>NW_024870813.1:2977500-5487500 GCF_019054845.1 Dipodomys spectabilis | reverse complement strand
GCAGCTGCAGTGGTGGCTGCTGGCAATAGCTCAGATGTGTCTCCTTGCCTGGATTTTCCCTCTCTGGCCTGACTCTCTGTCCTGTGATGGCACACATGGTGTGATTCTCTGGCTTAGGACTGTTCACTGGAACTCTAAAACTGCTTTCTATGCGAGAGCTTGTTTAGACTCCAGCTTCTCCTCCGCCATCTTCCCTGCAGAATAGTTGTTGTTGTTGTTGTTGTTTTAAATACAGTAATGGCAAAAACATTGACTTCAGATTCAGAAGCTTCACCAAGTCACTGATGATTAATTATGATCAATTAGTGACTGATCAATTATGTGATCAGAATCAATTTTCTTAACTTCTGTGAGCTTCTGGGTTTTTTTAAATTTGTTTTTGATTACTGTCATAGCAAGAGTTTTATAGATTTAGCAAGATAATATGTGTATGTGTTCTAAAATATAACACACTCTCCAATCATGTTATATTGTTTGCAAGTACACCTCTGAAAAAAATATTAAGCTTGAGGTTTTTCCCAACTTACATAAGTGGTGGTTGAAATAGATTTGTACAGTGTTTATTCCAAATTTGTAACCACACTGTTTGCTACCTCTGCCCAGCAGAGGGCTAACTTGTCAAGAATTCAAACATGTATACATGTATACACACATATGCAAACATATATACATATATATACACACATGTGTGTTGGACACATACTAGATTTTGTTAAATTTCCCTGAGGTAAGGGTGGGTCTAGCTATTGAAATACGAACATTTTTTTTCTGTATTCAACCAGTCCTATTCCTCCAATAGATAACTATTGCTCTGGAATTTTAATATAAAGCTAATTTCAGTCATTTCGACATGCTTCTAAGTTGTAATGCTAAAGTTTTTCAGGACAATTATAGAAACATAATACTCTGTTATTTGTGAGGAAAAAAAAACATCATGCCAAATCATTTTTCAAACTATTTGTAGATTACGCAGGGAGCACTGGGAGGGAGCATGAATTATCTGCAGATTCCCTTGAATTATTCAGTACCTACCAAGCAGGAGTCTAATTGTTTCAAAGGCATCTCAAAATAAGTGGTTCCTCAGCTAAATTTCTGCATGCATTTTTGTTTAATATGCAATAACTTTGTATCACTCCTGAAGAAAATTTGATCTTTCTAGACAATTTGTGTGCATATACAGACCCACATATACATGTGATGTATACATGTACACATATGCAACAAATAGATAGACAAATAGATGACAGATAGATAAAAACATACATACATGCATGCAGACATAGAGAGCTACATGTGCACATTTATTAATCATCACTCGGTGCCCCTAAGGGATTGGTTTCTGGATTCTCTAGATATCAAAATCTATCAATACTCAAATCTTCTATAAAGTAACATGGAATTTTCATATGACATGCACATCTTTTCTTGTCTTTTAACCCATGCACGTACCGTCTAAATGTGTATTAGATTGTATCAACCAAAATATCTGCACATATTCAGCACAACTTCTTCTCCCATGTTTTCAATCCACAGTTGGCTAAATTCTCAGCTACAGCACTGTGGCTGTGGAAAGCCAGCTATGTTACTAGACATGTGTATATGTACTGAAATTTCTGATAAGAGCAAGAATGCATGAATAGGGATAATTAAATAACTACATTTCCATTCTGAAGGCAGTCACCTATTCTCACAAGGAGTTACACTTTAGGATGCATACAAGTCTGAATATCATGTGATAAGCAGATAAGAGTGTGTAACTGGAATTCACACTGGTCTTCAAATCTGAAGAGTTGTTGGAGGATCTGTAGGGGAGGGAGGTAGTATAATGAGATGGAAAAGAGAAATCTGTGGGTGCCCCCTAGAGGCTGGTGAGTGATGGTGCACACATTTCATTTTTTAATTAATAAGTTTATTTTTTATTGTGAAAATACCGTACAGAGGGGTTACAATTACATCAGCAAGGTAATGAGTACATTTCTTATCAAGCATTGTTGCCTCCTCCTTTGTTTCTCTTTACTATCCCTGCCCTCCCATCCCCCCCCCCCGCCCCTACCTCTCCCCACCAAAGTTGTAAGGTTTGTTTTTCAATATAGTGTCTTGTACATCTCATTGTTTCAATGGGTCCACCTGTATCCCTATTAAAACAATTTGTTTTTTACCTTCCCCTACACAAATTATACCAACAGCAAATACAATGAAAACAGGGGTTATACCATGGGGGAGGGACATACAAAGCAACAAAGAAATCATCTTATAAATATGTTAGAAACAATTGAAAGAAAGAAAAACCATTTGAGTCCTTATCTTGGGGTTCATTTCACACATTTCTTTTTTCATCTTTGCTTTAGGACAATCAGAGAAAAATACCAGATAAGAAATATTTTTATTTTGCTCAAACAATTTCATTGTTTTCGTTTTAGCTGGCACTAGAGTTTGAACTCAAGATTTTGAGATTTTTTTTTTGTCTTTCTTTTTCAAGAATGGTTCTCTACTACTTGAACCACACCTCTGCATCTGGGTTTTGTGGTGGGCATTTTTTTTGCTTGTTAATTGAAGATAAGAGACTCATAATCTTTTCCTGCCTAAGCTGGTTTTGAACCTTGATCCTCAGATCTTAGCCTCTTAAGCAGATAGGATTACAGATTTGAACTGCCAGCATCTGCCCATTTATTGTTGCTTCATTGGCCATCTGGTAGGTGGTATAGGAAATAGACCTTCCAAAACTTCATTGCCAGTTCCACAAAAAGACCAAAATACATCAGAACATTCCCTCAATTAAATTTAGCCATTTTTTTACTATATTCTAGATGAATCCATTGGTGAACTTCCATTTTTTCCACTTCTAAGTGAAGACTGCCAAGCTGGAGAGCAAAATGTGCACCATTTTGTACAGTGATGCTGAAGATGCCAAATGAAAATGTTTCTGTAAT
This sequence comes from Dipodomys spectabilis, assembly GCF_019054845.1. NCBI lineage: Eukaryota > Metazoa > Chordata > Mammalia > Rodentia > Heteromyidae > Dipodomys > Dipodomys spectabilis. The sequence goes on along the minus strand of NW_024870813.1, from coordinate 5,484,570 downwards.
GCTCTAAAATATGTTTTTTAACTCATTATCAATTCATCACTATTGGGTAACACGATGGTCTCAAAATGATTTTACTCTCTTCTCAATAATGAAATATGCAAAAATGTCTTCTGTCCCTCTGATATCATCCTCCTACTCTTCCCTGGCCATATAGAATGTGCTTCTCTGGTTGAGTCTCTTTGCTGTCAGTTTCTTCAGTAAGTAATGCTGATCTTTTGATGCTTATGAAGATGGATTCTACTACCTACCACTGATTCTTTTGTCTCTTTACACATCCCTGGGGTTATAAGAACAATTTTTTATGACAGTACTGGGTCTTGAACTTGTCAGGGCTTTGTATTCTTTTTTTGCTCAATTTTAAATTATTTATTTATTGGTTTCTTGGTTTATTATCCTGAAGTAGTTGTACAAATATGTACATGTAGTTGTACAACATGTCAACTCTCCATAAATGACAAATTAAATATTCAGGCAGAGGTTTGTAGGAAGGGACCCTCCTACTCCCCAAGTAATTCTGGAATCTCTGTCGCACCCATCCACATTCTATTCATACATTTAATAATGCTTCATTAGTGAAAAGGCCTATGTTCTTGCTTGTCTATTTTTGTTCAAGGCTGGCAGGCACTCTACCACTTGAGCCATGCCTCCACTTTGGGCTTTTGTTTGCCAGTTCCTCGGAGGTAAGAGTGTCCAGGTTTGCTTGCCTAGACTGTCTTTGAACGTTGATCCTCAGATCTCAACCTCCCAGTAGCTGGGATTACAGGCGTGAGCTACTGGCACCCTACTAGATTCTAGAGCTTGACGGGAAGAGCAGCATACATAAAAAGGAAGGAAGAGCAGTGGCAGCCATGTTTGCACATGACATCCCACATATGGGTAAAGTTGCCCAGAGGACTTCCATCCCTTCGAGGAACAATTTTTATTGATGATGCAAACTGACCGATACCTTTCCATAAATGACAAATTAAATACTCAGGCAGAAGTTTATAGGAATGGTCCCTGCTACTCCCCAAGTGATTCTGGAATCTCTCTTGCACCCATCCACCTTCTATTCTTACATTTAATATTTATCTCTTTCCATTGTACCATACAGTCTTGACTCCCCCTCCCCCAACACCACTCCTATTTCCTTTTATTCCTCTCATCCTAATTGTAGAGTGAGTGGACTATATCCAAGAATAGAGGCTACTTTTCCTTCACCACATTTATAATAGGCAAAGCTCCAAGCAATTTCATGGTCTTGCATTCTGGAAACACAAACTCAAACTGACTATTTTTTTTCTTTACTTCTGCAACATAGCAGTATTCAATCGTTCCTTCAATCCCTAGACACTGGTATTTGAAGTTGAAAAAAAAACTCAGAACCCTGCAATACATGGAATGTCCTTTTATTATGCATACTTCTTCCCCAAACTTTGTACTTTCTCACAATTTAATTAACCTGGAAATTGAACAAAATTAGTTCCTAAGTGCAAACTCTTCTTCAACTCCTTTTCTTTCTAGTCCTATTTTTATAGAAATAATTTCCCAGATCCAAAACCTTAGCCTAATGGTAAGATGTAAGGTTTGGTTCAGCCTGCTCACCAATATTACCCCTCTAAGAAAATGGATTGTCAAATTTTGCTGAGATTCCAGAAAATAATGTCTATTCCCATAGATAGCATATAAAACCACCAGTTCTGAAGGGCCTTCATACAGCAGTGGTCCTTAGATGGAGACCCCCAAAAAATCCCAGAAACAGATCTTGAAGAGATTTTCTCACAGTCTGGAATTTATATTCTTCTCATATAGAATTTTGCTAATGATCATAGCATGATTTGTTTTCTTATGATTTATGGACATAAATAAACATGCACTAGCTCAAGAAATAAAAGGCTTTTTTTGTTTTACTACCACTAAAAATTGAGCAAGTTAAACATTGACATTCTTCTATAGGACTCAGCCTGAGAGGAAAAGTTGAACGATCTCATCTCCAGCAGAGATGACATGGGTTGTGTCTTGCTGCATCTCCCTTCACATATGAAAGTTGAACAAAAAGTATATGATTTCATAAGGCACATCATCAAATTTCCCTTTGAATAGAGATATACAAAGGATGGGATGTTTGCTGGATGCTTGGTCTCCCTTCCCAGAGCCCAGCTGCATGGGGAATTGTCTTGTATTTGGTGCATGCACCTCGGAGGAGCAGCCCTTAGCCAAGATTATTTACTTTCCCAGTATGATTGCAGCCACAACAATAACAGAATACCAACCCATCACAGCCCCAAACTCTGGTTAATCTATTTCTCAATCCACCTATCTTAAAACGCTGTGATTATGTACAATATAATGTGAATTTTGGCCATGACCACACTGTCTAAAAACACATATAACTCCCAAGATGAGCAGGGCCCACCTTTGTCTTACTGCAACCACTTCATTTTTAAACAGGCTTTCCACTTTCGGAACTGGCAGGGCCAGCTGCCAGGTTCAGCTGCAGGGAGCACCTCCCAAGTCTTTCTGCTTTTGTAGAGAGGAAATGGGGTGGGGGAGAGGGAGGAAGCCACCTTCCCAGGTCCCTGTAGATCAGTGCAGATACACTATGCATACATACCCTGGGGTGGGGGGATGAGGGAAAGGAGAGAGAAAGAGAGACAGAGAGACAAAGGCAGAGACAGAGACAGAGGCAGAGAGAGGTAGAAGCAGAGACAGAGACAGAGAGAGGGAGAGAAGGAGGGAGAAAATATTGACTATCCCTGATCAGTCCCCACCACACACACATACACACACACACACCTACAAGTGAGCACACTTATGTACACACTCCCTCACACACATGTATGCACACATGTGCACACACACACACACACACACACACACCCCTGTAAATCAGGAGGCTGAGATCTGAGGATTGTGGTTCAAAGCCAGCTGGGGCAAGGAAAGTCCCCATGAGACTCTTATCTCAATTAACCACCAGAAAACCGGAAGTGGCACAGTGACTCAAGTGGCAGAGTGCTTGCCTTGAGCTGAAGAGCCGAGGCACAGTGCCAACAAAAACTTGGAGTAACTCTACAACGGATTCAAATTCTTAAACCCTTAATAAAAAAAGTTGACATAAAGATTAGTTCCTAGGTGAGATGAGAAAGAAAAGGTGTAACACAGCGGAGATGTAATGAAATCATGTATACCTCCCTCTGCTCTTTCCTCCTTGGAAATTTTTTAATGAGAGACCATAACTTCCTGACCTTTCGTTTGCTTCCTACTTAACCCTGATCCTTTCCACAGCACCCAATCACCACTTTTTGGTTAAAACAAACAAACAAAAACCCATAAGCCTACTAGTAGCCAGGATACTTCCTCCTCAGAATGCAGTTTGGAGAGCAATCTTCTTTTGCTCCAGCCAAAGTAACAAGCTTTCTCACCTTCTCTGCAGCTCTTATCACAGATTTCATCCTAAAAGTTCCAAAAACACAATTCCTCTTGTGCAATACTCAAGTTGTACTGAAGTTGACTATATATGACAGATACATACACACATACCTATTACATAATGCATCTCTGTATTTGTGTATATGTGTATACATTATCTAGATATACATTCACATATATTGTTTATATATGTATGTGTATAGATTTACATATGTAACTTGCATATATATAAAAATATATATGTATAAATATATATATATATATATATATATACACATATATATAAACCTGAATAATACTTTACCAGAGGAAAGTTTTAATCAAAAGAGGTAGCAGGAGGCTATAGACAAATATTCAGTGACCTGGAAAATTGAAACGAAAATTAATTTCAACCAACAACGTTGTGTGGATGTGGAGGGAGAAATGTTTGCAACACGGAGTGAGATTTCAAATAGTAAAGAGTGAAAAGCCAAGTAGTCTCACTTCTGAGGTAATTTGTTTGCTTCTTTAGCTCTGCCACAAAAGAAAATGGCTGATTGTGACTTTGTTTTATGGCACAAAAACTGAACATGAATAAAGATATGTGTATTACATGAACATGTGCATATTATATGTACATGCGTGTAATATAGGTGTAACTACGTTATAGATACATTTTGCATCATGGCATCCATGTGAATACGTAAAAGATGTCATATATTTTTTGTAGCCTGAAATCCCTGTCACATTCCAACGCCAATGACAAAGAGCACTGTGTTTGGAGGAATTTTGTAAGTTTGTCCTGATCCCTTCTTTCACAATTTAAACATTAGCCTTTTTCTTTTTCACCAGCAAAATGAAGTGGTTGAAAGAAGACAAGGGTGAGCCACAGGCTCTGTCTGTGGATCCCCTGGGGTTCTAATTGTTTTGAAAGCCCTGTGGTCATGGCCAAAATTCACATTGGTTTCCTACAAGTATATAATCACAGTGTTTTGAGAGCTACAGGTTGAAGAATCGCTTAACAACAATTTGGTGCCATAGCGGGTTGGTTTTCTGTTATTGTTGCTTCTGCTATCATCCTGGGAAAGCAAATATTCTGTACTGATTGTCACTGTTCTGAGGTGTGTGCATCAAATAATAGGCAGTTTTCAAGCCTCTTCAACAGGGGCAATTACGTTCACCCAGATACCCACATGAATGAGCCTGAGGAAAGCAGACATCTGTTTCCCTACACATGCTGTTTGCAACCCTCTACTGCTTCCCAATATTCTTTTCTCTAGCAAGACAGTGAGAAATGGTGAAGTCTTGGGAATTGCAGCTGCTGAATGAATCCTCAAATAGCAGTTGACTCTCGTGACCAAAGGCAGACCCAGTTGACCAGAGATTAGTGCCAGGCCAGTGGGCAGCAGAGAGAAACTGCTGCCATGTTTAACTCTGGGCCTGGATGCTATCCCTGAGCTCTTCAGCTCAAGGTGAGTGCTCTACCACTTGAGCCACATTTGGCCCCACTTCCAGTTTTCTGGTGGTTAACTGGAGATAAGAAGGTCACAGATTTCCTGCTGGGGCTGGCTTTGAACTAAGATCCTCAGATCTCAGCTAGACTATGTTTTCTCTTAGCTTATCAACTATCCTGTAATTTCAACATAAATAATTACACACTGTGTGAATGTGGAACCTATGAATCTGTTTGAGCACTTATGAGTTCAGTGCCAAATCAATAGAGAAGATGAGAAGTAATGCTTGGAATCACTGCAGAAAAAAATACAAAAATGTGGAAATGTAATGGAAGAAATGATAGAAAAGTTGGCAAAAAATAATGTTCTCATAGGAAAAACCAACTTGATCATTCATAATAGATGATATGATCAGTGAATATAGTTATAAAACTCAATGTTCATATGTGAAAATGGAACTAAGAAACCTGAAGAGATAGATGGAGTTGGGAGGGATGGGCAAAAGAATAATGGAAAGGCTGACATTGAACAAGATGTATTATATACACATACACAGACATGTTGAATTGGAGCCTTTTGTACAAGATAATTAAATATAGGGTAAAATGATCAGTAAAGCAAAGAGGGGTTCAGATATCAAACGTGGAACTTAGCAGGTGAGAAAGCTTAGGAAGTGAGAGAGATCTGGGACTGGAATTTAGGAGATGGGATTCTGGTTCAGTGGTAGAACACTGGACTAATATCCATGAAGCCCTGGGTTTCCAGCTTCATTATTACCATAAAAGAAGAAAAGGAAGGAAAAAGAGGAGGAGAGGAATAAGAGAAGAAGAGGAAGGGATTGGAAAGACCTGATTCTAATGAGCACTAATCTAGATAATTCTGGCAGCAAAGAATAAAATGCATTGGAGATTGGGAATGAACAGAGTTTGAGCACAACCACTTCGTATAATGAAGTTTCCTCAGGCTGGCTTAAAATGAAGAAGGGTAAGAGAAAGAGGAGGAGGAGGAGGAGGAGCTTCCCAAAGTGGCATAAATGGGAGATGTGGCTGAAATGTAAATAGGTGCAGTCACTAGTGCTGCTAATATGAAATAGTCATTGATGTTCCAGTTGTACTGAGCTTGAGTGACTGGAACAGGGGCATAGCACCCAGACAAGATTAGGCAAGATGGAAGACAGAAAATGCTGTTCACGATTTTAGGTACATTTTGAATGTGATGCAGTACAGTGGTGCCCAGGTAGGCAGCATTTTGGTACTTACATGAGAAGAAAGAGTCATGTATTGAGATTTAAAGAAAAAATACATAATCAGGAAAGTGGTAATTTAACAAGAAGCTCTTTTGTGGCAACGTTTAATCATTGTACCCTGTGGCCTGAAATCATCTTAGAAACACACTAATGATTGACTAGTTTAATATTTATATATATACATATATATATGAATCTTGAAGGGAAGAGGTGTAGACTTTTATAAAAAGAAAATTAAACATTGATTTCTGGTGGAAGTGTATATTTGAGGACTAGGGACCAGCCCAGAAGCTTAAAAGCCTAGAAGGAATACATCAAAAGACAGTGAGAGAGCCAGGAAGATGCTAGCTGAGGAAGGAAAGGGAGAATTATAAGGAAGAAATTGTGGAAAATAAATTAGAATTCTGCACAGATCAAAGAGAAAGAGAATAGAAAATAGATCATAGCCTTTGGTCTAAAGGGGCCTTTTGTGCCCAATAAAGAATTGGTGATTCTAACGAGACAAGAAAAAGAGTTGAAGGCCCCATTGCAGAAGGCTGAGTGAATTCCCAGATTGCAGAAGGTAGCAAGAAGTCTTTCCTGTCTCGGAAGGAAAGGAGATGAGACAAAAGCTATATAGTTTCAATGTGACCCAGGGAAAATATTTGTGAAATTAGAAGCAATTTTAACTTCATAATGGAAAAAAAAAACAGGATAGCCCTAAGTCTTTTCTATATCCCTAAATTTATTTAACACTGTTGGCTGATGGTTTTTTGTCATATTATGCTGTATCCTGTTATATTTTTATCATTATTTTGGTACCGATAATAGAACTTGAACTCAGGACCCGGGCACTGTCCCTTAGCTTTTGTGCTCAAGGTTAGTGCTCTACCAATGGAGCCACATATCCAATTCCGGGCCTTTGCTGATTAATTGGAGATAACAGTCTCATGGAGTTTGTTACCCAGACTGGCTTTGAACCATAATCCTCAGATCTCAGACTCCTAATTAACTAGGATTGCAAGCATGGTCCAGTGCCTGGGTGCCTGGCTCTAGCATTATTTGTTATAAATCAGTCTTAAACACATATTAAAATGCACACTAATTTTGTTTCTGCTAGCTCTACTGTGTGCAGAGGGGAACAGACTCATTGGCATTACATGGAATAGATTATACTGGAAGATCAAATTGATGTTTTTAACAGAAAGAGAAAGACCTAGAAAAGTAAATAGCAAACTTCTTAAAGTTAGTAATATCCAGTTATCTGTAACTGATTGATGTTAGTGAGCAGATGTTAAAATCCTACCTTAGAAAATGTAATGCGATTATTGGAGTCAGTGTTGTTTAAGATTTTTCTTCCCTCAATGGGATTTAGAAAGCAAAATGTATGATAGACAAAAAAAAAATCATAGGCATGTTTTAGAGTGGTGTTATATCTGGGACAAATACAGCCAGCTAATTCCCATTGTGATATTTTATAAATTTTCCTGAGATGTATATTTTGTGCATATGTATATGCGTGTAATAAAATCACTTTGAACTATGAAGTACATTACTGGAGCATTTTTATTCCTTATAAATCCTATAGCCAGAGAAAAACTACTTGACCCAAGTAATAGAGCCACTGCACTGATGCTTACATTTTGTTTTCTCCATGATCTAAAGCATTCTGAATCGATAAATCAAAGAAATTTTTACCACCAGTACAAATTCACTGTGTTGTATCTGGGACTTTCCCAAGGAAGACCTCTTTTAAACTCAGCAGTGTTCTTTGGAATAAGAATGATTATAGCAAACCTGATGCTGGTGGCTCACATCTGCAATCCTAGCTACTCAGGAGGCTGAGATTTGAGGATAAAGGATTGAAGCCAATGTGGCTGGCAAATCTGACAGATATATTTTCAATTAACTAGCAAAAAATACCAAAACATGGAAGTGGAGCTGTGGTTCAAGTGGTAGAGTGCCAATCTAAAATGAAAAAAAGTTAAGGGACAATGTCCACGCCCTGAATTCAGGCCTTAGCACCATCCTTTGCCTCCCCTCCCCAAATGTATCAAAATATCATATAACATTTTATGAAGTCAAACTAATATTTTTTAGGTCTGGTCATGGGGCCTGAACTCTGGGCCTGGGCGTTGTCCCTCAGCTCTTCAGCTCAAGGCTAGCACTCTACCACTTGAGCCACAGAGCCACTTCCGGTTTTTTTCTTTTTGCTTATGTGGTGCTGAGGAATCGAATCCAGGGCCTCAAGCCTGCAAGTCAAGTGCTCTACCACTGAGCCACCTTCCCAACCCTGAAGTCAAACTAATTTGCATTCATTCTGTGATAAGTTTTTTCACTGATTATGATCTAAGAAATGAAGATGGAGCTTAAATTTGTTAAATTTGAGTAGAGCAATCTGGTCTAATTTGACCCTGGAGTCGCATGACAAAAAGGTCATGATAGTAATTTGGAATGTTTCATGAAGTTTGTGATACTGGGAAATTCAGTTGACTGTGAATTCTAGAAAATGGTTTGAAGAGGTGGTTATATTATTAATATTATCATTAATAATAAGAATTATTAATAATAGGAATAATAATAAATATTCATTGAGTCCTGGTATTGTGCTCCAGACTCTCTGGATGTCTTTCTGTGCATTAGCTCCCTGGAATCTTGATAAATCCCTTTACCATTGACATTATACTGACTTTATCAATGGAGAAGCCAGACACATCCTGGAAAGTTGCTGATTCTGGCTATGAACTCAGGTAGTCTAAATACAAATGCAGCTCTTTCCACACCAGGCTTTTCTCCCTCCCAAACTACTATGGGAGTTTAAGCTGCATTCATAGTGTATGGAGATGGAGACTTAATAGGCCCTTTTCTACATTTTGTTGGCCAAATCTCCAGAAGTAAGGAAAAGACCCAAAGCGACAGATAATTATTGCCTTGATGTAGGACAACCAGAATAATCAGGACCCTGGAGTACCTGATAGATGAAAGCATTTGAAATTGTCTTTATCCAAGTCCAATAGTATGAATGAGTCATTGATCTGAAAGAAGAGTAATGAAGAAATGCTCAACCTCCCTAGCCATAAAAGAAATGCAAATCAAAACAACATTGAGATACCACCTCAACCCAGTTAGAATGGCTATAATCAAGAACTCTAATAACAGCAGATGCTGGAGGGGATGTGGACAGAAGGAAACCTTACTGCATTGTTGGTGGGAGTGTAAACTTGTTCAAAATGCATTTTAAGAGTAACTTGCAGTCACCAGGCAGAAGTTACCCTGAGATGACATTGAGCAAGGTCATCTGAGCTTGTTGAGAAGGGAGTTAAGAATATTATTTTATTAAAAGGTTTGATATATTAATAGCAAAAGTTGATACGTTATACAAAATACTTCTCAGATCTTTAGGAAACAAAAGTAAACAATTGGATAGGTTTAAAAAATACTATGGTCCATTCATCTACTGAGGGGCATCTGGGCTGGTTCCATATCTTAGCTATGGTAAATAATGCTGCAACAAACATGGTTGTGCTGGTAGCTTTGGTACGACCTTGTTTGTGATGGTTTGGGTAAATGCCCCAAACTGGGATTGCTGGGTCATAGGGGAGCTCTGTGTGGAGTCTTTTGAGGAACCTCCATACTGCTAACCCCTGTTTTCATTGTATTTGATTCCAGTATTCTGCATCTTGTATATACATTTTTGTAATTTGTGGAGGGGAAAGGGTATAGCAGAATGCTTAAATGGGGATGCAGGTTGACCCATTGTGATGATGGGATATACAGGACTCTATGTTGATACAAACTTTACAATGTGGGGGCGGATGGAGGAGTTGGGGAGGTGGGGAGGGAAGTGATGGTAGGGGAAAAACAAAGGAGGAGGTAACAATGCTCGATAGGAAATGTACTCATTACCCTATTCATGTAATTGTAGCCTGTCTGTACAGTATTTTTACAATGAAAATATATATTAAAAATATTGTTGGATGGAACTATGTTCCTTCAAAATAAAACCATTCTGGGGCTAATTCATCCTACTCTGTTGGAGTAGGACAGCACTTTGTTGGAGCATTACGATATAAGGTTTTTGTATTTCAGTTAAAGTACTCAGCTATCCTCTGTCAGGATGAAAGTTATTGCTGTAAATGGAAACCAAAAGGAGGAGGTAATAGTGCTTGATAGGAAATGTACTCATTACCTTGCTGGTGTAACTGTAACCCCACTGTACAGTATTTTTACAATAAATAAATATATTTTTTAAAAAGCTTATCTTCATCCTCATTTCCAAGGTGTTGGGAAAATGGATCTGATCACAAAAACTCCATCAAGCCAAGAATTACAAGATTATGTTGAAAAGTTCTCCAGGGAATGTTTTCCTGGTAAAATCTTCATAGTTCAGGGTGAAAAGGAGCACACTTAGCGTATAGATTTTCAGCAAGAAACACAAGCTAGTCTTGGTTTCTAATTTGAGCAAAACACAATGAAATGCCTATATTATACACCATGAAATACAACATTAGAGATTCATTTTATTTTTCACTGAACTTCTATAGGTTCCAATTAATATTCAATGGATATTCAAGGAGAGCTTCTTAAAAAATTATCCGTAAGTAGTTGTTCAGTGGGGTTTCAATTCAGTATGTCAGTTTGTGAATACAATGCATCTCAATCAATGTCACCCTTCCATCATTCTTTCTCATCTCTCCCAATCCTATCCATCCCCTCAAATTAACTGGTTCCATTTTTTATACGTACATTGAATATTATGCCTATATTCACTCTCTCTTGTTCTATTTGTCTATTTATTTTTCCCTACCCCCTGACAAAAAATATTTCCCCATTTTGGTATGCATTGCTAACTAACAATTTGCTCAGAGAAGTTAGTTATACCACTGGAATAGTTCCCTGAGTATTCCATACTTTAGTCAAGATGTGTGCATATACATGCATATAACCCTATATATGTTTTCATATATCTTTTGGTTCTAATTTTCACAAATAAGAGAAAACAAGTGCTCATTGTCCCTCTGAGACTGACTTAACATAACTTTTTCCAGGTCCATCCAGATCCAGCAAATAACAAAGAAGAGTTTTTGCCTTGTTTAAGACTTCATCTGTTTAAGGCTATTATTTATTTCTGTGATCAGGATAATACAATCTTTCTACTAGTGAAAGAGACTCTGGGATGCCCACTGTGTAATTTACTTACAAGCCTAAAATTAATATTTTATTTAAGATAGTATATTAAGGGCTAAAATCTGACCTCATTGCCACAGAAAGAGGTGCTATACATTATATATTAACAAATGCATTCTCAACCTGTTTACTTCATGCTTGTCCAGGTACTTGCTCTGACAAATGGAACCATAGGCCTGCTCTGATAACACCAACCTGTGCCAGCCCTGTGGAGATGCTAAAGGGTATTCATGAGAAGACATCTCCTTGCCCACTTTACTCCAGCTGTTTTCCTTGAGAAGAACACAGCCAGACAGATGATCTCCAAACAAGACCTGGGTCCTATCCACAATCTGAAGCATAATTACAGCATCAATCTGCAGAGATGAGAAGAAAACTAAGCTAATGGTTTTATTGTACATTGGGTGTTACCGTAAAAAATAGTCATCTAATTCACAGGATAATGATTAAGAGGTTCAGAGATGAAGAAATATCATTGCTTACAAGGAGACCGTAAAACGAATAAGACTTTGAAGACTAATAAAATGAATGCATGATAGTAATGAGACTCACTGTGTCACAAAATAACTTTATGAATGCAACCAGGAGCAGTAGGCTTTATTTTTGCTCTTAAGAAAAGTAGGTAGAACACCAGACATGTGGATGGGTGCAGATAAAAGTCTCTTGCTGCTCATAAGTTGCCAATATATATCTAAGTGTATTACATATCAGTAATTCATTATGTCTTCATAATAAACTACTATACACTGGCATAATACAGCTCTAATTTCATGAATCAGCATAAGGAAGACAGGTTAACTGGAACTTGAAGTCAAATTTACAAAGTTTAGCTGGACTCCAATGGCCCATGCATGTAATACCAGCTACACAAGAGGCTGAGATCTGACAATAGTGTTGTTCAAAGCCAGCCTGGGCAGGATAAACTACTCAAAAAACAGATCAGAAGTAGAGCTGTGGCTCAAGAGGTAGAGCTGTAGCCTTGAGCAAAATAAGCTCAAGGACAGCACCCATTCCCTGAGTTCAAGCCCTAGAACTGGCACCAAAAAAAAAATGAAAACATTAAAAAAAATAAAAAACATTACAAGGTTCAGGTCAAGGTATGGCCTGGACCAAATTCCCATTTGAAAACTTGATTCAGGGGAAATCTTTTTATGATCACATAATTTTAGCATGATTGATCCTTTAGAGAAAGGCAGAGAATAAGAGTTTCTTTTCCTTGAAACCTTTAAATCCTTGGAAGTCCTGAATCCTTCTGAAGAAAGATCATCTGATTAGGTCTAGCCCACCTTGCTTAATCTCCCATTGAGTTAACTTGAAGTCAACAGACAGGGATTTTATTTTTTTAAATTTTATTGTCAAAGTGATATACAAAGGGCTTACAGTGACATAAGTAAGGTAGTGAGTACATTTCTTGTTGAGCTTATTATACCCTCCTTCATTTTAATGGCATTTACCAAATCTCTTTTACCTTTGCCATATAATATAAAATAGCTACAGAACTGGTATACCATTGTCTTTGGAGTAATGTTTGTTAGAGTTAAACCACAAGCAACAGAAGAAAGAAGAACATACAAGGATGTGATTCTGGAATGGTCACTGTGGAGTGTCTGCCCAGCATTTCACTAAATTTTGTTACTCTAGTCCCTCATAGTTTGGCACCTGATGGAATCAAGGCAGGAACACAGAATGAAATATGACTGAGAAGTAGAAATGGGTAATGTAGTTCAGAGCTGAGGCTTCATGAGAACCCTGGCAGGCTGAAACTGAGAAGCTGAGTATTTCTTAAAGATTCATTACTAAGCCAGCAACCAGTGGCCTCATGCCTGGAATCCTACCTACTCGGGAGGCTGAGATCTGAGGATTGTGATTTGAAACCAACCCAAGCAGGAATGGCCATGAGACTCTGATCTCTAATCAACAGCAACAACAACAACAAAATGCCAGAAGTGGTGCTACTAACCTTGAGCAAAAAAGGTCAGGGATAGCACCCATGCCCTGAGTTCAACCCTAGGCCTGGCACAATAAACAAAAAGCAAGCAAGCAAACAAACAAAAATCAAGAATCCTTATGAAGGCTCCATGTCCATGTGCATACACATTCTACTTAACTCTCCAAGAGAGGCAGAGAGACACAATTAGGAGAGGAAGTACTATTTGTAAGGACTGCAAAAGGTCTGGTGGGCACACCTCAGCATCTACATCTATTCCCACTTCACAGACCCCTAAAAAGTCCAGAAGTGTAACTGCATTTCAGTACTGGCCAGGAGGGACATCTAGTGGCAGTAGGAAGCCGGGAGGGCTGTCATCTGGTCCTTATACACTGTGAAGGAAGTTCCTGCATGAAGATTATGGGGAGGGTTGGCTGGTCATGTGTTTGCTCTCCATACAGCCATGCATCCACTACTTTCGAGTTCAGGGCAAAGAAATGTGAGCTACACTTGATAGTATCTTGAAAGGTAACTAGTCTATTTATATTCATTCCTGTAAAGAAATATGATGTCATAGAAAGAATTGTAAATGTAGGGGAGGGTTCTTTTATGTGTTAGGGGGTTGTGGAATGTGTGTATATGTGAGAGAGAGAAGAGAGAGACAGAGAGACATGCAGAAGGTGACAGACAGAGAACAAAGATGGAGTAGAACATTATTATATAGTAAAATGTACGCAAATGAAAGGAAGAACAGGAATCCAGTATGTGGCACTCTGGTTCCTCTGGGTTTCCCACAACTCCTCAGGAGAATGGTCTTTTCCGAGATTGTCTTCCCCTTCTCTACCATCTTCGGTGGTTTAATGCAGCCTGGGCAGAAAAGACTGTGAGACTCTTATTTTTAATCAACCAGGAAAAAACCTGAAAGGGGAGATAAGGCTCAAGTAGTAGAGCAGCAGCCATGAGTGAGAAACCCAAATGAGAATGTCCTGGCCCTGAGTTCAAATTTCAGTATCAGCACATGTGTGTGTATATGTGCGTGCACACACACACACACACACACACACACACAGTGGATTTCAGAACTTTAACATATATCAAAACACAAGCAGAGCAGAAGAGAGCAGAACTTGAAAAAAATCACTAAAAAAAAGCCAAAGGACAAGTGTAAGTTGCCCTACGTGATGCATAGCTTTGAGCTGCAGGGAAGAGGTGTGCGTTTAAAGACCAGTGATGAAGAGCTAAGGGCAGAAGACAGAGTTTTGGGACATGGATGAGTGGTTAGCTTTCTAGAACTCTTAGGTGAGGAAAAGATATAGAAGAAAGAAGAGAGAAAGAGAGTTACTGGGCTTATTTTAATGTAAATAAAAATTTGAATTTAGTACTACAGTTATGAACTCAAAAGCTCACTCTTACTAGGCAGAAATTCTACCATGTGAACCATGACTTTTTCTGTGTGAGTTATTTTATAGATAGGTTTTGAGTTTTTGCTCAGGGTAGGCTTTGCAATCCTTCTATGAATTCTTCCTTCATGCCTGGGATTTCAGGCACATGCCATCACATCTAGCTTGTTGGTTGAGATGGGGATCGTGAGATGGGCATCTCCCAAGGTTTTTTGGTTGTCTTTTTTTTTGCCTAGGCCTTCACTCACAATCCTCCTGATCTGATCTCCAATCTCCAAATTCATGGAATTACAGCCATTTGGGAGATACTTCATCTGGTGCCTTGCCATTATCTGAACTATTATATGATTGTTTCTATCGCAGCATCACATTCCTACAACCTAGTGGGTGCTCACTTAGTTACCCCTAAGTGAGTGAATACTTCCACTCACTATCTAAAAACCCAGGCTATACCAGTTCAGGCACAATCAATATAAATAACTTCTAGACTGTGGGAATGGTTACTAACACCATGAGACCAGAACACAATTGTGCAGACATTACTGAGGAAGTCTGAGGCAGACGTCAGAATTCCAATGTGGATTTAACACAATTTTTCAAATAAATCAGTTTTTCATAAAACAGACAGTGGTCAATTGCATTCAGTCCAGTCAAGGATTCATGTGCCACTGTAAAATGAGTGAGAAGACAGAACATAAGCTACGTGTTGGTAGCTCATAGCTGTAATCCTAGCTATTCAAGAGGCTGAGATCTGAGGATCCAAGCAGTCCACGCAGAAAAGTCTGTGAAACTCTTATTTCTAATTAAAGTTGTGGATTAGGTGGTAGAGAACTGGATTTGAACAGGAAAGCTAAGCGAGAGTACAAATTCTAGCCACAGTATTGGCACGCATGCACACACACACACACACACACACACACACACACACACACACACACACACACACACACACACAGGAAGCCCCCAAAGCCAAGGTGTTTACATATAACAAGTACTGAAACTCTATCTGTTCCATGAAGACCTATTTTTTCCACAATTAAAGAAGCCACACCATTATTTTCTTTAGTTGAGTTCTTTTATCTACTTAGAACTCTTTCAGGGGGTGAACTCTGTAGAATATCCACCTATTTTATGTAAGGCCCTGGGTTCTATCTCAAGATGCCCATCATCCCCCAATAGTCTTTCTCCTTCTCCACTCCAGGCATTTTCCCTATTTTTCCTCACTTGTAACATGAGATTTTATTTTTCCATTTCTGGCAGTGTGAAGGTTCAAACTCAGGGCCTTGTGCTTGTTAGACAAGCATTCTACCACTTGAGCCAGTCCCTCACCTGCCTAAGTGTAGATCTTTGTAAGAAAAATCTTAGAAACCTCTCTCACCTTTTCAGAGTCCATTCAGCAGGCCTCATGGTACTCCCACACACAACACAGAGCTACTGCCACTGAAATGCAGCCTGGATTCCCAAGCTCCAAGTGTTTCATTCTAGGCTCAAGGAACCATACATGTGTGGTTTCCTCCTGAGCTCCCTTCTTGGGATTCTGCCTGCTGCTGCTGTGTGTCCCCCTCCCTCTCCCTCCCTCTACCTCTCCTTTCCTCTCCCATCCTCCCTCCCTCCCTCTCTCTCTCTCTCTCTCTCTCTATATATATATATATATAGATAGATAGATATAGATATACATATATAAAACAAAGGTATTTATTTACTTATTTTTGTAGTACTGAGGCGTGAACCCAGAACCAATATTTTGATGGGCAAATATTCTACCACTGAGCCACATTCCCAGGGCCTGCTCTAGCTTTCCTCCCTGATGGCATGCTTGCTTGCTTGCTTGCTTGAGTTTGATTCCACCTATTTGTTTTGTAGGCTACATGTTATTTGAGGAAAACATCTTTCTTGTTTTTTAAACTTCCTGGTCATTTTAAAGAAATATTTAAACATAAGGAATGCTTTCATTGTTAAAACAGGCCTGACAGGAAATTGATTTGGTAGCAATACACCAATAGTTTAGGTCATTGAATGTACTGGAAATGATAAACTTGAATGTTGGGGGAAAAACTCTTCCGTGATCTGAAAGTTTAAAAACTCAGGTGAAATAGTCTCCCGTCACTTACTCCCAATAAATAATATTGTACAATATGCATATAGTATATGCAGAAGCACTACTACATAATAATAAATTGTGTTCTTTTCATGGAATTTTGTCATATAAAACACTATATATGTCTCTCCCAACACCCAGCCTTAAAGGATGATCTGACTGTAATTTGTTTATTTGAAAACATAACTGTTTTTGGAATTCCTGTCCATTCTATCCCCCAAGATTTTCGTCTCTAAAGTCATGAGTTCTCTGTTTGAGCCAATGTGGAGGGGAAAGGCCAAACTGAAAACTTTAATGCTTTACACCCTCGCAGTTATTCCTATTCAAATGCTTCCTGGATGAGAGCTGTAATTCCTGTAGAACTGGATAGCCCTAAAGAGGGAGCCACTTGGATATCTTTTGCTTATGCCTTCATTCACATAGACACCAGCACTTCAGTGGGAGGGTCTGAAGATGATTTGATTGAAGATGTCTAATGTCTACTGATAAAAGATACATGTCTGTGAGGGGATTCAAAAAGTGACACACCTGCAACAGAATAAGAACTTTCTTTATGGTGGTTATTTTCACCCTGTTTCTCTTTTACCTAAAATACATTTGTCATAAACATTTCTTTTCCAAGAAGCATCATTTTCATGGCATTTTATCTCACACAATGTGCCAAAGGCCACATAGGCTGTCATGCATATGGATGACATTTGGTGTTTCCAACAATCACACTGGAAAAGCCTCAACATCCTCATCTTCAGACGAAAATCTTCCATTCATGCACCACAGATTCCACACCCACAGGTGGATTTCTAATCCTACGGAGAGCAGGGAATTCAAACTCACTTCTTTTAGCAGGAGTTATTTCCAAAAGACCTTTCTGACTCTTTCAGACAACACATTTATATTCAAGACAACCCAAAACATAACATTTGGCTCACACTGAGTCATTTATCTTCATCTTGTGGCACTATGATTATGTAGCATTTATAAACTTCCTGTCCAGTCAGGCAAATACTTGTACTTCTAGGCTTTGATTTAGTGTACTGAGTCCCACAATCAAAGTTCCTAGGCTTGCAAATGGTCATAATCTGAGTTGAGAATTCTAGTTAATATTTCTAAATCGCTTGGACAAGGAGAGACTTGATGTTAGGGGGAAAATTACAGGAATGAAGGGTTGAGTTGCCACCATACATCAATCAGAAATGAATTGGTTGATGTTTCTCTTCCCATTGCTTTTGCTCTGGTGCTGGGGATTGAATTCAGGGTCTGGGTGCTTTCCCTTATTTTCATTGCTCTAGGCTCAAAAATGTCCCTCTCCCTGAAGTTGTAAAGTTCGCTTTCAGCATAGTGTCTTTTACATCTCATTGTTACAATGGGTCAACCTGTAACCCCATTTAAGCATTTTGTTTTTTCCTTTCCCCTCTCCAAATTAGAAAAATGTATATACAAGATGCAGGGCACAGGAAGCAAATATAGTGAAAACAGGGGTTATACCATTGAGGAAGAACAAAGAAACCAAAGAAACAAAAAAATCACATACTACATTATAAATACGTTTGAGTCACAGCTCTACTTCCCTCTTTCATTTCATTAATTTTTATTTTTAACTCATCTCGAATTAAGATTGGAGATGAGTTTTAGGGATTTTCCTACCTGGGCTGGACTCAAACCTTTATCCTCAGATCTCAGCCTCCTGAATAGCTAAGATTATAGCTGTGAGCCACTGGTGTCTGGCTAAATTGGTTGGTTTTTAAATGGGTTGTAAACAAAACAAACATAATAAAGAGTGGATGGGATATTACTAATTTAAAATATGTTTTAGGAAAACACCTGCTATTATAAGTTTCCCATAGACACTGAAAAATTTTCACAACCATTAGTGTTTCTCTCTGGGCAAAATAATGCTAAGAAAGAAACCATGATTTCTGTTCTCAAAAAACTATAACTACCCAGTATAATACAATTTTCAAATATGTCAATTTTTCTATAGGGAGAATATAAACTATAAAATTGGCATTTTTGCTTGGCATGATGGTATTTCATGGTAGGATTACTAGTAAACCTTTAATCCAAGCAAATAGAAGGTAGAGGAAGGAAGAGATCCTATTGAAGATGAGTACTCATATTTCATGCCTCTAATCCTAGCTATTTAGGAGGCTGAGATCTGAGGATCAAGTTTTGAAGCTAGCCTGCCTGGCCAGGAAAATCTGTGAAATTCTTATCTCCAATTAGTCGCCAAAAAGTCAGAAGTGGAGCTGTGGCTCAGGTGGTAGAGCACTATCCTTGAGAAAAAATCCTAAGAGAGCACTTAAGCCTGAGTTCAAGCCCCAGGACAGGTAAGCGCGCACGCACACACACACACACACACACACACACACACACACACACACACACACACACACTGAACAAAACAAACAAAAATAAAATCCCCCATATAATATTTTTTATCAGAAGAAAACCTTTCGCTCCTGTTTTCTTTATAGCCTCTAACATTTCATGCCTCAGACTTTTCCCCCTCATTAGACATGAATGAAAAGCCTGTGGATGAATGGTATCTGTTGTATGTAATCTTCACCTAGGAGGTGAGTCTGGATACTGACAACTTATAAATCTCTATGCATTTGAACACAAACTTTCTCCCATTAAAACCTATGGGCTAAGTCATATGTGGTAAGTATTGAGTGATAGTTTTATATAGAACTTGTATATCTGTAGGGGAAATAAGGGAATGGATGGTCCATTTTTTTTTTTTTATCAGTGGATGCATTTGGCAGCATAGGAATACAATAACAGCTGGTAACTGTTGTTTCATGCCTATAATCCCACTTAGTCAAGAGGCTGAGGTCAAGATTCAGATTAGGTCTGGGCAGAAGACGCTTATCTCCAATTAAGCACACACACACACACACACACACACCCATACACACAGAAAGAGCCAAAAATGGAACTGTGACTCAAGTGGTAATACGTGGGCCCTGAGTTCAACCCCAGTGTCAGAACAAAAAGCAGAAGAATAAAGATGAATAAAATAAAAAGTACAAATAGGCACAAACAAACGATTTGGTTGGCACTTCTTAGTGTAGATAGGCTTTTACACTTCCTGTGAGTTGGTCTACTAGATTACTCCAGGGACATTTCCATCTGTGTATTTCCTAGACCAAATTCATGAAATTCTCCACAGATAGAGCTGCTCTCTACCAGGCTCTCCTCAGTGTTGACTGTATCATGTGTCCAGTTAACCAGAGAAAAGGTCTAGTTGTCATTCTTGATGCTGTATCATTGATATCTATTGTGTTGCCCTTGGAATCCAACTAGACACCCTATGGTAAATGAACTATACAACTTGTGGGTGGGAACTGGAGGGAAAAACTAGGAGAGTGGGAAGTGGCACTGTGGCTCAAGTGGTAGAGGGCTTGCCTTGAGCTGAATAGCAGAGGGACAGTGCCCAGGCCCAGAGTTCAAGCTCCACAACCAACAAAACAAAAGAATACCAAAATCTAGGAGAGTGTTAGGGAAGGGGTGACATGGTTCATAAAGAAACATATTCATGAGAAGACCAGAGGAAGATGGAGAAGAAGCTAGAGGTTAAACAAGCTCTCACATAGAAAGCAGTTTTAGTATTCCAGTGAACAGGCCTAGGCTAGATAATTACACCAAGTGTGCTATCACAGTACAGAGAGTTTGGCCTCATAGGGGAGATACAAGATCTTCCTCCCCGCCCCCCCCAAAAAAATTTTTAAAAAAACTCTCTTTTTTCTATTTATTATATTTTTAATTGTTTTCTATTATTTTTCTTTCATAATTTTTATCTTAGGAGTGTATGTGTGTGTTTGTGTGTGTGTGTGTGTGTGTGCTTTTCTTTAATCTCTTTTGACCTTTCGGTCCTTTTTTTTCTTTTTCTGTTTTTTTTTCTTTTCTCTTTCTTTCTTTTTTGTGTGACTTAATTGCTGTTTTGCTCATCACCAGATATATACCTGATGTTGATTATTAGACCTTATCCCTCATGGTGTACATACTCAATACAGAAACCTATTACTCAATTCACAACCTCTTAGGCTTAACTTCTTTAATAGTAGTATTTTTCTACCTATATAACTTTCAAGAATTTCAACTTTAAGAATTTTTATTTTCTACTTTTTCCTTTTCCCTTTTTATCTTTCCCCTACTCTCATCCTATCCTTTCCTTCTCTCAATATCATTTCTTTATACTTACATAATTTTTAAGCATTTCATTTTTTAAATTTAAATTTTTGTTTTTTCATTTTTTTCTTGTTGTTTTATCTCTCCTATAATTCTCTCCTATCTGTTTCCCTCTCTGAGATAGGGACTTGGTTAAATTCACTCTCTTTTTACCTGTCCAAATCCCTCTAATCCTATTTTTCCCCATATTTCTCCCTAAACCTAATAATTTCTGATTTGCTGAATCCTTCTTGGATGTTCTTAGCCCATTAATCCATAGTTGTTTGATGTTGAATAGATTGTATCTGTTGAACTAGATTGTATCTGCAGCCATTTTTACTGTGCAACTACAGGACTCTGGTTGATGCCTGCCTTAATATAGTGTTCTGGCACAAAATCTGTGTTACTTTCATAACAAATGGGCAGAAAAAGCTGGAGAAGCACAAGAAAAATGGCAAGTTGGGTATCTCAGTTCCCACTAAGGATAATCAGGTGACAGAACAGTTAATGAATAATCCAAAGGAGAGTTCCCTAAAAGCTCTATAAACACTACTGGTAAACATGGTGAATGAAAAGATTGAAAACCTGCAAAGGGCTCAGTGTGAGCATGATAGGGAGTGAGACAAGGCAAAACAAAGACAAATAGAGGAACTTCATGAGCATGATGAGGCTAACCAAAAATTACTACAGGAATCTCATGAGCATGAGGAAGCTCCTCAAAGATTGATACAGGAATTGAGTGAACAGGCAGAGAATAGTCAAGGAGAAAGACAAGTATTGCGAGAGCAGACTAAAAAGAGTCAAGTAAATAAACAGGAATTGTGAGAGCAGGCTGAGAACAGGAATTGTGAGAGCAGGCTGAGAACAGTCTAAGAGAAAGACAGGAATTATGTGAACATGAGGAAGCTAATCAGAGTAATACAGGAATTGTGTGAGCGGAATGAGAATAGAAAATAGAGGCATTCATGGAATCCATAAACAGAACAGCTGAAGGAATCCAGGGAGACCACAAAGGGAATGCTCGACAGAAGGAATGGGCGTCAAATGAAACAATATCCAATCAACTAAAGGATTTGAGAATAAACACTGAACACCAAATTAAGGAAGTAAAGAAGGTCATACAAGATTTAAAACAAAGCTCCAACAAAGAATTTGAAGCCATCAAAGCTGACCAATTAGAAGGAAAAGAAATAAAAAAACAAAGTAGAAAGTCTTGACAGTAGGTTAGACCATGCAGCAGATCGAGTCTCTGAGCTTGAAGACAGCATAGATATCATAGAAAAAGAACATACAGCTATACATGACAAATTCAAGAAATATGATAGATCTATTCAACATTTGGAAGACACCATCAGAAGGCCTAATCTGAGGATAATGGGTGTAGAGGAGCACCTAGAGACAGAAGTTAACGGTCTAGGAAATTTACTTAACAGGATCCTAGCAGAGAACTTCCCAAACATGCAAAAAGATATGCCTATTCAGATACAAGAAGCTTTTAGAACTCCAAATACACCAGACCAGAACAAGACATCCCAAGGACATCAAACCAAGGGAAGGATCCTTAAAGCTGTCAAGGAGAAAAGATCAATCACCTATAAAGGGAGACCAATTAGAATCACCTCAGATTTCTCAGCAGAGATAATTAAAGCAAGAAGAGCCTGGAATGATGTATTCCATGCACTAAAGATAAACAACTATCAGCCAAGAATACTGTACCCAGCTAAACTCTCCTTTATAATCAAACGTCAAATGAAAAACTTCCATAGCAAAGAAAAATTGAAATAATATATCTCCACCAAACCATCTCTATAAAAGATACTTAAAAATGTCCTAGACATAGAAAAACCAACAAGAGCACAATAAATGCCAACAAACCACACCTAAGCAGAGAATCCAAGAACCAGATGAAGAACCCAGCTGTCCCAGTCTCAAAGAAGGTGGTAATGTGGCAGGAACTACCAAACACTTCCAGTCCTAACTCTCAACATTAATGGACTTAGCTCTCTAATTAACTGACATAGACTGTCTAGTTAGATTAAAAAACAAGATCCTTCTATCTGCCTTCAAGAGTCAAACCTTACCCATAAAAACAAACATATACTGAAAGGGAAAGGCTGGAATAAAATCTACCAAGCGAATGGCTCCTATAAACAGGCTGGAGTTGCAATCCTGCTATCAAATAAAAAAGACTTCAAATTGAAATTAGTGAGACAAAGAAGGTTGCTACATACTAATTAAGGCATCTCTCCTTCAGGAATATATTACAATTCTAAATATCTATTCACCAAACAATGGAGCATCCAGATTCATCCAGGAAATACTACTTTCCCTCAAATCTCACATAGATCCAAATATATTAGTTGTTGGAGACTTTAACACACTACTATCCATAGTAGATAGATCAACTCGGCAAAAACTCAACAGAGAAACCACAGATCTAAATAATTGCATACATCAACTAGATTTAACAGACATCTACCGAATATTTCACCCAACAGCATCAGAATACACGTTTTTCTCAGCAGCACATGGAACATTTTCTAAAATAGACCACATTTTAGGTAACAAAGCAAACTTTGTCCAAATTCAGAAACAATGAATTTTTGCCCTGCATTCTCTCAGTCCACAAGGGAATTAAATTATAATTCAACACCAAAAGCCACCAAAGAAAGTCCTGTAACACATGGAGACTGAACAACACACTGTTGAATCACCAGTGGGTCACTGAAGAGATTAGAAAGGAAATTCAAATGTTTATGATATTCAACAAAAATGAGCACACAAATTACCAGCTCCTCTGGAACACAGCAAAGGCAGTACTCGGAGGCAAGTTTATAGCTCTGAGTTCCTACATCAACAAATTGGAGAGATCTGAAACCAACAATTTAATGAGACATCTGAAACTCCTTGAAAAAGAGGAACAGGCTAAACCCCAACCCAGGAAAAAGAAAGAAATAATTAAAATTAAATCAGAATTGAATAAGTTAGAATAAAAAAAAACCACAGAAAGAATCAAGAAAACAAAGAGTTGGTACTTCAAAAAAATTAACAAAATTGACAGACCCTTAGCAAATCTTATTAGAAAAAGAAGACAACACACCCAAATAAACAAACTCAGAGATCAGAATGGAAACATCACCACAGAAGCAATCAAGGTCCAGAGCATTATAACAAAATACTGCTCAAATCTTTATGCTAATAAGTTTGAGAAACTGGAAGAAATAGATGATTACCTAGCTAAAATTGACATGTCAAAACTAAACCAAGATGAGTAAAACCAACTTAACAGACTCATACCAAGTATTGAAATAAAAACAGCAATAAGAGACCTCCCTTCTAAGAAAAGCCCAGGACAAGATGGATTTACAGTGAAATTCTACATGGCCTTCAAAGCAGAGCTAACACCAATGCTCCTCCATCTCTTCAATGAAATTGAAAGAGAAAGTTCACTACCACACTCTTTCTACGAAGCCACCATAACCCTCATCCCAAAACCAGGCAGGAATTCATCAAAGAAAGAGAACTATAGACCTATTTCTTTGATGAACATCGATTCAAAACTTTTCAACAAAATTTTGGCCAATGGACTTCAAAATTCATCCAAAAAGATCATACACCACGATCAAACAGGATTCATTTCAGGGATGCAAAGCTGGTTCAATATATGCAAATCAATTAATATTATTCATCACATCAACAGGAGCAAGAATAAGAACCACATGGTTATCTCAATAGATGCAGAAAAAGCATTTGACAAGATCCAACACCACTTTATGATGAAGTTCTGGAAAAACGAGGAATCCATGAAACAATCCTCAATACAATAAAGGCTGTATATGACAAACCTACAGCCCCCATTATACTAAATGTTGAAAAAATAAGCCGTTTCCTCTTAACTCAAGAATGAGACAAGGATGTCCACTCTCTCCACTTCTCTTAAATTTAATATTAGAATGCCTAGCTACAGCAATAAGACAAGATGCAAACATAAAGGGGATGCAAATGGGGAAAGATGAAGTAAAACTCACCTTCTTTGCAGATGACATAATCTTGTATTAAAGAATCCCATGGACTTTACTCCCAAATTACTCAAGCTTATTCAAAACTTTGGCACAGTAGCAGGGTATAAAATTAACCCTCAAAAATCAATAGCTTTTCTGTATGCCAACAATGAGAAGAGCATGATTGAAATCAGGAAAACAACTCCATTCATAATAGCTCCACAAAAGATAAAATACCTAGGAATTAACTTAACCAAAGAAGTGAAGGACCTCTATGATGAAAACTTTAAAAACCTGAAAAAAGAAATCAAAACAGAACTTAGAATGTGACAAAACCTCCCATGTTTCTGATTGGAAAGTTCAACATCGTGAAAATGGCAATATTCCCAAGGCTATCTACAAATCCAGTGTGATACCTATCAATATTCCAACCTCATTCTTTAATGAAATAGAAGAAGCAATCCAAAAATTCATATGGTACAATAAAAGACCCCAAATAGCAAAAACAATCCTTAACAGAAAGAACACTGCTGGAGGAATATCAATACCAATTTTCAAACTCTACCACAAAGCCATAGTAATCAAAACAGCTTGGTACTGGCACAAGAAGAGACCTCAGGACCAATGGAATAGAATTGAAAACCCAGAAATGAACCCACAGACCTAGAGCCACCTAATCTTCAATAAGGGAGCTAAAAATTTAGAATGGAAGAAAGACAGCCTCTTCAGTAAATGGTGCTGGCGAAATTCGTTAATCACTTGTCGAAAACTAAAGTTAGACCCTTATATATCACCCTGCACCAGAATCAACTCCAAATGGATCAAAGACCTCAGAGTCAGATACCCTGAAAACATTACAGGACGGAATAGGAGAAACCCTAGGTCTCTTTGGCCAAAATTTTCTTAAAAGAGACCCAGAAACACAACAAATCAAAGAAAGGTTGGACATGAAGTTGCAGAGCTTCTGCATGGCAAAGCAAGCAAGATCAATAAAAAGCCCACTGATTGGGAGAAGATCTTCACTAGCCACACAACTAACTAGGGTCTCATATCTAAAATATATTTGGAACTCAAAAAATTAAATCCCCAACAACAAATCCTCAAAGAAACAACTGCTCGATTAATAAGTGGGCTAAAGACTTAAAGAGAGTCTTCTCTGAAGAGGAAATAAGAATGGCCAATAGACACATGAAGAAATGCTCAACCTCTCTAGCCATAAAAGAAATGCAAATCAAAACAACATTGAGATTTCACCTCACCCCAGTTAGAATGGCTATAATCAAGAACTCTAATAACAACAGATGCTGGAGGGGACATGGACAGAAGGAAACCTTACTTCATTGTTGGTGGGAGTGTAAACTTGTTCAACCACTTTGGAAAGTAGTATGGAGGTTCCTCAAAAGACTCCACATAGAGCTCCCCTATGACCCAGCAAACCCAATTTTGGACATTTACCCAAATGATCACAAACAAGACCATACTAAAGCTACCAGCACAACTATGTCTATTACAGCATTATTTTCCATAGCTAAGATATAGAACCAACCCAGATGCCCCTCAGTAGACGAATGGATCAAGAAAGTGTGGTATATATACACAATGTAATTCTATGCCTCTATCAGAAAGAATGACATTGCCCCATTTGTTAGGAAATAGAAAGACTTGCAAAAAATTATTTTAAGTGAAGTAAGCCAGGCCCAAAGAAACATAGGTCCCATGGTTTCCCTTATTTGTAATAATTACTATATATCTGAGAGAAGCAGAAAAGGTCAGATAAGATGATGTTAAGTGAAATGAACCCCAAGATAAGGACATAAGTGGTTCTTGCAATTGTTTCTAATGTATTTATAAGGTAGCACATGATTTTTTTTTGTTGCTTTGTATGTCCCTCCCTGTGTAACCCTTGTTTTCACTGTATTTGATGTTGGTATAATTTGGGGAGCAGAAGGGAAAAAACAAATTGTTTAAATAGGGATACAGGTTGACCTATTGTAACAATGAGATGTACAAGATGCTGTGTTGAAAAATGAACTTTTCAATTCAGGCCAGGGCCGGGTGCGGGTGGTGGGGAATGTAGTTGTGGAGGTAGGAGGGAAGAGATGGTAGGGGGAAAAATAAAGGAGGAGGCATCAGGGCTTGATAAGAAATGTACTCATTACCTTGCTCATATGATTGTAACCCCTCTGTACAGTATTTTCACAATAAAAAACTTATTAAAAAACAAAAATTTTATTCATTACCTAACTTACCTAACTGTAACCCATTCTGTACATTACCTCTACAACAACAATAAAGTATATTTAACATTTCTCCTTTCCCTTGGCAAAAGAATGAGCATAGATTAGAAATGGAATGACTCCAAGTTCCTTGTTAACGGTGCTTTCTTTCACTAATCCTTATGTATTATGTTTATCTAATGAAGTGTGTGTGCACCTTAATCACTCTTGAAATCAATCTGGAAAATAACAAAATTTTTCTCTGTGTGTGTGGTTCAAGGAATCCAATCAAGGGTCACATAATTGCTAGGCAAGTGCTCAAAAACTGAGTTACATCTCCACTCTGTGATATATTGATTGATTGATATTACTTATCTATTCATTATGTTTTGGTGTTAGGACTTGAACTCAGGGCTTCCTGTTCTCACTTGGCTATTTTGCCCAAGGGTGCCCCTCTACCACTTAAGCCACATCTCCAGTTCCACCTTCTTTTGGAGATGGTTAATTAGAGGTAAGAGTTTCATGGACTTTTCTCTTCAGGCTTTCTTATAACCTTGATCCTCAGATCTTTCCTTCCTGTGTAGGTTAGGATTATAAGTGCAAGCCACCAATGACCAGCCATAACATTTTTATTTATATCCAGAATATGGTCTAATGAGAGTTGCATAATTACTGGCTTGAGAGACAGAATAATCTGTAAGTTTCACGCTTCCTATGGCATCATGGCAGAACCATTTTACTGGCTAGCAAGAGGTACCTACCATCTTTCTTTGAACTACTTCCAAACTATGTGAATTTTGAAAAACAGGAAATCAGAAAAACATTTTTCCCATGGAAGGATAGCTTGTGAGAGAGATTCTTCTTTGCCTTACAGAAAAGTCTTCCATGATGCCTTTCCTTTATTTGATAATAAAGCTTCTGGTAAAATTTTGTTCCATCTTGAAGCATTCTTTATGAACCAAATCTTTCTTGTGAAAACAAAACAAAACAAACAGCGGGGAGTAGGAGAGGGGGCAATTATAGAATGCTTGTGATTTCATGCAAATTTGTTATTTGGGAGTTTGTTGGAACTAGACTTTTCCTAAGCTTTTCAAATGGCATGGTGGTATTGGCTCTGGTTAAAATTTTAACTCTGTGAGTTAAAATTTATTCTTTGCATTTAGTCACTGCAGTTTCACACAATGGGGATCTGGCAATCAAACACTCTTCTCAGACTTCTTATTGGGTATTCTAATCAGCTTTGGAATGGTGAAGCAACTTCAGCTTGGTTTAACAGTGTATCAAAGGGGGGAATGTGTTTATTTCCATTACTTAATTATGATGCGAGAGGGCTGGCTTTCTGGGTAAGATGTGTTCTATGGT
Source organism: Dipodomys spectabilis (assembly GCF_019054845.1). Taxonomy (NCBI): domain Eukaryota; kingdom Metazoa; phylum Chordata; class Mammalia; order Rodentia; family Heteromyidae; genus Dipodomys; species Dipodomys spectabilis. Next base: position 5,456,143 of record NW_024870813.1, on the reverse strand, counting down.
CCTATCCTCCATTTGTATGAGGGTTGAATCTCATTAAAATTGGATCAAGATTGACTTCACAGATGTCCTCACAAATGCAAGCATCCAGCCTATATCTCCCATCTCTCATAAAGAGAATTGTCTAACTGTCAAATTATGCCACTTTTCTTCCATTTTCCAGGAGGAACTCATGGGCCTTGTAATAAATTCTCTGAGGAAAAACACCTAGCTGCTATGACCTTGGACTGCAGTGAACTATCTTGGCTTTGATTAGCATTATTGATATATTCAGAATGCAACAATATGTCTGTCCTAGGATGTCTCAGGTGCTGTCAGTCTCCCCTTATGGATCTTGGACCTTAAGGCTATTTGTGGCTTTCTTAGCAAGCATAGTTGAGAAATGAAGACAGATAACTACATCAGGTCTCAAAATATCCAGATAACTTTACTTAGAGACTTAGTTTCCTATTCGGAATCATAGAGATTTTGTAGGAATCCAAGTTACACAACTCCAGTTGGTGAAAAGTGAATGCATTAGCCAGTGAGAGTGATTGCTTATGATATAAAAGAGCAACAGTATTTTTAACTAATCAACTCAAACATATACTGTATAAATATATTTAGTGTTTTAACTACAAAATGTCTGGGAGTTTTGGTTCTGAACTCATTTATTTGGTATTCTACAAACCTCTTATACCTCAATGACTGTTTCTTTTCTCAAGATTTAGGATATTATCTGCTATAATTTGGTGCAATGTATTTTTCTTTCCTTTTTAAATATTTAGCTTGTATTTCCTCTTCTTCTATATTCATGATTCAAAGATCTGGCTTTTTTGGGGAGGTCATATGACTTGAACTCTAAGCCTGGGCATTGTCCCTGAGCTCTTTTGTTCAAGGCTAGTGCTCTACCACTTTGAGCCACAGCTCCAATTCTGATTTTCTGCTGGGTAATTGGAAATAAGAGTCTCATGGGCTTTCCTGCCGTGGCTGGCTATGAACCATGATCATCAGATCTCAGCCTTCTGGTAGCTAGGATTATAGACATGAGCCACCAGCACCAAGCTTGAGATTTTTCTTTTTGATTATGTCCTGAAAGACTTGTATATTCTGTTTATATTTTATGAGGTTTTTGTTTGTTTGTTCCATCAATCAAATTCCTTTACTTTGTCTATGATCCCTGTTATTCTATTTTCAACTTGTTGTATTCTATTAGCAAGGCTTTCAGCTAACTTTTAAATGGGATTTCTAAGCTTTTCATTTCCAGGATTTTAATTTGATTTTTTCATGATTCCTCTGACATATCCTATAATGTCTTCCTCATTTTGTTCTGCTGTTTATTTGAATTCTCTTTGAGTTCCTTCAGCTCTTTGCATCTTCTTTGAATGCATCCATGAGCTTGTTTATTTGCTCTTTAATTTTGTTGATCCTTCTTATCATTGTTCTTTTGAGGGTTATTGTTGGAAATTTCATCTGTTTCATTATTGTTCAAGTCTTTTATTGTGGAGCTGTTGACCATGGGGAAAAGCTTGTGGTTTCATATTACCTGTGTTTTTATATTTTTATAGAAACTGACAAAGTAACCAGGTCCCCAAATTCTCACTCAGCCAGTGCCAGATTTATGCATCTGGGAAATTTTAATGACGTGCGATCTTTGAATTGAAACAGTCTTGTGTTTGGGTATGACAGTGTTGGGACTGGATTGAGAAGCCATTTCTCAGCAGTGGACTTTCAGATATAGCTCAGAAGACAAGCATTTGCTTATGTGCTCAGGGCACTGGACTTGGTTCTGTTATACCAGCTGGAGTTTTCTCTAGAGGTTAAATTGTCTGCTTCTGGGCTACTTTCACTACAGAGACTTCACTTCTCTGTGTACTGGGAGCTGCCTCTCTGGCTTCAGGGTGGTGTAGATTTTGCGGGTTTGGCAGGTGCTCATTTGCTCCACAGGACTTCTGCTATGCATTCACTATGGCCACAAGTGACTAAATCACATGATACCCACAGCCTCCCCTTCTCTTCAGGGAAGTCAGTTGTTGAGCAAGAGTGAAAGCACAGAAATCTGTCCCTGTAAACTTCATCCTGGTGTACGTTTACTAGCTGTCAGGACTGAGGGCCCAGGGTTCAGATCCTCTGAATTGCAGGATCTCCACACTGTCCCCTCCCCCACAGTGAGGTGAACTGTTGACCCAATCTGTTTGCACAGAGACCAGCAAGCACAAGTAATAAGGTCCCCAGGTTATCCCCCAAGCCAGTGCCAAATTTAGTGTTCTGTTTGCTCCAAACATTATCCGACACATTTGGGAATTACTCTGAGGATTTTGGGCTTAAGGTTTACCTATGGTTCTTGCCATAGCGGGGATAATTGTATATACTACTATGCTCCACTATTGGTTGAGATGGAGGTTTCATAAGATTTTTACCACAACAAGCCTCAAATCATAGTTTTCTTGACTCCAGCTTTTTCTTGACTCCAGCTCCTAGATGTGAGGATTATAGGCATGAGCCACCAGCACTCTTGTTCTTAATTTTGTTAATATGATGTACTGGATTGGATTAATTTTTGTATACCAGACATCTCTCATGCCTGAGATAAAAATCATTTGATTATTACATATATTTTATATGTTACGAGATTTGTTTAGTAATATTATCTCTTGGTTTAGTAATATCCCTCTTGAGGTATGTGAATAGTTGCTGTTAATTCTTCTTTAATGATTTTTATTAGAATGAACCACAGAATCATTTTAGTCCTGGGCTTTCATTGTGCAAAATGTTTCCATTGCTAATTCAATCTGTTCATTTGTTATAGATCTATTCAAAATGTCCATCCCCCCTCCCCAACAGTTTCAGTAGTTTGTGTCTTTCTAGGAGAATGTTCATTTCATCCTGCTTATCTAATTTGTTGGTGTATAATTGTTCATAGTATTCCTTGTGGTATTAGTCTTACCTATATGTTTTAGTAAATTGTAACCTGTTTTCAGCAAAATAAAGAAATATTCATCTTTTTAATCTTCCTAAAAAGTAAAGATATTTTGCATCTAATGTGTTTCTCTGTCACTCTGGTTTATTATTTGTCTGTCTGTCTGTCTGCCTGCCTGTCTCTCTCTCTATCCCTCTTTGTGCTAACACTAAGGATTGAATTCAGGTACTGAACATTATCCCCTAGCGTCTGTGCACAAGGCTGATGCTCTACCACTTGAGCCACAGCTCCACTTCTGGCTTTGTTGGTATTTAATGGGAGATAAGAGTCCCTTGGACTTTCTTGCCTGAGCTGGCTTTGAATCAAGGTCCTCAGGTATCAGTCTTCTGAGTAGCTAGAATTACAACTGTGAGCCACCTGAGCCCATCTTGTTTTTCTCTCTTAGATTTCAGTTATTTCTACTTCAGCCCTTTTTGCATTAGTTATTTTTTAGAAGGATTTGTGCCAGTCCTTCCACATCCCTAGCACTTCTTCTGGTTGGCCTAAGACCACATCCTAAGATCCTGACATTTAGATGCAACCAGGTACAACATGCCCAGTTCGGTTTTTGCCCAGGCTGACCTTGAACAGCAGTCTTTCTACTTCAGCCTCTGTAGTAGTCTAAGTCTGAGTAACAAATGCTTTCCATGTTAGCAAGCTCTCACTCTTATCAAATAAAGCCAGCCTTGCAAACTGGCTCTCCGAGAGACCCACTAGACAGACCAAATAATCACAATAGAAATGAGGCTCTGAATGACTTCAGACCTCACTCTGCCCTCTAGTCTGCTGGTTTTAACTGGTGATTGAAGGTTATTGATTTTCAGGCTAATTCAGCCAGAAAGGAAAAAATGGAAATAGGACAAACTTTCTGTTTCTACCAATATTCAGCCATTATTTTTAATTGAATAGATGCTCCTCAGATTGCTGCTATGGTTAATTTTCCAAAAATCCTTAGTAAGTTGATTATGACAGAATTTGCCAATTTTCTCATTGCTTATATAGAGAACATGTTCAGAGACCATTAATGCCACAGTCTTGCTGACGGCACTCATAATGTTTTTATCAAAAAAATCAGATACTCAGATTGTCAGGAAAAATTCTTGACTAGTACAGCAACTCTCCAGTACTTTGAACATTTCTGGCATGTGAGCAGTCTTGTTTACAGCACATTCATCTAACAGGAAAATCATGGAAGGAATGACACCAAGGAGTTGCTGGAGCTAAAGTGTCCAATAGGCAATATATAATCTGCTAAGGGTGATTAGGACTCATGCTTGGATTTCATTATTCCATTATTCCCTTGGATTTCAGCATTTAATCTCATTTAGCCAGGCCACCATCAGTAATAACGTTCAGGATGAAAAACAACAACAAAACATACAATCTTAAAATGTCTGTTATCAGCTAGGTGTCTCATGCCTGTAATCCTAAATACTCAAGAGAATGAGCCTGGTTCAAATTCAGCCTGTGCAGAAAAATCCATACAATGCTTTTCTCTTATTAGTCAGCAAAATCTGGAAGTAGATATATGACTCAAGTGGTAGAGCATGAGTATTGACCAAAAAAGTCAACCAAGAGTGAGAGACACTGAGTTCAAGCCTAGTACTAGCACATGCACATGCACGTGCACACACACACACACACACACACACACACACACACACACACACATTCTGACACCAATACACTAAAAAGAGTGGAAAGGATGGAATGAATGATATAAAAGAAAAGTGCTATGGGCCAGATGCAGGCAACTTAGACAAGAGATAGTTGCAATTATTCTCACTTTTACTCCAAATCCTATAGGGCAAAGATGGTCAATGGAGACAGTATAACTTCTTCTTCATTACAGGTTTTTCCAAAGCAGTGACTTCAGTTGATTGGCACAACTTGTTCCTTCACGTATGTGCCTATTGGTTTGCTATGGGAAAGTCTCACCCAGAAACAGTTAAAGAAAGAGGTCTGAGCCAGGCACTGATGGCTCATGCCTGTAATCCTAGCTACTCTTGAGGCTGAGATCTGAGGACCATGGTTTGAAGCCAGTCTGGGCAGGCAATCCATGAGACTCCTATCTCCACTTAACTACCAAAAAGCCAGAAGTGGAATGGTGGCACAGACAGTAAACTCCCAGCATTGAGTGGTCCTGAGTTCAAACCCTAGAATTAGCGTGCACACACACACACACACACACACACACACACACACACACTTTCAGTACTTTGATTTCTTAAATAGATGTACACTCTCTCTAAATTTGCTAAATATATATTCACTTTCTGTTTTATTATTATTGTATTCATTGCTACTATTATTATTGGTGGTTCTAGAGTTTGAACTCAGGACCTAGTTCTTCCTAGGCAGACTTTCCACTGCTGATGCACATATCTCTCTCTTTCACATTTTTTTGTTGTTGTTGGTGGTGCTTGTGGGGCTTGAACTCAGGGTCTGGGTGTTGTCCTTTAGCTTTTGTGTTCAAGGATAGCTCTCTACCACTTTGATCCACGGCATCACTTGCAGTTTTCTGGTGATTCCTTGGAGATGAGACCCATCTGGACTTTCCTGCCCAGGTTGGCTTTAAACTGTAATCCTCAGAGCTCAGCCTCCTGAGGAGCTAGGATTACAGGTGTGAGCTACTATCACTGGGCCTTTACTGGTTATTTTTAAAACAGGGACTTTTTCTCCCATTGAGGCTGGTGCCTGTGCTATGGTTCACTTACTATGGACTTCAATAGTTGCTGAGATAACAAGTATGTGACACTGCATTCAATTTCCCTTCTATGGAGAGTGAGTCTTCAGGATTTTTCTGCTTAGCCTGGCCTCTCACCAGGACCCTTCCGATCTCAACATCCCAAGTAGACTGATATGACAGGCTTGCTCCATTGGGCCTAGCTACAGATGGAGAAGGGGGTCTCCCATATTTTTTTCTACCTAATTGTCCTTAAACCATGATCCTTCAGTTTTCAGCCTCCCAAGTATCTATCAGGTGGGAGCAATGCCACACTCGGCTTCATCTTGTCTTTAACATCATAATCATGGATGACAATTGTTGCATGGAGAATGTTAAATAAGACAGAACTACAGTCTCATAAAATTATGAGAAAAAATAAGATTTAAACCCCGTTTTCTATTAATCCAATACATTTCTTGCTGCCCATATCCTTAATCTTATCAAAGAGTAAACTCTTCTCATTTCTTTATGGTCCTATAAATCAAGCTGGTGTTAGATTTCTGTGTTTTCAGAAATGATATGTATACTTTGATGTAGTCTAAATAAAATATGTGCATCTCAGTTTAAAACTCTCTCAAAATCACAGTGAGGCCCAACACTGGTAAGTGTGTCTTGTGTCTCCCCAAAGTGACACTCCAGATTCCCACACCCCACCTAAAGACAAAGGGCAGAATCAACCTAGGATGCCCCACCTCACATATTACAAAGTAAGTCAATAAATAGAATAAAACAAACTTTTCAAAACATAAGAAAAGAATTGCTTTTTTTTGTTTTCCTGAAGGGAAAGAAAACTGCTAAATGTAGTGATGTAAATTAGGCTGCAAAATTTAAAAGATGAAAGGTGTCCATTAGCCTTATAGAAAGATGACAACACAAGCGGTCCTTGCCATTTGAAAGAGTCACTGGAATACCACTTCCAGGGAAGCCTGCCCAATAGATGTGTGTGTGTGTGTGTGTGTGTGTGTGTGTGTGAGAGAGAGAGAGAGAGAGAGAGAGAGAGAGAGAGAGGAGAGAAAGGGAAAGAGAGAGTGTAAAGAAGAGGTAGCAGTTTCCTCCATGTCTATCCTTCAATATTCTGTACATTGTACTAGCCTTCACAGTTTTCACCAAGCTTTTGGGCATAACTGCTAAATCTGTAAATCTCTGGGTCCCACTTGTAAATGGCTGCATGCATCAGTAGGTACTTTCTAATACCTTGTTTTGTTCAAGCTGAATGACAAGTGTTCAATCCTCTTCTTTAAATACATATTTCTTTTGTTTTATTATTTTTTGTCATTTTATTTGTGCCAATCCTGAAGCTTGAATTCAAGGCCAGGTGCTCTCCCTTAGCATGTTTTCCCAAGGTTGGTGCTTTATCATTTGCATCATAACTCCACTTCCAGCTTTTTGAAGGTTAATTGGAGCTGAGAGGCTTATGGACTTTCCATCCCTGGCTAGTCTTGAAATTTGATCATCAGGTCTCAGCCTGTTGGGTAGCTAGAATGACAGGCCTGAGCCACCAGTAATCCCATACATGCTTATATCTTTAGTGATCAAAGGGTACACATGTTTGGAGGTGGGGGTTCTAATTCTGGAGAGTAACTGGGCATGGTGGTCTATACCTGTCAGTCTAGCATTCTGGAGGCTAAAACAGAATGATCATGAATTTAAGGCCAAAATGGAGCTCTATTGTTAAGAACCCATCTGACAAAACCAATGGATGGGGATGTAGCTCAATAGTTGACTGTTTGTCTACTATATATGAGGCCCCGTTTTAATCACCAGAACCACACACACACAAAAACCAAATCCAGAAACCAATCACTTTTTGCCTAAGGGCTGTCTTGTTTCTGGGACAGTTGCCCAGAGAATTCAAATGTGAACCCTGGAGACTATTAAGGATGCTAATTATGAGTTCACTTCTTTAGGACTTTGAGAAAGAGACAAGACAAAGGACAGAGCTATGTGTGTGGTGGTAAATAATGTGTAATTATTTGCAAATCGGCCTTAAGCAAGTCAGCACCAACACCCACTATTAGTTCTGCTTACCAGGGGGAATACTTTCTAGCTAATTGGATATTTCCCAGACAGAATGTGTGTGTGTGTGTGTGTGTGTGTGTGTGTGTGTGTGTGTGTGTGTGTGTGTGTATCAACATGTCATTCCCAAAATGATGCTTCTGAGATTTTTGGGCTGAACATTTCCGTTAATATTTAAACCATAATCCATAAATAACGTCAGTTTGTTTTCTAATCATATCCAATGTAATAAGAGACTAGAAAAAGTATGTTTCCATTTGCAGTGATTCACAAAAGGTGGATCTTTTTATCCCAATGTCGAGTGAAGAGATTTTTATAAAAGCATGGCTTAGCAGTACCATTTGCCACCACTCCATGTGCTCTTTGTCTTGCTCTGAAGCAAAGTTGGCTCCTCCAGAAGGACAGGGGAGTTGCGTGACCCGAGTTTTCTCCTAAGGAGTCATGTTCCAACTCTGCAACTTTTTTGAGTAAATGAGCCCTAAGAGTTTCCTGTTGTTATCATTTGTATTTTCCTTTGTGTCTGACATCGAACCATTAGTATTTGACATGTAATTTTCTATAATTCCTTTCTTTTTTCAGAGGTACTAAGGTTTGAACTCAGGACCTTGCTCTTGCTAGACAAGCGCTTTGTCACATTTGAGCCACACCCTCCCTCCCCAACCACTTCCTATCCTCATAAGTTTTTTTTGGGGGGGTCCAGTCATGGGGCCTGAACTCTGGGCCTGGGTGCTGTCCCTCAGCTCTTCAGCTCAAGGCTAGCGCTCTACCACTTGAGCCACAGCACCACTTCGGGCTTTTTTTTTTTTTTTTTGCTTATGTGGTGCTGAGGAATCGAACCCAGGGCCTCATGCATGCAAGGCAAGTGCTCTACCACTGAGCCACCTTCCCAGCCCCCTCATAAGTTTTTAATTTGCTTTATAGGCAGGATCGTATGTGTGTTTGTGTGTGTGTGTGTGTGTGTGTGTGTGTGTGTGTGTGTGTGTGTGTGTGTGTGTGTCTGTACTAAGGCTTGAATTCAGGACTTTGCATTCTTGCTTGGCTTTTTTTCGTTCAAGGTTGACACTCTACCACTTGAGCCATATCTCTACTTTTGGCATTTTACTGGTTAATTGGAGGTAAGAGTCTCTTAGATTTATCTGCTTGGGCTGTCTTTGAACCTCAGTCTTCAGATCTCAGCCTCCCAAAAAGCTAGAATTACACATATAGGTCACCAGGCTCAACAAAATAAGTTTGAAGCCTAGGTCTTGTGCTTTCTTGCCTAAGGCTTGTTTGTGGCTTGAATGTTTGTCTAGCATACTATGACTCGAGTCATGTCATCTCTTCACATTCCACAGTTCTTAAATGTAATTCTACTCTTATTTAATACCATAATTTCTTCCATGCCCTCCTTACTTTATATATACACACACACACACACACACAACCCAAGAATAAAACTAATTATCTACATATTTTAATGAAACATCCAAAGAAGTCTACACTTACAGTCACATACTAGGATACAGTAAAGCCACATATACAACCATGTTCATTGCTGTCCTATTCACCACAGCCATAGAATGGAATCCTCTCAGATGCCCCTTAATGGATGAATGAATCAAGAAAATGTGGTATATGTGCACAATGGAATTGTACTCATCATGTATGTGAAAAAGTTATATTGCATCATTTGCAAATAAGTGGAAGGACCTGGGAAAAAATCACACTAGGTGAGGTAAGTCAGGCTCCAAGACATGAATGATGCATCCTCTCTTCCATATGTGGAACCTAGAATTAACTTATAACTATATAAGTAATAATTTGAGGTAGTAACCACGTGTACATAAGTATACTGACCTTCATGATGGTCGATTCAGGACAGAAGTCAAATGGTAAAATGGCATAATTCTTTAGAATGGCTAGCTCACAGTCAAACAAAATAAGCACCAGAAAAGAGTACTTGAAAGGCTAGGGTGGGATCAAGGGAAAAGAGTGGATGAATAAAGAGAGGAAGGGAATAGGATGTAATCATAAATTTCAATACATATCCTACAAAATTAAGAAAATGGAGGGAATGAACAGGGTTGGGAGAGATGGCATTGAATGTTGAAAGAGTGACATTGCTCAAGATGCATTTTATTCATAAATGGCTTTGTTGAATGGTACCTCCTTTATACAATTATTTAGCAATCAAAAAAGGAAAGGGTAAAGGTCAGGGACCAGTGCTCAAGCCCTGAGTTCAAGCCCCAGGATCCTCACAACAACAACAACAACAACAAATGAAAGAATACATTTCTAGACCAACACACAAGACTATTTGTAAATCAACTGATACTCTTTAGAAATCATCAATATTTCTCAGAAGAAACTGTCTTTGTGTGTGTTGGTGTGTGTACATGCATGCACGCATTTGCTCCCCGCACCCCCCCCCCCCCCGAGTACTGGGGTTGAACTCAGGGCCTTGCACTCTTTTGGGTTTTATGCCCAACACTAGCACTTTAACCTGACAATCTATTGGATACAGGAAAAACTGAGTGCCATGTTGGGCTCATCAGCTACTGTGGCCAACATTCAGCAGCTGGCACCAAGGTAATTTCTCTGAAGATCTTAGCCAAGTGTCCACATAGTGCAAGCATAAAGTAAATGAGTGAAGAATTGTGGAAATGTCTATTTGTTTTCTCTCATACAGTGTTATAAAGGTTTCCTCCCAAATAAAAAAAAAACAGAGTGCACATTTGTAGAAAATACAGGTGAGATGAAGCTGAAGCGTTATTTATACAAACATCAAATCACATCGACTCTTTCTGAATGCAGCTGGATTATGCTGCCTTTCTTAGGGATAATGAAGGTTGAGACAAAGATGATTTTCCTTGGAGATGGGAGATCTTTTCCATATAATTGTCTCATCTCCTTTATACTTGCTTTCCTAACTTCAATGTGTGAGAGGAGTGAGTGGTAAGATGCCTGTGAAGGGTTCCATGGCCTCCTAACTGTGGTTCAGAAGGAAAAAATGAGAGTGTGACCTTCGATCTTTGTTGAAGTCCATAGTGAGCAGACATTTTCCTGGGTCTTCCCAGAGCACCAGGTCCTCATGAGGAGCTTGACTAACAAATCATTAAGGAAAACTTTACTAGCTCTCCAATTTAAAAGCAAGATGACTTCAAGACCATAGAACTGTACCGTGTTTAATCTAAGAAAAAAATATAGTTTAAACTCAAGAATTGAAAGGATAACAGGGTTCAAAAGGGAACACAATTGAACAGGAGGCAATAAAGTAAGCAAACAGCAACTGCATGCCGTGCTGAATGCCATGCTAGTACTGAAAGTACAGATAATTTGAATTCAGTGCAAAAAGATTGACACAACCTATGAACTGGGTATCAGTGACTCACACCTGGAATCCTAGCCACTCAGGAAGCTGAGATCTGAAGATTGTGGTTTGAAGTAAGCCTGGGTGGGAAAGTCCCTGAGAATCTTATTTCCAATTAACCACCAAAAAGCCAGAAGTAGAGCTGTGGCTGAAGTGGTAGAGTGACAGCCTTGAGTGAAAAAGCTAAGGGACAGTGTTCAAGCCTCAGCACTGGTATACACACACACACACACACACACACACACACACACACACACACACGTAACTGAGCCCCTATTTTTTAAGAGCTAGATACTTTATTAAGCCCCTTATACAATATTAACTCATGCATCCTTCACAGCTCAGTTGCCATCATCTCGTGAAATTATGAATACTGCTAATGTCCCCATGTTACAGATGAGGACACTGAATAGAAGACAGAGAAATAATGTGCACAGATAAAGCAGAAACAAGGTGGGTATTTTAGGCCCTGAGTACTAACTCTGGTAAAGAAAACCCTTCAACAGTGGGAAAATACAGTAATAAAATTCAATGTACATATATATATATATATATATATATATATATATATATATATCCAATAAACCACATAATTGGAGGGGGTGGGTGAGGTTGAGAAATGATGGAGAATGATGGAAGGAATGACATGATGATCAAAGTGCATTGTATTCATCAACTGACATGCTGAATTGAAGGCCTTTTCTAAAGCTTCTTAAAGAAAACAATAATCAATGAAAAAGAAAGAGCAAAAAGAAAACTCTTCTTCAACCCACTCAATTCCTAGTCACCCTATTTTGAAATTTGGAAATTATTTTCTGGCAGCTTTTGTTGAAAATTTCCATTTATTTTTCCTTTGTGCATCTTAACTTTCTAGCCTCATTCTAGTCTTCAGAGTTTCTCAGCTTATGACAGTGCAATATGTTGACATTCCAAACACCCCAGTCTTTGAATATTGTTACAATCATCTCTTGTGACAAGGAGGATGTGGTTAAAACTGATATTTTGTTAAATCACTGCTTTTTTGCTGTGTAGAGTTTACTGTTTGATTTGCTTATGATTTGGGGTTTGAACACAGAAATCCTTGAAATTAAGATGTTATGAATAATGAGCTGATTTTCTAGTATACTTTTGGGGTGGTCTTATACATGAGCCATGAAGAGCCTATAAGAAATTAATGATATTAATTGTGGAAAGTTATGGAGGAGATTATATGCTTCTCTTTTTAAAAAGGCCTCCATGATGATCAAAAATGCACATCATTCTAATTATAGGAGTGAACTAAACCAAGAGAGAAAAAGGAAACAGGCCACCATATGGAAGGTGGACTTAATTTATTCTGTGTAAAATGTTTACTCTGTAAAATGTGTCCATGGATCATATTGCTTAGAAAAGCCGATGTCATTGGACACTATAATTATTGAGGTTTTGCTGCACAGACCAGTTCCTAAGTGAAGACATGGCCCTGAAGATCCACGGCCAAAAAAAAATCATCGTGGTATTTTACTGCTTTGAGTATGACATGTTTATGGCATGGGGTGGGTGTAAATCAATCAGAGATATTGGGATAGAAGGATAGATATTTTGTATAATTATGTCAAGTAGGCCTGTTCTTGTGATCCAAAATTTTACTTGTTTTCTGATAGAACTTGAATATTTTATATGTGAGTTGTCTAGCTCTAAAACACCATGAAGGCATAGCAGCATGTAGGCATGGCAGCTTATTTTACAATTGAGAAAACTGGTCCAGAGTGCCTTTCTATCTCTCAGGGCCACAGATTTAACTTGCACTCTGTCTTGATCCAAAATTCACACTTCAGGGTTGTCCATGTGCTGAGTCATCAGATCGAGGATCCTCCTTACCATGGCAAGCAATAACACGGATGCTCGAGAGAGTCTACTATTTGTCCTTGACTCAACTGAAAAGACCTCCCCAATCCCAATGCTTACCACCTGCTACCCAAAAGCCTCACAGCAAAATGGTCCAGTTAATGATGGTTTTACATCAGCCAAACATCCTTGGATGGGCTGGTATGCACAACTCATTTTTCTGTACAAAACTATCAAACAATGGACCCCCTCTCCCCCTCCCTCTGTTTGATTATCCCTTCTAAGAGCAGCTAATGGGTAGTTGAGTGCATTGACTTGAAGTCTGGGAGGAAGTGAACTCAACAGGGAGCCATGGATAAACTGTGACCACCTGACATGAGGTGAGGGATGGCAGATCTGAATGGTAGATGACAGAATTGGATGGCATTCAATGTGGAGGGAATACTGGTGAATTGTGATTTTGGAAAGAAAAAAAAAAGACCATTTACCCAGCTGTAGTACCGCCTTTTAAAGTCTGGCTGTATTCCAGTGAGCAGACAAGAAGGGCAAGTCTGCAGAAGACCAGGAAGTGGGGCAAAGGGATAGAAGCATTCTGCAAACCAAGCTTCTGTCTCAAACACTAGGATCCCTTCCCATAACATTTGAGCGAGGTTGGAAGCTGATGCCTGGCACTTGCTACAGGTAGACAATTTATCAATTTTTCACTTAAGGGAACTATGAGCCGGGTGCTGCTGGCACATGTCTGCAATCCTAACTACCCAGGAGGCTGAGACCAGACTTGTGGCTTGAAGTCAGCTCAAGTAGACAAATCCAAGACATCCAACTAACGAGCAAAAAACTGAAATTGGAGGTGTGGATCAAGTAGTCGAGCTTTGTGTAAAAAAAGCTAAAGGGTAGTGCCTAGATCTGGATTTCAAGCCCCAACACAACACACACACACACACACACACACACACACACACACACACACAGACACCTACACAATGCTTTCCACTTTAAAACCTGAAGGCATATGGATTCTAGGGGTATTGTTTTCTTCACTTGCGATTTCTGGAATCATAATTCAGCATTCTACTGGATTAGGGCATGCTGTAGCAAATAAAAAATAGGGGGAAAAAAACTTTCCCAGGGGGAGGGGAGAATCTTAATGTTACAGACGAAGGAGGCGACTGCTGCATTACTGCATCAAAAATAATTTATTAACAGTGTCAGTTGTACAAAGAACTCGGGTAGGCACAAAATCTCCAGAGTTTCCGGTTTCAATGTATCCACTGCCATCTGCCCAGTGTACCTGTGAATAAAAGCTTTTCTGGAGAGGATTGATTGTAAGGCAAGAGAATGCTGGCTCCATCGTCTACTCCAGACGCTAGTGGGGAGCGGTTCTCGTGGGAATGCCATTCCCAATCTCTCATTTGTGCTTGGGGCTTGGAATGAAAAAAAAAATCACCTCTTTGGTTTCCACTTTAGGGTAGGAAATCTGGGGAGAGTTGGCAAAGAAGGCTTTACATAATCAGCATATAGCAGGCCAGTACCACCAGCTCTTTACCCTTTCCTTCTGCTCTACGCCATCCAATCCTCCAGGCAGGTCCCACCCTGCACCTGAGATGTAGGTAGGTAACGAGGGTGCGGAGTGGGGCCCTCTCTCTATCCACAGGAAGAAATCGGCCACGGAATTCTAAGCCACCCACCCAAACCCTCACCTCTCCTAAACACTCGCCGTGTAACGCGTGCGTGCACAGTGCGTACATCCACATTGAAAGGGGGTAGTTTTTTTTTTCTTCTTTTTTTAAAGGTAAGTTATCAATACCTTGGAGAGAGGACAGGGCTGATGGACCCAGATTGCCTGCTTCCCCGGCCTCTTTCTCGGGAATTCAGAAGCCAAAGAGTCTGTCCATCCATCCGCACCGCGGTCGGGCGGGGGAGCGCACCGACCTCCCACCCGCACACGCCCCGGCTCACTTGTCCCGCAGCGTCAGTCTCTCACCCCACCGGGTCCGCAAGGAGAGCTTCTCCCCATCGGCGGACAGCTGCTTTTGCCACACATCCCCCATCGGGGGCTTGCGGGTGGTGGTGGGGAGGGGTGTGCTTTGCTTGGATCACTTCTTTTCTTCTGGTGCGCATTTAGAAACCACCATTGGGTGTTGGTGGGAGGCGCCACTCTGCCCGAATCCCAGGCCGGCCCTGGCGATCTGAACGCGCGCGCGCACACACACAGACACAGACACACACACACACACAGACACACACAGACACACACACACGCCTAATTGCAAGCTTGGAACATCCTTTGGCCGGGAATCCACGTCGTTCGTGGGGGACCCCTCCACCCCCTCTCTCCGACAAGATCTCCTGCTTCAGCTCTCCACGCTGGACAGAGCACGGCTCCCCGGGGGCGTGATTCGGAATCGCCTTCGTGCTCGCGTGGCTGCCCCTCGCCGGCACCCCGTACGCCCCCGACCCCCGGGCGGTCCGGAGTTTGACTCCCAGGCGGGCGGGCGGGTGGTGGTGGTGGCGGCGGCGGCGGCGGCGGCGGCGGCAGGGGCGGCGCAGAGCCGCGGGCGGCGGGCGCGAGGGGAGCCGGCCGCTCGCCCTCCGCGCTGCGCTCGGATTGGTCTCTCCCAGAGAGCGCTGGCCGAGGGTTGGCTGCGGGCCGGCTGAAGAACAGGTGCGCTTCACCGCCCGGGCTCGCCCAGAAGCCGGCGACCAACGCGGCGCGCCGGGGCCCGGGCGCGCAGAGCAGAGCCGAGCCGAGCCTCCGGATCCAGGCCAGGGGGGTGGGGGGTAGTGGTGTGGAGAGGAGGTGGGGGGACGCCCCCCCACCCCGCCTTGTGTCGGAATGCGGCTCTTCGTCTCACGCTGAGGACCCCGCGGCTGGTTGTTTGGGTCCCTGAAGGCGGATCGAGGCCGGGCGCCCCAGGGAGCGAGCCGGGCGCGGCGCCCCCGGAGGATGCCGGCGCGGCTGGAGCGCACGCGAGCAGCGGGCAGCGGCGGCGGCGGCGGCAGCAGCAGCAGCAGCAGCGGGCGCGGGGCCCCCGCGCGCGGGAGGCCGTTTGGAGAGCAGCATCCGCACCCCGCTGCGCCCTGACCGACCCTTGGCGCCGAAGGGGGGGGCTCTCCCCCCGTCTCGCGCCCCTCTCCTGAGCTCCTGGTCCGCTGCCCCCTCTCCGGTGTCTCCCCTTCCTCCCCACCCCGTCCCCCTCCTCTGCTCCCCGCCCGCCGCCCGCCTCTCGGGGGGAGGGGCGTGGGGGGCAGGGAGCCGATTTGCATGCGGCCGCCGCGGCCGCTGCCTGCGCCCCAACCCGCCGCCGCCGCCGCCGCCGCCGGAGCCCGCGCCCGGCCCCATGCCTCTGGCGCGGCCCTCGGGGGGGCGAAGGTGAAGACCGGCTCCTAGGATGAGTGAAGGGGCGGCCGCTGCCTCGCCACCTGGTGCCGCTTCGGCAGCCGCCGCCTCGGCCGAGGAGGGCACCGCGGCGGCTGCAGCAGCGGCGGCGGCGGCGGGCGGGGGCCCGGACGGCGGCGGCGGCGGCGAAGGGGCGGCCGAGCCCCCCCGGGAGTTACGCTGTAGCGACTGCATCGTGTGGAACCGGCAGCAGACGTGGCTGTGCGTGGTACCGCTGTTCATCGGCTTCATCGGCCTGGGGCTCAGCCTCATGCTCCTCAAATGGATCGTGGTGGGCTCCGTCAAGGAGTACGTGCCCACCGACCTGGTGGACTCCAAGGGGATGGGCCAGGACCCCTTCTTCCTCTCCAAGCCCAGCTCCTTCCCCAAGGCCATGGAGACCACCACCACCACCACCGCCACCACTTCCACCACGTCCCCCGCCACCCCCTCGGCCGGCGGCGGCGGCGGCGGCGCTGCCTCTTCCAGGACGCCTAACCGGATTAGCACCCGCCTAACCACCATCACGCGGGCGCCCACCCGCTTCCCCGGGCACAGGGTGCCCATCCGGGCCAGCCCGCGCTCCACCACCGCACGGAACACCGCAGCCCCCCCGACGACGGTCCTGTCCACCACGGCCCCTTTCTTCAGTAGCAGCACGCCCGGCTCGCGACCCCCGGCGCCAGGAACCCCCAGTACCCAGGCGATGCCCTCCTGGCCCACTGCGGCATATGCTACCTCCTCCTACCTTCATGATTCTACTCCTTCCTGGACCCTGTCACCCTTTCAGGATGCTGCCGCCGATTCCTCTTCTTCCTCCACCACCACCACCACCGCCGCGCCAGAAACTAGCACCAGCCCCAAATTTCGTAAGTAAACGCAAGGTCTCAACTCTTGGTTTACTACTGAGTTTCTTGTTTGACCCCCACTCTCCCCCCCCCCCATCTTTTTATTTTTTATTTTTTAATCCCCTCTCGCTTCTGTTCTTCCGCCGAGCCTCCTCCCCTCTCCCAGGTTTGGGGCACTAAAAGGAAGATGAACTGGCCGCCAGAGGGTGGCCAGGGGTGTGTGTGGGGTGGGGGTGGGGGGCAGGAGGAGGCCTGGCCTGCTTTGGGCCCCTGGGAAATCTCCAGCTATGGTAGTATACTGGTATGAAGAAAGTGGGTCCCGTGTGTGAACACTGCATCTCACTCGCTTCAAAGCATTAAGGCCAGTGCCATCCTTCCACTCTGCAGATCTGTTGGCTAGCTCCCAGATCCTCTTCTTGGGCAAGGCTGGAAACAGGGGAGTTCCCCGCCCTCTCCCCCTCCCCGCCCCCCCCGCCCCGCACCTAACTCTTTCCCATCCCGCCCTTTAGAAAGAAGGGAAATAAAATGGTCCAGTGAAGGAAGTTCCATCAGTGCCGGTGTGGATGTGGGGTGGTCTGATGGAGATGTAGCTAGAGGTTCTTCCAGCCACCTGACCCAGGAGGGGATCAGAAAGGGTTAATTCGAAGCCATTGGGGAAGGCAGGAAAAAGATCTAAGGGAAAAGGCTGCACTGATCCCCCTCCTGCTCCCCAGCCTGCCCATGGCCTTTGCATGGCTTAAAAATTGGTCCGGTGGCCACTGGGAGTGAGTTAACCGGCAGAGGGCTAGGGGGCTGCCCCAGGGGTCTGGATGAAGGAAGTCCCCCCCCCTCCCCAGCTCTGCCAAGCCTTTGCTTTTGTTCTTTCCCCAAAGGTGGGGTGTGAACCTCTTCTTTCTCTCCATACCACAAAAATATAGGAAGGCTAGGTTGAGTTTTTCGTACTGGGAGGTGAGAACATCCAACCCTTTTGTAACATGTCACCCTCTGAATGAAGCATGAACCCGGCAGTCCTGGCTCATATGGTGACAGTAGAGCTGGTTGAGCCCAAGCAAGAAAGCTATCTCTGCATGGCAGGTGTGTCTTCCTTATTTTATAAAGGTTTGGGTGACTAAACTTGACCTCCCACCTCATCCCTCACCTTATTCTAAAACATCTCAGGAAGCCTATCTTTAGCTGGCTATGAATCAGGCTAAGAGGAATACTTTGTACAACCTGTGAAGGTTATTTAGGACAAACCTTCAGCATGTCAGTTCAAGTCCGCTAACAATCTATTCATCATAAATCAAACAACCCCCGCCCCCCCAAAAAAACCCCTAATGAAACAAAACCAAAAACCCCTTCCTGACTGAGCTGTCTTGATAGCTTATTTCTGTTTTGAGCTCTAATATCTGTGGGGAAAGAGAGATAGCTCATCATTAACTCTTCAGTGTTGGGAGGAATTCCCTGTTTGCTTTCAGTCACCTGGTCATTTTTCATTTTCCAGACCTGGGATCTTACCTGAGGTGTTGTTTAACCCTTGAAACTTCGTGCGTATGTGTGTACGATTTGGTGCACTTGTAAGTAAGGTCCAGAAAAGAGAGTCCCTTTGCTTATACTTTGCTTCAGAAAATAGAACTGGCTAGAAGATAAACTGAGAGACAGGCAGGAAAGGAAGGATTCTGCCACAAACTAGAATGGCAGTAGAAAGCAGTAAGTAGCTTCTCTGGGCTCTGGTTGAAACAGTCATTTTTGAAAGCATATTTTCCCAGGAGGGTTTTAGCAATTCCTCTGAGCATATTAACTTGAGTTTTGTGGAGGGATAAAGGATGTGTGTGTGTGTGTGTGTGTGTGTGTGTGTGTGTGTGTATGGTGTAGGCATATGTAGTGGATTTTTTTAAAAAAGGAGTATGTATATGTGGAAGACCCCGGATTTTTATCTCTTTTGATGCAGTTGATATGAATAATGAAGAATGGGTGTACTTTCCAGTCTTCTTGTATATGTGTGTGTGGGGGGAGAGGCATTTCATATTCTTTCTCAATTGATTCCCTTATGTTCCATTCTCAGGAGGTCTTTAAAGAAAAACCGAAGGTGAAGGTATTTATTTCTGCCCCTCAGTGTGCTCTTTCCTCATTGTGCAGAAGGGAATGGCAGCCTGTTTAATAAATAATGATTATTGAGCGGGCTCTCAGCCCTAAGGAAAAAGGGGGGGAGGGTGGTGGTATCTATAAAGCTTGTCAATGCTCACATAAACCTATAAGCAGTATTCATTTATTTGAAGCTGAGGTCCAGTTCTTTCTCTATTCTAAACCTCTAACACAGAGACAAATCCATGGATTAAAATGCAAGTATGCAAATTCAGGTAGAAAAATGACCTGGTTTGCATACATCAACCAGAGAAATCTTAATGAAGTTAGTTTATGCAGATTCCAAAAGAGATGCATTTAGGATTTATGGTAATTCAAAGAAAAAGAGTCATTTTTATTTTATTTTTTCATCTAGACTAAGGATTATTAATACAAGGAAATAAAGCTTTGGAGGGATTATTCTGTAGTCAGAATTGTGGCCTAAATTGTTGACATTTTTATTTTCAACTTATTTTGATTATGCCATTGAAGTTCCCAGGAGAGAAATTTCCCGTTTTCTCCCTTGCCTCCAACCTCCATACTTGAGTGGATTTTTTTTCTTCTCTCTTTTCTTTCTCTTTCAATTGGAAAATATTGTCTTCTGGTATGGCATCTGAAGACCATGGTTAAGGATGCTGCTCTGATTTGTGAGATTGTTTTACAGCTAAGGCCGTGGCTCTTGAATCAGACATCTCAAGTCTTAGAGAATGAATGTCTTTGTGTTCATCTTCCAGCAGTCAGAAGGCTCATGTCTGCAAAGGGAGCAAGGTTTTTTGAGTGGAAGTAGCTGGTTCACTGAGAATGAATGAACACACTTGCTAATGGATAATGGGATTCTTGCAAGGAAAGCTATTTTTGCTATGGGGAATGCCCAGTTGAGAGGATGGTTACTCATTTCTGGAAGAATTGAAGATCTGTAGATACGTATCCTAGACTGCAGGAGAAAGAGGGCTTGGAATTTGACTCGTTTTCCTGTCATCCATCCCTTAGGACATGGGCTGGAACAAAAGTTTTCTGTGGCCCTAGAATCTCTTGGCTTCCCAGTTGCCCAGTACTTCACTTGCCTTTTCTTTAGACTCTTTTTAAATAAATATCTTAAACATATTGCTAGTGGGGAACTGTTTGAAGTGTCTTGGGAACAGGTCACTACAGACAAGAGAAGAAAGCCTGTGTCCAATGTGCAGATAGCCTTTTCCTTTTCATAATACTTGGGGTTAGGTTTTCAGATACAATTTTCTATACAATGTTTTCAGATACAAATTTGTGGTTTGTCAGTGTGAATATGGATTGTTCTAGAGTCTTGGAATTCTTTGTGCCACTTAAGAGCTGTTGAACAAGTGGAAGGCCAGATTCAGTGGCTAAAGATATCAATGCAAATTCTTTGTCACATCTGGAAAGTTATTTAGTTAATTCCAGTGAATAAGATCACATATATTGAAATATTTTAGAGAAAAACTGAGAATAAAATGCTGTGGATGCTTAAATATGAGCCATAAATCTCAGTCTTTAAAATACATTTGAATTGCTTGTGAATCGAACCAAAATTTTAATTTTACTTTATTCAATTTAACTTATTGAGATCTGTTTATGGACAACATTAATCATACCTATAGTGATTTTTAAGAGAGCCATTGATGAAGTCAACTATTTTGTTTTCCTTTTCAACATGTTCATGTTTTCTGGAGTGAAGTGCTTTTGGTTACTTTGGAAGCTGACTCAGATATAACTTGTTAAATCAAGTTACTCCTGTATCTTACACTTTATGTACATGAGTCAAGGCTTTTAAGGAATTACAGAATGGCAAATTCTGACCCTGTTCATGCCTGTTGGCCAGCATTAGAGGACTCAGAGCTGAGTGTCAATATTTTTTGTGAAATCCACTTGAGAGCCACATCTGTGAACACATGCTACAACCTACAGATTATGGGGCTTTTCTGCATTAATAATTCCACTGTACAGTTTGGTTTTTCAGACACTTCTGTTAGAATTCATATTCCTGTCCAATATATAGATATGGCAATGGGCATAGATAAACAGGACTATTTTTTATAGCTCCTTTGAGTTTGCCCGTAATGCATAAAGATGAAGTGGTTTAAACTTTCCTTCTCAATTCTTCAGGATCAAGGCTAGGATGAATGTACTTTTACTTAGGAGAAAGTCCCTTTTGAGGATTGATATGTGGATACAGATATCCTGTGTCTATGCACTCTCCAAGACAGACATCTGAAAGCACAATGCTGATCCACAAGCTCTTGAGAGAAAGATCATCAACTAAAATAAGCTGGTTTGTGGCAATTTCTCTGTTACTAAAGAACTCAAGGCTTCTGAAACCACATTGAGCCACCAGCAGTGCCATGCTGGGGAAATCCGGTGATGTGGGAACATTTTGTCTCCTCCCTCTGCATTTTCCCAGTGCTTCCTTCCTTCCTGGTGGCACTGCCATGTAAAGAGAGGTGAATTTCAACTGATTCCTTTTCGTTGAAATCCTTCTTTTGTCATAACCTTTCATATCTAGTGCCAAGCCTATCTCGGTTTTCTGTCAGGGATGTTGAAAATGGAACACAGAAGTTGGCCCTGAAATGTATGAGAGCAAAGAAAGAGCTATAAATCTCAGTCTTTAAAATGCATTTGAATTGCTTCTGAATCGAACCGAAATTCATTCTTTTTCCCTTTCTTTCAGTCTGTTTTTTTTTTCTTCTTTCTTTTTGGCATTCAGACTTCTATGTTGGGTAAAGCACAGTTCTTTATGGCCAGGACAGGAACCACTGAGATGTTTTGAGCTCTCTGGAATTGTACTTGTCTACAACCAGCAATTTCTTTCTAGACCCATGTGGCATCCAACAACAGGAAGGAGGAATAGACTCAGCTATGGAATGAAAGGGTGAGAATATCTCTGAATAGGTGTTTCCTATTCAGGCAACCATCAATGAAAACCATAACACATACATTAAGCTTGGATTTCCACTTTCACTATTTGAACTAATGATTTCACACATTCCTGCAGTCCCTAGTCTTTCATTGTGTTTAGTCCTGGCTCTGACAGAAATTTCCCTGTAGACTTGATTATTTTTTTCTTTTTGGAGAGTTATTAAATGTCTTCAATCTTGCAAAAAATGAGGGATTCTAAAATCTTGGGGCAAAACTACTACTTATTTGTGTATTAGGTCCATTTACAAACCACATTAATTTTTAATCATCATTCATTGGCTGATTCTACATGATGGTTGTAGAATTGAACATGCCATTACATATGTTCCTAACATTGTTTTATGCTGTATATCAAACATTTTATTTTTCAAGGTGAATTAATTGACTATTTGTTTGTCATTCCATTACGGCTTTAGTGGATTGGTTGATTTAAAAAGTTTGTAAAAGTAATTTTTTTTTTTTGTGGGTGTATGCTGGTACTGTGGCTTGAACTCAGAGCCGGAATGTTGGCCCTTAGCTTTTTCACTCAAGCCACATTCTACTTCTTTGTTTTTTGGTGCTTAATTGGAGATGAGAGTTTCATGGACATTCCAGCTTTGGTTGATTTAGAACTGTGATCCTCAGATCTCAGCCTCTTGAGTAGCTAGGATTAGAGGCATGAGTCAGAGATGCCTAGCTTAAAATTAATTTCTTAAAAAGGAGAAAATTTAAAGAAAATGTAACTTATACAATGTACATTCTCTCATATCTTGTCATGTAAAGGGTAAGTGAGGCGGGAAATGGGTTGACTGATGATTTTTATCTGAGAGCATGTAAGGCCATGAGAGTTAAGTGAAACATTGGTGCTGGTTGGCTCTTTCAGCCTGAGGCATCTTTTGTCACCTCCATAGACTCTAGTTCTTATGTGTCCTGAATCTGTCCAGTCTTTTCTTCTGGGAAGGTGACACACACAGTAGATTTTTTCTGTGGAAGTCTGCTTGGATTCATCCAGTGAGTTTAACCATCATTTCTTACCCTATACTTGATAGGAGTTTGATAAAGCCTACTTTGGATACAAGTCAATTACAGAGAAGTTCCAGAATTTGGGGTTAGCTGAGTGAGAACAGGAAATCTGAAATCTACACAAATGTGGAGAAAGAGTGTTCCTCTCTCCCTCTGCACTGTGATTGTCACTGTATTTTACATTATGGAGAGAAGTTGGCTGAAAATTGGTAATATCCACATCCCATTGTATTCCCATCACCAGTTATTGCGAATTAGATTTTGGGGGGAATAATAGGTTTACTTTGCCTATTAAAATTTCTTACAGTTGTATGTGTTTGTGCTTGGGAGAACTTTAATACTAGCATTTCAAATATCTTCAAGTCTGTGTTTCTTAGAAAACTCAATCTAGCCGGGCGCTGGTGGCTCACGCCTGTAATCCTAGCTACTCAGGAGGCTGAGATCTGAGGATCGCGGTTCAAAGCCAGCCCGGGCAGGAGAGACTGTGAGACTCTTATCTCCAATAAAACCACCAGAAAACCGGAAGTGGCGCTGTAGCTCAAGTGGTAGAGCACTCGCCTTGAGCTGAAGAGCTGAGGGACAGTGCCCAGGCCCAGAGTTCAAGCCCCACGACCGACAAAAAAAAAAAAAAACAAAAAAACTCAATCTAAATCCTATCTCAAGGTATTACTTTTTGTTGTTATAAGATTTAACTTTTTATTTTTAAATAATTTTTATTGAGATTAAGTGATTACATAAATTTTACAAGTTTCACAGTATTGTGGTAAAGTGATACTTAGTTACTAAGTCACAAATACATTTTAACTGTCACAAGGCAAATTGTCATTATCATGGTCTATAAAGTTTGTGAATTCTATAAGCTTTGACAATACAACTATTTCTTCCATGTTGGGTGATATGTACATTTCTTTCCTTTTGCTTAGTGTTAACTGTTCTGTCTTTCCCTCTCATTCCTTCCCTTCCATTGCTGCCCTTGGGTTGATTAGTTCATTTTCATCAATGTCTAGTACAGTTGAGGGCCCCTCTGTTGTATTTCCCCCCTGTTTCCCTCTGATTCTGTACCCTCCTCCTAGTTTCCTTCAGATGGGCACATGTATATACCATACCTTGAGGTCAAGATCTTGGAGTCATTTAGAAATGATATGACAAATTAAGTAGAGGCCTTTTGTTTCTTGAGGCCTGTTTGCTTTGTCAAATCTCCTTGCTTTTTGAATTTAACATCCACATATCAGGGAGACAGACTATGTGCTGTTTGTCTCTCTAATCTTGGCTTACCTCGATCAACATGATTTGTTCTAGTTCTATCCATTAAGATAGATCATTGTACATAAATAAAAAATTTCCATTCTTGGGCATAGAAGATGGCAATCAGAATCAATCTTGTACAAGTAAGTTCTGAATGAAGTTCCAGAAATGTAGCCACTTGCACTGGCGAGGCTTGAAGAACTTTCTGGATGTGATGCACACGTGTGTATAATGCATGATTCATGGATAGAATATAGGCTCGAAGCTCACTTTACTTGAGTAAAGTATATAGTTACATCAGCATAAATATCATATAGCTAGCATTACGAGAAGGGTGTACTTTTTGTGTTAACTCTTTGAAAACATTTTTTAAAGTTTTAGTAGGGATTAATTTTAAGTTGACTCGGTTAAAGTAAGGATAAATGGAGAAGAGAAACATTTCCCGTACTCCACACAGGAATGTGAGTTAAAGACTCAAAATGGTAGCTCCTCTCTAGAGATTTTATACTGAAAACAATTCTTGAACATTATCTAGTCTGTCTGGCAAAATATCCTTCCCCAAACTACATACAGACAAAAACCATGATCATCCTGTGAATTGCCAGGGACTTAGAAGTTCATCAACAGAAATGTACCCTTTCCTCATCAATTTGAGATCATATCCTCTTGTTTTTCTCTGCCTTGACTTTTACTTTTAGTATAGTGGGAGGACTCTTTGCAGAATCTCAGTCTTAGAAGGGGCTTGAAACTTGAAGTAATAATACAAGTGTGATTTGTACATTCTTTGTCAGTGTATTTTTGATCTACAGACTCAGTGGCAATCATATCTAGATAGCCTAGGTATGATTATCTCCAACATTTAAGTAATGGAACTGGTTTTAGTGTGGTTTACACAATATGCCTAAGATGTGCTTAAGTTGTGTCATTTGGCTGATCAGGGTTATGGGAAGATTGTTTTGGAGAAAAATCTCTCTCAGTATCCTAATCCATTCATATAGTACCTCTGTGGACATTACCTTATTTCAAGCATTTGGCCCTTGCATACTGATATTTATTGCTATCAGCTCCAGAAAACCTGAATCTACTGCGTTGCTATTCTTTGCACAATTAAGAAAGAGTGTGTCTAATCAGAGAAATTGCCTTTTCAATTTGAGGAGGAATTCAGATGCTTGAATGAAGATAGTCATTCTATAAACTTCATTTTTAGTCTCATTGAGGTATAACTGATATATTAAACACCAGCACATATTTCATACACACATTTTGATGATCTTGAACACAGGTGTACACTCTTCCTATCAACACCACAGGTAGTGTAAACAGATCCATGTTCTTTAAGAATGTTTTTTATGGGTTTATTTTATTTATTTTTATTTTTTGAGGTAAAAACACTAAACGAGATTTATCTTCCTAACATTTTCAAAACTGTGCAGTTGTTCATTGCTAACTGGGTTTTAACTTCATAAAACAGATAGATCTGTCTCAAGCTTGGGTAATGGAATCCCATATTCACTGAATTAAAAAAAAACACCTTAGGTCTATTTCTTCTATTCCTTAAACTTCTAGTTCTTGATTTTGCTAACTCCCTATTTTCTCCTTTGCCTTCTTGGTGATGATTCAAAATAACACTGTCAAAAAACAGTTTCAGACTTTTATTTCTTTGCTTCCTCAAATTTTGTCAAAATTGTCTTCTCTGCCCATTCCGAATTTACTCTTGATTACAGCAGTTACAGCATCATATGCCGGCAATGATCAATGGGAAAGTGTCAGAGAATGTGTGGAGTGATAGCTTTGTGGTTCTCCAGACACTAAGATATGTCCCCTAACGAGTAAATGATGGGTGACGCACCAGGTGGGCAGAGACTTCAGTCCCCATTTGGAGCCCTGCTGGTCCTTCAGCAGTGCTGAGATGAAGAATACTGACAACATCCTGATATGATGCAAAGGATGGTCCAAGAAAGGCTCTGCCATCTCTTACTTATTTGGCATTTTTTGTGTATGAGGGGTCATTCTTTTTAGCTAAAAGAAAAACTGTTCTCGCTGGTGGCTCAAGCCTGTAATCCTAGCTACTCAGAAGGCTGAGATCCGAGGATCATGGTTCAAAGCCAGCCCGGGCTGGAAAGTCCGTGAAACTCAGGAAACCGGAAGTGGCGCTGTAGCTCAAGTGGTAGAGCGCTAGCCTTGAGCTGAAGAGCTCAGGGACAGCGCCCAGGCCCAGAGAGTTCAAGCCCCAGGCTGACAAAAGAAGAAGAAGAAAAAAAAAAAGAAAAACTCTTCTGTTGGTTAAAGTGGAGATTTCTTTTGCAAACCAGTTAATGGAAATGAGTCAAGCACTAAGTTTGTGTGACAGTCTTTGAATAGCTGTGTTGAAAAAAAAGTGGGATTATTATGTGAAGAAGCCTGTGCAGTCCAAATCTGCTATGACTGGAGTGAATTCCACAGATCAAGAATTACAGCTGTGCTCATAAAGGGGTAGTGGGATTGCTTGCTCAAATTTATTCTTGGGGGAAAAAAAAGATTTTGTTGACCTGCTGGCCAAATGTAGAGATTCTGGAAATTGGAAAAGAAAGAATAAAAAAAAAAAAGAAAAATAGCGTAAAGATGTATTTAGGTTAATTGCTATTTTGACTGACTTCTGTTTAACTGCCTTTTTGTCATGATACTATCCTTCCTAACCCCAGACATTGAACCTTAAGCAGCATTAAAATGTTGTCTGAATTGAGTTCCTGTTACAAAATGCAGATACATAGAAATACAAAGTCCTTTTCCTTTCATTATTGGAAATAACGCTTTACCAAAAGTAGCGTGGTTTACTCTGTGCCTTGGATTATTACTAGCCTTGAACTTTTAGGGATATATCTGATCATGGACGTTTAATGAATTACTGAAGTAACTCATTAACTCATGAATTATTGAAGTTCAGTGAGTTTACTGGCTCTTCTAGCCTGCAGCTGTAGGACAGTATTTAGAAAAATTGCTACGTTGGATATATATGTGTAGAGATGTGTGTGTGTGTGTGTGTGTGTGTGTGTGTGTGTGTGTGTATCAATAGAAACCAATCATGTCCACGAACCAATCACAGTCTATTTGAGGGATGGAGTGGAAGGAAAATATAAAATCTGGATATTAATGTTGGGTCTTAGAAGATCTCAGGTGTAATATGAATGGATGGATGGTTAATCTGAAGATTTGTAGGAGCTGCAGCCCTCTTGCAGATTCACCAAGTGAAATGATTGATAACATGTGTGGGCCATTGGAAAACTATGACTTGTAAGACTGAGAGTGAGTGGGTCTCAATGTCCCTTGGAGAGCCTCTAAGACATGAGAAGCAAAATTAAATAAATAATTACTCAGAGTAAAGAAAATAGAACACGGTTCTACTTATATTATCTTTAATAGTGATTATCTTTGGGTATAAGGCAGAGAAGAATGGAAGGAGTCACGGGTAGAGTCTTGCCCTATTGATGTGTGCTTTGTTCTGGGAGCTGGTTAGACAAGTAGGTTCTGGTCATTACAGTTTACCAACCTGTGTTGTGATTTGTGTACTTTTGGTGTACATCCATACAAACAATAAAGGAAATATTTTGAAACAGTCTTGTGGCCATTACCATCCTGAGCTGCCAGGGTAGTGGACTGAGTTTATGGATTTTTCCATTTATAGTCTCTGGGTCATAGCTCTGAGCTTTTGTTGTTCATATTTCATTGTCTGAGAGACACAATGATGGCTGGACTGGCTTCTGTAGCTTGATTTTCAGGATCTTAGCTTGGGGGAGACTCTATGCAGAACCCCACTCCTTTTAGACTTACTAGACTCTTCTGAGTGTTTACCTTGTGTGTACATGGAGACAAATTGCCTTCACCCACATTGATTGTGTCTCTGATACAGCATCTGTTCCCCCACTTTCCCCATATTTCATACATCTATACTTATGCGTGTATCCTGAGAGAGTGTTGTTGTCACAGTTTTGCAAACATCAAAGTGTGTGATAGACAAGGAAGACAGTTTATCAACTTACGGTTTTGTATGTCCCACAAAATAATAAAGTTCTGAAAAGTCTTTACCGGTCCATTTCAGAAGCCAAGATCAGTGCTGACAAAGGTTGTTTCAAAGGGGAATTAACTGAAGCAGATATGGAGAGGTGAGGCCAAAGCAATCCCGCCCTGTGGGAACCAGTGTGAGCCATGGCCTGGCAGGTGCTGAAGGTCTTTCTTGGGGCGTAAGAGGGGTAGCCTGGCAGGCTGATTTGGTGGCTGAAATTATGCCACATCCAAGAGGGGGGGTAAGACAGTGACAATACCTGTGGTATTTTCAGAAGGTACAAGTTCTCTGGGATGAGCTGGAGAGAGAAGAACATGCAGGGAATTTTAAAGATTCCCCAAGGCTAACTTGTTCCAAATTATTCAGAGCTCTGGTCTCTCATTTGTGCAGGGATCTATTTAAGTATTGACTTCATTCCAAAGCTGCTTCAAAGTGCTGCAAGAAGTGGAGGAACTGCTGTGTCTTCAGGATATTTAGTTTATCCATCATCATATCAACACAGCCCTAGGTTTAACCCAAAATAACAGCTTTCGAATATCTACACATTTGCAAGTGAGATAGGAGGAGAATTGCAAGAAGAAAGTCTTGATTGCACAGCTTCACCTAAATTAACCTGTGACTGATTTCAGATGTTTGAGAGGCAAAACTCCTTTATGAGTTGCTTGCCATCTTACCCTTCTGGTTCTGGGATCCAGAATGTTCTTTCTTTCCTTCTCTTTTCTTTTCCTTCCTTCCTTCCTTCCTTCCTTCCTTCCTTCCTTCCTTCCTTCCTTCCTTCCTTCCTTCCTTCCTTCCTTCCTTCCTTCCTCCCTCCCTCCCTCCCTCCCTCCCTCCCTCTCTCTCTTTATCCTTCTTTCCTTCTTTCTTTTTTTCCCTGGAGCTAGTGTGGGGACTTGAACTCAAGGCTTTGTTGTCCCTTAGCTTTTTTTTCCATATTTTTTTTATTGTAAAAATACTGTACAGAGGGGTTTACAGTTACATGAGGAAGGTAATGAATACGTTTCCTTTCCAGCATTGTTACCTCCTCCTTTGTTTCCCCCCTACCATCCCTTCCCTCCCCACCTCCCCAACTCCTCCCCTTCCCCTGACAGTCCTTTAGCTTCTTTGTTGGAGGCTGCTGCGGTGCTTTCTCACTTGAGCCACAGCTCAACTTCCAACTTTTGGGTGGTTAATTGGAAATAAGAGTCTCACTAACTTTCCTGCCTGGGATGACTTTGAACTTCTACCCTCAGATCTCAGATCTCAGATTGCATGTGTGAACTGCCTGTGCTCAGCTGGGGACTCTCTGTGTGTCTCTCTGTGTTTCTCTCTTTCTCACCTTTGAGACTTGAGTGCTGATTTTGAAGACAGAATATGAGCATTCAAGAAGAATGTTGCTTTTCGTGCTCTGCACTCAACATGTAGGGAGGAAGGAGGCAGAGAAGTCAGTCAGTGTGTGCAAGATGAGGCTTTCATATGGCATTCTGGAAAGCTCCTGAGATACATGGGAGCACCATGAATGTATCTTGGTGCTGACTGCTAAAATTAGTCATCTCCTTCTGAGGAGATCAAGGTCCATCCCTATTTCTCACTTCTGGCTTGCTAGTGGTTTACCAGAGAGAGGGGCTGTAGCACTGTGGAAGTGCAAATACTAGAAGTGAGTACTAATAGCCCACAGCCTCTCTCCTATATTTTTCACTGATCAGATAATTTTCAATGATGTCAACATTTCTAATAGGCCAGCTGCTATGCACTGCTGTTATTTAGTTGGAATATTTTCACTTCATTTTATTGACTTGGAGAATGGGAAATTTTCTCACTTATTTGTTCAAGTCTTTGTATATTTGATCAGAGAATGTTTTTTAGTTTTTTTATTTTTTTGAGGAAAAGAAGGCAGTAAAATAGATTTAGCAATGTCAAGGTAGAAACTGCATCTCTCCTTTACCCCCCACCCCGCACATATTTTGCAAGCTTCTAAATGGCTTTCTGTGGTACCAAACCAACACTCATCTTTCATTGTGAACTTCTCTGAGTAGTTTATGATAAATAATGAAATGCTGTTTCTAACAATGCATTGCAGATGGCCAAGTGTTGTAAAAGACTGAGTTCTTATTAAACAGTTTAACCCAAAGAGAAGAGTTCAAGTGGACCAAGTTGCTCTTGAAGCATAGTCCTCCTGTCTGGCGAATGCTTTCTGACAATTTCTAAACCTGGACTCAGTATGGGTTGCTGCATAAACAATTGCCTTGTTGAATGGCAAGGAGGAAGTTATGCCTTTTGCCTTTGGATTGGCTAGCAGAAATAATGCTTTAGAAGCAGGAGGGGAGAAACTTGCTGCATTGGGGCAAAAGCTGAACCC
This sequence comes from Dipodomys spectabilis, assembly GCF_019054845.1. Taxonomy (NCBI): domain Eukaryota; kingdom Metazoa; phylum Chordata; class Mammalia; order Rodentia; family Heteromyidae; genus Dipodomys; species Dipodomys spectabilis. The sequence continues at coordinate 5,425,406 of NW_024870813.1, read as the reverse complement.
CTGAATTAATTTGTTTCAAGTTGGTTTACCGTTGAATAAATGAACTCATGTGTTAGCAGTGAGTCATGTGATGCTAGCGTTCAGTAAAGTAAAGATTTTGCTGGAGCACTGGTATTGAAATGAAATCTTAAAGATAAAATATTCACATAATTTTATCTCACCAAAGTTCTATACACACATGATTTATATTTCTTTTTCAAAACTAACATTTACCCTGTTGTTTCTGTGGTCTCATTTTCCTATTCAAAAATAGGTGTAACACCACATGCTGGTGGTGGCGCCTAAGATCCTAGTTACTCAAGAGGTGGAGATCTGAGACTCTCAGTTTGAAGCCAGCCTGGGCACAAAAGTCCTTTCAGACCCTTATCTCCAATTATCTAGCAAAAAGCTGGAAGTGGAGCTGTGGTTCAAGTGGTAAAGTACCAGCCTTGAGCAAAAAAGCCAACCAAGGGCACAAGGTTCTGAGTTTACACCCCAGTAAAAGCATGAGTCTTCACGCACACACATACTCACATACACATACACACACATGCATGCACATATACACTATATATGTATATATATGTACGTATCAAAATTTATGTAATTGGCAACTATTATCACCTTGGTAGTGCACAGCAGAGCACATTTGTACAATTGTAGAGTGCTTCCAGTGTATGTGCAGTCTTGCATCCTGGTTATTAGAAAATGCTCCATCTCTATGTGTTAGGACTGGAAAACTTTAATTGCTCACTGCAGAATGTGTTTATGTCCTGCACTCCCATTGTGAAAATTGAATTAAATTGCCAGCCTGTGAACTCTTCATCCTTAAAGGCGAAACTCTGTGGGAGAAGAAACCCTTGACAAGGTGTGATGTGTGGCCAGTGAGACTTTTTAAACAGAAGATAAAAAAACAAACCAAAAAACCAAACCCAAAACCAAAATCTGGCTGCAGGGTTAGCACTGAGCTTTCTCACATTTCCCTGGACTTACTCCTTTGCCACATAAAATCATTTGTCCCCACAGCAACCACACAGTAGACCTTCTACCCTTCTTGCCGCCCCCCCTCATCTATCAGATGCAAGGTATGAAATGAATTGCGTGAAAATAGATCACACATACTGCATCCCTAGAAGAGTATTCTAGCTCTCTGTTAGTTCCTTTTCAGCGTTGTGCTGGGAAGTCTACTTTAATCTTCAATTATCGGTTCCATGCAATCTGGTGACCTTCTTGACCCTTATGAAATGCTTTCATGCCAGGAAATTAGGGCTGCTGGCATGTTTGAGAATCTTTTTGCTTTTTCAGATGGAGAAGGATTACTGTCATGTGCTGTGGGAGACAGTCAAAAAAGAAAGCTGATTCCCCGAAGCCTGCTGGATGATGCACAGTATGGAATGGCTTCCTGATCTTATGCCAAATGTGTAGGCAGAGATCGACCATTTGCAATAAAACCCATGTGCCTACTGGGCCTGGTGGTGTCTGAGAGTGGGCTGGGGAGTTTGTGGATGATGTAGGCCTGTAACCTCATCTCCAATAGCACCCCTTCCCCTCCTCCCCCCGTTGCTCTTCCTCTAGGAAGCTTTGCCAATACACTGAGACCCACAAATTTTAACCAACTTGAGCAATTCACCTCCCTAAATTTTAGGAAGTGATTTTTCTCAGAGGCTGATGAGAAGATGCAACCTTAAATTGGGGGAAGTTTATGATTCTTTGCACAAAGTTGGTATTGATTACCTGTGTTTTCTTCTTCATATCTATGGAAAATTGGAAAGCTGAGAATTAGAGGAGTGGCTTTGAAAGGGAGAAAATTCATTAAGGCACAGCGAGAAAGCGGGAATGTAGGCTCAGCTCTGTTACTTGTGAGAGACTTCAGTGTAAACAAATTGATCTTTGGGCAATCAAGGTCTCCTGCAGATGAGACTGTAGGATAAGATGATCTGTGGAGCTCTCGCCACAAAGACTGAAAACAAGTCAAGGTTCCAAGTCTGAGATGCAAGTCTCCTGGGATTTTTACAGTTATTGGTACCATTGTTTGCCCTGTCTTTGCTTTACTTCCTATGCTCTCTTCCTCCTCACAAAAGATTTTGTTTTGTGTGTATTATGGGTGGGATATTTGGCAGTTCCATCATTTTTTTGCAATACCCACATTTTGATGTTTTCTGTAGGTATTGTTTACACCCTGAAGGATGAAATTTACTTATTGACAACTCAAGAACTTGTCTTTCTTCTGACTGCTGTGTACATGCACACACACACAGAAACACTTGCAGTATATACAAGAAAGTAATTGGATTCTGAGAAAGAAGGGTAAAAAGGGAACCTGGAGGTACGATGTCCATATGCAGAATAAATTTATCTGAAAATATAAAAAATGCATTTACTTCTAGGTATCAGAGCTGGTACCCTGAAAGAAACAAGAATTTATAGTTGCTGAAATTTACAGTCTTACAAGAAGATCAGAAGATTAGAATGTGGTGTGTTGAGGGCACTATTATGAATATATCTTTGCATTGGCCGGCATGGGAATTATTTCTCAGGGGTAAGGGCGGGAGGGCGTGTGCCCTGGGATTTGAATTTATGGCCTTGTCCTTGTAGATAAGGTGTTCTATTACTTGAGTCACACCTCCTGCCCCTTTTGCTCTCACTGTTGTTTGAATAGATTCTTAATTTCTGCACAAATCTGTCTAGACCATGTTCCTCCTATTTATCCTATCCATGTAACTGGGAAGACAGGTGCATGCCACAGCACCCAGTTGTTGGTTGAGATGTGATCTGTCAAATATTCTGCACAGATTGGCCTTGAATCAGGATCCTCTTCATCTCCAACTTTCAAGAAGCCAAGAATGCAGGTGTGAGTCCCCATGCTCAGCTTAGTGAGAGGATTTTGATACCAGACATCATTTTATTTATTAGATTAGAATAGAGCTCCAACAGAAGTAGTTGAATAGAATCAAACTTGTGCAACAGGGGTTGTTGCTCAATGGTAAAGCACTTGCCTTGCATGTGCAATGCCCTGGGTTTGATTCTCACTTCATCTTGAGAGAAAAATACTTCTCTATCAAACTCAAAGTGGCTACTTAATATTCTCTCCCCATCTCTTTCTCTCTCCTAACTTATTTTTCTTATTAACAGGGCATGTTCACTTATAAAATGTTGGAACATATGAACAGTAAGAAGAAAGTAAAAAAAACAAAACTCTAATTCTACTATCCAGAGATAATTACTATTATATCACTTTGCTGAATGTTAGTCCAATTTTCTGCTTTATGAATATGTATTTTACACACAAAAATGAAATTATACTCTAATATTAACTAACCTTTTGCAATGTATCTCAAAATGTTTCCCTGTGAAACCGCTTAAAACCCTATTTTTTTTAAAAATGGATCTGTGCTGGAGGGCATTGATAAACTAAAATAATGAGCTTATCAACTGTTGGGATTTTGAGTGCCTCAATTTTGTCATTATCCTATACAATTCTTCCCCGAACATGTATCACATGAAAAGGAAATTTGAGGCTCATTGTGTCTATAAAATATGACATGTTTTATTTATTTTTTATTTTTACTTTATTTTATTTTTTTATTGTGAAAATACTGTACAGAGAGGTTACAATTACATAGGCAAGATAATGAGTACATTTCTTATCAAGCATTGTAGCCTCCTCCTTTGTTTCCCCTTCCCATCTCTTCCCATTCTCCCCTTGCCCCCACCCAATCCTCCCCGCTCCCCTTACCCCCACCAAAGTTGTAAAGTTAGTTTTCGACTTGTACATCACATTGTTGCAATGGGTCCACCTGTATCCTTATTTAGACGATTTGTTTTTCCCCTTCCCCTCCACAAATTATACCAACATCAAATACAGTGAAAGCAGGGGTTGGGAGGGACATACAAAGCAACAAAGAAATAATCTTATAAATGTGTTAGAAACAATCAATCGCATGAAAGAAAAAAAAAAACATTTGAATACATTTCCCTAACATCACCTTATCTGACCTTTTCTGCTTGACTCAGACATATACTAGATATGACATGTTTTAATATCCTGGATTTAAAATTTTCTTACCCAGTTAGAGTTAACCATGTGAATCATACTAGTAGAATGTTACAATGACTATTCTTCAACAATGTTCCATAGTCTCAGGTGATCTGGGATTAGTGGTGCATGCCAGTAATCCTAGCGGTTGGGGGGTGGAGGCAGGAGAATCCTGTTTTCCAGGCCAGCTTGAACAACTTTGACACTGTTCAAACTAACAAACAAAAACAGAGGAAAACACCCATGCCAGGCACTAGCATCCATGCCTTTAATCCTAGCTACTCAGAAAGCTGAGATAGGAGAGTAATGGTTTCTAGTCAGTCTTGGCAGGAAAGTCTGTGAGACTCTAATCTACAGTGAACCAGCAAAAAGTCAAAGAGGAGGTGTGGCTCAAGTGGTAGAGTGCCAACCTAGAGCAGGCCCTGAGTTCAAGTCTGGCATACACACACATAGACACACACACACACACACACACACACACATACACACATGCTCGCACACATAATTATAATAAATTCGGATAATCTTAAAGATATTAAAAACTTTCTTCAAGTCAAGGGAGTATGTAGGAATGACTCTTCCTTTCTCCACCCCCTGTATTTCCTAGAATAATGACTGTGTTGGGTTGTCTGCTGGCTCTCTTTTCTCCTGTTTGTTTCTTTGTGTGGCTGTGGATCAGGAGACCAGGCTGTGCTTCCAGGAAGAGGGAGGTGCGGCCTGAGCCTCTGTGCACCAGGGCCTTGCCACAGCAGCTGCTTCTGGCAGCCACGAGTCTACTGCTGTTCCTGCTAATAAGTACCATGGAAACCCAGGGAGCTCTAGGGGTTGTGGAGAGGTGGGGGAACATCTAGTCACCAAATCACACTGGCTTTTCAAATGTCATATTATAAAAATAGAATCACTTGAGAAAGAGTGGGGCTCCAACAGCATCCTGCAGCTCCTTGATTTTGGCACCTACTTTCCTTTGGCTTCCCAGCCCTCTGATAAGCAAGGAGGCTCTGGACCCTGATTGTCTGCATGGATTGAGTAGGCTAAGCCATCTCTTTTCATTAGCATATCAGTCACACTTGGATTAACATGGATGGACTGGATTCAGATTGAAAATCTGCCTTTATGAAGATTTTACTGATCACTGCCAAAACTATTGTTTCTAAAGTATTGCAGATTTAAGATGAAAATGTTCTTTCTTGAATGTGATTTATGTATTATTTATGTATTTATTTATTTCTTTATTGTGTGCCAGAACTGGGACTTGAACTCAGGGCCAAGACATTGTCCCTTAGCTTTTTGACTAAAATCTACTGCTCTACCACCTGAGTCAAAACTCCATTTCCAGCTTCTTGTTGGTTAATTGGAGTTAAGAATAACAGGGGCTATTTTGTCGGGCATAGCTTTGAATCTCCATCCTCAGATCTCAGTCTCCTGAGTAGCTAGGATTATAGGCATGATCCACCACTGCCCGGAGAACATTTTTCTTTTTACTACTGTGGGGCTTGGAGGGGGGAGTAGAAAATGTGATACCACAGATCAATAAATTCTATTCAGATCTGATTTGGTCCCAAGTATCCTCTGATCTCTTAAACTCAGCTGCGCAGTAAGATCCCTTACCAACTGAATTCAGCAGACTGTTCGTTGGATTTTATTTAACGTGGGTGGGTCTTTCTTTCTTTTCCTCCCTCCCTTCCTTCCTTCCTTCCTTCCTTCCTTCCTTCCTTCCTTCCTTCCTTCCTTCCTTCTTTTCTTTCCTTCCTTCCTTCTTTCTTTCTTTCTTTCTTTCTTTCTTTCTTCTTTCCCTCCCTCCCTCCCTTCCTTCCTTCCTTCCTTCCTCTCCCTCCCTCCCCCTCTCTCTTTCTTTCTTTCTTTTTTACCTTCCTTCCTTCCTTCCTTCCTTCCTTCCTTCTTACTTTCTTTCTTTCTTTTTTCCACTCTGATTATGTTACCCTCTAATTAGGTTGCAATTTAGAAATCATAATTAGGATGCATGGAAGGACTATCATTTTTCTTTTGGTCATAGTTGTGTTTCTGTTGTGAGGCCAGTTATACTGTGTGTACATGCCTGTGTCCTCCGGAGGAAGTGTGGCTGTCAGACATGGAGCATCAACTTGAGTCCAACTTTTGCCTACTGTAATACCTGAAACTCAGTCTCTTGATCAGAAAATGTAGCAATGGTCAACAGTTAGACAAGGCTGATGCACATTCTATAGATATTTAACCATGTTATAGAAGGGATTGCACGGAAAAACAATTCAGGCCCTTGAATCCAAGGAGAAGAAGTGCTTGGTATGTTGATGCGAGCAAACATGAGGAGTGGTTTGGAGTTACTATTTATTTAGGGGTTAATTCCACAGTTTAAGCTTGCAAGCTGGATTTAATCTTAAAGGTTAGATACGGTACTGAAGAAGGTAATCTTAAATGTTAGATACTATATTTAGGAAGGGATGTTTGAAACAAATTCAAAAGCTAGAAAACACTAGAGAGAGGAAGAGAAGGATACTGGGAATATTTAAATTATACAGCAGTGGTGAATAGAAATGAAAAAAAAAAAAACCTCTCCCATTCCCAGGCATTTGGATATGATTTTTCAGCCTTGGAAAAAGACAGACATAAAGCAGCATGCCTTTTCTGTATGATGGTCCCAGAAGTGTTAGATGCTGAGTTTGAAACGGAACTCAACGTCTAGCATTGATATCTCAATTTCTGACACAGAAAACACACACAGAAGGGGAAATGTACCTCCCAAATCTTGAAGGGCCTCCTTGCTCCGATTTTCTTGCCACCATCTCTCCTGCCATTTTTTCCTTCAGGATGATTGTTCTTAAGAAGTGATTTTCAGTGTTGAATGGAGAATACTTTTCTGAAACATTTCTTCCAAAATGTAGCTTGATCAGTTGTTACATAGTATTAAGCAAGATTTCATATGCTGAGATGAATGCTTGGGTGATTTATCTTTCTGAAGAAAGAGAAAATTCACATCATTGACATTTTCCAATCTCCCCTCATTTTCCTCTTTCCCATACAAATATTAAAAAAATATATTCAAGTATAGTGGTAGATTTAATTTCCCGAGGATGAAAATTTAGGGCTTTGTTTTTCTTCTGTTCATATCAAAAAACAGTGTGTGATAAAAAATGTTCATAACATGTGAAGGTTGAATGAATCTGTTTAGATAAGTTACTGACCAGAGCTTATGCACACCTCCTGTGCCTTGCCCATGCTGAATTTCTTCTTCATTTTCAATTGATTATTAGCCACTTACTGTTTACTGTGTCCGTTTCAGTTGTCCAGTGCAATGGGCCCAATTAACAAGACTGACTTTTAAGCGTTGCCTTCTAAGAGCTTGTAATTTAGTGGACAAGTCTGATATCAATAAATAAAATACTTTCTACCCTTGAGAACTGAGGAGCCCAATGATAGAGAAGTTTGAATGTATAAAGGCATTCTGGGAAGCATTCCCTGCTTGTGAGGGTTGAATTGATAACGAGAGGCAGTCAGACCCAGGACTTCCTCTGACTGAGAAAATAGAACTCAAAGTCATTTTAAGGACAGAAAAATAGCCAGTGTTCTTGAACATAATGGGTCTGCCAGAGATAGGTGGGACGGGAGGTGGGAAAAGCAGACAAGGTGAAGCCAGCAAGGAGCTTGGACTTTCGGTTGTCATGGAAAAGATCAAGGGGTCCTTGGAGAAGGAAATTTGAATGTAATTTATGTGTCAAAGCTGGCTCCTTTAGATGCTCTATGGAGCTCCAATCTGGTGTCCATACTGCCCAGGAAGACAAGTGGGAAGGTCACTGTCAGGCCCCAGTCAAGAGAGACTGGCAGCTTAGATGAGCATGCAGAAGCTCTGGTGCGAGATTAGGTGGAAAAGTGCCCTGGAGGACAAGCAGTAGGACTTATGTGAAGGAATAAAAGGAATAACAGGAGTAATGAATGAAGACCTCCCTATTTCCTAGTGTAACTATTGGATAAGTCCAAACCAGAAAAAGACATCTTTCATCCCTAACTTCTTGGCCCACACATCAATCAGAAAGTTTAGGGCAGCTGAACAATCTCACTCCTTGCATCTAGCAAGAGAAGCATTCAGGCAAGATGCAAACTTAACTAAAGATGATTTAAAAAATTGTTTACAGCTGGGCACTGGTGGTTTACGCCTGAAATCCTAGCTACTCAGGAGGCTGAGATCTGTGGATCATGGTTCAAAGCCAGTCCAGGCAGGAAAGTCCATGAAATTCTTATCTCCAATTAACCACCAGAAAACCAAAAATGGCACTGTGGCTTAAATGCTAGAGTGCTCACCTTTAGCTGAAGAGCTGAGGGACAGTACCCAGGCCCAGAGTTCAAGCCCCTGTGACTGACAAAAAAAAAAAACAAAGTTTACAGAGAAAGTGAGCATGTGAGCAAATTAGCCTGCCTTCAGCTGACGTCTTTAGGCCTTGTGTTAAACTGTGAGAATGGAATGGTTTTCCTTTCTGTTTCCTTTGTGGTTGTGATGTCAACTGTCTTTATTTTCTCATTCATTTGTCCTTTTTTTTTTAAATTTCCTTCTTTGAGAGGCTCCTGTCTCTATTTCATTGTCAGGCAATGGTTTATCAGCTTACCCAGCCATCTACAAGCTGTATAGATCTCCTTTACTACTAACTTCCATCACTAGATTTTTTTGTCTGAAGAAGAGAGGGCATAGTGACCTCACTAACTTGGGGTGGAGGATGAAGTGGAGTTGAGCAAGATTTGGGGTGTGGTGTGAGACACGGGGGCACGGTGAGTTATTTTAAATATCAGGTTCTTCCTGTGTGTTAGTTGTACAGTAGACATTTTTAGAAGATAATTGGATGGAGTGTGGCATTCACAGTGTCTTTTGCCTGGTAATTCCATTTTCAGGCTTCTATTCAGAATAAATAAGTAAAAAGGTGTTTAAAGATTTTTTTTCTGTGCAAAGGAGTTCATTACAGAAATACTTGTAAAACTTGACTAGGACAAGTTTTCCACTCTATAGGCACTTCTTTACAATCACAGCATCAGAAATTCTTTTGTATAGAATATGAAGAATGCAAAACAGAATTAAAAATCACAAGGCTGTAGTTGTGCATGAATGGTTTTATGAATTAACCTTGGTAATAAATACATCATTGCACCAATGAGATATACAAGATGTTATGTTGAAAATGAACTTTACAACTTTGGCGTGGGGGGTGGGGGAGGGAGGGGGAGATGGGAAGGGATGGGAAGGGGAAACAGGAAGAGTCAACAATGCTTGATAAGAAATGTACTCATTACCTTGCTCATGTAATTGTAACCCTCTGTATGGTATTTTCACAATAAAAAAATTTAGGAAGCAGTGATCACTGATGGGATGATAGCAAACATTAATTTTCTAAAATATTTCGCATACCTGTGTGTGTGTGTGTGCTTTTGCACTAGGTTGCATGAGTGTGTGCGTGCGTGTGCATGGGGTTTTAATTCAGGGCCTGGGCACTGTCTCTTAGCTTTTTTGGTCAAGGCTAGTACTGTATTATTTGAGCAACACCTCCCCTGCTAGATTGTTTGTGATTACTTGGAGATAAAGAGTTTCACTGGCTTTCTTATCCCCAATGGCTTCAAACCAGGATCCTCAGATCTCAGCCACTGAGTAGCTAGGGTTACAAGCATAAGTTACCAGCACTTAGTTTCATCTTGAATTTCTTTAACTTTGTACACTTTGGTTACTCCATAGTTTTAAAAGACTCAGAGTTAAAATAGTGCTGTAGAAGATTTTGATAAATAGATCCTTAATTTTAGGTTAGTTTAATTATGAGTCTTCTTATTTGATTCTCTGAATCTAGAGTAAGACAATGTATTTCTCAAAGATTATTACCAGGATTAAAAGAGAGAGAGAGATAGAGAGAGAGAGAGAGAGAGAGAGAGAGAGAGAGAGAGAGAGAGAGAGAGAGCCAGTAGAAATCATTGTGTGATGCTTGGTGCTGTCAGACGTCTCCAGGATCAGCACACTGAATCTTTATTCCTAGTTATTCCAAGGAAATTTTCTCTTTACCTAACATTAAGTAAAATGAATGGATGTAAGATGTATCACTTGTACTAACTGGTACAAATTGGTACACAGTGGTGCTCAAAAAGGAAGAATTAAGATTCGTTAAGTTATCGTGGCAATTCCATTTGTCTTCGTCAATGATTGGTAAGGATGAATGTTGTTCTGGTCAAGGAGAAGTTGAGGCCATTTGTAAGAGGCAACAGGGAATAGTATACAACCATAATTAAAGGAGGGGAAATCCACTGGAGAGATTGTTAAGTTTTGGCCTGTGCTTATTATTTTGCAATGGGATTGTGATGCCTAGCACTCCTGCAGCCATCCCAAGACCAGGAAACTTCAAGATGAAGGGCCTGTCTGTCAGTTCTACGGAATTACCAAATCAGTGAACGACGGCTTGCCTTTGGGCATCTTGTCAAGTCAACAGTCAAAATAGTTTGTATGACTTTTGTTGGTATTTCAGTTGAAACCACCTGTGGAATTTGACATTTGATTTTCTCTAAACTATTGACATGTAGAAAAAAAATTCTGTTATGTGTCTGTTTACTTCAAATATTTATGACACTTTATACCATGGCAAAGGCACTTCATTTTGTAATTATGGACTAACAATTCAACTTACTCTAGAAGCCAAATGTATTGCAAGGTCCTGCCCATTTTACACAAAAGCATCTTGAGTTTTAAGTTTGCAGAATTCCATTTCCAAGGTTATCCCCTTTTGGTCTAACCCAGAATGCCAATAAGACTGGGTCTGACTGTGCTGAAATTTTCAAGTGGGTGCTGAATGCCACAGTCAATTTCCTTTCTCTGAATTGACAGTTGATAATACCTAAATCTAAAGGCAGACTTGAGCTACCTTCCTTTGTGTATTTTATAGGTCTAATTTAGCCAATTTTGCTGTCCGGGAAGGAAATGTTATAAATGATAGGTAGATCCCTTGGATAATTTGAGAAAGTGCCATTTAAACATGAAAATTGTCGAAGGCATGTGCTATTATTTACCTCCCCCAAATAACTAAAATACTGACACACTTGCAATTAGAATATTGTGACATTATCAATTGAAAGTGAGTAATTTTAGAAGAGGCTTTGATGGAATATATTTCCCCCTTCCCAGGATTATGTGAACATTTTATTTATTGATAGCAAGTATTAGTGATATGATGAAGACAACTTACCTACTCAGGAAAAGAAAGGCTTATTGATTCTCCCTGGGGAGATCAGGACCTGGATGGAGAAATCTCAAGGAAGAAGGAGGCAGGTGCAGGTCAGTTTGCAGGTTCTTCAGTGTAACAGACCACACCACTTCAGATGGGGTCTCACCTAGTCCTTGTGACCCATAGGGTGTGCAGGGAGAGCTGAAGGGCTGGGCTGGCACTCACCACATTTTAGAAAGCAGGCAGAAGAGGTTTGCAGCTAATACTTCCAAAAAGTTGCAGCACCAGGAGGAATAAAAACCAAATATTGCTTGTGCCTAAAAGACTTGTTGCCTGTTAACAAATACACTGCCTTGTAGGAGATAGTAGTTTTATATTAACACAATGCATAAAGGTTACATAGGTAGAAAGTTGACCTTTGCATAGTAGAAAACCAAAATCAGCAAATTAGTTCTTAAATAGAATTGATGACAAAGAAAGCCAATGAATTCTTAAGTGAAAAGGAGCTATTTCTTTTTTTTAGGTACTACTGTTGTATTTGTTCACCCTTCATTCTACCTTTTCTGTGCCCCACCTTTACCTTCTTTACAAACAAACTAATAAACAAAACAAAAGGAAAAGAAAAAAACCCAGCAACAATGGCAACTGAAAATGTCTTTTGTAGCCAGGCTTCAGTGGCTCACGGTGCAATCCTGGCTACTTAGGAGGCTGAGATCTGAGGGTTGCAGTTCAAAGCCAGCCCAGGCAAGAAAGTTTGTGAGACTCTTATCTTCAACTAACCACCAGAAAACTGGAAGCGGTGTTGTGACTCAAGTGGTAGAGCGCTTGCTTTGAGTTGAAAAGCTGAGCGACAGTGCCAAGGCCCAGAGTTCAAGACCCATGACCGCCAAAAAACAGTCCTATGTTTCCTTTGCTTGGAGCTCATTGCATAAAATATTATTTTATATGATCATATGCACATAGCCATTGAACCTTTGTCAACCACTCCTATGCATATAATCCTCTTTTGGCCTCAGTGTGTGAATGTGTGGAATCCTATATAATTGATCATTTCTGTGTGTGTGTGTGTGTGTGTGTGTGTGTGTGTGTGTGTGTGTGTGTGTGTGTGTAATTCGGTTACAAATTACTTGTAGATTTATAGGCACATTTTAGTTATCACAAATGAAGGAAACCATACAGCCTGTTTCTTTGGCTTTGGCTTACTTCACTTAATATAATTTTTGTAAGTCTTTCCATTTTCTTACAAATGGTACAATATCATTCTTTTTATGAATGAGCAGAATTCAATTGTGTATATATACCACATTTTCTTGATCCATTCATCTACTGTGGGACATCTATGTTGATTCCCTATCTTACCTGTGGTAAATAATGTTGCAGTGAACATGGTTGTGCTGATGGTATTAGTGTGACCTGGTTTGTGGTCAGTTGGATAAATGCCCAGGAGTTGGATTGCTGGGTCATAGGGGAGCTCTATGTTTACTTTTTTGAGGAATCTCATACTTACTTTCCAGGGTGGTTGAAGAAGTTTACATTACTACCAACAGTCTCCTTGAGTAAAAGGAGATATTTTACGAGATGGAGAGATGAGTTTGCTTCGAATGAATTTTACGGAAAGTGAACATGTTGGTTAGCTGTGGGCAGTTCCTAGAACAGGAATGTCCTTGTATGTTTACAAATCCTAACTACACTCTAGCAGGTCTAAATTGTGTGTGTGTGTGCGTGTGCATGCATGTGTGCGTTCATGTGCAGGCATGTGCATGTATGCGCACCCACTTTATAGGCATGGTAAGCTAAGTTCTAAAGCAGAGAAGTCAGATTTCAGACCAAGTACAGTTGTAGTACTGAGTGCAAGAGGCCTTTTATGAAATTTGCAAAAGGGCTGTCCTCTTTTTTGTGAGCTCTTCTCACTAACTGATCTTTCTGTGGTTGATCTCCCAGGGCCCCTTGGCTTTGCCTTTTCCTTACAGAAGCTCATCACAGGAATACTTCGCAAGCTGAAATTCCCAAGATCAAAATTCTAAATAAAGGAGGAGAAGAAAAGAGGACTTTTGGAAAGAGTGGACAGAAGCTGGGAAAGGTGACTAGATATGTAAAAACTGAGGGTTTCCCACCCAACTTGATGTGTTGAAATCCTCACACCTAATACATGGTGTCAGGAGCTGGCATCTTTGGATGTAAGTAGGTCAGAAAGGTGGAGCCCTCCTGATCTTATGATGGAATTAATGTCCTTATAAGAAGAAATGTAGGTGAACTTGCTTCTTCTCTTTGCTTTGGACCTTGAGAGTGTTCAGAGAGCAGGAATCTACCTATAAAATCTGGAAGAGGCTTGTAGACACACAGCTAAACCAGAGCCTTAGTTGTGAACTACTCAGCCTCCAGAACCATGGGAAATAATTTGTATGTGTGTGTGTGTGTGTGTGTGTGTTTGTATGGATGTGTGTGTGTGTGTGTGTGTGTGTGTGTGTGTGTGTTTAGTTCAAGTAATTGAACTCAGGGCTTGGGCACTGTACTTTAGTTCTTTCTTTCTTTTTGGTGATTAATGGAGATAAGTTTCACAGACTTTCCTGCTATGGCTGGCTTCAAAGTATAATCCTCATATCTCAAGCTAGGATTACAGGCATGAGCCACAGGCACTTGTCCTAAATGTTTGTTTTTTCTAAGGTATGTGTTCCACATTGCATTTCTTACTGCCTTCCACATTGACCAGAAAAAGATACTTGTATTGCATAATGAGGTGTTTAAACTAAAGACAAAGGCAGGTTGTTTATAGGTGGTCACAGGCTGTAGAAAACATTTGGAAGCCATGTGACCACAGCTTCTGCTTGTCTCGCTTTAAAATCTTTGACACTGTAGTTAATTTTGCCATCTGGTTTTCTAAGAGAAACCAATGAAAAATGACATTAATGTTGATTCCACTATAGGGGAATTTAGAAGAATTTGTCATGGGAAGTTATAGACAGCATCACCTTTCATTCTCTGTACAGTTTGGAGGGGCAGGAACTGAACTGAAGTGTGAGTAGCTAAGTAACTGGCCCAAGCCCTCTTTGCTGATGGTAGCAGGAGGCTTCATTTTGTAACCAGGGTTAAGACTGAAAAGCTTATGCTCTATTGCTTCAACTGTTTACTTAGACTCTAATATAGCTACAAAGACATAGGAACTACCTATTTGATAGTACAAGTGTATTAGATGGATGTGTGTGTGTGTGTGTGTGTGTGTGTGTGTGTGTGTGTGTGTGGTGTGTGTGTGTGTGTGCTGATACTAGGGCTTGAACTCATGGCTTGAAGGTTGATTCCTGCTAAAACCTGATGCTGTGTCACTTGAGTCACACCTCAACTTCCAGCTTTTTGCTGGGTAATTGAAGTATCTCATAGAAATTTCTATCCAGACTGGATGTGAACCACAATGCTTAGATCTCAGCTTCCTGAGTAGCTAGAATTAAAGATGTGAGCCACCTAAGGGATATATATATATATATGCTTTTGTGTTGGTTTGTTTTGGGTTTGCTTACCCACTCAGCACCCTTGCCTTGTAGTTGTGTTTCTCATCTGACCCACAGGTGCACGGCATGTAATTGTATCTCAAAATCTCTCCAGATGTACGCCAGGAACAGAGCGATAGGACCAGCTGTGTTTCTCATAAGAGATGAAGCAGGAATCATGTATGAGGTTTTTCACTCCTCTAACTTGGGGACAGTGTGTCCAAGCAGTGGGCTAAAGTGATAAAGGCAAATGAAATTAAATAAACTGCAGTCAACATGGCACAACTAACTTCCAGAAGGGAGAGAAGTGTTGCATGGAAATACTCATTTCAGCCAAATTGTCATTTTGGTATTTCTGTTTGGCACATGGTGCATAAAATATTGGTGGAGAGATAGGAGTACAGAGAACCTGTATATCAATATGGTCAGTATTGTTGGGTTTCAAGCACTCCATTGAACCCATCTGGAGAGTTTTAGCCACCAGGGCTGGGCTGCCTCATTAACTGTCTCCAAAAGGCCTTACCCAAGCAACTGTACAAATCACTGTTGTTTGAAGGAGATGGTGCAGAGGGAAAGAAAACAAACATGTTCAACTGTTTGTGTTTTCCATGTTAAAATCAAAAGATAGATGCAAAATTATTCAGTAACTTTAGCAGAGCATTGAGCCTCACTCTAAATATTCCCATCACTTACCAGGACTATTTAGGAATTGCTCATCAGGAAAGGGCATCTGGGACCAAGGGGATAAACTTGAATCCATCCACCTGAAAGATGGCAAGGATGGATCTTGATTGGGATCTCACCTTGGGATGCTCATAGAATCTGGCTTTAGAGAAAGTTCAGTGAGTACCTGGGTCCATGGTCCTTTGTTTGAATTGTAATTAAATAGTACCGTGGTCTCTGCTGGACTTGAGTAGTGATTCTGAAAAACAGTGACACTTGGATCAGGTCCTTCGTTACTAAGGTCTTGAAGAATGAGTCATGGACACAGAAGGAGAGGTAAAATGGCAAAAATGTAGTGAAGAAAATGATAAGCAGAGATTCTGATAGTCTGGGGGAGAGGGTTGTCCAAGGAAGAGCACCACCTTGGTGCATGGTGCAGGAGTTAAGGTGTCTCCAAGAGATAGCTATGTGGCTCTCAATATCACTGGATAGCCAATGGGCCACATCAAGTCCCCAGGCCCAATCAAAGGCTCCATGCAGCCTGTTTGAACTTTCCATACATCCTTTAGACCTTCTGATTGGGTGTCTGTTCTGGTGCGTATATCTGGGATCCAATCAGTGATCAGAACACTGTTCACGTGCAAGTCTTCCAGGAGCAATGGTTCATGATGCCCAAGGGCCTACCTACAGGCAAGCTCATGGCTGTGTGGATGTGATGTCTTTTGGCCTGCATACAGGACTACTCAAGGCCATGGTGAGGGATGCAGGACCTCTAAGGCCTTTGCCTTTATTGCCTAGCCAAGTTCATTTTTTTTTTTTTCTGCTTAGTAGCAAGTCTCACAATCTCCTGATTTGCCATTCTATTTCTAGATGGTGCTAATCCTCTGAAATCTAGTCTCAGTCAAATTCTACTCTTGCACCCATGCTCCTTATTTTACCTTCTATAATAAAAAAAAAAACAGCCTATAGTATTTTCAGCAGACCTCTAATCTTTTCACAACCCTAAAAATGAGTTAGTGGTTTGACCAATATCTTCCCATCGGACAGGGCTGTGTGTTCTCCACTGCCTTTTGCTTGCTATCTTGGGGAACGTACTGTTTTAACACTCAGACAATGAAGCCTTTCTTGCAAGTAGCAGCGATCTTTAGCAAGTCATTTTCTCTGAGCCTGACTTTCCTCCCCAGTGAGATCAATATTGTACCTGCTTGGGAAGAATGCTGTGAAGATGAAGATGCTGTGTGTTCAAGCACAGGGCCTGACAAATGTTGAGTACTGACAAATGAGAGCTATTGTTATGATCAACTTTTCTCTCAGCCCAGGACCTAATGCCAACTTTCCAGAGCGGAGTCCATATTGATTCTCATATTGATAATGTAGTGTAACTTCTGCTTTCTCCCAGCTTTATATGCTTTTTGGATTCACTCCTGTACCAACACCTAGATTTATCAAAAAAGGAAAGAGCAGTTTTTAGCTCATTCATTCTTCAGGAGTTCACACTGGTCCTGTGTTATCATAGGTTCTGGGTTTTCTTTTAATTCCCTCACAGGTTACTCTTCATTTTGTTCTTTGGGTCATGGATTCTATCATCTTCCTTTCCTTGAAAGTAATGTTTTCAGAGTTCTTTACAAGTGTTCTAGGTTTTGCATTCTTCTAGCCTTACAAGGACTTGATGATGGCATCTGTAAACCTTCTGGCTATCTGGATGTGTTATTGCCAGCACAGGAAAACTAGGCTACAGGATTGAGGTTCAGAGCTCTGTATTAGACATCCTTCCATCTGTACATGCTAAGGAATTGGACAAGAGTTTAAAAATAATATTTTCTTTCATTTTTTTCATCTGTGAAGTCCAACCCAGAAACAGAAAAGCTCTTTCTAATTCAGTAGACCAGAACTCAAGGAACCTCTTTGTCTAGTTTTTCATCATATTTTCATGTAATTTTCCTGTTCTTTAAGTTGTGAGTAATTGGCAGTTGCCCTGGACAACACTTTCCACACTATGCCTTGCTCTATAGCTAGCTAGACTGCCATGTTTGGTGTATTATGTTCTGTATTGGGACTATTTGTGATTGTATAACTGGAATGTGCTGTTTTAAGACCCTTTTAAGACGGGGTGTAATGTGACACTACTTGGGGGGAGGTGGCAGGAGGATTGTGAATTCGAGGAGAGCTCACTCAAAGTTAGACCCTAACACATTCACCAAATATAAAATAAGAGGGCCACCTCAAGTGATAGACTGCATAGAAAGTCATGAGTTCAAGCCCTAGTACTACATAGAACAAAAATGTAAGAATAAGACTTACCCAAATCTCTTGGACAATGTTTCATTTATTTCAGGAAGCAGTCCATATCCTTAACATTTTTTCATTTTAGGAGGTCATGTTCCTTTTTAAAGCCCGCCTAATCAGATTGAATTTTTCTGTGTGTGGAGCAAGCCGACTTTTCTTGATATTCAGTTGTGTTCTGGTTACTTCATGTACAATGTACTGGGTGCTTCTTTGTGGTACTAGGGTTTGAGCTCAGGACTTTGCTCTTTCTCTCAGTTTGTTTGACTGATGCTCTACCACTTGAGGCATACCTGTGTCCTTTCTTTTCGCTCCTGATTTTGGAGACAGAATCTCTTCAACTTTGCTTCCTGGGCTGGCTTCAAACCAAGATCTTCTGGACCTCAGTCTCCACCACACCTAGGATGACAGGCATGAACCACCAGCACCCAGTCAAAAGGTAACTTTTAATAAAGCAAACATATATCACCAAGGTACAGTTTACCCACAACTATGAGGAAACTTCCAGACATTGCTGGGCATACATTCATTGAATGTTGGCTACTACCTTCATCACATCATCATCTTCCTCTTTATTGTTTTTATCATCTTCGTTGAGGAAAAAATACTCCATTTTTAGATGGAAAACAGACCGTGTTCTTTTCTACCACATGCATCAGTGCTCCTTATTCCCATGTTCTCCTCCGTACCAATAACTGTCACTTCAGTAAAGAACTCACGCATGAGTCCTCCAGCTGATATTGTTGGGGATGCTCTTTTCAACAGAGTACTTGCAAATCTTCTAAGGTAGCATTCGAGAGAGTTCTTAGCCATCTAGGAAGATATCTGCAGGGAATATGTTCTAGGCAGGTAGGAAGGAAGTGTCGCTATGAAGATCTCCACCTGGGCCTGTGTGTCCTGTGCAGAACCTGGCCAAACTTGGCTTGGACTGGGGCATGGTGGTGGAAGAGAATGGCAGGTCTTCATATCTGAGAGCTTACCAGAAGCTGGGTTACAACACAAACCTTGAATGGATTCTGTCAAAAGCATTTGCATACTGCCCAGCAGAAATGTGATTGGTTTGTGGAGAAAATAGATGTTTTGGAGACAGGAAGTGGAAGCGAGGGGAATGTTCAAAGAGCTCTTCCCTGCTTTTGGTGAAAGGTGAGTTTCCCACAGACTAGAATGGGAGCTGAAGAGTGGGTGTGCGGTGTTGTGATTTGAAAGATACTTTAAAGGTGAGATTTGTATGGCACTGGCAAGGGCAAAGGAATTAGGTAAAGAGAAAAATGACATTGGATGTTTGTTTTCTTTCATGTGTATAAACTGTGTGAATGGTAATTCTACTTGGGTAATGGGGACGGCTTGCCTGGAAGAGATCTGGAATGGGAAATGCAGTCATTTGATTTTCAGACCTTTTAAGTCTGAGATGTCTGTTAGATTTCCAGTAGGATGCATGTTCCAAAGAAAATGATTTCTTCCTTGCAGAACTCGGGTGAGTTTGCTAGCTTCCATTTTCCACTTGTGTCACACTTGACCTATTTTTTTGGAAGGAGCTAAATTATTTAGGGGGGGGATACAAAATAAAAAATTTAAAACCAAACGAGCAATAGACTTGGTTTTTAGAATTCTTATTTGTTTTCTGAGCACTATAGAGAAGCTGCATCTAAGACCTAAAAGAAAACACAATGGCTCTCAAGTGAGTATGTGAATCAGAAGGTTGAAATTCTTTGTACTGCTTTATAAAGAAGAAGGAAGTCATCACCAGAGTATAAATACCAACTCCTGTGATGGTGACTCAAAATAGTATGTGATGATGATGAGGATTTCAGTGTGGATGCTTAGTATTCTGAAGTTTTAGAAAATAGGAATAGTACATGCTACTTGTAGGTTACAATTTAGAATCTACTAGTATATCAGCTTAGGTTTTCATGAAAGAATAGCTATATTGTTAATAGCATTATGGCATTAACCATCAATTTAATAATGGAGAAAAAAGGATGTTACTAATAAAACTATCCCTAAATGGAATAATATAAAGGATGCTATGATTTCTTCTATGTTCAGCTGAGAGTTTTCACACAAACTTGACCACTTGTATATGATCATGTTCTTTTGATGGTAAGTAGGGAACTGAGTTTCACAGCGTTGTCACTAGTTCTGAGGAACACATCTTTACCACTAAATTTTCTTTCCATTTTTTGTGTGCTAGTACTATGCTTGAACTCAGGGCCTGGACACTGTCCCTTAGCTTTCTCACTCAAGGCTAGATTGTTACCACTTGAACCACAACTCCACTTTTGGCTTTTTTTTTCTGGTTAATTGGAGATAAGTCTTATGGGTGATCTTGCTAGGGCTGGCTTCAAACCACAATCCTCAGATCTCAGCTTCTTGAGTAGCAAGTGAGACACTGGTACCTGCCTTGCTTTCTAATAGCGGGGATTGACTCGTGATGAAGGTTGAAGTTGCAGAGTCCTTGATTCTGTGTTTCCACAGTTTTTAAAGCGGGGGTTTACACGGTTTTATTTTGGTATAGGAGAGTGCCGTTTCTGTACTCTGGTTTAGAAGGGAGTACGATGACATAACTTTCTAAGAGCAGCAGGAATCGATATTCCTAATTGTGTCTATCTCTATTTATTTACTTTTGTGGTTACTGAATCCTTTAGAACACAGGGGCCTCCATTAATTTGTTAGTGCTTGGAAACTCAAGGAAATCTTCATTAACATATTGATCAGAGTTTTCATAATCCCAGAGTTTCTTCCTGAATCTTGCTCAACAAGGATCCCACCTGTGACCTGAGAAGACCTTTGGGTGGCTGTGATTCTTGTCAAGGGAGGTAGCGCTACTGTGAGGGGTGGGTCCTTGGCTATGGGAACATTTTCACTCATCTATTGTTACTGTCAGAGAACATCATTCTTAAATGTTACCAGATGACACCACAAGTGTCATAGGCACAATTGAAACAATATTGCCTCTGTGCCTGGTCTGTGCATGCTTTCTTGTGAGGTTTAATGAGACTTAAATGAGTCAATACAGTGGAGGCTGTGAGTTGGCACCAGGGCGGGAAATGTTCATGCTTTCATATTACTGCATTTTAATATCCTGTAGTAGGTATTAAAATACAGTTCTGACTTCCTGGAGAGCTGGTTCGGTGAGCCAGCAAATCTGAAGTCTGTTCTTATTCTACTAGAACAAAAAAAAAAACCTTACTGGCTTTGTAAAAGTGATCTGGTCGTTTTCCTTAGCCATATGATTATGGGGTTGCTGTGAATTATCATTCCAAGCCCATCTTTGTTCCTGTCTGTATGAGAAGGAGAAATAGAAGCATTAAAAGATTTGGAGATTAAAAAAAGGGAAAGATATGAATGTTATGACCTTGGAAACAGGGGCTAGGCATGGGTCAGACACTTAAGACGAGTATTCTTCTGCTGGTGACCTCTAAAGTGTCTTGGTATTGGTCTGAGAAGAAGTTGTTAGTATTATCTTCTCTATGATGCTTTCATGGAAGTGAGGGTGAGGAGGGACATGGAGGGGGGGGGGGTTGATGGTGACTGGTGTGAGTGTTGGACTCACCTTGCAGACCTGTCATGATTTCGGTGCTTCAAAGGACACTGGAGGAAAGAGGTCCACCGACAAGAATTTGGCTCATCCATGCTCCCTCCAAAGTCCCAGAAGGACATTCTTATTGTTCATTGGTTTATAGTTACATATATGTATATAGTTATATATATATATATATTCATATATATATATATATATATATATATATATATATATATATATATATATACTTATGGTTGCATATTTCCGAATGAGGTCACATTCACAAGTCTTTGGGATAGTCATGAAGTTTGGAGGGATGATATTCAACTCTGTTAAATGGGTGTTGATACTGGTGGTGGTCGGGGTGGTGGTAATAGGAAGGGATGATGATGATGGTGACAGAGGAATGAAGTGTGTGACAGCGAGATTGACCTCTGAATGTCCCTCCTAACAGATGTTCCCTGGTGTGTAGTGTGGCCCCAGGAATAGTACAAACCTAAGAGTCTGACCCCTGATAGACTCTTCTGAAATTGTCCCTTGATCTTGCTATGAGGCAGTTTTGTGGACCACTGGTATTGAAAAAGGGGATGTGTATTCTCTCAGGTTCAATTACCGCAATCACTTTGAACTTTGAATACTTAAAGAGCATTTCTAAGAACTAGACATCTTGAAGGGGCAAGTATAAAGAGACTGATGGACAATAGATCAAAGAAAAATACAAACCATCGTGATAACCTCCTTGAGAGATCTACATCCCTACTGGGATACTATTTGGAACAGATCGGGTACTGCCTTAACTCATGCCCCTCCCCCCACCACATACACTCACAAGGCAATGTTCTCCTATACTCACAGAACATGGCCTTGGTTTGGCCAAATCTGGGCAATGGAGGGTGTTTTAGACACTCCAGAATTGCTAATCCAAGGTTCTGTTTAATAGGAAATGAGTTCGGTTGTAACGAAAATGCTTGTTCTGCATTGATCCAAATGTGGCTGAAAACTTTTGAATGGTTCTTGGCATACAAGTTACTATCGAGTTACAAAGATTGGCCCACAGGCAGTGTCTTGAGAGCTTCTTGGGAAGGGAGGGAGGGAGATGATTGCTGTATCCACAGGATGTCAGTGCAGATGCTTCTCTGTCTAGGAAAGAATAAAGACCATTTTTTCATAGGTCTACTGGCCACTCTTATTTCTTCTTCAGAAAAGTCTCTCTTTAAGTCTTTAGCTCACTTATTAATGGGATGGTTGTTTGAGGATTTGTTGTTGGGGGATTTAATTTTTTGAGTTCCAAGTATATTTTAGATATGAGACCCTTGTCCGTTGTATGGCTAATGAAGATCTTCTCCCAATCCATGGGCTTTCTATTGATCTTGCTAGCTATGTCCTTTGCCATGCAGAAGCTCTGCAGTTTCATGCAATCCCATTTGTCCAACCTTTCTTTGATTTGTTGTGTTCCTGGGTCTCTATTAAGAAAATTTCGGCCTGTGCCAAGGAGCCTAAAGTTTCTCCTATTCCTTCCTGTAATGTTTTCAGAGAGTCTGCTTTTGAAGTCTGTGATCCATTTGGAGTTGATTCTGGTACCGGGTGATATATAAGGATATAGCTTTAGTTTTCTACAAGTGTTTAACCAATTCTGCCAGTACCATTTACTGAAGAAGTGGCCTTTCTTCCATTCTTTTTTTTTGGCTCCTTTATGGAAGATTAGGTGGCTATAGGTTTGCAGGTTCATTTCTAGGTCTTCAGTTATATTCCATTGGTCTTCAGGTCTGTTCTTGTGCCAGTACCAAGCTGTTTTGATTACTATAGCTTTGTAGTAGAGTTTCAAGGTTAGTACTGATATTCCTCCAGCACTGTTCTTTCTGCTAAGGATTGTTTTTGCTATTTGGGGTCTTATAGGTCCCATGGTTTGCCTTATTTGCTTTAATTAGTATACATCTATGATAGTCTCATCTGATGAACAAAAAAGATCAAAAGCTATGTACATATGACCATTTAAGATGATGCTAAGTGAAATGAACACCAAGATATGTACACAAGAGGTTTTTCTTTGTTGTTGTTGTTGTTTTTAATGTACTATGTGATTTTTTTTGTTTCTTTTGTATGTTCTTCCTCCTATGGTACATCCCTGTTGTCACTGTATTTTTTTTTGGCACCTTGTATCTTGTATATACATTTATCTAATTTGGATAGAGGAAGGAGAATAACAAAATGCTGAAACAAGGACACAGGATGACCCATTGCAACAATGATACTCACAAGTCATTATGTTGGAAATGACTTTTACAACTTTGCAAGGGGTGAGGGAGGTACGGTGGTGGGAGAGAGATGGGATAATAGGAGAAAAACAAAGGAGGGGTAAGAAAGAAGAAATGTACTTATTACCTTACTGATGTAACTGTAACCCTTCTGTACAGCACCTTTACAATAAAATTAAATTAAACAAAGAATTACGAATTTTTGTCTGAAAGCGCTTTCAGCTTCTTAGACAGGGAAAATAATTAAAGATAAGGCATTTAGCCTTCATTTCAATAGGGCAGAGATAATAAAACTGAAAAACCAATATGTGTGATGCTTTTGTAGTCACAGATTCAGGATCATCTCTTCCTTTTTTGGTTTTGATTCTTTATTTCCTTTTTTCTCCTTCCTTCCTTTCTCTGTCTTTCTTTCTTTTCTTTTTTCTCCCATGTTTTCCCCTAGCTTTCTCTCTCTCTCTCTCTCTTAACTTTCCTCCATTCCCTTCCCTTTCTGTTCCTTCCCTTCCATCCCTCCCTCCCTCTCTTCCATCTCTCCCTCCCTCCCTCCCTCCCTTCCTTCCTTCCTTCCTTCCTTCCTTCCTTCCTTCCTTCCTTCCTTCCTTCCTTCCTTCCTTCCTTCCTTCCTTCCTTCCTTCTTTCTTCTCTCCCACCATCCTTCCCTCTCTCCCTTCCTTCCTTCTTTCTTTCTTCCTTTCTTTCTTTTCTTCATTCTCCCTTCCCTTTCCTCTCCTTCCTTCTCCTTCCCTTCCCTTCCCTCCCTTCCTTTCCCTCCCTTCCTTCCCCTCCCCTCCCCTCCCTTGCTTGTCACAGTGTTTCCCTTGCTTGTCACAAGGTTTCACTAAGTTGTCCATGATGGCTTGGAATTCATGATGCTGCTGCCTCACCCTCCCAATAACTGGGACTAGAGTGGTGTACCACCATGCTCAATATTTCTTTGTATGTTATTGTATTATTCCGTGCCCTGAAACTGAGTCTCATGCTTTAAAATTTTATTTGAAGGCCCTCGCTTTAAAAGTTGTATTGAGAAAGTGTTCTTTGCACTGTAGCACACTAAGAAAAGTCCTTATTCTGAAATTTCTAAAAATATCCAAACTCCTATTAGGTGGTGTGAATGAATCACTTTCTGCCCAGAGGATTTTCTCAATTAGCATTTTTTAGGTCAAAATTGGCCGTGGACTCCTACAGGAGAACATTTTGGGACAGTGGCAGGTGGTAACCTGTGACTGACCTGCTGTCCCACCCTCCATACTTCCTTCCTGCTGTTCTCTTATGAGGTACCAAGGAAAATTCCCCCTTTTGTTATTCAGCTTTAGTTAAAAGCAGAGAGAGAAACCATGCAAGGTAGAAGGGTGTTTGGAAATAACATAAAAATCCAACTTATTTTAGCACTGCTAAGAGCAGACAGTGCTTTTCAAGGTTGCAGTCCTGAGTCCTAAATAATGTTCAGTGTAAAAGTACTTCAGGAAAGCAAGTCAATACTAATTTGTAAATTAAAGCAACACACATTAAAGGCAATCTATGGAAAGCCGCAAAACATTCTGCTTTGCATAATTTTTTCACTTTGTGTTGAAAATTCTTAGACCAAAATAGAAAGCTTCAGTTGTAGAGGAAACCTTTCTCCTCCTGCCTCTGGTAGCACTGAGCCTGGGTTTTTTGTTGACACAAATGCCACACACACATGCACAGTACATACACACACACACTCTTACACATTTATTATGCATTGGTGCCTGTAATCCTAGCTACTCAGGAGAGGAGGATCAGGATTTGAAGCCAGCTTGGGCAGGAAAGTCCCTGAAATTCTTATCTCTAGTTAACCATATAAAATAATGTTTATCAAAATGAACTCTAAGAAATGAAAACAAGAGTTTTTTTTTTGTTATTTTGCTTATTTGTTTACTTGTTTTCTCCTTTATCACTGTTTTTTATTTCTATCCTTTCATCCTGCCTGAATGTAAATTTATCTGTTTGGAGGAGGGTAAAGGGGAATAGAGAAATGTGGGACAAAGGGTAAGCAAATGCACCGTGATACTCACTAGACACTATGCTGAAAATAATATAACTTGAGGGAGAATGGGTTTGGGAGAAAAAAAATGGGAGTAAACAAGGGTGGAGGTGACACTGTTCAAAAAGAACTGTACTCTTTACCTGACTTATGTAACTGTAACCCCTCTGTACATCACCTTTACAATGACGATCAAAATATTTTTTAAAAAGAAGCTGAAAGTAGATCTTGTGATAGAGTGAAAAAAAAAAGCCAAGAGGGGACGAGGCCTTGAATTTGTGTCAGTACCAGCTTTAAATGAATAAATAAACAAACAAACAAGCAAATAAATAAATAAATCTAACATGGGAAATAGTGACACAGTTAATCTCTGATTTAGTTTGGGATACTAATATAGAAAGAACCTAAATAAGAAAAGCATCTGTTGAAATAAAAAAATGTATTTTTGATTTTTTTATTGTAAAGTTACTGTACAGAAGGGTTGCAATTTTAAATAATGTATTTTTGCAAAGAATAAAAAATAAACATTTTTTCAGCATTTGTTTGTTTTAGAATTGCCTTGTGCTTTTCAAATGTACTATGAGATTAGTAAATGTTAATCACCAATGATTAGAAAGCGCAGGCAAGCAAAGTAGAATGATGGAAATTCTCCAGAAATATATTTCCAGGAAAAAAAATAATCACTGTTAAAATTTGGTGTTCAAGCTTTCTATCCAGATATTTTTCTTCCTTTTGTCCTCTGTTTTATCCCAGGCCCTTCTGGTGGTGCTAGGATTTGACCGTAGGACTTCCTGTTTTCTAGGCTCTCTATTGCTAAGCCATTCTTCCAGCTCTTACTGCAGTGTTTTTTGGGGGGAGTGTGTCATGCAGAAGGGGATAGTGTCTTAACTTCCTACCCAGACACATACCTGTACTCTGATCCTCCTACTTTGTTTACTTTGTAAATGTACTTTGTAACCTTAGTCTTCATGCAGCTAAGATATGTGTCACTATACTTAGGTTTTGGTTGAGAAATGGTTTCACACATATGCAAAGCGTGGTCTTGATCCTCAGTCAGCCTTTAGCGCCAGGCTAGGGAAATTCTTTTTGATGCGTGTATTTATCATGAGAGACTAGAGTTGAAATATGTTATCATGGCAAAAGTGGAAGTATCTGTTTTATAGGTAGAAGTTACAGGTGAGAAAGCTTTGCTGTGGAAAAAGAACTGGGTTTATTCTTCAATCTGTAATAACTGTGGGGTTGAGGCTTGGTAAAGCCAGGAAGAAAAGACCGAGGGCTGGCAGGGACCAGGTCATTTGGGTGTCTTCTCAGCTGGCTATGCTCTCTTAACTTGATCTACCATGACTGTTTTCCCCTCATCAACATTCTAAAGGCAGTAGAATGTGGTGCTAAGGTGGTGACTGCTGGAGTCAGATAAATCTGATGCATAAACTTCAGCAAGCTAATTAATGTCTCCATGTCTTAATTTCTAAATCTTTAAAATACAAATGATCATAGATACTACCTGAGGAGGCCACTGGGGAGGGGAAAAGTCTGAATAAAGCAGCAAAGAAGCTGGCATCACTTTTAATCAGTTTTATGGGTTGAATTTGTTCAAGGTATATTGATAGAGTAACCACTGGCTAGCTTAAGAAGTTATGTAGCAGAAGCTATAATGGAACTTCCAATAACCAAGCAATGAAATCTGCAATTCAATAATGAGCTGGAGTGTTCCATTGACCAGTGTCTTCAGACAGAGCCAAAGTGCTATTATAGTCCTAGATTTTATTATCCTAAAGGCAGAACCCTGGCTTTCCCAACTGTACTGCTTAGCCCTTCTTCTGAGCACTTCTGAAGTAGAGATGATCAGTGGGTCCATGTGGTATACAAGGTAGCCTTCTCTTTGTCAGAGGAGATCACCCTGAACTCTCCCCAGTAGGACTTGTGACAGATGGAAAACCTGAAGTGCACTGGAAAATATGTATACTGCAATTTTTAGAAAAGAAGGTTGAAAATCTGTTAGAGTAGATGATACCATTAAAAATAAAGACTAAACATCGGTGGCTCATGCCTGTACTCTCAGCCTCCCAGGAAGTTGAGAGCGGTGGATTGCGGATTGAATCCAACCTTGTCAAGAAAGTCCATGAGACTTTTATCTCCAATTTACCACCAAAAAGTGAGAAGTGGAAGTATGCTTTATGTAGTAGAGCTCCAGGCCTGAGAGAAAAAGCTAAGGGACAGCATGTAGGTCCTGAGTTCAAGCCTCTTTACTGGCATACACACACACACACACACACACACACACACACACACACACTAAACTAAATTAGGTATACTCATGAGAGTTTTCCAATGGCATAAACCCCCTGAACCACTATGAACAGGTTAACAAAATAAATACCAGAAAAGTAGAACATGTTTGGGGGTGAGCCATAGGTCCAGGGGAAAAGGTGCAGACAAATGGAGAGAGGAAGGGCAGGTAGAAATATTAATAAAATTCAATGTATATATGTGAAAATGGAGCCAGGTAACCAGAAGGTATGAGTGTGGTTGGGAGAGGTGGGGGAGAATGATAGGAACAGGTGACATTGCTCAACGTGCATTGCACTCACAAACTGATGTGGTGAATTGAAACCCCTCTGCCAACCACTTAAAGATTAAAAGACAAACAAACAAAAACAAAGTGAAAAAAACCACAGTGTGCATCCCGAGGTGTCCCAAGCCTCTATTAGGTTAGGCTTGTCAGACTGTCCAGGGTAGCATTTGTAAGTAGAGATTTCTCTGCTTTTAGTGTGCCAGCTTAGGTACCCAGTATATCAGAGATCACTTTGCTTGTGTTATCACATTATGGACATTATTGAAGTGGTTTTGTTTGGTTTATGAATTTATAGGTACTTAAGTATTCTTGTTCACATTTTCAGAATGAACATATATTACATTTGTAACTGGAATCATTGAAGAGCAGTTAAAAAGTATATCTCTTACGGTAATTTTTCCCACAATATTATGAATGTAATTCCATGGGCCATGTTCACAGTTCTTTCAGAATGTTTAAATTAAAATCCATCAAGTGTTCCAAATATCGAAATCTCTGAATGGATATACTTGATGGAGTCTTTTCACAATGAGCAAGTGGCTCTCTAGAGATTGGAATTTTGATTTTCCCTTTGGTTTCTTAGTAGTTATAAACACTTGGCCTTTCCATCTACAGACTGGGGAAATAGTGTTTTCTTCAGGTAATTTAGAAATTATCTGATGAATCATATTAGCTGTGAAAGTGAACTACAAACACAAATATTAGCTCCTAGAATTTATTATTATTATTATTCATTATGATTATGTTATGTGAAGGCCCAGGCGTTGTTTATATTGAAGATCATGTGGACAAATGTCTTTACACGAAGGTGATTTGTAGCTTATTAAAATAGTTTCTTCCTCATTAATGGACTATTCTCTTTGGAAATTGGGTAATAAAATTTATGATTTTTGTGGCAACCCTGGGATTTGATGTTGTACCACTTCTCCATTAAAAAAGATCTCTTCATATTTTAAGTATTAATTAGCCCTGGGGCTATTTGCTTAGCTAGCTTCAGACTGCTAAGCACCTGTCTTAGGCTAGTTTGCCTGGCATTTAGTGTTGAATACCCAAGCATATTTTCTTCTTGTTGCTCATCAGCCTGGTTCAAGAGACCAGATTATTCAACATGGAACAATTTCAGTAAAATGGAATGCTTTCTTGGAATGGGTAAAATGATTGATGTGGTTCTGAGCAATGAGAACGTGTGTGTGTGTGTGTGTGTGTGTGTGTGTGTGTGTGTGTGTGTTGCTGTGTGTAGCTGTGTGTATAGTAATAGGTGCTGGGGTTTGAACTCCAGGCTTCGGTGCTTTCCCTTAGCTAGTACTGTACCTCTTGAGCTACAACTCCATTTCAGCTTTTTTACTGGTTAATTAGAGATTAAAAATTTCATGGATTTTCCTGCTCAATTTGAGCCACAATTTTCTTATCTCACTCTCCTGAGTAGCTAAGAGAGAAGGTTAGCCATTTGTGCCTTCTATAACTTTTTTTAAAGTTTCTCTTGATATTTGTAAGTCAACCAACCTTTACATACTCCCTAGTTTATCTTTCTCTGTAAACCCACAGAATCAAATAGTATGTGAACATTATCATTGATGTTCAGTTGTGGAAATTGTTTTTGAATTTTAGAGCAATAAAGAAGGATCTGGTCTCAATCGCTATTGGCAATCCCATGAGTCAATGGTCAGGAGAAGACATAGAGTTCACTTCATGCTGGTGTGTGAATTCTCCTTCTACATGGTGTCTCTCTCTAGATGAACATCCAGAAGATAATCTAGATGATAGTTCAGGCTAATAGTGGAAATCTCTGTGCTCTGAACAGTCTTAATATTTGGGGGAATTTTGGGATTTCAGGAAATTCTTATTCATTGCTTTACTCTTAAGGAAGTGTTTCTCTCTCCATCTAGATGAGTAATTCACACCAGTTCAGTATTCCCAGTAGACACAGAATGAGAGACACAATTGTAATTCAAAAATGTTTAGTGATTGTGTTGTAAAAGCAAAAACAAAAACAGAAACAAAAAACAACCCTAAACCAACAACAACCAAACACTACCGTCACCACCACCACCACCACCACCACAAGTCTGCCTAGTTTATATTTTGATAATATATTTGCTGTAACCTAACATATCTAAAGTATCAATTCAACATGACGGTTATCAGAAGAGTATTGATGGGATATTTATATACTTTGCTGTGTACTCAGTCCTCAAAATCTTCCATGCAGTTGATACTTACAGCTTATATGAGTTCAGATGAGCTATATTTTAAGTGTTTACCACTCATTCATAATACTGGATACCATATTAGACTTTAGGAGTCTGGTTTAATCTTTACCAACTTGGCCTATAGTTGAAAGTGCTGTTACCAAGCTGGGTACTGGTGGTCACACCTGTAATCCTAGCTACTTAGCAGGCTGGAATCTGAGGATCCAGGTTCAAAGCCAGCCCCAGCTGACACATCCAAGAGATTGTTATTTTCAATTACAAGCAATAAGCTGGAAATGGAGATGTAATTCAAGTAATAGAGTACTAGCCTGTCTAAAAAAGAGGGAAAAACATGTGGCTCTGAGTTTCAGCCTCAGTACTGGTGGCATTAAAAAAAGAAAAAAAGGAAAAAAAGGAAAGGAAAGGAAAGTGATGATATATTTGAATGTATTTTCTCCCCAATGAACTTAGTAGATTTCTAATATTTGCACTATTTACTATGTTTTAATTATGTGAAAATATAACTTGAATTTTTAAGTATTGAATCAAGCATTGTGAATAATCAGTAGAAATGAAATGATGTTTGTGAATATCTCTTTGTCAGCTCTATCAAAAGAAGGAACACAAGATATGCTTGTGCGTAAGTCTAGAATATAGGTTTGGTATCATATGAGTTAAAACTATCTGCCAGGAGACATATAAAACATTGACACTGGGACACTGTCTAGTATCCAAGAGTCAACAGCTGCCATTGAAGAGAGTTATCATAAAACAATAGAATGACTATTATCTAGAATGACTTCTAGAACTTTCTGATTTTCTTGAAGAAAAACTTACTAGTAATGCATTTCATGAATGAGCATTTGCCCATGTGATTCAATGTCTTAATGTATTTCCAAACTTTTATTACTGCTATTTTGCAAGACCTTGGCAAAGTATAGTATGTATTCCTATCTCCATTTAAGGGATGATGGAGTTTGAAGTATAGTGATATGAGGAGGGGACCCAGAAACACTTGGACATTAAATGAGGGAGTCAAGACTTTGACACTATTCCTTCCCACCCTAAAACTTACTATGTTTATCCTGCTTCCTGAATTATACAATATCATGCATCAAAATCTAAATGACTAATCACAAATTATAAACATGTATCTGGGCCAATGGAGAAGCTTGTTTAGAGGTCTTGATTTTAGCCATGTTAGATTGAAATTAAATTATTAAGTACCCTTGAATCATTTAACATATTGAAGAACCAATTCAGATACAATTTCTCTACTACAGGCCCCTCATTTGTAATTCATATCTCCTTCCTCTGATCTCCCCAATCTATACATCTCTTGATGCATAACAACCTTCCTCTTTAATTTTAGCTATAGATGAACATGTTTTATCTACCTCTTCTCTCTAACAACTGCCTGTCCCTTAAAAACAAAGTATTTGCTTGATGCCAATGGCTAATGTCTGTAATCCTAAGCTATTCAAGAGGCTGAGATCTGAGCATCAGTTTTGAAACCAGCCCAAGTGGACAAATCCTCAAGACTCTTATTTCCCAAAACCAATCAAAAAAACAGAAGTGGAGGTGAGGCTGAAGTGGTAAAATGTTAGCCATAAGGGAAACTGCCAAGTGAGAGCAAGAGGCCCTGAGTCCAAGCCCCAGTTCCACAAATGAAGTTGCTTTAAATATATATATGTCAAATGGATGAACTAAATTGTTGACTGTACAAATGGGTGAATGAGTGAATGGATGATGAAAATATTTTTGTCTCCAAGTTATGAACACTGTATAAATTGTGAATATATTTTAGATAAAACCCTTTGATTATGATAGTGAAATGCACAAACATTTAAGGGGAAAGTGGTTTGGAAAACTCAAATAGTTGAACTCTTATAACAATCAATTATTCTGTGTAGGTGCACTGGTTTATGATTGACCACATATGGATAGTTTGTCATTGATTTCACATGCCCAATTTCCTTTTTATTTATTTTTTTCTGCTGTTCCTAGGGCTTGAATCCAGGGTCTGTGCGTTGTCCCTGAATGTTTTTGCTCAAGGCTAATGCTCTACCTCTTGAGCCACAGCTCCTCTTCTGGCTTTTTGATGGTTAGCTGGAGATAAGAGTCTCATGGACTTTCCTTCTGGGGCTAGCTTTAAACTGTGATCCTCAGATCTTCAGCCTCCTGAGTAGCTAGAATTACCTCCATGAGCCACCTGTGCCTGGCAAACTGCATTCATTTTCAGATAATATCTTTCCTCCGAGGTGTATCTTGGTAGGGAGAAGACTGAGAGCGATCAATCCTTATGAAATTTTATCAGAGAAAAATCTGTTTCTACAGTCAAGTTTCCAGGAAACTTGACTTTTTAGAGGAACATTGGCTAATGGCCATCTTGATCCCACAAAAAGACTGTCGTTGATTCTGAGGGAGAACATTCTGCCAGAGTGTCTGTGGTTTTTGTCATTGTGTCATGTGACAGTTGAAAGATGGAATGGAGCTGTGGCCTGCATGGTGATTTGGGATAATATTAATAGTGTTATACCATGCCCCATTTTACTTCAGAAAGGAATTAAACTGGTTCATATATCTGTTTCTTTGAAGATCAAGGACTGGGGTTTCCAGTGACTTGATTTGAAGACCTGTTGTCCTCTCATTGACTTGAATCAAGTGATGATAGAACTCATTTGAGTTTTCTCTCTGCTACAAGGGTCAAGTAAGCACCAGTGTAAATTCGTGAGAGCATTTTGGATTTCTTCTGTCAGGCACTTCATCATCTACTTTGAATTACATACAAAAGAAATACAAAGCCACCTGGGTACAGGTTATGTAGCTATTTAGGAGGAGGCTGAAATCTGAGGATGGCAATTCAAGGCCAGTATATGGCTCTTATCTCTAACTAAACCTCCAAAAATTCTCAAGGGGAGCTGTGGTTCAAGTGGTAGAGCACCAGCCTTGAGTGACAAAACTAAGGGACAGTGCCAAGTCCTGAGTTTAAGCCTTAGTACCTTCACAAGAGGATACAAGGGCTTTTTTTCCCCCCCCGTATCTGTAAATGGCATTTCATACACTTTATCTGAGCAGTAAATAATGAAACATGCACAGTCCATTTCAATACTACATTGAAATAAATGGAATATGCATGGATATTATGAGAAAATAATTTTAAATTCAAAGAAAGGTGCTTAAGGCAAGTACGGGCTTGCTAACAGAGCTGTATCCTTTTATTTTACTAATGAAGTGCTATTAAATTTTTTCTTTGTGGGTTACCTGCTGTGAATGGTTTTCCTGACTTCTTTTATACCTCTGGATTCTTTTTTGTTCTGGCAAGCAGTGAGTAAAAGCACTACATTTTTCTGTCAGGTAAGTTTTGGAATGCATTCAGAATTTAACAGACCATTGCTTTTTTATTTACTTCATCCTGTTAGGTATTGCTGCATCATAACATGCGTATGCATGTACACACATGGTGCTTTAGTTCACCTACTTTGTGTAGAACTCCTGTTCTCATTGTTATGGGGGCAATAAATGCAAGAATACAATTCATTATTCACTAAGTAGTTATGTATTAAATAACTCCTGGGATCAGCTGAGTATTGATGTGGGAAAGGCTTCAATTTAACTTCAGCTGGGATGTGGCTCAAGTGGTAGAGAGTGTGTTTCTAGAGAATGCTTGGCCCTGAGTTCAAAGCCAAATATTGCACGAGATGGAAGGAAGGAAGGAAGGAAGGAAGGAAAGGAAGGAAGGAAGGAAGGAAGGAAGGAAGGAAGGAAGGAGGGAGTAAGGAGGGAGGGAGGGAGGGAGGGAGGAAGGGAGGGAGGAAGGAAGGGAGAGAGGGAGTAGATAAGGAAAATAGAAGGAAGGAAGGAAGGATGAAAAGGAAGGAAGAAAAGTGGAAGGAAAGAGGGATGAAGGAAGGGGAAAGGAATGGGGAAAAGGAGCAATAGAGAGAGGCAAAGAAAAGCAAATGAAGAAATAGAAAGGAAGGAACAAGGAAGGGAAGGAAGAGACAGAGAGAGAAAAGAATGGAGGGAGAGAGGGAAACAAATGAAAGAAAGATTGGGAAAGAAAAGGCTCAGATTAGAACTTAGGGTACTTGCTAGGGCAATGAGGTGGGCCACAGGGCTAAAATGTTAACAAGGGGAGTTAGGGGTTTAGGTTCTGTCTTCTGTTTGTAAATTACCCAGTTGTTCCAGCACCATTTAATGAAGAGGCTGCCCTTTCTCATTAGTGTAGTTTTGGTACCTTTGTGGAGAATCAGTTGATTGTTTTGGTTTACTTCTGGTTCTTGTTCCATTCTATTGGTCTAAGTCTTGGTTTTCTTTTGCTGGTACCATGATGACTTAGTTATTCTAACCCTGTAGTAGTATTGAGTTCAAGTATCTTGATGACTCCAGGTTTGTTTTTTATGCTCAAGGATGCTTTGGCTATTTTGGGCCTTTGTGCTTCTTTGTGAGTTTTAGAATTGTTTTTCTATTTCTTTGAAGGATATGGTTGATATTTTCTTTTTTTTTTTTTTTTTGGGTCCGGTAGTGGGGCCTGAACTCTGGGCCTGGGCGCTGTCCCTCAGCTCTTCAGCTCAAGGCTAGTGCTCTACCACTTGAGCCACAGCGCCACTTCCGGCTTTTTTCTTTTTGCTTATGTGGTGCTAAGGAATCGAACCCAGGGCCTCGAGCATGCAAGGCAAGCGCTCTACCACTGAGCCACCTTCCCAGCCCTATGGTTGATATTTTCATGAGGTTAGTATTCCAGTTTCTTCTACCAGTATTTCATAATTTTCATTGTCAAAGTCCTTTATTTCCACGATTAAATCTATTTGCAGAGATTATTTTTGAACATTTGTGAGTGGGATTTTGCCAATAATTTCTTTCACAGCATATTTGTTAATGGTATATGAAAATGCTGCTCACCTTGTGGGTAAAGCTACTCACAATGAGGACTTACTTTGTGGAAGACCCAGCCTCTGAGATTATTATAAGAAAATCTAGGGAGGACACTTCAATTCTGCAGTAAAGGCAGTGACTTTTTAGATAGGTTTTGAAAAACATAGGAAATAAAATTCAAAGAAATAAATACATGGATACTATTAAACTAAGAGGCTTGTGTTAGTAGAGAAAGCAGAGCAAAGATACACTGACAGAATGGGAGGAACAGTTTGTAGATTATTCATGCAAGAAAGGATACAGCTGTGTTAGGAACTCATAAATAATGTGAACTGGGTTTGATTTTTCCTAAAGTTCATCATCATTTCTGTCATCCTCAAATGTGATCCATTGCTTTAAATAATTTGCCATTTAATGTGGAAAAGATTGTGTGTGTGTGTGTGTGTGTGAGTGTGTGTGTGTGTGTGTGTGTGTGTGTGTGTGTGTGTGTGTGTTTCCTTCTTGACTTGGTTTTCCTTTATCACTGTGGGAGGCCACACCCAAAAATGACACTAATGCATGAAAGTTAAATAACATTAAAAGAGCATTCCAAGGCATGCCTCCTGGCGGAAGGATCATGAAGCACCAGATGATGGTGAGATTAATTATGTTGGAGTTCAGAGGACACAGATGGCTTTCTGGCCTGAGGTAGACAGCAGGCTACTGTGGGAAAGGAAGATTTAACTTGAACGTTAAAGTGCTATGCATGGAGAACCATGGTGACAGGAGGGCGGTAAGGGAGATAGGACCTTGCTTGACTAAACTGTGACCTGCCACTGCTTGGTGAGATGAGAATTTTAAAGTCACCTCTCCTCATCCTGTCATCCTGCAACCAAAAAGAAAAAGATTCAGCTATGCTAAATGTGCTGATACTAGTTGTGGGGTTTGAACATGGTGTCTCACATATTTGCTTGGCTTTTTTTTTTTTCACTCAAGGTGGATATTGTACCCCTTGAGTCACATCAACATGTTCTGGCTTTTTGCTGGTTAATTAGAGATAATAAGAGTCTCATGGACTTTTCTGCCAGATTAGCTTTCTATGGAGATCCTCAGATCTCGGACTCAGTATTTGCTAGGATAACTGGTGCCATCAGTTGCATCAGTTTGTAATGATTCTCTGGATGTATTCCTGCTGCCCTGTTGGCTCATGATCAGAAAGCCGCTTTCTATTCTTATTCTTCCCAACTATTGGTCATGGCCTACCCAGATGCACTACCGAGGATCATCTATCTTGTAAAGAACTCTTCTTTTTTTTTTTAATTTAATTTAATTTTATTTGAGAACATACTGTACAGAGGGGTTACAATTACATGGGCAGGATAATGCATACATTTCTTACCAAGCATTGCAGCCTCCTCCTTTGTTTACCCTTCACCTCCCTTCCCAGCCTACCCCCTCCCCCCCACCCAATCATACCATCCCTCCTCTCCCCCCCCCCCCCCCCGACATTGTAAAGCTGGTTTTGACATGACATTTTGTACTTCTCATTGTTGCAACAGGTCCACCTGAATCCTTAAACGACTTGTATTCTATGGCATTAAATTGTAAACGTTTGCTTTTTCAGTTTTTCTTCCCGAAAAACACATTTAAATCCCTATATATTTGGGAAAAGTTTTAAAACAAATTGAAACAAAGAATCTGTGACTATGTCAACCCAAGAATGTTAGCAACCATAATTAGTAATGTTCCAAATCATATTGAGTGTTCCTGTGCATCTTAGTGCACAAAATCTGAGAACATTCATTTATAATCTGTTTGATCTACTTAGTATTTTGTGAAAACTCCTATCCTGCCACACATACTTAAAGAACAAGTTTTCAAGCTGATCACAAATGCACTGTATAGCATACTATTTGTTTCTTCATGTTTGTGTATGTTTCTTTTATTTCTAATGACTTTTCTCATGAACCGATATACTGATGAAAGAACTGGTTGTATCTTTGTATGAATTCATGATAATTTTCGGGTAATCGTGTTAGAATATACGTTCGGATCCATTGATATGTACGTTGTTAATCCTTTAGATGTCAATTGAAATTTCGTTGAATATATTTATATCAGCTTATGGTGATGTTATTAACTCTTGTTTCTCAGACTTCTCTCCAACATTGAGCTGAATTTCAATAAACACATACACAAGGCTGATTAGAAGTTCCATTCCCACTAACCTAACTACTAATGAGCTTCACTAAGCTTTTATATATTTGTGGTTAATTTTTCCCCCAAGAACTGGGGTTTGAATTCAGAGCCTTGCCCCTACTAGGCAAGCAATTACCTTCAGCCACATGCTCCAACCCTTTTCCCTTAATTATATTTAGAATAGGAGCTCCCATTTTTGCTCCTGGTAACCTGGACCATAATCCTATTTTTGCCTCCAAAATTTCTGGGAGGACTGATGTGACTTCCTCACCTTGCTTTATTTGTTTATATGGTTTATGGGGTGAGAGAGGTTCTCACTAACTTTCTGTTAAACTTGATCTGTTATCACCTGATCTCTCCCTCCCAAGTAGTTGATATCACAAGTATGTGCCAGTTTGTGTTTGTGTTTTCCTAATTCTTATTTCTTTGTTCTTTTTTTAAACCTCTGTCCAGCAAGTACTAAAGAGCATCTCCCAAATACAATGCATTAGTTAGTTGTTATTACACTTATATTGGCAGAGATGTCTGAAGGCACAGCTATGAAGCCACCATGAGCTTGACAATCAATCACTTGAGAGGCATGATGATGTCAGGAGATTTAGGCAAAAGATAGGAGGCAATATAGGTCCAGTCAGATGATTATTCTCCTTCCTATCTAGGAAGCAGACTAATCAGCTGGGCAGGGATCAAAAGTAAGGGCTTATATTAATCATTTCTGTTTCTAGGTTCATATATATGTACTAGATGGGTTTGGCATTGGATCTGATACTGAATAATTGATTATAATATTATAGTCTAGGGAGCTCCATAAAGGTTGGCATACTGAGGTTCTAGTCACAAATGTAATGCGCAAATTAAAATTAATGGTCCTAGTCTTCTAGGGGAGGGAAACTACTTTCTCGTGTCAATCCAGAAGAATGACTTCTAGAAAAAAAAGTATCTTCTAGATTTGAATTAGCTGAGTAATTCCTGACTTTGCTCAAGCCTTTAAACTGCAAGGTGCTTTAATGGGTATTAATTAGTGTGAAAGCCTTTTTCTTCTTTCAAGAACCTTTCTTCCTTTTTTAAACTTTTTTTTTGTTTAAAGAGAAATCTATCTTGATTGACAGCTGGATCCCTCTGTTTCATGTTTTATTGTTTTGGAAGAAAGAGTCTTTGATTTCCTGCCTGGAAGCGTTCAAAAGAGGACCTTAGCATGCTGAGCCCTGATTAACCATCAGAGAGAGGTTATGATTCTTTTGTATAGCTCCCTCCCGAAAGGTGAGGAGGCCTGAATGACAACCTTTGTAGGAGAGGTATCAGAGAAGGAACATGTTCAGCTACGGAACAATCCACATGGCTCAGACAGCAGGCAGAATGAGATGCAAATGCCATTTCCCCCTATTTTGTGAACATCTGAAGAAAATCTATAAAAGCAGAGCCTCAGTGTTACTTTACAGGAAAGACTATCAGATCATTTTAGATGTTGCTGTAGAGCCTTGACCCACATAACTGAAACCTTTTTATGGAGTAAAACAGAGTTTGATTTGTATTTAAGGATCCAACTAATTTTAGCGGATCTGAACAATGTATATAAGATGTTAAGTGTTTGAAAATTAACCACTACCTCCTCACCTCGCCTTGATAAATCCAAATTTTTCCTTGTAGTGTTCCTATTGGTTAACTGTTGGTTTATTCCTATTGGTTAATTCCATTGGTTAACTCTGCCTAAGAGCAGACATCTAATGAAAGAGCCAGACAAAGCTGGCTGATGAACAAGTTTGAGTCCTGGGAAGGTAGATGTGTTCTGGATGGTTTAGTGGCTATAGTTTAGTGCTTGATTGTGGCCTGGCTTTGTATCTTATTAATTACCTGGCCTGGGACAAGGTTTTCACTGTCCCTGAACAGCACAGGTGTGACGGAGGTGGGTGATGTTTACCTGTCACAGACCCTTAGGGGCTGACAGTTTTAGAACACTACTGATGGCAACAGTATCATAATGACTAATGACAAAAAATACCACACCAAAAAACAAAGAAGAAACCAAACAATGAAAGTATAATCCAAGATTGGACCACTACTTTTATTCTTAGGCACAGAGATTAAAAATAAATTACTAGCTGGGTGCTGGTGGTTCATGCCTGTAATTGTAGCTACTCAGGAGGCTGAGATCTGAGGATCATGGTTTGAAGCCAGCCTGGGCAGGACACTCTGTGAGACTTTTAACTCCAACAAAGTACTCAAAAATAGCTGGAAATGGCTCAAGTGGTTGAGTGCTTACCTTAAGCAACAGAGGCTCAGAGACAGTGCCCAGGCCCTGATTTCAAGCCCTGAGACTGGCAAACTACTACTACTACTACCACTACTACTAAATAAGTTACTAGAGAATATCTTAGTTATGATAGGGCTTCCATTTTCATGTGTACATTTATGTATGAAAAATATTTTGATCAGTCATCCTCTCCATTATTTTCCCTTCTCTTTCCCCTCACTTCCCAATCCATTCTCATCAAATGTCCTTGTTCCATTCCATTTTCATATCTATGTATATCTATATATCTATATCTTGTGTGTGTGTGTGTGTGTGTGTGTGTGTGTGTGTGTGTGTGTGTGTGTGAGAGCAGCAAGCATTTTAACTATATTCACTTTCGCTCTTTCCTCTGGTAGTCTGGCCCCTCTCACTAGTGCTCATAGAAAAGGTAGATTTCAGCTTCCTAATATTTGTTTATGCATTTATTTATTTTTGTTGGCTGTGGGGCTGGAACTTGGGGCCTGGGTGCTGTCCCTGAGCTTTTTTGCTTAAGGCTAGTGCTCTGCCACTTTGAGCTACAGTCCCACTTCTGATTTTCTGGTGGTTAATTAAAGTCTTGTGGACTTTTCTGCTTAGGCTGGCTTTGAACTTGATCCTCTGATCTCAGCCTCCTGAGTAGCTACAGTTCTAGGCAAAAGCCACTGGTACAAAGCTCTAATATTTATTTTTGTAAAAGTGCATGTTTATTGTTCAAAGGGGCCTTATTTCACACAGGCAAACCCCATACTTTAGTTCTATTGGTCACATCTATGAATAGGATCCTGTATATATTAACATAGATGTTTATCTACAAATTTAATACTATAGAATTTGGGGATCACATTTTTAAGTCAAATATAAAATGAATATGATTACATATTCTTTTTTATACTCTGAGCTTGACCCCAAATATATGCTGCAAAACTAAGAATAATTGAGAAGCAATATGCTTATATGCTCTTTCTCTTTTATCTTACTTGCATTCAAGGATGAAATTCTTAATAAACTGCTGTGATTTTTGTTTGTCATGTATCTGAGAATGGTCATAGTCAAAATCTTCTTAGTATTTCAAGGTAGGTCAAGTGCTCTAAAATCAGCACATCATTGCCTAAAATGACTAATTCTAGCTACGAGAATACCTTGCCATGCTAAAAGTAAGCTGTTTTGGTTGCTGATTTCATTAAAGAGAAAACAAAAGTTTAAGAATATTAAAAACTACTACTTGATATTTTTATATTTATTGACTCAGTACCACTTGAGCCACAGCGACACTTCCGGCTTTTTTCTTATGTGGTACTGAGGAATCAAACCCAGGGCCTCTGGCATGCAAGGCAAGCGCTCTACCACTGAGCCACCTTCCCAGCCCCCCATTTAAATCTTTAAGAGAGATAATAAGTGAAAAGAAAACCACGCTGGGTGCTGGCGGTGCAAAGCCAGCCTGGACAGGAAAGTTTGTGAGACTCTTCTCTCCAATTAATCACAGGGAACTGAGATTTGAGGATCACTGTTCAAAGCCAGCCTGGGCAGGAAAGTCTGTGAGACTCTAATCTCCAATAAACCATCAGAAAAACAGAAGTGGCGCTATGGCTCAAGTGGTAGAGCACTAGCCTTGAGCTGAAGAGCTGGACAGCGCCCAGGCCCAGAGTTCAAGCCCCTCAACCAACACACACACACACACACACACACACACACAAAATCACAGGGAAAACTGGAAGGGGTGCTGTGGTTCAAGTGGTAGAATGCTAGCCTTCAGCAAAAGGAGCTCAGGGACATTGCCCAGGCCCAGAATTCAAGCCTCCAACCAGCAAAAACAAAGTAATATATATATATATATATATATATATATATATATATATAATAAAAATATATATAATAAAAATATATATGTATAATAAAAAAGAAAACTATTACATCTTCTACTAGCAGATAGTTGGTACTCTGAACTCTTCAAGGTAAGAGAGGTTAGTTTCTGTTTGGCCCAGGTAACACAAAAGATAACAAATAGTGCCTCAATATTTTTCAAAAACCACTTCTGGATGTACATTTGAAACTGAAGTAAATTTAGCAGAATAAATAATATTAACCTTTGTGACCCTTTTTCCAGACTAGTTCAATGGGAGGGCAATCTACTGTGTGTGTCACACAGGAGATGGGTGTTTCCTCTAGCTTGGAGTTGCTGTGAGGGAGCTTGAATGTGGGTGGGGTTGTGGCCTGTCAGCAATTAGTAGCTTTTCCCTGAGAAACTCTTGTGGCCCAACCTGGAGCCACTCTCAGGATTAATGTCATATCTGGTTTCAAATTGTTTTTCTTTTAACCTCCTGCAGCTGGGAGTGCTGCCCTTGTATAAAAGGGGCAGGGCCACCTCTGGCTCCTCTATCCAGTGAAAAAAGTCACCCCACCCTGGGAAGAGCTTCCCTTTCCTGAGAAGGGCAACTTTCCTCTGGGTGGAGCTGAGCCCCTTCCTTTGCCTGATTCAAAAATGGGTCATCAGTGTCTGCTTCTAAGTCCTGAGTTATCTGCTAGCTGCAGATGCCCCACAGTAGATGAATGGATCAAGAAAAATGTAAAACACACACACACACACAAACACACACACACAAACACACACACAATGGAATTCTATGCTTTCATCAGAAAGAATTATATCACATCATTCATAAGGAAATGGAAAGTCTTAGAAAAAAATCATATTAAGTAAGCCAGACCCAAAGAAATATAGGTCCCATGGTTTCTCTTATTTGCAATAATTAGTATACATCTAGGATAATTATCAGATGAGTAGAAAAGCTCAAAAGTTATGTACACATGACCATATAAGATGATGCTAAATGAAATGAACTTCAAGATAGGGACACAGTGGTTTTCTTTTTATTTTGTTTTTAATGTGATTTTTTTTTTGTTTCTTTTGTATGGTCTTCCCTCTATGGCATATCCTCTGTTGCCACTGTATTTGAATTTGGTACCCTGCACCTTGTAAATA
Source organism: Dipodomys spectabilis (assembly GCF_019054845.1). NCBI lineage: Eukaryota > Metazoa > Chordata > Mammalia > Rodentia > Heteromyidae > Dipodomys > Dipodomys spectabilis. Next base: position 5,382,936 of record NW_024870813.1, on the reverse strand, counting down.
CAGTTATCTAATTTGGGGAAGGGAAGGGAAATAACAAAATGCTGGAACAAGGACACAGGATGACCCATTGAAACAATCATACTCACAATACACTATGCTGGAGATGAACTTTACAACTTCAGGGGTGTGGGGGGAGGGGGGGAGGAATGGAAGAGGTGGGGGAGGGAAGGGATAATAGGAGAAAAAGGAGGGGGTAACAATGTTTGACAAGAAATGTACTTGTTACCTTATTCATATAACTAACCATCTATACAGCTTCTTTACAACAAAATAAAATTAATATTGTTAGCTTTAAAGTGGTATTTACTCATGCATCCGCCTAAAGGATGTAGGCTGTATGCTACACTTTGGGTAATCTGTCTTAAGTGTTTTGGTTATCTAATGCAAAGAAAATTTGAATTATTTCTAAATATGTGTCACTTTCATCCATTTCCAGTTATTTCTTCAGTGTTTTGTTGGTGTCAATACTAGGCCTTGAGCTCAAGGCCTGGGTACTGTCCCTTAGCTTTTTTGTTAATGGATGTTGCTTATCTACTTAAGCCACAGCTTTACTCCTAGCGTCTTGGTGGTTAGTTGGCAATAAAAATCTCACAGACTTTTCTGTCCATGCTGGTTTCAATCAACAATTCTCAAACCTCAGCCTCCTGAGTAAGTAGGATTATAGGTGTGAGCCATCAACAACCAGCTTTCATGTTATTTCTCACCTTAGTATCGGAGTGCTTCAAGTCACCATCCAATAGGTTATGGTCTTTTCTGGTCAAAATGATCCAGTTTGTGATCAAGGTAGAACTTAGAAAGACATCCAGTGAAGCTGCTAAGAAGTTTGAACAGAAATTTGTCTAACTTTATCTGCTATATATTCATGACAGATATCCTCATGCTCTCAGATCCATGATTTTATTTAGTCATCATTGCAGGTCCACTTTGCAAGGTAGATTTTTAGTCCCAAATTTTGTAGATCAGAACAATCTATGCTAATGAGATACTAGGTTCATTCATTAGTGAAGCAACAAGTAGGAAAGGCAGGATTCAATTATTTTCAGCATTCAAAAATCTTCCCACATGACTGAATGGGTAACCATTTCTAACTCTGAAACATATACTTCCAGTCACCTCTTGGATTCTCAGTTTGTAACCATTTGTCTAGTGTTTTGCTCAGTGATAAGAATCTGAGTGTATGCCCAATAGGTTATTAATATTGAGTTAACTATAAGTTTCATTTAGTCAGTGCAATTTTTTTTAACTGAATAGATTCTTTTTGTTTTTCTTTGGTTGGTCATGGGGCTTGAACTCTGGGCTTGAGTGCTGTTCCTGTGCTCTTCACTCTGCCACTTGAGCTATAGCACCACTTCTGGTTTTCTGATGGTTTATTGGAGATAAGAGTCTCATGGACTTTCCTGCCCGGGCTGGTTTTGAACTTCGATCCTCAGATCTCAGCCTCCTGAGTAGCTAGGATTACAGGCATGAGCCACCAGCGCCCAGCTCTGAATAGATTCTTTTTGTTACAAATGAGGTTGTGCATATGTGAATTACAACACTTCTTTTATTCCTTCAATAAACATTGAATCATATTGTTCAACTATGTTGTCTGGCGAAGATGGTTTAATTAGACTAGTATCTAGTTCAGACTACAAAAGGAAAGGTTTTTTTTCTACCATTTGATCTCAGAGCTTTAAAACCATTATTTGGAATAATTCCTTTGAATTGATGTAGTTTATATACAAGACAAAATAAAAATAAAATAAAAAAAATGACAACAGGGGATAAACCAATGGGGAAAAACAAAAGAAACAAGAAATAACTTCACATAGTACATTGAATAAAAATAAAAACAACAAAAATACCTCTTGTTTCCATATCTCCAAGTTCATTTCAATTAACATCATTTTATATGCTCACAGATATTGAGCTCTTGTGATCTTCTGCTAGGACTATAATAGTATATATAGAAATATACTATTGCTAAGATATAGAATCAACCCAGACTTCCCTTAGTAGATGAATGGATCAAGAAAATGTCTTATCTGGGCTGGGAAGGTGGCTCAGTGGTAGGGCGCTTGCCTTGCATGCCTGAGGCCCTGGGTTCGATTCCTCAGCCCCACATAAGCAAAAAGTAAAAGGCCGGAAGTGGCGCTGTGGCTCAAGTGGTAGAGCACTAGCCTTGAGCTGAAGAGCTGAGGGACAGTGCCCAGGCCCAGAGTTCAGGCCCCACGACCGGACCCCAAAAAAAGAAAATGTCTTATCTATACACAATGGAATTCTATGCTTCCATCAGAAAGAATGACATCACCTCATTCATAAGGAAATGGAAAGACTAGGAAAAAATTCTATTAAGTAAAGTAAGCCAGACCCAAAGAAACATAGTCTCCGTGGTTTCCCTCTTTTGTAATAAGCTATCATTTTTAAACGTATGAGTTTCAAGTTTTCATCTCCAGTGATGATGTCAGACAGATACCAAATTCAGAAGTTCCTCAGTACCTTTGACGACGCACGTATCGACTAATAACCGGGTTCAATGACAGTGCTCTGCTTTCTGCAGGTACTGTAATTGTAGATTATACTCTTCATGGTTTCTTCTTTGTGTGAATAGTTAAGTGTATGAAATCTCGAGTCAACATTTCTTTTTCTGTTGCATAAACAGAGCTGAAAGCTTAATGATCAGCTGGAGAAGAGGCGTAATGAATAGTTGCAGCATTGTTCATTAAACACGGTGGTGGTTCTTTCTTTCCATCATTTCATGTGTGCTTGCATTTTGTGTTTCTCTCTAGTCTGTCATTCTCCCTGAGCGTTGGACACTCCCCTCGAGGTAATTGCTGTGACACACTTAGAGCTTCTGTCACACAACAATGGAAATGTCTCTTCTTCTCCTTGAGCTTACCAGCTTGGAGAGACTCCACTTTTGAGGATGGCAGATCTGCAGAAAGTGATTCATGGAATCGAACTGTAACAAACAGAGGTGTCTTTGAGTTTGCATGTTGTTTGCATAATTAAACACTGTTGCTGTCTTGTAAATTAGGAGTGGCAAGTCAAATGAGATTGGAATTCAGATTTAAAATTTCTTAGGCTACAGTTGATTTTAGATCACTGCCTTTATTATCTTTTTGTGATTTTTTTTTGTTACTGCCCTTGCATAATTTGTATTATAGATGCTGACAAATGATGCTCCATTTGAAAACTTCCATCTTTTGGTTACTGGAGAATAGTTGAATACAATGTTTTGGTATTATTTTTGGTACCATATGAATGGATGTGGATAATGAGCTCTTCATACCTCCCCTGTGCCTATCCTCAATTAATTGCTTACACAAATAAGATTAACCTCAGAAATAGATTGTAGAATACATGGGTAAAACTACTTTTTAAAAATTTCACTCATAATGTCTAAATATTGACTGTTTATTATATTATGTAACCTTTTATTCATGCATACATAAAGCTTTGGGATTTTGGAGGAAAAGATTCCAGAGATTGTTATTGAAATTGCTTGATTCTCTTTGCTTTTTAAAGTATAGAGGGAAGAATTATCTAGGTAAGTAGGTGGTTAGCTTCTTTTTGATGTTCTCTACAAAGCTTCATCTCATTTGATAGTAGATGTAATTATCTGCAGTAGTAGGTATCTCTGTGTCAGTTAAGAGAAACAATAACTGATCGTGTGCTGTTTCTTATATGAATAATTTGTAATGAGTAATTCTCTAAATAATCTCCCAAGACATCAGATGATAACTTTTTTTAATCTTGGAAAGAGGTTTTCATATTAGGATGATAGGTAATTAGCAAAAAAATGGATTTCATTAACACTGCACCTTCAAAAGAAGACATATTTAGGTAGTTCCAGTGGCCCAGCAAATTGTCATCTGTGGCCAAATTCAGGGAAACAAGTAAGACAAAGAACTTATTGGTAAGATCATTCCTTTCCATCTATCTATCTGTCTGTTTGTGTATCTATCCATCTATTTGGCTAGTTAGTTATTGGGGCTTGAACTCAGGGCCTGGAAATCTTTCTTGGCTTTTTGTTTTCTCAAGGCTGCTGCTTCACCACTTGAGCCATACTTCTACTCAAGCTTTTTACTGGTTATCTGGAGATAAGAGTCTTCCAGACTTTTGGTCCAGGCTGACTTTGAGCTGTGATTCTCTGATCTCAGTCACGTGGGTAGGTAGGATTACAGGCTTGGACCATCAGTACCTGGCCCAAGATTGAATCTTCTGCTTTTGCCAATAGTTTCATCTTTGTGCTAAATAACATATTTTTATTCATTATTTTTATTGGGGAGGGGAAGGAAAATAACAAAATGTTGTATTCATTTTTTTTTTTAATTTAATTTAATTTTATTTGTGAACATACTGTACAGAGAAGTTACAGTTACATGGGCAGGATAATGCGTACATTTCTTACCAAGCATTGCAGCCTCCTCCTTTGTTTATCCTTCACATCCCTTCCCAGCCTCCCCCCTCCCCCCCTAATCCCAATCCTTCTCCCCCCCCCCCCCCCCCCCCCCCCGCACCAACGTTGTAAAGCTCGTTTTGGACATGACAACTTGTACTTCTCATTGTTGCAACAGGTCCACCTGTATCCTGAAACAACTGGTTTTCCCCATCTCCTCCACAAGTTATACTGACATCAAATATAGTGAAAGCAGGGGTTATACTGTGGAGGAGGGACATACAAAGCAACAAAGAGATAATCTTATAAATGTGTTAGAAACAAATGCAGGAAAGAAAAAAACATTAAAATACACATCTAAGGGTTCATTTTCGTGACATCACATTATCTGACCTTTTCCGCTTGACTCATACATATACTAGATATTACAAATAAGGGAAACCATGGGACCTACGTTTCTTTGGGCCTGGCTTACTTCACTTAATATAATTTTTTCCAAGTTTTTCCATTTCCTAACAAATGGGGCAATGTCATTCTTTCTGATGGAGGCATAGAATTCCATTGTGTATATATACCACATTTTCTTGATCCATTCATCTACTGAGGGGCATCTGGGTTGGTTCCATATCTTAGCTATGGTAAATAATGCTGCAATAAACATAGTTGTGCTGGTAGCTTTAGTGTGGTCTTGTTTGTGAACATTAGGGTAAATGCCCAAAAGTGGGATTGCTGGGTCATAGGGGAGCTCTATGTGAAGTCTTTTGAGGAACCTCCATACTGCTTTCCAAAGTGGTTGAACAAGTTTACATTCCCACCAACAATGAAGTAAGGTTCCTTTCTGTCCACATCCCCTCCAGCATCTGTTGTTGTTAGAGTTCTTGATTTTTGCCGTTCTAACTGGAGTGAGGTGATATCTCAATGTTGTTTTGATTTGCATTTCTTTTATGGCTAGGGATGTTGAACATTTCTTCATGTGTCTATTGGCCATCCTTCTTTCTTCTTCAGAGAAGCTTCTCTTTAAGTCTTTCGCCCACTTACTTATTGGGCAGTTGTTTCTTTGAGGATTTGTTGTTGGGTGGTTTAATTTTTTGAGTTCCAAGTATATTTTAGATATGAGACCCTTGTCCGTTGTATGGCTAGTAAAGATCTTCTCCCAGTCCGTGGGCTTTCTGTTTTTTAAAAAAAGAAATATATTTTGTGACAGGTTCTTGCTATTTAGCCTAGAATAGCCGGGACCTTGTAATCCTCCTCCTTTAGCCTTCAGGGTGGTACTGGTTTTACTTACTTTTAGTCCTTTCACTGTATATATAATATGCTTTCAATTGAGGATGTGCAAGAACTCTTTTTATCATTTCATTTAAAATGTATACCACTATATATGTAGGTGTTTTGAATCAAAATGATGCTGTATTTAAGACATTAGCAATATTCAGTTGCAACTGAAAATAAATCTCATATTCTTTGTACCTTAATTTGCATGTGTTTTATTAATGTTCTTTTTGTGGTCTCCCTTTGGATGAGTAGCCAATTTATATAGCTTGCATTATAATTGCACATCTTCTGATTTCACAACAACCTCCTCTTCCATATACTCACACATATTCTGTTTTTTCCATTGCAGACAAAGTCAGTCTTTAAAAGCAAAAGTCAGATCATGCTCATTCTTCTACAGACCATATGATGGCTTCTAGTAATAAGTGGAATAAGATGCAATCTCTACCCAGAGCACAATACCCTATTTAATATGTGTCCTTTGACATCCCTGAATGTGTCATTACAATCTATGACCGAAGCCCCTCCCATCTGACTATTCCTGGAGTAATGATTTGTGTTCAGGACTTTACTCTTGCTCACTTCGCATGATCCAGTCTCCTGAGATTGTTTCTCTTTATTCACTTCTCTGCTGTAGTCCCACTGAGAAGCCTTCCTGACAGATTTACAGAAAATACATCAGGGTACCATTTATTACCATATCACACTTGAATTTTTCAATTTCCCAAGTTATTTTCAACAATAATTTTCAGTACCTTACTCTCTGTGTGTGTGTGTGTGTGTGTGTGTGTGTGTGTGTGTGTGTGTAAGTACTACTGCGTCTCCCATTAAGATGTCAGCTCTTTGAGGACAGGCACTGTTTGTTTTGCGAATGCGATGCTGTTATTTGCACAGTGCTGTTTTCTAGTTGTGTGTACTCTCTACTGCTAGATCAACTATATTCAGTTGGGTTAAGTGGTATGGAAAATAAATTGAGGAAACTTAGGGAAGAGTGTAAACATTTCTCCTGGGGACCTAGGAAAAGGATGAAGTGGGGATTCTGACATTTTAATGGATGTAGCAAGATTGTTTTGGCATTCTTGGGAAGATAATTCCAACCAACACAACTTGGTTAGAAAGAAAATTGAAACATTGAAAATACAATACACTAGACTGATTTTGGATTTTTTTTTCCTTTTTGCCAGTCTTGAGGCTTGAACTCAGAGCTTGGCCCAGTCCCTGAGCTTTGCTTTTTTTGTTCTAACATTTAAGCCACAGCTCAACTTCTGGATTTTTTTCTTTTTGTAATTTATTGGAGATATGAGTCTCATGGACTTTCCTCCTAGGGCCTTTCATTATTAATTAATTTATTTTTCATACTGGGTCTTGAGAGCTCATTACACTTGCTCAGGTTGCTTGCTTACTGCTGGTGCTCTAACACTTGAGCTATGTCATCAGCCCTGCATTCTGATGGCTGTTTTGGAGATGGAGTCTTTTTTTTATTGTGAAAATACTGTACAGAAGGATTACAATTACACGAGCAAGGTAATGAGTACATTTCTTATCAAGCATTGTTGCCTCCTCCTTTGTTTCCCCTTCCCATCCCTTCCAATCTTCCTGCCCTCCCCCCAACCCCCGCCAAAGTTGTAAAGTTCGTTTTTCCCCATAAAGTCTTGTACATCTCATTGTTCCAATGGGTCCACCTGTATCCCTATTTAAATGATTTGTTTTTTCCCTTCCTCCTCTCCAAATTATATCAACAACAAATACAGTGAAAACTGGGTTTATACCATGGGGGAGGGACATACAAAGCAACAAAAATTAATCTTATAAATATGTTAGAAACAATAGTAAGGAAGGCAAATTTTTGAGTCCTTATCTTGGGGTTCATTTTGCCTAATATCAACTTATCTGACCGCTTCTGCTTGTCTCAGACATATACTAGTTATTGCAAATAAGGGAAACCATGGGACCTATGTTTCCTTGGGCCTGGATTACTTCACTTAATTTTTTCCAAGTTTTTCCTAACAAATGGAGCAATGTCATTCTTTCTGATGGAGGCATAGAATTCCATTGTGTATATATACCACATTTTCTTGATCCATTCATCTACTGAGGGGCATCTGGGTTGGTTCCCTATCTAAGCTATGGTAAATAATGCTGCAATAAACATAGTTGTGCTGGTAGCTTTAGTATGGTCTTGTTTGTGATCATTCAAGTAAATGCCCAAAAGTGGGATTGCTGGGCCATAGGGGAGCTCTATGTGGAGTCTTTTTAGGAACCTCCATACTACTTTCCAAAGTGGTTGAACCAACAAAGGGTTCCCTTCTGTCCACATTCCAACCAGCATCTGTTGTTATTAGAGCTCTTGATTTATAGACATTCTAACTGGAGTGAGGTGATATCTCAATGTTGTTTGGATTTGGATTTCTTTTATGGCTAGGGAGGTTGAGCATTTCTTCATGTGTCTATTGGCCATCCTTCTTTCTTCTTCAGAGAAGTTTCTCTTTAAGTCTTTAGCCCACTTATTTATTGGGCAGTTGTTTCTTTGAAGATTTGCTGTTGGGGGATTTAATTTTTTGAGTTCTAGGTATATTTTAGATATGAGACCCTTGTCCATTGTATGGCTAGTGAATATCTTCTTGCAATCCATGGGCTTCCTATTGATCTTGCTAGCTATGTCCTTTGCCATGCTGAAGTTTGGCAGCTTTATGCAATCCCATTTGTCCAACCTTTCTTTGATTTGTTGTGTTCCTTGGTCTCTATTAAGAAAATTTCGGCCTGTACTAAGGAGACCTAGGGTTTCTCCTATTCCTTCCTGTAATGTTTTCAGGGTGTCTGCTTTGGCTCCGAGGTCTTTGATACATTTGGAGTTGATTCTGGTGCAGAGTGATATATAAGGGTCTAGCTTTAGTTTTCTGAAATGGAGTCTTGAGAAATGTTCTACCAGAGATTTCTTCAAACCAAGGTCCTCAGGATCTTAACCTTCTGAGTAGCTAGGATTGCAGGTATGAGCCGCTGACAACTGGTTCTTTTTCTTTATTCTTTTCTTTTTTAAAATTTCTTTGGTCCTAGGGATTGAACACAAGAGCTTGCACATTAGACAGGCTCTCTAACACTAAGCTATATACCAGTCCAGCTTTAATTTTTTTAATATATTTGTTGATGTCATAATATGAATTTTTAGTCTTCGTTTTGTTCATATGGCAAATTAACATAGATGAATTTCTTTATGTTAACCATTTCTATGTCCCAAGGACTAAATTCAACTTGAATCTGGCACAAATCCTCTTGCTAGTTTTTTTTTAATTGAGTATTTTTGTAGCAGAATTCATAAGGGATTTTGATCTAGAGTTTTCTTACAGTATCCTTGTCTGGTTTTAGTGTGAAGTTGGATTCATAAAGTGAGTTTGGCAGCATTCTGTCTTTTTCTATTTTTCGGAGAGAGTTTGAGGAGGATTGGTGTTAATGCTTCTTCAAATGTTTGGTTAAATCTCCAGTGAGGCCATCTGCTCCTGAGCTTTTTTTGGGGGAGGGTGGTGGGAGAGTTTGGTTACTGGTTCAATCTCTTCTAATAGTTACAGGGCTTTGGAGATTTTTATTTTAGACTTGGTGGGTTGTTTTTCTCAGAATTTGCCATTTCCTTCTGAGGTATTCAATTTATAGATATATAAATTTTTAGCATCCAATTAAGTAACAAATTGTTATTTTACTTTCTGATATTTTTGGTAAGGTCTTGTCTATGTCTATGAGTTTTGTTACTTGAGACTTCTCTTTTGTTTAGTCTAGAATCATGTCAATTTTGTTGACATTGGCTTAGCTTCCTAGTTTCATTTTTGCTGTTGTTTCTCAATTCTCTGAGAATTGTGCTGCTGTCTTTTCTATTTTTTTGTCCTGTTCTTTGTATAGTTTTTTTTTCACATACACAATTAGGTAGTTAATTTGAGGATTTTCTGCTGAACTTTTCTTTTTTTTCCTTTTTTTTTGTTTGAGACAGGGTCTTGTCTTAGTCTGTAACTCATGCTGACTTTAAACTTGTCCTCCTGCCCCATCCTCTCGAAAGACTAAAATTACAGGTATGTTTGGTTGTCTCTGGCAAAATCTTTCTACTTTTTTCACATGTAAGTCAATTATTGCCATAAACTCCTAAGTTAATGTTTTCATGGCTACATCTCAAGGATTTTAGTAAGCCGGTTTTCAGTGTATAGTTGTCTCAACATCTTTTGTACCTTCTCATGAGAGTTTATCTTTGAATCCTTGGTGATTCAAGAACTTGTATTTTATGTGGATATGTTTTTCCTTCTGAATTTTCCAGATTCCTCTTGGTTACTGATACCTAGTTTTATTTCATCTTGTTTGACTCATTCAGCCATCTTAAACTCATTAGGGCTTGCTTTGTTACTTCAGAGGTGGCCTATCCTAAGGTCTGCTCAGTGCTCATAAAGGTAAAGAACATGCGCACTTCTTAGAGTGTTACTTAGCAACTTGATTTTCATGTTGATCTTCTATCTGCTGTTTATAAGTTACTTTTTAATGAAGATATCCATGGAATTTTGGTTTACTGTACTTGACTGTGTTTGGTCAGGTTTATCTATGAAGAATGCTAGACGGTATGGTTTAAATGTAGGTGTCTATGTTTATATGGGGTTTATGTTTATTTCAAAAACTAAGGAATGGATATTAGAAAACAGAATGTCTGAAGTATCAGGTTAGGTTCTATTTTTTTGGAGGGAGAATGGGAGATATCAGTATTGTATTTGAACTCAGAGCCCCACTTAGCTTTCTTGCTTATGATTGGCACTGCACCATGTGAGCCACAGCTTCATTTCCAGCTTTTTGCTGGTTATGTAGAGAAAAGAGTCTCGTGGTCTTTTCTGTCTAGTCTAGCTTGGAACCTTGATTCCCCGATCTTAACTTCCTGAGTACCTACGATTACAGGTATCAGCACCCAACAGCACCCAGCAAGATTCTATAATTTTTAAGGTACCAATGAAATTATATACCATCACATCTGGATCCTGATGAGGCTTCTCTTTTTATTGATGGAGAAAGTTCTGAAGCGCTCCCTTGTGTGCCTGTGATATATGAGCTTTTACCTTCTCATTTATGAAGTTACAATAGATATATAATTCTTACCTTATTATGTATTCTCCAAGAAGCACTGTAAAAATAAAATGAAGCATTAAAAGTTTAAAATGATACTGCTGGGAATCCAAGATGAAAAAGATATACAATGCCAAATTACTTCCACCCATGTTGTTACATACCCTATTAACAGTATGCACAGGAGGCAATTCTATTTCTAGATTTTACCACCCCATTTCATAATTTTTACTTGTGCCTGCCAGAGAATATGGAATAGGAAGATGTCCTACAGTGAGACATTAAGCATTCATGTCATTGAATCTCACCATTGAAAAATTGTGTCTATTAATCATTTCTCTATCACCTAGAACTGGTAACAGGTAAAGCTGAAACAAATTTTAGTGCAATAGTTTTGTTTATTGGGTTTTGAGCTTAAAATACAAATTCTTGATTGAGGGTGTTGGGTCCAGGGAATAGAATGAGTTAGGAGCTGTGATTAATGGACCCTGATTTTCCTATTGGTATTGTCTAGTGTTTTCATAGTATGTTCTGCCATTCTGGAGCATTAGGGGAAAGGATCTCTCTAGAACTGACATGAGAATTACTCTTGGGAGGTCCAAAAGGAGGTAAACAGATTTTCTGGGGGGCAGACTTTGGGACAGCTATTGTCTCTCAACCATGGAGTTTGGCTTTGATATTTTTTTTTATTGTGAAAATACTGTACAGAGGGGTTACAATTGCATGGTAAGATAATGAGCACATTTCTTATCAAGCATTGTAGCCTCCTCTTTTGTTTCCCTTTCCCATCCCTTCGTATCCACCTCCCCCCGTCCCCCCACCAAAGTTGTAAAGTTTGTTTTTCGACTTAACGACTTGTACATCTCATTGTTGCAATGGGTCCTCCTGTATCCCTCTTTTAACAATTTGTTTTTTCCCTTCCCCTCCACATATACCAACATCATATATAGTGAAAGCAGGGGTTGTACCATGGGGGAGGGACATACAAGGCAACAAAGACATAATCTTATAAATATGTTAGAAACAATCACATGAAAGATCTCTCTCTCTTTTTTTTTTTTTTTTGTCAGTCATGGGGCTTGAGCTCTAGGCCTGGGAGCTGTCCCTGAACAATTTAGCTCAAGGCTCATGCTCTACCACTTGTGGCCTCGATATTTTTTATGTATCAAACTCCTACACTGAATTTTCTCTAAGAAGTTTGTTTGTGGGGAATGTTTCTGAGGCAAAACAAACCAAGCATTGGACCAGATTATGCTTCATTTGAACTTCCTCCAAGAGAAGACCCCATGTCAGAAGGCATTTCATCAATGTTTAACTTTTCATCTCTCCCCTTCCCATGCTTCTTTGCAACACTAAAATTGTACGAGTTTTTCCTTGACGTTAGAATCTAAGCTAGGGGAAGGAAGTTTTGCAAATGAATGAATTATTCAGAGGCTAGAATTTCCCTGTGATTATTTTATAAAGTGAAGATGTCAACCTGAGGTTGAACTTTCTGGAGCTGCTCACTCAGGTATTGTGCTGTTTTCTGTGTCTGTTGGAAGTGGGGTTGGGTTTCAATGCTTTGATGGTAGCAGACAGTCAGAAAAACAGGGGAGGAATACAAATACCAACCGAAGAGAGACATCTCATATCCCACAGAAGTTGCCCCTTCTCTGAAAAGATGTAGAGCCTTAGTCTTAAAATATAAGTAGGATTCATTACATTAGATCTCTGCTTAAGTTTTAAGTAACATGGAATTATTTCTGAAATAATATACATCCTCTATAAATAAGTGGCGGAAAATAACTGCTATTGATCTTTGACTAGTGGTGTTTTTGAAGGTTTGTTCCATGCTTGTTTCTTATAAAGCCTTAGATGAATATCTTCAACATTAAACAGAATGTTTTAAAGTTATGGAGACAAAGTTTTCTCACGTTTTCTCAGTCTCTGTTGAGTTAGGATCAACCCCTTTCATGTCCCCAATCTTTTATTTCATGTGCAGTTTTTCATGTGGCTCTCATTTCTGTGAGTACCATTTATTCATTTAGAGCCACAAACGTGCACACCTACATGCACACGAACACACATATGTCCATTCACACACACCTGGAACCAGCCAATATACCATAGAACAGGCTCATGAGGCTGATAGGAGCTGTATCCAAATAGCCAATGCATGATGGAATTCATTTATGATAGAATTCTCCAAATATAAATTATACAAGAGCTAGAAGCAAAACTTTATGTTGACCTTGCATAGATTGTAAAACAAAGATGATGAGTCAGAATCCATATGAGTCATACAATGAAGGAAAGTGCTTTAAATCTTGTGCTGGGCTCCAGAATGGAAATCATTCCTTCCATTAAAATTGGAAGTGCATGCTTATTGCAAGTAATTTTACTGATAGGTGTAAGCCTTTAGTGGCACTTGATCCAAACCTTTGTGCTCCTTCTTGTCTTGTGCACTTCTCAGTGCCAATAGTAACTCTTTCCAAATGTCTCTGATCCTTGGACTGGGAAGAGCTCATCTTTACTTCTCCAGGCCTCATGGTCTGTGTAAGCTGTATTCTGCTGCGGGTCCTTCTGGGGCTCCCATTGCAGCAAGCTTTGCCTTCCAGAATCTCTCTGTTCCAAACACAGTCTGGTGAGCTCATTGTTTGCGGTCAGGTTGGCCCTTACTTGTTTTATGTCCATGGTTTTGTTTTGTCACCACAACTTGATTTTACTTTTTTAAAGTCTAAATGGTTTCATTTTTACTACTCTCTCTTCTTTCCCCTCTTCCTTCCTCTTCTTTTATATTTTCACCTTCCCAGTGGTCTAGCCTGATAGTAATTGTTATACTCACTGAACAAGAACAATGAAACTAGTAACAATCTATTATGAGGGAAGCTATGTTAGAACCAGACAGAAACTCTTGTCTTTCCATTATGTCAGACTTTGTCAAATAATAACAAAACCACCAGCTACTTCAAATTTGTGGTGTTCAGGTACCAAGTACTGATGAAGTCACTTGATAGCATGGACTACTGGTGACAGAGGTTCGTTCTTTTATTCCATTCTTAGTCACTAATACTAACAGTCCACACAGCACAGAATAATATAGATGCTACAAGTTAGGTAGGAAAGAGGTAAGAGGCGACAGAGTTGCAGTGGGCCTTGCTTAAGGCAAAGTGTGTCACTGGAAATGGTCAGATTAGACACTAGTAAGAACCCATCTTAGAGCATTCATGGTGTTGTGGAGGCCCAGTGTTATCAAAATGCAGAATTGCTCCAGGTGCAATGCTGAAGCACAGGATCTGATTTTAGGTAAAACTAAGTCCCAGGAGCATAGCTGATTCTGCTGTGATCTAGATCTGATGGACAGCAATTCAATGGGTCACATCAATCAGGGCATTAAGCTGAGCTGAAGTTCCAGCAACACAGGAGTTTGTCATCTGTCTATCCTTAATGCATACACTGGGTGGTTTGAACCTCCTACTGGTGTGAGGCCCTGTGTCTAGTGCTAGGTGTCTCTCTTTTATCTCATTCAGGTGAGGGAATTAATTATATGATTGAATCTTGGATGTCCAATAAGTTCATGCTTGATATTTGATATTTGCTTATTGGCAAAAAATAAAATGACTTATCAGTTTGTCCTTCATGGTTTGCTGACAGATGGTAGTTATTTATTGCATAAATAAGATATAAAGTAATTCTCTTTCGGCACTAATACTCAAGATGCAGTAATTTAGGTTAAAAGTATTGCTTTTCAAAGTGGAGTGAATCAAAGTTAGGCATAGCCTAAAAGCTTTTATTTTCCACATTCTAGAGTAGCCCAGAAATACTAGCCTGTTCTCTTCATTAACCATGTGTTTAGCAATATTTATTTATTTTTCTTAACTTCCATTCCCACATTCTAAACTGATTGTGTTCATAAGAGCATTTGGGGAATTGTATCACTGGTATGAGTACATAATGTTCCTGTTTGGAAAACAGATTAATCTTCTATTTGAAAATATTTTTGTACCTGAGTTAGATATGTCCCTCTATATGTGTGAGAAATACACTCACCCAACCAAATTCAAAGGATGGACTCAGAGACAAGAAGGACAAAGTACCACAAGAATTTAATGGAGTTCTTGCAAGATCAAATGTCTCTGATGGCAGGCACACTCTCCAAGTGTACACCATGCCACTTTATACCTTGCACATGGGGATTCTCTTCCCTCAATTCCTCTCTGTGGTCCTCATTCTCTCCTGGTGGTTGCCTAAGTTCCATTAGTCTCTATTGGATGATTCAAATACATGTAACTCTTGAGGTTGGTTAGATTTCCAAAATGGGCTTTTGGTTGCCTTTAACCCTCTCTGTGGCTAGAAAGCCCATCTGGATATGGATTTGCTGGCACAAACACAATTTCTACCCATTTTCTCATTTTTATTGGGGTCCATATTTCACCTTGCTAATTGGCCTATCTCCTTCTAATCGGTCCTGTTTTGTCCTTGGCCTTTCCAATGAAGGAACTTTGTCACATCAGGACTCACTATGCAAGCAAGCTACTAGCAATTTTCTACTCAAGGATAATTGTCTTGTCTTGAAAATTGACCACCACAAAATGTATTTATAACAATATGATTATGTAGTAATAACCTATCATTTATATGTTGATGTCACAACTCCTTTACTTCAAACGAGATATGACCATTGCAAATGTAATTAGAGATGATTAACTCATACTGGACTAGAGTCTCTACTACTAAAGACTCTACTACTAACTGCAACTACTAGCCTATTGGCTTGATATAATTTCTACTGCTATTCCCTATTAAAGACAGATATCCTTTAAGTAGGGAACCATTTGAACCTGGTTTTGCACTCCAGGAGAATAAAATACTACATGAAGAAGAAAGTAGAGGTCAGTTTGATGTATCTATCAGCCAAGCAATGCCAAACTTCCTGGTAAATCACTAGAAACTAGGATAGACGCCTAGCCAAGTTCTTCCTCATGGAGATAACTCAGAAGGGAACAATTGCCTGGCATCAGGATCCTCTGAGACAATGACTTTCTGTGGTTTAAGCCATACATGTTGTTGTACATCCTTCCCTCCCCTCCCCCCCCCCCCCAGCCCTAGGAAAATAATACGGATGCCATTTTATTGATAAATGAAAAAGCAAAGGCACTCTTTGTATGCTTATTTTAATTGCCCTGAAAAACTCTCAACACTCTCTGAAACTTCACAGGCCAGAGGATCTATCTGCATGGAAGGACTGGTGTTCCATACACTGAAATTCTGAAAGTTGAGTTTTAGGGCTACTGTAATAAAAGCACCTCAACCAAGTGGCGTAGCAAGAGAGAAATTTATTATCTGAGATTTCTAGAGACTAGGAGACCAAGATCAAAGGATCAGCAAAGACATCCTCACTCTGAAATCAATAAAGGAGTGATACTTGTTCATCTCTTCCAGCTTCTGTTTGTCTCAGACATATTTGGTTTGCTGTAGCACTAATCTATAATTCTCTGTATGTCCCTCCACATTATTTCCTCTATGTATGTCTTTATCCAAGTTTTATTTTTAGTATAATTTCCCATTAAAGCTACCTATTGAGATGCTGAGGATAAGAGGTGCTCATCATCTTTGGAGAACACAACCCAACTCAGAACACTACCCAAAGAAACTTTTCATTCTAATGCCCAACTCTCACTCAGATGACAGAATCTCAGTGAATGAGATTCAGGTTGCAAGCATCAGGCAACTTTGTCTCCATTGGCCTTGACCTCATTACTCAGAATGCCATTCTGATACTCCATATTTACATGACCTTTCAGTGCTATCAAGTTCACCTCGAAATCCCCTAGAGTTCTCATGCATTTTGATTATGCTATTTTTCTGTGAGGTATGCTTTCTAGATTAGCTATGCTATGCAGCAGTTTCCACCTCTGTGTACTTGAAGAATGCAACCCAGTTCAATCAGTGACTATGCAAACCATAGCTAATGTGAAGGAAATCTTGTCAGGGACCCGGGCAGTTCATTATCCCAGAGATGGTCTGCCAGGCTGGACCTAGCTAATCTCACAGGGAGAAACTCAGGTTTCTCAGATTAATGAGTTTTGGAAAGAAGCCCTCTCATCTGTACTATATTTGATTGACATCATTAAAAAGCTTCCTTCTCTTTCCAAGTGCCTTCATTTTGATAATGCCTCTCACAAAAGGAGTGTTTCACATGTACTATGCCTGCTCATTCAGTTACCTTATAATGTGGTTACAAACTCTACTTTCAGACTTAGGTTTACTGTGTGCTGCCTGCTGGCATGATATTCTCTCAGACCTTCCTGTCCGAAACCCATAGCATACTTGTCATGGGATGGGTTTTTTTGCTTGTTTCAAAACTTCAATTTCCTAGTGAGGCTTTAGATTCAAAAAGAAAATATAGCGATTTCCTGGGTGTACCACTACCCCCACGCCCTACTCCATTTCCAATTTTCCCCCATCAGAGGGCAACATGCCACTTTAATGGTTCTCCAACACTCAGATTCCACAAGAACATCAGAGGTTTTATGCAAAGGAAGAGCTTTATAGTTTATTTTTCTTGAGGTGATGCACTTCCTTTCTCTCACAAGCCAGCAATGGTATGCAGAGACTACCTCTAAATTCAATAACTTACCAAGAAGAACTGGGAAGATTGTACCCAAAGCTGGTATTCATATAATTAATTAGAAATTAAAATCATCCCACAGAAAAGGTACATAAGAAAATGGTAGGACCTTTCCATTGTGGGATTCTCCATAGAGTGTAGACAGGATTGCTCTCTCTGCAACAACACTGTGAATGGACGAATCAGAACTCACCAGGCCCTTCCTTTTGTGGGCATGGCTGCCTAACCATATAGCCTTCCACAAAGTTGAATGAATACATTGGCCCAAATCCTTTAACCCTAATGTATTGTGATCCAAGGGCCTCATATAAACAAAGGCACTCCTTTTGGGCACTACATTCCAATGGACAATCTCAGAATTACTTCTGGGAAATGAATTCTTTACTACATATGTAGGGAGAAACTCTATGGTGCCTTTCTAGTCCCTCAAATCCATAGTGATGCAAGCATGAGGAACTACCAGCTTAGGAACTACCAGCTTTGGCCAAATAGCCATGGTGGAATAGTGATGCCCTATGCGTAATACTCCCAAAGGTCTGAGGAAACTATGGCTAGCAGACTAGTGGCATTTAATTATTTTGTAATGTATTTATTGGTTAAGGTTTAGAGCAAGGACAATGTGTAACAAATACACATTAAGAGGCTGTAAGATCCTTCACATCCAGGCCAACAGCGATTTAATTATTTAATCTCTGGAGATGCCCAGAAACATTAAAGTTCTTGGTCCTTTCGAGAAGAGAATTTCCATGAGAATTGAATTCTTGCAGAAAAATCTTCCTGCCATCTTTCCTGGGAACTATGGTGTGAATTGTATCTGACGTCAGTAGGAAGCCTTTGGTGATTTGAATCAAACTCCAGCTTACCCAGGGAAGGCAGCCTTGGAAGCCACCATTCTGGCTACTGTGAGTTTCCAGGAGACTTGGAAACAGCAGATGCACTGTGCTAGATTTTATTCTCACAGAACACAAGGGATATGTAGTTTGCTGTAGATGAGGGTTCATAAGGGTTCTAAACATGCTAGGTTCTTAAAAGTGCAGGGAAACTCTGAAGTCATTTATTTTCCACATGTTCCTGTCTCACTATTTCCCTCTCTCTTCTGGCATAAGATTTATCTTATCCTCACTATGTCTATATTAATTCCTAACAGATGGTAGGCACATGATAAATATTGGCCTCCATTTAGTCAAATTTGGGATTAAAGGAAGATAGATAGCTGATGTGAGAATGAACAAGAGCTGCCATTATATTCTATCACCTACTATGTGCCAAGTAGTCAGTAAGGTACCATTTTTCCTGTGATACTGTCAGGCGCTACACTTTACAAAATTACCACACAAAGAGGGTGGTGTGTGAAGAGCAAGGATCTGTCAGAACTCACATCTGTGTTCTTCCTAGACCCTAACATTGCAAACTCTGCTTGGTGAAGATCCCTTTGTGAATTTAGGAGTTGATCAGGGTGCATAAAAGCAGCAGAGCATCGTTTTTACAGAAGAGTAACTGCTCCCTTCAGCTGGATTTTGTGTATTTATGAGTATTATCACTTGTGCAATTTTTCTGTTTTATCTCAAAAGTATTTCGTTTTATTCCCTAGCATGCTCATGGTGAATAAAATTACAAGAGACCATTATTGGATTTCTGTCTTTTCTGTCTTCCAACACAACTCTAATAAGAAATGCTTTAGAAAAATGTTTCATTTAAATCAGAATTCACCTTTCACTAAGTTGTCACTGGTTTTTCATGGGTGTTTATCTTACTAAATATTTTTCATCAACATATATAAAATGATATCCTCTGTGTTGGAATAATTCATCTCTCTCTCCCCCCTCCCTCCCTCCCTCCTGCCCTTCCTTCCTTCCTTCCTTCCTTCTTTCCTTCCTTCCTTCCTTCCTTCCTTCCTTCCTTCCTTCCTTCCTTCCTTCCTTCCTTCCTTCCTTCCTTCCTTTCTTCCTTCCTTCCTTCCTTTCTTCCTTCCTTCCCTCCTTCCCTCCTTCCCTCCTTCCCTCCTTCCCTCTTTCCCTCTCTCCCTTCTTCCCTCTTTCTTGCCTTCCTTCCTTTCCTCCCTTCCTTCTGTCCCCTCACTCCCTCTCCCCTCCGTCCCTAGACACTGTCCCTTACTTACCTTTGTCTCAAGGCTGGTACTCTAATATAGTTCCATTTCAGCATTTTGGTGGTTAATTGGAGATAACGGTCTCATGAATTTTCCTACCTGGGCTGGCTTTGCACTGTGATCCTTAGATTTCAGACTCCTGCTAGATGGGATTTTAAGTGTGAGCCAGTGGTACTCTGCTGATTATTTTCTTAAATCATGATTTTTTGCCCTTGAGATAAAAAAAGTTGATAAACATTATTAGTATTTGCTCCTGCCAATTAAGATACACCAAATGGCTGGGTATTCAAAATTGACCCTTAAAGTTTACAGAATGGTCAGAATATTAGCATTTATCATACTTAGATAGCTGATTAATTTCAAGTGAGTCTTTTTGATCTCCGTAACTAGGAGAGTTTTCCTACCATTCAAATTAGCCTTGATTAGGAGAGGGCAGGGCAATTTCCTTCTTTTTCAGAGCTGGTTTTGTTCTGGCAGGACAGAGGAAGTGTTAACCGTTAAACAGCTGTTATCCATCCTCTTTTCTCCCTGTAAAATAAAATGGTTCTGGTTTGCAGACATCTCCCTACCCCCCTCCCAGATCTGAAATAGAAAACTAGAAACAAATTAGATGTATATGAGGAGCTGAAATACCTCCTGTTTATTGAGAAGTTTAAAAATAATCTTTGCAATTAAGAGTCTCATATCCTGGAAACTCCTACTGCTGAGCTTGTGCATACAGAGGACTTTGAAACCCAGAGCATCCGACACCCCCACAGACACCTGGAGAATCCCTGTGCTCCTGGGATAAATGCATTGGAATTGTTTTATTCCATTGGAAACTGCTTGTTGAGGAGCCCTAACCTACAGGTGGGGTATAAGCATGAGACAAGCTTTGTTTGTAGTGTCATGGACACTTCTCTGCAGACTTGGTCAGTCAGCAACCAGCCCTTGCCTTTATCTCAGACAGATGTCGTTACTCCTTAGCTAGCTTTGATTATTTAAAAAGCTATGCTACTTATTATGATAAACTTGATTATGAACATTAAAATGGAGCTAGTGTATATGAATGTATTTGTGTATATGAGAGAGAAAGAGGAGAAAAAGAGAGACAGAGAGGTAGAGACAGAGAGAGGGAGAGATAGAGAGAGAGCAAGGGAGGGAGGAGGCAGGAGTCTCAATATCCCCTTCGAGGACATGAACAATCCAGGGACTTAACTTCTTCCCATACTATATCTTATCTTCTGAAAATTCCACCACCACAGGCTGGTGATGAAAACTTCAGCACATGAGCTTCAGGAGGACTTTTTGATCCCACCCAAATCAAATGGGAAGTGCATCAAAATGAGCTCAACCCTTCCCCCCACCATGCACACTGAAAAAAAAAAAAGCCTTATTTTTATTTCCCCATCTTTCTGTAGTATCTCCCAATGGCTGTTGCCTGTGAAGGAATGCAATATTAACAGCAAAGGGAGAATTTTATGACTGGATTCTTCCACGGGCTCTGGCTTTCCTGTAACGGCTGGTCTATTTGGTTATCTCCAGGGGCCTGAAGAGAGCTCAGCCGTCCATCCCGATACACTTTGGTGAATTACCAAGTCCATTTCTTTTTCTGTGTTGGTTTTTTAGCTGAAGAAAATAGGAGGCTTGATAAAGTATCAAATTACACAGCATTTAAATAGTGTCACAGAGTCCATTACTTCGCTTCTCAGAATATGAGTCAATGCCTTTTTGATATAATGGCATAGTTTACAGCAAACATAAAATGACACAGTTTCATTCTGCTCTAGTGACCATGAAGATCTGAGAATAAAACCCATCACCAGAGCTTTTCTATTCTCTTTCCGTCTCCAGCTTTAAATTTCTGGGATTTCTCTAAAATGAAAGCACAACTTGAAAACAAAAAACAAAAAAACTTGTCTTTGTTTAATGGTTCACATTGTGTAAGTAGGAAGAAACTGACTTTTTAAAATCTTAATATTTTTTGGTAGGGTCATAAAGTAGTTTAATTTTTTAATATGAATATTTGAGAAGTCAGAGATACTGAATTAGATATGAAATTGGAGAGTGACCATTGTTCTTTGCACTGTTTGCAGAGTGACTTGAAAGTTATGAAATCCCAACATCAACATATTTCTCATTCTCTTCTACATCTTTTAAATAATTAGGTAACTTTAAGAGAATCAGAGTATTCATATCTATTTAAATATTTAAAAATATGCAGCAAGACAAGTTTTGGATAAATATGCAGTGTGGATGAGCGGGTGGAGAAGAGCTAAAGTCGTAGGAGCAGAGTCAATTTGGGAAGCATCCTTGCTCTGCTTGGGACATGAGTGCTGCTGAGCTCTATTTTTCTATCCTGGTACCTGGAGACATTTTCTTTTCTTTCTCTTCCTTCCTTCCTTCCTTCCTTCCTTCCTTCCTTCCTTCCTTCCTTCCTTCCTTCCTTCCTTCCTTCCTTCCTTCCTTCCCTCCTTCCCTCCTTCATTCCTTCCCTCCTTCCCTTCTTCCCTCCCTCTGTTCTTTCCTTTCTTCCGTCCTTCATTCGTTCCTTCGTTCTTCCCTCTCTCTTTTTCCCTCTCTTTCTCCCTTCCCTCTTTCATCCATCTCTTCTCTTTCATTTTGAGGCTTTAAATACTGTCAATTAATACTTTTGTACTTTTATCTTAGGGTATTTATTTTCTTTCCTTGACTGAATACATGTAATTCTAAACGTCACTCTGAAATGTTTCAGCCATTACATTAACACAGTGTCTTACAAAGTAAGTTCTCATTCTCATCTATCTAAATCTATCATCTATGTATCATCTATGTGTGTGTGTATGTATGTAATTATGTATGTATGTATCTATCATTATCATCTGCTTATCTATCTTTATCTCTGAATCTCTTCCAGTTTTTCCGTTCTCTCTTCTCTTTGGTCTCCACAATTTCCACTTATATCTTAGAATATACTCTAAATCAGTCTACTTCTACAACTGCTTTATACATGGAGAATGAAAAAATATAAAGAAACAAAATCTGCTTTTGCAAAAGAGAGGCATGAGATGAGAGTGTTCTACAGAAGGGTGTAGACATTGCAGACGCTTGTTCTAGTTAGACTGTTAAAAATTGCATGAATGTCAACATCCGGAGAGGGAGGAAGATTATTTCATAAGCAAGCCTGCTTATATTTCTTCGCCCCACAGAATCACACTTTCTACTCCTGCGCTAAAACCAGCAACATTTTCCCAAAGTCCCTAACTTTACCCCAGCTTTCTCATAGTGTTGACTGGCATGCGCCAATCCCACATGCTACATGATATTTATGTTAGAATTTGAGTGGCTGGTTTGGTATGAGTGTGCTTGTGGAGAAATATAAATGAAATCTGTATTAGGTGGACTGTCTGCCATCAATCTATAACAAGATATTGGCCAATAAGCATTGGTTAGGGAAGTTGGCAAGTCTGAACTCCGCAGGGTCGATGGTCCAGTTCAGGCTGTAAATCCAGAAGCTGCTGAGGGTCAGGAAAAACCAACACTGGAGTGTGATGCCATCAAGCAGGAAGAGCTGATGACTCTTCGCAAGGCAGAGTTCTGGATCACCGACACATGTGGCCATTTTATTACATTTGAAAATCTTATGAATCAGCCTGATGAGAACTGATTAGGATCCATTTATGTTTCTGGGGGTGATTTTTAGACATATTCTATAAATCTTCACCTGTGGAAGTATGGAATCAAAATTTATTTTAGCTATATTTCATTGCCATTGCTTTATTCTTTACCTATCTTCAAGAACCTTCTTAGTATCTGCTTTGGCTGACAAGTGTGTTGAAAGGGGTGATGATGATAATATATTGCATTCATAAACTACTTATTAAATGGCAGCTCCTTTGTTCAACTACTTGAAAACAACAACTAAATAAAATTTTTAAAAATCACAGCAAATAACCTGAGACACTTGGGTAATTGAGTGCTTTTAAGCCTAGCACAGTGGAATGACCTCTTTGTCAGCTCAACTTTTACCAGATTCATGGCTTCAATAGTTTCTCCATGCTGTTGATACCAAAATATGATTCTCTGATTCTCTTCTCCAATAAGCTCCTGCAGTCATGTTCACGCAGTATCTCTAATTATAAGCAGAATAAGCACCGTAAGCTTTATATATCTAGGACAGAATCTTAAATGCCTCATCTAGAAAAGTATTGTTCCTCATTGTTCCACATCTTAATGAGCAACTCCCCTTTATCAAACTATTGCTTAAGTGTGGCAGATTGTGTTTCTCTTAAGGATCACAACAAAGATCTCTTACACAAGCACATTTCTTGCTGTGTAGCCTGGCAATCATTTCATGAGAGAAGGGGTCTGTTTTCTCTGTCTCCCTGAAACTTGGTTAAGCAGTATATGTAATGTTTGATGAGTTTGACATAGGTCAAATAGGCCACTTACCATCTTGCTCTGTGTGTGTGGGAAAACTTGATTGGGGACAACTTATCCTTCAAAATACATGGGAGTCTGAACTGACTCCTGTGTAGAGATCTCATAGAGAATCTGCCTTGGAGATATGTTCCCTACTCCATGCAAGGTCAGCCCGCTATGTGTGCATGAACACACCTTGCTCATGCAAGGTGTGTCACTTGAACTCGATGGCTGTCATTCACCGACCATTCACATCACATCAGTAAATGTTTCAGCTCAGTTATACTTTCAACATGGTTTACATTTACTGTACTTCTGAATTTTGCTTACTATGCAAGTTTTACACCATTTTTCTACTCTTGCCCTACTACTGATGATCTTTTCTTGGTAGAGGCTTCATTGCCCCATGAAAAACAGAGGCAAGATCAATTCCCATTTTTCCTAAAAGGTGTAGTGACTTCCCATCATGTTCGACACACTACCAAACTCCTTGTTCTCCAGTATCCATCCCTACATGATCTGTTTTCTGTTGTTTTTCTCTGAACTCTCCCTTAACTTTTTCCTGACTGATAGTGCTCGGGGTTACACTGGAATAATACACTTACTTAAAACCTCCATTTCTGAGCCAAAGATAGTCAACAATAGACACTGTGGGGTTGATCTTGGGGCTGTGATACCCAGCTTCCCTTGCACTTGTGAAATTAATTCTTGCCAGTGACATGGTTCCATCCTAGATAGCATTCTTAACAAGAGAGTATGTCGCTTCCCCATGTTGGGCACAAAGGACTGCATTGCCCTACATAGTTGGCAAAAGTACAAGGTAGAAGGCAGTTGGGTCCCTGAATTACCACCTGGGGAGGGCAGTGTCAGCCAAGCAGGAACACCTGCACTGTACCTTTAATATGACCTCATAGTCTCTTTCCTTCCATTGTTTGCTTTCTGTGGTTTTAGTTACCCTGACCCAAGGTATTAAAGGGAAAATTCCAGAAATAAATGATTCATAAATCCCAAATAACTTTTGTTATAGTATATCATTGTAATTGTTTTACATTTTTTATGGTCTCAGGCATCCGTTAAGGGGATGTTCCCTCTTGGATGAGAAACAAGTAACTTGTTAAGCAACTGTTACCGCAGTTGTTACTTCCCTACCTGATGCATGCTATGTGTTCTTCCACGCCTTCCTATTTATGACCTTTCTTCCTCTTACATCATCCAGGACGCTGCTTCTATTATAGCTGTCAATATCTGCATCCCTGTACAAGCTTACACTCATGAAATTAATTCTACCCTATTACCCTGCTTTATTTATTCTATCCATTTCCCTGCTTTATTTATTCCTCAGTGTTTGTTACTATTTCAGATATTACTTATGTATTGGATTCAACACATGGACATGCTACTTAATGTCATAGCAAGCTCTTCCACTTCAAAATAACAAATGCGTTGACTTTTATTTGATTATTACTGTCATTAATATATATTAATTGTACAAAATGGTGGGCTTCAACGGACATTTTAATGTATATATAACAAACCTTGATCATATTCACCAATGTGAATTTTACTGTTTTATCCCCAAGACCTAATGGTTTGTGGTATATAGTCAGCACTCAGGCAGGGCTTGCACGGTGACTAGATGGGAGGAAGTTCTGTCAGGTACGAGCAGAATGAGCTGGAATTAGCTTATGGTAATTAAGTTATCATTACTTTGGGGAATCACTCTATATGGTGCAACAATGATGAGAACATAGAATAGGGATGCACATAGCAAAAGATCCCCACAGCTCTGCCACTGAATTAAATATGTTCATCTTCTGCTAATTTGTCCTTAGTCATGAAAATTTGGTGTGTGTGTGTGTGCACGCGCGTGTGTGTGCATGCATGCATATCTGTGTACTCACTTCCTATTGTGTTTTTAGTATTGGGTAATTTGACTCTAGGGTTTCACATATTCTAAGTTAGGCAAGCACACTACCACTTAAGCAACACTCATGGCACTTTTGTTTGTTTTGAGACAGAGCCTCTCTAACTTTGCCCAGGTTGGTGTAGAACTTGTGTTGCTCCTGTCTCCACTTCCTGAGTAGCTGGGGTGATAAATGTGCTCTATTATGCCCAGCTTCCTTGATCTTTCTTATCCTAACACAAACAAGGATGCAGGCACATTTGCCATGTACCATGGAGTTGCATTTATGTGTTGGAAAAGTCCATCATAAAGGGTCCTTATTATTGTTTAAATCAGTGGATCTGCTAGCTCCACAGACATACACTGAAGCAGGAAGTTTTAGGCCCCTGGTCAGTGTTTTGATCATCTCTGAATGATCCATTAGGATGGAGGCATTCTGTTCCAATTCTGCTGTGCAAATTGTACCTTTGCTGTTTGTTATCTGGGGGAGGAAGAGGTGGATGACACATCTTGTTTGTTCAGATCTCCTGGAAACAAATTATATATGGCTTGCTTTTGTAGGGTGGCCAATCCATAAAAAGCTTGTTTATGAGCCATTGTTATTTTGTTTCCTAATTAAAAATTATGAATGAAGTAGAAGTGAATTTTCTTGTAGTGCCAAAAATAGGGAGCAAAATACAAAATAGGAAACTCATTTCTTGTTTCCCCTCTTCCCAGGTTCCTGCCCAAGAAAAAGGTCCAACTGTTCAGGAATTCATAGAATAAATTTTCAACAAAGATGGTATTGCCCCCAGGGATAAACTTTTGAGGTTTTTTTTTTTTTTCTCTTTCTGGTGTTTGTGTAGGGTGTGGGGAAGGTGAATGAATATTACGTACTTTATATATAAAGAGTATACATATGTAAGTGTGATGGATAAAACAGTAGGTGGTCTTTCTGTAGTGTTAAAATCCCATGGCAGCTGGACACTAGTGGCTGACACCTGTAATCTTGGCTACTCAGGAGGGTGAGCTCTGAGCATTACTGTTCAAGGCTGGCCAGGTCAGGAAGGTCTGTGAAACTCTTATCTGCAATTATCCACCAGAAATCCTGGAAGTGGAGCTGTGGCTCAAGTGGTAGGGTGTCAGTTGCTAGTGAAGAAGCTAATGGACAGTGCCCAGGGCTTGAGTTCAAGCCCTAGAATTGACTTATACAAGTGCATGTGTATATACAGGTACGTGCACATACACATGTGCGCACATACACACACACAATAGGAATTTTCCTGGTGAGTTATTATGCATTTTTTATTAAGGTGTTATTAAGGGATGAAAGTCTAAAAAGATTGGGTTAGAAATTGTCTAAAAATACTGGCTTAATATTTTCATCCTAGTTTTTTTTTTTTTTGTCCCTGAACGTAATGTTTATATATGAACATCATTTTTGGTTGTTGAGTTTTCTATCATTAGAAAAATTAAGAATTGATTATATTTTATGTCCTAAATTCATTTCATTTTACTTAGATCTGTCCCCAATTTTTGACAACTTGACAACTTTTTACATTATATAAATTATGTGAACTAGGTGTTATCCTGCTGGGAGACGTTTTTAATTACCATGATAATAGCCATTTTTGTCTATCCTGTGCTCACTTAGCCCTTTCATCCTTTCTGTGAGAGGATTCATCTCAATCTATTGGCCAACCCTCTCTGCATGTAAGTGGTCTCCAAGGAACCTGATTTTACTCTCCGCTTCAGGAATGGGCTTCAATGATGGAAGTGCAATTCCATATATTGGCTTAGGGTGGTTTTGCTCTCTTGTTCCTTAGGAATGGGCAAACAGTGTTATGAGCCAATTAGGAGAAAGAAAATTGCTTTACAGTGATTCTCAGGAGAATGCAGTTTTGCTTTACCCCTTAGACTGGTTTGCAATCACTTATGGTAACTTTGTGATGAGAACAAGGAATTAAACTCTGGAGTGGAGCCAGTGTTACAAATATCAGGCCAGAGAGACAGAAATGTAACTTCTTTACATTCTCATTATGCAACTGAATTCAGCTAACCATGCAACAAATCCTGCCCTCAGACTGCCCATAGTATTCTATCAGAAAGAGTTACATCTCAGCTAATGCCATATGCACACTGGCACAGGAGAGTCTTTTCAGAAAAACAACAAACAAAAAAAGCCTTCCAGAAGAATGTTTGCTGTGTTGTTTATTTTCTTCGAAATTGTGCATTCACTAATATTGTTCCTTCTCTGCTGGGCACTGGTGGCTCATGCTTATAATTCTAGTTACTCAGGAGGCTGAGATCCGAGGATCTCAGTTTGAAATCAGCCCAGGCAGGAATGTGAGACTCTTATCTCCAATTAACTACCCCAAATGCCAGAAGTGGAGCTATAGCCCAGGTAGTAGAGCAGTAGCATTGAGCAAAAAAGTTCAGGGACAGTATGCAGGCCCTGAGTTCAAGTCCCAGAATACACACACACACACACACACACACACACTGGTCCTTCTTTCCTTTGGAATTGTTGTGCTTTCCACAATGCTTTTAGGAGTTCTTAATGTTTCTTAATGTGATCTTATTTGTTAACTGTATTGCTGATGTATTCTCCAAACCTCCCACTTCCTATTTATTTCAGTGGCTTTTTTCTTTGTTTCCACTTAAGAAAAAAACTTTTTAAAATCCCTTTCTTGGGACTGCTTCTCAGTCTTTTAGGTTATTGTGTCTGGCTTAGAATGGCCTTGCCAAACTAGTGTTATTAATAGGCTGTATTACCATCTTTTGGTAAATTATAGCTTGATTTCTTATGCCCTGTACTGTCTCATGTTAGCATGTTGGTGTGTTGGGATGTGTATGTATGGTGTAACTTTATGCACCTGTTCCTGGATGTGTGTCTCATTTATTCAGCATCATTTTCTCATTGTTTAAGAGTCCCAACTTTTAGTGGGCACTGGTGGTTCATGGCTATAATCCTATCTACTCAGGCTGAGATCTCAGGATCACCGTTCAACGCCAGCCCAGGAGACACTAATCTCCAATGAATTACTCAGAAAAAAATGTGACACTGTGGTCCAAGTAGTAGAGAGCTAACCTTGAGTTTAGGAAGCTTAAGGACAGCACCCAGGCCCTGAGTTCAAGCCCTAGGATTGGCAAAAAAGAGAAAAAAGGAAAAAAAAGAATTTCAACTTTAATAAAGTAAGTGTCTAGGCCAGGATTGCTTCCCAGATTATCTAGCTGGTTACATTTATTTCTCTACATTTTCTTCTTGTATTACTTCTTGTACTGTTTTTGTGAGTCTTGTGATCTATGAAGAGATCACCTTCTAAGTATGATCCTTATTCATATTATCTGTTTTAAGATATTTACTTTATACATAGTAGAGCACCTATCTAGCAAGCATAAGGCCCTGAAAAAATTAAGACAAAAAGATTTCTGTGGTAAGTGTTAACTCAGAATGAAAAGTGTTATTGAGGTTTCAAGCTAAATGAATGGGGAAAGAGGTAATAGTTCTTACCTAAACCTTATATTATTTCACACATGACTACTATTTTAGCACATTCTCATGACGATTTATTTACCATTTATATATTATGTGTATATATGTAAATATATGTGTACATATACATATGTGTGTGTGCCATATACGCATACATTCATTTCTTGCCCTTTTTAGGAAATGTAAATTTGAAGGCAAGTTTCTTTTAGCCTTCCCCTTTACATGGCACATTATCATTTACCATCTTTATTGCCACTTTCTGATTTCTTCCACAGAGGAGTCCTATGACTTGTTAGCTGCTTATTATTGGAAGGGAAAAGAAAGTAGGACACAGCAATGTGAAATAATTGACTTAGGGTCTGTGCTACTGCTTCTCTTATCTGCTCAGAGCAGTGAGGCCTTTGCACCATATAAGTGATCAGAATGAGCCAGCACGGGTATCAATGAGTCAGTCCCTAGTATGTTTGGGTCTGTGAATGAAGATCTCAATCAGGTTCACACCGAGTTCAGTGTGGTTCAGTGACCTCTTCTCTGCTTGCAAAAACCTGGTAGAGGAGAAAGTAACCCACAAGAGCACCTCTAGCCTATTACCTGATTTCAGACTTCATAGCTCACAGGGATGACATGCTGGCTGCCAGGGACCAATTCAATAAGGACTCACAGCACAACTTCCAAAAAAGCATGTCCTTGTCCTAAGCCTTCTGTCTGTGAGACAGAATCTTAGTATTCAAAAGTCAATCTTGGCTTTTCTAGCAGTGCTAGCAAGACTATGTTCATCGCAGGATTGTCTTAACCGCTTCTCTCAAGCCTTCACTCTTCTTTTACTTAATGGACTATAATTTCGACTTCTGAAGCTCTCTTTTCAAAATACCATAATGAGAGGAGGTATGAATTGGGTTTGGAAATGCGGTAGTAAATTATCCATCTATGAATTAACATGTGCAATTTAAATACACATCATGAATAAGGATGAACTTCGAGCTTGACTTTATCATCTAAGGAATGGGTAAGGTTTCTTCCCGTCACCTTGTATATTTCATAGACTAAACGTTTAAGGTTTTGATATTTGGGTATTATAGACCTAGTTTTCTATATACAGAAGCCCTTTCTGGGCGTCCTGTTTTTCGTGATCACATTGTAAAGAGACTGGGACATGATGACAGGAAGAGTTTCTGAGCCTGTGCAATCTCTGTTTCCCAAGACAACCACCACTGGGCTTTAGCACAGAATATTTATTTGCTGAGTAAGTAAAGGAATGAGTGAATACCACTTCATACTTCTCACTTGTCTCAGCTTGCTTTATTTTTGTATTCATTTCTTAAATCCTACAGTGTAAACTTTGGATAACAATATTGACACATCCCCATTCACTTCCTCTGCAATGGCATTTTGCCGCCAGCAAGATGCAGGGGGAAAAATGAGAAAGAAAGCAAACTGAATCGTGTCAATTTGGGGCAGCTGTTCTTTGTTAAGGTCTTTTGGGAAACTGGATGTCATTCAGCACGTTTTGCATTCATGAGATAGTAGCATTAACAGATGAATCTTGTTTCTGTTGGTTGAGAAATAGTTTATTCCAGATGAAGGTATCTACAGAAAGCAGGGTCATCTGGGAGAGAACACACAAAACCTTGTTTGCTCTTTGCTCCAAGTTCCTGCTCAGAGGAGAAAATGGTTTATTATTTGGCATAAGTCTCCTACATGTATGGTCTTTAAACCATCACTTTGAGCTTTATGAAGAAGGCATATAGGTTCAGGGTTGCACTAAACCATCAAATTCTGGGAGTAGAGCCCCATCATTCTATCATTGATGGTGTAAGAATCCTAACGTGATTGTGATAAGCTTAAAGTTTGAAAAATTTATGTTGCACAGAAATAAAAATGTTAAAGCTCAACTGAACAGACCTATATCAGGGGTTTAGCTCTGCCACATTTAGTATAACACCACCAAAGTTTAATTTGGAAAAGAAAAACTTAGTTTTGGTTTTGTCACATATAAATTGTAGACATGGACAATCATTTCCTGTTTAAACGAGCTAGAAAAATGACATTTTGGATTTCCTTCTAGAATCTAGGCAACATGTATAAGTTTATCTCTATTATCTTTCTTGCTACTATCATCACATGAAATCTGAAATAGGAATTGAAATCATTCATACTGCAGGTGTGTTATGACATATGATAGAATGCTTTCCTCCTGGTCTTTGGACTTGGTACATCTCTGGTAAAAAAGAAAAAAATTGATACCCTGCATCTTGTATATACATATGTCTAATCTGGGGAGGGGAAGGGGAATAACGAAACTCTGAAACAAGGACACAGGCTGTCCTATTGAAACAAGGATACCCATGGGACAGTATGTTGGAAACAAACTTTACAACTTCAGGCAGTGAGGGGGGGAAATGTAGGAATGTGGGAGGTTGGAGAAGGAAGGGTCAGTGGGAAGGGTAAGGAGGGGAAGGGGTAGCAATGATCTACAAGAAATGCGCTCATTGCCTTACTTATGTAACTGTAACCCCTCTCTACAACATCTTAACAATAAAATAAAGACATAAAAAATAAAAAAATATGAGCCATTTGTAGATTTGTAGCTTAGAATGCCTAGTAGAAATGTGTGTTGTTTTGTTTCCTTGGACATAACTAGGGGCCAGGTAAGTCAAAGATATTAAAATTCTTCTTCTTGTTGTGTGTGTGTGTGTGTGTGAGTGCGCAAGTGTGCACACGTGCATGCACATGTGTGCCAGTACTGGGGCTTGAGCTCAGGGTCTTTCCTTCTTGTCTAGCTTTCATAATCAAGACTGGGGCATGATCACTCGAGCCCCACATCTACTTTCTGCTTCTGGCTGGTTAATTGGAGATAAAAGTCTCATGAACTTTTCTTCCTAGGCTTGTTTTGAACTGTGATCCTCAAATCTCAGAATCCTGACTAGCTAGGATTATAGGCATGGGCCACCAGATCTCCGTTTTTAAATTCTTAGATGCTTTATAATGTTTTACCTCAAAACTTAGTAGTTGAAACAACTATTCTTGTCCCTGGGTATCTCTGATGTATTAATTTTTGATGCTAGTAATCACTGGAATGTACAGCTATGTAAGACCTTAATATATAATTGATAGCATTTGTATCTATCTACTTACTTTCTCCTATATTTTTATTGATGCATTGCAATTCTCCATTTTATTGATATAATCTCTAGATTACTTATACAATACCATAAAAATGCTATTATTCATTGCTAGATTATACTATGTATAGAATGACAAGAAAGTCTGCACATATCCAGTACTGATAGAAGGTTTTCCTCAAATACTTTTGTTGTTGATTGAAATCATAGATGTGGTGTCCTTAGGTATGAACAGCTATATTTTGCTCATGAGTTTTGGGGTCTAAAATTCAACAACAGCTAGGTAGGGGTTAATGTCTGATCCACCTGGCCTCAGCTCATGGCTGGGGTTGGAGGCACCCTTTCAAGATAGTCCCTTCAGGAACCTTACTTCATTGTTGGTGGGAGTGTAAACTTGTTCAACCACTTTGGAAAGTAGTATGGAGGTTCCTCAAAAGACTCCACATAGAGCTCCCCTATGACCCAGCAGTCCCACTTTTGGGCATTTATCTAAATGTTCACAAACAAAACCACACTAAAGCTACCAGTACAACTATGTTTATTGCAGCATTATTTACCATAGCTAAGATCTGGAACCAACCCAGATGCCCCTCAGTAGATGAATGGATCAAGAAAATGTGGTATATATACTCAATGGAATTCTATGCCTCCATCAGAAAGAATGACATTGCCCCATTTGTTAGGAAATGGAAAAACTTGGAAAAAATTGTATTAAGTGAAGTAAGCCAAGCCCAAAGAAACATAGATCCCATGATTTCCCTTATTTGCAATATCTAGTATATGTATGAGTCAAGCAGAAAAGGTCAGATAAGGTGATGTTAGGGAAATGAACCCTAAGATATGTATTTTAAATGTTTTTTTTTCTTTCATGCATTTGCTTCTAACGCAATTATAAGATTATTTCTTTGTTCCTTTGTATGTCCCTCCCCCACAGTATAACCCCTGCTTTCACTGTATTTGATGTCGGTATAATTTGTGGCGGGGAAGGGGAAAAACAAATCATTTAAATAAGGATACAGGTGGACCTGTTGCAACAATAAGTACAAGTTATCATGTAGAAAAGGAACTTTACAACTTGGGGGGGGGGGATGGGAAGGGATGGGAAGGGTAAACAAAGGTGGAGGCTACAATGCTTGATAAGAAATGTACTCACTATCTTGCCCATGTAATTGTAACCCCTCTGCACAGTATTTTCACAATAAAAAAAATTAAAATTAAAAAAAAAAAGATAGTCCCTTCAGTCAAATAATCTCTTCATTTCATCACTTCATTTGTGACTTCTGTTGGTCGGACTGAGAATTTCCAGTTCCAGAGATGATGTATTTCTTGAACAGTGTCTGGTTTTCAAGAGGAAGGAACTGGAAGCTGCCAGGACACTTAAAGCTTTTGGTTTTCCCCCCAAACTGGTACAAATTTCCCCACAGATTTAACAGTCCAGGAGCCAGTGCAGATTCAAGGAAGAAGATAAATAGTTTCCCCTTCTTGATGTGTGAATCACAATGCAAAAGAATGCGTGGAATGGGAGATGTTGTTGTGCTCATCTTTAGAAAATGCAGGCAGCTGGAAGGGGCCCTGAGGAATGCAGTAGTCTGCTGTTATTAAGCCAGCAACTACTGATTAAAAATGCTCAAAATGTACTGAACTTTAGTTTTTGATAAACACATCGCCTTAGATTCTGTTTAGGTTACCGAGGTCTTTCTTCCTTTCAGGCCTAGTCTTGCAATCTAACAATTGAGTGTCACCCTGAGTATGAGACCCAGCTTGGACTGTGTCTTCCATAGCAAAACACAGCTCTGCATTCCTTTAAAAAATTATTTTATTGTAAAGGTGATATACAGAGAGGTTACAATTACATAAATAAGGTAATGAGTACATTTCTCTTAGAGCAGTGTTACCCCCTCCTTCATTTTCTTCTACTTTCCTTCCCCCACAGACTCCCCTTCTCTGCTGAGTTGTAAAGTTTCATTTGCAACATAGTGTCTACTGAGGTTCACCCTTAGTCCCACCATTTCAGTGAGTCTCCTTCCATTCCCCAGATCAGATAAACTTACATACATATAAGACAAGAGTACCGAAATCAGAAACAGTGACCATGGGGAATAAACCCAGAGGAGAAAAAAAAAATTCAAAAGACAAAAAATAAACAACAAATAAAAAACAGTACGCTAAAATAGTAAAAAGAAAAACAAAACAAAAGAATAACAACAACAAAACTCCTTGTTTCCATATCTTGGGGTTCATTTTGATTAGCATCGTTTCATATGGTCATATGTACATAGCTATTGAGCTATTGTGATCCTCTGCCAGGACCATCCTAGCCATATGCTAATGATTACAAATGAGGGAAATCATGGAGCCTATGTTTCTTTGGGTCTGGCTTACTTCCCTTAATTTTTTTCCGTGTCTTTTCATTTCCTTAAGAATGAGGGGATGTTATTCTTTCTGATGGAAGCACAGCACATTCCTGATGTAGTGCTAAGGGCTGTTCTCCTCAGTGTAACAGGCCTTGTTTTAGCCTCAGGGCATGTAACCTTACAGTTCTGTGGAAGAGTTACAAGCCTTGTTGCTGAAGGAAGGAACATTTCCATTAGGTTATTTGTGCTCCTTCAGTAGAGTGCTATGTTACTCATGTGGAAGCAGACAGAAATTGTGTCCTCTTGGTCCAGGAAGCATTAATCATTCCTTCATCTGTGTTTTTGTGTCACATTGTTATTTCTCATTGATGAATTTACTTTGAAGCCTACAAGAAGTACATGAGGGCATCTCTCCTTTATAAACTTGAAACAATAAAAAAAAAAGCAATTAACTAGCCCCATTCAACTGCATGCATCATCTGTTCTCCAACCCTAACCCCTCCCTGAGTCTTAGAAATGTTGTATGGCCTATCCAGATATTTTCATGGCATCAGTTTATGCACACATATGTAAGTATGTATAACCAGTGCAAAAATCATGTCTATATACCTTGCATTACAACTTTCATTGTTCACTTAGCCACAGTGGCCTAGAGAAAGTTAGATATAAACCAAATCCCCCTGTTTCTAAATGACTGAGAGAATGCCAGTCTGCAAGCATATAGCAGTGAGTTTTAGCATTTCTTTCGTGGATGGACACTTAGATTGTCCTCAGTCTTTCCACTGAATACAACAGTGTCCAAGGAAACATTTCTGACTAAATTCTTTCTGCTACTGGGTATTGGGTCATGCATCTGGTATTAATACCTGAAGTTGTAATGCTGACCGGAATAATTCAATACCTTTTACCAGTGATATTGCCATATTCACTTCTTAAAGTCTTTTCTACAGAGGAGATGATCCCAGACACAGTTATTTTCTGTTCCATTGTCCATTAGTTAAGCATTTTTTGAGTTTTGCATATTTGAAAAGAAAAACTACTGTAAAAAAACATTGTTTTCTTCCAGCTTCTTTGATTTTTAGTAAGATGACATGTACATTGCTCTGCTTATTGAGCTTTTGTTTCCTCTTTTGTATTTCCTCTTTGTCTTATGTGTTGCTTCATGGATTATATAATATTTATTTGTCTGGGCTGACTTCAGATCATGATCCTCAGATCTCAGCCGCCTGAGTAGCTAGTGATACAGGCATGAGTCACAGCCTTTTAGAGGGGATCTTAAGGGAAGCCCTGATTTGCTTCTCTTTTTTGACTAATTTTTTGTAATGATACTGTACAGAGGGCTTACAGTTACATGGGTAAGGTAATGAGTACATTTCCTATCCAGTCTTGTACCTCCTCCTTTGTTTTGCTCTGTCTAGTAGGCACTCAATAAAAGCCTACTGTGTTCTATATTTACAAACATAGCATTTGATTCTGCTTATTACACAGAAAAATAGTTCTATATTTGCCTTGCACTTTGTTTAAAACTGACTATTGCAGGTTCATTAATATTTACAAATGTTTTATTAAAAGAAAAAATAGTGAGGAAAATTACTGTTATCTTGGTGTATATTCTATAGTAAATGTTACTGTTGAAACTGGCAATTACACATAAGTCAACTTGTCATAGATTCGGTATTTGTTACTTTCTCTGTTGAGTAATTGCCTTTCTAGATATAATCAGTGTTAAAGGTAGTGAAGTGAAAAATAATTGCAACAATAACGAGGTCTTTGACTCATTTCAACTCCGTTTGCACCTGATCGTAGCAAAAATGCTGAGAAGCGGTTCAGAAAGATTTACAGAGAAGTTGAACATTAGCAATTTTAAAAATTAATTCTGTAATATCACAGTGGTGAGAGGGTAATTTGCAAGTGAACTCTCAACTTCTCATTTCCATATTACAAAGGTAGTCTGAATTAGGTGTCCAATAGTAGGGATAATTTTTTGGGAGGGGTCAATTAAAAATTGAGAGACTTCCAACTGCAGAATGACTTGTAGAACAAAAGCATGGATAAACAAAAAAATGCTGTTTTTTTTTTTAATGGGAAAAGGAGTAGATAAGAACAATGTATGAGCAATCAGACTTCCAATACTGTTTCCATTGTATTGGCATGTTATAGGCCCAAACCTCTCTTAATTTTGCAAGCCTGCTTTAAAAATGGAAATACAAAACAAAGAACATTTCATTAAGAGTAGGACCTCTTCAGGTGAAGTTTTTTGAGGGTTAAGCTTCAAGAGCTTCATTACAAAAAGAAACCTCAGTGTATATACTTTTCCTTCTTTGTGTTCGTGCAACAATGTGTCTGTGTTCCTCACTCACAATCTTGCAGAAGATCTATTTCTTTAACATGTGCCTATTTCACTGAGCTGCGCATGCTATGTAAAGTCTGATTTTAATCCTTGTATTGTCCTTCCTCTAGCATGTTGGTCAGTACTCAAGATGTAGTAAGCTGTCTTTGTGAATTGTTTATTAACATAAATCTGTATATAAGGATTCATGGGGGAGTACTCACAGCATACATATGATACCCTTTGATTAAATTCCACCCTTCTCTCACTTTTTAAAAATGATAATCGCATAATAAATGTTCATCTCAAATCAGTGGACAAGTGAATGTTAAGAGTGACAACTTTGTTGTCTATTGAGGAGTTCATTGTTTGTACAGAACCTCACTAATTGCATTTAGATTCAGAAGCAAGATTACCTTTTGTGGTGCTGAGCTAATCCATACGTGTTTATTTCTTTTGCTGATATTGTGTTTCACTAACTTTTCCAAAAGACCACTCACATTATAGTACCATGCAACCTATTTTTTAAATGAACACATGGATGATTTTAAAGACTGTTCCTGGCTATGGAATGAAAATAATCATAAATCCTTTCACTAATACTATTTGAACTTCATTTTTCCAGTTTATAAAATTGAGAAAATAAAACAGAAGTGAGTTAATATTTTTGACTTCATAGAACTATTTGAAGGATCAAGTAAGCTGAATCGCATCAGATCAAATAATATTCATTGTATGTTAGTGATGATGGTAAAAGGGGAACAGAATCTGTATAAATAAACTGCAGGGTATCTTGAAAAGAAGTCATACGATCACTTCCCATGCATCTGTTCAGTGTGTGTAAATCCTGCTGTCCACTATAGCATCGTTTGTATAATATGTCATCACTCTAGAACTAGCTCCTCTAGCTTTCAGAACCATGGACAGCAACTTGTATTTTGTGACTAGGCAAGGAATTCAAGCAGTGAAATTTCAACTCAATGAGGGTGAACTTCTTTTCAATTCATTTCTATTAATACTGTGGTGCTTTTTATGGCCTCTGCCCATTTCATCCTGGAGTCCATAACATATAGCTCTATCTATTCTCCTTGATGGGAAGTTAATGATGTTATCAGAAAGATAAAGTTACGCTTTTTCCTCAGGGTGTTTATAGATTGATCTTATTTTTGTAGAGGCTTAGTTTTGGGTATTTTTTTTGGCAGAATTGAACTTATCTTTTCAAAAAATTCCTTGACAATAAAAATAATAATAATAACAATAATAATAATTATAAAAGAACCCTGAGTGGCTGAATTCATGAGATCAGATAGCTTTGTGACAAGACAATTCCAGTTTCTTTTAGGTAGTTTCTATGAAAAACATTGGGTATTATATGCTAATAATGTCTTAATAATAACACGAAATTATAAAAACATTGATCATATCTAACAGTAATATTTTGGAGCCATTCTCTATTCACTGCTAGAAAAGTATGAGAGAACTCTTTCACGTGAAGAGAATACAAGTCTAACCCAACAGGCCTCTGCCCTGTGATTTATCACACTTAATTTTCTTTTTGTTTAGATTGATGTTGGTTTTATTTTTGAAAATGGCAAATATAGGCAGTCATTTGATTTATAATAATAGCTTGTATCAGAGTGTTGTGGCCACAGCGTTAATGGAAATCTGACCTGAGCCATCCTCAGAGTCATCTGTCCTCCCAGAAGGGCCATAGTTACAACCATATTACTGATTCACAGTGATTAATGATACTTCATTTGAGACAGCTGCCATGGATTTCATCAGATTATACATGAGAGTTGAATGAACTGATTAGTCTGTCTTTGCATAAGAAACTCAGAAACCAAGTCTATGAGTGCAAAACAACAAATTCAGGGAGACCACAAGTAATTGTGGGAAAAAGGGATCACCGGTGAGCCTTGGCTTGACTGTTGACTCATCATCCTTTGTTATTCCCACATCACCTATCCACGGTTGCACAGATATTATACACAAACATAGGAGAATGTGATTTCAGCTATTTATTTTATTTTAATATGAAGCATTTTATCTACTTCCCTTATCTTAACTGTATATTGATAAAGAAGTCAAGTTTCACATGTTACATTATAAGTACATTTAAAAGAACAACAAGAAAGATAAAATCTCTTGTGTCCCTATCTTGGGGTTCATTTTGCTGAGCATCAGTTTATATGGTCATATGTACATACTTTTGACCTCTTTTGCTTGTCCTAGACATATACTAGTTATTGCAGATAAGGGGAACCATGAGACCTGTTTGTTTGAGTCTGGCTTACTTCACTTAATATAATTTTTTCCAAGCCTTTCCAGTACCTAAAAAATGAGGCAGTGTCATTCTTTCTGATGGAGGCATAGAATTCCATTGTATATATGTACCACATTTTCTTGATCCATTCATCTACTGAGGGGCATCTGGGTTGGTTCCATATCTTAGCTATAGTGAATAATGCTGTGGTAAACATAGTTGTGTTATAGCTTTAGTATGGCCTTATTTGAGATCACTCTGGTAAATGCCCAAAAGTGGGATTGCTGGGTCATAGGGGAGCTCTATGTGGAGTCTTTTGAGGAACCTCCATACTGCTTTTCAAAGTGGTTGAACAAGTTAACATTCCCACCAACAATGCAGTAGGGTTCCCTTTTGGCTACATCCCCTCCAGCATCTGTTATTATTAGATTTCTTGATTATAGCCATTCTAACTGGGGTGAGATTGAATCTCAATGTTGTTTTGATTTCTTTTATGGCTAGAGAAGTTGAGCATTTCTTCATGTGTCTATTGGCCATTCTTATTTCCTCTTTGAGAAGTTTCTCTTTAAGTCTTTAGCCCATTTATTTATTGGGCAGTTGTTTCTCTGAGGATTTGTTGTTGGGGATTTAATTTTTGAGTTCCAGGTATATTTTAGGTATGAGACCCTTGTCCATTTTTTTCTTTTTATGTTCTTCCCCCATGATACAACCCCTGTTGTCACTGTATTTGCTTCCAGTGTCCTGCATCTTGTATATACATTTTTCTGATTTGGGGAGGGGAAGGGAAATAACAAAATGCTGAAATAAGGATACAGAATGACCCATTGTAACATTGATATGTACAAGATGCTATGTTGAACACAAACTTTACAACTTTGCGGGGCTGGGGGGGAGTGCAGTTGGGGAGGTGCGGAGGAAAGGGATGGTAGGGGAAAAATAAAGGAGGGGGTAACAATGCTTGATAGGAAATATATTCATTACTTAGCTCATGTAACTGTAACCCCTCTGTACAGCATCATATATATATATATATATATATATATATATATATATATATATGAAGAAATGAACTCAAGTTTCACCAGGTGCCATTGTTTTAGCCATCTTAGTTGCCAAAGAAGCTGAGATCTGAGAATTGTAGTTTTCAGCCAGCCCAGGCAGTAAATGGAGCTGTGCCTAAAGTAGTAGAGCCTTAACCCTTAACAAAAACAATTTATGTGATAGTGATCCTGAGTTTAAGCCCCAGTATATCACAAAAAAAGAAAAGAAGACAGAGAAGAGAGAGACAGACAGAGAGGAAGGAAGGAAGGAAGAAAGGAAAGAAGGAAGGAAGGAAGGAAGGAAGGAAGGAAGAAGTCTGGAGATTCTTTGTGCTTGTAGAAACATTTGGGTCTGAGATTCTGTTCTTCCACTTACTATACAACGTGGGGAAACTTGCTAAGTTTGGTAGTTTCTTCTCATTAGTTAATGGGGGCACTATTTTATCTGCTACCTACTTCATCTCCCATGGTTATTGGGCTACAGCATCATCTTCTGATGGCTTGATTATCAGTCCTGCTCCTCTGGTCTTTGACAGTTTCAGTCTGGTCCCCTGAATTTAAGATGGGGGCCTCTTATTCTGAAGGAGACACACGAACCCTCCAAAACTGGGCTTAGGACAGAACTAGCAGCCATGCCAGTATCTGAATAAATTTCAGGATCCTTCTGCCCCAACTTAAATGATAACATATATTTACAGCAATTTAACTAAGTTACCCCATCCTGTTAAATCCCTTTACTCCAACTGCATTCTTTGCTTTGTCTTAGGTCAGTCGCCTTTTTAGTCCCAGCTGACAGTATTTCTACTGGTGTAAGCCCATCTCTATTCCTGGCTTCTGCTGAGATGGCTGCTTAAATCTGTGAGTCACACCCATGATCTCTTTACAGAGTGATTATCCAGAACTCTCTCTCTCTCAGTACTCATTGCAGAACTTGCATCTTTTTTCTTGCAATATGGGTAGATTTGAATTTGTCAAATCTGTGGGTTCTGATTTTTCACTTGCTGAGTAATTTCTTCTTCAATGTGTCCTTCTCCTCTTGTATTACTATAAGCAGGACAGAGAAAGAAGGCTCTGAGTTTCCGTAGCTTGGTAAACGAATTTGTTTCCTACAAAATTCTTCTTTCCACAAAACACTGGAATATGATTTGGGAAGATTCTCTGCCACTTCACCAGGAGAACTGACTTTTGTTCAAGGTGGAGTAACATATTCAACATCTTCATCTGAGATCATAATACAAGCCTTATCAGTGCCATACCAGCAGTGACCTCCAGGTACTCTAAGCTTTGTCTAGTATGTGTGCAAACCTCAACAGCCAATACTTAATACCTAGGTTGAAAGTCATTTTTAGGTTCTGGAACCAATATATGCATTAGTTCTCTAAGGTCACCATAACCATATACTGCAGACTGGATGGATTAAATAATAGAAACATTTTTTTTTTCTCAATTCTGGAGGCTGAAGTCCAAGATCATAGCACATCTTCTCTCCTTAGCTTGCTGATAGAACCTTCTCTGAATCCTCACATTTTCCTTTTTTGGTACCTCAACATTTATGGCATTTCTTTGTATGTCCAAATTTACTCTTCATCTAAGGATACTATACTTGTTAGATCAGGGCTCACCCAAAGACTTCATCAAATATAAATGTAATTTAATTTAAATAATGATTAATAAATGTAATCACCCATTTTTAGACGAAACTGTCATCAATTATACTCACATTCTGAGTGTGTGTGTGTGTGTGTGTGTGTGTGTGTGTGTGTGTGTGTGTTTGAACTCAGCACCTAGGTAACGTCCTTGAGCTTTTTTGTTCAAGGCTGGAACTCTACCACTTGAGCCAGTCATACTTCCACTTCTGAGTGTTTGGTGGTAATGAGAAATAAGAATCTCACAGATTTTTCTGCCCAGGCTGGCTTCAAACTGTGATTCTCAGATCCCGTTCTCCTGAGTAATGAAGATTATAGTTGTGAGCCGCTAGGGCCTAGCTGAGGCTAGACTTTCAACATATGGATTTACGGATGATATAGGTCAGCCAGTGATGCTCTTAAATTAACAACTAAAGTTAACAGTAAGGCCAAAACTTACAACATGATGAGCGGGGAAGGAGCACAGCCTGAATCCTTCCCAGGAGGCTGTATATCCCTGCTGAGAGAAGTCTGGCATCTTCCTGACTTTCAAACCTTGTGTCTTTGTTTCCTGGGCAGTGGGTCAGGAGGGCTGTGTGGATCTCTGCCATGGTAGGTGGAGTTGCTGATGGGTTTTGGCTCTCAGGCCTCCTGGACCCAGATGGTTCACAGCAGGCCAAAGAGTGAAATTGCTTATGAATTCACTGGTATTTCAGCACTGATTCCATGTCTTGAAATTAAAAGAAAAAAAAAAAACAACCAAACACAGAGTCTGTGGCCATATAAATAAAACCAGAAATAGGTCAAGGAATGTTTGATAAAACTCAGCAGCAGTTGAAATGATGTTTTCTCTAAAGTGCCTGCAACTCACACAGGCTGCTTCTTTACTTCAGTGCTGGGGGCTTATGGGCTTTTGCCCACATCATTCTTATTCTCTCTCTCTCTTTCTCTCTCTCTCTCTCTTGCTCTCTCTCATTCTGCCTGGCTCTCTCGCTCTCTCACTCTTGCTCTCTCTGTGCTGATATTGGGGTACCTAGGTGATGTTCTTTACCATTTATGTTCTAGGCCAGCACTCTGTCATTTGAGCCACATCTCCACTCCTGGTATTTTGTTGGTTATTTGGAGACAAAAGTCTCACACACCTTGCTGCCCATGTTGACTATAAACCTTGATCTTCAGATCTCTACCTCTGAAATAGCTAATGGAATAGCTAGTATTTCAAGTATGAGCAAATAGTGCCTAGTTCATTTGTCTTTTTTGTGTCTTAGTTTATAAAGTGTACTGCACTTTCAGTTGACATTTGGTATTTATATTTTAAGCAAATGATGTCTATATCTTTGCACTAATATTTCTAAGGTTAATTTTTTTGGTTCTGTTCATTTTCTTGGTGCTAATAATGGGGCTGGAACATAGGACTTCAAGATCTCACTGAACATTTTTTGCCTAGCCATACGTCCTTTTCCAGGTTTTTGCTAGTTAATTGAAGCTGGGAGTCTCATGAGATGGATCACTATGGCTCAGATCTCAGCCTCCTGACAACTAGGATTATAGGCATGATCCGTGGCTTCTGCTAGGCTCACTATTTCTTATAAGAATTAAAGAATTAGGGGAGACATTGCCCAAACAGAAACATATTCATTACCTGTGTTATATAACTGTAACTCCTCTGTACATCACCTTTACAATAATAATAAAAATAAATAAACGCATTGCTCCATACTGTGTGCTACTCAGATGATAATGAACTCACATTGCTTCCACCAAACATCTCAGTATGCAATTTGTAGTGTTTCTTTCTCTCCTAGAAATACCCACCTCCATATGCATGTAAAAATGTAGGGCAGCTCAGTTCTGCTCAGCCTCCTCCTTCCCTCTATCACCGTGGTATGCTTCATAATACCTCCACAAATAGATCCACAATCAAGCCCACAGAACCTTCTGATGTTTCCCTCATATTGCTAACTGAAAGTTAAGACTAACTGAGGATAAGACTAACTCAAGAAATCTTCATAGGAGAACCAGCCTGGATTATCCAGAAGCTGTGATGCAATCCTGAGTTTGAATAAGAGGGAAGAAGTTTGTTTCTTGTCAGTTTAGGTTGGGGGTGTGTGTAGTTGTG
Source organism: Dipodomys spectabilis (assembly GCF_019054845.1). NCBI lineage: Eukaryota > Metazoa > Chordata > Mammalia > Rodentia > Heteromyidae > Dipodomys > Dipodomys spectabilis. Next base: position 5,338,871 of record NW_024870813.1, on the reverse strand, counting down.
GAGATGGGAAGGAAGAGAGGGTAGGGGAAAAAACAAAGGAGGAGGCAACAATGCTTGATAAGAAATGTACTCATTACCTTGCCCATGTAATTGTAACCACTCTGTACAGTATGTTTTTTTCTATAAAATCTTACTTAAAAAATGAAAAAAAGAGGGAAGAAGGAATAGTCAGAAAAGACAAGCATGGGATGTGGTGAGGGGAACAGTGGCTGCCGTGTTGTGCTTTGATAGATGCAGAAGGAACTTGAGGAGCCAAGGAATTCAGGCAGCTACTAGAAAAGAGCCAGCTGCAATGAACAGCAAAAGAGCCTTCTCCACTGGCTGCCCGGGGCAGGGACTGGCTTTGCACACTCTTTGATTTTCGCTCAGCGTCACTGAGTTGGGATTGCTGACCACTGGGACTCTAAGGGAGTGAATTTCTGTTGGTTTAAACCAGTACATGTTTTAGCAACAATAGGAAGTTAATAGACCCTTACGCTATCAAATGTCAAATGTGAAATCTTGTATCCTCATTCTTACTGTTTGATTTTTTTGCCATATACAAGCACCACTGAAACCTACTGATTCAAGAACTTATGTATTATATCCATTCCTGTTTTCATTTAACCTTAGTTTAGATAACTGACAGCTTTCCACTTATCGTTTTCCAAGAAGAATCTCTATTTTATGTCTTACTTCTTCTAAACCATTTCCCACATGTTTGTATGAAAACAAAATATGTAACTTTTTTTCTTTGTAAAATCCTGGAATACCTTATGAAGTTCTTTCCCCTTCATCACATTCCTATCTATGCATCACAAAATGATTTAAAAGTCTTGATTCCCCCCAAATTATTCTACAGATACAAATATTCACAGATATATTGAACTTTATTTCTCTGAAAACCTCTTTCTCTCTCTTCTTTTATGAATGTATACATATATATGTGTATACATATAAATGTGTGTAAATACATAATATGTATATTGTATCTTTACACACATACATATAAATATAGATACATATGTGTTGGCATGTGTGTACAGATACATAAGTATGCACGTGTGTGCAAATAGTTGTTTTTGTCTTCATGTTGCCCTCCTAATTTTTTACCACCTTCCTCATTCAGTATCTCACATTATGTTTGGTACATTATTATGTACACAAACAACCTCAAAAGAGTGAATGATACAGTATATTCATCTAAGTCCTTCTGGGTATGACACTATAAAATACATGCTAATAGGGAGAAAAAAGACAAAAAACATAAATAACACTAGCATTATAAGTCCTATCTATTTCAGAAAATGAATTTAGGCGGGGTGTGTGTGTGTGAAGGGGGGGGGAAATGTAATTGCGGAGATGGGAGGGAAGGAATAGTAGAGGAGAAACAAAGGAGGAGGTAACAATGCTTGATAAGAAATGTACTCATTACCTTGCTCATGTGATTGCAACCCCTCTGTACAGTATTTTCACAATAATAAAACGTTATTAAAAAAAAGAGGACACAGCTGCCATGTGGGAAAGCAGCCTAGAGGAGGCAGAGAAATAAGACCCACACTTCCATGTCCCATACCCAGGGCCAACCTCTAGCTGCAGCTATTGAAATCACCACTGAGGTCCATTTCCTGGGACATGTCAGCCTGTTCGAGGCCCTTTATATGTTCCATGGCCAAAGGTAAACTCGAGCTTTGTGTACATGCAGTTTACAACTTTAGGGATCCTCTTCTTTAAAAAAAAAAAGCTATGCAAAGATTATCTAGTAATGTGAGGGAGGGTTTCAAAGATGAGGGACACGAGGAAAATGACAGCAATGACAATATGACAGCTTCCACTGTGTGCTGACTGTGGGCCAGTATGGTTGCAAGGGCTGCCACATTTAATTAACTGACCAACCCTTTGAAATCAATGGTGTTGTCACCAACTTGACATAGCATTTATTCGGCCAGGTAAACAGGTTCTAGAGTCAATCCTCTTCCTCAGCATGTTCTCACATCTCAGCTACAATACTGTGCATTGCTAGTATGCGCATTGCCAGGTTCTGCAGGTCCCTGGGCTATTCCCAGATCACCAGAGGCTCCAAAAACTTCCATCTTCAGGTATGTTCCATGATGATACCATCATGAAACTCCAAGGTCAGCCTTACATTTAATGTGAAATTTGCAACTCTCGAAAGGTTTATAACAAAGAACCAGTCATACACACACACACACACACACACACACACACACACACACACACACACACACACACACACACACACACACACACACACACACACACACATATATGTCTAGAAAGTCTTTCGCTTGTAAGGAACCGTATCTCATTAAGTGGATATTGACCCAAGGAGAAAGCTGAGAGGTGACATTCAGGATTCTGATAGGAATGTATGTGAGAGAGAGTCTGTGTTTAAGGAGAGTACTTTTTGGTGATAAACTCCCAAGTGTGCAAAGTTTACTGCCCCTCCCCTCCTTCATTGGATCATAGACTTATGGATCTGTGTTTTCAAAGTACTCCTTTTGATGAATGCATTTGTTATAAATTCAGTTTTACAAATCAGTCAGCATTTAAGAAAAGGAAAAAGAAGAGAGAAGGGAATGGAGCAGAATAGCATAATGAATTTCAGCATAGCATGGGTAGATCTGCATATACATCTTTATCAAGAATCTCATACTTTGCAAAAATTACTGCAACTCACTGCAAATCACAGCACAAGAGAAAGAGAAATGGAGAGAGAGAGAGAGAGAGAGAGAGAGAGGTAATTAGTAGAGAGAGAAATGAGTATATCCACAGTGTAGAGATACTTCATTTTATCTTTTATTCATTAACTTTTCGTTTGATTTTCTGGCCTCTGTGAGTCAGTTTGATCATCTTTTTTTTAAAAGGGAGAGTGTCGTTTATTTTTATATTAACATAATTAGAGGTTAGTTGGGAGACAAAGCCAGGAAATGTTCTGCACTGTGAATAAAAGCATTTAAATCTTTTCAGCCACATTTCAGGCACTACATTTTTTGGTATTTTGAAAATCTTTACTGAGTTTTTCTCTGAGCTAAATCGTTCTTAAAATTGGTTGATTTTATTACTAAAAAAGAAAGCCCTGAGCTTAAAACTTATAGAGATACATTTTCATCTGAAGGAACTCAAAATGTAAGTAATAAGAACATTGAGGAGTGTATCAGTGTGTGGATAAGTGTTAATTTTCAGCAAAAGTGAAAAATGAAAAATTTTAAGTAATGCAAATTGATACAAATATTTTCCCAAGTATAAAAATTCATTTTTTGGGGGGGTCCGGTTGTGGGGCCTGAACTCTGGGCCTGGGCGCTGTCCCTCAGCTCTTCAGCTCAAAGCTAGCACTCTACCACTTGAGCCACAGTGCCACTTCTGGCTTTTTTCTTTTTGCTTATGTGGTGCTGAGGAATTGAACCCAGGGCCTCAGGCATGCAAGGCAAGCACTCTACCACTGAGCCAACTTCCCAGCCCCCAAGTATAAAAATTCAATGCAGACAACATACTTGTATGTTTGTAACGATATTCTTGCAAATAAAACTTAAAGCTTTCATAAGTGACTTAGACACAAAGCTATCTGTCTATATTAATAAGTCATTTAATTATTTTGGAGGCAGAAAGAATCAATGGCTAATGTCTTATGCATCCCACAGCTTTGAAAAATAATTATCATTGCATGTTTAAACATTTATTGTAGGCAAATGGAAGATAGAACTGTTGAAAATTTTACTTTTTATGGGTACCAGTGACTCCCCCTGTAATTCTATTTACTCAGGAGGCTGAGATTTAAGATAAAGGTTCAAAGTCAGCTTCAGCAGACAAATCAGAGCGACTCTTTTTTCTAATTAACCAGCCAAAAGCTAGAAGTAAATTTGTGACCGCGTGGTAGAACACCAAATTTCAGCGGAAAAAATCTAAAGAACAACACTTGGGCCCTGAGATCAAGCCCCAGTACTAGTATGCACACAACCTTACACAATTTGAAAGATACAGATAATATGCTCAGATGTAAAATCCAGTGGAGAAGAGGCTGCTTTGGGGAGTGATGGGGGAAATTCTCCTTTATATTCATTCTATTAATTGAGGAAAGCATAGAGAAGACTTGAAAAAAGTAGTACATTTTCAAGTGACAGGAAAGACACATAGCAACAAACTAAGGCAGCAAATCTTCGGTGGGGAGGCGGCGGTTACGAAAGTGAAAGAAAGCGTGTAGTTAGCTGGAACCCAGAAATGAGAGAAGGAACACTAGAGAGACAGAGGCTAGATAAAAGCCAAAGAAAATGAGAACATAGTCTCTATTAAGAAATGTAGGTTTCATTTAAATGCAGTGGGTAACCAGTGCGTTTGTTTAATACCTTTGATATTACGTAAGGATTTGATGGTGAGGAAACAAAGTTAAGGAATGGAAAAGCAACTATTGGAGCATAAAAGTATGAAAAATATGGTAGCATGGCTAATATTGGGAGAAGGACTAGTTATGACCTTGTACTTAATTTGTACTGTGAAGGTAGAATGAATTAAATAGAACTTCTGAGTTAACTAGAGTGGGAGAGTGTGTGATGGAACAATGGATTTTGTTTACTATGCTTTGGGATTTTGTTTCAAAAGTCATTTGTCTTGAAGCATTTCCTCTATGCTTTTCTTCCTCCCTCCCTCCCTCCCTCCCTCCCTCCTTCCTTCCTTCCTTCCTTCCTTCCTCCCTCCCTCCCTTCCTCCCTCCCTCCCTTCCTTCCTTCCTTCCTTCCTTCCTTTGTTTCACCAAACTTACACCTGGAATCCATTTGAATTGACATTACTTAGAAATAGGTCATTATTCTGCAGGCATATACCCAAATTTCCATGCACTATTTATTGAAAAGATTGTCCTCTTCCAATGTGTGCATCTTAGCCTTTTGGTTGAAAAACAGTTGCAGGTGTATGTGCTTACTTCTACCACCTCTAAATGTTTCACTTGTCTATGTACCTTGAGTGATACCAGTATAGTGATTGAGTTGGAAATATTAACATGGCATTTATCTGTGTGTGGATGGTTACCATCATCAACATGTAGAGATCACCTGTGGAAAGAGAATAAATGATCAAGAAGGCTTCTGTGCCTTGTGATACACCAATTATTTGGACAGAGAAGGAAGCAATAGCAAAGAAACTCAAGGTAGGGATACAACTATGGAGAGACAGAGATCCTAGAGACACAGGAACAAAAACTTGTCTAGTAAAATAATATTCTCCAATGTCTGAGAGGTTATTTGAAGAGAAGAATCTGGAATTTTGTCTTGAGTGACCAGGTTATTCATCACCTTGTGAAAAATACTCTTCTGAAGATGTTGACACATGCTTGGTTGTGGGATCCAAGAGATGTGTGCAGAATTTGAGAAAAATGGAGGACATTCTCTTCAGAGCGTTGATTGTGAACAGAGTCAGGTGCTGGAGAAAGAGATCAAAGACTTGAGATTCATAATGAAAAATATTGAGACACAGTCCTTCAAAACATTGTGCAGGAGAGGAATAGTCTAAAAAAGTACTCATGGACACGTTGGCTGTGAGAACTTATTCTTCTCATCTGTAAAACAGTGTAGTAGTTCTAGGTGATTTCCAAGCTTGAATATTTGAGAAATTTATTACTGTTATTATCCATATGCTATTAAGCAATGTTGAAGACAGGAAATATACCCTGAGGATATTTACTCCTTAAGATTTTCTTTTGCATATTTTTGTCCAGTAACCATAAGAATCTTGCATAGGAGGGAGAATTAAATAAGAGGAAACGTAAACAGTAACATAATCTTGAAAACACATCCACTTTGGACATATGTTAACTACTATATTTCTTCTTATACTACACTATTAGAAGACAGGATGACTTTCCCAGCAAGTTAGATGTATAGCAACAATATGAATAACAATTAAAAGTACCAGCACTGTTTATGTTCAAATTCCTGTTACGTTATTTTCAATACTTGAGTGAAAATTAGGTATAGTATATTTATCAAGTTGAGTATTCTGTTTTTCACAAAAATCCCATTGCTAAAAATTTAATGAAAATACTAGGTGCCAGTTACTCACACCTGTAATCTTAGCTACTCAGGAGGCTGAGATCTGAGGATCACGGTTCAAAGCCAGCCCAGGCAGGAAAGTCCATGAAACTCTTACCTCCAATAAACCACCAGAAAACCAGAAGTGGTGCGGTGATTCAAGTGGTAGAGCACTTGACTTGCGCTGAAGAGCTGAGGGAGGGACAATGCCCAGGCCCAGAGTTCAAGCCCCACCCAACCAAAAAACAAACAATTATGAAAATAAACCTAGTCTTTTTATTTTACTACTAGTAAAATGCAAATATAGATATGCAACTCTGCCTGTCCAAATATTAAATTAGTTGGAATAAGTAAAAATCACAATGCGTTGGAGCCAGAATGTATAAAAGAAAGCTAGTGTGCAATGACTTTGATAGCTTCAGAATTTCATTCTAGTTATGGAGCTCTGACTTACCAGCTGGGAGCATGGCTCATGCCTGCAATTCTACTTGCTCAGTATGTTGAGATCTGAGGATTACAGTCTGAAGGTAGTCTGGGGTAAGAAAGTTCTTGAGACTCTTGTTGAATTTCTCTTCTTTGGGGGTGGGGGGCGGTCCGGTCGTGGGGCCTGAACTCTGGGCCTGGGCGCTGTCCCTCAGCTCTTCAGCTCAAGGCTAGCACTCTACCACTTGCGCCACAGCGCCACTTCCGGCTGCTTTTCTTTTTGCTTATGGGGTGCTGAGGAATCGAACCCAGGGCCTCATGTATGCAAGGCAAGCGCTCTACCACTGAGCCACCTTCCCAGCCCAAACATTTATGTTTACTATAGGTACAATTTACAGATTTCTCGAACTTAATGGTTTTTGTTTTGTTTTGTTTTGTTTTTTGTCTTGGGGCCTGCACTCTGGGACTGGGCTCTGTCCCTCAGCTCTTCAGCTCAAGGCTAGCATTCTACCACTTGTGTCACAGCGCCACTTCCGGCTTTTTCTGTTTATGTGGTACTGGGGAATTGAACCCAGGGCCTTACGCATGCAAGGCAAGCACTCTACCACTGAGCCACCTTCCAAGCCCCGTTCTTGAGACTCTTATCTCCAATTAATCACTAAAAACCTCGAAGTGGAGCTGTGGTTCAAGTGGGAAAGTGCTAGCCTTGAGTAAAAGAGCTCACAGACAGTGCCCAGGGTCTGTTCAATCCCCAGGACTGACTCACTCTCTCTCTCTCTCTCTCTCTCTCTCTCTCTCTCTCTCTCTCTCTCTCTCACACACACACACACACACACACACATACACACCACACGCAACGAAGGAAAGAAAGGCACTGTTAAGATGTTAACACCTGGATCTAAATGTAGATTCATAGATTCAAGAAGGGTTGGGCCTGAGAGACAGCTGATGACAAATGTTCAAAAAATGCTGGTGTTGCAGTTCTAGCCAATATTCACAATATAAGATAATTTTCTTGGATGATCTTTTCCATTGGTGAATAGGCTTTGCAGTAGTATTCTAATATTCTTTCTGAATCTGTTTCTAAAAATTGATCTTACAACTTCAGAATCACAGGACTTGAGGAAGATGGTTGCACATAACAAGTATAAATTGTGGCCCATATTGCCTATCAGCTAATAAGCACTGTAGATCAAAGTACATAGTCAAGAGTTTTAAGAGTGGTTTAGCAGGCGATGTGATCTCCAGATTGGTGAATGTATGACTCTGGAAGAATACTGTAGTAATCTTTAATATAACCAGTATGAAGTTGCCAAAAAAAAAACTCAGAAGATACAAATGGAAAAAGTCATTTTTCTTCTATGACCTTAGTTCTGCAACAGATTAAAAAAAGTTAGAACCAAACTACAATAAAATCAATACTCTATCATTTGGATTGTTATGTATGATTTTAGGGAATGGTTTCCATTAATTTAGTCTGAATTTTTGACTGTTACTCCTTTTAACAAAATAATGTTTCAACCATTACTATTTTAATTCAGTAACCCTTTAGTCTCCAGAGTGATCTATGTAAATTCACTAACCTATCATTTGCGTGATTACTGGTAAGTTGATAATATATTTAGATCATAAATTTTGAGCGTAGCCACAGAAAAAATGAACTTAGGTTGACCCCTCAAGTGTCATTCAACTTGCTTAGGATTCTCTTTTCTAAATATAAGTAGTATAACTACAAAAGTAAAATAATATTCTATTATTTGTATATACTTAATTATGGTAAAAACTGTCATTTCTTCGATGTTGCAGAAACATTTTTTTCATTTAATATATAACCTTGTAATATAATTTTCACCATCTTTATGTAGTTGAACAATGGGGTTTCAGTTCAACATGTCAGTTTATGAGTGCCATGCGTTTTGATCAATGCCATCATTCCCCTCAGTTTCTCCTCACCCCACTCATCTCGTTATGTGCCTACATTTTCATCTGTGTATATTAAATGTCATAACTGCATTTCCTATCTTTCCTTTCTCCATTTTCTTCCCCGCCCTGCCAAACACATGTTTCAGCTTTCTGGTGTTCATTTTGTTCAACTGTAAGTTGTTGGAAGGAGCTATACCACTATGATCATCCCGTGCATATATCATACTTTAGTCAGTACATTTGTGTATATGTGTGTAAGATCCTGTGTACATCTCTGTCTATATTTTCATACATTTGCAATGTAGACCTAACTTCTACATATGACACAAAGTGTGACGTTAACTTCTCTGGTGTTGATTTATTTCATTAACATGCTTTTTCCCAAGTCCATCTATTTTCCTGTAAAATGATGCAATAAAATAAATTTAGACTTTGTATATGAATTTTACTCATTGAAACCCATTAAAGGATTGAATGTAGTTTATGATATAAACAGCATTGTCTTTTAGAGACATTTGCATTTACATCCAGTGGAATTTTCTGAGCATACCACCAGGACCAATACACCTTGCTGGAAATATGCTTTTAATTATTATTAGTTTAATTATTAATTGTTACTTAGCCTGGCCTAATGGATAATTTATACATAAGAGAGTAGCTTTCTGTTGCTCTTCTGTCTTCTCACTGGATTATGATTATCGTGGGTGCTTTGTTCTGGAGGTATATTTTTTTGTTTTTCTCAGAAGAGTGCATTTTCTTTAGATTTGATGTTTTGTACTTGGTTGTAAAGATGTCAGTTTTTTCAGTCCATCTAGGTTAGCCGAGTTCTTTGTAGTTGCCTTTTCTTAGTCCTTGTGTATTTCAGAGTTTTTAAATCTTGGTTTTGTTGGAATTCAGGGCCTAATGCTGGCTAGCCAGTCACTCTACTACTTGATCCATAACTCAGCACTTTTCTTGTTAGTTATTTTTCATGGAGCTTCAGGTCTTTTGCCAGCCTGGACCCCAATGTTCCTACTTGTGCTTTCTGCATAGCTGGGATGATTAGTGTGAACCACCATGCCCAGCTTTATTGTTTGAGAGGGGGGTCTCCCTAGCTTTTGGCCTGTGCTGGCTTCAAACCATGATCTTCTTGACTTAAGCATCTCTAGACATTAGCCATTTGTGCCTGCCCCTTTTAAAATAATTGAATTGAGAAATTTTTTGCCCTCAATTTTATGGAATTTGGTTTCAGTTTTTAATATTTTCTTTTCTATTTTTGTGGTAGCTCTGAAATGTTGGAATGTCAATTTTTTCTTTGGCTGAGAAAAGTTATTTTATATCGTTTCTATGATAACCCACTGGTTCTATTTATTTTTCTCCTCTTGGATTTCTTTCTTGTGTGAATTTGGTCTCTCAGATGTATCTTCCATGTGTCCCGTTCTCTCAGCATTTTCATGCATTAATCTTCTGAATGGAATTCCTGATGAATGCCTTTGGTTTTCTCCCTCATTTGATTTTCTTCCAATGTTTATCTCAGCACCTTTACCTATGTTGTTTTCCATGCATCATAGACCTTCACACTCTACGCCCACATTTAATGTTTCAGATAAACAGTATATGCTTGTCACAAAAAGTCAAGTCATACTATGTTATTACATGGTACAAGAATATAAGGGATGGCAGAAAATATATGACATTTCTTATGGAAATCCATTTCCATCCTGCTGAAAGTTTTCTTTTTCTATCAGACTTTCTGATGTGTTTCACTGTTTTTCCTCAGACTCCTCACTTGGTTTTCTGTTTGTTAGGACTATTAACTCTATTGAAAGGCATCTGTACTGTGTGTGGCACCAACTCAAAACAGTCCATCTAAGCTGGGCTATGGTGGCTTGTAATCCTAGCTGCTCAAAAGTGGCTGGGATTGTCAGGTTCCTTGTTTTAGGCCAGCCCACACAAAACAAGTAAGTGAGACTTTATGTCAACCAAGCAAAGAAGCTGGGCCTGATAGTCCTCATTTGTCATCCCAGCTACATGGAAAGCATAAATAAGAGGATTGTGGTCCAAGCTGGACAAAGAAGAAAACCTTATTTGAAAAAATAACAAAACCAAAAAATTTTGTGTTTATCACTCAAGTGGTAGAGAACCTACCTAGCAAGTATGAAGTGCTGACATCAAATCAATACCATCAACAAACAAAACAAGGTATCCCCCATTTTTAGTTTTTCTTTGTTCTTGTTGTTGTTGTTGTTGTTTTTAGCTTTTATGCTTGTTGTTGTGGGTTGCCTATAGTTAGGAACAGCTTAAAGGAAAGCTTTGGTATTTTTGTTGTTATTTACAACTACTTGCTAAAAGAAAAGCTTCTCTTTCTGTATTTAACTGTGTAGATAGTCCTTCCACACTGATTTTTGTCTTAAAAAACAATCTATTATAAATGCATTCTTTACATAGCACATAATGATGTTTCAGTCAAAACCAGATCACAGACATGATGGTGGTCCCATAAGATAATATGGAGCTAAAAAGTGTATATTTCCTAAGGATGTTGTAGCTCCAGTAACATCGTAACATCATAGTGCAATGGATTCCTTGTGTGCTTGTGATAATGCTGGAATACACAACTACTGCTAGTGCCATTCATGTAAAAACACAACATATGTACTTTCGGTAGAGAATACTAGATCATGATACTAAAAGGCAATATTACTAGTTTTCACTATAGGTTTTTTTCATTATTTTAAGGTGGGTTTTCCCTATTCACTAAGAATCTATTATTTCATGTAAATCACTGTGGCATTTTCTGCCCAACAGCCTCAGACAGCTCATGTTTCTTGCGCATCCTGATTGCATTGGGAGACCACAGTAAGGATTTTCTTGCACTTCCTAGGATGAGCGTATGCTCTGACGTTCCTGTCTCTTAGTAATACATTCCTCAAACCTATTCCTGTCTCAAAGCACGTGTAGCTGTCCTTCTTACGAGTGCAGGTGGAGTGTGGTTGAGGATGAACCTACTTCTCTAGGGTCTTTATGGTTTCTTAATCATACAGAGACCTCTGTAATGTATGGGCCTGGCTTTTTGCTTTTTTTGTTTCTTTTTTAAATCAGTTCCTTCTTCTAGACTGACCCAGGCTTTTTATGTTGTGGGTAATTCCTCTGCAAGTATATTCAGAAGGACTTTAATCATCCTTACTTTACTAGAAAGTTCTTGGCCACTCAGCACTTGATCCTTTCCATCTAGCATAGATTTTTTTTCTTTCATTTTCTTCTTAATGTATAATGATTGCCATTGCTAAAGAAACTGTTGCTTTCAAATTTCCAGAATAGAAAGAGGACAGTTGTTTGACTATTTACACCATGTGAAATTTCTTTATTAAAGGATTTCATAGTGTTAGCTCATTTTTTTTTTTTTTTTGGTCGGTTGAGGGGCTTGAACTCTGGGCCTGGGCGCTGTCCCTCAGCTCTTCAGCTCAAGGCGAGCGCTCTACCACTTGAGCTACAGCGCCACTTCCGGTTTTCTGGTGGTTTATTGGAGATAGGAGTCTCACGGTCTCTCCTGCCCAGGCTGGCTTTGAACCGCGATCCTCAGATCTCAGCCTCCTGAGTAGCTAGGATTACAGGCGTGAGCCACCAGTGCCCGGCTAGTGTTAGCTCATTTATGACAAATAGATAAGGCAGCTCACAGCCATTAGGAACAGGAGAGTAGTCAGAATATTCTGTCTGTGGTCTAAAAGAATTTGTGGCATGTCATAATATTTACACGAGGCATGGAAATGTTACATTAGGCAAATTTTATATCTATACTGTAAATCCCTTTGACCGTTGGTCATTTAGCTGAATTTCATAAAAATGTTGCCATTAGCATAGTTTGAAATGAGATAACTGGAAAGCTTATGGAGATCTACTTTCTCACATTCTAACCTCTGTCACAAAGCAATGGTATTTTTTTTTTTTTGCCAGTCCTTGGCCTTGAACTCAGGGTCTGTGCACTGTCCCTGAGCTAAGACTAGCATTCTACCATTTGAACCACAGCTCCACTTCTGGCCTTTTCCGTTTATGTGGTGCCAAGGAATTGAACTCAGAGCTTCATGCATGCTAGGCAAGCACTCTACCACTATGGCACATTACCAGCTGAAAACTGCTATTCTTTATCAAAACATAAGCTTACTGAAAAACTAAAAACAGTGCAATACAACGAAATATACAAGATACTGTATTCTGAGTAGGGTAAATATATTTACGTATGGCTGCCAATCAGCACTTGCTTTTTTCTATTATGTAACCAAGATGAATGTGCATTTGGAAAATGAGAGGATGCTTTGTGTTAGTGCTTCTGATTATCATGCTGAACCCATGGGAAAATAAGAGGAAGGAGGGAAGAGAGAGAAAAAAGAGGGAGTAGGAGGGAGAGAAGAAAAGGCAAGAATTGCTGTGTGGGTGGCCTGTGTATATGTGACACAGATGCATAATTTTGGAAGTTTGAAATGTCTATATCATCATTTTGGAACATTTCCAAATAGTGCAATGCTGTGGTTGAGCTAAAATGAATTGTGGGTATATTTAAAATGGTCCTGAGCATAAATGTAGTCCCATATGAAACAAAAAATTCTCTGTTAATAATTACTCTGCCTTAAAACTATATATTAAAAAATTATCTAATAAATTCAGCAAGGTTTCCGTGAATGCCCTAGAATGTGGTTCTTCACAATTAAGACAAATCTAAAACTGACTTACAAAGTTCCTCATTTACACATAATATTGCCAAATTAATTGCTTTCGGTAGCTTCTGCTCAGCACACTGAGTATCTAGGAGACCTCTGGGCCTTGCACAGGGACACACTGCTTATCCTGGCATGCTGGCTCTCCTGTGTTCTAATGCCCCCTGACTGCTGAACCCGGTACCCAATCATGCTATGTGTGCCTTTAGCTCTGAGTATTCCAGTTCCCTTGCCCTTCTGTATTCCTCTGCAGGTTCTCTAGCAAATGTCCTTTTCCAAGGATCTGTAGCTCATGCTGTCAGTTTTGTAGCCTCGAGCGACACCTCCATTCACTTTGTAGACTGGCTGAATTTTCGTCCCTACTTCCCTTAAGTCAGTAAAATGCAGGCACTCACATATGTATTTGGAGGCCCTTAAACTCCATGTAGTGTATACCAGCTATGTAGCCTTCAGCATGATATCTCCTATCGCTAAGCCTTATCTCTGTGTCAGTAAGATAGAGGTGGTAGTATGAGTATAACAGAGCTTGGTAGCATTGAGATACCATCTGAATATTAGGTAGCATAGTGCTTGGGCTATAATAGATTTCAAAATAAACACAGCATCGCCTATGATTCCTATCAAGTGCTCTTGCTATCGCTATTGTATGATTCATTGGTCTATAATCTCTTCCTAGCTTTGAGCTCCTTGGAGGCAGAGCCTGATCTAGAGTTTGCTTGTGTACCCCTAAAGATCCAGCATAACTTCTTACATCAAATTTGCATCAAATTGTGTGCATATACTTATATTTAATTTAGTCTTCCTCTACAGATGGTGCTACAAGAGGATTTAAAGTGTCTGTTTATGTGTACAGTGAATCTGGACCAGAGTCCACCCTTTCATCATTGGGCCCTACTCACACCTACCCTTTGCCCTACCTGTCACATTGAGCTTCCCACTTTATTCATTTATTTATTGTGCTGTGCCACCTCAATTGCGTCTACCGTGTTTAAATGGAGCAGGGCCCAGAAGTTCATGAATCTTCATGCATAATGATGTATGGCTTCTACTTCAGCTCTATTTTATAGGATCCAGTAATACTCCTCTTTTCTTGCAGAGACCAGCTAAGGCTTAGATGTCACATCTCTCTAAGAGTTTGTTTGGCAGTAGCACTTCCCGTGTGCTGAATGATGTGGCTTTGGCTGAGTTTAAGAGCTAGCATATAAAGAGGATGGTTATGCCTGGGGATAGTCTCAGTTCCAGCAAGATGAATGTTTGAGCTAATATGAAAAGGTGAGCTGTTGGAGTTAGGATGTTGAATCTTATAAAACATCCGTTAGGTCTACTTACACTAACTTCTTCGCATATCCCCCCAGCCTCCTGTCTGGGATCTTTTCTCTGCTCGGTCATTTAGACAGGGAACTTTGCTGGATGTTGGGCCTTCAAGCCTTCTCAGATCTATTCCACAGGAATGAATGGCTACCTATTGGGTCTTTCCAGTCAGAAAACATAAGATTTGGTCTTGCCACCACTATTATTTCTATGTGTAGCTTGTTGATATTCTTGAATCTTCTGAGTGTCAGCTTTCTCTTTTGTTTAAATTTGTTTCATCTTTTTATGATGATCCTGGGATTTGAACTGAGGGCCTGAGCACTGTTCCTGAAGTATTATTTTGTTCAAGGTTTGCATTCTACCATTTGAATCATAGTCCTAGTGTTGGCTTCTTTTCTCAAGGCTAGCGCTCTATCACTGACCCATGACTCCATTTCTGGCTTTTTAGTCCTACTTGGACTGGATTCAAACTGTTAACCTCAAATCTCAACCTCCTGAATAGCTAGGATTACAGGCATGAGCCACTGGTGTCAAGTTTCTTATATATTTTTTTGATAAAAAATAAAGGTGATATTGAGGTAAGTTTAGTGACAATCTAAGGTCGTTTATGTATAACTACATATATACATCTATATAGAGTTAGATATCTATATCCTCAGATATCTCCATATGTAGAGACGCAGACACATATCTACATATGGATAGGTCTGCAATTTTTTCTCTTTAGGCTAATGAATATCCTTGAAGACTTATAAGTCACGGGTGCCACGATCAAGTTGTAATTTAGATACATTTCTTAGATGGTAGTGTGAATGATTGGGAAGCAAGCTCCTGACTTCCTATCATAGTCCATATTGCATGCATCAGGAAACCTGGAACCATAGCTTTAACATATTTCAATCAACAAGCCAACTATTTATCATGTCCACACTTCTCTGTCTTTGGTCTCAACCTATCAGTTTTTTCCTTCATCTGTAATTGCTTCCTAATTTGTTCCCAATACATTTCAAAAGAGAATATATTCACCTTACCTATGTAGCAAGCACTACTAATGGAGTATAAAAGCTGGATAATGAGTTGCTTGAAAGGAAATCTCATACTAATGAAATACTTGGCAATATGATAGTTTGTGTAATTACTCAATTTGTCTCATTTTTATTTTTCAAAAATATTTTATTGTTATTATAAAGGTGATATACAGAAGGGTTACAGTTACATGAGTCAGATAGAGTATATATATATATATATTTTAATGTCACCCTTTCCCTCACTCTGTCTCTTATTTTTAAGTGGGATTACTGGGATAAAATTGTTCTGACACTTTTTTCCTCTTTCTTAATAATTTTATTCAATTTATGAATTGATTTTGATGTGTGTATATGTGTGTGTGTATGTGTGTGTGTGTGTGTGTGTGTGTGTGTGTGTGTGTTTAAGTGAAGGTATTAGGGCTTGAACTCAGGGCCTGGGCACAGTCCTTAGCTTTTTCACTTAAGGCTAGTGCTCTATCACTTAACCTACAACTCCACTTCTGGCTTTTTGCTGGATAATTGGAGATAGGGGTTTCATGGACTTGTCTTCCCAGGCTGGCTTCAGAGTATGATCTTCAGATCATAGCCTCCTTAGGGACTAGGATTACAGGCATGAGTCACGGTGCCAGGCTTTGTTTTGATTTTTCATTAAATTTATTGTTATTATAAAGATGATGTACAGAGTACACATCTTTTTGGACAATGTCACCCTTCCCAGGCTCTCTCCCAGTTTTTCCCTCCTGTCCCCACCTACAAGTTGTATAGTTCATTTTCAACATAGTGTCTAGAGATGCTTTGATTTTTATTGCAACACACTGACCAAAACAATATACAATATACAAATTCAAAATTAGAAGGAAATAGACATCAGTATGTATTGTTTCCTTTATTCTCCCTACTTTGGTGAATAAAACAACACTACCTTAATTAAGCTCTATTAACATATAGACAAAGAGCGTATTTTAAAATCATTTTCTGTCATTGTTTGAAGAAAGCACCTATGACTGTCATTGACAATCTCCTCTTTTTTCTTAAGAGGAAAAGTATACAGTAGATAAACTAGGAAAAAGAGAGTGAAGACAGTAAAGAGAGAAAAAGGAATTAATACACAGAGCACAGAGAAGGCTCAAGAAAAGTCTGTGCTACATCCTCAAAGACATACTTTCTATTCATAATAGAGCTAATAAATTTATAACCTTGCTTTCTAACTCAAATGACTTGTTTGTATAATGCTGGTTTTCTAATTTCCAATAGAAAATTGGTTTTCCCAAATTAAGAAGCAAAAGGAAACTGCCTTTTTAGCCACTACAATATTAAGCTACCCAAATTATTTTATATTGTAGTGTCTGAATTCCTCCTTTAAGTTTTAGGAATCTGTTTAGCTGTGATTAGTGACTTTGTTTGGAGCCCAATAAAAACCTCATGCAATTTCACTCTTATTACACATCCATGTTTCCAAAATTTGAAAATCCTTATAAGTGAACTCTCAACTTATACTACAATACTTTCTATCCAGAATTTCTTTTCAGTTATCCTGAATATCTTTTATTATGTTGTGTCCTGAAAACTGAGATATAAAAGATTTCAAATCAGCCCCCAAATTGTGCCTGCAATTGTTCCGAATATTTTTATTCTTGTGCCTGTGAAAAAAAAGTTCTTTTTTTTATTATTGTGAAAATACCATACAGAGGGGTTACAGTTACATGGACAAGATAATGAGTACATTTCTTATCAAGCATTGTTGCCTCCTCCTTTGTTTCCCCTTCCCATCCCTTCCCCTCTCCACCTCCCCATCCCCACTCCTCCTTACCACTCCCACCCCCCACTCTCCATAAAAGAAATGCAAATCAAAACAACATTGAGATACCACCTCACCCCAGTTAGAATGGCTAGAATCAAGAACTCTAATAACAACTGATGCTGGAGGGGACATGGACAGAATGGAACCTTACTACATTGTTGGTGGGAGTATAAACTTGTTCAACCACTTTGGAAAGCAGTATGGAGGTTCCTCAAAAGACTCCACATAGAGCTCCCCTATGACCCAGCAATCCCACTTTTGGGCATTTACCCAAATGATCACAAACAAGACCATACTAAAGCTACCAGCACAACTATGTTTATTGCAGCATTATTTACCATAGCTAAGATATGGAAATAAAGTTCTTACTCTAGAGAACTTATTACTTTCAGGACGAGACACACACCTCAAAAAAAAAAAAAGCCAAATTGCATTGTCTTTTGAGTCTACTAAGGTTTCTCATCTCACAGTATTTGTCTCTCCTTTTTGGTGTCTAGCTCATCTAACTTTAATAAATTTCTCCTGCATTTTATGGTCCCACTATCCACCCTTACCACATCTGGGAACATTAAATGTGTCATAAAAATATAAGTATTTTTCTTATATAAAACAGATAATCGGGATGGAGGATACCACTAAGTGTTGAGTCTTTGCCTTGCATATGCAAGGTCCTGGATTTTTATAGCAAGCCCCACAAAGAAACAAACTTAGAAACTGTGTCCTTAGGTGTTTCTACTAATTGTGTTCTTTTGCATTGGGTACAATGTGTAGATTGACCCTTATGTGTCTTTTTTTTAATAAGTATTTTTTTATTGTGAATATACCATACAGAGGGGTTACAGTTACATGAGCAAGGTAATGAGCACATTTCTTACCCAGCATTTTTGCCTCCTCCTTTGTTTTCCCCCTACCATCCCTGCCCTCCCATCTCCACAGCTAACCCGCCCCCCCAAAGTTGTAAAGTTCCTACTAAAGCTACCAGCACAACTGCCTGCCTGCAGTTAAGGGCTCAATCCTTCAGCTGTACAGAGAATTCAACTGAATTGTTTAGGCTGCAGGCCTGACACACAGTTGTGTTTGGAGTTTGTCTTCAGTTTATATGGTTAAAATTTATCTGTTGAGGAAATATGCACCTTAGAACAGAAAAAGATACACTGCTGGCTTTACCTCTGTGGCCCATGTAGGTTGCATGAAGAGGAGCAGGTTTCATTCTCAGGAAAGTTCAATGACCCCTACAAAGTGTCCCATGGATTTGATTCCTTAAAATACACAGGAAGAGAATAACAGAATTGGAGCATTTTGAAAGTAGTTACTGTATATATCAGGTTGAGAGTCAAGATACTGTTGAAGTAAGAAAGCAATTTAGAACTGGCAATCCTAATAGCAGGAGGAGGGACCTCCCAAATCACCTGACCTAGTAAGTCACCAATGAAAATGATGCCGTAAACTATGTAACAATGTAGGTAATGGGTTTGCATATTTGCAGCATTTACTCTCAGTGAATATCCCATGTCTCAAACTGGCTCTCCATCATTCCGGTAAGGACATCACTTGGAATTTAAACTCATATTTCAAATCCATGCCCTTCAATTGCTGCCCTTGAAATTATGGTCTACTAAGCCAGCACCCTTCCTTGTGCTCTGAGCTCCACACTACTGGTCAAATATAAAATGTCTGCTTCCTTCTTCCTGCTTATTTAGAAACCACCATAAATGTTCCATGCTGCAATAGAGTGGGCATATGGCATACTAGCTGTTCATTTCTTCAGCCCTTTGTATTTCATCTCCCAGGTTGAGCGAGAAGAGAGAGCAATTAAATTCAGTGAAATACTAAGAAAGGAGCTTCATCGATTTACCTGGGGGTAAATACTAATGATGAATCTAGCTATGTCCTTTCTGACAGTCTCTGGACTGGTATGTAATTCAGATAATATTTAAATTGGGGTGAAGGACAAGCATGACTTATTGGTGTGTGTGTGTGTGTGTGTGTGTGTGTGATGGTCCTGGATTTGAACTCAGGTCCTATGCATTGGCCTTAAGCTTCCTTTTGCTAAAATTAGTGCTCTATCACTTGAGCCACAGCTCTTCCTTCCCACCCCTTCCTCCTCCTCTTTCTTCTTTGTATTGGAGATAAGAGTCTCATGGACTTTCTTGCCTAGGCTGGCTTTGAAGCTTGCTTCTCACATCTCAGCCTCCTGAGTAGCTAGGATTACAGGTATGAGACACTGGTATCTGGCTTTCTTCCTACTTTCCTACTTTTCCATTAAGATTCAGCATTCCATTAAGATTCATTGTACTCTCACTTCAAATACCAATTGAAAAGGTCTTGGTTGCTGCCTAAGTACAATTGACAGAAGTAGAAGCCTATGATGCTAATGCATCACATGCCCGACAAATAACACTGCAAACAATTTGCTTATCCTCACAGACTATATTATCAAAATAGACACCAAGAACATGAGGAAGTTGTAAAGTTTTTGAAATATCAATGGATGAGCTTAAGCCTAAACAGATAGGGTTTTTTCAAGCTGTACAGGAATGACAATCTTCTCCACTGATTGTTAATGCCACCCTTAGCACACAACACAATAGTTTTTAAAGTAAAGAAGTGCCACACACTCAAAATCAGAAAACTTGAATCATATATTCACTCCTGTTGTTGCTAAATACCACCACTTCAACACCCCCACTGTGTTTCCCAGGCTGACTTTCCCAGTTGCATCTCTTCTCCAAACCTCAAATGGAAGAGAAAATCTTGAGGTTGACTTTACCTTTCTTATAGGTGTCCTTAGGCAATATGGTGAATATGTGTCTAAAGGCTCAGCATTCAATAAGAACGTTGACACGCAGTTTGCACCCATTGGGTCTTTATCTGTCAGTTCAATTTGAGCAACTCTGGAATCTAAGGTCAGGGTTGTGGCCATAAGGTGTTAAGTTCTGTGTGGTTTGGCACCTTTTAATTTTTCTTTTTTTGTACCAGTCTTGGTGCTTGAACTCAGGCCTGGGTGCTGTCCCTGAGCTATTGTGTTCAAGGTGAGTGCTTTACCTCTTGAGCCATAGCTCCATGGCTAGCTTTATGGTGTTTAATTGGAGATAGATAAGAGTCTCCATAACTTTCTTGCTGGAGCTGGCTTTGAACTGCAGTAGTCAGATCTTAGCCACATGAGTTGCTAGGATTACTGGTGTGATCCCTCACACCTGGCATGGTCTGGAGGAACTCAGGTGCAACCTACGTATCAGGTGTGGAATTGTTCTGGGTATCTGGGTAATTACAGAATTCTCTACCCTTAGAAATCAGCAGTGTACTTCAGCAGCTAAGTAGAGATGGAGAGAATTTCATGCATATGTTGCTTAATAGTTGTAGTAGTTGTGAGAGTTCTTAGGTAATTATTGCTGTTAATAATCATAAAACGCTGAATTTACTTGTGGGCCTTCAGTGAAAAAAAATTGTTCATAATAACTAATAACTATTATTATTATAAAATTAGGTTATCTGCTAAATTGTTACCATTCTGGCATTTGAAACACAAAAATGAACTAGAGGGCAGCTTTATGCCAAATATGTTTGGTCAGTAATTTAGGGATTCTTTGCATATGCATAGCTTGGCATATTCAATTTTACTATTCTCCAAATAATCTGAAAGGGATTTTTGGCTTTCTTCAACTCATGAGGACATCCCAGAAGTGTACTATATGCTTTATTTCCCATCTCCCATTTCCTTTCCATTAGCCAGGTATGTCAGAAAACAGTTCCAAGGCCAGGTGCCCTGTGTCCCAGCTTCCTTTGTCGCTCTCAAGGCTGTAGGGAAAATGCATGATTTGTTCATTCTTTAAAAAATTGTCAAGTGCTGACTAAGCTCCAGGCATTATGAATGGGTACTTATGAAGTGGGTAGAGCAATGACATGATTCAATTCACTGTTGCAAAAGATCACATCACTGTTTGCTTTGTGGAAAATACTAAGGGGTTTCAGAGAGGGGGCTAGAGGCATGGAGACCAGTGAAAAGGAGACATGTAAGTTTGAAAGGAATTATTTAATACAATTAGAAAATCTGAGGTAGAACTTTAGAAGAGGATACTCTGGTCATGAATTGCATATTAGTAGCTAACAGGGAAGAAGAAGAGAGATGAACTGATTCGGGGGTAGGCTTATGAGTAACCATCCTGAATTTAGAAACATCATTGTGTTTGAGACTCATGTACAATACACTAGTGAAGCAGTGATTAATCCTGAGCCTACACCCTATAGAGGAAGCCTAGAGATCCCTTTGAGGTGGCAAACTGAGGAGGTAAAAGTAGGAAAAGGTGGCGAAGGAGGCTGAAGACACAGCGGCCCCAGGAGAGAGTGCTGTTTCAGAAGCCAAGAATGATAGAGTGGGCCATTACATTGAAGGTTCTTTAGAGACAGAGGAAGACTTATTTGGCATGTGTCCATTATATTTGGCCACCTGGGGGTTTCTGGCGACCACTATAAGAGAAAACGCTGTACAGAGTATTTAGAACAGAAACTAGGTTGGAGAGATCTGAATTAGTGACTGAAAATCCAACAACAGGATGTTTATTACTATAACATTTGAGAAATGTCAACAGAGAAAGTCAGTAGAGAAATGGGGCGATAATGCAGATGCCATAAAGCAAAGCAAATTTGTGTTTTGTTTTTAAAAGTGATTCCTTAAAACAGCATGTATTAAAGCAAGTTGTGAGCTATTATCAGTCTTCAAATGTTTTATATCACAGTCATCCTTTAAAATACTCACTAGAGAAGAACAGGAAATAGAGCGTATTTATGTGGTTAAGGTAGGGGTTTTAGTATGCTATGAAAGCAACATGTCTACAACACATGTGCAGATGTATTTATGGGCTTTTGTGTGGCATCACACCCAGGGTCTTATAAATTTTACCACTGAGTCATAGTTTTGGTTCCTAAAATACATTAACTTTTGAGGCATTCAGCCCCTTTCTGTGTTGACTATTTTTGAGATAGGGTGTCACTTTTTTCCCTGGGCTGCCTAGAACTGCAATCCTCCTATTTGTGTTTCCTTTGTTTCTGGTAAAGTATGGGCCACTGTACTAGCTATTCTGTTCCCCTGTGATTTGGGCTGATACTCAGGACCTCTGGTCCCTATCACTGGTGTAGATTGGAGTCTTGTGAACTTTCATACCCTGTCTGGCCTTGGGCCAGAATCTTCCAGCATCCAGCTCTGCAGCAGCTAGAATTACAGGCTTGAGAAAGAAAATCTCTGAGCAGGCAGGAGAGAGAGACAACCAAAACCAGGATAATGAGGAACTCTTCTCTCCACTCTTGCTTTCTTCTTTTCCTACCACTGCTCATGCTATTTCCAAGTAGTCACTAGCAACTTGTGTGTCAAGTAGCAAATCTCTTCATTGCACAGGTAGGTGTGGTGGGGTTTACATTTTTGTCATTGCTGATGTCTTTTAGTAGGTGCTGTGATTTGGTTTTATTTATTTATCTATTTATTTATTGTCAGTTGTGGGGCCTGAACTCTGGGCCTGGGCACTGTCCCTCAGCTCTTCAGCTCAAGGCTAGCACCCTACCACTTGAGCCATAATGCCAGTTCCGGCAGTTTCTGCTTATATGGTGCTGAGAAACAGAACCCACGGCCTCTTACATGCAAGGTAAACACTCTACCATTGAGCCACCTTCCCAGCCCCTGTAATTTTGTTTTAATTGTGGCTACACAGCATCCCCAATTTGTGTGTTGAAATCCTAATCCTTTGTTCCTCAGAAGGTATCTCCATGTAGAGGTAGGTTTTTGATAGAGGTGATTCTGTTAACATGAGATCATATGGGTGGGTCTTAGTATATGATAGGCATTATTATAACAGGGGAGAGAAATGATTACACACACATATACACATACACAAAGACCATGTGAAGATACCATGAGAAGACTGATCTTCAAGGCCAAGAGAAAGACCTGAAATTCATGCTTCCCATATAATTCCCAGAGGGAACTAACCCTATTGATACCTAGATCTTGGGCCTTCGGTTCCTGGGACAAACAGAAAGTAAAATCGCCATCATTTCACCTGTGAAGCCTGAAGCCTGTGTTATGAATGTGCCTCATTTAGTCTCCACATTGTGGCTAAGGTATAGAGACCACCATCATCACTGCCTGTTTATGGACAAGGAAAATGAAGAGATAAGAAATCACTTACTCAGCACTATGAATCCAAATGGCAGATGAGTGGAAAATAAAGGTTCATGTATCCTTGCCCACTCTTCTTTCCTTGACAAAAGGCTCAACAATAGCCCTTTGGTTTTTTATTTTATTCTTATGTATATTTATCTTTCCTTTTAAATTACCTTTAAGTTGCCTGACAAAGGGGATTTCAGTTCAACATGTCAGTATATGCATGCAGTGCATTTGGGTCAATTGTTAATCTCTCCTTTAGTTTTGCTGAGCCCTACAGGGTAGGCAAGACTATGCACTGGCCTAGTTATTTTCACCAGAAAATACTTTTCTCTGCAAATGTGGATGCTAACATTTTGTGGAATAAGACTAGAAACACTCAGAAAGCCCAAAGATAACATATATTAACATTTTAAAACCATCAATTTTATGTAGTTCATTGGAGTGTACGTTTGAAAGTCTAATCTCTTGGTTTTTTTTTTGGTCGGTCATGGGGCCTGAACTCTGGTCCTGGGCGCTGTCCCTCAGCTCTTCAGCTCAAGGCTAACGCTCTACCACCTGAGCCACAGCACCACTTCCAGCTTTTTTCCCCCCTGCTTATGTGGTGCTGAGAAATCGAACCCAGGGCCACATGCATGCAAGGCAAGCGCTCTACCACTGAGCCACCTTCCCAGCCCAAGTCTCTTGATACAATGTGATAAAACTTGTCCGCATTTGATAAGGAACACGGATGATTTTTAAAGCCTCTCAAAAGAAGTAGTCAGAAGCTGGGAATCAGTGGCCTCATACCTGTAATCCTAGCTACTCCAGAGGCTATGATCTGAGGATTACAGTTCAAAACCATCTTGCTCAGGAAAGTATTTGAGATTTTTATCTCTAATTAACCATCAAAAAGCTGAAAGTTGAGCTGTGGCTTAAATAGGTTAGTGATAGCTTTGAACAAACAAGTTCAGAGATAGTGCCCAGGCCTGGAGTTCAAGCCCCAAGATTGACGCAAAAAAAAAAGAAAAACATACTTAGTAATATATCAGTAAAGCAAAAAGGCATTAAATGATGTATTTTGGTTTCATGACACAAACTTCCTAAGGGAGTGATTCTAGTCAAGTTATTTCCATTCTTTTCATAATGCTTTAATATCATTTTCATTTCAAACTGTAAACCCTTCGCTGAGTTTAAATTTTAAATTAAATGTATGTGCAATGAATAAATGCTTATAGTTGTCCCAGAGACAGGTTTTACAATAGATTCATCACACTTTGCTGATTTACTAATTTACTTCTTCTGTAATAAACTTGTAGATTTAGCCTTACTTTTTGCAAAAGACATGATCTCAACAGACAAGAAGAAATGTGCATATATGTGAGTGATATTTAAATACAATGAATATATCACCTTAAGTAAACATGTGACTTTTTCTAGAGTACAAGTCGAGCACTCAAAATGTTGGACTATGAGTTTTAACTATATTGATCAGTGTGATACTAAATAGCTCTTCACTTTTCCCTTGTATCTACTAGGCATTCAATCATGTGAGGCTAACATTCTAAAATTAATCAGACTAATTGTTTCAGACAACTTGATAAGGATATTATCATAGCTGATTTGTAATAATTTGGGGTGCTATGATTCTTAAGTATTTAATCCATCAGCAATGTCTGTTTTTGTTTATATGTAGAGAAATAACATTCTATATTTTTCTTTCTCCATATAGATATCCAATTGTTCCTATATCATTTAAAAATAGTACTTTGTTCATAAATTTGTTGCATGGTATATCAAAAGTTTTCATAGAGAAACAAGCTCATGGTTATTTTGATATTTGATTTGTCTGTATCTTAAACTAGATAAACTGCTTAATTTCTGCAGCATTATTATTAAAGAATGATATTAGGTAACATAGGTCCTCTCTTTTTTCTACTTCAAAATTGCCTTGAGATATTGATTTATCATTTAACTGTATGCATTTTAGCAAAAAAGTTGACTTTTTATTTGGAATAATAATTTGATTGGAATTGCTTCATTTTTCCATATTAATTTGTAAGTGCTGCTTTTAAGATTTTCAGTTATGAGCGTGGTATGTGTCTCATTTATGCCTTTTATGACAGTCAATGAAGTTTATTATTATAATCTAAAAGCCTTACCTGTGTTTATTAGTGACAGTTATAGTGTTTGTATAGATATGACACATGTAAATCTTTAGATTAAAATTTATAACACTTTTTTGCAGATATAAAGGAATTTTTATCCAGCCACCCAAATGAAGTTTATTAATTAAAATTATTTACTTACTGATTTTTTTAAAGTGGATGGTCTATAAATAAATGTGATTAATTTAATTTTCTTAGTTTTATGCCATTTTATCCTTAAATATTCATGTGTGTGTGTGTGTGTGTGTGTGTGTGTGTGTGTGTGTGTGTGTATTGGTACCAGGCCTTGAAACTCAGGATCTTTTGCCTTCTGTGGCTTTTTCCCTCAAAGCTGGCACTGTACTGATTGAGCTATGCTTACAATTTGCCTTTTGCTTGTTAATTGGTGATAAGAGTTTCAGAGTTTGCTCGCCTGGACTACATGAGCGGAGTATGACAGTGCACACAGGGTTCTGACAGCAAGGATCAAGGGATGGTTTTCTTCAGGGAAACAATGCAGGACTAGAATTTCAAGTATTCAAGACATGAAAGGCACAACTATGATTCCAAAATTGCGATTTATTATGCTTTGCCTGCAGGATAGAAAACCAACCCCATACTTATAGAATGTTATGGTAAGCCAGCACTGAAAACAGCCCAGGCCTCTGATAATTCAATAGCCTACTGTTTTCTGGTTGTACCAAAAAAAAAACACAACCAGCGAGTGGTTTCACTTCTTTTTTTTATTTTTAAATTTAATTAATTAATTAATTTTTTTGTGAACATACTGTACAGAGGGGTTACAATTACATGGGCAAGATAATGAGTACATTTCTTATCAAACATTGCAGCCTCCTCCTTTGTTTACCCTTCACATCCCTTCCCAGCTCCCACCAAAGTTGTAAAGTTCATTTTCGACATGACAACTTGTACTTCTCATTGTTGCAACGGGTCCACCTGTATCCTTAAATGACTTGTTTTTCCCCATCTTCTCCACAAATTATACCGACATCAAATATAGTGAAAGCAAGGTTATACTGTGGGGGAGGGACATACAAATCAACAAAGAAATAATCTTATAAATGTGTTAGAAACAAATGCATGAAAGAAAAAAAACATTTACATACATATCTAAGGGTTCATTTTCCTAACATCACATTATCTGACCTTTTCTGCTTGACTCATACATATACTAGATATTGCAAATAAGGGAAACCATGGGACCTATGTTTCTTTGGGCTTGGCTTACTTCACTTAATATAATTTTCTCCAAGCCTTTCCATTTCCTAACAAATGGGGCAATGTCATTCTTTTTGATGGAGGCATAGAATTACATTGTGTATATATACCACATTTTCTTGATCCATTCATCTACTGAGGGGCATCTGGGTTGGTTCCATATCTTAGCTATGGTAAATAATGCTGCAATAAACATAGTTGTGTTGTAGCTTTAGTATGGCCTTCCTTGAGATCACTCTGGTAAATGCACAAAAGTGGGATTGCTGGATCATAGGGGAGCTCTATGTGGAGTCTTTTGAGAAACCTCCATACTGCTTTCCAAAGTGGTTGAACAAGTTTACACTCCCACCAACAATGCAGTAAGGTTCCCTTCTGTCCACATCCCCTCCAGCATCTGTTGTTGTTAGAGATCTTGATTTTTGCCATTCTAACTGGGGTGAGGTGGTATCTCAGTGTTGTTTTGATTTGCATTTCTTTTATGGCTAGGGATGTTGAGCATTTCTTCATGTGTCTGTTGGCCATCCTTCTTTCTTCTTCAGAGAAGTTTCTCTTTAAGTCTTTAGCCCACTTATTTATTGGATAGTCGTTTTTTTTTTTTTGAGGATTTGTTGTTGGGGGATTTAATTTTTTGAGTTCCAAGTATATTTTAGATATGAGACCCTTGTCCCTTGTATGGCTAGGGAAGATCTTCTCCCAATCCGTGGGCTTTCTATTGATCTTGCTAGCTATGAAAAAAATTCAATGAGGTGCGATTGCCTCTTTAAAAAAATATTCCTAGAGCTACTGAAAAACTTGACTTTACAAAATAGTTGGTATAAGAATTCTTATGGATTGTAGAAAGGGGACATGGGGACCACCAGTGAGACACGTTGTGTGGCGAGTCAGACTTGGATTCCTTCTCTTCTGCTTCTTCAGAGACTGCACTCTGCTTGTTCTTAGTCTCTGTTTTCTGCAGGCAAATCTTCTTTAGTTTTCTGGATGGCCATCACAGCATGTTTTCCCTTTGCTCACCCTTTTTCCTTTTCTTGTCCGAAGATTTATCTTTTCCCACAGGCTTTTTGGGCTCTTTGGCCAGAGCATGCTTTGCTTGCCTCTTGTGCATGCCTCCTTTTGGATGACATTGTATGTATCTCTTTGAGTTACTTCCTGGTTAATCAGAAAGTGTAAGTTTAACCAAGGGCATGGAGTTTGGTACAAAGTAACCCAGGATCATGGCAGTTGGTGCATTTGCCTTTTGTACAAATCTGTAGCCAGTGGAACTCTTATTATCTTTGCTCTTGGTTCATCTCTGATAGTCTCTTATTTGGATCTCAAATGAAAATCAGTAACCCTGAGGAGCACAATTTGAGTAAGAGAGAAGCAGCAGTATTCTCTTTAAAAATGCCTCCTTTGAGCTAGGTGCCGGTGACTCACTCCTGTAATTCAAACTATTCAGGAGACTGAGAGCTGAGGATCAATGGTTCAAAGCCAGCATGGGCAGGAAAATCCATGAGATCCTTATTTCCAATTTAACACACACACACACACACACACACACACACACACACACACACACATACACACACACACACACCAGAGGTGGAGCTATGGCCTTGAGTGATAAAGCTAAGGGAGAGGTATCCTATCCTTGAGTTCAAGCCTGTACTAGAACAATGAAAAAAAATCTTTGAACATAATAACATGCAGAATAAGCCAGCGCTGACTGGCTGTGGACATTTTGGAAAGTCTGAATTGCATGATGTTAATACAGGCTTTAAACCAGTATGTAGTATGAGGCTGGAGCCGGCTTCAGTTCCATCACAGAACAGCAAGGGGCCTCTGTGCAGAGTTTTTTGTGTCAGCCCACTAGATGAAGAGCTGCCATTTGCATTTCTCCTGTTTCAAGTATGACTTTGATTTTAAAATTTAACTGTCGTTTCCTTAGATGTGCTACCACTGACAGTTAATTAGGTAGATGTACCAAATATGCATTTTCTTTAAAAGCACATTACTCTTTAGCCTTTATCCACCAATGATTCTTGGATAAAAGGCAGTAATAAAATAACATGTATTTAGTTACATGAGTGAAAGAGTAATGTAGAAATTTCTGAAGTGTAAAATTAGATGCATAATTGCTTCAAATAAAAAAAGAAGAAGAAAACTCAAAATGACAAGCAAGGGTTCTTGATCACCTGGGGTCAGTTATTTTTGTCATCTGCCCCTGAAACAAGACTGGTTCTACCTCTTCCTCCTCCTCCTTCACCTCCTCCTGCTCCTCCTCCTCCTCCTCCTCCTTCTTTCCTTCTTTCCTTCCTTCCTTCTTTCCTTCCTTCCTACCTTCCTTCCTTCCTTCCTTCCTTCCTTCCTTCCTTCCTTCCTTCCTTCC
Organism: Dipodomys spectabilis; assembly: GCF_019054845.1. Lineage (NCBI taxonomy): Eukaryota > Metazoa > Chordata > Mammalia > Rodentia > Heteromyidae > Dipodomys > Dipodomys spectabilis. The sequence goes on along the minus strand of NW_024870813.1, from coordinate 5,309,790 downwards.
TTCCTTCCTTCTTTCCTTCTTACCTTCCTTCCATCCTTCCTTCCTTCCTTCTTACCTTCCTTCCTTTCTTCCCTCTTTCCTCCTCCTCCTCCTCCTCCTCTTCTTCTTCCTCTTCCTCCTCCTCCTCCTCCTTTTGCTGTTCCTTGGACTTGAACTCTGGACCTGAGCTTTTGTGGCTCAGGGCTGGTGCTCTACCACTTGAGTCACAGCTCTACTTCCAGCTTTTTGTGGTCAATTTGAAATAAAAGTCTCTAGGACTTTCCTGCCTTGGCTCACTTGGAACAAAGATCCCCAGATCTCAGCCTCCTGAGTAGCTAGGATTACAGGCATGAGTCATTGGTGCTTTGGTTTTTATCTTCTTTCTGTTTTGGGGGAGGTTCAGCCTTTCACCTAGTGCAGGTTTCTGCCATGCTACTGGAGGTTTGGGCACAGAGAACATTTGAGCCTTCTTCCTGCATGTCTTCACTGGGAACTTTCTCCACCGAAGTCCCCTCTTGTTATTCATCAGGTGTGTTTACCTTTCTATGCTTCTGTTTCAATGTCTACCTTTTAAAGCATTCCTTTCACAGAGAAGGAAGTGTAGCCAGGGTTAGGCCTTGTTCAGCAACTCACAAAAGAAGGAACCGAGGCATATTTTACTTAGTAGAATGCTTTCCGTGGTAAAAAGAAAGCTAGATAACCCAGCTATAATACAATGTATTGATTAAGGTTAGCAGATGAAAGGCAATACTGAAGTACTGGGACCCTATAACTCCCCCCTCCCCACCCTAGCACCTTTGGGCATTTACATTGCGGAAGAACCAAGGTCAAGAATAGCTCCATGAACATTGGAGTCCTGAGACACCGGGCAGATCAGGAGTTGCACATGATCCCGTCATCTACCATGGAAGTAGTGTCATCATAAGAGAGATAGAAATCAAGCTCACTTCTGTTTGTTTTCTCACCTGCTTAGCCTCATGAAATCTTAGTGGTATGGTGGACTCTTCCATTGTTGCCAGTACTGTTAGCAACGAGAACCCATTGAAAAGTTCTATTGTGCACAAGGAGAAGAGATTTCCCATTCACCCATATGTAGACATCAAGGAACATTATTAGAAGGAAACACAGACTCAATGGTTAAGCCACTGATGCAAGGTCATGAACACATACAGCATAAGTGTGAGGAGATGTTCAGACCTTGGAGCCCAATTCCAAATGTTGTGGTTTTCTCTCTCTCTCTCTCCCTCCCCCCCCATTTCTGCTCAAGGCTAGTGCTCTCCCACTTTGAACCACAGCTCCACTTCCAGTTTTCTGGTGGTTCATTTGAGGTAAGAGTCTCTTGGACTCCTGCTTGGGCTGGCTTTGAATGGCGATCCTCAGTTCTCAGCCTCCTGAGCATCTTGGATTACAGGCATGAGTCACTGGCACCCAGCCTTAAAGAATTTTTATAGGTATTCTGTGACCATTACATTGATTTTTCTTACTCACATGAACTTACAGAGAATCCCATGTTTTTCCTAATGCTCTATATTTATTATATAGGTCTGCCATTAAAATATACTTAATTCTCTCTAAGAGAGAGCGAGTGAGAGAGAGAGAAGAATGACATGGATGTAGGGCAGGTGCTATGTTTGTGTGATCAAAGTGGTAGCGGGAAGGGGGAGGCTGACAAACCAGCTAAGGAAGGAGGGAGGGAAAATATGTTCAAAATGCTGTATGCCCATGTGTGAAAATTTAACAGTGTAGCTTGTTGAAATAGGTTTGGGAAAGAGAGGGATGAGGGAGTGTGAGGGAGGTGGCAGGTCTGATTGAAGTGAATTGTATGCATACATGGACAGGGTAAAGTGAAACTCCCTCAGGAATGCTAATGAGTAATAGTAATACCATCGAGGCTAATAAAAGTGTGGGAAAATATGTACCTGTAACCATTGTGCTGAGCTGCTTTCAAAGTCCTACCCTCTCTACAATTTAAACAGGATAAGTGTTAAAGGGACCTTAGGGAGAAAGATTTCTGCAGTATATAATGTGGTTTAGAGCATGAGAGCTATTTGTATTAGTAGCAGATTATTGATACTGTCTATTAATGTAAAGAGCTTAGGACTTAAAAAATTCATTTATTTAATTTATGTAGAATCTACCCCTTGTGCAACTTAGTCATTGAGCATATCAAGGCTCTATCAAGCAATTCCTGTATTTCTTTCCAGTTCTCAAGCTCTCTGATCACATGCTAGCCCCACCACCCAAATATCCTCCTGAGCAGGAAATGTGTTGGAAATAGTTCCATCAATAACAACTTTTCTAAGCTAGGGGCTGTTAGCTCATGTCTGTAATCCTAACTATTCAGGAGGCTGAAATGTGGAGGATTGCAGTTGGATACCAGATCATGGCAGAATAGTTTACTAGATTAGCTCAGCCAGCAAAAAATGCCAGAATGAAGTTATGGATCAAGTGGTAGAGCACCAGGCTAGCAAGCACACAAGAGGCTCCGGGTTTAATATTTGATGGCATCACCATTTTCTAAGAAGAAAACCCAGACGGACGTTTGTGGTAGTAGTTGTGTTGTAGGCCAACTCCACCTGCCTCACTCCATCTGAGTGAAGGGAGGAAAAGGCCTGTATCCTGTGGCTTATGCACAGAGCTTTGTATAACATTTGTGCCATACCTCTAGTCTAGGATTTTGCTGGTTGACTGAAGATGAAGACGGATAGACTTTTCTTCCCTGGTTGGCTATGAATGGTGATCCTCTAAGTCTCAGTACCTGAGTAGTGAGGCTTAGAGATAGCCAACATTGCCTAAGTGAATTTTATTTTATTTTATTGTGGGGGGGGGGGTGGGGAACAGGAGGGTTGATCATGGGGCTTGAACTTAGGACCTGGCTACTCTCCTTGAGCTTTTCCATTCAAAAGTAGTGCTTTACTACTCTGAGCCACAGATCTACTTCTAGTTTTCTGGTGATTCACTGGAGATAAGAATCTCACAGACTTTCCTGCCTGGGCTGGCTTTGAACCAAGATATTCAGATCTTAGCCTCTTCATTAGCTAGGATTACAGGTGTGAGTCACCAACACCCAGCCTTAAAGGATTTATAAGAATACTGTGACCTTTACGTGTAGTTTTCTTACTTATATGACCTATAGTGAATTCCATGGTTTTTTAATGCTCTATTTTTTATACAAATCTCTAATTAAAATATGCTTAATTCTCCATTTTTCCACTCCAAGGGACAAGATGCCAGTTTGCTATTACATATTCTTGCAAGTGAAAAGTTGTGGAAACTGTAGTTGCTTTAATTGCATGTATCTGTAATGGCCCAATTTGAAGCTCTGATATTTCCAGAATGTTCCTCCTGTCTATGGGTGGGACAGCTGGAAAGGATGATCAGAGATGGTAAACCCTCTGGAGGAGAGTGGAGGAGTTCATATCTTGCTGAGATGATACAACTACCACCAATGAAAGTAAAGGAAAGATGTCATTGAGCATAAGAAAATAACACTATGTTTTCAGGTATCAGGAAAAGGGAATTTGTTTGAGTAATGAAAAGAACACTAGTCCCAGGGGCATTGCTTTCTGCTCATTTGTCTGTGTATCCATGTAGCATGCCTCTCATAGTGGTATTATGGGATGTCCTATGAACAGAAGAAGAATCTGAGGCCAAATTGGTCAAGTGAGTTGCTTAAGCTCAGCCTTAGTGATGCAGAGCTGGAGGGAGAGAGTTTAAAAAAGCATGGCAATTCTTATTTCCTCTCCAGAGAAGTCTCTTTTTAATTCTTTAGCCCACTTATTAATGGGGTGGCTGTTTCTCTGGGGATTTGTTATGGAGAGGGTTAATTTTTTTAGCTCTAGGCATATTTTTGATATGAGACTCCTGTCTGTCGTATACCTAGTGAAGATCTCCCAATCTGTGGGCTTTCTATTTATCTTGCTAGCTATGTTCTTTGTCATGCAGAAGCTCTGCAGTTTAATGCGATCCCATTTATCCAGATTTCTTTGATTTGTTGTGTTTCTGGATCTTTATTTAGGAAGTTTTGACCTGTGTTAAGGAGCCCTAACATATACCCTATACCTTCCTGTAATGTTTTCAGGGTCTTTGCTTTTAACTCAAGGTCTTTGTTACATTTGGAATTGATTTTGGTGCAAGGTGATATATAAAGATCTAACTTCAATTTTCTACATGTGTGAAGCCAATTCTCCCAGCACCATTTGTTGAAGAGAGGAAATAAGAATGGCCAATAGACATATGAAGAAATGTTGTGTCACTGGCCATAAAAATGCAAATCAAAACAACATTGAGATTACACCTAACCCCAGTTAGAATGGCCATTTTCAAGAAAACAAACAATAACAGATGCTGGAGGGGATGTGGCCAAAAGGGAATACTTCTACACTGTTGGTGGGAATATAAGCTTGTTCAACCACTGTGGAAGGCAGTATGGAGGTTCCTCAAAAGACTAAACATAGATCTTCCCAGTGATCCAGCAATCCCACTCCTGGGCATTTATCCAAAGTATCTCAAAGTAGGCCACACTAAAGCTATCAGCACAACTATGTTCATTGCAGAATTGTTTACCAGAGCTAAGATATAGAACCAGCCCAGATGCCCCCCCAATAGATGAATGGATCAAGAAAATGTGGTATATTTACACAATGAAATTTTATGCTTCTATAAGAAAGAATGACATCCCTTTTGTAAGGAAATGGTAAGAGTTGGAAAAAAAATCATATTAAGTGATGTAAGCCAGACCCAAAGAAACATAGGCTCTATGTTTTCCCTCATTTGCAGTAATTACTATAAGCCTATGTTAGTCTTGAAAGAGAATCATAATAACTCAAGAGCTATGAACATCTGACTATATAAACTAATGCTAATTGAAGTGAACACCAAGACATGGAAACAACAGGTCCTTATTTTTTTTTTAGTTGTCAACCTTGATGTCGCCAATGTATTGTATCTAGTTCTTTCTTCTTATTTTATTTCATTTCTGTTTCCTTTGGTTTATCCCTGGTAATCTCTGTCTGTGATTCTGGTACCCTCCATCTTGTGTATGCATTTATCTGATTGTGGGAAGGGAAGGGAAATAACAAAATGCTGAAAGAAGTACAAAAGATGATCCATTGCAAATCACAGGACACTATGTCAGAAATGAACTTTACAACTTCATGGGGTGGGAGAGGAGTGGGAGGAGGGAAAGGATAGTGGGAGAACAACAATGGAGTGGGTAACAATGGTCAACAAGAAATGTACATTACTCATATAAATGTAACCCCTCTGTACAGCATCTTTACAATAAAATAAGAATTTTTAAAAAGCATGGCAACATACCTCAAACTCCCTCTACCCCCCAGTATTTATTGGGTTTTCATAGGCTAGGCATTGTTCAAGTATTTCTCAGATACTAACTCACTTAATCTTTACTAAATCCTTGATTCACAGAGAATCAAGTGCTGGTAGAGAGCTACAATAAACACCTGAAAGATTTGGATTGGAATTGAAGAATGGACATGATTTCCATAAGCGAAGTTTGGGATGAGACTTAACATTCAGATTAACTGCTTTTCCTAAACGTGTCAGAAGTTGCTGAGAGTTGTAGCATAGATTTACCTGGATTAAAGGGCAGATTGTTGCCATTTGAATAAAAGGCCCAGAAGTATGAAATCTGAAATTTATGGAGAAGAGCTAAGAAATATAAGATTGGAGGGAAAAGAAGGAGAAGTGGGGCAGAGCCCTAGAAAGTCAAAGTATTAGGCTGACTCACAAAGATTTATACATGTAGATGGGAAGAGAAAGGTAAAGTTTGAGGTCAGTTGTGTGTGGATGAAAAAGCATAGAATCTGCTGTAAGATTTCTTTCTAGGTAGATCAAGTTTATAAGTGGTAAAGAAAGACCAGACCAGAAAATTTCCCTCTTACAGGTTACATTTGAATAATCATATATTGTAGACACTCACCTCTAAGTGGGCACAATAACTGCAGTTAGCACAGCCTTTAATCATAAACACCCTCACTTGAGTGCTTTTAAAAATATGCTAATTGTTTCACCAGTTCACTCTGTTACCAGGTTTTGAAAGCAATGCTGTAGAACATGTCATGATGTGTGTGTGTCTGTGTGTGTGTGTGTGTGTGTGTGTATCTGCATGTATGTGTGTGCCATACGGGGCTTGAACTCACTTTCGCTTATTTTTTTCAATTCAAATTTGCTCTACCACTTGAGCCACACTTCCAGTTCCAGCTTTTTGCTGGTTATTTTGTTTATTTTTATTTTTTATTGTGAAAATACTGTACAGAGGGGTTACAATTACATGGGCAAGATAATGAGTATATTTCTTATCAAGAATTGTAGCCTCCTCCTTTGTTTCCCTTTCCCATCCCTTCCTATCCTTCCTCCCCCAATTCCCCTCCCTTCCCCTTCCCCCCCCCACCCTCATCCCAACCAAAGTTGTAAAGTTATTTTGAGATAAGAAGTCTCATGGACTTTTCTGCCTGGCTGTCTTGGAATCTGATTTTCAGATCTCAGCCTCCTGTGTAGATAGGATTACAATCATGGGCCCCTAAGAAGTTTGTTGTTGTTGTTGTTGTTGTTGATTTCCTCAAATCAGATTTCAATAATCCTTACTTAACTGGTTAAGAACTGTGGTATTTAGAATGGTATTCAAAGTCAAGCCTCAGAGGTGTTAAGGGAGTTCCTTTGTTTCCACAAATTATGTACAGACTCTAGACCTTGACTTGAAGTGCCAGTTCTACTCTTCTGTTTGGAGTCCACTTTGTCATCTTTCTTTACAGTATGGTTATGCTTCCTGCATTTTTAAGATTCCTCAAGATACATAGTATAAATGTCATTTCACATCAGAACACAGCTGTTAGTCATTTTACAATATGATTGAATCAACTTTAATTGTTTTCAATTTTTTTTTTTGAATTTTTTTAATTGTGAAAATAAGGTACAGAGGAATTACAATTACATGGGCAAGATAGCAAGTACATTTCTTGTGAAGCATTGTTGCCTCCTCCTTTGTTTCCCCTTCCCATCCCTTCTCATACCCTTGCCTGCCCCCCCTCTTCCCCTCCTCTATCTTCCTTCCCCCCCCCACCACCAAAGTTGTAAAGTTCGTTTTTCAACATACAGGTGGACCCACTGCAACAATAAGATGTACAAGTTGTTCATTGTTTTCAATTTTTTAAAGCATGGGACTATCCAGTTCTGCTAGCTCTAACCGGATTGACTGAAGACATGGTCTCAGTTGCTGTTGGAGGAGCTTGACACAGTTCCTAAAGAAACTTCATTGGCATGTCTGTGATCCTTTCCAGGTGTGCCATTTGGGAAAGGTTAGGGGCCTTTACTGGAGAGGTCAGGGCAGTTCTTTCAATGTGGTGTTGGCTTCCTGCAGGGAAGATTTGGAGCTTCACAGTGAAATAGCACTCAGGTTGACACTGCCATATGATTCTTGGGGCCAGACAATTCCAATCGATTTTGGAGTGAAGCAAGCAGAACAATAGCCTGACAAGATCTTTCAGCATGGGAAACAAGGCTGGCTGGAAGCGAGGTCAGAGAATTCTCTTGATATTTATTTAGGTATATTTTTTTTTTTTTTTTGGTCTGTCATGGGGCCTGAACTCTGGGCCTGGGCGCTGTCCCTCAGCTCTTTAGCTATAGGCTAGTGCTCTATCACTTGAGCCATAGCTCCACTTCCGGCTTTTTCTGCTTATGTGGTGCTGAGGAATCAAACCCAGGGCCTCATGCATGCAAGGTAAGCACTCTACCACTGAGCCACCTTCCCAGCCCTAAGTTTACTTTTCTTTAAAAAAAAAAAAATATATATATATATTTTTTTTAATTGTAAAAATACTGTACAGAGGGGTTACAATTACATGAGTAAGGTAATGAGTACATTTCCTATCAAGCATTGTTACCTCCTCCTTTGTTTTTCCCCTACCACTCCTTCCCTCCCCAACTCCCCCTCCCCCAACTGAAGTTGTAAAGTTCATTTTCAACATAGTATCTTAGTGTCTTGTACATCTCATTTAGGTTAAGCTGTATCCTTATTTAAGCATTTTGTTATTTCCCTCTCCCTCCCCAAATAAGAAAAATGTATATATAAGATGCAGGGCACTGGAATCAAATACAGTGAAAACAGGTCTACTTTTCCACATAATCCTGATATTTATTTAGGGCTACTTTTCTATATAAAAAGAGGATTCTGGAGGCCAAAAAGGTAGCCTAAATAGTGAAGGCATAAATGGAATTTTCACCAAGGCTTATGCCTGCAGTCCCAGCTCCTTTTAAGGCAGTGATCTGGAGGGTCAAAGTTTGAAGCCAGACTGGGTACGAAGTTTGTGAGACCTCATCTCAGGTAATAAAAAGCTTGGTAGGGGGGCATATGTCTCTATGCTATCTGTATACGAAGCATGCATGGAGAATTATAGTCTAGGCTGGCTCAAACACAAACAGTGAATCCTCATTCCAAAATAAGAAGGAAGAACTAAGTAGGTATATCAAACAGTAGAGGAACCAACTAGCAAGCAGAAATTCATATACCAGGGCAACTACAAACAATAAAACAACAATAAAAGAAGAATAGGAAATAAAAAAACAAAGTAAATAAATAAAAGTAAGTAAAATAAAGTTTGATGTTATTATTCATACCCAGGAATAAGTTAAATGTTTTTCTAGGAAATCATGTACAGCAATTTTTCATTGGTTATTTTTAACAATTAGCAGAAGTTAGATATAAATGTTTAGCAGGAAATGCCTTTATAGTTAAAATTCTGCTAATGAGCTAGCAGAATGCCTATTACAAGGCTTCTTAATAGAGCCTGATTAAACTGTATCTTAGGCTAAATATAACTTTGTTCAGGAATAATATAGAATCTTTAATTCCCTATTGCTTCTCTGATTACCATACATTGAAATAATAATTTTTTGTTAAATCAAGACAACAAGACGGTAATTTCATAGCCACTATGAAACCTTAAGCTGTTGTGTTTCTATGTGTATATATGCAGTGTGCACATGCGTTTTTAATGTATACGTGATTGCATTAAGTGCTGTCTTCATGATTTGAAGAATGAATTTCAGATCATAAGTCTAATGTGACTCAACTTCTGTGTTTTCTTAGAAGTGAGTTTACAATGGATATTTATTTATGCTTACTCTAAATCACTAAAGAATTTTAAATCATTAAAGAATTCTCTGTAAGGTATATAAACTTCTGAAAGGGCATCAGTTATTTATTCATCTGATAATTTTTTGAGACCTTATTAGTGCCCTGAAATTAGCTACTTTCCAATAATAATCAATAAAAGAAGCAATGGATGCCCCATTTGTCCAGGCATGGCCTTAGAATTTGTTTGATCATATTGTAGGCCAACAGTGAGGCCAAAGAAGCAAAAACAAAGTATTCCTAAAGTAAGAAGGGTGGGGCAATCTACTTTGCCAAAAGACACTGCAAAATCCCAGTGGGGGGAAATCTTAGATAAACAGGTAATCTTTGGCCACTATTAGAAGAATCACCCAAATATACTCTGTCAATCACATGCTTTACAACACATACCTGTTGTACTTTTAGTACCACTTGGGCATTACAATCTTTCTTTTCTCTATGTCCATCCAAAGAACCAGCATTATTTTATGTTAAAATTTTAGTAGTGCTATCAGCCAAAGCAAGAAAGTTGTTGCCTGTGTCATGCTACATTTCCATATTTATGATAGTTCTTCATTATTGGCATAATTTGCCATATTTATATATTTTTGTATACATGCTTATGTATAGAAAGAAATTATTAGTTGTCCTGAACTTTTGGGAAAGAAAAATCACGAGATCTTTCATCAGATTCAATATTAGTTCTGCATTGCCAAATATGGGAGCTATCAGCCACTGGGTTTTTTAAGCACTGGAGATTTCCTCACACACATTGAAACATGCTCTAACTGTAATAAACTACATTGAGTTTCAAAAACTTTGTTACCAAGCCAAAATTTCATTTCTATGTTTAGATGGAATACAGATGAAAACACCAAAGACTTCATATCTTGAACTAAAGGAAAAATATTAAAAGCAATTCCATCTTTTTAATTATCTTTTCCTTCATTTGGCTGCTGGAAGTTTAATGTTATATCAGTGGTTCTTATTGTAGCTCTAATGGACAAAGCTTCCTTGGATAATGATTATAGATTTATAGTCATAGAGTATGGATGAAAGGATTCCCCATGGTCCCACTGGATCCATGAAGGAACACTGGGCTGAGAGACAAGGATTGTTTCCTTACCAGTTGAGTCGCATTGTTATTATATTTTTGGGTTTCTTTCTCCCTTGAACAATGTGGAAAAGAATCAAATGTAGATGATTGCTAACCCCTTCTTCATGTTAAATTAAGGAATTCACAAGTCTTGAAGGGGGTAAGGTAGAATTTCTTTTCTTTGTCTCTGAGTTCAATAGTTTTAATTTTCTGTCTTTATTATCTTTAAGTAGTTCCACAAAGGGGTTTCAATTCCTGTCATTTTATGAGGACAAAGCATCTTGATTGATATCACCCCTTCTATCATTCTCCCTCATCTCTCCCAACCCCACCCATCCCTCCTATTTTCTGAGTTGAATTTGCAGATATGAACATTCATTGAATATTTTGATTACATTTTCCTACCCTCACTCTCTTCATTTGTTTAACCCTCTCCCCTGACCTCAGCCACTGCTGACAACACTTTTTTTAAAATTGTGAAAATACCGTATAGAGGGGTTACAATTACATGAGCAAATTAATGAGTACATTTCTTATCAACATTGTTGCGTCCTCCTTTGTTTCTCCTTCCCATCCCTTCCCATCTTCCCCCCACCCGCCCCCCTGCCAAAGTTGTAAAGTTCATTTTTTGACATAATGACTTGTACATCTCATTGTTGCAATGGGTCCACCTGTATCCCTATTTAAATGATTTGTTTTTTCCTTTCCTCTCCACAAATTATACTAACATCAAATACAGTGAAAGCAGGTTTCCCTTATTTGCAATAACTAGTATATGTTGGAGACCAGCAGCAAAGGTCAGATAAGTTGATGTTAGGTGAATTGAACCCCAAGATATATATTCAAATGTTTTTTCTTTCATGCGATTGTTTCTAACATATTTATAAGATGATTTTTTTTGTTGCTTTGTATGTCCCTCCCCCACGGTATAACCTCTGCTTTCTGACAACATTTTTAACTCTCCCTGTATCCCCACAGTCTTCCTCCTTCCAATTATTAATTTATTTGAGTGGGTACATTTGTAATTGCTGTAATTTGGAGCTGCCTTGAGCAGCCTGAGGCTGGAGCCTGGTATCTTTCAATCTGTGCAGTGCTAAGTGAAGCAATTGAACATGTGACTTAGAGGGATCTGAAAAAGATGTTGTACAAGGAAATTCTTGGCAATCTTTAAAAGAAAAAACAACCCTAGAGATGTTGGAATTTGAACCACCTTTAGTCTTTGTAGCTGTTACCGTATCACGTCCAAGGACTATACATTCAATAAGAACTTGTTCCCTATTTTTGAAATTAGTATTATAAAAAGTATTTCTGAGCTTGTAAAAGTAAGAATTTTCATTGATGTAATAGTACTTGGTACTTCATACATAGAATATAAGAATCTAGTCTGATCTGATTTTTTCCCCATAAACATGGATTTTAATATATTATTATTATTATTATGGTATTGGGATTAAACTCAGGGCTTAGCACATTTTAGGTAAGCACTCTACCACTGTGCCACGTTCCCCGTCCATCTGCTGTCCTCACTTAAGTTAGTTTCCATTTATCGTAAGTGACTTGGTTTGGGTCATATAGATCTTCCGACAAGTTTTCCCCTTGTTTTTATCATGAGCTCTGTTCATCTTAGACACAACCCCACGCCCCTCATTTTCCTGTGTGCCCATGTGTCCAGTGGACAGAAGATATGGCATGTGGTAACAAGAGATGACCAAACACATTCAGGAGGGAGAAGGTCACTTAGCCATATATTTTATTTCTTCTGCTTTGGTCTTATAGTGCTCTTCAGGTCTTCCTCTCCCTTCCCCTCCTCTCCCTCTCCCTCCTCTTTCTTCCCCTCTACTTCCCTTCTTTCCTCTCTCCTTTCTTTCTTCCCCTTCTTTCTTTTCCCCTCCCCCTTCCATTAGGCAGTCCCTTTCCTACTCTGCCTTCCTTTCTTTTCCTGCTCACTTGCTTATAATGTTGCACATTTTTCTTAGGAAAAACTCAAGGCCAAATTTGAAGTTTAATCACAGTAATCATACCAATTATTAATATCTACTATTTTATCAGCATACTTATAAACTCCAATTCCTCAGCTTTTAACTTTTTTTTAAGTAAGCTTTTAATGTGAAAATACTCTACAGAGCGGTTACAATCACATGAGCAAAGTAATGAGTACATTTCTTATCAAGCATTGTTGCCTCCTCCTTTGTGTTTCCCTTACCATCCCTTCCCTCCCAATTCCACAACTACATTCCCCACCCTCCTAAATTGTAAAGTTTGTTTTTCAAATAGCATCTGTACATCTCATTGTTGCAATGGGTCAACCTGTATCCCTATTTAAACAATTTGTTTTTTCCCTTCCGGTCCCCAAATTATTCCAACATCAAATACAGTGAAAACATGGGGACAGGACATACAATGCAACAAAAAATTCACGTGGTACCTTATAAATACGTTAGAAACAATAGCAAGAAAGAAAAAAAACCACTTGTGTCCTTATCTTGGGGTTCATTTCCCTTAACATCATCGTATCTGACCTTTTCTGCTTGACTCAGACATATACTAGTTATTGCAAATAAGGGAAACCATGGGACCTATGTTTCTTTGGGCCTGGCTTACTTCACTTAATATAATTTTTTCCAAGTCTTTCCATTTCTTAACAAATGGGGCGATGTCATTCTTTCTGATGGAGGCATAGAATTCCCTATATACCGCATTTTCTTCATCTATCCACCTACTATTAGTTTGTACTTTCTTAACTGCTGTATTTTGTACATGAATTTTCACATGTTGGCCCCTCCACCCCCACCCACCCTGGCTTTCGTTTTTTTTTGTGTGTGTGCAGGAAAACCCTTGTTCTCCAGAGGCAACAACAATGATAAATCTATTTTGGGATGATATAAGGAGTACATAGAAACCATCTTTAGTATCTTGTTTCTAAGAAAGTTCAAAGCTTGTGATTGAGGGATTTTGTTTTTTACAAGTTCAGTAAAGTGTATTATAATTATTTTCACCATGATTTTCATAATTCATTTGTTTGTTTATGCCCCCAAAGCTGTTTTCATTGAGCAAAAAGGTTATAATTCATGTAGATTATTGTGTAGCATTTTCTTTTAAATCTTTAGTTTCAATGATAATATTTCTGTAGTCTAGGTACAAGTCACTTGTTATTTCATAGAATTGTTTCTATTTATTCACTGGGCAGTAAAATAAGTTCCCTTTTCCAAGAATAAGTGGAGAATATGTACAAGTATAAACATGCTTTTATGTATTACCTTTGGGGCTAATGAATGGTATAGTCCTGGTAATTTTAATAAATCACAGAAGCCATATTCTAGTGCTAAAGGGTATTACAGATTTCAGTTTCTTTTTAATAGAAATACGCTTTAGAAAATTAGGCAAAGTAAACAGCAAATGACTTTTTGCTAAAGATTAAATATTTATTAATGTTCTCTTATTAAAATTATGGGGATTTAATTTCTCCAGCCTTTTGGTACTACACGAAGTCCTATTTGAGCTATAGAGCTACAGAGAGCAGCTGTTTATATGGACTATTTAAGCCCCTCTGGTGTTCACAATATTTCTTCTCCAGGGAAATAATTTTTAACTATGTTTGAAAGCATGAGTTTAATGATTATTAGCTTAGCTCTTCTTTAAAAATTTAGAAACTATGTTTCTGTCAAATCAGATCATTTTCTTCCCATGCATTAAAGAATAAGACAAGAAAGCATTAACTGGATCATCATATTTAAATGCCGCTTGGATATTGGCACTCCCTTGCTCATTTTTTTTTAGTGATTTTCAACTCCAGACGCAAAATTAATTCCATAAGCTGCCATCAAGTCTCTACCTTCTCTGGTGTAAATGACATGTCACTTGTGGTAGCTGGGAGTGGGGAGGAATCTCACTCTACCTTTGATGGGAGATTTGGGGAAGTGACAGATTGCTAGAGCCTCCATCTGAGCAGCTGCATCCTCCCACAGTGGGGCTGAACTGAAGGAAGTTCCTAGAAGAGAGACATGGGGAGAAGGAGAAGAATTGAGGAAGGGCAGAAACTAAATTCATAGCAGAATTTACCCAGGTCATTTAGATATGTTTGTTTCATTGATGTTTGCTCTTACACTATACACCATAGTTAAGTTATAGCGACAGCCCAGATGTCATACAATGGATTAGTGGCTATATAACATATATATATATATATAATATAAGACATTATATGAATATATAATATATTATATTATATATGCCTATATAATAAATCATATATAAAAATCAAATATAAACATATATGCTATATATAAATGTATGTAAATATATACATGTATAATCTAATAGATAAATGTATATTAATATGTATATTTTATATATGATACATATTATATATATATATATAAAATGTCATGCATTTAGTTTGTGCCTCTTGGACTTATGTATACCCCTAATTTAAATACTTGATTAACACCTGTTACTGCAGCATTTGCATTTTTACTTATTCATTTCTCTCACTCTTACTTCTTCCCTGAAATTTCCATCTTGCACGCGTGCGTGCGCACACACACACACACACACACACACACACACACTTATGCCTTAATGCCTTCTTATAAAATGGGTAAGAAATATAGTAAAAATCCTATGCAAATGTAGATGTTGAACCTCTTAGTTCTCTGATCAGATGATTTGATAAGGCAAAGGAATTCTGTACCCTAGGATCAGCATATATCTCAAGTTGTACAGACCCTCAGGCTGCTGTGGGCTACCATTTCTGATAGAGAGGAGAGAATCTCTAAATTCCAGGCTCTACAGCAGTTATTTTAATTATACTTGTATAAACTACAAAATAACTAAAAGACAGTGAGGACAGGATACTTGCCCAGGTTCCATCCTTTAATGCTGTGTGTAGCAACAGAGATGGGATTTTTTTTTAATTTCATGAAGTGTTAGGGAAGTTTTCATAACACAAATGCAGACTTGGAGCCCATGGTAACCTTCTTGGTAATACAAACTTTCACAAGTTCCCTCAGTGGTACATAAGAACTATTCCTGTCCTGGAATTAGGCTCACCTGTCATCTCAGAGCCCTGTAGACAGCCACTGAAGTTCCAGAGAATGTGTCTAAAGCCCTGTATGCACATACATAGGCATCAGGTTAAGGAATACTGCTGGACAAGCCAGTAGGAGTAGAGGAATTCTCTTCTATGCTTAAAAGTCTGTGGTTAAGCCTGATAGCTATGAGGTTTTCATCCTTGTCCATAGGAATGGGAGTCTTAGCATTGTGGATGTAGACATTCTGAAAAGTCAGGGACAAGGCCCCTCTCTCATTTCTTTCTAGACCAAGAATGAGGATTGGTGAGGTGCTGGAAGCTGAAAGTGGACTCTTTGATGATTTCATGGATGGAGTTGTTGCAATTGTGACAAGGTGATTATAGGTGAAAAATATAAAAATAAAAAATGGCAAGTGAACAGATATATTCAGGATATTGTTATAGTTCTGTTCCAGAGTAGGACAATATACCAAAGTTTGGCCATTCTGACAAGGAGCTTACATTAGTTTTGTTTCTTTTTTCATTGTTGTTGTTTTATTCTGCTTTCTTTTATATTTCCCACAATAGAAAAAGTTTCCTTGCTACATGAGTAAACTAAAAGCTGTGTCCAAGCTAAAGCTTTCTGTGCTATGGGTGGAAGAGAAACCACCAGTGTTTTCAGGAAATAAATTATGTTCAACCATGGTTATTGAAAAGCATCAGAAACTGATGGTTGTGGGTGAACATTTCCCTTTAGCCCTGATAACTTCTAGGTAACTATAAACTTTGGAACTTTCCAATATAGAAACAGAACCAGTTGTGTCCGTAAAACAAGCTGTCACAAAAGGATGGCAGTCACTGTAGGTCTGTCTGTGCTGGAAATCAGTTCAATCTTTATGGCTTTCTCTGTTGTGATAGCCACAGAAAAGTTTCAGAGAGGAGCCGTCCTCTTAGAGCAATTGGCTGCCCATTTCTTCTGAGAATGATACACATGGAAGAGAACTGGAAGAACTCTTGCCTGGTGGTTCTGTGTGTAGCAGGATATGTCAGAATGAGAATAGCCATGTTCATTCAAGAAGGTAGATTGCTAAACAATTAATCACCTCTAAAAGTAATTTGAACCTTCTTTCTTTGCAGAGGAATACTATTTATCATATATAAAAATCACAGAACCACTTCTTACTTTACAAGAATTTATTTGGAGGGCTTGCTACATATTAATGTGTAAAAATTGCATTTAATAATGTTATAAACATTAGGCACTAGAATGAATAGATAAAGAAATAAGAAATATACTCACCATGGAAGGAATTATGTAGAGTTGAGTCACAAATGTGCAAGCCTTCTTGGAGTCAGCATGGTTTGGGGGTTACAAAAGAAGTCATTCATACCAAATGTTTGAAATCCTGTCATTACCACTGGCTGTGTGTTGTTGGCAACTTCATAGATTTTCTGAGCAAACTTCCCTTTCACTATAAAACAGATAGGAACATGTCAGCTTCACAGAGTAGCTGCAGTTGAATTAAATTACAAATTATTTGTCGTGTAGGTAAGTTATCATTACTAAACAGTTGTTGCTATATTAGTGATTGTGGTTATCCTACAGTATTATAGTTGGATGAAGAGATTGTAACAGAACACACTAAGAAATACAATAAGTCTGCTTGCACCAGCATTTTAAAAAGAATAATAATTCTGGTTTATAGTCACCTTTTTGGCTCCCAAAGCTGCTTGCTATAAGTTAATGCTTCATTCCAATATGGAAACCCAATGTTATCTTGTGTCTTTGTCTACTTTGCTCTGTTATAAGTTGAGGCCATATAGGTGGCCAGCTTCAAAGAATCCATTGTGTGCAACTAATAGAATGTTTTTAATTAAAGACAATACACCAGAATATCTAGAGCATGAGCTGGGAAGTAGAAACAGCTTTTGTTTCTTTCTTGATGGACTTCATTGGGAATGTTCTCTTTTGTGGCTTAATATTCTCTCACATTGGGGATTCCCAGAAATCCTTCTGTGAAGGTGGTAACTTTCACCTAAGACTCCATGAAATGATTAATTAATATTCACATCTAATGAGCTAATTAGAACTTTGGAGACATTTTTGGCACTTTTAATAGCTTTTTGAATCATGTGAAGGAGACTTTTTCTTAACTTGAGATATATGATATTTAATTGGACTTTGGGGAATAAAGAATCATCTAAATAATATAGATTGTCTTCTATGTTGACAATCTCCCTGACAAATGTTTTCTTTGAGGAAACCTCTCTCAGACAGAAATCTGGGTTGTTGAAATCCTCATCATCAACTCTGACACAGATTTGAAACACACTGGTTGCTCTTTCTTGAGTGGTATGAGTGTTTTCTATGTGTTCATTTCCTAAATCTTTGCTTTAAGACTGATTGCTCCCCATAAACAAAGATATCTTTGGAAGGTCAACCAGAGATTTCTTGTAGAAAAATATCAGGAGGTAGGTAGGCTCATTCCACCCTGAGAGAGAACAAGACTGTTTGGCCTCACTAGATCTACCTTTAATTGTTTCTTTATTCAGAAAACATCAGAGAGATGGAAGTAGAAATGATGTTAACAGTCCTAATGATTGTATTTCATGATGGAGGCAGCAAGTGTGTGTTCAGGAAACAAGCCTAGCACAAGTGCTGGACCTTTTTGAGGGGCATTGCTGTAGGTATGAATCACGTGACAAATAACGGAGTAACAGAATAGTGCTGCCAGTACAAGTGTTATCCTGCAGTGAAGAAATGTCAATGAAAATCTTAGACATTTAAGGATATTGAAACAAAGGAAGTTCAGAAACATCTCAAAGAGAAATGCATGCCAGACCCTGCCAGGCATGAAATCTTCTGTCTATTTGACTGGAAGACACTTTTTTAAAGAGCTGACTTTTCATATGGGAATTCAGTAACTCTCCCATTAAGAGAACTGACAGTTTTGATTTTAATACATACTGAAGGTGAAGCCATAATGATATTAGTTTCACTATAAAACAAATACTATTCAAATTAATTTTAATCATTGTGAGTTACAGAGTTATGAAATCTTGGGGCTGGCTGAGGAGTGAAGGCAAGCTGTAAGGAAAAATACATTAGGCAGAATGACCTGCTGAGTTATAGAAATGAGGGTGGGTAGAACAAAATAAATAGGAGAGAAATAATGGAAGGAAAGTTTACATAAGCAGGTTTTGCAAGGACTAAGGAGGTTTATAACACACTCTTGAGAATGTTGAGATCAACTGGGTTTGGGGGTGGGCTGGGGTGATAAGTTCTTGATGGTATCAAATTGTTAATATTTTTAGATACAGGATACATTTGGAGAAAAGGTAGGAACAATTGTTTGTTCTTACTTTATTTTTGCATATTTATTTAAATTTTTATTATAAAGATAATGTACCGAGGGATTATAGTTACATAAGTCAGGTATTCAGTATATCTCTTTTTGAACACTGTCACCCTCTCCCTCATTTTCTCCCAGATTTTCCCTCCTGACCCCTGCTCCTCCCCAAGTAGTATAGATCATAGAGATAATTCTTAAACTTTGGAAAACCCTCATGAGTATCTGATTACAAGGTGTAAGTTAGTATCTATTTGTTCCATTATAGTTATTATTTTTTTACTTATTTACCTTTTTTGTTTTGAGATAAGGTCTCATTCAGGTTTTGCTATATATTTTAGGCTGTTCTCAGCTGACTATTCCCCCTGCCTCAGTGCCAGGATTATAGGTGTGAGCTTCTATGCCTGGCTTGATATTGTGGTATTAATTTTAAACCTGAAGCGCCAGAGGTCTCCACGTATACAAAGGGAGTGCCTGGACTTCCCTAGCCACATGCATTATCTATAAAACAATTCCAAGTGTCTATCATGGAAAAACCTGTCCAATTACATACAAAATTTCATCAGCGCTTTTTAATGCCACATTATTTTATGTAAAGTTGTTCCAGCTGAGTGCACACATCTATTAGTGCAAAGTCATATTGGATAATGAAGCACTGTTATTCCCACAGACCCGTGTTAGGTGGACCAGGGATTTAATTAAATATCTGAATGGGTGCTGCAAGTAGATATTCTCTAGAAAGCATCTGTCAGGGTTAATATTTTACAAGTTAGCTATGCCTCTTTCAGCCTTTAATTATAATATCCGAACTCTTTATTCTTAGTTACTGCTAATGAGTTCAAGGTGATCCAGATAAAAATGACTTGATTATCCAAGTGACTGCACATATCAAATGAAATAGAAAGTAACTCCACTGTCCATACATGTTTTGTAAGTAAGCATTACTAATATACTCTTGTGTTTTAAAAATTATCTCTTTTATTGCAAGAGGAGTTGAGAAACACATGGTACCTTATGGTCAGAAATAAGTACACTCAATTCATATAGACAGATACGCTTTTTGCTCACTATGGAATCTTAAGCTCTTTTTAGGCACTGCACTGTGCTCCTCAGTCTTTTCTTACAGGGTCCTGATGAGCACTTACAGTCCATTTTGCTCCATGGATGGACACATGGCCTTGCCTCCTCTCCACATGTATTTTCATCTTTCCTTTGAATGATGCACTCAGAAAAGAATTGATTTGGTCTATAGTTATGAGGAATATGAAATATCCTGGGGCACTTCACCCCCTCATCTACATCTTGGACTTTCCTATAGACTGTTCAAGCTATGAGCAACTCAGAAGTGGACCAGATGCCAATTTAAGGCAGGAGAAGTGTAGATCTGTGACCCAGTCCTTAACATTGACCCTGGTTTTGCAGGCAAATGACAGGAGTATTTCCCCTAGTGCTACTGAATTTCAAACTGCTTTAAACTATACTTTCATAATTCTAACTACATTTTAAAAAGTTTGTTATATACTTTTATTTAGGAGCCATGATGTTCTTGTTCAACTGATGAACCTGCAAACTCAAGGAAAGTTATTACTGTCCCAGAGAAAGCAAACTTAGAATTTATTTTAACATATTGCAAGGTGACAGTGGTTCATGCCTGTAATCATAATTACTCAGAAGACAGATCTCTGGTGTGTGCTTTGAAGTCAGCATTGGCAGAAATGTCTGTGGGACTCTTATCTCCAATTAACTACTCAAAACTCAGAAGTGGAGGAGTGCCTAGGGACATTGCCTAGGTCCTGAATTCAAACCTCATCTGGAACATTAAAAAATGTGCATATGATTATATAAAAAGAGGCTTATCGAAATGAACTCCAAGAAATGGAAGATGGGTTTATCTTACTGTTTACAGTTCTTTTCCCCCCATATTTTCCTTGGTTTATGCCCTTTTGTCACTGTTTTTGATTTCTGTACCCTTTGTCTTATATATAAGTTTATCTTCTTTGGGGAGAGGAGGGGAAAGCACATAAATGGTGGGATAAAGGGTGAACCAATCCAGTACTGAAACCCACTAGACTCTATGTTGGACACAAACTACACAAGTTTGGGGGAAGGAAAGTCAGCAGGGGAAAACCGGGGGGGGGGGGGAGAGGGAGCGGGTGAGACTATTCAAAAGGAAATGTAGTTATTACCTGACTTATGTAACTGTAACCCATCCTTATATCACCTTTACAATAAAAAGTTAAAAAGAAACACATTTTACAACCAGAATATTAAAAATAACAAAAATACAACAAATCTAAAAGAAAATACCGAAGGCAACTTTGATACTTTAGCTAGAAAAGATAGGTTGAAATATTTAAAATACTAAGGAAGATTTTCCTGCCTAGACCTTTTCTTCTTTCAGTTTTTTTTCCTAATGTTGTTGCAGTGTCTTGTCTGGCTGCTGTGCTATTTCCTAAATGCATTGAAGACAATAGCCAGATCTTCATTTCTCCCAAGCAAAGAAAATTCTCATTATGTATATTCAGATACTTAGAATCTTCAATATTTGAAGGCTGTATTCCCAGCAGATCAGAATAACTACAATTTAAATAGAATTGAAACACGCTGAAATCACATTTGACACCAGCAATTCTTTAGTCCTAGAAGAACTGTATCATTATAGTTCTCGTTTAAGAAGTAAGAAAAAAGTTATTTAATACATTGAAGGATGATAACAACCCATTGTGCTTCAATTCTTCCTTTGAGAGTTTGGAGACAACATTGGCTGACAGTGGAGAATAAAATTTCAGTTGTATTAATAGGTGTATCTTTTGTTCTTATAAACCTAACTCCCTGTAGTTTACAGGCCATGTGAGTCTCCTTATAGACATTTTTCTTTGATTATCTTCTTTCCAGACTGTATTGTGAAAGAATCACTTTTCAAACTCAGGGCAAGTGTGAAATGAATGCATAGTAAATAATTAATTTAAGCCATTAATTAGAGAACCCATAAGATGTCTTAATGAGTTGAAAGAAGAACTGGAAGCAAAAGTTCAGTTATAGATTGGGAGTGTGGAAAAGAATGTTCAAATGGTGCCACAGTTGGCCTCTGCCACTGTGCAGAAAGACAGACAATGGAAACCCCACTAGTTCAGATAACACATTCCTGTAGGCAGAATTCATTTTCCATGACTCACATTTATCAGTGACTTGTGAAATCATAAGTGCATGAGCAGAATGTTATAACAGAATTATGTACTCCACAGAAACACACCATTTACTCTACAACATTTTGTTCCTTGTTTACTTGGATGACACTAGTATCATCTTATCCATTAAGACTCATGTTAGGAAGTCTTTCTTAGCCATATATTGACCTCCCTATTCTCAAATGCCTGTGTTTAGTTGAAGAAATTTTTATTCTGAAATAATTGTCCATGCCAGTCTCTCAAATATCTGCTTGGATTGAGTGGACTTGAGCAGCTGTGATGTGCAAGCATTTCTTACCTCCCAGCATGCAGCAGGGATCTGAGCCTGGTGATCTTAACTTTCACAGCAGCAGGACCTCAAATTATTATTAGCCTAATATGCCTATCTTCCTTGCAACTACCTTACCATTTAATCCTGTATGCCATACAAACTTCTATTTTTGTTGATAAAATATATACACATTATTGTGGCTTCACTCCCTGTTGTTTTTTTAAAAACCATAGATAATTTAATATGGTAGTTATATATTTGCAAAAGTAGAAAGTTTTGCCTAAGAAGAAGTAATCATCTTACATTGCCTTGGAAACCATTTCAGGTAGATGGTTAGAGAATCTGTATTTTCCTCTGGTATTTCTGAGAATATGGCAGAAAGAACAAAACACAAGCTCAGTTCATTTGCTGTGCTCTATTTTCATCATTTTTGTAAGTTCCTTGTGAATAATTAGTCTTTTATTGACTGAATCTCTTCTCTGTTACCATTTAAGTATGGTAGCACTGAGTCTAGAATGGTGAGTGAAGACTATATTCATAATGCCCATTACTTAAAGTTCTTAAGTCTTAAATGTATAAGCACAAAATTGTGGCTCCAGGTGGGACAAGTAGTAAGTAACTTAGCTTCAAAACTTTGGGTGATTCTGGAGTGAAACCCAGGTCTTCAACATGTTAGAAATATTTTTACTATTGAGCTTTACTTTATGGAGTGTGTGTGTGTGTGTGGGGGGGGGTGCTACTGGGGCTTGTACTCAGGTCTTTATCTTTTAGCTTAGCTTTTTCACTTAAGGGTAGTGCTCTTATCCCCACTTCAACCTTTTTGCTGCTATATTGGAAATAAGAGTCTCATAACCTTTTCTGCCTGTCTGGCTTTGAACCATGATCCTGAGATCCCAACCTCTTGAGTAGTTGAGATTACAGGCATTAGCCAAGGCACCCTGAAATAGACTTTATATCTTTAGTCTTTGTATTAAATAGTTTTCCAGGCTGGCTTTGAACTTGAAATTTTCCCACCTCAGCCTTCCCAGTAGCTCATATCACCGATTATCAACACACCTCACTACACACTGGCTTTTCACCAAGATAGTTTTGGAGTTTGTACTTGATCTTTGTCAGTTTCCACTACTAAATTACTTTTCTTTTAGTCTTCTTCCTATATCCACAATGCGAACAATAATGCTGACTTCGTAGGATAGACAGCTGACTTGCAGAAGGAAATGCCTCAGCCCTTCCTTGACATACTCCTTGTCATTTTGTCCCACTTTCTACCTTACCTATTCATCAGTCACCACTTTCTTTAAGTTTGGTAAGGGTGAGTTGAAAGTCCATTTATCATTCCTGCTTGCTTTATAGGTTTTCCTCATCTTTATTGTCTATACCAAGAGCTCAGTTACATTGGCTTAATTTTGTGTGTGTGTGTGTGTGTGTGTGTGTGTGCGTGTGTGTGTGTGTGTGTGTATGTGTGTGTGCGCATGCACACACACATACTAGGACTTGAACCCAAGTACTAGGACTTGAACCCAAGACCTCACATTCTCACTTGCCTCTTTAGCTTAATTAAGGTTGGTGCTCTACCATTCGAGCTATACCTAGACTTCTGGGTTTTTGTTGGTTAATAGGTGATAAAAGTCTCACAGACTATTCTGTCCAGGATGGCTTCCACCCACAGTCCTCAGGTCGCAGTCTCTTCAGTAGCTAGGATTACAGACATGTGCCACCACCTGACCCCTGGTCTGTCTTGTTAGGAAACCTCAGCATTTTTTTTTGACATCTGAGTACTATTAGGACCCAGTGGGCTAACAGAAAACAGAGTTTTCAGTGGAGCATCACAATCGCCTCTGTTTTCTAGAAGCCAAAGAATGATCTTTAAAGAACATTGTCAAGAATGAATGTATTTTTAACAAGCGTTGTCCATGGTGCTGAACAGCAATTGGCTTATTTACTGTCGGTTTGATTTTCTTTACCAAGCAGCCCTGTAGTTGGAACAGTTTGCCCTTATACTGTCTAGCCTGACTCTCCCAGCATGATTTCCAGAACTCACTTCAGCCTCAGGACCCCAAGGAGGGAGGCCTATCCCGGGTCAAATACATCAACCTGTTGTATCACTAGAGGATGATGAGAGGCAGGAACAGATATGTATCGAGGCCTGAGGTGTTCAAAATAATGTACTTAAACATGAACTCATCTTAACTCCCTATGGTTTGAAACTGTAAGGCAGAGAGATAGAATTCATACCCTGTGGTTTCTTTGCTCATGCTTTTCTTCTTTACCATGTGTTTATTTCTTTCTTAGCATCACTGGACATGCATCGTGTTTTTTTAAATTTTTTTCTGCAATGAAAGTAGAAAACTCATGTACTCATTGCTTATTTTTAGCCTGTTGTGAAGCTAAGCAGTAGCCCGGGCATCTTATTAAAATCAGTTTGGGATTGGAATTTTCATTTGCTGTAATACAGTGACACTACTAATCAATCTGAAAGTATGTTAGCATGTATGATGAGTGCATTCACATATATCTTATGAATTCTTGCAAATATATTTTCCACCTGTTTAAAATATATAGAAAATGAGAATGAGAACCAAAATTGTCATTTTTCCATTTGTCATTTTTCATTTCTAGGTATATGGTAAAGACAATTATTTTTGTCTGAACTCTACTTAAGTTTAGCTTTTGGGGTCTTTCAGGTGAGGGTCATGTAGACTGAAACTTACTGTGGTGAAGATAAAGACTGACAATTGGTGATTACTGCATATCATGGTCAGAGAACTCTTAATACATAGATTGAGTGATCTGCAATTTCCTTGTTAAAAGTCTAGATCTACAATGTTTATAGAACCCACCTGCATTCAGTGCCATCTATGCCATGATCTGCGTAGAGTGGCGACAGCATGTCAGTGTTTCACAAGAAGATGGTCTATTGTCTGATGAGAAGTGTGGAGCTGCTTTCTCTGTTCGGATTCTCAATTGGAGTCCTTTATTTGGATTCTCAGCACCAGGCTCCTAGCAGGAGTGGGATTTGGAGAGATTTGGGCCCACTCACAGAGCTTTTAAGAGGCAGGAGTAAGTGGTTAGCTCAAGGAAGTGAAAACACCCTGGCATTTAACCTAAAGGCAAACCCACACTTCAGGCAATTAGATCAGAGCTGTGTCTTACTTTACATTGGAAAGAGATATCAACATTAAAAAAGAAGTGGTAATGTAAAGAGACAGGACATGAAATAAGAAGTGAGCCGACTGTAGGTCAAACATTAGGCTATTTGCTTTTCACAATTCCTTTTAACCCTACAGGGCACAGATTGTTCATTCCATTTTACAGATGCAGAAACCAGTCTCATGATACTGGGTAACTTACCAGCAGCATGGAACAGAACTTCCATCGGAAACTATGCCTCTAGGATGCAATACCCATGTTTTAGTTTACATGATGCTAGAATCAAGATGTGTAAGCATCCAGGATGTGTGACATCAAATGTTCTGGGGGAGAATATCTACAACTGTTTTAAAACAATTTTGATACATTCATTACATTCATTTAATATGAAATACATGTACTACATTAATGCAACATGAGCTTTACTTTTCTTTGAGTTTATTTATAAGTGTATAGTTCAATAAGGTTAACTAAGCATATCCTTAAAGAAGAGATCTCTATAACGTCTGTGGCCGGGGAAGTGAAATACTGGACCTTGAACTCAAAGACTGCGTACCTTTCTTTACTTTTTGTTATTCAAGGCTGGCACTGCACCACTTGAGCCATAGATTCCCTTTCAAGTTTTTGCTGGTTAACTGAAAATAAGTCGCGTAGACTTTCCTGGGTTGCCTTTGAATGGCAGTCTTTAAATCTCAGGCTCCTGATTAGCTAGGATGACAGGTGTGAGCCAGTTGTGTCTAGCTTTTACAATGATTTCTCCTTTCCTAACTTTAAATTTGTAACCATAGAACAGGCCCTCTCCAAATGACTTCACCTTTATTATTGAATCCTGATTTTTTGCTTCTCCTCTGCAGTGTTTGCTGGGTTTGGTGTACAACAGGAAGAGGCATTCCTGAATAAGGATAACCTCAGCATCCCTATTTAGCCCACAAATCTTGCAGTAACATTTGCTATAAAATGTCAAACACCAGATTCACTATCGGCAGCAGCAGACAATAAGTTGTTGTACTAATCGATGCGAGATGAATCTGATTATAATTTATGTCATCCACACACAGCTTCTGTTACATTTAAACTACAGTTTCTTCACTTGTTCTGGGTTCCAAGTTGACAGTGCCTTCAGGGCCAGGTAGAAAGTATTTTTAGTTACACTTATTTAAGATACTCCATGGCAGATCAGAGGCTTTGAGGTTTTTGTCTAGTTTCATAGAGACTGGATCGAGTCAGGCTCCCTGGCAGGCCTTGGCTCTTCTCCAGGGAACTAAGTGTGGATCCTTCACTGCCAGACAGACCCTTTGCTAATGCACAAGGATACTTTGTACTTTCGCAGGGCACCAAGCCCAGCATTATCAAGGTGGATCAGGGTAGAACATGGAGCTGTGCAATGGGAAACTTGTTCTCCATGGTACTTGGGCCATATATGTACTAGCTACAACAATCCTCAGATGCCTGCTTTGTGTCTAGTGTAGACACAACATTCGTTGCTCCGAACAAATCCTGTAGGGGGCGCTCTTCCTGTCCCTGACATGAGGCACCAAAAGCATTGTCTCCTGATTTGATTTAACTGGCATCATTTTTATGAATGAGTATGGAACTGAAAGACATTCATTTGAGCTCCCCACTTTTTTCTGATGCTGTCCATGAGTTTTAAACTTGGTGAAACTCTTGTTTCCCTTTCTTGTAATTGGGAAATGAATAGCATGTGCTTTGTACATACTTTATAGGGTTGCCCTGAGAATTAGCGGGAAAAGTCTATGAATGGGTATTTGGCAAAGTGTGAACAGTGTATACATTGGGCGCCAGTGGAAACTCATCGTGTCCACAATGCTTGGCCTTTGCAGTACATAGAATATGTTCTTTGACTTGAAAGTCATGGAAAGGAATTTTAGTGTAGGACTTCAGGGGAGAGAGAATTAAAATACATATTTTAAAGATGCCCAAACTTCCTTCTGAAATAAGTAATGTAACCTTTACTAAAATTCTTGAACTATTGCTTCTGTTTATTTTAAGTGTTCTGAAAGTTTTTAATGTTCATTAATTATTTAAAACATCACCTTTTCTTTTTTTCTTTCCTTCCCTCCCTCCCTCCCTTCCTCCCTCCCTCCCTCCCTCCCTTCCTTCCTTCCTCCCTCCCTCCCTCCCTCCCTTCCTTCCTTCCTTCCTTCCTTCCTTCCTTTTTTTGCTTTATTAGTTACTTTTCAACAATGAGTCTCATTGTTGCTGAGCCAGCTTAGACCATGACCTTCCTATTTATACCTCCCACATAGTTAGGATGATAAATGCACGCACTACTATGCCTGGGTAACTGGCTGAGACAAAGTCAGGGCAATATCATGCCTGGAATAATATCAAAGCTCGATCCTCTTATCTTTACTTTCAGAGCATCTGGAATTACAGGTGTGGGCCACTGCACTTGACACTCTATAACCCTTCTTTAGACCTGAAAACACGCTCAATATTTAACATACTCAGTCATTTGTTTTTTATGCGCAGAGGACGGGTTCCAGTAGCCACCATGAATCCCCAAACCTGTGGAAGCTAAAGTCTATTGTGTAAGGTAGCTGAGTATCTATATTTAACTTGAAGACATTCTCCTCTGTGTTTTTTGTATTAATCAGTTTTGCACAACATGTCACCAAAACACCTGAGAGAATAACTTAAGAAAGGATTTTGGTAATGGGTTCAGAGGGTTCAGTCCATGGTGACTCGGCCCCATGTAGTTGGCAGAATATCATGGTGGTAGGGACCTGTGGGTGAGGCTGGGTACTTCATGCTGTAGGAAGCAGAGAACCAGATGGATAGAACTTTAAGAGGTGCCCAGCAGTCTATGTATTTTAGTGCTACCTTTCCTATTAAAGCTCACACCTTCTCCCACAATAGCTCCACCAGCTAGGGACCAAGCATCTAGCACTTCATAGACAAGCCTTAACAATACTGAATCTTCTCTACATACTTAAATAGGTAATAAAGTGTAGATTCATTATACATATTGTATAATATGTATTGTATTATATAAGGAAATAGCATATTACAGTATAATGCACATTACATTATATAGTATATTTGCAATATAATATTTAATTAAATGCAATATATTATTTGTTATAGATTAGTTTATTATGTTATTTAAAGGAATAAGAGAATAACTACAAAAGAAAGCATACATATTACACTCAGGTGGAGTTTTTACAAAGGTTTTGTATTTTTGACACTTCTGGATTTAATTCGGGGCTTCACACCTATTCAGCTGGTTCTCTTGATTAGAGGTAAACTACTTGAACCATGCTTCCAGCCTGGCTCTTTGCTGGCTCTTTTGGAGATGGACTCTTGGGGCTTAATCTGTCTGGGAAAACTTTAAACCATGATCCTCTGGAGCACAGCCTGCTGGGTAGTTGAGGTCAGCTATTGGCATGAGCCATCGGCAACCGTCTAAAAGATGGTTGGATCCATGCTGGGTTGAACCTGTGGCTATGGAAACTATGTGGCTTGTTTCCTGCAGGTAACCTTTGTTATTTTGTGATTTTATAAATTAAAAATAATTGTTATAAGCATGATATACACAGGGATTACACTTACATAAGTTAGGTAAGGAGTATATTTCTTTTAGGACAATGTTACTCCTTCCCTTGCTCTCTCCCAGTTTTTCCCTGCCATCCTCATCCACAAGTTGTATAGTTCATTTTCCATATAATATCTAGTGAGCACCACTGCGACATTTGTTCACCATTTGTTGTTGTGCTTTTTCAGTTTCCATGAATAAGTTTCGTGATCAGGGTGGCAATAATGAACATTTTCTGAACCCCTGTCAAACATCAGGCTCTATGAGAAGCCCTACTGAAATGTTGCATAATCTGTGCCTTATTGTGCCCTAGCAGTGCATTGCTATTACAACATTATAAATAAAGATGCTTTGAGAATCACATAACTCAACAAACTATGGCAGTGCTCATAAGCAGGCAAATGAGTTGACGAATGAGGACTTAGTCTCATACACCTGCTACCCTAAAACTATGATTGTTATGTTTTTTTCTTTCTTTTTAGTTTTTCCTTGAGCAACCATGCAGAATGCCATTGGTTAAGTCTAGAGGGAGATTTTAGAGAGCTAATTTGGCCTTCATTGCAAGCTTCAGATACTGCATGAAGAAAATATTGAACCAGTTGCCTAATATATACATGCATGGCATCGTCTTCCTTCCACCATCCGTTGGCTTCCTAGATGATCACATGATCATTTGTTCTGTTTCTCCCCCCTCCCTTCAGCATTGTACATAACATGTATCCCTGTTCTGCTTCTCCTGGTGGTCAACCTAGTTTCTGTCATATTTTATTGATATTTTAACTCCTTAAGCACTCTGCTGCTTTTTCTTGGTCATTTGCCTTAGTGCAGAAGAGAGAGATTCAGAGAGAAAGAGACAGAGACAGAGACAGAGAGAGAGGACCTTGTTTTCAATAATAAAATATGTACATATTATTTTTAAGACAGGTTCTTACTATGTAATGCATGCTGGTCTCCAATGTGTGCTTCTCCTGCCTCTGCCTTCCAAGAAACAAATACATACCGTCACACCTAGCTGTAAGATAGGCTCCATTGATCTGAGAACAGGCTATACAACAGTATGGAAACAGTGCTTGTGTGTGTGTGTGTGTGTGTGTGTGTGTGCGTGTGTGTGTGTGTACAGGCTACACAACAGTATGGAAACAGTGCTTGTGTGTGTGTGTGTGTGTGTGTGTGTGTGTGTGCGTGTGTGTGTGTACAGGCTACACAACAGTATGGAAACAGTGCTTGTGTGTGTGTGTGTGTGTGTGTGTGTGTGTGTGCGTGCACATTTATTTTTGTGAATATTTTCCAAGGCTAAAAATTTGATCAAATCCCAAATGGCACCACATGAGCTATATAGTATGAAAACAAAATAAATTATGATGTAGGTTACGACTCCTGGCAAAGCTCCCATTATTTATCTTGTACAACCCAATTCCAGTGCAAGTCAATGTGTTTGTGGGAGATGATTAGCTTTGCTAGAGCCTGGGCAGTGGAGGAAATGTGTCATGGAAGGATCCAAGTTCCCTTAGAGAATAATGACTGTCTTGGCTGAGTAGCATTTTTTTTAAGTTAAATAGCAACAATCTCTAGTAATCAGAGAACCTATTGGCCATGAAATTTGATCCCAGCATTAAAAACTATTTATTCACTTATCAAATGGAAGCTAAGCGATTGTGGGTGGAATTTATACACCATTTAGGATAGTGTCAAATATTTTGGAAATGGATATACCTTTTTTTTTCTGGGTATATATTTTGGAAACAGTGTAAAGTTCCAGCCTGCTGGGGGAAAATGGGGGTATTTCATAATTTTAGTAGCAAATTTTGGCAGTAATTAATAGAACATAATCATTACATACCACGACATGACGTTTCTTCTTTATTCATTTGAGTTCTTAGAGCTTTGTGGAGCTTGGTAGAATTTCAATGTCTTTTCCTAGTGTTCATCCTTTCTCACCCCATCTCCATGGGTGGAGAATTCCTTGCCATAGAATGAGGTTTTGCTTAGGAAGGGAGGTAATCTTGATCCAAGAAGTGACTTGTAGGACAAATGGAAATTCATCCTTCTTCATGCAAGATCAACTTCCAAGCTCCCTCTCTTCCTTCCAGATGATCTCCCCTCATAGCTCAGTCTGCCAGAGTGGCCTGTTGGACTTTTCTCTATGTTTTACAAACCCTGCCATGAACAGAGAAGGAAGCAGACACATGTGCCATGAGTTATGTCTGGTAGCCAAGACATGAATTTTGGAAGTTACTACTTAGTAAACCCATCAGGATTAACTATCTCCTCATGGTACACGCATTTGTAAGGGAAACAAGCAGGTTCACACCTTAGTTCTGAGAGCATTCAGAATAAAATTTGTGTTATTTCCACTACAAGGAGAAATCAAAGCTGATCAATGTAGGTAAAAATCGGACACATTTTAGGCAGATATATTGATCTACTTTCAATATTTCTACTGAAGTTTCTTTCAATACATTTTAAGACACAAAACATTTAGAAATTCACCTTTTCCACCTGTAGCAGTTAGGTTTAGCATTAACTGTTCAATAGCCTATGCTTAATACAGGAATATTCAGAATTTCCAGGTACAGTCATCATATATGCACTTGTATATGCATACATATACAACTACAAATACACACACATGTACACATAAACACACATAGAGACATACCTTAAAAGTCTTCGAGGTGGAATCTTCCTTGATATTTTTCTTGTTCATTTAGGGGACTGATTGAAAATCTTTCACATGACACACCGATGTGTCTTGCCACAACTTCACTGGCAAAATGTGTACGAATACATTTACACACCTAACAAACAGGGCTTGGAGCACAACACTTAGCAGTCAGAAGGTGCAGTGCCATGTTCTCTAAAGAATAAGGCATCATCTTATATGTTCATTTGTACATGGGTTTTGAGCTTTTCAGCTCATCTGATAAGATTATCGTGTATATGTATATATATATATGTGTGTATATATATATATATACATGATAATCTTATATATATATATATATATATATATATATATATACACATACACTAATCATTGCAAATAAGGGAAACCATGGGACCTAAATTTCTTTGGGACTGGGTTACTTCACTTAATATGATTTTTTCCCAAGTCTTTGCATTTCCTAACAAATGTGATAGTGTCGTTCTTTCTGATGGCAGCATAGAATTCATATACATATATATATATATATATATATATATATATATATACACACACCACATTTTCTTGATCCGCTCATCTACTGAAGGTCATCTGGGATAAGTGAAATGAACCCCAAGATATGGACACAAGAGGTCTGTCTTTATTGTTACTGTTTTAAATGTACCATGTGATTTTATTTTTTCTAGTTGTTTTTGTTTCATTTGTTTATTCTTTCCCTATGGCATATCCCCTGTTGCCACTGTACTTGATTTTGTATATACATCTTGTATATACATACGTCTAATCTGGGGAGGGGAAGGGGAATAACAAAATGCTGAAACCAGGACACAGGGTAACCCATCATTGCAACAAGGATACCCACAGGACCACATATTGGAAACAAACTTTACAACTTCGGGCAGTATTTGGGGGTGGGGTTGGAGATGGGGTGGGGTGGGGAAGAGTGTGGGAGGTGGGGGAGGGAAGGGATAATGGGACAACAACAAGGAAGGGAAGGGGTAAAAATGATCGACAAGCAATGGACTCATTGCCTTACTCATGTAACTGTCACCCCTCTGTATAACATCTTTATACTAAAATAAAAAATAAAAAAAAGAATAAGATAGTAGAAGGTCATGGAGAAGCCAGGCAAAGATGAAGCAACTCAGCCATTGTCGCACATGTGGAAATTACAAAGCGCTCATTCAGTCCAGGCCTACCTGCTTCCCAAGTCCATATTGTCTGCATTAACCTACTACTACAAGAGGAGACAATGACAAATTCACGATCACCCTTCCTGCATCTTCCGCACACTTCAGCACTTTTAGGCCTTTCTAGATAAAAGGTGAAGCCCATGCATGCCAGCTCTTCTAAAATAGAAATATGGCCAGGAGACATGCACAATAAGGAACACATTTGCTTGCAAAAGGTGTTATAGCATAGCATATAAAATTAAAAGTTAAGCATTGTTTTTTTCCCTTCCCCTCCCCTGTCTTGGGGTTCATTTCACTTAGCATCAACTTGTATAGTCATATGTACATAGCTTTTAACCTTTTCTGCTTGTTCTAGCCATATACTAGTTACTGCAAATAAGAGAAACCATGGGACCTATGTTTCTTTGGGCCTGGCTTACTTCACGTAATATAATTTTTTCCAAGTCGTTCCATTTCCTAACAAATGGGACAGTGTCATTCTTTCTGATGGAGGCATAGAATTCATATGTGTGTGTGTGTGTGTGTGTGTGTGGTGTGTAGATAGATAGATAGATACGAATTTTCTTGATCCATTCTTCTACTGAGGGGCATCAGGTTTGGTTCCATATCTTAGCTATGGTAAATAATGCTGCAATTAAATAGGGATATAGGTTGACCCATTGTAACAATGAGATGTACAAGACACTATGTTGAAAACAAACTTTACAACCTGTTGGGGGGAGGGAGGGAGGATTTGGGGAGGTGGGAAGGGAAAGGATGGTAGGGGAAAAACAAACGAGGAGGTAACAATGCTCAATAGGAAATGTAACTGTAACTCCTCTGTACACTATTATACAATAAAAATATATTTAAAAAATTAAAAAGTAATACATTAGCTCACTGTTGCTTTGAGGAAGGAAAAAAATCTCACACACATTTTTGCCATGAATGCTATCTTAATTTCCAAAGTGGGATGCCACAAACAATTAACTATGATCTCTACCAACTTAGAGCTTTCATGATCCGACTGCTTACAGATGTTCTCATCTCAGTGAATGAATGAATGAATGAATACTGTGAATGGCATAAGAATTTTGATGTTTACGTTGTTTCCCTTTATTATAAAGAATCATATTTTATGTCTTCATGAAATTTTTGCCCGAGAAGGTGACTAAAACAGTGAATTTTACTGAACCAACAGAAATTTTTCTGCATAAGCTTTAGTATTCTTCTTCCCTTTCTTCCCCTTTCTCCTCCTCCTTTCTATTCTTGCTCTTTCTGATCCTTTCTCCTCTTCTTTTCTTCTTCTCCTCCATCTTCTCCTCTCTTGCTCCTCCTTTCTCTTCCTTTCTCCTCTTCTCTTCTTCCTCTTCTCCATCTTCTCCTTCTTTTCCTTCTTCTTCTTCTCCTCCTCCTCCTCCTTCTTTTTCTCCTTCTCCTTCTCCTTCTTCTTCCTTCTTCCTTCTATATGCTGGGCCCAGAAGGTGTCTCTGAGGGCTTTTTGCTCAAGGCTAGCACTCCACCATTTGATCCACACCTCTACTTTGGGCTTTTTGGTGCTTATGTGAAGTTGGAGTCTTACTGACTTACCTGCAAGGGCTGGCTTTGAAACATGATCCTCAGATCTCAGCTTCCTGAATAGCTAGGATTATAGGCCTCTGCTAACAGTGCTTGACTATTTTATCCTCTGTCAATTCTAGATCCCCACTGCAACCTAAGATGAAAGGCAAGCTCATTTTTTTTTCTCCCTAAAGGAGAGTAGTCAATAGTATACACAGTTCCTGTTGTCGATTCTTTCTCTGTTTTTCCTGTAAATCTGCTTTGTTCCCTGAATCTAGTCCTAAACTTAATATGTTGCCTACCACCCAAAGATACCTTTGGGAGCTATTTGTAAAAATGATCTCTCATTTGTAGGCTACAG
The DNA here is from genome assembly GCF_019054845.1 of Dipodomys spectabilis. Taxonomy (NCBI): domain Eukaryota; kingdom Metazoa; phylum Chordata; class Mammalia; order Rodentia; family Heteromyidae; genus Dipodomys; species Dipodomys spectabilis. Next base: position 5,275,298 of record NW_024870813.1, on the reverse strand, counting down.
CTGCTCCGTAACACAACATGTTTCTCATAAGCACAGGTTATTTTTGCTTTAGTTTGGAACATACCTCAAAATATCTGTAGGTGGCTACAATGTCACAAAATGTTCCTGGGTAGACAACAAGGTATATGACAATGATATGTAGTCCCTCCCTCCCTCTTTCCCTTCTTTCCTCCCATTCTTCTTCCTCTCTCCTTTCCCTTTCCTTTTCTCTCTCCCTTGCCTCCCTGATTACTTCATTCCCTCTCCATCTTTCTCTTCCTTCATCTTTGTTTTTTCTTCCTTCCATCTTTACATCTTTCTCATTTTTTAATGTGAAAACAATTACTTGGAATGAATAACATTGTCCAAAGAGAAATCTCCTTGTGACCTGACTTATGAAATGGTAACCCCTCTCTACAACGCCTGGAGAATAACAGTAAAATTATACTCATAAAAGAATGACTTGGCTACTGATGCATTTATTTCATTGGATGACATCACCTTGTCATCTTCTCCACATGAAAAATTGGATAGGAAGTCTATCCAGTTATTGTTTGGATATCAACTACCATCCCCAAATGGTTTGGTACTGAAGAGTTTGCCCTAGTTTGCCACTAGAAAGTATGGCCTCACTGGAGAAAAGTGGGTCACATGGATGCTTCCTAGTGATCATTGACTGAACCCCCTGACAATGTGAACTAGGATAAATCTTTCCTCTCTTGAGTTGCCTTTCTGAAGTATTTGTTCCCAGGGTTATAAGGCTAACTGAAATGGAAGTCCAAGTTTTAAAGTTATTTACTTCTGTGCCAATCCTGGGGCTTGAATTCAGGGCCTAGGCACTGTCTCTGAGCTCTTTTGCTCAAGGCCAGCACTCTACCTCTGGAGTCACAACTCCACTTCCAGTTTCTTTTGGTAGGTAATTGGAGATGAGAGCCTCATGGATCTTTCCACCTGGGATGACTTTGAACTGAGATCCTTAGATCTCAGACTTGTGAGTAGCTAGGGTTATAGATGTGAACCACCAGTACCCATCTCAATTTATTTTTCTTTTATGGTTATGCAGACTAGCTCAGAATGTAAATTGGTGCAGCAAATCAGAGTTACAGGACTACTTCCTAATCTCGTATCTTTTAAGTTTGAGGTTAATGTTTTACTGAGATAGAATTGTAATGCGGGAAGCCAGGCAGAAGTAAGACTGTAGGATTTTGGATTGTGTTTTGCACACCCTAATGATCTCAAGGGGAAGAAAGGGGAATATATTACTTTTGAATGTTAGAGAAAATTCTAAACAATACAAAATTTTTAATACAAGTATATTTATTTTATTAATGTAACAAAGTTTTCTGTATCATATCTGCTGTCTACATATCCCAGTGACAGCAGCAAAAGGAACTGACCTTTTGAAAGTAGGACAAAGAAGTTTCTTTCTTTCTTTCTTTCTTTCTTTCTTTCTTTCTTTCTTTCTTTCTTTCTTTCTTTCTTTCTTTCTTTCTTTCCTTCCTTCCTTCCTTCCTTCCTTCCTTCCTTCCTTCCTTCCTTCCTTCCTTCTTTCTTTCTTTCTTCCTTTCTTCCTTTCTTTCTTTCTTTCGTCTGTTGTGGGGCTTGAATTCTAGGCTTGGGCACTGTCCCTGCACTCTTCAGCTGAAGGCGAGCACTCTACCATTTGAGCCACAGCACCACTTCTGGTTTTCTAGGGGTTTATGGGATATAAGAGTCTCAGGCACTTTCCTGCCTGGGCTGTCTTTGAACGTGATCTTCAGATCTCAGCCTCCTGAGTAGCTAGGATTACAGACATGAGCCACTGGTACCTGGCTTTTATTTACTTTTTATTTGTACCAAACGCTGTGTGTAGCCAGATGGCAGGGACTCACACCTATAATACTTGGTAATCAGGAATCTGAGGCCTAGAGGATCTTGTTTCTCAGATTGCCAAGACAGAGAAGCCCCAAATTCCATTTCCAGTTCATCAGCAAAATGACAAGCTAGAGGCTTGGGTTAAGAGTTAAGGGACCAAGCATTCCAAACAAGCATTTGGGTGCGATATTTTGTTTGTTTAGTTTTTAATTCTTGAACAAGCTTAGATATTAAGAAATTATTTTTAGGTCTAGCATGTCCTCAAGTACCACAAAAACTGAAGAAAAAAGTTGATGATATATTCAGTACTCACTCTCTGATTCCAACCCTAAAAAATCATGTCAATACTTTTAAGTTGGTCCTACGGTGTGTTCCTCAGTACATTTTAATATAACTGTTACATTGTCATGTGTGCCATTAATGGAGCTTGAACTCTGAGCCTGAGTGCTATTCCTTAGGGATTTTGCTCAAGGATGCTGCTCTTTCACTCCACCTATACCGCCATTTCGGGCTTTTTAGTGGTTAATTGGACACTGGTTGGCTTGAACTACGATCCTTAGATCTCAGCCTCCTGAGTAACTAGGTTTACAAAGCATGATCCACTGGCACCTGGCTGTATTTTTTATATTTAATGGACTCATGTGGGAGGGAAAAATGTGTATAGTTATAAAAACAGAATGTACTAAGAAATATCAGTTGAAACGTGATTATTTTTCATAGGTGGACTATTGTGGTTAGGAATTTATTAGCATCAGTAATGTGAAGATGCAATATTTCTCATTATCCAATTAAAAATGTTCACAAATTTTAGATTATTTATCTATTTGAGCAATATGTACTAGACATTTCTTATGTTTTTTTTTGTCATTTAGTTTGCATTTGTTCTTAGTGTCAAGTGAAAGAGAATCTAGGTCAAAATATTTTGAATGAAATTACAGGCAAAGCATTTTGAATAATAATTATGTAGTAAAATGCAAAGTGACACATACTGGTAGTATTTTAAAAATATTTTATTAGTGGGTTTTCTCATCCTAAGAGGACATAAAATTTTGCCATTATTTGCTATTATTTTTATTCTTTTGTATTGATGGCTGGATATGTATCTGTTTTCTTGCCTGTTCATTTGAAATGTATGAGAATCTGTGTCAGCATCACTGGTCCCTGGGAAATAAATGATGCCATTGAAATAGCATTAGGACTTTGAGTTTCTCAAATGCAGAATTATTAACCTTTAAGAGAAGACAATGGTATGGCACAAAATGTTCACAATTATTCTCGTGCTTAATTCAAGTGCTCAGTGATGGTTCTTCTGTATACTGTACACTCTGTTGATGGTACCTGAGGGAGAAGAAAACAAATAAGCAGGCTAAAACTCATGTACTGGGAGATTTTCATACACTTCAGGGTTTCTTATTCTGTACCTCAATCAAATATTTGTCAACTCAGAATAAAATATTGAACAAAGGTTCCCTTCTGTCCACATCCCCTCCAGAATCTGTTGTTATTAGAGTTCTTGATTTTAGCCATTCTAACTGGGGTGAGGTAGTATCTCAATGTTGTTTTGATTTGCATTTCTTTTATGGCTAGGGAGGTTGAGCATTTCTTCATTTGTCTATTAGCCATCCTTCTTTCCTCTTCAGAGAAGTTTCTCTATAAGTCTTTAGCCCACTTATTTATTGGGCAGTTGTTGAAGATTTGTTGTTGGGGGATTTAATTTTTTGAGTTCCAGCTATATTTTAGATATGAGACCCTTGTCCGTTGTATGGTTAGTGAAGATCTTCTCCCAGTCCGTGGACTTTCTATTGATCTTGCTAGCTATGTCCTTGGAACCTTACTGCATTATTGGTGGGAGTGTAAACTTGTTCAACCACTTTGGAAAGCAGTATGGAGGTCCCTCAAAAGACTCCACATAGAGCTTCCCTATGACCCAGCAATCCCACTTTTGGGCATTTACCCAAATGTTCACAAACAAGACCACACTAAAGCTACCAGCACGACTATGTTTATTGCAGTATTATTTACTATAGCTAAGATATGGAACCAACCCAGATGCCCCTCAGTAGATGAATGGATCAAGAAAATGTGGTGTATATATACACAATGAAATTCTATGCCTCCATCAGAAAGAATGACATTGCCCCATTTGTTAGGAAATGGAAAGACTTGGAAAAAATTATATTAAGTGAAGTAAGCCAGGCCCAAAGAAACATAGGTCCCATGGTTTCCCTTATTTGCAATATCTAGTATATGTCTGAGTCAAGCAGAAAAGGTCAGATAAAATGATGTTAGGGAAATGGACTCTAAGATATGTATTCAAATGGTTTTTTTTCTTTCATGTGATTGTTTCTAACACATTTATAAGATTATTTCTTTGTTGCTTTGTATGTCCCTCCCCCGCAGTATAACCCCTGCTTTCACTATATTTGATGTCGGTATAATTTGTGGAGGGGAAGGGAGAAAACAAATCGTTTAAATAGGGATACAGGTGGACCCATTGCAACAATGAGATGTACAAGTCGTTATGTCGAAAATGAACTTTACAACTTTGGTGCAGAGACGGGGGAGGGGGGGATTGGGTCAGGGTGCCAGGAGAGGATGGGAAGGGATGGGAAGGGGAAACAAAGGAGGAGGCTACAATGCTTGATAAGAAATGTAGTCATTATCTTGCCCATGTAATTGTAACCCCTATGTACAGTATTTTCACAATAAAAAAATAAAATTAAATTAAAAAGTATTGAACAAAGGAAAAGTGCCTTTCTTTGGTCTTTTGGTACTTTAGTTTAACAAATTCATCATTTGGTGATAAATATCTTTCTGTTTATTGTTTATGAACAATATGTAATTCTTCTTATACCATCCCAGTCTTGTAGTCCTAATTTGGGTTAGTTACTAATTGGGAATTGTAAAGGTTTGTTTATTTGTTTAAATGTTGCTACCATGGCTTAAAATCAAGGCCTCTGGTCTTTGTTATCTTTCTTGTTCACGAATGGTGCTCTACCACTGGACACATGCCTCTAGTCCTGGTTTGTGCTGGTTAATTATTGATGGAATAGAAGACTTTTTGCCCTGCCTGGCTTTGTACTTTGGTCCTCCTTGTCTCAGTTTCCTGAGTAGCTAGGATTACAGGCATGAGTCACTGGTGGCTGACAATGTATGATGTATCTGCACATAATGTTTGCACATTTTAGAATGTACCATTTCAACTGCCCGTGAATCACAGTGTAGGTAGGTCTACTACACTGGCACATTTCCAAGCTGTTGCTTTGATTTACATTAAATGTTTTAACTGTCAAAAGCTTTTGATGTAATAATAAATATAAAAACAAGATATGAACTGTGTTCTGGCATTCCACATGCCTTTTCCCTGTTTCTCCCCACAGGTTAGCTTTGATTTTTAATGAGATGCTTAGGTCTCTACTCAGTTAGGGAACCTTTCTTCAAGTAATTCTTTGATTATTGCGTCTCTTCTAAGATTTCAGTTTTATTGCTTAGGTTTGGATTTCTCTTTTCTGTCTTCAACACTGATCAATAGGAAGATCGTGGGTCATTTTTTGTCATTTTTTGCCCTGTGTTGTTTAAATGGCTAGCATGTTTTGTCTGTACCACTTCTTGAAATTTCCTCTCGATAAATTGTGCTTGCTCATGTTCCCAGTGGAAGAGTCTTTCTCTTTTTTTTTTTTTCTGTTGCTATAGATCCCTTAAACCCCCTTTGCCTGCATGCATGCCCATATACATGAAAGTTGATTTCCAAGTAGCTTTCTGACATTTTCTTTTATCTTCCACTGAAAATTATTTTCAAACACCACTTTTCTATGGAGCCTTTGAAATATTTCTCTCATCTCCTGAATTCCTAGACTTCATGGGATAGTTTCTGTATATTCCTATTACAATGCAAATAAAAGCTCATTCCAGACTCCAGGTTTTCCAAGATTATCTGGTCTGTGGGGAGCTGTTGGCCCCTCTTTACGTTTAACTCAGTTCTGGTTCCATTCCCCACTCGGATTTGCCACTACATCCTAGGTAGTCTTGAAATACACATAGCCCAACTAGAATCACACCAAGCTTGTAGTCATGTGATGCAGTCATGTTGGCTTAGCATGTTTTCTCCTATGACCATCTGGATGATTTATGTTTTTAATGCCTTATATCCATATTGAAAATCTTCCTCCTTTTTTCTCTAGTAGTCTAGGAAGTGTTTTCTTCCTCTTGTGGCTATGCATAGTATTTAATTTGTAGAAATGATTCATTACAGAACAGAATATTTTCTCATTTCCTCAGCGTCTATCATCTGTTTAGTTCCCGCTTTCAAAAGCAACACTCAACTTTCCTTTTCACCTCTTCTCTTTAGGTTCCAGGTCACTGTAGATGAACCACAATGGTGGGGATGAAGGAGATCATCAACCCCATTGTACCTGCTGACCTCGTGTTGGAACTGTCAAATATACTTCAGCTCAGTAATCCATAGCTTCTCAGTCAGCTCAACATTATGCTTTATATGCTCTTACCAGATATTACCATGTAACATAAACCATAGCACATAGGGTCATCTCAACCAATGATGCTAGCTGTGTGAGCAGATGGGTAATTGTTTAGGATTCTAATTGGTCTGGGAATCGTGTTTTGGCATTGCAAAGACAGTCCAGTGGGCAGGCAGAAGGTCTTCCAATTTGCTGTTGGACTGGATGATTTCATGATAAAGTCCATCTCTGTCTTAGTTTTGCCTGAGATGATCAAATTTCCCTCTTGTACACCTTCATAGATATTTTTGTGACAGACTATGTTATAGGCTGCCAATAAAGTAACATTTCATCATGAAAAGTCGAATCATTTCATTGCCTTTATTCTATCCCTCTTGCTTTCTTTCAAACGGTTCCTATCTTTCTCAGACTAACTCCACCGCTTGCTAAATATTTCCTCTCTACCCACTCTCATTTCCTCAGCCCCATCCCCTGGCCTGTCTTCTGTTGCTGTTCCGCTCTGTCAAATGGAAGACATGGGTCTTTAACTCTGGAGGGACTACTCTTTTCTCCTGTGTAGTTTTCTGGAAATAGTGGGAGCTTGTAGGATGCGATCAATTTGGGGGTCATTTAATGGCAGTAAAATGAGTAAAGCAGTATATCTCGTATACTCCAAATTAGTATTTATCTACTTCCATCCACCCTTAGCCATTTTAACACTGATATAACTTTTACTACCAGAAACTATAGATAGTAATTGATTTTTAGCTTCCTATTTCGAAACTCCAGATAAAAGGATATTAATTTTTAAGAGGCCACTCAGTCAGAAAATACATTGTTCACTTACAGTGGTGAAAAAGAGCTATGGGGGTGGATCTCAGGAAAGCAAGGGCCAACTTCAGTTTTGCCACAGACCTTGTATTTGAGATGAGTTATTCCTGTCAGGGGACTCAATAGACCTCATTCTAAAATAGTCAAGTATTTTATCCTCTATCTATACAAGGTCCCTGGCCCATGATGTTGGCTTGTTCTTAATCATTAGTGCTAGTATGAAACCTTTCCATCTCTGAGCCAACATCACCTCTTATGCTCAACCTGTAGCCAATTAGCTGGCTCTTCACACCTTTCTAATTATGAACACCATTCCTGAATTTATTGGTAAACAAACACAATATTTATACAGAGGGGATAGTTTTAGTTGTCGATTGGCACAGCCCACTTCAATCACCATTTGTATGATGGATGAAAGATGACCAGTTGTATTTTGAAGAAATATTCACTGTATCCACTGCTCTGTTTGTTTATTATTTATTGGTTTGCTTTTGTACTTGTCATCCAGGGGCTTGAACTCAGGGCCTGAGTGTCTTGGAGCTTTTTTGCTCAAGGTTAGTACTCTATCACTTGAAGAACCACATTTCCTCTTCCATCTTTTTTATTTTTGCTGGATAATTGGAACTAAGAGGGTCATGGACTTTCCTACCCGGGCTGGCTTAGAACCCCAATCATCAGATCTCAGCTTTCTGGGTTGGTAGGATTACAAGTGTGAGCCATCAGTATTTGGCTTTGACTCTCTTGGTGATGGATTATTGTTGCCAAGTCAGATTTATCTCAATCCTCAACTTGGAGAACATAGCTTTAAAACCGAACTTGAAGTGTAAACTTGCACCTAAGTCTGGGAATTTCCTCTGACCTATCTGTATGGTGTCTTTCACAAACATTATCTTCCACGCTTTTATGCTACCAAAAACCTTCTTTTTTCTCCTATCCGTATTTTTGCTAGTGTTTATACTTTGACTTCCATCTGGAATCCTCTTTCTATTTTTTGTTCAGAACTCTTCTTGTCCTTTGAAACTTTTTCAAACAATTTTGCATAGGATTGAGGTCCTTTGATCCAATTTTCAGCTTTGAAGATTTTTTATAAAAAATCTTTGTTGTTTTGGCATGCATTTTGTAATTGCATGTCCAAATTCCAAATATATTTGGAGTTTAAAAACAAAAGGACAGGTCAAGAAATGTTGTGTTTCTAATACTTCCATTATTATCCTTTATCTGTTGAATGATATGAGAATTTATCAAGTGCATCTTTGCTTTGTCCACTTGAGTTTCTGTAGAATCTTCATTCAATCTATCATAATTTTTTATTATTTGCCTTTAATGATGGTGTTTTATGTCCTTTTCATTTGAACTGTGCTGTCTTTTATTTCCTGGTGTGACTCATCTTCTCATAAATGAGGAAAGTATTTAAAATTAATAAAATGTAAATTTGTTCAGTAGTTGGTTATAATCAAGATATGACTGGATCTGACTGTGTCTGAAGATAACATGGTACTGTGCAATTTTCTTTCATACACATAGCACATTTCCAGCTCAACATATAGTTCTGCTATTGAGCTTAGCACATTGTGTTTAAATGTTAGCTTATGAACCAGGCGCTAGTGGCTCATGCTTATAATCATAGCTAGTCAAGAGGCTGTGATCAGAGAATCATGGTTCAAAGCCATCCTGGACAGATGAAGCCAACAGACTCTTAACTCCAGTTAATCAACAGAAAAACTGAAAGTGGTACAGTACTAATCTTAAGCCAAAAAGCCGAAGAAGAACACAAGACCCTGAGTTCAAGCCCCATGACTAACACCCCCTTAAAATCATTAGAACACAAACTTAACTCACCGTGTTAAAAGATTAGAATATGATAGTCATTGTCATACATGTTATACATTAGTTTAGTACTATTAAGTTCTCAAAATCTCAGGAAAGCAATCTCTGCAATGAAGAAAGAGAGAAAAGATTAAATTTCAATCATTGTCTGAGAAAGGAATAGCTATCAGAGGGTAAAAATATTTTATGAAATCATTCACACGCAATCTGAGAATTTACTAGAAAAGAGTTACTCGTTCTTAAATCTGTGAGTTTTTAATGGGAAATGCACTTATTGTCCTAGGGAATCAATGACTTGTTGAAACATTGTTAAAATTTCTTTACTTTTATAATGTGGATCATAGTACTAACATGTATATAATATTAAGCTCTTGCTGGGAACCAGATATTAAATTTAAAGCTCTTCTTGTTTGCCCATGAGTGATGTGTAAGTCAGACAAGTTGAATCTTACATATAACGGGCATTTAATAGGTTTGGGTTGTTGCAATGACAAATAGACGTGTGCATAGGTAATGACCATAAAGAAATAGTTGGGTTATCTCCAGACACAAAACTTTCATTTGTGCTTTTTTGAAAACACCTTAATTGCCTATACACCAAGAATGCTTCTTCAGATGACTGGATTATGAATTTAGCCATGGAGAAGGGTAAGGGAAAACCAATGGATCCTATGAATCTGACAATGCTGCTCCCATTTATTCTTCTTCCACATGACTGACATTGACAACCAACTATTACCCAGAAGCTACACTTATTACCAGATGTGCAAGAAAAATGGAACCTGGGGTACCAAGGACAAAATCAATGGGGATTTTTGGCTGCATTGTTTTTGGTAATTACTTAACTATTCCACATTTGTTCCCTGATATATTTTATGAATGAAAACATATACACATCAAAATAGTTAATTTGAGTGTAGGAAGCTGATGGTGGAACAGTAAAACAGAAAGTCAATCAGATTGGTTTAATTTAACAATAATAAATTGAGTTCATAATAATCCTATATAATTATTTGAGAATTGAAAACAGGTAAGTGCAGCATTGTTCTATGTAATTCCACTAGAGGTGATGAAGAGCAATGAAAAAATACTTATGAAAGGGAAACTGTTAAAAAGTAAGAATAGATTATAGAAGGTATTTGCAGCTGTTCAAGAAAATATGGAAGAAGAAGGCTGATAGTAAATTATTTACCAACAATAAATTCTTCATTCATTTGCCACATGGTTTTCGGTTGTCCACATACATAACTTTATCTTTGCTGCTACATGTTTATTCATTCTAGGCATTCATTTACTCATTAAATACTTATTGATCATCTCAATTTTTGGAAATTTAGTATCTACAGACATCAATTAATATATTACTTCACAAAATGCTAGTGCTTATATATAATCTTCTGAAATATCAGTAACTTAACACATCAAAATCTTCATTCTCATTCAAATGGAGTCCAAAATTAAGGGTTTCATTTTTGAACTTTTTATTGTCAAGGTGATGTACAGTGGAGTTATAGTTACATAAGTAAGGTAATAAGTATATTTCTATTCAGAATTGTTATCCCTCCTCTCATTTTCTCCTGCTTTTCCTCCCCCTCCCACTCTCCCCACTCCCAAGTTGTACAGATCATTTCCAACATATTGTCTTGTTTATGTCACTGTTGCATCTATTTGTTGTCTCACCCTTCTGTTGTTCCCCTTCCTTTCCCTAATTTAAATAAACATGTATACTATACCAGTGGGCCAAAATCAAATACAGTGATAACAGGGGATATACCATAGGGGGAAGAACATACAAAAGAAACAAAAATCACATAGTACATTACAAACAACACCAAAGAAAAAACTTTTGTCTCCATGACTTGGAGTTCATTTTGCTTAGCCTGATCTTATATGGTCAGCTGTACATAGCTACTGAGCTAGTCTGCTTATCGACTAAGATTATCCTAGATGTATACTAATTATTGCAAATAAGGGAAACATGAGACCTATGTTTCTTTGGGTCTGGCTTACTTCACTTAATATGATTTTTTCCAGGTCTTCCCATTTCCTTACATATGGGACAATGTCATTCTTTCTGATGAAAGCCTAGAAGTCCATTGTATATACATACCACGTTATCTTAATCCATTCATCTACACTTAGAGCTCCCCTATGACCCAGCAATCCCATTTCTGGGCGTTTACCCCATTGATTGCAAACAAGGCCATTCAAAGCTACCAACATGACTATGTGTATCACAGCATTATTCACCATAGCTAAGTTATGGAATCAAGTGTTTTTTATGGGCAGCTTGATGAAGGTTTGATTGTCAGAATGAATAGGTGAAGGAGAGGAGCTCAGATCTACCTAATCATTTATTCAAGCTGAGTAGATTTCTGTTTCCGCTCATGGTCTACAGCTCGAGCTCGAAGATCGGGGTTGAGTGAACTTGAGGAAGGATGATCCTCTTTGGAAATACTCTGGTTCAGAGGAGATACAAGTTACTTTTGCACACATAGGGTCATTGAGAATGTGCTGGATGACAGCACTTGGGTGCAAAGGGAGGAATTATAGTCTTTTTTGTTAGCGATGTCCCTGTATGTAATAGGGAGCATGATTCTCCATTTGTTCTTTTTTAATGTTTGGTTTTGTCTGGTTCTGTGGCTTGAACTCAGGGCTTTGTACCCTCACTTGGCTCTTTGTCTTAAGGCTGGCACTGTATTCTGCAAACTGAAGCCTCACTTCTGACTTTTTGATGATTAATTCCAGCTGAGTCTCATAGACTTTTCTGCCTGGGCTGGCTTTGGATTGCCTTCCTTGGATCACAGCCCCCTGAATAGCTAGGACTACAGGCCTGAGCCATAAGCACTAGTAATTTATGTTCATTTTTTTTTAAATGGGCAGATAGCTGAACAAAACAGATGCATCTTTTCCCTTCTTAGAGGATGCATGTCATTTGGAGGAAACTAACATAATAACATAAACGAGTAAGTGAAACCTTTTGTCATAAGGAGATAAACATAGATACAGTGATCTGGAAGTTCAGTGAGAGCTGGGGTATAATTTTAAATGAATCACCTTGAATGAACTCAGTGTAAAAGAGGTATTTGAGCAATGACCTGAAAGAGGTGGGAGAGAGCTACATGGGCTATCAGGTGAAACTATACCCAGAGATGCACCCAGGAGGGTGCATTGGGCAAGACATGTTTGGTACTTCCAGAAAACAAGCAGGGGGCTCCACAGAATAAGAGCAGAGGAAGCAAAGGAGAGACTGGGGTCAGAAAAGTAATAAGGTCCTGAACTTCCAGGAGCTTTATGAAGGCAGGCTTTTACTGTGAGGTACTGGGGAAGTCATTAGAGGGTTTTTAGGAGAGGAGTGAAGTGATTTGATTTATGTTTTAAAAGGATTACTCCCGCTTGTTGCGCCAAAAATAGACTGTGGTGTAATAGGGCAGAGGCTGGGAGACCATTAGAAAGCTTTTTAAATAACTGACGTGAGAAAGGATGACAGTGTAGCCTAGAGGTAATGAAAAGCATCTGAATGCAGGATGTGTTTTGAAGGTAGAGCCAATAAAGATTACCGATGGATTGATTGTAAGAGAGGGGAGAAAAGGGTAGTGGAGGATGATGCCAAAGGTTTGAGATCATGGCTCAGGTGGTTGAGTGCCAGCCAATGTGTGAAAGCATCAGATACCGAGTTCTATTACTTGTTTTGGCAAAAAGAATAGGATGATGCCAAGATTTGAACCCTGAAAACACTTATTGAAGAAGAGAGATGAGGAAGGCATTAGAGGGTTCTCATTAAGTGTGAGGAAGGTTAATGTGAATCTCAATTTGTGATGACTTCTAGATATTTAAGTTGACAGACAAGCAGACAGTTAAATGTCTGAATTTGGTATTCAGACAACAGAGTGCAGGAATGTCTATGAAGAAGTCAACACTGAGCTCTTGAATCTGGTGTTTTGGTTGGAAGGAAGGTTGGGGTATCTAGAAGTAAAGAATAAGTCTAAATATTGAGAATTCCAACATTTTTCAGGACAGAGAAGTGAAGAACCAGCAAAGAACAACAACCACAAAAAACTAGCAAAAAGATACTGGGAGAGTATGATGCTGAGGAAGCCAAGCAAGAGAAGTGTTTTCATGAAGGAGGAGCTGCAGGGTCAGCTGCTGTGGATTGGTCAAATAAAATAAGAACTGTACACAAGACGTGCAGCACAAGAGAGTCTGAAACAGAGTTCATTGCTGATCATAATGGAAAATCATGATGGACAGGAAAACTCTGGAGTAAAGTAGGAAGAAAATAGTAATGGGCGTATTTAATTATTTTGAGGATTGTGTTTTTCTCAGTAAAGCAGAGCTAAGAAATGGATGCCAATTAGAACAGGAAATGGAGGCAAGGAATTTACATTCTAAAAAAGACAGATAAAGGAGTATTTGTAAAGTGAATAGGGGTAATTTTTAATGCAAGAAACAGAGAGGGTAGCTTAATGGTGAAGCAACAGTCTTCTATCAATGAGGGTTAAGTCAGGTGTTCTAGTGAAAGGTCTTGACTTAGAAGGAAAATAGTTTCTCTATAGTGGCTCAGGTTAACTGGGTAAGTATTTTTGTGGATTTACAGGAGCTCCCTTTCCATTGCTTCTTTTTTTCTTAGGACATAAAAACATAAGGTCATTCAGAAGAAAGAAGAAAAGATGGGAATTTATCTTTTTAGGAAATAGTCTAGGGAATAGAAAAGAGAATTTCAGTCTGTCCAAGGACCACAAAGCTGAATGACTGTACACACCAAGCAAAGTCTCAACCTACTGTTACTTTTTTTAAATCTAGTCATGTGACCTTTGTGTCTGTGACCATAGCCTTTTTTTTTTTTTTTGGTGAAGAAATCTGTACCATGTGAGATTGACATTTTCTCTTGACCAGTACAATGGGATAATGTTGGGAGATGTGCACAAAGTTTAATGTGCAAACAACAGTGGTTAAATCAGCATGTGAGAGATCCATGGAAGGGAAATGGGAGGGATCTCAACATAAATTGAGTGGGATCCAATAAAGGAAGAGAGATTAATATGTCTGTGGATTTTTTTTGGCATTGTGTTATTAAAAGGACTGCTTTAGAAATGCTGGAAATAACTGTCAGAGTAGAGTTCTTGAAACACAGAGGGTGTATTATTGGTGATGGGAAATTCTAGAAATAATAGGTGAGGTGCCAGAATGAATGCAGAGCAGGATCATTGGAAGAGAGGAACATCAGAGTGGAGAGGCTGAAGCCAGAGAAGGACATCCAATTTGTTTAAATCCTGAGCACTCTGACATGAGCAGTGTTGGATGTGACATTGAGCTGGAAACTAAAATCTTACAGCTATGACCTTCTACCAGGGATTTTGCAAATGTATCATTTAAAAGCTCTTTTTTTCGACAGTCTAGTTGAAGTCAGCTCTGAGTTATTGTTCAAATGAAAGCATTTTTACTTTGACCTCATTTTTCAAAGATGCTTTTATGGCTATAGATATCTAGGTTGATAATTACGTTCTTTTAGCATTTTGACATTGTTGTTCTACTGCCCTCTGACTTTTATGTTTGATACTGAAAAACCAATAGTCTAATTATAGTTTATCATAGATAAGAAGTTTCTCTACATGATTTAAAACAATTATTTATGACTGGGTTCTGGTTGCTTATACCTATAATCCGAGGCTGAGATCTGAGATCTGGTAATTGTGGTTTGAAGCCAGGCCAGGTTAAAAAAAATAGTCTGAGACTCAATTACTCACCAAATAGTCAGAAACTGAGCTGGGTCTCAAGTGGTAGAGTGCCAGCCTTCAGCAAAAAAGGTAAGTGACAGAGCTTAGGATCTGAGTTTGGCCCTAGTATTGGCACGCACACACACACACACACACACACACACACACACACACACACACACACACGTACACACACGTACACACACAATTTTTGATAATTGGCAGTTTCAGAAAGATTTGTCAGGATGTAGGATTTGGAACTTTGAGATTTTAAGCATTGGTGCATTTCATTAATTCTAGAAGATTCCTGTGCATGGTATGTACAAATGTTCATTCTTCATCCCCATTTCCTCTTAGCTCTTTGAAATGGAAGATTTCCACATTGGACACTTTCACACTATTTTTCCTTCCTTCCTTCCTTCCTTCCTTCCTTCCTTCCTTCCTTCCTTCCTTCCTTCCTTCCTTCCTTCCTTCCTTCCTTCTTTCCAATTTATTTTATGTGAGTCAGTAGTGGGGCTTGATTCAGGGCCCAGTGCTCTTGCCTGACTTTTGTACTCACAGCTAGTTTTCTACCCCTTGAACTGTGCTTCTAGTTCCAGATTTTTTGCTACTTAACTGGAGATAAGAGTCTCATAGACTTGCCTGCCTGGGCTAACATTGAATCATGACCCTCAGATTTCAGCCTCCTGAAATATAGCAAACAGGTGTGAGCAACCAGGCACTGAGTTTCTCCTTCTTTCTATCACTTGACTCATTCATCTTTGTTTTTCAGATTGATGTTTTTGTGTTTTATATTTTCTTTTTAAGCTGAGTCAAATATAATCTTTGAAATGATCACATTTTGTATTTTTATGCAATTATTTGCTTTATTTTTAAGTATCTGGCTAATTATATCAGTCTTGTTTTTTTCTTACTACTATGGTAATTTTCCTTCGTCATGGCTATAACCATATTGACATGTGTAAATGACAATCTTTATGTAACCAATACTGTATCTATAGTCATCGGGCCGAGTGTCTAGTGTGCTTGTCTCGCGTGTTATTTCCATAAAGGATATTTTTTCATTTATTATTCATGATACAGAATAACATGAATCCATGTTTTCTTAATTTTCGAACTTTTAATATCATTGAGGCATTTTTCAGTCTATGTTTAAATTGTCTGCAGAGAGATTTCTCATGCTATTTCCCTCATCAATCCAGAGCTACTTTAAATTTTGTTTCAAATTTAAGTTTTCTTTCGGTGAAAAGTGTAGAAGGATGAAATAAATTTGGTTTTCAAATATTCAAAGTTTTAAGAGTTGTCAACAAGCTCTTCCACTTATTTCCCCACATCAGGCCACATATTGTTCTTTCCATGTTTGTGAATTAACTTAATCTCTCTCTACCCTTCCTCAAGAGCCATCTGCTAAATAGTATGTACAAAGATATTGTCAGTCTATAAACACCAATGGCCTATAGTTATATATTCTTTAGGCCAATTTATAACACTATGCTTGAGTATACTGTGAAGTAGTGTGGTCATGACCAGCACCAATGCAGGAGAACATACTTTTCACCTTGGTAAGCATCCTGATGCCTAGCAAATCAACTCTTCTGAAATGATTCCTCTTTCGAAAAATGACATGGGTGTAAGAGGATCTTGTGTATTGTGAGGGGCACAAATAAGTTTGGCACATTATTTGACTCCATCAGCTGTTGGAGAAATGGTAAGGATTACTGCTAATATTTTTAAAATTAATTTTTCATAGTCCTTTGGCTCTGTGGTGGTGGTGGTGGTGGTGGTGGTGGTGGTGGTGTGTGTGTGTGTGTGTATTTCATTCTTTGAGGTCATGGGTGTTTCTTCTCTTGTCTTCCTCCAAATTAACGCAGATTCATGGTGTGAAGGAATGTTTGCTCCTTGGGAGTTGTAAAGGAAAATGGAACTTTATTGAAAACAGACTTGCTTGCATATTTGTGTTGTGTACTACTGTACAAGCTATGGGGTGTGTTATCTTCTCCCCCAGATGTTTCCAACTTGAACTATGAGTGTTTTCAATATTTCCACCATTTCTCCTCTCCCCATGGATAGCAATTTTGGTGGTCAAGCATAAATCAAAGATACAATAGGGAACATTTTAAGTGGTGTTGTAAACAATGGTTTCAAGAATGTGCTTTAATTTTGTTGAATATCATCTGATTAGTAATTTTGTTTTTGTTTTAGCCTTGTGAATATTTATTGTAACAAAAATGAGTGCAAGATTTCTAATGGAAATATTTTCCTCCTGGGTCTCCTGTTGTCAGGATGGACAACTGGTCTGGTACCTTTGATAAAGGACTTATTAGTAGGATTTGGGTTGGATTTTGACTCCTGGCTAGAAGGTGGATTCTGAGAGGAAGAGGAAACCCAATGGTTGCCCCTTCTCATGCTCTCTGTCCCACTGCTTAACTCTGAGAATCATGGACCAGACAGAAGGTTGGGCTTGGTTCTTGCTAACTCTGCTTCTCTCATTCCTCTCAGTGCAGGCCAGGACACTGTGAGTCTGGTCTTAGTCCTATCATTGCCATTTATTATATCTGTTATGTTGAAATACTTTTCTGTGTCCTTTAACTCATTGTTTTTGTGTGTGCATGCATGCATGTGTGTGATGTGTGTGTTGTGTTGTGTGTGTGTGTTCAGATTTTAAAGCCTTGCCTATAATGTAGTTATTGCACTGGGTCCCCATTGACATCTTGGACATCAGTTGGACCTTTGATTGCTTTTCTAAGCCCAAGGTCTGTACAAAGTTAACCCTCTTCTTTGGATTTTTCCACAGCTTCCTTGTTGGATGTTTTCATACTCCTTTGCATGTTCCACTCCTGTGCTCCTCCTGATCATTGCTGTTATTTAATCCCACATATATCAAAATATGAAACTCAGGTTTTCCCTGACTTTGATTTGTGTTTAGAGTGACACCAGTGAACATTTGTGTGTTGTAAGGGGTTACACTGCTTGCAGGGCTTTACCTGTGACTCCTTTCTCTTCTTCTCTCTCATTTCTGGGACAGTTTCTCATTCCATCTTGTACTATCCCTCTCTAATCATCTTTCTTCTCTCTGTCTCTATCTCCATCCTTCCCTCTCTTCCTTCTCTGTTTCCCTATCTGTCTCTTGTCTCCTTTTCTATGACCTTCTCTGACTCTTTTTTCCTCACACATAGAGACAGCCAGGCGCGCGTGCACGCGTGCGCACGCACACACACACACACACACACACACACACACACACACACACACACACTGACCAATATGATAATCCTGTATAAGTTTTTTTTTTTTTAAAGAGCAAATACGTATAGAAATCAGTAAACTGCTTGGTTCAAATGTCTATTAGTCTTCCCTCTTACTTCCTATGATGACCAGAATATAGCCATCCAAAGATAGTTCTGGATTGCAGCTGTCATCCATTTTGGATGATGGGTACAGTATGTTCCCAAAGCTTGGACTGATAAAGCAGCATGGGAAATAAAGCTCTGCTTCTATCTTTAATGTTCTCTCTTCCTTGACCAGGCTAGTGGCCCAGGACTGCTGATGACTCAGCATGCCTCACTCCTGCGGTATCTGCTGTAGAGGCTTGCCCCATGCAGATGGGAGGGAGGACAGGTTAACTTGCCAGGGTACTGGATAACAAATGGGCTAATAAAGAAACACTCAGCAAGGCATAGGTGGAGGAAAACACAGGGACAGTGTATCATGAGTCTGTTCTGTCTTTCCTTTCTCTATAGATGGTGTTCTAGTGAGAAACAGCATTATTCAAATGGTGGAAGGAGAGATCATGTAGGAAAATATACTTAATCACTCTTTGGAGATTGACTTTTCTCTTTCTTTGTGTGGGGTTCAAAGGTTCTCCATTCCTCCTACAGTTTCTGTTCCCAGGCTTCTGTTGTAAGTGGTTGGCCAGATGCACCTCCCGGGTGGCGGGGGGGTGGGGGTCTGATACCACAATTCAGACCCCTCACTAGACACTAATAATAACTCTTTTGTGTTCTCATACACCTCTGGTCAATTAGTAAACTTCTTTGGATGCAATCTTCTTGAGTTATACAGTGAAATGGTTACACAAGATCATTTGGAAGTTCACTCTTCACCAAGTAGTTTGATTCTTCTGTGGTTCTTCTATATTCACAACTACCCAATTTGTTTGTGTTTGGTGCCAGCTCTGGGGCTTGGACAAAGGGCCTGGCTGCTGTCTCTGAACTGTTCTGTTCAAGGTTAGCTGTCTACCACTTGAGCCATAGTTCCACTTCTTGTTTTTGTTTGTTTGTTTTGGTAGTTAATTGGAGAGAAGAGTCTCACTGACTTTCCTGCCCAGGGTTAGTTTGGAACTGTGATTCTCAGATCTCAGCCTCTTGAGTAGCTAGGATTTTAGGCATGAGCCACTGGTGTGTAGCTTACTCTGTCATTTTTAATGTTGCTAACTATTACTGGGAGTGGATTTTAGGTTTATGATCATTTTAACAGTCTCAATTTCCTGGTATTTCTTTAATTTATATCAAGACACAAAGGGAAAATGATATATTGAATACTACAAATATGTTCGCTCAGAAGAGCCAAGGAAAAATAATTGGAAGAAACACGAGGCTACAAGGGAAAAAATATTACTAACAGAAATTATACTGCTCTACTGCTAAGGAATCTCTGCTCTGCTCTGTTTATAGAGAAACAATATACTTTTTTTTGGAGGTCAGGAATGACCTCTTTCTTTATTTTTATTTTGTCATATGAGATGTTGCTTGCTAAGAATAGTAATTGGGTGCCCTATATGAATCCATCATTCTGTATGTCTTGATATAGCATTATTGATAGAGATAAGTTAAAAAATATAGTCCTTGCTTGGTGTCTGTGCAGGAGGGTTCCAGGACCAGTTTGTATTCCAAAGTCAATGATGCTCCAGTGTCCTCTATAAGATGCATAGTGTATACACATCACTCATGTATCTTTCCAGAATACTTTGAGTCATCTCTAGATTATTTGTAATAACTAATACAGCCTACAGACTATGCAAATACTTCTAACATATAGCTTAAAGAACAATGACAGGAAATAAAAAGGCATCTTTACAAGCTTCACGTGTGTTGCTACCATCTGCCTGTAATTGAGACGTCTCTATTTAGATGAAAGTTACCATGGCCTCCTGAAAGATGCTGAAGAGTTAATTAGGAGCCAGTGAGCAGCCACATCCTTATATATTAAGCAGGGGGGAGAAGTAATCATACATTTCCACTGTCTCCGCAAACTCCATCCATAAGGTTAACTTACCCTTAAAACCACTATAGAACAACTCAGCCAAATACCCATGCAAAAATAATTTCATTTATCAATTGTCACATTATTTAGCACACGATAAATTTATTCCTCTAAATCTTCTTGCACAGAAGTGAGTATTTAGCCAAGACAAATTAAATTTTCATTTCACAGCCATCACCTATCTCAATATACTTCATCCTTCTCATTTTCTAAACTTCTGGGTTTTCAGGGCCTTTTAGACTCACTGAATTTCTTCAAAAGAATTTCTCCTTCTGTAGGGAACATGTTTACTTAAAACTGTGGACGCAATAGATGGGGAAAATGAGAAATCCATTCAAAGAGCAGGAACAGAAGACTGTTATTAGACTGAAAGCACGTAGATAATCACAGTACACTCTGCATTTGCTCACCGGGCCTCGTCTGCAATTAAACATTTTTTGCTAATATGTACAAGTAGATTGTACAAAGGGGGTTATATTTGGGATGAATTATACAAATACATTATTGGTATATATGGTACATACAAATACGTGTACGTAAGATATATTTGTGTTAAATTACTCAAATTCTATTTGGTATAAATTGCACAATGGGGATTATATTTTTATGTAACTCTTCAGTGAAAAGGATTGTCTATTGTTGTTTGCCAATGGCTCATGCCTTTCATCTTAGCTATGCAGGAGGCTGGTATCCAAAGGATTGTGGTTAAAGCCAGACTTGTCAGAAAAGTTCGTGAGATGTACAAGTCGTTATGTCGAAAAACAAACTTTAGAACTTTGGCCAGAGTGGGAGGGGGGAGGCATGGCAGGGTGGAGAGATGGGAAGGGATGGGAAGGGGAAACAAAGGAGGAGCCAACCATGCTTGATAAGAAATGTACTCATTATCTTGCCCATAAAATTGTAATCCCTCTGTATGGTATTTTCACAATAAAAAAGAAAAGAAAAAAAAAGATAACAATAAAAAATGAAGCTAGGAAAAAAAAGTTCATGAGATTCCTTCTCCAGACTGACAAAAGCAAAACTGGAGGTATGACTTAAGTGGTAGAATGCCAGCCAAACAAGGAAGCTGAACAAGTGTTATGTCTTGAGTTCAAATTTTGGGAAAGTATTTCTGATAGAGTTCTGAGGCACATTTGTAGGCTGAGTGCATGGAGAAAACGGTCCATAGGGTGAATGACTGTGTACCACTGGATAGTGTACATTATCTTCCCTATTGAGTGGTATCCTAATCAATTCAATTATTAAATTTCAGTTTTTAAAATTTTCATTTTTATCTTTGAGTAGTTGTACAAAGGAATTGCCATTCACCAAAGCAGTATATGAATTCAATCCATCTTGATCAATATTATACAATGAGGTTAACAACATAAATGTATAAGGGTTCATTAGAGAGCTATCTCAATACAGGAAAAAAATCCCAATAATTATACAGGCAAGGAAAATTTGGAGTTAGTGTATTTTCTGTCTATGGCAAATTCTTTTGTGGGAATTGTTTTAGGAATTTTAGACTCATTAGTTCCTACATTTGGTTAGATACTCTAGAAATATGGTTTTTTCACTAGTGAAGAAACTTATTATCTCACTCTTTATATAGTTGAAAATTAGAAATAAAAATTCTCTTAAATGTTTTCTCTCTCTTACATATTTTACCTATTACACTTCAGGAAAGACAATCACATTAAATTTACATCTTTCTTAGAGATCTGCTTTTCATTGCTATAATTATTTTATTACAGTCATAATCTTTTCATGCGTTTTAAAATGTCAATCATCTTGTATATATTTTTTGTTTAAGAATGTGCTTAGGATTTAATTAGGAGTAAAACGGCATCATCGCCTATGTGCACATATATTGTATGTGTATTGGCTATGTATGTATTAACTTCCTTCAATGTACATATGTTCACATATTACGTACATGCAATGTTGGTACCTATTGAATGCTCATGTGATCTGCAGTCTGCCTTACTCTGTTAAGAACTTTTCTGCTCTTTATACTTGGTGTTTGTGAGCAAGGAAGAGGCAGAGGACCCTTGTCCTGATTCACCATTTGGTTTTTCTGTTTGAAGTGTGAGTTTTGTGGAGCCCTTCTTACACATCCTGAACTTTCCATACTGGAAGAAGACCTAAGCATACAACTTTCAAACTTCTATAAGATACATGACTGCCAAGTTCACAACTAGGTGCTTCACTTGGACCAAAAGAAACACACACACACACATACACACACTCACAGACACACACAAACACACACAAACACACACAGACACTTGCATGGCATGCCATATAATATTCTTAGAGTAATGTAGGTTGGGGATTGACATCACAGCGGCTCAGCCAGACACGAATTTTCCATCCATTCAATGCACAGAGACCTTGGGCAGGGATCAATTGATCCTTCCAAAATTGACTGTGAGAATTCTTGGGATTCAATTTGTAGATATTTGTTTCTTTAACTCATTAAAGGCTGTTTTCAACAGCCTGCATTGACGGACAGAATTAATTTGAGTAATCCCTCCCAATTAGGGATGAAGAATGTCCATCATTTTTCACACCTCTTAATTACTGAGTATTAATAGAGAAGAGGTATTGCAGAACAGAACTAACTAGAAGTTTATTTCTTCAGGTAAGTCTCATCTTGAAAATTAAAATGAACAAGGTTAACACACACTGTGGTGCACAGTTTATATTTTCTTATACTGTGAGGTACAAACACATTTTTGAAAATTTGAAGCTAGTGGGATTTCATTCTTTATGTTATTTTACAGTAAAGATGATATACAGAGGAGTTATAGTTGCATAAGTAAGATGTGAATTCTTTCTTTCTTTCTTTCTTGGCCTCAAGCCCAGTGCTCTACCACTTGAGCCACAGCGCCACTTCTGGTTTTCAAGTGGTTTATTGGAGATAAGAGTTCATGGACTTTCCTGCCCAGGCTACTTTGAACCAGAATCCTCAGATCTTAGCCTCCTGAGTAGTTAGGATTATAGGCGGGAGCCACTGGTGCCCGGCTTGAATATATTTCTTGTCAAACAGTGTTACCTGCTCCCTCGTTTTTCCCACTTTCCCCCTCCCCAATTCCCCTCCCCCAAGTTGTAATATTCATTTCCAACAAGTATCTTGGGAGTATCGCTGATGAATTGGTTCACCCTTTGTTCTGCGTCTCACCATTTTGTTATTACCCTTCCCTTCCTCAAATCAGATAAATGTATATACAAGACACAGGGTACCAAAATAAAAAAATAAACAATGACAACGGGATAAACCAAAAAAAAAATAAATGAAAGAAAAAGAGAAATAATTTCACATGGTACATTAAAATAAAAACAAGACAAAATCCTCTTGTGGGAGGAGTTAAGCAGTGTTGTCTCCTTTGCAATAAATAAGAAAAAAATAATGGGTAATGGATGTAAATATTCATATCAAGGGTCTTGTCATTGGTGAGGTTATGATCCCAGCCCATGTCTGCTGTCTCCGAACAAGAATCTATCTTATTTGTTTATGTCTCTTCTTTTATTTATTTGAGATTTATGTACATATGTATATATGTATGTATGGATGTATTATTTATTTATGGTGGTACTGAAGTTTGAATCCATGGTTTAATGCTTGCTAGGAAAGCATGTTATTATTTGAGCCATGCTCCTTTTTCTTTAGTTCTCTGCCTGCTTTTTTACCTTAAATAGGATATTGCACTGTTACCTGGAGGGGCCTCATGCCCTCATCTTTTTTCTCTTGCATAGCTGGAATTTCAAGTGCACATGATCATGCCTATTTTATCTATTTAGTTGGGGTCTACTCTAACTTTTGCCTAAGATGTTTTGATTCTCTATTCTCCACGTCCTATGTAGCTGGAATTATGAGGAAAGTATCATCACATTGGGTCTGAGTTTGTATTCATTTTTAAAGCTGTTGTTCAAAAAATAATCTTGATTTTAAAAATGGATAATATCTGCCAGAAAACATTTTTATTATGGCTGGAGTTGCAGCTCTGTGGTAGGACACTTGCTTTGGCATGCACAAGTCTATGTGAGTTCAGTATTCAGTACCTTGGAAAACTCAATAAATTAATAACAATTATTTAATAATATTAAAGAAGTTTCATGTTCAAATAAATTTAATAAATGCTATGATACATTTATACAAACTAATGATGTAAGTAGAATGTTAAGGAAACTCTGTTTCTCAAAAGATGGGGAAATTTCAGCATTTTTCCCACTTCATGTTGGCACAGTTAAAAAGGGATTCTGTCCTCTAATTAATAAATGGTCAATTTCTAGGAAGACCATGTGATACCTCAGAGTATTTCCTACTGAGTGAATATGTTTGACTAAGTGCCATCTGGAAAGATTCTCATTAACTAAGAAAATATCCTCTCTTAGATCTTACTCAGGCTTTGCATGTGTCAAGAAATATGTTGGTCAAATCAGAGGGAAAGTAGATGGGTTGAACTGAAGTCTGACTTAAAACAGCTGCTTTCAAATCTCCTGCTCAGGCAGACAGCCTGGCTGATGGAGCTCATGTCTCCCTATCCATCTGCCCACCAGAAGTCGTTTCCTACCTTTGAAGTCATTTCCTCCACATTCAGACACCTTTCATTGTCGCCATGGGGACATGAGCTAATAAAATACATACAAAAGGGTGTAGGGAAACGGAAGAGAAAAAAGATACAAAAACGATCCTCAACACTTCATCCAGCTTAAGGTAAAATTTTAATGCCAAATATATAAATCCTAAAAAACAAGGTGGCTGAATGCTTATTTTTCTTTGAGGCACTGGAGTCTTTGTAATCATTGACATGAAATAAAACAGCCAAATAGAAAGTATTGATTAATTTAAATGAGAAAAAAATGATAAATGTTGCTGTGTGGACAGAAAATAAGCAAAACCAAGCCCCCCATGCTGACTTCTGGTATAACCAGTGCTATTTTGACATTCCCTAGATATAAAATATAGACCTTCTCTCTTATCAGATTTCTAAAAAGATAAGCTATGCTGGTAACCCACATTTTTTTATTCATTCAACAATGTTCCTTGGGGAAGCTTCTTTTTGAAATCATATTAGTCTACTTTATTTTTTCTGCCATGTACATAATATTTGGTGACATAAATTGGTGGACATATGGATATTCACTTATTTTTCTTTATTATGGATAGTTCTATCCAATGACTTATTTCTTTTTTATTTGGGTCCGGTCATGGGGCCTGAATTCTGGGCTTGGGTGTTGTCCCTCAGCTCTTCAGCTCAAGGCTAGCGCTCTACCACTTGAGCCACAGCACCACTTCCGGCTTTTTTCTTTTTGCTTATGTGGTGCTGAGGAATCGAACCCAGGGCCTCAGGCATGCAAGGCAAGCGCTCTACCACTGAGCCACCTTCCCAGCCCCAGGACAATTTTTTATGTAAGAATCACTGAATCCTTATATGTATTATAACTTTGTTTCAAACCTTTTTGACAATCATCTATATAAATGAGGAAATCTGAATTTCTAGAATGGGTTATTCCATGTTGTACCTTAAGACAGAAACACTCAATATATTTAAGGGAAAGAAAACAGACGTTCCTCAGGTACAAGGCCCTAGAGGATGACCACAAGGTACTACAGGTTGGTAGATGATGCCAATAAAGAGAACAGTAGTATAATATAAAGTTTGATTTTACTGTGGGAATGGTAGAACCCTTTTTGATAGTTATAAATAGAAGGGGACCTAACTTGATTTATATTTAAATATGACTGTGACTGCCTTTGGAAATAAAATGGATTGTAGGCCTACATTATTGGCAACAGGGATCTCAATGAAGAAACCTGGGTAAGAGACAAGACAAAAACTAATAGTGTTTGGAAATAAGCCGTCTTCAAAGGCAGTGAATAGGCAGCAGCCAGACTAGAGTGATAATGTGAAGGTATAAAGAAGCTGAGATTTTCCTGGAGAATTGGATTTGGTTAGTTGAAGATTTTGTTTACTGTAGTCACCTCTGAATGATTTTTATCAAGTCTCTCTTTTGCCAGAAGTTTATGAAATTCTCCTTTCCCAAATTCTCAAAACAATATTTTTTCTATCTGTTGTATAGCCAGCATTGTGCCTGACATAGAGCTGGCATTTGATAACTATCTGTTAATTAACAAGCAAATCTGAATGTTACTACATCAATGGAAGTCAATATTGACTTAGTTGTGTTTATTTGCAATGTCTGGACTTTAAGATCTTTTCCTATGTTTATTAGAAAGTTTGTATTAATCAAGCTTTTTGGCTTTTTTCATAGACATGAAGAAATGCTTTCTATCTTAAAGATATTTTGACTTTGTAATACATCACCTGTGTGTCAGTGTGCTCATTTTAACCTGTACCACTGTGCCTAACTAAAAGAGGATCATTTTTTATGCATTTTTTATTGAAAAAGAAAAAGAAGCAGAGAAAAAAGAATGAACTATATACAGGGTCTAATGAGAATTTCTTGTTTCTGTAATTTGGAGTTCATGTTAATATTCTTCATTATATATGACCTATGGATTGCTGAGAGCCTCTGTTAAGACATACTCTAATTCTTACAAATGAGGGGGATCATGCCATCTGCTTTGGATCTGACTTACTTCACTTAATGTAATTTTTTCAAGTCTTTCCATTTCCTTGTGAATGGAACAATGTTATTATTTCTAAAGGAAGCATAGAATTCCATTGTGTGCCTGTACCACATTTTCTTGATCATGGGGCACTTGAGTTCGTTACATATCTTGGCTATGGTAAATAATGCTGCAGTGAACATCGTTGTACTGGCAGCTTTAGTGTGGCCTTGTTTGTGGACCTTTGGGTAAATTCCCAGAAGTGGGATTGCTGGGTCATAGGAAAGCTCTATGTGCAGTCTTTTGAGGAACCTCCACACTGCTTTCTAGAGTGGTTGAAAAGGTTTACACTCCCACCAACAGTGTAGTAACATTCTCCTTTGGTGACATAAACGATTATTTTTAATATTTTGATTTTCATGTATTTGATTCTATCATGTTTCAGGTTGAAGCATTGTTTTATGTACTTTGGGCTTTATGCTCATTTCAGGGAGAATGGTAGCCTTTTGTATTCATAACATATTCTCATTTTCCTGGGTATGTAGCTTCATTGGTTAAAAAAGCCAGACTTGGCCAACTTCCTCTGTCTCTCAGAATTTACCTTTCCAAAAAGACTGGATAATACTTCAAGTAACATTAATCATAATCTGTGAAATAGAAACAAACAACAACAATCAAAATTTTTAAGAAATCAACAAAAAGTAGGTATGCTATTAGAAAAATGATTAATTTGAGATTAAAAACTACTGTTATATTAAGGGATCATTTTTCCTTTCTATGTACTTGTCAATAATACCCATTTTGTACAGTTTAATACATGCATTCATTCTGCAAGTGAATGTCTGTGTGTGTGCTTAGATGTGCAAGTCTCTGTGTGTGATGAGACATCTAAGAGGTCATAATTCACTAGAAAATAGCAGACATCTGATAGCATGGTGCCAAAATGCCACAAAAAGAAATTTGACTAAGATATAGAAAACAAGAGGTTTTCCTTTGTTTGTGGTGGTTTTTAATGTACTACGTGACATTTTTTGTTTCTTTTGCATGTTCTTCCTCCCATGCTATATACCTGTTGTCACTGTATTTGATTTTGGTACCTTGCATATATACATATACATACATATATATATACACATATATATACATATACATATACATATATATATATATATATATATATATATATATATATATATATAAAATTTGGGGAAGGAAAGGGGAATAACAAAATGCTGAAACAAGGATACAAGATGACCCATTGCAACAATGATACTCACAAGACACTATGTTGGAAATTAACTTTAAGGGGAAGGTGGATCAGGGACGTGAGGGAGGGAAGGGATAGTAGGAAAAAAAAAACAATGGCAAAGTTAACAATGCTCAACAAGAAATGAACAGTTACTGATGTGACTGTAACCCCTCTATACAGCATCTTTTCAATAAAATAAAATTTAAAAAAAATTTGAAAGGATGCCCCTATGTGAACCAATAAATAAAAATAATTGTTCTTTATTGAGATTATTAAAGATGGCATAAGGAAAAGGAACAATAAAAAGGCCAAAAGGACTGGCTCAGTGGTGGGATGCCTACCTGGTATGCAAAAGGCCCTGAGTTCAAATCCCAGTATAACTGAAAAAAAATCAGGAGATGAGCAATAGGAGTTAAGGAAGGAGGTAGAATTCTAATTTCTATGCATCCAGAGAAATGAGCACGGCACCATGGCACCATATTGAATCCATGTCCCAGTAGCATCATTCATGGCCCTTGGGATTCTAGAGATGGAAGGGAATGGTAGGTTATCTAGTCATGGAGACAAGACATGATGGACAGAGTGTTTATTCAACTTCTTGCTAAATCATTACAGCATAATGCCTCCATAGAAACTCTCAGTGTTCATGCTAAAATATAAATCACCTGCCTTTGCCTCCTTAGTTGCTTGTTTTCAAAAAATTCTAGGCCAAAGGAAGATCTTGTCTCAGATGATCCTGCTCTAATCTCTGTGTACTTAAAAAAAAGTACTATGCTTACTATAAAGCTTATTTCACTATGATTCTTTATTCCATTGTTCATTCATTTGTTGGATGATTACTTTAGCAGAAAGAGCATTTAGAAGATGACTCAAGAGTAAACTTGCATTGAGTTGTTTCCAGGGCCTGTGGCTCATAATGATCTTGATTGTCACTTCTGTAAGAAAGATGGCTGACATTGGCTTAACCATGCGGAGGGTGGTAAGCATGTCTCTTTGATCTGTGATTCTGTGATTCTGATGCTACACGGCAACTCAAAGATTAATTAATTTTGACACCCTAATAACAAATAACTCAGACATTTTGAATGGAACAAAACCAGAAAATATCATTTATAAAGTCAAAGCATGACTTTAGAAAAAGAGGCACACACGTCAGCCTATTTGTCATTTCTGTAATACTAATTTCTGCTCTTATTAATTATATAGAAAATAGAGCAGAGCACACAGTCATTTTCCTGAGATTCATGGAAAACAAATTCTCAGCACACCACGGCATTTAATACATTTCAATGCCATTATATCTTTGAATTAAGTTATTAATTACCCTTAATTAAATTCATTTTAAATGATACCATTTCAATTTATAAGTGCTGATTTTGTAATTCCTGGAAGAGTATAAATTCTGCTTGATTTAACAAATATTTATTAAGGTTATTTTATGCAAGATCTAGTTTTAGATATTTTAGATAACCACTGATTTCAGAGGTAATTAAGTGAACATGCTTCTCTTTCTTGTGATTAGAAGTATGTTAGCACCTCAGGCTTCACTTGTACTTTCTGGGAAAAGTGAATGGGAGAGATAAGGAGCTACATGATTTAAAGAAAGAGTTTGACTAATTCATCAGTGCAAGCAAACCTACTGATGTCTTTACATAGGGACCAGTAGGAGATGGAAATAGGCCACTTTCCCAACATAACTTCTGTAATAGAAATCATAACTACTTTTATATGGCTTTTTTCTCAGAGTGTCAGTGAGGAAAGAAAGAAGGTATAGGTGAACCCAGAGCCATGAGTCACCCAAGGTCAAATGGAAATCAGGTCTAAGTGACGTTGCAGGTCTGGCCTGGTGTGCTCCAAGCCCAGGAATGAGCACTCAAAGAAGTGAGGCAGTTTCCTGCCATCACCTTGTCTTTGAGATATGCCAATGATCTTCAATTGGGCCCTTGGGATAAGACATAGTAATCAATATGTTAAGTGACAAATGATCCAAATAGTCCTCTCAGTCTCTCTCTCTCCTTACCTTTCTCTCCCTCCCTATCTTTCTGTCTCTCTAAGCATAAAAATGTGTTTATTACTTATCTCTTCTTTGATCTACTTGCAACTTTTTTGAATGTTGCATGACTTTCCATGTATTTCTTTTTTGCTCTGATTTGGCGGACTGGGAAGACAATGATCCACACCCATTTGAAATTAAATTAGCAAGATGTAATATTACAGCCGGATTTAGTGGCTCATGCTTAAAATCCTAGCTACTGAGGAGGCTGAGCTTTAGCTATATAAAAAGCTGAGATCAGGAAGATCATAGTCCAGGGCCAATCTAGTCAAAAAGCTCATGAGACCTTATTTCAACCATTAGTTAGAAATAGTAATTTTTCAAACTGTTACCCAAGTTATGAGGCGATGGATCTTGGGGGATCACTGTTCTAGTAGAGACTGGGTTTTAAAAAATAGCTTGTCAATAGAAGATCTTGTATCACCCAGGCCCAGGTGGCTCATGCCTGTAATCCTAGCTATGCAGGAGGCTGAGATCTGAGGATTGTGGTTCTGAGCCAGCCCAAGCAGGAAAGTCCATAAGTCTATTATCCCCAATTAATCACACAAAAAGCCAAGTGCCTCAAGTGGTAGAGTGCTAGACTTGAGCAAAAAGAAACTCAGTAACAGTGTTCAGGCCCAGAGTCCGAGCCCGAGGCCTGGCACACACACAAAACATTCCTGTGTCAACAGGAAAAGCTAGATGTGGGGCTATGTGTCTCTACCCCCAGATTTGACAAGAAGCCTAAAGAGCAGTATCACATTACAGCCCAGCCTTGGAAAAAAATCAAAAACCAAAACCAAAAAAACAAAACAAAGAAACAAAAAGAGCCCATCTAAAAAATGACCAGGGCAAAGAAGGTATGGTTCAAGTGGTAGAGCCACATGTCTTGGCAAGCACAAGGCTCTAAATTCAAACCCTAAGACCTCACTCTGTCTCCAAAGTATGTCTTCTAGGTCCATGTCCAAGTCATGTCTTTGAGTATCCTCAGAAGCAAAATGTCTTTCATCTCCTTCATTCCTGCTCTTGTCTGGTATCATTAATACAAATGTTTCTTTTTTTTTAATGTTTTTTTTTTTTTTTGTGAAAATACCGTAGAGAGGGGTTACAATTACATGAGGAAGGTAATGAGTACATTTCTTATCAAACTTTGTTGCCTCCTCCTTTGTTTTTCTTCTCCTCAGAAGTGAAAGTCTGTGGCCAGGACCAGAACGATTATTTCCCTAAAAGGCATAGTACATTTTTCAGTGTTAAAAATTTAAAAACTGGGCTGGGTCTATTGGCCTTCTTTCCTCTTCAGAGAGGTTTCTCTTTAAGTCTTTAGCCCACTTATTTATTGGGCAGTTGTTTCTTTGAAGATTTGTTATTGGGGGATTTAATCTTTTGAGTTCCATGTATGTTTTAGATGAGACCCTTGTCCATTGTATGGCTAGTGAAGATCTTCTCCCAATCTGTGGGCTTTCTATTGATCTTGCTAGCTATGTCCTTTGTCATGCAGCTTTGCAGTTTCATGCAGTCCCATTTGTCCAACGTTTCTTTGATTTGTTGTGTTTCTGGGTCTTTATTAAGAAAATTTCAGGGGCTGGGAAGGTGGCTCAGTGGTAGAGCACTTGCCTTGCATATCTGAGGCCCTGGGTTCAATTCCTCAGCACCACATAAGCAAAAAGAAAAAAGCGGGAAGTGGCGCTGTGGCTCAAGTGGTAGAGCACTAGCCTTGAGCTGAAGAGCTGAGGGACAGCGCCCAGGCCCAGAGTTCAGGCCCCACGACCGGACCAAAAAACAAAACAAACAAACAAAAAAAAAAACAAAGAAAATTTCAGCCTGTGCCAAGATTTCTCCTATTCCAACCTATAATGTTTTCAGAGTGTCTACTTTGACTCCGAGGTCTTTCATCCATTTGTAGTTGACCTCCCTAGTCATAAAAGAAATACAAATCAAAACAACTTTGAGATACCTGCTCACCCCAGTTAGAATGGCTAAAATCAAGAACTCTAATAACAACAGATGCTGGATGTGGACAGAAGAGAACTTTACTGCATTGTTGCTGGGAGTATAAACTTGTTCAACCATTTTGGAAAGCAATATGGAGGTTCCTCAAAAGACTCCACATAGAGCTCCTCTATGACCCAGCAATCCCACTTTTGGGCATTTACCCAAATGTTCACAAACAAGACCACACTAAAGCTACCAGAACAACTATGTTTATTGCAGCATTATTTACCACAGCTAAGATATGGAACCAACCCAGATGCCCCTCAGTAGATGAATGGATCAAGAAAATGTGGTATATATACACAATGGAATTCTATGCCTCCATCAGAAAGAATGACATTGCTCCATTTGTTAGGAAATGGAAAGGCTTGGAAAAAATTATATTAAGTGAGGTAATCCAGGCCCAAAGAAACATGGTTTCCCTTATTTGCAATAACTAGTATATGTCTGAGTCAAGCAGAAAAGGTCAGATAAGTTGATGTTAGGGAAATGAACCCTAAGATATGGATTCAAATGGTTTTTTTTCTTTCATGCAATTGTTTCTAACACATTTATAAGATTTTTTTGTTGCTTTGTATGTCCCTCCCCTCCCCTCTCCCCCCCCCCCATACCCCCTGCTTTCACTGTATTTGATGTCGGTATAATCTGTGGAGAGGGGAAGGGGAAGAACAAATCATTTAAATAGGGATTCAGGTGGACCCATTGCAACAATGAGATGTACAAGACGTTACGTTGAAAACGAACTTTACAACTTTGATGCGGGGGAGGGGGAGAGGATGGGAAGGGATGGTAAGGGGAAACCAAGGAGGAGGCTAACAATGCTTGATAAGAAATGTACTCATTATCTTGACCATGTAATGTAACCCCTCTGTTCTGTATTTTCACAATTAAAAAAAAAGAAAGAAAAAAAAACTAGGCTGGGAAGGTGGCTCAGTGATATAGTGCTAGCTTTGCATGCATGGGGCCCTGGTTTCGATTCCTCAGCACCACATAAGCAGAAACAGCCAGAAGTAGCATGATGGTTCAAGTGGTAGAACACTAACCTTGAGCTGAAGAGCTGAGTGACTGTGCTCAGGCCCAGAGTTCAGGCGTATGTCCGACCAAAAAATAAATATATAAAAAATAAAAACAGTCACAGAAAAGATATGCTGTCTAGAATTGTCTGAGTTTTAGGCTTTGTAGGAATTAAGTTGCAGTGTTGTCCCAAACATTTCCTAAACAAGCCACACACCACAAAACCATTAAAGGCCTTGTTTAGCAGCTTTCTTTAATTTGTCCAGGTTTTAAAAAAATCAGAGGTTGACTAAGATTTTTTTTGTGTGTGTGTGTCCATCCTGGGACTTGAACTCAGGGTCTAGGAGCTGTCATTGAGGTTTTTTTGCTCTAAACTAGCTCCTTATTGTTTAAGCTAGAGCCCTCCTTCCCAGTTTTCTGGATTTCAATTGCAGATTAAAGTCTCTTGGACTTTTCTGCATAGGCTGGTTTCAAACTTTAATCTCCAGATATGAGTAGGATTACAGGATTGAGCCATGAGTACCTGGTATATGAATGTATTTTAATAATAGATTACTTTTAGAGCAGTATTTGTTCACATCGAAATGAACTGTAAGGTACCATCATCATTCACCTTATCTTTAATTGGAGTACTGGAATGAGTATCCAGCCTCATCTGTCAGGACTTAAGGAGCACAGGTTTTTACCAAAAATCTATAATAATTTCTTTTGCAGGTCTACAGTTTTCTTATCCAGTTTTTTTTTTTTTTTTTTGCATGCTAGTTTTGGAGCTTGAACTTAGCACCTGGGTGCTGTATGAACTTTGTTACTCAAGACTAGTGCTCTACCAATTGAGCCAAAACTCTATTTCTACCTTTTTTAAATCCTTACTTGGAGATAAGATTCTCACGGACTTCCCTGCCTGAGTTGGCTTTGAACTGTGATCTTCAGATGTCAATCTCCTGAGTAGCTAGGATTATCTGTATGATCTACCTGCACCAGGATCCATTTAAAAGATTTTTTAACCCTACATTTTGCATATACACACACATATAAACACTTATGGGTGATAAATGTGATTTAATCATTTATTAGACATTTTGCCTGTGTTGTTTGTTCTTCACCACTGTCGGTGGTCCAAACTTTTTTTATATCTCCAATAAAAAGCGTACATCCAGTAAGCAACACATTCTCCTTTTCTACATCGTTTTCCCTAACCTTTTCGCCTCTATTTCCCTACCTGTCCTATGGGTTAGTATGAATTGAGAGCTCTGAACTCTGGTCCTGACTCCCAGTGAAACTCTTTATGAAAATGGCACATCCTCCCGTGTTTTCATACAGTTCCAACATTTCTACTGCTCCTGACAGGTTAGTTCTTTTTTTAAATTAAATTTTGTTATAAAGGTAATTTTCAGAGGGGTTACACTTACATACATAATGTAATGAGTACATTTCTTATCAGATACTTTTACTCTCTCCCTCTTTTTACTCCCACTTTCCCTCCCCCCTCAAGTTGTACAGATCATTGCCAACATAGTGTCTTGTGAGTACTGCGGTTGCATTGATTCACCCTTTGCCCTTTGTCTCACCATTTTGTTATCAACCCCTTCCCTTCCCCAAATCAGATAAATGTATATACAAGACACATAGTGCCAAAATCAAAAACACTGGAAACGGGATAAACCAAAGGGGGAATAAAATGAACGAAAAATGAACTAACTTCACACAATATATTAACAACAGCGGAGGCAACAGTGCTTGATAAGAAATGTACTCATTATCTTGCTCATGTAATTGTAACCCCTCTGTAAGGTATTTTCAAAATAAAAAAATCTTATTCATAGAAAAGAAAAGAAAAGAAAACAGCAACAACAAAGAAAATCCCATTGTTTCCATATCTTAAAGTTCATGTCAGTTAGCATTATTTTACATGGTCATATGTACATAGATATTGAGCTATTCTGCTTATCTGCTAGGACTATCCTAGACATATACTAGTTATCACAAATTAGGGAAACCATGGTGCCTATGTTTCTTTAGATCTAGCTTGCTTCACTTAATGATTTTTTCCAAGTCTTTCCATTTCCTTACAAATGGGGTGATGCCATTCTTTCTGATGGAAGTGTAGAATTCCATTTCCATTTTCTCTCTCTCTCTCTCTGTATCACCTTTTCTGGATCCATTTATCTACTGAAGGACATCTAGGATATGATGGTTCTATATCTTAGATATGGTGAATCATGGGCAAGCTAGTTCTTAACTTATTCCTCTTCCCACTCCTTTCATTTAATCCATGATAAACAGAATTCCTGATTCTCTCTAGCCAGTGCACCTGGACTAAATTTCAAATATCACTTTAGCTCACCAAATTTAGGCTCCGTTTTCTAGAACCAAATCCCTGACCCACTACAAACCCCTCTTACACAAGCTTGTCCTAATCAAAAGCAAGTATGTCTCTGCCTTGAAGGCCTTGGAGCAGGTGGCGCCATTTCTGGGTGTGGTCTGAGTCCTACGTGTTTATTAGACTTCATATTGCTCACATCATCTCTCATGTAGGCTTTACTGCTTTTTAGCAAGCTGAGTGTACTAGTTAAACTGTGAACAACAGAATCTCATTTAGACTTGTTTTCTTAGGTGAAAATTGAGAACATCTCTGTTAATACAAAGACCATTTCATGTTTCATTTAAACCGAAGCTCATATCCTCCACTGAAAATGCTTCACAGAAAATTTACCTTACTATGTCAGGAAGAAATGAGGGCTGCTTGATTTGCTTTTGCTCTTTGTTGTAAGAAAAATATCCCACTAGTCCAGATTAGTGTTTCAGAATGAAGGAATTTGAAACGTCTCAAGCTTTGAAAACCATGGACCATAACTCTGCACTAAAATAGTGATGTCTTTTGCACCCTGATATCTTAGGCTTCAAATCAGGAAATACTTCTAGCTCAAAGCCATTATTTTATAGATAAGGAACTTAACAAATTCTGATAGGTTGTCAGTTAACCAAGTACGGAGTTCAGGAAAAGTTGAAGTCCTTCTATTGTGTTTCACAAACCATGGGGAAAAATGTGCGTATTGGAAATTTGAGGTTTAAGAGTGGCTTGTCCTTAATGGTGGCAGAGAACTAGAATATGATACTGTGATGGAGATCTGTGTATGTGTGTATGGGGCATAATCAGGACCATAAAATCTTTCAGATAGTGATTTATGCATAATAAACTGCTTTCAGTTTGGAGAGTTTCTAAGAAATGATGCTTTAATGGGACAATCCACAGGATCCTTTGTAGCTGGAGGTTCTGGTTCTCAAGTCAGTTTCTTTTTCTTCTTATTGCCTTCTTCTTCTTCTTCTTCTTCTTCTTCTTCTTCTTCTTCTTCTTCTTCTTCTTCTTCTTCTTCTTCTTCTTCGTCTTCTTCGTCTTCTTCTTCTTCTTCTTCTTCTTCTTCTTCTTCTTCTTCTTCTTCTTCTTCTTCTTCTTCTTCTTCTTCTTCTTTCTTCTTCCTCTTCTTCTTCCTCTTCTTCTTCTTTTTTCTGTTATCATTATTATTATTATTATTAACTTTGTGCCAGTTACTCATGGCCTGGGTGCTGCTCCTTAGCTTTTTTGCCAAATGTCAGCACTCTATCACTGGAACTAGTTGGAACTGCTTCTCTGTCATTAAAGTATTTGAAAATTACTAGGATTGATTTATCATTCACTTTGTTGATTAAGACAGTCTTAAACCTAGTATGCACAACTGATCTGAAGATGATATTTGGCAATTTTCAGAAACATTACATCCATTTCTGGACAGCAATCTCTGGAACGTTTTAGACTAGAACCCCTACATATCCATTGGCTTAGTTGTATATTTTGAAAGCACACACACACACACACACACACACACACACACACGCACATACATATGTAAATACATCAGCTTACATAGTTAGAGCTTATACAGTTATAAATGATATACTCTATTGCTACATTGAGTTACATGTTTTATGAGAGCACAGTACCAGAGCTAATTTAGGGAAGAGGTGTTGGCTTAGCTCCAGCCTGCGTGTGCCTGCATGTGCCCTCACCCTTTCCTTACAAAGGATTGTACATGCCTGGGAGATAGATGAACCGTCCTTTCTGTGAACCAAAGACTCCTGTTTGGTTCAGTACTGAGCAAAGATAATTTTACTGTGCCTTGATTACTTATTATCTTCAGCAAAGTTGCTTTTCTCTTGCAACCTCTGCTTTATCCCACTTGTGCAATTTAAAGGCAAATTTATAATACTATTAATGACACATTAAATATTTAAAAGACTTCACATTGTTTGCACTTTGCCTAGCATTTTTCTGTGTATTTCTTGAGATCCTGAGATTCATACTGTTTTGTTTTGTGCTATTTTTGATTCTGTTAAATATTTAAAATCCTAGGTTTCAATTGCTTTATAATTATCTTGTGGACTTTGAGAAGGTAATTTAATTAACTTTTCTCCTAAATTTGAACACACATGAGCTATATTATTCTATTTTAGATTTTGCTATTTTAGACAACTCTGTATGAATCAAGCATCTAGCTGTACCTGTACTGTTTTTGTGACATTATATTCTTGGTTTGAAATGCTTTTGGTGACAAGTAGATGTAAGCTGGGTGCCAGTATTCCACATCTGTAACCTTAGCTATTAGGAGACCAAGATCTGTAGGATTGAGTTTAAAGCCAACTTGAGCAGAAAATTCTCTGCATGACTCCATCTCCAATTAGCCAGCCAAAAGTCAGGCTGGACGCAGGGCTCAAATGTCAGAGAGCCAGCCAGCCCTGAACAAACAAGTTAAGCAAGTGGGAGGTTCCTTGTTGTAAGCCCAAATACAGCCAAACAAAAGAAATGAAAAAGGGAAGTGTATATCCTTTCAGGATAATTTTCCCAATCTTCCTAAATGTTTCCCTATCCTTAGTTGGTATAGCCCTTGCATGTCAACAGGAAATTGTCTTGACTCCAAGGCCATGCACATGTTGATGGTCATTTCCTTTCTTCTTCTTCTTCTTTTTTTTTTTTTTTTGGTCGGGTCATAGGGCCTGAACTCTGGGCCTGGGTGCTGTCCCTCAGCTCTTCAGCTCAAGGCTAGCCCTCTACCACTTGAGCCACAGTGCCACTTCCGGCTTTTTTCTTTTTGCTTATGTGGTGCTGAGGAATCGAACCCAGGGCCTCAGGCATGCAAGGCGAGCGCTCTACCACTGAGCCACCTTCCCAGCCCTTCCTTTCTTCTTATACCCTCTCTAATTCCTGGGCATGATTGCTGCTCTATGAGGTGGTCCTATCTAGTCAGCATTGTGTTGGATGAGCAGTTTCACTAAGGTCTGATGTCTACAAGGAAGAAAAGTTCAGATGGTTTTATTATATAGAGTGGTTACTCTTGGTCTATAGAAGACAATAGAAGTTCTTCTGTCACAAAGTAGGTTCAGGTATGCATTTCTCAGCTCTGAACTTTGGTTTTGCAGTGTTCCTCTCTGTCCTCTCCTAAGAAACTATTTTTCAGAATGATAGAGCACAAATCCAAGACACTAAATAATGTGTGCACATTTCCCACAAACTCCAACTCTAGCTGCAAGAAAAAAAATGGATTAAAACAATTCACTCCTCTCTTTGCCCAAAGAATACAACAAAATAAATATAACAAAGATAAATAAATAAACAAAAAAGTAGAATGTTTATTTTCTTCCAGCAATTTCAGCCCCACCTGGTTTTTAATAATGTTAAAATTGGATGTACTTCCTATTGATCAGCGAATTGAACTAGTTATTGTAATCCTAGGTTAACATAAGAGAAAGAAACATCATCATGGTTCTAAAGAGAGAGAGAGAGAGGAAACTGTGGGTATTTAATACATCTTTGGGTTCAATGTGGCTTCCTGGCTTTTGAATTATGCATTACACACTGCAAACACAGAAATCAGATCTAGATTCTTCTATCATCCTGTGAAGTTAGGGAGAGAGATGTGGGAGTGGCTCACAAACCCTTACCACTGGCCAATCATTGCTGTGAGAGTCCAGTTAAACAGAGATGCCTGGTGCTATCTTCTTCATTTTCACATATTCTAGCAATGTTGACATTACTAAGATAATGATTAGTTGAAGTATCTGAAAGAATGGAAAAAATCTCCTTAGCAAAGGTGAAAGTCTGCCTTTGTACGTGGGATGGCAGGGCTATCAGTCTCAGTTCTGTATCTGTAAGTGAACATTACAGGTCAGAAATGCCGCCTTCTCTCTTCAGCACAAAGCATCCATCGAAGCATCAGGGCTACTTAGGCAATAATCAGCATGAGTTTGTGAAGAGCAATTCTAGTAGACATAAGGCAGAAGGATGGGTTAGTGGTTTTAGGAGAAAGTTATGAATCCATTTGACAATCTTCCTAAGACATTACAAATGTAAAAACAATGAAATCTGGCCTGAATAACCTAATGACTTAAGAATTAGTCTTCCTCCTGCTCTTCTTC
This sequence comes from Dipodomys spectabilis, assembly GCF_019054845.1. Lineage (NCBI taxonomy): Eukaryota > Metazoa > Chordata > Mammalia > Rodentia > Heteromyidae > Dipodomys > Dipodomys spectabilis. Next base: position 5,236,078 of record NW_024870813.1, on the reverse strand, counting down.
CTCCTCCTCCTCCTTCTCCTCCTGCTCCTGTTCCTCCTCCTCCTCCTCTTCTTCCTCCTCCTCCTCTCTCTCTCTTTCCTTTCTTCCCTTTTCTTTCCTCTTTTCTGCCACCCCCCTCTACCTTCTCTCTTTCTTTTGATTTTGTGCTTATACTGGAAACTGAACTCAATGCCTCGGCCTCTTCCTTGGCTTTTTCACTTATGTCTGGAACTCCATCACTTAAGACACACCTTCATTCCAGCTTTATGCTGGTTAATTGGAGACAAGAGTGCCAAGGATTTGTCTGCCCAAGCTGGCTTTATCTTTGATCCAGGATCTTCACATCTCTGCCTGCTGAGTAGCTAGGATTATAGGCAGGAGCCACTAGCACTCAGCTATAGCAGGACATTTCTTGAGGGATCATTCAATGAATCTTTAGGCTGGATCGATTCCACTATTCTCTAGGTTCCCATGTGATTTGTGAACTCTGTTTTACAATTATTATTGTTCACTTAATGGTATAGGTGACTCCTTGGCCCCTCTATAAGTTCTACCACATTCCCAGTGTTTGGTTTCTCCTGTGTTGTCTTTCTCCCATTGTCTTCTGGTGGGAACATACTAGTATTCCACATATTCCCACTGAATTTTAAAGACAAATTTAACATTTACTGAGGAAATTCTGAAACACAGGAACTAGAAATGATAATAGGGAAAGATTTTTTTCCCCTGAACTCTAGCCCTTTCTCACCTCTTAGACATCACCTGTGAGTCCAGCTGTAGTCAACTGTGTCTTCCCTCCAATCCAAGAAAGAAGCTGGTCAGCTGTAATGGTGGACTCAGAACTCTTTACACAAACCAGACAGAAACCTTGGGAAAAAATATTTGGTCTTGTTTTCTTCTCTCTGTCTCCTTCCCCCGCTCTCTTTCCCTTTTCCTCTCCCTCTTCCTCTCCCACTCTCTATGCTTTTATTCTTGAGATATCTAAGAACAAGTTGCTTACATTTTTCAGCTGGATCCCAAACTGCAGAGTCAATGAATCTGTGTAGAGCCTGCCCTTGTTTAACTCATGCCCAACTCCCCTGAAGAAAACAGAATCAATGGAGCAGAATCATGATGATTGTCTAGGCTCTGCCTTCAACTTTGCCTTTCAGAGCTACACCACTTCCTGTTTGCTCTTATTTGAATCAACAAGTCATCCAACTTCTCCCTCCTTCCCTTTCTCTTTCTCTCTGTGTTTATTCCTCTCCCCCTCCCATCCTTTTTTTGCTTCCATTTCCTCTCTTTTCCTTCCCTTGTCTCTTTTCTTTCCTCCCTCCCTCCCTCCCTCCCTCCCTCCCTCCCTCCCTCCCTCCCTCCCTCCCTCCCTCCCTTCCTTCCTTCCTTCCTTCCTTCCTTCCTTCCTTCCTTCCTTCCTTCCTTCCTTCCTTCCTTTCTTCTCTCCTCCTCTTCTCTTTCCCTTTCCATTCCCTCTTTTGCTCCCATGTCCTCCATCTCTTTCCTCCCTACTTGTGTCTTTCTCTCCCTTCTTTCCTCCCTCCATTCTTTCCTTCCTCCCTCCCCTTCTTTTCTCCCTCCCTTTCTTCCCTCCCTCCCTCCATTCTTCCTTTTTTCTTTTCTTCCTTCTCTATCCTTCCCTTTCTTCTTTTCTTCCTTTGCATAATTGTGCTTGTGCTGTGATTTCCATCACTTGTCAAAAAGAATACTTGTCAATACTCCATTTGAATAGAACTTGTCTCTTTTGGTCAGTAACACATGTACTGCATTAATGTTATTTTGACAAATTAACTGTCCACAGACTAAAAGGAAACTACTGGAAATAAGTAGTTTTTCTAAATCTGTGTCCAGATTTGTAGAGATACATTTGTCTATGCTGTGAGAATTGAAAATCCTTCATGCCTATCTTGAGTACTCTGTTTATATAAGTAATTTGGCATTTCTTTTCAAGTGCAAAGAATTCCTGTTGATATGCATGCATAGGCTTTGCCAGTAGGCAGAGGAGGCACAAGAGAATCAGACCCTGGGAAGAATAAACCTCCTTCCTGTATGACTATTCAAAGGTTATTAACTTTACCTTCCTCCTCTTTGTATTCAATAGAGTTGGAAGACATTAAATAAGTTGCAACTTTCATCAGTATGATTATTTGAATTCAATATGTTTTCTCCTAAGAGACTTATTTCAATTTTAGTCATGAGCAAAATTTACTTTCTGCCTTGAAATGGATCTAAATCACAGTGTCAACACTTTGCTCTGTCACATGCCCTTTAAATCTTTATACCTTTGCTATATTCAGCCAGAGTCAGAATTAATTTTCTCTTCCTAGTGGGAGCTAGAGTTAAAAATCAGCAGAAAATACTTTTTGATGAATCAATAAAATATGAAAATAAAATGTCAAATGATTTCAATTATATAATTGGGTATATTGGATTCTTTATTTCTAGGACTCATTTTCAATACAGGTACAAGTCCAAAGCTAATATTTTACTAATTTTAGTAAACAGTGGCTAAGTTAATGCATGAAAATATCTTCAAATGGGTACATTGGGTTTCTGAGAAAGCTTCTTGTAAGTAGTATATTAAACCAGCCATCACTGGCTCATGCCTGAAAGGCTGAGATCTGAGTATTGTGGTTCTTAGCCAGCCTGGTTATGTGATTTTATTATTTTTTTGATTCCATTATAATCATAATATTTATTTACTGTTCATTATTTTATAATAATAATTACGTTGTTCAAAGGACTTTCAGTTCAACTGTGAGACTCATCTCCAATCAACCAGCACAAGGCTGCAAGTGGAGCTGTGGTTCAAGTTGTACAGCCCCAACCTCCAGTGAAATAGCTAAAGGACAGCGCCTAGGACCTGAGTTCAAGCTCCGGTATTGGCATACAAGTAATAGAAGTAACAAATGAGTATATAAAAGCAAATATAGTTTCTATTAAGGTAATATTCTTTTTTCATTGACGTTAGTTGTTTATGCCCATCTCTGATCCACTTCTCTTGAAATGCAATGGTTGTTTATTCTACTTGAGTATTTATATTGATTACAACTGCTGGTATAAAGCAATTTGTGATTCCTTTACATTTTGTCTGACAAGTCATTCCTTAAGCTGATTTCAAGATGGCTCTAGAAGAACCTTGGCTATCTGTTGAGGAAGGAAATGAACACCACCAGCAAGGAGGACTCTGGTTAGCATGGAGTGATGTGTCTAATTGACAGTTTTAGGACAATTGGAGAGCTAGGAGCAACTTCCTGCTCCTACTTTCCTACCAGTTGTCATGGCAACCATCAGTTCAATGACCTCTTAGATCTCCAACAAACCAGTCAGATATGTGTTTTTCTTCTTCTTTATTTTTAGGATCGAATGTCTTTGAGATAATTCTGCAAATTGGTTCCAATCCTTATGGATTCAGCCTTTGTTAAAAGGCATTGTGCTAAGTCATAGATCCCTGTACTTGAATATTTCAACCTTCCTGTTACAAGACTTTTCTAGATAGAAAAGATAATTTTAATCATTTGATGGCCAGTTACAACATAAAAAATGTTAATTGTGAAACTCTAAGTTTTCTAGATATCTGCCCCCAGTGAAGCCCCACGTAGCTCTGAGACACTGGCAAAGCCATTTCCCAGTGTGTGGGTCTCTTTTTCCTGTTCTGTTTCATTGTGGGGTTGATGGGGATATATTTCCTTTTTGATTTTAAATCCTCCTAGCTCTAATTATATAGAAGGCAAGTAAGTTCTCTTTCAGACATTCTGTGTAATGTGTTGTGCCATCCATTTTGGTGAGGGACATCTACGAATGTAAGTAGATGCCTCGGTTGTAGTCCTACCAGTGGAATTATTGTGACTTCTAAGGCTTCTATATTTTTAGTTGAGGACTATAAGAAAGTGTAAGGTATGGAAAAACAATAGAGATCTAATGAGTTTGGGTTACATGTGAACGATCAGAAAAAGATGGTTTGAAATTTACCACAGTATCTATTGTTTAGAGCTATTAGCAATTTCTCTTGTGAAGAAAATAGAATGAACTTTATCCTACCTTATTTACCATGTCTTCTTACTTGATTAGAATGTAAATGTGTTGAATAGAAATAATTTGTTGTTTTAGTTTTTTTGTTTTTTGAGAAAAAAAGTAGCAAGAAGTCCAAGGGAAACATAGCCAGAGCTGAACATGAAAGTGGAGTGAATTTTATTATTCATAATGAAGCATCAGTCATTTCTGTTGAGCTCAGAGCTCAGTAGGCTAAGGTAGTATTTATTGCATGACACTGTTGCATTTTAAGGTAAGGAATGTAGCAGATTATCCGAAAGGGATTTTAAACCATTGCCAGAGGCAACCAGGATGTAAAATGATAAGTCAGGGCAAATTAAGCCTCATGACTGTCTGAACTTTATGTGTATTTTAAGTGAAAGTTTGAAAAGGTGGCAGGAATTCTACTTAGCTTGAGATTTAAACTGCTGTGCAATATGTCTATAAATTTATGTTTACATATTCATAGATTCTATTCATTTACTTATATTGCATATTGTATTAGAAAAAACAAGTAATGCTTTGTGCTTAATTGGAAAGACTCTACCTCCCCTCCTCCTCCTCTTCCCTGTCCCTCTTCTGCTCTCTCCCTCTCTCTCTTCCTCCCTTCTTCTTCCTTCCTTCCTTCCTTCCTCCCTTCCTTCCTTCCTTCCTTCCTTCCTTCCTTCCTTCCTTCCTTCTTTCCTTCCTTCCTTCCTCCTTCCTTCCATCCCTCCCTCTCCCCCCCCCCCCCTCTTCTTGTTCTTCTTCTTCTTTGTACTGATCCTAGGCATGAACTCAGGGACTGGACATTGCCCCTGAGCTCTTTTGCTTATGGTTAGTACTCTGCCATTTGAGCAATGTCCATTTTGGGTTTTTGAATACTTAATTGGAGATAAGGGTCTCACAGACTTTCCTGCTTGTGCTGGCTGTAAATCGAGATCCTCAGATCTCAGCCTCCTGAGTAGCCAGAGTTACAGGTGTTGGCCATCAGTGCTTGGCTTCCTCCTCTTTAGAAGAAAAGGAAACCTTAGTTCAATTCAAATCCTTTTAGACAAAGAGTTTTAGGATCAAACTGTTTGAAACCTGACATTTCCTACATATAAGAATGCAGGGATACAGGTGGACCCATTGCAACAATGAGATGTACAAGACTATGTTGAAAAACAAACTTTACAACTTTGGTGGTGGGGAGGATCGGGAAGGGATGGGAAGGGGAAACAAAGAGGAGACAACAATGCTTGATAAGAAATGTACTCGTTATCTTGCCCATGTAATTGTAACTCCTTTGTACGGTATTCTAACAATAAAAATAAATAAATAAATAAATAGCTTTAACAAAAAGAATGCAACCTAAGACCAGTCTCTGATCTTTGCTCAGCCAGTTTTTTTCATTTTAACCTTTTTATATGATAGTAAGTTTTCTATTATTTTAATTCTTTAATTTTAGTTATAGCCATTGTCATGGGCTGGAGACCTAGTAAATAGTACAACACACAAGGTATTTCCAGTACTCCAACTGAAAAGGAGGGTAGTAGGGAAAGGGAAAGATTGGTTGATCAGTGGAAGGTCCAGAGAAGAGAGAAGATAAACATTTTTTTTTTCCCAGAGTGTTGACATATCAGTTAGGTTTAAATATAGGAAGAACCAGGGAAGGGATCATTGAGCAGTGTCAGAGAGACTGTGGCCCTATTGATTATTGTCTGAATTCTGGTTCTGCAAGGTAATTTACACAAGTGCTAAGTAATCTATACAAGCAGGTTGCTCCTGTTTGGTTGGGGTGATCTCATCTTGGGGTGATCTCTCTGGGAGGTTCTGCCCCTCCTGGGACTTTCACATGCTTTTTATTTTGGGGGAGAAGGAGCATGGAAGGAAACGTTAGTGAGAGCTGATAATGAACTAAGAGTATATGATAAATACACCTGCACATCCATGTTTATCACCCCACTATTCACAATAGCTAAGATATGGAAACAGCCCAGATGCCCCACAATAGCGGAGTGGATCCAGAAAATGTGATACCTATACACAATGGAATTTTCAGAGCTATTGGAAAAGAATAAAATAATGTCATTTGCAGGGAAATGGATGGAACTAGAACAAATCATGTAAAGTGAGGTAAGCCAACCTTGGAGAGACAAATGGTGCATGTTCTCTCTGATATGTGAAAATTATACTTAAAATATGCTAGAATATGATAAATCATACAGGATTCTAGATACTCACACACAGTGAGACCAAAAGAAGACACTCTTAGGAGAGAAACACAAAGGCACAATGCCTAAATGCCTCTTCATATTTGTACAAAATAATATACATACGGAAAGGAACTTCAAAGTATGGAACCAAGAGACATACTTTTTCTTCTTTACTTCTTTGGTTTTAAAATTATATTAGTTGTTAATTTTTTGATGATTCTGACTTCTTTATCTTATATATAGTGTATTCAAGTGTATATCTTTAAGAGGGTTTGTGGGGAGGGCACAGAATTTGAGGGAAAAGGGTTAAAAAGTACAGCCATAGAGCTCACTGGACATGGACAAAGTGAACTATACAACTCGTGGGTGGAGATGGGAGGGAAGGATTGGGAGAGCATGAAGGAACAAAAGACACTGTATGAAAGGAAATGTACTCATCACCTGACTCATGTAACTGTAACCCTTTGTACATCATGTCTGTAATAACAATGAAGAAAATTAAAAATAAAAAGACAGCAGAAATCATATTCCATTGCAAGTACATGCCACCCTTAATTCATCTGCCTATCTGCTGGGTGGTTGGCTTCATTGATTTCTCCTCCTGGTTGTTGTGTATAATGCCTCACACACATGACGTCTCAAGGGCTGGCCAAGAGACAAGGAAATGCTGTGTCCCATGCTGACTGCTAGTAACTTTGTGTGGAACCCCTTGCTGTTTCTATACTGGCTACACATTTTACAATCCATCAAGGTTTCTGATTTCTTTATAAACTTTTGAGCAATTGTTATTTTCTATTTTTTAAATACAATAATCACGTTAATAGATAAATCAGATTTGTATTTCCCCAGTGACATTGAACATCTCCTTGCACACCTAGTGCTGTTTACAGATCTTTGGGGAAATGCTATGAAGTGATTTGTTTTCCAAAAGGAAAATAACAGTCGTTAGTATCACTGTAAGATTAGGTAATGGAAAAGCAGTTACTACAGTAGGTGACATCCCTCTGAAACTTAAACCATATCAGGTTTGATCTCATGCAGCAATCCCTTGAAAGCTGACTATTGTTAAGGTGATTCATTATTTCTGTTGTTAACTTAAATACATTGACGTTCAGGACCAGCATGTTTCTTGCCTTATATTCTTCAGCTGAGAATCAACAGCTGGCAAGCTAGATTTTTCCTGATGACAAAGCCATTGTGTCTTCATGGTTATAACCACTTGCTTAATGTTTGCTCTATTACTCAATTGACCATCAATATATGTTAATAATTCATCCATTCCATCCCATACCTAATTCTTTCTCTGTCTCCATGTCTTCCTCTCTCTCTCTGACTCTCCCTCTCTCTCCCCCATGTCTCTGTCTCTTTTTTCTCTCTCTAACTCCCTTCTCTCCTTTCTGTGTGTATGCATCTAAGACTCTCTCTCCCACTCATACTCACCCAAAGCATCAGTAGTTCCATTCTAGCATCAAATATCAAAAATAATATCCCCCATGACTCCCAATTGTCAGTCCCTTGCCAGCCAGTCTCATTCACAGAAGGTTTGCAAACATTGTCTTCATTCATTTTGTTGGGAAACAACTCTCCCCAGGTCTCATAGGTTTCTGAATATCTAGTGAGCAGGCGCACTGATGACCTTTGCTATGGATTGTACTTATAGGGATGTTTGTAGAGGAAATAACATTGGAAGAGAGTTGGAGGAGAGATAATGTCTCCCTCCAGAGTAGAGGACAGGTTTGTTTACTGCCTGGCATATGAAAGATAAGGTCTCCACAAAAGGCAGGGAGATTTTCTTGCAGCCTGATTCAAGTTCCCTTGGTTTGGAGTTGTATCAGCTGATACAACCAATGGTGTTGTATAGCATTTCCTTGCACTTCTTCAGGTGGCCTTGTGGAATACAATGGGTGAGCGACCCAGGGCCATGTTCCTTGCTGTACTTCGTGTATCGAAATGCTAGGAAACCTGAGCCTTCTGCTAGGGTGCAAAAGACCTTAACATGCTAAGTGATGATTGTTCAAGTGAAAGAAAAATCTCAGCATCCCCACTGTTCATGACATAACCTGACATTTATTATTTCCATATCAGGCAGCATGCATGATATAGGTTATTTCATTGATACAGTCTCATTTGTTAGATACTTTAAATTTTAGTATTCAGAAGAAGACTTAAAACCTAGACAATCAACCTCCTAGGCTGTTTTCCACAATATGTATCTCATGGATCAAGGGTGGATGGTGAAACAACTCTATATTATATCCAATCCCTTGAACAAAATGTATCATGTATTTAGTATACAGAAGCTGTTGATTCATATGCAGACACTTTTTTATACTATTTAGACATTGTTAATATTTTATGTCAGTTGTCAATCTCTTTAATGTGGTTTTGTTAGAAATGGTAGTTCAATTCCCTGGCATTCTTGAAACTCCATGTTTGATCCCTAGCACTGCCAAAAGGAAAAAGAAAAAAAAGAAATTGTAGTTAAAACTGAGATAAGTAATTAATATATTCAGCTTACTTAAATCTAATTAAATGTGTATCTAATTGGAGCACTATGAAATTCTGCCGACATAAGGGATTAGATATAATGGCAACATTCATATGTATTGGATTCTCAGTTTAATTATACCTAATACTCATGTGCCATGCTTTGTATCTCACAACTCACAACCTATGTGAAATAATGGATATATTAGAAATCATAAAGCATAAATTTCTAACCATATAATCTGTCTTGGCACTAGCAAATCCTCTTCATAAGCTTTTAGGCTTTAAGAATTCCATAGAAAAATCTTAACGCTGACCTAGATTACAAATGATTCCACAGTGGTATTCTAGTGAGAGACATATCAGGGGAAATATTTTGTGGGTGAAAAACACAACTTGCTATTCACAAATCTCCATTTGGCTTTGCCTCCGTTTGAGGTACCAAAGTTGTAGAAATTTCTTCAATACCTCTCAAACCCCCCAAAACCAAATAGTACCTGGAACTTTAAATCCTCTCAATAGTTAAGAAGAGGACATTAGCCTTCTGCTTTGGAAACTCATGTAAATTGCAACATAAATGTGAAGTATTATTAGTCAGGTTTATTGTCGATGAAGCATTTTACTGAGTCTTTGCTGTTCACGTGAAAGTAGACTTTGAGTCACTAATGTATTTTAAAGCGATGTCATATGATTAGATATATCTATAAAATAAAAGCATGGAATTAGGAGGGTATTATCTTTTTATGAGGCTTGTATATTCATGATGGCCTTTATTGAATTGAATTTTTTTCTAACTGATATTGGATCTTTCTCAGGAGCATTTCATTTGTAAGGGTGGTATATGGAAGCCAGGTCACAATATCTTTTCTCCTAAGCACCAATTAAATAAATGCAAGATTGCTAAAATCCACTTAGATATCAACTAATTCATAAGGAGAGGGGCTTAAGCTAATGCTATAAATTTCTAAATTTGCTGATCAAGGAAACATAGCAGATGGTTGTGGTTTGTATCCTGCTCTTCTTCGTCTGATTGCTTCTCATGGTCACTTAAAGTTGAGGATTTTGAGCAGGGTTCTCAAACCTGAAGTTAAAGGAACTGAATGATATCCCAGGCTGACTCGAACAAGTTTTAGGTAGAACAAAATCAGTAACATCAGAAACAAAGACCAAAGTATCATGTAAATACAACTATTTTTTCCAGGGCTAACAATAATTTGGGACTGGAACTGTCCCTTTGTGGGAACCAGGGATGTCTTACTACAAAGCAGAATGAATCCAGCATAGCACATTAACCAATTCTCACAATAGGGGTGCAGATGGATTTGCATGCCAGCCATGAGGGGAAGTACCTTAAGCTGAGAGATTTAGCATGGACAATTCATGGGAAATGTTTATTCCTAAAAATGTTTATAGCCCAGGAAAACCAGAGAATTTCACAGACTTTTAAGTAGAACACACATAGAAACTTACCTGTATGTTGTCATAAAGTAGAAATTCTGGAGAGTATTAGGAAGGTGAAAAGCAACAAGATGGAAAGCATAGCCCTAATGTTGGTTCATACCGGTAGATAGCAACAAAACAACCCGAACACCAAAACCAAAAACAACGAAGCAGAGCCTGGAATCTGGAAATCAATATAATCTAATACAGCTAAGAAAAATCCTCATAATACTTCATACTAAAAATATACATGAATAGCAAATACTAAAACAGATAACAAGAGAAATATGAAAAACACATGAGACAATATAATCTCAAAGCAAATTAAGTAAAACTGTCAAGCCAGGCAAAACAAAGATGACTAAAAATTTACATACTACATCAAAACCAAGAATATATGATCACAGCAAATGAAAAAGCAAAAAAAAATATGAGGCAAAGAGCAAGAAGATGATAGATTTGTAGGATGTAGAAACATGAGCCATAATAAATTTGGTATCTACAAGACAAAAATTCCACATGAGAAGTTAGAATTGTACCAGAATAGAATACCTGGTGACATTATGTTCTTAGGCAGCTTTTAAAACTTTATATCCATAAAAGTTCAGTGTTTGGATGTGTAACTTCTGAGTTTTGACAAATGCATATCCCTGAAACCACTACCATACTAAGATATAAAAATACCTTACTCAGAAATTTCTCTTTGGCTACACTTTCAATTGCTCTCTCTTTTTTCTTTATCTTAATCTCTGATAACTTTGTTCCTATTAGTTTATTATTATTCCCTATGGTTTTTGCTTTTCTTCAATATCATCTACATAAACTGTATAATCTTTAGAGTCTGTTACTTTCTTTTACCATAGTGCATTTTCTCAAAAGTAATGATGTGAAATAATATTTTCTTGTTCTAATTTACCACTATTTTATCTTTTTTGTAATGTCTTTATTCTTTTTTGAAATAATTCAGATATTTTTATTCCTTTTGTGTTTATTATTGCTAGATCAAAAAGTGTGTATGATCTCATATCTTACCCTGTAAGTAAGGTCATATATTTGTCTGCCACACAATATATCTATTTGTAATAGAATCATGACGCTTTCTGCATCAAAAAAGTTAATTACTCTTAGAAACAACAACCAGCATGAGTCAGTTGTAATTCTGCACCTGTGTGTAGGTCTGTCACAGGAGAAGAGCTCCCAAATCATGACACTGAACTTTTGTAGGTGCCTCTGAAACATAAATACATTCTCCCTGTGAGGGAAACAAAAAGCAAGAACAAAGCAAGAGAAAGTGTGAGCAAAACTAGTCAACGTGCTCAAGTCGCTGCCAAGTGATGTCTTCTGCTTTTATTTTATTTTTATTTTTTTTATTTTATTTGTGAACATACTGTACAGAGTGGTTACAATTGCATGGGCAGGATAATGCATACATTTCTTACCAAGCATTGCAGCCTCTTCCTTTGTTTACCCTTCATATCCCTTCCCATCCTCCCCCCTCCCCCCCACCTAATCCTTCCCCCCCACCCCCGCACCGACATTGTAAAGCTCGTTTTTGACATGACAACTTGTACTTCTCATTGTTGCAACAGGTCCACCTGAATCTGGCTTTAGATACCGCATTTGCTCTGAAAGACCAGACAGTACAGAAAATAAAATATTCAAGAGTTGTTTCTCAAGACATGTCCTTTTACAAATAATATTATTCCTAACTATTTCTCTCCATCTGGATTACCTCAATAAGTTAGACATTAACATTGACAGAGTAAAGTTTTTCTTTAAGGGATGCTAATTATTGTGGGGTAAGAGTGTTGATAGTACTGTGCCTTGAACTTGGGTCCTCATGCCTGTTGGATAACTAACTCCCTACCCCAAGCAGATTTCTGATTTCAGTAACCTGCTGGGTGTATTTTTTTTTTTTGCCTGTGACTGTTTTCAAGATTATTTTCACTTTTCATATTCAGCCATTTGATTATTATCTTTCTTTTTTACTATTGTGAAAATACTGTATAGAGGGGTTACAATTACATGGGCAAGATAATGAGTACATTTCTTATCAAGCACTTTGTTTCCCCTTCCCATCCCTTCCCATCCTCCCCACCCCACCCCTACGCAATCCTCCTCTCCCCCTTCCCCCCCCCCAACCAAAGATGTAAAGTTCGTTTTCGACATAACGACTTGTACATCTCATTGTTGCAATGCAATTTTGAGTTGTATCATAAACATTTTCAAGATATTACATGGTGACTCTAGAGGGCTTTAGAAAATAGTCTGTATGAATTACTTTTAAAACGTAGGCAATCATGCTGATCACATGTATGGTGTATATGTGTACACCGTTATATGTTACAGACTGTGATAGACAATTTGCTCCAGGAAAGTTAGAATAAACATGTGACTTTAAATTAGCATCATTATTCCACAATACTGTGAAATTTGGGAAATTATGTAATCACTTAATCACAATTAAAAAAAAAGAACCTTGGGGAAGGTAAGGATGGAAGGGGTGGTAGGGGAAAAACAATGGAGGCGGTAACAATGCTCAATAGGAAGTGTACTCATTACCTTGCTCATGTAACTGTAACCCTTTGTATAGTATCTTTACAATAAAAAATTTTAAAAAAAGTAGGCAATCAGGGCCAAGATTGTCACTCGGGAGTAGAACATTTGCCTGGGGTGGGGTAAGTATGTAATCCATGTGGTTAGGTTCACTCTCATGCATTTTTGCCCAGGGATCCAGCATCAGTTCTATTTTAAGTCTGTTATGACATGCCTGCCATCACAGCCACTTTGAGGACTGAGGGAAGAATGTGGCAAGTTCAAGGCCAATAGAGAACACCTAAGGAGACCTCATCTAAAAAAAAAAAAAACCTAAGGGGGTGGGATCCTTTGTTAGGCTTTATTTGTCTGCCCTGAAAATAACACCAGTTGGATTATTCTGAGACTTTGGTGGTAATCTCTTTCATCATTCTTCTTTCAAAACCTTTCAGTGCTTCTTTGGGTCTGATATATACATGCTCCACTTTGCAGTGCATCTGGACATTTCCCAGTGTATTCACAGAAAGGAAGGGCAAATCCTGCCTCTCTCTTTGTCTCTGGATTCCTCTTATAATCTCCAACTCTTGTAACCCCCCCCCCTGTCATTTTTCTGAGGTCTAAGAAAAGAATGCTTTATGCTGTCACTGTCATTGTTATGTCATCAGTGATTTGACCTCCAGATTAGACCAGGAGGGAGAAAAGGAAAACAAACAAACAAATAAGCAAATGTATAAAGGTTCTAAACTCACTCTGGCTTATAGGGGGACTCCTTTCCCCAATCATCTATCCAGAAAGGAGATATTATACTAGTTGTTTTTACGTTTACTTCCTACACAATGTTCCATTTCAGTCTTCATCCTTGTCACAGCTAAGAATTAGAGGAGGGAAAATGAAGAACTGTCAGCTCTCCACCATACTACGTCAAGGTTTTGATACTAGCCCCTAACCTCCTGGCCAGTATTTCCCTTGGAGAAAAGATTTGCTTTTTTATATTTCTGTCCAGAGACGTTCGTTTGCAATCATGGAGAGGGACGGGCAATAATAGACTTAGGGCAACAACAGAAATCAAGTGTGGGATATTAAACTTATAAATTAAAGGAAGGGATGGCTCTCCAGCCACGAGATGCTGGCTATGCATCAAGGGAAAACATGGACTGGCTTTACATCCATATTTTCATTATATCTTTCCTTTTAAAAGAGATTTTTAAAAAGGCAGAGTGGGATACAAAACAATTAGATTTAGCCAAGCTATCATTTTGGAAACAGATAGACTTTTGAAATATTAAAAGAAATAAGGAAACATGGACCATAGTCATAGATAAGATGAAACAAGATGAAGAACTCTGAAAGCTGTGGCAATGAGCCACAGGAGAAAGTTGTGAACTTTGGACACTTTTAAGTAAAAAGAAAATGTAACGTAAACCTCAGAGATATGATGATTGAGGTTTGACGCTAGCCTGAATAGACAAATATGAGAAACTCTTATCTGAAACTCTTATTCCTTAAGCAGGAAAATGCCAGAAACGGAGGCGTAGTTCAGGTGGTAGAGTACCACATTTAAGTGCAAAAGGTAAGGGAGAATTTGAGAGCCTGAGTTCATCCCAGTATAATTATAGAAAAGAAATACTGTATAAACATGTATGGTTGTCATGGTTACAAAAGAGAATCTAGATAGAATAACCTTGACATTATTTATCAAAGATAGTATGTGTTCTAAGTCTGCAATTTTACACAAATTTCTATCAAGCTATTAGTTCATATACATGTTCATAGACATACACTTAATTTACATAAATTATAATTACTTGTTTTATGATGAAATAAAACAGTATCAAAAATTTGTATATGAACTAACTGTCTTACATCTTGTTTTTTCAAGGAAACTTATTTAAGTCTTATGAACAATATGTGAACAAAGTATTCTATATGAAAAAGTAGCTTTTGATTATATGGCAATACAAGAAAGGCAATGGTAGCGATTTAATTCTCTATGGGTATGGACATAATATGTATGTAGAAAAAAATATCTGAACCTAATGCAAGTAATTTTCTTTGGTGTGCCAACACTTGAGCTTGAACTCAGGGCTTGAGCACTGTCCTGGAGATTTTTTGCTCAAGGCTAGAACTCTACCACTTAAACCAGAGTGCCACTTGTGGCTTTTTGCTGATCAATTGGAGATAAGAGTATCATGACCTTCCCTGCTTGGCTTTGAACCACAATTCTCATGTGTCAATCTCCTGAATAGCTAGGATTATAGGCACCTGGTTAATAATAAATAAATCTTCTTTGCCACTAGAAATCATTAAAGATCTTATAGGGCCATGTACTAGTTTAGGACGGATGTTTCATGATTGCTGTTGAGTTGGGAGATTCAGACACAGCAGAGTTGGGATACAATCAAGGGTATCTAGTTTATGTGATTACCTTATTCTGGTTTGCATTTCGCACATCAAGTAATAGCCCCAGGTACCAAAATCCTCAAATTGGTTTTGTGTGGTTTTGTGATCCATTTCTGTCTAAGGCAAATTGGGTTGTTGTCAGAGTGAGGGGTGAGTGATTCCTGCTGTCCCTGTCTTCTTGTTCACCCAGTACATGAAACTCTAGCCCTGCTGCATTCATACACGTGTCTGAAAGAAGCTGAGAAAGTCAAACATGAAACAAATACCTAGCTAATGCGCAGAGATAGATTCTTGGTTATTTTCTGTTGCATTTGTCATTTATTTGTTCCTGCATTTTGTCATCCTGTAATAGACTTGAGATCACTCCAATAATGAATACCTTGACTTGCTTATATCTTAGCTGTCTCTTGCTACACACTTTCATCTTACTGTTGGAGATCAACGCCATGCCAACTTGAAAGTGGAAATGAACGGCAACAAATGAAGATTCTTGAGATGATAGAAGGGGTGGATGTCACTATCATTGATGCTCGGGCTGGGACAGAAATATCCAGAATTGCCTTATGTGTTCAAGGTACATGATGACACAGAGAATGCTTTTCCCAGTAGGGAAAAAAGTCTTCTATCATATTTAATGACTCTCACTGTATAATAATTATTTATTTATTTACTTGCTTACTTATTTAATACAACAAAGATTTGATGTCCTGGGTTCTGCTTATTTAGGTAACCGATTTTGTAAGCACTTTTGTTTTCCACTTGTCTTCCAAAGTTGTCAGTGTCAGAGCTGATCCGTCCAGTGTTCACATAGGTCAATAATCCAGCCTGATTAGTTTACTTAAGACAACCAGGCATTAAACAAAGATACTTGACTTTTGGTCTCCTTTAGAGAAGATTAGTTGAATAAGTAGCTCAGTACTCAACCTTGAGTCAAATGGGTCAGCATTGTGAGAGTTTAGTTGCCAACTCCTGGAGTAGGTCTGGAAATGCCTCTTTATTCTAGGTATTTATTGTAAAAAATTTGTTAGTAGACATTTATATTCAGTGATCTAAAAGAATATTTCTGAAAAGATTCACCATGTCATGAAAAAAAAAGGTAGAAAAATAACCTTTGTACAAAATGTTGCACACTTAGATTTCAATATGGTCTTATTTCTGGTAGCAAGTTATTTCCCCCTTCATTGAAAGGATTCCCTGCAAGGTAGGCAAAATATTGGGCATACATAGCATTGCATATTAAGTGAGCTAGACGTGGACATAAAACTTAAAGGCAAACAAATAATATCAGACTGGATAGAAAATGTAGCAACATACTCATGTTCTCAAGAGAGACTGTTTACAGCTAGTTGAGAATACCATAAATTCATGACATATATGATCAATATGATAAAAAGCAGGAATAACAAATGTTTACATTAAATACAACCTCTAAGTTTTCTGCAAAAATTATATCACTGATATTTTTGGGTTTTTTGTTTTTATTGTTGATTGCGGGGCTTGAACTCAGGGCCTAAGCAATGTCCCTGCACCTCTCTATGCTCAAAGCTAGCGCCGTAGCACTTGAGCTACAGAGCTACTTCTGGGTTTTGGTGGTTAATTGAGGATAAGAGTCTCACAGGGACTTTTCTGCCCAGGCTGGCTTTGAACCATGATCCTCAGATCTTAGCTTCATGAGTAGCTAGGATTATAGGCAGGAGTCACCAGTGCCTGCCTTTTGCTGATTTAAAAAAAATATTTTGCTCATGCAAAATAATGTACTATGTGATTTTTTTTTGTTTCTTTTGTATGTTCCTTCCTCGTGGTATAACCCTGTTTTCACTGTATTTGATTCTGGTGCCCTGCATTGTGTATATCCATTTTTCTAATTTGGTGAGTGGAAGGGAAATAACAAAATGCTGAAACAAGGATACAGGTCCACCCATTGTAACACTGAGATGTACAAGATACTTTGTTCCAAATGAATTTTACATCTTTGCGGGGGTGGGGGTGGTAAGGAGGAATTGGGGAGGTGGGGAGGGAATGGATGGTAGGGGAAAAATATAGGAGGGGGTAATAATGCTCGATAGGAAATGTACTCATTACTTTACTCATGTAACTGTAATCCTTCTGTACAGTATCTTTACAATAAAAATATATATTGAAAAAAGAAATAAATGAATTTGCCAACATAGAGGTTCCAGAGTGGAGCATCACTGAGATTCTGATCCATAAACCTTCTAAGTGCTTATAGCAAGTTACTCTATATTGTTGTTGAAGGGGCTGGTGTGTTAGTGTGTACTTAATACATCTCTTTTTATCTATAACCTCCTTTCTCCCCCTGCTAAAAGACTGTGACAGGCACTGTCACAAGCAAAGTATCAAAGACTGAAAAACCTGTGGCTTGAAAGAGAGCGAACCCATGAAGTTACATACCTTTCTTGTTTTTCTCTTGAACTATGAGGATTTCCAAATCAGGAAGAAGAGAAAAATAAACCTCAAAACTACAAACATAACTGGGAGCCAGTGGCTCACATCAAAGACCTGAAGGATCACAGTTCAAAGCCAGCCAATGCAGGAAAGTCCATGGGTCTCTTATCTCCAATTAACTACCAGAAAAACAGAAGTGGCACTGTGGCTTAAAGTGGTAGAGCACTAGTCTTGAGTGAAAAAGCTCAGGGACAATGCTCAGGCCCTGAGTTCAAGTCCCATAATCAACACAAAATAACACCCAAAAATCAAAAACAAAAATTACAAATATCATAACTACTAAGGAGTCACAATGACACTAGCTCACCAATTTCCATAGCCATCTGTGAACTCTATCATGTTTACAATGTGTGCTTTTCACCTAAATTTGGAGCTGTTCTACCTGACCCTTCCATGGACATGTGTCACTGGGTCATTTTATCTGCCAAACCATTGACTAACAATTGGATAAGTATGCACTCTCAATTCCCGTTGAGAAAACTACTTGCTTGTAGAACTGATTTAGAGAAATCTGTCATGTTTACATATATATATATATTTTTTTTCCCACTGATATTTCTGGGGTGCTTTGTAGCCTTTACTGATCTGACTCTGGCAGGCAGAATTCCTGTGTATTCTCCTTGGGTTGGTGGTAGCATGAAGAGCTGATTAATAGTGCTTGTCTCAGACTCCCACTGCCTTAGGTACAGCAGGTGAGTGCTAAATGTGTGTCATTGCACAGGAAGCCCATGAGAAGCTGCAGATAAATAGAAATGTCACCACTGATATATCGATGCCTCTCTGTCTACTACCTTTCATATCCTCTTTCTTTAGCTTCCATTAGTTGTTAATAAGATTGACTTCTGTATTTGACAATTTATATAGCTAGGTGTGTTTAGTATTGGAAGCTTTAAGCTTATTATTATAAAAGCTAGGTAATGATGATCATACGTTCATGAAGGTGATAGTAGTTGTAATAGAAATTATTGCTGTGGTAATAGTAATAATTGTGTAGTTGTTAGAAATATCTTGGTTGGTTATTGGTAGGAGGTGGGTGCTGAAGTTTTCTTCCTTACAGGAGTGTGGATTTTGATTATTGGAGTTTATGCAGAAGTGCCTGGCTTTGGTTTATCCAGTTATCCATAGTGGCCTCTGATTCAAATACTTCCCTTCCCAGTTTCTCTCATGCTGACAGTGTAGGTTCACTCTTTTAGTAATAAGTCATGAGAGGGTAACTTATATCACTGGTGCCTAGTAATGGAACCCACACATGGACAAGGACTGAACTTTAATCAGTACAATCTATCTAGGGCTCAGCAAACTAAGAGCCTGTTGTACAGATAGGAGTGATAATCATTTCTTGAATAAATTACTTAAATCAATTGCTAGTAATTATGGAGAATAGTGTTGCGATCAACTTAGGTTTTAATATCACAAGAGATAAGACACCAAACAGAAGGTAGAAGACAGGGACCTTTCTGAATGGATTGGCCTTGAACCATAATCCTCATACCTTAACCTCTTGAATAGCTAGGGTTACAGGCCTATGCCACCGGTACCTAGTTAGCAATGTATTCATGGCAATCTTCTCCATAGTTACTGGCTTTTCAATCAATCACTGATGATAATATGTGACCATAAAATATATTTCAAACTATGGTAAAATTTTAATGAATTGCCATATTTAATCCTCATAACAAACCTGCATTTTAAGTATATTTGGTCTCCTCTTACAGAAATGGAAGAACAAAGCTGAGCAACTTGACTGAAGCTTCAAGCAATTGAGTTGATGGTTACAACCTGACAGTTTGATTCCAGAATAAGTGCTTTCCCTAATTCCTACGATTCAAGTATATCTTTCTGATGTCAAGTATATCTGTTTGATTGTCATAAGTGCTACAGAGGCATCGTTGGGGAAGGGAAAATGGAGCATAAAATTTGTAGGGTCAGAAATAACATATTTGCCATGATGAGATGGTTAGGAGTGTGTGAGCCATATAAATGTCTGGGGTGAGGATATATTAAACAGAGGGAACATCGAAAGATAACTTCTTGAGAGGAGCTATGCCTGATGAGCAATAACAAGCAAAAGAGGTGTCTGTGTAGACTGAACACATAGAGGAAGAGGGTGATGTTGTTAGAGAGATAATAGATCCAGGATGCTTAGGCCAAAGGGGTAGATGTTAGAGTGAAAGATGATCAGATTTCACATTTTTTATCTGACATAGGGATTGAACTCAGGACCAGGGTGCGGTCTCTGAGCTCTTTTGCTCAAGTGTAGAGCACTACCACTTTGAGTCACAGCTCCACTTCTGATTTATACATGGTTAATTGCATATAAGAGTCTCACAGAAACTTTTCTGACTGGACTGGCTTAGAACCACAAACTTCAAATCTCAGCGATGCAAGTAGCTAGGATTACAGGCGTGAGCCACCAACACCCAGCTAGATTATACACACACACACACACACACACACACACACACACACACAAATACACACACACACACTTTTTTTTGTCGGTCATGGGGCTTGAACTCTGGATTTGGGCGCTGTAGCTAGGCTCTTTAGCTCTAGGTGAGCGCTTTACCACTTGAGCCACAGTGGTACTTCCAGTTTTCTATTGATTTATTGGAGGTAAGAGTTTCACAGACTTTCCTGCTCTGGCTGGCTTTGAACTGTGATCCTCAGATCTCAGCCTCCTGGGTAGCTAGGATTACAGGCATGAGCCTCTAATGCCTGGCTGATTCCACATATTTTTAATAGTCCTCTTCTACAAATCCAAATGGTAGTTGGGTTATTTATCAGAACTGCATAAATATAAAACTGTCTTGCCTACTTGTTGTTGTTTTCTTTCTTTTTTTGATGAGGGACAAAGCCTTTGGTAAGGTCAAAACTATGGGATTAATAACTTTCTCAGTAAGACAAAGAGGATGATCTCCATGAGAATCAAATAGAAAGTGTTATTGCTTTTGTTTTACATTTTAGAGGAAGTATCTATTTTTGATGATGTAGTTAAACGTACAGGAGGCAGTTTAAATGAAAAAATTAAGTGGACTTTGGTAAAAGACGTTTAACAAGAATTTTCTTAAATAGTTGATAATTTGCACATTTCTTTTTTTTTTAAATCTTTTAATTTTTTTATTGTGAAAATACCGTACAGAGGGGTTACAATTACATGACCAAGGTAATGAGTACATTTCTTATCAAGCATTGTTGCTGCCCTCCTATCTCCACGACTACACTCTCTGACACGCCTCCCCCAAGTTGTAAAGTTCGTTTTTCGTCATAGCAACTTGTACATCTCATTGTTGCAATGGGTCCACCTGTATTCCTATTTAAACAATTTGTTTTTCCCTTCCCCTCCACAAAGTATGCCAACATCAAATACAGTGAAAACAGGGGTTATACCGTGAGGGAGGGACATACAAAGCAACAAAGAAATCATCTTATAAATATGTTAGAAACAATAGCAAGAACGAAAAAACCCACTTGTGTCCTTATCTTGGGGTTCATTTCACCTAACATCATCTTATCTGACCTTTTCTGCTTGTCTCAGACTATACTAGTTATTGCAAATAAGGGAAACCATGGGACCTATGTTTCTTTGCACCTGGCTTACTTCACTTAATTTCTTTGCTATGCTGTTCTTCATTTGCGAGGACTAATTCCTGCTACCAACTGTTCATGAATTATGATGAATCCATTATTTATGGAGCCTACCTGTTGAGACTGTGAAGGTGACCCCAAGGTTTTAAATCTCCTGTGATCTTGTTGAAGGAGTTGCACAATGTCACCAACTCTTACTATGGTAACCGGATATTTGCCTGGCCATGATCCATGCTCTACTTGCAATAGAGGTGTTTTTCAGTACTACAATAGCTTTTCCAACCAGAGGTTTTGCTTGGATATGCTTTAATGATTATTCTCTGTGGTTAGATGCTGTAATGTCTACTACAGGAGGTGTCTATGTGTAATAAAGTGAATAAGGCACCTTGCTCCTCATCTTGTCCTCGTCCTGATCCTGCTAGTCTCAGTGTATCTGCTATACGATACAAATCAATTCTGGATTTGCTGATATTTGCCAAAATTTTTACAGACTAGGCAAGAATTAAAAGGGTTTTGTGTACTGGTAATACAGAAAATTATTGAATCAGAGCTCAGACATAGAAAAATTAGGTTAAGCAGTACACATTCAGTTAAAAGTGCTTTGATGTATTTACTTTTCTTTGTTGCTTTCCTGAGGCCTGAACTCAGGTCCTGGGTGCTATCCCTGAGCTTTTGTTCAAAGCTAGAGCTCTATTACTTGAGCTACAGAGCTCTATTTCTGCTTTGTGTGCGTGTATGAACAAGTGTGTGTGTGTGTGTGTGTGTGTGTGTGTGTGTGTGTGTGTGTGTGTGTGTGTGTGTGTGTGTGATTGAATGGAGATAAAAGTATTACCAACGTTCTTGCCCAGGCTTGTTTCAAGCCATGATCCTCAGATTTCAGCCTCCTGAGTAATGAGGATTGCAGGTGTGAGCCACTGGCACCCAGATGAATTCTGATCTTTTCCCAAGATGCACTGCTCATACAGCAGTTGTTTGGAAAAGGCAATGAGACACTGATATCTGGCATTCATGATTACCAAGGGGAAATGACTGGTAGGTTATAGTGTACCATGGTGCTAAGCTGTGATGTCTTAGAAACCAGTGGAATTTGATACTTATTCCACTTGTAATTTTTAAAATTTATAATGGGATTTGATCAGGACTATGAACACATTGCAAATATGGACCAACTTTCTGTAGAGTGTGAAAAATCTAGGAAAAGGAAAACCTAATCTTTGCATGGGCTAGAAAAGTGCTAAGTGTTTTTCTGTACCATTTTATTTAACTCTCGTGACAATTCTGTGATGGTAGGGGTTTCACAGGTTTTTAAAAAAAAGAACAGAAGACTAAGGATAGATGTTAAACAAATTGTTCAGCATGACAACACTTGTCACCAATGACATTGGGTTGTGTGCTTTGCCATTTGGCTTTAGAGTCCATGTTCCTGCACAGGGTACAGAAGTGACACCAATGGACACTATAACATACATAGATTGTGCCCTTGGGCTCAGGTGAGTTTCAGTAATATGAATATCATTAGGACACACCAAGTGATCCTTCAGGTACATAACTGGTTTTGATGCAAAAAGATGTGGGGTTTTAATTAGGCAAAACAGAGAAAAAAACTAGAAAAATGGCACTGGCTGGATGAAGCTGACATTAATCCAAGCTGATTCTCAGATCAAATACTGGAAAAGGAACATGAGAGTTGTAAAAATGCTGGTGACATCAGAATATGTTACAGAGTCAATTCCTGGCACTGTAGTTTCTTGGCTTTGACCACTGATTTTGAGATAAGATGCTTATATTACAAGAAATGGGGTAAAGGGCATGTAAGAATGCCCTGTAGTACACATCCAACGTTTTTCAGTCAATCTAAAATAGTAAAATATTTTTTAAATTTTTAATAAAATGATGTATTCATGCATTTTAAATGTAATATTTGTATAGATACTTTACAAAATTATTTTTCTGTGTGTGCCAATCCTGGCAATCAGTGCCCTTGTGTTATTCCTGAGCTATTCTGTTAAAAGCTAGAACTCTACTATTTGAGCCATAGCTTCACTTCCAGCATTTTGCTGGTTAATTGGAAATAAGAGTCTCATGGACTTTCCTGCCACAGCTGGGTTTAATCATGATCCTCAGATTTCAGCCTCCTGATGATAGGCATGAGCCACCAGCACCTGGCAAAAATTCCTTTCATTTGAATTTTAGAAATATTGGTCCTTTTTGTGCTTATTTTTCCAGAAGAACTTTGGATTTCCCACAATCTGTCACAGTTCTCCCGAGAAAAATTATTGGCCTACAATTAGTAAACTGGAGTCCCTTGTAAAATATTTTTGTTATTCTGACAAAATGTGGATACTTTAGTTATCATCACCTGACCCCCTTTCTTCCCACTCCCCACTCCCTGATCTTAGTCAACAAAAGATGCACTTTTCTATTCCTAGAGATTCCACAGTTTTGGATATTTTACATGTGTGAAATCATAGCACATGTGCCCTTTAGTGGTGTTTTTTTCACTTATTATAATATTTTCAAAGTTCACCCATATATCAATACTTCATTTTATTTTACAACCAGATAATATTGCACTGCAAACCTAGATTCCATTGCATTTATCTGCGAGTTAGGCATGTGAGTTCCTCCCATCTTTTTGTTATTGTATATAAACCTGCTGTAGACAATAGTGTATTCGTTCCTATAAGGACAAACCATTTGATTTTACCTTAGATAAAATCAATGTATTTTAGATAATATGAAAGGATTTAGCTCAATTATTTCTATCAAACCCTGAGGTAATTCTCTTTACAGAGAAGGAAAAAAAATGTACCTCAACAGACATAAAAAATTGAAATTATTTTCAGTGATCGTTTGCTCTTTAAGGTTCAATCTGGGAATAGCCTTTAAAGATAAGCAGTGCTTATCCAGAAGGAGAGGTTCTTAAGTATGCACAACACATGCATGCTTGCAAAACATGCAATCAGAAGTTTCTCTGTCAAAGAAGTCTTTTGGAGGCCGTAGCATAAACCTTGTGATATTGCAGTGGCTCAGGAAATTGGGCAAAACTTCTCTTTAGAAATCTCTTATTATTAAGGATTATGAGTCAAAGACAACTTATAACAGCTTTTGCCCCCCAATGTATGGTCCAGTATAAACAAAATTATTTCTGTCTATTAAAAAGAATAAAATTTTCTCCTAGGGAACCTTTAGTCCATGATAAATCGTGAGTCTATTGACTGCATTTAGGAAGGTAGATTCCCAATAGGGCCTAGTCTGGATCTCCTTTTCCCTCACAGAGGAATTTCCCACAGTGTAGGTCTTAACTGTCTGCTAAACAGACAGGAATTGATATTTCAAAGAACAGTACTTTTCTGGAGGCCATGGATGTCTTTCTTAATGATTCAATTTTCTTTTGAAAAAAAAAAAAAGTTAGAGCAATCCACTTACCAGGTCCCCTCTCTACATTCTTTCTTTTTTTTCCCCAGCAAAAGTAAGGAAAGACTTGATCATCTTAGCCCCTCCCCTGGGGGCTATGTGAGCAGTGGAAGTCCAGGGGCAGCCTTCCAGCTTCCTCTTCCAGTGTCTTTTTCTCCTAATCCTGAATGCCCTCTAAGTGTCACTCCTTGATTAGTGGGCTGAGCTGCTGCTTTTCTCCAGGATGACTTTCTCCCCATTTCCCCCAAAGTGTTTCCACCTCTTCCCAGAGATGGAATACATGCATGAAAAATCTGGAGGACCCTTTGGATATGGCCACAGCTTTCCAATCATGTGACATTTTGCTTGTGCCAAGATGAATCACATCATGCAGTCAAATAAGTACTCTCACTTGATTGAAACTTGAATGATAGAGACCCAGAAATCCAATACTTATGGAATTGACCTTTGTGCTATTTTTAATGTGGCTGACTTGCAGTAGCCTGTCTTGGGATGCTATTGGGGTCGAAACCATCCATCTCCTCTCCCTCTCATTCGAGGTCTCTTGCCACTGACTGAGGCTGTTAAAGTCCCTTGATTATTTTTGGTTGTTGGGCACTTCCTGTTTGTTTGATATAAGGCAATACACCTTAGGAAGCAAAGAGTCAAGTGGATTCATTAAATACCAAAGAGAAAAATGAAGCTCTGAAAGGGAACATGAGCCCTGTGCTAGAGCCAAGCATGTTTATCAGATGTGTAGGTCTGTGGTGACCCCATACTTCTGGTAACATTTTCTGGTGATGTGCTCAGCCTGCCACAGGAATCAGATTATATTCTCAGTAAGTGCTTGTTATAGGTAGATGCAAGAAGAGTTTGGGAGACACCTCTGCCCCCTATGAATGTCCTGACTCTGCTCGATGGATGGAGAAATCATTATCTTGGCTCTTGTGGTGAAAATCTGGTATTTTACACAACTCCAACTCATAAGAAATCAATCTGTGTCCTAAGTCAATAAGGGGCTCTTGTCTGTAACCACTTTTAACTAGGCTACAATTAGCAATTCTTCTAAATCAAATTCATTCAAGGAAGTGTTATTTTTGTATAATTCATCCCTAGTTAAGGTGTACAAATTGGTCCTTTACACACATAAATGAAATGATAATGAGTGTGCAAATTTTTAAGTATAAAATGTTTAGACTCAGGTAGATAATAACATGACCTAATATTGTCCCTTACCTCTTGACATAAAGAAATCTTTTATTCATTTACCACAAGTAGAAACCCTCAAGTGGAAGAAAGGATGGCATTCTTAATAGCAAGTTTAAAATTAAAGGCAACTGGGATATTAATTCTTAAACAGCCCTGGTTTCCTGAGTAGCTAGCAAAGCACTATTTAGCTCTTAAATACCTTTTTTTAGATTTTACAGGAATAGGAAATGCTAGGTATCAACATTTACTTTAGAAACTATGAATGCTTTCAGATATGCTACTCTAAATGTATTTATCCAGGGGTGAGGGTCAATTGAGTGACTACTCATATTGAGGGCGAGCATAATTAGAAGATGAGGATCTTATATACACACATTTTTTTTCCAGATTTTAGTCAAAGGCAAGAGGTGATGTTAGGTACATTTTCCAATAAGCAAAACTCACCCATTTAAGATTGCATATTTCCTGTTCCAAATGATTCTGATGTAAATCTTTCTAAAATATAATTGTGCAGTCCTTTCTCTTTGTAAATACAAATGTCCGAGAGACACATAAGTCTTCATGGTGATCTAGGGCCTGGTTACTAAATGAACAGGATGTCTGGGGACGCTGGCCTAGAAAGAAGTCTACACCATGCCGCAACCTCTCTTTACCACACAGCTAGTTGGTAGAAGAAAGAGCTTGAAGCTCTGGGCTTGCTCTAAGCTGTAGAGTTACTCTCACCCTGATGCCTGAGGTCTCCTACATAATCTTCCTTTTCAAAAATTATATGTAGTTTCGTTTGTTTTCAATATGGAAGCCCTCAAATGGCTTAAGTCCTTCCTTGCCTCTTTATAGGCTCCTGCCTACTTCCTTTCTTGCATTTGTCTCCAGGACCTAGATCCTTCATTCAGCTCCCTTACCTTCCCTCTTCTGTCAAGCCAGCTCTTCATAACCCTACCCTTTTGTCTAGGGTTCTTTTCCCTATGTTCTTCGTAGAGAGGGTCACTAGGGGAGTGGTCACCTGACTCTTTTTTATACATGACTTTTAAGGATGACTTCCTTCACGGAACTTACCAACACCTCCAGAAAGAATTCATTTCCCTTATATTGGACCCTCAGTGTTTTCTATGACTTCTCTTTTCTGAGTTTCGTGCTCATATTTCTACCAGTAGTCCCTTATTCAAGTCTAATAGCTAGCTGCTTTCTCTGTGGATGAATTTATTCATGAATGAAGAGCCTGCACACTGAGTCAACATCACTGGCTCACTGTCAGTATCTTATAAAAGAACTCACACTTGTGAAATTCACTCTTATCGATTTCTTCTCATTTAATTTGATTTTTTTTTAATTTTTGGTCTGCAAACAATGATAGTGAATGAAGGTTTGGGGAGTGTAGATGTATCTTACTATATAGATTCAAACCACCTATTTTCACCCCATGTATGGCAAAATGGTACCTGCCTTTCTGTGAGACCCTTTCTTTTCACTAGAGAAGGATTGTTAGCAGGTCCTGGGTAGTTGCTCAGGAGGAAATGTTGGAATCAGCCCAGATTTAGTGGGATAATTTTAGAATCAATATCCTCCATTTCCTGGATGGTCCCCAGTCACCAAATTTTAGCACATTGTCCTACATGTCTGCATTGTGCATGTGTATTCCAATTTTCTTTCACTGATGAACTGAAGCAATGCTGCCTTCATTCTGACTTCAGCCCAGTTATCTTTCAGTCTCTCATTTCCTTTCTTTCCTTACTGATAAAACAAGAGTTGTGAAGACTAAATGTGTCTGTAGTTACATAGTATTCAGAAACGTGTCAGTAGCTCAACCCCCCTTAATTCACCCTTGCTGTTATTACTGACAGCATGGCTGTCCAGTTTCTAATTCCCATGTTGGAGCTTACATAATGCCAGTATTCTGAGATTTGTTCTTCCCATCCTCGGGTAGTTGTACAAGTATTTCAGTCCACTTAATTGTAATAAGCAAAACTATAATGATGAGGGTTTTAATCAGGACTCTTAAACAACTGAAAAGCATCTATATGAGATTTGGTGCTTGCGTATTTTTAGGCTGTGCCTTAGATATCCAGGGTCCTTCTTTTTTCTCCCTTTTTGACTCATGCCTCTGTTAAGAATAGTTAAAGTTGTCATAAAAGTGATTTTATTTTGGTGGAAGGATAAGCAAAAAGAGGTGAGATGATGTTAAATTAGGAATCAGAGTTAAGAAAAATAGATGAAAGGCTTTATTTAGAATAGTTTGGGCTGAAAATGTCTGTGGATCTTTTTTTTTTAAAAATCATGTGAGAAACACGGCCACAGGTTTGCAATGGAACTATTTAAACATTTATTTTAGTCCAGTTGAGAAGAGAAGAAGAGAGAAAAAGAAAGAGCCAATCTCTTCCCCAACCTGAACAGTATGTTTAAAAAAAAAGCAAGTCAGAGAGAGACTGGATGACCTTGTTTTCTCGGAATGTTCTTTCTCTCACCCCATCTCTCTCTGTCTTCCTCCCTCTCTCTCTGAATTTTTGCAGGACATGGTGTGGATTTTTCTTAATATTTAAAATATAAAATGAGTTTTAAAATTTGGGATAGAAAGTTCAAAAGAATATTTCAGTCTGTGTTATGGTGTTAGAAACTATGACCAGATGACTAGGTCCTCTGTGCAGTTGTGTGTTCCCCAGGCCCATCCCTTCCCCTGCTCTGCTCATGATCTGCTTAGTCCTTGCAAAAGGCTGGGACTCTCCCTGCATGGACCACACTCAGAACCACCACTTGGTTACTTGGGAAATTTCTCTACTTACTGTCTGACATAAAGACATACATTAAG
This sequence comes from Dipodomys spectabilis, assembly GCF_019054845.1. NCBI lineage: Eukaryota > Metazoa > Chordata > Mammalia > Rodentia > Heteromyidae > Dipodomys > Dipodomys spectabilis. The sequence goes on along the minus strand of NW_024870813.1, from coordinate 5,207,572 downwards.
GTCTCTTGTTAAAATTGTATTGTATTGCAAGTGGAGAATTTATAATTATAAGTGGTACAGGGTACAAAATGAGTTGACAGTTTGCAGATACAATGCAGAATAATTAAAATGAGCTACTAAATTCATCACCTAACATACTTGCCATTTTGTCGTGAGATTATTTAAAATGGTCTCTGCCATTTTAAGAAGTATAGTATGCTTTTATTACTCACCTTCACCACCCTATGGAATAAATTTTCAAAAACCAAAACTAAACCAAACCAAACCAAACCAAAACAACAACAACAACAACAACATCAGAAAACCTCAACACCCTGTAGATTAGGTGAGATGAATTTTATTTTTTAAGATCTGTCTACTATTTGATTTTGTTTATCACTAGTTTTACAGTTATGAACTGGGTATAAAAAGAATGACCTTTTTTTCTTTTCTATCTTGTTCATTTTAGCTTCAAAACAATAACATTAAGAAAGATATATTAAAGAACCAATGTATGTACTTTGTTTCACAGCCAGAAAGTTTTGAAATGAAGACCTGACCAAACTTTTCTAGGGATGTGTTGACCCAAAAGAGCTTCTGTTTCTGACTTTGTGGTACCTATAGAATCTATGCTATATAGATATATGTAGGTATAGATATGCACGAACTATGTCCTAAATATATGAGAAAGTTGGCAGGACTTCCCCATGCCAATCATTTGAATGTTAGCAGACTCATTCGTACACGCTGAGGGCATGCAGTGTCTTAGTCTGTCTGCCTGCTTTTAGCATATTTCTCATATTAATAAAATGGTACCCTACAGAAAGACAGTGAGGGTATCATTGCAGGTATCATCATTATTACAAGATGCTTTGTGATATCTCTGAAAACCAAATACTACCTCTTCCTTCTTTCTGCCATTCTGGAATAGAAATGATTTAGTTTGGATGGATAGGGGAGGAAGAAACAACCTTGGGCTATTTGTCAGGGACTCTTTTGCCACATTGAGATGAAAAGATAGTGCTTCAGGGGACTAAGATATCTTTACTTCCAGAAATAATTGTGTGTGTGTGTGTGTGTGTGTGTGTGTGTGTGTGTATCTCAGCTTGTCCACAGAAAGTCCACACCATTTCTTCTGCCAGTAAATGACCCAGTAAGAAAATGCTAAATATACATTCAGGTCCACTCCCACTGTATCGACCATGACTCACCCGCATAACAAGAGGAGATCCATGGAAATTTCTTCTTTTTCTAGACTTGGTCTAAATTTCTGAATTTCTCTAAAAGTTTTAAGCTATTTAAAGCCAAGGGTAATTTTTAGCTTAACATTGTATGGATAAACTCTGTAAAGAAATGCTTTTCTTGCAGGAATTTCTGGGATAGTAACACAGGTCACTGATGAACTACTGTTAACCTTGGGCCCAGAAGGAAACCCTGACATGAATGTGGTGTTATGATAAACGATACACTCCAGTTACATTTTCCTCCTCACGCAGAGAATTATGTAAGTGGTATTAGATAGCAGGTATTCTAGGTTAGATGAAGATGTTAAAGGATGTTTCAAATGTATTATTTACAAAGAACACACGTAGCAGCCAAAATAGAGTTCACACCCATTGGAAGAAATAAACCGCACCAAAAAATTAAGGTAGTCATCTAGCTGGTCATATAATAAAATTAAAAATACATCCTGATCTTTCTATGAATAAATAATTGAGTTTTCTGAAGACCTTTGCCAAGAACTCCAGATTGAGGATCTCTCCACGTGCCCTCAGACTTTCCTGTACCCCTAAGAAAGCTTACGACCGCCTTTCTATTTTTCCTCCACATCCCTCCTTCCTCATTTTTCTGCCTCTTTCTTCTACCGTTTACCTTTCATTCTTTTACTGCGTTAACAGATGTCACCAGTATAACCTATCTTGCTTTGAAATAGTATGAATTAAAATGTTTTTGATGCATCTACAGCATCCTCATTGCCAATGAACCTATGGATGCCCTATGATTCAGTGACATTGACCATTGTGTCTTTTCTGTGAACTTGACCCAATAAAGAATGGAGGAATTTGACTCTCCAGTAAAGCCTGGATGCCACCACCATGCGGGGAGTTCTTCCATTTGTCTTTTGTTGTTTCTGATGACAGGCTTCACCATCACTTTACATCTGTCTTCAATTTCACCTACTGCACAGACATGATTAGAGGAGATGTGTGAAATACAGGATCTGCATGGATGCTACAACTCTACTTAGGGAAACATCTGGAATTAATCTCTTCTCTTTCTCTCTCTCTAAGTGATTAAACTCACTGTGTTGGCTAGGTTGCAAATGAGGAGAGAAGTTCCCTCAGGGGGCATCCCCTGAGTGAAGTGCTTAGCACAGAATCATCAAGGATGAGAGGCTGTTTCTTTGTTCCTTCTGAATATTCCCTAGATTGCTTCATAGGGTTGACCTACACTCTGATGTTACTGTAAAACTGTGCATTGTTTTGTATATAATATAGTCATTATCTGGCATTCATGAGATTTGCTCTGACTTTTTTCAACTCTTCCAAAAACTCCTCCAGAAGAAGTATGTGTTGTGTTTCCCTAGATACCTTTTAAGGTGTTTATATAATACACACTTACTTTCTTAAGTCGAATTATACAGGCACTAGAGAACAGTAGAACAAATCTTAGCTATTAGAAACAAATGTATCCATAGCACCCCCAGAGCGCATCCTCACAGTAGGGCCTTGATGAGAACTAAGTTCCTCTGTCAGCTTCAGTTTCCTCTTCTGTAAAATGAAGTAAGGATACTGGTCATAGCCCTGCTTTTTGAGTTGTTCTGAGAGTTAAATAATTTAATATTTCTAGCTGGGTACCAGAGGCTCACACCTGTAATCTTAGCTACTCAGAAGGTCCATATCTGAGGATCTGTATCAAACCAAGCACAACACATCCGAGAAATACTTGTTTCCACCTCACCAGTAGATAGAGATGTGTCTCAAATGGTAGAGTGCCAGTCTGGAGTTGTGAAGCTAAATGAGAGCATGAGGCCTAAGTTCATGCCTCAGTACACTGGTATCCACAAACACACACACACACACACACACACACACACTAACATTTCCATTTAGAATTGTAGGTGGCATTGAATGGTTGTCAGTAATTTGTTTAAAAAGAGTTATTATTATTATTATATCTTAGTCTTTAGTGGTTGCTTGAACCAAATTTCTTGTGTGTCTAGGGTGCTGTACTTAGTAATTCCCAACTTTTGGTCCAGTTGAGATTTTCCCCCTTGTCATTTGCAGTTTACCTCTGGCATAATGTTTATTTTGCTTATTTTTGCTTGAGATGTGGAGTTGTGCGTCTGCAGGACTTGGGGATCAATTTGTTAGTGTTTTCCTCATTAATGTCTCTTTTCAGACACTTGGTCAAACTTGGCCTTTGTGTTGTCTGATGCTTCTTTGTATTATCTTTCTCTCCATGATGAGGGTTGAGTTGCCCAGCTTTTTCTTGCTACTTCAGGTTCTCAGGTGACATTGAACAGGGGTAACCAAAGCCCATGGCTTGTCCAGCCAATTAGGTCATTTTTATGCCTAGACAGTGTCTGGATATTTTTTGACATTTGATGCTCATGATCCAAGGCTCTAGACTTTTAATAACTGACACTTTCCTGGTCCTCATGTACTGACATGTATGAGATAAGAAGAAACATGACGGATTCCAGTATACATCATTTAAATTGAAAGTGAGAGCCAAATGTGAAGTATATAGCTGTAATTATCAATTTATAGTTTTTGCAACTCTCCCACTGAATTCCTGAGGTGTATATATATATATATATATATATATATAGTATATGTATATACATATATACACACATAAATAATACATTCAGTATATATTGTACATATTACTATATAATATTTAACTAGTATATAATATAATATACTATAGTATATTAAGTGTAGATATACATGTTATAGTATATTGCATTTAATATACTATAATATTTTATATATAATATATATATACTAGATTCTGTTCTTCCAAAACGCTGTGTCTTTCCACTGTACACTGCTCATTGCTGTTGTGTTGTCTCTATCTAGATTATCTTCTCTCCCCCTTCCCTGAAGTTTGTACCAGAACTATGCAATGCTAGTTGCTCAGATTTCTTTAGAAATAGAATAGTTTCTCAGTTAAAGATTAGGGAGAAGAATGAAAAACTACCTAAGAATTCAGAATGAAGAATTTGTAATATGCAGTCACCTGGAAAAATGAGCAGCTCTTAGCACCTCAGTATTTACTTTAGGGGTTAATAAGCTTTGATCTCTTCCTAAAAATTATTTAGGAAAGGACACTAACATATATTATGTCTGTATGAATTGCATGTTACTCGTATACCCAGCTTACTAATTAAAAGGAGTACAATAAGAGATTATTATAAGGTTTGAAGTATTGATAAAATGATCAATTTTATTTCCCTTCCCCATTTTCCAAAGACGCTGAGGTCACCTTGAAGAGAGAATACACTCTCTGTGCTAGATAGTTAGCTCATTTGCTTGATTGCTTGTTTAGTCTCACCATTACTTCTGAAATACCTGCCAAGTGCTAGCCTTTTATTTATTTAGACAGAGGTACTGAAAACATGGGCAACTCTGGGCCCCACTCTAACTCAGTGTGTTTTGATTTCACTCAGAGACCCTGTTACAGTTGGGTAAACTACACTTCACCCTTCCAAATCTGACTAGTCATCCTTCTAGTGTGAAGTATTAGCATCTTCTTTTGATCCCCCATCCTTGCATGTTTCTGACTTTGCCTTCCAAAATCCTCCCAGGAAAAGCAAGGGAACCTGTACCTAGGAATTAAAAGTTTAATGCATCCACCATCCTTTTACTTCAGTGAGTTCCATTCGAATCTCAGGGAAGTCTAAATCATCTCAATGTAGGCTCTCCAATTCTAAAACAGTCACTTTTAATTTTGGCTGAAGAGTGAAGTTGTCTGTGAAGTCTTAAAAAATATGTCGATGCACAAGGTTCCTTCCCAGAGCTTCTGACTTGCATGTTCTGAGATGTGGCTAACTCTCCAGACTTTCATAAATTGGAAGTTAGTGACCAATAGTAGGTTCCTCTGTGTTTTGAGCTCCAGAGTTACCTTCATTTGACAACAAAACCTTTCACCTATGAGGACTAGAGGCTCTTGACTCCATTTTCAGTCTGTCAGGTTTACGTAACTAGAACTGTACCACAGGTACTCAGCAGCACTATTTAGAAATTATTTCAGGTATTGTTTCTTGTTGTTGTTGTTGGTCATGAGGCCTGAACTCTGGGTCTGGGCACTATCCCTCAACTCTTCAGCTCAAGTCTAGCACTCTACCACTTGAGCCACAGCACCACTTCTGGCTTTTTCTGCTTATGTTGTTCTGAAGAATCGAATCCAGGGCCGCATGCATGCAAGGCAAGCACTCTACCACTGAGCCACCTTCCCAGCCTCTGTTCTTTTATTAATATTAGTAACTTGTTTTAGGAACCAGTATTTATGCCATTTTTAGAGATTATCATGATAGCCCAAGATTTGGATATAAGATCTGATTAAAGAGTTATGCATTCAGAATCTCTGGAAAGGACAGAATTATAAAGGTTAGACTGTGTGTGTGTGTGTGTGTGTGTGTGTGTGTGTGTGTGTGTGTGTGTGTGTGTGTGTGTGTGTTTGTACATGCATGCGTGTACTTGTACACCTGCTTATTCATGTACATATTTGCTAGTAGTGGGCTTGACATAAAAACCTCATGCTTTTACCTAGCTCCCCATACCCCAACTGGTCTAGTGTGCTGCTACTTAAGTCCCAGATCCACTTCCACCTTTTTTGGTGGTTAGCTAGAGGTAACAGCCTCATAGACCTTCCTGCCTGGGCTGATACTGAATCTCTTCTCTCAGCTCTCCATGTTTTGAGCAGGTAATTTGCTTTTGGTCACTTCTCAGACTTTTGAGTTTGTAAGTCCCAGTGCTGTAATCAGGCAGCTTGAGGAAATGACGTTTGTGTCTATAATGTAGGATTCATAGGCTTGAGATGGTTATTAAATTAAAGAAGATCTACGTGTGCAAATCTGCATCTAATTCTTTGTGTGAAACATATGATATACTCCCAAAATGTACACTTCCAACACCAATTAATAGGGCTGAAATTGTTTCTCAGCATTGTTTACCAAATAAACATTTAACACAATAGAATCAAGTGCTTCCTTTCCGTCTTGTGCCATTTATCACAGACTATTTACTTGACAGAGCAAAAGATCATATCATCCAATAATGGCTTGCTTTTCAGCTCCTCAACAGACCGATCATCATCCCCATCTGACAAGCACTTTTTGCTCATAAAGGACATCAAAATGCAATGTTTTTCCAATCTGAACTCTGTTGTGCTTACTGACTCCTGCATATTCTCAGAATTCACTATTCTTTCACTTGGTCTCACACTTTTGCTGTCAAATCAGATTACCTTATTGAATAATCTGACAAAGATGAAATAAATATTACCATGGGCTTATAAGACAATTGAAATGTCCTCTTCTGTCATTCCCATGTAGATGACAGAGGTACGCCCTCCCCACCATGAATCTAAGCAACACCTGTGTGCTCTGGTGTGTTTCCTGAGGCAGGATTTCTGTGTAGCTGCCTGATTATGTGATCTTCTCCCAACTTGGCTGTGAGTTCTCTTTCAAAGACATTATTGTAACATTCTGGAAATAAAATCTGACAGGAAATCTAAGATCTTAGATCTAATGTAATTTTATTAGATCTTGTCTAAACTTAGATCTCAGATCTAAGTAGATCTAACTTAACTAACACAAAACCTAATCTTTTTTATCTGTCCTAAAATATCTTCCACTGGCCCTATCTCTCTCAGCCTTTTGAAATAAAGGAAGAGAGGCTTTGCTATGCTTTGCTTTCATTGTATCTTTTTCTCACCAAGAAAAGGAGATCCTCTTCATACTTGCTTTCTCAGAGAGTCCACTTCTATATTCACCTGTATTTTTTTATCTCTCCCAGTAAAAACAGATAGTTAATATGACTCTTAGATTCTCCCATTCTCTGGCTACTATTCTGTTCTTTCCCAAGTCAAAGTTTCCAGAAGCACTGACAGACAGTAGGCTATTTCTCTACTGCCTGGATTTTCCTACTTTTGTAAACTGTTGTATTTAAAATTATGTTTTTAGATCACCAATAAATTCTAGGCTTAATTTATGAAATATAAAGCAATTTGGGATTTAATTTGGTAGTAGAGAGTCTAATTCACTCTGCAGAACTGCACCATAAGAGGTGAGGGGGGGCGGGAATTTCAAATCTCAAATCTACAGGTTCTTGAAACACTTGATTAAGATGTGGTAATGATGTTCATTTCACCCTTCCCTTTACACGGTATTATAAACTTTTGAATAAATTAAATGTACAGATTTGCCAAGATAATAGAGACTCCTGGTACACTCAACCCTACTTTCCTTAATGTTGAACATAACCTTGATTGAGTTTTAAACTAAATAGGCATTTACTGGAGCATAAAAGTTCAGGGACACAGCCCAGGCCCTGAGTTCAAGCCCCAGAACTGGAACCCAAGGAAAAAAAAAAACCACAGAAATTTGTTCTCTTTTATCACATTAAGTAGACTTTGTGTTTCACAAGGATATTTCTCTAAGCTCTTTATCTGCTTGAATGCCCAATCCATAAAACTGTATTTTATTTATGTATTTACATGGCTTCATTTTCAGTCTGTTTTTCCTGTTTTATCCTCCTTAACCACTTTGGAGAGCAATATGGAATTTCCTCAGAAGAAAAGACTCCATATAGAGCTCCCCTATGACCACCCAGCAATCCCACTTTTGGGCATTTACTCAAATGATCACAAACAAGATCACACTAAAGCTACCTGCACAACTATGCTTATTGCAGCATTATTTACCATAGCTAAGATACGGAACCAACCCAGATGCCCCTCAGTAGATGAATGGATCAAGAAAATGTGGTATATCTACACAATGGAATTTTATGCCTCCATCAGAAAGATTGACATCACCCCATTTGTTAGGAAATGGAAAGACTTGGAAAAAAAACTATGTTAAGTGAAGTAAGCCAGGCCCAAAGAAACATAGGTCCCATGGTTTCACTTCATATCTTAACGAAGAATGAGTATTTCTTCCTTGATATCATTTCTACCTTTGATACCAGTGACGTTCTCTTGTTCCTCTCGGCTCCCTGGAATTTTTATGATCATCTCCTGTTCTGGTTTCCTGTTCCTGTTTCCTCATCATTCACTCGCTGTAGTGTCTAGGCAGCTGCATGTCTTTAAGTGCTCTAGCTATGCTGGTCACACTAGAATTTTTAGTCTAGATTTCTTTCCTTAGTTATAAATCCGTCTGTCAAAACCTTAACATTCCATTTCTTCATGATATGGAACTCATCCTAGGTATGTCTGGATTCCATTTTATTTTCTTCTTTCTCCAGATAACTCCTTTAGAGTATTTCCTGTTTGCTTGATCATGCTGTCATACATTATTTCTCTTCTCTGAAATCATAACCAGGGACACATACTTGTATATTCTGTGTATTTTCTTCAGTGTTGCTAATTCAGGGCAGGGCACTGTCAATTCTTCCTGTGCTTAAGAGTGCTTCTGCAACCTCTATAGAAGAAAAAAAAGTTATACCCTTATTTAGAAATCAATCTGTTAAATCATATAATTTTTTTCTCTAGTGACCTATAGAAAGAAAGATAAGATGAAAGATCTTAATTTACTTTCCAGATAGACTGAATGGCTAAGAGTAAATGGAGTAGGGATTAATAATGATTCTGGGGTAGTAGATATAAAACAGGTTTGTTCCAGGAAATATGAAGTATTACTCATTTAATTCTTAATATGTTTTCACTGTGAAGTGAATTTGTGTCACTAATGAAGATGCTTACCTAAGAAATTAATGTACTGAAGCCTCAGTAATAAATTAAACACCTAAGTTATAGGCATGGCTATTTGAAAAGCAAATTCAATTTCTTTAACAGATAAATCCTAGAAAATACTCTGCTTTATTACATGTAATATATAATAGGTTTTATAACTAATATATAGAAGTACATATAATTAATACATATAGTATGCATAATATATCACATATGCAACATATATTGTAAAATGATAGCATTATAAAATATATATTATATAATGTAATATATGTGATATATAATATGTCATATTACATATTATAATATAGCATCTGTTTTATATATCATAATTGTAATATATATATTACAATTAATTAGATTATGTAGATAAGTATATACTAAGTATAATTTTTATAATGATTAAGTATAATTCAGTAAACATATAGAAAACTTGAAGTCATAGGTTGCATTCATAGAAATGAAGAGGGAAATATGTAAGACTAGGAGGTAAGTATATACAGATCAATGTGTCATGTATAATTTTCTGATCCAGTAAACTTCCCTGACAAAAATTCAAGTTTACAATGACAAGACAGAAGGCAAAGATCTGTGCCACACAGACAAACCTTTGCTCTGAGTCTTCTGTCACAATTTTTCCAAAGTCCAGCAACTTGTGTATCTAGCATTGTCACTTATGACATAGGAACATCATTTGACTTATACCACAATCCCTGAGCAAACTTCAGTCTTTTTTTCCTCCCACAGTCTGATTACTATTTCTCTAACACTCACAGGAGATCCATGGGCCACATGGCTTTAGATTCAGGAAGAGGGTGTGATGTCTGCAGGTGCTGAAGTATGGGTTCCTGGCCTTTTTTGTTTAATGAAATGTGCAAGGCCAGATGTAGCTGTGGAATGCTGAGCTAGGCCCAGGGAGCATAAAACTCAGAAAAACAGACCTGAATACTTGATGCCAGTTATTTAATAATTTGCTCCTGAAGATTCACTAGTCTTCCTATATCTCTGCTTGTGATTGAGTTTTCCCTTGGATATAAGATTATACATTTTGCTATTTAGAGTGTGGTAAAACAAAAATAACTGACTCATCTTCTCTGATGTATAGAGGTCCTTGGCTCCTGTACTTCAGTGTCATCTTCAGCCTTTGAATCTTCTGAGAAATTTGGAATCTCTGTCTTTCCTACCCCTATCCTGCCAAAAACATATACCCTCTGATACTCATGTTGTGGCCAGGAGATTGATATTAAAATTCAGTCAGTACTTGAACCCTGAGATTTAGGGAACTTGCAGGTAAATGTGCACAGGAAGCCCATGTGGATGAAATGGGGTCCATGGTTTTTTCCTTTCTAATTGGTGCCAAGACTTTGGCAGTAGTTTGACCCAGCTATCTGTCCCAGCCTACCTGAACGTGCTACAGAGTGAACTTTCTAGCCCAGATTCAACACATCTACTGATTTTGACATCCATAATACAGGATCTTCAGAGCCAGGAACCCATACCTGCTTGTATTTCCTTTCTTCCAGCTATGTTCTCTATAGGCATTTTAGCTATTTCAATCTGAAGTCACAATGCAGGTATGACAAAACTCAAACATCAGTGAAGATTCTGAAAACTGAAACTGAACACAGAAACTGAAATTGGAGTAAAAAAGAAGAAATATCCTTTGCAAAATCCACATATTAACTAATGAGAGAACTAGATTTGCATTCAGTTCTTCCCTTTTCATATCAGGGTCCTGCTGGTAGACAGAATGTGTGCTGGGGTCTCTCCAGTTCCAGACAATCATCTTTATTAATAATGCATCAGCATTTCAGAGTGTGTGCATAATGGCACTGTATTTATTTCCTTTATTGATCATTATTAATATTTCAGGAGTATTTCAATTTTTCTAAGGACTTTAGCATAAATGGTTATGCATGTTGTAGAGAGCTCACCTTAAAAATGTATTTTAAAAAACTCAATTGAGGAAATGAATATGGAGTAGATACTTTTCAATCATTGTTAGAAACTGATGTATAAATTGTGTATATTAAAGTTCACTCTCCATGCTCCTTTCTAGTTTGTGCCTGCCATTTGTACTCCAAAGCAAATCCTTTTCAGGGCTAGATTATGATAAGGAAATGTTTTTTGCATATGCTGAGGAATGCATGACGGTGGTTTTATATCTTCGACTCTGCATTGAGCAAATTTACAGACAACATTAAATACCTTTTACCTAGAAATCTCAAATTCTCATCTTTCAGATAACCTTTGAGTCAAGGATGGTTGATTAAAAACATCTCATAGGCCTCTGACTCAAAATATGCTGTAAACTCAACCAAGAAATGTTTTCTTTCATAGCTGATTTAAGTTTCCAATTTCTTTACTGCACTCCTATTAGGAATCTGAATAAACAGATTAGCCTTTCCACCTAGACTTTAAAATTAGGGACCAGAACATTTCCTTAGCTAAACCTTGTGCATGATGAAATATGCATGCTGGCCATGCATATTCTGTCATTTTAATTTGCTGGAGATGAAAATCCTCTACACATTTTGCATAAAATTCTGGCTTTGCATTCCTGCAAAGACAGAATACTGTTTCTTGGGCTATGTTTCACTATTCATTATTATACTCATACAGCAACTGTAATCCTTTTATTTTTCCCTCCCACTGTGAATTATTTTAACTGATCTTAAGCACAAAAGTAAGCTGGACTCTGGCTAGTGCTTTTCTTATATTTAAGCAAATATCATGAGAAAACAAAACAGACTCATGCAAGACATGGGGAAAGTTCAAAAACTGCTTTTGAAGCAGCTATGACTTTTTGGTGGCTGAATTGATAAATTGTTTAAGGACCTGCATAAGTAGCTCATATTTTTGTATCATAGAATTAATTGATCTGAAAGCAACAGCTCTTAGTGAGATTGAAGTAACTGAATTCTTGTCTTCTCTCAGGATCACTAGGCCAAAATCTGAACGGATGTTATAGGATCCATATGATTGAGCAGCATTTTTAAATTATTAATAAGTTTTTTAATTGTGAAAATATTGTACAGAGGGGTTACAATTACATGAGCAAGGTAATGATTACATTTCTTATCAAGCATTGTTACCTTCTCCTTTGTTTCCCCTACCATCCCTTCCCATTCCACCCCCCCAAGTTGTAAAGTTCGTTTTTCAACATAACGTCTTGTACATCTCATTGTTGCAATGGGTCAACTTGTATCCTTATTTAAACAATTTGTTTTTTCCCTTCCCCTCCACAAAATGATACCAACATCAAATACAGTGAAAACAGCATTGTTTTTAAAACACTTCTGCTCCTACACAAGCATTCCAAGTCCCAGACTGAGCACTAATAATTGAGATAGTCCAAGTTCAATACATCAGACCAGCAGAAACTATTCTACCTAACAAATTTGTGAGCATACCAGAGTTCTGTCTCCATCTTTTTCAGAGAAACCTCACCCTTAACTTGAATAAGGACAAAGTCTCAAATTTAGTTGCCAATTAAAAGAGCATAAAGAAGTTTTGCTTTCAAAGCCTTTCCTTAGTTTCTTTTTCCTTTATACGCTTTCCTTACTGATTTTCATTGCATTTTAAAGTAACCCTTATAAAACCTTCCAACTCAAATAGCATAGTTATTTTTTAAAATTCAATTTAATAATCCTTTGAAACATTTGTTAAGACCCAGATCTGGTGACCTTCTTTGTACTTTGAGTTTAAAACTGCTGATTTCTTCCTACCTTTGCCTACTGATCCAGAAAACTCTTTGTTACAGTGATGATGGATTTTGTGCATTAAAATACCAATTTATTTTGAACATATTCACACACACGGGCATGTATGCACTTGTTCACAAAGGTCTTAAGTTTTCTGGAATTCCAGTGGTAAATGACATTTTTGCCCACAGCATGATAAAACTTTGTGGTCAGTAGCAGAAAAACTAAAACACAAAACTTTTCCAAGAACAAACAGAATCTCTACACACACAGAACAGAAACATTTAGAAAAAATTGTTTAAAAGGTACATTAGCATAGGAATTGACTTTTCAAAACTCCCTAGATGAGTCTTAAGGTTAATGGCTTACAATAATTATTAGGGGAGGAAAGCTTTTTCCTTTGGATAAGAAAGAATTTGAGAATTTTCTTAAATGTTTATGCCCAAATGGAAAAACGGAGAAATTATGACCAACCACAGAGCATTCGAGTAAGTAGCAGATGATATGAGTATGTCTTGAATTTTATAAGTAAAGTTAGTGAAGTTGGTATGTAATTTCAGTTGGCTGTGATTTAAAAAAACAATCTAATTTTCCCCCTGATACTGATAAAAAAACCAACATTGCATTCGTTATGTCCATCTATGAAAGTAAATTGTTTGTCTATTATTCAGCGTGTCAAATTTTTAATGACATAAGATTAAGAAATAACTAACCGACGTTTAAAAAAATTAAAAGAACATTTGCAAAGGTAGCAATCAGCTTTTTGCTCTCTTCTCCCTTCCTCTCCTCTCTCTTCCCTTTCCCTCCCTTCTCTGCCTCTAACTTCTCCTACCCTGTCCCTCTCAGTCTCCTTCCCATCCTCCTTTGTCTTCTTCCTCTTGGTCTCTTTTCCTCCTCTTCCTCTTCCTTCTCTTCCTTCTTCTTGTTTCCTCTTTCTTGCTTTCTTGAGACAGAGTCTTTCTTGCTAGGCTGGCCTGAAACGCAGATCCTTTTATCTCAGCTTCCAAAGTGCTGAGATGGCAGGTGTGTGATCTCATACTCAGTATGACTCACATCTGTTTTTTTTTTTCTTTATATAGTTTCAAAAGAACAATATCCTTCATTTTCACAAACAAAACTCAAATTTTAGGAATTTCTTTCAAATCAATATTACTTTCTTTTTACGCAAAAACATATGCAAACATGTATGTATGTTTTGCCTAAGGTGATTCATTTCCCTACCCTGAATCCTCAAAGCATTCTCTGATCTTTTTTTCTAGTGAAAGAAGACTTAAAGTCCAGATTCACTAAATTAGATTTTATTTGATAAGGAAAAAAAAAGATTAATCAATTCAAACATCCAGTTTCTAAGCTGACTTGTTCTATTGGTATGCTTACAAAGAAATAACCCTTTTTATTAAGGCAAAAATGCTGTTTACTGTTGTTACCTTGATTGCTACTCATCTTCTTAGAAAGATACTATTCACAAATACTCGATCAAGAAAACCCAAGGTGATGTGCAAATATATTTCCCTGGTAACTCTAGATGTTTTCTGCTTGGAAAGCAATGTAGCATGCAGCAGACACTGCTTCTAATTAGCACGTTCTTGAAATATGGTTTTTTGCTAGGCAAAATAGTCAAGCCATGCATAAAGGCTGCTTCAGCACTACCTATTTTGTTACTGGTTATTAATTTGTATTTAACTTGCACCAAAGTCATTAATTTACTAAGCCAATGTGGAAAATGCAGAGCATTAACTTTATAAATGACACCATCGTGCTTCGATATATTTGTGCTTAATGACATTATGTCATGTGAAAGATTCTAATTTCCTTGTACTTGATGTAACAAGTGACATTAGACTGCTAGTACTGTGGCAGTATTTGCTTCTTTAATTATGCTGAACTGACTAGTTAGTGACAAGCAGCTTATTTTTTAATTGCTTTTTTTATTATCTTTAAGTGGATGTACAATGGAGGTGCCATTTAACAAAACAGTTTTAAGAATACAGTATATTTTGATCAACCTTGTCCTTTCGTTTCTTGATTTTTATTTTTCATCTGAGTCCAGGATTTGAGTTCTGTCTGATGTTTTACACTCATTGGTAGTTGCCCTACCACTGATCCATGCCTACAAGCCCAAGTACCTTATTAATAATGCCCATCCTTACAGTTTCATTTATCTAGCAATAGGCAACATTATTATTGTTAATATTTTCTTTTTAAAGCCTTAAGCTTTCTCAGCATTGTGAAAGATACACTACTGTTGAAGTCAAAATCTTTAAGTAAAGAAAAAATATACTAGTAACATTCTGAAAGAGACTAACTCTAAGTAAATGAGTAACACAGCACCATCAAGATGCTTGATTGCTTCATTCATGAAGATTCTTTCCATTGGTGGAAGTGGGCAAGGGGGAAAGAAAAGAAGACAGAAAGAACTGTCTGCTATTTAAAAAAAAGGAAAAAAGTGGCTCATGCCTGTAATCCTAGCATTTCAGGAGGCTGAGCTCTGAGGATCGTGCTTTGAAACCATCCCCAGCAGGAAAGTCTATGAGACTCTTACCTCCAATTAACCACCAAAAACCTGGACCAGTCCTGAACATACTTCAGAACTTGTTTCATGCTTTGTTTAACATTCATCCTATTTGAAGGTGAATCAAAGGTTAAGACTATACACGTATATAAAGATTGTATTTCAAATAATAATGTCTAAATATCTTCATGCTCAGCATGATTTTTGTTTGTTTGTTTGGGGGTTTTTCTTTTTGGTGCTGCGTTGAGAAGTTTGTGGGTGGATGCCAGCCCAAACAGGAAAGTCTTTGAGACTCTTACCTCTAATTAACCACCCAAAACTGGAAATGGAGCTTTGACTCAAGAGTACAATGCTTGAGCATGAAAGCTCAGGAACAATATGCAGGCCTTGAGTTTAAGTTCCAGGACCAGCACGCACGCACGCACACACACACACAGGCACGCACGCACGCACGCACACACACACACACACACACACACACAGCAATAGCCATTTTCCAAAAAGGGTTGGTGCCATGGATTAACAGCAGAGTACCTCCTAGTAAGTGTGAAACTGGTACTACAGAAAAGACAAAAAGCAGAAAGAAAAAAAATAGAGCAAAAGAAGTAGGGCTGGGAAGGTGGCTCAGTGGTAGAGTGCTTGCCTTGCATGCATGAGGCCCTGGGTTCAATTCCTCAGCACCACATAAGCAGACAAAAGCCGGAAGTGGTGCTATGGCTCAAGTGGTAGAGCGTTAGCCTTGAACTGAAGAGCTGAGGGACAGCACCCAGGCCCAGGGTTCAGGCCCCACGACCGACAAAAAAAAAAAAGTAAAAGTAGTACTGGGAAGTTGGCTCAGTGTTAGAGTGTTTGCTTCCCACGCATGAAGCCCTGGGTTCGATTCCTCAGCATCACATAAGCAGAAAAAAGCTGGAAATGGCAGTGTGGCTCAAGTGGTAGAGTGCTAGCCTTGAGCTGAAGAGCTGAGAGACAGCATCCAGGCCCAGAATTCAGCCCCCATTCTCCCCCCCCCAAAAAAAGTAAATGTAGAAACCACAAGATAATAGTAGCCATGGTTTACTTTATTTGTGCATGCCTGTAGCCAGATAATTTATATTTGCATATACGTAAGTATAGCAAGGAAGCATGAGGAACCATGTTAAAGCTATGTATCCCTTTATAAGGGGAAGGCATTGTTCCTGAAAAATGATATTAGAGTGACAAATGACCACCTTCTCTACCAGTAAGCATTACATATTATGATCTTGTATTGGTGTGCATTCGTAATCCAATTTCCATTTGTAATTCATATACACTCTCTAATTTTGGATGATGTGGGACATTTTTTCCCTCCTATTGTTAATATGCTGTGTAAATGACTTAGTGGCCCTAAACATTTTCTAGCCACTGTTCTGTGCTTGGTGAATGAAACTTTGTCTATTTAAGAAACTTACCTTTATGAAATAAGTTACTTGTTTTATTTATTTATTTTTATTTATTTATTTTTTTTGGTCCGGTCATGGGGCCTGAACTCTGGGCCTGGGCGCTGTCCCTCAGCTCTTCAGCTCAAGGCTAGCGCTATGACTTGAGCCACAGCGCCACTTCTGGCTTTTTTTTTTTTTTTGCGTATGTGGTGCTGAGGAATCGAACCCAGGGCTTCAGGCATGCAAGGCAAGCGCTCTACCACTGAGCCACCTTCCCAGCCCTATTTTTGTTTTTGAGGCTCTCTTCCTCTCTCTCTGTTTCTCTCTATCTCACTCTCTTTCTCTTTCTCTTTCCTTCCTCCCCTCTCTTCCCTTTCTTTTATATTTCAGTACTGAGATTTGAACTCAAGGTCTAAACCTTGCTTGTCTTGCTAATTTGTCTGTTGCTCTACAACTGGCCCACATATCCAGCCCTGATATGTACTGTCTATCTACCTTTGGTAACTTCAATTCATGGTCCTCTAGCTCTCAGGCTCCTCAATATCTAGAATTATATGTGTGAGTCATTGATGGCCAATTTATTGTATTTTTTTGAGTCACTTATGCATTCTTAACATTATCCCCTGTCTGATATAAAAAATACCATCTCCCATTCTTAGATTGTTGCTTTGTCTTGATAGTTGTTTTCTTTGCTTTTTTTAAGACTGTTAGATGTTCAAAGAATCAACTCCATTAGAACTCTTCAGGATTTAGAGTGAGGTGTCTGGACCCAGGTTATCACCCTAGGCATCTATTATACTGAGTTGAGCATAATAGATTTGAGGAACAGCCAAACATGGCTGAGAGATATGATTATAATTATGGAAGTTTCTGTTGCAACCATTTCTTTCTTACTGTCTCATGGAAGAGCTGGAGGCTGTCCTCATGACAGGTTGCAGTCAGGAATAAGATATGAGATCCCTTTTTATAGGATAACAGTAACCAAGGGGCTTCTTAATCAGAGGATTGATGAAGGATGAGTAGTCTGAGCACAGTATAAGGAGGCAGTTCATGCATGTAAGATGAGATCCAAATGAATCCAGAGACCAGAAGACTAGAACAAAGGCAGTTTCCAACCTCAAGTCCCTGGGCCAGTAATTCAAGGAACAGAGGAGAGGGAACTAAAATGACATGGATGAGAATAAGAAGGTTGAGGTAGAGCGTTACTGAGAATTCAATATGCTTTGCATGAGTGACTACTATCTCATGGAATGTGCAATTTAGTTCTGTGGCTCATGGAGTTAACCAAGGTGCACCTGTACTGAACATTTATGGCAAAGGTTCTGCTTGTATTTCTTGTTGAAGAGTGACTTCCTGGTTTGTATTTATTCTGAGGATCTGATCAGTTTGTATTAATAGTTTGTCATCTACTTGCCTGTTGGAATCAATGCAATTTACAGGAAAAGTAGAATCTTGAGTCTGGTTATTACAAGGCCCTTCCTGTATTACCCTTAGACCATTGTGTGTACAAATATGAGAATTACTTGTCCCATATAAGAGATAAAGCCATGAACATGTGCTCCAGACTTAGAAGCACTCCAAGTATTCAGTGGAAATTATTGCTTTCTCTTCTTACACATTAACATTCTCTGCCTTCACAAAATTTGGCTCTTGAGGATTTTTTCTGTGCTCTTATTCACATGGGACTTTTTACTTAATTATCTTGTCAGCCACTGTGTGGTTGAGGTAAGGTGTGTAAAACAAGTATTCCTCTATTCCATGCTGTGCTACTTCCCTGGTCCCCATCTATCTTACATTAACTGATCTTTGGATCAGCCCTAATGAGAATTGCCCCTTGGGACAGGCAAGTATCTGTTCTTGCTATCTCTTGTTCTTGCTGTCTCTCCTGTCCCAGGATTTGTGACCTGTGCATTGCAATAAGGAACACCAAGATGCCTGGGACATCCTGACTTCCCACTTTGGTAGCAAATGCATTCATTTATATATGGAGTAATTGATAACTCCTCTGGGATGCTCTTTAGATACAAGAGAGTATTTCCATAAGCTAAACAGTTAAAAGGACATGTAATGAAAATTTTGAGAAAACAAACAAATTAACTTTTGGTCTTCTTTTGTCTCTCCCCACCCCCTGCTACTAGGGCTCAAATCCAGGGACCTCAAACTACCTCAGCTTTCTTGCTTTCTTTATGACTCCATAAAAGCATGCCTTCAGCCTGGCTTTTTGTTGGTGGTGTTGGTGGTTGATTAGAGATAAAGTATTGTGGACTCCTCTGCTCTGGCTGGCTTTGTACCTTCATTCCCTGGATCTCAATCTCCTGGATGGATAGGCTTATAGATGAGTTAGCAGTGCCTGGCTATTAATATTTTTGAAAAATGAGAATCAAGGAGTGAAATGCTTGTTGATTTCATCTTCAGTAGAGACAGATCATTCTGCAGGTAGAAAGTTGAAATGTAGAAGAAGAATGTAGAAGAGAATCCCAACCTCCGAATTCAGATAATCTTTTCCACTCTTATTTTACCCTCAGTAATCTGTGTGACATTAGTTAGAACAGTTTCCTATTGAACTTCTTTTCCTTTTGTGTCAAAGGGGATTGGAATACCCGGCATCTGGACTGCTGGAAGCACGGAACTGGATAGCAGTTGGAATGCACATAGGACAAAATTGTCAATAGTAAAAGTTTTGTATTTGCTGTAGTTTGGAGAACTGAGCTCATGTATTTGGTGGAAGTAACATTTCCGTCTTTCTCATCCAACTGTGGTCTCTCAGGTCTCTCTTCTATAGGGCTCAGTGCTTTGGTCAAGTCTAAGTGCTAGAGATAAGCCATCATTGATGCAGTGGTGTCTGTGTGTTCAAGACAGAATGGGCTGCTATCTTTCCCAAGCACTCAGTCCACAAGGAACAAGCAAAGAGAAACACTGTCTTTGCTAGCTGTGAGAGGAAGATCCTGCTTGCTTTCACAAATCACTGAGAATCCCATTCTCTGACTTTGTAATGGTCCACCTGGGTAAGTATCAACAAGAAGTAAGCTCCTGGCATACATATAGATCAGAGTTGACCTTTTCTTTAAGCTCTGGGATTCCTCAGGGTACTGAGTTATAAAATGGGAATATTAGAGCTCCTGTGGTCTCATGGACTTTTGTAAGGAGTGAATGAATTGTGTACCTGAGAAGGAGCCATCAGCAATGGGTCATGACCACCTTGTCAGGGGAAAACTACCAGGGAATTTTATTATCCATGTAGTTAATCGCCTATCACATCAGAACATTTTTCCTTTGATGGCCAATTTGCTTTTATCTTGAAAAACATCTTTGTTGGTTTGATGTGTGTGATGGCTCAATCTCTTCTCTTTTTTTTAAGTTTAAAGTAAGTTAGTGTACTCTCTAAAAAATATTCTCCTACCCAGGTGCCAGTGGTTCACACTTGTAATCCTAGCTACACAAGAGACTGAAATCTGAGGATTAGGGTTCAAAGCCAGCCCAGGCAGAAAGGTCCATGAGCCCTTTTTCTTCAATTAACCCCCAAAATCTGGAAGTAGAGCTGTGGCTTAAGTGGTACAGCTTTATCCTTGAGCAAAGTAGGTCAGGGGACAGTGCCCAGACCTTGAGTTCAAGCCACACACCCAGATACACACACACACACACACACACACACACACACACACACACACACACACACACACACACACACACACAAACGCACATGCACCACAGAGTATTATTCTATACATTTTATAACTTCCCAAAGTTATCTCTTCATATAACATGATATAAAGTAAATATGAGATACATAGTAAATATTATTTCACATCATATATATTTTAAGTATGGCAATTAATGAAATATATCTACCCATCAATACATATAAATTCACCACACCTTAAAAATGTTCTGTTTTGGGTAAATAAAACAATTTACTTGCCTGTGCTTCTAAGCAGTTATTTTGTTCCAAATTTTTCATTATTTCAACCATACCCATATCCTTCTCTGGCTTGAAATCCAGGAAAATAGTTCCCAGGAATTGTAGAAATAGCATATTTTTTGGAAACTATAAAGTGTAATACTAAAAATCATTTTATGATTGATTTCCTTTTCAGAGGTAATCTCTTGAATTCTGTTCTAATTGAAATAGTGTAGCCTACTGTTTGTCTTGGATAGCAGATCTTCCATTATAACAAATTTGGAATCATTGTGGAGAATCATTCTTCCATGTACATATCAAGAAGCAGTTTATGTGTGTGTGTTTGTTTATCCGTGTATTGTGTCATGCCACATATATCCGTAATAACTGAAATAAGTAAGAAATGATGAGGATAAGTTGGTGCCGATGGCTTATAACTTATATCTTAGGTATTTAGGAGGCTAAGAATGGGGGGAATCACAATTTGAGGCCAGAACAGGAAGAAAAGCTTATGAGACTTCTTCTTACCCCATAAATGGAAACAGGGGCATGTGTTTATTCTCCTACACTGCAGGAGAGGCTGAGATTGAGAGGATTTTGGTATGAGGCCAGTGAGGGGAGAAAAGTATTTGGAATTCTGTCTCTATTGAAAGGAAGGTGGATGTGGTGGTGGATAGTTGGGGTGTAAAGCATCAATGAACCTTTTAACACAGAGATTTTTGAACATGACTGGCCAGTGCTTAGCCCCTGTGGCAGACATGAAGTTAAAATCATTGGATTAAAATAAGAGAGCTGAGTGAATACATTTTTCAATGAGTTAGAACTCTCTAAGCATATATGAAACTATGATAATACTCAGTCAAAAAAGTACTTTCCCCCCTACTATTACCATCTAAAGCAAGTATTTAATGTCTGGTTCTGTTTTGGACAGAGAGTAAACAGAGATAGACATTTTTAAAGCTGGGTTGTAGAAACTGCATATTTCTTGGTCCGACTGAAATCCAACTGAAAGGCTGGATTTGTTGAAAAAGAAATGTACATTTCAATATTTGAGTATGTGTTTTACTGCAAATGTCATTTATATTGTGTGGTGTATTTGTCCGGAAATTCATTGTGAGTGATTTCTGTGTTATTTGTCTGGGCTTCTCTGTTCTTATCACTGCTGGTAATGGAGCCAGTGAGCACCACACAGGAGATTCACAGAGCTCTGTCACTTGAGACTGCAGACTAGAGCTTCAGAATCCACGTAGCATTTGGGAAACACGATATCAAGGCATGTTTCCTGCCTGCAACTTTATATAGCATTCATTTGCCTGGAATTCCTTCCCCTTATATTGTCACCATCCAGCATGATGAAGAGATCCAGGGTATATTTTACCTTGGCCTTTACATTTCCTCAGTAAATAACAATGAAGTATACCACCAAAACTGATCATGACTTGCTAGTGTATGTTAACATCTAGACAGTGTTTACTTTAATTTGGGAGTTTAGGGTATATAAAGAGGTGCACTGTCTGGTAATGGAGAGATTAAACTATAACCTATGACCTAAAAAGGTCATACCTTGACTTATGCATGTTTTCATGGCTTTTCGCAAAGACAATTACATTTTGTCTCCAACACAGAGCCCCAGAAAACAGTAAGGACAAAGTGGACTTGGAGACTCTTGGGTGGCAGCTTGCTGATGGTGAGGTCTGGTGGAAAGAACTGACAAAACAGAAAAGACAGGGCACAGGTGGCTCTCATCTACCCTCTTAGCTACAGGGGAGGCCAAAGACAGGATTGAGTATCCAGGCTAGATCACTCACTTGTGTTCTGTTTCTTAAACCTTTTACAGTTAGCAGTTAAAGGACATGAAGCCCTTTACTATGTCCTGATGAACCTTTCCCCTCCATTAGAAACCAGAGAGAGCTGTAAAGGCTTGCTATTCTATTTATGTGATTGTTTATTTGTCTGTTTGTTTAGTATGGATTTCTGTGCCAATACTGGGGCTTCCACTCAGGGCCTTGGGCTCTTTCCTTCTTGCTTGGACTTTTTGCTCAAGCTTTGTGCTTTACCATTTGAGCCACAGTTCTCCCTCCAAGACCTGTAATTCTAGAGCTGCCCCATATTCCAATCAGAAAGTTCTTTGAGTCTATACATTTCCAACTATCACTTATCTCAAAATCCTTTATAATTCTGGGCTGACATCTTCAGTGTTGGGAACTTGCTACCAACCCCAGGCTGTCTATCCATCATATAGCCTAGAAATTTTGTGGTGTAGACAAGATTGTCTTGTAACAGGGGTGGTCTTGTTGTCTGTACTCCCTGATGATCTTCTGTACCTAGTTTCTCTCCCTGGGGATTTCTGAGCCTGTCTGCAGTCTTGTCTCCAAAGGGATAACAGAACATAGCTTCCAGGATTCATTTCCAGTAGAAGTTAGCATTGGTGGAGCAAACTTTTCCTCAAGGGACAACAGGAGACAGTTGTCTCCTGTTCTCAGGAGGTAGACATTGTAAAAGAGTGCACATACCTGGTAGAGTAGCGAAAGGGAGGGAGTTTTCACTGTGACCACAGTGGCATCAACCTTCATTGACTGCTGCAGAAACTAGATTTCTCTAAAATCTAATGAACCTATTGTTTAAGCTGGCATCTTCTGACTTAACTTGCTGGTGAAAATAAACAAAACTGCTGGGTGCTGGTAAAGCTGAGATCTGAGGATCACTGTTCAATTCTAGCCCAAGCAGGAAAGTCCATGAGACTCTTATCTCCAGTTAACCGGTCCAAAACATAACCAGACCATGGCTCAAGTGATAGAATGCCATGAGTGAAAAACACGAGAGAGGGAGGCTTTGAGTTTGGCACAAAAAGATGGACAGACAGACAGGAACAAAATTAGAAGTCCAGAGTGAACTCAGTACAAAACAAAGAAGCACATTAACTAACAAAGGCTACATGCTTATAGAGTTTGACCATATTGCAAATTCCTAGCCAAGGTCTCCTTGATCCTTAAGGTCACTTTATAACTAGTACAGTGCCACACTTTTATTTGTTTCTGTGGTTACCACAAGTTCTGTGTGCCAGACTTCAGTCACATGTTAATTTTGCCAAATAGGGAATTTTTCAATGCCTTGGAACTTTTAAGTCTTTTAAAAAAATATCGCATACATCGAAATAATGACACAGATAAATAAGAAAAGAAAAACACAACTACTTGTGTTAGAAGTTGGTCCATTTTAGAAAAGTATCTTGATACAACTTGATTGCTGTTGGGATACAAAAAAGGAAAATGAGAAGACAATTGTTTACAAAATACCTGAATAGGATTTTTAGTCCCTTTATTCAGAGTGTGTGCTGGCAATGGAATGTAGGGAGTGTTTGGCAAAGTAAAAATCACACACACACACACACACACACACACACACACACACACACACACACACACACTCCCTCCCTCCCTCTCTCCCTCCCTCCCTCTCTCCCTCCCTCCCTCCCTCTCTCTCTGTCTCTGTCTCTGTCTGTCTCTGTCTCTCTCTCTCTCTCTCTCTCTCTCTCTCTCTCTCTCTACCTCCATGTTATCAAAGGAACCCAGCCAAAAGGAACAGGGGCAAGAGTTATGTGAAGAAACAGAGTAGCCACTGCAGAGAGAGGCCAGTGAGCTGAAGTCTTGCCATAGTCCAAGTAGATTCTTTCTCAGCCCATACAGAACCATCCTAGGCCCTGGTCCCCAGAAGTTACTGTGTGAATTGAATAATGCATGACTCCACAGCCATTCAAATAGGTCTGCAGGTATAATGATTGGAAACGCTTTCCTTTTACTTACTATTTTTGTTTTAATAATTAAAATAAAGAGTACTGTTTATCCTTGAAGTTTTACTTGGAGGACAGTGTGGTAAGGTACATGGGTAGAAAGGGTCAGCGAGAAGAGAGGTAACAGACCTCACTTATCTCCTCCCTTCCTGTTTGTTTAAACCTCTATCCTCCATCTCTCTCCATTTTTTTGAGTCTTTTTTCCTCTCTGATGTCATCTCTGCTAGCTGCTTTCTTACACTTAATTATCTGCAATCTTAAGAGGTGTTTAAATTCTCTGTTGGCTTCAGCTAACTAAAGTTTATCTTCTCTGGTCTTAGTGGCTAAAATCAATCTTGGTCTTTTCTTCTAAGTGGTAGGATGAATTCTACATAGTATGGATGGGCCTGGAATGATCACTAGTCTTGGGAAAGGAAGCTCTTAGTGGTAGGCGTCTGCAAATGTGCTTTGTCTGGAGGACTAGATTTTAATCATGGATTACTAGCTGTGTGCAGAGGGTTGACAAATAACTGAATCTCTGTTGATCCCTTTTCTACTCAGTTGTAAAAAGGGGAAGAATTTCTACCAATGACTGCTCTTGGAGGTTATATCAGTCAATATAAGTGCCTGGGAAAAGAAAAATCTTCAAGTTTTATATCCAGTGTTGCAAACTGTTTTTGTGAAAAGTAGGATATTAAATATTCAAAGCCTTGTGAATTGTTTGACCCACTCCTCAGCTCCGCTGTGGTACTATGGAAGCATTCACAGGCACATGTTAATGAGTGTTATGGTCCAATAGTTTCTAATCACTGGACATAAGTTTGTCTATAAGTGAGGATTTTTGTTGCTAACACACACACACATACATTTGCAATTCCTAACAGGTAATTTGGAGCATACTCTGTTTACCTTTTTGCCTCTTAGAGGTAAAGGAAACTGAGGCCCCCAAGAGGTGAAGTCAACTTGGCCAAAAGTCACTGCAGGATGAGGATGACAAAGGCAAGAACAAGGCATGGCTCAGGTAGACATCTGCATTCAAACATAAACAAAACCAAAAGGGAAAACAATTCTGTTTGGGTCTTTGCCTATTTTGCAGTCAGGTTATTGGTTTTATTACTGTTTTGTTCTTCGTGTACTGTATACATTTTTTAAATTAGTTCCTTGTCATGTATACAACTTGCAGATATTTCCTCTCAATATATGAGTTGTCTTGTCTTTAGTATGTTTATCATTCTCTTTGTATTGAGAAAAGCTTTTACTTTAACTCTGCCCATTTTTGCTTTGGTTACCTGTGTTTTTGAGGGATACTACTCAAGTGTCATGACCTACATCAATCTTATGGAGATCTTTTTCAGTGTTTTCTTGCAGTAGTTTTACAGTGTCAGATTGTATGGATAGGTTTTTAGTCCATTTTGAATTTGAATTTTACGCACAGTGTAAAGTAAAAATCCAGTGTTGTTCTTTTCTATGTGAATGCATGGTCTTCCTAGAATCATTTATTGAGGAGACTGCTCTTTCCCTGAGTGTGCTCTTGGGAGTGTACTCTTGAGAATCAGTTCATAGAAAATACCTGGATTTCTTTTGGGCACTCTGTCCTGCTCCAATGGCCCTTGTGCCTGTTTTTGTATTAGTTGCATGCTGCTGTGATTACTTTAGCTTGTTAGTCCATTTTGACTCAGGTATTGTGATGATACCTCCAATTTTATATTTTGTTCAAAATTGTATTGCTTATTAGGACTTTTTGTAGAAGTCTGGGATTTTTTTTAAAACATATCTGTGTGAAAGATGGCATTGGAATTTTTGATAGTGAATGGTTGACTCTGTAGATTGTTGAGGGGAATATGGGACATTTTGTAAATACTAATTCTTTTGAATTATTTGAGCTATATTTTCTTTGACTAAACTTTTATATGTGTTATCACCTAATTCTTTGGTTAAATTTGCCACTTGGTTGGTTAATTAGAGAGTTTCTGTAGGTATAACAAGAAGGCTTGCTTTTATTAATTTATTTTTTGATAACTTTCGTTAGGGTTATAGAAAATCGACTGATTTTTATATTGTAATCTGCAATATTATAGAATTGATGTATCAGTTCTGATCATTTTTCTGCTGGAATCTTGTAAGATTCTCTGTGTATAAGATCATGAAATGAGCAAGCAGCGGCAATTTGATGATTCTTTTCTATTTAAATGACTTTTGTAGATATACATCTCTTAACACTTCTTAACATTAGTAAAGAGTGATAAACTGGTGGAGAGATTCTTTGGTTCCTATAGGATATATGTGATGTGAAATATTTTAAAAGAATATAGAGGCATAAAACTTTTCAAACAGGTGACCATCAGGTTGTTTCTCAGGCAGAGCATGATTTTCACGGTATTCTCTCAATTATTCTCAATGTGAGGTTAGAAGAGAGAAAGTTAAAGGTCAAACAGCATTACAGTACATTAATCAGACTCCCAATGATATTTCAGATGCATTCAGAATACTGTCTTATTCTTTTGCTTTTTAAACAGAGGTAGAAGATATAGAAAATGGAAAGTTCTTTTTGTAAAGATGTTATTGTATTAATTGGAGACCATTAACCTTCTCTCTTCCACATAACACATTAGTATAATTATGAAAGTGATGTAAGAAGAGACCACAGGCACAATACTTTTGGTCTTGGACTCTACCAGCTCTTATATGACTATGTATATAAATACAAATTATTTATAATATCTTAACAAATAGTGAATAACTTCATGCTAACAAGTATGTGCTACTTTGCTATCTCATTTAGGAAGGCCAAATATGGTATACATCCAAAGCCAGTGGAAGACAGAATTCTCCATAGGTTAACATTCTATACTTTGTTGACTAAGATAGTCTGTGAGTTCATTTCCAGATTATCCAGCCTTATGTTTAATTAAAATAATGTTGAGTAATGACAGCAAACACCATGACAGATTGTCCCTTTTAACATCAATGATTGGCCTTTATACTCCCATGTACCAATTTTTATGAATTACTTTCTGAATTATAAGATGATTATTCAATAAAACTTAAATGTAGGAAGTTAGAAAATATTTAGAATTCTGGGCAAAGGCTTTGGGATTCCTTTTGTTTTTGTCATTTGTGTAGAGCTGGAGAGGACTGTGGCTGAGGGCAAATACTCTGTTCAAGCAATCCTCTCTGCTAAATTTGGAACAAAAAGTCGACCCTTTTCAAAACAATGTTCGAATTTCTAACTTCTCAGAAAGAATGAGATCCTTACACAGATTGTTTCAAGCATTTGTCTCCACAAATCTTTATTGTGTCTCTCTTTTTATAAATCTCTTTCTGTCTCTGTCTGTCTCTCTCTGTCTCTGTCTCTGCCAGCTTTCTCTCTCTCTTTCTCTCTCTCTGAGCAAGATTCCCTTAAGTCAAGCTTATCTAAAAACTGTAAAAAGAAATGTGTTTTCCCATATTATTCACATTTGTACACATCTGTGATTTCATCTGTACAAAGTTTCTGGCAAAAGTAAGGTGATTATTGGCTTTCCTTCCTCTTATTTAATGTTAGTATTTCTTGCTATTAATACTGCCTTTATAGCTGTGAAATATCCTGTTATTAAAATGAATACCACATGCGTTAAACATTTCTAGCAGGAAATCCATGAGGAAATAATTTCCAGTACAATTTGACAAGAGTTGAGAATGCATCTTCCCCCTCATATATCACTTCTCATAAATATGGGAATTTGATTGTCAGGAACAGAAGAGCCACATTTTGAGAGGTCAGATCCAGAGTCTTTTTTAGAAAGGTGGAAACTGTGGGTGGATTCATGTCCCCCCAAAACTTGCAGCCTCCAGTGCAGTTAATATTGTTACGAAACTGAGCCATGAGGGTAGCAAAGAAAGAGCAGAGAATCAATCTCAACAAACTAGATTAACTCTAATGGAGAGTTGAAGAGAGATACCATGGTTAACTGAGGCATGGAACAATGCCAGCTGAGTTGGTAGGGGCCTAAATAGAGTCACAGTCAGGGGACAGGGTCACAGGGAGCTCGAGAGTTCAGAGTATCTTGAGTTCATGGTACAGGTCCAGTAACCTATTGTCCAAGTCCCTGTCTCTAGGAATTCAGGCATGCCTAACACCTGGAGGTAAGGGTAGGGTTTCACCTTTAAGATTTCTCACAAAGTCCCCATCATCCACCAAGATGCCAAAATGGTGCCAGTTAGACCCAGTATCCTAAAGATAGTAAAGATGGTGGTCATTATGAAATTGGCCAACACTCTGGTGAATTGTTTGGGAAAATGGACTTAGGTATCCTTGGATATATGATTCAGCCCTACTAAACACATTTCAAAATAGACTGGCTTTACAAGGGAGAGAGGTATGATTTCTTACTGCAATTTATCATCACAATGGTGAATATTGCAAGTCAAAATATAAGGCCAAATATAACTCAAGGGTGAGCTACTAATGGCTGTTTTGCACAGAAGAAAGTATATTGCTTCTGCATTTAACCTAATAGTCATTTGAAAGTATCAAAAGCTATTTAATGGCTACAAATCATATCCCAGAAAGACCATTTAGTCTGTAATACAAAATAAGTCAATTGAATGGGTAGCTGACTTGCTAAAGAACATAACCATTATGTCAGATTTTTATTCTTATAAATCTTGTCTATTTTCTTATAAATCCTAAATGCCAAGGTCACATAGATAGCAGGCTAGAGGATGGTATGTGGAAATCTCTTTTGCAAATATAGCTATTCATAAATTAACCCTGAACCTATTTGGAATATTGAAGCATCAGTTCAACACATCTTAAGGGTATGGATTTAGGGAAGCCAAGAACATCTCTATTCAGGACCATGACATGGAATTTTGTCTAGGAAAAATGGAAGACTCCAACCAAAAGAAGAGATTAGGAGGAATAGATGGAGAAATGAATGTTACTGGCAGAATATATTTGTTAGGATTTGAGATTTAAGTTATATGTAAGGGTGTAGGAAGTACAGCAATTTTCTTGGTAGGTATGAAATTTGACAAAAAATATGACAAGATATAGTATATATCATTCAGTTTTATAGTGAATTTCAAGTGTTCTAAGAATACAACCCAACTATTATTAAATGATGGATGAGGCAAAGGAGAAAATCATGCCCATGGTATGAGAATCTCCTGGGAGCATAAAAGAATGTTCATAGCTCTGAAAGTTCTGTGGAGTTATCCACAGGACTTTTAGTATCTTTATTATTGTTTATTATTTAGTGTCTTTATTAATTCTTGTTAATTACTTAGTGACTTTATTGTTATTTGCAAGAGTTATTTAGATGTAGGCATTCAGAAACCATGATTTCACTCACTAGAAAGGGAATATTTTGTCTTGGTGGAATGGTAACTATACCATGGTAAGGAATGTATGATGAAATGAACCCAAAATATGACTCAGTAAGATTTAGACACTACCATTTTATCCTTTTGTTTTTCAAAAGAAATTGACTTTGTACACAATTTGCTCAGTGTAAAAGAAAATTTCAAAATAAGGTTCACCTTTATAGTTTTTCAAATATGGCTCCAATTTTTATCTGTTTAGTAGCCTATTTTGACCTTGATTTTTTTTTATTTTAAGTTAGCCACCTGAATGAATGTCTATGATATTTTGCTAGAGAGTCTAAGCTTTCAACTGTGATGCATGTGCTGGCATGAACATGTTTGTGTAGGTGTCTGTGCCTCTGCATGTTGTAATTAAAAGACAAAAAGAGAGGGAGTGAGCCTGGGAGAAGAGGGAAAGCGAAGAGAAAAAAGAGAAAATGAGAGATAGAGAAGGAGGGAGGAAGTGAAAGCTGCATTTAAAAATGATACTTATGGGGTTAAAAATCTCGTGTCTTTTCACAGAGTGCATCTGTTTCAATCATCTGCATGCACTATTCTGAATGATTCAGCTATTGAGTCTGGTGAGAATACAGCAGATGCCAACCATATATGGGCATTTTGCAAATTTATTGTCAAGTTAGTTCTCCTCTTCACATTGTTTTGAGATCTTCTCTTTGAGTTTATGGGGATTTTTTTCCCCTTCACATGTAAATAAAATGCCACAATACTTGCTCTTAAAATTCTGATATAGGACATAATGTTTTTATGGTAATTGAACCATTGTCAACCATTTTCCTTTTATTAAAATACTTTCTTTTTATTAACCCTTAAACCTGATCATTTATATACTGGGATGAAATTACTCCTGGGTATTTAGTTTATTCATGTAATCTTTCCATTCAAATGACAGTGTGAAAAATACATGACAAGAATTGTATTCAAATGCATAAAATGCTTTACAAGAAACAGGAACAAGAAAAAATTACAATCTCAGATCACAGTTAGGTTTTGATTTTTTTCTATAGGTTTGATTTCTTTTTTCTTATGCTTTCTGATTTCATTTTCTCATGGAATTAGACGGAAAAAAAAATAAAATGAAGTGGTAGAGCTCTAGCATATGGAATTCTGTCTGAAGTGAACATTTTAAAATGCTGGATTTAGCTATTCCAGCACGTGCCCTGATCAAGTACTAATTCAATTTTGATCTTAGAAATACTATGCATTCAGGGGCCATTAGACAAATGAATCTGGAGCTCCAGGAAGAGGTCAGTGTTAGGAGAATTGATGTCACCAGCATGTAGATCCAATGTAACTATGAGACATCATTTTTTAGGCATTCGGTCTGCAACTTTGGACTAACAGCCTATTATACGCAATGTTCTATTCTTGAAAATTGTGTGACAAGATAACCCACCCCTTTAAGGGTCATGTAATCTCATTTTAAATATAGAAGCACTTACTCCAGGGGAATTCATAAAATGTCCACTTTTCTTTATTCAGTACTTTTACTAGGCTAGTCTGTAATGTCCATGCAAAACATGCCTAAGTATGCATTTTTGTTGTGCCAATTTTACTGATGAGGAACCAGAGCCTCTTAATGGTAGAATGAATTTTATACTCTTGCTTGCTAGTATCAATAGAGTTACTGATTTCTAACCCTGGTCTGTCTCATTGAAAGTCTGTTCTTATTTCAGGTATCTCTCATTGCTTTTAAATAACATGACTGTTGTCACTAAGTCTTTAGCTCCTTGACCTATACTGTAATGAGTCAGAATCCCTCTAGGAAAGAAAGATTTCAACTACAATTAGAGCTGTTTGACATATGAAGATCCTGGATTACTCTGAGTTTAAGTGAAGTAATTGAGCTTGGCCAGGGGTATGTCCGCATGGATAAGTTGATCCAGTACATGGCTTATTAGATGCCTGTAATACAGTGTAGTGATTGTTACATGAACATGTTTAATGAGTGATATTACAAAGTAGTCTCTCTTTCCTGATCATTTTCAATACACCTGATCCCAGACTCTCACATGAGCTTCAGGAAGCTTATAGAGAGTGGAAATACGTTCAGAACGGAAGGGAAAATGAACCTCTGATAAACCAGAATGAAT
Source organism: Dipodomys spectabilis (assembly GCF_019054845.1). Classification (NCBI taxonomy): domain Eukaryota; kingdom Metazoa; phylum Chordata; class Mammalia; order Rodentia; family Heteromyidae; genus Dipodomys; species Dipodomys spectabilis. The sequence continues at coordinate 5,175,925 of NW_024870813.1, read as the reverse complement.
TTTATTCTTAAAGTGACAAGACCACAGACATGGCTTTCCCAGTTCAATTTTTATTCTTCAGGACTTCTGTAATTATCTGTTGAAATTAAGTTTAGCTCAAGTGAACATTGATTTTCGGGATGAGTTCATGAGCTTCCCTGAAGAAAAGCAAGGGAGGAAGTGAATGGCCTTAATTCCTGACAACTCGTGAGGGAAATGTGATACATTGGAAATTGATGACACTCCACAGCACCCCCTCCCAAGCTGTCCTTGTGTGTCTGTGCTTACTGGAGAGGTGGGCATTGCTGGGAAGGATGCTGTTTTATACTAAGTAGGTGCCTTACTCTGCCAGAACAGGAGTCATTATCTTGTCAGCTCTTCTGTGCCTCAAAGAGATGGTTCTAATTGCAAGACATTCACTGACTTTTAACACTGCCATTACCTTATTCTGTTTTCTACCCTTGTTGGGGCCCAGTTAACCCTTAAAAGGCAAAGTCAAGTTGAAGGCTTTTGTAAGTGGATGCCCTGTTCTCTGAACTAATTGAGGTCTCCTACAAGCAACCTTCTACTTGTCTCTGGCCTTTCCTTCTTGTGGATAGCAGAGAATCCAGTATGTAAATCCATGGCAAAAAGTAGATATTTAACTACAAGACACATTACTTCCCAGAGAATTATTAAGCCCCAGGATCTCTTTCCAAAAACACAGACAGACATCATTTAACCATTTTATCCTTAAGAGAAATCTTCCCTCATGATTTAAATCCTTGGCTATGAACCTCTCTACATCTCTCCCTAGACCTTTACCTAAAACAAAGCTAATTAGATCACAAGAAACTCCACCTTTTAATTGCCAATTATTTTACTATACTGCTATTCTCCTGGTGGGAGCCAGTAGGCTGGACATCAGAGAATAGAGTTTGTGCTAAAGGGTGTTAATCATCTGTTAAATTCTTACTGAATCCTAGGCTTCCTTTTTGGTTTGGCTTGACATTTGCAGACCATGCCAACAAGATTCAGACCACCTTTCTCTCTTTTTTTTTCAGACTTTTAACAGGTCTAAATAACCAATGCAGTTTCTTCCAGGTTTACTAACAGCTCTTTCATATGATTCTTTCTTATATATTTCCCTAGTGGTCTTCTCCTCAAAAACAATTCATTCTAAAAGTGCCCAGAAATGAAAAACCAAACCAAACCAAACAAAACATGAAAGCAGATTCAGTCAAATTCTCAAGGAAAAATGCCTTAGGTTCTGCCATTATTATATATTTTTTCCTATCTAACCTTTTCATTCCAAGTTTGAAAATGATTATTATCAATCATATAAATTTGAATAGTGGAAAAACAAAGACGAGAACAAAAATCAGCACCCAAATCCTTTCTATAGGATTAATATTTAAGCAAAACATTTGTTTGGGGCTTAGATTTTAGATTAGACATTCTGTCACTAAATCTACCAATAGGTAAATGAGAAGCTAATTCAGGTAAGGCCGTCAATAATGGAAAGTCTGTGACCTAGGAGTATGTAAGTTCAGTAATGTCTGGGAAGAGAATTTGCTGCCTAGAAGTGATCTGAAATGGCTCTTTTTTTTGGGGGGGGGGGTCCGGTCGTGGGGCCTGAACTCTAGTCCTGGGTGCTTTCCCTCAGCTCTTCAGCTCAAGGCTAGCACCCTTGAGCCACAGCGCCACTTCCGGCTTTTTTTTCTTTTTGCTTATGTGGTGCTGAGGAATCGAACCCAGGGCCTCATACATGCAAGGCAAGTGCTCTACCACTGAGCCACTTTCCCAGCCCCTGAAATGGGTCTTGTTGGTGCAAAGGAACATTCTAGGGAAAGGATGCAGGTCTGAAGGTGCTTTTCCTAATTGAGGATAGGATCTTGAGGATGATGGTCAAAACAAGCGATGTTCACGCATAGGTCAATGTATATGTAAAGACGGGAAACATACAGGCTTTTGATAGCAAAGAATTTAAGTTTTATTTTATTTATGCTAAGAAAGACATATTGGTGAGAACACAGTGGTGAGTTTCAAGCAAGAGCTCTATATTCTGGGATTCATTCTTCAAAGGTACGCTGGCCTCTATGTGAAAACTAGGTTTCAGAGAGCCTAAGTTCAAGTCTCAGGTAGGGGAGATTAGGATTAGATTTGGAGGCAAACATTGTATTAATTGGCTGAGGGGTGGTAATGAGAGGTCAGACAAGAAATCAGTGAAGAAAAAGTTTTCTTGCCTGCTAATATTGGGAAAATTAGGGGAGCAACCAGTTTGGGGATAGTCTGTAAGTATGGAAAAAAATAGTGAGCATTGGTTTTAGACATGTCAAGCTTCAACTTGGAGTTGAACGTTCAAGGAACACATTGGAATTAACAATATAAACACAGTAGTAGTATTCAAAGTAGAAATGTAAGTGGAGGGAGAAGCTATAGGAATGATAGAGTTCGGATATAAACCATCTCTCACAGGGCGAAGTCTTAGACAGGACTTCAGTATAGAGGGCAGATTAGCACCAAACTCATAATCCTCTGACCTCCATCTCCAGTACTGATATTACAGACACGCAGTCCTGTTCTTGCCTTCCATCCAGCCTTCAAAGGAGAGCCTGAGAGGCTAACCTGTGCTTACAGTCATAATCCATGCAAACAGCCCCTAGCATGATTTGACATGAAGCTGTGAGGATGAATCCAAGATGCAGTGAAAACCCCAGGAAATGGAAAGTGCTGAGAACATGGAACTTGTACCAGAGAAAGCCACAGGCAACTAGCAGAGCCAGGAGTGGTTCAAGTGGGCAGATGTAGTTCAAATGGGAGAGAACCAGCTGAGTAAGCATGCCAAGTATATACAAAGACATGAGTTCAACCAGAATGGCCAAACTCAGTCTCTCTCATTCTCTACCTCTTTGTCTCTGTAATACCTATGTATACTCTCAATAATTTAAAAATTTTGTTAAGCTCTATGCTGATGTCTCACAATTATAATCCTTGCAACTCAAGTATCTGAAATAGGAGAATCATGGTTCAAAGCCAGCCTCGACAGGAAAGTCTGTGAGATTCTTAATTCATTGAAAGCCAGAAATGGAGCTGTGGGTCAAATGGTAGAGCACTACCCTTGAGCAAAAAAGTAAATATCAGGGACAATGCTTAGGCCCTGAGTTCAAGCTCTAGGACCAGCACCAAGAAAAAAACACCTTTATATACCTATATCTATCTATCTATCTATCTATCTATCTATCTATCTATCTGTATTTATCAGTCTAAATCTATAAACAAGTATTAATAGTAGTATTTGTAAATACCAGTTTTCAAATCATATATGCAATGAGGAAGCTATGGTTTTATCTGTTATACATTAAAGTTTCATATGAGGTAGATGTTTGCTGAGAAGAAGAAATGCAGTAAAAACAATCGAATGCATATGCTACAAAACTAAGAAATGAAGGACAGGCTGGAGTGGAGAGATGGGTGAGAATATTGAGAGGGATGACATTGACTGAGGCAGATTGTATTCACACACTGCTCTGTTGAGTGGCAAATCATTTCAAAACTCAATGAGGATAGATAGAAAGATAGATAGATATGTAGATAGCTAGCTAGCTAGCTAGCTAGATAGATGTATATAATGTGATTCTAAAACACTTTTTGACAAATTAAAAGTACATAAATTTTAAAAAATATCTTTCTGCAAATTCAGAGACTATATTGCATTTCACTGAACGTATATACTGTGTGGTAAGTGGCTCTGTAAACATTAGACATTTATGGTGGTCCATTATAGCTTATTAACATTAAAATATGGCAGCATCTCAATAAAATTTGACAATGCTCCCATTGCTTTTTCGTAGGATAATTTCCATGGGATTAATTACTGGGAAAAAGGCAAAATAGTTTTAAGGATTTTGATATAAAATACAATTTGCACTCTGTGTCAGAGAGCAAACTATAGATGCTCAGTAATTATTTATTTGCACAATGATTGCAGTACCATTAGAAGTCTATCAAGGTGACTTTTTGAGTGACTTCCCTTTGGCAAATCTCAATACAATACTCATAATGATGACAATTTCCTAGGTGACATAGCTTAATTTATATTCATAAAATTATGAAACAGTTGATATTTTCCATAATTTCCCTAGGCATTATATATGCTAAGTATTCACTCCTATTTTCTGGTTACTTGCTAAAAGTTGGGATCACTGTGATTTTCCTCCGCATAAAAATCTAAAGAGCTATTTTAATATCTAATATCTAAATATCTAAAGAACTATGTTTTCCTTTTGGGGTAATACTGGAGTTTTGCACACTAGGTAACTGCTCTTGTACTTGAGCCATGACTCCAACCCTAAAATGTTTATCTTATATATTACATAATTTCCCCTTTCCATCTTGTTTTACATGTTAGGTTTATTATATTTTTAATTATTTTTTAGTTTGAAATCAGCACTCAAACTCTGTACCTGATGCTGTTGCTCATTGGCTTATACTTTACTAATTAAGTCATGCCTCCAACCCTTGTTTTTTTTTTTTTTTTTTGGGGGGGCGGGGTTGGATGTGTTTTACTGCACAACTGGATTAATAAAAGTCTTAACTTTTTAGAATAGAGCTGTGTGAGAGGATCTTATTTGGTACACTAGCATTAAGAAATGGTATATTCATAATCTTTGGAAAAGAAAGATTTTCGTAATACTCCAAATCTTTTTAATTCTCCAGATTAAATAGATCTCTACGTAAACACAACAGCCTCTACTCTTGTTTTCTTACTGTTTATTGATTTGAACATTTGTCTGCACTGGTCTCTGTGCTCTTTTTCTGACTTGTTTCGGATCCATCGCCTACTGCAAGAGCCCATGTCATCTCTTTGATTGGATAATCAGCAGTCAGTCCTCGCTTTGTAGTTTAGTGGCTGCTTTAGAGTATTCATCTCTGGCTTTTCACCACCTACTTTTGTGATATGATACCACTTCATGCGACATGGAGGAACAACAGCCACATGGTTTGTTTCTCCGCTCCTGGTCTTTCCATTACCATTAACGTATTGCAGGTCTACGTCTATTGGAAAGACCATCTTGCATTGCTGTTACTTTGGTATCAACAGTCAAGAATCTTGTAAAGATATTTTTTTAAATAAGAAAATAATTTCTTTACTTATCATGAATGCCATTCCTAGCTGTTTTTTTCTTAATTCTTCTCTTCAGATTAATACTTTTCCTCTGCCTTGACTTTCCTCCTGCTTGGAACACTTGAACATTTCAAGTGGAGGTGGCTTTCTTGATGACCTTAAAGAACAGTTTGATGTTACAATCAGCCTTTATTTCACCTTCCTTGTTGAAACCTACTTTTGCTTTGTTGTATTTAATCACACACCCTCACAATATTTTATAGATGGCGTCTTTATTGTTGCCTGGCTTGTATTTTTTAAGAAAAAAAATACTCTGTTTTGATCTTTGTTTCTGTGTGTCTTATGTATCTTTCCTCCCTGGATATTTACAAGATTTTTGTCTTCCTCACATATTTTCAGGTAAATTAAACAACCAACCAACAGTTATAGCAGAATGACTACTAAAGAGCTAGAAGTGTTGTTGGCATGGAGTATAATGAGAATTGAGCAAAGGAGTAGATAGAGGAAGGGAGTGAAACTGCAAGCATTATATTCAAAATACATTATGTAAAAATAGCACACACCTTGAGGTATGTATGGGAATGGGAGAGATTGGTGGAGGCGCAGTGTGTCATAAAATGGCATGTTGGCTTGAAACCCCTTTGTACAACTACGTAGAAGGTCCCAGTACTCACATCAACATTCCCTGTCATCATTCAAAAGAATCATTTTCATAATTCCATTTCTTTTATAGAGTTTTCCTATTTTTTCTTTTCTTTCTGTTATAACATTTCTCTTTTTTCTTTATGCATCTTTAAGTAGAATATTTGATATTGATATTTGTTCTGCTCTTTGCCTCTGTGTGTGTAAACAAATTAACTTCTCATTCCAGGTTTTTAAACTTCCAGTTTTCCAGATGTTTTTTTGGATGGACCATTGATCTAGAAATATTAGACTTCTTTCTACTCCTTCTGGATGTGTCCTCTTATTCTTTAGCCTGCTGCTGCACATGAACAAATGTGAGTTTCTCATTCACACTTCTGTATCCAAACATTGTGTTTGGTACATGACCAGAGGTGATTTCAGAACAGACTAGCTTACCCTGCCCCCTATTCTTGCCTTCTTGCTTCTGAAATACTGTATAATATGTACTTCTCATGCAATGCACACTACTTTCTTTTTGTGTGGAAAAGAGACCTAAATAGGAAATAACTATGATACTCCATTCAGCCCTGAGTATTACTTAGCGGGTAAGAGAGGTCAGATCTCTAGATTAGTGACCCCATCTTCTGAGTTAGTGAATAAAAATGGATAAAATAAAAATCATGCTTTAGCATTTTCCAGGTAGGTTCCATCTCTGTCTTAGTATGCTGCTTGATCAAGTCTAATTATTTTGACATGGAAATCTATGCCACTCACAAATAGACATTCCATTCTGAGCTTCAGCTCTTCTCAGTTTTAGCTATTTGAACTTGGTCTATGGTCTCTCTGAAACTCAGTGCTTCTCACCTTCAGAATGAGGAGCAAGTGTGAGAGTGAATTAAAGTGCTGTCTATGAAATGAGGAGCACAATGAAAATAAATCTACAGCATTTGTTAAAGGGACATGACTATCCTGGCCAAATAGTTCAGCATTCTTAGATTGCCAATCTTAATTTGTGACATCATAGTGAGTTTTCATATTTATTTAGTCTCAATGAATCAGATCAGAATCAGAAATAAGTCACATTGTAAGTTCAGTTTGTTTCCCAACTCTAAATTCCTTGGATTTTTCAGCTGTATTTTGATTTGATTTATGTGTATTGTTGACTTTCTTGTGTGTCCCTTGAAGTCATTGGGTTCTAGTGAAGGGTTTGAAAACATTAGTATTGATAGTGATAGTTCATATTCTGGATTTTAATAGTATCTGCATTTTCCATTTTGCTACATTGTTTCTATTTATTTAATTAGTTACCCAGTTCGTTTGTTATTTCAGTCCTGGGACTTGAACTCAGGCTCGATGCTGTCCCTGAACTTTTTACTCATGGCTAGCACTCTACCACTGGAGCCACAGCAACATTTCTGGCTCTTTGTTGGTGATTGGAGATACGAATCTCATTGGCTTTCCTGCCTCAGCTGGCTCCACCTGTAGATCCTCAGATCTCAACCTCCTGGGTAATAAGGATTGTAATGCTTGAGCCACTGGCACTGAGCTTATTTTAATTCTTTGTTGTCCTACTATAATATAGTTGAAATCAAGTACTTAAAAAAAGAAGAAACATTACTTGGTAAACAAAAATAATGCAGAAAGCAGAAAAGTTTCAAACAATCAACCATTAACTCCCTGTCCTGAAATGCTTGGCCCAATGATATTCTGACAAAAAAGTGTATTCCTTAACATTATGCTTAGCCGGGCGCTGGTGGCTCATGCCTGTAATCCTTGCTACTCAAGAGGCTGAGATCTGAGGATCGTGGATCAAAGCCAGCCTAGGCAGGAAAGTCCATGAGACTCTATCTCCAATAAACCACTAGAAAACTGGAAATCACACTGTGGCTCAAGCGGTAGAACACTCGGCTTGAGCTGAAGAGCGCAGGGACAGCACCCAGGCCCAGAGTTCAAGCCCATGACCGACCAAAAAAAAAAAAAAAAAAAAACCAAAACAAAACAAAACACACAAAACAACCCCATCATGCCCGTTCCTCTGATGATTCCTTAGCCTGGTTTTTCTGCCCACCATGATGCCATTGAGGACCACATGTTCCCAAATAATACAGCATGGCCTGCATCCTGCAAGCATCAGAGAAACGGCCCACGGACTTTAGGCTTATTGGGTGTCTGATATTTGCTCTCTAGAAATGCATAGGTCATGAGCAGGAGGAGACCAGAAGGGGAATAGTCCTCCTGCAAGCACTGAGAGCCAGAAAGCAAGATGTTTGCTTTATCAGAACAGATTGGGCTCAGCCATGAGTAATATAACTCACAGTGCAGTGGCTTAAACTAAATAAGTATATAGATTTCTTTTGATATTGTAAGCAATGTTGGCTGGATACAGGAGAGAAAGTTGTTGTGTTCCTGCAACCATGAAGCAACTAAAAATCCTAAATTGCTTACCTCTAAACAAATGTTAAAGAAAAGAAAGCTAGCTGGGCATGGAAGTACACACCTGTAATCCCAGTTACATAGGAAGCCTAGGTAGGAGTATCAAGGTCTAAGGCTAAACCCAGGAAAATATTGTAGGGCTCTGAAAGAAGGGCTGGGGCATCATTCAAATGTTAGTCTTTTCCCTAGCAAATGCAAGTTCAAACCCCTGTACCAACACACAGGCACGCAAGCACACGTGCGCACACACACACACACACACACACACACACACACACAGAGCTACACTTTTTTATTTAATCCTTATACGCATTTTGGTATTTAAGCATAAAGAGTTTCACATCCAACTCCATATTAGATAACCAATCATGTTGGTTTTCAGTGTGCCAAAGACTGACAGGTACATTACAACTGTTCTTTTTTTAAATTTTTTATTTTTCTTATTGTGAAAATACTGTACAGAGGGGTTACAATTACATGGGCAAGATAATGAGTACATTTCTTATCAAGCATTGTAGCCTCCTCCTTTGTTTCCCCTTCCCATCCCTTTCCATCCTCCCCCTGACCCCCACCCAATCCTCCCCGCTCCCCCCACCAAAGTTGTAAAGTTCGTTTTCGACATAACGACTTGTACTTCTCATTGTTGCAATGAGTCCACCTGTATCCCTGTTTAAACGACTTGTTTTTCCCCTTCCCCTCCACAAATTATACGGACATCAAATACAGTGAAAGCAGGGGTTATACTGTGGGGAAGGGATATACAAAGCAACAAAGAAATAATCTTATAGATGTGTTAGAAACAAGTGCATGAAAGAAAAAAAAACATTTGAATATATATCTTAGGGTTCATTTCCCTAACATCACCTTATCTGACCTTTCCTGCTTGACTCAGACATATACTAGATATTGCAGATAACATTACAACTGTTCTTTTTTTTTTTAATTTAATTTTATTTTATTTGAGAACATACTGTACAGAGGGGTTACAATTACATGGGCAGGATAATGCATACATTTCTTACCAAGCATTGCAGCCTCCTCCTTTGTTTACCCTTCACCTCCCTTCCCAGCCTCCCCCCTCCCCCCCACCCAATCATACCCCCCCTCCACCCCCCCACACCGACATTGTAAAGCTGGTTTTGACATGACATTTTGTACTTCTCATTGTTGCAACAGGTCCACCTGAATCCTTAAACGACTTGTTTGTCCCCATCTCCTCCACATGTTATACTGACATCAAATATAGTGAAAGCGGGGGTTACAGTGTGGGGGAGGGATATACAAAGCAACAAAGAAATAATCTTATAAATGCATTAGAAACACATGCATGAAAGAAACAAAAACATTAAAATACATATTTGAGGTTTCGTTTTCCTAACATCACATTCTCTGACTTTTTCCGCTTGACTCATACCTATACTAGATATTGCAAATAAGGGAAACCATGGGACCTACGTTTCTTTGGGCCTGGCTTACTTCACTTAATATAATTTTTTCCAAGCCTTTCCATTTCCTAACAAATGGGGCAATGTCATTCTTTCTGATGGAGGCATAGAATTCCATTGTGTATGTATACCACATTTTCTTGATCCATTCATCTACTGAGGGGCATCTGGGTTGGTTCCATATCTTAGCTATGGTAAATAATGCTGCAATAAACATAGTTGTGCTGGTAGCTTTAGTGTGGTCTTGTTTGTAAACATTAGGGTAAATGCCCAAAAGTGGGATTGCTGGGTCATAGGGGAGTTCTATGTGAAGTCTTTTGAGGAACCTCCATACTGCTTTCCAAAGTGGTTGAACAAGTTTACATTCCCACCAACAATGAAGTAAGGTTCCTTTCTGTCCACATCCCCTCCAGCATCTGTTGTTGTTAGAGTTCTTGATTTTTACTGTTCTAACTGGAGTGAGGTGATATCTCAATGTTGTTTTGATTTGCATTTCTTTTATGGCTAGGGATGTTGAACATTTCTTCATGTGTCTATTGGCCATCCTTCTTTCTTCTTCAGAGAAGCTTCTCGTTAAGTCTTTCGCCCACTTACTTATTGGGCAGTTGTTTCTTTGAGGATTTGTTGTTGGGTGGTTTAATTTTTTGAGTTCCAAGTATATTTTAGATATGAGACCCTTGTCCATTGTATGGCTAGTAAAGATCTTCTCCCAATCCGTGGGCTTTCTATTGATCTTGCTAGCTATGTCATTTGCCCTGCAGAAGCTCTGCAACCTTATGCAATCCCATTTGTCCAACCTTTCTTTGATTTGTTGTGTTTCCGGGTCTCTATTCAGAAAATTTCGGCCTGAGCCAAGGAAACCCAGGGTTTCTCCTATTCTATCCTGTAATGTTTTCAGAGTGTCTGCTTTGAGTTCAAGGTCTTTGATCCATTTGGAGTTGATTCTGGTACAGGGTTATATATAAGGATCTAGCTTTAGTTTTCTACATGTAGTTAACCAATTTTGCCAGCACCATTTACTGAAGAGGCTGTCTGTCTTCCATTCTATTGTTTTAGCTCCCTTATCGAAGATTAGATGGCTATAGGTCTGTAGGTTCATTTCTGGGTTTTCAATTCTATTCCATTGGTCCTGAGGTCTGTTCTTATGCCAATACCAAGCTGTTTTGATTACTATGGCTTTATAGTAGAGTTTGAAATTTGGTATTGATATTCCTCCAGCAGTGTTCTTTCCGTTGAGGAGCGTTTTTGCTATTCGGGGTCTTTTATTGTTCCATATGAATTTTTGGATTGCCTCTTCTATTTCCTTGAAGAATGAGGGTGGAATTTTGATAGGTATTGCGTTGAATTTGTAGATAGCCTTGGGAAGTATTGCCATTTTCACGATGTTAATCTTTCCAATCCAGGAGCATGGGAGGTTTTGCCATTTTTTAAGTTCTGTGTTGATTTCCTTTTTCAAGATTTTAAAGTTTTCATCATAGAGGTCCTTCACTTCTTTAGTTAATTCCTAGGTATTTTATTTTTTGTGGGGCTATTACAAATGGAGTTGCTTTCCTAATTTCAGCCACACTTTTCTCATTGTTGGCATACAGAAAAGCCATTGATTTTTGGGGGTTAATTTTATAACCTGCTACTTTGAGTTCCGGGAAGATGGCGGAGGAGAAGCTGGAATCTGAACAAGCTCTTGCACAACTGTTCCTATTTTAAAATTTATACTCCAGGACAATTGGGTTACTGCCTAGCTGTGATTTAGTTTTGATCTGGAAATGCTATCCCCAGCATGAAGAAGATATTGGAGGCTTTTTAGGGAGGAAGCTGGATCAGCTGGAGATTGAAACAAAGACATCCAATGGTGAACATTGTTTTTGATGACTCCTGGGTGGTGGTCCTGTGGTAGATGCTCAAGTTCCTGGAGGTTCAGCTATGTTGTGTGTGAAAAGAGAGTCATTTCATTCTACCAGCTACCACCCTGGTAATGCTCTGTGCATCTCTGTCACCAGGTATCGGGTTATGGGTGGCATTATGTGCATTGAGTCTTCCTTACATCCTAGGTTCCTGTAAGATGAAAATACTTTTTCAGGCTTTTTTCTTTGACCATTGTTTTTATAAGTGGACTTAATTTTCTATAATCCTTGGCCTTCATTCTCTTTCTCCCTTCTTTTACATGATTCCCTACGATAGCCGTTCATAGCAGTTATTTTACTAATAGTGGGGTAAAAATTTTGAAATCATCTCTCTGTGTCTCTCTGTGTCTGTCTCTCTCCGACTTTGTCTCTCTGTTTCTCTGTCTCTGTCTTTTTCTGTCTCTGTCTCTTTCTGTCTCTGTCTCTATCTGTCTCTCTGTCTCTCTCTCTCTCTTTCCAAATTTACAAAAATCAACAGGGAGTCTTCCCCACAGGCTCCTAATATGAAAGACTTTTGTGCAAGGGAAAATCTATAAGCTGAGATGACTTTTGAGTGAAATTAAATTTTATGGCTCAAGAAATGCTTTGCTTGGTTTTCACCACCATTAAAAAGCAGAGAAAATGATTTCAGATTCCGTTTGCAGAAAGGATCACCCTGGGTTGATGCAGACTTTCTGTGAGTAGCAGAGAGACATTTGCATCTGCATGTTGATATGGAGTGAAATAGGCTGTAAAAGATAGGATCAATTTTCTATTAAATGTAAAAAGGCTCCGATGTAGCTGGATAGGTTTGGAGGAGGGGGCGTTTCCATTTGTCATTCAAGACCCGTTGACAGTTTTACATTATCTGCGGAAAGCATCAACTAGTGAGCCTCTAACAACCTCTGGAAAATAACGTGCACATACACAAGCATACATCCACAGTGGTGTAAGATAGAAGAAGAGACAAATGTAGACTTAGGTATAAGGACAAAAATGTATAGTTGCCATATAATGGATAGTAGGCCTCTCTTCAAACCTTCCAACTCTATGTCACCTCCTCTTTGCTCTGCAGGACAAATAGGATCCTGTCATTTCTAATAAGAAATCTTCAAAGGTTGAAGTATGTTCTCAGATAAAATCCAAGCTCCTTCAGCAAGTAGCCTTTCCCTTAGCATCATTTCCAGCTACCATCTCAGTTAATTTCACACTCTTCCCCCATTCATAACCCAATTCCTTTAAATGCTGGATACATCTCAACATCGGTCAAAAGTTAGTAATTTCTATTTGTCCAGATGTCTTGTTTGTTGTTCCACCCAGGAAATTTACCTCTAGACTTAGGGACCCAGTTCTTCTTCCGTCCTCCTCCCAATACTCCTCCCCCACACCAGGCTAAGCAAAGCAGTTACATGTTTGCTTACATTCCATAATAATTTCTAAATCTGTTTGACCTCAGTCAATTTCATGAGTTTCTTAGGCGGAATATCCTTTGAGCAATGCAACCTTATGACTTGTTATGTTAAATAACTTCCGGTGCTCTTGAGCTTTAGGAGAGACTTCCCTGTCTGAAAGGTCTTTCAGGTTGTGTGTATCCTTTTCCTACTGCTCATGCTCTGAGCTGGTTTTAGACAGAAGTGGCTAGCATATCCATGCCTGCGGCCCTGGGGACTCCCCTGTCCCTGCCTGATAATGAACCTCTTTATGTTGTCAGCCAAGAAAAGAGAGAGAAATCTGTGCTACTTCCTTGATATTTCTCTCCAGGCCCAGGCACATGGACATTCTGCAGTACGATAGACTTTGGATGGAGCTGAACGAACTACATCCTTGGCTGTCCCAGCCTGCCTCTGCCTTCTCCTTTCAGGTGGCATTTTGGTCTGGGCTGAGTGACATGGCCTTGCTTACACCTTCCCATTCTCAGGGACAAGTTTATTTATTTTTGTATCCAGCTGAGAAGAGCTTCATGGTGTTGCCTCATCCCTGTGGTAATTTCCTGGGCTTAGTGATTCCTGCTTCTCATGACCTGCTTCACAGTGGGTGGCACTGCTGCTCACCTGCTTTGCTCTTTTTAGCTTAAAGGACATTGCAGCTGTGTGTTCGACAGGGCAAGACTTCATCCTTTCACACACACACACACACACACACACACACACACACACACGTACACAGTTGGATGATAGGCATTATTTGTGGTTTCAGAAAGACACCCAGTTCTTTTCTTTTCCTTTGGGGATCAAAATTCACAATCTATGACAAGTTACTAAGCCTTCTGGTTCTACTTGTGCTCATTTGCACCATTGAGATTGTTCACTGCTGCAACTGTGGAAAGGAAGGAGTAACAGGAATTCAGTAACAGGTATTTCAGGTTTGATGATGATATTGGGATTTTTTTTTAAAGCTTAATCTTTCATTGCTTTAGACATTGGATTTATTTTCTTTCTCTTTTTCACTGGCTACCAGCAGAGGCCTGATAGATTTTTTTTTTTTGCTTTTTAACTCTTAGAAAAAAATATAAAAAGAATTATCTATTGATCCTTTCTATGATGAGTATGTAATTATCTAGGGAAATTAATCAAAGACATAAGAGAAGGGTATGACACTTTTGGAGATATTATTTTAAAAGACGAGGAAAGCATTCTTTGTGGGCAAAGAAAAATGAGTTTTAGATATACCTATGAGCACTGAAATAAACATGCATGAGGACAGTGAGTAAGGTTTGGAAAAAGTTCTTTTGTCATGTGTTCTTAGAGAATAAGAGGAAATCAGATTCTTTAGTCTCTGAATCACATTGACTCATAGACACTAATAAAAACCTTAGAGAAGTTTGCTTCTGTGGTTGATCTCTATCTCTAGTGTAGAGATGGAAGTTAGGCTAGTCTTTCTAAGGGCTGAGGTTCCTTCCTCCTAGCTGCCTTGTCATTTTTCCCAGGGGATATACTTTCCACAGAGAACCCTGGGTCATTGAAAGCGCATTCAGTGTGTATGCCAGCAGCACAGACCCTGAAGTTAACGTAAGTTCAGAGCAAGAAATTGACTCCTAAGCAAAGGAAGCAGAAATTGAATATAGTCTTTCATCTACTTGTATTGCACTGTTGAGGACAGATGGCCAGGATTACATATAAGAAAGAAGGTATTCCAGTTAAAAGGGAGGTGCCGAAAGTAGTCATTGAAAAAAAACTGCTGACAATATCAACTAAAGAAAGAACATGTTTTCATGTTTTGAAATAATGCTCAAAGGCTGAGGTCTTTAAATTTAATATAAAATTTAACATAAATTTTATATAAATATAAAATTTAATATAAAATAAAAAATTTAAATATAAATACTTTAATATAAAATTATTTTATAGAACACATATTCTTTGTATAGAAACTACCACAATTAATGTCATATTTAAAAGAGACAACCATTTCTTACGAATAAGTCATTTACCTCCTTGGGTCATGTCGATTTTTCTTCTGAGTCTAGTAAATATAATGGCTCAGAAGAAGAATGTATTCTTTTGGGACAAGTGATCCATTCCTACAAAATGTAAATAAACTGGTATCTGACTGGTTTATGGAACTTATCTTGGGGCTTCATTAAAATCCTGCTTTTTAGCTAGTGAAAAAAAAAAAAGATGAGAAGCTATTGACTGATTGTTAGAACCAACAAGGACTGAATAAAGGCCCCTTGAAGTCTCATCCCTGTGAGCTGGTAAACATTGATAGCTAATTTCAAATGAGATGCTTAATTATATAATTTCATTCCAATTAAGCGGCTAATTAATTGACAGGGCATCTTTGAGTGCTTTACACAGTGCATGGAAAAAGCAACGGCACCCTGAGCCCATTACCTGTGACCCTTTGGGAGAGATGAGTAAATAACTGTTTAAGAGGCTGGAAACAGAGCTGGTGAAAAGAGACAACAAGAATCCAGCCTTGGGGAGACCCAGATTCAGCATCTGCAGCTCAGGCTCCATGGGGCGAGCTTATCAGGCTCTTGATAGAGAATAACAGAGGATGGTGGGGAATACAAGCTTTTCTTGAAAATTCGCTATGTCCATATATGTGTCAGGGACTTGGATTTTTTTTTTTTAACATAAGACACTAGTATTTCCACTCAATTGCTGTTTTAGGGTATACAGCTGCTTGGGAGTTATGTAGGTAGTTTTGCAAGGTCTTTGTTTTTCAGTACTAGGATTGGAATTCAGAATCTAGTGCTTGCTAGGCAAATGTTGTACCACTTGGGGCACCCCACTAACCCAGAGCCCTCTTTATTTTTCAGATAGGGCATCATGCTTTTGCCCCACGCCTGCCCTCTGACCGTGATCTGCCTATCTTCACCTCCTCCGTACTCTATAAGATTATAGATATGCACTACCATGCACAATTTTTTTATGCCAGGCTGATCTTGAACTGTGATCCTCCCATGTCCTCCCTGAGTAGCTGAGATTTGTAGGCAGCCACCACCATATCTGCATTCTGATCTTTCCATTTCTGAATATGATCAGAGACAACATTCTGGGGGCATAGAGTCAGGGTCCAGTGAATATCACCAGAGGTATTAAAGTGTGTGTTCATCATGAAAAGAAATTTCACACTGAAATAACGTGGGTTTTTAAAAATATAAGGTTCTTTTTCATATTTTTTAATTTTTGTGTCCATACTGAGGCTTGAACTCTGGGCCTGTGTGTTATCCCTGAGCGATTTTGTTTAAGTCTAGTGTTCTATCACTTGAACCACAGCTCTACTTCTGGTTTTTTGTGGTGAATTGAAGATGAATCTCTTGTACTTTTCCAGCATAGGCTGGCTTCCAACCCCAGTTCTCAGGTCTCAGTATTCTGAATATCTTCCCAGGATTACAGGTGTGAACCACTGGTGCCTGGCACATAATATACTCTTTTATGAATTTACTTTGTACTTTATTGGAGCCAGAGAAGATAATACAGGAATTTACATCTAATCATACATACAAGTATGATAAACTTGTTCCAGAATCTGGAGAGGACTCCATTGGAATGTCTTTTGCATCCATTAATACAGATGCAGTAACTATGGGTCAGTCAATCATGTTGTCTAATTACTCAATGTTAGTATTGGTTTAGGATCTTTCAAACTTGTTTCAGAGAATGCCCAAAGGTTGCATTATCATATGCTACATACTGTAATTTTTTATGAATAAAATAAGATAAGAAACAGACTGTATGCCCAACTTAAGCAGTTTCACATGGTTGATTTTCCAAGATTATCAACAGCTTTCTAGCTGGTATTGTACATCTTTATTTTATAAAAAAATTATTCTGTGAAAAGGTGGCTTTCCTCACTTCTGTTTCTGTGATTTGACATATTTCTAATTCCCTGTCACTGGGTATTACAAAAATCTCATCACATCTGGTCTTAGTATCTGTGGCGGGGGCATGAAATAGTTAAGAATAATAAATAGCTATATATTTATTATTGTAAATAATAATAAATAGCTGACTCAACAATTAGTTGCTAAAACAAAAACAAAACAGAAAATAACCCACACAAGATAATTTCTTTAACAGATGGATGCAGAACCCCAACGAGATGTTAACTCATAGAAAATTGTTAAAAAGCAGACAGTATCTTATTCATTTTCCCCAGGAATTTCCATCTCACCTATTTAAATTCTCACCAGTAAAGAGGAGTTTAGGGAGAATCATAAGAGAGGCATCTTTGTCCTTTCTGAAGTGACAGACAGTTAACCTTTCTTTGATCACGCTCAGTGCCTAGATGACCGCTGAACACCATGTCCCCCAGGGACTCAGCAGCCATGAGTATCCAGACATGACAGCTCCTTTCCTGGCCACTGAGCAGAGCAGTCACTCAGCCTGTGACCCCAGAGGTTTGATTTGACCAAATGCCTCAACATTGGATTGGAAAAAATAGAGTAAATCACGTAACCATTAACTTGGTTACTTACTGAAAGATCACAAGGTTGGTCCATAGTTAGACAAACATCTATACAATTAAACAACTATACACATGCACATTTATACAATGAAACATCTATGTACTTTCACTTCTTACTCATCTTTGTGTAAATGTAAGTCCCTTTCTAGAAAATTCTGATATTTTGAGTCACCGTGTTTCTGATGCAGTGTGTCTATTGTTTCATTCTCACAATCTGTAACTCAAGGGATCTCACCGATGAGGACTTGGGGAAAAATTGTAACCATTCTGCCAAGGCCTGATGTCCGCCTTACATATGGGCGTCTGAAATATCTAACACGATGTGATTTCCTGTCAGTCCAGAGTGGAGTATGGCTGCTCATCTCACAGCTGCAGGAGACCTTCAGCAGGCTTACTGTCACATATTAATGTTAGTTAGTGCAAAAAATAAATGAGCACATAGAACAAAATCTTAAGCATATGGATATTTGGGACTCTAGAGGCTAAGTATTGCTTCCAGTGGTGTGTGGGTTCTATGGAACACTTAAGAACTGCTATATTTGGAGGCTGTTGGTAGACAAGGAAAAAAAAATGGTTTACCAGTGCTCAGGCTCTTTGCCGCCTTTGTGATGTTGAAAAAAGATAAACTGGTTTTTCCCATGTCATATAGGCAGGCTCACCTCTGTCTGTTTAGATCATGCAATGATAACTCTGCATTAGCTCTTGATTACTAAGAATTATTGTCAATTTCTCGAAGGATCTTGTTGAAAGATATTACTAAAACCTCTGTTTTGCTGTCAGTCTTCTGTCTTCATGTGATACTGTTACAAAAATTTTAAGTATCTTTTATCATATTTTCCAAACCAGAATCTCTGAGGCTAGACTTTTCTAATGTATTGTAGAAAGGGCTCCGTATTTACACCCTTTTGCTATAAGCTTGACCATATGAACTTGGAGGTCATGTAGGAATGGGGATAACTAGCTTTTTGCCCAGGCTGGACTCTTCTTCTAAATTTCTGCTTACTGCAAAGCTAAAATCATAGATATTAGTCACTAGCCCTAGTTCAATTGCAAAGTGTGTGTGTGTGTGTGTGTGTGTGTGTGTGTGTGTGTGTGTTTTCCCTACGATACTGGATTTGGGCTCAGGGCCTCTTGCTTACATGGCTGGTGCTCTATCTCTTAACCAACACCTCCAATCCTATTTCTTACTGGCTGTTTTGGAGATGGAGTCTGACAGACTTTTCTACCCAGGCTGACTTTGAACCTTGATCCTCCAGATTTCAGCTTCTTGAATAACTAGAATTATAGGCATGGGTCACTAGCATCTGGCTTTTTTTGCACCCTTCTTCCTTCCTTCCTTCCTTCCTTCCTTCCTTCCTTCCTTCCTTCCTTCCTTCCTTCCTTCCTTCCTTCCTTCTTTCCTTCCTTCCTTCCTTCTTTCCTTCTTTCCTTCCTTCCTTCTTTCCTTCCTTCCTTCCTTCCTTCCTTCTTTTCTTCCTTCCTCCCTTCCTCCCTTCCTCCCTTCCTTCCTTCTTTGTGCCTGTGCTATGGATTGGCTTTAGGCCTCAAGTTCTTGCTTGGATTTTTCCACTCAGAATTGATGCTTTATCACTGGAGCCATACCCCCACTTCCAGCTTTTTTACAGAGTAATTGGAGATAAGAGTCTCTCAGATATATTCACCTGGACTGGCTTCAAACTGTGATCTTCAGATCTCAGACTCCTGAATTGTTGGGATTACCAGTGTGAGCCACAGACACATGGCTGGCACCCATTTTGTTAGTCTATAAAATAGGACAAATTTAAATTCTGTGGAAACTAATAGTATTTGCTTTAGAGGAAGAGAAATAATATTAGCACATCGGCTTGTAACTGGCCCCTCGCTCTCAAGGTAAAACAGATTTTACCATAACTCTAGGGCTTCTGAGGGTTCAGGTAAGCAGAGACCAGTTCTCTCCTTTACCTGCCTTGCCTGGTCAGCCCTGACTTCTAGGGTGTATTAACTATTCCTTGTCATTGCTCTAACATAGCCTGTGATACCAATCACTCCAAACTCAGTTGATGGCTGAAAGCCACAAACTAGACCACTTCTAAATCCCACTTCTTTTTCTCAACTGGTCTTCAGGGGCTATTAATCATATAGAGCAAGATATAGTTTCAGGAATACTACCACTGAGTTACTTTTTATAAATGTAGCTCAATGAAAGGCATCTTCATGACAAGTTCTAAAATTACCATACATCCATTTCCCTTTCTTGTTCTTTTTGGCAGTATGGGGTTTGAACTCAGGACCTCAACACCTGCTAGGCAAGTCTTAGACACCAGCTAGGCAAGGGTTCTAACCTTTGAGCCACTCCCCCCAGCATTTTCACATCCTTTGTATTTCAAATAGAATCTTATGTCTCAATTTTTGTCAGATTCAGCCGAGATTATGGCTTTCTTATTTATGCTTTCTCCTTAACTGGGATGATGATACACATGCACACATTGCCCAGCTTTGTTGTTGTTGTTGTTGTTGTCGATATAACTTTCTGCGTAGGACGGCTAATAACCCGACTTTCCTCATCATTCCTGTGTGTTTAGCTACTTCTTCCTGTGTGTTTAGAGAGAACTTCAAAAGCCCAAGGTTTAGCATACATGCTATTTCCAAACCTTGTTCTCACCCCTTTTTTGGTCCCTCAGGTTTGGTCCCTTAATGCAAATACAAACAACCAAGAAGTATTGATTCGCCCTCACCTCTCAGACAGTTTAGTGTTCACTTTCTTAGAGGCTGGGTATGGCTTCCCTCTGTCTGTGGCACAGTGGCAGAGGCACCTTGCCAATTCAGTTGTAATACTTGAACACTTTTCCTTTCATTGTCTGGGCTTGATTTATCCCTGCATTTCCCTGCTTCCATCAATATAAAAATACTGAAAGGTTCACATCGATTTTCTTTCTCAAAACATGAAAGGTCTGCTTTTCAGAGTTCAGTATTTCCTAAGGAAATATCTCTGATCAATATGCATAAAGAATTAAAGGGAGACTTTATACCTCCCCCTTCCCCATTCTGATTGTCAGTAACTCACAGCAACCTGTTTACCCACTTGGAGTCATCCCAGCAGAAAATGTTAACAATTGTAATTATCACCATTATGCAGAATGTTCAATTGTACAATCAATATAATTGCCAAATGGAAATTATGCAATAAATATAATTGCTGATTTACTCCTGTGCAGTATTTCAGTAGTACTTCACGTTTATTTTGTCCTTTAATTAGTAACAGGTATAATTACAACACTGCTCAGAGCTGATGCTGAGTATTTGCCTAGAGTGGGCATACGGTAGCATTATTGAGGGAGGATCTGTGTGACTCGTTGTTTTTTTAATATTGCCTGAGGGCACTACATAGCCCTCTCTAGGATCCCCAAATTTAGATGACCTTGGGACACACTGGAGGTAAATTCCAGGCCAAAGATGCCCTTCAGTGCCTTAAATTCACAACTTTGCTGTCACCCTTCTCTGAGGAACCCATTGTATGAATTCTTTATGTGTCTTGATGAATGTGGCTACCTCTGCATTCAATAAAGATTTATTGAGATCTGATTATTGGTATTGTCTACTTTCAGTAGATATTTAATGAAGGAGAGAGAAATAAAGTTGACAATCTGGGAGAGAAAAGCTGAGATTACAAGCAAGGCAAGTCCAGAGGTAAGACATTTAGGATGATTACTGCTAAGAAATGTTAAGAAGAAAAGTGACTGTAACCTAATGATGTCTTTGATGGGTGGTCAGAGAGTCTTCTCTAAGATATGACACTTGATTGGAGACACAGGTGGTAGGCAGGTGTGCAGGTGGAGCTTATAGTCATTATAGGAGTTTTCAATGGCAATAAATTTCAGAGCAAGATGGCAGTATGTCATGGAAGAAGAAAGGGGAAGACAGGGAAAAAGGGCTCAAGAGAGAAAGGAAAGGAGAGGAGAATGGCTGTGAGATATAATGGAAGACGTAGTTAGGAAGTGGGCTAAGTTGAGAGATCATAAGTAATTGGAAGTTTACTACTGGTTTCTATGTGCAGTAGAAAGCCAGTGGAGGGTTTGTGCATGGCACTGACATAGCTGGATTTACACAAGAAGAATCCCATGTGATAAACAGATTGCAGAAGAACAATAGGTGAAGAAGAGGAAATAGAGAGAAAATTATTAGAGGACCAGTAGGAGTTGCTTAACTTGGGATTGTCCCAAAGAAAATGGAAAGAACTGGGATGGTTACAAGAACATGGGGGAGGTGGAATTCTCCCATGTGTGTGGATGAGGATGGTCAAAGCACCCCACCATTAGAAGTGAATAGTCAGAAAAGGAGCGGAAGAGGAAGACTGAAAACTCCTGAATATCCTGAAGTCACAGCTGCAGATATTAACACGTGAGTCAATAGCACTGAGATGGAAAAACCCATGGGCCATACTGACATAGACATCAGCAACAAAGAAAGAGAAGATGTTCAAGGGCTAAGTATGAGTCTTTATATCATTTAGGGATCCCATAGTGAAGAAGAGCCCACAAAGGACATTCAAAAAGGACTATGAGTGAAGTTGATCACACATTAGGAGTTGTACTACCCAAGAGACTGGACTGAGGGAGCCTTCGTTGCTGAGACGTTGCTTGAAAACACAGAAGTGAGTGCATGGTCTTTGGACTTGACAATGGAAAGGCTTCCGGCGACCTTGGGAGAAGCATTTCTATGGACGCCTGTGTGACAGGTGTGGGTGGAAGATGAAAGCAGAAATGAGGACATGAAGACATCCTTCAGAGATGGTTTTATTTCCAAGAGTGACGAAGAACAAGAAGTTCAGCTGTAGGTGGAAGGGACCCAAGGGTCAAAACAAAGCTGTCGGATATTTTGGTAGGCAGGTTAAGTGTGAAGAATGAGAAATGGATGTTGGAAGATCAGAAGGAAACTATCAGGGGAACAACAAAGTCCTTGAGCAGATGAGGCATGCGGCCCCGAGTGTAAAGAGAAGAGGCTTCCACAGACGCTCAGCCTCCTCTGTGAAGAGGGAAAGTCAGGGTGGAGGCACAGATTCAGGAAGGTCAGTCCATGCTGCAGTGGGAGGACTGTGGATGCCTCCCCGTAGTTCGTGATCGAAAGGAGAGAGACATGTCGTACACGGCTCACTGGGATGAGTCAGACAAAGGTCTGAACAGACAGAAGCCGCTACTGGGAGAGGGCCCTGGTGGGCGGACTCAGCCCACCAGCATTTGACAGAGGAGGTGGCATCTGACTTAGGCCTTCAATAATACATGCATCTATGCTGTTATTTCACTTAAACATCATCAAGTGTATATCTCTATCCATCTCCATCCCCATATCTATATCTAGATATCGTTTTTTTTTTGGAAAGCCTCCTGCAAAAGATTATTATAGCCATAAAGACTGAGGAAGATCCAGGTTGAGCTTATTCCAAGGGACCCATGTTGTTCTCCAAACAGTAAATTTCCCCTTAGGTATGATACCTTTGTCAATTTCCTGTTCTCTTTTTAAAGCACCTCTATCTTCCCAGGGCTGATTTGAAATTATTTTCCAAGATTGAGATTCAGTATCTTTCTTCCAGAAAACTTTCCATACCCATCTCTCAGATGCCACTTAATAAGACTTGTTTAGATATATTGGTACCGGAGCAAGGAGGAAGGTTTGGTTTGCTACACATGACTAAAAGAGATCATAGCCATTTAAGGTCTCAGGCAAGAGTAATTAGCTGAGCTCCAGACTGCCAGAGTAGAGTGCTCAAAGAGCATAGTGTTTGAAGTCTTTGAAAAAAAATCCTTGTTCCTATGTTTCTGTGGATTTGGCAATAGAGTCTAGGTTTCTACATTGTGGAAAGTCATCTTGATGGACACAGTTCTTCCTAGGGTTGTTATGAGTGCAACATTAACACTCTTTTATTAAACATGAAGTACCTCCTCAGGGTCAGGTACTCTTGCATTATTCGAAATACAATCATGTAAGGCATAGACTATTTCCTATATGGCAGTGTGTGTCCTTAGCCTTGTGCTAATATAGTTCATCTTCCCCAATCAAAGTTGATGCTGTCATTGTGCTGGTGGCTGGCAATATTATCAACAGCAGGAGACCAGTCCCACTCAGTGATTTCTGAATCAGGTTGGATGTGTCCTGATGGATATGAACTTTGAGTAACAAGTATTTATTCAGCACCTGACACCAACAGGAGATTACCAACTGGTCCAGGGGAATCACTGGAGCTATTTATAGGTGGTTTACTCATTATCCCGTGGAAGAAAGAGAAGAACCAAATAATACAATAATGAAACCTTTCTGCTTACTTTTCACAAGGAATGGAAGGATAGAGACAACAGAGGACTTGAGTGGGCTAGATTTCTAACACTGTCTGATCTGATTCCATCTTTACAACAACGGTATGAGGAAATGTCGCACCCAAAGTCTCACAGTTAATTCCCTGATGTGCTTCAGATTAACATCAGGAAAGGGGATCTCCGAAGGTCTTTCTCTTTCTTTGTTTTCTGAGGTAAAGCTGAAGGAGCTCCTTCTGTGGGCTCAGCTGAGCACGGAGAGTTTGGAGGTGAGGTCCAACAGGCTCTGAAGGAGAAAATAGGCATCTGCTTCCTATTCCGCCAAGTTCGGTTTCAGTGGGACATGCAAATTGTGTTCTGAGGTGAACCTGATGAGCTTGGTGACATCTAAACAACATCACAGTCAGGACCACTAGAGCAGAGGACCTGCAGGAAGACCTAAACCTCATGTCCTGGTGGAGGTAGGCTAGTAGGCAGAATTTAAATAGCTCATTAAGCAAGTAACAATAAAAAACAATTTAGAATTATTTTCTTGCCACACAAATGTGGTTAAATAGTTGTCATTTGGTTTTTTTCTTTCTTCTACTGGATAATGAATAAATTATGTACAAATAGTTCCAATGATTCCCTGGACCAGTTTATAATCTCCTGTTTGTGTCAGGTACTGAGTAAATATGTGTTACTCAACAGTCCATTATTCTTCATGATGATTTAGTAACTTTCCAAATGTTCCACATCTTGAGATTCACAGAAAATCCTGTGAGAATCTACTCACTGCTTAAAAAATAGTTACCATTTTGATAAGTAGGCTTTCAGTACTAATTACCAAGAGGACAGATCTGGAGCCAGACATGGTGATACATTCCTGCAATCCCTGTACTTCGGAGGTTCAAGCAGGCGAATGTCTAGTAGGAGACCACCCTGAATTACACAGGAAGATCCTTACTTAAGATAAAAATGAAAATAGAGTAAACCTGGAAAATTTGATCTTTTTCAGCAGGAGACTTGTGAAGAAGAAGAACATAATGATTATTTACCAAACAACATAATAGGGCTGGATGCATGCCTCAGAGATATGGCACCATGAGTTAAAACCCCTGCACATCTCTCCACAAAAAGATAAACAAACCATCACAAAAGTAATCACTCAGAATACCCATGAAAGGTTACAGAATTTACAGCAGAGTTTTCTAGAAAATGGGAAACAAAATACCTTTCACTTCACATCAGTTTAACATCTATTCCTTTGTCAATCAGGCTTCATGTGAGAAAATTTATTACTGCTAAATATTTAGACTTAGGCAAGATGTAGCCTGTGTTTCATAAGAATATCAAATTTAAAGAGGAAAATAATTAACCTACTTGCCAATATAAGACCAACAAAAGGAAAGAAGCTTATTTTTTAATATTTGATGTACAGAAGGGTTACATTTACATAAGCAAGGCAATGAATACATTTCTTTTCTTTTTTTATTGTGAAAATACCATACAGAGGGGTTACAATTACATGGGCAAGGTAATGAGTACATTTCTTATCAAACATTGTTGCCTCCGTCTTTGTTTCCCCTTCCCATCCCTTCCCATACCAGCCCCCCACCCCTACTCCCTTTCCCCCCTTCCCCCTCAAAGTTGTAAAGTTCCTTTTTTCAACATAACTTCTTTTTGAACAATGTTACCTCTTCCCTTGTTTTCTCCAAGCTTCCCTCTTCCCAATTCCCCTGCCCGCTAAGTTGTAAAGTTCATTTCCAACATAAGACATAGCTAGCAAGATCAATAGAAAGCCCATGGATTGGGAGAAGATCTTCACTAGCCATACAACAGACAAGGGTCTCATATCTAAAATATACTTCGAATTCAAAAAATTAAATCCCCAACAACAAATCCTCAAAGAAACAACTGCCTGATTAGTAAGTGGGCTAAAGACTTAGAGACTTCTCTCAAGAGGAAATAAGAAAGGCCAATAGACACATGAAGAAATGCTCAACTTCTCTAGCCCTAAAAGAAATGAAAATCAAAACAACATTGAGATTCCACCTCACCCCAGTTAGCATGGCTATAATCAAGAACTCTAATAACAACAGATGCTGGAGGGGATGTGGCCAAAAGAGAACACTAATCCATTGTTGGTGGGAATGTAAACTTGTTCAACCACTTTGGAAAGCAATATGGAGGTTCCTCAAAGGACAACATAGTATCTAGTGACAATTACTGTTGCATTGGTTCACCCTTTGTCCCACTGTTCCTGTGGTTCCCCTTTCATTCTTCAAATCAGACAAAGGGTACTGCAACACAAAAAACTGACCACAGGAAATAAATCAGAGGAAAAAAAGAAAGGAAAAAAATGCAAAGAGTATACTAAATGCAACAACAACAAACCAATAAATAAATTGTCCTCGTTTCCATATCTTGTAGTTCATTATGATTAGCATCATTTTATGTGGTACATAGCTGTGGAGCCATTGTGCTAGGACTATCCTAAGTATATACTAATTATTACAAATGAGGGAAACTATGGAGCCTGTATTTCTTTGCGTCTGGCTTACTTCAAGTAATATGAATTTTTTCCAAGAATAGACAGACTTTTGAACACTTATTGAGAACCTATCAGGGATGTAGAATTGTTTTCATTTTAAAGAGATGAAGCTGTGTGATTTGTTCCCATTTACACAGGTATGGAATCATGCATAAGGCTCAAATACATTCATGTTTCATTCTCAAACCAGTTCTCTAGCCTCTAGATTATCTAAGACAATGAGTTAGTGATTTTGCCGTAGAGAGTGAGATGAGAAAGCTTTGAGGAAGATGTGGCATTTGACTTACGTAGAATGAAGAGTTGGGCCCATGGAATTTTAGAACACTGTCATTCTAGACTGTCCATTTGTTAAGTTGACAGACAAAGGAATGTGTGGGGCTTAATTGTTTTCCCCCTGAAATAGTTGATAAACTAAAGAAGAAAGAAAAATTCAGTGTTCAGTCATTGCAAGGCTCATTGACCATTTTTCAGAGGAAAATTCTATAGTTACCTTTTTGGCTCCTGTGTTCAAGGAACAGCTATTACTAAGTGAACTCCCATTCCTTTTTATTTTATAAGTCATACCACCTGTCTTACCTGGAAACAGATTGCCAATGTGATTTTGGATAAAGCAAGTGACCATTGTGACTGGGATGCCGTGATTCACATGTCTCTTAGGTGAATCAGGATCAAGGGCTTAAATGATAGGTTGTCTACTCAGGGAATTGTGGACTCTGGTTTTGTTTATCCCAGCGTCCCTTTGACAGATAAAGAGGACTCTGTCTGCTAAAAGCCCATTTCTAAAAGTCTCCTGGACTAAAATACACTTGTACAAAACAGTATAGTAAATTTTTTTGTGTGTGTGAAATTACTGTATAGAGGAGTTACAATTACATGGGCAAGATATCAAACATTGTTGCCTCCTCCTTTGTTTCCCCTTCCCAATACCTTCCCATCTCCCCCGCTCCAACACCCCCCAACCCTCGCCAAAGTTGTAAAGTTTGTTTTTTGACATAACGACTTGTACATCTCATTGCTGCAATGGGTCCACCTGTATCCCTAGTTAAATGATTTGTTTTTTCCCTTCCCCTCCACAAATTATACCAACATCAAATACAGTGAAAGCAGGGGTTATACCATGGGGGAGGGACATACAAAGCAACATAGAAATCATCTTATAAATATGTTAGAAACAATTGCATGAAAGAAAAAAACATTTGAATATTTTCTTGGGGTTCATTTCACCTAACATCAACTTATCTGACTTTTTCTGCTTGACTCAGACATATACTAGTTATTGCAAATAAGGGAAATGATGGGACCTACGTTTCTTTGGGCCTGGTTTATTTCACTTAATATAATTTCTTATTGTGCATGGCATACAAAGAAAGGGATGTAGTAGATGAATTGCAAGAATTGGAGGAAGACGTGAGCATCAGGATGAAGACAGTCTATTAACTGGGAATAATTTGATTATTTTGAGCAGAAAGAAATAACAGTTACAGCTGGGATTTCGAAAGACCATCTGAAGTCATGTGTAGGAAGGATTGTGAGGAGAGGTGTGGAGAGTGAGGGAGCAGACAGGACACTGTTGCAGAAGAACAAGCAAATTCAGATGAAATCAGAGATGAGAGCAGAGAGCTAGCGTGGCTTGTTGATGACCACTCATTTGGAAGAGTTTTCCATTTCCACAGAAATGAGCATGGGATTAGAAATATAATTTTTAAAAGCCATCTCTTACACCTGGCAAGGTGAGGGCATAGTGGGATTTGGAGAATGTTCAATAGTATCTGTGTCATGGGTGAAGCTGGGCAATAGGCAGATGGAAAGATGGGTAACTTTGAGGACATATGAGAATCTTAGAGAGCACGAGCATTTTCCCCCCAGCTTTACTCCATTATCTCACCTCATCAAGTTGCCCCCTACTGTCCAGCTCATCCTGGCTCAAAATTTAAGGTTATTTTGGTTTCCTCTATTGTAATTTTCATAAAGGCCCAGTCCCACCAACTTCAGTCCTGTGACACCTATTCTTTTTCTTCTGATAGATCCTTGGCCTGAGATACTAGTAAAATCCATAGAAATCAATGAGAATTGTTGAAAGGAAGCTCTAGAGAGAATGTATAGTCAAAGACATGAAAGCAAGAAGAAGTGTTGTGAAGGAAAAGTAAAAAGAAGACTCAGTAACAGGAAAGAAAAAGTCTGCAGTTTCCCTGAAGAGAGTTCAGGAAGAGAACAAGCAAAGGGATCTATGATCGAAAATGCCAAATTCAAGAAGAGAGGAGAGGCCATGAGGAACGTTCATGCTTTTAATCCACATCCATAGTAGAGTAAGGAGGATAGGAGTCATTGAAGGCTGCAGAGACATTACGCAGAGGAAGGTTCTGAGTGCAGATGGGAATCCCTTTCATCACCTCCATATGCACATCCCTATCAACTTCTACTATTTCAATGGTCTCCTTCCAACCTTCCTAAGAGATCTTGCTTTCCGGACCTTCTCCGCACTCTTCACTTTTACAATTCCAGAAAGAGTTCTTCCATTCTTTCTAAATTTACACTCATCAGTGAGAGTGAAATCTCATTATTCATCAACATTGTCTCGTTGATGATTCCAATAGCAATGGTCCCTCCAAAAGCATTCTTCTCCAAACATATGAAACCTCTATTCACCACCCACATTCCATGTCTGCCCACTTTTCTTCTTTATAGCTAAAACTCCTGTGCATTCTGACCCCCTTGTAAGACTAAGAAAGTGGAATGTCTCCTTGCTAAATAAGACATTGCTATTCACCTTTTTGCTCTCAAAGAATATCACCTTCATTTCCCCTGAGCTTCACAGCAGGAAGTCCTATACAGGAGGCATGAGCTGGGCCCTTCTAGTCCACTGATAGCTCATCTGGAAGTTTGTGTGCTACAGGGTTAGTATTCCCACTTATCAGATAGATTTCCCTTATTTCCAGTCATCTCTCCCAAGGCAGTCATCAGACTGCCCCCCTATCCCCCGCTTGAAAACTATTTACTGTTTTCCGTTTGGTTTTCCCTTGTGGGGAGCTGAAAGGATCATTTGCTTTCCCATGTTAGCACTCATTGACTGTTCATCAGTGAAATTATGCTCCACAAAATGATGAGGAAACAAGCTGAGAACTGCCCCCACCAGACAACGCTTCCACTGTACAAACCTCTCAGCAGGAACTTCCACAAGCCTACATGGCTACATCATCCGTAAGTGATTATCATCTTCTGGGACCACTGTTGAACACTGCGATCTTGTGGTTGGCTCAGACTTCATCAAGAAGTGTAAATCTGCATTTTGTAGCTATCTCAATGACTTTTACACCAAGCTACATAGTTACATATGTTTACCCACTTTTATGCTATTCTGTATGCTCCTTTATGAAGAAATTATCACCAAGTAGGATAAAGGAATACAGTTGGAAAATTAATGTTACATGGTCCATGTGCAAGATATATGCCCATATTTAATCTCGCTTAAGCCTCAGACAAAATTCATGAGGATGGTGTTATTATTTCTATTCCACAAATCAGTTTAATCTCAGAGAGACTCAGGAAGAAAGTCACTGCTGTGTTGTTCCTTGAGCCTCACAGATTTTATTCTCAGGGGCTAACCCCTTGCTCTGTCCTAATTGCTTTGGACAAAGGGAGGAAACTGTTGGCGGAGCAACAGGCTTTCCAGATGAGCTGCTGAGATACACGACCTTTACATTTTTTCCTCAACTGGATGTGTCTGGTTGTCTCCTGATTGTAGTGCAATCAGTGTGTTTGTCCTGGCTGAATGAAAGAGTTCCCAGAAAACCTTAATTCAGATTATTATCAAGATTTAAAAAAATAATTTTTTACACAGATTGAAAAGATATCCCAAGATCCTCAAGGGGAAAAATTTTGTATTTATTTCTACTTAGAGTTCAGTCAGTAGGAAAGAGCAGGGACCATTTACTACTGGATGGGTCTGGACATGCTAGTTCAACTTTCTGTGGCAAATATAACTCCTTGTATATAATAAAGGATGGAAATCATACCCATAGGAATTTGAGGGGGTGATCAGGCTCAAATATATATATATATATATATATATATATTCATAAATGAATACTCATATATATATATATAAATGCACTCATAGAATGTTGCCTAGCACTTAGGAACTTCTCAAAAAAATTGCTGTCATTTTTTTGTAAACCTTTAGTAAAGCTATGTAAATAAATTATCAGTGATAACCTGTGATGGTTTTCATATATATTGTTAGCTCAGGATTCTAAGGTCTGAGAATCGAGGTTCAAAATCAGCCAAAGCAGACACAGCTGACTTATCACCAATTAATCAGAAAAGAGTCAAAAATGTAGACATGGATCCACTGGTAGAGTGACAGTTTTGAGTGGAAAAAGCTAAGGGAGAGTGCAAGGCCCAGAGTTCAAGCCCAAATACTGGTGCAAAAAGAAAAGCCACATACAAACAAACAAAAAACCCTCACTTTTAGCAAGTGTCTGTCAATTGATTTCTAATTTAACACTTCTTCTAGTATCTGACCATTTATTATTTGGAAAACAGTTTATATGCACCTTCTTATCTAACTCAAATGATCAATTAGTAACCATTGTTTGATAGGTGAGAACCTGGATCATAATAAGTTTTCAAGTGGACCTGTTGCAACAATGAGAACTACAAGTTGTTATGTCGAATATGAACTTTACAACTTTGGTGGGGGGGGCGGGGATAATGGGAAGGGATGGGAAAGGGAAACAAAGGAGGAGGCTACAATGCTTGATAAGAAATGTACTCATTATCTTGCCCATGTAATTGTAACCCCTCTGTACAGTATTTTAACAATAAAAAAATTTAAAAAAAACATATAGGCCAAGTGCTGGTGACTCACTACAGTAATCTTAGCTACTCAGGAGGCTGAGATCTGAGGATCACAGTTCAAAACCAGCATGGATAGGAAAGTCCATGAGACTCTTATCCCCGATTAACCACCAGAAAACTGGAAGTGATGCTGGAGGTCAAGTGGTAGAGAGCTTGCCTTGAGCTGAAGAACTCAGGGACAGTGCCCAGTCCCAGAATTCAGGCCCCACAACCACCACCACGAACAACAACAAAAATTCATAGAGGAAAACAATGTAAACAGGGTTGTTTGGAGAGAGGCATGTCTAACATGTAAGGCTTTATGGTTTGAGCTTTAGATTAAGGGATTATTCACATAGTTTATAGTCTTTCTAGTGCCATTGGATATGATATCCCAGGCTTTTACCTGGATTCTGCTTTTACTCCAACCAACCATTTCAAAGGGAGATCCATGATAAGCCACTAGAATGAACAGCAGATTACAAAAATGAAAGAAAATGCTGTTATTGAATGTTTACTATAAGACACTTTAATTTCATCCTAACCGCTCAGCAGAGTCTAGAGGCCATCCCTCTTTGGTCTTTCTAGAGTAAATATTTGCAATAAAAAGGAAAATATTTAAAATTCAGAGAAAGAAAAATAAACCTCCTACAGGACAGTCAGTGCTAAATGATTATTTTAAAACATATAACCTTCTAGCTTTTAACAAATTCATCACAGAGATAAAGCAATACAGTTTCCTACCTCCTAACAGTTTAATAAATATTACTAAAATATGGCAACTGCCACCATGGCTCATTAGCAAGCTGTTTGTGTAATATCGAGTTATCTCGAATTGTTAAGGGGAGTTGGATTGTCAATGTAATAAACACAGTAATCTCTGAAGAAAGTCAGAAACATATGGTCCATAGTCATCAGCTAACCCCAGGGGATTGCACCGGAATTTCTTTTCATGCCATTACATGACTTTGAGAGGAGAGATGGAGAGACAAAAGTGCGGGAGGAATGACTGGGAGAAAAGAGAAGCATTGATTATGCAAATCATAAAATCTCACTTGGAAGCAAAAATCCAAAAGTCCAAATTTTGCATATTCAAGGGATCTGTTAAAATAAAAACTCAACATGGCAACAGAAGAAATTTCCAGACTATAAATTCTGAATCTCACCACACACACATCCACACGCAGCTAAAATTAACCATTATGGGCAATGGCAGTAAAACACTGCAGGAAGCATGCTATTGGGCCATGTGGATGAGCCAAATGTCACTTTACCAGAATCAAGTGGTTTTTGAACATCATTGAATTACTTTACTTTCTCAAGTGTACATATGAATTAAACCATCATTCTTGAAAAGAATCTGATGTATCTTGTAATTGAAAGAAGCAGACTTTGTCCAAGTTAAATTTGTTTCAGTAGAATAATGCAAATTGAACAGCATTTGTCAATTCTCATTTGCATAAAAGAAGAAATAGATACAGTAAAAACTTTAACAACCAGTCTGCACCCTAGAAATGTGTGATACAACAAAAATTAGTTGTTGTTCTCTGCAACCTGGGACAGCATGACAGGGATACTGGAACCGAAGAAATGAGAGCAGAAAAGAGTTAAGCAAGCAGGGAGCCCGAGGATTCAGTGCTCACCAGCTCCTGAACCCCAAGTTCCCATTAAGCTAGCCTGTTTGTCTAGCTCAATACAGGGAAAGTTTCCATAAGTACAGCAGAAAACATCCAGGCATAATTCCAACCTCTGTTCTACCTTATCTGCCTTTCAAGGTCCAGCTCTCAGCCCTTCCACTACTGCTAAGAAAGTGGCCTCCCAACCTCTCAACCATCTCCAGAGTCATCTGCTTCAATCTGCCAGGACCCAGTTCTCAGACTTGTGAGTTTAGAAAAGGCAGCCTTCCAAGCTCTTAACCCTTTTCAGGTCTCATAGCTCAGCTCCAGAGTTGCCTACAATTAGTGGCAGGGCTTTGGTGGCTAATGCCTGAGCTCTGAGGATCTGTTTGAAATCAGTCCAAGTAGATAGATCCAAGAGATTCTCATCTCCAAATAATAAAAAAAGGCAGGGAGGTGAGGCTTAAGTGGTAGAGCTTTAGCACTGAATGAAAGGCCTAGAAGGAATGAGAGGCCCTGAGTTTACTCCTGGGGTCTGGCACATAAAATGAACAAAAAATGGAAGGAAGAGAGGAAAGAAGGAATAGGGAATAAAGCAAAGAAGGAAGGAAACAAGAGAAGGAGCAGGAAAAAAATAATTTAATATGACCAATAAATACTGAATAACTCAGCATTGTATGTTAAGCCTGACTGTTGTTGGGGCCATAAAATGGTTAGGGAGTACTTTTTATTGTGGTCTTTTACTTAGTACTATTGTTATCTCAGGGGTACAGTTTTAAGATGGTTCAAGAGGACATGTTACTTCATTGTTTTGAGTCATTTGAAAAATTTCTAAGATTGTATTCTATCAGTTGTCTGTATATATTTGTCTATTTTATTTTTTGCTAAGGTCCTTTCAGTTTAACTGTTTAGCAAATGTCTGGATATATTGTCAGTCTCTTCCTTTCCCTCATATAAGGCCAATCTTTAGGTCACAAAACTTCATGAAGGCCATTAGAGGCTCTCACCTCTAATCTTAGCTACTCAGAAAGCTGAGATCTTAAGATCTCAGTTCAAAGCCAGTGCAGGCAAGAAAGTCCATGAGACTCTTATCTCCAGTAAACCACTAGAAATACAGAAGTAGCACTGTGGTAGAGCTCTTGCCTTGAACTGAAGAGCTAAGGGACAGCGCCCAAGCTCAGAGTTGTTCAAGCCCCATGACCAACCAAAACCAAACAAACAAAAAACTTCATGAAGGCTTTGTGAAAATTGCATGAATACTGCAAGCATGAAAAAAAAATTATAAGTAATACAAAAAAGTAAAAACCATAAATATATATATAATATAATATATATAAATGCTTTTTCATAAATATATTGTTGTTAATTTTGTGATCTATCTATATATGTATGTATCACATTGAGTGGTTTTGTATAGAAAAATGCATAGAGGTTTTTCATAGAGGAACCAAAATTGGCATAAATAAAGATTACAAAGACAGAATTAATGCCATATTTATTTAGACTCAACCAGACTCCTGTCAATGAATTTTTGTGCTGATACTGAGACTGCAACTTAGAGCCTGGTTGCTTTCTCTTAGCTTTTTCACTCAAGAGTGGTGCTCTACCAGTTGAGTCACCTCTATTCTTCCAGATCTTTTTGTGTGTGTATGGAGATAAAAATCTCATGGATTTTCCTCCCTGGGTTGGCTTCCAACCCAGAAATCCTCAGATTTCAGCCTTTAGAGCAGTGAGGATAGTATGTGTGAGCTATTGACATCCTTCTCAATAGATATGAGTTAAGGTAAAATGATTGAAGACTGGTTCCCATCTCACAGAATTTTCTTGAAATTGTTTTATATGGAAACAGCCTACCTTGTGTGATTGCAATGTGAAGCCCTCCACCTAGAAGGCTGCTACATGGTTTGAAGCTTAAATATAAAGCAAATTCAGTGAGGTGCCAGGGTGGCAGCCTGCTAGAGTACCATATCAGGAGGAAGGAGGAGGGGAAAGAAAGGGTTGTGTGGAGATTGGACTGTGTGAAGGGGAAGACTTCAAATTTTGGGGCTGGAGGAGCACAGGGTGCCTCAAGAAGCAATGTATTGTGTTGAATAATTCATGATGCAGTACTAATTTTGACTCTGGGGAAAATTGCTTTCTCACCTTGCCAAAAACTAGGCAATGAGACCAAAAATCAACACGGATGTTAAATGGGAGGGAAGCAAGGGCTTTAAATCAACGAGATAGCAAAATGACAACCTGTTTAAGGTTGCAAATATTATCAGACCATAGGAATTAGACATGTTAAGCTTGACCTAAAGATGAACATAGGTGTGCACTTAATGATTGCAGAGAAATAATGAGTATTGTATAATTATTTTCAGAAATGTCTAGTTTGTGATATTGCAGAGACTTCCAGTGAGAAAGGAATATCATTTGTGTATTGCTGGCAGTTGGTGTAAACTGGCTGCATGTCTTCCTATAGCATATCATTTTTTGTGCTTACGGGATCATATGGTTGCCAGAAATGACCTTTAAAGCTAATTAACAGGGCTACCATAAATATGGAACATGATAAATGCTAATATTTATTAGCTCCATAAAATACAGATGATCTTCCTCATCTTCACCCTTCAGATGAAAGTAAAGTAAGACTACTTCTGAAATGTAACCTTAGAAAGGCTGTCACACATTCATTTATTTCTTTTCATTAATGATGAGAAAGAACTATGCATGTTAGTAAACAAAGACCACTGGGTCATTTTTAAGCCACTAACCAAACTTTAGGAATTTCCACTCACAAAGAACTTTAGTTAGAATGTGGCTCCTACTCTTCCTTCTCTTTAACATGTTCAAAGAGCCTCTCAGCAAGTAAGTGCCTGAATGAAGATGTTTAAGGTGAAGTCTTTTCTCCTCTTTACTCATTTTGCTTGTTTAATTTGTCAAGGGAAAGCTAGTAGTAGCTCAAAACAGTAGAAAGGCGTTGCTGGCAGGCAGGGCAAAGCACTCCCACCAGAGACTGAATACACAGGCTCAGGGTGTGCACACAGGGGGGTCAAGGTCCCTTGAGACAGGAGGATTTCCAAACATCACCTACTGGCAAAGCTGAGGATATCCCCTTAGTGGTTTGTGGCATATGGTGTGGCTGATAGAACAATGGGCTTTGGGACTAGCTGGAAATAATAGTTGACAAAAGCTACATGAACAACAACAATACAAAAAAAAATCCAGTAGAGTGTGCATAGTGGTTCATTGGCTGCAATTTCTGTCTTTTTTGAAGACAAGTGCAGGTTGGCTGCACCAGGCATATTTTGAGAGAATGACAACATAATCTTCCCCAGAAACCTATATACACTATCTCTTGGGGGGACAAGGAGCTCTGCTGACTGACAGACTACTGCCTGTTCTGCAGTAGACTCTGTTTTGGTCAGTGTTGATTGGCAAAGTCTAATATCAGACAGCATGGCTGCTGGTTCCAAGCCTTCCTGAGCTCTTCAATCCTGGGTAATTCACTTCCATCTTCTCATACGGAAAAGGAAGGTTTCACTGTCATCTATTTGACATGGTTTGAACTCACAAATACTCCAGACACTTGTGCTGAGGATCGGAAGGGAAACTCCTGGTACACAGACATCCAAGTGTGTTCCTGCTGTAGTCCTCTAATCCAAACACATTGTGGAAACTCAAGGAGATGCGAAGTAAAAGGCCAAGAGTAGCACCAAATAAATGCATATTCCCACAGTACCAATGTAGGATCTTTCATGTTAACCACTCTTTTGTAAGTGATATGTGTTTCACAATGTAAAACTTTCTAACTTTCTAAGTTACATTTTCACAGGGGATAACTTACTGGATTTTCACAACTCAGATAAAGAAATGGGACTTTTCTGTCATTGTAAAGGACATGTCATAGCAATGCTTGGGCTGGGTGATCAGATCAATGGTGGAATATTGCACAGCATTAGGTATAGTGCATAGGCATTGCCCAATATTAATGTCGGGATAGCAAACTGAGCATGTAGGTATCTCTCTCTCTCTCTCTCTAGTCTGCCAGTTAGAAACATTTACATCAACGGTCTTCAAATATTTCTAACATACAATATTATACACAATAATGTGTGAAAAATCAGTATATGTGCAGTTCATTTATAAATTAGCCATACATGGCAGAATGACTTTTCTATACTGTGTTTTATAGTGTTTTATATATGTATCCATGTATGTTTTCTATATTATGTTATATATGTTATCCATATATATCAATATGTACTATATAGCAATATGTGTTGATAAAGAAATAAAATTAATATATTAATATATGTGATATGAATATATTATGTATGTTATATAAATATATAACATGGTATCTATTATGTTATATAATTATATATTATATTGCTATGTATAAAATATTTATATATAATAATATATTAAACAAAAATTCACGCAAGGTAGCTGGACCTTGAAGTATTGAAGGGGACCAGGGAGGGATGTCAAGGGAAGGGAGCAGACAAATGGTGAAAAGAAAGGTGGAAAAACACAGTCATACTAGTCAATGTACATACGTGAAAATGTAAGCAGAAAAACCGAGGGGATGGGTGAGCATGTAAGAGATGAGGGAGAATGATGAAAACGGTGACACTGATCAAGGTGCGTTACGTTCATGAACTGACAATGTGTGTGCAATTACTTAAAGATAATTGATGTATAATAAAAAGATGCTCAATTTTTAAGATGATTTGAATAAAAGTTATATTGCAAACTTTGAGAATTTATTCCTACATCTCATGAGATTATACAGACATAGCTACCCATATGGAAATGCACTGGGGCAGACTGGTTGAACTCTATGGGGTATACTATTCCAAGTCCGGAATCTGATTTGAAAGTGAGAAGAGTGTTTGGGCTTTGGAGATCAGGTCCAACCAGCAAATGAATTCAGTCATGCTCAGTGAAGAACGTGCATTTCATAAGCAAGGCAAAACAAATATAGATGCCCCACCCTTTAGGCTCAGCCATAATGCATCCTCTTGAGTTCAGGACAGGAGCAATGGTCCTAATAGGATTTCTTCCACTCAATTGAAGGATGTGTATGTCTTCGAGCTGGAGAAGGGATAGAGCCTTCCTTGAAAACTTGTGGGCTTTGGGCTTGATGAAGAGGAATGAATAGCTCTAGTTAGCCAATGGTCTAATCATCAGCCCATTGCTCTGCTTCTCTGGCCTGGCTATAGTCTGCTATTCATCCAAGCAGGTTGTCTAACTGTATACCTTTTGGTGAGAGACTGTGTCGTGGTGAGAAAACCAGGTAGTTGATCCAGTTCCATCATACCTGTTGCAAGTTTATTTTCATTCCGTGTGTGTGTGTGTGTGTGTGTGTGTGTGTGTGTGTGTGTGTGTGTGAGTGTGTGTGTGTGTGTGTATGTGTGTGTTTCTACTGGGGCTTGAACTCAGGGCCTCACACACTCCTTTACCTTTATTGAGCCACACCTCCACTTCAGGATTTTTGTTGGTTAAATGGAGTTAAAAGTCTAATGGATTTCATGCATTTTTTTGCTTGGCCTGGCTTTGAACCAGAATCATCAGATCTCAGCCACCTAAGTAGCCAGAACCACAGGTATGAGTGACCCATACTCAGATTGATGGATGGATTGATTGAAATCAGAGCCTGGGTGTTGTGCCTGAGCTCGTTTGCTCAAGGTTAGCACTCTACCACTTTGAGGCACAGTGCCACTTCTGGTTTTGGGGTGGTTAATTGGAGATGAAAATCTTATGGATTTTCCTACCCTACCTGGCTTTGAAGTGTGATCCTCAGATCTCAGCTTCCTGAACAGCTAGGATTACAGATGTGAGCCACTGGTGCCCATTGGTGCATGACCCAGATTGATTTTTGACAATGACTTTTCACAAGTCAGAAGTCACAGTGACTTTCTCATTAATTTCCTTGGATTTTATTTAAAAATACAAACATACTTTCTGTTTCCTACAGCTAAGGTGTCACAAAATATTTTCACTCATCCTACTAAAATGTGTGCATTCTTAGTCATCCTGAACCCCCATACCATCTACCATTAAATATATCAGTTAAGCCTTTATATCTAGAAAAACCCTTTATTAGGTGGGGCACTGGTGGCTAATGGCTGTAATCCTAGCTACTCAGGAGCCTAAGATCTGAGGATTGCAGTTCAAAGCTAACCCAAGCAGGAAAGACTGTGAGACTGTTATCTCCAATTAACCACCAGAAAACTGGAAGTGGCACTGTGGCTCAAGTGGTAGAGCACTTGCCTTGAGCTGAAGAGTTCAGGGACAGCACCTAGACCCAGAGTTCAAACCCCTTGACCAACAAAAAAAGAAAAGAAAAGAAAAGAAAGAAAGAAAGAAAGAAGAAAGGAAGGAAGAAAGGAAGAAAGATAGAAAGAAAGATGAAAGAAAAAAGAAAGAATGAATGAAAGAAAGAAAGAAAGAAAGAAAGAAAGAAAGAAAGGAAAAAGATAAAAAGAAAAGCCCTTTATGAATATGAAGTTATTAACAACATGCATCTCCAGCACTTATCATTATACTGTATGTTGAAATTAATTTTTTCAAGTCCAGTGAAATTTTATTAATCCAAAAGTTTTAGTTCTCAGGATAAGAATTTTGAAGAACTATGAGGAATGATTTGCTGTATTTCTGAAGATATGCACTTAACTCTAGGTCAGATAAGGAAAATTGACTATAAATCAACCTTAAATTAAACCAGGAATTCTCAGGTAGGAGTAAATGGAACATATATATATGGCAATATTTGGGGTCTTGGACATTTAAACTATTCATTCTTTCCATTCTTACAGTTTCATGACTTTCTTTCTTTCAGCATTCTCCCGAACTTCATATGCTAGGGGTCTTTCCACTTCTCCAAATTCTTTTTATATATTCCTAAATCAAAGTCTATTTTTGTCATTAATGATAAACAAGCACTTCAACTGTGATCAGTGAACAACATGCATGTGTATAGGTGTGCACATATGTGTATATGTGTACATATGTTAGTACGTGTGTGTATCTGTGTGTTTCTGCACACCAGTGTGCCTGTTTGTGCATGTTTGTGCCCCTGTGTGAATGTAAGTGACTATGTGTAGCTTCTCTTTGCCTAAGGATTTTAAAGCGATTTTCTACAGAATTATCTTCAGTTACTATTTTTTTCAAACCACTACTATGACAAGCCATAGTGTGATGTATCAATTAGATCATTCATTCATGGCTGAATTTTGCATTTACTTTTTGATGTTAAACTTCCTAATTTGTGACAGATTATGGATTTCTAGTGACATTAGGCAACTTATATTTGAGGTTATGAAGCTTCACTTTATAAATGTGGTATGTGTCTAAAAATGTGGTATTTCTAATATTCTCCAGATCTTTCTAGATCTATTTTTGTAGTTTGTGGAGGTGGGAGGGAAGGGATGGTAGGAAAAAAACAAAAGAGGAGGTAAAAATCAATGCTTGATAGGATATATACTCATTACCTTGCTCATGTAAATGTAACCGCTCTATACAGTATTTTTACAATAAAAAACCTATAGAAAAAGAAGTTGGATGACAATTCATATCTAGCATAACATAATAATTTAAAAAACATTCAATGTCTTATGGGAAATATGCTAGTTCCTTGATATAAACTATCTGAATTTCTATATTGTTTTTAAAGAAAAAATATATATCATTGTGTATTTTCTACTGTTTTGTTGTGTTTTATGTTTCCTGTACAAGTCTACATGATTCTTTTTTCCAGAGACAAGGCAAAGAAACACTTAGAAAATATTATGATATTGTTTGATATTTACTCCGGATCAAACCATGAGATACTAATGGTATATAGAAAAATAGCAGAAATTGTAATATATTTTTCTCTTACCTGTGTATGCATAAATATGCAATCTATCATTGTTCTGAAAGAGATATTTCTGTTTGTGCATATTCCATAAGTCATCATTTTTCATCTACCACTTAGTGATGGAATTGGCAGTCTGTTTTAGGGAAATAGTAATATGTAGTGAGTTTTTATTTTTTTTTTAAATTTAAATTTTTATTTTTTTGTGAACATACTGTACAGAGGGGTTACAATTACATGGGCAAGATAATGAGTACATTTCTTATCAAGCATTGCAGCCTCCTCCTTTGTTTACCCTTCACATCCCTTCCCAGCCCCCCCCCACCCCCCCCCTCCCGGACCAAAGTTGTAAAGTCCGTTTTTGACATGACGACTTGTACTTCTCATAGTTGCATGAGGAGGCTGCAATGCTTGGTAAGAAATGTATGCATTATCCTGCCCATGTAATTGTAACCCCTCTGTACAGTATGTTCACAAATAAAATTAAAAAAAAAAAAAGAATACAGGTGGACCCGATGTGGTGAGTTTTTAATAGTATAATGTTTCTAATTTTTCTACCAGTTTTTTTTTCTCCCAGTTTTTATTTTAATTCATTATTCACATTTAAATGATTACAAATATAAAGAGCAAGATGTAATTTTCTCCTTTGAAAATTAATGTGGAAACCAGAATTCATAAAATCAGGTTTTTTGATCTTTGCTCAGTCAGTATATCACTGGTTTTTTAAAAAAGAAACAAATTCTCATGTCCTATTTTTGAAGTTTAGATATACTGAGCAAATCTAGACAAATCATGTTTTGCAGCTCATCCAATCTCTTCAGAATTCAAAGAAAGAAATTTGTGAGCATAGTTTTTTCTCAATTAGGCATGACTTCATTAAATTTTCTTTCTTCAAAGCAACTCTAGTATACCACCAGTGTGGCCTAGAAGTAAAGAAACCTTTTGGTCTGTGTGGCAATGGTTTTAGATAATGTGTCTATAGCAAATCACCTTTTTTGTTTGTTTTATGTGGAGCTTGAACTCAGGATCTGTATGCTGTCCCTGAGCTTTTCCCGCTCAAGGCTAGCACTCTACCACTTTGAAACATAGCTCTACTTCTGGTTTTCTGGTGGTTAATTGGAGATAAGAGCCTCACAGACTTTCCTGCTTGGTCGGGCTTCAAATCAGGAGCCTCAGATTTCAGCCACTTGAGTAGCTAGGATGAGCCCCTTGTCTGGCAGCAGTTTATACACAACTACTGTGGTCTCCAGAGTCTTTGGCCAGTACTTAAGACTGTGGATTTTGCATCTTGATTATTTGGGCTCATTCACCATTTCTCAAGTCGTAGCTCATATTCCTGTTTCTGTTTTCCCAGAATTACCACATCAGCACCACCTGGAAAGTTGCATGAAATGAAAATTCTCAGGTCCGTTCTCAAATCTATGCTAGGGTTAGAGACCCAGAATGTATATTTTAATGTGCCCTTCATGGGTGATTCTGATATGATACAATCCTGGGATCCACTCTCCTAGTTCTTCATGTGGGCCATGTGTCTGTCTTATAGTTGTTGTGCTAATTCAACAAAATTATATGGCCTGGCACTTTCAAAAGTGCTTAAATGTACTAGGTAAAGATAAAGATTGCTTTATAAAAATAGAATGGTTTCAAGGTCTGAGTAATTGAGAACCAGACTCAAATCACTCTCCTTGGTATATGAACAAAGTTTGCAAATACGTGACAGCAGGACTCACTTTAAAAGTGGATATTAGTAAAACTAATGCTATCACATCCCTCATTAGTTTTGAATCCCTTAAAATGCTGATCCCCATTTACCTTCTAAATGAAATTCCTTTGTTTTTCAATACAAATACTTTTTTGCTGCTTGTGATATTCATTTCTAACTTTATTTTATCCATTATTTTTGCTTGCAGTATTTTATAGAGCATCCTTTCAATGTTCAAATAATGCACAATCTCAAATACTCAAAGAAAAATGTGTGTTTGGGAAGATTGATCAGTTAAAATCAATGAATATGAATGAGTGGTTCTTTTGTCTAGTCATGAGTAAGATATCAGCGTTTTCCTGTCACACAAATAGGGAGGTAAATGCAGTGCAGTCATTAATAAAAATGAAATAATGTCATTTGGTATAAAAACCCAGATTGTCTCATACAATTTAACAGCAAAAATTGCATAATGACTTTTGTAAAATAAATGTTCCCATAATCTATTCTTTTTTATCAATTTCATACAAAGATTTAGTCCAATGTTAGAAAGGAAGCTGATGTTTGGAATATGTTTCACTATCTAATAAACAACATTATCTCTTCTTAGATACATTTGTCAGGAAATATTGGGATCCACTTCTATTTCATTTCATTTTTTCAGTCATGGAGGACTCTGATTAAACTTTGGGAAATACAGCATCAGTAACATACTCTCTTCTCCAGGGAGCATTCGGTTTTGAATTCATAGCTCACCTTTGCCATATTCATTAGAATTACTTTTCAGTCTTGGTTTTCCAGCCTGTGTATGTATCTCTCACTAACCGTCTACTTGAACCTTCTGATCTGGGTGATGTTTTTTATGGTTCCTTCCCGTGTCTTCTTTTTCACCCTTGTTCAAACAGTTTTCCTTTCTGGAAAGACATTTTCTGCCTCCTATAAAGTGATTCACATTGTCTTATCTCTGTTGTATTTTTAATCAAATTTAATAGAATAATTTCTGAGAGTTTGCCTGTGAACACTGGGATTAGAAATAAGAGCTAGAAATAGGAGGCTAGATGTATGCCGGATGGGTTGACTACATCCAGAAAAATCATGGATTTGGAATTGCATTGGGAAGAAAGGCCAGGAATAGAACCCAATCTGTTGAATACTACAAAGTCTTATTTTTAAAGCCAGATGCTCATGGCTCATGTCTGTAATCCTAGCAACGCAAGAGGCTGAGACCTAGGATTGTGATTGGAAGCCTGTCTGGACAGTAAAGTCCATGAGACTCTTCTCTCCAATAAATTACAAAAAAGGAGGCAGAAGTGGAGTGTGACTCAGGTCTAGAGCACTAGCTTTGAGCAAAAGAAACTCAGGGAGAGATCCCATGGCTCTGTCCACCAGAACTTGCCAAGAAAAAAGAAATCTTAGTTTGAAATTTTAGCTTTGTCATTAGTATTAGAATTCTGTTTTCAAAATAGTTCTTAAAATGATCCAAGGAGTATTTGTGACTGTGAGGGGGGAAATAATGAATTTTCCCATTGTATTACATCCGTGAGTATCTCTCGGCTTAGATATAGCTCAGTGGTGGAATATTTGCCTGGCATTTGTAAGGACCTAGCTTTGTTTCCTAGTGGGACAGAAAAAGGAAGAGAAAGGGAAGAAGGGGAAGAT
The DNA here is from genome assembly GCF_019054845.1 of Dipodomys spectabilis. NCBI lineage: Eukaryota > Metazoa > Chordata > Mammalia > Rodentia > Heteromyidae > Dipodomys > Dipodomys spectabilis. The sequence goes on along the minus strand of NW_024870813.1, from coordinate 5,132,065 downwards.
ATGGGGGAGGAGAAGGCAAAGGCAAAGAAGAAGAAGAGGAGTACATTGACATGAATTGACAGGTTCAATTAAAATCTCTGTACAATTATTTAAACAGAATAAAATAAATTAAAAAAGAAATGAAAAAAATAACTCCTTGTGCAATCAGGGACAAATGTCAATTTATATCCTTAGCATCATCAAATTAGCCAACCTTGGTATTGTTAAATTTTCTGGTTGACTAATGCACTGCGTGTGAGGCTATACTGCATACGGTGTGATATTTAGTAGAATCTCTGCCTTCTTTGTTTTAACTGCCAGAAACAACTGCATATACATATGCGTTAGAAGGGATATGTATATGACAATAATAGAAGATATCTGCAAGCACTGTCAAATGTCTTCTACTGGAGAAATCATTGTAATGGAAGATTTCACTGATTCAGACAAAAACATTTAAAAAATAATAATAGTTGGGCATAATGTCACACATCTCTGATATCAGCACTCAGAAAGCTACGGTGAAGGATCATGAGTTCAAAGCTAGCTTGTGCCGCATGTTGAGGCTCAGTCTAATACAATACAAAATAAACAAACAGAAAAACAACCCTCCACACACAAATCCATCCGCTTTTAAATGATTATTGTGCAAACTTAGTTCACTTTAAGATCCACTTACAAGCTATAGCTATACAAATATACATTATACTTTAGCACTGTATGACTTAATATTATGTTCCCTCCTGACTGGATAGTTCCTGTCCCTCAATATATACAAACAAAATTGTATTTCTTCAAGTTTTTTAAATTGTTTATATGCATCAAACAATGTACTATTATAATAAATTTGTTCTACCATCTCAATTATCTTAATATTAATGGATACAGCATAATAAAAATTACTTTCCCTTTTTAGTAGTACTACAGGAATAGAAATATCTACCTTGCTAAATTCGACTTTGATGCCACAAAGTAAAAGAGAAAAGGCAAGTAATGCTATGACTTGGAGAAGGACATTTAGACTAGAAGAAAACCCGCACACATACAACTTTTAGAAAGGTGAAATAACAAATAGAAAAATATATAAATTAATAAAACTCATAATAGAAGAATTCAGAGACTGAAGTTAGCCAACAAACACACAGAGAAAAATATTCATGTGTAACAAATAATGCAAATTAAAATGAGTAATATTTTGCTATTAAGGTAAAAGAGCAGAAGCTTTTGATTCTTTGGCTCTATGGGCTTGCATAAATAAATATATATTTAAATACATATTGGAAATAAAGAAATATAAATATTATATATTTACATATAAAGCATATAACAGATATTTTGTTTAAATATGTATTATACAATACATAAACATATAAACATATTTAAATGCATATTATAAATACATATATTTACATATAAATGAAATATATTTTAATTATATAATACATATAAATATATAATATATAAACAATAGAGACATAGTATATATTATGTTAATATTGAATGTTATACAATGTAAATGTACCTTAAATATACAAATATAGAAATTAAATATGTATATATGTGTGTATACATATATATACACACATCCAAACATACTGGTGGCAATTTGCATTTCCTCGTTCAGAGCATACTAAAATATTTTACTAAGGTGATTTCCATTTTCAGAGATATAGTGTGTGGAAGTATTTTAAGCAAGCGCAAATTTATGTCAAGGAATTCCAGCTGGAGATAGGAATGACTTTCTTGAACTCTACTATAAACCTGAAGTGAAAGAAACAAAGGGCTCCATGGCAATGTATATATGATCATATAAAATGATGCTGATTGAAATAAACTCCAAGAAGTGGAAACAAGAGGTTTTTTATTTTACTTTTTGTAGTTCTTTTTTTTCTCACCCCCCCTTCTGTCGCCATATTTGAGTCCTATAACTTTTATCTTGAATGTAAGTTACCTGATTTGATGCAGGGAAGGGGAAGCACACAATGGTGGGAGAAAGGGTGAGCTAATGCAGCAGTGACACTGACTAGAACATTGGAAAAGAACTATACAACTTGCCAGGGAGAGAGTCTGGATGGAAAGACTAAGAGAACATGAGGGAAGAGGTGATACTGTTCAAGAAGAAATGTACTCAATTCCTGACTTATGTAACTGTAATCCTACTGTTCATCACCTTTACAAGAAAAAATAATTTAAGTAATCTAAAAAATAAAAGAGAGATCTCAAATTCATTATCTGTGATAGATACCTGAAATCAAGGTATAAATAAACATCTTCTAAAGGAAGAAAGCCAGGAGACTGGGCCTGGGCGCTGTCCCTCAGCTCTTCAGCTCAAGGCGAGCGCTCTACCACTTGAGCTACAGCGCCACTTCCGGTTTTCTGGAGATAGGAGTCTCATGGTCTCTCCTGACCAGGCTGGCTTTGAACCGTGATCCTCAGATCTCAGCCTCCTGAGTAGCTAGGATTACAGGCATGAACCACCAGCGCCCAGCACGAAGGGTTTTTATTAGTTTTTATTAATATACTTTCACAAGTTGGAAAAACAAACTCCTATATTTTATTTAAGCAATCCATATAATCAAATTAGAGCCTCAAATTTAATTTTGCGTTTTAATATTATTTGTATGCTTGTTTGAGGCTTGAACTGAGGACCTCAACACTGTTCCTGAGCATTTATTCTCAAGGCTATTGCTTTCCACTTGAGCCACAGCTCCACTTCCAGCTTTTTAGATAAGAGGTAAGAGTCTCCTGGAATTTCCTAAGTAGATTGTCTCTAAACCTCAATCCTGGGATCTCAGCATCCTGAGTAGCTTGGATTACAGACATAAGTTACTAATGCCCAGCTTAATAGTACTTTAAAATTACAACAGGGACACATTTTATCCATGCATTTTCATAAATATCATTTTAAAAATGCATAAACTTTACCTATGGGAAAAGCCGTAGGTACATATTTTGTTTTAATATGAATTTCCTCTCCTGTCCTGCCCTCAGGGCTGGAGGATAAAAAATGTGCCAGAGAAAGATACTTTAACTTTGCAGTACCTTTAATATTTTTTAAATGATTAAAAGCTCTTTATTGTGAAGTAGGCTTGATTTAGAAATGAGATTTTTTTCTTCTTTTTCTGAAGTATATATTTTAATCTGAATTCTCTTCATTCCTTTCTTCAAAACATAGTTGGAAATAAAGAGAACAAATTGTTTAATACAGGTCAAAAAATGAAAAGCCAAAGATAGTCATTCTAACTTTTATGGTTTACGCTCTATTTTTCAACCTTTCTGTAGGGAAAATCTTAAGTGCAGATTCTTTATTAGCAGGTGACTCCTGAGATACCTGAATCCAGTTGTGTACTAGACAGAACTTCCACCAAACCTGGAGAAGAGTCAGCCAGAGGAGCTGGGACTGAAATACTCTTGAAATGGAAAAAATAATCAACAAGGGTCAAGGGACATATATGAAGCTAAGAGAGAGAGACAGACAGATAGACAGACAGACACAGAGGGAGAGACAGAGACACAGATCAGACAAACACACAGAGGTATAGAGACAGGACAGAAAGAAGGAAGAGAAGAGAGACAAAGAGACCCAATGTATCAGGGTATGTATTTTTTTCTAGACTATTGACACAAAACTCCCTTATAATGATTTACATGCCAAGTATAGAATAGGAAGATGCTTTTTTACAACTCCAGATGAGTCTGTATTTCTTGTGGACACTTAAAAAATTCACTTCTGCTTCATTTTGTCAGTGATTCCCTCTATCATGTCACAGAGAATCAAACCTGGAAATGCCCACTCAGAGTACAATGCCATAGCCCAGTCCCATACATGTGTATACACTGCGCAAGCACACAAAACACACACACACACACACACACACACACACACACTGCATCACATCATCAATGGTATTTCCATATCTGCCTGCCAGCACATACACGCTCCCACATTTTGCCCCATTTTGTGTTATATTCACCTTTATTGCTGATTGATAGTTAACAAGAGTGCAGAAAAGAAGGAAATACAGTGAGTAATAGAAACCCAGTGCTTAGAGAAAGCGACTCCCTAGGGTTTGTAGGAATGGCTGTCCTTTACCAGTAACCCTGGGAGACACAAGCAGAATCCTTTCTTCTCTACAGAATCTGTTTTCAAGAAGAGAGAAAGGGTTTAGAGGACTCACCCAACAGCTGTGTGACTCAACCTTGTTTGAATAGTTTTTTTATCTGTTTTACTTCATGCTGCAAGTGGGCTCCTCAGTAACTACAGTTTTATTTTACTTGTTTATTTATTTTATCTTATTTTTTACTTGAAGCCCTTGTACTTATTTTCTGTTTGGGATTTTATTGGCATTAACACTGAAAAAAAAATCAAATTCCATACTACAGTACACTATAGTATTGCTGGGTTGTTAATAGACTTTTTAAATAATTCCCTTAACTTATTTGCAGGATGTGTACAAAAGTAACATTTTTCCAACTAAAAACTAGCACCAGTCTGACTACTGACTTTATGGTTGAACTCATGATCATGGTGCAATAAAAATAAATAATAAATAAAAGAACTCAAGCCATTTTTGAAACTAGTTCCTTTCTTGGTGCTTATGAAACCAGATGGAAACAACTAACAGTGGTCTATGAGCATTGAAGGTGGAATCATTTTAAGTCGATATCCACGAAAACTCAGACACTAGATTACTGAGTTGCTAGGATAGCCAATGAAATCTCTCCAGATGAAAATTTTAATAGAATTCTCTGCTAATTTAGGCATAAGATTCCTTAATATATCCAAAGAGAAGAAAAAAATATATATACACAACTGAAAATTAACTGGCAATTATGAAAATAAATGCATGAAAATGTAAAACAAAGAAGGGAGTAGATGAATCGCTTAGGGATCTTTGATATGCAAAGTACAGGGAAAAGTTGAAGAAGAAATTAGTGATTTTGAAGAAAATTATTAACACTGACTTTGCGGCATAATTTTATTTTATAACTCAAGAACTCATTCTGGAGTTAAGCTAAAAAATTAAAAATCACAGCTTTTCTGGTTTATAGACCATTGAATCTATATCTACCCTTTCTCATTTCACGCTTCTGTACTTTTCCTTCTGGGTTCTAGAGTTTTCTGGCTAAGAAAAGCCAATGCCTTGCCTTTCCAGGATAGCTTCTGTGTGAGATCAAGGAACCGCTGTATTGTGTGCTATCCTAGTCTGAATACAGAGGTAATTATATATTTATTTATAACACACAAGACAGAGAGAACCAAAATAGGCGAGTTTAGATGTCAGATTCATTGTCAAGACGTCAGCACTAAAAACAGAGCCTAGAATTTAAGAGTTAGCTGTTAACATTGTTCATACAGCATTTGATGGGTGTGGATGTACATTGATTGTCTTTTTTCTAGATTAACAGCATCCCAAAGGAAAAACCAGGCTATTTTCTTTCCAGAATATGCTTTGCTCCAAGTATCGAGTCTAGGAGATGGAAGACAAATAGGTGGTTTATTTTTTATGAGTAAAAGAACACTTTTATGATGTAGAAAAACAAAGTGTATAGTACTATGTCTGTGATCATGTCTGCCCCTCAAAGAGACTGAGTTTCTGGCAGTAGTCGTGACTGTTTTCCTCATCTCTGATCTTCTGCAGAACTCAACACAACCCTTTCCAGTAAGTGTTTGTTTCATAACTATCTGGTTGTATAGGTGAACGACTGGAAATATTCACAATAGTTCTAGGCAATAGGATGTAAACTATGAAAGGCCTAATTTACTGAAACCTGTAGGACTTAACCCTGAGCTGATATCACACCAGGAAAATTATTACCTTAACAGAACACTTCAAAAGAAAAACATTCCTAAAATCTATGTAATTATCACAATTGCCAAGACAGTATCTGATAAGAATTCAACAGCTATTCATCATGAACTGAACAGAAATAATGGGAAAGTATTGTTCTTTTTACACAAGGCCAAAAGCAAGTGTTTCAGAAGCATTATCCTTAATGTAGAATTACAAGGCATTCTACATTAAAAGCAAACACATAAACAATTCACCTCACAATGATGTCAGAATTACTATCTCTGTATTAAAATTATTTTTAAATATTAGGAGCAAACGATGCTGAGAGTCAACAAACCTGAACACCTGTTAAAGATGAACTAGCAAGAAATCATGTTTTTAAATATGTGTAGTAGTAAGAAAAAGTGCAATTATGTAGCAATAGGTCTCCGAAAACAAAGGGTAAGTAAAATGAGCACACTAAGCACTAATAGAGTAAATTAAAAGAAAATAGAATATCAATTTTAAAATGTTTGTTGTCTAACACTTTGCCTCTTAAGCTATGCCCCAAGTCTCCCAGAAGACATAATTATTTATAAAAAAAACTACATTATTGCTACCTCAAATATAATTTGCAAGCACATGGTTTCTCTAAAAATAGACAACAACAGTCTACAATTCCTATTATTGTCAGTAGAAGCTGCATTCATTAGATACTGGTGCACAATAGGATTGTTTTAAAGTTATATTCTTACATATACAGCACCTGCGCTAGGCAGCTAGCTGGTCAAGTCATGTTTACCATTAAGACAGGCTTTGGCCTGGATCCCATGGCTGATAGCTGCAATCCTAGCTACTCTGGAAGCTGAGATCTGAGGATTGCAGTTCAAATACAGTGTGGGTAGGAGAGTGTATTAGACCCTCAATCTCCGATTAAGCACCCAAAAGCCAGAAGTGGAACTGTGCACAAATGATAAAATAACAGGCGTGAGCAGAAAAATAAACAAAAAACAAAAAAAAAAAGAAAAAGAAAATCTAACCAACAGCATCTCGGTCCTGAGTTCAAGTCTTCAAAACACAGGGCGTAAGTGTAATGCAGCTGAAGATACAGAGCAGACAACAGGCCCACTCTTATTACCTGGTTCTTAAACTAAGGGTACTTTTTTAAATACTCCAACAGCATGGACAAAATAAAACTAAAGGAAAACCATGAATAGCAATAAAGCACTGTGTTCTCACAGGCACACTTGCTCACTCTCACACAAAGTCCAACTCCAGTAATTAAGATCAGAGCGCTAAAATGATGATTACATGAAAGATATGAAATAGGTCCCGTCTGTATATGAGCTGTGTACAGAGCACAAAATCCCTAGAGATTACCCAGAACCGAACGAACGCTCCTCCCAGGGCCTCTGCTTATAGAAATCCAGTCACTGTGTAATGAAGCTTTAGGTGAGCACTGAAACTTTATAGACAGACCCTTTAGTGTTGTTTGCCTATTTTTATTTCTGTATTCTATTGAAGCATGTTGAGAGCATGCAGTACAAACCTGTCATATGTCCTTTTAGTCAAATCTCTCCATTTTCTTTATTATTTTAACCTTATTATCGGTCAAATCGTGGCTATGTATCAACTTAAGACCTTTTGATAAAGTCACGAGGGTATCTCAAAGTCAAATGCTATTTTTACTTTACTGAATTTATTATAATCTCATCTATAACTCTGTGTATGTATGTGTCTGAGGCGTGAGAGAGAAGAGAGAGAGAGAGAGAGAGAGAGAGAGAGAGAGAGAGAGAGAGAGAGAGAGAGAGAGAGAAAGAGAGAGAGAGAGAGAGCCATTCCTAGGGTTGGAAATCAGAGTTTGAGGGCTGTCCTTGAGTGTTCTCTGAAGCTAATGCTCTACCACTTGAGCCACATTTAAGCTTGACAGGATCAAGGATGGAGAAAACAAACAACCAACCCAACAGACAAAACCCTAAAGATACTGACTTCTTCTGTGTCTCTATTTTTTGAGCCCAATCCACCTCACCAGGGGTGAGGTGTTAGGTCCTCAGTTTCTGTATTTCCCCGGATGGTCTCACACAGATTTGAGGGTCATTAATTGTTAGCTATTATCATTACTTTCACTGGGAAAGGTTGAGACAGGTTTTTAAGAAACTCTTAGTTGACATGTATATAGGCCTCGTATATTATCTTCTAAGGCTAGGAAACTGGTCATTTTATTTTCTCCCTGCCTGGTGAATTGTATAGTTTGCTTACTCAGGAATCCACTAAAAGTCAAGTGTTGGTGAAACAAATGAAGCTTTCAGCTTGGTCTCCTTTGTCACCTGTCCCATGGTTCGGGCACCTTCCCTTATTCCTCTTCCCCAGTGCTGCCCTCTCTCTAGGCTTTGTTGTTTCTTGATTAGGGGTCATCAGAATATTACATTCCGTCATCACTACTGTTTTTGTAATTCTTCAGATCTAGGACCTTACGATGACAAATCACACTTTGGAGCCATCCCAAGTGCCATGGCTGTTCTGTGCTCTTTTGTGTCATTCTGGAGGAACACTGTAAGCGTTCTACCTCAGCACCTGATGACTGATTACTTTAAGCAAGATAACAATTGATTATTTTTTATTGCTGCACTTATTTACATATTTCACACTCGATACTTACTTAGTGAATACAGGTGCCATTGGTTTCACACACTTTTAGTTTCAGGTGCTGGAGTTGGTCAAGCTAGGGTAGTCTGAAATCATACTTATTCTGTCCATTTTCCAGGTTGGTCTGCCTAAGCCAAGCACAGACATGTATGTTAAAATGATTCTGCCAATGAACCCTTGAAATTGACTATAAATGTCCGTAGTCATTGCAAATGCTTTGAGCAGGGACTGAAGTTCTGACAAGGACTCTCAGGAATGTCTCAGTACCAGCTTTGATGAAGGGCTTAAAGGGCTTTCCATTCTCCTCTTGATTATTCTTTTTTACCTTATATCTAATTTCCTTTCGTGACAAAGAAGATATATGAAATTATATTTGAGACAGTACACTAATGTTTCCATCTGAGTATCGCCTTTTCATTGTTTTGATTAGAAGCACTCCATAAATGGTGTTGACAGACTCCGGGAATGATTTTTATAATGAACAAGGATGGTGAAGTGGAGAAGATTCAATAAAAGTGTCTTTAAAATACTCCTCTTGAATATAAAGAACGAGTGTGGGAAGACGACCTTGTAGGAAATGTCTTTCCACATAGAGTTGGACCTTTTACTCACTGCACTGCTCTGTGAAACACTTTCTTCCTGGGCTCTCTCACTGCATTTCTTGATGACTTTTTACCCCTGAGCCCTAGTATAAGGGAGCCACCTTCATTTTTATCCTAGCAGGCCAAAGAACTTGCTGCTTAATTACGTTATCCATCAGTCCAACTGTCAACCCCAGAGTTCCACCTATCATTTTGCTTTTTAGACGAGAGATCATGGTCTGATAAGATACCTGGAGATGATCCTCCATGTTCCAGAAGTCCTTGGTGTCATTCAAATAAAACTCCCGACAAAATCTTTCCCTCTAACTATGTTGCAAGGGGAAACCTGGATGCCATTGAGTTCTAAAGAGTTCTGGAATATTTCTAATTTTTGCGTGAAATATTCAAAGCATTCTAAGAAGTTCATGTGTTGACAAGCCATAATATAATTGAGTGATTATAAGACAGAACAGGAATTTATAAACAACTTCTATTCTACAACTTCCGTGTTATAGAAGTTGACTCATGTGTAAAACTGGGGCATTTTGTGAAAGTAAGTATTAAATTTTCATTATTTGATCTGTGCTCATCTAACATTATGATTAGCTGGCAGGGAAAAATAATAACTAAATAGAGTGGTTGTATCCATAATGGGCAAAAAAAAGTTAATGTAGAAGAGAAAGCACATGAATTTAATTTACATATGACACCAATTTGCTGTGTAACTGTGGCTAAGTTATATAACTTTTTTATTCTTGTTTCTTTATTATTTTTTTCCTGCTTTTTGGGGATAGTATTGCTCACCAAATTGGCTTTAGAGCAAATATTTGTAGACATAAACTATTTTGGACTGAAAATGACAGAATCAAGATGGCATAATAAGATGGGAGCTGGTGGTTCACTCCTGAAATCCTAGTTACTCAGGAAGCTGAGACCTGAAGATTGCAGTTTGAATCGAACCTAGGCAGAAAAGCTCATGGAAATCTTACCTTCAATTATCCAGGAAAAAGGCAGAAGTGGAAGAGTACTACCCTTGATGACAAAAGCTCAGGGATAGTTCCCAGTCCCTGAGTTCTGAGTTCCATTTCAGGACTGTCACAGAAACACACAGAAAAATGATGTCTTGAGCCTAATTCAATGTGAAAATAAAAACCCTCCAGGATGTGAGATTATATCAGTGACACCATCCACATAGTGCTGTACAGCAGGGCACTTTGATTTCACATTATAACAATCCCTGGGAATTTATGAAGAGTTTTGTAGAAGATATTGCGAGTTTTGTAGAAGACACCACCTCTTTGTGTTTTTAAAATATGCACCTTTGTTAAGAAGAAGGAGACAGAAGGAGGGCTGTAACAGAGCTTTCTATCAAATACAGGAAAGAAGATAGTTTAAGGTTAATCAGATAACTAAAAAACACAGTGAGAAGTGGATGGAAGAAAGATATATTTGAAGGGCTTGTTTCTGGACTAAGAGTAGGAGATAGCAATAATGACTCTGAGTTCTGACTTGGAAAAAGTGGCAGGTTGTAATAATGTACTATGAAGAGAAAGATTGAAAGGCAATCACAAATCACAGAAGGTATGAAATTTCAATAAGATCCTTGGCTTTCACAGACCCAATAGACTCTATGTCAGTAGAATTGGGGAATCAGGAGTTTCTTTGGAGGTTTAAGGTGGAACTCACAGGATTTGGGAACCCCATTGGCCCCCATTGACCACTTGTATTGGATTATGGATGGAACCGGCTCCTTCCAAACGTACAACCTTAACTTGCTTCCTACACCTGCCCTGCAAGTTGGCTGTGCATTTGTGAGATAAGAAAACCAAAGGTCCTATTTTGTGTCCAGTTCAAAACTACTAGGTAAATGACTGAGTTGGGATTTAAACCTATGGTGATAAGAAGTACAGGTGTAAAAACCTATTTTCATGTTTCTGATTAGAAAAGGCAGCAAAGTGGAACAAATGAGAAGAAAGGTGTGTGTGTGTGTGTGTGTGTGTGTGTGTGTGTGTGTGTGTGTGTGTGTGTATGCCTGGCAGTGAATCATGCCAAAATAATGCTTTGCGGTTACATTGTCATCTACAGACAGGAAGGTGGCAGTTTCATATTAATGCTCAAGCATTAGAACAGAGTGCTACATGGCATGTGCTGGCGGGGTTCTGGGTCAGCAAAAACAGCAACATCCCCACTATTATATGCTGGGGGCCGGGCAGTCAGTCATGCTAGAATACACATTTCCATAAACAATGCCACACCAGAGGGCCAGAGTCACCACTTATACGTATCATGTTCAAGGTCAAAATGCTGAGAGCTATGGGAAAGATATGGCAGCAGGGGAGACAAAAAGTGCCAAGCCTGGCAAAAACACGATGGGCGATGAGGGCTGTGGGAGATTACTTGTCATTGAAAGGTCACAGAAAGCTTTGTTTATGTTAAGTCTATGTCTGAGATCTTAAAGAGCTAGAACTACATGATACTAAAAAGTGTGAGCAAAATGTAATTCCCCAACTAATATATTGATATATACACAAAGACATTAATAAAGATTATACTCTAGTTTGAAGGCTAGTGAACTTTCCCTGTAAAGTGGCTGATAGTAAATTTTCAGCTCAGTGGACCACACTGTCTCTGTACCATCGACTCCATACTGCTTTTGGACAAGTAATCATCTCTGTTCACACCAAGTGATGAGCTGAATGTGCCTCACAAGGTGGTAGTATGCCAACTTTTGCTCTGCAACCATGTTGGTCAGTCTCCAGTGGAATAGGATGATCTGTTCTTTGGGTTAATGTCAAAGTAAGGGAGAGACAAAGCCTAATGAAGACACATTAGGCAAAAATACAATACTAATAATTCTTAGAAGGGATAGATTTAAGGTGCGACTAAAATAAATCTTTTATCTTGAATGTCTCTGCTACAATACTGATATGACTGGAATGTCTAATTACAGAGTAGCCTTGCAGGCAAGGCCAAAGATGAAAGTTGTAGAAGTTATACACTGTATGGGTCAAAGAAGACCCCGGGGTGGCAGGACAGCAGCTTGTGGCCTCTGCTTCCTCCTCCTCCTCCTCCACTTCCTCCTCCCCTGCCTCTTCCTCCTCCTCCTCCTTTTCCTCTGCCTCTTCTTCCTCCCCCCCTTGAAACACTTAAAATCTCTCGGAGGACTGTGTCCACTTCTAAAGACACAAAATAAGGGCACAGGTTAACCCACCAACAGCTAGTGGTTAGCTTCTTTGAAGGAAACGCAGAACAGGTAATGTGGAGAACAACACAGGGACAGATCAATACAGAAAAACGTTTCTCTGAGTATGAGCATTTTTATTTAATTAAAATTCCTTTAAATCAAGATGGTTGCCTTCAATCAAGAAACATTACTCTAGGAGATATTAAAACAATTTTAGCTTGGAACATTGTGAGTAAGAAGAAAAAGAAGAGCCAAAATTTATACTAGAATAAATAGTAGGTTATGAAGAACAGTGTAAACTTTGGATAGGTTTATGCTTCCTCTTGTGAGTATAGGTAGAAAACAAGGAGAATGGTTTTGTTCTAAGAGATGATATGATGATATTTTGGCCATTCAGCTGTAAATGGAGGACCAGTGTTGGGCAGGGAGCGTTGCCTGAGCATGGATGATACCATCTGGGTGGAAGTGGAAATATAGGGGAGTGTGAATTTTATTTTAGGAGAAGAGCCAACAATATGGATGGTTTAAGGGTTTTTATATATGAAGGATGAGGGTTTTCTGGGACCAGAACATGAAAATTATAACGGATCAAAGAAGCCACATAGTTTCTTGCTTGACCTCTTGAGTGAGTGGCAGCAGCATTTATTCGAAAATGGAATAACTGAGGTAGAACAAGAGTGGTGAAAGCAAACTAAGAGCTGTGTTTGGGACACATTTTAAAAATTCATGTGGCAAAAAGCATGAAGGTAGATAAATGCACAAGCCTGAATCTCAGAGGAGTGACTAGAATGTAGGTGGCATTTTAAACTGTTGGAATAAATGACATCATAGGAGGAAGCCTACAAGATTGTATTGCAATTATTTTATCTATTTAATTTCCTGTATTAGATAAGTATTGACATTTTAGAAAATTGTTCTAACTAGGAAGAGATGGCCCCTCCCCAAATGCTAGCCAATTCACCAATAGGAAGGGTACCAGCCTACAGGCCAGGGTTATCATTCAGACTAGCCAATCAAGAGCCCCTTTACATTTCCTGTACATCCAGGAAACAAGTCATTTTGCCTTTCATTATCCAAGGGCCAAGTGCTAGCAAACTACTAGAACACACTGCCCACGTGTTATTCAACTATACTACTCACTCAATCTGCCTCATCTTTTCCTAAGAGACCCTAATTAAAGGCTAGTCTATAATGTCTCCTTATTTTCTTCTTCTTTGGCCCTGCCATCTGTGATTACTTTTCTTCATGGACCAGAGTGGTGAGTTGTGTCCTGACACTCTTAAGAGCTATGGGTGGAAAAAACTTTTCCTTCTCTAAGACTTGTCTGCAATTTCCCTCTCAGCCCCAATGAATGAACCTTCTCATGAGATTATAAAACGAAGTGTCTGAGAAATCATATTTATAATTATAGTGAAATTGATATTTTAAAAATCACAGACTGTGAGAAACAGAAGGCTAAGGCATTTAAGCAAAAGGAAAAAAAAGAGAAAGAAACAGACACGGGATCTGAAATAATGTGTCTATAAAGTCAATTAGATGAAGACTCATTTCTGCTATACACCTAATCAACAGAGGGAAACACTACCAAGATGTTCCCAGGAGAAGTGACAGTATTTAGTTACTTATGTTTTCCATAGAGTTCAGAAATTTAGATATTCTTGCTTGTCATTGTTTTTCCCAGGTTTCCAGTGAGTGAGCCCTTCTGTTCATTTTAGAGCAGAGTGGATTCTTGTATCTTAAGACCTGATTCATGTTTTGGTAAGGTCTTTTTTGATTGTAAAGTTTCCTTTCCCAAATTCTTTGGGGCTTTTCAGGCTTATCTTGGATGTTCAACTCATTATTATATATAATAAGTGTTTTTCTAATTGGCTCACAGATTACTGAGAGACAAGGCTCCATTTTTCCTTTCTCTGTTTTTCCCAGTCACTTGATTATGACTCTTTGCATAACTGAGAGTCTTACTATACCAACTTGCAACTGGATTTCCAATTTTGATCCTATGACTTTTGATCCTATGCTTAACATGTGAGCTCATGCTTTAATCTCAGAAGAATTTCTGTGTCAAAACTACAAATTTATAAAGACACTCCCTGCAAGCAGTTTAGTTTAGTAAATATATTTGTAAAAAATGTCCTAATCCAGAAACCCTTAATCCAATTCGAGAGGAAAATGTTTCACCAAGTCCTGTAGGGAATTTATGAAGCAGCATCTTTATTGGGTACAAACAAAATGATGTATGATTTACCAAATCAATTACTTTCTATAGGTCTTCTGTGTGCTTGCTTAGTAACATTTATTAATAGTTTGCCTACATTGAATTAAGTTTCCTACAACTAATATATTTTCTTCCTATTTGCTTTGAAATTTCTATAGATTTTTTTATTAAGAAATGGGAGGGAATTTCAGTTGCTGCCTGGATATTTATTCACACCGATTTCTTATGGACTAAGTGATCATGAAAGCGCTACAAATAGTATCCTTGTTTATAATGATAGACATTTTCAGAATTCATTTTATCATATTTTGTAATACTTCTTGATATTACAATATTTTTTCTCTTTCCATTGGTCTTTTTCGTAGCTATATTCAAATGGTAGGTGTGATATGGATGTGGTGCTGCTAATATTCCAAAAATCTGCTAATTTTACTGCCATCTAAGTAGTCTGTGATGTGATATCTTTAACCCTTGATTTCTTTTCCTGTATCCATATTCACTGTAATGCAGCATGTTTTTGTGTCTTCTTCCCCTCTCTTTCCCTTGTCACCTATTCACCTTTATTTTCATCATTTTCCTAATTTTCATATATTGTTTTAAGTTTTGGATTCTTATGCCTTAAATGTAATGCCTCCGTGGCTTTGTATTTGCTCTCAGATATTCACCATGCTTCTGTTTTCTTTCTGTTTTCTTTCTTTCTGTTTTCTTCTGCCTTATACCACAGATTTTATCAGACAGATCATTCCATGTTGTTATCTTTCATTACATTTTCATTATATTTTATTACTCACAATTTTTATGAAAAAAACTTTTTCTAATAAATAAAATTTTAAAACATTCAGTGGATTCCAACAGTCCTTTTGCTGTATGTTTTCAAAAGATGTATGTGGGTGGGTGTATATTCATATATTTTCAAAAAATATATACTTTCAAAGATATCTGGGAACTGGATCTCAGAGTTATTATGTAAGAAAACACTTAACATATACTAGTTATTGCAAATAAGGGAAACCATGGGACCTATGTTTCTTTGGGCCTGGCTTACTTCACTTAATATAATTTTTTCCAAGTCTTTCCATTTCCTAACAAATGGGGCAATGTCATTCTTTCTGATGGAGGCATAGAATTCCATTGAGTATATATACCACATTTTCTTGATCCATTCATCTACTGAGGGGCATCTGGGTTGGTTCCATATCTTAACTATGGTAAATAATGTTGCAATAAACATAGTTGTGTTGGTAGCTTTAGTATGGCTTTGTTTGTGATCATTTGGGTAACTGCCCAAAAGTGGGAGCTCTATGTGGAGTCTTTTGAGAAACCCCAATATTACTTTCCAAAGTGGCTGAACAAGTTTACACTCCCACCAACAATGCAGTAGTGTTCCCTTCTGTCCACATCCCCTCCAGCATCTGTTGGAGTATTAGAGTTCTTGATTATAGCCATTCTAACTGGGGTGCAGAAATGGTCATATAAGTTGATGTTAGGCAAAATGAACCCCAACATAAGGATTCAAATGTTTTTTCTGGCTTGTGATTGTATCTAACATATTTATAAGATGATTTTTTGTTGCTTTGTATGTCTCTCCCCGACAGTATAACCCCTGTTTTCACTGTACTTGTTATTGGTATACTTTGTGGAGGGGTAGGGAAAAAACAAATTGTTTAAATAGGGATACAGGTGGACCTATTGCAACGAGACGCATAAGACGTTATGTCAAAAAACGAACTTTACAACTTTGGCAGTGGCAGGGGGGAGAATGAGAAGGGATGCAGAGGGGAAACAGAGGAGGAGGCAACAAATGCTTGATAAGAAATGTACTCATTATCTTGCCCATGTAATTGTAACACCTCTGTACGGTATTTTCACAATTCAAAACAAAACAAAGTTGCTTTCCATGAAGCAGTACCGAGGCAGAGTTTAGGGATCCTTCTCATTCTGTCTTCCCTGAAGATAATGGAAGCATTGATCATTTGCAGTGTGGGCCATTGCTGAAAATTCTGATGTCATCTTTTAGTAGAACTTGGTTTCCTTTTATTTATTTGTGTTTACTTTTGAGATGTACAATATTCCAATGGTGTACAGTGTTCCAATTGAACATGCCAGTTAGGAGAATAATGTCTCTCCATCAATGTCCTCTTCCGTCATTCTCCCCATCTCTCCCACACCCACTCATCCCTTCAGTTTTCCAACTTTTGTTTTCACATACATACACTAAATGTTATGACTGCATTCTCTTCCCCTTTCCTATCTCCATTCATCTACCCTCCCCTCCCCTTGGCTTCTGTGCACCTCTACTTCCAGGTTCCTGGTATTCCTTTTTTCAGACTGTAGGTTAACTGTTCAAATGAACTAGTTACATCATGGGAATCCTTCCCTGTATATACCATACTTCTTAGTACATTCATTTATATATGCAAAGATCTTCTTTTAAACTTTCCAAAGATTTCCCTGCTATTTTAGGAGCTGAGTCAATCAAGAGATTCATGCTGATTATTTGGAACCAATTCTTTTCAGAGCATTTACTTTCAAACTACAGATTCAAGTCACATAAATTATTCTCAAAATTCTTCATCTTGGGGGAAAACTTGTATTATTATTTTTATTCCATACATTAATTTCTCCTCATATCCACTACTTAGGGGTACCTCAAACTTTTTTGTCTTCCATACAGATTTCTTTGTTCTGTTGTAATTATTTTAGCTTACGGATGATTTTACTTTTGCTCATTTCATTCTATTTTCCAGTCTTCCTCTCCTGTACATTTCCAATCATTTCTATTCTTGCTAGTTTTGATGTGACTTTCTGCTGTTTTCAACATTCTGCTCTGCTCTATTTTCTGTTTTATCTGCTTAGGGGTCATCACTTTCTTTTGCATTATAACATATTTTTCCTGAATTTATGGGAATTTATATTATAATCTCTATATTTTCATACTATTTGAAGGAAAGTATTGTTTTATTAAGGCAGGTGACTAAATTATTATTTTCTGTTTGGTCATTGGCTTTATTTTCTACCTGGCCAACTTTTCCTGATGAATGCTTTCATGTTTCCTGACCCTTCTAAATTATTTTCCTCCCTTCAGCACCTCTGTTTTTCATTCTTTTCTTTTAGATTCAATGTAGGTAGGTTGTCTTGGAACAGGTGACAATTTGGAAGGTGGGTAAAGAGGGTCATGATGGAATCCTACAGAAACAACTCTCCCTATTGATTATAAAGATTAATGAGGTCATTATCATTAATATCTATTTGGTTTAGCTTATACTTCTCGCCAGCAAAGCATGATCACCACCTCAGGACTGCTTCCAAAGTACAATCTCATCTAGCCTGGACCTCTACCTAAAGACTTATTTGTAAAAAGGAGAGGTCTCAGTGCCTCATGATTCTTACTCTGGTCAGCCAATTCCTTCGCCATATCTTAGGGGCTCTCAGATTGTCCCCATTTTCCAGAAATACTTTTCCTAGAAAAGAGATTGCTCTGAAGTATACATCATCCAGTTTTGGGAATAGATCCAGGGAGCTTCCCCTCATAAGCTGGCTGGAGTTTCCTTTACCAGATGATTGTATCTCCCAGATACTTTAAGTTATGAAATCTTTTTTTTCTTTTTTTTTGTACCAGTCCTGGGGCTGCTGTCCCTAATCATTCATGTTCAAGGTTAGCGCTCTAAATCTTGAGTCCCAGCTCCACTTCCAGCTTCTTGGTGATTAATTGGAGATAAAGGTCTCACAGATGTTACTTCTAGAACCGAAACAGGCATGATCCTCAGATCTCAGCCTTCAGAGTAACTAGGATTCCACGAGTGAGTCAGTGGCACACAGTTTATTATGCCATCTGGACTCTGTCATTTTCAATCCAACACTAGTTTACACCTACAAAAAACATTGCCTGTAAACATTTTGATGTGAGCATTACTCTGCCCCACAGGCAGGGGAAAAAACATAAAGAAACTGAAAATAGAAAAGTCAGATGACTTAGCTACAGTCACACAGCAAGTTGCTGTCATATTCAAATAAAACTCACATGCTGCTTCTTCCACTGAGGTGAGTGACTTCAAAGACAAGACTTCTTCCTTCCTTAGCACCTTTTCGCTATCCATCTTTTCTGCCTGTGTCCTTCTTAGCTCAATGCCTGGGTTACCTTGATATGCCACAGGTGTCAGCTAACAATCTGCTGCCTGCTTATTCCTTAAGAATCTTCTTTTTCCTCTCTAGTTTTCTCATGGTTTGTAATTTCTTGTCTACCTATGTGTCACTCAGTGGTGATGTGCTTGGGAAATGCATCCTTAGACACTTTTGTCATTGTGGGAACGTCAAGAAGGTTGGATGGAAGAGTGTATGACCCACCTCAACTATATGGTTAGTGTGATTGTGTATGTGGCCTGTGATTAGCTGAGACATGGCAATGGCGCTATAAGACTGGATTACAAGTATTTGTTTCTGTTTGTTTACCATCCTCAGCACTTTATATGTTCTATAATGGCTGACATGTGTCATTGAGTATCTTGTTGATGTTTGGTACAGCCCTGTGCGTTTTTTGCTAAATTGTATTGCCTAATAAATTATTCTTGTATATGAGCCAAGTCAGTTTTACGTATCTGCAGCATATTTTACTCTCAGCATAAATGTCTATTTGAAATTCTGATCCATGAATTGAAACACATCTTTTCCAAGACAGTTACTAATATGCTGACGATTTGACAAATGAATGGAAGTCCTTACATGACTTTGGTCCTAATAAAATTCCTTCCAAGATGATGCTTTCATCAAATCTTGTAACAAGACAAAGTAAACACATTTTGTTTCTTCAATCCTCAGCATTTTAATTTTCAGGGAGCCTGGAGAATTCTCTTAGTGGTGTAGTGCACAGTAAGGTGTCATAAAAATTATATTGGTTCCAGGTTTCAATTTGAAAGGAACATTTTTGGTACCTTTGAGCAATCTCACAATGTGTTCTCTGTAATCCTAAATGTAAAGATACTGATGTTAAAACATGGGAAGTAATCTTAAAGCTAAAACAGGAGTTTTGGATTTTAATTTGAATTATGAAATGTTTTCACAAAGCCTGCATTTTCTGGACTCATGAATACTTTTATAATATTATTTTACCATTTTAAAATTGAGCAAAAGCAACCTGAATTAAATTAAATTGTAATTATGATAGAAGATAGTAAGAGCCCTATAAAATAGGCATACATGGGGCTGGGAAGGTGGCTCAGTGGTAGAGCGCTTGTCTTGCATATATGAGGCCCTGGGTTCGATTCCTTAGCACCACATAAGCAGAAAAAGCTGGAAGAGGTGTTGTGGATCAAGTGGCAGAGCACTAGCCTTGAGCTGAAGACTCAGAGACAGTGCCCAGGCCAAGTGCAGGCCCCACTACCACCAAAAAAAAAAGAAAAAAGGCATATATGTATATCTTTTATAAAAAAATACTTAAAAAGAGGAGTGATATCCAGTGTGTAATATCTTAAGCATTTACGTGTTAAATCATCACCTGCAGAGTGACAATCATTCCCCAATGTTACCCTGATCACTAATGGCTGCTGTGGTTAGAATCTCAAGTTCTTAACCCACCCTCCAAGATGTGTTCTTACCAGGCTGTTAGCTCCCCGCATTTTTTAGTATTCATTCATTTTCCTTTCTCTCCACCCCATCCTCTCCTTCCATGTCGGTGAAATCATTCTAACTCACAGAAGGAATGCACATTGCTGTGTGTATTCTTTTTTTTTCTTTATTTTTACTGTGAAAATACCATACAGAGGGGTTACAATTACACGGGCAAGATAATGAGTACATTTCTTATCAAGCAGTGTAACCTCGAGTACATTTCTTATTAAGCATTGTTGCCTCCTCTTTGTTTCCCCTTCCCATCCCTTCCCCTACTCCCTCCTCCCCCCACCGGAACTTCCCCCCCTACCAAAGTTGTAAAGTTCATTTTCAACATAACAACTTGTACATCTCATTGTTGCAATGGGTCCACCTGTATCCCTATGTAAACGATTTGTTTTTATCCCTTCCCCTCCAAAAAATATACCAACATCAAATACAGTGAAAGCAGGGGTTTACCGTGGGGGAGGGACATGCAAATGCTGCGTGTATTCTTGCAGACTCAGTATTATTCTGCAGGCAAAATGTATCTTCCTTAACTTGGTGCTAAAATTCCTGGGCCTGGGACTAAAGGTGTGACACTAGGAGGTCCCAGCCAACTAGAATTGTTTTCCCATCTGCATTACAGAAAGAATACGGAATGTTTTCCCAAGCTGCACAAACTGTTCCCCAAACAGACTGAAGCCTCTCAGCATAGGAGAGATAAGAGGGATCAATTCTTTCCTGTAGCACACAAGCATATGTAGAAATGATAAAAAAGATTTAGCAAGGCTATAGTACTGAGGAGTGGGTTATAATTTACAGTTCTGGTTTGGGGAGTTCTATTGACTGGCTCTGAGTGTGTGTGTGTGTGTGTGTGTGTGTGTGTGTGTGTGTCCAGTATTGACTGGCTCTGAGTGTGTGTGTGTGTGTGTGTGTGTGTGTGTCCAGTTACTGCCCCCAGCAGGAGATTTCCTGTAGGGAGCAGGGATGAAGGGATATCTTAAAGAACAGGTTTTTGCAGGACGATTGAATTTTCTTTGAGTTTTCCAATTATGGAAGAGCAGCTGTTACACTAGTCCTTGCCTTTTTAAATTAAACTTTCTGTGTTTCAGCTCCATCCATGTGTGTATGTGAGCCACTCATTACTGGTCATTGATTCATTTCTCACTGGGTTCCCAGCACATCTCATCATCCTGACCTCCTAATTTTCTTCTAGTTCCCTGCCATTATAAATGGCTCTGTAGCTAAAGTGTATATGCTGTTATCTGAACTTATGCAACAATTTGTATTTATTTGGATTTGTACATGTGTATGAGGATAGATAGGTGTTAGATCAATAGATACAGATATAGATATTCATACACACAGGAAAGCTGTTTCTGAACTCCAATAATATTTTAAATTATTTATGTTTCCCTTTAAAATTCCTTTGTTCGCTCTAAATCATAGGGGTATTCTCCCAAAAGTTTTCCTGATTGTTGTCCAGCTTATGTTTAAATTGAAAAGCCACTTTTGTATCTGACCTACCTTTTCCTTTTTCTTCCTTTCCTTCCTTCTCCCATTTCCTTCCTTCCTTCCTTCCTTCCTTCCTTCCTTCCTTCCTTCCTTCCTTCCTTCCTTCCTTTTATCCTTTCGTCCCTTCCCCCTTCCTCTCTTTCTTTCTTTTCCCTTTTTCTTTCTTTCTTTCTTTGTTTCTTTCTCTTCTTTCTTTCTTTCTTTTGTTTTTTCATTCTTTCTCTCTTTTTCCCTTTCCTCTCTCTCTCTTTCTCTCTCTCTCTGTCAATACTGGGATTTGGATTGAAGAACCTTGCTATTTTCAATTCTAGCTGGCACTTTACCACTTGAGCCACACCTCCAGTACCAGCTTTGTGCTGGTTAATTAGAGAGGAGAGTCTTTCGGTTTTGTTCCCTCCAGTTGTCATTGACTCATGGTCCTCAGAGATCTTGGACACATGAGTAACTAGGATTACAGGCACAGGCATGAGCCATCAGCATCCAGCTTTGTGTCTGCTTTTAACTAAGTTCCATTTGGTGTAGAGTAAACCAATATATCTAGTACTCACTAGCAAACAATGAAATGTCTAACATGATTTTAGATACTCATAGAAATAACTTATTTTTACTTGTAGAGAATGTAAAGTATATTTTTAATATTGTGATGCCTATCTCATGGACATTTGGTTAATTTTTTTTCCCCATGTCGTTCATCGGGCTTGAACTCAGGACCTGGGCACTGTCCCTGAGTCTCTTTGTGCTCACTACCACTTGAGCCATGTTGCCACCTTTGGGTTTTTCTGAGTAGTTTACTGGAGAGAAGAGTCTCATGGACTTTTCTGCCTGGACTCAGATCCTCATGATACTCAGATCTTGGCCTCCTGAGTAAGGAGGATTACAGGCGTGAGCCACCAGCATCTGGTTTTCGTTAATATTTTTAATTAATGCAGGCTATAGTCTGTTTTGCATCTGATCAAAATGCTTTTCCAACCTGAGGATGGGGGGCCAGAAAGGGGTTATTTTCCTTTGTCTTGATTTAGGCTAGCATTAGAGGAACTGGTGTGAGATTTTATGTTAAGTGGTTTTGTTTTGTTTTGTTTTACAAAATCCTAGCTTCTACCAATTAACCTACTATCAATATAATTGCCCATGATTATGCCAGTTTAAAAAGGAGGGTAAAGTTAGAAAGAAATTTTCATTGATTAAGGATAATTTACTTGAATGGTAAACAGTATGAGTGTGGAATTGAGGGTCATCATGAAGAGAGGCCTTTATATGTTCTCCAAACACAAAGGTGACTGTGTAGATTTAAAAGACTAGCAAAACAGACAGGGTTTATTATAAACTGATTTTATTACCTTCATTTTCCTCTCAACTCTGATGACTTTTTCTCTAACTGCTGAACTTGAAAGTTATAAAGCATGGAATAGTAGATGAGGAGTTGGAAATGTGTCCCTAATTCCATTAGAGGAAAGGATTGTCACTACTCGCTCTGTTGTTAGCAGAGATCTCTTGACACTACTTTGGTGGATGAACTGTTGTAGGAAGATGAACCGGAGATGGGGCCACTTAGCTGAGTATGTTGGCTGTTGCAGAATTAAAAGGTTATTTATTTAGAGAGGTCAATAGATTTAGATTTCAGCCAAAGAGAGTGGAAATGGGTCTCCATTATTGATTTACATATAAGCTCCTTTGGAGAACCCTTAAGCCTCTGAGCATTAAGAATCTTGCAGAAAATATCACATGGGGCCAAGGTGGTCTACCTACAATCTCTCTCAGACCCTGGGGAAGAGGACCTGTATGTCTATATATATAGATAGATAGATAGATAGATAGATAGATGCACACACTTGCCTCTTTTCTGTGTATTATAACACTGTCATAAACCAGGTAGATACAGAAAGAATAACTCTCACCTCAATTCTAGCCAAAAGTGTAAATAAATTCATTTTTCCATTTCTTTCTATATATGAATTCTGTCTCTCTCTGTGTTGAACTCAGGACCTTTCTTGAACTCTGACCTTGAACTCAGGAACTGTGCCTGAGCTCTTTTGCTCGGGGCTAGTACTCTACCACTGAGCCATAGCTCCATGTTGGCTTTTTTGGTGGTTAATTACAGATAACAGTCTCATGAACTGTCTTTCTTAGGCTGGCATTGAACCTGGATTATCAACTCTCAGCCTCCTGAGTAACTAGGATTACACAAGTGAGATCTCCTAGCCAGTTCTGGCTTTTTGTTGGTTAAGTTAAGAGTCTCAAGGATTTGTCTGCCTGGACTGGCCTCAAACCATGATCCTGATATCTCAGTCTCCTGAGTACCTTGCAGTACAAATGTGAGCCACCTGCAGCCTGGTGAAGTCATTTTCTCTTAATTAATATAAACTCCATGTTCCGGGACTCTTTCTTGTAAGGCTAATAATGTTTTTGCCTGTTGAGTATTGTTCTTCCTATTTTATGTGATGTTTCAATTTGGAGAAGATTTTCTGATTTTTACCAGTATTGTAACATGTGCATGTGCTGTCCAACTTTCGTAATAGCAGCTTCTAAAACCTTACAGGAGTCTTGGCATAGTATTTCACTTATAATTTTTTAGTTTTCCTTAAATGCCAGGGAGGTGAAACTGCATAAGCAAAGGTTTTGGACCAGGATACCTAAGGTTTGTAGATGGCTATCCCTCTAGATTTCACTCTGATAGTGAGTGAGTAACTCTTGAATATCTCCAGAAAAGAAAGTTAAAAAGGGAAATGTTCAGTATGATGCTTTAAATTATCACCTTTTGACATGGAGTACAAAATTTTCACATTTGCTTTACCCTGCTTCCATTTTTTGACAGAAAATAGATTCTTGCCAATTTTCTGATTACTGAAGAAATCTATTCAAAGGCTTATAGGGGAAATACTTGTTAAAAAGCAACATTGAGTTTGATTGGATGTAGAATTCAAGTATAGAACTGTTTGAAAATATCCCTTGGAAATATAATTTCTTTGTCATAACAGAGAGTGTAATATACAGGAGGCTTGGGCACTCAGATTAGCCTTGTCCTTTGCTACTTTGGAGATTTAATTTTTACAACTTGGAACTATTACTATCATTACAATGCCCATATCTTTTATTAATTAAGTTTTTTATTGTGAGAATACTGTACAAAGGGGTTACAGTTACATGAGCAAGGTAATGAGTACATTTCCTATCCAGCATTGTCCATATCTGGCAATGAGAGAGCCTTGAATTTTCTTTGCTTTCCTTCCCCATCCTTCTTCCTACATGCTTAAGCTGAAGGCTACTATGCTGAACTTTCACCACAGGGAGGCTTATTATTTATTTTAGCTTGTTTAACACTTAATTCCTTTTTAATTCTCTACCTATGACTGATGGCAAAGGGAGAGAGCACATGTTCCCTTAAAGTAAAATAATTTGCCTTTGTTTGCATTGATCTTGTACTCTTTATACTTTTGTGGTGGTTGCTAATTAATTATATCAGTGCCAAGCTAATTGTGTTAAGTAATGCAATGTAAATCCTCCCTCCACACCCACCCCATCCTGGTAGTTTAGAATAGATGAATGGAATACCTTGTAAGCATTATAGAAAGATTGTTTCTTTGGAAGAACATTATAAAGTCTCTACAATGCACATTCGTTGTGAATCACCACCTCTGTCAGCAGCAACTAGACCCTCCTTGGCATTTCTTTGATTCCAGTAGAAGGTCCTTCTTGTGTTGCTTACTGACAGTCATTTTATTTTTTAATATATGTATATATATTGTAAAGATACTGTACAGAGAGGTTGCGGTTACATGAGCAAGGTCATGAATCCATTTCCTTTGAGCATTGTTATTCCATCCTTTGTTTTTCCCCTACCATCCCTTTCCTCCCCATCTCCTCCCTTGCCCCCACCCCTGCAAAGTTGTAAAGTTCATTTTCAGCATAGTGTCTTGTACATATCATGGTTACAATGGGTCAACCTGTATCCTTATTTCAGCATTTTGTTATTTACCTTCCCCTCCCCAAATTATATATATATACACACACACAAGATTGCAGGACACCGGAATCAAATACAGTGACAATATGGGGGAAGAACATACAAAAAAAATCACATAGTACATCATAAGTACATTAAAAAGAACAACAAGAAAGATAAAAATCTCTTGTGTCCCTGTCTTGGGGTTCATTTTGCTTAACATCAGGTTATATGGTCATATATACATAGCGTTTGACCTCTAAGCGAAGTCATTTTATTAAAGATAACTCAGTACACATGCAGAACACAGAAATGTTGGACAGAATCCACCATGCATGTCTTTTAAAGAAACAAGAGCTGGGAATATGGCTTAGTGGTAGAGTGCTTGCCTAGCATGCATGAAGCCCTGGCCTTAGTTCCTCAGTACCACATAAACAGAAAAAGCCAGAAGTGGCACTGTGCCTCAAGTGCTAGAGTTTTAGCCTTGAGCAAAAGGAGCTCAGGTACAGTGCCCAGGCTCTGAGTTCAAGCCCCAGGACTGGCAAAAATAAATGGCTTGGAGTGGTGGTCCATGCTTTAATTCCAGCTTCTTAAGAGGTCAAGGTACTAAGCTTTGTAATTTGAGGCCAATTCTAGGGAAAAACTATTGCCAGAAGCTATTTCACAAACAACTGGATGTGATTATGTTATTGCCTTCTGTCTGTAATCCCATCTAGGTGGAAGGGAGAGATGGGAGGATCATTTTCTGAGGCGAGACCCAGGCAAGATCCTTAGATCCCATCTAAAAATTAAACTAAAGCAAAAAGGTCTGGAAGCATGGGCTCTTGCTCAGCAAATTGTAAGGCCCTCAAGTTCAATAAATTTAACATGATTTAGGTTAAAAAGATGAAATAAAGAGAAAAAATGTCAGATAATTGGAAAAGGGCTTTCTAAGGAACATAG
Organism: Dipodomys spectabilis; assembly: GCF_019054845.1. Lineage (NCBI taxonomy): Eukaryota > Metazoa > Chordata > Mammalia > Rodentia > Heteromyidae > Dipodomys > Dipodomys spectabilis. Next base: position 5,105,703 of record NW_024870813.1, on the reverse strand, counting down.
AGCCTTGAAGCTCTTACTCCATGGACAGCTTTTAGCAGATTCAAGTTTGAAGAGGAGCTAATGATTTGTATGAAAGGTACTCTGGAGCTCCCATCAGGCAGCTTTGGTGGAGAGAGTGTGAGGTATAAGACTAAGGCTGAGCATCTGAATATGAAGAGAAATGTGGCATGTCCCCAATTTCTCTTATTATTTATTTATTTATTTGCTTGTTTGTCTATTTATTTTTATTGGTGCTCATATTGAGCCTTGAACTCAGGGCCTGGGCACTGTTTCTGCGTTTTTATGCTCAAAGCTAGTGTTCTACCACAGCTCCACTTTTGGCTTTTTAAATTGGAGAAAAGAATTGCATGGACTTTCTTGTCCAGGCTCCTGAGTTGCTAGGATTACAGGCATGACCCACAGGCACCCAGAGAAATTATTATTTTAAAAATTCCAACCTCTTACCTGTCTGTACATCACCTTGACCTAATATTTTTAATTTTCATTTGCTTAAAAGTTGAATCTTCTTGGCAAATTCAGTCTATTCCTCATAGGTACCTGGCTTTCTACCTGCTACTTGACCCTACTCAGTGGGAAATGGTTAGGACCTCCCATCTCTGTTCACAGTTAGTTCTCAGGCTGAATCTGCTTCAAGAAAAGCAACCATGGTGAAAGTACTGAGCAGAGATGCCGACTTATAGTCCTCCCACAATATTTCTTTGCCCCACATGGAACGGGGAGTTTCTGAGCACTATATATTTCCTCTAATGAAGTTTCTGCTTCATGTAAGAGAGACCATCTCCAAATTTAAGTTATGTGCTGTCATGTCATGAAATCAAGCCAGAAAAAAAGAATAATTGATATTCTCAAAACAAGGCATCTTTAGAATATTACTAAATGTTACTAAAAACTAGAAATAACTCTAAAATAACAGGAAATTGAAAGAGCTTAGGATATTGTGACACACACCTAAATCCTCAGCATACTCCGGAGGCTAAACAAAGGGTTATAAGGCTCAAGGCCAGCCTGTGTGACATTGTAAGACCCTGCCTCAAAAAAGCAAGCAACAACAACAGTCACAAAAATGCTAGAAGTACAGATAAATGATGAGGCACTTGACTAGTGTGCAAAAGACCTTGACTGGATTGATCTTAAAAGTACAAAAAAGAGAGAGAAAAAAGAAGAAAGGACTGAGCTATGGGTCTACCTAGCAAGCTGAAGCCCCTGAGTTCAAAAACTCATATAGCTGAGCAAGAGATAGAGGAAGATAGAGAAAGAGTAAGTGAAAGAAAGGCAGAGACAGACCTACAGATAGATGGACAGACAGACAGACAGATGGACAGACAGACAGACAGACAGATAGACAGGGGGTATAATGAAAGAAGTAATAGAAGGAAAATTCCCTATAACTTCAAAGTGCTCCAGCACAATGTTAAGTGGTAAAACTAAGGGTGAAGATGTAACTCAACTGGTGGAGCATTTACCCAGTAATGAAAAAGCCCTGAGTTTAAATCCCTAGGATGTTAAATAAAATGACACTTACTAGCATTTTCAGCAATAATCCTGCAAATGATCAATAATGGTAGTATTCAAGTTTTGAAGGAAAATACCTTTCAGTAAGAACTACTGGCATTCTGTGAAAGAATAAATGAGCTACACTTCGGTCTCAATAGGTAAATTTTGGGAAAGAAGTTTGGGTCCTGACTTCAGGATACTTTTTACACTGGTTTTTGACATTGAAAAAGCAGCTAATAATCTACAGTTATGAATAAAATTTCTAATTCTTGTGTGTACATTATCAACACTGCCACTATTTGGACAAGAAGAAAAATTGATATGAGAGATGAGATAAGATCTTTTTGGATCCATTTAGTAAAAGGGTTGTCATTTCCAAATAAAAATCCACTTTTAGGCTCTGGGCTCTGTGGCTTAACTGGGAGAGCACTAGTCTTCAGCACAATGAGGCTCAGGGACAGCAACCAGGCTGAATTCAAGCTTTAGGACTGGCATAAAACAAAACCAAAAACCAAAAATCACACTAAAATTCTGCTTCTAGATCCATGTTAGACTAAAAAGCAACATGTTTAGGGGTGCTATATTTCTATAATCCGTTGGAAAAGATTAAGGGGTCAGAAAGAAGGTATGCAAAGAAATTTGCCTACTAAGATCTGATAAAGTGTATTCAGAAGTCCATTGTCTCTTCATGTCTCACAAGCTTTTTGCCTAAAGCCATAGAAAAATCCCATGGTGATTTTTTTCTTTCATCCTATAATACTTCCTCCTGGTGGACATAGACAATAGCATTCATGCTGTTAAACTGGCATTGAATCTAATTAGGGTTTTTTTTTATCTCAAGCTCAACTAATCTCAAAGCTCTTTAAGAAGATTATTACCTTAATCTACCTGTTGACATTCTCTATATACCTTTAGAGCCAAGGTGCCATTGCAGTAGGTTGTGAGAAAGCTACACTTAGAAAGCTGACAGAGTGGACAACATGAGCACTGTATTAGAACACCTGTTACTCTCTTCAGCAATTCCTTCTGTGTCTTTGGAGTGCCATTTTCTATTTAGAAAAACAGGACTATGGAATAGAGAGTAGTTAATATACACACTCAATCTAAATGATTTTGATTCTATTTGTTTCCATACTTTGAATTCTCATGGATTTTGCTTTGAAAAAGTTCTCCTTTCCTTCCCTCCTTCCTTCCTTCTTTGCTTCTTCCCATTCTTCTTTCCTTACATCCATTTTAGTACAGGTACTAAGGGTTGAACTGAGGGCAATTTGGTCTTCTAAGCTTTCTCTAATGATGACTGAAGCTCTCCTACTTGAACCTAACTTCTAATATTTTTGCTGGTTAATTGGAAATAGGAGTGTATCAGATTTGTCTGGCTAGGCTGGCTCCAAACCAGTTCTCAGATCTCAGCCTCCTGAGTAGCTGGGATTATAGATGTGAGCCCCAAATGCCCATGGTAGGTCGTTCTTAATAAGTATAGTGATGAAAACTTACAGTTGTAAAAGATAGTAAAAAGACCTGATATAAAAAAGAATATCACAAAGATCTAAATATCAGAACTACTTCTCAAGAACTGCAGAATGTAGGCTGGACCCTTTGGTTTCCCAGAGATTCAGTTTTTATAACTATAAAACAGGAACAAGATACCTGCCTTCCAATAGTTGGTTTGTTGAGACAGTCTTACCTTGCCTAGTCCAGTTTCATGATCCATCTGCCTTATCCACCTAAGTGCTAGAATTACATGCCTGGCTTAATATGGTTTAACACACTCTTATGTATGCTAAATGCTTGTCATAATAAAATATTTAATTAATAGCAATTGTTATTTGTGTGATACTTTGGAAATTAAGGACTAGAACATAACTGTATATACATAGAAAGACTCATTTTAAGAAGATTAAAAGATGGTAAACATCTGAGCAATATTAAATATTATTATTATTTATATTCACCTTTGAATAGCTACATAATTCAAGAATCGTTGGTTTGCCTAGGTTATAATATGCTTATTCATCTATTTTAATTAATTGTGTGTCTAGATACTGGGTTTAATTATTGGGTCTTCTTGCTAGGTAGATGCTCTGCCACTTGAATCTCTCTGTCAACCCCTTTTGAGCTGGGTTGTTTTGGGGTTATAGTCTTGCTTTATGCCTGGGCTGGCCTGAACTGGTATCCTCTTTTGCTTCTCCTATGTCATTGGGATGAAGGTGCTATACCACTTTGCTCACATACTGATTGAGATATAATCTTGAGAATATTTTAGCCCAAATGCCCTGCAATTTTCTCATAATCTTTCCTCAGAGTAGCTAGAATTACAGGCTTGAGTCACCATGCCTAGTTAGAATTTGTTTATTGTGATTCACATTTTAAAGAACCCTTACAAATACTGGTGCTCATAGGAAGACTGATTATGTCTGTTTTCCTGCTTTTCATTTGGCTCAAAATACTGCATGGAGCACTTGGTGTTTATTCCTAAGAAAGTTGGCCATATGAAAGAGAATTATAGGATAAAAAAAAAAAACTTGTGATAGTGAATTTGCATGGCTGATAGCCTTAGAATCTTGCAATTTTCACATCTAACCACTTGTTCTATAGAGCCTGAAGTTGCGACTTGAATGGCAGTGCCTGTGCTAATTGGTTTTTTCTAAAGGAAAGCTTTTGGCCCTGTGTTCCTCTTCCTTCTCTGAAGACAGTGGTGTTAGAGCACATTATTCCCACATTGGCCTGTTTGGCTCTCACGTCCTGCAATTCCAGTACACTCTATTTTGTGCTTAGCAATCATCCTGGCTCTGACATCAGTTCCTTGAGGATGCTTTTGAATTTATTTCCTCTAGGAAGCATGCTGTGATGAATAATTTAACCATATAACTATTTACTAAAGGGAAAACACAAGGGATGAAAAAAATCCAAATATACTTCTTCCCCAGAGATATAAAAACAAGGGTACTTACTCTTGGGGCAAACAAGATAATTATTGGATCCCTTTTTAACTATAAAAGCTGAGATATGCTAATGTTTTGGTAGGGACGACTGAACATAAATTTCAATAATTGATATCTAACTAAAAGAGGGTTAAATATCTTCAAGAAGTCAAACATAGTTACAGCAGGAGAAATGGGGGGGGAGAAAGAAAAAAGAAAAGAATAGGGAATTACCTTTATTTGAATGAATTACAAAAATGGCTTTATGTTTTTTCTGAAGAGAGAGAATTGCTGTTTTCAGGATTTTTTTTTAGAAGAGGAAGGGATGAATTATCAAGAAACCTGGATTGAAATGCTGGCCACGAACCATTTAACTGCAGAACCTTGAGCAAGAAAATCCATTTCCCAGTCATATTTTTTAATTATCCTTAATGTAGAATTGCACCCCTGACTTAGCTACCTCAGATAATTGTTATAAATTATGCTAAAATTATATCCAGGAAGCCAGCTGTAAATTATAAAAAGACTAGGAACACCCTGAAGGCTTGCTGTTGCCCTCAGGATTGTAGCACAAACATGGCAGATAGTATTGCTGTCAGAAAAATCTGATTTCCCATGTCTGCCAACTTGTCAGTCATCTTAAAATATCACCTTACCTGTAGCACCCAAAGGAAGTACTGTGCTACTAGTAATTTGTGTGTGTTTTAGGCACTTTGTATTTAACAGAGAGCAGTACAAACTTTTCATAGATTACAGTTTGAGAGGTCAGACAGCCACCTTTTCATGTGGTAGAGAGAGAATGAGGAAGCACTCTAGAGCACCTTTGCAAGAGCACCAAACCCATTTATGAGCACTCTACTTACATAATCTCATTACCTTCCAAAGGCTTCACCTCCAACAGCTGCCTTTTGGATCAATTGAATAGATATCAACATAGGGATTTTAGAGTGATGTAAACATTCTGTTTGCTGGGTTTCAGCTTCACCAGGATCTACTGGCTTCCAAACTAAGAATCCGGAATGCCATCACAGTCCAGAAAGGCAGCTCATTATATATACTCATTATATATTTCAGTTGAATTCCAAGAAATTTGGACCGAAGTTTGAATGCTGGTGTCTGCTTGCTTAGTATTTGGATGTTTATGGGTTGGGTTATGTTGGTCTTTCAATTAATCAGTATGCTTTTCTTTCTTCTGTTACTACTTCGTAACATTCCTTCTCTGGAACAGTTCTTTGCCTTGCGACCAGCTTTAACAGCAGTTGCAATAGCAAAGTTACCATTCATTTAGTTCCATGAGCATTCCATGTGCACTATTTCTGATTTTCTTCTCTCTTCTAGATGGAACCCTCAATTCCTGGTAGAATAAGTCCTTATTTATTACTAACACATTCTTTACACATTCAGTACAGGGACTTGAACTCAGGGCCTATGTGCTGTCCCTTAGCTTTGTTGCTCAAGGCTGGTCCTCTACCACTTGAACCACAGCTATACTTTTGGCTATTTGTGGATTAATTGGAGATGAGAATCTCATGGGCATTCCTGCCTCTGATGGTTTCAAACCATGATCTTCACTGATCACAGCCTTCTGAGTGGCTCAGATTACATGCATGTACCACCAGCATCCGACAACATATACATATACATATATATATATATATATATATATATCTTATAAATCCATTACAAAATATTCTTCTATCCATGCACTAAGTCTGGTGACGCAAGCTGTCCCAGAGAACATCCCCCAGAAACATGCCCAAAAGCCAAACTCACCAGCTGTTTCAGAATTCCAATCTGCTTTGATTCTTCAATACGATTTTGAAGCCAGTTTTAGATACAAGGCCCAAACTCTCCCCTATTCATCAAATGAAGAGACAGGATCAAGGGTAGAGAAAGGTTTATGACATGACACAAGCAGCCTTGGGAAGGCAGCACTTCAACTCATCTTCAGCCATCTTCTGGGTATAGCCATGAGCTTTAGGTTCTACAGACAAAGAAGTGTGGGCAGGCAAGGAGAGATTATGTGAAGTTTAAAGTATGGTCTTAGAGATCATGATTCCCAGACTTCTTTCTGCAGGAGTTCCAGAGAAGTTGATTGCTTTATCATTTGAAGGGAGTAAACAAGTTACTGTTGTCTGAACAGGAGGACTGCCAGGGACAGGTTCTATTGTTCTTTCTTGGTTATAGGGCTTGAACTCAAGACCTGGGTGCTGTGTCTGAGCTGCCTTTGTTCAAGGCTAGTGCTCTACCATTTTGAGTAACATCTCTACTTCCAATTTCTGGTGGCTAATTGGAGCTAAATCTTATGGACTTTCCTGCCTGGGCTGGCTTTGAACCACAATCCTTAGATCTCAGCCTCCTGAGTAGCTATGATTTCAGGTGTGAGCCACCAGCACCTGGTTCTATTGTTTCTTAAGAGTAATTTCAGTCCCTTTCGTCAAAAAAAGATGTTTTTGAGATTACTCCTGTCCTTCCCAGATTCCCAGATGATTGCAGAGACACACAAAATGGAGGTAGGAATGGCAATCATTTCCCTTGCATTTCATTGTCATGAGCTCAAGTAACTAGTCAGTGCATTTCTGCAAAAGCAATTATGAAGCATCCTTTATCATTGGACTCTCTGGAAAAACTCCTTTCTTTGAATTTTCTGCACTTTGGAGTGGAAACAGAGTTATCTCTATGTTACTCTTTTGAAAGCTTTCTCTTGGTTACTTTTTCTGTGTTTCCTAGTACTTCCAGTCCTTGTGTGTCAATTTTCTCTTCTTTGATCCTACTGCAGTGACTCAGTTTTATACTCTTATCATTTCTTACCAAATTTTTGAGCCAGCTCTGCCATGACAAATCCCAGTGCAGTGATCATGGGAGAATCTGCCTGTGTTCCTGGCCCCAGACCTTTCTGGACACTTCCAAGCTGGGGAATCATGTGCACACATAGTCAATTTTATCTTTCTAATTGGTAGTGTGAAGAAACCGAGGATACTCCTACATTGTAGGCCATTTGAGAGGGGCTAATATGTTACTCTACCCAAAATACTTAAGACATTTCCTAACCCATTGTAGGTGTTGTACAATGTTAAAATATTTTAATTGTTTTTTAAATATTAGTATCAGGTTGATTATGGTGTATTCATATAACTCAGCTACTTAGGAGGCAAATACTGGGAGGAGGATATAGCTTTGAGACCAACTAAGGAGAAAAGTTTACAAAACCTTCATCTCAATCAATAAGTGATATGAGCATGGTGGAACATTGCTGTAATCTTAGCTACAGAGCAGAAGGCCCTGAGGACTGAATTCGTTCCCGAACAAAAGCATGTTACCCCATCTGAGAAATAACAAAAAGTAAAAAGGGATTAGGGCTATAGCTGAAGTCCTAGAGCACTTGATTTCCAAGGGAGAGGCGCTGAGCTCAAACCCCAGTACTTTCCAAACACAAGTTATCACTACCTTTAGATTTATCTGAAACGGCTTCTCTGTTGTGATTTCCCCTGGTTGCAGTACATTCTGCACCCACCAGCCAAATTAGCCTAACATAAAGTCCAACTTATATTACTGAGTTCTTTTCTATATATCCCAGCAATTTAAAGCAACCTTGGCCCAATATTCAAGGGCCTCCAATAGTGTCGGTTTATTATTCCAGGCTTATCTGTGACTCTCAGTGTCATATTCAGCACTGATGTCTTCCTTCCCCACTGTGCTTTTCCTACCTTCCAGACTCATGCTTTCCTTCCATCTCTATTAAAATCCTCTCTGCCATTCACAAGACCCAGAACAAAGGCGACCAGTCCATTGATGCCTTTTGTATTCCTCAGTGATCCAGTGCATGTCTATTCTCTCTGAAGCCATTAAGTAAAGGTCTTTCCTTTTAGGCTTCTCTTGGCCCTCTATCTATCTATCTGGCATTTTTGTTATTCGTGTACATGTTGTTACCTTCCTGACTAGATTATAAACTCCTTGGGGAAGGGCTTTTGCCTTTGTGTAGCCTTCTAGCTCCTAGAACAGGACATTTTATGCAGTAGACAGTTGTTCAATGAAGGGTTATTGAATTTGTGTTCATCTCCATGTCAGAAGGAAGCCCCATTCTCCTGCTCTCTTGCTGTGTTTACTGAACAGACCTAATGGCCTCAGCCAGCAGCCTCATATCCAGGACATTCAAAGAGATCATTTTCTCCCCTGTCTTTCAGATGTTTAACATTGGCTAGTACAGTGCTTAACTCATAGTAGCAACTATGTTTTGAATGAGAAACAAAATGAATCGCAAACATTTGCTGAATGAGAGAGGAAAATAAAGGCCACTCCCTGTCCCACTTCTTCTGCCAGGAAGTGGAATTAAAAAAATAAGAAAAAGAAAAGATAACCAGAAAGCTCCTGGAAGAAAATCATACAACCCACGCACATTCTTGAGTGATGTGGAAAGAAAGATTCTGAGAATGAGATGCATGCTATATTCAACGAAGACTCAGTGGGGGACAGGACACGATCAAAATCCTGCCTTTTGAACTACTTTCCTTGATTTAAAAAAATGAGCCTTTATTATTTTTTTCAATTCTATGGGCCCTAGAAGCACTGTCTGAGTGGGAGCTCCATGGACATGGGTGGAGGATGCTGTGTCCTGTCCAAATGGGACCTCAGCTGAGGTTCAGGGCTACATTCTTGTCCCTGGAGCCACCTAGTGATGGATACAAAGCTCATGCGTATAAGATGGAGCAGTCAGTCACATGATTTTTGACTTTTCAGTCTCTGATAAGGACAATATTGGAAGAACAATTACTTTATTTTATTTTGTCAGTTCCCTCATTTTTTTTCCCTACTTTCCCTCCAAGTTATACAGATCATTTACAACATATTGTCTTGTGTATATTGCTGTTGCATTGGTTCGGTTCTCTTTCTTACCATTCTGTTAATCTGTTATTCCCCATCCATTTCCTAATTCAAATATATATATATATATACACAATAGCAGGGTACCAAGATCAAATACAGTGAAAACAGGGGACATACCATAAGGGGAAGAACATACAAAAGAAACAAAAAATCACATAGTACATTAAAAACAAAACAACAACGAAAAGCTCTAAATGGATCAAGGACCTCGAAGTAAAAGCAGATACCCTGAAAACATTGCAGGAAGAATTAGAAGAAACTGTAGGGCTCCTTGGCACAGGTTGAAATTTTCTGTGGGACTCTTGTCTCCAGGTAAATCACAGCAAAAGCTGCAAGTGGCAACAAGTTTGACAAGAAATGTACTTGTTACCTTACTTTATGTAACTTTAACCCCTCTGTACATCACTTTGACAATTAAAAAAGAAAAGAAAAAGAAAACAAACAAAAGAAAAAGAGTCTCACAGATATCCTTGCATTCTTGCCCAGGCTGGCTTCAAACTATGATCCTCAGATCTCAGCCTCCTGATTAGCTAGCATTATAGGCATGAGTACCAGCACCCAGCTGAAAAGGTTATTATTTTAAAGGCAGGTCAACCAAACCATGTGAGTAACATTTTGCATAATGTATCATATTAATGTTTTAAATCTCATGTGTCGATGCCTTTTTGCTTGAATTTTCGCCAGATTCAGGAATGAAGGCAGAATAGAAATAAGTACCATAATTATCTTCAAGAATTTTCAGACCACACTTGTCTGAGTCTATGCTTCTAAGGAAGCCTGATCTGATTGTCAAACCCTATGTCTGATCATGTCTGATTGGGTCTGATTGGGTCCCATTGAGTTCCTATCATCCCATACACCCTGTGTAGCCTGATCTGTTCTGTCCTACTCCACTTAAAGGGAACTTACTTCCCACAGCCTGCTTGGCCTGCTGGCATTTGGATTTGCTCCACAGAGTTGAGTTGTTAGTTACCTATGTGTTTTTACTAAGAGAAAGATAACACTGCTTCTCTTCTTTCCATACTGTGAAAAGATGATGAGTCTAGCTCCTTAAAGTGGTTGCCTTTCCCAGCCTCTATCTTGAAGGACAATGGGCAATGTTTATTTGCCTTGGCTTCAGGGAGCCCTGAAGAGCCTGTCTAGCAAGCCTGGATGCACAGGGGGATGACCTTGCTTGGGATTTCCTCACAGAAAGGCTGGGCTTCAATGCTGTGACGTTCAATCTCAGGCGCTCTGCCCCTGACCACCTGCTCCCAACTTGCCACCTGCTGTCGCTTCACAAGCATGAAGGTAGCTGGTCCTGGCGCTGTTCCTGGCTACCCAGCAGAGGAGACGTTGATTGCTTCCTAAGTGGAAATTGATCAGTGTGGGATTTAGAGATTTTCAAAGGTGCCTTTGTTTAAATCCAATGTTGGTCTAGGGTAGGGATCTTTATTAAAAAAAGCACCATGTGGTCAGCAGGGTTAATGAGGCAGATCAGACCAGCCCTGACACTAAATAGAGGCCAATTAGCTCCAATCAACATGGCCCCAGGTGTTTGTGGCAACACAGCTTTCCCTGTAGAAGGTTTCCCAACCCAACATCCAGTGGCAGAGGCAAGGAGAACTATTTCCCAAAGACAGTGCCAGGAGCCAGGCAGCTCTCCCTCCCATGGCTCCTTCCTAGTTTGTGGTCTCTAGGACAGTCCAGCCTCTCCTGTGTGGTAAAGTGTATCTTGAAATAGAGCTGAAAGTCAAGGATCTTGGCTACTGAGTCACTGCCAAGCTAGACAGTCCCATTCAAGATGTCTTGTTCCTGTGCATATAATACATTACCTGCAAGGGAAGTTCACTGACTTTTGTGAGTAAAATTATCTAAATCAATGAGTGAACAAATGATGATAATACAAGCATTGTTTGCTCAAATGAATGCCAGGCTTCTTTTATGAATAAAAACAGACAGTGGTGATACAATTTCTTTACCTGTTTTAATTAATCTTCACACAATCTCCATGAAGGGAGTAGTATTAACCTTAATTATAGGTGAAGAAATGTGTTTCACGATAGTTTTTCTTCATGTTCTCACCGGACTCTCTTCAGAATATTCTGTGGATATTTTCAGCTCCATGTTATAAATTAGCTTTTGGAGATTCAGAAAATTTTGCCCAACATGACTGGCATGATAATGCTCGTTGGTGATAAAGGAAAAGTTTGAATTCTCAGAGAATTCAAATATGGTGATTGTCTAGAATACAATAGCTGACTGTCTAGGGTAAGGGGTATAAAATTACTCCATCACATTCACATACGAGGGTCTAGGTACTTATTCCAGGATTCCTGGGTAGTACCATAATTAGTGTGGAAAGCAGTGGCTAATGCGTCAGTAACTCTGAGGACACCTAGTGTTTGGGTTTGTAATAACTTTCCACAATGGAAAAGTAAATAAGGAAGATTGTTGTACTGGGAATGAACTTGAATATGGAGCATTTATGAAGCAAAGAAGTACTACCCCCCCCCCCAAAAAAAACCAAGAGCTCTTATTGATGAAGGTACACAAAAGAGATATAGGACAAAACCAACAGTATTCCTGATGGCCAAAGTTAGTAAACATGACCAACACATGAATAAACCAGTGTTAGATTATAACCCAAAGCCTAAAATATGGATTTATGATACCACACTAATTTAAATGATTTCATGAATAAACAAATGAGGAAGAAGAGTTGTCTGGATTGTATATAGTAACTTCTGTCCATTTTCCTTCCTTTGGAGAATATATGGAAAGAAAGAAGAAAGAATTCCTTTACAGTGGAAAAGTATAACAGACACTAGCCATGAGATTAAGATAACATCAACTGTCATAAATTATTTTGATATGAAATTCCTCTCTCTCTCTCTATTTCTATCTCTCTCTCTCCCTCTCCCTCCTGTGCTTTGAACTCCGTGCCTTAAGCTTGGAGTTTGCTAGGCTACTTTACTGACACTTGAGTCAGACCCTCAGCCTTGCATTTTGCTGGTTATCTTGGAGATGGAGTCTAGTGGACTTTCTTTCTTGAGCTCACCTTGAACCACAATTCTCCAGATCTCAGCTTCTGGCATTATTATAATTATAAATAAAATCATCCACACTTGTTAACTATGCTAACCTGTACATTTGATGGAATGTGATAAAATCACATCATAACTCCATGGTCTTTTCCCCTAAACAACTAATGTCATCATGAGAAATATCACACGAAATCTAAGAGTAGAGTATCCCACAAATGACCTTAGTAGGACTCTTGCAAACATTCAAGGTCATTAAACGCACCCTGAGAAATTATCATAGCTAAGAGATTTGACAACTACAAATGTAAAGTGTTATTCTAGCGTAAGTTCTGGAATAGAAACTGAGCATTGATGAAATTTAATGAATTTAGCCTTTGTTGACAAAAACGTATCTACATGCCTGTATTAATCTTGACAAGTGGACAATATTAATGTAGAATGTAGTATTTCATCTTTCATCATAAAAGTTATAATAGAGAAAACATGTGGTATGAGAGGGAACCTTCTCACAATCTTCTCAAGTTTTCAATAAACTTAATTTTGTCTAAAAACATCAAGAATAAATTTTGCGCAACCAGTTAGCATGAATATCCTACACTGGCTATAGTCATAAGAATGTTCACATGAATTGCTGGGCTTCTTGGCTCATACCTGTAATCCTAGCTATGCAGGAGGTAGAGATTAGGTGCATTGCTAACTAAAAGTCAATAAGACTGTGTCTCAGGAAATAAAGTGGGTGTGGTGGAATCCAACTCTCATCCAGCGATGTCGAAGAGTATAAGAAAAATATGAGGTATTATCCAAAAATTAAGTGAAGCTAGAGTGGTAGTGTCTGAGGCCCTGAGTTCCAACCTTAGTACTACCAGCTGAACAACAAAACAACTCAGATTCATCTACTTTCTTTCAGAGAGCAACTGGGAAATAGATTGCTTCTCTGTCTCTGGTGATTATTGCTGATTTCCCAGATAACTCTCCAACTATTCTGCGAATTGGTGAAGGCATTATGGGATTATATTATTGTGACTTCAGCTGTTACCTGTAAAGTGCTCATGGCTGTCTTCCTTGTCTGTGGCTTGCATGGATGGCTCTCACAGGTTCCCCATGGAGGAGGACTGTTCCTTACCTTCCATTTCCCTCCATTCCTCTCCTGTTCTTCAACCACGCCATTTCTTCCATCTCTCTGTCTTTTCTCACATTCTTGGTCTCCTTTGCTCCCTTTCCTTTTCTGTTCTCGTAGAATGTCCCTGAGAATAAAACTCTGATTTCTTTTCTTAATACTCTTCTTTGTAACATTCGTTGGTGAGTTGGAGAAGTTTTATTTCTATTTGCTTACCTAACTGGATTAGGAAATTCTATGGATGCACAAAAGTAAAAGTCCTGGTAGACAGGGAGAGGTGTTTGGGACCTCTTTGACAATGAATAAAGGGCCAGAATGTCAGTATCTAGGGCTTGAACTCAGGATCTAGTCACTGTTCCTTACCTTTTTTTTGTTGGTCATGAGGCTTGAACTGAGGGCCTGAGCGCTGTCTCTGAGTTCTTGTGCTCAAGACTAGTGCTGTACCACTTTGAGTCACAGATCTACTTCCGGTTTTCAGGTGGTTAACTGGAGATAAGAGTTACTGACCTTACTGTCCAGGATAGCTTTGAACCATGATCCTCAAATCTCAGCCTCCTAAGTAGCTGGGATTATAAGCATCTGCACCAAGCATTTCTTAGCTTTTTTTGCCCAAGGCTAGCACTGTATAGCTTATGCTACAATCCCCCTTTTAGCTGTTTGCTGGTTAATTGTAGAGTAACTTTCTTGCCTAATTTTCTTTGAACCTCAGTCCTTAGATACTATGTGCCTGAATATTTAGTATTACAGGCATGAACCACTGGTGCCTAGCTCAAAAGCCAAATTCTTACCAAAAGGAGCAGGCAGCATTATGTGGCAATCTCCAATGAGAGACACATTTTTTTTTTGCTCCGTAAAAGATGGTAGTCTGAATATGATAGCCAGAAAACTTAAAGGTTGTGGTCCATGGGACCGTTTTTTTCATTCAGTTGACAATGTGTGGACAACAAGATTTATAGCCAAGCCACGCTTTCATCTTGATCTATATCATAGAATGTAATCCTCAATTGCAGAATGGCCTTAATTTCTCCAAAGGAACTATACTTATGGATTGTATGTGAACATTTCTAGTTTTTAGTGAATGCCAAAAATAAAATCTCCAAATAAATGAATGATTCATTATAAAAGCCATTAGCTACTGTCTGGCAGATCTTGGGAGAACAAAGTGGAAATGAGACAAGGAAAAAAAAGAATGCGGAAAAATAACTATTTTTAGTTACAAGTACTGAGATTTGAACTCGGGTTAGGCAGGCAATGAGCCATGCAACCATACTTTTTTGCTTTTTAGTTAATTTCCAAATTGGATTTCATGTTTTTCCCAGAGCAAGTCTTAGACCAAAATCTTCTGCTTCACACAGAGCAGGGATTACAGTAAGGTACCACCAAACGCAGCTTCCAAATGATTTCTCTTTTGCTCAAATATCTAGCTCTATTTGAGTTCAAACTGCATGATTGAGTCAAAGGGGGACAGCAGTTTTAGGAAAAGCCTTCAGTTTGTGTTAATTGAATGAATAAATAAAGGAACAATGGGTTTTAAGGAAATCTAGTGTGGCTTTTATGGATGATTACTAAACATTTATAAGTGAGAAAAAATCACAGTCTAACTATTTCGATGAAGTCTATCTGCACAATTTGAATAGTAATATATTCTGCATTCACTATGGAAAACTGAGCATTATACAGAATGAATATTTTAAAAGTCAGGTAAATCTGAGCAGCAATTCCAGCCCTATTACTTGCTAAGTGCATGCACATACTTAAGTGGTTACTTTCCTTCCCCAAATGTCTGCATTTTGCATAAGACCTGGACTGTGAATTTACCAAGGTGATTTTCAGATTCTCCATGGCTCAGCTCTTGGGTCACACATAGCCCTTAAACAAACAGGGTGCTTTTTGTCATCACATCTTTTTGAATCTGTTTTATTATTTATTATTTTTTCTCAGATGTGTCATTGCTGTGGGTGCAATGACAGAATAAAATGAAGTAGTTAAAAATTATTCTAATTCTGTTTATTTCCAGGGTAAACTATATTGGTCATGGGTGGAAAATGGACTATACCTTGGGAATAGAAGATGATAATAGGTGGACTCAATTATTTTCTTATCATTTAATAGGCCCTCCGTTCCTCTGTGAATCATAATTGGGATTCAACATTTCTGTATTTGATCATTTTATTTTCCCTATTAGAGTCCATTATTCTACTGTGAGAGCCAGGAGAGATATGGCATTTAAATTGAATCAGTGTGTGTGATAGGCTAAGGATGTATTTGAAGAATTGGACCTATGAATTCATAAATTAAGTGGCTATCCTAGTATCTCCCACACGGACTTTCATCACAAAGACTAAATAAAAATTGTAAGAGAAAGGTCCACGTACAGCAGGGGAAATGGTGAAGTTATTTGTTTCATGTGAATTAAGTGCTGTGCCAGCTGATGTGCAGTTTTCCTTGTGTTCCATTTGGCAGGGACACATGGAGGCTCTGCCTTTATCCAGGTACTGCGATGCTTGTAGATTTAGAAGAGGACACTAAGAGAGGAGTTGTCTCTCCTTCGTATTTCAGAGGAATTGGGAGCGTGGAGCTGCAAAGTGCCAGCCCTTGGGATCCTTCCAGGATTTAAAGCTTCATATATTTCACTCCAATGGCTGCTTCAGTCTATCACTCTGAGAAATAAAGTGTGCTTAAATTGACTTGGACCTTGGGAAATTAGAAACAAAGCAGTTGTGGAAAGATGAGAAAGATGGAGATTGTGCCTGAAAGTGCAAACATCAGGACAGTACCTGTACAGTGGACAGTGAAAGCTAGGGGCAGTTCCTCATGCTTTCTTGGGGATCATTCCAAAGCTCAGACCTAGTTTTTAGATTTCTGAAATTAAGGCAACCCCCGATAAAAGGGGCCTTTGAGTCACTGTGGTTTCATTTCAGACAAAAAAGTCATCTGTTGTTGAAGAAAAAATCTAGATGTGTAACTTTATAGAACAATTCTTCACTTCCTCACTTCATTGTCTTTTCCATTGAAAAGGGAGAAATCAATCCATCTCAGGGTTTTTGTGTGCTCTTGGAGTTTCACACTATTGTTTTCCATCAAAATACTTGTCAAGCATAAAATAAATCTGTAGCGGTTTGGGATAAAATCATTAACAGGAAGAATTCTTGGTTTATCTAGCCCAAAAAGTCTCACAAGCACCTGTTATTCAGTATATGCAGAATAACCTTAAATTCAAGATCACCTATGAAAAAGCACTTATGTGCCTCTTTAATTGTTATAACGTAGTTATTACTGTGAACCCCAGTAATGACACATGCTTTAAAAAAGGCATATTAGGTACAAATATGCAGAATAGCAAAGTGATAGGTGTGTTAAACACAGAATAATGACATAGATTAGGCTGGGACTAAGTTCCCTCATGCTAAAATGTATTTTCCTCTTCCTTATGCTATAAGATACACACTCAATAAGAAGCTGCCTAGCTGATATCCATTCATAAACACCTTACTCTTCCTTTCATATAGTACAAATACACATACACACATTCACACACAAATTTAACATCCAAGCCAGAACAGAGGGCTTAATATTTTGCTCTTTGAGTCTTCTTTAGAATTTGGCAAAAACACCAAACTTAGAATTTATACCCATGGTTTTGCTGAAATGTATAGTGACACAAATAACATGTGGACAACACTCTCAATGCCAAAAGTGGCTAAACTTCAAAACAGAGAAACACAGAGTCAGCGTGCGGACAAGTTTATCTTAGAGCATCTTGCAGCATGCTTAGGAATGAAAACTCTACTGTGTTAGTTTGAGACCGGGAGCTTAAACTTATCTGCTTGGTAATTCTCTCTGTCTCTCTCTGTCTCTCACTGTCTCTCTCTGTCTCTCTCTCTCTCTCTCTCTCTCTCTTTCTCTCTCTTTCTCTCTCTTTTGGTCAGTTGTGGGGCCTGAACTCTGGGCCTGGGCACTGTCCCTCAGCTCTTCAGCTCAAGGCTAGAACTCCACCACTTGAGCCACAGTGCCACTTCTGGCTTTTTTCTGCTTATGTGGTGCTGAGGAATCGAACCCAGTGACTTATGCATGCAAGGCAAGCACTCTACCACTGAACCACCTTCCGAGCCCTTGGGAAATCTCAAATAAGCCATGAAATTACATCTTGTGTTAAACATTGGGGGAAAAAAATCATAGCAAACTTGACTGTATGAAGACAAGGAACAGGAAGTAAAGATTCTATCTATAATACAGTCAGTAGAAACATGTTAGCATTACAGCTCTGGTTTTGGGATAACTGGAAGCAAAACAATTATGAACTAGAAAAGTCATGGGTAGTAGAGAGGGTGACTATTGTCTCTTCTCCATTTCCCCCAAATGATATTAGGAAGTTTGCAGAGGTAAGACAAACAACCTCATCAGGGATAGAAAAGGATACCCCTCTACGAGGACATAATAAATGACTAATAAAATATAGTCTATATTTAGATGTTATGTGGCATTGTAGTCTTTATGGGCTAATGGAATTCTGATAATTAGGTAAGTGAAGTTCTGGAGTCATTGAACAAATGGTACGATTTGAGACTACCAAAAAATGAGTCCTTGGGACTAGCACAAATTGTGTTGTAGAAAAGAATTGGTCAGTGGGTCCCCTAGACAAGATCATCTTGATATCTTCATAGCTTCTGCTTTGGCATAAGGGCTTAAAGCAAGGACTCAAATCACTGGAGAGAGTATCAATGTCTGAACCTAGCACTCCTTGTAAACCAGTGGGTGTGAATCAGCAGGAGACGTACCAAAAAGAAAAGAAGGTTATAAAGGAAAATGGAGAAGAAAATGACATAGAGAGTGAGGATGACAATGTGTCCCACATTGTGGATCTTTTGGAAGGAAAGTAGGTTGAGGTAGACCAGCGCATTTGGGATTTTGATTCTCCTTCCACAAAGTCTATACAATGCATGCAATTTTAGGCATTTTGAACAAAACCTTTTATTTCAACTTCTATGTTGAACGTTTTTATCTTCCAAATCATTTTTCGCAATGTACTAAGATTATAGCCTTTAGCTAATGGTTTTTTCTCTCTCGGTTATGTTCCTAGGATTTATAAGCATTAATTTTGGTGAACTGATATAAGAATAATTTCAAAACACCATTCAACAGAGTATTTTACTCTGACTACTCAAGTATAACCTGTAATCTTTTCTTCTTCTTCTACACAAACACACACACACACACACACACACACACACACACACACACACACTATGCTTACCTACACCTGTTTTCTAGGCTTCTAACTCTTCACTTAAAATTATAGAAATTTCCTTCATAACTAGCCAAGGTATATAATTTAATCTTCTTTGATCCATGAGATGACATGTGCCCCATATTTTCCAATAAGGAATTTTAAGAACAGTCTGTATCACAAGCCAAATACAGAGGACATCAAACTTTCCCTGAATGAATAATCTATAATAATGGTATTGTTTTCAGAATGGAGCTTTGAAATGCACTCAAATTCTAGTATAAAGTTCAAGTTTGGGTATGCTGGTAACTTTCATGAAAAGAGTCCTCAAAGGGTGGTATAGGTCAAAGAAAAAGCTCTGTTAAGAACTGTACATACTCAGATATTTGTCTTTTCAGTCCACCAAATTTAAATTCGGGCAATATGGTGCTTTTTCAGGGTGATGAAAGGAAGCACTGGGTCTGGGATATTTCTTTTCCCATCAGCCATGAGGCTCTGATGCTGAGAAAACTGTGGCAAGTCATTGTACCTGAATCTTTTTACTTCCCATGACTTTGGCATTCTGTTTTCTTCTTCTCTTTCTTCTTTTCTGTTTACTATGAAAGGTATTCCTGTTCTAGATTGTAAGAACAGGATTCCAAAAGAAAAACAACTGGCGAGCCAAAACAATACTCAGATTCCATGCCCAAATGAGTTGTTTTAGAATCCTGGAAGCAGGGATAGGGTATTCCCCCAGTGATTCTGGTGAAGAGCCCTCCGTGAGCGATTTCTAGGCCTTGGATTCCAGTGAATTACTCTCATGTGACAAATGGAAAGGCTTTGGGTGCAAGCCTTTGAGGCTGAACTTATTTCCAGGATTGTGAATATGCTTTTCTTTCCTATCTAAATATATTTTATTATCTTCAAGTAGTTGTACAAAGTAGTTTCTATTCAACAAAGCAGTTGACAAACACAGTGCATCTGATCAATGTCACCCCTTTCATCATTCTCCTCTAGCTCTCCCAAATCAACCCTTTCCCTCAATTTTCTTAATATTGAAAGATAGGCACAGAATTTTATGACTGCATTCGAACGCTTTCTTCTCTTCATTTACTGAATTGCTTTTCAATTATCTATAGTTATCTATCTATATATTCTGCATTTGTACAAAGCCTTTGCTTTATTGATGCCCAATTTATCAGCCAGTACAGGAAAGCAACAGAGAAATTGGCAGAGGCCAAAAGCCTGACAGGGACAAATTTACTACAATGTCTTGGCCTCCAAAACATAGCGCAATTCCAGTCTGTGCAGAAAGTTCCAGACCAGCATGTAATCAAGAAAAAGGAAAGCTGTGGAAGACAAGGGCCTGGCGTGAGGCCTTCTTGTAGACCGGATCTCCCTTCAAATCAACACATATGGAGACACGCTCCTAGTCTTTCTTTTCTGCGGGCTGTTCCAGTCTAAGCCTCTGTAGACACATTCTTCATAGCTGAGCAAGCCCCTAGGTTGAAAGACTGTTATTGGTGCTTGTCAATTCAGAAATAAACTGTGATTTGCCCAGCATTTCAATCTCTACCCCTGATGTGTTAGTTTAATTTAATTAGTTCTGTGCTGCATGAGGTCATTAAGTGTGTGTACTAATGGAAACCTATAACTCTTCTCTGCCCAGTGAGGGATGTGTGTTTGTGGATGCACGTTCTCCCAGGACAGACACGCAACCATGGGAGAGGCAACAGACTGCCCTGTAGAAATGCATTTTCAGATGACACTCATGAAAGGGTGCCTCTCCCTTGAGAATTCTTTTGAAAATCAAATGGATAATTAACTATATGAGCAAAGGATAGAAAGTGTTCTACTTATAAAATGAAAAAAATGAAGCAAAGTTATGGTATGGCAGCCAATATTGTTTCATGAATTGCAGGTACGCACACACACACACACACACACACTTTCCCTTTCTTCCTAGGCCCACCAAAAATATAGTGAAACATTAAAAAGAAAACACCTTTTTCTCACATGGAGTAAGCTATCACTTAATCTCCATCATATCAATTATAGGAATACTGATTTTACAACAGTTCTCTTATCGTTCCTACTTTTCTGACAAGTAAACTGAGGCTTCCAACTGCTGAAATGCAAGGATTCAAGTTACTGAATATCTAACTCAAGTTGTTGCTTATAGCAAATTGCACAGATAAAAGTAAGTACCTAATAAGGCTTGTCTTAGATGTTCCTGTATCAAAAAGCTTTTTACTGGCCAGGTGCCAGTGGCTCATGACTGTAATCCTAGCTATTCAGGAGGCTGAGATCTTAGGATGGTGGTTCGAAACCAGCCCAGGCAGGAAATCCGTGATGCTCTTATCTCCAATAATCTTCCAAAAACACAAAAGTGGAGCTATGACTCAAGTGGTGGAGTGCTAGCATTGAACTAAAGAAGCTCAAGGACAGCACCCAGGCCCTGAGTTCAAGCCCTAGTACTAGAAAAGAAAAAAGGATTTACAAATCTATGTCTCACAAAAGAATGTCCTGCAACCAAAGTCTTAAGTTAGGCAGATCCAAAACAGTCTTTGGCCAGGTATCAGCTTCAGGTGATGGAGTCAGGCAAAGAGTCCAGACCACTTTGACCATGGTGGAGGTAGTCAGGATGATAATGTGGTCTCCTCCAGATGCTGCCAGGTCTTTTTTGAACTTTACTCAAACAGGAATCTCCACATTAGAAGGGATGGGCTGGACAGCAGCAGCAATGTCTCCCAGTGGCTCGCATAGATTGTCATACCTCCTGCTGAGGTACCTTCCATTTCTGCACAAACTGGTTAAAGAAGCTTAACCTAAGGTCTGACTTTAGTGCAATTTCCCACTACTTTCCTGATTGTACACTGATTCTTGCAGGCTGGAGCCCCATTGGTTTCTAAGGCAGTGTAGGCAGTAGCTCCTCCTGGGTAATTTACCAAGGTGACAACTTTTTAATAACCAGAGAATTTCTTCAAGCTGACTCAGGGGCCTAGAGACTACTTTGTCAGGAATCTATAGCCTCAGTTTATTTTACCAATGGGTTGCCAGGATGAGATGCTATTAGAATATTATTTTACTCCAAACTAGATTTTATATACAACATTTAACTTTTAACCAATGCACAGACCTTTTCTCCAGCTACAGCCGTGTAGCTTATTTAGCATACTAGTTTGCAAAAGCATCTTTCTGTCTGGCTTAGAAATCGTGATCTCTAGTGACCCTAACCATGCTTAAGTTACCTGTGTAGGCCTTTAGACAGATCTCAGTAGGGACACAATCTCAGGTCCACAACCTTCTTTCCTGAATAGGTGAATTTAAGTGGCTGCTGCCAGCCCAAAAGTTACTGCCAATTAGAGCTTTGAGCAAATACAAGGGAGTTGGGATTTTAAACTAACCCAACATTTTACAGCCTTAGCTTTTTACTACTATCACAGACACTAGCAAGTTTCTGTCCCTTTAGATAATCATGGACATTAGGCATGCTTACAGACTATCTTCTCATGACCTCCTGGCTCTGACCAATTTTTGAAGGGCCACGCACAAATGACTCCGGGATCTGACACCACTTTTGCCATCCAAGCAGGGGCTTACTGCCTCGGGATGCTCCATCATTTGTCAGGGTCCCAGGAGTGCCCTTCTCCATGCTGGAATAAATGCACCCTTAGCATTTTCCTTGAACTAACGAGGGGTTGAGCGCTGTCCCTCAGCTCTTCAGCTCAAGGCTAGCACTCTGCCACTTTCAGCTCCAATGCAATTCTGCTTTTTCAGCACTTTGCTGGTGGATTAGCAGTGAGAATATCTCAGGGACCTTAACCTGTCTGACATGGGAAAGCAGTACAAAGTTCCCTGACTGTATGGGTGCCAACCGTATGGAGCCAACTTTTAACTGCTGGAGATTCCATAAATTACAGGAGTAAACAACCTAGGCAAAAATTTGGTCCTTTTTACAGAGAAATCAATTATTTGATTTCATGTACATAAGAAAAAAAGCAGGGAATGAAGTAAGGAGGCCAGCTCTGACTGGCACCATATTGGCCACATGGTGGATGGTAGGGTTTGGCATCTTGTCTTCATGCTGGGGGAAGAAACTCCCCTCCCCTATCACCTGCCTTCCAGGTAATGAGTGTGCCCAGACCCCTAGAGGCAGGGGCAAGCTCTTGGCTGATAGGTTACTGAATCTGTCAGTCCAGTACCTGGGACTGGGAATTTCCTGAGGATCTTCCCCCTGCACCAACCTATTTAGGCCCGGACCAGCCTAGCTGCTGGACTCCATGCCAATGTGTCTCCGTGATCCTGTCCCGTGTCCTGTCTCCTGTCTTCTGGCTCATCTTCCGTCATCATGGAGTCCCAATTCAGCTCTCCATTGGAGCTGAATTGGCTTGTTGGTATTGTTCTTGTTATTTCTTTCCTCTTTAGCATGTTTCCTAGCTGTGTTATGTGCATTTGCATGCTGCAGGCCTTTGTAACAACTGGCGGCCTGCAGCCTGTTAACTGTATAATAAAGACTCCAGTATTCTATATTTAAAAATAAATAAACAAATAATTAAAAGCTTCTTTTTAAAGTAGTTATAAGGAGGAATTTTAATGCAACAAATCAGTTTATGAACATAATGTCACCTTTTTTAAAAAATCATGTTCCTCCACCTTTCCCAACCCCACTCAAGTTGTTTTTCACAAATGTACATTGGATGTTATGACTGTGTGTGTGTGTGTGTGTGTGTGTGTGTGTGTGTGTGTGTGTCTATATTATATATGTTGTATATGAAAATTACAATATATTTTTCTTTAAAAACAAATTTCACACTGGCCTCCATTTGTGATTTCTGATTATCTTCTGTGAACAGTAGGTCCCAGTTTCATTGAGCCGATGTAAAATTGTGTTTCACATTGGGCCAATTGTACTGCGAGTTCTCCGTCGCCTCTTCTCTCAGCTTACACCACTGAACCAAAGTGCCCAGAAAAGTGAGCTGCTTAGTTATGCATTGTGTTGTTTCTTTCCTGCATAAGGTACTTTAAAAAAAAAATGCTACAGGACTGGAGCCAACGGCTAATATCCGTGGTTCTGTTTGGTGGAAGCGTGAATTGGGCTAAGTGGAAATTCTATAATCAAGACTATAATAACCAATGCCATTTCTACAGGTGACATTGCACTCTGTCCTTGGGGAAGGCATCCTTGAAGCTGTACTAATTGCAGCTTGTTACACACATCCCATTCTCTTTTGCCTTCGCATTGCCTTTCCTCTATTACCTCTTCCCCATCACTGGAAAACATTCCTCTACAAAAAAGGTCTTGTGCTGCTACTGCTTCCTTGCCATGTACTTTTGTGGCAATCTTTTGTAACACTTCTCCCTTCCACATTTTTCTGATGCTATTTTTCTCTAAGAAATTCAATGAATAAATTTACCAGTTCCATAATCGCTTCTTCATTTTCCTCTAGTCCTAGTCACTCCTTGATCCAATCATTCTAGAAATTCTTTCCCATTAGCTATTCAGTTCCTCTTTAGTCTCTAAATGGAGGCATTTATCCAAAGGCCTGAAAAAGTCTAAGCTGCATGGCTGACACCTAATTCTTCCTAATAGATCCATCTTCTCGGTTCTGCGGATGCCTTTCAATTCTATTCTCATAAGTTAAAAAACAAACAAAAGAAAAAAAAAAAAACAAGCACTGAATGTTTTCGGAGAAAAAGCTGTGGAGAGTTCATTCACAGGTAAGATTTCAGCTATTGTACTATGTGGAGACACAGTTCATCTCTGTCTTCCAGCTGCAGGGCTCTGTCAAGCTCTGCTTTTTCATTTCTGTCTCCTCACTGGCCATCTGCAATAGGAAATCCCTCTGGTACCCAAACATCAATAGAGATAGCGGCAAGCTCATTGTCTCTCATCTAAACATTTGCTGCTTTTGAGTCAATTTTATTTGAAGTCTACCCAACCTCTTCATCATCCAGACATTACATCTGAGATGAAACCAGTTGTAAAATATGTCTGGTCATTTAGCATAGTACTTCACAAACTCCAGGGGGATGGGACCACCTGTGTCAAGGCCCCAGTTACTGGGCTCCACTCCAGGAGTTTGTGATTCATGAGGACTGGGTGGAGTCCTGAGGATTTGCATTTCAAGCAAGGTACCAGCTTGTGTTCCCTGGACCACACCATAAGAGGCACCTGTTTAGTGCATGAGTCTGTAGTCAGATTAGATAAAGCTCAAATTCTAACTCAGCCCCATGCTTTTAATGCATGCACACTGGGGAATTCATCTCATGTGTCCACACTTCAGACTCCTGTAAAATGTGGATAATAAATGAATATATCCACTTGGAAGGGTTTTTGTGGAAACTAACAATGAATACAAGTAAAATGTCTTTATCTTTGGTGGTGGGGGGGTGGGGAATTAAAATATCTGTTGACTGCAATTAAACTGCTTTTCTTCCCCTAATCCTCTACTTATTTCCCATCAACAATAAGTTCCCAATTCTTTACAATCTGTTCTTTGAGATGTCCCATTCATCACTGCCCAAGATTGGGTTAAGTGTAGATTTAATGAGATTAGCTTGTGACAGGGCTCTCATTAGGAAAACTATAGGGACACTACTCACATTGTTCAGTGTCACCTGTGTAAATGGAATTGGTCATTACAAACAGTGTTTTGTTGCTTTTTCCTTTCTTTATGGTAGTCGAGTTGAATTAGGGCTCCACTCTCTTACTTCACTTTTTCATTTAAGCTGTTACTCTTACCACTCAGGCCACACCTCTTCTTCTAGACATTTTTCTGGTTAATTTTCGCTAACAGTTTCTCAGACTTTCCTTCCCAGGGTTATGTTTGAACTGAGGACCTCAGATTTTAGCCTCCTGAGTAGCTAGGATGACAAATGTGAGCCATCAGCACCTGGCTATAGTCAAACAGGATTATAGAACTGTCACTAGCCCTCTTCAATGTTCTACTCAGAAGGAAATATTCGTGTCAATCCTTATTCTAGTAGTTTTGCTTTTGAACTGTTCTAAGCTGAAAAACAAATCAACACCTATCTAAGCAGCTCAGGTGTTTTTGTTAAGGCTCTGTAGTTCAGTATTTATAAACTGAGTAAAAGGGCCCACATGCAGGTGGAATAAATCTGACTAGATGTAGAAGCACAAATCTACATTACTCGAGACTAAGGTCTATTGTTTTCTTAATACAACTAGAATCCTCATCAGTCACTGTGTTCTAATTATTGCCAGTTAACTAATTGGTACTGTCACTGTTTCTCCATCCTTTCTTCCGCAGACCTCATCGTATTGTCAGGTTCTATGGAATTTCTTTAAAGTTACTATTATAAATAGTACCCTTCCTTGTCCTCAAGTGAATTTTCAATATATTAACAGGGATTTAGAATTTCCCTTGAGGCTGAAGCTCCTTGGTTCTTCTGTCTTCACTTGGCTTCATATACAGTGTTTATCAAATAAACTCTGCTCATATAAACAAGTCTCTTTGCTTTCTTGCTTGTGCACATTATTCTAGAATATTAATTTTATCCATCTCCCCTACCCTCTATACTTTATCACAAGGTAGAGTCTGATTATTTCTTTAGAGTCAGTGAACTTTGTTTTGCCCATCCAAAGGCATAGCAAATTGGTTGAATTTCTCATGAAGATGCTATCTGATTGATGGCAGCTGCTTTAGGGGAATGAGCAGAAATCTGTGGCCAAATCAAACCAGGGGAAATGTTGCCAGGGTCAAAGATATGTCTCCCATGGCTCTAGATTGTGGGCACAGAAGCATCTGCACCAAAGACTGTCCTCTTTGCCAAGTAGTGTATTGTAAACTGTAGATAGTCAATGTATTTTGGCAAGTTCACAAGTACATAGCCATACCTGAATTATTAATTTGATTGTGATTACGTTCTCAAATTTTCCTTTCATTTCATGATGAGGAACAAACATTATCTCAGAGAATGATATGGCCAGACAAAACTGATTGAGTAATGAAAATCATCATTCATCATCTTGATTTAAGAAAAGTGTCTGATGTAGGAAGTTTAGGGGTTTCTTCAATTTGGTTGCGAGATCTCAGGTGATCTCTTGCATTTTCAAGTGAAATTCTGCCCCACAAGAAAGAAGGAAGGAAGGAAGGAAGGAAGGAAGGAAGGAAGGAAGGAAGGAAGGAAGGAAGGAAGGAAGGAAGGAAGGAAGGAAGAAAAGAGGGAAGAAGGGAGAGAGGGAGGGAAGGAAGGAAGGAAGAAAAAAGAAAGGAGAAAAAAAAGAAAAGAAGTAAGGAAATAAGGACAAAGGGAAGGAAGCTTAAATAAAAGAACCAAGAAAGCCAGGTACTAGTGACTCAATGCCTGTAATCCTACCTACTCAAGGAGCCTGAGATCTGAGGTTCACAGTTCAAATCTAGCCCAGGCAGGAAGCCCATGAGACTCTTTTTTCCAATTAACCACCAGAAAACTGGAAGTGATGCTGTGGCTCAAAGCTTTAGAGAACTAGCCTTGAGAAAAAAGAGGTCCAGGCCCAGACCTTATGTTTAAGCCCCATGGCTGACAAAAAAAGAAAAGAAGAAGAAGGAGGAAGGCGGAGGAGGAGGAGGAGGAGGAGGAGGAGGAGGAGGAGGAGGAGGAGGAGGAGGAGGAGGAGGAGGAGGAGGAGGAGGAGGAGTACCACCATCACCACCACCAAGAAAAATTCATGGTACTTGACAAATGAACACAGTTACTTAGTAACCACTTTCAATATGGAGAACTCCCAGTTTAGTTTAGTGCATGCAGAAATCCCTGCTTTATCACCTAATGGCTGTGTGATTTTTGGTAAGTATTTTACTTCAACTTTATGATCTTAAAAACAAAACCCAGAATTCTACCTGACCTAGCTGTTGCAGAAACACAAGGACAGCGTGAATAGACAGTCTGTGAATTATTACTAGAACTTTAGAAACATTCTAGAAAAGGAGACATTGATGCATTACCAAAAAATGTTAGTGTGAAAAAAATAATTTCGATTTGTTTTTGCCCTTCCCCTCCACAAATTATACCAACATCAAATACAGTGAAAGCAGGGGTTATATTGTGGAGGAGAGACATACAAAGCAACATAGAAATCATCTTATAAATATGTTAGAAACAATTGCATGAAAGAAAAAAAAAACATTTAAATACTTATCTTGGGGTTCATTCCCCTAACATCAACTTATCTGACCTTTTCTGCTTGACTCAGACATATACTAGTTATTGCAAATAACAAATTGTTTAACTAGGGATACAAGTAGACCCATTGCAACAACGAGATGTACAAGTCGTTGTGTCGAAAAACGAACTTTACAACTTTGGGGGGAGGAGGATTGGGTGGGGGGAGGTGGGGGAGAGTATGGGAAGGAATGGGAAGGGGAAACAAAGAGGAGGCAACAATGCTTGATAAGAAAAGTACTCATTATCTTGCCCATGTAATTGTAACCCCTCTGTACAGTATTCTCACAATAAAAAAGAAATTAAATAAATGAAATAAAAAAAAATAATTTCATCTTGTAATGCTATATAAACATTGAATGCTTTGTATCTAAGTGAATGAAAACTTTGATGGCTATTTGTGTCGATAAAGAAGAAGACTACCTGTAATATTTGTTTCTGGATTTGCAGCTCCCATTGAAAAATAAAATGTAGAATTCACTTGTTTATTTTCTGTTCTTGGATTTAAGAACCTTTGAGATGGCTTTCAATGCATCCCTACTATATTTCTGTCAACTTGTGTCCTCAAAACATTTAATACGGCTCAAATTTGATTCATTTTTCTTGTTCTTTTATTGTTATTATATTGTAATTTTTAGTGAACAGGAGAACAAATTCACATAGAAATTTTAATTCTACTGTCTTTGGCTTACCTTGGTGTTCTTTAGAAGTTTTCCTGTGCCCTTCCTGTTTAAGGTTGTGAATTACTTCAAGAACTTGAGCAAAGAGCTTAATACTTGCATTTATCAATGTGATAAATTTATCATCTAATTAATGACTATAGCTAAGTCTCTCTTTTTTTCTATAGCTGAGTCTCTCTTTTTTGCCCTCAAAAACTTACGATGAGATAGTCTTTTCATTTCTCTCACAGACCTCAAAATTCTCTTTCTTCTTAAAGAGATGTTTCTAACTCTTGTGTGTTTCCTTGTTTTATTACAATTTTCTTTGACTCTGTTTTTCTGCAATTATATGTTTCTTTTTACAGTTCCAAATCGTTATGCTTTAAGTTGATCACAGGAATATAACCCTCATGCCTTTATTCTTTAAAGTACTGTTGGACCTAGTAATCATGGTTCCAGTGCATTCATCGTTAGCTCTGAAGTAGATGTTGCAGCCAATTCTGCATAATGAGTTGCCAGCGGAGTGGAGAAATGATGTTTTATTCATACTTTCTCCTTCATTTCACAAAAACTTGTTGATTTATTTTTAATTTTCTTAAATAGTTACATTATTTTTATCTGCCTCGCAATTTTGAAAACATTTTTTAATTCAAAATGAGATTCATTTTCATTAATTATAAATCACAGCACGTTAATGGGCCCATCTGAAATTTCATTCAAGTGCAAAAAATGTATCAAAGAATATATTGAATGAATTTTCTGAAATTTCTAACATACATAAGGTTTGTGTGAAAACCACCTTAAACATTATTTTGCTCATAATATGTGGTTTCTTTTACAAAAATACTATTTTTCATTTCAGTTCACTGGGTGAGCCTTGAAAGAATAATAGTGATTTAAAATATACTTAAGAGGCATGCAGCAGAAAAGGGAATTTGGTTTATAATATCCAAGGTGATTAAACAAATGCCACAAGTTACTATTTCCTTAGAAAGAATAATAAGAAAGTTTGGCTAATTTTCTCATCTCAAAAAAAAATAAAACTTGATCATTAACCATGACCCAGTTTGCAAGTTTCAGTTAATGTCTCCTCCTGCTGTCAGTCTTAAATATACATAATATCTGAGTTCTGAATTCTAAGATTCCATCTAGGAGAATGGAAATTAAAGGTTGTTGGATCTGCTAACAGATCCAGTAGTGATGGCAGGGTTTTTTGTTTTGTTTTGTTTTGTTTTTTGTCGGTCAAGGGGCCTGAACTCGGCCTGGACACTGCCCCTCAGCTCTTCAGCTCAAGGCTAGCGCTCTACCACAGAGCCACAGTGCCACTTTCAGATTTTTCTGCTTATGTGGTGCTGAGGAATCGAACCCAGGGCCTCATGCATGCAAGGCGTGCACTCTACCACTGAGCCACCTTCCCAGCCCTTCCAGTGGTTTTTACCCCTGAAGGTGCCTAGGGCCCCACTTCTCTAGCCAGTGTTCCTGGCAGGGGGCCTTGGAGGTCTCTTTGCCCTTTTCAAAAACCACTCACTTCTCCATTGGAGAATGAGGTAAGGGATTCCCAGCCAAGTGTGGCCTTCCAGAGGTAGATGTACTTGGTGGAGTACTCATGTGTCCTGGTGATGGTTCTGAATGTCCAGCTGTGTGGAGAATCATCTCTGGGTAGACACGAAGAACCATAGGTTGCATGATTTCTCTAATTGTGGTAACTGGAATGTGGTGTATAAATCTAAAAGTAAACAGACTGGATGGTAAAAGAAAAGAATATATTGAAACATAATAAATGATACAGGCCTCTATGCATCCATAGAGAGAACAAAGGAGGATCCATTCTTAGGAGAGGATCACATAGGCACAAAAGCTACATGTATCTTACCATATAAGATAATATTTGTTGAAATGAATTCCAGAAAATGCAAACAAGAGGTTTTTTTGTTTTTTTTCTCTTTGTTGCTGACAGTACTCTGTCTGACTTATGTAACTGTAATCCCTCTGTATGTCACCTGTACAACAATAATAAATAATTTTTTAAATGAAAAGCCAGGCACAGTGGCTCAAGTCTGTAATTCTAGATATTCAGGAGGCTGAAATATAAGGATCACAGTTTGAAGCCAGCCCAGACAGGAAAGTCCACAAGACTCTTATCTCCAAACAACTAACTACGCAGGAAAAGCTGGAAGTGGCCCTGTGGCTCAAATAGGAGAGTGCTAACCTTGAGCACACAGAGGCTCAAGGACAGCACCCAGGCCCTGATTTCAAGCCCAGGACTGGCAAAAAACAAACAAACAAACAAAAACAAGAAAGAAAAATAAAGGAAAAAAAACAGATGCCTAGGATTATTCTTTTGCTCATAAGCATTTTTACTCCATAAGATGCCTATGATTTCAGAAGAATAGAGAGGAGTGTGTGTGTGTGTGTGTGTGTGTGTGTGTCTGTCTGTCTGTCTGTTTTAATGCCAGCAATGGTACTTGAACTCAAGACTTGGGTATTGTCCCTGAACTTTTTTTTCTTTTTTTAAATAAGTTTTTTTATTGTGAAAATACTGTATAGAGGGTTTACAATTACATGAGCAAGATAATGTGTACATTTCTTATCAAGCATTGTTGCCTCCTCCTTTGTTTTCCCCTACCATCCCTGCCCTCCCATCTCCATGACTATACTCTCCACCCCCCCAACCCCCCACACCCCTGCCAAAGTTGTAAAGTTCTTGTACATCTCACTGTTGCAATGGGTCCACCTGCATCCCTATTTAAACAATTTGTTTTTTCCCTTTCCCTCCCCAAATTATACCAACATCACATACACTGAAACAGGGGTTTATACTGTGGGGGAGGGACATACAAAGCAACGAAAAAATCACCTATGAATATGTTAGAAACAATAGCAAGAAAGAAAACACTTGTTCAAAGCTACTACTCTACCATTTAAACCACAGTGCTACTTCTGGATTTGGTGGAATTCATTGCAAATCCAAGTCTTGTGGACTTTCCTACCCTCACTGGCTTCAAACCATGATCCTCAGATCTCAACCTCCTGAGTTGCTAGGGTAACAGGCATGAGTCCCTGATGCCTAGCAAGGAGAAATATTTCCCCCCTGGGAATTTCACTATACTTTTAATTTAGTAAATAATTTCTAAATAGTGTCAATGAATATCAAACAACTCTGCAAGAATCATTTAAAACATGGGCTGGGAAGTTGGCTCAGTGGTAGAGTGCTTGCCTTGCATGCATGAGGCCCTGGGTTCGACTCCTCAGCACCACATAAGCAAAAAGAAAAAACCCAGTAGTGGCGCTGTGACTCAAGTGGTAGAGCACTAGCCTTGAGCTGAAGAGCTGAGGGACAGCGCCCAGGCCCAGAGTTCTGGCCGCACGACCAGACCCCCCCCCCTGCCCCCCGCCAAAAAGAAAAAGAATCATTTAAAACATAGAGGAGACAAACTGAAAATATATGTGTAAAAAATTTATTGTAGGAAAATGTGGTGAAGGTTTAAAGTCCAGTTTCTTCCCTTGGCATGAATATGCATTCATTGAAAGTTCAAGTCTGACTAGAAGACTGCATGAACTAAAATACAAGCATAACTTCCCTCTTTCCTGAATCCTCATATTAAAGGAAGAATTACAGACAGATTTGGAATTATTGCTAGCATTTACCAAAGGCTTTTGTCTTAAAATTTAACTCTGAATATTTCTTTTAGGGATAAAATTGAATGAAAATGACTATGATATATTTGTATTTGATTCTTCCGTGACCAAAGAGGAAAAAGAATATTATGAGTAAGATTACAAAAAAAAGGCCAGTGTATAAGAACTACTCTATTCACTTCATTTCTTTAAAAGTACTTTGTAGTTGAATATGCTAGCATAAAGTCTTCTAAAAATACTTTTTTGGGGGGTCCGGTCCTGGGGCCTGAACTCTGGGCCTGGGCACTGTCCCACAGCTCTTCAGCTCAAGGCTAGCGTTCTACCACTTGAGCCACAGCGCCACTTCTGGCTTTTTTCTTTTTGCTTATGTGGTGCTGAGGAGTCGAACCCAGGGCCTCATGCATGCAAGGCAAGCACTCTACCACTGAGCTACCTTCCCAGCCCTAGCATAAAGTCTTTTATACTAGAATTTAAAGAAAATCTATTGAGTAAATAATAAAAATATTGATGACTATAATTCAACACATTAATATAGATTATTGTATTCTTCATGGGGATTTATTCTTTTGTTGTGGCTTGCAAATTATATTGGTAAACATTTCATAAGCTACTTAGGTCTTTCTAACTATCCTGTATTACATTTTCCATGTAGTATCTCACTAAACTAAATGAAACAGAACAATTAACTTGTTCAAAATCACACTAGAAAGATGGGTATAGCAGTATATGCCTGTAATCTTGGCTGGAAATGGGTAGAAGGCGGGAGGATCAGAAGTTTGAAGCCAACCTCCACTTGTCAATGTTAACATGGTTCTACCTCAGAAACAAGATACAAACAACAACAACAACAACAAAAACCAAACCAAACAAACAATGAAAATGGCTAGGAGGTTGGCCCAAGAGATAGAGCATTTGCTTTGTATGGTTGTACTGTGTTCTACTCCCAGTACCACAAACAAAACAGAACAGTACCATACCATTAGAGAGAGTTGGGAGTTCTTTAGAAAACCAAGCACATTCGGTTCCAGACCTCATGTTTTTAACTTAGATTAGGGGCTTCTGTTGCTGCCTGAGGGTTTTTTTTTTTTTTTTTGAACTCTCACCTCACTCCCTTGGTGGAATATTTTCTCCAGCTCCATAGAGTGTCAAGCTGTTTCTGGAAGATCAGTGTTTTATGCCCTTTAAAACCTTTCAACGGGTTCACTTGCACAATCTGTACTTCATATTTCTTTTCAATGTACCTGACCTTTCCAATATCCACATTACCAAGATTTAGTACTACACTGGACTCCATAAATATGTGCAATTATCATATGTCAATTTAAATTTCTATATCTCTTTTTATTATAGTGATGGGGATTGAACCCAGGGGCAAATGCTTGGCAAATAGTCCAGCACTGAACTAGATCAGCATTCTTAAATATATATATTCTAATAAAAGGGCTTCACCCCTTCACCTCCCCTCATCTGAACAACCATCTGCCAGTATAACAGAAAGTGGAGCAGAGCAGACTAGTTTTCAATGTCCCTCCCAGCTTCGTTATTCGTGGAAAGACAAACAAAAAAACACTGTTATTGTTTTTTTCTTTCTTTTTATTGAAAAGGTGATGAGCTGGGGGTACAGTTACATAGGTAAGGTGACAAATACATCTGTTTTTAATCATTGTTACCCCGTTCCTCTTTAACTCCCACTTACCACTCCCTACCTCCCCCAGGTTGTAATGCTCATATCCAACATAGGGAGGTTATGTATTTTCCATCTGTGAGTTTTGGTAGATTTCGTCTTTTAAAGAATTATGTCCTTTCATCTACATTATCAACTTTATGTCCAAGGGTTGCTGGTAGTATCTCTATATTCTTTCATTGAGATCAATAGTGACGGCCCATTTTCCATTCCTGATACTAGTAATGTGTCTCCTTTTCTTCTTTCTTGTTTAAATTTTATTTTCTTGTACAAATGCTGCACAAAGAGGTTACAGTTACATCAGTGAGGTAATGAGTACATTTCTTGTTCAGCATTGTTACCCCCCCTTTGTTTTTCTCCCACTATCCCTTCCCTCTCCTCCCCTCCCCACTACCCCCCCTCAAAGTTGTAAGGTTCATTTCCAACATAGTGTGTTGTGAATCTCATTGTGAATCTCATTGTTGCAGTGGGTCAACCTGTGACCTTGTTTCAGCATTTTGTTATTCCCCTCCCCTGCCCCAAATTATATAAATATATATACAAGATGCAAGTTACCAAAATCAAATACAGTGACAACAGGGATATGCCATAGAAGGAAGAACAGACAAAAGAAACGAAGAAAAAAATCACATAGTACATTGAAAACAACAAAGTAAAGACTTGGAAAAAATCATATTAAGTGAAGTAAGCCAGGCCCAAAGAAATACAGGTCCCACGGTTTCCCTCATTTGAAATATTTAGTACATGTCTAGGATAATCTTATCAGATGAGCAGAAAAGCTCAAAAGCTGTGTACATATAACCATATAAGATAAGGCTAAGTGAAATGAACCCCAAGATACGGATACAAAAAATACCTTTTATTACTCCATTTTTTGTGCTAACCTCTCACAATTTAGCCTAGACTGGCATTGAATTTAGTCCAATCTAGTCCAAGCTTGACTTCAATGTTCAAGTTACAGGTGTGTACTACCAGACTCTAGTACTGTTGTAGATTAAAATACTGGCTTTGTGTATGCCAGGCAAACATTTTATCCGTGAATTACATCCCCCAGGTTTGTCATGTTCTAGTCTTTAATAAACTATTTTACTTAAATAACAATTGGTTCACCTGCCTGGTAAGAAAATAAAATTATTCAAAAAAACAAACAAACAAAACTCAATGTCCCAATAAGCCTTGAATGAAATCATTTAGATGCAATTACAATTGAAATTTTTTGAGCCAAGCATTGGTGGCTCACAGTTGTAATCTTAACTACTCAGGAGGCTGAGATCTGAGGATCATGGTTTGAAGTAAGCTCTGGCAGAAAGTCCATGAGATTCTGATCTCCAATTAACTATCAAAAAAGTAGGAAGTAGATTTTCAGTCAGATGTTGGAAGACTGTCTTTAGTTAAAAGTCAAGGAAGAACCCAAGACTCTGAGTTTACCACCATACACACACATACACACACACACACTCAAAGATTTTTTTTTTTTGATCCATCGTGGGCTTGAACTCTAGGCCTTTCTGCTGTCCCTCAGCTCTTCAGCTCAAAGCAAGTACTCTACCACTTGAGCCATAGCACCACTTCCGGTTTTCTGGTGGTTTATTGGAAATAAGAGTCTCACGGACTTTCCTGCCTGGGCTGGCTTGAACTCTGCTCTTCAAATCTCAGACTCCTGAGTAGCTAGGATTAAAGGCGTGAGGCACTGGCCCCTGGCTGTAAAGATTCTTTCTGTAGTTTAAATTATACACTTATGCCGGAGGATGTAGCTCACTGGTATCATGCAGAAGGCTATGGACACAATCCCGAGGGCTGAATAAACACACACACACACACACACACACATGACTCATATATCCATTCCATTCCTTCATTTTATCAACAGTAATCAATTTCAGTAGCAAGAGAGCCTTATCTCCCATATTGACTTGGAAGTCATTGGTCTCTTAATAAAATCTTCCCATATATATATAATGTAAATTATATATATATATATATATATATATATATATATATATATATATACACACATGATTGGAAAAAAAATTAAAGTTTATCTTACACTGCTGTTCCATGCACTGAAATTGTAACAGAAGGGCAGAAACAATATAATCTTTATTTGTGGGATTTTAGAATATAAATTTTCTAGAAAGACCAGACCAGACATTGACATGACCTGGAGAGTTGAACTCGTTCTTAATGAGAGTCTAGATTCCCTCAGGGCAAAAGAACAGTGCAGGATTCTCAAGGCTGGATTAGCTGAATTTCAGCAGAGAGATGGTGGCATTCATGAGCTCTAAAGTGTGGGGTCTGTGTGCTTTCAGATGCTGAAGAGTAAATGGTTCATAAGTATAGCATTATATTTACTTACCACCCCTCTGTGTCTATTCAGTAAGAAGACAATCTTTCCAAAAAAAATATTAAAAGATGTAACTCTGGGAGCAAGTTGTTTGCTTAAAGAAAAATGATTTTAGGAAACAGATGATAAACTGTGTCAAATGAGGCTGTGTTTTAATTTTGAATCTAGGAACAAAACCTAAGTGCAGTGATGCAATAATTCTGTGCATTCTGGCAAAGAAGATGGTAACTCTGAATGGGATATTTTTAAGGCTTTACTAGGCAAACATTTTAAAATTTGGACAAATAGGAGACACAATGGTGCCCCAGGGTCTGAATGTGTCCATGCATGTTGTGCCGGAATCTGATTTCAATTTATGGTGTTTATGCAATGACACTTGAATTTATTATTTGAGCATATATATATTACATACATATATATATGTATATATATATATATATATATCCTGAATATATTATTTATACTGAATGGATACAAATAGGAAATCTGTCTCCATTCTCATATGTTCTATTAATTCAAAGGAGAATCAGATATGTTTAAAGATGATAAAAATATTGGCTCAAGAATGCCACACACTTTGGCCTGGCAAGGTGGCTCAGTGGTAGAGTGCTTGCCTTGCATACATGAGGTCCTAGGTTTGCTTCTTCAGCACCACATAAGCAGAAAAAAAAAGCTGGATGTGGCGCTGTGGCTCAAGTGGTAGAGAGCTAGCCTTGAGCTGAAGAGCTGAGGGACAGTGTCCAAGCCCAGAATTTAAGCCCCACGACCAAAAAATAAAAAAAGAATGCCACTCTTTTTTAAACTGCTAGTATGCCTTTAATTTGGAAGTCACTGTAGAGGCTGGGAAGGTGGCTCAGTGGTAGAGTGCTTGCCTTGCATGCAGGAGGCCCTGGATTCAATTTCTCAGCACCACTTAAGCAGAAAAAGCCAGAAGTGGCGCAATGGCTCATGTGGTAGAGCGCTAGCCTTGAGCTGAAGAGCTGAGGGACAGTGTCCAGGCCCAGAGTTCAGGCCCCATGACTGACAAAAAAATAAATAAATAAGCAAATAAATAAAAATAAAAGTCACTGTTTACAATCTGATTGAAAATTTACTTTGTTGTACAATTAGGAAAACATGACCAGTGACTATAAATACTAAAGAAAAACAAATTTATATAGTTGACTGATGCTGTTATGAGTCCCTCCTCTAGGAAAGTATAAAGGAACTCAATATAACTTTCATCATGTTCTTTCTTTATAATGTCACAGAGAAATATGAGTTTATATTGAATAATGTAATCCCATATTTTAAGATCTGGCAGTAAAAATATGGAAAAATGAATCTGTGGATTCCATAAATGCCATATTTTTATTCTGACTGCATAATGTAATACATGTTGCACAGCAGAACTTTTTAGATAGAAAAGTAATTATTATTCAGTGGAATCACTGAAACCAGAAAAGAAAAGGTAAATATGTTTACATCTGTGGAACTTACCTTATAATGCAACGTATTTTCATATATAATATTTAAAATACTTTAAGCCAGGTGTCAGTGTCTCATGCCTGTAATCCTAGCTACTCATGAGGCAGATCACAGTTCAAAGCCATCTGGGGTAGGCACATTTGTGAGACTCTCATATCCAATAAACTACTCAGAAAAAGCTGGACGTGGTGCTGTGGCTCAAGAAGTAGAGTGCTAGTTTGAACAAAAGAAGCTCTGGAACAGTGTCCAGCCCTTGAGTTCAAGCCCCAAGCCACCCACCCCCCCACCCCCCCACACACACACACAATTAGAAAATATTAAATAAAATGTTTTAAATTGAACTTTATATGTAGGAAGTGTAGAAGTAGGGTAATAAACCTCAATAGCTAAGAGGATAGTATACTTCCATTCATAGAATTATATGAAATTAGTAATTTTATATACTTCATATACCATGATATGAAACTGGTAAGTTTTATGTACCTGTAAAATTAGAAAGGGAGTAACTAATTTATACTTTTTAAAAAATTTTAAACTTGTTTTTGATATATTGGGGCTTGAACCAGGGTCTGGGCACTGTCCAGAGTACCATTTCTGGATTTTTCTGAGGAGTTAATTGGACATAAGAGTCTCATGGACTTTTTTACTGCCCGGGCTGGCTGCTACCCAAGATCATCATATCTCAGCCTTTGAGTAGATAGGATTTCAGGTGTGAGCCACTGTGTCCAGGTTTTTTTATTCTTAGTACCATATATTTCTGTCTTATTAGACGTTGATGCCAGGATCCTGCTTAAGTGATTTAATTTTCAGAGGCTCCCTAGCAGATAGTTTAGTGTTTCCTTTGTATTCTGCCTCATTAATTAGTATTTATTTCCATCACCAGAATATTTAGGTTTTAATGTGTTTTCATCTGGAAGGAATCTTTAAGCAATTAATAAAATACATTTACGAATCATAAAATAAATGTCATTGAATAACCCTTATAGGGAGTCAGTAGTTTAGAAAATAGTCTTACTGCTGTATTTCATGGAAACAGAGTATCAGTGTGATGAGGCATGTGAGATCAGCACACTCAGCTCTCATCATCCTCTTCTAGAAAGTGCTTGTGTTTTGAATTATGCATGTTTCACTTACAGATTATTCAGTCATTAGCATACGTATTAGGTGTAAGTGGTCATTACTGAGGTCTTCTGTGAGTATAAGCAATGATCTCATCCTTTTTGGTTGGAAATATGACAGAAGTCACGATTGAGGAGCAGTACTAAGTAACCCTGCTTTCTGGATTCTTTGTGTTCTTTTCCCATCATCCCCCGAGCTGGAGTGTCAAGTCCCTGCTATTGGATATTTCGTCCTAATCTTCCATACTGATTTGGGTATATGCTGACAAGTTTATTGCTAGGGATTAGCACTGGGCATTTGTCTAAATAAATTCAATGTTTAAACTTTCAATATCCAGTTTCTTTTCCTTGTTGTTTGGTTTCTGGTTTTTTTTTTTTTTTTTTTGGTCAGTCTGAATGCTGTCCATTGAAGGCTAGCACTCTACCACTTTTAGCCACAGCTCTGCTTCTGGTTTTCTGGTTTTAATTGGAGATAAGAGTCTCAGAGTTTCCTGTCCAGGCTGGCTTTGATGTGCCATCCTCAGACCTCAGCTTCCTGAGTAGCTAGGATTACAGGCATGAGCCACCAGTGCCTAGCTAGAATATCCAGTTTTTATATTTATTAGATCCCACCCAAAGTGAATAATAAGACTTTTCATCATCATGTTCATTTCAACAGCAGAATGGTAACCTTTTGAAGAAAGCAATGAGCAGGGAAAAGTGAATTGTTTTATCTTTGTTCGTTTCGAAGAGTCAGAAAGATAACAGACTTGATGTTATAATGTGATTCCTTAGCCTAACACTTTAAGTCTTCAGCAAAGCTTACACATCAGGAGATGGCCTCTGAAGCCAAACAAGTAGCTGTTGCCATGACAAACGCACATAGATGCAAGCACTGAAATGACCAGGATAAAACTTTATGAAGGTTTGGAGTTGGAGATAAACGTGTCCACATTTAAAAAAGGTGCATTACATCACAGTTGTCTAAATCTCCAAGGAAATGGGTGATTTAAAGTGATGGCCTGAAATCTTGGTTTTTTTTACTTTGACTGCATAGGGGTTTATTAAGTCATATATGCAGGACTGGAAGCAGGTACCCAGGCAAAAGCTAAGGACCAAATTTAGCAAGTGATCTTCTAATGAGCTAAGTCCCCAAACCCTGACCTATTCATCTTGCTGAGGAAATCTATCTACTTTTATAGCAGGTGGTGCTGTGTGGAAGATGTAGCCTAGTGCAAAGAAAGTTTATGGGGATCTCAGTGATACTTGGAAACTAGACCTGATGATTCTTTTGCCCCTTCTTTCTTCTTCCCTTCCTTCCATTGATCATGTCTTCTGGTGAGATGCTTTGTAGTACCAGTAGCAAAGCACGTTCTCTCCAGGAGGGGGCCAAGTGAGCATTATGCTGGCTTGGTTTACAAATTCATTTCAGAACTGAGGATAGAGTTTTCTAAAATAATTGTCAGGTTCTTATGGAACTGACAGAGTTAAGATGTAGTTCTTATTTCTGATCATTTCTTTTTTTAGTACACTCCCATATACCTGATGGTCCTTATTGTTCTGTTTTCCACACATGATCTGGAAACTTGGCTGTTAGTTCTCATTAGTTAGATATAGACAGAGAGACAAGATTAGATAGATAGCTAGACAGATAATAGATAGATAGATGGATGGATAGATAATACAAATTATTTACATAAGATACCTATTTTCTCTTAGCTTTGACAGATTTCGAGGTTTTTTTTTTTTTTTCTTTCTGTGCTTAATGGTACTTCCACTAAGGCACCTTGCTTGTCTTGCAGATGAGTTTGGGGCCTGCCTTGGTGTCCTCCCATTGTGCTCTGTGCCTCTCTTCCATTGGTGCCCACTATCCTTCCTTAAGTAATTTACTTAAAGACTTGTCTTCCTCATGTGGTCGTCAGCTAATGGAGATAGAAGCAATACCTGGCTTGTTTTCTGCTCATCTGACAGATAGCCTAGCTGAATGCCCAGTAGGGAAGGTCTCATAAATAGTCATTTCACAATGAATGAATGAACAGATTCTTTTTCTGGAGATGTCATTAGCAAATAAAGCCTTCTAGGCGGCCATGCACATGCTGGTCATTTGACTCAAACTGTGCTAAGGGAAATATCC
Source organism: Dipodomys spectabilis (assembly GCF_019054845.1). Classification (NCBI taxonomy): domain Eukaryota; kingdom Metazoa; phylum Chordata; class Mammalia; order Rodentia; family Heteromyidae; genus Dipodomys; species Dipodomys spectabilis. The sequence goes on along the minus strand of NW_024870813.1, from coordinate 5,064,863 downwards.
GCTGGCCTTGGAGAATGAGTGTGAGTTTGATTCCAGTTCTCCGAGGTTTTCACTGCTGTCAGAACCTGCAGAAAAGAACCATCATGCTGGCAATGCTGCCAACTTGTTTATAATCTTTTCTTAAAGTTTACCTGGAAAGAAAGACATCTAATTCTTTCCCCCCAAATCCACATAGACAATGAAGGCATTTATCTAAATAATGTTTTGGCTTCACACAACATCAATAAACATTTCATGGAGATTAAACTGACTGAAAACCTTTTATACTTGTCAACCGATTTCTGTTGGCTGAGTTGATTTTCTTTATAAGGATTAGAAAAAAAAAGAGTGAAGTTGTTTTGCATTAATACATTTGGGAATGGATAAATGATTTTCCTTAAATCACATTTTCCCGACAATGAACATGAAGTAAAAGATGATTACAGCTGATTTCTCATGATGTTGTCTGCATACCTCAGAGCAAACCTGTGGGGCCCGCTCCATCGGTGAATGTCATGTTTGGTGTGATTGACGAATTGTAATTAACCTTGGCAACATGTTTACACTTTTAACTAGTTTAATTGAAATTAGTTATCCGGAGAATAATGTCGTTTCTATCTTTAGCTTACTGCATTAAGTAATGGCTTTTCTTGGGAAGATTTCTCATGGTATAGAGAATAAATGCCTGACTATTAAATGTACCTTCTTAGAGTAGATGAGAGGACAATGGTATTAGAGGAGAGAAATCTCCAGGCTGGTATTGTGCCTACTCTCTCAAGGACAGGTACTAGCTCTGATGGACAAAGATGGAAATATAAGCAAAACAAGGAGAATAAAGGAAGGAAGGGAGCAGTGACCCATCCCAGGACTTTCCCCCTTAGTCACTCCAAGGGAAGAGTTGAGAAAAGAATATTCTTGAATGTATATTGGTGAAGACAATGCTGTAGAGGTCAACATCGGAAGTAGTGTGATGGGAAGTAGGATGGGGGAGGTAGCTTCTTGTAAGAGATGTATTCTTCTTGTCTGATGGATGTCCACTGACAGTGGCTTCTATGTGCTGCCTTTGACTATGGCTTCTCACAATGCACTGGGATCTTGTCCTTGGATAATCCCCTGTGAGAAGACTTTATCCTGAATGTTTAGTCATTGCACCCTGCATAGTCACCACCAAATATCAAAAGATGACCTTTCTTTTCAGGTTTATACAAAGCTTAAAGGAAAGGCTTTGTGAAATGATCAAACACTACCTTGAGAGATTTAGGCCTCAGACGATAGCCCTTGTCTTATAAAAGAAGCTTGTAGACATTTGGAAGGTATGACTAGAAACAACGTGACCTTTTCTTAGCCAGTTTTTTTGTTTGTTTGTGTTTGTAATTGATCTTTGGACTATACAAAATAGTGAACTATTTATTGACACTAACATGCATAGCCTCGGCTCCCAATAAAACAATTTTTCACCTGTGTTTTAACAAATAAGATTTTAATCACACCTTTACATGAGAGATGGGGAGTTAACCAGAGGGGAATTGATGGTTTTAGTACTCTCATGTGACCATCCATCAAATTCTGACATGACCATCCAGAACAGACTCATTCCTTCTTCTTGGAGTAAAAGGGAATGTGAAGACCTAGAAACAAAATAACTGGCATCATGTCATGCTTACAGACTGACTAAAGAGGTGTGATTTTTTTTTTTTCTTATATAGAACTATTTCTTAGATGCAAACTTTTGGAGATAGTAAACTATAAAAAGAATGGTGGATTTAAATTGGTGCTTTCTGAATAGGAAAATTTAGAGTGATAGTCTGTGGTGCTCACTATCCAACAGTTCTGGCTCATTTTTTTTTCTTCTTATGATCCTGTTCATGGTCACAGTGTAGGTTTCTGAGATAGTTTCCATCTGGGGTGGAGTGTTCCATAAGGGGTCCAGTCATTGGTGCAAATGTTAATATTTAAGAAAGATATGGTATTTGTGAAATCGTGTGCAAGAATAAAATCAAGGTTAGTGTTTGGAAGAAGATTGGTAGAAATGTACTAGGAAATTAGGTGCTCTATCTTGGGTTAGTGACTCAAACCTATAATCCTAGCTACTCTGAACTGGAGATGAAAAGAATTCAAGTTTTAAACCAGAACTCGCAAAAATTCAGGAGAAAGTTCCATGATGGTGGGATTGGAAGCCAGTGGGCAGGAAAATCCATGAGACTCTATTTCCAAGCATTCCTCCTAAGTCTGAAAGTGGAGTTGTGGCTCAAGGAGTAGAGCCCTAGCTTTGAGCACAAAAGCTCAGGGACAACACCCCAGGCCCTAAGTTCAAGCCCCAGAACTGGCATAAAGCAAACTCAGGAGATCCCATCTCAAGTAATAACTGAATGCAATTATTTGTTAGACTTATAGTTATCATTTCAGCTAGAGAGAAGTCTGAGTTTGGGAAGATGGTGATTCTGGGCCAGGCCAGGAAGAAAAATGTTCCTGATACCCTCAACTCAGAAAAAGTTGAACGCAGTGGCCCAGGCCTGTCATCTCCTCGGTGGTAGGAATCATAAATAGGAGGATCATAGTTCAAGCCAGCCTAGGAAAAGTGAGGTCTGATCTCAACGTTAACCATAGAAAAGGGTCTGGAGATGTGGTTCCATCAGTAGAGTACTTCCTTAGCAAGCATGAAGCCACCCATTCCAACTGTATTATCATGAAAATAAATAAAAGCAAAAAGAAAAGGAAGTGTTCTTCAGAAAAGAGTCTAGACAGTCAGGATACATTAGTTGGGAAGGAACACAACTATGTGGTACTGTTGAGCTGAAGGTGGGCTAGCAAGTGAATGGGGACTCTTGCTAACACAGCTGGCTATCATTCAAAATACATTTTGCAGGAGTGTTGTAATATTTGATTGGATCCTTGAGTGGAATCCTGGAAGTGATGCTAAATTCCAACTTACCCAAACAGCTCTAGGTGTGGGAGCTGAAGCAAGAGGCTAGGGAACTCCAGGCCATCCTGGTCTACAGAGCTACACGGTGAGTCCAAAGAAAAGGCTGTCTGATGTGGTCAAATGTGGGGTGAAAGGTGGGCTGAGAAAAATGGAGAGTTTTTCCTACCTTCTGACATGTCTGCACACTGGACATCACACTTCCCTTCTGCTTGTATTCATGATTAATTCAAGGCTATCCCCTGAAAATATTGAGAGACAGGTGGTTGATCATAGACATGGCTGCTCCAGATCGCCTGTTGCATTATTTATTCGGTATTCTTCTGCATTTTTATTTTGTGTTGTTCCAGTACTGAAGCCAGGGTGCTCTCCCTGAGCTTTGTTGCTCAAGGCTGGTGCTCTACCACTTGAGCCACAGGTCCACCTTCAGCTGTCCTTCTGTAATTTACATGAAGCCTTTTGCTAACTAGCATGATGGAAAACCATTTTTATAAGTTTGACTTTATTTTTCTTTTCCTTAATTGTGGCAATATATTTCAGGCTTGTGCTGGTATAACCGTGAGTCTCAAACTCTAAGACCCATAGAAGCCAAGTACAAATATAAATGGCTAGCTGAAAAAAATAAACACCCTCCTATAGCAGTGTTTTAGTCATAGTTTCCAAGCATGGCTACTTGTCAGGCAGATGACTTGATTTTTATTATACATTCTAAATTTTGAAACATTATAACTAATTTAAAAGAATTACCTAGATGATCTAGCTAGTTTATAAGCCACTGCTCTTGTGATTGGGAGCCAGAGAAAAGTGTAAGTTCATATTCAAACCAATCTCCTTTGTTTTATTTATTATTACTTTTTGCTTATGTTTTAAGTAGCTGTACAAAGGGGCTTCAAATCCACAAGGCAGCTTATGAATACAAGGCATCTTGATCAATAGTACCCCTTCCATCCATCTCCTCATCTTTTCCAGTCTCTCTACTGCTTTCGTGTGTCTGGATCCATTTTCAGAGCTGAGAGGGCTTGAGCGTTGCCATCCTAGTACTAACTGTATGGCTTTGATCCCAAGGCTTTTTCCTACCTTAATCTCAATCCCTTTCTTTTCCAAATTTGCTCACAAGTGAAGCTTTGGCTCTTAAGACTGAATATTTCCAGCTATTGCTGTCTGCACTAAACATCTACGTCATTTCCTGCCTTCTCAGTCCCAATCTGTGGATGACCTCACCAGGAGGACTTGAGAAATAATCCTAAGGGGAGAAACAAAGGAATGAAGTGGGATGAAGACAGTATGGATTGAGCAATTTACATGTTTAATTATGGAATCGGGAGAACTCACTTTGAGGGCCAGCCTGTAGTGAATGTGTTCAATTTCACTCATTAGAAGAGTACAAACATGTCTCCTCACATTTCTTTGAACAAGTATAATTGAGTAGCCTGAGTTAGACTATATTTTTATTTAAAAATACATGCTGATATTGGTATGTGGTGCGTATGGCTGTACAGGGAGTCCAGTGTTCATTGGACAATTTTTATTATAAACTCAATTGGAGTCCTCATAAGTAATGCCAATTTCCCTTTTTCAAAAATAGTTCAACCTTTATAAAGCCTTTAAGGAAATAAAGCATCAGCTCATTTCTGTGATATAAAAGGAGAAAAACACATACCATGGTAGGTTTTTCAATAATACGTAATAATAGCCATTGGTATTATAATATTCAAAATGATGCCCATGAACTTTCATGTTGTGCATCTTAGACCCACCATTATGCCTAGCCTCTGTCAGACTACATCATGGCAATCACCTGCCATGATTTTGTATTATGGCATTTATCAGGAGGGCATCTCCTCTGTAATAATCTTACAGTAAATCTCAATTCATAAAATTTTGTGAATTTAGTCCTGGGGCCATTGTTATTTCATCACTGAATTTAGAGAAGCATAAACGTGCCAGTTTCCTGGAGTTGTTCAAGAAAGAATACATGATTCATCACAGTTTAAAAATGAAGCTTATGTAGTAAGTCCATGGAATTTTTCAACAGTTTTAAATTTGCTTGGGAAGGGAGGAGAAAGGAAGTGGGGAGGAAGGATGGAAGAGAAGGAGCCATCACCATTTCCAGTTTATATTTCATTATGAATTGTTTCAACACCAAATATAGGCTCAGAACTCTGAATTAACTGGCACTCACAGCATGCCACACGGGGACAGTGACAGATGAACCCACTGCTGGACGGGCACCAGCATCTGCATATCAAGGAGCTGCAGAGATGCCAGTGAAAAGGTGCGTGGTGAGTGATGAATGGGAGACATTGATGCCAGCAAGCCCCTTGCTCTGTGGATGGATAGGTTAGCTCTTCTTGCTTTGAATTCATACCACAGACACCATACACCACTTAATTTAATCAGAGAGAAACACAGACTGTCATAGGATGAAATTCACAAAAAACTATGTTTCTATCCCAAACACTATGGACATGCTTGTTTGATGCAAGTATAAGAGAAGACATGGGAGGTACTGAGGACATCCCATCGCCATGGTTACCCATGGACAATCTGGCTGTTGGCCCAGCTGGATGAGCACCTTATTAACAAACAATAATACCTACCAAGCTGGCGATTCAAATGAGCCATATCTTCTGTTAATCTCTTTCTTCAGAAAGGTCAGTGTTTCTGCAGACCAAAAGCATCCTATTTCTTCTATGATTTCTTTAAAAAGTAACTTTCTCTATTTTTTATTAGTATGTCTCTTTCGTTCTCGAGGGTTTTTGTTTTTTACCTATTTTCTATATGTGGTTTAATTTTAATATTACTTATACAGCTGACATTGCAGATGTAGTTTTTAAGAGTGGGTGATTTTTTTTCATTGTTGTTGTTACTGGTAGCAGATCTTGAATTTGAGGCCTTTCATTCTTGCTTGACTTTCTTGTTTTCATGGCTGGTTCTCTTCAGCTTGACCAAGCCTTCAACTTGGCATTTTACTATTTACATAATAGTCTTTAAATGATCTATACTATTTTCTATGTATACTTAAATGGTATGATATACCAATTTGCCTAGTGGTTGTCCAATATAGTTAGGTCAGGAAGACCTTTGACCTGACAATGTCCAATTGCTGTTGCTTCCATCAACAATAATCTTTCTTTAACAGCTCTTTCAAAGCCACTGTTCTTTTGTTGTTGGTGTTGGTGTTGGTGATCATGGGTCTTGAACTCATTGCCTGATGCTGTTCCTCAGGCTAGTACTCTACCACTTGGAGCCACAGTGCCACTTCTGGTTTTCTGGTGGTTAATTGGAGATGAGAGTCTCATGGACTCTCCTGCCAGGGCTGGCTTTGAACCATGATCCTCAGATCTCAGCCTCCTGAGTAGCTAGGATTATAGGCTTAAGCCAATGGCACCTAGTATCTCTTCAACTGACACCCACTCCCAGCCCCAAGACTGGCTTTAAACTAGGATCCTCAGGTTTCAGCCTCTTAGTATCTAGGATTACAGGCCTGAGTCACCAAGGCTCATTTCATTTATAAAAGATTATTCCCAGCCTGGGAAGGTGGCTCAATGGTAGAGTGCTTGTCTTGAATGCATGAGGCCCTGGGTTTGATTCCTCAGCACCACAGAAGCAGAAAAAGCCAGAAGTGGCACTGTGGCTCATGTGGTAGAGTGCTAGCCTTGAGCTGAAGAGCTGAGGGATAGGGCCCAGAGTTCAGGCAAAAAAAAAAAAATTATTCTCTTACCACTCCAACTCCTTTTCTATCTCAGGATGTTTTATAAGGGGACCACTTGTTTCAAGTGAACCTCATTCATTCAGTGTTATATCTCTTTTCACTTTCTTTCTAAGAAGATATTTTGCTCTGGTTCTTTAGTATATGTACTTTTTTTCCTAATTGGTACTTGCTGAGATAAGAACACACATTGTTTTTGTAAACTTTGACTTTTCATTAATTTTTAGAAGAATCCTCTAGGTGACCATATTTTTGCCACAGACTGTGGCAGAAGCCTTGTTTCTAATTTTCACTTATTGGCCTGGTAGATCTCATCTCTTACGTCTGAAAAGCAGATTCATCCCTTTCAGCAGGCCTGTAGATAAAAAATACAGAACCCTCTGAAGAAATCCTTAATTGCTTTCTGAAATCTTGCATGCTTTCATTTTTCCACCTCCATCACCCTTTGGTAGACGACACCTTTGTGGGAAGATATCAAAGTATGTTCTCAAAGTCCCTACAAGAACACCTGGCCAAGGGAACCCAAACTTGAATTATACAGTTTTTGTTTGTATTTGTAAGAATTGTAGGGTATGGCTGTGATATGGAGAAGGTTGGAGGGATGACACAGATCAAGAGGCATTATATTCATAAAATGACAGGTTGAGTTGAAACCTCTGTATACCACTACATAAAAATTAAAACAAATTAATTAACAAATAATAATAAATACTTAATTTGAAAAAATTAATAAACTCATAAATTTCCATCATAGGTGGTTGGAAAGCTAGATGATGAGTAGGTAAGTGGTTTGCAAAGGAGTCATGAGGAAACCAGGATATGAAGATGGATATAGTGACTCTTTTGGACTTAAACCGTAGTAAAGACAAAAAGGAAACACCTTCATTCCAACTCTTTCACTTTCCTTCCCTTCCTCCTCTTGTCTATCAAGCATTGCATGTTCTTGGCCAGCCAATGAACTTACATGTACAGCCAAATTAGTGAAAAGACCTAGACCATGGATGTTCCTATTAAACAGTACTTTCCACTTCCATCAATAATACAGCTGTCTGCTAGACTGTAAAATCCATCAGCGTTAATTAAGCTGCCACATTCTTGAGAAGTTGGTTGTTAAAAATAATAATAAGTCCTAGTAAAAAAAATCTTCTGAGAAAACAAGATACATTAGCCTATGGTGAATTTGATTAGCTTGTATTTCAATATTCAGAAAAGAGATTCCATGAACATGTGGAAATTATCTAGGAAGAAATATGCCCAGATTCCTTCTTGACTGTTTAATTCCTACAAATAAATCTAGCTAACATTTATCAATACCACATATGTCTATCCATCTGCCTATCATCTATATCTATTCATCTATTATCTATTTGTATCAATGTATCTATCTTTGTATTTGTATATCTGTCTATATCACCTATTTATAGTATTAATGACCCACAGGCAAAGTGAAGAAATTTAGTTCTTTTTTCTTCTAATATCAATATGTCTTATTTAGAAGCAGTGCTCTTTGTTGAGGAACTTTTGAAAGGTCAACTTTAAATATTGCCATTAATTGCATTAGGAATACTAAAAAATATTGAAGACTTCTCCTTTTTTGGTAAACTCGAGTTCTCTTATCATCCTAAGTTACTTAAAGATTTACTGACCAGGGGACAGAATGTCACTACTTTTTATTGAGTGAGTGTGCACCCATTTCCTTTATTATATTTAAGACTTTCTTGAATACATATTACCATTCCTGTCTTACTATTGAAAGCATCGGGTATTAGAAAGGTGAAATTTTACCTGATGTTCTGTTGGGAAAGACTCAGGGCTCAGGGCTATATACAAAGGAAGCTCTATTTTGCTGGGTTGCAAATGGAATACTTCCATTAGGTTCATTCAGTGGGGGACAGCGGGGGTAGAGGGGGCAGGGAAGAGGAAGCCGCAGCACAAACACTGGCCACCTCTCCGAGCTGAGTTAGGTATTCAGTCAGTCAGCATTGATTGGATGCCTATCACAGACCAGGCACTATTTTAGTGTTGTGGACCACACAGTGAATCAGAAAGAAATTCTTCAGAACTCACATTTGATTAGAATGAGGCTGTTTATGGGGACAGTGTGTGAGCAACTCCACAGTTTGCAGCAATACCTAACGGTTCATTGGTTGATGTATGATATGATTTCTCATGAATAATGCATCTGTGCATGGTGTGTGTGAAGAATGGTGAGATAGGTCACAAGACACTTGTCCCATCCTTAGGCATCAGACCTGCTCAACCTACATATCCATATTTGATCTCATTGGAATTTATAGAGATGTGATAGCTCCTGAAACCCAGCCCCTGTTTCCACCCTGTGGAGTATTGTTTATGAGATCTTTCCACAGGCTCTGATGGCTCCTAATGCCAGGCTCGGCTTCTGCATGGTCCAAGGGTCTTAGGCTATGACTCTTTCTTCTGAATTTATTTTTCCGGTTTATCAATCTAGCCATTGTCAACTTCAACTTCTGACACTACTATTTACTCCATCATCCCTAGACAGGAGCACAACAGGCAAGAGAGGTTAAGGAAAGGAAGCAGTGACAACCATCTTCTCTTTCCCCAAGTAAAACCTTCCCTTTCTTATTCAGTCTCAAAAAAGACATCAGAAAAGGCTAGTAGCTAATGAGTTGCCTTGTGATTTGTTTAGGAAAAGAGCAAAGAAGTTGCATCAAAAGTACAATATTCACTATACAAATAAGAATTTAACTTCCAATGTCTGTGGCAGATTTATTAAAGAAAAAAATAATACTTGAGGAGATCCCAATTCATTCTTGTAATAACATGTCTCTCATTCCCTTGCATTCAAATTTCCTTTTTTTTTGAGGTAGGAGAAAATATTTAATTTACTAGGAAGTGCAATAATATTGACTGTGTTCATGAGAACTTGTTATAACTGAAAATAAATATTTAGTCCCTGCAGTTCTCCAATTTTCTTATGCACTCTCATATGATGTATACCTTTATGGGTTTTACTCTTTTCTAAATATGTGGAAACACCAAATTAAAAAAAAAAACATTTCTGCTTCAATATAATATTGTTAATAAGGGTTCTTAAAATGATGATTCCCCAGTTAATGTACCCATATGCATTCACAAAATGAAAAGTTCATGTAGTAATGCCAAAGAAACGATGGCTTTAATAACCACTGCTCCATTGGAATTTGTGTTTAAGTATTGTTAAAGCAACAAACATCACCCAGCTCCCTGTAGTCCTGTTTTCTTTGAAGGTTCTATTTATGCTTTTCTAATTTGAACTCTGTTTTGACATTTTCAAATACCTGTATGGCATCTGTTGAATAAATGATCACTCAAAATGAATTTCCTCCAGTTATCAACCCGGTATTCATCTCTTTGATTGCAGATTCCCCTTTCTTCGTTGCTGTGGACAGAAACACAAGCATTCTTTCAGAATTATCTTGGAGTGCTCTTTAGAGTTGCCCTTTGTCTGAGGAAGGATGCCAAAGCTCTGACTTCTGAACATTCCTCTTATTGTAGCACGTATATTTTATGTCATGGTTTTCTTCTCCTATCTCTACTTAGTAACTTTAGGAGTACAGGGTATACCTGAACCTCACAGAGACTCCTCTAAGTGGAGAACCTGCCACATTGAAATTATGTGGTCTGCTCTTTTACTGTTAATTTTATGCTAATGTTTTGGCTGCATATGATCTCAGAATCAATTTTTCCAGTGTCTTGCAATCAAGAAATCTTCACTATTTGCACATTTTGCAAACCCTAAAGGTCAATCTAGCATGATCAACATTATATACTGGACCATGTTGAATGCTGAGTTGGCATAACTTGACTTAAAGATAATAGATTGTATTCAACTGGCCCTTTTTGTTGGTCGTGGGGCTTGAACTTTAGGCCTGGGAGCTGTCCCTCAGTTCTTCAGCTCAAAGCGAGCGCTCTACTGCTTGAGCCACTGCACCACTTTCCGGTTTTCTAGTAGTTTATTGGAGATAAGAGTCTCACGGAGTTTCCTGCCTGGGCTGGCTCTGAACCGTGATCCTTAGATCTTAGCCTCTTAAGTAGCTAGGATGACAGGCGTGAGCCACTGGTGCCCATCTTTGCTGAATATTTGCTAGCGATTCACAGCAATTTGGTGATATTTTATATGCTATCATTCTTTGTCCATACACTAGAACAGGCAGATTCTGAAAACATATTCAAATGACTTTACAGTTGCATTTCGTGCCTTTACTACATAGGCTTATGCTTCCTTTGGATTGAAATGAACATCTGACTTCCATTGCTGTCAATATTTTATCTGCTACTGCTACTGTACTTAGGCTGGAATGTGAAACAAAACAATATATGAATCTTAGAATTAATAAATAAACTCAACAAAATTGCAGTGTAGATATAAGATCAAGACTCCAAAGAATAACCCCATATATTTGTGTGTGCATATATATGTATACATATATAAACATGTGTGTATGTGTATATAGATATACACATTGAATATGTGCACAATACATATATCATGTAAATATACACATATACATATATGCACAAACACATGTATGTACATATACTATTAATACTAAATGATGATAAAAATGTACAGGAACAGCCTCTCTGAAATATTGCTGGTAGAAAAATAAAATAGGTAGTGTGCAAATTTCAAAACTCATAACCTGTTTGCACATGAATATACATCGCTTCTGTGTTTAGAATAGCTAACAGCTAGAGGCCACCTGCTCACACTTAAACAATAAGCTAAACATACTGTGATAAATCTATACTATGCAATACATATATACACACACAGAATGAAATATTCATATCTTCAATAGCTTGTATAAAGTGAGAGAGATTTATGCTAATTTTAAAAGACCATCCCCAAATCCTAATTCTTTTATGATATCATTTGTATAAAATTCTTGAAATGTAAAATATATAAATAAAGGGGAGTCAGGGGCTGGGAAGGTGGCTCCGTGGTAGAGCGCTTGCCTTGCATGCCTGAAGCCCTGGGTTCCATTCCTCAGCACCACATAAGCAAAAAGAAAAAAAGCTGGAGTGGCGCTGTGGCTCAAGTGGTAGAGCGCTAGCCTTGAGCTGAAGAGCTGAGGGACAGTGCCCAGACCCAGAGTTCAGGCCCCACGACAGGACTCAAAAAAATAAAATAAAATAAAATAAAGGGGAATCATCTGAAATTTCTAGTTAAGAGGGGTTGAGGGAAGGAATGAAGTGGCTATGGCTAGAAAAAAGCTTCGTGTCACATGCTGGTGGTGAAATCGTACTCTAGAATAGGATTACCATTAGGGAATACTGAGTAAAGATAGAATATGTGGCATCACTATGTGTTATTTCCTCAATTCTTTGCCCCTCAGCAATCATTTTTCATAATAACAAGTTTAGTTAAAATGGAATTGTTTTTTGATAAAACTTTTGTCACTACTGTGAATGTTCCCTGGTGTCTCCTAGCAAAGGTGAGACCTTGCTGTCCAGCCTCTATCCTAATTGGTCTGACTTGGAGATCAACTTCATTGCTATCATGAAGATCAGTATTCAGCTGGTAATCTAAACGTTTGGCAGACACTACACAAACGATATCAGTATAGCTCCAATTTGCCCAAAAGCTTATGTCATTTCGGCAATGTTCAGAAACAGCAGCCTGAAGTCAGTAAAACTAGGCTTACCTGTTAAACAAGCCTAGAGAGGAAAGGACTAAGTGCAAAGATTTAATTATTCTTAAGTCACTGCAGAATTGTGTTTGTAGAATTGCACTTTGGTGGTTCTAGTTGAAAGATCTTTCTTTAGTCCAAGAACTGTAGGATGTCTTTGAAACATGAAATTTGCTATGGGCATTTTGAATTATGTAGTCAGATTTTCTGTTCCTTGTGAAGTACTGAAATGTGAGAGTGAAGTTGGGGTCATTCAGTAACGTGTGGGTCATTATGATGTGATTGTTTTAGCATGAGCCAAACAGTTTTTCTCAGTTCCTAATTTTCCCTTTAACTTTGCATCTTATTAACATGTATGAGTCTTTAGACACTACCCTGTGACTCCTTTGGAATAAAGAAAGAATAAAGACTAATGCATTTGTTGTTGTTGGTTGTGGGGCTTGAACTCTGGGCTTGGGCACTGTCTGTAAGCTCTTCAGCTCAAGGCTAGAGCTCTACCACTTGAGCCACAGCGCCACTTCCCGTTTTCTGAATGGTTTATTGGAGATAAGAGTCTCACAGATTTTCTTGCCTGGGCTGGCTTTGAGCCGAGATCCTCAGATCTCAGCCTCCTGAGTAGCTAGGATTACAGGCATGACCCACCAACGGCCTAAAGCTTTTTATATGACTGCTTCTGCCTCATACTATGTCATACTCAGCAAGGCTAAGACTAGAAGCACCTTGAAAAATTAGAGAAATAAGCTGTACTTCTGAAACTTCTCTAATACTCTTCCAACCTTATCTTTACCAAGCATAGTTTGACCACTTTTTTCTTCGTTCTCTTTGTTCTTGGCACTTTGATGGACAGGTCCTTTGAATATGATCTTGGCCTTTGACAACAGTTCAGAAAGGATCCTGCATTTCCTATTATGGAGTCCTATGCTCTCCCCTAACTGCCAGGGACTGATTTAAAAAAAAAAAAAAAAGACAAAGGGCCTGGATACGTATTTTAATTTAATTTGAGCTTCAGTTTTCTGTGAGGGAAGCCATCTTGGATGATCTGAATCCTAGCAACCACCCATAGATAGATAGATCCAAGATGAATATAACATTTTACTGATAAATGGAAATATCAAATAATAACATCTCTGTATGACATGTCTACCATCATTTCTAAAGTCTCTAGAAAATACTGGATACAATTATTGAAGTTTATTTAGTTGCCTTAATGTTTTTTTTTTTCCGTACTAGAGATGAAACCTAGCCCCTCACATGCACCAAGGCAAACACACTACTGCTGAGCAACAGCTACAACTCAAAATCATGCTCTAGTGGTGATGTGTAACAGTCACACACACACACACACACACACACACACACACACACACACACACAGGTTCAGGTTATTAATTCATTATAAGTGTATGCCACATCTTCAGTCACATTTGACGATATAGTCATTTAGCTTGTTCTCTTATGCATCAATGATTTTATGCTGGTATGAGTCAGACTACTTCTTCAGTACATGGTTTTCCCTCAAACTGAACCTGTCATGTTTCCTTGGGCTCTTCTGTGATCATTCTTGTCTACTTATATTCCTTTCTTTCTCAGCTTTTATTTGTGTTATTTTCGACTTAGCGTGCATGTGAGCAGCAAAGGGTTTCATTGTGATAACTCAATCTATGCACTTTCCACTCCTGGAATGTCTGAACTCATCATGCACTAATTTTGATGTTTCTGGCACTTAGAGTTGCAAATTTTTGAGGTAAAAAGTTATAGATTATTCAATGGAACTTGTGCTTCTATATTTTTCTGCTTTTTTTTTTCTCTTCTGATTTTTTTGTATGTGATGGTCCTGGGGCTTGAATTTAGAGGCAGGCACTGTCCTTGAGCTTTTATGATTAAGGTTAGTGTTCTACCACCTTGAGTCATTGCTCCGCTTTTCTAGTTTTCTGGTGGGTAATTGGATATAAAAGTCATATAGACTTTCTTGCTTGCCCTGGCTTTGAACCACAATCCTCAGATGTCAACCTTCTAAGTAGCTAGGATTACCGACCTAAGCTACTGGTACCTGGCTTTCTGTTCTGACTTTCGGCCAAGTTTGAACATAACAAGTTAATGTCCATGGGTTAATATGAGCTTAAATATACTTGTGAAAATAAATGAACCAGTCCTGAGGTGAGATTTAGATGATTTATTTTTTTTTCCTTTTTAAAATATAATTATATAGATGATTTATTTTAAACCTGGGATTCATGTGCAATTCAGACTGATAAAAAATAATATTGTCATATTCAACCAGTTTAAGACTAATGTTAAACTCTTTAAATATACCTATTTTGACTCATTAGATTATGAGTAGCTCAATCCAAACTTATAGAAGTTGAACTAATGCAATGTGGACTGTCAACAGCTGAAGGCCTCCAACTAACAAAGTATGACTGCTTTCATTTAAAATGCAAATAGAACTCCATGAACTGGAACATATCTAATACGGTTGGCTAGTTGTCAGTGACAAGATTTAGTGAAGAATGGCCCGAATATTATAGTAGAATAAACAATGAGATCCGTGTCTAGGTACTTGTGGCCTGCCTCTTTTGAAATAGAACAGAACTTCTGGAGTCCTTGGTAAAATAGGAAAGAGCGGTAACAACATTTCTCAAGGATCTTAGAAAGCCAGGGCATGCTGTTTCCCATACCCAGGCAACTAGCCCCCATTGTCTTTTACACGAGTCCTCAAAGGAATATTTCAAAATGACTTTGAGAAAACATGAAAATCCCTCCTTCTTCTCAGCCCTGTCATGATCATCAGAAAGGGTGGTTCTAATCAGGATGCTGTCAGCAGTTTTAATCTCTGGTTTTCATTTCAAGACTTCTGTCGTCATGGTTCTATTCTTTCACTCTTTTTCTAAGCATCTATCCAGTTAGAGGAATATCTTGGTACTTTGTACTTTTATCTCCTATTTTCCATGTGAGATGCATAGCTAAATTCTAAGAACTAAAGGAGAGAGAGAAAAAAACAACCCTTATTATTTGTAGCGTACTTAAAAAGTTACATAGACAAATGTAAAATTACCACTTAAGGTAAAAGCTATGTAGAAGAGATCTTGGTGTCATCTCTGCACAAAATTGATGGCTTTTTACTAATCATAAAGGTGAGACCAATTTCTCATCATGATATAATTATGTGTCTACCTTTGGGTCTTAAACTCAGGGCCTTTAGAATCTCTTGTAATTGGAGATGGAATCTCACACATATTTCTTCCCAGGCTGGCTACAAAATTCAATCCTTCACATCTCCGCCTTCTGAGTATATAGGATTATAGATTTGATGCACTAGCACTTACTTTTTCCCAGTAAATACATAACTTAGTGATAAGGGTGGGGGGGGGGTATAAACATTGGAGGTGGAGGAAATGACATATAAGATGATCTTATGTTTGGAAAGGAGACAGGTAAGAATTAAGAATAAAGTACTGTATATGTCTTTTAGAGAAAAAGGAAAGCTGAATAGTGATTGGGGATTATATGTGGTTCCTGACATTTGTATGGAGCATTAAAAATAATTGAGAAACCATCAAGGGTCAATGGTACCAAGGGACTGGTTACTCACCCCTGTATTCCTAGCTCATCAGGAAGTTGAGATCTGAGGATACCATTTCAGTTGGGACAGGAAAGTCTGTGAGGTTTATCTCAAGTTAACTAGCAAAAGGCTGGAAATGAAATTGTACTCAAGTGGTAGAGCACCAGGCTTGAATGCAAAAGCCAAGTCAGAGCAAGAGGCCCAGAGCCCAAGCCCGAAGCACAGCACAAAGTGTCCGTGGTGTGCTGGGATGTCGTCTGTTTTGTAACTGAAAAAAACTATTCTGTCTGCCATTTGGAACTGGGATGAGAGGAGTATATGGCTATGGTAGGACAAAGTAATTCCTGGAAGGGTCCATGTGAGAGATGCTTATGCTTGGAGGAGAAAAAGGGAATGTGACTTATTTACAAAGGATAAATTCAGCAGGCCTTGAAAATGGAGAGTTCAAAATGCTGGTCAGCATTGGGAAAGAAGAGGAATGTCTGTTCTATTGCTCATGAAATGTGTATCTACTAGTGAAGTGAAGGGAAGTGAAACAAGTATACATGGTAGGGGTTTCCTATTTTACTCGTGTGTGTGTGTGTGTGTGTGTGTGTGTGTGTGTGTGTGTGTGTGTGTGTGTGTGTGTGTGTGTGTGTGTGTGTGTTGGTCCTGGGGCTTGAACTCAGGGCCTAGGTGATGTCTCTAAGGCTTTTCCCTTAAGGCTGACACTCTGCCACTTGAGCCCCAGCTCCACTTCAGCTGTCTTTTTTGGTGGTTATTTGGAGATGAGAATCTTCTTGGACCTTCCTGCCCAGACTGGCTTTGACCCACAATCCTTAGATCTCAGCCTCCTAAATAGCTAGGATGACAGGCATCAGCCTGTCAGTGTACAGACATGGTAGGGTTTTTGATGTCTCTCTCTTCCCTGCCTTCCAAAGGTGTCAAGGGAAAGTGAAAACACTGTGTAGTGAAAGTTAAAGGGAAAAAGCTTTTATTTCACTTTTAGGATAATTTGAAGAAGATACAGGGAGAATAGAAGGAATGTCCTTCTCTGAAGGATGGTCTGTTTGGTTTGTAGGAGAAGCTTTAGATAGGTAGGGCTAAAGGAATCCCTGAATTTCCAGGTACATGAGAGTTTTCACAGAGAAAGAAGGAGGCTTGCTTGGTCTCTGAGCTAGTAGCCATGACCCCAAAGGATAGCAGCCTCATTGTGGACACTGAGTTTCACACAATGCTCCATTTCCTAAGTCAAGAACTTGCAAGAATGAAAAAAACCACAGGTATTTATATCTAGGAGAGAGATAAGAAGAGGGTGAGTCAATGGTATTGAGAATACCAATGATGCTGGACACTGATGGTTTATGCCGGCAATTCTGCCTACTCAAGGGGATGAAATCTGAGGATTGTGGTTCAAAGCCAGCCCAGATAGGAAAGTGGTTCGTACTCTTATCTCCAATTAATCACCAAAAACACTGGTAGTAGAGGTGTGGCTTAAGTAGTTGAACATTAGCCTTGATCAAAAACACTCAGGGAGAGCACCCAGGTCTATAGTTCAAGCCCCATGAATTACACACACACACACACACACACACACACACACACACACTACACACACTCTATGGATCACAATTGAAGTTATCATTGATGGAGAACCATTCTAATGTATCAATATGTTTACTAAAACTGATTCTTATTCATATATAGTTATGTGATGATATACTTTCCAAATTGTGGATCAGAAAATGGATCATAGAAAGTTCCAGGCACTTTCTCAGCATTTCACATCTGATTAATGGGGTCAGGAATTTGGGACATGGGTCTGATCCATTAGGCAGGCTCTAGCTCTTACCCAAATGTTCTCAATCCACAGAATACCTCAAGGTTAGCAACGTATTTTCAAAGAGGCAGTGATTCCAGTCTACAAATCCCATTTTCTACCCCTGTTGTATAAATAAACTGTTATTAGAGCATAGTCCCATTTTTTTTCCTTAGGAACTTATCTGTAGTTGCATTGACTTCACCATGTCATTGTAGAAGTGTTACAGAGACAGACAAAGGGTTATGTAACCTCAAATATTCACCACTTAGATGTTTACAGAGACTTTTCCCAGTTCTATTGTTGAAAGTAAACCTCCAACCAGAGTCATGGAGCACAGGGATTCCCTTAGTTTTGTGGGGGCACAAATGAACTTTTCAATGTATATTTAGGTGCCTTTTTATATTCAGGAATTAGGAGACAGGATTTTACAGATTGACAACCCTGTGGTACCTGTAAAGACAGTTTTAATCACTAGCTTGGCCTAAACTGTAAACAAGATTAGATTTGTTTAATGTGGTACTTAAGAAGAAAGCTAGATGTGTGTATGTGTATGTGTTCTGTATGCATATATTTTGCATATATCAACACACAAGTAAGGAATGCCTTGGTTATATATAAAGAGATATATAAACACATTCTTAGTTTGTATATTACTATATGCTAGAACTTACTATTCAGGATTTATGTTAATAAAAATCTTTATTTGAGATTTACAAGTGCTATGCCATACAATAGTATATAAAAATGTATTGGAATATGAAAAAGAACAGCCAAATTAATTCTGATTGTAGAAAATAACACATTATAGTCTATACTCTATACTATAGCATATGTATAATGGCTTAGATTGTATTTGTTACTATTACAATAAAATAGAAATTAAAAAAAGAAAATACCTATTATCCCAAGTTTGAAAATAAATCGATGTCAATTAGCAAGTTTCTTATTTTATGAACTCAATACAGAAAAATACATTATTTTTTAATCATTCTGTTGTCCCAACCTTTTTTTCTACTATTATAAAATATTTGAAGAAACAGTTATAGTCATAATGTTGGACACTGATTCATTAGTATCTTTGTTTTTTCCTTTTTTATTTTTTGGTTTTATTTTTTGGCTACAAATCATTGCTTAGGCACTGTCTCAGCATTTTTTGCTCAATACTGATGCTTTACAACTTGATCCACAGCTCCACTTCCAGCTTTTTGTACTCTTCCTTGTTTTGTTGCTTAAGATTGGCACTCTACCACTTGAACCCAGCTTCAATTATTGTTTTTTTCTGGTTAATTGGAGATGAGTCTCATGGACTTTCCTCCCTTGGATGCCATTGAACAATGATCCTCAGCTCTCAGCCTCCTGAATATCTAACAGAAGCTATTGACCTAGCATTTTTTTCAGCCTTCTTTTTTTTTATTGTGAAAATACCATACAGAGGGGTTACAATTACATGGGCAAAATAACAAGTACATTTCTTATCAAGCATTGTTGCCTCCTCCTTTGTTTCCCCTTCCCATCCCTAGCATTTTTGTGTTGACCAGCATGGAAACTGGAGTATGGGATAGCAAGTAGAATGGGACAGATGGTATCTGCAGCTAAACACATCCCAATAAAAAGTTCCATTCTAAAACCTCTTATATTCTCAGTAGGTTTCACACCAGTGCCTGTGAAAAGAGACAGATACACCTGACTTAAGAAAATAGCTTTGGGTGTTTTTTTTAAGGCAGGAGGTAAAATGTACATCAAACATCTCCTTTACCTTCAAATGTGAATATCACTTATTTCATCAATATGTGGTATTGGTATTGTGTTTTAACAGAACTCTGTAACAACTGCTAAAATCAAGGTTTGGATGTGTCAATTAAGCTGACAATATTGATAAGAGATCATGGAGCCATGTATTGGCATGTTTCTCTCCTCTGTAACAACTGCTAAAATCAAGGTTTGGATGTGTCAATTAAGCTGACAATATTGATAAGAGATCATGGAGCCATGTATTGGCATGTTTCTCTCTTCTGTAACAACTGCTAAAATCAAGGTTTGGATGTGTCAATTAAGCTGACAATATTGATAAGAGATCATGGAGCCATGTATTGGCATGTTTCTCTCCTCTGTAACAACTGCTAAAATCAAGGTTTGGATGTGTCAATTAAGCTGACAATATTGATAAGAGATCATGGAGCCATGTATTGGCATGTTTCTCTCCTCTGTAACAACTGCTAAAATCAAGGTTTGGATGTGTCAATTAAGCCGACAATATTGATAAGAGATCATGGAGCCATGTATTGGCATGTTTCTCTCCTCTGTAACAACTGCTAAAATCAAGGTTTGGATGTGTCAATTAAGCTGACAATATTGATAAGAGATCATGGAGCCATGCATTGGCATGTTTCTCTCCTCTGTAACAACTGCTAAAATCAAGGTTTGGATGTGTCAATTAAGCTGACAATATTGATAAGAGATCATGGAGCCATGCATTGGCATGTTTCTCTCCCTCTCTCATCTTGTGCAATAATTTTGATTCCTGATTTGGCAGAATGACTATGCATTATTGCTTTTTATTTCCTATTCTTGAAAAAGAAATGTTTTCTCTACACCACTTGCGTGCTGTTTGAACAATTACTGAGTGCCTGAATCAGGAATTAATGTCAGTATGTTGAGAATAGAAGGCAATGACGAAGACTTACTGACAAAATCTCCACATTTCAGAATTTTGAATGAAATTGCCCTGACAGTATGAAATTCATCTATATTCCAGCATAGTTTAGCCCTACACTCTTCTGCAAAGACAAATGACAACATCCCACTATCATTTTGTAACATTTTTCTTGTATTTTTATTCTTGTATTTAACTTCTATATCTATTAATCCTGTATATAAAATTGTATGTGTGTTATATACAATGTGAAAGTCAACTCCATTTACACTGATGCTGAAAATGCATGTGGTTTCATGTATTTGCCTTACTTTGTGGTGGCTACTTTACTTTCTGTTTCATTAATTTTGTTGTTGTCTTTCTTCTTTCCTTATGTTTTACTTAGTGCTCTTGTATTATGATTTACTTTATTTTTCTGCTTGACCATGCAGCAGTTCTGTCTTGTGATTTCACAATAAGTGATTTTCAGCAGAAGACAAAATTCAGCTTGCAATTTAAATGCTCGTTTTTAGGTAGTCTACATTTATCTTATTAACATCGCTTATGTAAAGAAGAAATGTTATTCCAAGAGAATCTCTACCACACACACAGTTGCATATGGCTATGAATATTAAAATTAAGGATTTTAGTTCTTTGCTCTGCTAGCCACATTCTAACTTATCAACAGCTATATGTGGGTAGTGGCTTTCACATTGGAGAGTGCAGATACAGAAGGAATTTTCATTTTCACAGAAAATTCTGATACATAATAGAGGCATATCATGTGTATACTTAAAATACTTATGTATATATAGTTTTATGTGATCAATCTGTGAGATAAGTGATGTTCTTGTTAAATATTAAAGATAGACCAATAAGACCAGGAGTAGTAGTACGTGTCAGTAATCTCAGATAATTGAGAGTCCTAAGTAGGAAAATTGAAGTCTAAGACTTACTCCAGATGAAAAACAAGCATCAATGACAACAACACATATACACACACATATGCAAACAAACAAAACAAACAAACAAAAAACAAAACAGTACCTTATCCAAAAAATAACTGAGGCAAAAAAGACCGGTGTCATGATTCATATAATAACTCTTGCCTAGAAAGATGAGATCGGGAATTCAGACCTTAGTAACACCAAAAATCAAAATAACAAAAGGATTGATCAATGAATTCAACTTTCTGCTACACACATAAAGAGATCAACAAAAGTTTACAGAACAGCACAGTTAAAATAACACTAATCTTAACAGAGAGGTTATTCAGCATGAAGTAATTTTTGCCAAATGAAGTTGTCTTTTGGAGGAAGACAATTTCAAAACAAGTTCACGTTGACAAGATTTTGTAAGTTTCAGTCTGACAAGGAAAGCTCCTTACCTCAGTAAGTTTGCTACACAAAAATCCACCATTCTCGCCATGGCTGACTAGAGACTCTGCTGACTATTTCATCTATATTTCAATAATGGGTTATAATGGCTTGCTTAATGCAATGTCTTCCTGAAGCACCTGTGTCAACAGACTTTCTAGGTTGATTTTTCCTTTTGAAAATTATTCATTAACTGTTCAATGAAACATGTGGCCTCCGGGTCCAGCCACATCTTATCTAAAGTTGTTAAATAATTTGCAGATTCAATCTTTTTGCTTTACTTTTCTAGCATTAATTATCAAACACAACTCTCTACCATTCGATAGAAAAGAGAAGCACTTTATTTATTCTACTCATAGAGCTCTCTCTAGGGCCTTTCCTTCTCAAGTGAGATGAAGCTGAGAGTAGACGTGCTCCTTTGCCATTCTCCACCTGCTAAAAGAGTTCAGGGATTTTATTGCCCAGAATAAGAAGATCTCCGGGCCTTGTTGACTTACATCTGTAATTCTAGCTACTCAGGAGGCAGAGATCTGATTATTATGGTGCCAAACCAGCCTAGGCAGAAATGTCAATACAATTCTGATCTCCAATTAAGCTGAAAAAAGACAGAAGTAAAGGTATGGCTCAAGTAGTAGAGCATTACCATTCTTGAGTGAACATGCCCAAACAGAGCAGGAGGCCCTGAGTTTAAGGCTTAATCCTGGTGTTATATGTGTGTGTGTGTGTGTGTGTGTGTGTGTGTGTGTGTGTGTGTGTGTGTGTGTGTATACACACAGAGTCCTGACATGGAATCTCTTTATTACAAGAATATCTTACAGATTTACAGAAAGCTCAGGCTTACTCATTTTCACATCATTACTTATGTGCTAATTATATTACAGAGGAACACACACAGAGTCACACATATACAAACTCACATGTAACATACATACCTCTGCACCCCTTTCCCTCTCCAATTCATCTGATGACTCTCTTATATTCTATTTGCCGGACCTTACATCCGTCCTTGAATTGTAACAACAGAGGAAAACACATGACTCATAGTTTTTAGGTGATACTCTTCTAAAAAACTAGTAAGATGTTAGGAAACATTCCCATAACTAGAATTGTGATATTAATATATAGTTGTATAAGCTTTTCTTTGTCACCAAATTGTTTTCCAATGTTTCTACAAACTAATATTTTTACTAGACATAAATCAGAATACTTCCTTTTCTGCTGCAATTTTTTGAATGTGTGTGTGTGTGTGTGTGTGTGTGTGTGTGTGTGTGTGTGTGTGTGTGATGGTAGGGGCTTGAACTTTGAGCCTACGAGCTATCTCTAAGCTTTTTTACTCAAGTGAGCTAGAACTCCACTTCTGATTTTTTGATAGGTAATTGGAAATAAAAGTCTCATGGACTTTTATGTCAGAGCTGGCTTTGAACTGAGATTTTCAAATCTCAGCCTCTTGAGTAGTAGCTAGGAAAACAAGTATGACTGCTGGCCCCTATCTAGCTTTTTTTTTTCTTTTTTAACCAACCTAATAGGCTAAAAAATGTCATCAATACATAACCTTTACTTTCTGTTTTTTACTTTGAGTGTGCCTGAGTGAACTCTTTCCATAAGCCTGAAAGTGGTTTGCTACTGTTGTTTCTTAATTGTCTGTTTCCTGATTTGTATTTTTGACCACTGTAATGTTCTTATTTACTGGAAGCACTGTACTTATTAAGGAGATACAATCTATATAAATGAAGCTTTTTTCCACAAAGAAATGATAAATATGGCATGTTTTCTTAGCTTTGAACATAGTAAAATGAACACACGTACTGAAATATTATGTCATATCCCCTAAATATATGAATTTTTCCCATGTCAACTAAAATATTTCAAAGATATAAGTTTTTCTTATGAGACTTCTTTCTTACAAGACATTTTTCTTATAAGACTTTTCCCTCCATAGATCATTTGAAATACTTTGTGGTTGAACTTACCTTTATTTGCATATGGACTCTGGATTTTGAGTCCTTTTGGTCAAGGTGAGTAGGTTATGAGTATTTCTAGCCCCTGTGGTTGAGGGCAAAATTCAATTCATTGTAGTTCTAAGATGGAAATTTATGCTTTCTTGGGGGCTTCTCATTTGGTTGGGGCCACTTTCAGTTCCTAATTTGCCTTGAAATTCCTGAAAAACCTAACCCACCATTTTGAGTACCTTAAGGTCAAGTGATTAGTTATATTAATTACATCAGAAAAGAATCCCTTTACCTTTTCCATGCAATAGTAGCTAGTTCAGTAGTTTAGTGGACACAAGAATGTCATAGACTTTCCTGATCTCGCTAACTTGTAACTTCAGCCTTCAAATCTCAGGGTCACAAGTATCTAGGATTACAGTTTGGAGCCACTGGTGTCTGGCCAGAAATTAGAATTCTTAACAGAATTTAACAATGTTATTGTAATCTGCTTTAAAACTCTGGTAGAAGACTATTATGGAATCATCTAGTATGTTGTTTTATTTGATTGAAGGAGATTTTTAACAAGCTTATTTATGTTTGGTTTTTGCATGTTGTTCCAAAGACTTTTGGTAAACTATACTTTTATGAAATTAGCATCATTTCATCCAGTTTGTGCATGGACTAAAGTTGTGAAATTTGGTACCATTTCTTTAAAATTTGAGTTAGTGTTGTAATTTTCTCTGGTAAAGAGTCATAAATCTCTTTATTTCATATTGGAAGAATTGTATGCCTGTATTTGTGCACATGCATGTGCTTGTGGTGGGGGCTGAACTCAGGGCCTGGGCTTCATCTTTTAGCTTTTTCACTCAAGCTGATACTTACCACACCTCCCCTCAGGACTTTTTGGTGATTAAATGGAGATAAGAGTCTCATGGATTTGGCTGGCTTTGAACTGTAATCCTGAGATCTGAGCCTCCTGAGTAGCTAGAATTGCAGGTAGGAGCCATGGTAGCCAGTCAACTCAATACTTTGGATCGGAAGCCACTCCTTCAATTCACATATGCAGTCATTCTATTTCCAAGTAATTTCTGCACTCATACCCGATCCCTATACTTTGCTATCATTTCCTTTTCAGTCCTTCATTCTGTCTCTTGGACAGTTGCTTTATTTGGACAATTGTTTATTTTGAACCTGGTCTCCATTCTCTCCATCCAACGCATCTTTGTCGCTGTTGTCAGTGCCATCATTTCATACAAATGTTTGTGACCTCTGGTTGTCAGTGTGGTCTTTTCACAGTATTGTTCATCTTCTTCATTATCCTACTTCCTATTTTGCACTTGGAAGGTTGGTGCTGGCACAGAAAGGTGGCGGTACATCCACTGTGTTCCCTGAGCAAGTCAATGGGGTGAATTATGGATTTTTCCGTTCGGCCAACTTAGGTCATAAGTGTTCATTTCTGGGTTTGTGTCTATTATCCTGCAAACAATGAACACCCTTAAAATGATAGTGTGCTGCTAAACCAAGGGGCTAGAGAAGTTCTCAACAATCTAAAACTATTTTTATACAACTGTAAAAAGTAGTCGAGAGGTTTGAAACTTTCATTCAAATACAATTGAAAGAAAATGAATAACATTGAGACAACTGAGCACAAAAGAAAAATATTGCACTTTCCGAAATATACACATCAACCACTTTAGGTTATTGTGTGTGAAAAGGCCATTAGAGTATTTCGTTTGAGTAGGCTGGCAATTTTTTTCAATCATTTTTCATTGCAAAATGCAATGAGAACTCCATCAAGGGAGGGGCTTGTACATTTTTGTCAGGGGAAGAATAAGTAACTAGAGATAAGTGTTTATACTTTGCAAAGCAATAAAAACATCAGTTAGTCTCTCTCTGTTTCCTTATTCCTCCTTTGGTCACTTTTTCTCTCTACTCCCTTGGATTACTTACAGGATCTTACCTAGATAGAAGAAATTCATATCAGAAATAATCAAATTTCAGCCATCCATCAGCATTAGATGATAATGTAGCCAAAAGTGGAGAAATATTTGTGTTGCTCATACTATGGATGTCACAATGGAGAGTGATGTTGTTTTCTGCTCCTTTCATGGCTACTGAAGAGATCCTGCCCTAAAATGATGCACTAAGGGAGACCATCATTTTTCATGAAATGAATTTAAAGCAGGCCTTCATGATGGTGATGTGAAGCAATTGGTTCATTTGATTCCCACCAGATGTCCACAACTTTATCTAAAATAATTGAAATTAACACTTGCGTATCACATTTCCTAATTGCTCCTCTTGAGCACACCATAATGATCTGGCAACTTGTTCAGCTCCCCACCTCTATAGAAATGGGGACCAGAGCACATCAGTAACTGAATAGTTGTTCTAGTGATTGATAACCCTTCTCCTGGCAGTGTAAAAATGACAATTTTTTTCATTATAGTTAAAAATAAACCAAAACAGAACTGAAAAGTACTAGTACAACAACAACAACAACAAAATGCAACATGCCAGGGGCTAAGCAGCATCAGGAGGTAGATGAGCAAGTACACACTTGCCACTTGATCACTCTCACAAGTATATGAAGCACTGTCTATACATTAGTCACTGGGTACATTTCTGCAGTCTCCAAAGCTGGGATTATAGGTACTCTACCATGCCTGGTTTTATTTATGAAATAGAGCTTTAAATTCATTTTACCTGGGCTCACCTCAAACTGCAATCCTTCTGTTTCCTTCCTACATTTTTTTAAATTAACCCTTCTTAATAAAAGAGAAGCCAGATTTGACAGTTTCAAAATGTGAATTCCTCTTATTAGACAGTCATCAATCATTGGGGACATAATTTTAGCCTGCCTTTAGGTCATAGGTACAGTGGGAAATGATACCAGAACCTATCCTTTAAGTTGTTAGATAGCACTCAGTAAAATAATGAAACAGAATCCATCACACATATTAAACAATCAATGTTAACTGTTGTGAATTCTTTCTAAGAAAACATTTTGCTATTCATTTTCTCTCATGAGTTGATGCTGTTTAAGAAGGAATTGTGGAGTGGTGTCATGTTAAGATTACAATTCTATTCCCTCATCTTATGATGACACTCTAGACTTCACATTCATTACCTTGATTTTGCCCCATTCTTTTACAATTGCCAGATGGTCGAATTTGAAATTTGGAGGCACCCCAGAGATCATCTCTTTCCAAAATCCTCATTTTTGGAATGAGAAGTTAATGCCAAAGTAAGAAAAATGACTTGATCACTTGTTGCCAATATTCTGTAATATTAAAAAGAGATAGTCATGGAAGACTAATGGGTCTTGTATCCCAAGTTCCTTGGTCCTGATGACCATGCCATTGGCTGTTACAGTCTACTTATCTGCATTTACTTCCCTTAGCTATAAATAGACAAGCTTGCACTTATTTGTACTAGCTGAGTATGTGTATAAAATAATCCAGTTACAGTAATGCTCATATATGCCTAGTATTTTGTTTCTTCAGAATAATGGAATTTTTCTACTGAATATGTCTATGCATATAGAAATTTTCAGTAAAACAGAGCTTATTTGAAAGTAAAAATAGCTCAGGAGTATGATGGGACATATCTGTTATCCTAGCATTCAAGGCAAGATCACAAGTTCAGGGCAACCATACAGAAAACCAGGGGCCAGTCTGAGCTATATATTCCTGTCTTAAACAAAAAAATGACCACACAAAACCAAAGCTAAACTCAAAAGCAGCATGATACCTGTTATTTGCAAAGTGTGAAGTCTGTTAAAGGCAAGCACTCATTGCTGAGACCATTTCTGAAAGTTCTTTCCTGAGCCCTTTGTACAACCTGGTGGGGGCTTGAAGTCAGCATGCAGGCTACTGAACAGTAGTGACTATCTTTATCTTTGAGGAATAACTTGAGTTTTCAAAATGGCCTGAAGTAAAATACAGGTAGCAATCAATATTGTCAAAACTATGTTTAGTAGGAGGCCAGCTGTGCATAGCAAGTAATCAATTGGATTTGATCACCTTATGAGGATCTTACATTGAAGTCTGCAGAACTGAGAAAGTAATCGCTTGCTACTGTATGGGAAAATGCTTCCTACATACATTGAAGCGTTGATATTATTTGGGGTATCTGAATAAATTCTACTGGAAGTATGTATTTTTCACCTCTTGTGTCTCTCTGTCAAAGACAACAAAGTTGTATTTGTATTTGGCCCTGGTTTGCAGTTACAGTAAGGAGGAGGAAGGAGATGTTTGGCTTAGCACAATTGTAATCTCCTGGGGAGATTTATATTGACAACAACCAATGATGGGACTAATGAAAGAACCTGAAGCCATTACTGGAATAAGGATTGAGAGGCCCTGCTTCCTCCCATCCTGTATTGAATAGGCCTCTGTGTGTGTGTGTGTGTGTGTGTGTGTGTGTGTGTGTGTGTGTGTGTGTGTGTGTGTGTGTGTGTCTTTCATTCTGTGTCTGTGTCTGTGTGCCAGTATTGAAGCTTGAACTCAGGACCTGGGCACTGTCTCTTAGTGTTTTCACCCATGCTAGTGTGCTGTCATTTGAGGCATACCTCCACTTTTGGCTATCTGTTGGTTAATTGGAGATAAGAGTCTTAGGGAACTTTACTGCTGGGGCTAGCTCTGAATTGTAATCCTCACATTTTAGCCTTCTGAGGAGCGAGGATTGCAGTTGTGAGCCACATGTACCTGGCTAACTGTATTGCATTTTTATTTTCAAATAAAATATTGTTATGAAGAATGTAGAAGGAAGCTGAGCACCTGTGTCTCACACCTGTAATCCTTGCCACTTGGGACACTGCAGTTTGAGGTTGGCCAGGACAGAGAAGTTAGCCAGATCTCTTTTAACAGATGACTGGTCATCCTTTGGGAAGCTTAGCATAGGTGTCTGAAAAGGAAGAAAGATCTTATCACAATCATCACCTGCAAATCAAGACTCTTCTAAAGTGTGACTCAGCAAGGTTCTGAGTCTGTGAACTCAGAAGAATGTTCAGACACTTCTATAAATACTATAAACTAGAGTTTTGGAGTACATCATCTCTAGATGTATCATAGGTACACTTTGGTGACCAAAATGTTCATATTCATAATCATATAGTGAAGTCGTTGGCTTTGTGCCGTAGTGTGCTCTACAACAAGATACATTTTACAACCATTCCTTTGAAAAATCCTCACGCCTCAAGAAAAAAGTAGAATGTGAATAGAGCCCTGACCTGTTTTCACATCAAATTCAGTAGCTGCTTTCCTGTAATCAAAGGTTGTTTTGCTTCTATGGGCCATTTTCTTTTACCTCCTAGAATAATGAAGGGGTTGGTCCAGGAATCTGCTGTAAGTGACAGTCCATTGCAGCTCCCACAGCCCACCCTGTGTGGCTTGCACTACAACGATGTCTCCACTGCCCAGTTACATTGTATGGCAGAAATTTGATGCCATCTTATTAAAACAGTAACACAAACCTACTTCTAAAAATCAAACAGGTTGAAAACCACCGCTCAGTTTCTCTCTCTCTCTTCCTCTCTCTCGCCCTCTCCCTCTCCCCGTCCCTCTCTCCCCTCCCCTCTTTCTCTGTCTCTCTCCCACCCCAATCCTGGGCTTGAACTCAGGGCCTGGGCACTGTCCCTGAGCTTCTTTTTCTCAGTTACCACTCTATCACTTGAGCAACAGCGCCACCTCTGGCTTTTTCTGTTTATGTAGTATTGGGAAGTTGAATCCTGGGCTTCATGCATATTTAGCGAGCACTCTGCCACTAAGCCATATTCCCAACCTCCAGTTGCTCTTACATCCTTGTTTGCCTTCAAGGAGGATGGCCCTTGTGTCATTTCCCAGCCTATATAACTCAGATTGGGTTTTCTATAATCTCACAAGAGCAGAACTTTGGGTTTGGTTTGCCCCGGGAGGCTGTATTCATGCTGATCCATGTAACCGCATGGAGATAAAGCATGGAAGAGCTTCTATACTGCTGGCCCAGCATTGTGGGTGCCCCCTTCAATCACCCTCATCTCGTCTTTAGCTCATGTGTTCTGCAGGTCACTTTTATCAGGGACTTTGCCCTTCCAAACAGCTCATGACCTTTCATTGTGTCCCTGAAATTGCTATGCATTCTGTCTGAAATATTGCTTGTATAGTTTCCAGAAAGTCTATGTCTTCATATCCTATAGACTGTGTCATCTCTCAAGTAAGTTTATAGACGGCACAGATTCAAACCCAATATGTCTAAGGCAGAATAAAATACTTTTTTACTCCTCATAACAGATGAGAGTTTCCTATCTCTAGGAAATAGAAATAATCAAGTTTGCCAAGTCAGATATTTGGAAACTATTCTTTTCTCACCGATGAGTTACATCTTGGAAAGAAGGAGCTTTTTCTCCTTAGTTCTATTCTCAACCCAGTGAAATATATTTGACACCTTCCTGATAGGAAGTTTTTGGTGGGTTAGTGAATGCATGAATACCCATCCCTGTGGATCCTATACTATAGCTGGTCACCAAGAATTGTCTACTGAGTTACAAACCGTTATATATAAAATCTCTCCTTCTTTCATTGTACTCACCTGATTCAGCTCCTTCTTATCTCTTATTTATATGAACACAACATCTACTCTGGTTTTTCTTTCTGGTCTGTAGGATCTCCACACTGATTGGGGATCTGGGTTTAGTTGTGAAAATATGATCATGAATGTGACACTCTCTGTAACTTTATAGCCTGCCAATTTATGCCCCATATTTCCTGTGGTCAGTCTAGAAGAAACAGAAGAAATGTGAAGGTGGGCATCTCCGATACCTGCCTAAAAAATACTAAATCGTGTCCTGTGACTCTCAGCATGAAAACTCTGTATACATGAATCATCGTTCATGACAAAGCTCCTTTATTGGATGAATTTGGAGTCTTGCCATCATGGCGTTTTCGCATACGTGCTTTGTGGACTATAACAAGTGCCATCCTTTTGTAAATACGTTGCTCCACTTACAGATTCTGTGACATGCTCACTGTCTTTTTAACTTCCACCTCAAATGTCTTCACATCTCGAAATTGCCTCTGCTGAGTCCCCATGGCACCGAACATGCTGTATTGCAGAGAGCCATCCAGTAGAATGTGAGCCTCTTAAAAGCAGGGGTAGAATGTAGTTTGTCTTTCAAGTCCTGCCTTCTATTTGCGTGGCAGCTCGATAAATATTTGTTGAATGAGTGAAAAATTCATCCAACAACTATATAGCCTTCTCTCTTGGGGAAAGTAACTCCTAAAGAAAGTCTATAAATAATAAATCTTTCCCTTTTTTTGTGTGAGCAGAAACAAAAGCAAACCTCCCAAACATATTTATTTTTATCTAAGACTCGGGCAGAGCGTATTAGGGTGTGAACCCATGGAATGTTGGTAGAAGCAATATCTTACTGCCACCCAGCTGAGTGCATTGCATGTTAGAATTATATGTTTAATTTTTTTTTTGCAAAATTGCAACATGGATGGTGCAGATCTGGGCCTAGGGGCTGCTTGCTGCTAGGGGAGTCCCCTTGGTCACATTTTCCCCATCTGTACCAGCAGCAGCAGGTGGAACCAGAGCTGTTCCATATGGGGATTAGTCAATGGCTTTTTCTAAAGGCTCCAAGAGGCAAGCTTACATTTTGTCTCCAGATCTTTATATGAAAATACCACTGTGGATAATGAGGCTGTTGTATGCATAATTTAACTTTAGGAAGCCTAAATTCTGCTGCAAGGCAAATTGGTACCTAGAGGCGTGCAAATTCTATGGGGATTTCAAGCCCTCCTCCCTTCTATTGTCCCTGGCCTGGTATGGCTTTTCTTCTAAAGTATTCTTCCTTGTTCTTTGAATGCCTGATTTGGAGACTCTAACCCGATTACCATGGGCGTCCTATTTAATAGTGGCTTCAGAAGCCCCACAGAGTCTGCTTTGAACATTTCTGGGAGCTTGACTTAGGGTTTGGCAAAGCCCAGCCCAGGCACCCAGAGGCTAGCTGTCTGCTACCAGCCTGCCTGAAGAGGAGGAAGAGGAGGAGGAGCTGAATCTGCAGCTGCCCAGGGTGGGTGGTGCTGATGGAGGCCTCTGTGCCTGACTTCACAGCTCAATCTGTCAATCTGTTTGGAGACAGACGGTTAGAGAACTGTCTGTCTGAATCGCCTCAGGAAGAATTCAGCTTCTTGGCTGAGTCTTTTTGTGACAGACTGCTTTCCTCTGCTCAGGGCTGGAGAACATGGCTGCATTGGCATGGGTACGGATTCCATTTATTCAAAGTCTTTCAGAGTAAAAGCTGTGTGTAGATGGATCATGGGCACAGGAGAGCAACCTGCCAATTGTTTTCTAATATTTCATTTATCATCTCATAGGAAGTGGTGCCCATAGCATGCCCTGCCAACCTGTTAATTAATTTCACCTCTTCTGGAATGATGTATTCCAAGCAGCAAGGTTTTGGTTGTTTTTCATTTTTTATAATTTAAGAAGATAAACCGTGAAGGCTTCAAGACTGTCCAATTTATTCACCACAACCATGTTGGATGCTTCAGGTATTTGGGGACCAATTCAGTTTATAGATGACAGAGAAGTTCCTTCATTATAATTAGACTCTTGGTCTCTCCAATATCAGCCAGAAACTAGAGGAACAGAAAGTGATAGAGAAAGAATGAAAAAGAGAAAAAATTAAGGCTAGAGGGAAGAGTATTTTAGCCAAATTGAAGGTCAATGTTTAGGTGCAGTTTTTACTTCAAGGAACTGAAGTCTGGGCCAGAAAGGATTGAGTGCTTAACTGAACACACTTCAACAAGATACTTCTTCATTCTTTGCAGTGGAATGCACTGGACTTGGTGATTTCCTGAGGTCTCCTTAAAGTTCGATAACCAGAAACTCTTTATTTGTTCACTGTCCTAAGTAATTGTGTCAATTTATAGATGATTTGCATGCTCGTAATAGCCAGAAGCAAGGTAGCAGGTCTTCAGCAAGGAGACATACACTCTCAAATCATCTAGCATTTTTTGATAAGCCAGAAAGTATAATGAGCTGTTTAAATACAATTCTGTTTTTTTTTTTTTTTTATTTCGTGGAAACCACTAGGAGATGGTTTTTCAGTACCTCTTTTGTAATTGAGAAAAGAACAATTGTCATTAAATTGTTCAGGGCCCTCCCCTGAGAAATGGGTTTGCCAGGCAACATTTGAATGCAGGACCTGTGAAGTGAACCTGGGCTGTCTTCTATCTATAGAAATAGCAAATTTGCCTACTAGAAATGCCATGATCTGGGGACTTGAGAATTTGGGTTTTACTTGCTATATCATTGACTCTTCTAATAACTGCATGTTATTAGGAGATTCTAAACTAGAGATATAACATGTCTTGCTACTGTGAAAAAGCACACCCGTGCAAGCTCAAACAATGGGCAAGAAGACAAATGACTCAATGGGAAATGGATCAAGAAAATGCAATGTGTATACACAATGGAATTTTACTCATGCATTGGAAAGAATGATATTTTAACCTATGTAAAGCAATGGAAAGACCTGGAAAAATTATGTTAAGTGAAGTAAATCAGGTCCAGAGATACAAAGGATACATGTTTTCCCTTGTGTGGAAACTAGATTTAGATTTAGCTTATACACTAAATAAGTGTATCTATATAACATGATTTCTTTTTTTGTCTCATGACTGCAAGTTGTTTTCTTGTTGGGTCATCTCTAGGCTGATTCCTGTTGCCAAATCACCTGGGGCATCTAAATGCCAATCAAATTAATGATCAGTGACAGCTGTGACAGTGACATGTGGCCATACTGGTAGGAAAATATTTTTTAAAAAGGTGCAGAATTCCATCACATTATAAAATTTTAGTGATATATTCCATTAGCTTCATACAGAATAGTTTTTATTCTTTTAGGAATGGGAGTCATAGAGAAAATGTACTGTTGTCATTATGATCTAATGAATAGTCATCATCTAAGTTGGAAATTGTCACAAAAACATTACCTACGTATTGAAACCGAAAGATGGAAGTATTCAATATTTTTGCTATGCCAGACATTGGACTAGTATACAATAATGGATGCCATTGCAAATGCTAAAATAAAAGTAGCAATTTTTACCTTTTCTTATACTGGGAGTGTGATATTATTGATATTATTCTGGATATATGGTTCACACTGCAAGAGTGAAGAATATATAAGCAGGTGTTACGATTTCAATAAAATTCAAACAATAGGACATTCCAAAAAACTTACAGAAAGAATTAGAGGGACATAAATACAAAGAGCTTTATTGCTTAGTTCTGGCTGTCTAGAAATTTCCATAAGATTTGTATTAAGAAAATCAGGTTCTGCATTGGCATTTTTGTTTGCTTCATAGGCATTTAAAGATAGGTACATATAATATGTATTAGAATGCATAGCCTGTTACAGTTTGCTTTGTGGCATTGTGTGAATTTACAAATTTAAGGCACTCTATGTGAAATAGAGGAGGTTATTAATCTTGAAGAATTCTTAGGTTCTACTTAAGAAAGCTTGGGTTTCTGAGACTCACATAAGGATGGCAAACATTTTGGTGAATTGCAGTCTGCAGAGGGAAGAAAAGTGTTGATTATATTTCTTTACTTTTATGTCACATAGTTATACTGTACACAGTCATTTACATTTGGTGTTATTTGATGTGATAACATTGGTGAAGTAGTGTGAACCGAATTGTAAAAAAAGTCATTTTATAAAAATCTCGTCCTCCAAATTGTATAATAAAGCAGCTTGATCCCGGGGGACTGTAAATTCAAGTCTTCTGAGGGACACCGGTTACAAAGGAGAAGAATGTGAATGAAAAAGAGGAAGAGGAGGAAAATGTGTGATCTCTCCATACTTACAATAGAACAGGAATCACAGAGGACAGTTTTCTGGGTATGCTGCAAGTTTTTGTTACTCTGAGAGACTCTATTGCTTATAACCTTTATCCATATGTGATGATGTTAAATATTCTCTTTCATTGTTCACTAAATCATGCACTCACCATTGGCCAAGCCTGCTGGGGGTTACACTGGGAGAACTACTACGCATTGATTGCTAACATGAATCCTTTTTCTTTTCTTTTTGGAAACCTAAACTGCTTTGATTAGGACTCGGATACAGTTGTAACCTCAGGAGTGTTGGCCAGGGTGAGGCTTACTTATGTTTTAATAGAGGTAGATTGCAATAATGACCTATTTATTCTCTTTAATCCTTTAAAATTGTGGGCTTCCTTGATGGATTTTGGAATGTCATAGGTCACATGCCTGAGAATAAACTTCTCTCGGCCAGGAGGCACCATAACTTTTAACATGTTCCTTGACTGAATTCGCTATAATTAACTCAGGACATTGTGCATATATGTTTAAGAACACTAAAGTGTAATATTCTTGTAGTGTTTGTCTGGATTTGATGTCAAGAGGACTGATGGCTTAGAAAGG
This sequence comes from Dipodomys spectabilis, assembly GCF_019054845.1. Classification (NCBI taxonomy): domain Eukaryota; kingdom Metazoa; phylum Chordata; class Mammalia; order Rodentia; family Heteromyidae; genus Dipodomys; species Dipodomys spectabilis. The sequence continues at coordinate 5,029,857 of NW_024870813.1, read as the reverse complement.
AAGTTAGAGGTATTTTCTGGGAAAGCTTGGGTAGAATTGGTGTATTTCTTCCCTACATGTGTGGTACAATCAACCAATGAAGTTATCTGGGGTTGGGATGATTACTCTGGGCAAGTTTTCAGTTACAAGTTTCTGGTGATAATTCAATAAGTGACTATAAGCTAACTTATCTATGTTATTGAAAATACTTGGTTAGTTTCTGTTTGTTTGTTTTTTACTTTCTAGGAATTGTTCATTCATCAAAGTGGTTAATTTTTTTTCTTTTTCTTTGTGGGTCCTGGGGCTAGAACTCAGGACTTGGGTGCTGTCCCTGAGACAATTTGTGCTCAAGGCTAGCATTCTACAAAGTGATTAATTTTTAGTAACATAATATTCTCTTTGTCTTCATTTAATATTTCTAGATTTGGCAATAGCATCCATTATTGTATACTAGTGCAATGTCTGGCATAGCACAAATATTGAAGACTTCCATCATCTCAGTTTCAATATATAGATAATGTTTTTGTGACAATTTCCAACTTAGATGATGACTGTTCTTTTTCCAGAAGAAGATAATTTGTGTCTACATTCTTTTCCCTCCACTGGGCCATGCTAGCTACATATCAATCAATTTTATTGATAATTGCTAAGAATCAGGATTTTTCCCTATTTTTTTAATTTTTAAATTTCTGATCTTATTTTTTCTTCTGCATCAGTTTCACTTTATTTTTTTCTCTACTTGTTTCTTAATTTGAAAGCTGAGATTATTAACCTGAGGCTTTTCTTCTTTCCTAAAAGAGGTTAATTCCCTGGGGAAAATATATTACATAAAAACACACGCATGCAGCCCAGCACCGGTGGCTCACGCCTGTAATCCTAGCTACCCAGGAGGCTGAGATCTGAGAGTCATGGTTCAAAGCCAGTCCAGGCAGGAAAGCCAGTGAGACTTTTATCTCCAATAAACCACTAGCAAACCAGAAGTGGTGCTGTGGCTCAAGCAGTAGAGCTGAAGAGCGCAGGGACAGTGTCCAAGCCCAGAGTTCAAGCCCTACGACTGACAAAAAAAAAAAAAATTCATATATAGCTACATGTATATAACAGAATATACATGATATTTATATCTTACCTATACTGATGTGCTTTGCTTTCTTTTCATCCCAACCAAATATTACTTCTAATTATATATTTAGTCTTTATTATATATTTATTAATATTTATTATTTATATTATTTATTCTTTATTATATATTTATTCTTTGTAATTTGATTATTTAGAATATATTCAGTTTCAAATCATTTCACCACTGATTTTTGAGAGAACATGTTTTATTTTAGCTGGATCCTTTTTAAATGTATGGAGACTTGTATTATGAACCGGAATTTATCTAACCTGGTATAATTCCCATTTCCAATAGAAACTAAGTTGAATTTGATTTTGTTGGATAACATTCAATAATTGTCAATATCTTTGAGTTGACTGATGGAATTGCTCCTTTCTATCTTATTCTTACTGGTCTGCTATCTGCTATGCATGTTGATTATTGAGAGGCAAGGACTAAATTAGTCAGCAGAGGATGGGTGAAAGCCTTCTTTAACTTCCCAGTTTTTATATAAAACCATAGGCCCTTGATATCTGCTCATAAGAAGGGAGTCTCATAAAAGAAGAGAATCTCACCACCACGTGTCTATACAGCAATGTGGTTTATAGATCTATGCTTGGAGGGGTTTAGCTTCTATTTAAATCCATAAAGGGTTGCCTGAGTTTCTCATGTACAAGGTTTTAGGTCAGTAATTAATGACTTGGCTTGAGTTGAGCATACTGAGGAAAGTTTGGTCATCTCTCATTCTCACTTAACCCTTCCGTAGTGTCTGGCATATTATCACATAGTCAAAGCACTTGAAAAAACTAGTGAACAAATAACCCCTTTCCAAATGGCTAGGGCAGAGGGGAGTGTGTGGGAGTGCATTTGAAGTTAATGAAGCAGGAGTTTCAAGTTTTAATATAGTTCTCCCTGAAGACAGCTCTGCCAGTGCTCTGTTCTGAAATGGCATGGATTCTGTGGCTGGCCTTGTTTGTAGTTGCCTTTCTGTAACACATCACTTTCAATAAATTAATGCTGGATCATGCAGAACAGAGCTTTGAGGCCATTTTCTGTATCTTTTCCCTGGCTTCAGAAGCAGAGGTGTAAAGAAAGGTGAAAGATAAAGCAGCCGGACAGCTGAGGGCCTGGCAGGCTCAGAGATAGCTGTTTCAGAACAGGGAAAGAAATGTCAGCTCTTTCCATTTTTACTGAGATATTTTTAGAGTGGCTTCTTTTCTTCTTGGCTAGATCCAGGGTGCTACTTCAATAAGGAACTGCATTCTACTGAAGAAGCAAACTTTTTTTTTTTTTATAAAAAAAGAATTATTTTTAGCAGAAGAACTTATTTAATTTTATATCCATCATGTTTATAAGGCTTACCTTTTCTGGAGATTTATTTCATTAATATTCCTATTACAAGGCTTTTTCTGCCTTTCGAATCAAAACTCTACATTAAAAGAAAGTGAATGCATGGGTTTGTTTTTAATATTTTCTTTTCTTTTCTTTCTTCTTTTCTTTGTTTTATTCTGGTACTTGGGTATGAACTCAGGACCTCACATTTGCTTGGCTTTCTAGCTCATGTCTAGTGTTCTACCACTTGAGCCATGCCTCCAGCCTTGCTTTTATGCTGCTTGACATGACATGAAATCTCTCTGGTTTTTCTTCCTGGGCTAACTTTGAATCTTTATTCCCCAGATCTCAGCTTCCCGAGTAGCTAGGATTACAGGGGGTGAGCTTTAAATTTTTAATAAGAACTAAACTCATATATTTTAGAAATACAGTGTTAGTTAGGGTCAGATCAAAACAAGAGACTTCCTGAATAGGAATTAGGGAGTATGTAATATGCATTTATAAAACAGCACAAATTTATTTTTAGGCCTCTTGTTGGACAAAGTGATTCTAAAGAAGGAGTCTGAATTTCTTGACTACAGGGGACATTCTGGCTCTCACACAGTAATTCCTCAGGTAGATGCACGTTCCTACCTCTAAAATCAAATGTCCAATGTGTTTCCACCTTGGCAGTGTCATCTAAACTCCTTGCCAAATCTTTTAAAGCATTAGGTAAAATAGTCTCATGGGACTAAGAGGGTCATTTGCAGATACCTCTCAGAAGGCCATCATGGATAGCTGGATATCTGTGCTCCTGGTTTCTAGCTCTGTGCTTCGGAGCTATGGGTCTGCAACCATTGCCTCTTCGCAAGGGTTTCCAGACTAACCAGGTTTAGCCTCTGGAATTGATGTACGAAGCAGATTCTGTAGGACCATTGACTCTCTATCTCAGTTTCCTGCTGATGTTTTGTTCCAATAATGAATTTCTGTGGCCATAAACATCTTTAACAAATGGGATTGCATTAATATTTATCTACAGTGAGCTGCACCTTAATAAGGAAGACCAGCTTGACAACTACATTAAGGATATTATATTTCTGGACAAATACTAAATTTATATGTGTGTATAAATGTATGAGTATGTACATATATGTAGTATATATATAAACATTCATGTGTACACATATTTGTACATATCTCCTTAGAAGTCAATGTATCTTCTGAAAAAAAAAATGAAAATCCTGAACAAAGTAAGAGTGCCAAGTACCAGTGGCCTACACTTGTAATCAAAGCTACCTGGGCTGTTGAGATTTAAGGATCACAGTTCAAATCTAGCCCAAGCAGGTAAGTCTGAGAGATTCTTATTTCTAGTTCACCAGCAAAAAGTCATAACTAGAGATATGGTTCAAGTAATATAGCAGTAGCTATGAGTGAAAAAGCCAATGGCAAGAGCACAAGGCCTTGAGTTCAAGTCTTAATATTGGCACAACAAAGTTAACAAGTGGAAAGTTAATAACAATCATCTTTATTTGAATAACTATTAGACTATTACATGTTTTTCAATAATGTTTTTGCTATAATGACTTCATTTTTTCACGGTCATGAGTACAGAATCTACTTCTTTTCTTTTTCCTTTTTCTTTTTTTTTTTTTTGGTCAGTTGTGGGGCTTGAACTCTGGGCCTGGCTGCTGTTTCTCAGCTCTTCAGCTAAAGGCTAGCTCTTTACCACTTGAGCCACAGCACCACTTCTGGTTTTCTGGTGGTTATTTGGAGATAAGAGTCTCATGGACTTTCCTGCCTGGGGTTGACTTTGAACCGTGATCCTCAGATCTCAGCCTCCTGAGTAGCTAGAATTATAACTTTGCGCCGCCTGAGCCTGGCTTTACTTCTATTTTTTGGTTATTATACATAAATTTATAATTGGGCTAATTGAAGCTTTATGAATATCACCATTTACAATTGCATGAAATCCTACTAAACAACTTCAAGAAATAAATACATAGCCTTTACATGTTTGTAAGTGTGATCTATTATAATATTCTATTCTGCACATATAGATATACCACAAATACAAATATTTGGACAAAATATTATTCTATATTTAGAATAGTTTTCTCAAGACAGATGCTATATGGAATTGCCAAAATCAGAAATTGGAATCATTTTTAAGCCTTTAGATAAATAACATATTTCGGACTGTTGACCTGTTTAGTAGTTCTTTTCCAGGATACAGTATCCTTGTTGAAGTTTCAGATTCCTATTTCTATTCAGATATCTATGTTTCTTCGTAAGAAGGCAACATAAGTAAATATCAACTTAACATCTGAAGTACAATCACCTACAGTGAGGTCCTTAACATAAGTTTATTATTCCTCTTAAAATGGCATTGTTTGATGACCTTATGCCTGACTATTGACAAAAGGCTAATGTTGCTTCTCCTTCTAGTTGATGTTTTGGTTCTGGCCATCTGTATTTTCTGTGTAATTTGCAGCTTGTTCTGAACAGCACCCTAAACTCATCTCTCTAGTGCTTCCTGGCTCCTGAATTTACTGTGGAGTAATCACATTATCTTCCATGATTGGACTTGTAGAAAAAAATCATCTCTCTCTCTCTCTCTCTCTCTCTCTCTCTCTATATATATATATATATATATATATATATATATATATGATTGGAGCACTAGGCCTAACCTTCTTTGTAGCTTAACTGTGGGCTCAGCTGGACCCCAAAATAGGCCTGAAAAAATTTCTACTGTACCTATCTGTAGCCAGGAATTTCTGCTGGACTTGCTTCGTCTTGTCTATGTTATCTTCTCTAAGATCTTCCCCTCCTATCACCTGATCTCTCTTTGATCCATCTGCCCCTGTGGAAATAGAAGGAATTTTATAACCTTTCAGATTTTTCACCAAAAATGTGCCACATCCAGGTTAAGTGGTATTTTTTTTAAAAAACTAGGTTCTAAAGTAAGGAAAAGGTTTGGTTCTCTGAAACTTTTTGAACCTCATATTAACATTGCTTAATGCAATCAGATCACTCCTCTCTTTAGCTCAGCATTTCTAAAGGATGCTTCTGCTAGAATTGAGATGTCAGTGTGAGCAGGGAACAATAAACCCCATTGCCATGCTAGCCTTAAACAGTACTTGCCACTGCCTCCTTCACGTGTCATCTCTCAGGAACTAAATCTGAAGTTTGGTGATATCAGAAAGAGTATATCTGAATCTAGCTATTCTTTCCTGAAACATATTTTGTTTCTCTCTCTTCCTGGCTCTTTACAGCTATTCCTAGAGTCTTAATTCATTAAAACCTGTTTGGGAAAAGCTGCTTTGATGATACAACCTGTTTAATGAAGGTTTCACCTCAAAAACAAGATAGGACTAAAAATTGAAATTTCCCATTTTGGAGGCTAGACTGTGCATGAATTGTTTTTCAGTATGGCTAGAACCCTTCAAACATTTGCAAAAAAAGATCATCTTATGCAGAGGAAAGGAAGCTGGGTGTTGATGACTGTGTGTGAATGGGAGCCCATAGAAGTACATAGTTTACGGGTAATTGTTTTTCCACTGGTCAGAATACTTGTGTTTTATTTGTCAGAATAATGTTACCCATAAAATTGTCTGTCACCCAAAGGGAACCGTAAGGATGCCTTGAATACCAGAGAGGGCTCATTGATTTCTTTGCCACTGTAGTGCTTATCCGTTCACAGCTGAGGAACTGCTTTGCTATGAAATAGAATTTCAGTTGGATGCAGAATTAATCAGCTTTCACAGCTCTAATTTTTGCCTAAGACATTGTGTCACTGTGTTTGGTACATGCTGTGTTGGAAGCTGAGAAGCCTACGCCCCGCATTTGTGTAGCATCGTGACACCACCAACTGCCTGTCAAATGCCTTGGGGAGTCAGGGGATGGGAGAGCAGAGAGTCTCTATTCCACCATTCTGGCTCTTCTTCTCAATTAAACCCAAGAATGCCCTTCCACACATAAACATGTAAAGGGACTTTGGTGGTTATCTACCCCAAAGACCAGTGACCAGTCCAATCTGTGTCACCTCTTGTAACCAAGTATCTACCAACAGTCACTGCCAGTGGTTCACACCTTAGCTACTAAGGAAGATCAGGATCAGAACTGAGATTCATAGCTCAAAGCCAGTTCAGGCAGGAAAGTCCTTGAGACCCTCATTTACCCAGCAAATACATAGAAGTGGAGCTTTGGTTCAAGTGTTAGATCCCCTAACCCTGAGCAAAAAGACTAAGGGATGGCATCTAGGCCCTGCATGTAATCCCCAGTATTAGCACAAAACGAATTAACACAATAGTCCGTGGTTAGAATTTTGAACCATTTACAGATTTTATAGGAAGAGAATTTTACTTGGTGAGCCAAAAAAGAAAAAGAAAGAAAAAGAACCAGATTAAGTGTTATTTCATTTCCATATTGGCATAAGATATATATCATAGACACAACCAGACACTTGGCTTATCTTCGATGATTCTAATGTGATCCACTTGTGATATTTTGGTCTCCAAGGTTTGGAATGCCCATATTGAGAGAAAAAGAAATGGCTGTTTAAGAGAGTTAATATTATGTGCCAAACCCAATCCCTTTAGTAATATAAATTAGAAGAGTGTGCATATCTTCTTAAGAAAGTGGGTTAAACAAACTTGAATATTTATATTTGGTTCAATACCCTCACTCTAACCAGAAAGAAAAGATATAGAAAGAGAAATGAAAGAACAAAGGAAGGGAGAATAAAGAAAGATTGAAAGAAAAGAAGAGGAATGGAAGGACAAAGAAAGAAAAAAAAATTACAGGCAAATTCACACAAAGGATCTCCAATGAGGTTTTCAAATGTAATTTTTCATTTTGCGAAGCCATACCTGCATAAGGCAAGCAGTCTGTTTACCAAGAAGCTTTCATTTTTGTAGTCAGTTATAATGGGAAGGAAATGCTCAGCCACAGTTATTGATCAAGATATGCCCCCATCTTTGTCAGTGGCAATGGGAATGAAAAGAGGAGGTAATGAAAAAGAGCCCTCCAAAAGATGCTAATCTCCCCAGCAAGGTGCAGCAGCAATAAACACCCACAGAAACACAGGCAGAGAAGTCTACACAGCATAACAAAGTACAGCATCATAGTGCTGATGGAGCACATTGAAGAGGCCAAGGTTAGGACAAGGTAGGAGGACTGGAGAAGAATGCACAACTGAGTCTACTGGTTTGAATGTGGGTGAGCTTTCAGCAGGCAGAGAGGAAGAGGAGAAAATGTCACAATGAGACTTGTTTCCTATAACAGTTCTCAGTGAGGGAGGCATGGACTTACAAACTGTTCATCATTCTCCATGAGTGTGTTCTTTTGAAATTTTATCCATAATGATGATGATGATGATTATCACTTATGAATTATTATTGGTCATGGTACTGGAGCTTGAACTCAGGGCTTGAGTTCTATCCCTTAGCTTTATCACTCAGGACTGGTGCTCCACCCCTTGAGCTACAGCTCCACTTCCAACTTTTTGGGAAGTTGATTGAAGAAAAGGATCTCATGGGCTTTCCTGCTTGCACTGGCTTTGAACTCCCATTGTTAGAGCTCAGCTTTCTGAGTAACTAGGAATTCAGGTGTGAACCACCAGCACTTGGCTTCATAGCTAGGTTTTTGAGAATTGTGTGTACATTTTGGTTGTGAGATTGAGTCACACACACACACACACACACACACACACACACACACACACATATTTTATAAAATACTTAGCTATTTAAATGTTTAAATATCTGGAGTCTCCCCACACCTGGTCAGGATTTCTACAGGTAGATCCTACTCCTGGTTTTCAGTTTCTTTTCTTTCTGAATTGACTTTTTTTTCATTTTAGCTATGATTTGAGGTAAATTCTCACATGTTTGCCCAATCTGGCCTTGGACCATGATCTTCCTATGTATCCCACCCTTATGACTGAGATTCTGTTAAATCTGTTATCTGACTATCTACTTACCAATTATCTAGGACTACCTCTTTGTTGTGATGATAATATCCTTAAATCTTTGCTTAGTATGGTCTCAAAACCCTGCTCTTCTCAATCTCTGCCTCTCAAGTAGATGATATTAGAGGTGCCAAACAATTTGCTGTGGCCATTATCTTTTTTGGACCTTTATTTTGGGTGGGGTCTTACTGTTCTTTTCCCAGAACACTGGGAAAAACACTATCTGGTTCTGGCCTCAGAATTAGAAGTGTTCCACAAGTAGTTGGATGGCTGCAATCTTCTTGCGCATTGGAAGGCCTCAAGAGAATGAAAACAGAGAAGAAAAAGAATGTGCTTATCATCTTGTGAGAGTGAGCAAGAATTCTGCTACAGTTAGGGATGTACGAAGAAGAGCAATGCCTCTTTTATGGACACTCTCAATGGGTATTTATACATTTATTATTATTTCTTGGAAGCATGAAAGGAATGCATGCAGTGTTTCAACACATGCCATTTCAAAGTTCACCATCTGGTGAAGGGGAGAGAAACATGTAAACCAGCCTTCACAATGCTGTGTGATAGGGGCTGACCAAGGGAAAGTGGAATGCTGTGTCTCTGAAGGCAGATAAGACAGGCTGCAAATAATAGCTTGGTTAGAACCATGGAGGAATTTTGTGTTCAAGTAGAAAGGCTGCCTCCACTACCACCACCACCTCCTCCTCCTCCTCCTCCTCCTCCTCCTCCTCCTCCTCCTCTTCCTCCTCCTCCTCTTCCTCCTCCTCCTCCTCCTCCTCCTCCTCCTCCTCCACCACCACCACCACCACCGCCTCCATCTTCTTTCCTTCTTCCTTTCAGTAACTATGCAATTCAGTGAGTACTTCTGTAAAGATAATACCACTTTCATTTATCTTAACTAAGTTTATATCTCAGTTAATGGCACCGAAGGAACTTGGGGGAAAGTGTGTTCAGTGCCTGATCAAGGTGTATTGGGCAAAAGTGGCAGTGACAAACCAGTAAAACAAAATCTTTTCTATAACTCTCAGGAAAATTTAAGGCAAGCAGAGTTTATCTTAAAATATTTATGTGAAAGGACCTTACCAACTAATACACCAAAATAACACAGCTCTATGGAAAGCCAGACATTTAATTAAATCACAGCCAAACATTTCCAGTAGTTTCAATATATAATCTATAGGAGAGCTACCATTTCATTTATTGTTTTAAGACAAAGTTTCAGCATGTATAACTGGAATTTTTTTTTTTAAATAATGCTGACTGGCTTCAACTTTGATATCTTGTTGGCTTGGCAACTCAAGTACTGGAATTAGAGGTGTGCACTGCCACGCCTTGCCATTCTCAATATTTTGTGTGAGAGGTTGGCAAACTCTCTATAAAAATGGTATAACATCTGTTTCACTGTATTTGATGTTGGTGTAATTTGAGGAGGTGAAGGGAAAAAAACAAATTATTTAAATAAGGATACAGGTTGACCCATTGCAACAATGAGATGTACAAGACACTATGTCAAAAAAACGAACTTTATCATTTAGGTGGGGCCTGGGGGTGTGTGGGGAGTGTAGTTGTAGTTGTGGAGATGGGAGAGAAGGGATGGTAGGGGAAAAACAAAGGAAGAGGCAACAATGCTGGATAAGAAATGTACTCATTACCTTGCTCATGTAACTGTAACCCCTCTGTACAATATTTTCACAATAACAAACTTATTTACAAAAAAATATTATTCCCCAGACCCCTTCCCCCTTTTAAGGTATCTAAAAGATTGACCGTTCTTACATTGTAGTGCAGACATTGTAACAGTTTAAGCCAAAGTGAAGACAAGGGAATTTTCTGGCTTCTCCCTATTAGAAAGGCAAAACGGGAAAAGTTGCTCACCTATTATCTTCACCTTACTTGGATTTTCTATTAAGACTTCTAAATTTCCTCAGCAATGCTTTTCAACAACTACCATTTTCTCTAAGACTTAAATTATTGAATGATCCATAAACACTTTAATCTGCTGCAACTCTTTCCTACCAATGCAGAGATATGGGTCGGAAATGAACCGATGATTACGGCTATTTGACTCTGGCTTTAATTGCTTTCCCATAGTGAGAGAGTGGACCAATTTTCTTGAACAATATTTGTTCTGAAACAAAAGTCTAAAAGTAAAAGTCTTGTCAATAAGTCAGAGGAGCTTTTTGGAAATATGTGATAGCTTTTCCCTCTTTTTTTTTTCTCAAATGGTGTATGAGAGATAGCATCAAATTGACTGATTTTTTTTACATAGAATCTAAAATATTGAGCTGTGTTTGTCCTCTTTTATCTCTGATTCACTGAAAACCAAAAAGAAGGATTATAGGAAATCAAGACTGAAGGAAAAATATGTTTGTACTATTCCTCCCCACCCCTTGAAAATTATTAATTTATTTTGTGTCTGTCGGTTGCTTGTTCTGAATGTTTCATATAAATGGAATTTTATAATATAGCTTTGTGTGTGTGTGTGTGTGTGTGTGTGTGTGTGTGTGTGTGTGTGTGTGTGTGTGTGTGTTGCCAGTACTGATACTTGCACACAGTATCTCTATCTCTTTCTTAGCTTTTTCACTCAAGGATGGCATTCTGCCCCTTCAGCCACACCTCCATTTCTGGTTTTATACTGCTTAGTGGGAGAAAATAGTCTCTCAGATTTGTCTACCTGAGCTGGCTTCAAACGCCAATCCTCAGATCTCAGTCTACTGAGTAGATAAGATTGCAGGCAAAAGTCATCAGTGCCTGGCTAAGATATAGCTTTATCTATAGCTATATATACAAAATATATATTATATATAGCCATAATACTATCAAGATTCATATATGCTAGGAACTATTATTGATGTATCACTATATACTTATATATATATATATATATATATATATATAGTAATATATGTTAGATATTGGTGAAAAAATTCTATTCTATAAATAAATTGCATTATTTTATCCAGCCATGGAACTTGATAGAATTAAGTTATTTCTGCTTTGGAGCTACTTATGAGTAATAATATTTTAAAGAACATTCAAGCTGGGTGCTAGTGGCCCAAGCATTTAATCCTAGTTGCTCAGGAGGCTGAGATCTGAGGATCACAGTTTGAAGCCATCCTGGGCAGGAAAGTCCATGAGACACTTACCTCCAATAAACAATGCAGAAAATGCAGAAAGTGGCACTATGGCTCAAGTGGTAGAGTACTAACCATTTGCAAAAGAAGCTCAGAGTCAGCACCCAGGACTTGAGTTCAAGTCTAAGACAGGCGAAAGAAAAGAATAAAAAGAACATTCATATACATGTATGAAAATTTGTTTTGTACTATTTTAGCAAGGTCAGATAGTAACCAGTGAACATTTTGAGAGCTTGTCAACTTGTATCTATCATGACTGCGTCCTTTAAATTTTCTACTATAAGGCAAAGTTTTTAAATAAGTTTTTTTATTGTGAAAATACAGTACAGAGGGGTTACAATTACATGAGCAAGGTAATGAGTACATTTCTTATCAAGCATTGGTGCCTCCTCCTTTGTTTCCCCTTCCCACCCCTGCCCTCATATCTCCACAACTAATACCCTCCCCCTTGCCAAAGTTGAAAGGTTTGGTTTTCGACATAGCGTCTTGTACATTTCATTGTCGCAATGGGTTCACCTGTATCCCTATTAAAACAATTTGGTTTTTCCCTTCCCTTCCCCAAATTATACCAACATCAAATACAGTCAATAGTAAACAAAGTTTGTTGCAGTTTCTACATATCCTTACTCACACTCATTATTGTCCATTTGGGTTGATGTATGGTGCTTCTTACTGTGATTTGGGTTCCCCTTTTATATAAACACTAATGATTTTGAACACTTTTACATATGTTCATTAGACATGTATATATTTTCTTTGCAGAAATGTGTATTCAAACAGAAGAAGAGATATAATTGAGATTAGTATTTACTGGATGTCTATAATGTATTTAATGCTGTCTATAATGATTTGATCCTGTCAACTCTTGGAAATGAGTATGTCATAGATTGATCACATTTTATCAATAAGATTGTGAGAAATTAATAACTTGTTGAAGCTGGGCCATAGTGGCTCATGCCTGTAATCCCAACTATTCAGGAAGCTGAGATCTGAGGATTGAGATTCAAAATCAGTCCAGTCAGGAAAGTCAATGGGACTCTTATCTCCAATTAATCACCAAAAAACTAGGAATGGAACTGTGGCTCAAGTGGTAGAATGCTAGCCTTAAGCAAAAACAGCTCAGGGACAGCTCCCAGGCCTTAGGATGGGCACAAAAACAAAACAAAAGGAAAAAAAGGAAGAAAACAGGTGGATATTACTGAGACAAGAAGATCCAGAAATCTTTGACCTGAGACCTTTAATCCAAGACCATGTTCTTTGATGTTGAGTATATTCTATGATTTGTTTACCACTTCATAGATTAGTAAGAAAACTAGCTCTCAGTTAAACAACTAATGAGTCTGTCTCCTCCCTGGCCAATAAATACATAAATAAGATAAGAACATAGAAACTTGTGAAGAATAGGGCAGGAAAGCCTCACCTTTCTTCCCAGAATCTATGTGATGGAGTCAGGTCCTGCATCCATGGTGATCATAGTGATTGTGATGGCTGCAGAAAACGTCCATCCACCTCCATAGATCTACTCTCTACAGTAGGCAATGGAGGAGCCAAGCTTGATGTGTAAAAGACTTCTTTGTATTTTAAAATGCGGAAGCTATAATTAGCGCCTTCAAACAAGTACTTAGAAGTCAGCTTACTGGTTGTAGCAAAATCTTTACCAATCCTCTCTCTTGCCTGGCCTTTAGCAGGAGCTACTCTGGGCACATGAAAGTCACACATACCTGTACTTCCTTGGGAGCAGCCTCATGCTTTGTCATGTCTGAAACCACAGTGGCACACATGAGCCTTGTAAGGGACCCTCCAAGATAGCGCTATTTTTTAAAATTAATGCCAGTCCTAGGACTTGAACTCAGGGCCTGGGTGCTGTCCATGAGTTTCTTTTACTCAAAGCTAATGCTCTAACAATTTGAGTCACGGTGCCACATCTAACTTTTTGGGGTAGTTTATTGGAAATAAGAGTTTATTGCCTTTACTGCCCAGGCTGTCTTTAAACTGTGATCTCAGACCTCGGCTTGCAGACTAGCTAGGATGACAGGCATGAGTCATGGGTTAAATAGATAAATAAAGTAATTAGTGCTATACAGAGCCATTGCAGAATTATGTATAGATCATGGTTAATAAACATGTGCTGATTTTAGTAAAAGGAAAGAAGCATTTGGTGCCAAGCACTGTGCAATACCTACTGGCAGTGTACTCATTTAGCTTCTTGAGTCCCTTGGATTACATGTTTTCATTTCATTCCATTTGTTTACATTCTATGTGCCTATCACCAGCAGAGTAGATACAAACCCATAACTGCCAACGTATAACGCAAAGCACTGCATTACATATGTACTCCTGGACACACTAAATTCCAGACACTATAAGGCCATAATCCAGGGTCCCGTTGTGGTGTGAAGATGAAAGCCTGTTCCTCTTTGGCTTAGGGTGAGATCCACTCTGCTCTGAGGTAAGCAGAACTGAGCATGTTTTAAGGAAGTGGAATGAATGATGTAGCAGAGACTTTATGAGAAAAGATTTCAAGTACAATGCAATTGTTTTATAGCCTGATTTTGTCTCCTGGAGACCTGGATCATGTCAACATGATAAATGACTTAGTGACTGAATGAATTCTAGGTTGTCTGTTTTAAATCAATGTGACATTTTAGGGGTTAATACTACATTATTGATCTCTCTCTCTTTTTCTCTCGGTCTCGCTCACTCGCTGGCTGTGTGTGTGTGTGTATGTGTGTGTGTGTGTGTGTAATGATTTTTCTCCTTTTTCTTCCTTTCTAATCCCTCCCCTCCTCCTCTGTCTCCCTTTCCTCCCCTCCCCTCCTCTTCTCACTTCTCTTCCTCTTTCCTTCGCCCTGCCTGCCTCCAATACTCTAGAGATATGTTAGTTGAACTTAAGTATCTTTAACATCAAGTGCCTTTGTATTTTAGTGTATTTCTTGTGTATTTTCATGTCTTTTGGGTCATGATACTTTAGTTGTACATTTGCATTTCCTCTCCTCCTGTGTGAATTCCTCATTTGCTAGGAGGTCTGCTTTGGCTTTAGCTTCTATGATGCACCTACCAATACGCCAATTGCCTTGGAAATACGGGTACTCAAGGACACTTGAAGATGGATTTGTGTTTGAACATGCATCTATTAGTTGTTAGGATTTATTTCTTAAAGTCTCTCACAGTATATTGGGGAAACTTCTGGTGTTCCCTCTTCTTCATTCTCTGATTTTGAGATAAAATTTCAAGACCTTTTTCTACAGCTACCATGAGAGATTGCATAAGCAGAGCCCAGTGCTACATGTCTATATTACCCACGCCTTCTTCCAATGGCTGCTACTGAAGAGAAGAACTCACATTTCTGAACTATAAACAGAAGGATTCCAATACAGGCTAAAAATATTAAAGGGGAAAAAAACTAAGATTTTAAATAAAGTGAATTATGTTCATTTTTATGAAGGATTTTAGAAAATCATGTCAATGTTTAGACATTCTTTCAAAGCTGTAATGGAATGAAAAGGAGAGTGGAAAGTGAAGTTAATAGAAATTCCCAGTCAGGTTTTATTTTTATCCCCACCTACCTCTCCCTCCCCCTACCAGTAGGCGAACTCCTTCTCCCAGTGCACTTGAAAAGCCAGTTCTAGGTGATGGATTGTACAGATGAATGGGTTCAGAGAAACAGTGTGTCCTGGTTGCTTTCAGGTGTACTTACAGTGGAGATACAAGGGGAGTGTGTGGCAAAGAGATGCTCAAATGCATCACTTTAAAGCAGTTCAACACTGGTTCATGGAATGTTCATGTTGGGGCTGTCTTTTTGATGAGCTATGGGATGCTAAGAATAGTGTGAGACCTCTCCAGGCTTAAGTTTCTTTCTTGAAAATGAAGATGCTATTTATGTCTGATTAATAGATTTCTCCCCATGTTAACTTCAGTAGTCTCCATTATCCTGGGTTGTCTAGTTGTGACTGTTAAAATTAAATGTGCTAAGGGTAGATTTGAATCAGGAGAAAACCTAATGGCAGTGTGATTTCTTCACTGTATCAACTTCTAAGATGCAGCAATGAAAGCTGGGTGACAATGGCTCATGCCTGGAATCCTAGCTACTCAGGAGACTGGGATCTGAAGATCATGTCTCTAACCTAGCAAGAAAGTTCATGAGACGCTTATGTCCAAAGCCAGAGTGGAGCTGTGGCTTACATGATAGAGTGCTAGTTAGCTTTAAGCAAAAAAAAAAAAAGCATCTCAGGTACTGTGCCCAGGCCCTGAGTTCAAGCTCCAGAAATCACATGAGTGTGTGCGTGTGCGTGCACGCACACACAAACACACAGAGATCTAGTAATGATATTTTTTCTAGTTTTCAAATGACCTCTGCTCAAAGCTTCCTGAGTTATGTCCCTTCCATGCCAATAGGGATGACCTGGGCCTGAGTTCTCAGACATTAATGTTAATCAAGAAAATAAATGGTTAACATCTGGCCTGTTTTATTGTATCTAGTTTTATCTTCAAGTAGTTTTGCAAAGAGGCTTCACCTTAACATGTCAGTTTGTGAGTATAATGCATCTTGATCAGTGTCATCCTTCTTTCATTCTCTCTTATTTCTCCCAACCCCACCCTCCCCTAAAGTTACCTGGCCCCATTTTCACATATGCACATTGAATATTATGACTGTATTTGTCCACTCTTCCTCTATCCATTCATCTGGCTCCAATCCCCTTCACCTTGCCTTCCTCTGACAAAGCATGTTGTACCTTCCTGGTATTCATTTTATGAAACTATAGGTTATTTGTTTAAAGGAGTTATATCATACAATTCTCTCCTGTGTTTGTGTATATATGTGCATCAGCCTGCTTTACTTTTATGGACACACAGATATACACTGATTACTTTTTTGTCTATACCATTTGTGAAGTATTTTGCAAATCATCTTATACTTACTTTATAGAGAAGGAGTCTGAGTATGGAGAAAGGTTCTTGAATCAACAAATATATGAATATTTCTGCAAAAGAATCGACTCATTTTTCAATGGATGGATCTATCTCCTCACAAATAACAATAATAGTGTCAAGAGTTAATCAGCCCTGGATACATTCCCAAAAATAGTTGTCTCCAGAAGCATATTACTTGTATAGACCTACAAGATTGTGTTTACCTTATCATGCTGAAGGTAGGTATAGTCTGTGATATTAGTGTAATCATCATTGTTATATGCATTATGATATTTACTCAAAAACATGCATTAGGCATTCCCTAATGTGCCAGGTCCTGGGATAAAATACGAGTAGGGAGAGATGATTCTACCCAACCCTTATCAGTCTCCTTTGGAAAGAGTGTGGAAACTAAAGCTGTAAGCAGTCACATTGAAATTCAGAGTGATTATCACAGCATTAGGCGTATTGGAGCTGTGAATTCTTACAACTACTTCTAACCTGAGGAATTGAAAGAGACTTTAGTAGAGGCTTTCATTCTGCATAGATTAAAAAATATTATAAAGATGATATATAGAGGAGTTACAGTTACATACATCAGGTAATGAGCACATTTCTTTTTTTTTTTTTTTTGGGTCCGGTCGTGGGGCCTGAACTCTGGGCCTGGGCCCTGTCCCTCAGCTCTTCAGCTCAAGGCTAGCGCTCTACCACTTGAGCCACAGAGCCACTTCCGGCTTTTTTTCTTTTTGCTTATGTAGTGCTGAGGAATCGAACCCAGGGCCTCATGCATGCAAGGCAAGCGCTCTACCACTGAGCCACCTTCCCAGCCCCGAGCACATTTCTTTTTGAACTCTCTTATTCTCTCCAAGTTTTTCCACTCCTAACCCTCCTCCCCTCCAAGTTGTATAGTTCATTTCCAGCATAGTGTCTAGTGAGTATCACTGATGTTTGACCCACTGTTTCTGTGCTTCCCCTACTCCTCCCCAAATCAGATAAACCTGCATGCAAGACAAAGGGTACAGAAATAAAAAATAGTGACCAGATGGTAAGGGATTAAACAAAGGAAGAGGTAAAAATGCTAGATAGGAAATGTACTCATTACCTTACTCATGTAACAGTAACCCCTCTGTACACTATTTTTACAATAAAAAACATACAAAAGAAACAATAAATAGTGACAAAAAGGAATAAATCAAAGGAAAAAAGAACTGAAAACAGTAAATAAAACACTTCTTGTTTTCATTTCTTTGAGTTCATTTTGATACTTATCATTTTATATGGTCATATGCATATGGCTATTAAGCCTTTCCGATCCTCTCCTAAGAATATCCTCCTTTGTTGTGTGAATGTTTAGAGTGCTATTTAACTAATCACATCCAGGTAATTATTAATCTTTTATTATCCATTAGGTTTACTAACAGATTTATAGATACATTATAATTATTACAAATGAGGGAAACTATACAATTTATGTTTCTTTGGGGCCATTCTTTCTGATAAAAGATTATAATTCAATTTTCTTAATCCATTCTTTCACTGAGGGAAGCCTGTGTTGATTCCATATCTTAGCTATAGTAAACAGTACTCTACAGGCTCAGTGCTCTATTCTTTGACATTCAAGTTTGACCACGCACCAACAAGTTGCCATTTTTTTCCCTTGGCTGAAAATAATTGAGATTTTTGGATGTACTACTCATCATGTGTAGATAAAGAAATGTCTGAGTGACAAATGGTTGTGAGCCATTTAGGTTTAAATGCTCACACATATAGTGTACAACCAAACCCTCTTTGACTTTGTTTTCATCCAGAAGCACACTAGCCTGTAAAACAAAAATGTTGAAGGGTTCAAACTCACTTGTATCCAGTGCAAATGACTGTTGCTTTTGTGTCAGTGATTAAACTCTACTATAGCCCTCCTATATCTTCCATTTCTTTTGGTGGTAGTGGAATTTGAACTCCCACTTGCTATGCAAGATCTCTCAAACTTGAGCCATGCCCATAGCCCTTTATGCTTCTGTTATTATTTTTGCATAGGGTCACATGTGTTGCCTGCATCTGGCCAGGGTGTATGATATGAAGTATATCCCATCAATGTATACCTTTGTATTCCTAAGGGTTAACACAACACACAGAGCAATCAACTAAGGATTATATTTCCTAAAAAGGCTGTTTTTAATCACTGGAAATAAAATTTGTATGGGTATGTTAGAAGTCTCAGCTGCCATATATTTGAGTCTCTACTCCTGTTTGGTATTAGGATAATAAGTCAATAGACATTAATATAATTACTACTGGGTAATAAATGAGGGGCTAGAACACAGGTACTGCTTGCATGCACACGTGCGTGCGCACACGCACACACACGCACACACACGCACACACAAACCATGCTCATGGTCAAAGGGACAAACAGATAAAACTAAGACTTACGGTCTTATAGTGAATCTGAAAATATCCCCTTGGGTGAAACTCCATTGTGTTACACTTTGCTAAATTGCTCTAAGGACGGGCTCTCCAGACCTGTGTTTTATCAATAGCTCAAGACCATGACTATCTGTCAAATTACCTTTTCTTGACAGAATGAAAGCCCTAACCGCCCCCCCCACACACACAAAGGAAAATGAATGAGTAGGTCCTTGCCTTACAATAAGCAAATGGCACCAGAGAAAGATGACTTCACTTGGCAATGAAGCCAGAGAACTGTAAATAACAAACATATCCAATAGATATTACTTATCACTGCATTTTCTGCACCTTAGCATGTGTGGAGGCCTCAAAGGACATGGATGATTTGATCACCTGTGCCTTGTATACTGGAAACTAGAAGCGACCCTTTTATAAGACAAAAGGACAAAAAAGACATGAAAAAGCAGCAAGGGTGAGGAGCGTGCAATTTTAATCTTTATTATTGGAATCAGGAGAAGCCATTAAATGACTATCCAAAAGGAAATGGTCAATTCTCATGTGTTTTCTGCATGTAGTATGCAAATCTATTTTCATATGGTTACTTCATATAAAGGTGCTCCCTGTGTTTGTAGGCAGCCTGGTTAGTGCAGATAGAAAGAGGGAATGTATTCAGAAGGGTAGAATAAATAGTATGTGATGATTTCACAATGACAGGAAGGATGCTGCTGCTGCACTTTTGGTATGCTGCACTTTTGGTGCCCATTAGTGGAGACTAGGATTCCTGAGAATTATTGAGATTCTAACTTGTCTTCTACAAGTTAACTTACTGGTGTCTGGGATGGCCATGTGAACACCAGAGGCAAGAAGGGGATTCTGAGGATCACGTATGCTGCACTTATGATAACTCATCGGTTTGCCCAAGATAGCTGATTCTCAGAAAGTTCCTAATGTAGTAGGTATGGATGCTTTCCCATTTCTAATAGGAGGACCCTCATTGACAATTCTGATCTTGATGGTTTGAGGAAAACTTTGCAGTCACCCAGGAAATAAGTCAAAATAAAAATGTGGCCTGTGAAAAGCACTAGAAGGATGCACGTCAAACTTGATGGTTTGACTCCAGAGGTTTCCAGATAAAAGCAATGAGACCTTAGGCTGGCACTCAGTTTCTCTATTTTTCAAGTAGCATTGTGTCAAATAGCACAGATTCATAGTGTCATAATAAGGCCTGTATGAGAGCTAATGGGACATACTAGCACATGCTGGTGACTGTATGCTAGGAGTTATTCAAAGTTCTTTGGTAATCCAGCACTTAAATATAGACTTAGCAGAAGTCAAACAGCAAGAGGAAAATCAAGAAATATACCAGGTGTTGAAGGCTCATGCCTATAAGCCTAGCTATTCAAGAAGCAGAGATAGTGGTTCAAAGCCAGCCCACGAAAGAAAATCTATGATACCCTTATCCCCATTAACCTGTAAAGAATCAAAAGTGGAGCCTTGGCTCAAGGAGTAGCGTGCCATCCTTGAGCAAAAACCTAAGGGGCAGTATTTAGATCCTGACTTCAAGCTCCTGTATTTGTATGCGCGTGAGCACACACACACACACACACACACACACACACACCATACACAAAAAGAATACGTGGTAACTGGAAGTCTATGGAAGATTTGAGAGTGTCTAAGAGTGTCAGATGCCCTTGAGAATTCCAGCAAGGTAAGAAAATGAATGTAAACCCTCATTAGATTGAGAGTCAGCAGGTCACCTCAAATGGGGCCATTTGTAAAGTCATTTGGAGAGCTGAGAGACTGTTTATGAAGCACCAGCTCGGTAGCTTCTGTTATTACTGCTGTGGTGGAAAGTTGTTTGTGCACATACCTGTGTGTGCACAGATAGGAGGAAGCATCTTTGGATCAAGTCTCAGGATACAGCTGTGTCCTGTTTGCTCTTATTTTTTGGAGATAACCAAGGTGACTTTGGTCTCCATTTCTTTTGCTTACTTGGTTAGGTTTTTTTTTTTTTTTTTCCTAAGATGGATGTCATGAGGTAGCCTAAGCTGTTTTGGAAATCCAACCTCAGATTCCAAGTGCTGATATTGCAGGTACTTATCACTATACCCAGCTATTAGAACAAAGACTTGTTTTGTTTTGTCTCCCTGACTCATTTATTTATTTATTTACTGGGTGATGCTGGGGTTTGAGTTTATAACCTCATGTTTGCTGTCAGAGACTACCATTTGAGCCACCATCTCCTCTTTTGCTGTAGATATTTTTACCAATAGGATCTTCAGTGTCTGCCCAGTGCTGGCCTCAGTTCATGATCCTCTGACCTATGTTTCTTTAGGTAGGTTAAGGATCACAAGATGGAGCTTTTTTTTATCTATTTGTCTTTTATTTTTAGCAAGGGATTATTTTAGTATAACAGGTTAAAATAGAAGAAAGAGAAATATTTCCTTCTCCCCAAACAGGAAATTAAATTAAATGAATTAAAATATCAAAATATCAGTTCTTACCTGCTGCCTTTATTCCTTCTGAGCTGGGGTTACACAGCAGTATTTCACTCTGACTTTAATTCCTAGTACAACAAACAAACAAACAAACAAGGCAAAATTTCCAGCTGAGAGGTTGCTGTATGCCATGCAAATTTAGCAAGGAGCATGCCTATGTTTTTGCTACAATAATTGATCTCACTGGTACACATTAGTTTTCACAGCAGTCCGATGACTTAAATAAACTTTGAAATTCCTTGTCTAATGCTTCTATTTCTCTCATGCCAACACAGTGAATGATTGTGTCATCTCTGGTCTTGAGGAGAAAATTATCTTTGTTTTCCTCCCAATCACCACTGTATTCTTATTTCAATTTTCCATGACCATTCAATATTTTACAAGGCAGTGTCGTGGCATGCTACTTCTTGGGTGTCTGATAAAATCAATGGGGAATTTTAATAGACAAAGCAATTTTCATATACATTGCTGTTCCAGAAGAGGCTGCTAGAGATGACAGCCATATTTCAATAGCTTCTCACCTGCACAGGTGTTTTGCAAATACTAGAAGCGTTTATGTTGCATCACCAGATGATTCTTAACTTCTCTTGGAGAACTGTCATATCATGAACTCAGTTTTGGAAGAATAAAACAGAGAGAGGAAGATGACATTTTGCAAGCTACCGATGTGAAAAATTTGATCTAGGGTCTTCTCTGTGCCTTATTACTTTGCTTCCTTTGGTGACCTTTTGCTTTCCATCCAGAATTCTTCTTTCTGTGCCAATTATATCACATATATTCCAGATGTAGCACAAATAGCAATCCTCTAGGATGCTGGAATTAAGCAATCTCTTTCTTTGACTATCTACTGCAATTATTATCTGTAATAGCCAAATTAGCACTCTTGTTCTGGCAACAAAATATGGATTCCCACAGTGTGTAACATTGTACTGGAGACAGAAAAGCCTCTGTAAGTTATATTCTGGTTCAACTGAGTATTTAAAGGGGGAAACAGCAATGATCTTATTCGTTAATAAATTAACCTTCATTGGATTAAGAAGGAAAAAAAAAAAGATCTGCAAGGATTTCTGTCTTCTTGCCATCCATTTTCTTCTCATTTTGCTTTTAATGAATTAACTACCACCAACTCCCACTGTGTGGTTAATTACTATACTGATTGCTTACTATGTATGCTAGTTGGTGTGGAAAGAGTATAAAAGTTAAAAACAAAGCACTCTCCCTAGCCTCTCTGAGGAAAGAGATGAAAAACCTATGAGACTAAGAAAGTGCATTAAACTCCACCTAACAATTGCCAGATGAGTGATCTGAATAATTACACAGCGGCTCTGGCCCCAGGAAGAGCACTTTACTTTTCCTCTGCTGGTAGCCTGGCTTGCTTGAGCTGGGCTATTGACTAACTCTTTGCCCTTGGCAGCATCTTAATCCTTTACCTCCCTTTGCTCCCTTTGTCCTTTCTCCCAGTCTCTTTCTTTGTCTGTCAGTCTACCAATCTGCCTGTTTGTCTGTCTGTCTGTCTCTGTATAATATGGGCTTGAATCCACAGCCTCAAGTCCCCCCCTTGGCTTTTCTCACTCACAGTGCTCTGTCACTTGATTCACAGCTCCACTTAGGGCTTTTTGCTTGTTAGTTGAAGATAAGAATCTTAGGGATTTTTCTGCCCCAGTTGGCTTTGAAATGCAATCCCCAGATCTCATCCTCCTGAATAGCTAGGATTACAGGGGTGAGGCACCAGTATCTAGCTCTTGTCCTTCTTTTTTAAGAGGACTTCCTAATTTTGTGTGATTTCCTTCTCCCTTGCATTTGAGCTGTGGAGTTCATCTTTCTCATTTTCTATAAAATTCTTTTTTTTTTATTTTAATTTTAATTTTTTGTGAACATACTGTACAGAGGGGTTACAATTACATGAGCAAGATAATGAGTACATTTCTTATCAAGCATTGCAGCCTCTTCCTTTGTTTACCCTTCCCATCCTTCCCAGCCTCCCCTCCCCCCCACCCCCCACCCATCCCTTCCCAGCCTCCCCTCCCCCCACCCCCCACTCAATCATCCCCCCCCCACCAACGTTGTAAAGCTCGGTTTCGACATGACAACTTGTACTTCTCATTGTTGCAACAGGTCACCTGTATCCTTAAACGACTTGTTTTTCCCCATCTCCTCCACAAATTATACCGACATCAAATATAGTGAAAGCAGGGGTTATACTGTGGGGGAGGGACATACAAAGCAACAAAGAAATAATCTTATAAATGCATTAGAAACAAATGCATGAAAGAAAAAAACATTAAAATACATATCTAAGGGTTCTGTAGTAGGAAGACCCCTACTCAGACAGGCAAACCCACCTAGTCGTCCGGAGTGACAGAGCCCACCAACAAAGTTGATATTAAAGAAGCAACTTTATTGAGAAAGTTCCTACACTGATCGGCCAGGGCCGCAGCACAGGCTCGGGAGCTGATACTGCGACCCCGAGCGGCCCACGTGCTTAGGTTTTTATTGGCAAAAATCACAAGGTGAAGCCTGGTCAGGTAGGTGACCAATGAGATTTTCACACACCCAAAAGATTGCACAGGCATACCAGACCACACGCAGGTGGCCAGTGAGGTTACACTTTGTCACATAATGTCTGTTTAAACCAGCCTATCATTTTGGGTTCAAATGACTCAGGAATTCAATGGTAAAGGGAGTTTAACATACATGTGAAAAAGGCGGAGTTTATAGTAAACTCGGGATGTGGCAAGCCAGCATGCCAGCATAAGCCAGATTACTGGCTACCGGTTTAATCGGTCAGTCTTTAACAAAACAATGAAGGTGGGTTAAGTTAAGGGGAGGGGGACCTAGAGGCATTCTTTTCATTTCAAGAACTGGGCTGGTTGGAGCCAAGGTTTTTTTTTTTTTTCTATAATCCCTAAAACAAAAACAAAATCTGTAAAGAAGCTGTCCCAGCTCCAGTCTCCTCTCAGGGCCTAGTTCAGTTCACATTATCTGACCCTTACTGCTTGACTCATACCTATACTAGATATTGCAAATAAGGGAAACCATAGGACCTATGTTCCTTTGGGCCTGCCTTACTTCACTTAATATAATTTTTTCCAAGTCTTTCCATTTCCTAACAAATGGGGCAATGTCATTCTTTCTGATGGAGGCATAGAATTCCATTGTGTATATATACCACATTTTCTTGATCCATTCATCTACTGAGGGGCATCTGGGTTATCTAAAATTCTTGTTATTTTAGATAAACTGTTTTTTACAGTAATTCTCTTGTTCTGACCTCTTAATTAATTTTCCAAACTTCTTTAAAAAGAGGGTATATTTCACAATAAGATGAGAACATATGTATACATACTTTTCAACACAGACATTTAGGAAAACATTCATTTATAAAGACATTATCATTCTAAAACATCTACTGGGTATTCTGTATGTTAAGCCATCCTTAAAGAAACTAAAGGATTAGGCCTCAGGCCCAAATTTTAAGAATATGACATATTTAGTCCAGGCACGAGCTCCTACATGCCAACTAAAGAGAGATAAAAGATTTATTGAAACGTATTTATAAATTGAGAATTCTATATCTGATCACTAAGATACCCCTAAGTCGTTTAGGGTCATATGTTTAATAGTTTGGATCCAATCTTTTATCTATCATCTCTTTTATACAAATGTACCATGCCTCCTTTCAGAACCAAATGCTCAGCTAGGCATATTCGAAAATGCTGTGTGAACTTAGAGCATAAAAAAAAATACAAAGAATTGCAACTTATATTAGATTTTTAATCTTGTTTTAAATCCTTTTAAATGCATTTTTATAGTATATTTTGTGTTTATAAAAGTAAAGACATTTATACAAAAAGAAGGAACTATGTACATACACTTATAAGCAGATGAACAAATATTGTATCCTATCATACAAGCATACCAGTCTTTATTCGGCTATTGTTGATGCAAATAATGGAAAGCCTGGCCAACACTAACTTAGACGTAATATACTATTTGTGACACAAAAGTCTTGGGTAATTGGTCTTAATTTTAGTACAACAGTCTGGAGATTCATTTCTTTCTGTCTACATCTTTGTTGTGATGATTATGAAGAACTGACTTTGATTTTACCATGAAGAATATAATACTTTACCCCAAACCTTTGTGATTGTAGGTGAGTTGTACTATCTGTATACCATCTAGCCAAATGTTTAGCTATATGCTGAGATTTTACACTTCCTGATTCTTGTCA
Source organism: Dipodomys spectabilis (assembly GCF_019054845.1). Lineage (NCBI taxonomy): Eukaryota > Metazoa > Chordata > Mammalia > Rodentia > Heteromyidae > Dipodomys > Dipodomys spectabilis. Next base: position 5,004,320 of record NW_024870813.1, on the reverse strand, counting down.
TTTGCTTACAGGATGATAAAAATCTGACATTTGGTCACTGATTACTAAGTCCTGTACAATACTAATAATGAGGTTGTCTTTGAAACCAGTCTAGACATTTTGAAATTTAGACTTACCTATTTTAAATTAATTTTTAGATTCTTCTCAGCTGTGGAGACAGAAACTGAATTTATGTTAAAGCTGATCTCTTAGCTTCGCCTAAGACTTTCTTCAGAATTATTTTCTCAGCTCTCTGATTCTCTGTACTATGCTTTGAAAGGACAATATGTTGGGAGGATGTTGATCAAAAAGGGCCAGAGCCACAGGAGACATCAATTGTCAGATAGAAATTAATTGATTGTAATTGCTTTGCTATTGTATTGCACTAGGAGTCTGTAGCTTGTTGAAAAACCACTGATTATGAAATAAGGATCTAACTTTTTATGCTGTAGGTTATGTTAATGAAAAGCAGCTCTTTGAGGAATGATCAGTGAATATCAATACATGGATAAAGGAGAAATTAAAGGAAAAGTTAAGTAACTGGTTATTGAGTTAATATACTTCACCAGTCAGAGGAGCAGCATTTCATATTGAGATTCTTTGCTCAGAGCTCTTGAATGTTAAAAATTTCCTATAGCTACTTATAACATGTGGCTTTGAATAACAAATCTCAGCTATGTAGAAGATCTCCTGGAAAAGGAGAAATGTGTTTTGCTGAGTGTTTATTTTTGCTGAAGTATTAACAGGCTGACTCATTGAAAGGAGAAATATCAATTTCCCATTGTGACACCAAAAAAGGGGATACCCATACAATTATTTGTCAATATCTTAGTGAATTAGTTATATATGGATGAAAGTCTATGTGAATTTGAAGAAATGTTATTTATTTACTTGTGCCAGTACTAAGGTTGAACCTAGGGCTTTGCACAGTCCTTTAGCTTTTGTGCTCAAGGCTGGCTCTCTGCCACTGGAACCACAGCTCTACTTCTAGCTTTGTGGTGCTTAATTGAAGATAAGAATCTCATGGACTTTCCGGTCTTGGTTGGTTACAATTCACAATACTCAGATCTCAAGCCTCCTAGGTCATTATAATTACAGATGGGAGCCACCAGCACCTGGCTTGTGTTTTAAATATTCATAAATACTAAAATACATAGTAAAATTAATGTAAAATGTTACCTTCTTTTATAAAAGAAATATCAACTATTGGTGAGATTGTAATGTGGTGTTCAATGATCCTGTTTCCCTATCATAATATTTAAATGGCAGATAACGTTAGATAAGGCTGGATTTATCAACAGTGTTTTTCTTGTGGACTAATTATGATTAGGCCTCAAGGCAGTCACAGAATAAAGGACTGGTAAACTTGAGTGTGAACCATTTCAGCGTTCAGTGCATCATGTGTCCAACAAGAGGCACTGTGGGGAGGCTGATGCAGGAGGATCAAGGTTTGAAGCCAGCTCAGTCAGGAAAGTCCATGAGACTCTTATCACCAATTAACAGCCATAAAGCTGGAAGTAGAGCTCTAGCTTAAATGGTAGAGCACCAGCCTTGAGCCAAAAAGCTCAGGGATTTCACCCATACATGAGTTTAAGCACTAGGACTGGCACAAAACAAAAACAAACAAACTAACAAAAACAAAAAGCTAAACAAAAATGACATTCTGTGGAACATCATGACTAATCTAGATCTCTGAAAAAAATTAAAATAGTTTACCTACTGAATAATTGATTCATCCTTGACTTTTTCAGTGTACTTTTTGTTGGAGAATTGCTTTTTATATTTTAGTTGCATAAACTAGAAAATTCTGCACATGTGCTACGAGTCTGTGTCTTATAGATAGCTCGTATTTATGGTTAGTTTCATATTTTGGATAACCAGACATAGATGTCTGGCTTAATTAGAAGTGTAAGACATTATGATTAAAAAAATACATGTTTAACGAGAATGCTAAAAAATGATAATAATTTGGCCCTGTTAAATATTTACCAGAAACATTCTTCACATGTGAATATGTGTTTCAGAATCTGGAACATTTGCATTTTAATTACATAATAAAAGGAGAAAGTGAACAAATACTTGACTTGGTTATTAACCAATTATAGCTGTAATTTAAAAAAAAAATCCAAATCTGACATGGGGCATCATAGAACAATCACAGTATAAGTCAATTAGATGTTTAACTGCATTTGGAAACAAAAAGGGAAGAGAATGGTGCCTGGGTGTTGGCAATACACACGTGTTGGCTAAAACTGAAATTAAGTCAGCTGCAAAAGGTTCACGCCTGTAATCTTAGCTACTTAGAAGGCTGAGATCTGAGGATTGTGGTTTAAAGCCAGCCCAGGCAGGAAAGTCTATGAGACTCTTATTTCCAATTAATCACCAAAAAGCCAGAAATGGAGCTATGGCTCAAGTGGTAGAATACTAGCTTTGAGCAATAAAGTTCAGGGACTGGCCCTGGGTCTGGGTTCAAGCACCAGGACAGACAAAAAATAAAATAAAATAAAAATCTCTGAAATTAAGGAAAGTAGAGTTGAGACATCTGAGTGATCACTGAAGGTTTACAACTAGTGTGAGCTCAGTTGGAGCTGTTCTAGAGTGATTCTAATTTGTTAAAATACAGTGTGTATGTGTGTGTGTGTGTGTGTGTGTGTGTGTGTGTGTGTGTACAGACCACCTTTTGCTAGCCTCCTTGTTTCTCACATGACATGCTTTGATATTTGCATAATGTCCTGCTATAATACCCTTAATTCATGTCTAGGATACCTATAATCTCTAAAATGCATATACCATCCTACTAGTTGTTATATCCTGTTATTTCAAGGACAGTGACCAGAGAGCAACAGTATATGTAAGTTGAGTACAGCTGCAATTTATTTTATTTTGAATATTTTCCACATGATATTAATTAGACCCCAGGATGCAGAGCCTGTCTGTGCCTTTGGAGGTTTGATTGGCAAATAACTGAACGCCATGGGCATTCCTAGTTTTGCCGGTCAATGACATGGAGGGCCTCTCATGTCTATTAGGACCCGTGACAGGGGTGTTGGAATGCCTGTTGAATGTAGTATCTCTCTTGTTCTCCTTGACAGATACCACAACATATTCCACGGAGCGATCAGAGCACTTCAAACCTTGCCGAGATAAGGACCTTGCCTACTGCCTCAACGATGGAGAGTGCTTTGTGATCGAGACTCTGACGGGATCCCATAAGCACTGTCGGTAAGACACTGTGGGGCAGGTGTGAAAGCACTGGGAAAGCTCCATGCGTGGGTGCATGGAGTCTTGATGTCTAATGGACAGAGAAGCGAGTCTTAATGTGCAAGCCATGAGACTGATACTTCGTGAGCATATCAGGAAACCTGAACTAGATGAGGACTGTGTTTTACCTCACCAAATCAATGAAGATTTACTCTTAGGTCTGCCAGTTTAAGGGAAATAATTACTCACTTTAGAAACATGAATATATGACATGGACTTAGGCTTGTATTTTTTTTCCTCAGAAATTAGCCTTTCCTGCAGATCTAAGAACTGTGATAAGAGAAGGAAACTGCTCATCTGAAGTCTGGAGTCTGAGTGTTTAGTGTGAAGCAAACCCCACAGACTTAACTGTGTTCAGGCAGCAGAACATTTCATTTTGATTCTGTTTCCTTTTATTAATTCCATACTAGTTTTGAAAATACCTTGCACAATGGAGCACCCTCCAGCAAGGCATCAGAAATGAATTCACAGAGCTGTTTGAGTTTAGGGAGAGAACTAGCAACAGAAAATGCCCAGTAGAGATCAGAAAGGTGTTTAATTGGTTTTCTGAGACATCAGGTCATAGATCTTCTCAATAATATTTTTTTAAAAAGCAAATGCAGATAAATAGTGAAGCAGTGCACTCTTAAACACTGCAGCTGCATGGCTCAACAGGAGAATCAAATCAGCATTCAAAAAAAAATATTTCCCACCAAGCTTTTATTTTAAGCACTATGCTGGGTAATTTGTTTTCCCTTGCAATTGCATATGCTCCGGTGATCATATATATGCACACCCCCCTTGTTTCTCTTTATTTACGCTTCTCAAGTGACATGGTTATTAAATTAATTATTCTGAATCACGAAGCATGGAAAATTATGAATCTTTCCCCTCCCGGTTGCTATTATAAAACTTTATTCCCATGTTATTCCATTAAGATGGTACAGAGAAAGGCATCTTATGGTCACAGATGTCCAAGCAACATGACCGCAAATCCAGCTCCACTCAAGAGCCAGCTTTCAGTCCACAGGGGAGATGTGTGGCTACCATGGACAGAGACATGGGTCCAGAAGAACTGGGAAATGATAATAAAGAGTATTGTCTTTATGAAAGTGGCCACCTGTCCTGTATCAGAATAGAACATGGCCTTCCTCACTTTGATGTGAGGCTTTTATGTGACTTGTGCCGTGCTGTTACATTTACTCTACCCACATGATTCTCTGCCCCATCCTCTGCGAACTGAGGATGAGATTGAGAGGGTAAAGAAACGGCTCCTTACCACACTCTTCTCTTGTATGTAGCTATCATAATTCTGAGGACACTTGTACGGCAACATACGGGTCACTTTAATACCCTAAGGGAAATGAATGAGGTGACTTTTCAAGGTGTGATGTGTCTCAGGTCTTTCAGGTATGCAGACACTTGTTAAAGTTTCTTTAACAGATGCAATAGAAATGGCTATCCCTGGATTTATTTCTGTGTCACTTCTCCCTGGCTCTTTCCCATTTCTGGGGTCAACTGCTGCATTTATATATTGTATTATATTTGTAAATATGTATTTATATTTCACATTCCTTTGTATTAAAATTCTAGAGTTACTTTAGCCAAGTTGGACAGACCATGTCATTATAAATTACCATTATTAACAAAGAAATATTTTTCACAAAATTTGACCAAGGTTTCTGTAGGGTTTGCTTCTTCTGAGGCCTCTCTTTTTGCTTATGGACTATGTCTTCTTACAATGTGTTCCTCCATCTTCTCTCTAAAGGCCTATTTTCTAATTTCTTCTTATATGGACATCACACTTGTTAAATTACAAGCCATTCTATCAATAACTTTTTATTCACTTAATTTTAGCTATGGTTCTAGCTCAGTCAGTGGCAGAGTGCTAGTTTAGATATATGTGAGACCTCAGCACTATCAAACAACATGAAAACACCTCCCCCAAAAGTTCTTTATCTCATGAAGATCTTTAATTATGATCACATAATAAAGCATTGGAAGTTAGTATTTCAATACAGAGATATCTTTAAGGAATAATAGAGTCCACAATCCTAGGTCTCAGATTCAGAAAAGTGATCCTTTGTATTTGCCTAAGTATGTAAATTTTTGCACAAGGAAATCTACTTTTTGTAATACATACAAGGAGAGATATATTTATGGTTTAGCTGAAACAGCGTACATGTATGATAATTTTGGCTTTCTGTCTTCATATTTCCTGCATATTTCAGTTCAGACAATGTGTTATTTAACATGGAGTGACAACATAGCTAATCATGACAAAAGACCAGCCTAAGACAGAATTGGAACTCGAGGAGGTTAATGGATGCCTATAAATCTCCTACTAGCACATAGGAATAAATCACACATCACACGGGCCTGCTATTCATCTCCCTGGCTTTGTTGTGAATAAAAGGCCCACATTTGTTCCTGAACCAGCCACATCTAAAAATTCCAGTGTGGTTATTAATAACAAGTCATTTTGCTAGCACTCTATTTAAGTAATATGTTTCATTCCTTCTCCCATTCAGCAAATATTTATTGAGTACCTCCAATCACCATGAGAATGTTGAATAAACACATACAAAAATGAATTAAGGCATTAGATGGCCTTGCACTTTGTGATGTGTTTGGAGTAGAGAAATACTTCTTCATTAGAAGATACCCAAAAGAAACAAAGTACTTCAAGATGAGTAGCATGCTACCAGGGCCATTGTTTTGGACATGTTCAATTCTGGGTCATGTTTTGAGTATTTGACACCATTTAGAATATCAGAGATACAGTATTAAAGGTTTGTACATGTGTCCGGTTTATTAGTTTTCTTGAATGAAAATATGTCATAAAGTCACCAATGTGTTAACTAGTAGAAGAGCCTACTATATTGTGTATTATTATATTGTATATAGTATATTGAATATTGGTGTAAAACAAGCACAGATGTGTAACTAGAAAGACAGACATGGGAATGCTTTTTCAATAAATGGTGGGCAGTAAAGCAAATCTCAAGTATATTCCCCACCCCCTCTCTCTCTCCAAAATGTTGTTCTGAATGCAGTCAAAAGTTCCTGTAATCAATCTATCCATATATTTGTAAACAAGCCCAAGGAAAATACTTAGTAAAATGACATATGTTTTATGTCAGTATCTGAAAGGACCTGTAAACATAAAGAGGAAAGAAAGGGAAAAAAATCAGCAGAATATTGCAAAGGCATTGTTTTTGCATCTGAATAGCTAATAAGGCATTGATTCATAGTCTGAATAACATGTCAGAAACAAAATATAAAAGATAACCTGTCTAACACATATGGAAAACAACTCATATTTGGAAGATATAACATGGAAAGCTAGGAATGACACTAACAATTACAACAGAGACCTGGGCAAAAGGAAGGAATATAGCCTGCCTCTTAAAAGGAATATGCATAATAAATAATCAGGGGATGTACCCAACCTCACAAAGAAATTCAGAAATTAAGATTTTACCTAACATTTAATGATTGTTAAGTTTTAGTAGCTCACACCTGTAAATCTTAGCTATTTAGGAAGCTGAGATCTGTGGATTGAAGTTCAAAGTCAGCCTGGACAGGAAGGTACAGAGACTCCATATCCAATTAACCAGCAAAAAGCCAGGCTGGAAGCATGGCTCAAGTGGAAGAGCATCAGCCCCGACTAAACAAGCCAAATGCAAGTGTTAAGCCTACAGTGAAGCCAAGTATTGGCAAAACAATCAAGCAATGACAACAATAAGCAAAAACTCAGACCTACCAAACAAAAAAATTTCTGAGTACTTAGCTTAGTGAGAGCATGTAGAAAGTACCTATCCTCACATACTACCCAAAGAAGGTAAGCATTTTCTATAGGTAATGTCTCAGTATATTTCTAAGGAAGTAGCCTAGAGAAATAGAAATGATTTATACCCAGGAATATTCACCCTGTTTATCTGTAATGGTAAAAATCCCACATAACAATCTGAACTTAAGTGTTTATGTGAATTACAAGTATCTACACTATTGGTGGAGCTCTCACATATGTGATGGATATGAAAGTACTAATTATGTGACACTGTGTATGAAAATAAGGACATAAAATTGCAACTCTGCACACACCATAGAGCCCTAATTCTGAAACAGAGTACAGAAAGAGGATCTGTAACTATTTTCTTCTTTGACCCTTATGAATGTTTTAAGATCTTTACATCATGCGTATCTATCGTTTGTTTAACACGTGGCTCCACTACTTGACTCCTGTTTTAGTCTTTACATTAAGAAAGATAAATCTTCTCTCTGCTTCAATTAAGTCAAGGTCATTATAAATTACCATTATTAGGCTGGTAGGAGAACTGAAGCACTTTTAAAGAATACCAAGTCTATTTCAGTGTGTCTCCTTTATCTTGACAATTTATTTGTAAAATTCGGGATACTTACTTTATACATAGAAGTCACGTTTTGGAAACATAACAAAATGAATTTAATAGTGACTAACATGCATTATTGAAAGGGAAGCATGTAAAAAATTACTATAAATGTGAATCAAAGTCTTGTGAATGAAATCTAGATACCCTAGGAACTGTTCATTTCCATACCATTTCTAAAAACGTTATGGACTTAAGCAATGGGACTATCTTTATTATATTTCACTGGTACTAAAGATGCAGCCAATATAACTGAAAAGAATGGCAGACATTTCAATGGGCCAAATGTGTTGTATGGAAAGGAACATGTCTCTTTTGAACTGAAGCCCATTAAGTCTTTCACCAGCCTTTCTGGGGAAAGAAATGCTTTTCAGAACTTGGGAAATGATGGCATTTGAGCCGAGTTTCACCTATACTGTTCATTTTGGAAATCTATCAAGAGATTCACTTGAAGAATCTTGAATCACAGGAAATATGGAACTAACAGCGGGAAGAACAAAGCAACCCAATTGCCACCATTGCCCAAGGGGATGGTTTAGTGAAAGGGTTAAGGGAGTTAGGAAGCAATCAGAGTGAATCCAGTTAGGAGTTAGAGCATCGAGGAGCAATTGAAGAGAGGAGGGGACCCTGACAAGGAGTAACTTCTCCTTACTGTGTCTAGTTCGCCCTGAGTACCCTGTGAAATCAAAGCTTCCATTTTTTAAGGGAATTGCTTGGGAACAGCGCAATGCTGTAATATATAAAATGATAGGTCTATCCCAGTGACTGCTTTGCTCTGTCACTTTGGAGGTGCATTAGCTCTTCTACCCAGCAAGGATCCTCTTTGTGAAATGGTTCTCCAGTAAGTGCTCTGAGAGCCGCAGATAATGATTCCTTGTCGTTGGAGCCAGTCAGAATGAAAATGGGATTTTGGCACACATCCCTGAACTCCATCAACAGGAGGGAATAGGGCTGATGTGTCTATGCATCCAGTATCAGCGGTAGATGCTGATAACTCAGGGAGGAGCCTTAGAAGAACATTCCATTCATGTTCCTCTAGCATGTGTTCATGAGCATGATGACCACAGCCCATGCATAATTTGTGTCGGTTGCAGTAGCTTTATTGGTAACAGGAAGAAAGGAGGCAAGTTACAGTGATTGTTCTTCTCTATGGGTCTAGTTTGCCAAGAAAGTCCTATTAACTCAGATATCAAACAAGCAAACAACGCCATGTGTGTAACGTTAAACACATTGTTTCTCTCTTTAATCTCTTTACACTGGACCTCTTCTGGTATACTTGCACTGCTTATTTACGTGTTTTTCAGAAGATCAGAGAAGCGTGTATGATAATTTGTATAAGAACATTTATTTAACAATACAAGATTGTTTACATGTATTAATGTTCTGAGTGGATAGGCATCTCTATCAGAAGCAAAAATAATGGCATTTTTTAAGTGGTCATTAGGATTTGGGTTTGTTGGTATACCTATGAACTGACACAAACTTGTTTTTTGCTTTCAATTAAATACGAATCTTCTTATTTTTATTGTGAAGGGGATGTACAGAGGGGTTACAGTTACATGTCAGGTATTGAGTACGTTTCTTTTTGAACAGTGCCACCTCCTCTTATTTTCTTCCAGTTTTTTTCCCTCTCAATGCTCTTCTCCTCAGGTTGTATAGTTCATTTGAAACATACCGTTTAGTGGGTATCACTGCTGAATTAGTTCACCCTTTGCGCCACCATTTCTGTACTTTCCTTTCCCTCCCCAAATCAGGTGAACTCACATACAGGACACAAGGTACGGAAAAAACCAACAACAGCAGCATCAACAACAACAAAAGGGGGAAAAACAGAAAAAATGAGCTACAACAAGTAATTTTGTTTTTTTTATAAAAAACTCTTTTTTCCACTTCTTGGAGTTCATTTTGATCATCTTCATTTTATATGATCACATGACTACAGCTATTGAGCTGTACTTGGACATGATACTGAACATTCTCAAAGTGAGATGAAAGGAGGATATTCTTAGGAGAGGATCACAAATTAGTTCCTAGAAACAAAATGAATAGCTTTTCAGTGAGTTGGAATCAGTGGTACAGGAAGCAAATGCTGTTGATCAAAGGCAGGAGATGTGAGTTTCGATCTCTGTTCACCTTTGTATTGGTTGTGTGGTGTTTTTTCAAGAGATGCAGCCATCATCTCCAGTCCTTGGTTTGAACATGGAAGGTTAATGTCTATGTGAAAAGGTCTATGCAAGGTTTGGAAGTAACAATTGCTGTAAAACCAGGCACAATAACTGTTGATAGTGTGTATTTACATGTGATTGCTCATGTATCTTCTTTCCTTAGTTAGGCTCACACTGAAAGCCAGTCGAAGCATGTGTGCAGTAATCCTGTGAAATACATCATCAGTCCTGTTTAAGAAAAGGAAGACATAGAAGTGGGAAAAAGGGCATGCTAGAGAATTTCTGTACATATTCTGAGAGTTTAGGCTTTCTGCTCTTAAAATTTTAATACTCTTGACAAATTAACAGTGTTCTATTATTTCTCTCATTCTTCAAACGTTTATTAATGTTCCCAAGTTCTTTTTTTCTCACTGAATCTCTTTATTAGTAAGAGGGAAACTATGGCTTGCTTTTCCTACTTAATCAATGTGACTTACAATGATGGTATTATTAACACAAAATGGATGTTGATTTTGCAATTCCGTTAAGCAATGAAATAGCCCATTGAGGGATTTTTTTCTTTTGCATAAAGAAATTATATTTCAGTGAAAAAATATGGCCATTGAAAATCATTGTTTCACTTAAGGAAAACATAGCATTTGATATAACAAAAGTTGGTTTTATTTTCTTCTGGCTTTTTCAAAATAATCTTCTCAAAGTTTGGCTATCTGTGTGTGTTAGTGTTTCAAATATAGAGTCTGAAATCCTCAATATCATAAACTAATATAACATAAGAGGCCTTGCAGAAAAGAGTAAGAAGGCATTTGGATATTTGGATATGTCAATATTGAATATCAAACACGTGAGGAGTAAAAGTGTTGTTTGGGTTCACCAAGGCAGGGTTTGGTCACTGGCCATGAACACATTTTTTGTACATGTAATTTCTAGTGGTTTTTCTTTGTGAACTTCATGTCTAGGCTTTTGCCATTGCAATGACTTATCAGCTGTGAAATGCAGAGGATGAGAGTTTATGGAGGAACGTTGAACATCAAACCCTCCCCATTCCTGTGCTACAGACGGGAAGCCTCCAGGCACAGATGCTTCCTGTGTGCAAACCCTAGAAGCTGCTTTCAGGGCTTGTCGACTGAAAATTGAGAAGTGTCATAGATCTATGAACTATTGCAATAACGTGATCCCCAAGATGATGCAATAATGTGATCCCCAAGATGAATGAATTATTGTGTTTAGAACTGTGGCTAGACTCCTTTAATTTATTGATATTAATTGAGGCGCATTGATCATCACAAATCTTGTGACAATGGAGAGACCCCAGAATATACTTATCCCTAGGTTTCTTCAAAAGTCTCCCAAAAAGTGAACTGGTTAATTCATGAAGACTTACTATTTAACATCTAGTGTAAATAAAGTACAAGTGCCTAGTATGAAAGAGCACAGTGAATTTAGAGGATGCTAGGTAGATGTCTGCATTATAAATGCACATGTACATTTATCTGCATAGCTTTTTAACCAATCATTTGTTTTGTCCCAGGACTTCTTGATGGACCCTGCAAACTTCCTACTGGAGGGAGACTTGCTCAGAGTTCCGCTTAGATCCTCCCGCTGTGAACGAAAGGACACTGATATATATATATATATATATATATATATATATATATATATATATATATATTCAAATGATGTTCCCTGAACACTTTTCAAAATCAAGCGTCATTGTGTTGATTAAAGTAGACACGTAGATACAAGGCAGAAATGGAAGGTGGCTATTTTTTGTTTTTAAGATTGGGGGAGGTGAGGGATCATCTCATTCAGAACTTCATATAAAAAAGTGTAAGCAGCGAAGCCATTTCACTGCCACCCGCTGTGTAAGTTCTTCCTGCAACCTCTCCACAGCTCCCTAGAGTCTGTGTCCACAGGCGAGCAGTTCCTACCTGGAGGTTTCCCAGTCCTGATAGAATGGGATCGGGAATAGATGCACGATTGTGTGTCCAGGTAGTATAGTACAGCTTATGTGGATCGCTCCAATAAATAGTTTAAAAAATTAGACAAAATCTACAGACTTGATTTTAGTGACAGATCATCTGTCGGTATAGATGCACACACTGATGGCCTTACAGGTCCTGCTGTGTAAGTCCCTTGGGCAGATATTCCTATAAAGCCTCAAAACAGGCTAATGATGGCTCAGCTGTTCTGTGGGATCTCCTGGGGTAGGGATGGAATTTGTAACACTTTCCTGTGGTTTGTTCATCCCTTCCCCTTTCCCTGCTACTGCAAGGAATCCTGTTTCAGTCTAACTTTCATAGTACTAGGGAGCTTTTAGACATTCATATATGTATGTATGTATATATATACATATATTCCAACTCAATTTGATCTCATACTTTTATAAACCATGTGAACCATATTCCAATGGCTCAAGTCTATAATCCTAGCCTTGAACAGCAACAGAAAATAAAACTCAAAGGCAGTGCCCAGGCCTTGAGTTCAAGCCCCAGGACTTACATAAGCACAAGCGCGTGTGCACAACACACACACACACACACACACACACACACACACACACACACACACACACACACACACACACACACAGAAGACCAAGTGACTAAGTTAACGTCTTTGTGTGAATGTACCAAGAAAAATCAGTTGTGTGTACCATATAGGTAGACTGTGATTACAAAGTCTAAAGGCTAACGTCTCTATGAGATCTACATAGTCCTTTAATGCTGGCGGTCAGAGAATCCTAACATCCTAACTGCTTGAAAGTAAAACATTATGAAAGTGTGTTAGATATATTTATGGAAATACCACTCTGAGGCCAACTCTATTGTGCTGATGTGAGACTTGAACTCAATGACTGTCTCACAAGTGGTGCTCTACCACTTCATCCATGACTCCAGTTCCAGTTTTACTGGCCCATTAATGATAGCAATCCCTTGATTTGTCTGCCCTGGCTAAGGTCAAATCATGATCCTCAGATCTCAGCCTCCTCAGTAGCTGGGATTACAGGTGTGAGCTACTGGCACCCCAGCCTCTTGCTGTCTTTTAAGACGTTGTCTATTCCTGTCTGACTCACTTTCTCTCATCTCTCTTTCAGTTCATCCACATATTCGAACTTGAGGCACCATGTATATTTTTAATCTATAACTCCCTAACTTTTCAGATAGAATGAGTAATTTTAATATTTTCTTCTGTAAAATAAGCAAAACCCAAGAATATTTTGTTATATGTAGGACATATGGCTGCCCTAATTATAACTCAGATTGAGACGGAAATTCATAGAAAAGCAGGACCGCCATCTGCCATGTGCATTTTTCGTAATATAAATTTCACAAAAATGTGCAACCACTGTTATTGTTAACCTCACTTTGCAAAAAATCATCTGATAATTCCCTAAATACTGGCAGGGTCTGGATAAAAAGGCAGAGTAAGGAAGGCATAGCAGAGTCCTGTGTGGTACCAGAGCTCTGTGGGAGTTCCACTTTCCTACCCTTCCACCCACCTTGGAAGTGGAACTGAAAAGTATGACAGGCAGAGCCTGGGTAAGGTTTATCACGATGCTGATGTGTAAAGGAATTTTTATTATTTCATGATTATGATTACTCTCATAGTCTTATGAATATGATGAAATTATTTCTACAATTGTCTCCTTGAATCAAAATAAACCCTATGCATATACTTGTACTCCAATCTCTAGATGTGTGTGTGTGTGTGTGTGTGTGTGTGTGTGTGTACTCTATTTACTAGGTGCTGGGCATAGTACTATCTACTGAAGTTTAGCAGCAAATTGGACAACAGTGGTCCTAACTTGTAAAAGACTTGCTATTGGTCAGAGTACTGAGAAGACATGTGTGGCAGATATCACCATGGAAAGAAAATGGCAGCCCCTGGGTAGCAAATGCCACACTGGGGCCACCGGGGAGATGCTTCCCTGAGAGAGAATGGAAGAACACTTCTGTCAAAAGTATTTGCACTCTGTAACAAATGATGATTGAAGGAGCAAATAAAAAGAATAAACAATAACAAAGAAAACATTAACTACATTTGGAAAATATCTTCTATGAACCTTCTTTCATCTATCTATCTAAAAAATACATAATACATTATACAATAGGCATCCACAGCAATATTTTCCATCTGTCCAAAGTATAGATGATATGTAATGAGCACACACAGAGTACCGTCTATCTATAATGTCGTAGGTGTATGCACAGCTACATGCAGAGGAGAATGAGTGCATGTGTGTCTGTATCCCCTGTGAGTACCACTGGAGGTAACATTAGTCTTACTCTTTGTGTACACCCAGAGATCAGTGATGGTTTCATACGGACTTCCCATTACTTAGCAATATGCTTATTAAACATATCCAATATCCAGGTCCAGTAAAAATTTGGTAGGAATACAGTGATAAATGTTCTCAGGAAAACTCATAAAGGAGAGCTCAAGATGGATATTTTCTAGTTCCATTTGATTTAACAGGTGCTTGTGATACAGATATAAGTTTCCAAATATAAAGCAAGGGAGGGCTTCAAAGGGGTTGTAGTATATGAACTTGTATTTGGGAAAAGAAGCATCTATCCATTCCTCCTTTTTTTTTGTTTTTGGTCTGTCATGGGGCTTGAACTCTGGGCCTGTGCACTGTCCCTGTACTCTGTATGTCAAAGCAAGTATTCTACCATTGAACCACAGGGCCATTTCCAATTTTCTGGTGGTTAATTGGAGATAACAGTATCACGGATCCATTCATCTACTGAAGGGCATCTGGGTTGGTTCCATATCTTAGCTATGGTGAATAATGCTGCAATGAACATAGTTGTGATGGTAGCTTTAGTATGGTCTTGTTTGTGATCCTTGGGGTAAATATCCAGAAGTGGGCTTGCTGGGTCATAAAGGAGTTCTATGTGGAGTCTTTTGAGGAACCTCCACACTGCTTTCCAGAGCAGTTGAACACACAAGAGGTTTTTCTTTGTTGTTTTGTTTTTAATGTTGTTTTGTTTCTTTTGTATGTTCTTGCCCTATGGTATATTGTCACTGTATTTGATTTTGGTACTCTGTATCTTGTATATACATTTATCTAATTTGGGGAGGGGAAGGGGAATAACAAAACACTGAAACAAGTATACAGATGACCCATTGCAACAATGATACTCACAAGATACTATGTTGGAAATTTTGGGTGGAGAGGAGGAGTAGGGGAGTGAAGGGATAGTAGGAGAAAAACAAAGGAGGGAGGTAACAAAGCTTATAACCTTACTCATGTAACTGTAACCCCTCTGTACAGCATCTTTGCAATAAAATAAAATTTAAAAAAAAAGAAAATAGGAAGGACAAGAAAAAACAAAAAGCATTATGGACTTTTTTGACCCAGGCTGGCTTTGAACTGTGATCCTCAGATTTCAGCCTCCTCAGTCCTCCTGATGATTACAAGCATGAGCCACTGGAGCCTGACTCCATTCCTCATTTTAAAGCCACTCTCACTTGCCAACAAGGACATGGATTGTTGGGCTGTTACTGGAGACAGTTCCCTACAATTGCAGTGAGGAGGGAGAGGAATGTTCAAAATTATTTTTGATAGGATTCCAAGTAAGCCATTTCATATCATGGATTCTTGATGAATTTGGTCACTTCTTAGATTATTTTTTCTCTCCTATCGGGTTGGCGCACAAAGATGTATCAGAAGTTGACATTTTTCATTCTAGTCTCTCATACCCTCAACTTTTATGATGTGGATATATAGAATATTCAGGGTTGTTTTTTTTTTTCAAAAAGAGTGCCACATTGATTTAATTATGAAATTAAGATTCTTTTTCTTAATCCAAATTTATCATAGGGCTGTCATCTGCATATGCTAGATATTTGCCAAAATCATTACATAGTTACAACCCCAAATTAATGTTTGAATATATCAGGTATGAGAAACGATTTTCAACTCTAATTTTTTTCTTGTGCTTTTTATTTATTTATTTTGTAATCCATAAGTCCTTGCACAAATGTACACTGTGCCCTTGTTTGGTTTTCTTGCTCAGCTGGTGCTCTACCATTTGTGCCACACCTCTAGATTTGGTCAAAGATACCTTGAACATTGGCGACTTTTAAATTATGTCACTTTCAAAATACTTGCTGGCATTTCCACCTAAAAATGTTCTGTATTCTCCCAACTGAAAAGCCATTCTTTTCTCCAGCAGCTCTGCTTGCAGGAATCGCACAGAGTCAAAAAAAAAAAAAAAAAAAAAAAAAGCAAAATCTCTGTGAAGAGTTTGCTCTATTGTGGATCAGGCACCATTTTTAGCAACACATATATCACAACATCAACCAGACAAAGTTGTCTGTGAGAGTTCCAAAGACAGAGTGGCATTATATTTCCTCAAAGAGTATCTTCTCATAGCAACAAATGTACAAATGCAGTTATAGCTACCATCAAAGAAAGGATATTATTTCAGTTGCAGATTGCATGAAACAAGCAAACCCCAGGCTTTGGGGGGTAGAGGATTGTTTGGCAATGGGCATGCAGAGAGACAAAGAGGATGCCAGAGGCCAGCGTGCCCTGAGTCCGGCCTCCATGGAGCCACTGACAGCAGGTTGATCTCAATGGTCCTGTGTTCCTGAAGGGCAGAAATTCAATTAAGCACTGTGAGTTCTCGGCTCCCAGGCTCAAGAGAGCAGGGCTTGTATGTCAGTGGGTAGCTCCATTGCTGTAGGAAAAGCCTTCTGCAGCAGTTATAAAATAGAAGCTAATAATAGGACCAGGGAGACTGAAAAAAATTACCAGGTTGGAAAAGAATTGTCAGGAAGGATGAGCTGATGAAGCATCTACTTTAAATAAGGCCATATTTTTTTTTCCAGTTTGGGTGCTCTCCTAGGCTAATTTACAGTCGCAATCAAAATCATGTGGATGCCTTATTCTCTTTCATGGGGTTTTATTTGCTGTGCACTCCAAAGCTCTTCCCTTTCTGCCTGGGTTAGCGTATGTGAAAGAAATAATGATTGTTTTAATGGCATTAAATAGTAGCTTTGATCTCTTCCCCCAACAAGCTAACCAACACATTATCTGAGTGCAGATGAATCATTTGTGAGCAAAACCCCTGTTTCTATTATTGTATTCCTGTTCACCTACCCGACTCTTCCACTAAGGCTCTGAGTTTACCCTGGCTTTTGGAGCCTGCTACCGACACAGTAAGTATAAGATGGATGAATCCATAGGCAAGCAATCTCCATCCTTAGTTAAACAGGAGATCAAAATGATGCCATCCATTTTGTATTATATTTCTTACCTACTGAGTGCTAAGCAAGAGTTTAGCTCCTTTCTACCTTACTTACTGCTAGCTTACTTAGGACTGATGTTAAATGGGAAAAGGATTGCATGATCCCCACAGAACTCAAGACAAGAAGGAAGATCCTTGGCGAAAGCAGCTGCAACAAGGTTTCCCGCCAGTAGGTGGCAGGAGTGAGCATCCAGTTCTGGTCCTACTGATTGTAGTGTTCTCATTTTTCTGGCTGGTCCAATTTCCATCAGTGTCAAAACTCATCTAAGGCAATGCTGACAAGTATTTAAAAAAAAAAAAACCCTCCAGATCTGAAGATCTGATGGAGGCTTGTGTTGGGACCCAACAATGGCGTCGTCAGCTGATTCCATTCATGAGATCTGTTTTGGGAACAGCCACTGAGATTATGTTTTTCAAACTTCAATGAGTATGGATGAGTCATTGCTTAGGAATTATGTTCAAGTACTATTTCTAGCCGATCTGAGATGAAGGGTAGGATTTTGTATTCTTTTGATTCATTTACTTTTTCATCTTTAAGTAGTTGTAACAAAGAGGTTTCAGTTCAACATGGCAGCTCCTGGGTAGCCTGAACCTTCCCTCATTCTCCCCCTTTACCCACCCATCACCTCACTTCACTTCACATCGAAAATTAGGATTGCATCTGTCCACCCTTCCTCTCCATTCGTCTTTCCCACTTCCTTTGACTTGATCCCCCCATATGGCTTCCTGGTTTTCCTTTTGTTAAACTATTAGAGGCTCAAAGAAGTTACACAATTAGAATTCTCCCCCGCACAAGCTATTCTTTAGTTAATATGTGTGTGTATATATACATATGACCCTATATATAATGCATGTGAACATATATAAATTTTGGTCTAACTTCCACGTATGAAAGAAAACATTTGTCCTTTCTATCTCTGTGTTAACATAGTGTCCATTTCCTTAAAAATGTCATCATTCTTCCTGATGCATGAATAAAATTCCCTATCTGTCCTATTTTTTTTGGTCCATTTGTCCTATATTTCTTTTTAACAAGGGTGCAGGTGACTGCTCTCATTGTTCATTCTCCACACCGTTGGAAAAGTCCCACACCACTGCTTAGCATGAGGTAGACCCTTCTTCTCACTCTAGAAGTCTGTGCATAATTCCACCCCTGCTAAACAATCCACATCACCCTGCATATCTGAAATCATGCCAGTGTGATTTCCTGCACACCATTGACAGCATGCTCATGCAGCTTCTCGAAGCCCTTATTGACATCCTCTAGCTTCATTGCTAGTTCACATATGTGCAGAGTAAGAATTCCTGGGTAGGGGCTGGGAAGTTGGCTCAGTGGTAGAGCACTTGCCTTGCATGCTCGAGGCCCTGGGTTCGATTCCTCAGCACCACATAAGCAAAAAGAAAAAAGCCGGAAGTGGCGCTGTGGCTCAAGTGGTAGAGTGCTAGCCTTGAGCTGAAGAGCTGAGGGACAGTGCCCAGGCCCAGAGTTCAGGCCCGATGACCAGACTCAAAAAAAAAAAAAGAATTCCTGGGTACTAGCAACATGGGGTCATCCTATGAATACATGCAGTGGTGTTGTAAAGCACTGTTCCTTCCGCTTCTGTTACAATGTGGATGTCATATACCACATTTTATATTCACAGATTTAGGCTAGGTAATTAATATTATCCCCAAATTGCAGAATTTCCAAGTTAAGGGTGAAGGTTCTCTGTGACATTCAGACATGGATGCAGTATTTGCCAAAGGATGCCAGTAGTCCAACCAACCCAGGAATTCGTTTCAACCAGAATAACACAATGCATCTATATAGTATATAATATAATGCACAATATAATAATATATATGTTCAATGATGCATTTATGTTTGATATGTTGTATATATGATATATGTAATATGTGCAATACAGATTTATATTGCATATGAAGTAATATCCATGTCTTGCTTTAATGATGTCCAAACTAGGAGACCTATAATAAATAAACATAACAAAACATTTGAAATTTTATAACAGAAGACAGACTTAAAAACAATAAAAAGCCTTTCTGATGTATTCGAATGTGTTTTAAATCTAGGCTTTCCCAGTCTCTAGGTATGTAACACTTGCTAACATATTTGCTTCCATGAACCATTTACATCTTTATTGTGAAATGAAGATTCACAACGAATGGAGATGATTTCTAATAAACTTCCAACTCTGATCATTAGCAAAGACACTGAAAGACCCCTTGTATTTTCACGTGTCAAAGAGTTGTCATAAGTGTACTGAAATATGGAGACATTTTCAGCAGACGCAAATATCTCCTGACATAAGCACTGCTGTTGATGGATGTGACGCACCCAAAATGAGCTAGAAAATTAAGAATTGGATGTCTGTCATAGAAAACTGTGGGGCCTCCCTTTCTCAAGCCCCACTTGCCAAAAAAAAAAATCAAATTTGCTTTCAATAGGCCTGTGATTCTGCATAGTCAGCAAGTCTCTGGGCATGGCTGGTTATGGAAGTGGCTTTGGCTAGCAAGGCCTTACTTAGATCGTGGTTTCCCGGACCCATCACTAACATGTCCCTGATGCCTCCAAAGTAGAAATTAGGATCTCTCGCATGGAATGCAGTCATCTCAGATGTAAAGCTGCAGAGTACTTCCAGTGGGCGGCCGAAGTTGAGAGTCCCTGCGTTGCCCTGTTACTGTGGGTCTCCTCCCGCTCTTGGCTTCCTCACACTGGGGCTTTGCAACATTTGAAATCCCAGAACCTGAGGGAAACAGCTGGGTTATGACATAGTTTCACAGGACCCCATGCTCTGTTGTTAGAACCGGAGATGCTTACTTGGCAGGCCTGATGGCTGAAGCTTTTGCTTTATTTACAAACACACTTATTACAATGACAGTGGAATTCAAAACAGGTATTTCACTCTCCTATCTCACCGGTAGGTGAAACTGACTACCCAGAGACGCCATCTGACAGTCTTTCTAGTCCTTGCCTGCACTCTCTGAGAACCTTCTAGTACCTGTCCTGCAAAAGAAGACTGACTTAATTCTCTTGCTGCCAGGCCAAATTCCATCACTACCTCTAGTTGGCATATTTTCGCAGGTCTCCACAGTTTTCCTTTTCGAATTCTCTGCTTCACTTGTAGTCATCCTGTTCACGTGTAGCCATGTGTCCCATCATTAGAAGATCACTTGTCTTTCCTCCCTCCCTCATCATTCCTAGTCTTCCATCCAGGCCTCCCTACGCACTGATTGAGCTCTCGTTCTCTGTCAGTCCTGTGACAGGTGTGTCCGCGAAATTTGCGCATGGGTGGAGTGCCTTGTCTGTTCTGGTTCTCTCATATTTGAAACCTTAAAGTGAAATTGGGTGGCCCAAGTGTATAGGCATAATCGTGGCTATTAACCCCAAGAGGTATCATCTTGCATTGGGTCAATTTCTATTTACTAATTTAACCTTCCCTTTATTATTATTTATATGTGTACAATAAACTCCTCATAGGATATAAGTCAATCGGCTATGTAGTGAATATTTTGAGGAGAGTAGGAGGTTACAGGAATATATGGATCATATATTTTCACCATCAGGACCTGCTGGTTTGGTCTGTGAGGGGCAGACACCACTTGATGCCTTGCAGCAAACTCAATGGTGCCTGTCCTCCTGTTTTGCATATATGAAGCAAACATGAAGTCATGGTCTTGCAAGATGAGGGTAAATAACTTCAGACAGTCACTGTGTGTGTGCATGTGTGTGTGTGTGTGTGTGTGTGCATGTGTTTGTGGTATGGGGGTGGTTTGGGGTATGTGGGTGAGTGTGTGGTTTGTGTGTGTGTGGTATAGGGGCATGTGGGTGATTTGGGGTGTATGTGTGAGTGTGTGTGTATGTGTGTGGGGGGCATGTGGGTTGTTTGGGGTGTATGTATGTGTGGTGTGGTGTGTATGTGTGTATATTGTGTTTGTGGTTTATGTGTATGTGGTGTGGAGAGATGTGAGGTGTGTGTGTAGTGTGGTATGTGTGTGGGGGGTGGAGGGTTATGGGTGGTGTAGTGTGGGGTGTAAGTGTGTGTATGTGTGTGTGGTGTCTGTGTGGTATCTGTATGGCATGTGGAATGGTATGTGGTATGGACGGTGTAAGGGTGGTTTGGGTTGTATGTAGGTATGTGTATGTGTGGCGTGTGTGTCTGTGGTGTATGTTTGGTATCTCTGGGTTATGTCTGTTGTGTGTGTGTGTGTTGTGTGGTATGTGTGCGTTGTGTGTGTATATGTGTGCCAATGCTGAGGCTTCACCAAAGGGCCTGAGCACTGCTCTACCACTTGAGCCACAGCCCCATTTCTGGCTTTTTGATGGCTTTTTTTTTCTTGTTTTGTCAGTTGTAGTGCTTAAACTCTGGGCCTGGGTGCTGTCCCTGAGCTGTTAAGCTCAAGGCTAGTGTACTACCACTCTGAGCCACAGTACCACTTCCAGTTTTCTGGTGGCAAATTGGAGATAAGAGTCTCACAGACTTTCCTGCCTGGGCTGTCTCTGAACCACGATCCTCAACCTCCTGAGTTGATGATGGCTTTTTGAAGGGAAGTGTCTAATGAACTGGCTCTCAGCTGGCCTGAGTCACCATCACCCAGCATGGTTGCTCACGGGAGCTTGTGTGGACAGCAGCGTCCTGCAGACTCCTTGGGATGCTGGAGTTGAAGGGATGAAGTAATGTAATAAGAAAATTAAGTTCTTCAGCGAGGGGAAGGATCAAGAGTCTAAGCCAATCAAAAATGAATGGGGCTTGTTCATGGAGAGTAGAAAGATCTGTCTGATAAAAATGAGGAGGTTAAGGCGCTGACTAGAATCTGCAACCTCCAGAACAACTCTGGTCGTGAAATCTCTCTGAATTTCTCCATGTGGGGCTTTCATGTACATGGGATGGGGTGACCTATTATCTAGGAAGCCAGAATCGCTGACTCCACCTTCCATACCTCAGGAGGCTGGGATATATGCAAACAGAACTTCCACATCTGACTCCATTAGCAGCAATGTTGCAGTATTGCCTCTCTGCTCGATGTTGCCATCTTGTGGCCAAGACTGTCATAACAACTTTTGCAGTTGAATTTGGCCATTCTCTTCTTCGGCCAGACACTGGGGACACTCCAGGGAGCGTTCTAAGTTTTTGGACTATCAGTAAGGCTGACATTTTGAGTTTTTAGTCCCTGAAGATTGGATGGGAGCTTGAGAATTTACATTGTTTGTGGAGTTATTTTGTTTTTCTTATCGGACCAGAAAGATTTGGGATTTCGGGAAGAATGGAAAGAACTGGAGAAGTTAAACTTCCCTCTGCCCAGTAGGAGAACTATGAAGAAAAAGCCCCTCACGTTGGGGCAGCAATTGGCGGAACCCTAGTAAAGACCTCCTCTTGACAATATAGCCCAGAGAAAAAATTCCAGATGTGGCCCAACCCCAGCACACTTCTGTTAGCATCCTTTTCCTGTCTCTCTCCACCTAAGGACTTGTAATACTGCCTAGGCAGGCATGAAGCTAAGGTCTAGGAGAAGCAAGGCAGCTTTTGTTGAAGGAGAGCGGAGGAGACTCATGCAGGATCAGGAAGCCAACTTCCCATCTTGCTTTCCTAGGATGCCCATAAATGTGCCTTTCTCTGGGACAAGAGGGTAAGGGCTGAACTGGAGGAGTGGATGGGTGGAATGGAGTGAAATTAACTAGGTGTAAAGCTAACCTGGGCAGGAAGGTCCATGATACTCTTATTTTCAATTAACCAACAAAAAGCTAGAAATCAGGCTCTGGCTCAAGTGATAGAGAGCCAGTCTTGAGCACAAGAGCTAAGGAATTGTTTCCAGGGCCTGAGTTCAAGTCCCAGTACCAGTATGTACACATGCATGTATGCAAGTAGGCGTGCACACACAGGTACACACACAGTGTATTAACCCGTGTATGTGTAGCTTGACTAATAATGTGCCATAGACATATTAAGTGCTGGAAGTAAAGCATGATTGTCAGAACTAGACATCAATTTTAGAAAGAATAGTGTTCAACAGTGTCAAATGTAAGCAAGGAGTCAAGTGAGATGTTAATAGAAGCCATTTGCGTTGTATTATGTAGTGCGTTGACAAATTTTAATTACCTCAGATGGTCACTGGAATCATGAATATGTAGAAATGTGAGATTAACACTGGATTGAGTGGTCTTTATTATCTTCCACCAGCCGGGGGGGGGGGGGGGGGAATGATAAAATGTAGAAAGGGTACACATTTTCTGGACAAAGCATGGGAGAACTCGGCCATGTTGAATAGGTATGTGTTCTGTCACTAGTCAACATTTCTCTACATATTCATCAGTGAAAATAGACGGCAATTTCCTACAAGTGGTGTTTATGATAAGCCCCCAAAAGGAAATGGTTCTAGTCTTGTTATTGGTAGAAAGGCAGGCAAATGACTTTCTACCCGTAAAATTATCTCCACCAGTACTGAACTGACAGGCGAAAAGACTGATGTACCTTGTTGGTATGATCATGTTTGTAGTTTTCTATACCCCATAAATGTATATAACCGCTTTATAAATGGTAACTCCTTTGTACCACTACTGGAAGATAATGAAAAGTGAAAGAAAAACAAAAGCAAAAAGAAAACAAAGCAATGCTTGGAGGAAGGAAGACCTGCTGTGATTACTGTTGGGCAAAGTTAAAAAGCAAGAAAACAAACAAAAATGTGATGCTATAATTAACAGCAAGGCAAAGGTTACCATACCAGGAGGAAGATTTACCACTTGTGGGGAAAGAAAACTGGCTTTTAATTAAATTCACACAGGGTATTCTAAAACCCAGGAAGCACCATTTCCTCCCATTGTGGTTCTAGCATCTGGTGGTGATAATGATAATGGTTATGGTGATTAACCGTAACCAAAGCCCATAACTGTGGCTGAGAGATGGCCTATTTTATCATGGAAAATGGAAAACAGGACAGGGACAGCGGCCATCCTTGGATCCCACTGTGTTTCCAACAATGTTCTAAGTGTGGATTTCATCCTCTGGACAGTCTTTTAAGAAGGGCATGGCTAGCTGGTGAGGAAGTTGAGGTCCCAAAGGTGTGACAGTGACCACAACTAGATCATGGCAGAGCTAGGAAGCTGTCAGCCTCCAGCGCTAAATATTCTTTTTGTAAAATCGTTTTTTTATTGTAAAAATACTGTACAGAGAGGTTACAGTTACATAAGCAAGGTCATGAGTCCATTTCCTATCAAGCATTGTTGCCTCCTCCTTTGTTTTTTCCCCTACCCTCCCTTCCCTCCCACCTCCACATCTACATCCCCCACCCTAAATTGTAAAGTTCATTTTTCAACATAGTGTCTTGTACATCTCATTGTTACAGTGGCTCAACTTGCATCCCTATTTAAGCATTTTGTTTTTTCCCTTCCCCTCCGCACATTAGAGAAGTGTATATACAAGATACAGGGCACCGACATCAAATACAGTGAAAAATATTCTTCCCTTTATTTTTGCATGATTTTTTAAAATTGTTACTCTAGAGGTGTTATACAGAGGGGTTATGGTTACATAGTTCAGGTAAAGAGTACATTTCTTTTTGGACAATATCACCTCTTGCCTAACTCTCTCCCAGTTTTTCCCTTCCATCCCCACACACAACTTGTGTAGTTCATTTTCAACATCGTGTCCAGAATTAACACTGCTGCATTTGTTCACCCTTTGCCCCTCCATTTCTGTGCCCACCGTTACCCTCCCCCGAACAATAAATGAATAATCAAGACAAAAAGAAAAGAAAGCAAAATCAACAAGAAGGAAAAAACCTTTTGTTTCCATTTCTTAGAGCTCATTTTGGTAAGTATTATTTTATATGATCAGAAGCATGTAGGCATCGTGCCTTTGTGATCCTTCCCTAAGAATATCCTCTTTTGGTCACACTGTGTGTGAAAGCCAAGAGTCCTGTGTAATTTAGCGTGTTAGGGCTAAATAGTCTTAACATATTTAAACAACCTTTCAAGGATTGAAAAATCTGTTTCATAAGTTTTTTGATTGGTTTTATATGTAGGTAACTATGTTTAAGAGTTTGTTTTTTGTGTTCAAATTATTATAAGATGGGGTTTGGGGTTAATGTGTTAATGTATTGTTTCAGTTTTCTGGTATTTATAGATCAAGAAAATGGTATATATATATTTAAGATGTTAATTTAATTGTGAGAGCTGCATCTTAATATTACTCTTATATATAAGCATACATATAATATAATATATTATATGTTATATTATATATATTATATATTATAATATATAATGTATATATAAACATATATTAATCATGTATGCCTTAGGGGGGTGAGCAACAATGATAATATCATATTAAATGACAGTTCTTTTGAGCATAAAAGACACTGCAAACAAAACTGTGGGAACACAGAAAGAAACTAGGACTGTCCTGGAAATTCAAAGCAGAACACATGGTTATTTAATAGACTGAGATTATGATAGAACAAAAGCCGTTACAAAAGCCGTCACTTGTGTCCTTGTGTTTTCTGTTCCTTCCTGGATGTTTTTGTCGGGTAAGGAGGGATTTAAATTTCCTTTTGTATACCATTCCCTATCACTTTTGTTTTTTTTGAGGTTTTAACCCTAGTCATATGACGTCCCTATTCTATATTTTTCCACTTTATCCACGTCCCTGTTTCTGCCTTTAAATTAAAAAGAAAATTGCATTTTTCTAAGTGTTATATTTGTTTCACAGATATTATCTTCCTCCCCATACAAGCTCATCCTGTTATATTTATAGAATGCAAATTATAAGGAAAAATGGTTGTAATGGCATCCTCCAGGTTAAACACAATTAATATGTTTGTCTCCTGTCTTACAGGCTTGGCTAGAAATGTCCTTCTTTATAATATTTATTATCTCTTCAACTATGGCCTTTCATGGCTGTGGACATACTCTTTTTATGATAGCTTGTATACTTCTTTATATCTTTAGCTACAAGCCTTGTTTGTTGTTTTATTGTTCATCTTCTTCCTGCTTAATTTGTAGATATTGGGAAAGTAATAATTTTTGTAGTTGTATATGAGGTTACCTTGTGTATCAGATATTTCTATTGGTAATTTTATTTATTTATGTGTTTAGGTGTTACTTGTTCTTTTATTTATTGTGATGAAGAGTGAGCTCCAGGATTGAGCATTGTTCCTGAGCATTTTTGCTCAAGGCAGGCTCTCCGCTACTAGAACAACACCTCCACTTCCAGCTTTTTATTGATTCTTTAGAGATATGTGTTTCTTGGATTTGTTTGCATTGCTTTGAACTGTAATCCTCAGATCAGATCATAGTCTCCTGAGTAGGTAGGATTACAGGTGTGAGCAACCAGCACCAACACCTAGTCTTGATTTATTTATCTTTTGCAGGCCTACAACTATGCAACATGACACCAACACATTATTATTTAGTCTTCCTATTTGGTTTTCATTTGCTACTGCTTTATACAGCAGTGCAAAATGATATAAAACAAGATTTCTTTCTTTTGAGTTGGACTACTAAGAGTTTGGCTATATATTTTAATAGCTTTTTATTAAGCATGAATAAAATTTACTGCATATCCTTTATTATCAGAATTTATCTAACAGGATCTTTTATTCTCATTAAGCTAGTCCTATGGCACATTAAACTAATAGTTTGGCCTGTACAACAATACCCTTATATTCATAAGATAAACTTAATCCTATTATTGCAACCACTAATAATATGCTTATAATTTTAATTTAACATTCTTTAGTGAAATTGGTCTGGCTTAATTTTCATTAAAGCTCTATTCCATTAGGTATTAGTTTGGTTCTTTTTTCAAGAATGTCTTTAAAAGATCTCAGTTTGTTCTTCACATTTCTGAACAATTTGTTCTATTGAAATGTGTTTTATATTGTAACTGGGCTTGTCACTGCAAGAATCTACCATTATTCTTTTGAGTATGGTATTTGGACAACTTCCACAGTTTTATCTTGGTTAACACATCTTTTTCCTGTATCTTGTGAGTCTGTGATACATTTATGGAATTGTTTATATAATTTGAATTTATTTATATCTTTCTTTTCTAGAGAGGGATGGGGAGAAGGAGAGAAAGAAAGAGAAGTGGAAAGCAAAGAGGCAAAGAAATATGGAGGAAAAAAAAACTAGTAGAAAAAGAAAACGAAGCAAAAGGCTCAACCAAAAAAAAAGTTTGGATATTAAAACACATTTCTTCTTGAGCTGTTTTAAAATGAGCATCCAGTGATTTTTGCAATCAGAAGTATTCCATTTTAAAACTGCTTGATCTAAAAAAATTAAATATATTTTAATCCATGCTAGCAAATTCAATAAAAGGAAAGGAAGAGTCAGTAAAATTATTTTCCTCCCACATTTTGATTTCAGATATACATTGCTGCCTAGTTCCGGCACATTTATTTCCTTTTATCCACCACTATTCTGCCCTTTATGATCTAGAATGATGTTTAACATAGGATATTTTAAATGCCATTAATATTGAGATGGAAAATAAAATTTTCATTTATCACTATAAGCAGAGAACTTCAATTAAATCTTTTTGGCATGGGTATGCTCCTTTGATATCAGGCTATGTGAAACCTGATTTTTAATATGGTTCCTTATGAAGAGACTTCATTCAGGAAGGAACACCAGTGTTAACAATAGAATGACAGGAGTTTATTTAGACACTAAGTTATTATCGTGTTTTTCTGAAATCATGAATGAGACAGGTTGAATTTGAGAATGAAAATTCACCCTAAGTCTTACAATGTGTTCATAAATTCCCACTGGAGTTAACATTGTGTAGGCAAAAGCCTTATTAATACTCCAGCTCTTCTCATCTTTCAGTCTCTCTTGTTCTATATAATGAAGTCTTTTAAATGCTTATTCTCAAAGGTTACAAAAAGGGTTACTGACTCATTTTGAGGATCTTTTTGCTTCTTGTAAGATTTTTTTTCTTTTTCTTTTCTTTTTTTCTTTTGTGTCAGTCCTGGGACTTGAACCCACTGGGTGTATGCTGAGCTTTTACACTCTTCGCCAACACGTTACCACTTGAGCTACTGCTCTACTTCCAGCTTTTTGCTGGTTAATTGGAGACAAGAATCTCATGGGCTTTCCTGCCTGGGCTTTGAACGTTAATCCTCAGATCTCAGCCTCCTGAGTAGCTAGGATAATAGGAATAAACCACCTTCAATGAGCTATGTATTTTTTAATGAAAAAAGAAAAGATAGAAAATCAAGAGTCATAAAGGTCGATGAGCAATGCTGATGATGTTGGACAACAGATAACAAATAGCATTACATACCAGGAATTCAACTGTTCTATAGCCAAACAGGGACAGAATAGCTCACAAGAAGGTGTTGTGTAATCTATAGAATTAAAAGTTTACCAATCCAAAGAAATTATTAATGTTCAAGGAGATGTAATTGTTATTTTTATTTAATAATTGCATGTCATATACATAAATAGAATTATCTACCTTTGCCCCATAAATGTATTTAATTATTATGTATCAGTAAAGAATTGTTCTGGGGTAAAATTATTTATTACCAAATAGCTTTCTCATCCTGGTTGAATCTGTGTGAATAACTGATTCATATACAAATGTGAAGTTTTGTGTATGGAACTATTGAATCCATTTCATTTTCAAGCCGAAAGAACTTAGGTAGTCTTTCCTCTTCTGGTTCACTAAGGCACATTTATTGAACTATACATCACATTCCAAAAAGCAAGGAGGTTGTAAATGGAAGGCAGGGTCACTGGGCCATGCACCAGATTGTAACAAGGCCACCAGTCAGCCTGATGGCTCCATTATGAGTACATGAACACAGATGACTGATAAAAGCAACTGAGGACATTCTTGTGCAAAAATGTAATTTAAAACAACAGGGAGATTAGAATTAGGAGCCCATTCATATTTGTGTGTTTCAATAGAAAATAGTGTATATGAAAGGTATGAAAATAAGTCAGCATGCATTGGTTTCTTAAAAAGTACTGTTTTTCTTTTATTTCCCATGAGTGAAGGTAAAAAAAACTGATAGTATAAGTAACGTGACTGAGAAAAACAAAATACGATATAGTATAGTAGAAAACCTAGCCAGGACTGGACTCAAGCCTATGTTTAGGGTGATGATTCTGGATGACACACTGTTGGGTAAAATTTTATTTTGCCATTTAAAAAATTAATCTTTCAGAGTATAAAGAAAAGTAGCTGCCACATGTCAGTGGCTCACGCATATAACCTTAGCTACTCAGGAGACTGAGATCTGACAGTCAAGGTGTGAAGCCAGCTTAGGTAGGAAAGTTCATGAGACTTACCTCTAATTAGCCACCAAAAAGTCAATAATGGAAGTATGGATCAAGTAGTAGGCAGTCTTGAGTAATAAAGCTAAGAAAAAGTGCCCAGGCTATGAGACCAAGCCCCAGTACTGGTCCCAAAATAACAAAACAAAAATATATAGACAAGTACATAAATAAATAAATAAACAAGCCACTATGCTATCACATGAATACAAAGCCAGAAAATGTCTGCATGTTTCTGAGAAGGAGAACTGTGTTTGAGAAAGAACACAATCCAAACTCATACTGAACAATCACTTTTGGAAATGCATCAGAGTGGGGGAAAGCAATGATTTCTGATCACAAGCTATTGATAAACAGGTGAGTAGGCAGGCAGGCAGGTAAGTGAAAGTTACATTGTTACCATGGACAGCGAGATTTTGAAATTTGAAATACCCTTATCTTGTGATTCAAATTGGATCTTGCAGACATCTAGCAGTGTAGAAAACTCATTCTCCCATATAATTATTCATCACTTCTTTGTTGCGTCCGGACGTGGGGCCCGAACTCTGGGCCTGGGTGCTGTCCCTCAGCTCTTCAGCTCAAGGCTAGCGCTCGACCACTTGAGCCATAGCGCCATTTCCAGCTTTTTTTCTTTTTGCTTATGTGGTGCTGAGGAATCGAACTCAGAGCCTCATGCATACAAGGCAAGCGCTCTACCACCGAGCCACCTTCCCAGTCCCTTCATCACCTCTTTGAAGCTAGAATATGTCAGCCACATTTGTCCATCAGCAAGAGTTTTGTTCAATGTATTATGAGACCTTAATACGTGACAGTACGAATATGCCTTAGAAACTGAATGAGGAAGGTTTGTATGAACAATTCTGGGTTATTCTTCGGGAGAGTTTTTTTGTTTTTACTAAAGAAGACCAAGTTAAATATATGTATGTAAATGTGTAAAGGGGAGCTATTTTCTTGTGAATGCACACCGTTATATATCAGAATTAGATATTTGCTTCTTTACGCATTGAAGTTGGCACACATACTATGTCTGTGGAGCTAGGCATGATGCCATACACTTGTCATCCCATCTAATCAGGACGTAAGGACGGAAAGATCACAGATTGAGAAACACTGGACAGTTAGTAGGAAATGCTATGTGAAAAACAAGCTAAGTAACCAAATGATTGGGTGGCAGTGCTTTAGTGGTAGAGCGTTGTAAGTGCTCTGAGTTCAATCTACACACACACACACACACACACACACACACACACACACACACACACACACACACACACACACACACCATATCTCTAGAATTGTTGATGAGATACTATACTATAACTTGTAGGGAAAGAAAATGGGTGCTTGGAAACCACCATAAGCAGCAAGTCTTTCATTATAACCTCTCAAAAGTTAGAATGATTAAATTAAAACATGAAATGAAACAATATTTGGAAGCTGATAGTCATCTTTAAAGAGTGTTAAG
Organism: Dipodomys spectabilis; assembly: GCF_019054845.1. Lineage (NCBI taxonomy): Eukaryota > Metazoa > Chordata > Mammalia > Rodentia > Heteromyidae > Dipodomys > Dipodomys spectabilis. Next base: position 4,973,517 of record NW_024870813.1, on the reverse strand, counting down.
CTCTTGCCAGGTGCTAGTAGCTCACAATTACAATCCTGGCTACTCAGAAGTTTAAGATCTAAGGATCTCAATTTGGAGCCAGTCCAGACAGACAAATACATAGGACTCTTATCTTCAACTAACTAGCAAAAACTTGGGAATAGAGGCTTGGGCCAAGCGGTAGAACAACAGCTCTGAGTGAAAAACTGGAGCAAAAGTGCATGGCCTTGAATTCAAGCTCCAGTACTGAATTTAAGAAAAAGAAAAATGAAAAAAGAAGAAGAAAAGGTGGCAAACTCTATATTAGAGTAACATATCGGCCTGCACTTTATATGAAGATGTGTTGAAATCTCACTAATTAGAACAGAAAAAATGATTCTAATGTAATACTCTATCATTATGTTTAAGAGAATCTAGAAGCCAGTGCCAGTGGCTACCTTGGTAATCCAAGATGCTTGGGTGGCTGCGCATCTGAAGATCACCTGTCAAAGCCAGCCCAGTCAGGAAAATCTATTAGACTCTCATCGGCAAGTAACTATTAAAAAGCCAAATGTGGAGCTGTAGCTCAAGAAGTGTAGTACCAGCCTTGAGTAAAAAAAAAGCTAAGGGACAGTGTTTCAGCTTATGAGTTCAAGTCCTAGTACAGGCATCAGCAAAACAACAATAACAACAACAACAACAAAAAAAACAGAGAGAGGGAGAGTCTAGAAATCAAGATTAATAGAAATTAAAGAATGACCATTTAATTACAAGGCAATAATTTATTCTCACTCTCCATGCTTTGTCCCTCAGAGAACATTCTGCTCAGATTAATTTATATACCCAACAAATACCCCAAATCTACTTCCATTGACCTCTTAGCGATTTTGAACAGAGAGGAAACCAATGTTGATATGTATTTGTATATGGCAATGCACAAATTAGGGTAACTGGCAATAGACAAATTATAAATTAATACAAATATAAGCGAATAAAAAATAAAACCTCGGTCATGTCCAATAAGTGGCTTTATGCATGTACGTGTATACATACATACATGTGGGCTGTTCCTGGTTATTAAATTAGTTCAGACGTGTTCATTCAGTATATGACTATTAGTTCATATTCTTAGCTCATTAAGGAACGTATTATTGTTGTTGTTAGGCAGTATTGGAGATTGAATTCAGGGTCTGGTGCTTGCTAGACAGCTGTGCAACCATTGCTGACATGCTTTCTGCCCCTTTGTGCATTGATTGTTCTTCAGGTAAGGTCTCCCTTGTACACTGGTGGACCCAGGCTGTGATCTTCTCATTCTTCCTCCCCTTGTCTCTGGGGGTGGTAGGTTTGCACCACTGCCCCAGACATTGTGTTTCCTCATAAGCTGTACAAACAAGAGGGTGCCACCATACCCAGGCCTTGGTTAAGGTGGAGCCTTATGAATGCTTTGTCCAGGCTATTCTCAAACTGTTATCCCTTGATCCCTGCCTCCCAAGCAGTACCAGCTGACCCCAGTTTTATATTTTCATTAACATACATAAAATGTTCAAAGGGATTTCATGATCATATTTATATCTGGGAATATAATACACTTTGATCCAATTTGACCCAATCTATCTTCCTTTTCCTCCCATTAAGTATGGAAACAACCTCTGGAACTATGGAGATAAAATGTATCTAGAGTCTGACTTTATGAAGGGATTGACATTAAAAAAAAAAACATACTTCTCCATGTGAAGAATGAATCTGTCAAAAATGCTATATGGCAGGGACCTTGGAAGAGCCTCTTTACTCATTTATCCAACTTTGGCTTACTCCTGTCCAGTCAGATGGACATAGTTTGAATCTCCACCCAGCCAAGTACATAGAACTAGTCACTTCACTCAATTAAGTCTCAATTTCTATAGGTAACACATAGTTCACTATGAGAGATCGACACCAGAGTATTATGAGACTTTCCATCCACGGAAACATTGTGGGCCTCCTCCATTCATAAGGTTGCAGGCTCTCATAGCTTCTCTTTCACAAAGCTGACTCTGACATTAGTTTCTCCTTTCTTTGGTGGCATTTTCCTATGTCAAACATTGGGTGAATTGATTTAGAAGAAGTTTGTGTTTTATCTGAGTTGAAATGAGATTTTTGTGTTTGTTTTTAGTCTTTTGTAATATAATTGATCGAACTTCTCCAGCTCAAGCCTTTAGATGAAAGTATTATTTTCAGAGTGGGAAGGTAAATAAATCAGAAATCCGTCTCACAAATTGTTTAGGGAACAAGCTATATACACACCTGAACTGTACAATTCATCCCCAAGTTATACTTTTGCATTGAGATCATTATGAAGAAGGCCTGAGCAACTTTATAAGTATGACATTTGCACAAAGTTGATGAGCCATCTAAATGTAGAGGCGATCTTTCAGGACTTGGAGATAGCTCTATCAGTTTAGGAGAAAGAAAAGCAATTCTTCAAAAGACATAAAGATTACTGACCGGGTATAGTTATGGAGTAGAATGCAAACTTGAGTTCAGTCTTCAGTACTGAAAATTAGTACATAAATAAGTACTTTAAAATGCACACACACACACACACACACACACACACACATGACTTAAAGAACAAGCCATCTGCTTCCCTACAGAGTAGACCTAGACCTAGCAGATGTGGTAATTTTGTGGTCATGTTGTAATAGGGCAATTGGGAATGATAACAAAAACACAGAACCTTAAAAGAGATGTGAGTAAATGAGTCTGCAGACGCTAAGACCTGAGGGCTCAGCTCTGTTGTGATGAGAGCTATGAATTCAGGTCTTTGCAAGGTGGGTTGGAAGTAGAAGTAAAGGAAAGGTAGGTGGGTGGTGCTCTGGCTTCTACGTTACAAATGAGCTTTTAGGTAAACAAAATTAGGAATTGGATAGGTATCTGTGTAATTATACCCCAATTGTTGTTGCTGCTGCTATTGAAAGCAAATACTCATTCTAAAAGTATTGCTGCAGTGTCATTGAGAACTCAACAGGCAAAATCTGAGTCTGAGCGAGGAGCCTGTAATTCTAGTAACACAGGAGACTGAGATCTGAGGTTGAAGGTTCAAAGTCAGCCTGGGCAGGAAAGTCTGTGGCCTCTTATCTCCAGTTAATCACTAGAAGACTTGAAGTGGTGGTAAAGCACTAGCTTTGAGCAAAAAGAGTTCAGGTATATTGCCTAGGTTCTGAGTTCAAACTCACCATCAACAACAACATTTGAATCAGTGCCTGTTTATCTGTATAAATATAGGGCACATCACAAGGTCCTTGTCTAGTTTGGATGTTGACTGTCATGTTAAAAGTTTGGTCCAAAAGAAACAAGTAAGTTTGGTCTTAAGGGTGGCAGTATTGGGAGGTGCTGGAGCCTTCAGGAGGTGGGGCCTGTTGGCAGGTCTTTAGGTCATTGCAGATAGGCCATTCAATGAGGTTACAATGACCTGACTTCTCCCTTCCTCTCTTTTGCTTCCCAGCCATAGATGAGCAGTTTTCTGTGTTGTGTATGCTTCCCCAGTTCCTTGCTACTTCCATCCAGGACATTCACTACAGGCCCCCCCCCCTAAATATATGCACTGGACCTTGGACTGGAACTTCTCAAACTATAAGCCACAGGAAAACTTTTCTTTTCATAAGGTAATTATCAGAGGTATTTTATTACTGTGACTACCGGTCACTAACTCTTGGCAAGTCTAGGTGACCATATTAGATCCAACAGTGCATGAATGAAGGAAATAACTTCAGAGCATTTTTCCATAGAGAAGAGAAAGCTCCTCATCTTGGAACTTCTCCCTCGTCCCTCTTCCTATGATCTGAAGCATAGGAATGACCAAGTGTCACCTGCCAGCTATGCAGATGAAGACAACACCCAAAGGAAATACAAATCTGGGGAAAAAAATATGGGTTTGCTCATTCACTTACATCTTATATCCAAATACCTTTTCTTTTCAATAAATGAACCGAGCTTTTATCTTCTCTTCAACTCCTTCTACTTAGAGGTCCCTTTATGAATGTAACCAGAACATAACTCTTTCCATAATGCATGCTATGGCTAGATGCTTACAGATTTTTCTCTCCAAATACCCATCACATATTCAAGGTGATACCAAGTTGCTCTTTAAATTCCAGTGCAACTTGCCTCATTTTTCTACCTCTCTCTGTTGTAAAATACTCTTCAATAGCACTGCCATGGATGAGTTCTTTTTTCAAACACCTGCAAAAGGGGAAAGAAAAAAAAAAGGAGAAGAAAAACTAGGAAAGCATTTGAATCATCTCATGTGAATTCCGCTCACATTTCTAAGCCAATACATTTAGGAGATTAAATGAAAATATCTCATCTCCTGTTATCACACTAGACTGTCTCCACCAATGTGCTTCGAGAATAAGAGATGGCAGCTTTTCAATGTACTGTGGCACTTCCTCTGGCTCAGAGTGCTCCTGTCATTTCTATTTCCTACCACGTTTCTATGATAAAGCGAGAAATAATATTCCAAAATGCCAGTAGCATCCAATATAGGAGACGCTGCCTTCTACAATTAGCATATTTTCCCCTGATAGACTAAGCATTTACGATACAATGAGTTATGGGTCCTCTAAATAGATCAGCAGTTGCCTGGATAAAAGGGGATAGAGGAAGTTGATTCTGTGTGCCAATAAATTGCCAAAAGGTACACTAGGTTAAGGAAATTATGTATGGGAGATTCTGGCTATAAATTTCAGTTGCATTTTCCGAGTTGAATTGCTTTATGGGCCTGTGTAAATTGCTAAGCAGAAAATAGACGTGGTGTATTAAAACTTTAGTTAACTCTATTTCCTTGGGTCTATATAGTTTTAAACTTATTTAGGACAATAGCCCATTTGTTTTATAAATCAATGTTCGTGGCAACATCTTTCAAGCTGAAAGCATTCAATCACTTTCTATTACTGAGCCTTGGAAGAAGGCAGCATTATAGCTTGCTGACAGAACATGCATCAGGATGATATTGATCTAATAAGCAGGCCAAAGGCAACTCCATGAAGGAAGAATTCCAAACTGCAAAGAGAGTTATCTGCCAGCTACAGGGCTGGTTCAAATCCCATATGTCCGGAGGTGAGTTCTTTGCTTTCTTTCTTTGTATAGGTTTTATGATTTTAGTGACAGCTATGACCATATCTTTAATTTTCAAGAGGAAGAACACTGTGGGAGCTGAGGAGCTAGTGATTATACTTGAGGCAATCTCGAGTAGCTCACTTTCTACATAGATAGGATTAATACGGAGTTTATGCATAATGATCTTAAATTGTTATGGAGTTCAAGTCTATTTTCAAACTTGTTTTCAGGGAATTATGCGGGATCCTTCAGAGACTGAACATAGGTAGGGCCTGTTGAGCATATTGGCATACTATGAATTATGATGGCATATGTCAATTTTCTCTTATGCATGACGAAAATCAAATAGTTGTGAGACAGCGTTCCTAACTGAGGTTTTTTGTTGTTGATTTTGCTTCTTTGTGCCTGCTCTGTGTCTTGGGCCTGGGGACTATCCCCAAGCTTTTTTGCTCATGACTAGCATTTTACCATTTGAGCCACATCTCCACTTTTGAATGTTTTTGGCAGTTAATAGGAAACCAAGGTCTCACAGTCTTTCCTGCCAGGCTGGCTTCCAACCACAGTTCTCAGATCTCAGTCTCTAGGATGACAGATGTAAGCCACCCTCAACCCGTTTTACTTATACAACGTTATCCTGTCACTGTGATTTCTCATCTTTCTAGAGACCGAAGAGACAAGTACATTTAATTTGTCTGGGGATTCAGAAAAGGCTACAAGCCTGAGAGTTTAAGCTAAGATTTGTTTCCACTATGATCTCATATATGGTAGCAACAAGAATATGGTAGAAGACATTTTAGGTCTTTGTGTCATCCTATCAGGATACTGATGAAAACAAAACAAAACAAAACAATAACCCTGAGAGTTAAGACCAATCACATTCAGGAGAGAATTTGCAGCCAATGGATCAGGCAATTTTAGTTTCAAAATAGAGACTGTCTTCAGAACATGGTGACAACTCACACCTGAAATCCTAGCAACTCAGGGGACTGAGACCTTAGAATCAAGGCTCAAAGCTAGACTAGGCAGGCAAATCTAAGAAAGGAGGGTATATTTTGGCCTGTCCATTCATGTATGCAATGTACCTTGGTCAGACTCACACTCTCTGTCTGCCATCCTACCAACTCTCCAAAATTTTCTCAATAAGCTTCGTTTTGCATTTTAAAACACATGCATATATGTGTGTCATTTTGATCATATTTACCCTACTTTATACTCTATCTTTCCTACTCATGTCCATACCCAGGTGGACCTGGTTTTCATGCCAGTCATTCAGTTTTTTTAAGTATACATCACTTCACACATGCAAATGCAGTCTTTTAATTAGATTGATACAAGTTTATCATCGCACTTCCTTCAGTTCCCTTGCCTTTCACTGTTCCAGAGTTTTCAGTGACTTGTGTTTTGCTACCCTGATTCACAGATGAGATTATATACTTTGTGTGTACTGGTTCTAGGGCTTGTACTCAGGGCCTGGGTACTGTCTCTTAGCTTTTCTAACTCCAGGCTGGCTATTTACAACTTGAGCCACAATTCCACTTCCAGCTTTGTGCTGCTTAATTAGAGATAAGAGTTTCTTAGATTAGTCTGTTCAGGCTGGCTTTGAACCTTGATTCTCAGGTCTCAGCCCTCTGAGTAGCTAGGATTTCAGGTGTGAGCAGTCACCAGTTTTTGAAGACAGTCTCTATTTTGAAACTAAAATTGCCTGATCCATTGCCTGCAAACTCTCCTGAGCATGATTGGTCTTAACTCTCAGGGTTATTGTTTTGTTTTGTTCTTTTTCATCAGCATCCACATAGAATGACACAAAGACCTGAACTTCTTCACCCACATCCTGTTGCATGTGTGAGTTCATAATGGAAAAAAGTTTTAAACTCTCCCACACCACAGTTAACTAAGGTATTGGTCCCAATCCATCTTTTTCAGTTGCAAGTATGACCTTGCCATAACTGCATCGCAGGTGAACTTATGTATCTTTCCACTCAAGATTCAGTGATGCATCTGGCATGGGTCAGTGAGAACACTGAACAAATTGTGGATGACTTGAAAACACAGTTTTCAAATACGTTTCTGAGGTTTCTCCAGGTTCCGTTCTGACCATGAAGAAAACGCCATCGGGATAGTGATGGAAACTTTAGTGCACTGAGTGTGCAAGTATAAGTTTTGTATAAGTACAAAACTAGTTGGCATTCAGCTAGCTTGTAGTTCCATATGCAAGGAAAAAAATAAATTGTAGGTCAGTAAAATAATAAGCAGTTTTCTTTATGTCATTGTGGTAACAGTCAATGAATACACACATTTACCAATATTTACCAGCAAGCAAGCATGAAGAAAATGAAACAACCCATAGCTGTCAGCATAATCACTATGCAAATGGCAGACCAACATCCTGACCAATGACCTAACATCTCACATCTCTCCATGCTTGTCAGTGAATAGCCACAGTCTAAGTGTCAGTCCCAGAGAAGACCCCAACATGAATAGATCTGATGTCTTTTTTCCTAGTGATAAATGTGTTTGATAAAGATATCAAGAAAAAGGAATTTGTTATTAAAGTCATGATTAGTTATTAAAATGGCAGCAAAGTAATGAAGAATAAGAAACCTCAAGGGATCTTTGAATGGAATGTGTAAGAAATGGAGACAGTAGCTGACTGAAGAACTGTTTACTTGACTCCATTGAGAGACCCCCTCATGCTGCTCGAAGACCTCACTGAAGATAAAGCTATGCCTGACAAAAGTGTGGCTGTAGGTGTGATGAACAGGATAAAATGTTCCCAAAAAGCAAAACAAGCAAATAAAGAAATTTTTCACAGTAAGAAAATTCTTAGGGATATTACACATCATTGAAAACCCAAAGGCTGTTGGAAATGCATCCAAATTTAGAAAGGAATATGACAGTTTGCCAAGACACCAAAAAGCAATTTCTTCATATTTTGTATCATGCTGCGGAAGAAGGCAAGCCTGTCCAAACTATTCCTAAAAGAATGGTTAATTCTGAATATTTCGAACATGCTCAATTATGGCGTACTAATAAGTATTATTCTTACCATATGTTCTTCTTTGAAATTTCTCTATGTAACAGTGAAAGCATTTTGAATGTTTTGACAAAGATTTTTGAAGGTAGTCGGGCAATAATAACCTTTTCTTATTTGTTCCAGAGATTCTTTCACACGGTCTTTAGCTTGTGGTAGGCGTTTTGTAAATCTTACAGTATTATGTAAAATAATGATGGCTGGCTGTCTGGATGATTAGAAATGTGAATACATGGATGGATGTGTAGATGGATGGATGGATGCACAGAAGTATGGATTGTTAGAAATAAGGGGATCGATAAAAGGATGCATAGGTGGAGAGGTGAATGATGCATGGTTACATAGACAGACACACAGATACAAAAATAGATGATAAATGATGTTATATTGGGGTCAGAGGCATGGCTCAGGTAGTAGGGTGCCTACCAATGAGTGGAAAGCAAGTTCCTGTTCAAGTCCTGTTGTAGACTAAAGAGAAAAATAATGTTATACTGTTTATAACTTCCCTTAAACTAAAGCAAAATTTAAGTCTTAAATATTACTTATTTTGGCCTCAAGCAAATAGAATAAAGGTAGGATCCCAACAATGTATATCCAATATATGGACCACCTTCTAAGGAAAGTTTCTCTCTCTAATTTCCCAGTAGGTGAGCAGATCCTGTCTTAAGAGTCTATGAAGAGCTCAAATAGTCTTTAAAAAGACTAAGTCATTGGGGCTGGGAAGGTGGCTCAGTGGTAGAGTGCTTGCCTTGCATGCTCGAGGCCCTTGGTTCAATCCCTCAGCACCATATAAGCAAAAAGAAAAAAGCCGGAAGTGGTGCTGTGGCTCAAGTGGTAGAGCGCTAGCCTTGAGCTGAAGAGCTCAGGGCCCCACGACCGGACCCAAAAAACAAAAACAAAACAAAACAAAAAAAAGACTAAGTCACGGCCCAACAAAATAAGTACCAGGAAATGAGTATTAGCAAGAGGAGAGGGTGGGACCAAAGGGACAGAGTTAGAAGAATGAAGGAAGCAAGAATTCATTGTATACACTACAGAATTGAGAAATACAAGGAAAGAGGTGGGTTGAAGGGAATGAAAATGTTGAAGGGGCGACACAGATTTAGATGCATGGAATACATAAACTACTTTTTAAAATGGCACAAAATTCAATATATAACCTAAACATAAGAAAGGTGAGGGAAAGGACAGGTTAGGAAGGGTGGGTTTGAAAGTTGAAAAGGGAGCTATGGATCCAGATGCACTGTATCCATCACCTGATTTTTGTGAATGGCAACTCCTTTGTATACCTGTGTACAAATCTTTAAAGTTAATAAAAATATTTTGTACAAAGACTATTTTTATACCTATCGTATGCTTAGTGAGTGCTTAACAACAATCTCTTTGATAATATCCTGAAGAGCTAGCAGAGAAGTCTGCCATTTGTGTTCCGATTCAGTTCATCTTAGGAGAAACTGAATTTTAAACTATGTTGCTAAGAGTTTCCTGTTGGTTAAACTGTGTGACAAGAATTCATGCATATTGAAGCCATGCAATGCAAGACTGACTGTATTTGTATGTGTGCTATTTGTGTATGCATGCATGTCTTCGTGTGCATGTATGTGATTAAATGTGGGATTCCTATGGCTTTTTTGTTGTTCCTTTTTATGTTACAAGGTGCTTTCTAGAAACAGGGTATGGCCATTTGAATTTGTTATTAACTCCTTAGAATCTACAATCAATCACAGGCTGTTGGGCTATTTTTTTCCTTCAGGGCTCTGCATCCCCCAGGATAAAGACTGGTCTCTCCCAATGTGTATGTTCCTTGCTGCTGTGTGTATTTTCCTGCTTTCCCAGGGGCTTCATCTGATGTCCCTCTCTCAGGGTTGGCTGTGGCTATTTGCTCATCCTGGGAGGAGATGACTTATTTTTGACCTATGTTTGCCTATAGTCTGGGTGTCTTTTCCCTTCTTGCCATCCTGTAGTGTCCCAAGGCTAGCATCTGGGGGCTGAATGTTTTCCTGCTGTTTAGAGGGACTTGTCACACCTCCTACAGTGCTCACAAGGGAAGATAAAGCTGTTCCCAAATCCTGCAGGTAATGAAAGGTAGATTCTGGAAGTTGTATAGTCATTTAGCCTACAAAATGCATTCATTTAAAAAAAAATCCTCTCATAATGAAAGAAAGCATTTGCATTACACAAGCAGCACATGGTCCCAGAGTCTTGCTTCTTCTCAATGTGAAATAAAATTAAAGCCAGTGAGCCAATTAAGAACAAACAATCTGAATATGTACTGTCATCACACTATTCTCTCCTGACAGTTTCTGTTTATCCTGTTCAACATCTTTCAGATATTTATTATCCACCATCAATGCAAAAATCCTCTGGCCAGTCTCTAAATGCCAGGATTTTAAATGCCTGTCAAGAATGAATTGGTATCTTATTTTTATAAGGACACTTTGTAATGCAAAAGGGCAAAATAGCATACTCTCTTCGGAAATATGTGGTGAGAGGCTAAACCAATATCCTTTTTTTTTCTTTTTAAAGATAGATAACATCTCTCTGCACAAAGAAATTGAGGAGCTGCTGCCTCCTTCCAAGCTACCTTTCCAAACATTTAATAAGAGCTATCTTATCCAAGAGAGTAAAAGGCAAATACCAGCTGCCTCCTAAGGAAGGGGCAAAGAAAAGCCAAGGAGGGCCTCCTGCTGCCAGCTTTTCAAGTACCTAGTTGTTAGCCTCACCCCAGAAAGGCAGTCTGTTTTTGAACATTTACAGTATATACAGCACTACAGAAGAGCCCAATTCTGACCTTCAGTCTTCAAACTCGCGTATCTTAGAAACTCCCCTCCAAGCAATAGCTGCAATCTTCAAGTAGGCAGCCACTCAGTGCAGATAGACTCTCAAGATTTAGACCAGCTTGATGCCAGTGGCTCACAGCTGTAATCCTAACTACTCAGGAAGCTGAGATCTTAGAATGATATTTCAAAGACAGCCCAGGCAGGAAAGTCATTGAGATTCATAGCTTCAATTACCACCAAAAAGCTGGAAGTAGAGCTGTGGCTCAGGGAGGTAGAGTGCTAGCCATGAATAAAAGTTCAGGGACAGGGCCCAGGCCCTGTACTCAAGCCCAAGCACAGACACCAAGAAAAGAAAAGAAAAAACAAAAAAACAATTTTTGAGCCATACTTGCAGGGCTGACTAGGGGCAGCTAACTTGGGCCTCAGGACCAACAGACCTAAGGGATGTGGAACAGCTCAGAAAAACTTGAGCTAGAGTGGAAAAACCAAATTTGAACCAACGTTAGGTCTACAGGAGATAGCCAGCACTACTGGACGGAGGGAGCTTGATTAAGGGAAAGCAAGGTTCAGTTTCACCAGCTTTTGTCGGTCTCACAAGTTCTCAAAGGACCTTCAAAGGAGGCGAAGCTAATTTGTACAAGAGGGACCAGATTAGACAACTCTGATTTTTTTTTCCTTCCAAGGTAAAGTAAGCATAGTAAGTAAGTAACCAAATGAACATTTTACAATGGTCTGCATAACAGGAAAGGAGCCAAACTCTGGTGGCTCATAACTGTATTCATAACTACACAAGAAGGCTGAGATCTGAGGATTGAGGTTTAAAGCCAGCCAGGGCAGGAAAGTCATGGACATCCTCATCTCCAATTAACCAGCAAAAAGCCAGAAGTGGGGCTGTGGCTCAAGTGGTAAGGGTACAAGCCTGGAGCCCAAAAGTTTAGGGCTGGTGCTCAGCCCTTGAGTTGAAGCTCCAGGACTGGCAGCAAAAACCAAAACAAAACAAACAAGCAACCAAAATCAAGAAATGTACAATTTTATTATAAATTCTAGAAGGGAACATAGATGGTTAGTAGAAAATAGAGACATTCATCTGAAGAGGCCTCCCGTGAGTTGGTCTGATAATTGATTGATTGTTGTGATTGCTTCTGGCTCTTGGACCTGCCAGGGCATCTTGGAGATGAGGCAGAGGTATGAGCTTGAGCAGCTTCTCTAATTTGACAGAGGTATCCCTCCCACTGTCTGCATCTTATCCACCCTGGAAGAGAGAAGGAAGTGAGACCACCAATTTTGTGGAGTGTTTCTAAAGGAATTAAAACAAGTCTGCCACTGAAATAGGCTTGGCAGCCCCCACAATTTCAGGGACTGTGACAAGTGATTGTTAATTTTGACAATGCTGCCTGTTTGTAGAGCTCATTTATTCTTAGCACAGTTATTCATCTCACTATCTTGGTTTTGTTCTTTTCTTTTTTAAATTAATTGAGAATCAGGATCTGTACCAAATACATTTAAGTAGAAAATCACATTCCCACACGAAACAAACAAACAAAGGCTAGTGGCTGGGCATGTAACGCATTGGTAGAGCAGTTATTTGATATGATAGACACCCTGGATGCTATCTCCAACATCGGCACCACAATACATAGATGCATGTATACATGTGCATATATATATGTATATGTATATATATATGTATATATATATATGCACATGTATTCATATGCACACATATATCCATGTATGCACATATATTTGTGTATATATGTATCTATGTATGCCTATGGGATCAACATGATCATGGCTGTTTTGAGTAGCAGGATAATATTTGTTTTTTTGTAATACATGAACTCATATCCAGGGCATACATAAATGAATACAAGTATAATGCAAAATACTGTCCTTAAAATATTATTTGGGACTGGGAAGGTGGCTCATTGGTAGAGTGCTTGCTTTGCATGCATGAGGTCCTGGGTTCCATTCCTCAGCACTACATAAGCAGAAAAAGCCAGAAATGGCACTATGGCTCAAGTGGTAGAGAGCTAGCCTTGAGCTGAAGAGCTAAGGGACAGCGCCCAGACCCAGAGTTCAGGTCCCACGACCCATAAAAAAACAAAAAAACAAAAATAAACACATTATTTGGTCAAATCCATGAAGTTAATTCTCAAAAGAGAAAATATACATGACTAATGTGAAACCTCAAGTTCCATTTTCCCATTCTTGTGATAGCCCTTCCTTGATTTTAGCCACTCAGCCTGCTAAACAGGAAGTGAGATCACCGAGACACCTCTGAGACATGGTACAAATGCCTGCATGCACTCAGCCTGGAGCAGAGAGCTCCTCTGCAATGTCTCTGCACCTGAACATCTGGCGGGAAGAAAAGCCCGAATGAGCAATTTTTCCTGGGGAAGTCACAGGGATTCCCAGAAAAAAAGTACTATGTAAACTAGAGCTGAAAGACTGAAGACAAGCATTTACACAATCTACACACACAACTATGAATGTGCATATACATAACAATGTAATGTAAGTTATGTAGATGTGTAATATCTGTGTCTGTTTAGTGTAAAATATTTATTTTATGTGAATTTTGTATTTGTTATATATGTATTATATATTGTATATTTTTGTACATATTATTTATATATCTATAATATATTATATTATGTATATATTATATGTATATATTGTATATACATATATGCATATATTATACATATATTATATATGTTATATTATACTATATATTATATATTATACATATTATTTATATATTTTATGTTATATCATGTTATTATATATTATGTTTATATATTATATATTATATAATATGTTTATATGTATAATATATCATATTACATTATATATTATATATAATATATAGTATATTATGCTATTTACAAACACATATATGTGCATATGTATATGTAATTATATATACATATATACATATATATATTTATATATGCAGGAAATGAGTGTGATCAAAAGGAGCTTGTTATTTTGATTGTGCTTTGATTCCACAGATACCCTTGATCATGTGGTAATTTCCCTTCCCTGCTCTTAAATGGGGGGGGTCACCTGTTTGTAGGACACTTTGAGTAGCTTATTTATCTCTTCCCAGGGTGTTCCTTTTCTTATTTATAAGTAGTCTAACAATAAGATCCCTGGAGTGTTTGATCTTAGAATATCTACAGGCCTAAATATACTCATATCACTCAAAGAAGTTGTTTGAATGATTTGATGTTCTTATTCTGTTTCTTTGAATCAAGTTGCTTTTGATACTTGCCTTTTAGGTAATACAACTTGATGTGCTCAAGGTTTACAAAGGATTTTTTTGTGGCATTGGTTTGAAAATCATATATCTTATTACTTAAAGTCATGGGAAATTGAATGAATGAGCTCCTATGAATGAATGAGCTCCATTCCTATGGGATGGGGTTTGAAACATCTATTGAATATATTTAAAATAAAAACTCCATGCAACAAAACAAATTATGTAGCTGATGCTGAGGAAACTAATAAAATTAAATTTCTATTATGAAGTCTCATAAATTATAATATATCTTAATGTTTGCCCTTTTCAAGAACAAAAGTTGAGTGAGACAGATATAAATCTTTCACTTGTAAATCTGCTTCTATGTTTTCATTAGTTTATGGATTTTTTTTGTTACTATTTTTTTGTGGTGTAAAGATTGAATCAAGGCTCTTACATATTCCAGGCAAGTGCTTTCTGACAACCAAAAGACCATCACATTTGTTATTTGTATTTTGTTTTTGGAACAGGGTCTTCGTAAGTTTGCTTGGGCTTTTCTCGAATTTGTGGTCCACCTTCTCCCCGCCCCAACTCGCATACTAAATAGTTGAGGTTGCAGGTATGTGCCACTGTGCCCAGTCTCAGAAGATATTTATAAATGCATCATACATCTATCTCAGAGAAGCAATTCAAAGAACATACTTAAAAAGAAAGAAGTCAGACAAAGGGTGATGGTGATTATCATTCCTCAGAAAGTTGTTAAAATTAAAATTCCTTTTTAAAAATGATTTCAAAGACATCAATACTGAGCCATGATTTTTTTTTTGGGGGGGGGCAGGCAATTTCAAAGCCATGGTAGAAATGAACTTGCATTCAGGGACGTGCTTAGTAATTGTAGGAACGTAGAATTTAGGGCCATTTCTGTGCTAGTTGTTTTGTGTGTGTGTGTGTGTGTGTGTGTTTTAATTGCTGGGACAAAATGCCTAGCAGAAACGACTTGAGGAAGGAAGGACTGAATGATTGGCACTCACTGTTGCCTTAGGAAGTAAAGTTTGAGTTGGGCTCAGTGTTGCCTTCATTGATTCTGGGCTTCTTTCAAAGCAGCCTTTCAGCGAGAGGAGACTCTGTGGCACAAGCTGCCCACTTCAATGGCCAGCAAAGGAAAGAAAGAAGGATGAGGGCCAGGAGCTACCTTCCAAATGATCTTTGTCCACTAGACTCCATTTCCAAAGTTTCTAGAATGTCTACAAGATACCACTACTAGCTGAGGACCAAGCTTTCAGCCTTGCTCCTATGGGGGATAGTTCATGTTCAAACTGTAACTTTATGAGCCATTACAGCCCTGTGAACAGTTACAGAAAAGAAAAGATGTCATTGCCATGGTATTTTTTGTTATTTTGCTAAGAATATCTTTGTGATGATGCCTACATATGTTAAAAAAATCATTGCTTTTTTTCTTTATCATGTAACATCACATAGATTGAGGGATTGTCTGTAACTTGAGTATAGTTGATATTAGTGTATTTAAGTAGTTGTACATCCAAAGAGTAGCATTTCTCAAGTCTGCCAACTTTGGGGTGAGGAAGTTAGTGTATTTCCATTATATAGTGTATAAGTGCATGATGCTAGGTGAAATTTGTTAGAGATTAATATAGCATCATGAGATACATTTATGTGTGAAGTTGACAACCAGAGGCCTTTTGATGGTTACTTGTGGTTGTCAACTTGACTGTATTGAGATGCCTACAGGATCAGTTAAGCACACTTCTAGGTGTGTCTGTGAAAGCCTTTCCTGAGACAATGAGAACAAATGAGAAAGAAAGACCCATCCCCAAAGTGGATGAAACCATCCCGTAGCCCATAGGCTCTGCTGGAATGAATGGAGTGGAGTGGGAATACATG
Organism: Dipodomys spectabilis; assembly: GCF_019054845.1. Classification (NCBI taxonomy): domain Eukaryota; kingdom Metazoa; phylum Chordata; class Mammalia; order Rodentia; family Heteromyidae; genus Dipodomys; species Dipodomys spectabilis. The sequence goes on along the minus strand of NW_024870813.1, from coordinate 4,957,502 downwards.
GAGTGCTTGTGTGCAAACCCCATTTTACCTGAGTGCCTGCATCCTTTGCTGCTACCATTGTAGTCTGATGATTGCACAACAGATTCCAGTCTCTTCAGTTGTTGAAGCTAGAGTCACACCAGAGACTGTCTAGGAAGCTTCCAGGCCTTCTGACTCAGACTAAGGCTACATCATTGTGCTTCAGCTTTGGTCTGAGGCCTCCAGCATCTTGGACTGATCAGCTTCTGGGTTCTCTGACTGTCCAGTCTACTGAGGGCCATTATTGGACTATCTAGCCTCTCTTGGTGTAGCTAGTCCAATAATTCTCCATTTATTATTACATGTGATAATTATAAAATTACTATGAAACAACAATTTTCCTGACATATGAATCTCCTTTTATAATTGTATATGTATATATGTGTAAATATACATTTATTTATTTATCTCTATTGAACCCTATATAATACAGGTAAAAGCAGGTGTTTTTATTTGCTTATTTTGAAGTTTTGCTCAGGCATGCCCTGAAGACACAGACAAAACAACTTAGTGTTTATGAATGAATAAGATCTCATACTTTGGCCTCTTAAAACACATCTACTGTAAAGAATTACAAAGGAGAGGGTAACAATGCTCACTAGGAAATATACTAATTACTTCACTCATGTAACTGTAACTCCTCTGTACAGTATCTTTACAATAAAAAATTGCTTTTCTCAGTTGCTTTTCTCCTTGTCTTTCCATGAACCAGACACAAATTTTGAAGGGAAAACTTCTTTCATCATGGCTACCCTAAAGCTTGTTATCTGTATCCTCTCCTCAGTAATGTATCAGGTATTCATCAGCATCCAGGACACACTTCAATGATGTCTGTGTGTCTGTGATCGATTGTGTGTCCCTACTTACAGCACTGCTGAACTTATTGCATTGACAACAGCTCAGTGAGTGTGTTGGGGCTTGGCTACAAACTTTCTTTCCCTTTATTTTTGCCTGCCACTTTTGCTTTTGCTTTTGGCAGCAATGGAAGGTAGACTGTATTTCAATAACTGAGTTTTTAACTGCTATCCAGATAGCAAGCTCCAAGTGAGTTTTGCCCACCTCTGATGTTTCAATGGAAAGGAACTAAAATGATCTTTGGCACAAAAATATTTCCCCAGGTTGAAGTCAAGAATGTGGAATGTGGCCAGTGCCTAAAGCTTCACAAGCCATACCTGGGTTTGAAACCCAAGATCACACATAAGGAAGTGTGTGGGCTAGGTAATTAATTTCAAAGCACTTTCCCTGAGACTTCATGAGAACATGCACTTAATGATGAAATATTGACCCTGTTTTCTCCATGAAACTATTCATCCGTCACTGAAACCTTGTGCATCTTTTCTGTCTTTTCTGGAATGGCCTCCAGATTGTCAGGGTTATTTTTTCAACAGTGGAAAGTTCACACTTCTCCCATCATCCAGAAAGAAAAAACCTGCCCTTTAGCCAACATTTTATGTCATTTAGTTATTTGCAAGAGCTATTAATTGCCAGCATCCTTTCCACATCCTCATTAGAAGTAACAAGATTCCACTATAATTTATAGATTATGTGTCAACTCTCCCCTCTTGGCTTGGAAAGGGCAACCATATTTCAAAATCACTTTTGAGTCTTGGAATTTAAACAATTTTCCAAAATGACATCTATTTTAATACACATGATTGAAAACATAGGCTTGTGATCTAAAAAAAATAAATGTAGTTTGAAAGGAAAAACAGCAGCCTTTAAGCTTTCACATGATTCTTGCCCCTGGGAATGTTTTTGAGACAGAAATGATTTAAGAGGGTCAGCCTTCTTTGCAAGTCCTTGCATGTACTTACACAGAAGAGGAGGAGAACTGCTGGGAGGGGCCCAGATATCTTTCATAGCCCTGCTTTCTAGACTCAATGTGTGTGTGTGTGTGTGTGTGTGTGTGTGTGTGTGTGTGTGTGTATGTGTGTTCATGCATGTGCACATGTGTGCATATGTGTATACCTGCCAGTACAGGAATTTGAACTCAGGGTTATACTCTCTGACTTGGCATTTTCACTCAAGCCTGGTACGCTACCACTTGAGTCATAGTTCCACATGATTCAGGCTCATTTCTTCTTATTATTAGCAATAAGATTTTAGTATTCATTTATTCATTAGCAGTATGACCAGAGAGACCAGGACAGCTCTCTTAAGGCCTTAGTTCCCCCTTCCATAAAATAGGGATGATAAAATGTATCTTTTAGGATTTTAAAGGTTACTAATTTTATGACAAAATGACTTTGTATGCTTTCATGAGCTGAGGTTTGCTGAACTAATTTATATGGTTCAAGTTTTGTCTGTTAGTGAAGAATTACATTAATTTCTAAGATGTTACCCATTAATGTTTTAGATTATGCTTTCTGATCTTTTAGGGTTTTCCCCCTTTCTTTTTATTTTTTTTTTTTTTTGTTTTTCAGGTTCTTTTTTTAAAATTAAGTTTTTTATTGTGAAAATACTGTACAAAGGGGTTACAGTTACATGAGCAAGGTAATGAGTACATTTCTTATCCAGCATTGTTGCTTGATCCTTTTTTTTCTCCTATCATCCCTTCCCTCCTACCTCCTCAGCTATACCCACCCCCCCGTCACCCATCACCCCCCACCCCACCCCCTGCCTAAATTGTAAAGTTCATTTTTTGACATAGCATCTTGTACATCTCATTGTTGCAATGGATCGATCTGTATCCCTATTTAAACAATTTGTTTTTTTCTCCCCTCCCCAAATTATAATCCCCCTTTCTATATATGCATCACAATTGGGAAGAAGGGAATAAATCTGTCATATACATGGTTACTCTAAGTATACAGGAAGAAAATTTGCTTCATTCAAATTTACCTGCTGTGTGTCTCACATTGGGAAGGAAATGTTCCTGTGTTCTCAGGTTTGGCTTGGTGCTATGTTATTCCAAACAGCCCATGGGAAGAGGCCAGGGTAAAATGGAGTTATTCAGTCCTTACTCTGTGCTGCACACTATTAGGTGCTAATATAACCTCTATATTATTTGTATCCAGTTGTACAGCCAGGACATCTGAGCTCAAACCTGACAAAAAAAAAAAAACCATGCAACCAAACAGAGAGGATTCAGTTCAGATTCACACTGTCCTTGTTCTCTTCATCATTCTCTCATACCATAGTTGCTGAATGAGTGACTGGACAAATGGATAAATTAATAAATGTTAAATAGAAATGAATTTTATTACAGGAAAGCTCTCATGCTATAGAATGATGTTCAGAGACAGTTCTTTCTGAATGTAAGGAATTTGTTATATTGAAGGTGTGGATGCCATTGGGTATAAATGGTAATGATCACAATTAATTTAATCAGATCCAAGTTAATAGATTGTAACAAGCATGATTGTAGGAAGAGGTCATAATTTTTATATACTGTATCATTATCCTTATGTAAGCTCAGTAAGATTCTGAGCTATTCCTTGTTGATCTGCCTGTGTCATGCTTGGGTGTAGGTTTTGGTACAGATAAGGCATTTCATAAAGATCTGAGGTGGGAAAATGCATGTCTTTTTTTTTTTTAACCCATTCACGATAAGTTAACTTAAGTACCTGCTTAAGTAAAAGTGTAAGTACCTGCTGTACTGAGTCAAGGCTAAGTCACAAGCGTACGGTACCTCTGACTTAGTTAAGAACAATCTCTGCTCTCATGATAATTAAAACCAAAGGATGATCTTCCACAAGGGAAATTGTGATGTGCCTGTATTTATAATTGAGAATTTATGGAAAACTCTGCAGACCGGACACCCTGTAAAGTTTAAGCTAGGCAGTGCAGTGAGGAATTATTCCATGCACAGAACTTCAAAGCTTGGCAAGTAACTAATTCTATGCCAGGTTTTATTTATATTGGAACATTGAGAGTCTCAAGGTTAAACAAATGATATGGGGAAATTGTGGTTATACCATGGAGTAGAGGACATTTTTATGTCAAAAAGACACATTTAGCCATTTTTTTCAATCCCAACACCCCAAAGGTTTAATGTTAGAAGGAAAATTTTCATATTAAGTTAATAAGATGTTCAATTACTGCAATAATTATATCCAAATTAAAGCATTTGCCAATTAGATAAGGCTTCTATTTACACTGAGTAACATTTCATTAAACATATATTAAAGAAATAGAAGATTGGAAATTTGTTTAATAATGGCACTGCAAGCATCCAGGGACTGAAAGAAACCAGTAATATTGTGGACAATATTTATGTTTGAAAAGTATTTATAAATACTAAATCAGTACTCCATTAGGAACACAGGAGGTCATGTTTTCACTGGAGAGTGAAAAAGAGTAAACCAGGGCCTCAGTATTCTAAGAGGTGCTATGTGGCTGAACCCAGTTGGTCAAAAAAAAAAAAAGAGTCAAACTTTCTTTGTGGAAAATTAGCAACAAAAATGTGTGGCTTCCATTACCTTTGGATTGCTTACCTGGGACATTATCAGACAAAATATAACCTTCTTTACTTTGCCTTTTTTTCTACTAATTATTATTATTCATACCCAAAGGAGTATGAAACAATTGTTTTGCTTTGCTTGTGATTTTGTGATCCATGATTTTAAGGTAAGGACAGGCAATGCCTTTGGGATCACTCACACCATTGTATTTGGAGGTTGGACCACTGTGCTCTGCAGGCTTGATTGGGCTTTTCATTCAAGGGTTCTTGGTTGCACGGATTGGCAGTTGAGGAAAGTCTTCAGTTTGCAACTCAGCTGGAACTGTCAGCTCAAATACCTACACCTGGTCTCTTCAGCATAGCAATCATGAAATAGTCTTCTATGGCTTCTGACTCTTACCCAAGACAGAACTCAGGAAAATGAGGAAGATTCTGAAGCCGCCAGACCAGCTCTGGGAATCCCTCGGGCTCCTATCCCCTTCCTTCACATTGCATCAGTCAGTCTCAGCCCATATAGGCCCAAAGGGAGAGGACATCATCTCCTTCTGACAATAATGCTTAACAGCAACAACAAAAATGCTTACTTATAAACATCCAACCATTCTCATCTTTAACCAAAATAACCTAGTATTTGGTTTAAATGTTTTGAAGTTAAAAACTCATCTAATAATTAATTGGTCTCCCTCATTCTTTCACTAAATTCTCTCACTAAAGATTTCCACTATTTGTCTTTGCATCTACTGGTAAGAAGAATTGGTGGTATAATATATTTCATCAGGTTGAAGTAATCATTCATTTTAGGGATATAGCATTATTTTGTGTACCTGTGGAAAAAAATTCACATGAAATTAGTTGTGACACTAATGAAATTATTTATGACACTAATTCTAGAGTGCACACATAACCAAGAATTTCTGAGTCTTTAGAAGTTCTATAAGCTTTCTCTTGATATACAAACCACATAAATCCATTTGTAGTTAGAATTTAGTTGATTTAGCATATTTATGAGGTCCATGGAAAACAAACAAACAAACAAAAGAAACAAGGGACTGGTCTATCCCATCTCAGTGGGTAAAGCTGGCCCTGGTGATATGTTCCTGTCATCTCAATGGGAAGCTAAAAATAGGCAGATGGTGCATATTTTGGACACATACCCAAGAAGGAAGCAAGACTCTGTCTCAAAATTAACTGGAAATTAGAAGTATGGCTTGGCAGTAGTGTGCCTGTTTACCAAGCCAAAAAGCCCTGGGTTCAAGTCCTTTCCTTAGTAATATATCGGTTGATAGAACAAACAAAATGGCTTCCATTATCCATGTTGTTAATACCATAATAACATTATGAACACACATCAGTCTGTAGTGCCTGAAAAACTGGATTCAAGTGGGAAAACATGGAAAGAATTAACCTAAATAATGTATCTGATGCATAGATGATAAGAAGTCATACATCCAGCGATGATTCTAGTATTCTTACATTGAGTAGGCTATTTCAAATTCTTTAATAGTGAGCTTTTTATCTTTTATTTTATTTCACTCTTTTTTTTTTATTATCTTTAAGTAGTTGTACAAAGGAGTTTGGATTCAACATGCCAATTTATGGGTCCAGTGAATCCTTTTGAATCATGTTTTTATTATCTGTAAGTATGTACAAAGGAGTTACCATTAAACAAACCAGTTTATAAGTACAATGCATCCGATTGATGGGACACTTTTCATTAGTTTCCCCATCCCTCCCAATCCAACTCTTCACTTCAGTTTCCTAGTTTCATATTATGACTACATTCTCCCCTTTTCTCTCTTCATTCATCTACTCCTCTCCCTGCCTTCACCTCCATGCCATATATACCTTTCAAGTGCCAGTTTCCTGGTATTAATTTTGTTAGATTTTGAGTTTTGTTTCTTTAAGTGATTATACCACTTGAATTCTCCCCTGCAAACACTTTGTTTAATACATGTGTATCCACTTGCATACTACTCTATGTTCACGTACACATAAATTAGTTGTAGTTTTCACAGATGAGAGAAAATAGGCATCCTTTGTCCTTCTGGGCCTGACTTATTTCACCTAACATAATTTTTTTCCAACTCCATCCATTTCTTTTCAAATGATGTGATATCTTTCTTCCTAATGATTGAATAAAATTCTGTTGTGTATATATAGCACAATTTCTTGATCCATTTGTCTGTTGAGGGACATCTGGGCTGCTTCTGTACTTTGGCAAAAGGTCTTTCATTCTGTGGTCCTGGGGCTTGAACTCTGGGCTTGAGTGCTGTCCCTGTGCTCTTCAGCTCAAGGCAAGTGCTCTACCACTTGAGCCACAGAGCCACTTCCAGGTCTTTCATTCTGTAAGCTGTATCTTTTAGTATTTTTTACAAAGGGGTTTCAATTCAACATGTCAATTTATAGGTACAATACATCTTGATCAGTGTCACCCCTTCCATCATTCTTTTCCATTTTTTCCCAACCTCAGCCACCCCCTCAAATCATCTGGTACCATTTTCACATATGTACAATGAGTATGATGACTGTATTCACTCACCAATAGTGAGATTTTTTTTAATGTAAGTTCTTTTAGTTAACATATAGTTGCATGCAGTTTCAAGACATTTGTGTGTGTGTGTGCGTGTGTGTGTGTGTGTGTTGGTGTGCACGCGTGCGTGCATGTGCATTGTCCCAGAGAATTTTGCTCAAGGCTAGCACCACTGAGCCACAGCTCCACTTTCAGTTTTTTTTTGATAGTTACCTGGAGATAAGAGTCTCACAAGCTGTCCTGTTCAGGCTGGCTTTGAACCATGATCGCCATATCTCAGCCTCCTGAGTAGCTATGATTACAGATGTGAGCCACCAGCATCCACTCAAAACATTTACATGCATCTATTGCATTTGATCATATTTTCCCTCTCTATTACTTCTTTTATCCTCCATTCTTTTCTTCCATTTCCACCTCCCTAATAATCCCTGTTTGGCTTTCATGATCTTTTGTTTTCCTCTAGCTTCCATGAATGAGCAAATCTCAGGGTAAGTATCTTTTTAGGATGAGTGTATTTCAATAGTGAGCTTTAAAAGAAAAATGGCAAGGTGGTAAATCTCACAATTCAAGTAGACTATGTGACCTGAATGCACACACAATCATTTCTGGAAATCAAGAATAGGTTTTAAGTTAGGCAACTGAGAGCTAGTCTTTTGAGGTCTTGGATGGTTTGTGTACATAGGCAGAGAGGCTGTAGGGTCATTTCCAACTGTGGGAGACATTGCTGTTGTTCTGATATCCACATGCCTAGGTGTGCAGATGAGCTGATTCCCCAGGTAGGAGAGGAGAGACAATGATATTCCCTCATATGCCCCTGACTGCTTTTACCAAATGAAACCAACCCATTCCTTTTAACCTACAATTAAAGCAAGCTCTTGTTGTGAAAAAGAGAGGCTAGTAAATGTATGATCAAAATACAGTTAGCATTATAGCATAAGTAAGGTTCAAACTAAGGACCTTCGGATAAGTTTCTGAGTTTCTATGGATCTCCAACATCAAGATCAACAATGACAAATTTCAAACCCAGACTTTGGAATCTGGGTACCTCTTATCAGGATATGGTGGTAGTTCTCTCAGTCTCAGAAATAAGGAGCATTTCCTCTGAGTTCTAAGTGAGTAACTGGGATAGATTCCATCACCAGATTGTAAGATGCTCTAGGACAAAAAAAGGCTATTTGTCTTTGCATCCTTGAGTTGTGACTATTATTGAGCTGAGTATTTGGTTAACAGAGTATAAGAAATCAAAGGAAGAGCATTAATATTCCTGTTAAGTTCATATCACATAGCTCTTTTGCAGCATTACATTATATAAGTGTCTACCATACCGAATTTTTTAGTGATTTCCCTTAATTTGCATTCAAATAGAAGAAAAGAGAGGGAAATACACAAGCAGGAGTCTTAGAATTATGCTACATAAAATTATTAGGCAATTCAGAAAATTATTAGTGACAAGCTATCCATAATACATGAAAATAATTTTGATTTTTGACATAAACTGCTTAACATGAGAACGATTGTAGGGAGACTACACTATTAATTTGTCCTTTTAATTATTCAAACACATTTGAATTTGCTTTAAAGAAAATAATATCTCTATAAATTTAAATCACTCCAGTCAAGAAGATACATGTTTGGCTCTGTTGTAAAGTTCATTTTGTAAGGCTTATTGTGAATGGTAAAATTATTAGAACGAATCTAATGCTGGTGGCTCATGGCAGTAATCCTAGTTATTCAGAAGGCTGAGAAATGAGCATCAGGGTTCAAAGCCAGCCTGGGAAGGAATGTCCATGAGACCTTTATCTCCAGTTAACCACCAAAAATCTGAAAGAAGAGTTGTGGCTCAAGTGGAGGAGTATTAACCTTGAGTTAAAAGCTCAGATAGTATTCAGGCCCTTAGTTCAAGCCCTAGGACAAGCACAAAATAATAATTGTTACAACAAAAAATAATTGTTACAAGAAAAAAAATTTAATCATACCTTGTTTAAACCAGTAATAATTTTTAGGTAACTATCAGGCTTATTTTTTTTAATTGTGAGAATACCGTACAGAGGAGTTACAATTCCATGGACAACATAACGAGTACATTTCTGATCAAGCATTGTTGCCTCCTCTTTGTTTCCCCTTCCCATCCCTTCCCATACTCCCCCCATCCCCACCTGATCCTCCCCCACCCCCCACCAAAGTTGTAAAGTTTGTTTTTCAACATAACGACTTGTACATCTCATTGTTGCAATGGGTCCATCTGTATCCCTAGTTAAACTATTTGTTTTTGCCCTTCCCCTCCACAAATTATACCAGCATCAAATACAGTGATCTTATCTGAACTACAGAAATACACTTAATTTATTTTTGGTGAGCGCATTCTTCATTTAGATATTGTCAATAAAAGGATAAATATATAATGAATATGCTTCTTCACAGTTTTGACTATAACTGACTTCCTACAAACCTTGGGCTTAAGAAATTCAATATATAATCGATAAATGTCTCGAAGGGTCCAAAGTATCCACATTCACGGTGGAGGCCAGTGAATTTATATTGATCTATTATGAATCAGTGTTCAAGAATATTATAGAGACTGTAAACACACCATTCAGGAAAATGCTCAAAAGCTTTTTTTCAATTGTTATTTCTTAAATTATTGTTTTATTATCTTTAAGTAGTTGGACAAATGCTTTATTATGGTGTATGTAGTTGACCTATTTTTGGATGCCTGTCCTTAGATTCCCACATACAGAGCTGTCAGTTCTTTCACACCTGTCTATACCATGTGATTCTCCACCCTCCAGAATAACAGCAATGTCACATGATTAAATACATTCATCTTTTTCTAGTAATTTTTCCTCTGAGAACAAAATTTTGCTGTCCATCTATAGAGAGTACCAATCTGTGAGTGTTGGCAGACAGGTAACTTAACACAACTGTGTGGGAAGTTTTCCAGAAAGTGAAGAAAGAAAGGAAGGGAGGCAGTAAAGACCAGGTAGGAACCCAGGAAGAGTGGACAGGTCATGCTCTATCTCTTCCTTCAGTCTTGACTGATCAGACACTTTACTGTGCCTGGAAAACACAGATCTGTCTTTTCGCATTGCCTTTACTGTCTCCTCAGCCTTATATCAACACTTCCTGTATCCTTCTCCCACATACCTTAGCCAGCGATGGGTTGGGGGTAAAAGTTCTTTTCTATGTTTTGCAAAAGGAAAGGACGACTGCCGGGAAAACTGTTGTGGAAAAGTCAGCTCTTTCTTTATCTTCAAACTGTTATCTTTGGTAAGCTGTAGAATCTTTATGCATCTCTTGCAATGTTCAGAATGTTCATGTTAAAACATAGTAACGTATGAGGGTTCTCAGGGTAATGAAATAAGATTTTATGTCACTTATAGCCTTCATAAAAGTGCTCAACATATTTTTTCTCTCATGATTTTTGTGGACCAAACTGATTTCAACTCTAATTTAGCTTTGGATGCTAAGATCAAGCATTCTCTTGAATCACTCTCCACAAATTTCTTTCTATTCCCTCATTCCACTTAAGCTGGGCACTGGTGGCTCATGCCTACAATCCTAAACAACTTAAGGAGGCTGAGATTTGAGGATCATGGTTCAAAGCCAGCCCGGGCAGGAAAGACTAGAATTCTTATCTCTGATTATCCCCCAGAAAGCTGGAAATGGAGCTGTGGTTCAAGTGAAAGAGTGCTAGCCTTGAGCAAAAATTGCTCAGAGGCAGTGCACAAAACCTGAGTTCAAGCCTTAGGACCAGCAATACACATTTTTTAAAAAGTCCACTTAAAAATTATCTATACACTTAGCTTCATCCTGATGATTTGTTTAGAGATTTCTCCACAGGAAATGCAGCAACTTCATGTTTGAAAACATACATAAAGGTGGCCAATGCCCCCCGTACTCTGTGTTAGATATGGTATTACAGAGAAGTGCTTCTGGCTGAAATCCAAGGACTGAGTAGTGGCAACTGTTGAAGAGAACAGTGGTTCATGCCAAATTCATGGAAGTGTGTGTGTGTGTGTGTGTGTGTGTGTGTGTGTGTGTGTGTGTGTGTCAATGCAGAGAACACACCCTTGAAGAGGAGCATGGTGTGAGGAAGACTGTGGTGTATGACCAGCATGGCAGACATGAGGAGATCCAAGGCCTGTTAATGCATACAGAACAGTGTTATTTGTATGGTAAAAAAAGATATCAGGCTTAACAGGACTGCTTATCGTGTGTCAGATGCTCTTGGAGGCATTAGGTTTATTCACATAATACTAGTATCCAGTCTTCTCTAATAGCTATAATTATAATCTATTGTATAGAGGAGAAATGGAGGCACAAAACCTCCAAGTAACTCTTTACCTAGGAGCTATGAGCCAGTCAGTAATATGATGTAATGTGTGTGCAAACTAACAACTAAATCTCAGGCTTTGTGGCTTATAGCATTGCCTAGAAGACTCAGGAATCCTGGCCTTTGAACATCAGGCTAGCTGTCCAGAGAACTGACTGGAAGGATGCTAGAGGGATTGCTGGGAGTGGGTAGCTATAATGCTGAAGTTCAAATGAACGAGGGTGGTCATGTGGAGTGGGAGAGTTTCAGAGAGTTATTTTGTGAAAGAAAATTTCAATTTAACCAGAACACCTTGAAGTGAAGAAGGTTTTTTGTTTTGTTTTGTTTTGTTTTCCAATTGCTATTGGAATTTGTCATTTTTAGTGATTGAAACATTTCAAGGCCAAATATGCCAGGCAGCATATTTGGGAAGGGACGATTTGAGAGAAATAACTGCCAGTTCCTACAGCAAAGGAATCTTGTTGAAGTAAGGGTTTGGAGGAAAAGGTAGTTCATTTCCTCTCCAGGGAGGGCCCAGTGAGCTTCAGAATAACAGGGTTTGGAGAGTATATTTCCAACTTCATTAACCACTACCAGTGATCTAGTTAAGCTCCATTCAATTGCATGAGATCCTTGAGAAAGTTTGTGTCAATAAGGGAAAGTTATAGTGAATGCAATAGCAGGAAAAAAAAGTGTTATTAGATTGTAAAACTCAAAGAGAAGAAATGAATGGAGGAGCATGATGACTGAACAAAATGCATTCTGCTTACAAACTGACATGTTGAATTGAGACCCCCCTGTAACACAACTACTTAAAGATTAAAAGAGAACTTGTGTTTCATTTACTGGAAGCACTTGTGCTTTACCAAGGAAAAGAGTCATAATATCAACAGTATTCTTTGTGCATATGCTTCTATCCTTACATTATTTTAGAGAAATGCTCACACATAAAGCCTTGACTTTAATTTTTTCACTATCAGATATATAAACTAGACCAATTCCCTAGATACTTTCTTCAAATAAATAAAGACAGTGTGTAATGAAGAATCTCTAACAAAACAATTTTAAATGTGCATTTTATAGACACAATTAAGCAGCAGAATACACTGAACTTGGCCCTGTGGGAATTAACTAAGAATATCACTGATGTTTACAAGAACCTATAAATATTAAGTACTAATCTAGACCATTTTCCACTGTTAAACGACAATGAGTTTAAATAATCTATTTTGAAAAAGTACAAATCCATAAATAGAAACGCCATTTCAATTTCAGAGAAAAATGTCCATAGACTTTATTTTTTTTTCCTAATTTAAGACAAATGGAGCTGCCAAGATTTGAGAGAATGTGTCTTGGATAATTAAAGCAGAGCTTAAACATTCTGGAAATGTCTAATTGCATTGTCAGATGGGAGAGTTTGCTTGGAGTTAGAACAGTATGTTTTCTTTGATCATTCTTTAAAACAGGAAGTAACTGACACAAAATACATTCCCATTTTGTAGGTGTTGATGCTTATGCTTGGAAAACTATAGTTTTCTCCACTCATGCATGCTACTAAATTTTTTCAGGTAAATAAACTTCATGTTTCTGTCGATTAGGAAGACATAAGTGCTCACGAATTACAATTGGTTTGTTAACTGACTATTCTTCCATTGAAGAGTTATACGGTCTTATAGATCCATGTACCTTAGATGGAAATAGATTTGTGTGTAATCCAAATAGCGGAGAAGCATATATTTTTGTTCCAGGTCTTTTGCATGTGAGGTCTGAGTTTGTCCTCTATATTTGTGTTCTATTAGGTTTAAGAACATCTATCTGATGATGGCTTTTATGCAAGTGACAGAAACTCTGTTCAGACTAATGTAGACCTAGAGTTTACTGGGATTTGTTTGTCTTTCTGGGAAAGCTTTAATCCCAGGAGTCAGTTTTTGTTTGCCATCATTTTCTTCTGAGATTCTAAGCAAATGGTTTGTTGTGCACTCATCTCTCATCTCCAAATCTCTCCATTGGATTCTGCAGCATGGTTGGTTCTCTATTGAAATAGGTGGTTACAGTTGGCTAAAGGCTTAGTTGCAGTTTCTGACTTGGTCCATGTATTTGTTTTCCTTTCTGACTTGGCTCTCTTTACCATTGTGTCCCTATAAGGGAAGGCTGGACTCCTCAGCTATTCTGTCTAGCTGAGTTGATTGCACCGTTGCAAACATAGAGCGACCATCTGCCCCAGGAAGAACAGAACTCATCATTAAGGAAGCAATGAGTTCACATGAAAAGTGTAGTTGCAGGGGCTGGGAAGTTGGCTCAGTGGTAGAGTGCTTGCCTTGCATGCCTGAAGCCCTGGGTTTGATTCCTCAGCACCACATAAGCAAAAAAAAAAGCCGGAAGTGGTGCTGTGTCTCAAGTGGTAGAGCACTAGCCTTGAGCTGAAGAGCTGAGGGACAGCGCCCAGGCCCAGAGTTCAGGGCTCACAACCGGACCCCCAAGAAAAAGTGTAGTTGCACATAACTACATCTTAATATACAACCATTTTAATCTTATACTATATTTATCTTTAAGGAACCAATGAATCAAGTGAATTGGATTTAAGATAGTCATGGCTAAATTTATTTAATAACCTATTACTCATCTTTTGCTGTTGAAAAATAAAACCTCAATCCATCTTATCTGAATGACCTAAAGAACTATCTTTTTCTTCTAAATGTTAAAGCTTTATTTGTTAAATTGTGGACAGTGGTAAAGAACTGTGGAATATATTTTGGTATTTTATTACAACGTCGAACATGCCTTATGATCTCACAATCTCTCTTTTGGTAAATTATCTTAAAGAAATGTCACTTTTGTTCATACATTAACCTAGTACAATTGGCCCAAATCAGAAACAACTTAAATGTTCTTTAGAAAATGATCGGATAAACAGCTATACCTAGAAAGCTATTCAGCAATTTTTAAAAAAAACCTGACCATTTTAAGGTATGCACTCTAGGTGAATCTCCAGAGTCATTATTTTAAATAAGTGGCCAGATTAAATATTGTCAGTTTTCATGTTTGATATTTCTATAAGTATTAGTTGCTAATTGCCAGGATATGGCAAGGGAGGAAGGTGGTATAATTAAAGGGAGGGCATGAGGAAATTTTTGTGGAGTCAGGATTGGTGTATTTGTGCTGAGGATTACCAGAACTTCTGCATTTGCTGAAAGTTGTACAACTACATCAATAAAAGAGAATGCTAAGCCAGGTAGAGTTGGCTCATGAGTATAATCTCAGCTTCTCAGGAGTCATGAGAAATGAGCATCTCAGGTGTTGGAAAACCCTTAAGACCATCACTTCCAATTAACCATCAAAAAGCTGGAAGTAAAGAAATGGCTCAAGTGATAGAGAATCAATCTTATTTTTTAATTGTAAAGGTCATATACAGAGGGGTTACAGTTACATAAGTAAGAAAATTCTTGTGAACATTGTTATCCTCTCCCTTGTCTCCTGCTTTCCCTCCCACCCACCCCAACTCCCCTCCCTCACAAGTTGTAAAGTTCATTTCCAACATAGTGTCTTTTCCAGGATCTGAGTTCAAACCCTAGTACTGACAGATTCAAAAAGTGAATGTTACAGAACTCATAGACATGAACGAATTTTTGATAGTTCTAACACATGCAAAGTAAGTAAATAACTCCTTCCACTTATATTTATTGTCAGTCTCCTATGCTTTGAAATCCTAGTAGCATTCTACTTGGTTTTACAATTAAATGGAAGGGACTATTTTAAGAAAGGAGAAAATGAATTCAGTACTAGGTCAAGATGAATGAACACTTGTTTAATGTGACACAGAAGAGACAGAGTAGAAGACTAAGTAGAAATAAAGATGTCATCTTTACATGCCATAAATGGCCTAAAGAATAAATTATTAACCTTTGAACTTCAACAAAAAAAACCATACAAAATGATTATTGATCAGACATTGGTGGCTCATAATTATAATCCTACTCAGGAGCCTGAGATCTGAGGATCTTAATTCAAATCCAGCTTGTGCAGCAAAGTCCATGAGACTGTTATTTCCAATTTACTACACACACGCACGCGCACGGACACACACACACACACACCAATCTGGATGTAGAGTTATGGCTCAAGTGGTAGGGCACTAGCAGCCTTGGGTAAAAAGCCAAGTAAAAATATGAGGCATTGAGTTTAAGCTTCAATATCAGTAATGTGTATGTGTGTGTGTGCATATATATGTATATATACGTATATAACACACCAAATACATATGTGTGTGTGTGTGTGTGTGTGTGTGTGTTGTGTGTATATATATATATGTATATATATATATATATGACCATTTTGTAAGAGATCTGTATCTACCTCAGCAGATAATAGGACTAAGTTGTTGGATGTTGTCCACTTGCAAATACTGACTTTCTCAAATATCTCTATTGTGTTCACTCAGCTCAACTTACTGAGTTTTTTTTTAAATCATTCCTCTTATTTATTTCCTTGCCTTGCCAGAAGACAAGATAGCATTCAAATTGAGCTTAGCCTCTGATCTCTGTCTATAGCTTCCTCCTTTAAATTAAAGCATTCTCCTGTTTTGCCAGTCACTGAATACCAGCAGTGAGTGCTTTGTGATACAAGTATGTGTTCAAAGGAAATGTTTATATCTTTAGAAACCTTTAAAACTTGCTGTAAGAGACCAAGTAGCACTCTCCAGGAAACTGAGTTCCTCAGGTAAGTCAATTCAACTTTGGTCACTTTGACTTCAGTCTCACGGAGGAAGAGCCCTATAGTGTGTCTTCAAGCTTTGTCTGCATTGTTATCTTGAAAACGGAAGGACTTTCAACCATGCCTGCTCATGAGAATGTAATTGCCCATGGGTTGTGCATGGCTTCTTAGTCTAAGCATCAGTGCTGAAGATCTTCAGCTTGGCTTGATCTTTTAATTGTGTATCTGGGCTTTCTAAGGGCTTGTTTAAGAATCATGGATGTGATAGTTCACTTAATGAGTAAAAGATTATTTTAGACTATGCTGGACCTGACATAAGCTTAAGATAAGTAACAAGTATGTGCCTTTGGAGAAAGAGGATAGGAAAGACTAAAGAAAATAATATTCTATGTTCTTGAATAAGTTAAATGTTTATTAAGAGCTTGTTAAAAATCTGAGTTTACATAGTCCAACAATATGAATACTAGGAAACAATATGAATGCTAGAGGTCAAGGTGATGGGAGGTAGATGAATGAAAGGAAGGGAGAGAATGCAATCATATTATACATTGCAGTGAATAGGCTATTACAGATACATTCACAGACCTGAGGGTAGTATGTTCAAATAAAGAAATCCTAAGACGAGAATGGTTTCTTCAAACTCAGACTATGAATAAGGCAGAGAAGATATTAAAAGGTAGCAATTCAAAACTGTAATTGGTAAACATTATTTTTAAGCTACAAATTAGCTGAAATCTTTTTTTTTTTTTTCTGTTGGTCATGGGGCTTGAACTCTGAGTCTGGGTGCTGCCCTCAGCTCTTCATTCAGCTCAAGGCTACCACTGTACCACTTGAGCTACAGAGCCATTTCTGGTTTTCTGGTGGTTTATTGGAGATGAGTGTCTCAAGCACTTTCCTGCCTGGGCTGGCTTTGAACCATGATCCTCAGATCTCAGCCTCCTGAGTAGCTAGGATTACAGGCATGAGCCACTGGTACTGGGTTAGCTGAAATATTTATTTCAGAAGTGAGTAGAAAAATCAAAATTCCCACAAGAGGATAAGAACATATTTGGATTGCCAGTGGAAAGGAGCTTGAAGTTCGATTCATTGTTGATTGTTTGATTGTTGAGCCTGATGGCAGAGAGATAAATAAAGTTAAAAAAAAATGTTTTTCTGGGGCTGGGAAGATGGCTCAGTGGTAGAGTGCTTGCCTCACATGTATGATGCCCTGGGTTCAATTCCTCAGCACCACATACACAGAAAAAGCTGGGAAGGGGGTGTTGTGGCTCAAGTGGTAGAGAGCTAGCCTTGAGCTGAAGAGCTGAGGGACAGAGCCCAGGCCCAGTTCAGGCCCCATGACTGACCAAAAAAAAGTGTTTCTGAGTCATATGGAACATCAAGAAATACATTAATACCATGGTGATGAATAGAAGGCCTATAAAGAAAGGGAGAAAAGATTAAGGCAGAAAAAATATTGAAATAATAGCAGAAAACTCTCCACATTTTATGAAAAATTATCACCTCCAACTATAGAAACTCAAGAATCTCTACACAGGATAAACTTAATGAGATAACTACACTGACAGTGTAGTCAAGCTATCAAAAACCCAAGACCTATTGGCATGAGGAAAAATAAATTTACTTACGATAGGATCCTTGATAAGACTCAGAAATGATTTCTTGGTCAAGTTAATAAAGGCCAGAAAGCAAGAGATGAAGTATTCAAAATGTTAAAAGAAAAAGACATCTATCCAATCAAAATTCAGAATGGATCCGTGTGCTCTCAGAATTGAGAGTACTGAAATTAATATTTAATTAATATTAATTAAAATTAATATTGATTAATAATAATTAATAAAACTACTATTTCAGCTAATTGGTAGCTTAAAAGTAATGCCTACCCATTACAATTTTGAATTGCTACCTTTTTAATATCTTTTCTGCTTTATTCATCATCCAAGTTTGAAGAAACCTTTCTCATACTAGGATTTCTTTCTTTGAACATGTTACCCTCAGTTCTGTGAACTAAGGCTATAGCCTATTCACTGCACTGAATATTATGACTGGATTCTCTCCCTTCCTCTCATTCATCTACCTCCCATCCCCTTGATCGCTCCCCCTTTCAAGTACTAGCTCAATGGTAGAGCATTTGCCTAGCCTATGCAGAACCCTGGATTTGATCCAACACTGAAAAACAAAAGTGAGGGAAAATTAATATGCAAAACTCAAGAGATACCACTGCTAGTTGACTTGTGTTTAGCTAAAAATGTATTTTAAATAAATATTCTAACATAGAGTGGGAATACGATCTCTCTCTCTCTCTCTCTCTCTCTCTCTCTCTCTCTTACACACACACACATACACACACAATAAAGAGTATTGGTTATAATAATCACAAACATATCTATAAAAGACAGCATGAATTTTCTCTTTATATGACAATTTTCTTTTCCTAACTGGAGGCAGCTGCATCAAGTAATATGAATAAAATTGATTGATTTACAACTTAAAAAGTGTAATTTTGAGAGAACTAGAACACAAAGGAACGCTGGTAGTTAAGCTTTGACTTCAGCATACTATTGATTCAAGCTAGATTATTTTCTTTTCATGTATGCTTTTCTTTCCTTGAGACAGCATTTCATGATGTAGATCAGGTTGTCCTTGAATTCATGTTCCACCTTAGCCTGGCCGGTGCTGAGATTCCAAACGTGTGACCACACACTTGGCTAATTTATGTTAACTAAGAAAATAATTCACAACATCTTAATGTTTTACAGCAGAAAAATTTACTCAATTTTTTGACGCTGTCTCTGCAATTATAATCAAGTTCTGCTGGCTGGATAAATGATAAATAATAGGAACTGGTTTCGAGCATGGTTCTGGAAACTAGAATTCCAAGATCAAGGTGACATGTCTGGTGGGATTCTATGATGTAACCTAACACAGCAGAACTGCAAATAAGCACAAGAGAAAGGAAACTGGGACAAACTCATTTGTTCTATTTGATCCTGTGGATCCAGAGCCCTCTAGCCCTTTTCAGCCATATCAGCACAAAACCATCCATTAAGGCAGAGCTCTCTTTAATGACTGAATACCTGATTAAAGGTCCCATCACTTTACACAAGGTGATGATGGCAATTGAACTCAACACAAGTTCAGGAGACATCAAGAAACAAATCAAATGTATAAATAATACATTTTTAATCCATCAGGAATATATGACAATTATACTGCACCTAACAACAGAGTCCTGACATTTATGGAGCAAAAAGAAAAAAAAAAGAATAGAAAGGAGAAGGAGGCAATTTGGCTGTGACAGGTAAAGCCTGATACTGTTCCACCTCAAAGTAGGTCACCTACTTTCAATAATGGATACAGCCAGAAGATAAAAAGAATGTAGAATAAAAGAACAGAAATCTCAACAAAACTACAAACTAATTAGACCTAGTAGACATTTACTATAGAACTCTTTACCTAAACCATCCCAACCTTCTTTCTAAGTTACCATAACGTAGTTTTTAGGACAAACTATATGTTAGAATCTAGCAAAATAAAACATCAGGAAGCAGGTACCTGAAGATAATGGCATAGGATTAAGAAGAAAGGGGTAGACAAATGAAGAGAAGTAGGGGAAAATCAGGCAAGGGTCCAATATATACATATATATATATATATATATATATATATATATATATGTGTCAGAATACATGTGTATATATATACATATATGTATATATATATGTGTCAGAATATATGTGTGTATATATACATATATATGTATATATATGTGTCAGAATTATTAATAGTGAAGGAAGGGGTGGCTAGGACGGCAATGGGTGAAAATATTGAAAGGGGTGGCATTGATCAAGATACATTCTATTCATAAACTGTCTTCTTAAATGGCAATTCCTTTGTACTTAAAGACAATAAAAAAAGGAGTTATAGTCACTGCAAAAAGAAAAGGGTCAATAAAGAGAGGCTCTCAGACTTCCATTGAGGTTATGTTTCAACAAACTTATTGTGAGTTGAGAATAGTGTAGGTAAAAACGTTTATTTGATAGATATTTATACACAGAGCCACTGGAGATTTGCAGTTGTTTGCCCTTATGATTGTATAGGTAATTCAGACCTGTGGCTCTGCTGTTTGAATCACCTCAACCATAAGATACCATATAGTACTCGCCTGCAAAAGGATCAGAATTCAAAATGACAGTTTCTTCTCAATCCATTTATTTTCATACCTTCAGCATAGGGAAAAACTATTGTAAATCATACCATGGTTTAAATGGAAGGCTGTATCTACTTATACCACAGTTTATTGTTTGGTTTTATGTTTTTATTGTTGTTATTCCATTGCATTGTCTTTTTTTTTTTTGGACCGGATATGTTAATTGATATAATATGCCAATTCTGTACACCACATTCCCTTCCCCTCTAGCTTTTGATGTTACTTACTCTTGTTGCTTTTACTCCCTAATCCTGAATAAGATAATCTGAGATTTTGTGTATTGAAGACTCTGTTATGGGGCTGGGAAGGTGGCTCAGTGGTAGAGAGCTTGTCTTGAATGCATGATGTCCTGGGTTCGATTCCTCAGCACCATATAAGCAGAAAAAGCCAGAAATGACACTGTGGCTTAAGTGGTAGAGCACTAGCCTTGAGCTGAGGAGCTGAAGGACAGTGCTCAGGCCTAGAGTTCAGGCCCCAGGACTGACCAAAAACAACAACAACAATAACAAAACACACACACACACACAAAAAAGTGCATGACACAGGCAAGCTACCCAGAAATCTTCCAGGAAACCAACATCAGAAACAACAACAACCAACAACAACAACAACAAAAACCTCTGTTGGGCTTGTTCATTGGCCAGTATTAATGATCAGATTATTGAATACCTTAAATCACTCCAACTATGTGCTTGCTATTCTTGGGGGGAGGGGTGGAGTGGGGGAGATCTGTGTGTTTGTTTTGGGTGACTTCCATCTTCACTGCTGACAATCCTATTTCAAACCTCACATGTTATTTGTGGAAACACTCAAAGTCAGCCAAGGTAGAAGATTACAGCTTTCAAGGGTATCAATGCAGACCTGCCACCTGGGGCTGTCCAGATCTCTAGGAATATGTTGAAGTTTTCCCGGAGTCTTTGGCTTTGCTCATGTTTAAGCTTTTCAGTGGAGAGCCCGCCCCTTCCTTGGCCCATCTGCTGCTGTCATCACTTTAGAAACCTGTGATTCAAACAAGTGCCAATTATTGCTTTCAACAATGCTCTGGGAATAAAGTTTCTCACTCAAAATTAGGGCAAAAGAACCAAGTTTTATGAATGGAACTTTTACAGGACAAGAAACTAGGGAGTTCAAATAATGACAGTTTATCATTATGGACGTGTTTAGAAACTCCAAACTTCTCACCTCTCCTCTGTCTACTCGGTAATTGTGTTCAGCTGCATGATAATTTTGTGATTACTGATTTTTCTTTCCTTCTCACTTTCTCTTTCTTCCCTCCCTCCCACCCTTCCTTCCTTCCTCCTACCCTTCCTTCCTTTTCCTTCTCTCCTTCCTTCCATTTCCTTCTCTCCTTCCTTCCTTCCTTCCTTCCTTCCTTCCTTCCTTCCTTCCTTCCTTCCTTTTCCTTCCTTCCTTCCTTCCTTTTCTCTCTCTCTCTCTCTCTTTCTTTCTTTTTCTTTGTGTGTATGGGGTAGTACTGGGGCTTGAACTCAGCACCTGGTGGTTACTGTTTCTTAGCCTTTTTTGCTCAAGATAAGCACTGTACCACTTGAGCCACAGATCTACTTCTGGCTTTTGTAGTGGCTATTTGGTGATGTGTCTCACAGACTTTCCTGTATGAGTTGTTTTTGAACCTCTATCCTAAGATCTAAGCATTCTGAGTAGCTAGTATTAGAGGAATTAGCTGACTATTGATTTTCAAGGTTATAGAAACAAGGGAAGAGAAATGGAAATGAGGAGAGATAAATGGGGATAGAAACTTTACCCTTCTTACCAATATTTGTTTACTTTTCCAATATTTTACAAACTTGTATATATTCAGAGTTTTGGCAATGTAGATAATGACTGCTCTTTGCCAACAGTCTAATATCTTCCAGGGAAGTTAGGATCACTGAGATGCTCATTCTGGAAGTAACTCCAAATGTTTCCTGCCCTGACAAAAGTTAAATTTATAAAAAGGTATGGACTTTTTGCTTACTCAGAAATAGGTCAATTTTCTGAAAACAATCATAAAGATATTTATTATTTTACTGTGAGTGGGCTTCAGTATGAGATCCAGGGTGATCTTGAAACCAAAATACTCCTTCTTCAATCTTCCCTGTAGCTGGGATTAGAGGAACGTACCACAATACCTAACTCACAATTTTTTTGTTCTATAATATATAACAATTTATGATGAAAAAATTGCACTCAATTATTATGTTGAATTGAAACCCTTTTATACAATTACTCAAAGATAACAAAAATTGAAATCTCAAAAAATGAATAAAAGCACTTTATGTCATAAAAAAGAAAAATATAAATATCTGTTCTCTGAGATGTTAGCATTGCTAGTAGTTATATTCTTGCTCAAAACATTCAGGACATTCTTCAAAATAAATAATGGACACTACATGCTATTCTGTAACTTGAACTATTACATAATAATAAATTACAGACATTCTTCCATTGATATAAGTACATTTACATATATTTCTCTGCAGGTCAAACTCATTTTCAACTCATAATTCTTGAGCATTATTTTGTCGTTTCCCTTAAGTATTGATATAGGGCTTATAAATTTATTTTCCTAACCTGTAGAAATAAACAGGAACTACTGTTTTTATTTTTGTGGACAGATATGTGCTAATGCTTCCCCTGGAATTAGTGAGTGATGTGTGACAGTTCATACCATGGAAAGTGACCTAATCTTTATAATAGTATTTGTATAAATGAAATGCTGAAAACAGTTGTATCTGGTGTTTTTTTTGTTTTTTGTTTTTTAATGTCTCTGAGCTCTTCAGCTCAAGGCTAGCACTCTACAGTTTGAGACACAGAGCCACTTCTAGTTTTCTGGTGGTTTATTGGAGATAGAGTCTAACAGACCTTCTTGCCCATGCTGACTTCAAACTGTGATCCTCAGGTCTCAGCTTCCTGGGTAGCTAGGATTACAGGTGTGAGCCACTGGCACCTGGCTTTATATCTGTTTTGAAGTAAAACTTTCTATCTAACAGATTATTTCTTCACTCATTGGCAATACGTATTTGTGTCTGTCCATGTCTCTTTCTCACTAGTGTGTGTGTGTGTGTGTGTGTGTGTGTGTGTGTGTGTGTGTGTGTGTGTGTATGTGTGTGTGTATATGTACAAGTGAATGTGCAGGTTCTAGGCCTTGAATTCAAGGCTTCACATTCTTACTTGCCTTTTTCACTTAGCTTTCTATCACAAGAGCCACACCTCCACTTCTGTCATTTTCCTGGAGATAAGAATTTCATGGACTTTACTGCCTAGGCTGGCTTACAACTTTCCAACAGTGATCTTTAAATCGCAGCCTCACAACCAGTTAAGATTTCAGGCATATACCACCAGCACAGGCTAGTCTCTTTCTCTGTCATCTGTCTGTCTGTCTGTCCCTGTCTCTCTTTCTTTCTCTCTCTCACTCTCTGTTTTCCCCCAATTTGTAATCTTTCACTATGTCCTTTCCACTATGGATTGTTGAATTTCTATATTGATTCAGTTTTTTTAATTAATTTACTTCTCATATATTTGATCATATCACTTTAAGAAAGTAAAATTATATTTTGTAGTTAGAATGTATTTGAGTCTGTGGTTTCTAGTACGGGTCTAGGTTTTGAACAATTGTAGATACTAAGTAAATTCTACTATTACAGTGAAGATGCTGCTCCATTGACTTGAATCATTGCATATTAAGTTCTCAGTTGTGTGATCATCAATAATAAGAAGTGGTCATTTGCTGGATTTGTTTGAGGTCAAGATTTTTTTGAAATTAAAAACAGTGAATACATATGCTATGATGACTCACTCGGGTATATATATATATATATATACATATATACATATATATATCTCTTATTGCATAAATTTCTTGTATATCATCTTCAATATACTCAAGAGCTTTGTAGGTTGCATGGTGCATGGTGCAGGGATACAGGCTTTTCATCAGTCGTAGAGTGTTTGTGTAGAATGTGGGAGGACTTAGGTTTGATTTTCAGCAATGAAAAAAATATAAACCTTTCCTTTCTTGGTTGAAATTGTCCGTGAGGGGTGAACACTATTATGAAATTTTTAATGGAATTTTCTCTCATATGTTTAAGTTGTACATCATATCCCTTATGTTAGGATTTTTTTAACTTTTTAATACTTTCTAGGGTTTTCCAATTTTACAATCCTAATGTCTGTAAATAAAGTTTTCTTTTATTTTCTTTTTAGGTGATATTCATATTTAAGTTATTTGTCGAGAGTGACAATATTTTGAGCAATAATTGAAAATTAAGCCTTTGGAATTCTATTTTACAGTTTTATTAATTTTTTATTAAATTTTCAATTTTGATTAGTTTTCCTTATGTTTGTGAGATTGCACTCTTACAATACCACTTGTCATTTTCCTAGGATTTGATTTTGAGTTTTGTGTTCACATAGAGAAGGAGTTGGTAGATAGTGTTTGTGAATGTGTATGTGCATCTGTGGGTGTGTTGTGTTTATTAGGTTTAGGCATTAAAAATTCATCTTATTTTATTTTTATTCATCTTATTTTATTCTGTTTTATTTTTAGGTACCACACAGCAAGTTTCAGAACCTAGAATGCTATTCAATTGATTTTACTTACATTAAATGTGTATAACCTCTCATAAGGAGATAGAACACATCTGAAAATTTATTTGTGTTTTAGATCACCCCATAAAGAGTGATTATCTTTCCCATTTTTTTCTGTGTTCTTTGTTCAATTTTCCTATTATAATATAATTTTCATAAATATCTTTCTGCATGTCCAGCCCTTTGTCATTCTTTCATGTATACTATGCTTTTGTTTAGTTCTGGAATTTTGAACCTACTGATTCCTAGAAAGCACTCTATCACCTGTTGGAAACACACAACTCTCCCCTGTTGGAAAATGAATAGAGACACAGAGATATAGCAGAATTCATCAAGGCATTTCACTTCTGTTCAGAAGGTTGATCTGATACTCTTCCTAGATTGAGGCAAGCACACCGGACAGGGTGGTCTGCTCTATTTGTATCCTAACCCAAGGGACCACATTGCCCCTTTTCCTTGTTGCTAGAGTCAGACTCACAATTTTATTTTTTTTACAATTGGTTACCAGGGTGATGAGGTAACACAAGGAAGTTAGAAAGCACTCTAACCATCCAAGAAAGGTGGTTACTCGGAGGAAGCTGTCCTTTGAGAGGCAAAGGTACACATTCTTTCCCTCATTGCTGGCTAAGAACTGGTCTGGGAACCATACTGAGAAATGGGCTGGGAACAAAGGGCTGTTGATAATGACAATTGAAGTCAAGAAGCAAATAATTCCAGAAACATCAGTACCAGGAAATAGCAATAAAGAATGGTCATTTGTTACAAAGTGGAGACAGGATAGTTTGAGAGAAGAGACTGTTTTTTTCACACATACCTTAGCCATGCCTCCATTCCTTTTTGCTTTATTTTTAACATGGAGTCTTTCACTTTTGCCATGGCAAGCTTCAGAATGCAATCTTCTTAGATATTCCTCCCATGTAGCTGTAAATATAGGCATGCCCCGCTGTTGCCAGCTATAACGTGAAGTTTTGCTCTGCTTAGTTCTCCAAATAACCAGTCCTACTACTGCAATAGGAAGACCTGTACTCAGACAGACATGCCTGCCTGGTAGTCCAGAGTGACAAAGCCCACCTCAACAAAGTTGTTTAACAAAATGAAACTTTGTTGAGAGAGTTCCTACACTGGCCTGCCAGGGCCCCAGCACAGGCTTGGGAACTGATACTGGGACCCTGAGTGGCCTACATACTGTTTTTTTGTTTTATTTTGTTTTGCTTTGTTTTTATTGTGAAAATACTATACAGAGGGATTACAATTACAAGGGCAAGATAATGAGTACATTTCTTTTTTTTTTAATCTATTTTTTTTAATTTATTTTATTTTATTTGTGAACATACTGTACAGAGGGGTTACAATTACATGGGCAGGATAATGCGTACATTTCTTACCAAGCATTGCAGCCTCCTCCTTTGTTTACCCTTCACATCCCTTCCCAGCCTCCCCCCTCCCCCTCCCAGTCCCAATCCTTCTCCCCATCCCCACCCCCACCCCCCCACCGACGTTGTAAAGCTCGTTTTGGACATGACAACTTGTACTTCTCATTGCAGTCTCCACCTTTGTTTACCCTTCCCAGTCCTTCCCATCTTCCCACTCCCACCCTCCCAAAGCAAAATCCGTGAGGTGGGGCCTGGTCACATGCAGTTGACCAATGGGATTGTAACACACACAAAGGATTGTATAGTCAAACCAGACCACCTGCAGGCAGTTTGTCTGTAATGGCTGTTTAAACCAGCTTATCACTTTGGTTTAAAATAGCGCACAAATTTAGCAGATAAGTCAGGGGTCTACCTTTTGGTGGACAAAAGGCGGAGTTTACCCGTGGTGTTGCCAGTTGGAGCCAGATTACAACCTGTTTTATCAGTCAGTCTTTAACTGAACAATCAAGGGTGGGTTAGGTTGTTTAGGGGAGGAGAACCAGATGCATTTTTTTCCTTCTGGGAACTAAGCCCTTGGAGTCTAAAATCCCTAAAACAAACTTCAAAATTGAATCATACCAGCTTGAGCCCCATCTCAGGGTCCACTTCACTACAAAGTTTCCTTTATGCTTCTCAAATAGTTCCTTGAAATCTTACCTATCATTTTACTTTATTTGGGGGAAGTTTGCTTCATTCATTTTTGGTGTTTTGTCCCTTCAGTTCTCACTCTTGTTTTATTTTGGCTTACTTGGATACATATTTCTGAGAGGTTTTAAAGTCGTACATGACTACTAAGGTGATTGGAATTACAAAGCAATTGTATACAGCCAATATCTTAATCTGTAACCTTGCTAAAACATAACTTTATGGGACTCTTGTAGAAATAGTTTCTTTTTTCCTGAATATTTATGTCAGCTTTGAATCTGTATAATTAATTTACCTGCAATCCAGATGACTACAAAAGAATAGATCCCTTGGCAAATGACTGTGGTTCTTACTTCTGCAAGCATATAATTAATATTCTAAACATTTACCAACAAGACACTGCCTCTCAGCTTACAACAAATACTTGGAGCTTCCTTATTGCCTCTAATTATTAATCCTCTGTTGCAAATACATTTTAAATTTCAAGTGATGAAGATGGCAGTTTTATTGTTTACTGTGGTCATTGCTGACTATAGAAAATTGTTTGCTAAGTCAGCTTAAATTTTGAAAATGCACGTATTTTCTGGATTTCTTCCCAGAAGGGGTAGTGCCTTGAGGTCCTATAAATGGAGAATAAATCCTTTTGTATTTAGAAGTTTGTGAATTTCCGAAGGGACTACGGATTAATAGTTAATCTTTCTTAGCTAGGTTTAAATCCTGGAGCAATTTTGTACACTCTCAGAAATGATATTTTTATATGGACACGTAATTTTTAACTCACTTCCTCGATGATGATGATGATGATGATGATGATGATGATGATGATGATGCTGCTGCTGCTGATGAAGTAATTGTACAAGAGGTTACAATTCCATTGATACCCATCCTTTCTCTTCCTCATTTCCCCCTCTGGTCTCTAACCTCAAGTTACGTAGTTCATTTTTGACATAATGTATATTGAATATAAATACTGTATTTGCTTACCTTTCTTTCCTTCATTTCTATGATTCCTTCTTGCCCACTCCCCGCCCCCCTTTAAGGCACCCTCCAAAGCAGGTGCACAATTCTTGGTATTTTTTATTCAGAAGAGTTATCTCTTTGGATTCTTCCCTTATGTATGCTGTTCTTTAGCCAGTTTGTTGTGTGGACATATTGAGCCCTGACATAATTATATTTTAGATCTAGTGTCCAGGTATGAGATAAAGCATGTACCATTTTTTTCTCTCTGAGCTTGGCTAACTTCACTTAATATGATTTGTTCTAGGTCTGTCCATTTCCCTGCAATGACATAATATTATTCTTTTTCATGACAAGTAAAATTTCCATCACACCACATTTTCTTGATCTATTCATCCACTGTAGGGCATCTGGGCTGTTTCCTTAACTTGGCTATTGTGAATAGTGCAGCAATGAACATGGATGTGCAAGTTGAACACAGATTAATTAGAAAAATAATATTTGACTGGCATCAATGAGTGTAACTGGTGTTATTTTTAACAACCAAAGGAATAATGTACACAAAAGTCTATCACATTAATGTGTGAATCCCATTTGCATCTCTGGTTTCCTGAGTGTTGCCACAAGTTATTCATATATATGTCATGGTGTGTATAGGAAATAGCATTTCTCACTAGAGTCCTGTCCTTGGTACCTGTGAGGGAAAGGAGATGTTTGACTGGACAACTGGAGTGTCAGATTATATAGTTTCCAAATCAGGGTTTGCTATTGCATATTTATAAGAACTTGATTCTCACTTTGCCACACTGACTCTTTGTTTTCACATGTATAAAAAGTTTTATAAATGGGAACATTCTGACACTCCGGTTCAGCAGGAGGCCAGAACAGATGTAATTAATAATACAGTGCTGTAGTAACAGAAAAGTTGGAAGAGGATCTAGGAACATCTTCGTCAAAAAGAGATGAGATTCTGTCCAAGATGGGGAAAACCAAGAATAGTGTATTCTTACTAGCTGGAGAGAGAAAGGAATAACATTACTCTCATACACCTTAGGAAAAAAGCATTCTACTGTATTGTAAGAATTATACACTGCCAGAGGTCAGGATTGGTCACACCCTCCCAGAAATCATAATGAAAATTGTCAATTTTATTCAAGGATGCCTGATCTGGGTACGGAGTCTGTCTCTCACAAAGTTAAATTCTTCTTGGATGGGGATATTTGTTCTCAAAGCTCCTTTTCAGATACCGCTGCTCTGGTGGTAGTCAGATCACTCATTTCTTGCAGTTCTAATTCTCCTAGTTGTAAAAAGACAATGTTGATGTCTTCTTTTTAGTCAAAAAAGGTGGTAAGAGTGACTATGTATTTACAGTTAACAATTGGGTCCTTGTCCAGCACTTACAAGTGACTGATATGGATGCATAATCCACGACTACTTGGTACATTTTCATTTTGACTTTCCTTTAGTAACTATTTATTGATGCTAGACCTATGTTAAAGAAAGAGCTAAGTGTTGCAAATGAAATCAATGTGCTAAGACTTTACAGTCTCCCACTAAACAAATGTCACAACTTGGAAGTGAGGGAGAGATGTAGACATTGAATTAAACATGTTAGCAAATATTATTACAATGGATGGGTTTTATGTTTATGTATTTCTTTGTATATATACATCTTATTTTAAAAATTTTGCAGCTTAGAAGAATTGTACATTTTTCTGGAGTATAGTATGACAATAAATTGTTGTAGCTTATAGTCATCCTACTATACCATACATGAGACACCAGAACTTATACTATTAAATCATATTGTTGAATTTGTTACCCAGCCTTTCTCTCTCCATCCTTCACTTACTCTGGCTTCCAATGTCAATTTTTTATATCTATGAAACAATATTTTTTGGCATTCACATGTGAGTGAGAACACACAGTCGCTGTTTTATTTTACCTCCCTGTTATACTTAATGTTATAGTTTTCTAGTTCCATCCATGTTACTGGAAATGACAAAAAAAAATATGCTTTGTTATGTCTAATGGCATAGTAACTTCTATTAGTATTTATAAAAGTTAGGATGACCGGGATGGGAAGGTGACTCAGTGATAGAATACTTGCTTTGCATGCATGAGGTCCTTGGTTCAATTCCTCAGCACCACATAAGCAGAAAAAGTGGGAAGTGGTATTGTAGAGTGCTAGCCTTGAGATGAAGAGCTGAGGGACAGCGCCCAGGCCCAGAGTTCAGGCCCCACGACTGACAAAAATAAAAATAAAAAAGTTAGGATGACCTACTGTAAAGTGTTGATGTAATTGTAGAGAAATGGCATTTGATTTAGATCCCAGCCATCAGTAAAGGTTGACTAGGCAATAGATAGGGTAGGAGCAGAAAGATAAATCTAAATAGGAGAGTTTGCATGGGCCAAGTAAGAGATTTGAGAAGGATCTGTTATGCTTGAGCAGCGAAAGAAACATCTACCTACTGGTGATTTGGAATTAGGAGGGAGGTATAAGCAGTCTCCATGCTTTGCTGGGCTTACCTTGGTTGTGATTCTGCTTTATGTATAGAAACTCAGGTAGTCTTCAGGCTATTAATTTCAATAGCTTGAAATCATTATTTCTGAAGTAGCAAATTAAGGCTTACCTGGGGAGCCATGTGGGCTACTGTGCATCAAAGGTCATACTTTTATTTGAATTCACTACCTAATTAGACACACCCAGGAGTTACGTGCAAAGAAGTTGCTTGGAGGTGACATGCAGTAGGCCAGTTTCTGCAATCTGTACCTTGGTGTCTTAGGCTGAACCTAAAGCACTGTGCATCTTTTCTTGCAGGAAGACAAGCCTCTAGGATGATAAAACTTTGTGCTGCTCTCTCCCAATAGATGGTGTTGGGATTTTTGACTTTTACAAATCTCCCTGACATTTAGATTTGAATAGAACTCTCAGAAAATAAAGGATTGTATATCACAGTCTGAGTTTTAAACAGAATATTGTAGAGCTGAGTGAAAAAGAAAGGGAGAAATAAGGAAGAGAGGAAGAATGAAACAATGAGAGAGACAAAGACAGGCAGCAAAGGAAAAAGAGAAAGAGGGAGCGAAAGAAACAAAGAGGAGAAGAGAAGGTAGGGGAGCAAGGGAAAGGAGAGCAAAGGGGAGAGGAGGGAAGGGGAAGGGAGGGGAAAGAGGAAAGATGAGAGAAACATTCTATATCAACTACTTACAACTTTTATGATGCTTAGATCCAGGGCTTTCTGGACTATTCCACAAGCATGATACTCAATTTTGCATTTCACTAGTGTTATTGTTGAGTGATCCAAGATAAAATAACCCTCTTAGGTAATGGATGGACACACATGTGTTAAATATTTATTGGACATTTTATTTGTTCTAGGTAGTAAGAAAATGAAACTTTATGCCTCTTACCTATTAGGAATTTGCAATTCCTCGGAATCAGATATAAACAATTACAATGTCATTGTTATTTTAAAAAGCTTACCAGTAATGAAATAGAAATGGCAATAAAAGACCTCCCATCCAAGAAAAGCCCCGGACCAGATGGATTCACAGCTGAATTCTATAAGGCCTTCAAAGGAGAACTCACTCCAATACTCCTCAAACTCTTCAATGAAATTGAAAGTGAAAGATCACTGCCAAACTCATTCTATGAAGCCGGCAAAACCCTGATCCCAAAACTAGATAGGGACTCATCAAAGAAAGAGAACTATAGACCCATCTCTTTGATAAACATTGATGCAAAATTTCTCAATAAAATTCTGTCCAACTAACTTCAACAGCTAATCAAAACAAATCATACAGTATGATCAAACGGATCCATTCCAGAGATGCAAAGCTGGTTCAATATACCGCGAGTCAATTAATGTAATTTGACACATCAACAGGACAATGACCACATGATTATCTTAATAGATGCAGAAACAGTATTTGACAAGATCCAACACCCCTTTATGATGGAAACTCTGGAGAAACTAGGAATCCATGGAACATTCTTCCATATAATAAAGGCTATATATGACTAACCTACAGCCAGCATTATACTTTATGAAAAAAAGTTAAAACCATTTCCTCTAAAATAGGAACCAGATAAGGTTGGATGCTCTCTCCACAACTCTTCAATATATTGTTGGATCTAGTCAGAGCAATAAGACAAGAGACAAACATAAAGGGGATGCAACAGGGAAAGAAGAAGTAAAACTCCTTTTCAGATTATATGATCCTGTATTTAAAGAACCCCATAGACTCCTCTCCCAAGTTACTTAAGCTGATCCAAAACTTTGGTAAAGTAGCATGGTATAAAATCAACCCACAAAAACAACAGCTTTTCTGTCTGCCAACAATGAGAAGAGTGAGGCTGAAATCAGAAAAGCAACTCCTCTCGCAATAGCCTCAAAAAAAAAAAAAAAAAGAAAAGAAAAACAAAAACAAAAATCCAAGGAATTAAAAAAAAAAAAAAACTTTAAAAACCTGAAAAAAAGAAATTAAAGCAGATTTAAAGAAGTGAAAAAACCTCCTATGCTCCTGGATTGGGAGGATTATTATTGTGACTATGGAAAAACTGCCAAAGGCTATCTACAAATCCAATGCAATATCCATCAAAATCCCAACAACAGTCTTTTGTATTTTGGTCAGTCATGAACTCTAGGCCTAGGTGCTGTCCCTCAGCTCTTCAGCTCAAGGCTAGTGCTCTACCATTTGAGCCACACTCCACTTCCAGTTTTCTGGTGCTTTATTGGAGATAAGACTCTCACAGACTTTCCTGCCCACGCTGGCTTTGAACTGCCATTCTCAGATCTCAATGGCCTGAGTAGCTAAGATTACAGGTGTGTGATTTAGAAGAAGCAATCCAAAAATTCATGTGATAACAGAAAACCATGAATAGCAAAAACAATCCTTAACAGGAAGAACTTCAAAGTCTTATTACAAAGCTGTAGCTATAAAAAAAACTAAAAAACAAAACAAAAAAAAACCAGCTTGGTACTGGCACAGGAAAAGGCCTGAAGACCAATGGAATAGAACTGAAGACCTAGAAATGAACCCAGAGACCTATAGCCACCTAATTTTTGATAAGGAATCCTAAAACATTGGGTGGAAGAAAGAAAGCCTCTTCAACAAATGGTGCTGGCAGAAATAGTTATAGTTGTGTAGAAAATTGAAGTTAGAGGCTTGTAGATCACCCCACACCAGAATCAATTCCAAATGGATTAAAGATCACAATGGAAGGCCTGATACCCTAAAATATTACAGGAAAGGATAGGGTAAACACTAGGGCTCCTTGGCACAGGTCAAAATTTCCTAAGTAAAGATCCAAAAACAAAGGCTGGATAAATGGGATTGCATTAAAGTGAAGAGTTTCTGCACGTCAAAGGGCATAACTAGCAGGATAAATAGAAAGCTCACAGATTGGGAGAAGATCTCTACTAACTATACATCAGACAAGGGCCTCATATCAAAAACATACTTAGAGCAAAAAAAAATGATGTCATCCCCCCCCAAATAAAATCAAATCCTCAAAGTAACAACAACACCATCAATAAGTAGTCTAAGGACTTAAAGAGAGACTTGTCTGAAGAAGAGATAAGAATGACCAATAGACACATGAAGAGATAACATCTCTGGCCATAAAAGAAATGCAAATCAAAACAACATTGAGATTCTACCTCACTCCATTTAGAATGCCCATTATCAAGGAAATGAATAACAGGTGCTGGCAGGTGGTCAAAAGTTAATGTTACTTCACTGTTGGTGAGAATATAAACTGGTTCAGCCACTCTGGAAAGTAGCATGAAGGTTCCTCAAAAGACTACATATAGAGCTTTCCTATGATCCAGCAATCCCATTCCTGGGCATTTACACAACTGATCATAAACCAGCTCACACCAATGCCATCAGCACAACTATGTTTATTGCAGCATTATTTACCATAGCTAAGATATGGAACCAACCCAGGTGCCCCTCAGTAGATGAATGGATCAAGAAAATGTGGTATATATACACAATGGAATTCTATGCCTCCATCAGAAAGAATGACATTGCTCCATTTGTGAGGAAATAGAAAGACTTGGAAAAAATTATGTTAAGTGAAGTAAGCCAGGCCCAAAGAAACTTAGGCTGCATGGTTTCCCTCACTTGTAATAACTAGAGTACATCTCTAAATCTACAAATTAATCTAATGGATAGTAAAAGATGAATAATTACACTCGGACATGATTAAACAGAACTCTAAGCATCACACAGTGAATACATAGTTAGATATTCTTAGGAGAGGATCACAATGTAGTATGACACTTACTGAAATGAATTCTAACATAAGAAAACAAGAGGCTTCTCATTGTACTGTTCTCAGTTATTTGTTTCTTTTTTCCTATGGTTTATTTTTGATTTCTGTACCTTTTGTCTTGTTTGGAAATTTATCTGATTTGAGAAGGGAAGGGGAATCAGAGAAACGATGGGACAAAGGGTGAACCAATTCAACAATGATAGTAGACACTGTTTGAAATGAACTCAACAATTTTGGGGGGAGGGGAAACTTTGGGAGAAAATGAGGGAGGAGGTGACACTGTTCAAAAAGAAATGTACTCACTATCCTTCCTAAGGAACAGTATTCTGTTCTATCTCGGCATCACCTTCACAATACAATTTAAATTTTAGAAAATAATTCAGTTGCATATATCAATTTATGAGTACAATACATCTTGATCAGTGTCAGCCCTTCCATAGCTCTCCCCAGTCCTTTCCAAACCCACCATTTTGCATATGGAAATATCCCCTCAGTTAACAATGAAAGAGGAAATAACAGACTGGCACCTCTTCTGATGCCCCTGCTCCCCAATAAATTTTTTAAAAATCATTTGGGTAAGAATTTTGGAGTGTTCATGTGCTCCAGCCCGAGGGATGACACAAATAAATGACAAACTACTAATAATGTACGCTAAATTGTGTCAAGAGCAACTGTGAAGATTGGTTCTAATTATCACTGAGATTATACTAATCACTCATGAGTAGTAGTATCACTGATAATCAATAGTGTGGTAAGGGATGCCAAAGCCTCAAAGCAAGCTCAGAACATCCAAAATAATCATTTTTATTGACCACATGTTGTCAAAAACCCACAAAAACAATAGGATGATTGTCAATAGTTTTTATATATCTTAGCCCAGTTTTTAACTTGAAGATTACACAAATGTACACCTCAGGCCAAATCATTGAGTGCTCTTATTATCAGGTTTATTTTTTTATTTTTTGCAAAAATACTTAATGCAAAAATCAACAGATGTGGGTTTGCATCCGTAGTGACATGAATAATTATAGTGTGAAATATAAATGGCATATAGGTTGATCAAATAGTTAAGGAGATGAACACATTTAATTTAGCTTCCAGAGGACCTGTTTAAAGAGATGCTTTAGGTGGGAATGAATAGCCTCTAACTTCAATAAGAATACCCAGGGAAGGCTGAAAGTTCTTCTTTTTTCTAATGCATTCTTCGCAGGCTGATTTTTCTTTGCTACAATCATACCAACTCCCCCATAGTGACATAATTGATGCCCATTATTTGAACTACCTTGGCAGATGACACCGATAGTAGGTATGCCTTCTAGGTCCTTGGTGGGAGATAAACAGGGGTGATCAGCCTAAGTGCTCTCTTCAGGACCTTGATACTTAAAAAGGCGGTAGGGATCCTGGAGCAGTGTGTTCTTCACCCACAGGCATCTGCAATTATCCATCCCACTTATCTACTATTTCTCTGTGCTGAACAAATAAAAGATAGCTTTGAGTTTTACTTAACAACAGGATGTTAGTTTCTCACCACTACTGGGATTGATCTAAAGAAAGGTAGAGTGGGTGTGTCTTTTTAGAGATGTCAGTGTGTTGAAAATGGAATTGTTTTTCTCATTAAATATCCCTTGGCTTACAAACTGGTATAGCCATCCAAGTTGCTCATCTACCTAAAAATAAAAAATAAAAAAATGCAAGAAATATGTTGGATTTCTCTTTCCTCTCTGCCTATTTTGCCATTCAAACAACCAAGACTTACTAATGTGTTATCCTAAATATGTGTTTGAGAACTAAATCTTTCTTGTCTCCTCTGTTTCAGTTCAGTCAGATCACTTCTTACTGTCATTTTAAAAAAATATTTTATTGTGAAAATACCATACCAAGGAATTACAATTACATGGGCAAGGTAATGAGTACATTTCTTATCAAGCATTGTAGCCTCCTCCTTTGTTTCCCCTTCCCATCCCTTCCCATCTCCCCCACCCCAAGCCCTTTAAACAAAATTCTCCTTCAGTATGTGTACAATGGAATTTCAATTCAGCATAGCACTCCATGAATACACTTGCAAATTTCTCTAACATCTGTTACATTGAGATGAACGGACTTTATGTTACCACATTGACACAGGTTTCTGTTTGTTATAAAACAAGTTCATTCTTAGCTTCCGCTCCAACCTACTTTACCATCTAGCCTCTATCTACTTATGTTAGAAATGCATCTTTAGCCATCTTCACTCAGACACCTAAATTGGAATTAAAATCCTCTATGAAATGATTGAGATTTCTGAGACTGTGCTCTTCCTTGGAATACCAGCCTTCGCCTTCACTTTTCCAGTCCACTAGTGCCCCCAACCCTATCTCCATCTCATTTGTTCTTGACCCAGCTTAATGTCAGCACCTCTGAGAAAACTTCCTTTGCCTCCCAGGCTGATAAAGTCACTTCCTTCCCTATGTTCCACCTGCTCTCGATTAATAATTCTGCTTTAACATTTACTCAACTGAACTCCAATTATCTGCTGAGGCATCTTTCACACTGACAAGACCACGCTCTTCCTTTCTCCAGGGTAGAAACTGTGGATTTGAAACAAGCATAGGGTTGGCACAAAGTGGGTGTTGAATAATTATCGGTAGAATGAGTGAGTGGATGAATTAATTGATGCTTAGATAGGTTCCAGAAGTTTTATTTGTACTTTACATGCTGTTTTTCCAAATTGAGATACCTCAAGATTGTATATGTGTTACTCTTCGTATTCATTCTTCTTACTGTAGAGAGGCAGAAACATGGTTAGACAGACAGACAGACAGACACACATATTTATATGCACACATACATACAGGAGTCCTTCAGTTTATGAGATGGATCCCAGCACCTCCAGAGATACAAAAGTCTGTGTCTTCTCTATATATAAAATGATGGGACATTTGCATATAATGACAAACATCCTTCTGCATACTTTAAGTCATATTTAATTATTTATACTCTATTACAATGTAAATGACATACAAATAGTGATTATAGTGCATTGTTTTGGTGTTTTTTAAAAAAAAACACTGTATTAAGCACCGATGATTTTTTTCCAGATATTTTTTATGTTCAGTTGTATAGATACACCTGTATGTTCATATTGATGGATATTGAACATCTTATTTGTTCCCTCAAGGCAACCAGGAACTTGATTAAACTCCATTCTCTGCCCTGCAAGTCAACCTTCAAGTCTTAGCTGTGTCGTTTCTCAAGAGTAATACAACCCACTCCCTGTCATTCACTGTGTAATTACCTCTTACCTTGAATCAATAGGGAAATAGCAGCAGAGTGCAAAGCAGTGGAATTCTGAAGCCCTCATGCTGTGGGTTCAATTCCCTGGGCACAGACATTCTGTGGGCCTGGGGCTGTGTGGACCCTGAGGATCCCTTTGGAATGGCCTGTAGGGGGTGGGAGCTCAGGCCAGGCAACAGCTGATGGTCTCAGGCTTAGAGGATGTTTTCTGGGAGCTGAAATAAGTTGAACTGAAGTCTCCCAATGAAGAGTACTTGCTTGCCTGGTAGACATTTTGGAAGAACAGGAAGTCAGCTGATGGATGTAAGGAAGAGCTTGTGAGACCTGGAGGAGAAAGGTGAGTTTATAATGTTCTGGGATCCTGGTAGTGACACGGGGCTTTGCCCACTATGAGTGCTCTCTTACTTCTGGCTGAGTGTGTATGAGAGAGAAATAGGTCAAATGAAAAGAGAAAAAAAAAATCATCCTTACATTTGTCTCAGGGTGGGGCTGGATTAGATGGCTAGATTGCTACCAAAACTGAGGAAGAATAAAAAAGCAACCCCAATAATTTCAGTGGAAAAAAAGCGAATAGCTTGAAAGCTCTTATAATTTAACTGGCATATTTGGCCCAGCAGACCCCAATCTCAAGGAACTACACCCTAAGCCCACCAGGATCCACTCTCATTGGCTACATTCTTTCCTGCACCAGCTTTCTTGGGATACAGACTGCTCTATCCATTCATTTACTTACCCACATAGAGTTCTGAATGCCCTGTCTATTTAAGGGGCAGTATACAATGTAGAGATAAAATATGACAAAGAAGTCAGAGTTACAGGAACAACATAGAAGGATAGATAGCACAGTGTCACCAGTCATTTAATATACTCACAGGGGTCTGCTCCTCCTCTTCTCCTCCTCCTTGTCTTTCTCCTCCTCCTCCTCCTTGCTCTTCTTGTTCTTTATTTTCCTCTTCCTCCTTCTCCTCTCTTCCTCCCCCTCCCCCACCTCCTCCTTTTTTTCCTCTTCCTCTTCCTCCTTTTCTTCTTCCCCCTCTTCCTTTTCCTCCCCCTCCTCTTCCTCCTTTTCTTCTTCCTCCTCCTCCTCTTTTTTTCTTCCTTCTCCTTCCTCCTTCTCCTCTTCCTCTTCCTCCTCCTCCTCATCTTCTTCCTCTTTCACCTTCTCTTTGTCCACCTCCTTCTTTTTGTACTGGTTTGGGAGCTTTAATTCAGGACCTTGCTCTCTTGCTTAGCTTTTTCTTTCAATCAAGACTGGTGATCTGCCACCTGAACTACATCTTCCCTTCTTGGGTTTTGCTAGTTGATTGGAGAAAAGAGTCAGTTTTGTCTGCTCAAGCTAGCTTCAAACTGTAATCCTCAGATCTCAGCTGCTTGGATAGCTAGGATTCCTGACATGAGCTATTAGTGCCCTAAGACAAGGCCCAGCCCTGTTATGAAACTCAGACCTCAGTGTAGCCTGGACTCATGGTCATCTTCCCTGTGCCTCCTGAGTGCTGGGATTACAGCATGTGCCACTGCGCCTGGCTTCCTAAAAGTGATTTCTGTGGGTATTTATTTTTAACATCCATAGTTCTGAAATAAAGAAGATTCACATTGAAGAGGGGTATTTGTAGGCACCCAAGTTTAAGAAACAATGAATATTATATCTCCAGTAAATAAAAAGTACATTAGCACAGTACAAATTGTCAGAGATTCTGTAGCAAGAAATCTACTTGATTTTAATTACTATAGGATCTAATTCCCTCATGGGCCTCTACTTAGAGAATGCTAGTCTGTATCTTCTAGCAGGCTCCTGAGGGTACATTCTAGCACAGTGAGGACAAAAGAGGTTATCAATTGATAACCCAAAGTCAGAATTTCTCAGTGATTGAACCAACATTAGAAAATGTGTCCAATAGTGTAGCCAGTCATCTCCTTATTAAAATCTGCCAGACTGGCCTTGGCAGCTGGCTTGCAGCTTCTCAGTGGTAGGAATGGCAATGTATTATGCATTGAAATCAAATCTGTAACTTCTGACTTGTCTCCTGATCTTGAAGAACTCTGCTCCACTCCCTTTTGAAACCATCGACCAAATTGTTGCTTTAGGCTTCTCAAACCTTTACTCGTCTACTCATCAGACTCAGTGCATCTATTCAGTCCACTTTTTTCTTATGTTCTTTTTGGGAAGATTATAGTAACACATTAACTGGTGGTGCTGGTAACTCATGCTTGTAATGCTAGATAGCTACCAAGGAAGCAGAGATCTAAGAATTACAGTTCAAAGCCAGCCCAGGTAGAAAAGTCCATGAGGCTTTTATCTCTAATGCCAAATGCCAAAATGCCAAAATGGAAGGTGTGGCTCAAGAGTTAAGAGCCCCAGCTTTGAGTGGAAAAAGACAAACAAGAGCAGGCAGACCAGAACATCATCATCATCATTATCATCATCAACAACAACAACAAAAACAACACGAAAGGTATCTATTGGTTGTGTAATTAGTGAGGATTTAGTGTGATCAACAACAAAAAAAATCATTTGTGAAGTTCTACATTGGTATTTCTCTATTGTTATATCTTACTGAATCCGACTGAAATCACAGTGCAATGAAAGCCAGTGAAGTAATCGGTAGGTTCTTTTCCCAATTCCTGCCTCTCAATTTAGCTGTATTTTCCCCCAGCATTTAAATCAGCATAGCTTTAACCATCAAACTGATATCAAAGCTGTCCTTTTGTTACTATAACCCTCGTCATTCATCCGAGCTAATGAGGAACTGTTTCTTCTTGGCACCAAACAAGAAGCAGCAGCTCTGTAACATTTTCCATACATCTTAGTGACTCTAAGTCCTATAAACAACTTGTTTCATACAATTCTCAAGATGATTCTCTCAGAAGATGAAATTATTGGGAAATTGTTATTCTCAACTCTCAGGTGAGAAACAGAGATGCACAGAGAATAAATAACTTGCCTAGATAATTCAAATAGCATCTCTGTTAGTAGCCTGGATTTGAATCCAAAGAGCCTTGCTCCAGAGACTCTGGTCCTAATGACTATATTATATTCCTTGTCTCGGTTGAATTAGTACACATTTGATCATAGAAGGTCTCTGGCACAATTTATTTGGCTGTCAAATATTTAAAAGACATGAAGAAATCACCTGCGAAACTGAAAAGTAGGGTGAATTCAGGTAGGCAAATATTAGCATTAGAAAATTTACCTGATAAATGCAAACAATTTAGTGAAACCCAGGAGTAATGGCGTGGGGAGCTGGGGTGTTTGTTTCCCATTTCACAAAACAAAGCAGCCAACCTTGCATTTGTCTTGACAAGTAGTTTGTTCAGCTTCTCAGAGGACTAGCAGCAAATGTAAATAAAATCAATAACATCAGCTGAAAAAAGATCTCCACAGGTAACATAGCCAAGCTGTTTTCTGTGTGTCAGCTTGTCTGTTTCATTTCCAGATACTGTTTGCATGATTTCTCATTTGGATTTCTGAGATATTTCGTAACTTCGCAATACATACCAAACCTTCTTGGAAGACTTCCCCCAGAGGCAATTATATATGGTACCACAAAATGATAAGTTAGATCTAATTTCATGATTGTTTTGGAATAATCACATCCAGAATAATGTATGTACATGTATATGTAATTTAGAGTTCAATTCACCTGATAGAAAATATGTATATGAACACTCATAGTAGGGAAGTAGGATTCACCTTTTCTTGTGGTATTCAGCATGGCCTGTTAGTGTTTTTCATTGAGACTGTGAATGTCCCCACATTTAAAATGTTTTGGAAAACCTTGCTGATGTCTAATAATCCTATTTATGGCCCTGGCCATCCTGGAAGTAATTATTAGTATTCTCAGTCTTGTTCTGTAGACTCATAATGGTGTGTTTCATTGTTTGTGGTGTTAGCCTTGGGCTATTAGACATAATTCTGTTTACAACTATGAAGTCAGGCTGTCCATCCAGAGCATGACAGATTCTATATTCGCCACATCTGCTGAATCAGCTGGCTTTGTGCAGTGAATAGCTCATCCTCATTTGCAAAACTCAATGGGGCTTCTGGGAGAAAAGACGCAGGAATTGTCATGTCATGTTTAGAGCACAGTTCCTTTCATTTGGTTCAGTGAAAGGTGTTCTGTATAATTTCCAGTATCTGCATCCTATAGTTAAGTTTACAAAATTGAATCTGTTTCATTTTTTTTTGGTTGCTATGGTATAATAACCATGTGAAAAGCTGTTTTTCCACTCTGGATAGAGAAATTCAAGATACTGTTTTTCTCTTGCCCATTGAGAGTCTGAGATAACATAGGTTCATTAAATCTAATCAAAGTATATTTTTCTTTTCCTCCTGTCGTAGACTCCTTAAACTAAGCACATATATTGGTTGTATAATTATGTGCTGATTCACGAGCAAGTTTCCTTTATCAAGTATTATTGCTTCCTCCTTTGTTTCCCCTTACCACCCCTACCCTCCTTGCCCTCCTATCTTCCCCCCCACCCCCTCCACTCTGCCAAAGTTTAAAGTTCATTTTTCAACATAATGTCTTGTACATCTCATTAACACTGAGATACCACCTCACCCCAGTTAGAATGGCTATAATCAAGAACTCTAAAAACAACAGATGCTGGAGGGGATGTGGACAGAAGGGAACCCTACTGCATTGTTGGTGAGAGTGTAAACTTGTTCAACCACTTTGGAAAGCAGTATGGAGGTTCCTCAAAAGACTCCACATAGAGTTCCCCTATAACCCAGCAATCCCACTTTTGGGCATTTATCCAAACCATCACAAACAAGACCATACTAAAGCCACCAGCACAACTATGTTTATTGCAGCATTATTTACCATAGCTAAGATATGGAACCAACCCAGATGCCCCTCAGTAGATGAATAGAAGCAATCTTTTACTTTCAGATAATGTAATTTTGAGTTCCTGTTCTAATTTGTTCTAACTAGAGAAAAAGAAAATACAAATATTTAGTATAAACAAAGAAACAACATTCCCCACCTAGAAAACCTGCCATTAGAAATGCATTGGAAAAAAATCTATCCATGTCACATAGCCAGACTGACAGGTGAGCTGTCCAAAATCTTCCCACCTACAAGTTTAAAGAAACCTTTCTGAGGAGTTTTGAACCTTCCTGAATCTCGTTGCATCCTTATACCGCAAAGCTGGGAGTTTCAGGATTGTGTGCTATGGAAAGTATCATTTCTTCTTCCTGGAATGCTTTCGGCCTTTGTTGGTACATAGAGCACTCAAGTTTTCAAAGCTCTAGAGATGGTATTAGGGTGTATGAAGTCATCTTACAATGAATTAATATAATCACTCCTAACAAAATAATATATGTGCATCTGCTAAGGTGAATCATACCAGATTGTAACTTTCTCTCCACCTGTTGGACATCCCAATTAATATCCTCTCTTAAACCTCTAAAATTTGTCTGTTAAGCTTCTTTCTCCTTGCTCTGTCTTCTGAATGTAGCATCCAGCTGGGGACAGTTGGATCTATGTAAATACGTACTTCCATAGATTTCTATGTAAATAGGTGAACTGAACCAAATTCCCTAGTGAACTACCAGTGCTCAAATGTTTTCCTTTGAGTTCTACATTGTACAGTGCAGCTCCTGCTGGGAGAATGGGGGGAGGGGGAAGGTACGAAAGTTCTGACAAGCATGCCCTTCAGATCTATGGGCAGCTGGAGGAGGCAGCGGCTTTCCTTCCTTATCCTTTTGCAGGGGTTTGGAGGTGTAGGGTGGGGGGGGAATCACTGGAGCAAAAATTCAGGACAACTTGGTAAAGAGGAACTCAGCCCTTTATCCTCATTGGGCACACTGCCTTAGTTGGGAAATTCAAAGGAGACTTCAAGACCCTTTGTCAAGATTCATATATTTTTATGGGTTACAAATAATAAGGATCTGAAGAAGCAAGCAGGAAAGTTGTACACTGTGAAAGGGGGGAGGGGTGGAAGCCGGGGCATCCTGCCTAGGGGTCTCCAGGCCTCAAGCACTTAGGATCACCCACGGTGTGTGTACTCCCAAGATCCTTGTGGGATCACTGCCATGTGCCTGCAACCATCCCGTAGTTCCAGCTCAACCAGAAATAGAAGCCTATGGTGAACTGCTAGTCAGCCCAGACTGGGCAAGTCCAGTCCATAGCAAGTGAGAAAGGCAAGGCATGCCAGCTCTTTAGAAGAAGAAGGAGACAAAAACCCATAATTCTAGAGATCCATTCACCTCTCTTCAGCCTTTATAATCTCATCCTATTATTTTCATTTTCAGTAACAAAATTTTGAGCACTCTATTTTAGATGCCTTTCCAAAGTATCAGAGTACAAGGATGGACACATCTCCAGGAAATCTGATAGCACTCACCTGTTGGAATTTCACATTCTAATACATGTGACAGAAATATGCATGTGTGTGAGCAATTACACTAATGCTCTCTCTCTCTCTCTCTCTCTCTCTCTCTCACACACACACACACACACACACACACACACACACACACACACACACACACACACACACACAGGAGTCACTGGGGGATTGGTTTATGAAAGAAAGTCCCCGAGACGAGGTCCAAGAATAGAGAAGAGATAGATTGGAAAGTTTGCAACTAGAGACAACAAAGAGTCCTACCTTAATTCCTTAAAAAGGAAACAGGACTGTGGGGCATGACTCAAGTAATAGAGGGCCTGCCTGGTGAACACAAAGCCTTGCACTGAGTACTCAGAGAGAGATTTATCACTTTTGCAGTAATGGCGCCAGCACACTAACAGAATGGGTAGTTGCTCAGTTCTCTAATCTTCAGCAGCCTGTAGGTAGAAACAAGGAAATAAGGACAGACTAAATATGTGTGCCCAGCATTTACAGCTTCCACAACAGCCTCAGCCTCTGCCACAGAGAATCCATTTTCCATTTGTGTCTCATAGAATAAGATGCACTTGTCACTTTGTAGCTGGATTACTATTGCCACAGGGTCATGTCTACTACCAAAAATGTGCTTTTTGTCCACACTCTTTGGGAGTCACTAGGACCATTGACGGGTCCCAAGTCTTAGCTACTAAGGACTTTCCATCATTCTGTCACTGGCATTTTCTTCTCCTGGGCCACATCCACCATTGCTTTTGCAGTGGTCAGCATTCTGGCATTGTATTCAGACCCTTTCCTTGGGTGGCAGCCCTCCAATGCCACTCCACATTTCTGTCCAGTTGCTTTGTTGTCCAGCCAGTGCCACTGATTACTATCTTTGCTATTGTTGTCAGAGTTTTTTTTTTAAGTCCACTCTTTTTTATTTTAAGGAAATAATTTATTATCTTGTAATATTTTGGTCTATTTGTTTTCTTAAAATCTTATTGTTGGGGTGATTACAGAGGGGTTATAGATACATAAGTAAGGTAGTGAGTACATTTCTTGTCAAACTTGTTACCCCCTCCCTCATTTTTCTCCCACTTTCCTTCCCCCCCCAAATCTCCCCCAGTTGTATTGATTTTGGTACCCTGAGTATCATATATACAGTTACCTGAATTAGGGAAGAGAAGAGGAACAACAGAATGGCGAGACAAAGGACAAAGGGGGAACCAATGCAACAGGGATACTC
The DNA here is from genome assembly GCF_019054845.1 of Dipodomys spectabilis. Lineage (NCBI taxonomy): Eukaryota > Metazoa > Chordata > Mammalia > Rodentia > Heteromyidae > Dipodomys > Dipodomys spectabilis. The sequence goes on along the minus strand of NW_024870813.1, from coordinate 4,912,587 downwards.
ACAGGACAATATGTTGGAAATGATCTGTACAACTGTCAGAGCTTTTAGAGTGACTGCAGGCTGATGTGTATATTCTTCTGTTTGTAATCCTTTGAGGATTGTGTATCAAATATTGTTTCCGACAAGAGGATAAAATAATGAACATCACCCATCTAGGCCTTGAACTCATCAAGAAATTAGATGCTATAAGCATCTCATCCCTGTAATTGGTATACTTCAAAAAGAGCATCATCAGGAACTGGTTATCCAGGTGTTGGAATTTAGCTTGCACTCCTCCTGATGTGAAGGGATGAGCATAGGACACATTTTTTTTTTGTTTGTTTGTTGGTTGGTTGTGGGGCCTGAACTCTGGGCCTGGGCACTGATCCTCAGCTCTTCAGCTCAAGGCTAGTGCTCTACCACTGAGCCACCTTCTCAGCCCTTGTTCCCAAGCAGGTGATTTTTCTTTCCAAGGGGACTAATTCTCTTTCACCAGCTTATTCCCAATGGCTGGGAAAATGACAGTAGGTAGGGAAACAGAGAACCATTTGGGAAAGTTGAGAGGAGTTTTGAAACGCTATGGTCTTTATTTCCCTCATTTATGTACAAGTTGTGTCTCAGTACTGTTTATGTTGTTAGAAGACCCATGGCTGGTTAGGCCGTGAGACTCTTACTCTCCATTAAATTAACCACCTAAAAACTGGAAGTGGTGCTGTGGCACAAAGTGGTAGAGTGCTATCCTTGAACAGAAAAGCTCAAGGGTAGCATTCAGGCTATGAGTTCAAAGCCCATGACCAATACCAACAACAATAGCAAAAGAATAGAATACTCAAGGCTGAGTAATTTCTAAAGAAAAGAAGTGGATACTGTGTTGCTTCTGCTCATCAGTGATGAGGGCCTTATGGGGAGGTATCAGATGGCCAGGGCCACATGCACATGTGTCAGAGAGGTGATATGCTGTGAAAGAATCTCACAAAGCTGTGAGATGGTCCAGTGAGCATCTAACATAGTCCTAAATTACCCTCCACCATGTTCCACCTCTAAACGATTCTATCATTTTCCATACTGCCCACTGAAGACCCCTTTGAGCACATGAGCCATTGTTGGAGAATAAACCATTTACTCTCTATAGCACAAGGTGACTTCTCTACAAACAGTTTGGGGAAAACATCTTTCTCCTCTTTCAAGACATCCTTTCTTTCTTTTTTTCTTTTTTGCTATCTGCCTTCACTTTTTTTCTGGAAAGCTCTCTTTTGTTACTTTCTCCTTCTTTAGATCCATGCCAGATTTTCTCATGGAGAAAAGAGTTATAACAGCCACACTGACCTCAGAGTGCGTTTTGGAACAGCAGATGATGGGACCATATACATAAAGGAATAATGAAGCCTTATGTAGTATATAATAATAATAATAATAATATAACTTTGGGATTGGGTACCCTGGCTCGGCCCTATTCTTCAAAATGACCTTTGGTAAATTGCTTAACCTCTCTAGGATTTGTTTTCTGTGAAAATAAAAAAATATATATATATACTTAATTCAAAGACTGTAAAATGACACAAATCATGCCTGTAGAGTACGTATCATCACATAGTAAGTAATGAATGCATGCTAGCTACTAATTATATGGTGAATGTTATTACTCTGCCTAAATAGTTCTGCTGTATTTATTCTGTTTTGATCTTCCCTGTCTTTCATACACTTCTCTGAATTTCTGTACATGAGAAGGCTGAACTAAGTATGACACTGCTTGATTTCTGTCTTCTCTTCTTGGCCCTGTGTGTCTCAGTAGTAAGGAATCTGTTTGGGAGCGTGCAGAGTAGGCAACTCTAGAACAGAACAGAGACTATAATGATGAGGCAGTGTGGCAATGTTTCTCTGTATTAGCTTGCTATGTAGTCCAACCAAAGTGTGTATATACCCAGCACTTTTCCCAAGAGGAATCTCTCATCCTTCTACTTACCCATCCTTGCAGCAATCCTCATCAGCTTCAGGTTGTTGGAATGATTTATTCATTTCTTCATTTGTGGCATGGTATGCCTAATATTTTCCAGTGTTGGTTGTTTTCTGAAATGTTTCTGAGCATGTTTCGGTATGTGCTCTTGAATTGCACTTGCTGCCATTGCCAGCACCAACATAATTTTAGTTTCTTGTGGACCTATCACTCTTTTCCATAGTAGCTGCAGTAATTTGCAAAAAACAAATTATGTATAGAAAAGGTATACATCCACACAATAAAAGCCATACATGACAAACTCATAGCCATTTCATATGGATTGGCAAAATGTATTGCTGTAAGGTCTGGATCAAGACAAGGACATTAACTTTCAGAAATCTTATTCAACATGGTATTAGAAGTCTCAGAATACTTAACCAACAAAACGAAGTAAGGGCATCTAGTTGGGAAGGAGGAAATCTAATTCTCTCTGTTTGTGAACAATGGGATCTTATACTTAGAAAAACCTAAAGATGTCAACAAAGAAAGCTGAACAACTCAGTGAAGTTCTGAGATACAATATCAGCATTTTAAAAAGAAAAGAAAAGAAAAGCTCACACTACTGCCTCTACTTTACGTCAAGCTTCTCTTCTCTGGGACATTTCCCCAGCTCCCTGCTGAGGCTTGCACATCCCTCCTTTCTTATCTAGCTTCCATCTTCTCATTATAGCACATGTCACGCTCATTAAGTGATTTTTGGATTGAACTGGATGGAAGATAACTCATACAAATTGAACCATATAAATTGTTACACATTGACACTTTTTGACTGTTTGCAACAACAAGATTGCAACTAGCATGTATTTATCTCTTCTCAAGGAGATAGTAGGTACTTGAAAAAGAGTAGAGGGAATTTCTACTCTGCAGTATAGGTTACAGTGCTTTGTACATAGTTGATATTTAATAACTATAAAACTGAATAACACATATGGAAGTGCTTTATGAACTGTGACACCTATGAAAATGTAAGTGGATTCCACTATAAACAGTCAAGCCTATGACAACATTCTAGCATTCAAAGTATGACCTATGGATGCTGGGCATTGGTGGTTTATGCCTATACTTCTAGCTACTCGGGAATTAGATATATACATATCATGGTTTGAAGACAATCTGGAAAGGCCATGAGACTCTTACCTCCAACAAGTCACCCAAAAGCCAGAAGTGGAGCTGTGGCTCAAGTGGGTAGAGTCCCAGTCTTGAATGAAAATGTTAAGGGACAGTGCCTAGGCTCTGAGTTCAAGCCCCAGTGGCAGTACATAAAACAAATATGAATAAGTTTAGAGGTTCAGTGAAGATGAAGTAAAAGGAAATGAGTGTGAGATTTTTGCACCACTGGCTTAAAAATATTTCTATGAAGTGAGTGATGGACAGCCTCGAGGACTGAGCAAGCAAGGTATTAGATAAACCCCTTCTTTTACCTCTCTCCCGTGATCTTTGGTTGTTCTATATTGTAATGTTCCAGAAGTAAGTTTTTTTAATTTTTAATTTTGTTGGTTGTGGGGCTTGAACTCAGGACCTGGGCACTGTCCCTGAGCTTCTTTGTGTTCAATGCTAGTGCTCTACCACTTGAGCCACAGTGCCACTTATGGTTTTTGAGTGATTAATTGGAGGTGAGTCTCACAGGGACTTTTCTGCCCAGGGTTGGCTTCAAACCACGATCTTCAGCTCTCAGCCTCCCGAGAAGCTAGGATTGCAGGTGCGAGCCACTGGCACCCAGCTAGAGGTATGCATTGGTATGGAGGCTCACATTTGCTAGGCACATACTCTACTGCTTGAGCCACATCCTGGCTCCTTCATGCTTCCATTGTTCTTTGTATAACTTTGTGAGTTTTGGCCAAGGGCTAGCCTTGGACCACCATTTTTCTGTCTATGTCTCTCATGTTCCTGGAGTTATAAATGTGTACTGCCATGCTTGTCTTGTTGGATAAGATTGTTTCACATTAACTTGTTTCCCAGGTTGGCCTTAAACCACAATCCTCCAGTCTGTGCTGACAACACTGTATTTATAGGCATGAGGCACTGCACACAAGCTCCAAAAGTGTGTTTTTAAAAAATTCTGTTACTTACCAAAAAGCAGGGGGAGAAGAGATTGGGAGGGGAGGAATAGCTGGATGCCAGTGGCTCATACCTGTAATAGTAGTTATTCAGGAAGCTGAGATCTGAGTACACATACACACACACACACACACACACACACAAACACACACACGCAGAAAATAGCTATCCTCGATGTTATGGAGCTAGTGGAGACTTCAGGCATTGGATGCTTATTTTGAAATTTGCAGGTGGAATTTGCTCAGATGTGGATGATGGAGCAGTGAGGAGACCAGTAACACAATGGTGAGCAGAGATGGGGTTTTTTAACTTAAGCCAGGAGTTGGGAGTAGAGAAATGACATGGTTGGGAAAAAACACAAGTATGGTTCCCCCTGGGGAAAAAGGAGAAGGAAACGGGTGGTCTATGGGCACTGGCTGAGAGAGGTGGGTCATAGCGAGGCCAGCACCACCACTGAAACATACTGACACAGGGGCCATGAGAGAAGGTTTAGGGAACTCGAGGCTGAATTTGATTGTGCCACATGGAGGCTCTTGCTATACAACAGTGACTTTGCCAGGCCCCTTGTTGGTTCTGTTTTCCTATTTGATTGATGTGGAAGCTTAGGCTCAGTGGGAAGTTGCATGAATGGCTGAAATAGAAAACATGTAGGGAGATAGTCTGACTGGTCTTGAACCCAAGACTCCGATATTGTTTAACCTCTTTATCACTGTCTTTAATGGAACTGGTTAGATGTCACCTTCTCAGCCATTCATTCTCAGCCTGCTTTGGATTAAATGTCTTCAGACCTTGACTTAGCATACAGTGCTTTTAAAATTTTAATTAATCATTAATGGTTTGCCCTTCGAGCACTTTTTTTTTTTTCCTCCTGCTTTGAATTTTGAGACAGATGGCAGGCGGTTTATTTCCTCAGCCTCATCCCTCCGTTCACATGGCAGCTGAAATATCAAATGCAGCCTTGGAGAGGGATCATAATTCATTGTAATTAGACATCCTTCATCATTTTTCCTTTGTCCTAAGTAGAGTAGCAACATGTAATGGTGGCTAAAGTATTTGTCTAGAACAGCATCCCAACTTCTCATTCTCTCTGCAGATATTCGTTCCTGGGACAGCTTGTTGGTGGGGAGTGTTAGGAAGCCTTATTTCCACTTATTTTCTAATAGCTAGAGAAGCAAGAAGAATATGGGATTTAGATGCAGTGAGCTTGATTTGACATACGGACCGTTCAGCAAAGTTGTGAAGATTTAATTGGGAACGGAATAAAACTTTAACTGAGGGTGTACTCTGAGTGATCATTTTTTGGGAGGAGAAAAACAAAACAAAACTCTAGGCTAAAAACTGGACAATATGGGCTGGGAAGGTGGCTCAGTGGTAGAGCTCTTGCCTTGCATGCCTGAGGCCCTGGGTTCGATTCCTCAGCACCACATAAGCAGAAAAAAAAGCCAGAAGTGGCACTGTGGCTCAAGTGGTAGAGCGCTAGCCTTGAGCTGAAGAGCTGAGGGACAGCGCCCAGGCCCAGAGTTCAGGCCCCACGACCAGACCCAAAAAAAAAAAAAAAAAAAACAAAAAAATGGATAATATCATATGGAGAAGCCTAAAGCCAACCTGCCTGAGCCCAGATCTTCTACACATATACAGGCTTGTTGCCCAGGGCTGAATTATTTACCAAATCAGGTTAAATTGAAACTTAAGAAAGATAGTACACTATCCTTGAGTGAATCTTGAAAGTCATGGCTCTTAGAAGTGACACTGGCCAATAGGCTTGGTAAAGTTTATTGCAAATTACCTTCCAATTCTACCAATTAAAAATATTCATCAGTTGAATATGGTGACTCAAATCTAGACCCCTAGTTACTAGGGACACAAACTAGAAGGATTGTACTTCAAGGGCAAATCATTCAAAGAGTTAGCAGACCCCATCTGAATGGATAAACTGGAGGTGGTATTGTAAAGCTGTGATCCTAGCTACAAAAGAGGCATAGGTAGAAAGACTGAAGCCTAAGGCCCACTCAATAAAACACATAGGACCCTACGTGAAAGAAAAATGTAAAAACTAAAGTAATAAAGGCTGGGGGCATGGCTCGAGTAGTAGAACACTTGCTTAAGAAGTACAAAGCCCTGAGTGTAGACCACTATCTATCATCTATCTATTTATTGTTTTGTCTATTTTATTTATCATCTGTGTTCTTATGTTGTCAAATAAAGCACCAATTCTATATGCAGTGTGGTTTAGATTTTCACAGTTTGCAGAGCTATGTGACTCAATTTTCATTCTTTAATCCTCACTTACCTCTTAAGAATGAGGTGGAGAAATGGGTCTTAATCCCATTTTACAGGTGAGGATTTTGGCACTCCATGTCAGATAACTTTAAATCATCAGACTCTATACATGGGAGATTCATACGACAGCTCCCAAATGATATTCAAGCATAAGCAAAATTGGGAAGAAACTGGCTCCAGAAAACTTCTTTTCTTAGAAGCCAATGTTTACCTATAAATCACATGGTTAGGGTTTGCTTCTTTTCCACTTTTCAATTTCTGACACTAAGTGATAATTATAGAGCTGGAGAGGCACCTTGTACATTTTCAGGAGCTAATTGACTCAGTGGTGGGGAGGTAGATGGTGCAGTGGAATCCAAACTGCCAATTAAAAGCGAAGGAAATTCCACGGAACATGATCCCTTGTGTATTTACTTCACAGTGACTGCCTTTTCTGTCTCTACAGAGATAGCCTTGAAGTCAAAGGGCCAGACTCTAGTGCATTCAGCTGCAGGCCTGGGTCTAGCCAAGACCACAGCAGGAAATCTACCCTGTCTGAAGTCCCCAGCCTTTTAAAGGATGCACCGGAGGCTTTGCTCCTCCAAGCAAAAATGGGTGATCTTGGCAAAGGGGGAGATTAGATTCAATGCACAATGTGAGAGGAAATAGGGCAAGTAGGAACTGCATTCATCTATTACTTGACAGATAAATTAGGCTTGGAATACATGAATGATACTTTTGTGAGATACTTTGGAGTTTACAGAGTCTTGTGGCCCCCCACAACAGCAACCATTTAAGAAGCAAGGTAAATATCTGTCTCTCTGTCTCTCTGTCTCTCTCTGTCTCTGTCTCTGTCTCTCTCTGTCTCTCTCTCTCTCTCTCCTACTTGTAGAACAAACTCCTTACTTGTCTCCCACACATACTGGAGCCATGAAAGCATGCAGGCATCTGATTTTGCCCACAGCCCATCCCCCCAAACTGCCTACACTGATAGAAGCAGGTTACTGAGTATCTTTGGGTATGGTTGATGTCTTTACAAAACCCGTCTTATTGAAGACCATCTCTTCAGGGACATACAAGAATGGGACTATTAGCTGGCTAACAGAACAGGCACAAGATAAGGAGGGAAGATTTTCATTCTTAAGAGCTGGCTCCATAGAATGTACTAATCCTGGGGTATTTGGTTTTCCCAAACTTTGAAGGTCTTATCAGCAAAGATCCCATGGTATTTGACCTGATTGCAAAGGGTTGAGGACACACTGTGTATCTAGATATCCAGGGCTGGGAAGCAGTTAATTTCATCTGAGCTGTCTTTGAGAAGTTCTCATAACTATAGCAGTGAAATGCACTAGGAAAAAGAGTAGAACTTGAGAGGAGGCAAGACATGGGCTGAGGATTTGGGAGCAGAGGATCTTGAGAGATAGAGAAGAGTTAAACATGCCATGGATGTTGTTTTCCATGTGGCCTCTGCTTCTGCCCAGTAATTTTACAAGGCTTTTATAATAAGTTTAACATGGTCAGGTTCATTTTCAGCTCAAGGATGAATTGTAAAGATGGGATACAATATAGTATGTCATGGATACAAGCTGGCCTGAAGTATAAGAATGCAGGAAGTAGTAGTTGCTTCTGAATCTTTCTAGCCTGGAGGCTTTTCTATGAGGCTTATTCTGCTCATGAAGGTATGCCTCATCTACCCAGAATGATTGCCCAGACTCAGACATCTATCTTTCGATTCAGGTCCCAACCTGCCTAACTTCCTTGGCCCTTATGTCATTCAACTGCTCTGACTTCTTTTCTTGTATTCCCATCCTGACACCTGTCAGGTTGATGGATGATTCAAGCCTCTTCATCTTTTCACTGCCATTTTGCTTCTTCTTTTGCTCCTGTTCCAACTTTTGTCTTTACTTCTTGGTATAGCATCCCAGAATGCCATTGGAATAACAGCTTTCCCGTCTTCCTTCTTTCCTTTCCATAATCATGACCTCCAGGGAAACAGTCCAGATAAGAGCTGAATGAAGCATATTTGCTGGAGTAGGAAAATCAGAGCCTATAAATAGACTTGCTTCTAAGAGACATCATATATATCATTAAGGCCAGGAAGCTGGAAAAAAGTTGAGAAGTAGAATGTCACCTGAGAAGCTCATGGAGAATGTTCACGAATGACGGATGGAGAGTACTGCTTCTAGACCTAAGCATTCAATACTGGGATCTGGAAATGAGTACATAACATGAAGGGTCAAGCCAATTCACTGTAAGATCTAGAGTCTTCTATCAACAGACACTAAATCCTCACATTGAGTAGATAGGTCTGTGGGGAACATGACAAGGCTTCAGTACTGGAGAGAATTGCAAGCGCAATGCAGAGATGGAGACAGATACAGGATCATGCTACTTAGCTCTAGGATTCAGCACCCTGGAGATCTGATCCAAGGCAGCTTTGACTGTGTTCTTTAAGGTGATTGACGAACAGAGGGACAGAGGCCAGTAAAAAGCTGCAGAGAGGTACACGCTGAGAACTTCACAGATGGAGTCTTCAGAGCCTTTCTATTTCTCAACATGAAGCTTATTATTGCATTTTTTTCTCAGAGAGGAACAATGAAATGGCATGTAATGAAAGCTATAAATAATAAAGCATGACACCTCATCGGCAGGTGGACTTTGTGACTATGCAACTTCAGGTGCTTTTATTTACATGTATACATTCCTCCTTCTCCAGCCGGCCAAATTCACCCTATATGGCTGGCTTCAACTGAGAAGGCAAAACCCCCTACACCAAGAAGCCCTGTGAGAAGAGAACAGGAGGATGGGAAGAGTAGAACCCTTACTAGAGACCTATTGAAACTAACACCCTGTGGCATGGAAGTCAGTGCATTTATGGAAGGGACTTCATTTCAATCATAGTATATTTGACTTTTCTTCTCCCTTGGCAGAGAAAGATATTTGATTGTTCAATTTAACCCTTTTTTAAAAAATTTTTTTCCAGACCTAGGCTTGAACTCAGGATCTGAGTGCTGTCCCTGGGCTTTTTCTGCTCAAATCAAACACTCTAAAACTTGATCTGCACCTCCACATCCGGCTTTTGGGTAGTAAATTGGAGATAAGAGTCGCCCAGGCTTTCCTGCCCAGTCAGGCTTTGAACTGTGATTCTTAGATCTCAGCTTCCTGAGTTGCTAGAATGACAGGTATGAGACACCCCTGCCTGGCAGTTAACTCAGTTTTGAAGAATCAACTTTTACGACCTTCATGACTACATGTGTACATGGTGTATACATGTGTGTGTTTTGAATAATGTACCACTTGCATAACAGCTTTGTGATTACATATGTCCTAAGTAAAATGTATAAGAACATTTGTTTAGCAACTCCTGTATGCTATTTCCATCTTCAGACCATCAGGCACTGAGGCAATCATGGTGACTTAGAGTTATTCCTGAAATACCAACATTCCTTTCCTTTAGAGGAGAAGACTGAATAATGATTAAAGTCCTTACACCCGTGTCAGCAGCTAGTGGCAGACTAATATTTGAACTCAGTTCACATGACTTGAAGGCCTAGCCTACTTCTTCCTCATCATCTCGGTTACCTAAAAGGGAGGAGGGTAGACATGGCATTGTTCAAAGCTTACGAGGGCATGGCAGGGGGCTGTGGCTGCAAGCTTTATAACTGCCAGCGCTCTGTGCCATAAAACAGTCCTCTTGGATTTATATGGATGATTCAGACCTTCAGAAATGAGGACTCCTGGGGGCCCTGAATCATGACGGAGGTGGAGATTACACCTGTGAAATTGTCACAGTCCCAGAACCATTGTACGGGAAACCAGTTAGCACAATCCTTCCCCTCCACTGAAGAAGGGATTTCTATGGATATGTGAGCATTGTCCAGGAGACAAGAGGTACAAAAACACCTGACAGATTTCTCTGAGCAGAGAATTGTACAAGGATGGTGCTGAAATCTATCCAGGAATAGAATGAACTGCGGGTGTGTAGCTATGGGGAGATGGCTCACTGAATATCAGCAGGCACTTCAGATCTGTGCCAGCTTATTGAATCTTCAGTGTAGCTAAAAGAAGGAGATATTCTGACACTATTATTCTGATAAAACTACGAGGGTATAGATGAAGACAAGGAGAATGATGTTAAGAGGAGGAAGGGAGGGAGGGAGGGAGAGACAGAGAGAAGGAGGGAGGGAGAAAGAGAGGGAGAGGGGGGAAGAAGGAGGGAGAAGAGAAGGAAGAAGGGAGGGAGGAAGATTGGAAGGAGAGAGACAGAAACAGAGAATGAATTAGTTTATCTTAATCAGTGCTGATAGGAGAACAGGGAGAACAAAAAAAAAGAAAAGTTCCTTGCTTCTCATTATAACTAAGGGTTTCTACGAGGATAGGAAGCCAAGTAAAGAACAGGTCAGTTGAGCTTCATCTTCTTTGTGAAATTAGAGAAATCTCCTGAGAATTATCCCCTGCCTCTGTCAGTATGTTCATAGGGCAACTGCATTCTGTTCAGTTCCCTGCCATTCAACTTTTTAAAATGTGCAAATGTGTGTATGTTTGCAATTTATATCTGACTTTCACATGTGAGAGGAAACATACATCCTTTTTCTCTTGGAGCCTGACTTACTTCATGTAACATATGTACATATTTCAAGTCCATTTATTTTCAAGCAAATGTTATAGTGTTATTCTTCCAGATAAATAAAATTCATATATATTTATGTATATATACTCACATACATGTATATTCATATGTACATATATTCAAAGATATTCATATATATACAAAATAAAATATATGTGATATATATACACACATCATAATAGCGTTCTCTCTCTCTCTCTCTCTCTCTATATATATATACACACACACACACACATATGACCATATAAAATTATACTAACAGATATGGAAACAAGAGAATTTTTTTAATGTACTGAGTGAAGTTATTTCTTTTTTCTCTCATTTTTCCCTTTGGTTTATCCTTTATTGTCATTGCTTTTTTTTTTATTTTGATACCCTGTGTCTTGCGTATACTCACAAGACACACTATGTTGGAAATGGTCTTTACAACTTTGGGGGAAGGGGAGTCAGAGGACAGGTAAAGTGTGAGAAAACAAGGGAGGGGTAACACTGTTCTACAAGAAACGTACTCATTACCTTACTTATGTAATCCATCTGTGTATCACCCTTACAATAAAATAAAATATAATTTTAAAAAAGAAAATGTGTACCAGGATGCTGAAACATGTCTTATCAGAGCAAGTAGTGGGTCCAAGGGAAAAGGAGAGAGGAATGTCAGGCAACACTCATGATCTTCAATGTACTTATGTGAAAATGGAACCAGGTACGGAGAAGTGGGGATAAATGGAGAGAATGATCAAAGGGGTGACACTAATCGAAAGGCCCCGTACTCATAAATTGATATATTGAAATTCCTTTGTACAACTACTCAAAGATTTTTTTAAATGGACTCCTAGAGAGGATAAATGTTTCCTTTTTCTTCCTTCTCTACACATTTATTAAGCCCCTGTGTGAACCAGGCACAGACATCACTACAAGAAGACAATGATGGTCAGATACAAATAACTCAACAACTCTGCTTTCATGATGATACAAGATCCATAGAAAGTTCCAGAAGGGAGTGTATAGTAGGAAGCATACCACATAGAACTTGACAGATGACTACCAACCGTGCAGTAGTGTGGGTAGGGAGTATTGAATACTGTTGAGAGGCATTTTTTGATAAGAACTTGGGTGTCAACACAGACAGAGATGATGAGGTCATGTCTAGACCTCTATTGGTGTCTGGAATTGGTATTGATGTGCTGCATCTGTGTTGGACTGCTCATGAAGATGGAAGTCCGGGCTCTGCCTAATCACAAGTCCAGCAATTCATCTGGCCCTGGCCTTATCAACAGGTTCTGAGTGGGCAAGAAGTGCGACCAGCTCAGGCCTGCAGATGTAAGCTCATATAATTACAGAAGATTTCAGTTTTCATTAGAAGGTCAAAGCAGCCGAGTGTCGTCATCATTATAGGCAATGTAGGGGCTAGCCGATCGATGTCAGCCTATTCCACCCAATAAACTGTGCAAAATCTGGGTTCTGCCTCTTCACACTGTTGATGTGGCTGTAGGCACCATGTATGGGCACTGTCGGGGCAGGGAACAGCCCTTCCACTTCCTTCTTCCTGAGATGTGGACTTTCCATTGCAGTAATAATAAGCTACAGCCTAAAGAAGGCTTGTGACTTTCTGGCTCTCTTCTACCCAGTTTTATTAATGTTTATCCTGGTGAATTGAGTATTCATAGTTGCAGGAAAGATACCTTCCAGTCAGAACCATGAAACTTGGTGGAAACCATTGAGCCAGGAAGAAAGAGCTGTATGCAATTTCTAGCTTCATAACTCATGGATAATATTAAGACAGAATCCATAAAATATACTAGGTCCTCAAAAAAAAAAAGAACAGAGAGATGAATCATGATTTTACAGTGACAGCTGCAGAGACAAAAATGACAGAAAGTTCATTAGTACTTTGCTAAGAGTAGGATTTTGCATTCTCAGAATGCAGTTGGTCAAAGGTACAGGAGGACTTTGCAAGAAGGCACAGAACCTCAAAGGAGCACCTGGCAGTGACTAGAAGGCTGCTTTGTGGAGCAGGAACCTTGTGTCCCAGTGGAACACAACACCCTCTGTCCACTGTCACCTCCGCCCTCAGCCCCAGATCCACTAGAGGCCACTGGGATGACTTCAGCTCTGAAATCCTCCTTTTCCCACTACTGGGCTTCCCAAATTAAGTCTTAATTCCAATTCCTGGATTCAATGGATGGTGGAATTGAGAGATTCCCATTCTCCTACCTCCACTCCTCCACTAGCGCGTCTGCTTGTGTAGCTGCCTCCCTTGGTTCCCCTGTCTGCTCACTACACAGTTTCTAGGCCTCCCAGGACCCTGTTCCATAGCTGTCTCTCTTCTAAAATGGCATCTGAGCCACTGTTCCAAGACCTGATGGAGATTCCATGCTCCTTTGCTAACCACAGTTAAGATTTTTCTCCCCTATGACTATTTGCCTGGCCCTGCTAACAGTGTTTTGAAAAAGAATGATAACAAAACTGAATCAATATTCTTATTTATTTATTTATTATTTATTTATTTATTGCCAGCATCACAGTTTGAATTCATTGCCTCATACTCTTATTTGTCTTTTTGGCTTTTTTTCTTCTTTCTGTTGGCACAAGGTTTGTGTTCTACCACTTGAGCCATGTCTACTTCTGTTTTTTTTTTTTTTTTGCCAGTTAATTGAGGATGACAATCTCTCTGAATCATAGTCCTCTGATCTCAGCCTCCTGATTGGCTAGGATTGCAGATATGAGCCACTAGCACCCAGCTAAAAATCCTCTTGGTATTTAACTCTCTGTTGGTCCACAACTATTAATAAATAAAGGGTCATTCTTAAGACTTTTTTTATTTCTGGGCCAAGGGCTTGAACTCTAGGTTTGGGGACTTTCCCTAAGTTTTTGTGATCAAGGCTAGCACTCTACCACTTGGCATTTTTTATTTTTTGAGATTATTTTATTGTTATTATAAAGGTGATATACAGAAAAGTTATAGTTACATCAGTCAGGTAAAGACAACATTTAATTTTGGACAATGTTACCCCTTCCTTCACTCTTTACCAGTTTTTCCTCCAATATACACTCACAAGTTGTATAGTTGATAGTGTCTAGTGAGGACCACCGCTGCATTTGTTCACCCTTTGTTCCTTCAGTCTGTGCCCCTCCACTTTGCCCTCCCAAAGACAAATAAATGAACAAATAACACAAAAAGAGAGAAACAGAAAAATAGCACTGAAGAAAAAAATCCTCCTGTTTCCATTTCCTGGAGTTCATTTAGATAAATATTATTTTTATGATCAGAGGCCCATAGACATTGTACCCTTGTTTTCTTCCCCTAAGAATATCCTCCTTTGGTTGTAGTGTGTGTAAATGCCTAGAATCCTGTATAGTTTATCACGTCCTGGTATATTTTAGATCTAGCTTCCACATACAAGATAAAACACACTTGGCATTTCTTAATGTCGTTCTTATGGCTCCCTGTATGATATATTTTCTACATATATGTTTTCATTGTTTGTATGTCCAATCTTAACTTCAGAGAGCAGCACCAAAAAATTTCTACTACTAACAATTGAGTTTGCATATTTTTTTCTTTAGCGCTTGTTTTATTTAGGTATATATTTATTGGCAGTACAGGGATTTGAACTCAGAGGCTCAGGTTTGCTAGAACTCTAGCACTTGAATCATACTCCCAGCCATGAATTTGTCTATTTCTTAAAATTTGGAGCCAAAGTATAATTGATTGCTTCGGTAAATAACCAAAGCATCTGCTTCATGAAGGGTTATGCATGTATCAAGTAGAGTAAATTATTTAATGAAAGGGAAAGAAAACACTTAGACATTGTGTGTGTGTGTGTGTGTGTGTGTGTGTGTGTGTGTGTGTGTGTGTATGAATAAATACAGTCTGTTCTATATAAACATAACCTTCTACTTTTCAAAACTAACTCTGGTCAAATGCATTATGTGTCTTTATTGCCCATAAAAGTGATTGAAAAGCCTTAAAAAAATCAAATGGACATTTGGGAGTCAAAAACATGAGACTATTAAACATTTTGTTCAATAAATGTTTAGTAAAGTTTTGTGCCTGATATATATGAATGCCTTTGTAACAAGAGAGAGGTATAATACAGGCAGGCCTTAAAGTATATTTGTTAACATATTGGAGATTTGTTTTCTATGTAAACAGACTCAAAGCTATGTAAGTGACAATTAAGCATGTAGTTATATGATTTTGGAAAGAATGTTTTGGAGAGAGATCTGGAAGGAAGGGGAGACACAGGGAGAGGGAGGAAGGGAAAGAGGAAGGGAGGAGAGAAAATGAAGAGAAATAAAAACAGGAAGATGGAATTGAATCAAGATTCAGAGGATTTGTTCTCACTCTCAACATTGTCCTAAGATTGAGGCCACTTATTATAATATTTTCAAACCTCTCAATTTTATGGAAATTCTCCTTTGGTTATCCTTGTCTAAATAATTTGCATTTCAATTTGAATAGTTCATTTCAGGGGACAACAAACACCTCTGTGTAGGCATTTTACTTCTTTCCTGTGTGTGTGTTGATGAAAGCCTGGCAAGTTTCTCATCTTCCTCCTTTCCCATTATTGCAAATAATAACAATTAATTCGCATCCTGATGTCTTTTACTTCATATTCCTACTCTGAAAACTTCGAGAGCCTCAGATGCTTAGTGATTTTTATTGTTGTGCTATTGTTTTGCTTGGGTTTTGATCCTCCCCCTCATTTTATTCTTGAAAATGGCAAGGGTGCTTCTACAATCTCTTGAAGGTGCGAAACCAATAGGAGCAAAGCTGTCTTTGTTTTCTGAGTAAATAACCCTCTCTTCACCTGAGAGGGGTGTGAGTCCCACATCGTAGGGAACCAGCACTCATTTTCCTTTCTCACTGATGCACGGTGCTTACTGCAATTTCCAGAAACAGCCTGCTCATGTAACAATATAACAAATTTCAACCAAATCAGTGTGGGCTTTGTGAGAACACACCCAACGGTTGACACACATTCTTCAAGCAATGCTGTGATTGTGCAGCCAGAGAAAATGGTGATAATTCTCACAGTGCTAGACAGAGGGATGTCTGTGCACATAGGCATGCTTGTCTATAGCATTCAATTTATCAAGCCGAAATTGAGTGCCTGTTCAGAGTGAAGAATTTCACTGTGCATTTCACTGAGTGTAGAAAGGAGCTGCTGCCCCATGCCCTTGAGGAGTTTAGAAGATGACTTCAGCATTTAGAGAAGCAGAAAACAAAGGATTTGTAAAAGAAAATGTAGCCACTGTCATGGAGATGTACATCAAATGTGTTAGGGATCCAAAAAAACCACATATTTGGGCTGGGAATATGGCTTAGCAGTAGAGTGCTTGCCCAACATGCATGAAGCCCTAGGTTCAATTCCTCAGTACCACATAAACAGAAAAAGCCAAAAGTGGTGCTGTGGCTCAAGTGGTAGACTGTCAGTCTTGAGCAAAAGAAGCTCAGGGACAATGCCTAGGCCCTGAATTCAAGCCCAGGGACTGGCCAAAAAACAAGAAAAAGGAAAAAGGAAAAAAAACTCATATTTGGTTCCATTATTTATTCATAAGAACCAATAATTGGAGTGGTGTCTGCCCCTGCAAATATGGAAACAATAATAACTAGAATGTCACTAAAATCATTTGACAGGAGATCTGGGGAAGGGGCAGGTAAAATGCCAAGGTCCTAGCAACCAACTATATACCCAACCACAACACAAAGCTTCATTCAAATGAACAAGGCATCCCATATCATTTCTATTTACCCTCACCTCAACCCTCCCCGCTGCCACACAGCAATCTGAGGAAAGTGGTGGCCCAGCATCTACCTCCCTTCTCTGAACTGAAGATTACAGAGCTGACTGGATTTGCTACATATGTTCTGACTTCCTTTCAGATGCCCAGAAGATTGGTCTCTGTCTCATCTAACTCAAGGTTCAAATGCCCAAAAGGGACTGCTTCTCAGTTGAGAGGAATACATGGGAACCCTTGTCTGTACTGTGGAGAACTTGAAAGGGCTCTCTGCCAACATTTGAGGCAAGTGGTTACCTGTTGAAAAATATGATGGAATAGCTGGAGTTCTGTAGAAGGTAGAGGTGAGAGTCATGGGGGGAAATTATGACATTTAATAACTACTATTCATATGTAAGTGGTTAGAATTAAATAAAACAATATAAGCCCAGGGAATAAACATATCAAGAAAAGTTTTTTTAATGAAACTTTAGACCTTCAAACTCATCTGATAAAGAAATGAATGTATTTTTCCTCTGCCTAGTCTCATTTTGCTAAACCTCAGAGAGTTTTACAAATCAACAAGAATACATAGTTCAGTGAAAATATTTAACTAATCCTAGACACAATTCCTAAAAAAAATACAGATTTACACACTTTAAAACAACTACCTTAAATTTTCTCAAAGAGCTAAAAGAAAATATGAAGCACAAAGTAAAAGAAATCAAGAAAATTATATGTGGACTAAATGGGAATGCCAATTGAGGAATAAAATTTCTGCAAATGGAATAAAATTGAAATTAATGGGCTAAAAAGTACAATAATTGGATTGAAAAATCAATATTATTGTGCAGCAGAAGACTAAAACAAGCACAGGAAATAATCAGTAAATTTGAGGACAAATCATGTTAGATTATTTTATCTAAAGAAAAGAAATAAACGAATGGTGAATAAAACCTAAAGGAGCAAGGAACTAGTGGCTCATACCTGGAATCCTAGCTATTTAGGAAGCTAAGATCTGAGACCCAGAGTTTTGAAAACAGTCTAAGCAGGAAAATCCATAACACCTTTATTTCCAATGAATCACCAAAAGATGGACATGGACCTGTGACTCAGATGGCAGATAGCTAGCTTTGAACACAAAAGCTCAGTGACAGTGCCCAGGCCCTGAGTTAAAGCCCAGGACTGATAGGCATAGGCAAACACACACACACACACACACACACACACACACACACACACACACACACACACACACACTCCTCTAAAGGATAATTTTGAGCATCATCAAATAGACCAAAGTTATGAATTATGGAAGTTCAGGAAGAAGAGATAAAGGAACAGCGATATTATTTGTAGAATAAAAGCTAGCCAATCTTTCAAAATTACAGATAGAAATATATATCCAAATACAATAAACTCAAATGCACTCCAAGAATGACAAATCCAATTTATCTACAACAAATATAATCAAACAAAGTCAAAGACAAAGAAGAATAGTATCTTGAAGACAATAAGAGAAAAGTACTATCAGTATGAGCTCTATCTACATGATTATCTCTAGATCCATCCAACCATTTCCCCTTGAGAAACTTTGTCAGTCAGAAGGCAATGGGAAGGTATAAATTTCTAAAAGCAAGTGAGTAAATAGATTAAATTACTGACCAAGAATCTCAAATCAATATCAGATCAATAATAAATTATTCTTTGAGAAAATTAACAAAAAATGAGAGTAGAAATGTACAACTGGAGAACAGAATAAAATGGAATTCTATGCCTCCATCAGAAAGAATGACATTGTCCCATTTGTTAGGAAATGGATAGACTTGGAAAAAATTATATTAATGAAGTAAGCCAGGCCCAAAGAAACATAGGTCCCATGGTTTCCCTTATTTGCAATAGCTAGTATATGTCTGAGAAAAGCAGAAAAGGTCAGATTAGTTGATGTTAGGTGAAATGAACCCCAAGATAAGTATTCAAGTGATTTTTCTTTCATGTGATTTTTTCTAACATATTTATAAAATGATTTCTTTGTTGCTTTGTATGTCCCTCCCCCATGATATAACCCCTGCTTTCACTGTATTTGATGTTGATATAATTTGTGGAAGGGAAGGGAAAAAACAATTAGTTTAAATAGGGATACAAGTGGACCCATTGCAACAATGAGATGTTCAAGTCGTTATGATGAAAGACGAACTTTACAACTTTGACTGGGGAATGGCAGGGGGTGGGAGGGAGTGGGAGATGGGAAGGGATGGTAGGGAAACAAAGGAGGAGGCAACAAAGCTTGATAAGAAATGTACTCATTATCTTGCCCATGTAATTGTAACCCCTCTATACGGTATTTGCACAATAAAAAAACTACAACAACAACAATAGTTTTAGTGTTCCAGTGGGGGGAAAAAGAATAAAAAAATAAAAAGATACTAAGGTTTGGTTCTTTCAAAAGATAAAAATGAAACCATTAAGTAGATTAAGTTGAATTAGAAAGAAGAATCAAGCAACTGAATTCAGAAATGTATAAGAAGATATTAATTATAACCAGTTTTATTTAAACAAGAAGCATAAGACAGTATTATGAAAACTATACACAAACAAATTGGATAAATCAGGAAGTGACAACCATCCAAGGTTGAATGAAAAGATATATAAAATACTTGGGTACATCTTTATCCAAGAAATTGAACCAGCAAAAAAACCTTCCCAACCAAGAAAAAGCCTAATATGGCTTCAGTAAAATATAGAATATAAAGCCCAGAAATAACCTACAGTCACATGTTTTTGTATAATTGCAATAAGACCATTTAATAAGGCAATGATAACCTCTGCAATAACTGGTGTATGTAAAATCTGCTATTTACAAATAAAACATTGGAAGTGAACCTTTCCTGAGACGCTCTAAATTTAAAATAGATCAAAGAATCAAATATAAGAGGTAACATTAAAAGGCTTAGAAGAAAACACAGAGGGAAGACTTCATAGTATTGGATTTGGCAATGGTTTTTATCTCTTGAAAATACCCCAAAGCATAGGCAATTAAAAGAAAACTAGATAAATTGGACTACATTAAAATTAAAGACTTTTTGGTTCAAAGGATGTTCACAATAGAATGAAACAGCAACTCACAGAATGGGAGAAAATAATTTTCAAATTATAAATCTTGTAAGTAATGAATATCTAGCATGCACAAAAGACATCTCTAAAACTTAGCAACTACTGGATTTAAAAAAAAAAATTGACAGAGAAATTGAACAGACATTTTTCCAAAGAGGTTACACACAAAAATAAGTGTTTCTCAACAAATCAAAGAAAGGTTGGACAAATGGGATTGCATGAAGTTGCAGAGCTTCTGCATGGCAAAGGACATAGCTAGCAAGATCAATAGAAAGCCCACGGATTGGGACAAGATCTTCACTAGCCATACAACAGACAAGGGTCTCATATCTAAAATATACTTGGAACTCAAAAAATTAAATACCCCAACAACAAATCCTCAAAGAAACAACTGCCCAATAAATAAGTGGGTTAAAGACTTAAAGAGAAACTTCTCTGAAGAGGAAAGAAGGATGGCCAATAGACACATGAAGAAATGCTCAACCTCCCTTGCCATAAAATAAATGCAAATCAAAACAACATTAAGATACCACCTCATCCCAGTTAGAATGGCAAAAATCAAGAACTCTAACAACAACAGATGCTGGAGGGGATGTGGACAGAAGGGAACTTACTTCATTGTTGGTTGGAGTATAAACTTGTTCAACCACTTTGGAAAGCAGTATGGAGGTTCCTCAAAAGACTCTACATAGAGCTCCCCTATGACCCAGCAATCCCATTTTGGGGCATTTGCCCAAATGTTTACAAACAAGACCACACTAAAACTACAGCACAACTATGTTTATTGCAGCATTATTTACTATAGCTAAGATATGGAACCAACCCAGGTGCCCCTCAGTAGATGAATGGATCAAGAAAATGTGGTATATATACACAATGGAACTCTATGCCTCCATCAGAAAGAATGACATTGCCCCATTTGTTAGGAAATGGAAAGGCTTAGAAAAAATTATGTTAAGTGAGGTAAGCCAGGCCCAAAGAAACATAGGTCCCATGGTTTCTCTTATTTGCAATATCTAGTATATGTCTGAGTCAAGCAGAAAAGTTCAGATAAGGTGTTGTTTGGGAAATGAACCTTAAGATATGTATTCACATGATTTTTTTCTTTCTTTTTTTAATTTTATTTTTATTTTTTGTGAACATACTGTACAGAGGGGTTACAATACATGGGCAAGATAATGAGTAAATTTCTTATCAAGCATTGCAGCCTCCTCCTTTGTTTACCCTTTCCATCCCTTCCCAGCCTCCCCCCTGTCTCCCCCAATCCCCTCCCCAAAGTTGCAAAGTTCGTTTTTGACATGACAACTTGTACTTCTCATTGTTGCAACGGGTCCACCTGTATCCTTAAAGGACTTGTTTGTCCCCATCTCCTCCACAAGTTATACTGACATCAAATATAGTGAAAGTGGGGGTTACACTGTGGGGGAGGGATATACAGAGCAACAAAGAAATAATCTTATAAATGTGTTAGAAACAAATGCATGAAAGAAAAAAAAACATTTAAATACATATCTAAGGGTTCATTTTCTTAACATCACATTATCTGACCTTTTCTGCTTGACTCATACATATACTAGATATTACAAATAAAGGAAACCATGGGACCTATGTTTCTTTGGGCTTGGCTTACTGCACTTAATATAATTTTTTCCAAGTCTTTCCATTTCCTAACAAATGGGGCAATGTCATTCTTTCTGATGGAGGCATAGAGTTCCATTGTGTATATATACCACATTTTCTTGATCCATTCATCTACTGAGGGGCATCTGGGTTGGTTCCATATCTTAGCTATGGTAAATAATGCTGCAATAAACATAGTTGTGCTGGTAGCTTTAGTGTGGTCTTGTTTGTAAACATTTGGGTAAATGCCCCAAAGTGGGATTGCTGGGTCATAGGGGAGCTCTATGTGGAGTCTTTTGAGGAACCTCCATACTGCTTTCCAAAGTGTTTGAACAAGTTTACACTCCCACCAGCAATGAAGTAAGGTTCCCTCTGTCCACATCCCATCCATCATCTAAAGCGTTGACAAGATCCAACACCCCTTTATGATGAAGGTTTTGGAAAAATTAGGAATCCATGGAACATTCCTCAGTACAATAAAGGCTGTATATGACAAACCTACAGCCAACATTATACTTAATGGTGAAAAACTAAAGCCATTTCGTCAACTCAGGAACAAGACAAGGATGTCCACTCTCTCCAATCTAGTATTAGAATGCCTAGCTACAGCAATAAGACAAGATGCAAACATAAAGGGGATCCAAATAGGGAAAGAAGAAATAAAACTCTCCCTCTTTGCAGATAACATGATCTTGTATTTAAAGAATCCCATAGACTCCATTCCTAAATTACTCAAGCTGATTCAAAACTTTGGCAAAGTAGCAGGGTATAAAATTAACCCCCCAAAATCAATGGCTTTTCTGTATGCCAACAATGAGAAAAGTGTGGCTGAAATTAGGAAAGCAACTCCCTTTTTAATAGCCCCACAAAAAATAAAATACCTAGGAATTAACTTAACCAAAGAAGTAAAGGACCTCTATGATGAAAACTTTAAAAACTTGAAAAAGGAAATAAAAACAGAACTTAGAAAATGGCAAAACCTCCCATGCTCCTTGAATGGAATGATTTTTTTCTTTCATGCGATTGTTTCTAACACATTTATAAGATTATTTCTTTGTTGCTTTGTATGTCCCTCCCCCACAGTATAACCCCTGCTTTTACTGTATTTGATGTTGTTATAATTTGTGGAGGGGAAGGAGAAAAACAAATCGTTTAAATAGGGATACAGGTGGACCCATTGCAACAATGAGATGTACAAGTCATTATGTCGAAAATGAACTTTACAATTTTGGTGGGGGTGGGGGGGGGAGGGAGAAGGATCGGGTGGGAGGGACGGGGGGGGGGGCGAGGATGGGAAGGGATGGGAAGGGGAAACAAAGGAGGAGGCTACAATGCTTGATAAGAAATGTACTCATTATCTTGCCTATGTAATTATAACCCCTCTGTATGGTATTTTCACAATAAAAAAATAAAATAAAATAAAATATGGAAAAAAATAAGTGTTTCTTCAACAATCACTAAGACCAGTCAAATAAGAAACTACAATGGCATACCAAGACACATGCATTATGCTATTGCCTTTGAAAACAAAAGGAAAATTTAGAATGAATAAAATCGTAAAATAACAGATTTTAGAAAGTTGAGGTAGATCAATTTAAATGCTGCCATCTGTTGCATAAAGAAGTATAGAGGGTCCGCAAAACAAACAAACAAAAAACAAAAACAAAAAATACAAAAAAACAACAAATGATATAGGTCCAGTGATTCTACTTTTCTCCATGAGTAACTTGCCTAAAATATAGCATACCAATCAAATGAACCCACAAACATCAGAGTCCATGTTCCGGATCACTTCCACTATATAAGAAAAATCTGCTCTACATGATAAAGAATGTGGTGTCACTGAGATCACACTTTCAAAAGATAGCCTTGAGATTGTGGCAATGTTAGGCAGTATGGATTCTTGCAGGATTTTGGCAGGCAAGAGGTGAAATTACAGATTTCCCCGAGAAAGACAATTTTACAACATGAAAATATATTGATGGGTGGCTCACACCTGTAATTCTAACTACTCAGGAGATTGAGATCTGAGGATCCAGGTTGGAAGACAGCCTGGTCAGCAATGTCCATGAAGATTCTTATTTCCAATTAACTAGCAAAAGCCTGAAATAAAGCTGTGGCTCAAGGGGTAGAGTGACAGCATGGGGCAAAAAAAAGACTTAGGGACAGCAAGTGAGCTCTAAGTTCAAGCCTCAGTTACAAGCACAAAAATGGAATAAAATAAAAATAAAGTTGATTAAAAATAGGCTGCAATTGAGTCCATTTGGAAGCAGGAGTGAATAAGGCATAACCTAAGATAAAGGGTCAAGAATGGAATGAGCAAATGCAGACATTATATTTGATGTAAATTAAGTAAAAAGTGAACTTGAGGGTAGGGATGGGAGGTGGGAAATGAAGGAAGGGGTGACATTGACCAAGAAGCATTGCACTCATAACTTCACTTATGGAACTGTAACCCCTTTGTAAAACTATTAATAATAACAATAAAAAGGCAAAAAATAAAGAATAAGGTAATATGTGGATTGTGAAAATTTTGAGAAAGGTAAATCAATTGGAATTACCTATAGTTTGTGTGGGGCGTGGGGACAAAGACTTTAATGAGATGTACTGTCACTCGAGCTATGTGAAACTATGTTGAAGCCAAGCACTTCAGGTAACAGTGGAAAAGAAAGAGACCATTCTGAAGTTGTTTAATTATCTGAGATCCCTGCTCCAATCTCCTTTGGGCTCTTAACAATCTATTTTTTAAGATGCATAATTAATCTGAAAATAATAATAGGAGTCCTAAACACTTAGGAAGCTCTGTTCTACCAAGAATATTCAGCTTTTTAATAGGGAGCAGTAACTTCCATGAAGGGCGTGAAGTTTGGAGTGTTCAGAAATCACAGGATCTCTCCAGCCATTAGAAATCAACAGAGTCTTGATTGGCTTGTATCTCTCCTGAAAATTGGTTTGAGATCCTTTAGACTTACTTTATTATGTCCTTTTATATGTCATTCCAGTGTAAACTTGGAGATAATTAGAAAGAATAGCCAAGAACCTCTTAGTCTTTTTTTTAGTATTCTTTTATATGGGGAATAATTGATTGGGCAAAGTGGATTACATTTCAATATCCAGACAGGCTCCTTTTGTTATTACTTTCGACATTTTTTTATCTGCTTTTTAAATTACCTTGCCTATTTTGAAAGCACCGTTCAGTTCTCTTGTGATTCTCTTTCTGTGCAAGATAATGTACAAAGGCTCATGGAGTAAAATTGAAGGATACCCACTATTCAGTTAATATTCTTAAATAATTGAAATTTTTTGAGAAACAGGCCA
Organism: Dipodomys spectabilis; assembly: GCF_019054845.1. Lineage (NCBI taxonomy): Eukaryota > Metazoa > Chordata > Mammalia > Rodentia > Heteromyidae > Dipodomys > Dipodomys spectabilis. The sequence goes on along the minus strand of NW_024870813.1, from coordinate 4,887,889 downwards.
TTGGAATTAATATGAAGGGATATGATGGACTGGAGAAAGCATAGTAGTCAACTGACTTGATTTTCAATACCAGTGCTGGCACTTAAGAGTTTTATGATCTTGGGAACTGAATTAAATCTATGCATATCAGTTTTTATATCTGAGATAAAAAGAAGATAATAAATATTATCTGTAGCTCAGGGTTATTAATAGGCCTGTTCTGTGTATGAGTGTGTGTGTGTGTGTGTGTGTGTGTGTGTGTGTGTGTGTGTGTGTGTGAGTGTAGTGGTTGTCTAGCAATGGTAAGTGGGATATATATTTTGTGTGTGTTTATACCACTCTATACATATCTGTATACACACACATACTCATACATATATGCTTCATAAATAGTAAGAAAAGGAAAATTTTGTCTTGTTTGTGAGTTTGTCTGTATTTGGGAGGGTCAGGGAGGGCACCTAAAAGGTGGAATAAGGAAGAATAAATACAACAGTGATACTCACTAGACAATATGTGGAAAATGAACTGGGTATCTTGTGGGGATGTGAGGGAAAGACCAGGAGAAAGCAAGAAAAGGGGAGACATGGTTCAAAACGAATTGTACATGATTCACGTGTCTGTAACTCCTATGTATATCAACTGTACAAATACAACATAAATAAACAAACAGATAAATAAATAAATGGTATTTTTGCTCTGTTCCCAAAAGAATATCTATTGTTTTGAAGTTTGTCTACTGTGATAATTGTAGTAGCCAAATGCGAAGGGTTACACATTGTATTATTTAATTCATATGAAAAATAAAGGCGAGACAAATGTAGAGACAAAAAGGTAGATTAGTAGTTGTCTAGGACTTGAATGAGGAGTGAGAAGTTAATGTTTATGAGTATACAGTTTCTCTTCTTTCTGGAATGATAAAAATATTCTAAATTTAGATAGTAGTAATAGGCATATCACCATGTAAATATTTTAGATTCAATTGTACACATATATCAGGTTGTATTTATGCTGTCTTAAGCCTATTACAAGGAAGTCTGATCTAGTTTTTTTTTCATGCACATATGGACATGTCAAAATGAACCTTCTTTTCACAACTAATTGATGGCTGTAAAGATAAGGGATAAAAATTAATAGCTCATATCAGCTCATTTGAATATTCTAAATGAAATCATTGGTGCCTGTAAGAAAATGAGAAATGTTATTTGTGCCTAAAATTCGAGAAGGGACTCTCCTATATTTCTGTGTCTTTGAATATATTCCTTTGCATTTGTGCATTGTTCAAGTTTATTAGTGATAAAAAAAAATTCCCCAAAGCACAGTAGCTTCTTATTTATATTACATGGGGGCATCTTTTCAGATCTCAGCTGAGCCCTGGTCTGTATGTCTTCTCATTCCTCATCCATCCTCTACATAAGACCTACTGTTTCTCATGAAACAGAGAAAGGGTAGGCTCTGAAGGTTTCTGTGCTACGAAAGTTTCTGTGTTCAAAGAGCACGAACTATAGCTGTTCCCCGTGGCTATAGCCATCACATGGTGAAGCCTAGAACCAGGAGAAGAAGACATTCTTTTCATGGAGCAGTGGAACCTGAGTATCTGTCAAGAGTAAAACAGACGTTACTAGTGTTAGAAGATATATCTAGCTTCCTTAATCAAGCTCATTTCTCTATTACTACATCCAGTCCTTTCTACTTTCTTACTATCCAATTATTCATTCCATCTTCCTGTTTCCCTCCAGAGATGGATGGTGAACCAGATTCTCCACTGCCAGGAAAACAGCTTCTAAGGGAGACATTACACTTTACTATCTGTGTCTACCATTATTTGTGTTGTCACACATCCAAATTAGGACCAGAACCCTAATGATGATCCACGATTATATTAGTATTATAATGTGAATCCTGTAACTTCATTGAAATTGTTCTTTATAAACATGTAATGGCCTTAATTTTTAAATTCATAGACATGACTTTTACCACTCTGTTTTATGATAGTGGTAGTATATTTGTACCATGAAATTCTAAATTGTCAAATTCCTGATCCTTCTCCTCCCACTTTTCCCACCAAATTTTATATGGCCCCCCCTCCTTCATGCTCTACTATTGGCCCCCTGTATTTCCATGACTTTGGCTTGTATTTCTGAGGGTGTAACTTCCGTGCCAAAGTGTCTTGTTTCTGCATTTTTTGTGGATAGAAAAACTCAGGCTCAAAATGATAACTGTATTTATTTAATCATTAATGTTGCTTGTTTTTTCTTGAACAGGATGGAAGTAGAAAATGTTGGGCTACACCTTTCTGCATGCACCCAATTTTGCTGGAAATAGAAAGTACTTTCCCAAGAAATTCAAAAGTAATTTTGGGCTTGATAATTCTATTCCTAAATGTTACCCAGTGTGGTTGAAAGTAGTTTTTGAATTGTCAAGTATGCTCCTAGGGTAGAAATATGGAATTATGTTTTGAAGTATGGGTGTGCCAAATGCCTATATCTAGTGTTTTCCTGTCTACTTTTAAAGTCAAACACTTAAAAAGGGAAATATTTTGATGTTGTTTGTAAAAAACCAAAGCTATTAAGTTTTATTACTAAAGAACCCATATGAAAAAAATGCCAAAAATGATCGATCGTGCAAATAGGAAGATAAAACACTGCATTTATTAGATCATTATTTATTAGATTACTATTTATTAGACCATTATACTTGTGAGAATTGTGCATGTTTATTGGGAAGATATCCATAGTTGCACAGCCTTTTCATTGTAGGCCAATGTTCTTTGTCATGACCAATCTGATAGCAGTACTGATTTCTGTAGCTCTGAATTGCCAATGGAGTCTAAATTTTATTCTGGGTATTAATAAAATATTCTAGTCTCCCTTCTCCCATTAATTGAAATTTAGGAAAGATCATGAGAATTTTGGGGCAAAACAGTAGGAGTTGGAAGCTTTGGATTTCTAGACCTGGGATTGACCTTGGAACAGAGTAACCAAAGAGAAAGGAGACTCAGAAAAATGACCTTGGTCAGAACTATGATCTTCAGGTAGGTAGCAAGGATGGCAGGGTGGAACTTGGCAAAAGTGTGCCGTCTGGGACCACATCCAGACCTGCTTAATCAGACTCGGAGAGACAGTGGTGAGTGATCTATTTTAATCCACCCTTATGATGATTTATGTGTTATCTCACTCTGGGATCACATAGGGCTAGTTGTCCTTTGCTTAGACAATGGGATTTTGTTCAGGTACAATTATGGAGATGAGTAGGGGAGGAGTTATGGTGGTTGCTGATGAGACCCCTAAAAGTGTTTCAGTATGGTTGAGGTGGGGTATGTGTAAGGCGTTCACAAATCAGATTTCAGGTGACTTAAGGTTAGTCCCACAGGGAGGAGACCTCCCCATACCAGATTTACCAGCCCTAGATTAACCACCCTACACAGTTCTCTTAGAAACTGTGAGGGTGTAAAAATTTGCAGAAATGAATAAACATGTGAGATCAGTTAAAAGAAATCCCCAAACTAAAAGTTTAGGTGCAAGAAAGACAAAGCAGAAAAAGCCACAATACACAATATGAAATGAAGTTGCTCTCGTGACTGGGCATGAAAATTTTATTTCAGTGATCTTCCTGGTTCAGAATCAGAAGTTAAGGTCCAAAGACAGCTAACAAGAAGACACACCTCCTGTGAAACATACAAGATTTGATTTGAGTTATGTCTGTCTGAGCACTTTGGACAGTAGGGCCGGAATCTCCAAGCTGGTGGGAAGCTCTTTGTTCTGTCTTTGGAACAATCCAGGGATTTATTATTGCACTCTCACAAATGTGCTTATTGATTATTTCAAATCTATGGATAGAGGTACAAAAATTCTACCCCTCCAAGGCAAATCCTTATAGTTATAAACTTAGTATAATGATGACATGATCCTGAAATCAATAGTTTTTTTTCTTGTTAATATAGATAACTTCTCAAAAAGTTACACAACAGCTCTGTTCTGTGTGTGTGTGTGTGTGTGTGTGTGTGTGTGTGTGTGTGTGTGTGTGTCCACGTGCATGCATACTAGTTCTGGGGCATGGCACTGTGCTACGTGAGCCACACCTCCACTTGTAGCTTTTGTCTTTCCTGCCTTGGCTGGCTTCAAACCATAATTCTAAAATCTCCGCCTCCTGAGCTAGGATTACATGAGTAAGCTACCAACAGCCCAGCTAAGACAGATTTTTACCCCAACTCAAAACCTGTTTGTTTTCCATTAAATTGGTGAAAAACAAAACAAACAAAACAAAATTGTGCATATTTATGCGTACACTAAAATAACTTGAGACATGCACAGGAAATCCAGTCATGAAATCGGTGTGATTAGAGTTTTAATCTCTTAAAATATTTATGTGTGTTGGGGATCTTCAAACACATCTGAAAGTACATGAAAATCTATCACAAATTTGTGTATATTGTAGTTACCTGGCAGCATGATAGAACGTAATGGCTAATTTCCCCTAACTGTGATTTGCTAGCTGTTGTCTTTCTTGCCTTTATCCTCCCGAGTCTTCTTCTTCCCAGTTACTAGTGAACAACTCTCCCACTCTCTCCTCTTCTATAAGATTTTTAAAAAATCTTTCAAAAGTTAATGAGAGCATGCAATATCTCTTCCTGGCCTATTATATATAACATGATGTCTGCAATTCAATGCATAAAATGGTTTAAAATGACAGAATCCCCTTCTTTTAACGGCTAAATAGCATTATATTGTGCACATATACAACTTTTCATGTTTATTTATCAATATAGACTTACATTTATTCCATATTTGTTTTATTATAAATAAATGTAACAGACTAAGTGTACTTATTCTTATCTCTTTGATATATTATCTATATGTGTATATATTCCAGTTGTGAATTTCTGTGTCATATCACAGTTTTGTTTTTATTTTACTGAGGACCTACCTCTATACTGTTTTTCATAGGGGTTGTACTAATTTACCTCAACAAGTTATATATAGAAACAATATTATTCAACACAACAAAAAACATACCTGACAAACCCACAACAATTTCATATTGATTGGCAAAGGACATTGTGCTCAGGCCTAACAAGACAATGTGATTTACTTTCAGAAATCTTATTCATCATGATTTTTGAAGTCTTAGAAAAAAATAGTCAAGAAAAGGAAGCAAAGATCATCCACGTAGAAAAGGAGCAAATAAATTTTTTTTCCTGTGTGTATGTTTAAGATGTCAACAAAAATATTAAACCTCAACAACTTAGTGAAGTTTCAAGGTACCAAATCAGCATATAAAAAGAAACCAAACAAACAGAAAATCCAGTGACCTTTTAATCCTGTAGGCCAGTAATAAAAATTGACATCAAGAAAAGAAATTCCATTAACAGGGTGACACAGAAAACCTCTAGGAATAAATCTAACCAGAAAGTGAAAGAATTCTACAATAAAAATTATGCAACACTGGTGATAGAAATTAAACAAGACATACAAAGAATGGGGTTATTTCCCAGGCTCAGGCATTGAAACAATTGATGTTATTAAGATGCTGATACAGTTCTAACCAATCCCTATCAATACACCAATGATATTCCTCGTAGAAATAGAAAAGGATTCTAAAATAATATGGTACCAGAAAAATACAAAAGTAACCACTCTGTAAAAAAGAGGAGAGAGAGTTAAAAAGAGGAAAGAGAGTTCATCATAGTTCCTGTCTTAAATAATTACACAAAACTATGGCAACTAAAAGAACTTGGAATTGGCATAGATGAACGAAATAGAGTGTAGAACTTAGAAATTCGTCCTGCATATGCCCACGTGACCTATTTGTGATAAAGGTGACAAGAAGCTACACTGGAGAAAGGTCAGGCTCTCCAATACATTTGGTTCTGGGAAAAAAAAATTGCAGAAGAGTAAAGCTAGATCGTTTTCACTTGCTTCAGATAAATGTCAACTCAAAATGAATTGGAGATCTAAATGGTACAACTAAACTTATAACGCTACAAGAAAAAATAGCCATAGTGGAAACATTTGTGTACTAATGTACACAAATTTTGTTTGGTTCAGATCCTGAAAGGGCAGTCAACTGAAGTAGAAATGGAATTGTAACAAACTAAAAGCTTCTGCAATATGAGAACCAATGAACCAAATAACCTTCAGAGTAGGAGAAAAATTTGCAAATTATTCACACAACAAGAGACTAATATCCAGAATAAACAAGGAATTCAATTTAGTAACCCCCCTCAAAAAATGTCTGGTAAGCATACTAGCAAATGTTCAAAATAGCTTTCTCAGACGACTTGTTATGGATAATGAATACATGGAATCTATCTATCTATCTATCTATATAAAATATTACTCTTTATCAGAGAAATGTAAATCAGAACCACAAAGACATATCATTTCACCTTAGGTAGACTTGTCTAATTGACAATGAAGCAAAACCAAGCCAAACAAATAAATAAAAATTACAATGATATAAAGAGGAAAACATATACACATTTTCTTTTTAATGATGGTGTTTCTCTCATCTCTTTTTCTTAAAGTTACTTCTCAAGTTGGAAAGGAGACAGCATTAATTGCTCAAGGCTGTCTTGTAACAAATAATCTCTGGCTTCTTGAGCTTTGAGCCACCTGGTGGATTTGGTGGTGGTGTGTACTGATTTGCTTTGCCTGTTTTCTTTTGGGCAAAGACATGTACTTGCATTTAGGAATAGGAGCAAGTGCTGCCTTTTAACATCTATGACTACTTCCAAGAAAATTAAATACTATATGCATTAGATTTTAATTTGCTGTTCATATGCAGAGACCATCTGGAAATGTAATTATAGTTTAAACTTTTAATCTCTTGTGCCTAGCAATTAAAAATATTTTTAAAAAGTATTTAAATCTGTGAACAAACAAGCTGGTTCTTGTAATGGCTTATTTGGTTTGCAATTATAAGGTGTAGTGATTTGAAACAGGGTCACATAGCTGCCCATCCTCACCTGGGTTGATATTTGTAATATCAGTGTAGTTCGGATAATAGTGAATATCTACATGACTGGCTCTTTTTCTTTTTCCTTTCTGATTTTTAAGACAAAACTCATGTATTGTGGTGGGCAAGAAGTTGAGCCTCAGAGTCAACCTAAGCTAGCTCAGAATTCATTCAACACTATCTTCAGACCTTATTTCCTTGGCCAAATGTCGAAGAACTTTTAGAACCATAGTTTTATGTATAAAATGGTATTCCTTATAATTCTGCACCATGATTTGTTTTGAAGTTTAAATGAGATGAGATATATTAAGAATTTACCTAGGTATCTAGTGCATACCAACAATTCACAACCACATGTTTTATTAAAATAATGATAATTTATAATGGTACTATTAAAGTTTAGCTATTACTTATTAATTATATTATTTCACCAGTGTTAAACTTATGCCCATCCATCCCTCAATATACTTTCCCTTGGCATTAGTGTCTATGCCTACTCCCAGTTTTCATTAGATTTTGTTTCTTGACTTCCATTCACCATGGTTTCTTCCAGTTCAAGAACATCCAGGAATGTATATTTTTATATATTTTAATTATATCTTATTATATATTATATTACAATTATATTATGTTAAATAATGCATATATTTATATGTTATTATTAAGTAGTTGTACAAAGGGATTTCATTTATTGTCTCATTTCAACTTTCTATCATAGCTGCATTACTGGTAGAATCACAGTGTTGTCAACCAATATAATTTGACTAGAACACTTTGCAAATGCTACTGTATCTGGTTATTACCAAACTTTGAGCTCCCTAAGGACAGTGGCCATATCTTGTCTTGAGTTTTTTTGTGTCCAAGTGTTAAATTTATGACTCTCTCAGATTACGCCCCATTACTAGTTTCTACTTCTTTTAATGTCAGTCATCTACAACATGAGAAATACTATCAGATGATGCAGTTATGAGAATGGTGTAACAGGAAGGAAATGCTGCTGTGTAGACATGATCACATGTGTCCAGCATCCTTCACCCTGTGTCCTGTAAGCACAATCAGATCGACTCTTGCTTTTGCGGTGCTTTTCCATTATGGGCCAAGTGTAGATCTTGGAGCACTTCCTCTAAACCACGGTGCCCCTACTATAACCCTGTCCTATCCATATTTTATCAGACTCCAGTGCATTAAGTGAATTCAAAGACAGGTAAAATTTTCTTTTCATGAACTGGAAAAGAAATCATATTTTAAAATGAATCACCTGTCTATAATTTATAAAACACCCTTGTCCAAGTTGATAATGATGTATGTTTGAATAATTTAAGGAACAAGATGTCAATAGCTTTTAGCATCAAGTTCCAAGAAAGTGTCTAGTTTTGAATATTAATTTTTCTAATTTGGGATATTAGGCCATTTATTATGGTAAGCACATATGCAGAATAGTAGGATTCTTGAAGGGTAATTTAATCAAAATGGGAATGCTGAACATTTTTTATAATCCAACAATTATCCCAAGGTCTCTTTAGGACTCTCCTGTAATTCACAAGAGTATAACATATCCGAAGTAAAATGTAAATGGATATAAAATAAAGTACTAGGAGTATGTCTAGAAAGACTCCGTTGCTTTGTCTTTTCTTTCTGTTTAGGCAAATAAATTCATTGTATAGTATAGACGGTTATAGAGTTCTTTAACTTAGACACTGAAAGCCTAGGAAAGAAAAATTTAAAAAGCAAGTGAGACTGCTTCAAATGAAAAGTTTCTTTATAGAAAAGAATAGAAATGATTAACAGGTCTAAAAGGCAATATATATGAAATGGGAAAATATTAGCAAACAGAATTCTTGTTAAGGAGCTAAAATCTAAAATGTGTAAGGAACTCCTATTACAACATTTTTTTTTAAAGATCATAACAAACAGGCCATTACAGACAGCAAAGAACTTGAATACATGTTTCTGCAAAAAAAGACCTCACAAGTACATGACAACACTTCACACCTGTTGAAATAGCTGTTATAAGACAAACACACTAGATTCCCCTTGTGTCCATGGGTATGTGATTCAAACAAGGGAGGTGTTGATGAATACCAAACAGGCTCAGGATACATAAAGTTCAGTTCTCTAGAGCAGATGCTTAATTTGTTTTTCCCATAATGCCACCCAACATCCACCTCATTTTGACAAGCCTCAGTTTTCTCTTTTATCACATCAACTAGGCACATTAATTTTTACCTTGCATTTGAGGCACCATTTGCTTTTTTACGGGCAGATTTTCACAAACTGCAGGGAAAACACTCAGCAGATCACACAGTTTAAACACCACTGAAGTTAACACAGGACAGAGAGCTTGGTGGCATTAACTTAACTATGAAAATATGGATGGGAATTTAGATGTTTTATTTACATATGTTAATGATACTTGGGTTTGAACTCAAGGCTTCACACTCAGTAGGCTTGATTGCTCTGCTGGTGCTCTGCCACCTGAGCCATCCTGACGGCCCTGCTTACTGGCAGTCATTTTAGAGATGGAGTCTCCGAGAGTTTTCTACCCAGGCTGGCTCTGAACCACAATCAAGACTGTGTATATATGTAGCTACTATCCTAGCTACTCCTGATTAGCTAGAATTATTGATGTGAGCCACTGGTGTCTGGCTTTATTATCTTTCTTATTTATTATTTTCTGACTGGGCTTGGTCAAAATTCTGTATAATTAACTTGTAAATGAGAAAGGCTTAAGCCAGGTGTTGGTGGCTCATACCTGTGATTCTAGTTACTCCAGCCAGCCCAGGTAGGAGAGTCTGTGGGACTCTTATCTCAAATAAACTACTCATAAAAAGCCAGAAGTGGTTCTGTGGCTCAAAGTGGTAGAGTGCTAGACTTGAGTGAAAAAGCTCAGAACAGCACCCAGGCCCTGAGTTCAAGCTACAGGACAGGCAAAAAGGAGAAGAAGGAGGAAGAGGAGGAGGAAGAGGAGGAGGAAGAAGAGGAAGGAGTAGGAGAAGAAGTAGGAAGAGGAGGAGGAGGAGGAGGAGGAGGAGGAGGAGGAGGAGGAGGAGGAGGAGGAGGAGGAGGAGGAGGAGGAGGAGGAGGAGGAGGAGGAGGAGGAGGAGGAGGAGGAGGAGGAGAAGAAGAAGAAGAAGAAGAGGTGGTGGTGGTGGAGGAGGAGGCAGCAGCAGCAGCAAGGAAAAAAGAGAGAAAGGAAGGAAGAAAGAGAGATGAAAGAAAGAAGAAGAAAGAGAGATGAAAGAAAAAAGAAACAAAGGAAGGGAGGAAGGAAAGGAAGAAAGGAAAAGAAGGAAGGAAAGAAAAGAGAAAGAAAGGAAGAAAGAAGGAAAGAAAGAAAGAAGGAAAGAAGGAAGGAAGGAAGGAAATTAAGGAAGGAAAGGAAGGAAGGAAGGAAGGAAGGAAGGAAGGAAGGAAGGAAGGAAGGAAGGAAGGAAGGATGGAAGAAAGAAAGGAAGAAAGGAAGAAAGAAAAAGAAAGGAATAGAAAGAAAAGAAAGAAAAGGAAAGAAAGAAAGGAAGAAAGGAAGGAAAGAAGGAAGAAATGAAGGAAGGAAGGGAGAGAGGGATAGGAGGGAGAGAGGATAAAGAGAAAGAAGACCAGAATTAGCAAATGCTAGAGCAGATACGGAGAAATTGAAACCTTTGTGCATTATGGGGTAATGCGAAATCATGTAACCTCTATGGATATCAATACAGAATTTGTTCAAAATATATAAAATGAAGTTTATATCAGTTTTCTTGAAGAAGTACTTACATTTCTATTTTTGTTGAATTATTTGCAATAGCCAAATGATTGAAATAACTTACCTTGTTTCCTCTGGCAGTTAATATTTTTTTAATGTACCTAGATATGCTGGAGTATCATTTAGCTATAAGATTCTAGGAATTTTTTTTTTATAAAATAGAAGAAACCTGAAAGTTATATACTGAAATAGGACAGTTATGAAGGACAAATACTGGATAATTCCACTTAGGCCTCTAAAGTAGCTGAGCTCAGAGAAGCTAATGCAAAATGAAGGCTGCCAGGTACTGGGAGAGGAATCAATCAATATATAGCATTTCAGTCACACCAGATAGAAAATTACTGGAGATCTGCTGTACAGTATGTTACTTATAGTTATAAACACTGTAGTATTCACACACAAGTTTAGGAGGGCAGATCTCAAGATATCTGTTATCTATTATGTCTTATTTAAATAAGATCTATGTCTTCATATAAATGTATCATTCTCATCAATATGCTAGATCATAAAAATACAATGCTTTTTATCTCTGTGTGTGTGTGTGTGTGTGTGTGTGTGTGTGTGTGTGTCTGTATGGTGTTTTGCTGGGACCAAACTCAGGGCTTGTACAATCTACACAAATTTTCTATCACTGAGCTTCACTCTCAGCCTTTTTATTCAGTTCATATAACATAAAACCATGTGCAGACTTATTTTTTTTTAAAGCAAACAATATGTCAGTATAAAAACCTAAAAATTGGCTGAATGTGGTGGCTCATGCTTTTAACCCCACCTATTTGGGTTTTGAAACAGGAGGATCATGATCCATGGATAAGCAACTTGGACAAAAAGCAGAAAAATAGCTTTCTGAAATATAATAAAAGATCTGAAAAATAACTAAACCAAAATGGGTTAGTATCATTGTTCAAATGCAAGAGCACCGGCCCTAGAGGTGACAAGTAGAAACCCCTGAGCTCAAATCTAGTACCACCAGAAAGCAAAACAAAAAAGCCAAAGCCTTATCATCCTGAACATATATACATACATTGAAGATGAATGCTTTAGAAATGGGGAACTTGGGGATTCAAAGTTTCCCAAAGTTCATTTACATTCATTTGGGGTGGAATATTTAAATTTCGAATCTGTGCTCCATCATTTGCTTTCTTTTCATTTTCAGCATCCACAGTTTTTGTTGTTGCTGTTATTATCATTCCCTTGTTGAAGATGAGTAAATGGGAGTGGAAGATAGATACACAATAACCTTCCCAAAGTCACACAGCTTCTAAGTAATAGAGCTGCCATATGAAAGCAAAGTCACAGTGTCTCCAGTCCTGTGAGTCACCAACTGTTAGACCCTGAAGAAAGAGAATATTACAGGTAGAAACATAGTGATACACGGAGTGCCTCCCAGTCTGTAAAAAACATTAACTATCTCAGGAAGTTATTTTTTAAATTTTTTTATTGTGAAGGTGATGTACAGAGGGGTTACAGTTACATAAATAAGGTGATACGTACATTTCTTATCAAACTTGTTACTCCTTCCCTCATTTTTCTCCCTTTTTCCCTCTCCCCATCCCCATCCTTCCCCCCAGGTTGTACAGATCCTTTACAACATATTGTCTTATATATGTTGCCATTGTATTGGTTCCATCCTTGTCTTTTGTCTCACCATTCTGTTGTTTTCCTTCCCTTCCCTAATTCAAATAAATGTTTGTACAATACCAGAGGACCAAAATCTAGTTAATGCCAGCTGGTTCATATAAATCCGGTTATTGCCAGTTGGTTCATATAAATCCCTTTTCAGGCTACATTTCTAAGCATGAACTTCCAGATCATTTAACTATACTTAACATATGGAGCTTAATACAGGAAAGTACATTCCTACTTTAAGTGACTTACCTGCTTGTGTTTATTTAAACAAAGATAAACCAGACAAAAAATACAGAACATCAGTGTGATGTGTTTTTTCTCACCAAAGTCTTCTAAATGTCTCCCAAGAATTCTGCACACTGAATTTCTAAGTCCACTGTGAAGAGCCTGGAACGATAGTTCAGTATATTATAAATTATAGTCAATATATTGACTATAATCTCCTTGGGATCATAATTGTTAAAACTATCACATGGAAACAGTATTTTTCCCTAGATAATTCTCAACATTTTCTTATAGAAATCCAACCCTTAACCCTATTGTACATTCATCAACAATATTTCAATTCTGTTGAAAAGTTACATGAAAGGGTATGAATTCATTAACTCTGTGTGGAGACCCTATGAGCCATAGTTATGATTCTCCTCTTGATTGCTTGTTTCATGAAGCTTGTTGATTCATAATTTCAATTTCCACAGTGAGTGTAAGCTCTTAGGAATCCCTCAATGTGTACTAAACCATAAGTCATTGGAAAAAGAGAATATCCAACTCTTGGGATATTTCTGATATTTTTACACCAAAATCCTATGCACACATTTATGCATAACTCCTTAGATATGAGTCCGGTCGTGGGGCCTGAACTCTGGGCCTGGGCACTGTCCCTCAGCTCTTCAACACAAGGCTAGGGCTCTACCACTTGAGCCACAACGACACTTCCAGCTTTTTTCTTTTTGCTTATGTGGTGCTGAGGAATCGAACCCAAATGCCTCAGGCATGCAAAGCAAGTGCTCTACCACTGAGCCACCTTCCCAGCCCCGTAACATGCTTCCTTTAGGTGTCAGCTTAAACTTCAGGGCAGTTAGGTGTCATACAGCAAAGATTTGGTCAACAATGGGTCCAACAGGTACCATGAGATTATAATAGAAGTGACAGATACTACAACCTGATGACATCATTGCTCACATATGGTCACAGCCTCATGTATTACTCATATATATGAGATGATGTGGGTGTAACCAGACCTATTCACTGCCAGTCATATAAAGATATATTCCCCATGTACAGTACAGAATATTGGATAATGCTAATAAAGGACTATGCTACTAGCTTTTGCATTTATCAAGATTTTAGAGCATACTCCCTCTACTTGAAATTTTCCAAAAGGAAATCACTGTAGAAATCTGGGTTACACCAGATTTCCAACACCAGAATGCATCACTGGACCCAAAAAAAAAAAAAAAAAAAAGGAAGCATGTTACTTGCTAAAGGCGGAGATTAGAACAGCAACAAGAAAATTAAACACAACTTTACTCTCAATAAATCTAGAAGCCCTGGAAAAATTCACTATCTTAGCTATATAACTCATAGAAAAAACTTAGTTTTTGCCTAAAATTACACTGAGTATAGACTAATAGCCTTACCTTTAGTTTGAATAGGTACATTTGCTACTGTAGCATTTCTATAGAAGCAGAGATAATTATTTTGTGGTCAAAATTACAAGCATTGTGTGCTGAATGTATGACAGAGTCTACTCTGGACAATTTGTTTTGACAATTGTACTGGACTCCTACCACACTCCAGTGAAATGGGTATTGTTATCCCAGTTCAGGATAGAGATACTAAAGCTCAAAACATTTCTTGTCCAACATCCTATTACTTTTAAGTAAGAAAATTGTGATATAAATCTTTTCTCAGACTCTTAGTACTTTTCAGAGCTGTTTCCTTAGATACTGCTACTTGAAGCCTTCTGTAGCCTCTTTTCTGGGAAGATAGAAAAACTACTGCACAGAGAAATTGAGTAACTTGTCCCAGGTCAAGTAACTATTAAGGGACAGAACTTCATTTTACATCAACCTATCTGAGCTTTATTGGGTCATTTTCATGTCTACATTAACAGATTGCTCACTCTCAGGAAAATAAAATTGTTACTTGACCCAATCTTCATCATCAACTACACCTAATTTGCTCCTATATTCTGCAAAACACTTCAACAATTCTCTCTGTCCTCATGGAAATCAGTTTATCTACTTTCTTCTAGGAGCTTTTTTCAATATGCCCTCATTTTTGCATAGACGTCACGCTGACGCCATTGTATTCAATCTTCTGGTAAATGTTAAGCCTTCTGGGTTCCAGCAGGGCCAATTTGGCTCTCTCGTTAGGTAAATTGGCTTTCCTTGGCTCTCAACACCACATACAGTCTCATTCTTCATTGTTTTCATTCTTGCTTCAACTGAAAGCTCTTCTCAGTGTAGTATGGTGTTAAGTGCCACATAAAGCCAAGCAAGTGATTTCGAAATCAGAGCTTTACCTTGGCTTACCTTTCCAACTCAAGACATATGTTTTCAGATGTTTACCTTTTATCTCTACTTGGAAGTCTAATAGATGCCTTGTGTGTGTGTGTGTGTGTGTGTGTGTGTGTGTGTGTGTGTGTGTGTGTCCAGTACTGAGACTTGAATTTAAGTCCTCATATTCTCGCTTGGCTTTTTTGCTCAAGGCTGCAACTATACATCTTGAACCATAATTCTTCCTAAGGCTTTTTGTTGGTTCTTCGGAGAAAAGGGCTTCACAAATATTCCTGTCTGGTGTGGCTTCAGACCTCAATCCTCTCAGATCTGAGCATCTTGAGTAGCTAGGATTACAGACATAAGCCACTAGCTTCCTGCAGTTTAATGGATATTTGACTCACTTCCAGTACATAATCCTTAATCTTCCTTCCTAACCTGCCTTGACAACTGCCTTTCCCATCTCAGGGATCCTCCCATTTCTCATTGCTTTGCTGTCATGTTGATCCGAACATCCAAGCACCTCTTGTCTGGATTATTGTTTAATTAACATTTTTAAATATTTAATGTGTTTTTCTGCTTTAAACATTGCATCCAGTCTATTTTCAGTATGGCAGGTAGAGGAACCAAGGCCTAAGTCCAATCGTATCATTTCTGAACACAAAACCCCACTTAAATATTTCATACAAAAGTAAATGAATCATTGACCATGTTCTATGTCCGATCTCTTCTCTCTTCTCTTTATCCAAGTGCAGGCTGCTGATTCTGAAAGGTTCCTCTTATTTCCCCTTTCCCAAATAGCACATTCACTGGCTACTTTACCTCTTTGAATTCTTTGGCTGTATTCTGCTTTACTCATCTTTTATACCATCAGTGATTGCGTTTCGTTGTGTGACTTTCCACATTACAATGTAAATATCACAGGGGTGCAGATTTATTTCTCTTTAATTCATCTATTCCAACAATTAGATGAGTACCTGACACATAAAAGGTTCTCACAAAAGTACTTGTTGGAAGTTCAGATGTAAAGCAATTTCAGAGCTACCTGACCATTTGCATACATGTAAAATTGTTCCATGAAATACCTATGGATGTGATCGTATTTTCCCTTCATAATGCTCTCATCCTGTTTCCTCCCTATTAGGCATACCCTTATGCAAATTTATTTCAAGCTGTGTATAAATCACCAAGGAGTTCAATGTTATCGATCGTTGCTGGCATTTAATGGGTTGGTCTCTGATCAACTCTAGACAAGATACTGAGTCAGCTTTTGCTTCTGTGACCTTTGCTTTGTAAATAAGTCTAAGGAAGTCCCTTAGCTTTGCTTCTACAAATGTAAGCATGTTCTGCTTACCCTTAAATTGCACCAAATAGCTCTCTGCACTTCCTTGGATTTGGTTAAAAACCAGAGGAAATTTAATTTCATTGGGATGTTAGAAAGTATGATAGCCATTCATAAGTATTTTCTTCACTGTTAACTGCCTGATTAAAAAAATCTCTTATTGTGAGAGTAAAGCCGGTTGCTCCTAGGATGCTTTGAGCACAGTATTTTAACAATTTGATCTTCATGGACAGTGAATTTAACTGTTACTCTCAGTTATCCTTTCCCTTTTAAGATCAGATGGAATTTACCCATATCAAAATCCATTTGCCCACCACTTCTAAACTCCTGATAATTTCTACCTGCTCATGGAGCTGAGTGTGAAGGTTGCCATGGATCATCTATTCTTTCCAAAATGACAAATAGTTTTACATGGTGGTCCTCACATTTTATCTTCATTTCTTGGCAAACTTTAATTTAATTTTCAGCTAAATGGATTCAGTCTCATGCAGAACCAAACTGAACTAAGTCAGTGTCTTAGGAAATAGTCCCTGTCTTATCAGGATTATTCTGTCTTTCTTTTCAGTAAAAATTAAGTGGCGGTTGTTCTTTAAAAGCAATTGCCAGCCTAATTACTAATGTCATTATGAGCCCCTGAGAAATAGTAAATGTCTATTTCCCACTTGGTTAACATGTAATAGGAAATAAAACATACAGCAGTTATACAAGTTTATTTCTTCAAGGGAGATTGGGTGAGAACTTAATACAGACTGAGGACCTCATGGTGCTAGAAGCAGCTTTAGATTTTGTCTAGCCCTATCATGACAAGACTTGCAAATAAAGAAATTAAATCTTTGAAAGGGAAGACGAACATATACATTTCCATGGTAGCAAAATGGGTGGAGATGAACTCTGCTCCTTGTTCTTGTGATTTAGTCCAGTATACTCTAAAACTATGTGCAGACCTCATGGTTATTTGCAAATGGACATATGTTGGAGGAAAGTATATAGAAAAAAGATATCATATATCAAATGGTCAGTGATCTCTCTAAAGGTAAGTGCCAATGTTCACCTTGCTTATTTCACAAACATGCCATGTTCTTTTTGTAACTGCAATCCCAGGATCCATGTAAAACTCAACATTGTATTCATTTTCAGACAACAGTATCTTCTTTGTAACTGAAAACCATTAATGGTGTAGGTGGGGTTTCACTCCTAGCACTTTGAATTTCTGTGACTTCAGCGTTCTCTGAGCACAACCACAGTTTTTGGAATAAAATGCAAAATGTGTTGCATAAAACACCTGAAGTTTAATATTTCCAAATAGAGTATTACATTTTTATCTTCTGTTGACTTGCATCTTTCCTTTACACAACGAAAAATAAAGACTCCTCATGGTAAAATATGTCAAATAGTCTCTTTTTATGAGATTTTTTGAAGTAGTAGGACATATGGTAAATTAATCATAATTTCCTTCCAGTATAGGTTTGAGATTGTGTCTGTGTGTATGTATTCTCATGACAGAGAACCAGAAATAATTAATGAATTTTGTATTGATATGCCACATTTTTTACTTTAAAAAACATTTCATTAGCCAAGAGGCTGCCATCTGAGGATTGCAGTTTGAAGCCAGCCTGAGCAGGAAAGTCCAGGGGACTCTTATCTCCAATTAATTATAGAAAAAAGCAGAAGTGGCACTGTGGCTCAAGTGATAGAGTGCTAGTCTTGAGCAAAAGGAGTTCAAGGGCAATTCTCAGACTCAGAGTTCCAGCCCTAGGACTGGCAAAGCAGTAACAGCAGCAAAAATATACCATTGAAACTGGGAGGAAGCAAAGGAAGGGATGACATTGTCCAAATAAGAAATGTACTTAATTACTTGAGTTATTAAATAGTAACCCCTCTGTAAAACAGCTTGATAATAACTATATTTTTTAAATATGATATAAACATACCTTTTAATGTGTAGACATGGGAAACCTGTTTCCTGTATATGAAAATAAAAGGTAAATACATCCCTAATTTGCCTCTAAAATTGTAACCAAATGTAAAGGTTTGCTTCTTGCTGAGTGGAAAGCCAAGACTTAGAAGAGTAAGGGAAGATTTCTTGCTTGTAGCATATAAGGAGAGCATAGGGTTTTATCCAGACAATGTTCCCCTTGAAAGACAAAGGCAAATATTTGTTTTTGTTATTGTTTTCCTTCAGTTTGGCTAGCCTGTATATAAAAACAGCAAAGCACTTTAGGATTAGGTATATTCCTTACATGAGCGCAGTATACTTTGACTAAATTACATTGTACACGTGTATAGAAATGCTCGATAAGAAATGTACTCATTACCTTGCCTATGTAATTGTAACCCCTCTGTACAGTATTTTCACAATAAAAAAATAAATAATGTCTAAAAAAGAAAAAAAAGAAATACCACAAGACCCCTTTATATGCTTAATATAAGCTAATAAAATTAAAAGGGAAGCCAGGTGCCAATGGTTTATACCTTTAATCCTAGCACCTCAAGAATCTGTTCTATATGTGATCCACAATAATCTTTTGAGATCTTACAAGTAAAATTTTGCCTACTAGACATGTATCAGACTCTGAGATGGGATAATCTCTTATTAAGCAGATGTCTGAAGAATTATAGTCCTAAGGTCATTATGGTCCTTAAATTGGACTTTTCAGGGTCAGCATAAATCATGGGTACTAAGATTTTTTTTCTGGTTAGAAAAAGATGAAGACTTGATGTTAATTTCAGTTCTTAAGGCTCAGCAGAGAGCTTTGTCATACATGATTTGCATCTCTGTCCCCCACACCTTTCTGCTCAATTTATCTTCTATTCTTTCCTCCCTTCTGTTGGCCCATCTGGGTCTCGTATCAAACTCAGTGTCAGAAGAGCCAGAGATCTGAGTTCCTTTCAGTCTGCTGTTTTCCCAGAGTAACTTGAGAAAGTTAGTCATATGTACTGTGTGATAAAAAAATATGATGCATATTATACAATTTTAGAGAGGCTTCATTACAAAATTGCAAATCTAAACACCAAACGAGTCTTAGAGGATTCCTGGCAAGTGAGAAGCCACATGGACTTGCTGGTCCATCTGCCCTGGCCACTTCAGCCTGGCTGTGTCGATCCGTGAGAAGTCCAGTGTTATAGCACGACGAAAAGGGAAAAGCTCTGGTAACTTCCCAGTTTTGCTTTATGGAGGAATGTGAGAATAAAAATCTTCAATGAATTGCCAACCAAAGAATGAATGCAGGATGATTTTGAAACCTCCAAGGGGCCATTGGATAAAGATTATATTACCTTCTCCTTCAGAATGCACATCTCTTGAAATTTATAAAGAATTTCTGAGCTGCATCAAATACAGAGGCAGATGTGGTGCCTCTGATGAGATTTCCTCACAGACAAAAAGTTAGCCTCAGAATTATGCACATGGAATATATTCAGAATTGTTCTGAGAATAGAGAGGAAAACAATACTGCTGTGGACAAATAGCATAGCTGGCTAACAGCATAGTTGTTGGAGATACAAATAGAGAGAGGAATTAAGGGTATAAACAAAAAGCAATTGGCCTCCAATAAACACTCATTATCACACAAGGAGAAGTGCCAAGGTCATCATTCATATTTTATAAGGCTGATCATCATGCCTCTGAAATCTATATGACTACTTTGTAGATGAAGTGATACTAAGTTGCTGGGAATCAGCTTTCTTTCATATAAGGGAACCTGCCTTTCCTATTTAGAAATTATTTGTACTCATTTTTATCAAAAATGAAAAAACGTCACCTGTCCAATATTTCAGAGCCCTATTGACATGAGTGTTCATTGTACTCGAGTTTTTATTATCTTTTTGTAAATATTTGCCTTGGATGTTTGAGAAGTGCTATATCTTTATATCAAGTTTTATTCTCTGTACACATCTCCATTCTCACATAGCTCCTTGGAAGTCACCCTTTTGCTGATTTTTAAATCAGTACTAGTTACCACCTAGTTTACTGAATTTTTTTCTTCCACAGTGGGGTATTTGGCTTAATCCAAGAATGCACTGAAATGAAATGGTTTGAATCTCTTTTTCTTTCTTAAAAGGATATTTTTTAAATATAAAAATGCATGACTCTGAACTGGGTGCTTTGCTGTACACATTAAAATCTAAGGTTGTAAAATTACTCTATCCAAGTTTGATAGTTTTATGTCACACTCTAGTTAAACATTGTTATCTCTCTCAGTGACAGAATTGGTTGTCATATTTGGGCTGATAACCATTGTGCTGAGTAAAACCACTTTTGTTTTCATTATTCTGTTTAGTGACTCTCATATTCAGCTTTTGGGGTGTTGTGTGCAGCAGATCTCATCAAATGCATGCAAGTTTTTCCATCCTTCCCACCTATACATCATCTTCAGGTAATTTTTTTTCTTTCTGATGAGTAAACAAAAAGAGGCCAGATAATAGGATTTATTAAAGCACAATGTTTCACTATAATGATTATTCAAATGTGATATACATACTAGACCAAATAAGTGTCCCAATTCTATTATTTTCCCCCATTATCCAACCTTTAACCATCACCATACAACTTTCTGTTTCTGTAACTCTACATTTCCTAGACTCTGCATATGTGTTCAGTATTTGTCTTTCTGTTTCTGGCTTGATTTGCTTGGTGTATGGTCATGTATGCTGTCGGAAATGACAAGGTTCTCTCTCTCTCTCTCTCTCTCTCTCACTTTTAAGGCTGATTAGTATTTCTTTTCTTTAAGCTGCCATAAAGAAACTGGAAAATGGGCTGATAGTCTACCACTTGATCCACTTAACTGGTCCCTTTTTGCATTGGTTCTTTTCAGGATACAGTCTCACTTTATACCTGGGGCAGGCCTGGACTTTATTCTTCTTATTTGTGTTTCTCTTTGTCTTTGGAATGATAGACCCATGATACCATACCCAACCATTGGTTGAGATGGAGTTTGAAAACTTTTATTCCCAGATTGGTCTGTGGATATCTACCTCCCACATAGCTAGGTTAACTGTTTGTTTTGTTGCTTTCCTGACAAAACTGGTAGCATTTTATATTCCCACACCATCAGTGTGCAAATTCTCATTTTTTTCCACAGCCTCACCGTTGTAGTCTTTCAAATTATTCAGACAGGACATGTTTCCTCATTATGGTTTTGATTTTGCATTCTCTATTAATTCCATATACTGTTGGCCATTTTCATGTCTTCTTTGCAAATAAAAAGTCTTCTCAAGTCCTTTGCCATTATAATTGGGTTATTTTGTTTTGGTGGTGTTGTTGCTATTATTGAGTTTATGTATCCTAAATACCTTACATTTTTAACCTTTAATCAAAATTACATATTTTTTCACTTATTTTGTAGGTTGTCTTTTTGTTTTTGTGACTATCTCTTTGATTGTGAAAAATTTGCTTATTAAAGTGAAATAAATCAGGTAATTTTCTCACATTTTATTGATTGTTTTTACTTTCCGTGGCATAATTCTGGTTGTAGAGCACTAATAAGATTTGGGGAAAACAGAAATTATTTTCTTTTATAGTACCTTTGGAATGATTGCAAGGGTATCAGTATTGTGTAAAATTTAGAGAAAGTTTGAGTTTAGATGAAAAAATTGATAGTCATATGAAGTTTGATGACAGTCATAAAAGTGTGACCATCATGTGTCTTTATCAGAAACTAACTGCATCATGCAAATGTTGTAAAGGGCTTTTACCATTGGTGAGTAGATTTCGTGACCTTAAAATTACCCTTTACCTTTGAAATTCAATAATTCTCTCATAGCTGCAAGGTAGACCTGTCTAGATCGATAAATGACTTACACAAAATGAGTATAGGGGTTTCTAAGAGAAAATAGACCCTGAAAATAGTCACTCGTGAAGTTTTGGCTGAGTATTACCCTTTCCTTTTTGGAGAAGAGAATTGTTTGTTGGTCGTCACTTCATTTTGTGGCAGACCAGCTTTTTATCAATTCATGAGCAAAAACAAAAATGTGAAGCAAAACTAAAAGCCAAACTTTGTTTTTGTTTGTTTGTGGGTTGTGGGGCCTGAACTCTGGGCCTGGGCGCTGTCCCTAGCACTCTACCACTTGAGTCACACTGCCACTTCCAGATTTTTCTGCTTATGTGGTGCTGAGGAATTGAACCCAGGGCCTCATGCATGCAAGGCAAACACTCTATCACTGAGCCACCTTCCCAGCCCAAAAGCACAACTTTCAATAAAATTCAGTAACACTTTGAAGTGTGAGGGATGTAGGCCATAGTATGCAAGGAGATGGAGTTTACCAAGTTTTATGGGGCAAAGCTTAGTTTGGATACCTTATGGACTCTAAGGCATCAATAGGAAAGCATAGTGAAGTCATCTCATTGCCCAACGAAAGGGGAAACAGGGCAGATAGCGGGAACAGGAAACTGAACAGGACTTGAACAGGAAATGCCAGTAGGCAGTGATGGTTCTCAGGGGACCGCAAAGATGCACTGACAAGATGATGAGACTAGCCTATTAATGCTTAAATTAAATGATGCATGAATATGCTCTTTGTACTGTAGCCATACTCCAGGATTGTTGAATTTATTTGAAAAAAAAAAAAGAAATCTCTTCTGGGGTAAACTCCATAGAACTTGAGGCAAAGAGTCAGCGTGATGAACTCCCTACAAAAGCTGAGCTGTATCTCAGTTTGATTTTGCTTTTCCAAACAGTTAAGAAGAGGTTTAACTGATACTTTCAAGGGGGAAATTGAGACAATGAACGATTTTGAAGTAGGAATATTGCATTTCTCAGGTTCATTTGCTATGACTGCCTACCAAAGCAATTACAGACAAACCCTTCTTGTTCTCCAAGAAGGGAATAAAAATGATCATTAACAATCTGTTCTTTCATTTCTGCACATGTTCTTGACCTTGCCTTGCTATTGAGGGCTTATCATTTTACACACAATTTTTAGAAAGATGATTTGATGTCATTGTACAAGCTCAATTTTCTTACATATGGATGTCTTCTCCAATGTTATCAAAGTAAAAAAAAAAAAATAGGAGAATAGAAAATACCCTTGTTAATTCTGTTCCGTTATATTCCAGGAAGTCATACAAGCCTATAGATTGATATGTCTTCAAAATATGTACTGGATACTTACAAATAATAAATCATCTGGTAGAGTTTAATTAAATTTACTTTGCCTTTAAGATCGAGTACAGGGCAAAACCCCACGTGCTTGATGTATGACCAACCTGCAGGTAAATTTTTCACCCCATGGTGTCTGGGGTAAGTATTAGCTTTCCCAGCTGGGAAGTGGTGATAATCCATCAAAGGCTTGTTGTGATGATTAAAGGGGATGAAGGATAGAAAATACCTTACCTAAAACTCTCTACATAAAAGCAAAGAGAAAAAAAAAATGACCCTGACAATGGTGTATGATAGGGACTAATGCCTGGATCCAGGCTGTAGAAGCTAGAGAAACAGAGAAAGTGAGGCAGGTCCCATTGGCGAGTAAGAGGCAGAGTCTGGAACCAGCAAGAAAAGGGATACAGTAGATTGTCTCTGGGCCCCCACTTCAATGACAGAGACTCTATCTTAGAGTCACTAGCTTAGAATGCCTAGTAATCCGAAGTCTTACAAAATATGAATCCCTTGTTTCTTCTAGCGTATATGGGCTCCAGCTCAAGCAAAAAGGCTCAGAAAGAGTCACAGTGAGCCAGAAATTCAGTCAAGCTACACTAAGTATATAGAACAACAATTAACCTTTAAGCCTCTTTCATTCTGAGTATTTCCACTGGCCGGTCTACCCGGTTAATGCCCATGGAATATTCCTAATTTATTGTGACTTCCTGTGCCTTTATTGAATGCTAGCTTTTGTTAGTTTGAACTATTTCTGTAGTTTTAATTGTTGCCCTTGCTTCCATAAAGTGGAGTTCATACAATCAGCAGATAGAGCTTTCTGCTTTGCATCTGACCTCTAAAATCCTTTTAGTTCGTTTTTAGAATGTTTTGTGTGTTCATTTCTTGGCAATAAGTAGGAAGCAGTAGCACAAGTATTTGTCTACCCCGCATTGATGACCACACTGCCTTTGATGAGGGGAATAGGATGTTTGGTGCATCTAGGATGAAGTTTTGATCTGTATGACTAAGGAGACTTGTATTCCTTCAACTGTGAATGAGGTACATCTTGTGTATCGACCTGGGGAAGAAATACAGGGAATCTAAATAGATACAGTGAGATGTTTCAATGACATAAAAAATGCCCCATGGTTATTTGATGAGAGGAAAGAATTGATCTTTGTGGGTAGAAAATTAAGTGTATAATATCATTAACTCAGACAGGAAATACAATTCACCCTGCATGGTCAGAGATAGAACACTGGAACTCAGTCAACTGTGAGGGAAATTTTCAGACCAAACAAAAGTGTACATGTACGGAACATATAAAATCATTTTTATCAAAATCAGTTCCAGGAGATAGAAACCTTTTTTGTTGTTTAAAAGAAATTTCTTCTTGCCATTATTCCACAGATGATTCTATATCACAACTACTTATACAGCCTATACATAGTTATATCTAGAGATAATTTGAGGCGTATGAGAGAAAGTATTTAAGAATACTTAAAAGTAATTTAGAGATAATTTAAGGTATATGAGAGAATTGATGAAGGTTATGGTCAAATATTCTATCATTTTATAGACATGGTTTGTGCAGAAGGCTTTATTATCCTGGAGGATCCTGGAACCAATGCCCAATGTATACTGAGGGACAGCTGGATGGTATTTCAAATTGAGTGAGATGTTAATAAGTTTAATTTGAACTGCTTATGTTTATCCAGCAGATAAAGGGGAATGGTCCTCAGCTGTTACTGCAAAGTATTTTCAGCTAATGGGAAGTATCTAAGCTAGAGAACAATTTGAAAGTGATCATTAACGATGTGCGAAGAAATGGATGGCTATGATATTAAGCAAGGACTCAACTGTTTGTCTATACATCTTGATGACAATATTATGCCAGTTGTATTTGAAAAGAAAAGAAGCTTTATTGAGAAGTCTCAGGAGTAGAAGCTCTGTGTGGCCTGTCTGATTTGTGGGTGGCTGCAGAGTTTATAGGAACAGAGAAGTCAAATCTTGATTGGTGATGACAAGAGCATTCAAGTTCTCTCACACCAGTGTAGGTGGCCATCATACCTCTAATTGACCTTACTGCTTGTGAAAACAGTATCAAGTTCTACATGAGGGATTTTGAGCTCATGACAACAAAGATCAAAAATCAAATGAGCATAGTGGTTGCATACTTGCTTGCCATCTAAGCACTGGGCAGGCTGAGAGAGGAGGAATGTGAATTGAAGGACACCCTGGACTAGATAACATTACTTTGTCCTTCCATACCCCCTACCCTCCAAAAAAAAAAATCAGCCAGAGGATGCTGCATAGGCATGTGTTCATTCTAGAAAAATGGGTTTCAGACTATCCTTGAGTGGATGATGGTGACACAAGCTAAAAATACCTTAAGCATTTTTTGTATTTAAGGAATCTGGTTCTCCATATTCGTGTCCAGCTAGTTTCATAATTGTCTACGCACAGCCAGGAAGGAGAAAGAATTGGGCCAGGCAAAAAAGAGTTATCTCCTGGATGGGCTTTCACTCACCACCTACTATGTCTCTGCTGCTTCTGTTTTTATTCTTTTTTAGTATAGTTTCATCCCAGCAACATGAGCAAATGGTTTAAAGTGTAAATGAATGCACCTCACTCTTCTGATCAGAACCAGTCAGGGGCTCCCTGTTTCATTCAGTTAAAAAGCAATATTTGTTTGTAAGAAGCATGGCATAATCAGTAAAACACCCACCCTGATTGTAAAGACCAATACTACAAAACAACAACAGAAATGGGTCAATGTCCTTTCAATAACAAGCCCTTTGTGACTGGTCTGCTTTTTTCCCCTGACTTCTATTTTTTTTCCCCCACAGTTTGTCTGTCACTCCATTCCAAATCACATTTGCCTAATCTCCCATCAACATAATAGAGATATTCTTTCCTCATCATTCATCTGCTTAGAGTATTATTTTCCAGAAAGCCACGTGCTTTACTCCATTTCCTCTTCAATGGAGGAAATATTAAATATCCATCAATTTAGATAACTATCAATCCCACATGCAATAGGACTAATCCCACATGCTATAGCCCTGATTCCTGTTTATTTAAAATAAATTTCTATTATCTTTAAGTAGTTGTACAAAGTTGCAATTCCACATGTCAGTTTATGAGTACAGTGCACCTTGATTTTATTCCACAGCTGGTCATTGCTTGTTTTAATTTTCAAAGTTTTAGCTAGATGAGGACAAAGATTATATCTTTCGTTTACTCCTAATGCTCAAAGTCAGCTACAGAAGAGCCGCTCAATTCTTGCTGAAGGATGGAACGGAGAAGAGGGTGAGTGGAATCTGGGGAAATCCAGTGTGAAAACTGGAAGATCTAACAGACAGCATCTATTTGACTTCCATAAAAGGAATAAGCATACATGAAAATACTTTGGCAGATGTTGACATAGATTTGATGGCTTTCCCCCACTTTGTCAGTAATCCAAAAGTCTCAGGGTAAGTGTGCCTGGCTCTGGAAACCTGTTCTTCATGTGTTAATTTGGTGTGTAGCTGGCAGCCTTGTTTGAACTTGTTCAGTTCAGCAATGTCCTTCAATCGCTCTGATAACTCCAGACTCATGAAAAAAAATCAATTTCGCAGGAGAACTTTCTAGCTTCTTTTGGTGTTTGTGTTGTCCTTCAGCTAAATTGTAAAGGATTTTATTATCGAGGTAAAATACTTTCCTTCATTTTATACCCTCTAGTGTTGGGCACATAAATTAAGACTGGCTGACTGGAAGTTCATTAATTTTTCTAATGAATGTTCTTTCTGATATTTCAGTGAAAATTTTCTAAGAAAAAAATTAACGAGATTTCTGTGCTTTGGTCTCAACACTGGAATTGGAGTCAGAAAATTTGGATTTGAATCCCCAGCAGCTGTTAAAATGTGACTTTGGAAGAATCACAAAGTCCTTTTTGTCTCAATTTCCCCATTTACTGCATGTAGCAATTATGTCATTCCTACTTTACTTCACATAACTAGAGTAAAACTTAATGTGGTAATTTAACAAATCCCATGTATTATAGAACTGTCTGTAAAGGAATTGGTTTCCGCTGGGATTCCACTGGTCATGGGCCTTGAACTCTGGGCTTGAGTGCTATCCCTCAGCTCTTCAGCTCAAGGTGACCACTCTACCACTTAAGCCACAGAGCCAGTTCCGGTTTTCTAGTGGTTTACTGGAGTTAAGAGTCTCAGAGACTTTCCTGCCCAGGTTGGCTTTGAACCGTGATCCTCAGATCTCAGGCTCCTGAGTAGCTAGGATTACAGACATGAGCCACCGGTGCCCGGCTTTCCACTGGGATTTCATTGTGAAGCCTGTAAGGCAGATAATTCCAGGTCTCTTATCTACCTAAAACAGTTGACTTGCTCAAATCTCAGTAATTCTGTACTGACATTAGCATTATTTTATCTTCCAGTTTGATTTGGCTAGTACAGTGTGCAGAGTTTGTGATGGCAGGATTATAAATTATAGCTAGAATTATTAAAAGATCCTCAGGTCAGTTGAGGGAACAGCTTCATTTTTTAACTTAGTTATTTCTACTACTATGAGAAAGCTCAGAAATGAATCGGGGTGTCAATATCCTCTAACTTTACTATTGATTTTGAAAATGATAATGAAACAGAAGAGCAGGTCGAAATCTATAAGCTGTATAAATATAACCTCATAAAAATAAATAGGCTTGTGTGTTACAGAGGGTGAAGGTAAGGCTTATTTCAGAAGTCTGACTAAAGTGAATATGAGTACAACAAGAATTACCAGCCCACCTGGGCACGATCCATGGCTTTGGGACCCTCAGGAATGCATGGCCAGTAGAATCTTCTAACAAAAGAGATTTTGTTTATATAAAGTAGTATGTATGCTTTTCAGGGGGACTGCAAATCCAGTTGATCTTAAGAGTGAGTTTTTCATAAAGAAGCTTACATCTGGAACCCAGCTCTCTAGTTATTATTTTTGTTTCTATTCTCTTACAAAATTATTAACCGGCTCTCTTTGTAAGTCCTAGAAAATACCTATTATGAAGTTGTTTTTTTTTTTTACTTTGTAGGTACATTCTATTTTTATAGGGAAAAAAAAACAGTTAAAATCTGTTTATATACTGTGTGACAGAGACGCGGTTTTTAAGAATCCTAGTAATCTCTCAGTAGCATGGTACTATTGTAGATCACCACATATCTGGAACTGGGTCATTGCCATAAAAGCCCAATGATGTCTTAAGATGTCATTATATTCCTGTACACAAACTCTGGGACTTTCTATCTTCTCAGTCTCCAAACTCACATGGGTCAAGTTGGTTAAGGTACCAGTATAAACTGGGCTAAAAAATGAAATTCAAGAGGAAAAGAGTATGCATAGAAGATGCTCTTCACAGTCTATGTCTGGCAGAGACATCACAAACCTAACACTGAGCCTATCACTGGTGGCTTACACCTGTAATCATAGAAAATAAGGAGGCTGTGATGTAAGAATCATGGTTCAGAGCCAACCCAAACAGGAAAGATGATAAGACACCTCTCTCCAGTTAGGTACCAAAAGAGCTGGAAGTGAAGCTCTTGCTCAAATGGTAGGATAGCACTGTCCTTGAGCACAAGAGCTCAGCACTCAGGCTCTCTGAGTTCAATCCCCCAAAGTGGCATTAAAACAAAACAAACAAACACAATTATGCGCTTCTTGTGCAATCTGGATTTAGAACCATGAAAGAAGCCTGTTCTGTGGAGTCTGAGGGAGTGCTCTCTCTCTATATATACACATATGTATCTAAGCCATTGCTTTTCTTTGTATTCAACCAGGCTATGAGGTGTTGTCAGACAACATGCGTCTTATTTTTTAACTAATGTAGTGAGACATACTTTAGCAGAACCAAACAGCAAGACCAATGGCCATGTATAATGAAATTTCAAACATCATCTGTTCAGTGGAGAAAATATCCCTACCTCCGTATCTGCTATAAATATGAACTGAAATTTAGCTAATAAAATCCATCTGGTATTGACTAATGTTATATGAGCTCTTTACTGTGATGCTATTACGAGGTCTTGCCCGTGGATTTGGTTGTGCTTTTGGTTCACTTTGCAAAGGATATTCTGAGCCCTCCATCCATGACTGATCAAGTGTCTTCTAATTATGTTCTCAATCAAGTATTTTTAATGCATATCCCACTTATTTTTTTTTTTTTTTGCTTGAACTCCGGATATGGGCCCTGTCCCTGAGCTCCTTTTGCTCAAGGCTAATGTTTTATAACTTGAGTTACAGCTCCACTTCTGCTTTTTTAATTTTTATTCTTTCTACTATTTAGTGGAGATAAGAGTCTCACAGACTTTCCTGCCCAGGCTGCCTTCAAACTGCAATCCTCAGATCTTAGCCTTCCAAGTTGCTAGGGTTTATAGGTATGAGCTACCAGTGCCTAGCTTCCACTTAGATGTTTTTATGCTATGAAATTTTACTGTTGTTTCTATCCAGAGTGGGTAGCAACAATATATTTCCATGTGCCATAATGATGCCTACACATTTGCGTGTGGCATTTATCCCTAGATGATTTTTCCCATGGGGTGGGGTACCCTGAGCTTGTCCTATTGATCCGAATGGTGGCAAAGTGATAATAGAATTCTTAATGGAATTTTCCATGTCAAAATTATAAAAATAAAACAAAATAAAATAAAATGTGACCCTGAGGGCAAATTGATAATTGTAACAAATTCAGTACTTCCAATCAAGGCACAGAGATAGGTTGATTTAGATTTCTCCATAGGTGTTTGTTTGATAGACTGATGATACTACATTTAAATGAATGTTTTATAATATGGAAAAGTAGACCCAGAATACAAAGTAAGAACCATCAAGATTGGGAATGATCACCAAGTACAGGATCTTTATAATCGTCTGTGAAATATTTCCTCTGTGATTTTTTGATCTTCATGGGGAATTGTTTTACAGTCACCTCCCACCCCCCCACCCCCCCAGCCTGGCTCAGGAGTAAAGGGTAATCCTCCCCCTATCCATCACACCCCTGTTTTTACTACAGCACAGATACACATTCCTGTGAGATTAATGTTCCTAATAAATTAGGAAGAATGCTAAGTAAGAAAGGGCACCAAAATGGAAAATTCACTGAAGCACATATTCTGTGGCTCAAGATATAAATTTCTTTTATTAGTTTTTTTTTTCTTTAAGACCATAGTGAAAGTAATAACCTAAGCTATTTTTATTTTAAGAATTACACAGATAATTTTGGAATCTAAAATGGACCCAATTACTGAAAGTCCTCCTATATTCTTTGGGACTTAAATAGAAACAATTCTGAAACTCAAAAAGATTTAACTGATCTGAAACCAAACAGAAATAAATCAGAAAAAAAGCCAAACCTACATAAAAAAGAGAGAGAGAGACTCATTAGAGTTCAGATATTAACTCTTAGATATTGTTTGAGTAGCAGGAAGATCTGAGGACCTGGGAAAAGGACCACAGTATTCAAGGTAACAAGACTGTTACCTATTCAAAGAGTCTGTGGGTATTTATCAACTAGTTAGGAAGTGTGCTGGTACATGGATACATTGTATTATGCATACCAAAGAAACATCAATCCTGAAAAGAAAGAAAATCATTGATTTCTATGTCTTGGTCAAATTGGATAAGGGGATGTCTAGGGCTAGTGGAACTGTAGATGAGGTTCTGCAAGCCAGATCATGACCATGGAGCCTCTTCTTCTTTAGCAGTCCTGTAGAGATAAGCACATCTGCTTAGTAAGACTAAGACAATTCCATGAGCAGAACAATGCAAAGTCAGAAGCATGATAGCAGTGTGTCTCTTGATATTGCTCAGTCAGCCTCTTTCCTACCCTCATTTTGGAGAATTTCCAGAAACATCCTATGGAAAAGGGTGGGTCAGGAAACCCAAGATAAGACAAAGCATTCTGTCTCTCTATATACATAGTGTGTGTGCTATATATATGTGTATATATGTATATATACATGCTTATATATATGTATATATACATATATGTTTATATATGCGTGTATATATACATATATACACGCATATATAAACATAATATATGAATATATGTTATATATATAAATATGTAAAAGATTTGTATAATACATAATATATAGTGGCATTTTAGGATAGCTAATTGGTAATAAGAGTTTTGTGGGCTTTCCTGCCCAGGCTGGATTTGAATTGAGATCCTCAGATCTCAATGTCCTGAGTAACTAAGATTACAGGGGTGAGCCAACAGTGCTTGTCATAGTTTCATTCTTAACACAAGTACTGTAAGCGTTTTCAATGATTAAAGTTCATTTGTCTTCAGTAGCGTCACTGTAGTTATACACGGCACAGAACACCTTCCCCCAGTCTTCATGTTGCTTTCCAGAGGAGGGACTCTAGGACTCTATTTTTTTTCAAAGCAATCTGTTCCAAGTTCTTTTGCTGAAAGAACTTGAAAACTGCCAGCTTGTCTTGTCTACAGTCACTGACCTTAAGTGATCTATCATTTGGTTGATGTTTTGAGTAGGGAATTGATTCCTTTGATTTGGAGGAAACACAATGCTGCAGTTAAGTCTTTCCTTCTTTCTTTCCTCCCTCCCTTCCTCCTTTCCTCATTGCTTACTTTCTTCTTTTCCTCCCCACCTCCCTCCCTACTTCACTCCCTTCCTTCCCTTCCTTCCCTTCTTTCCCAATCCTTCCTTTTCCTCCCTCCTTTCCTCCCTCCCTCCCTCCCTCCCTTCCTTCCTTCCTTCCTTCCTTCCTTCCTTCCTTCCTTCCTTCCTTCCTTCCTTCCTTCCTTCCTTCCTTTCTTCTTTCCTTCCTTCTTTCCTTCCTTCCTTCCCCCTTCCTCCTTCCCTCCCTCCCTCCCTTTACAATTTCCTTCCTTCCTCCAGTATCTTGCCATTTGTTCCCCTCCTGTTATCTACCATCAATATTCTGTCTTCTGAACAAATCAGCTCTGAAGAGGTTTCATGGAATTCTAGTTTCATGAAATATATATGGTTGGAGGATAGACTGGAGCAATATGTCTATGAGTTATGCACGTATTACTCCAGAGATAAGAAATACATCTTGCATAAACAGGCCACTCACATAAATGAGTGGTTAGCTAAAATTCAAATGCTGTGGGATGGTTTACCTGTGGAATAATGTCTGCTCCTAACAAAATAATTTTCCTGATCCAAGCTGTGGTTGTGTCCCAGAGCTTTCACCCCGTGTTTCAGTGGGTGCTTTGTCTTGACTGGTTTTATTGGCTTCGTGTGATTATCAGTAAGGTTACACACAGTCCTGCCGCTAAGATAGGCCTCAAGGACTGCTGTTCATGTCAAAATGTAATAGTGATGTGGAAATTGTATTCAGAACAATGCTGTCTAAGGCCTATTAAGGAAAAAAAAAAGAGAGTAAAATGAGCAATGTGCCAATCATAAAGCTTTGTATAATGATCTCAAGGCATGTTAGGGGCAGCAGAGAGGCTTTGGGGATTAGGCTGGGTCCACCCTTCTTCAACTTCTTCAGGTAATTTAGTGGTAGGAATATTGCCTCTCCCACAAAGGAGCTAACAGTACAAAATTCCAGGTGCAAGCGAGCTGATATGTTTGTTTCTTTGTTTTTGTCAGCTTTGGGGCTTGAACTTTGGGCCTGGGCGCTGTTCCTCAGCTCTTCAGCTCAAGGCTAGTACTCTATCACTTGAGCCATAAGAGTCTCAGGGTCTTTCCTGCCCCGGCTGGCTTTGAACCTCGATCCTCTGATCTCAGCCTCCTGAGTAGCTCAGATTACAGGTGTGAGCCACCGGTGCCCAGCAAGGGTTTTGTATGGACTGACATGAATCAGTGCAATAAACAGAGATAGGTGAGATGGTAAGAGGAGGTTCAGGGCATGCTTGGCCCTATGCAAGAGGTTGCACAAATCAAAACTTCATTCTGACAAGAAAAAGGGAAGGACCAATCCCTAGTAAAACAGATGGGTATGGGCTCCATCTTTAAGCTTACAAAGAACAGGTGAAGGTTGTCCACACCTAATTAACTAAAAATATCCTAAAATAGCGGGATTAGGTGTAGAGCCAGAAGAGGTATCTTGATGCTGTGTTGCTCTGTGCGGTCCTGTGTTTCTCACTTGGCAATTTTGAGCCACCAAGTGGCTGCTGGTACAATATATACCAATAGATAGATAGCATATATACATATATAATATATTTGTGATATGTATAATATATGCATATAAGTGCATACTATGTATGTAATATCTATATATGCATATAAGTGCATACTATGTATGTAATATCTAACATATTACACATGACACATAGAATTTCTATATAACATAACATAACATATATAATATAAATATGTATATATTAAACATGTAACCCTATCACATTATAGATAATATAACACATTACATATTATGTTGCATATATTATATAATACTTTATACAAATTATACTTAATATATTAGTACATTACATTATAGTATAATTTACATTGTATTAATTTTATATCATTTATTATAGATAGCATTTATATTATTTGTTATAGATAGCATATATATATTTCTTGTTTATTTTTGTTTCTCTGCTGAACACTGACAGAAAATGTTTGTCAGAAAAATGTCTTATCAGAAAATCTGATGAGGGAAATTTACATAATGATAAAAGGATGTTACTAGAGAAAACAGTGCCAAGTTAAAACATCACATCTATCCAATAGTATTTCTCTAATGGAGTATTTTCCCTAGAAGATTATTTTGTAACCTAATTAAACAAAAGGCTTTGTAATAAAACATTCTGCAGTTTAAATTGGGTTCCTATGGGATTTCATATGCACTTGGTAGTTTGAGTTCTTTCCCACCAGTAATCAATATTTCCTGAAAACCCTTGGGGATGTAGTATTCATTCAGTGAAGTCAATTAATAGGTTTACATGATATGAACTGTGGATCCAGCACTTGATACCGTACATTCTCTCTACAAATGGCTTGCAGACCTGGAACTCAAACTGGCCCTTATAGAGTTTAAGTATATCAGATATGACACATTTATGATCCTCTACCGACCAATTTAATTTTAGCCTCTTAGCACCAAAACTTCTTGAACTCAGGGCTTGGGTATTGCCCTTGAGCTTTTTTACTTAAGGTTAATGCTCTACAACTCGAGCCATAGCTCTACTTCTGGCTCTCTTTTTTTTTTTCTTTCTTTCTTTTGAGCTAAGAGTCTCAAAGATTTTCTTGCCAGAGCTGGGTTCACCACAATACTCAGAACTCAGGCTACTGAATAACAAGGATTACAGGCGTGAATCACCAGCACTCAGCTCAAAGACCTCATTTTAAAACTGGAGAAGAACCAATGATGAAAGTGAAAACAACATCATCCTACAAAGGGGAGTGAAATTTTAACTGAAAACACACCAATAGTAAAGTAAGTTTTTAGTGGACCAGCCAATTAACAACTAATATTATCTTTAAAAGCCACAGGAAGTAAAACAGAAGGCATGTTTGAAGTTCGTGGCTAAGAATATTTTCAGAGCTACTAAGTTTTCAAAGACCAACTGGCCTGAACACATAGACTGTGTTCAGTGTCAGTGACCAATCCAGCCTTACCTTTTCTATTCAACCTCAATGACACTCTTCATTGCTCAAACTGGGCATTTTGATTAGTATTTTTTTTTTGGCCAAATGCTGAATCAGTTAGGATGTCGAAATTATAAGCTAAAACTTTCAATTGTTACATGCAAAGCAGCACAGTGGTGATTCTAGTCCATGACTATTTCTAGTCCTTTACTCAGACCATTTCTTGCAGCAGTCCTTCCCTGTTAGCCTCACATTGGGCTGCCTTTTGTATATGACATTTTGTAGTGCTTAATTCTTCATCTCTTTGGAAGACAGTCTCTTACTTTTTCTTTTTCCCTTTTCTTTTTCTTGTGCCAGCAGTACTGGGACCTGAACTCAGGGCCTATGAACTTTCCCTTAGCACTCTACCACTTGAGTCACAGCTCCATTTCCGGTTTTTTAGTGATTAATTGGAGATAAGATTTCTTTCTGGCCCCATCTGGCTTGGAACACTGGTCCTCAGATCTCAGTCTTCTGAGTAGGTAGGATTGCAGGTATGAGCTACCAGTGCCTGGCAAAACAGGCTTTTCTTATCTGCTCATGTACTTAAGGTGTTAATTATTCACCTTGTTTCCAGTGACATTGAAAGCCATATCTGAGCTAGGTACCAGAGGCTCGTGCTCTGTCCCTCTGCACTCTACTTTCACTTGTGTATTGAATGTTTAGAACTGAGATTCTTTCAACTGTGGAGAGTAGCATAAATAATTAGCGTATTTTGAGAAAATTATTGCAGCAGTATGTCCAGGTCTCTTCCTTCTGTTTTGTTTTACATTAAAAAGAGACCCCTAGCCTGTAATTCTAGCTACTCAAGAGGCTGAGATCAGAGGATTGCAGTTTGAAGCAAGCCCAGGCAGGAAAGTCCTTGAGTCTTTTTTTTCTCCAATAAAATACTCAGAAAATGTTGGAAGTGGTGCTGTGGCTCAAGTGATACAGCACTAGCCTTGTGCAAATGAAGTTCAAGGACAGCTCCCAGGACTAGAGTTCAAGCCCTAGGACTGGGGGTGGAGGCAGAAAAGAAAAAAGACATGCTCCCTTCTAGTAGTCCCAGCCTGCTATAATTTCCTCCAATATACCACACCACATGAAATTATTTCTCAAGGGTAAGACATGGACTCCAGCCAGTCAGAGTAGATACCACTGCAGATTATAATCTAGCTTGGCTTCAGTGAGTAAATCCAGATGCAAGTGCATGCCAGGGGGTAAGACACCCCGGCAGGATCCCACTGAAGCCCCCTTGCTCTTAGAACCTGACAGAAAATAACAGAGAATAAACAGAGGATTAGAAAGTAATGGAAAAATCTCCAGCCCATAGGCTCCATGGTTTATTCAATGGGACTTCAGTAAGAATGAATTCCCATTGTCTGAGGCAGTTCTCTTTTTCTTTCCACCTTTACCTTTACATCAAAAGTAGATGGACTGTCCGGTGCTGGTGGTTCACAACTGTAATCCTAGCTACTCAGGAGGCTGAGATCTGAGGGTCATCATTTTAAGCCAACCCAGGCAGGAAATTTGGTCAGACTCTTATCTCGAATAAACTATTCAGAAAAAAGATGGAATTAGAGCTGTAGCTCAAGTGGTAGAGTAGTGCTAGCATTGAACCAAAAGAAGTTGAGAGACAGCACCCTGGCCCTGGGTTCAAGCTCTAGCAACAGCCAGGAAGGAAGGAAGGAAGGAAGGAAGGAAGGAGAGAGAAAGAGAAAGAAAGAGAGGGGGAGGGAGGGAAGGAAGAAGGAAAGAGAAAGAAAGAAAAAAGAAAGAGAAAGAAAGAAAGGAGGAAGGAAGGAAAGAGAGAGAAAGAAAAAGAGGGGGAGGGAGGGAAGGAAGAAGGAAAGAGAAAGAGAGAAGGAGAGCAAGCAAGCAAGAAAGAAAGAAAAAAGAAAGAGAAAAGAAAGAAAGAAGAGAGAGAGAGGGAGGGAGGGAGGACGGAAGGGAGGAAGGGAGGAAGGAAGGAAGGAAGGAAGAAAGGAAGGAAGGAAGGAAGGAAGGAAAGAAGGA
This sequence comes from Dipodomys spectabilis, assembly GCF_019054845.1. Taxonomy (NCBI): domain Eukaryota; kingdom Metazoa; phylum Chordata; class Mammalia; order Rodentia; family Heteromyidae; genus Dipodomys; species Dipodomys spectabilis. The sequence continues at coordinate 4,851,071 of NW_024870813.1, read as the reverse complement.
AGGAAGGAAGGAAGGAAGGAAGAAAAAAAGGAGTAGATTAACCTGACAAAACAAGAAATGAGGACCCAGGAGGAGAGAGAGGGAAGGTACCCTGACTTGTTTATACATTCTTGAATGCATGCCACTGAGTAAGTAGGGCTGGGATTTAAAAAAAAAAAATGATTAGGAGTTACCTGAGTGTGCTGAGTTTGCATATGTGTAGCAACATGCTTAGATTTAATACATTGTACTTAATTATTTAAACACTTTACATACAACCCGCACCAATAACTAACTCTTATGCCTAATTCTACTAAGCGTGCTCACACCTAGGGGAGCTCACGTGTCATGTCACTTGCTCTGGAGGTCCAGGGGAGTCCGCCAAGGATGTCCCCCGGGTTGCTGGGAGTCGATGAAGGGAGAAGCGGACGCCTTGCCCGGGCAGGCTCCAGCAGAGGGTTGCTCCGATGGAGAGTCACCTCGCTAGTGGGGGCCGTCTCTCTGGGATTCTGCTGCCCTGTGTTCTTACGTGTTTTAGGCTGGGCCTTCATTTCTGGCTATGTCTGATTATCAGAGTGCCTTGGTGTCAACTTGGTTTCTGGTCACATCTGGCAATCGATGAGAGTGGAGCTGCCTCTAGCTAGGTCCGATTATCTAGTTGTCTTGGTGATGACGCTGTAGGCTCCCTGGGTGTTCCTTATCTCTATATTCCGTAGTTCTAACTCCTAATTTTACAGCTTAACATTTTATATTATTTCACAGCACACATGCATTCAATATATTACTATTTAATAGCCTACCATGTCAATATTCAGTAACACTCTATCAGTATGCAGTAACACACACTATGTCAATATTCCATACTATTCACTACAATGAGTGAATGAATATGGATAAAGGTCCAGTCTCTGCTTTCTCTTGTGTATTACATCTAAAGAAATTCAGTCTTGCTTTTCACTTATTTTAAAGTCTTTTCTAGTTAAACACTGGCTGAGCCTTTTACAAAACCATCACTCTGCCACCAAAGCCCAATGCTTGACTTTCAGATCTCTTATGTCCAGAAGAACACTGACCTAAAAACCTGAACTCTTGGGAAAGCATTCTGTGAAATCTAGATCACTTGGATGAATATAATAGTCTAGTTTTTCTTACTTTTTTATTGGAAAGATTTTTAAAAATGAAAAACAAAGCCCAGAATGTAAAAGTTAACACTCATTGTCTCTAACTTATACACAAGTCTTTTTGGTACTACAGTCTCCATCTCAGGTTATTAGCTAATATGAGTGGTTTGTCTTCTTGTTCATACAGGTGCATTCTCCCTGCAACACACTTTAAAAGAATTATTTTCAAGGTGATGAACAGAGGGGTTACAGTTACATAACTAAAGTAATAGGTATATTTCTTGTCAAACTTGCTACCCCTTCCCTCATTTTTCTCCTTTCCCGCCCCCCACCCTCCCCATCCCCAAGTTGAACAGATCATTTCTAATATATTGTCTTTTGTATATTGCTGTTGCATTGGTTCTTTGTCTCACTGTTCTGTTGTTCCCCTTCCCTTCCCTAATTCAAATAAATGTATATACAATACCAGGGTACCAAAATCAAATACAGTGATAACAGGGGATAAACCATAGTGGGAAGAACATATAAAGAAACAAAAGAAATCACAGTACATTAAAAGCAACAACAAATAAAAACCTCTGTTTCCATGTCTTGGAGTTATGCTTAGCATCATATGTAGGTAGCTATTGAGTTATTCTGCTCATTTTCTAAGATTATCCTAGACATATACTAATTATTGCAAATAAGCAAATCATGGGACCTATGTTTCTTTGGGTCTGGCTTACTTCACTTAATATGATTTTTTTCCATGTCTTTCCATTTACTTACAAATGAGATGGTGTCATTCTTTCTGATGGAAGCATAGAATTTCACTCTGTGTGTGTGTGTGTGTGTATACACACATCACACTTTCTTGATCGATTCAGCTACCACTTTTAAAGGTGGTATGTTTTCAGGGAACAATGTTGAACTGCCCACATGACTTACTGGAGATTTTCTGGGAAATGTAGGCAGGTACCTTTGGAGAGCACAGAAGGCTGGATGACAAATCCAGCTGAAGCTCATGTAGCATCAAAGCCGGCTGTTTTATTTCTGTTCAAAAGTAATGATGCAGTCAGTCAGAGGCAGCTAGGAGCCAGGAGATTTTGTTCATCACCAGCATAGTGCTGAGAAGAAAGAACAGAACAGATTCTTACTGTTGCCTCAGATGGCCTTCTTCTGTCTGGTAGTAGACTAAAATGAAAGAAGAGAGGAATAAATAGAGCTTGTTCTTCAAGATTCTACCAGATCAGGAATTTTCTCCAAGACCCTATTAAAAGTGCAAAAAATGAATATGAAATTCCCTTTACCTTTGCCTTGTGACCTACATTTTTTGGATTATACTAATCTTAATCACAAAACTATGTTGTCATTATTATTTATGTTATGATTGTTATACCTGTGCACTGCCTCTGAGCATCTTTGGCTCAAGGCTAGTGCTCTATCACTTGAGCCACAGTTCTATTTCCAGATTTTTTTTTCTAGTTTATTGGAGATAAGAGTCTTAGGGACTTTCTTTCTTGGACTTACTTCAAACCATGACCTTCAGATTTCAACCTCCTGAGTAGCAACAGTTTCAGGCATGAGCCACCCAACCATAAAATTCATGGTTATTTTAAAATCAGAAAAGCATATTCCTTAAATTGGCATACATGTATTGTGTCTAGTAAATGTCAACTATAAATTATTAGGGAATTTTTCTCGTAAATAAATATTACAATAATAAAGTAGGTCCTGGTATTTTTGTGGCCATACTGAATTTTATTATTATTTGCTTTGCCATGCTTGAGTTTATTATGAAATTTACAAATAGTAAATATGTGCCCCGTATATGAAAAATTTAAAGGAAACTCTATTCAAACCCTACTTTAAAACAACATAGCCAGTAATTGGCAGTTTGTGGAACCCTCTCTTATTGTATCCCCTTTATCTTACCCCCACTTTGAAGATTTTTGTTTGTTTTGATTTTCTGCCAGTGCTAGGGCTTGAACTCAAGGCCTCACACTCATGTTTTCCTTTTCTACTAAAGGCTGGAACTGTACCACTTGGCCACAGCCCCACTTCTGGCTTTTTGCTATTTAATTGGAGATAAAGGTCTCATGTACTTTCTTGCCCAGGCTGGATTCAAACCGTGAACCTCAGATCTCAGCCTAGTAGCTAGGATTATAAGAATGACCTACCAGTACTTCTTCTTCTTTTATTTTCTGGTAAAGATGCTGTTCAGAGGGGTTACATTTCTTGTCAAGCATTGTTACTCCCTCCTTTATTTTTCTCCTACGATCCCTTCCCTCCCCCACATCTCTCACTCTCAACCCCAAAATTGTAAAGTTCATTTCCAACATAGTATCTTGAATCCTTGTTTAAATGGGTCATCCTGTGTCCTTGTTTCAGCAATTTGTTATTCTCCCTCCCCTCCTCAAATTAGATAAATGTATATACAAGTTTCAAGGTACCAAAATCAAATACAGTGACAACGGATATACCATAGGAGGAAGAACATACAAAAGAAACAAGAAAAAAATCACAGTACATTAAAAACAACAACAACAAAGAAAAACCTCTTGTGTCCATATCTTGGGGTTCATTTCACTTAGCATCATCTTATATGGTCATATGTACACAGCTTTCAAGCTTTTCTGCTAATCTGATAAGGTTATCCTAGACATATGCTAATTTGTCTGTTTGGGGGAGATGTTTTTCTTTGCTTTACTTGCCTTGTTTTGATTCATTTCACTGGAATTTGTAATGTGTTTCTTTATTATCTTATCTTTTTAGTTCATTTATTTTCTTGTCATTATTATCAATATTCTATTGTTTGTACACAACCCAGTGTGGTTCATTCTGATGGATACATGCATGTGTGGTTTCTAGTTTTATTATAGCGTCTCTTTTGCTATGGCAAATGAGGCTATTAGAATACAATCTGAGGGTCATAGGTAATAGTTATCTACATCTTTCTTAGGTAATGTTCAATTGTTTTCTGAAGTAGTCATACAGCTTTATATGGCAGCTGACAAGCTATGGAGACCACATTGCATTACAGTTCTAAACTATGGTAGCAGATTTCCTTAGTTACTCCATATAGTAAGCATTTAATGGGCATTTATATATATTTTGAAGACAGTATGATATATATAGTCCATAGTAGAACACCTTTCATTTTATTTTGCTTCTTTTTATATCCTTCCAGGACTTACCATTGTAGACAGGTGAGCATGGGGAAATCTCTAGGTTTCCCATCTACACTTACGTACAAAATCACCCTACAACCAGGCCATGAAGGACTGGAGAGTAGCAGGGATGATGGGAAAGACAGTAACCCAGCTTACCAATTTTGTAAATGCAATAAACTCAATCAGGAGTCACATCAAAAATGGATCTATTATACAAACAGATATAGTATGCACCATGAAGTTTCTTGTAGATTTCAACAAGTGAAAATTGAATACCACAGAAAAGCTTATAAAAATGACAAATAGCCTTTGAGAATGATTCTTTTTTATATACCATCTTTTATGAAATTTTTTTCTTTCAAGCTTGAAAAAATGGTATAAATTAGTTATACAAAGGGTTTTTTTGGTGATATTTAGAATATGCATTTAATGTACTTAGTTCAAATTCAGCCCATGTCTTTCTTAATCATTTCATCCTCTTTCCCTCACTCTTTAAATATTTTTTGATGTGTTTCATTGTACTGGTTTCATACACTATCTGTACTGTATTTTTATAGATTTTAACAACAATTTTCCCCTTGATTTACCTATCAAATTTAGTTACATTCACTCCAATGTGATTTTACATGTTTGACTCCAAAATGACAAAGCTCTCTATTTTTACAATTGGTCAAGTAATCAGTGAGGAAAAGATATTTTAGGAAGATTTCATAAGGGTGACCAAGAAGATAATATTACTTTAAAGAGAACATATTTGACAGACACAACCTGGGTGCTAGTGGCTCACACTTGTAATCCTAGCCATTCAGGAGGCTGAATCTGAGGATTGCTGTTCAAAGCTAATCCTGGGCAGGAATGTTTGGAATTAACCACCCAAAACCCAAAATTAGAGTTGTGGCTCAAGTGGTAGAGCACTAGCCTTGAGCCAAAGATGCTCAGGGGCAGTGCACAGGCATAACAATAATAATAACAATAACAATAACAACAAAAGCTCAGTGACAGTGCCCAAGCCCGGAGTTCATGCCATAAGCCAAGCATAAAAGAAATAGGTTTCTGATACTGAAATCTAGTTTCATGGGTAGAACAAGTATAATTGGGAATGCTGTATTTTAGTAATTTTTGTATAAAGCCTCAGTCTTTCTTGTCCTTTTATTTTTAACTAATTTTGAATATTTTGAAATTTTTACAATATCCTCAAGGTTCTCCCTGCAAGTGAATTTCGTGTTAATTAATTTGGGTGAAAAAACCATTGGTTTCTTCTTAGAATCATCTCAATTTTCCTCTCTGGTGGATTCTTTTAGCAGAATACTGGAGTGATTTTGCCTAATTATTCTTCTTAGATCTTTGTGACAATTTGTTCCATTTATAGGTACCATCTGTCCTAATGAGAGTCTAACAAGTTTCATAAACATGTGGTCTTCCTTTACACTGGAAGGTACTATGTAAAATAAGAAAGAAAATGTGTGTGTGTGAAGTAAGGTTGGAACTTTTCTCTATTACTTAAAGAAAGCAATTATAAATGATTATATGTTTGATTTACCGAATGTAACTGTTCCATTTGAACACAGTCCAATATATGTTGTCTTACTTAAATATCTACTGATTCTAAACCAATATAGTCAGAGCTGAGTTTAGTCTCAGAATATACAATCTTAAGGCAGCAGAAATATATCCTCATAATGCTGGGAAGAAATTTTAAACAGGATTTTTGTATGAATTCTCCAATATCATTATTCTTCATTCTTTATTATTGTGTGCTTTGTGTGTGTGAGTGTGCACACATGTGCATGCATATGTGTGCAGAAGTGGGTAAAAGTTTGAAAAGAATAAATACATGATAAATAAATATGTAACATGTAGTACATAATAAATAATTATTTATAATATAATATAAATATATAATACTTATAACTTACACAGTGGAATCCTGTCCTGATAAGCCTATAATAAACTGGAAATATCATAAGTTGATAATGCATTTTAAACACATGACCTGCAGAATATCATAATCTGTCAACCTCAAACCCTGCAATGAATTGTTAGTTTTGGGATTTTTTTGCTTTTTTTGTTGAATTTATTTTATTTTATTGTAAAGATGCTGTACAGAAGGGTTACAGTTATATGAATAAGGCAACGAGTACATTACTTGTTGATCATTGCTACCCTTTCCCTTGTTATTGTCCCATTATCCCTTCCTTCCTCCACCTTCCACACTCCTCCCCGCCCTTCCCCCACGCCGAAGTTGTAAAGTTCGTTTCCAATATACTGTCCTGTGGGTGTCATTGTTGCAATGGGTCATCCTGTGTGCTTGCTTCAGCGTTTTGTTATTCCCCTTCCCCTCCCCATATTAGACAAATGTATATACAAAATGCAGGGTACCAAAATCAAGTACAGTGATAACAGGGCATATACCACAGGAGGAAGAACAAACAAAGGAAACAAACAAAAAGGCCCCACATAGTACATTTAAAACAATAACAACAAAGACAGACCTCGTGTCCATATCTTGGGATTCATTTCACTTAGCATCATCTTATATGGACATATGTACATAGCTTTTGAGCTTTTCAGCTCATTTGATAAGATTATACTATATGTATACTAAGTATTGCAAATAAGGGAAACCATGGGTCATAATTTTCTTTGGGACTGGCTTACTTCACGTAATATGATTTTTTGCAAGTCTTTCTTTACATTTCCTAACAAATGGAGTGATATCATTCTTTCTGATGGAAGCATAGAATTTCATTGCATATATATACCACATTTTCTTGATCCACTCATCTACTGAGGGGCATCTGGGTTGATTCCATATCTTAGCTATGGTGAATAATGTTGCAATAAATATAGTTGTGCTGGTAGCTTTAACATGGCCTTGTTTGTTTTCATTTGGGTAATGGCCAAAAGTGGGATTTTGTAATAGCCCCACAAAAAATAATATACCTAGGAATTAACTTAACTAAAGAAGTGAAGGACCTCTATGATGAAAACTTTAAAAACCTGAAAAAGAACATTAGAGCAGAACTAAGGAAGTGGAAAAACCTCCCATGCTCCTGGGTAGGGAGAATTAACATTGTGAAAATGACAATACTGATAAAGGCTATCTACAAATACAATGTGATACCTATCAATATCCCAACCTCATTCTTCAATGAAATAGAAGAAGCAATCCAAAAATTCAAATGGAACAACAAAAAAACCCCGAATAGCAAAAAAACAATCCTTAGCAGAATGCATAGTGTCGGAGGAGTAACAATACCAGACTTCAAACTCTACTACAAAGCCATAGTAATCAAAACATCTTGGTACTGGCACAAGAATAGACCTGAGGACCAATGGAATAAAACTGAAGACCCAGAAGTGAACTCACAGACCTATAACCACCTAATCTTCAATAAGGGGGCCAAAAAAATAGAATGGAAGAAAGACAGCCTCTTCAGTAAATGGTGCTGTCAAAATTGGTTAAATACCTTCAGAAAGCTAAAATTAGATCCTTATATATCACCCTGCACCAGAATCAACTCCAAAGATCAAAGACGTTGAAGTAAAAGCAAACACCCTGAAAACATTACAGGAAGGAATAGAAGAAACTCTAGGGTTCCTTGGCACCAGCCGAAATTTGCTTAATAAAGACTAAGAAACCCAACAAATCAAAGAAAGATTGGACAAATAGGATTGCATGGAATTGCTGAGCTTCTGCATGGCAATGGACATAGCTAGTAAGATCAATAGAAAGCCCATATACTGGGAGATCTTCACTAGCTATACAACAGACAAAGGCCTAATATCTAAAATCTACTTAGAACTCAAAAAATTAAATCCTCCAAAAACAAATCCTCAAAGGAACAATGACCCCATCAACAAGTGGGCTAAAGACTTAAAGAGAGATTCTCTGAAGAGGAAATAAGAATGGCCAATAGACTCATGAAGAATTGCTCAACTTCTCTGGCCATAAAAGAAATGCAAATCAAAACAACATTGAGATTTCACCTCACCCCAGTTAGAATGGCTATAATCAAGAACTCTAATAACAACAGATGCTGGAGGGGATATGGCCAAAAGGGAATGCTACTGCATTGTTGATGGGAGTGTTAACTTGTTCAACCACTTTGGGAAGCAGTAAGGAGGTTCCTCAAAATACTACACATAGAACTTCTTTGTCATTGTTTTATTGTGCTCCCCTGCTGCTGCCTAGCCTGGAATGACCATCATACCACATCTCATTAACTCAGGAGAAGGTCACAATTCAAAATTTGAAAGATGGTTTCTAACAACTGCACACTGCATTCATACTATTGTAAAACTGGAAAATTGTAACTTGAATGGGAACTTGTGAATCAAAGACCATGGAACAGCCTTAAACAGACATGTGGCATCTAGAACGCTGTGCTTGAGGTTGTCATTTTATTACTCACATAACATCCTCAATTTGAACATTGTTTAAATTAAGCATATGATCAATAATTTATTTCTACATCAAAGTTTGCATAGATATTAGCTCTCCAATTCACCCATGACATTGAATATTTAAGCCTACAAGATGAGCAGAGTAGACAAAATAAAATAACAAATTTAAATATGCACCTAGCAGATAAGAAACAAATGTTTTTCAGTTATATGAGATAATGTGGTTATGCTCTTTTTTAGGTCTAAATTGTTCACATGTGAGGAAGAAAATTGCCAATGATGAAGATACCATCTATTGAGTCTGATATTGACAAATATTTGTCTACTACATTTAAGCAACTTAGTCAATGTCTAGAGTAGACAATTCCCTGTCATCACAGAGCTTTCAATCTAATCATTCATGACAAATCAGGCACACACTGGCAAAAAACAAAATACTACTTTCATTAGAATGGACTGTTACCTCCAAACACATATTCATTTGTGTATGCTTGGATGAAAAATATTAAAACACCTTTTTCTCTTTAAAGAAAACCTCTTCGGGCTTATACATGGAAGTCAATTTTCTCTAATTAGGCTAAATTCTCATTTTGATCTATGGAAAAGCTTGTGCAGATCAAATTATCACTGGTAGACTTTTTATCTTGAGGGGCAGCTGGTGACAGGGCCATTACAGGTCTACAGAGAGAGGTGGAAAGGTGAGACTGAGCGGGTTATTTCCCATTTGCTGGAGTGATCTTTGATTTTATCAGCAGGCTCATGTTCAGAAAATCCCATTGTAAGGTATAATAGATGACACTTGATACTAAAAATCCACCTTCCAGCCTGAAGAGTTCAGAAATTAATGCCTTCCGTAACACCAAGAGATTTGATAATGAATCCAGCTCAGTGCAGGTCAAGGAGAAATGATATTATGTGTGCACCCCCAGGAATCAATCTAATCCTATTGCTTTCCCCCAGATGTTCAGTGCTGGCATGTGTAGCTTCCATGTGATCGCAGAGACTTTCATAGGAATCCCGCAAAGCAATCCGGTACCAACTTGAGACACTGTCAAAACCATCAGTGGGTATAAAATGTATAGCTCATACATCAGCCTCTCTGTTCCTTGAGATCTGATGAGATGGTCTCACATTGCTCGCCCCATGCTTCTTGGCTGCCCTAGGTTACTCTGAGTGCTCTGAGAGTTCTTTGCAGTATTTCTAGTTCCATGGTCCAGTTCTAGGTCCAAACTCCTACTTCTTCTAAATCTGAATCTCCTTTCTGTCCTACAAGGACTTTCTCTGTTCTGATTAGATATGAACAGTCACCTCCTAAATTTCGGACACCTCTACACATACTTGAAGATCACGTGAATGTAGTAGGTTGTCCTCAACAGTTAGCAAGGTAAGTCGTTAGCAAGATGATGTAAGAGGGAACTTACATGGTGACAAGCAAAGAACATTTTATTTATTTAAAATATATCTGTTCTGTAAGTCCTTTTGGCCTTTCCTCAAACAGGAATGCTTCATAGCAGTTTCTTTAGTCTTTAGTTCACAGCTTTGTGATCACACTCCTAGGCCCATATTGTCTGTCTATCTGTCAGTCAGTTGGTCGGTCAGTTTATAGTTTGGCCCTTTTGCCCACCCCAACTCTCTCAAGCACTCATCTCCTAATGTTCCTTTTATTGCATTTTGTTTTAGCCTTTGTAAGGAATTACACTGTTAAAGTTCTCCCCTGAATCTACCATATTGCAGTTAACACATTTATGTACTTGCATACTGTATGAGCTATTTATTTATAGATTTATAAATTAATTCTGGCTTCCACAATTAATTCTAGCTTCCCTTGTCTCTGTGGACCTGATTTACTTCATCTATATTTGATTCACTTCATCTATATTTCCAACCTATGCTCCAAAGGAAACGCAGTCCTCATGCTAAGAAGAAATGCATCATTTACAATATTGATACAATATACAACACTCCTTGTGCATGCTGGAGCCTAAAATTCAAGAGAGGGGGGAATGATGGAGTGGAGGTAGAACAGGCAGCGTGGAGCCCAAATGAGGCTCTGGCTATGGCAAGTTTCTTGAACTTTATTCAATGGATAATGGGCAGTCATGAAGCATTGTAAAGGTAAAGAAGCTGTGATAAAGGCTGTGTCTTGGAAAGCTGACTCTTAATTGAGACCTGTAGGGAGGTAGTAAGACATTTTGGAAGGGAAAAAAATTAGGGCCTGAACTAAAGCAGCAGTAGTTCAAATAAATACATTGTGATACGTGCTGTGTTTGATTATTTGCACTGTGCTGTGGGACTATTTGTTAGATTCTATTCCCTGAGCTAGTCTGTATGATCCTTGAGAAGATGGATTGTATAATTTACTTACAAATCTCTCAAGGCCTGTCCTGGAACTTGCATGCAGGTGGGGCTCTGTGAATATTATTTGAGTGTGTGTGGAATAAGATGACTTTCTGCTCATAGCCACTGTGGGGAGTTTTGGTCAACAGCAGTCCATGAAATGATTATTTAAATGCCTTTTAATATTGCAATCCAAATCAGTCCACATGCTCGTTTTGCAACTTCTTGTTTCCTTATATTTTTATCTGTGCAGTCAGGTGATAGGTGTTCCTATTCCAGGAAAGAGAAGGTTGTAGTCTTTTAGTATTTCCTCTCCTGCATTAAAAAAAATCCTGAATTATTTTTGCCTAGCATGTTTCTGTGAAGATAAAAGAATAGTTTGTTTTTAAATAAATGTACTCTTTTCTCTCACCTCTGCCAGCGTCTTATGTATAACACATGATATCTGTCGATATAACTTGCCTCTGAAGTGTGGTTCTTTGTTCTGCCTCAGACAAATTTGCTGTCCTCTAAAATCAAATTTTGCCATGCCAGTTGTTTGTAACTCCTTATCCTCGACTTGTATTGTGAAAGGAAGGTTGGGTTACAATGCAAATGACTGAACATCACACATTTCTATTCTCCAAATGTAACTGCCATCTCCAAGCTCAGGAAAATTTTAAAATCTTTTGAATTAGCATTAAATAGTTCCAGAAGCTTCTTTTTCTTAATCGAGTCTTCCTTTCACAGATTTTGGTAAATATTGCTGTCAACATTTTGAATACAATTTTTTTGAATTGGTTATGAGGGATTTCTAATTTTCTCTGACTAAACTTGTATCGCTTATTTTCTACCAAGTTGCCAGTTAAAAGATAAGGCTCCCTGTTAATTTGGAAATTTCGATAGAAACCAAGAAATTTTTTTTACTACGATACTATAGCATGGAATATATGTATACTAAATATAGTAACATTTTATAAGAAAGTAACATCTATAAGAAAGCAACATTTTTATAAGAAAATTCAAAGGGAATCATTTTATTTTTATTAGCTTTGGAAGATACAATTCACATGTGATAAAAATCCCTTATTTAAAATACATAATATAATAGACTTTTTAGTATATCCAAAGCGCTATGCATCCATTGCTACAATGAATTTTAGAACATTTACATTACTCCAAAAGGACCCACTAGAAAAGAAAAATAACCTTTTGCCATTACCTTCTAATTCCCATTATCACCCCTCTACAGCTTCATGTTCTTGTTTATAGATTTGCCTTTTTTTCTAAAGAGTCATTTAAAATGTGTAATTTTGTGTGTTTACTTCTTTTTCCCAGAATAATATTTACATGGTTCATTTGTGTTTATTTTTTCATGTGTCAGTATTTTATGGTAGAATCACATTGTGCTGTATGACTATATTATATTTTATTTATCAATTCATCACTTGCTAGACATTTGAATTACTTTTATGTCTTGGCTATGAAGAATAAAACCATCATGAACATCCTTGTATCAATTTTTGTGTGAGCATATGCTGTCATTTTTCTTGAGTGTATACACATACCAAAAGATAGAAATATTGGACCATGCAATTGTATTTTTAATAATTAGAACTTTCAGGCTCTTTTTGAAATGTTTGTACCATTTACATTCCCGGTAGCCACGTGTGAGGATTCTGGTTTTCCCCCTTACTTTCCAGTATTTGTTACTAGTTTTTTATTTTATAATTTTATGATTATTTAAGTAGTTGTACAAGTGAGGCACATTTAACAAAACAGTTTATGACTACAATCTAGCTTGATCAATGTCACCCCTTTCAATATTTTCACCCATCCCTCCCCTACTACCCCTTCCTCTTCATGTTGAAGGCTCTACATTGGATTCCTGTCTGCATTTTCCCTCTTCTTCTCTTCATTCATCTACCCCTTTAGTTTTTGATTATGGGTTGGATTTCTATTTCTTGGACAGCTAATGATGGTGAGCAAGTTTTCCTGTGTTTATTGCATGTTTTTGGGGAAATGTCTATTTAGATCCCTTTTCCCTCTTCTACTTGAATTGTCTCATTTACTACTGAGCTGCAGTTGTTAATAATGGATTCAAGATAAGTCAATGATGTTCAAAATGTTTTTCCCTTCTTAGATGGTACTCTTTTTTTTTTTTTTTGTGCTGAATTGTGAATTTGCCAGATTACTTGCTTATTTCTGCACCTGCAACAAGGGCATAGATCTTCTCAAAACAAAAGCTCCCCGAGATACCTTCCTCATGAAAAAGCAATTCTCTCCTTAAGAGGAATGTGCTCTTCCTTCCATAGCTTTACTGGTTTCTATTGTAGTCTCTTTTTGTGTCTGTGCCTGTCATTGAGAGCCTCACCAACTCCTTTAGTTTTTCACTTAGCTTTTCCTTAGGCTAGTGCTCTACCTATTGAGCCACAGCTCCACTGCTGACCTTTTGTTTGTCAATTGGACATAAGTGTCTCATGTATTTTTCTAAATTGACTGAACTCAAAATACAATCCTCATAACTAAGCCTCTTAAGTAGTTAGGATTACAAGCATGAGCCACCTGTGCAAGCTTTTTTTCTTTCCCGTGAGCTCAGGGATTGACCTCAATGATTCAGGCTTTTAATCTATCATTTTTGCTCATGATTTGTGCTTTACCGGTTGAGTCACACTTCCCAGTATAGTATTTTGCTATTTAATTGGAGAGTGGATATCACTGACTTTCCTGTCTAGGATGACTTCAAGCTACAATCCTCAAGATCTTAGACTCCTAAGTAGTTAATTTACTTATAGCCAAATTTTTTAACATACTTTTATTGATAAGATAGTTATGTGTCATCATTATTCATGTAATTTTCAGCCCAATTTTATTGTTGAATGTTTTTCATCAAAAAGATATGTCCAGAATGGAGATCTTGTTCTCTGCCCAAGGTTTTTGCTGAATTACAATATAGAGCATACACTGTTGAAGTGGATTCCAAGTGGTTTCCACAATTACCTTTGAACATCTTTTCTGCATACATTTAACAATAAGCTTGTTTGCTAAAGAAGCTAAAATGAGAGGCATCTTTCTGAGGCATCATTCAATAGGGTTTATCGATGTAGCTCATCTGTTTCACCCTCAAGAACAATCTCCCAGCCACTTCATGGCAATTTCAGAATGATTAAAACAAATATTGCTCATGTAGTTGTGCCAACTTAAGACCCCACAAATACATACACATGTCTGCATGTATGTGCACACGCGTGCACACACACACATGCACACATAGTGTGTGCTATTCACCCCCAAACAATGAACACAATTAACAATGATGTGGACTAATTCTCATGCATGTGCGCCCTGGAATCACTCAGTAACTACAACACGTTACATAGAAAATCAAGCCAAGATGGTAGTTTTAGCATGGAAAGAATTTCCCCTCCAGACAGGTGGGCACTTTTCTTCTTACTACCTATGAAACATAAAAAAGTCCAACTCTAAGACATGTCCCCAAGATGAGGATTTAATAGCAAGTCCTCCTCACAATGAGGTGGCATCCTGAGTGACCAGCATTGAGGAAGTTAGCTTTCATGCCTACTTCAATTTAATATGAACACCATTAGAAGCTCAAAAAAAGAAAACAAACTCTGAGTTAATTTAAAGATTTTGCAGACGGTGAAGACTCCTGGTTCCACCCAAACAAGCGGAAACATTCTGTAAAGTTCCATTTCTACAGTAATTCCCTAGTTAGCACTGCAGATTTTTTTTCTCCTAACATAAGGAGCATTCTGGAGAGGTAATCAAGCATGTCCAATATAGTCAAATCACAGACAGTGTGCAGCCACATGTGAGAAAGAAGAAAAACAAACAGAAATAGAACTTCCAGGAATGCCATTAGTGTCAATTTTCAGTCATAGGCCATAGATCAGCCATGATGTCTATTTTTTTAAAGAAATGAAAGGTAAGCCCAGCACCTGAAATTCTAGCTACTCAGGAGGGTGAAATCTGAGGATCAACGTTCAAAGCTACTCTGTGCAGGAAAACCAATGCCTCATATTGCGAACTAACCACCAAAAAGCTGTAAGTGGAGCTATGTCTTAAGTGGTAGAGTGCTAGCCTTGTTTAAAAAGTTCTGAGACAGGGACCGTGCCTTGAGTTCAAGCCCCAGAACCAGCACCTAAATCAATCAATCAATCAATCAATCAATCAATCAATCAATCAATCAATAGTTGAACCCACCAGAAAAGGCAAACTATCAAATTGGCATATTTTATTTAAGAAATCTTTTTTTCCTTCTTCCTTCCTTCCTTCCTTCCTTCCTTCCTTCCTTCCTTCCTTCCTTCCTTCCTTCCTTCCTTCCTCCCTCCCTCCCTCCCTTCCTTCTTTCTTTTCTTTCTTTCTTTTTTTCTTTCCTTTGCTTGAACTCAGGGCCTCATGGTCTTGCCTAACTTTTTTCTCAAGGCTAGTGCTCTACCACTTTAGCCACACCACACCTCTTTTGATGGCTTTTTGATGGCTCATTGGAGAAAAGGGTCTCCCTGGACTGGCTTTAAACCAGGATCCTTAGAGCTCAGCCTCCTGAGTAGCTAGGATTGCAGGCATAAGCCACCAGCACTGACTCAAAAAAAGACTGAATTCATTTAAAAAATTAATTTATAAATGAGTAGATATTCAGGCATCTTTTGTAGAAGCAAATTTAACCTTGGTTGGAAATATTTGAGGGAGGGGCTAAATACATGAAGATCTACCACATTGGAGTAGAGTGCTCTACATGAAGAGAGGTTTTGATCAGATAGATCACAACAGAAAGCATTTTTTAAAAGTCCTGATCATTACAGTGATTTGCAAATAGAATCAAGTAAGGATTTTATGCCACAGTCAATATCCCAGAGGAGGCTGCATTGTTAATAATTCAGAAACACTAAAGATGTTATCTGTGGATGCTGTTAGGTTCTATCTTCTAAGCTCTTTTCTCCTCTCAGGAGGATGACCTTCAATAGAGGGCTCATGGACTTCCAAGGGCAGCCCTGTTTAAAAAGCCATCTTTCTTTGCTGTCTTGAAAAAGAGTATGCTATTAAAGATAATTTTTTTTGGCCATTGATTTCCTGATTGCTTGTGGCCTTCACACCAAGTGTGGAGTTAAAAAAAAAATACATTTTCATTTTACTAGTATCTCTGTGCCATGCAATTGCTACCTAGCCTAGAAAAGATTGTCTATTTTCTAGGAATTGTAAAATAAAATATTGTCAATTTGAGAAAAATGAATAGAGAGCCAGTCATACCTTTAGCATGGCATACTGTGTTTAATTATTCCTTCTGTATTTTAAGACACAGCATACCCTCACTGACCCGCGGAATTTCTAGAGAGTTTTCTACCTGGTATCATATTTTAAATAAGTATTTCTTTTATTGTTTCTCACTATACTGATTTTGTGTGTATACATTTGTGCCAAGATTGGGGCTCGAACTCTGAGTCTCCCCATTCCCACTCAGCTTTTTTGCTCAGGGTTGGTACTCTACAACTTTAGTCATGTCCCTATTTCCTGCATTTTGCTGGTTAATTGGAGATGACTGATTTGTCTACTTTGGCTGGCTTTGAACTGTGATCCACAGATCTGAGCAGCTATGATTATAGATTGAGCTACAGCTGTGTGACTATTTTGTCTCTTTTAATAAAACATTGTCAGAAATCATGATGTTAAGATCATCTGAACTCATTTTCCTGACCTTCTATTTTGACTACCAGCTGCCAGTATTATTATTTAGGATGAGTTGCTCCTTGTTACATATTGTGGCACATCTTTACTCATACAGCTCTAGTATCTTAATTCTTTCCAGTTCAACACTGCTCATTTTCCTTGGCAGGGCAGTGTCCAGTTACCTTTCAGACAGGACAAAGTTCTTACCAGAGATGTTTCATTCCAGACCACTGGTATTTAAAAATATTTATTTTGTTATAAAGATACTGTACAGAGGGGTTACAGTTACATGAGTAAGGTAATGAGTACATTTCTTGTCAAACATTGTTACCCCTTTGTTTTTGATGTCCCTGGGAGAGGCATTCCAAAGGTAGAGCTGTACTTACTCCCTAATCATGATAAAATGCCATTGCAGTAAGATACTAGGCCACAAGGGGGAGGAGGGAGTAAAATAGGGGAAATATTGGTTAGGACATTGCTATTTATCTTAGTATTAGGAGCTAAGCAGAGTTTGAATTTGTAGAAAGGAGTCTGAATGCTCTTGCAAGAGTGATTATATCAAGTACAGTGACAGCAGGAGATATACCATAGGGGGAAGAACATACAAAGGAAACCAAAAAAACACATAGTACATTAAAAACAACAGCAACAAAGAAAGACCTCTTGTGTCCATATCTTGGGGTTCAATTCACTTCGAATCATCTTATATGGTCATACGTACTTGATTTTGGTACCCTGTCTCTTGTACATACATTGTCTAATTTGGGGAGGGGGAGGGGAATAACAAAAGGCTGAAACAAGGACACAGAATGACCCACTGTAATAATGATACCCACAAGACAGTATATTGAAAACTGACTTTACAACTTCTGGTGGGCTGGGGGAGAGGGGGAGGAGGGGAAGATTGAAGAAATTAAGGAGGGAAGGGATAGTAGGAGAACAAAGGAAGGGGTAATAATGCTGGTCAAGAACTCGTTGCCTTACTTACGTAACTGTAGCCCCCTGTACAACATCTTTACAATAAAATAACTTTTTTAAAGTAATTACATCATTTACTGTAAGATGTATATCTGTAGCTATTTAATTTATTGCTTGATAAAATCTTTTTTTTGCACTATTGTAGTTAGCTACCCCAAATATTGCCTATTGAACATGTTCTCATATTTACTAGACAGGTATTCTACCACTTCAGAGTCAAACCTTTTTTTAAATATAGACATCTCTCACAACAATAACTGAAATAAACAGAAATACATGCTTAAATTTTTCCCAATTGGAAAGAAAGTTGTGGATAAATATGTATATGACACATAACAGTGGTTTTATTTGCTATTTTCCATGATAACTCAATATACAAAAGTCAGAAGGCTCAAATCTTTTAGGAAAAAAAAGAATCTACTTTAAAAATCATTAATTATTTCAGAGACTATGTCTGAAGATGACAAATTAACACTGTTCTAAACCATAGCTCATTTTCAATGATTGTACTCCTAAATTAATTTCACCCATTTTTATTGTAGGTATTGTTATAATTCATGTACCAAAAATACTAAAACCACCAAAGCTGTACAGAATATTTTGCAAACAGTAAAATTGCCAATTTTTACATCAGTGCTATCAGATGTCTTAAAAAGAAAGTCAGTTAAGAACAATAAAAGCATTAAATGTTTTGAGCTCTTTTAATGTGGATAAAATATCTCATAGTAATTTGAATGTGGTGATAAATTTAGTTTATAAAAGTACAACATTGAGTGTGAAAGCAAGTCTTCTTGTTTCTTTTTTGTAGTTTGACAGCATACAATTTTTGAGGAAGATTTACATCAGAATAAAAACAGTCCTATATCAAATGATGAAAATATAGAAAAGATACATAGTTAAAATATGCTGTTATATATGCATAATTCAGAAATAAGTCGTAAAATTTTTATAGTCTGACAATAGAAAACAAAGCTTTTATTGTCAAAATTTACAAATATATTTGGTACCATCAACTTGAGAGAACAAAGTAATGCATACAACAGAATATATATATATATATATATATATATATATATATATTGGCTATAATCAAGAACTCTAATAACAACAGATGCTGGAGGGGATGTGGACAGAAGGGAACCTTACTGCATTGTTGGTGGGAGTGTAAACTTGTTCAACACTTTGAGGTTCCTCAAAAGACTCCACATAGAGCTCCCTTATGACCCAGCAATCCCACTTTTGGGCACAAACAAGGCCACACTAAAGCTATCAGCACGACTATGTTTATTGCAGCATTATTTACCATAGCTAAGATATGGAACTAACCCAGATGCTCCTTAGTAGATGAATGGATCAAGAAAATGTGATATATATATATATATATATATATATGTATATATATATATATATATATATATATATATATATATACACACACACAGTGGAATTCTATGCCTCCATCAGAATAGATGACATGGCCTCATTTGTTAGGAAATGGAAAGACTTGGAAAAAAATTACATTAAGTGAAATAAGCTGGCCCAAAGAAACATAGGTCCTATGGTTTCCCTTATTTGCAATAACTAGTATATGTCTGAGTCAAGCAGAAAAGGTCAAATAAGTTGATGTTAGGGAAATGCACCCTAAGATATATATTCAAATGGTTTTTTTTCTTTCATGCAATTGTTTCTAACATATTTATAAGATGATTTCTTTGTTGCTTTGATGTCCCTCCCCCATGATATAACCCCTGCTTTCACTGTATTTGATGTTGGTATACTTTTTGGAGGGGAAAGGAAAAAACAAATCGTTTAAATAGGGATACAGGTGGACCCATTGCAACAATGAGATGTACAAATCTTTATGTTGAAAAACGAACATTACAACTTTGGTGAGGGGGGTTGGAGGGGAGGTGGATTCGGTGGAGGGGGGCAGGGAGAGGATGGGAAGGGATGGGAAGGGGAAACAAAGGAGGAGGCAACAATGCTTGATAAGAAATGTACTCATTATCTTGCCCATGAAATTGTAACCCCTCTGTACAGTATTCTCACAATAAAAAAGAAGATATATATTTTAGTCACATTGTCTTAATTTCTCTCTATGATTCTCATTAACCATTGTTAGAAGTGTAACATTTCTTACCATGCTTAAAATATGCTTTGTAAATCAAATTAAGTAGCTCTGAAACATATAGAACTTCTTTTGTAAACTTATGTTTAAATATTCTCTCATCAAAATAAGTTGGGTTTTTTAATTATAATTGTGCATTCCACAAAGTCTTTCTTTGAAAGTAGAGTTTGAACAGAAGGGTGATATTGTAATGTATCCAGCAAAAGGAAGAAAAAGTCTGAATGAATTAATCAACATAAATCCAAAAGTTAATTAGATTTTAGAATTCTGTTTCTGCATCTCAAGTATCTTGATTTATGGTAAAATAATTTTATAGAGTTTTATTATATAGCCAAATAAATTTATATTGCAAATAACATTAATTTGAGATTTGCAATATTTTAATTTAGTTGTAAGACACAATTGCATGGTTTTTATAAAAATGTAATTAACAGAAAATGGAACTGTGAAAAGAAGAATAATGTATTTATGAAAATAATTTGGCTGAAAGGTTTTCATACAAAGAATGAAAATAGACTGAGCTTATAAATATAAGAATTTTGGTGAAACTATTTCTGCAATTAAAAATGTTATGATCTGCAGAGAAGAGTCAATTAAAGTTATCAACAATGTGAAATTGACTATAAATAACTTGGGATAGTCAGGGAAAAGAATGAATTGAGTTGTAATAATACATTTACTGTTTTATCTATGTATATTACAGTAAATATATTTATATATGTATATATGATTGCAGGTCCTAAAATGATGCATGTACCACAAATACTGAAACTCCCATAGCTGTACAGAATATTTTGCAAACAATGAAATAATGCGAGGTTTTACATCAGTATTTATATACATATATTGGGAGGATGTGTCCTAGGGCTTCAACCCAGAGGCCTGGGCATTATTCCCAAGGTTTTTTGTTTTTTTTTTTTTTTTCATTCTCCCACTTGAGTCACAGCTCCATTTCTGGCCTTTTGGTGGTTAATTGGTGGTGCCTTGGCTGACTTCGAACCATTAAATAGCTAACTAAATGCCTTAGGAATAATCCTGCAGGAATTACATGTATTGCAAAATCAATATATTGCTTTAGGTTTTCTGCCCCTTTCCCTTTACATAACGAATTCTGCCGTTTCTCACTTAATTCAAATGTGGTTTACAATAACCCACAATGCAAGCATTTCAAAACTGTAATCTCTTTTTTTAAAATCTTTTGTAAACTGACTTTTCATACAAAAGCTATAATAGAACTTTCGTATTAGTCAGTAGAGTTTCTAGACCTTAAATTGCCCTTGTATTATGAATTCTCTCAAGCTCCACTTATTTTAGCCACTCAGTATGGTGTGTTCCAGGGTATACTGGGAGCTTATTTTGCACACTCTAATAATTGATCTGCCTTTCTATGTTTTTCCACAAAGCAGATTTAAAACTCAGCAGATTTTTTAATGTTCTTTTCATGAAATCTTGGTCTACGCAGGGTTTGATGGCTTCACAAAGAAAAACTGAGTGGCCTGGTGGCTACCTCAGAATAAAAAATAGCACCTGATAAAAGTACCAAAATTTGAAAACAAAATGAAGTTGGAATATAGCTTGGTGGAAGTTACTGGGGGACAGGGAATAGAAGAGGAGGAAGAAAAGGAGGAATTTTCTGATAGACAAGTTTGTCTCAGACTGGTGTGCTCTTCTTTACATGAAAGCAATCCGGTTTTGCCAATATACAAGAAGTTAGCAGTCGGAATTTCTCTACTCCAAAAAACATGTTTTTCCCTTTGTGCAAGAAACACACATTTCTGGGGATATCAATAGAAACTCTCTGTGGCTTGTTAGTAAGAAGTTGTTTTCTTTTCTTTTCCTTGCACATACGCTTCTTTTCCAAGTGGTTAAAAGTTTGCTGGTACTGACAACCCAGTTTTTTCTTTCACTTACAATCAGACAAAACAGACTTGTGCTCAAATTCCTGCCCTGAAAATTCTGATTGAGTGGTTTACCACATGTCTGTAGTCTGGAGTCCATGAAATATTATCAACTCACAGAGGATTCATCAGGGCCAGCTTGGATTACATGTGTGAGCCACTGGTACTGGGTGATTCAAAGGTTCTTATAGTAGGAGTCATTCAAATATATTTATTATTAAACTCATTTTACTGAAGTGATATTTGTTATTCATAAGTGGATTGGAAGTTACCAAAGAATTATTAAACATTCTCTGACTAAATAGACAATTGTCATAAAAAAGTAATCATGCTCCACTCAGAACCATTAAACTGAAGACAAATTCAGGACCTGGCAGTTATGGGTAGTGTGACCTTGTGAAAATATTCTTGGAACTTCTGAAGACTCACTGTAAAATGCACATAATTCTTGTCTGTCTCAAGGGGTTTTTGTGAAGATTAAGGAACATGAAGACTGGTAATAATACATAAATATATCATCATTCACAATTAAATATATCACCTCATTTTAATTATTGTTACCGCCTTTTATTAAACTTACCTAGGTCCATCCATTTGCTACTAGTAACATGTAAATCATGATGATCTGCATTTTCATGGAATGGGCAGATAAAACAAAAGTGTGATCATGGAGCTAGGCGAGATGATACATACCTGCCTGGTATTTGGGAGGCTAAGGCAGAGCAGAGCTCAAGCCTTGGCGTTCAAAACCAGCCTGAGCAATGTAACTCGACCTTGACTCAAGGAGAAACAAAACTTAGCAGAAAGAAAACACAAAACCTTTCACTACTACCCAAAAGAAAGTAGAAAATAGGACTAAATCTTTAACTAGACCAAGATTTGAAGGAGAAGAAGATCTTTCACATCTTGATTGTTAATAAGTTATAAAGGGTATTAGGACTCTCTCCTTTAATAGGACTTGATAGATCCATTGGATGTATAAACAATAGTTTAAGAACCATGGATGGAGAAGGGTTCAGGTGGCTCACACCAGTAATCTTTGCTACTTAAGAGGTTGAGACCTGAAGATCATGGTTCAAAGCCAGCCCAGATAGGAATGCCCATGAGACTTTGCTACCATTAATCACCAAAAAGCCAGAAGTGAAGCTCAAGTGGTAGAGTAGTACCTTTGAGCAAAATATCTCAGAGACATTGTCCAGGTCCTAAGTTCAAGTTCTAGTACCACCACACATACACACAAAGGGTGCAAAGATTCTACCCTAATAGTGGGAAAACACACAAGTTTTGCTAAAGTATTATATAGCCTCAGAGAAGACTACAAAAATAAAAACTTCTGCTCTTTAATTATTATTTAATGTATATTTTGGAATGTCATTATTCTTGCAAGATATTGTACCTTCACAGACATTAATAATACATGACCCATGACCATGTATAACTCGCCTTACCATTTTGACTTCGGTTTCTGGTTCTAGAAATCAAGGGACTTGGACAAGGAAGAGATGAGAGTCTCATCTACGTAACAGGGCAAAGTTGTTATAATAGTTTCTGAATGAAGTTGGAAAAACCAGTGGCGACCTTGCTGCTGCTCATGTTTGAGTAGGGCAGTCTTGGTGTTGGGCAGGACTGTTAATATGACAACACACACACACACAGGTTACTGGGGATTTATGGGAAGGAAGGTCAAGTGCTTTGAAGACAAAGTGATTTTCATAGAGCTGCATGCAATACATGATCATTGAGAAATGTCTATAATACAAATATTGTACATTGATTCTTTCACTTTATCTGTATGATAATGTAACAAAAGCTTAAATTATTGCCCAGATTTTTGGTTGAAACGCAAGGGTCTAAGAGGCTTTCCCAGATTCATAACTAGATTGTAACTGTGTTACACTTTGAATCCAGAGCAACATACGCCACACACCTTTCTAGTCTTCTGCCTTCTGAGCTTCAGTTTCTGTTCTATGCCTATCATTATACCCCTTAAGTAGAAATGTAGCTAAATACCAAATGTAGCAGTTACAACTCAGTAACTAAGGCCTGAGTTTGTCCGATTTTTCTGCTTGCAATATATTCACTTGATATAAGGTTCTACCTCTGAAGGGTGACGAAGAGACTTTCTTGTTATTAATACCTTTTTTTGTGTGAGGAGCACCTGACAGGCTGCAATCTATGCCGCACCCCCGCCAATCCATCTACAATGAACTTGAGCAGGTGTGTTGCCAGGTCTGAAAGGAATTTGAGATTTGACAAGGAGTTCCATTCACTGTTTTTGTTGGTGGTGGTAGTGGTTGGGGTTTTTTGTTTGTATGGGTTTTTTGTTGTTGTTGTTGTTGTTGTTTGTTTTTTTTTTTTTAGTTTTTAATGCAGAAAGAGGGAGCAAGTGTGGACTGATTTCCTCAAAAGATTCGGAGAAGGGAAATCTTAGTGAGATGTTCCCCATGAAGTTGAAACATATTCTAAATGATTCACATGACTGTACTCCAGACTGAGTAGTAGGGGGAGCCATGGCTTTAGTCAAATGGGAAGAGAGATAGCAGAAGCCAAGCATGGGGGAAAAAATAGCCCGGGAGATTCCTCTGTGTGCTCAATTTTCTCAGTGGAATCACAACCGATCACTATACTGTTTTCCAATGCCCAGACCCCAAACCTTAACCTCACACCCTGAGAGGGTAATGTTCCTTGGGTCTGGATGTACCTTATTGAATCACTGGAGGAACTGTTGTATAATTATCAGCAATTTAATAGATTTTGCAGTTAAAGCTATAGCAGTAGGGCAGCTAAGTGGCAGATGCCTTGTGTCCCTTGAGCGCATAGCTGCACCGACACAGTGCATTGCTTTAAGGAAACAAAAAACAAACAAACAAAAACCCGCAAAAACAAAAACACTTGACACGTAGGCACGGGCAGGCTCACTGGCAGTGAGGAGTAATTAGGGAGGTTTTGGGGAATTGCTCAAAGCACAACCTGTTGCTTTCTTGCATTCTTCCAAAAGATGCTTTCACATAAGCCTGTGTTCACCATTGCAGCAGAGAGTTCTTTAGGAAAACCCCTCATAAGCAGGTTAGTGTTTTGTGACTATTGGAATGCTGACAGATGAGCCTTTTGCTTATTTGCTGTTTATGGCACCAGCTAATGATATCTAGATATGCCTTTTCCCATGACAACCGTCAGTGAATCAAATACTTAAATCAGAACTTGCGTACCTCCCCAGACCATGCTGACTTGATGTCTGCCAACAAAAGCTTCTATGCATATTAGTGTTCAAACTGAGTCCTTTTGTGATTGCGAGCCTTCTTTTCCATATGAATGCAATTAGTTTCTTTGACTGGGTCAGTTAGCCAACTTGCTACACCGCTAAACAACAACTCCAGAAATATCTGTTCTGAGTTTCATTCTCTTTCTTTTTTTGGGGGGGGGCGGTACTGTTATTTCACATTTTGAAATTTATAAAGCCAAATCAATTTTCATTTGTTTGAGGTTGTCCTGTTTCATGCGACTAAATATTTTCCACAGTCCTGCTGTAATTAATAAATCATTTGCTAGGCAATATTAATGCCAAGTGTGGAGGACTTTGACCATATCTCTAATCTTTTTTAATTTTTTTTATTGTGAAAATACTGTACAGAGGGGTTACAATTACATGGGCAAGATAATGAGTACATTTCTTATCAAGCATTGTAGCCTCCTCCTTTGTTTCCCCTTCCCATCCCTTCTCATCCTCCCCCTACCCCCCATCCAATCCTTCAGGCTCCCCCTCCCCCTGCCAAAGTTGTAAAGTTCATTTTTTGACATAACATCTTGTACATCTCATTGTTGCAATGGGTCCACCTGTATCCCTAGTTAAACGATTTGTTTTTCTCATATCCCTAATCTTATTTGAGAAGTAAATTGGACTTGCAGGCTGACTTCTATCAGTACTTCCCTTCCCTCTCTGCCTTCCACCTTCTCTTCCTCAAACTATGCTTTCCCTGCCTTTTTATTCCTTCATTTTTACCTCTTATGGGAATCACTCCAAATGACATGTGTTGGAGTCAAGCTTGTGTGTAAGTATGTGTGTAGATATGTATATAGGAATGTGTGTGTGTCCATTTAACTATGTACACATTTGTGTGTGTGTGTATATACGTGTGAGTGTGTATTTGTGTTTTGTGCATGCATGTGTGTACATGTATGTTGTATGCACCTGTTTGTCCATGTGTGTATATTGGCATAGTATGTGCATCTGCATCCTTGTATGTTGGGGCTTGATAGCATAAAAGGGATAGCAGAAGTCTAGTCACACAAGTCTGGGAAATGTTACAATATATGTACATATATTGAATATCATTAGAGTAAGATTTTTCATGGCTGTAGAAAAATTTTTATGAAGAAAGAGAATAAATCCTGTATTTTCGGCTCAGATTTGAATGTATGAGTGTTAACTTGCATTTAGATTAATTGATATGTCACCTATATTCAAGTTCTAAGAGGCAGTACTTCTGAACCTCTGAAAGTGAAGAGAAAAACGTTAAGTAAGTTTGTGAGGGTGGGCAGCTATCCACTATCGTTGAATCCTCTTTAAAGGAAATTTAGAATACAAAGAGAGACCAAAAGTAAGCATACACAAAAGAAAGGACACCTGTAAGAGGGGACAGGCAGAGAGAAATGAAATCTGTTGGTAGCTTGAATTCTACCCTCTAGAACTATGAGAAAATGTAGGTCTGTTGTTTAAAACACCCAAACTCGGTTATTTTGCTATGGAATTCCTGGAGATTATACATAGATAGACTGACATAAAAAATAGTCATCAATTTAGATATACTTCCAGGTAAATGTATACACACCTAAGCACATGCACATATATGCAATACACATATTAATATGAATATGCATATGTATTGAGCAGGAATAGATGCATTAAATCTCCCAAGGATGATTAGTTACCATGTCAACTTGTTTCAGGAAGATTCTGAAAGTTTTTGTTTGTTTGTTTTTTTACTACTTTTCAAACTTTCTACCCTTTTAGAATTATTTCAAGATACATTTTACATATACATCTGTCTGTATATGCCCACATATATTGCCTAGTTCTGTCCACTTACAATATCTAGGAATCTTAATTTTTATAGGAAAAACAAAACAAAAAATAACTGTGTTTCTAAGTAACAGTCCAGTGTTGCTGAATTTCATTCTCTAAAAGGAATAAAAAATTCTGGTATAACATCTAATATTAGAATAGGGACAGGAAAATCTGATAGATGTTCAGAAAATTTGATGATAAATACTTGATGTTTTATAGGGGATTGTAAGAAATATGTAAATTTATTGGATCTACCACTTTCTAAACTTTTTATTTTCTCTGAATTGAAATATATTCCTATTGAAATAAAACAGTAGGAAACAAAATATTGGTGAGAAATCAGGTATTTGCATAATTTCAAAGTAGTTCTCTATACAATAATTATTAATCACCAGAGTAAGAAGTGACAAACTTTACTGAATCCCAGTAAACATCAACAATATTTGAACAAATAAAAATAATAAAATAGGTGATAGACTAAAACTAGCAAAACATCTTTTCTGTAACAATCTTGCCCAAGCCACCAAAATAAAACAAGAGGAGACATTAAACTAACTCAAAGAAGTCATCGCAGGGCAATACTCAAAATTATCAGGATCCTAAAAGCTAAAGGAATACTGATAAACTAATCCAGGTGAAAGATTGTAACCACTAAATACAATGCACACTTTTAATTGGGATCTTTTGGAAGTAAAGTTAATGGTAAAACCAGCAAATGCTGAACAAAGTTTGAGAGTTAAGAGTTTTGGTGTAATTAGCATTTACACCTTGATTTGGGCTTTTTTTTTGTAGGAATAATGCATTAAAATCCTCTGAGGTAAATGGTTATGGTGACAATACATTATTCTAAAGTCTTTCAGCAAGATACGATTTTGGTCGCATTTTTTTTCTTCCCTCCTTTCTTCCCTCCCCCATTTATTTTCTTCCTTCTTTCTTTCCTTCCTTCTTCCTTCTTTACTTTCTTTTCTTCCTTCCATTCTTCCTTTTTGTTTGGGGTGGGGTGGGGCAGTGTTCCACTATCAGGACTTGAACTCAAGACATAGGTGCTATCATTTTGCTTTTAATTGTTCAAGGCGAGTTCTCAACTCTCTGGGCCATTTTCAGCCTTTTGATGGTTAATTAGACATAAGAGTCCAATTAACCTGCCTGGGCTCCCTATCCATGCAGATTTTGAATAGCCATCCTCAGCTCCTGAGTAGCTAAGATTTGCAGGTGGGAGCCATTTGCACGTGGCTGGGTTTGGGTACCATTTTCAAACAAGAAGTTTGGTACTATACAGTTGATCAACATCTATCCACCTACATAATCAATCTTTCTACCCATTTGTCTCCAAAGAAAGTTAAAGTTAGAACTCTTCTCCTTAAACCCAGATTAATCATTGCATTGGATTTCCAGAGTGTTTTCTGAGGCTCAGAAAAGACAAATGTCAGGTTTTACTGTCTATAAAGTAACTGTACTGAAGAGAATGTTTATACTATTTACATGTGCAATATTCCAAAGGCAAGTTCTTGCATACACAGTATATCAATAAGAAGACATGACTCCAAGTGTTTGTATTAATTGTTCATTCAAGATTTTGTTTGGCTTTTGCCTGTCAGGGCTCAGAACCCAGTGCCCCCTGCTACCTAGCATTCTTGGTGATAAATCATGAAAAAACTTCATCTGGTTTTGAGAGATTGAAGCTGCAGTCAAGGAGTAAGACTTTCCCACTTCCCTTTACAGTGTCAAGACTCTGAGAACTAAGAAAGATGTCAAAAATTTTCCAACTAGTTTATAAATTTCACTGACAAGAAGCCTGGGTTGGTTCTTGCTTTTGTTTGATCAGTTATATTGTTTTTCTTGCAGCTGTTCAAAATACTTACAAACAATCTACTTGTCCCTATAAGGGGTACAAGCACCTGGACAAAGGTTTGGTTCGATTATTTCAAGAATATGTGACATAGATGGTTTTAATTTATTGAAATCATCACAGTCCCAGATTATCCAACAGAGACACAAGCTGTAGGTATATCAGTGAACCCAGAAAAAAAACAGATTGGCTAATTACTTCCCGAAGAAAGCTGAGATCATTTCTTACAGTGTAACACCCTTAAACAGCACTTTTTTTTTTTTTTTTTTTGTCAGTCATAAGGCTTGAACTCTGGGCCTGAGTGCTGTTCCTCAGCTCTTCAGCTCAAGGCAAGCACTCTACCACTTGAGCTACAGCACCACTTCTGGTTGTCTGGGAGTTTATTGGAGATAAGAGTTTCACAGATTTTCCTGCCCGGGCTGGCTTTGAACTGTGATCCTCAGATCTCAGCCTCCTGAGTAGCTAGGATTATAGGTGTGAGCCACCAGCCCCTGGCAGCACATGGTTTTTACAATAAGCCAAACACTATAAAGTAAAAGACAATACTTCTATGCTTTTAACGTAAGAATTAGAGACTTCACAATTACTTCTATACCTGCCACCTTTTATTTTGATCCTTAATTTAGATTCTACCAACCATGGAAGTACTTAGGAGTATTCTCTACCCCACCCCACCACTCATCCCAGGAATAACAGATTTAGGAAATACAGTAGCAATCACTGAAAAGATTCTAATATTGAACCCACACTTGAACTCTCCTCACATCTTGCACACATTGCTAGTATCAATATTAAACAACAACAATAAAAATCTGAGCATTGTTGCCTTCAATCTTTCTTGTAATGATTAAGGTCTATTCCTTTATAAAATAGGAGCTGGGTTCTTTTATTTTGGAGTAGGTGTTGTGAGGAGGTTTAGTTTTAAATACAAGGCTCTTTTATAAGTATGATTGTTCTATATCTTACAGAACTTTAATCATAGATGCATTTTAGAATTTCTTAAATAATTGCTGTAAATAAAATAAATAATGGTTATTGTAAGTCTCCTGGGTGGGATTTTTGAGGTAATTCTGTCCAAAACGATTTTGAAATTTCTGTGCATGCTACATGTAGTTGTCATCTTTTCAGCAGCAAAACTGATGTGTTTTTCTTGGGCATAAAATGTAACCTTAATTTTACACCTCTTCCTCAGTAATAGGTTTTGAATGGCCATATTGCAGGTAGCATTAGAAATAATTCAATCCTCCTTCTAAATGTAAAAAAAAAAAAAAAAAAAAAAAAACCTTTGGAGCGGATTGAGGGCTAGTATTCAGCCCAAACCACTAAAAACTGAATTCTAAGGACAGAATGAATCACAATTTTAACAGCAGTAGATTTGTCTGTTCATGATTAACATTGTTTTTTGGGATTTTTTTTTGGGGGGGGCAGGGGCTTGAACTCTGGGCCTGGGCGCTGTCCCTCAGCTCTTCAGCTCAAGGCTAGCGCCCTACTACTTGAGCCACACCGCCAGTTCTGCCATTTTTCTGTTTGTGTGGTGCTGAGGAATTGAACCCAGGGCTTCATGCATGCGAGGCAAGCACTCCACCACTGAGCCACCTTCCCAGCCCCATGACTAACAGTTGTAAAGCTAGGAAAGAACATTTTATATACTGTTTATTGTTTGTTTGTTTGTTTGTGCTGGTCCTGAGGCTGGATCTCAGGCCTGGAAGTTGTCTGTTAGCTTTTTGCCTCAAGGCTGGTATACTAGCACTTGAGCCACAGCTCCACTTCTAGTTTATGGATGGATAATTGGGGATAAGAGTTTTATGAGCTTTTCTGCCTAGACTGGCCTCCAACTGCAGTCCTCAGACCTCATTCTCCTGAGTTGTGAGGATACCAAACATGAACTACCATATCTCACTAATACTTAAAAAAAAAATTCTATTAGAGAATATTATCTATTTTAAAATTGTAACACATACAAAATCTGGACAAAGGAGGAAGATGTTTCTGCTTGGCCCGGTTGTTCCCAACCATGTGACTTTGTGCAGGCTGCTTCATCTCTCTGGCTACTGTCTACTATATCTGTATTGAGACTGAATAGTATTTAAATGTCAATCCTGTGTTTAAACATGCACACACACACAAACACACACCAACTCTAATTGTCCTTGTATCTGAGGTTAGAAAGGTACATATGAAACTGAAACTTTATAACATCATAGTATTCACTCATCTATTGAATACTTAAGTAATTAGTCTTACCTCAATCATTTGTCTTCAGTTAACTTTTCCACACATGCATCGTGTCTGTGTGAGTCAACTGTAATTGATTTCCAAATGTTGCATCTGGCAATGTAATCTAAATATAAAAGAAATCAGTCATGAGACAGCATTGCAAATCTTGCAGCCTGTACACTATTTTATGGATCCTTGATAGAAATATTGAAAAATTACTGAAACCACACCAAGAACTATTGCTAGTAAAATTGATGAAAACCAGGAAAGCAAGAATAAAAGGGCAGGAGGAAAATGAAAGACAGAGGGAAGAAGACAATGATAATTTCAGGATGGACACTAGAGAATAAGTCAAAAGATGTAGTAAAGTTGTCCTACTAATGATTTGCACTTGCTGCTTAAATATGGATACATAATGATAAGGCCGGGGAAAAAAAAGACAGATAAGAGGTAAAGATTTTCACTGAAATGCATAATAATAAATCTTAGCTATTGATGGGTCAAATGAATTCCTATTTTCTGGATGGTCATTGTTTTCATACTTTATATTTTTAACAATAACAAACATCACACACACACACACACACACACACACACACACACACACACACAGACTCATACACATGCACCTGTGTGGGAAATTCCAAAACTTGCAAATCAATCAAGACAGAAACTGACTGGCCGATATAATATAACTGCTGTGGAGAAAATTTGATGAACTAGAGCAAGAGGCCTGCTTGCAGAGATGTCAACCATCTACAATTCATTCAGGCAGTTAGCATGAAGAAAAAGACAACAACCAAATTAAATACTTGATCTAAAAGGGCCTGTAGAATGCTGGGATGATGTACCTTTAGGGTTAGGATCAGAAATCCAGACAGATGGCAGGCGGTCAACATCTGGAAGAACAGGCAGCAGCCTGACAGCCTGGCAGCCATGCTCCAGGACGGCATTGGTCAGAACAAGAAGGCACTGACACTGAGATCCCTGATAATCCTAAACTCAGTCAAACAATTGGATGCTCCTGGGTCCAACGCTTCACTCTGTCATGTACCAGTTATGTGGCTTGAGTAAGCTGCTTAAAATCCTTTTCATCTGTAACATGGATTGATATAGCTCTTATATGAAATTTATACACACACACACTTTCCATAGTAATGTATAGCTTAATAGTGTTAGGGGTCTTAAACTGTTTTAAATCTTTCTTGCAAAGGCTTTCAGAGCAGAAGTAGAGCTGATTCTGACAGACCGTGTGTGAGATATCAAATGGTGACCAGTGACTTGTGGTTCAAACCAGGTAGGTGATAGATGTAGAGGGGATGGAAGCCAGTCAGAACCGTTAGTCTTGTACAGGAAACACAGGCAGATTGATTATTTGAAGAGAGAGATTGTTTATTTCAAGTCCCTTTGTACATGTTCCACTGTCTAGGCAGTGGAAGTTTAGGATTAAACCCTAAAATGGCTATTATCACCAGTTTTTACAAAGCTAATGCAATATCACTGAGTCTGTCTCTGGAGAAATTATACAAACAAATACCCTGGTTCTGCAGAAGTATTCAGGGTCCAGAAAAAGATTCCACAGACTCCCATACTTTCTCATCAAGGTTGAACAATTGGTTTTCTGGCTAAGGTACATGTACATGTATATATGTATACATTTTCCTACAACCTGGGAAGTCTTTAAGTCCATCTCTGCATCCCTATCATTAGTGAGCTAATGGAATGGTGCTCTTCCAAGAGGCATATAAAATATGATCTTGTTCTTTTAATAATATTAATAACCATGGGTGTTTCACGGCATGCCTATTAAGTTATGAAGGAATAAAAATGTAATGGAAATTCTATTCTGTATTTTTATATAATAATATAAATAACTATGAGAATGCACTTCCTCCTATTTAAGGTTACTGGTGGTATTGTTTGCATAAGGAAGGTCAGATAGGAGCTGCATAATTTATCTTTATTTAGCAGGTTCCAACATGAGAATTTTTTCTATTACTTCCATAGGTGTCCACTGGATAAAGAACTCAATATGAAGTTTTAGCTTTAAACTTAGTTGAGAGATTGAAACACATTGTAATTATTAACCTTATGGGAGTTAGAACAATTCCATGTTTTAGAACAGTGGTTTGGTTTGAGTAATGTACTGATATTTGCATAATAACTAATACCTATTTTGAGTGTTTTATATGTATGTATTATCCAAAATAATGTTCTCCAAGTTCCTTAAGGCATTATTGCCCAGATGAGAAAGAAGAACACAAAAACTGGCCAAATCTCCTCACCTAGGTGAGGGAAAGCAGCAATGGACACAAGGACCTTTATGCTCTCCAGATAATTTGTCTGTATTACAACTAATGATAATTTTATATTTCTCTCATTTATCAAAAATTTTATATAGGCTATTAGGTCTTCATCTTCATTTTTAATTGTTTTCCTTCATTCTCTCAAGAAAATGGAGATTCAGGGGCTGGGAAGTTGGCTCAGTGGTAGAGCACTTGCCTTGCATGCCTGAGGCCCTGAGTTCGATTCCTCAGCACCACATAAGCAGAAAGAAAAAAGCCAGAAGTGGCGCTGTGGCTCAAGTGGTAGAGCACTAGCCTTGAGCTGAAGAGCTGAGGGACAGTGCCCAGGCCCAGAGTTCAGGCCCCACGAGCGGACCCAAAAAAAAAAAAAAAAAAGAAAATGGAGATTCAGTGAAGTTAAGTGGCTGTATCAAAAGTTGTGTACAATAAATAACCTCACTTACCTGTAGGAGAAACCTTCCAAGTTGAGCAGTAGATGTCTTTAACACACACACACACACACAAAACAGATTTCCTATATATATACACATATGACAAAATTTAATTTGTGAATTAGGCACTTACAATATTATCAAGCATAACTAATAGTAAAACAAAGCAATTCTAACAATATCACTATACGTATGACATGATTGTGATTTCTCTCTTTCAAAATACCAACTACACTTACTCTTCTTATGAGGATGTTTTGAGATATGTTGTTTACTTGGTGAGATAAAGTGTAGGAATTTGAAATGCAGCATTAGGCTACTGTGTAGGTGTAAGAAAAACTGTCTTTTCTATCAGAGTATGTAGCCTAAAATTTCTGCCTTGGCTTGTGGCTTGGCTCTTGTCAAAGAAAAGAGCAACTGTTTGGGAATAAGGAAAGGTTTTTGAATGTAAGATTTTGTCATAAACTGGTATCTTTTCAAGATGAAATCAAGGCATACCCAAGACTGTTCAAGAAATAGCTGAGAGTATGGGTGTATTTTGAGATTCTTGTGTACTGCTGATCTTATTTCAAAGTCACCTTCTGTATATACAGCTTATCCTATTCACACTAGCCAATCACAAGCAGACTGTGAACCTGAGTTTAACTAATTTGAGCAGAGGGGCGGGGCTTGCTGCATTTAGGGAGAAATAGGGGACAGCCTGCCTTCTCTATGAGCTTGCTTGCCAGATTTTTGGCTGATGGTTCACCCTTCTATGCAGAAGTAAATTTTGTCTTTTTTTTTCTCAGAAAGTTTATTTTATTTTGTTTTATTAAATAGGTTTTTTATTGTGAAAATACTGTACAGAGGGGTTATAATTACATGAGCAAGGTAATGAGTACATTTCTTATATCAAGCATTATTGCCTCCTCCTTTGTTTCTCCCCTACCCTCCCATCTCCATAACTACAATCCTCCCAACCCCCCAGCCCCCGCCTAAATTATAAAGTTCATTTTTCGACATAGCGTCTTGTACATCTCATTGTTGCAATGGGTCAACCTATATCCCTATTTAAACATTTTTTTCCCTTCCTCTCTCCAAATTATACCAACATAAAATACAGTGAAAACAAGGGTTATACCATGAGGGAGGGACATACAAAGCATCAAAAAAATCACCTGGTACCCTGAGACAATTCTTTTTTGTTATTGTTGTTTGGTTTCTGTCATGGTGATTCCAGTGGCTCTTGGAGAGCATACTTATAATGGTAAGAATTAATTGGAAGCACCAAGACAATCAATATGATAACTGAGATGACTACTCAGGTGACTGTTGGGAGGCTAGCATACACAGCCCACACACCTTGACTATGTGATGAGTGACATTCTGAACGGGAAGCCCCTGGATGGCATGAAACTTCATTATGCTACTCAGAAGGGCATTCGATTTGAAATTGATGAATTGTTTCCTCTCTGAATTTTTCTCCTTAATATTTTGGGCTACATTTGACAGTAACTGAAATTATAGCAAATAAAACCATAGCAATTACAGGATGGAATAGGAGAAACCCTAGGACTCCTTGGCACAGGCCGAAATTTTCTTAATAGAGACCCAGAAACACAACAAATCAAAGAAAGGTTGGACAAATGGGATTGCATGAAATTGCAGAGCTTCTGTATGGCAAAGGGCATAGCTAGCAAGATCAATAGAAAGCCCACGGATTGGGAGAAGATCTTTACTAGCCTTACAACAGACAAGGGTCTCATATCTAAAATATACCTGGAACTCAAAAAATTAAATCCCCCCAAAACAAATCTTCAAAGAAACAACTGCCCAATAAATAAGTGGGCTAAACACTTAAAGAGAAACTTCTCTGAAGAAGAAAGAAGGAAGGCTAATAGACACATGAAGAAATGCTCAACCTCCCTAGTCATAAAAGAAATGCAAATCAAAACAACATTAAGATACCACCTCACCCCAGTTAGAATGGCTATAATCAAGAACTCTAATAACAACAGATGCTTGAGGGGATGTGGACAGAAGGGAACCTTACTGCATTGTTGGCGGGAGTGTAAATTTGTTCAACCACTTTAGAAAGCAGTATGGAGGTTCCTCAAAAAACTCCACATAGAGCTCCCCTATGACCCAGCAATCACACTTTGGGGCATTTACCCAAATGATCACACACAAGGCCACACTAAAGCTACCAGCATGACTATGTTTATTGCAGCATTATTTACCATAGCTAAGATATGGAAACAACCCAGATGACCCTCAGTAGATGAATGGATCAAGAAAATGTGGTATATATACACAATGGAATTTTGTGCCTCCATCAGAAAGAATGACATTACCCCATTTGTTAGGAAATGGAAAGACTTGGAAAAAATTATATTAAGTGAAGTAAGCCAGGCCCAAAGAAACTTAGGTCCAATGGTTTCCCTTATTTGCAATAAGAAGTATATGTCTGAGTCAAGCAGAAAAGGTCAGATAAGTTAATGTTAGGGAATGAACCCTAAGATATGTATTCAAATGTTTTTTTTTCTTTCATGCGATTGTTTCTAACATATTTATAAGATGATTTCTTTGTTGCTTTGTATGTCCCTTCCCCACATTATAACCCCTGCTTTCACTGTATTTGAGGTTGGTATAATTTGTCGAGGGGAAGGGAAAAAACAAATCGTTTAAATAGGGATACAGGTGGATCCATTGCAACAATGAGATGTACAAGTTGTTATGTGGAAAAATGAACTTTACAACTTTGGTGGGTGGGGGGAGGATTGGGTGGGAGGGTGGCCGGTGGATGGGAAGGGATGGGAAGGGGAAACAAAGGAGGAGGCTACAATGCTTGATAAGAAATGTACTCATTATCTTATCCATGTAATTGTAACCCCTCTGTACAGTATTTTCACAATAAAAAAAAACATAGCAAATAATGTTTTATGTTGCAACCCTCAAAGAGGACAAATTCCAAAGCCAAAATGGGGCATACATAGTGTTCTTTTGATCATGGCAACAATAGGAAAAGTAAAATTATTATGTATCATTGGTACCTGAGTGTGTCAGATACTCAAATCCAGGAATTAAAACTTTTTATCAGTCCAGATAGAGTCAGTTAAACTCTCTCATCTATTAAACACCTATGTAGCATCTAAACTCTGTCTATCCATCTATCATCTATTTATCCATCTATCTATCTTAACCATACACCTAGCATCTATCTATCATCCATCTAGTATCTATCTGTCATCTATCTTATTAGGAAATATGTAGATAGCATCAATCTATGTACAGTACTATCTAGAAAGATGACTAATCTAAGTAGGTAGACAGGTAGGTTGATAGGTAGATAGGTCACCAAAGAGTATTGTACTTCCAACAAAAGAAAATAGTGGCTCATGAATGTTGCAATGCTAGTCACCAAGTCAGAAGTCTTTTAAAGAAGAAGGTAGATGGACCTATAGGCAGTTTTATATCAAAACAAATCAATGCCTGGTTTTTGCTTGAGGTTAATAGGCTTCATTGTATTTTCTACAAACTGAGTCTCATCTTAAATCATTTTCCTAAAAAAAAAATATGGAGAAAGATAACTACTGGAAGATCTTCATTAACACCACTTTATTTTTTTCAATAAAATAGATTCACTTTTCCAAAACAGAAATGCAACTAATTTTGATTGTCCCAATCATGATCCCTTAAATAATTGTATTGTGCACCCATCTCTAACTTCATAGGGCATTCATGCTCTTGTGTATTGAGCTCTGGGTTAGTCAGTTCTTGAATAAAGGGATAGTTTGCAGAAGAGAACATTTCAGAGCTGAGTCCTGGGCTTGCTCATTATGTAGGTATTTTTTTTTTTTTTGGTAATGAAAGCAGGAAAAAAATTACCCAGGCTGTAAGATGTTTGGAATAAAACGGCCTCGATTGCTATATGTGAAAGAGTCTATGGAAGCATATTTATTATATATGGAGAGCTCATGCTAGGAATACCTCAGTCGGTGACTCATAGAAGTCTGAATGGGTAAGGGTGGAACGGAGTTACTTAAAATATAATTTCTCAGTTTTTGGAAGACTGAAAGTTTTCTTCACGGATACATTCCAACAGGGCACATTTCTATTCCTTTTACCTCCTCATATTTAAGTAGATGTACACCTGCCATAAATATTTTGTTTTTTTATCTACAAGATTTAATTAGGCTTCTAAAAAAAGCAATAGCTCATAAGACAGTTAAGATATTTCAATTTAATGCAAATTTAGAGACTTAATTACTTCACATAGCAACATCAACTGCCTTGCAAAATCCTCGGGATCTGGTATCAGTTGTTCAATGGTAGCACCATCTATACCAAGCAAATGCATTAAAATTCTACAGCCTTCCAAAACTGTGGAATTTTATTTTTAAGTGAAAGTGAATTAGAATTAAAAATTCAATGAGCTGCTGGAGTCCATGGTACATTTTTAAGTAGAATTGTTTTAGGAGCAAAAGTAAGTAAAGCTAGCTACTCTGCAGCATTTTATAATGATGTCATCAAATATAATTGAGACAGTCTCAAACTACAGAAGGACAAGCAATCTCTGTTCAACAACTACACAACTCTTCAGCCAGTGTGCCTGTGTGATTGATGACGCCTCATCCTTTCCATCAGAAATTCATTCGTAGGAAAGCAAAAGTGTTTGTGAATGCTAGAGCTGAGGCTGTCAGTCATATCATTTTAGCATAATTATATTGTTTGTTGATTCATCTTCCCTATTTCTTTGGATAGCGCTTCTCTTGTAGTGATTAAACCTTCCATTTTGTATTCTATTTGAATTCAAATTTCACCTTGGAAATTTTGCTTTGATTGGACATTCTGATGCACCCTTTTCCATATGCCCTCTAGTAATATACGAATACAAAGGAGACGAAAGAAAAGATAGGCAGTGAATGATAGGGAGTTTTCTAGGTTACCAGGATGTCAGTGCCAGGTACCATTTACTAGCTGGTTATGTATTTATCCCCTTTGATGTAAAATTGAGAGAAAGTTTAGGTCTTGTAGTGCATACATAGTTTGTCTGGCTCACATTTTCTTAGCATAACACTGTCTTTCACCAAAGTTAAAAAAAAAAGTCAGCTAAAAAATTCTCAGATCCGATGTCTTGTCTGTGTTTCTAAGCTGAGTGTATAGAAATGGAAATTCTTAGCCTGTAACTCCCCTAGCTTGTGCCTCTTAAGATTCAAAATGGAACTAGACACAGAGTACCTATTTTCCACAATAGGATCCTGTGGTGCTAAATGTGTCAGAGCAGATCCTGCCACCCCACCGTTGTTATTACCGGTAAAGGAAAAAAGAAATATGAGGAGAGATTCTTTGCTGGGAGATGACATTCTCTGAGTCTTCACTATCTTCATAACTCAGCATGAATTCTTTCTGTAACAGCAAAAGAATGTAAGAGGAAAAAGTCACTCTCCCAATTTACGTCTCCCTTCTTTCTATTTCTGATGCCGTATCGAGCACCTCCTGGGTGTCAGCTTCTATATGAGATTCTGTAATACAGACAACAGAAATGTCCATTCTGTAGGCTCGGATGGCCCTAATGTATTGAGATGAGAGGGTGTCCTGAACACTTCTGAGAGAGAGGTTAACCAAGAATCTGCCTGTGGATTTGAAATAGAAGGAGCATTCCAGATACAAGAAGCACCTCTAAAGATGAGAACACTGAATGACAGGGGAAAGGACAGAATCTGTGGGGGATTAATGACCTCTACAAATGACAATACCTTTTGATACACAGATGTAGTATTTTCATCTGTGCTACGCGCCACCCACCATATACTTTAAAGTCATCTCCAGATGACTTTACAAGTGGCACAATGTAAATATTGTAGGAAATGCTGTGACCCTGTATTTTTTCCAGGGATTTTTTTTTTCAGGGAATAGTGTTCTGCCCACCTGAGCAGAACTTGTAGCTAGACTTTATCTCTGAGAATTATTCCTGCTACTTACTTCTTTGGTCTGCTATACAAGTTTTCCTGAGTACATGGAAAGCTAACATGAGCACACATGTGGTCCTGTACAAGTAGCAAAATATAACTTGGGGCATGGACTCTGGAAGTTTCAGCTTCCCATCCTGATTAATAGCAGGAGTCATGGAGTGAAATATTTTCTAGGGTGTTCATACTTAAGATCTGGGCTATCGTTTGTCTGCTTTGTGAAATGAATACCTTGATTTCTATCCTCCAACTCCACCGAATACACTTGACCGTTATGAAGCCAGTGTTGTCCCTCGAAAGTCTACAGTTTGTGCTTCATGAAGGCCTGAATTAAATAAATGATAGCTAATTTTCATGCCATTTCCACAACCAGAAAGAGAGCTGTTATTCTACATGTAATCTAGAAAACATTGATCAAGATTTTTGATACTTATAAACTACTTTGATAAACGGGAACTCCCTTGTACAACCACTTAAAGACAATTTAAAAGTTAAAAAGAAAAACGAAAAACCCTCTCAGTTTCCCCTTTTATCTATCTGAATTTGTTTTTTGCTTTTTGTCAGACTCAGGAGATTGGAGACACCCATGTCAATGCTGGTCTTGCATCCCAGAACATGAGGACAATCCTTAATCTCATTCCCTTTAAATAATTGCCTTTGGGCCACATGAAATGGTGACTGAGACACCTCTTGGAATGTCACATGGGAAATTTTAGTATTAGAAAGTATACTTTTCTGCTGTGATTTTTCCATATAAGTATTCTAATCTCAGGGATGAGAGAGTCAGGTCAAGACAGGTGAACTAGTAAATAAACAAAAGACAAAACAACAAAATACACAGCATAAGCTCCTACTGACAGGTTTGCCAAGCATGGCTTTGCCGTCAAGACCTGTTTTAAATTTTCTCCTCTTCTGTTCCATACTTGCTACAGAGAATAATATGCAGTAACTTATTTAACTAAGCATGTACTTGCTTCTCCAATTATTTAACTAGTCACTTGCTGCTTTTTCCATTTATGGAGACATATAAGGTTAATGCAAACACAACTACTTTTTAAATTATTCATTAATTATTCATAAATACTGACTTTATGTTACTTAATAACTTGCTCCATGTATCTTTCTGCCAATACCAGAGTTTTTAACTCAGTTTTATGCTTGTTAGACTGTCACTCCCATTTGAGCCATCTCCAGGCCTGCTTTGTGCCAATTATTTTGGAAACACTGTATCAAATTTTTCTGCCCTAGGTTCATCATGAACTGAAATCCTCCAGATTGCAGTCATCTAAATGGCTAAGCATAAACCCCTAGATCCTGGTCACTTGAAAGCAAAGTTTATAAATAGCATTTATTGCAAGGATCAATGCATATAATTTTAATTTTGCAAGGGCAGGAATTGATATTTGGGAATGATTTGTGTTTTTAATCTCAAGTAAACATGCTAACCATATTTCCTATCAGATTTTTGTTTTCTTCTCTATATTTTTATGTTTGTTTATTAACTATGCAAAATGTTTGTATTTATCAATTAA
Organism: Dipodomys spectabilis; assembly: GCF_019054845.1. NCBI lineage: Eukaryota > Metazoa > Chordata > Mammalia > Rodentia > Heteromyidae > Dipodomys > Dipodomys spectabilis. The sequence goes on along the minus strand of NW_024870813.1, from coordinate 4,810,056 downwards.
AACATTGCATGTGTTTAGGGTATGCATATAAATTATATATAATATATAATATGTTTATTATACATATTAGGCATAATATATAATATATATACACATTATGCCTGTATATGCATGCATTATATATGCATATATAATAATATAATATGCACATATAATATTTTATAATATAATATATATTATATTATATATGCATGTATATAATATATAATATATGCATATAATACATGCATATACAGGCATAATATGTATACATATATTTACATATTTAGAAAGGAAGAAAAAGATGGTTCATAATGGACCAAGGAATGGTATATATGTGTATATACCTGTTACCACAGATGTTGGAATCACTGGTAAAAAAAGGTATTAACCTGAGCACATAAAAGTTCTGTGAATGAAAAACTTAGTGATGGAGTTCCAATTAATAAAGAATTCTCAAATGGAGGGATACACTTGTAATTCTATGTATTCGTGTAGCCTAAGATCTACCAAACTAGAACAGACTATGTTAAGTGAGGTAACCCAAGCTCAGAGTGACAAAAGATGCCTGTTTTCTCTGATAAAAAGAAGCTAAATCTAAAATACACTGAGATATGATAAAACACACTGGATTCTAGACACTTAGACACAGTGAGACCAAAAGATGATACTTTTAGGACAGAAACACACAGGTGTAATGACTATGTGCCTATTTATGTGTGTGTGTGTGTGTGTGTGTGTGTGTGTGTGTGTGTGTGTGTATTTATTCACACGTATATCTTTGGGAGTTGGGAGGGCACAGAACTCAATGGAAAAGGTGCAAAAAATGCATCTTTGGAGCTTAATGGACACCATGATGAAAGTGAACTATATAATTTGTGGTTGTATATTGGAGGGAGAGACTTGGAGAGAGTGAGGGAAGAGACTATAGTGTAAGAAAGGAAATGTACTCACTACCTGACTCATGTTATTGTAATCTCTCACATTTATAATAACAATAAAGTAAATTGAAAAAGAAAAAGAGATCTATAGATATAGAGGAATACCTCAAACAGTAGAGTAATAGCCTAACATTCAAAAAGTCTAGATTCAATGCACAAACATAAAAACAAAAACAAAACACATACACGAAAGCAAAGAAAACAAAACAATAAAACAATAAAAGCAGACACTTAAATGTATGATTTGATTTATAAACTTTTAAGTAATCCGTTGAGCTATATTGTTCACATATAGTTCTATCCTCAAATAATCTGATGAACTTGGATTTCAGAAGTAATGACAATGTAGGAAATAGTCGAATGAATGTTGCAATTATTTGTCTCTATTATGTGGTATGTTGATTGCACCAGAGAACTTCAACTGATACATTATCTTGCTTGGTGGTAGATATTAAATCAATAAAATGAAGAACTTTCTAAAGAAAGAAAAAAACAACCCATGTGAAACATAATAGACTTTGTTAGTGGGAGGTTGCTTAGGTCGATATCAGATAATCACTCATGATAGTGTTTTTCTCTTCAGTGATAACAAATAAATTCCAATATTTTTTTTAGCCTCCCAGCAAGAGAGCGATTTCTTCAATGCATACATTTGCTGTATGTCTGGCAACTCTTTATATCTAACATCCTCTGAGCAGTTCCTGGGCCATGCTAATTCTGTTTCTGTTGTCTTTCCACCCAAAGCTCTGCAGTTACCTTTGAAGGGCAGAAAGAGATGGACGGAAATCTCCAGTTCCTAAGGGGGAATCTAGTATGGAGATTTGAACTCTGGGGCTTACCTTTATGCAACTTTCTTGCTTAATGATGGCCCGATACCACTTGAGTCATACCTCCAGTCTGGCTTTTTGCTGGTTAATTGGAGATGGAGACTTTTCTACCCAGGCTGGCTTTGAATTGAAATCCTCAGATCCCAGCCGCTTGAGAAGTTAAGATTTCAAGCATGAGCCTCTGGTGTTCAACAAACCAACAGTTTGTTGTTAGTTCCTCATACTCAAAACTATGTATCGCTTTCTGTACACATTCTTGTTTTTCATTTTTATTTTTTATGTGATAGTCCTACTTAGAAAGAATCCATGGAAATTCTAGCTTGCTATGATAGTACTTACTAATGCATAATATTCTCTCAGCCATCAAAGAACTGTTTTATCTTTGGACTTTAGGATAATCCTAAATCTTTTGTCAAAATTTCAATGATAATTCTTGCACTTTATGAAATTTACCAAACGAATATTTTCCTAAGCCATGCTTGCAACCAGGGCATGGTAGCTCATACCTGTAATTGTAGCCACTTGGAAGGTTTAATCAAGAGGACAAAGTTTGGAAATCAGACTAGAAAAAAAATTGGCAATACCCTATCTCAGTATATAAGCTTGATGATGTAGTGATGTGTGCCCAGTTGCTCTAGAGTTAAGTATAAGTACGAGTACTGAGGTTTGAGACCAACCATGGGCAACATCACAACATACCCTCTGAAAAATAACCCAAAAATACTATTGGGGATGACTCAAGTGATAGAGTACCTGCTTAACAACCAGAACGCACAAGGGTCAAACTCCAATACTTTCAAGAAAATTAAAATAAGTATTTCAAAGCTTATAACTGCCTCTCATTGTTATCTTTCTTTCCCCATGTCAAGCTTCACAATTCTTTACAGACATCTTAAAACTGAGGGATTTCAAACATTTCATATCTTTCCAGTAATATAAATTCTATTTTCAAGGCTTACACAAATCAACATTAAATTTTATTTAGGTGAGGCTTCCTATGGGCCAAGGATTTTAAAGAAGAATGTCACCAATTTTTGTTCTTTTTAATAGTGCTATTCAGGATGAACTTGCTTAACTGACCTTCTCAAAGCCATATAATTAGGAAATACGTAGCAGTCCCAGAGTAAGCTGTCTTCAGCCATTTGCAGACACTCCTTTCTATCTTATGCTGTTTGTTCTTGCAAATTTCCACCCATTCTTACTAAAACTGGGTCCCTATGGTTTGTAGGTGGGTTAAGATTCCCATGTCAGTACCTTCTAACTCTACCATTGACTACTCTTTTTTCTTCAATTTTTGGTCTGACATTAGGACTCGAATTTGTTACCTGATGCTTTCCCACTCATTGGCTAGCCTTCTACCAGTTGAGCCATGCCTCCAACCCCTGCCATTCATGTTCTATTTTTTACTTAAAGACCTAGGTGATGCTCTACCTTCTAGGGAGTTCAGTTCAAGCTGTAATTCCAAAAAGTCCATGGGGATATTAACCAATTATGGGCATAATCAAAATGGAAAAACTCTCTGTATTCCCACCAGAACAACCAATGATCCATTGATTCATCATAAAGATGGCTTTGCATCTAGATTCTTCTGCCTTAATGTACAGGATTTTTTCTTCTTTTTTATCTTTATGTTTATTATAATTGTTCACAAATATGTGTATTTAATATATATGTGTTCATACAGATCTATGAATTTTTTCTTTATGGCCATTAGGCTTCAGATTCTGTTAAGTAAAGCTTGCCTAAACTCTACTAAATTTAATTTTCAACCGTTTGATATACAGGGTTAATTTCCTTAACTTATAGAGAATCTACAGTAACCCACGGGAACCTCAATAAAAAACTGTAGAGGAAAAGCCATGCATGAGCATTATCATCTGCTCAGGCTAAATTCAGATTGTATCTATATGGTTACAGCAATATGTGGTGTTTCCCAGCTTTATTTGGAGGACAAATAAGAACCAAAACATGAAGACATCTCTCAGATGATTACAGATGTTAGGACTATAAAGATGTCTCTTAAATATAAAAGTATATCTGACTTTTTCTTTTTACCAGCCATAGTATTGTTTTGACTTGCCCAACAGATATATTTTCCAAAGCACATCGAGATACTTTTGTAGGAGTATCTCTTATACAACTCTATGAATTATCTGATTAAAATGTCAGCAATATGCTGAAGCCATATTAGGAGGAATATAGGGTCATATTAGTAAGAATCTAAGGTCAGAGGTCATGTGAGTTTAGCCGATGAACTGTAGGCAAAGGATCAGCTAGAACCATTGAAATAGACAAGTGGGCCACTCTGGTAGTAACCACAAAGAAATATATACCAAAAACCTGTAACAAGAACTGATGATTGCTTTGTATGAATATAAAACGTGGATAATTATGGAAGCTTCATATGAAGTAGTTTTTCTAGAAAGATTATAGAATGTGTGGAAAGTAACTACTTTTGCGAGAAGGAAAAAAGTTAGAAAATAATGAGGGGAATAACTATTACTTGTCATTTGGCAAATAACTTTACGCTGTCTTAAAGGAAATATATATACATATATTACTGTCTTATATTTTAACAAAAACCTGGTATTAAGCTATTTTAATTCCTGTCCTTTATGACAGAAAGTCCTGAAGATAAGGATTCTGAAAATTGTTCTTTTTATAGAAGTGGATCCTATACTTATACCTATTTAATATTATACAATATCTCCTCTTTTATTTAACTATTACCTTCAGCATTTTTTTCACTTCATGAGTTCTCCCATACTGAATCTATCCTTATTAAGCTACTAATTCTGCAGTGAGGGAATTCTTCATATTTCAGTATTGTGCACCTAAAATTGAAGCCAGCCATTTATTTGCAAAAAGATTATATTACTCTGCAGGACTGATAGCTGATTTTGGAAGCACTTAATAAAGGGAACTCAGTTACAGAACTCAAATGGGAATAAATACCCTCACTGGTAATTCCAATGTGATTTTATATGGTCTTTGCAGGAAAAGAAAAGATATATATTTGCTTCCTTTGCATTCAGCATTACATATTTCTTCCATCACTCTTAACCTTTAACGTATTTAAAAATTATAATCAATGCTTTAAGAATTAGTAACCAAGTAAAAATTAGCCTGAAATAAACTCTAGGAGATACTTCCTATGTTTTGAATGTGAAGCGTTCATTTAAACACAGAAAAATATTTGCTCCCATTTTATTTGTGGCAGTATACAGGTATTGGGATCTTCATTTATTTCTGTGGTATTTTCAGACATATTGGAGGCATTGCTTAAGAATGTCTCAGCTGAAGCCATCGTTTTAGTGAACATTTGCTACTTAACAAGTCAAGGATGTGAGGCGCTATGAATAAAGAGGAACCGTTTTCCCATGAATTATTCAGCTAACTATGGGATGCTGTTATCTCCACTTCGGTGGCTTTTAATTGCACATGAAGGCATTCTGCTTATCTGGCATCCCATTTGACGCAAGGTGCAGCAGCTTGACCATCAGGGCAGAGGCAGGAAATGAGAATCTCCTCCAACAGGCAGCTGCCATTCATAAATACATTAAAGAATGAGGCCTAGGACCGTTGCAAGGATGGCAGATGACAGACATGAATGATGTCAGTGGAAGGACCTAGGAGAAAATGTGAGATGAAATGTGACTTTTTCTTTTCATCTTGGGACACATTGCTGACCCTTGAGTGAAAAGTTTAACTGTGGTGTGCTACTTCTGTCTACAACATCTTCTTTGTTAGTGAGCCAAGGTGCATTCTGGGGGCAAAGCGGGCACTGTTCTTTATATCCCTCTCTCAGAGGACCTGGCATTCTTTCCAACTCAATTGGCTCGATTTTGTAAAGCTGCTCCTTTTAATTTGGAGAGTCAGTTTGAGATGGATGTGCTAATCAAGCTCAATAATTTTTTCTGAACTTCTTTGCCATGCCTTGGATTCCCTGAGGAGGTATTGTTTGGCACCTATGCTACAAATTTTCAACAACAATTTACCTACAACATACCATTTTAGATAGGTGGGGAGATTTACTTTGGATCTCATTTGGTTTATTTACATCTCTCCTCTTAATGAATGATTCTTTGGTTTTGGCGTGCATAATTCCAGGCTCTACTGCATATGCAATACATAACATTCTATCACTTACCATGCTATGCAATATGAAAAGCCTAGGATATTCAGGGAGTTCAGGGACTCAGAGATAAAACCTGTGCTATATGAAGCTCAAGACAAGGATGAAGACAGCATGGCTTCTGGTTATTGCTAAATGTGCTATCCCTGCCAGGTACAATGGAAGAGCAGCTGGTAGACTGATTTCCCAAACTTCCTGAGAGAAGATGCACAAGGCTTCCCTGAAAACAAGATCTGGGGTGAAATTTGAAGGGTGCTCATGTATTTCTAATTTTAGCTAAAGAAGAAAGGAAGATATCTCTAATGGTTAAATTCACTTTGTGAAACAGTATAGTCATTTCTCAGCAAACTGAAAAATATAGAACAAAAGGATCCAGCCATCCCACTAGCTTCCCAAAGGAAAAGAAATCATGACAGAGAAATCTGCATTCAATGTTTATGAAGGGGTTATTTGCAATAGACAAAATAGGGAGTCAACCTGCGTGTATATCAGTGGATGAGTGCATATATATATTCTATATATAGAAATTCTATGTATATCTATAGAAATATTGTTCAGACCTAAAAAACATTACCTTGTTGGCAAACATATGGCATAACCTGAAATAATGCAAGGCAAATTCTGCATGGAATCAACTCATAAAAGCAGAAATGATATAATGGTTCTTAGGTATTTTAGGTGGAGACTGAGTTGGGACACTGATGTTAAAGAATACACTGTAGTCATAGAGAAAGAATCAGGCTCAGAGACAGTCGAGGCAATATGGTAACTATAATAAGTAATGACATTCTGTATACTCAAAAATTGCTAAGAAAGTAGATTTTTTTCTAATTTTCTTTTATTTTAAATATTTTATTATCTTTAAGTAGTTGTACAAAGGGGTTGCCATCTAATAAATCAGTTCGTATACAATATGTCTTGATCATTACTGTGCAAGGTATTTTAATTTAACATATACACCTATACATACCATACAATGCACCTTGAACAGCATTACCCTTTCCATCATTTCCCTCATCTCTCCCAGCCCCACACATTTCCTCAAATTATAGTTCCATTTTTCACATATGTACATGGACTATTATGACTATATACACCCACCCCTCCTTGTTCCATCCAACGCCTTTTCCTTTTTTTTCTTTTTTCTTTTATTGTCAAAATACTGTACAGAGGGGTTACAATCACATGGGCAAGATAATGAGTACATTTCTTATCAAGCATAGTAGCCTCCTCCTTTGTTTCCCCTTCCCATTCTTTCCCATCCTCCCCCCCCACTCCCTCCCCAATTCTCCTCCCCCCACCCAATCCTCCTCCCCCCCAAATGGAAAGACTTGGAAAAAATTATATTAAGTGAAGTAAGAAATTAGCTTTTAAGTGTAAGCCACAAAAGCAGTTGTTTATGACATAATGCTATATTAATTAGCTCAAATTAACTATTCCAGAATTCATACATCTTTCCTGGCAAAATGTTAAACATGATAAATACACATTTTATTAATGAGGAAGAACAACCCCACCAAGGAAATCTAAATGGTGAAAATTTCAAAATTAAAAATCAAGGAATGTTTAATTCAACCACAAAAGGGATTTTTAAATAAAGCTAGAAATACTGTGGGAATGCTACAATGCTTGATAAGAAATGTACTCATTATCTTGCCCATGTAATTGTAAGTCCTCTGTACAGTATTTTCACAATAAACAAAAGAAAATAAAAATCAATACAAGAAAAAAATATTCAAATCGATGGCAGGCTTAGAGAATGTAACTCTTATGGGGTGGATACGATACATTGGACAGAAGGAGAAATGCTAAATGTCAGGTGCTATGCTGTGAATAACTGTCCATTCTGATGTATTGTGAAAACAACAGAGTTTCACCAACGAATTTTAAGCAGGGTTAATGTGATCAAATTTCTGATGTGGGCATATTATTGCAGTGATAATATTTGACACAGATTCTTTTCTGTTTTCCTTTTTGCTATTCACTTTGTTATTATTACCTTTAAGTAGTTGTAAAAAAGAGATGCCATTTTACAAAGCAGTTTGTGAATACCTTACATCTTGATCATGCAATCCCTTTCAACCTTATCATCCCTCTTCCTCTACCCACTCTTTTCCTCATTCTTCCTAATTTTGTAGGATATACATTAGATTCTTATCTGCATTTCTCCTCCTCTTCTTTCATCTCCCCTTTCCCTTTGACCTCACCTCAGTTTCAAACATCTACTATTACTGAGGTGTGAAGAGCCTCAAGGTGATACTGGACTTAGTGTTCAAGTGTATCTTTCTCCTTTTGAGGATGTCATTATTTTCGTACCAATATTAACCATTGGGAGGACGGAGGGATGGTAAGGGAAGAGGAGAAGCTCCTATTTGTGATTTAGATTTCTCTCCTGAGCTTGGCTCTGAAGATCCCACAGCTCTTTGGGCATCATTATGTGCTTTTCCTCAACTGCTTTTCTTTCCTTAGTGTTCAATGACTCTTTTTTTTCTCAGCACCTCAAGCCATCATTTGTTTCCCCTTGCTCTCTTGGACATCAACTGTCACCTTGTCTGTTGTTTTCTAGTTTCTTCCCCATAAAAGTCCCTGAGGTAAAGAACACAAGCTCTATCTGTCACCTTGAATTATATGAGGGGTTCATACCTGGGAAAATACTGAAAAGGGAAAAGCTTATCATCTCTCAGAAATGGCAAAATCACACTGTATTCAGATTCTTTGGAGGAACTTGGGCTTCAAAACAGCCTGAGTTAAGTCTCCGTTTGAAATCCTGATTGCTTCATTAGAATCGAAAATTCCAAGGCTGGGGAAAAGTTGCAAATTTCCTGAAAACTTTATCATGTAAACTGTCTTGTCACCAATACCTCTCCATTCAGTGCTCTACACCTTCAGCCACACCTCCACTTCTGCTTTCCTAGTGAGTAATTGGAGATAAGAGTCACTGGGACTTTCCTGCCCAGGCTGATTTCCCACTGCGAAACTCCAACATTAGGCTCCCAAGTAGCTAGGATTACAACTGTGAGCCACTGGCACTTGATCCATTCACCTCTTTATTTACTGGTTTTCCAACTATATATTATTGTCTCTCAATTTCCATTTTGCTAGTTGTAACTAATCTTGAAATCTGTACCACTTGTGTGTGTGTGTGTGTGTGTGGCTGTGGCTTGGGGGGGAGGGTTTGTGCTGGGGATCAAACTCAGAGCCGTAGGCATACCAGAAAAATACTGAACTGCTGAGTGAAACTCCAGAGTTTCCAACGTTAGCAATGTTTTCTTAAACTACCCATGTTTTGAAGTGCAGTATGCCATTCTTTGTATACTCTATTCTGTGGCTGGGCTTTAGTAGCACAACTTCCTTGAAAGTAGTGATTATTTGTTGCTTTGTATGTCCCTCCCCCACAGTATAACCCCTGCTTTCATGTGTATTTGATGTCGGTATAAGTTGTGGAGGGGAAGAAGAAAAACAAATCGTTTAAATAGGGATACAGGTGGGCCCATTGCAACAATGAGATGTACAAGTCATTATGTCGAAAACCAACTTTACAACTTTGGTGAGGGGGACGGGAGGGGGAGCAGGGATGATTGGGTGGGGGTCAGGGGGAGGATGGAAGGGAGGGGAAGGGGAAACAAAGGAGGAGGCTACAATGCTTGATAAGAAATGTACTCATTATCTTGCCCATGTAATTGTAACCCCTCTGTACAGTATTTTCACAATAAAAAAAACAGAACAACAACAACAACAAAAAAAGGAAAGTTGTGATTAAGACTCATTTGGTGACTTGAGGGAAGGTACCCAATGGAGGTCTGCTTTAGTGCCAAGCACAAGGACGATTAGAACCCTTAGTTTGTGTTGTAATTCACTTGCTTTACATTAAACCAAATTTCATTCAAAACTCACCTAACAATAGAAATAAAAAATGTTACAGTAATCATTGTTAGTAATGAATGAACCTAAAGTTACAAATCAGTTAAGTATTTCATGGATACAGAAGTAAGCTTACATGTTTTAATTCTTATTTTTTTCTGATATACATAGTTTCACTATGTCAGAAAATTCCCCGTACTTGGGAGTGAATAACTGCAATTGATTTGCTGCACTAGTTGTCAGGAAAACCTTGCATGACCTTGGATGTGGAGAACATGGAAAACACAGAGCTTCATAGTGTTCAGTGAATATTTGGGATGATGTTATTTATTCATGTTAAATGATCATAAAGCTCAGTGTTTACAGGAGTAAAACATAAATATTCAGCATTTGATGACATTAGGTTTGACCTGAACTTTGGCCATATTTACAGTTTTTTCCTCTCCAAAATTTATTTTCGGTTTTGATTCTGTTTAATTATGTGCAGCTACTGCACTATTTCTAAGTTTTGTATTTAAAAGGCACCAACTGATCACAGCAAACTCTACTGAAATTATCCATTTCCATGGCAACAATGATCTTCTCTGCATATCTTCTCAGAACCAATATGATCACCAAATATAGACACAGACCAATGAGACATCATCATACAAACTCAAATCTGTTACAGCAAAGGTGACCAGAGTTGTAGTAATCCCTTATTACAGAATTAATTCAGTCATGCAAGCCAAAGTTTAAATACTTAGTACAAAAAGTATCAAAGGGGAAGATTGGCAAACTGTACAGTGACTAAATTATTGATTTGGAAACATGAAAAGAGTTAAATAAAATCTCATGAAAATGTTTTGTTCCAAGTCTGATGTGTGATACTAGATGTCAGTCAGATGTTTGCTATGGAAAGCCAGAAAGGAAATCAGTTAGAACTTGTAGACCATGTGTAGTCTCCATGTAACTCCTGGGTAAAAAACAAATGGGTGTTGCTGTAATGCAATGAAACTTGATTTGAAAATGCATTGAGTTGACATTGCCACTTAACAATTTTCCAACTGTTACAATGAAGTGAAGGTAGGGTATTCTCATCATTCAAAAGATAAGCAAATGAAGATCCTGAGAATTTACGGCAACACACAAATAGAATTAGAACGTAAACCCTTCTTTCTAATTTTAAAGCCTCGTTCCTGACTGCTATACTTATTTACTGATAACTGGCATGCATTTGTTTTTCATTAAGAGCAGTGTTTTGAACTATATTACTTCATTTAATATATAACTTCTCCATAAGGAAGGTGAAATTAGTGTATTCTTCCTTGAAATGAAGAGAATAGTCTAAGACTTGGAATATCTGAAAAAATTTTCTAAGATCAATAAGTAAAGTTACTCTAAGGCTGTTCAGATTAGCTTATTCTATTTAATTTAATGACTAGAATAATGAAATCATTCTTTAAATGAAATCGCAATGATCCTTGGCATATATGAAGACTCATGGGTATTTAAAGAGATCCTGAAGGTTGATAGATGTCTCGAGATTTGCAATGCTTATTTCTTAATCTGCACTTTACTTTGATTGTAACTTGGTATCCATTCACTCTGCTTTATGAGGAGTAATTTCATGAAGAGGCAAAAAGGGTGATTGTGGTGTGCAGTTAATTAGAATTTCTAATTAAAATCATTGTAGAAAAAAAAAGAGAGAGAAAACAGCCAATGCTGCTAGAAGAGTAATTACTAATCTGTAAATTACGGGAAACTGTATACCACAAGATTTTTTTTTTCCTATCAAATTGAAAAACACCCAGTTTAAATTAACACACCATGAATTAAAAGTGCTCACCTTGAGTAAAGGTGGAATACACAAGGCAGTAAGTGGAATTTAATTCGTCCAAGTGCAATTTAGCTAAGCATGGGGGTTTCTGCAGCTGACATCTTGTTTCGTTTCCCTCGAGCCCTCATTCTTTCCTTTTTAACTTTTGGAAATATATTTAGTTTTCCCAAGAAAGGACTTGCTAAAGCTGCCAGGTAGTTGTCATAGTTGCATTCATGCATCTATGTCTACTGACCATTTCTGCTAAATGGCAGAGTTTCTGTTTGCATTCTTCTATAACCTTTCCTAATTAGATAGCTCCTAGACACTTGTTTAGTTTAAAAATCAGATGTGTGGGAGAAAATTTTATCAAGTTTTTGTCAATTTAATAGGAGATAATGCTCCTCCTTTTTTTTTTTTTAAAAAAAAAAGCAATTTCAATGTGTCAGCATATGGACAAGGGCCAAAAATAGATGCCAAAATAAATGCAAAAGAGGAGGAAAAACTATGTGTATAGATATGTATATTTTATATGCATGTAAATATCCAAATATATGCACCTATTTTCTTATTCTTTCTCATCTTAATAATATTTAAAATAGTTTAGTTAAAATAGATAAGATAGTTTAGATTTACATAACATCTAGCTGAAATTGCTTTTAGACTTAATAATATACTTAAGAGTGGGGAAAAAAACTCCCCTTTTAAAAAAAAAAAATCTAACATCAAAGCTGAAGTTTATTTTCGGCATGGGAATTCAAATATTTGAGCATATTTTTTCCCTTGACATGTCATTTTCTCTCCCAGGGCAGATAAGAGGCCATTAAATCTAACTCAACAGACTGAGAATTCAGCAAATCAAACGGCAGATAAGGAATTGAAATATGCACTGCATATTGAATTCTCAACCTAGGCAGCTTAAGGAAAGAAATGTCTCAATGGGTTTAATGTGATTAAAATGCATGTCATCAACAAATGCTGAACACAGAGGTAAAAAGCTAAAACAAATCAACAATAAAGAGCCAAAACAAATTAAGGAGATAAAGCAAATTTTACCATTAAAGTCAGTGCTTCAAATATCTATGCTTTTCAGCTTTACAAAACTATCAACAGTAGAGTGATCTAAAAATGTTCTTCTTTAGCTCTTACTTTATTTAAAAAGTATTACTGGTTCAGTAACCATCCCTAAAACTCACTGGGTTTTCCCACTAATCCTATTAACAGCAACCCATTCACAGGTTATACCATGTCTTACCATTAAAATTTATAATAAGTTTTGTACCAGTGGCTTACACCTATAATCCTCACTACTTAGGAGGCTGAGATCTTAGGAAAATTATGAGACACTTATCTACAGTTAAACACATACACACACACACAGAAATAGAGCTGAGACACAAGTAATAGAGTGCTAACTTTGAGCAAAAGAGCACAGAGACAGCATTCAGTCCCTGAGTTCGAGCACCAATATCAGCACAAAATTTTTTAAAATAAATTAAATAAATTGAAAATTTTAAAAATCAAATGAAGGTGTAGGTTATTGGTAAGATAACAAAGTGAGAGAAATTCAAACTTTCATACCTTGTTCCTCTTAATTTTATGTTGTTTGCATGGATTTGCTTAAATTTTATGTGTCATTTTACAACCTCTTATTCAAGACACCGAAGCACAAAGATGCTAAATTAAAGTCTCTCCTATAAAACAACATATTATTTGTATATATCCTATGCATAGCTTCCCATGAACTGCACTTCAAATCATCTCTCTGTTGTCTATAGAACATGATACACTGGAATGCTAGGTAATGGTTATTGCACTTTTTTATTGTTTAGTTTTTTTGTATGATATTGAGAAGAAAGTAAGTCTAAACAAGCTCAGTCAGATGCACTTTTTCACAAGTATTTTTGGTCTTTGTTGGTTCAATCCATGGATGGTTCAATCATGGATAATGAAAGCCATGGAGCAATAAAACATGGAGGGTTGACTACATTGGGTTCTGTGATCCTGACAGCTGCCTGAAGCTCATGTGTTTTAATTGGGCTTTAGACATTCTGCTTTCAAGTCTTATGAAAATCTTTATGTTCCATAAGACATGAAACATGTCTCATTAGGTTATTTTTGTTATTACAGAAATGTAGTTGGTGAAGAGATCATATAGTAGTTGCTTGGGGCTCTGTGCTCAAAAGGGCCCCATGATTGGTTGATAGCTGTGCTGTCACTGAATAATTTCTCAATGTGGCTATCCACTTTTTATTTTGTACTGGGCCTTATTAGTCACATAGATAGTCTGGTAAATTGGAGTATGAAACTTCAGTCATAAATGCTAATCTCTAATTCTTATCCCTGGGCCTTGTGAAAATGTGACTATGAAAAACTAGCTGGTTTTGCTGAGCACATTTGACATTTATGTATGAGATGAGGATTCAAACTGTCTACCTCCGAGGACTATGCTGAGGACTATAAGAAATAAAACATAAACCAGATGTCATGGAGAAAAGAAAAATGGTTTCCATGTCATGGGCCAACTCCATTAAATCTAGATGACTTCTGATAAACTTGTGTCAGGAAAGCTGACACTAAAGTCCATCCAAGGCTACAGAGATAATATATGTCTGTTAGGCTTCAGATTCTTGAGTTGATCATTAAAGCCTTACTATGAAAGACCCAACCTTGTACACTTCCTACCCCTATATTTCATAGAGTGTAAGTATGTTTCTACTTTTCTAAGAATTTCAGGTTCTCATGAGAGTGTTAGTTTGATTATAATGAATTGTCTTTCATCTTCTATCCCAATATTTAAAATAGACCTTGTTTATTTTGGGCAAAAGGGGCTCAGACTAAGAATTAGAATACGAATACATACATACCTTACTAAGCTACTTCAAGAGAGAGCCTGACATTGAGTTTTAGCAGGGATGTTATTGGACACATCTTCCTTCTTTCTCTAAGAGCTTAACTTGAAATTATTTTCTGTCTGGGCAGTCAAGGCCACACTCTTCAGGCTGTGAAAATGTGGAGACTTGTCATGTAGTTTTTGAATACGGTATCAAGACCTGTAAGAAGCTCTTTCCTGAAGCAATTGTTGAGGCGGCTGTTTTTGGTCTTTGGTGCTCGTGGATGTTTGGTGCTGAGTGTGTACATAAGTGTCATGAATAGAGATGCTGTGAAGGCCACAGACAAGTGGGTTTATGTGAAAAGAACATGAGTAGTAGGTGATCCCCAATTTTACCTAGCTCTGTCCTCAAATCCTCAGCCTCTGGATCTAGATTACATGTCTATGAAGATTTTTCTAATTGAAAGACATATTCTCAACAATTATTAAAATTGCAGTGCATGATGATGGATAACTAGTTAGTTCATTCTGATCAGTTGACAGATGTACAAACTGAGGTCATATGAGTTTTAGTGGAAAAAAATGAAATTAAAACAGGAAGGATTGGTTATCCAAGCTCTACTGTGAAACCACCTCACTCTTAATCACCTTTAGGGACCTGTTTCTACAGATGCTAATCCCCTGCAGCCTAAATCATCATAGAATTAAAAAATTAAAGCTTTTTAAAATTATCTTTAACCAGGTGCCATTGGTTCAGGAGGCTGAGATCCAAGGATAAGAGTTCAAAGCTATCTTGGGCAGGAAAGCCCATGAGACTCTTATATCCAATTAACTACCAAAAAAAAAAGAGGCCAGAAATAGAATTGTGGCTCAAGTGGTAGAACATTAACCTTAAGCCAAGAAGCTCAGGGATAGCACCCAGGACCTGAGTTAAAGCCTCAGGACCAGCTCAAATAAATTATATATAATATAATATAATGCATATAATAAAATATATAATATAATGAAATATATAAATATATAATGAAATATATGTGAGATATATATATATATATATATATATATATATATATATATACTTTTGTGGACAATGCATCTTGATCAGAGTCACCATAGACTTTTAAAATTAGTTTATACCAGTGATACACAGAGAGGGATTTCATTGTTACATCTTTACTTGTTTACACTGTATTCCAATCTATTTCACCCTTTCTATCATACTCACTCTCCCCTCTACCTGAAAAAATTAACATCCCAGGACTGGAAAGGTGGCTCAGTGGTAGAGTGCTTGCCTCGCATGCATGAAGCCCTGAGTTCGATTCCTCAGCACCACATAAGCAGGAAAAGCTTGAAGTGGTGCTGTGGCTCAAATGGTGGAGTATTAGCCTTGAGCTGAAGAGCTGAGGGACAGCAGCCAGGCCCAGAGTTCAGGCTCCACAAACAACAAAACAATAACAGCAACAAAATTAATATTCCTTACAGGACTGATTGTTTCATTTCTTTTAGTTGCCAGTGATTTATTTTGACAGTATTCAAACTCCTTTATCTTCTCGGCCAGCACAACTCCCACCTGCTAGTCCTCACCCACCTACGGTCTATTTGCACTCTACCACTTGAGTCATAGCTCTACTTCTGGATTCTGTAGTGATTAATTTGAGCTAAGAGTCTCACAGACTTTTCTACCCAGGCTGGCTTTGAACTGCAATCCTCAGGTCTCAGGCTCCCTGAGTAGTTTGGATTACAGATGTGAGCCACCAATGCCTAGCTCACATATGACATTTACTATAGAATTTCGTTTCTTGGAGGCTGTACCAGCATTAAGAGTTATTCCAACCGCAGCTGTCCACATGTCCTCTCCTAGTCTGTGACCACCTCCCACTCCATCAACCCAGCAGTCACCACCTCCACATGGGGACCTGACATGCAAAGGAGATTACTCAGAGATACTGTTAAACCACTGAATTTCACCTTGAACATGCACCAGCCTTTGGGGCAGATTTTTCCTCTGCAGTATTATAGGCACTTCACTGAATCCTTGTAATTCTCAACAATTCATCTTCAAATTCAGCATAATGATAATAATCTTTGTCGGCCTCCTTCAAGGCACTGTGTTAATGAAAATGTAGAAAACACAAACCCGAGAACCAAATTTCTTCTATCAGTTGCATAAACAGTGTTAATATTGGCCTAAGATAATAGATATATTATCAACACAATTATTTTTTACTGTAATACAATAAAATATACAAAATATTGGAATAAAATGACATGTAGCCAGGCACTGGTGATCCACTCTTGTAATTATAGCTATGTATAATGCTGAGATCTGAGGATGTTGGTTCAAAGCAAGCCCAGGCAGGAAAGTCCATGAGACTCTTATCTGTAATAAACTATCAAACCCCAGAAGCAGATCCTGTGGCTCAAGTGGTAGAGCACTAACTTTGAGCAAAGGAAGCTCAGGGACATAGTCTAGGCCCTTGAGTTCAAGTCCCAGGACTGGCACAAAATAAAAAGTAAAAAATGATGGTTTGCCAAAACAGTGCCTTAAATCGCTTGCAAATAAACTGTAATTATTTTTAGAACTTAATGTGTTAGTCAAATTGATTCCTAAAAATGGCCAAAATAGGGAAGAATATTTGTTATTTATTCTTAAAGTATTGATGATAAGGAAAATAACTTTGAGACTAAGAGAAGTATTTGACACTACTTCCATTATCCTTGAAGGAATATAGGAAGCAGAGAGTGGTAGTTTGGTGCTTTTATTTAGTTTCCATCAGTAACAAATATATAAAAACAAGTGCCTGGTAGCAATCACACAAATAGTCAAGGGATGGGCAGCTTTGGTCACCATGAACCTGGAGCCAGAATGCCATGGTTTAATTGCTGGTTTGCCAATTATGGTAAAATATTAGGCAATATAAGCAGCTGGTCTGTGATTTGTGTTCTTCAATTATAAAATGAGAATAATCTAACTGGGTTGCTCATGTTAGTAAATGTTAGATTATTGTGTAATTCAGTAGTATTTCATATTACATGTATCGAATAGCTTCTTAGGATGCTCTTATACTAACTAGTACTTATTCATAAACTTATCTTATTTTTCTCAAGACCTGAACTTGAAATTAGAAAACTCAATCTTGTAACCTGCTGTCATATCTACAGGATGAATGATGGGTTCTAACTTGCCAATCCTCCAAAGCTTTGGCAGAGTTTGTTTTTATTCTTAATAGTTGTCAATGAAACTGCAGGTAATAAAATATAAGAGTTTGAGAATGGGTAAAATGATGGTTGATCTGATGTTTCTTATATTAGTACTCATTAAAAGACACTGAAGTCTATGCATTTGGCTAGTGATTCTGAACATGTAATTGGTCAACTCTTCAAATGGTCAAGGTATTTCAGAATATTTCCATATTTCCAAGTTTCCAGACTGATACTATGGTGTTTTTTTCATGAATGTATAGTCATACTTTTTTTCAGGAATTAAGTGACCTGTAATATTACAAAAGTTGAGTTTGCAAATGGATTTGAGGATCCAATTATAGTGTATTAAAGAGGTCATAAAGGATAGTTTCTAACTTGCAAAGCAAAGTGACCCTTGATAGTAAATTTTATTTCTGGAAAATGTATTTTATTAAAGATTATTCTTTCTTTTCCTGGTGCTAGGGGTCGAACTCAGATTCTCCCAGAGAATCTGAGCTCTGGCCACAGAGCTACATTCTCAGCATATCTTAAACAGGCATATATTGGGCTAATGTTACTTTTTTAAGTGAATTAATACATACTTTAAATCTTCAAAATCTTTTATTTGAAGGATGATCATTATTCATAGATATAAGTGGCTTAAATACTCTTTGAAGTGTTCAATACATTTTACAAATTTTTAAGTATTCTGGGACCAGTTTTCATAATTGTTGCATTAAATTG
Source organism: Dipodomys spectabilis (assembly GCF_019054845.1). NCBI lineage: Eukaryota > Metazoa > Chordata > Mammalia > Rodentia > Heteromyidae > Dipodomys > Dipodomys spectabilis. The sequence goes on along the minus strand of NW_024870813.1, from coordinate 4,791,755 downwards.
TCTTTAGATTCTGAGGAATTGGTCTAGAGTGTTTTCAGGGAGATGCAGGAATGTCTAGCAGGGTAAGGGAGATGGCTAAGCATTACCACAGCCTATCGTGTTCAATCAACTAGAATAAGGGAGCACCAAAAAGCTTGACAAGCCCTGAACCAGCCAATCTCCAGTGCAGTAAAAACATCAAGTTTAGCTGAGCATTGGTAGCTCAGGCCTGTAATCTTAGCTACTCAGGAGGCTGAGATCTGAGGATCATGGTTCTGGCCCAGACCAGAAGACTAATTTATGAGACTTTTATTTTCAATTAGCCAACAAAAATCCAGAAGTGGAGCTATGACTCAAGTGTTAAGAGTGCTATCTTTGAGCTAAAAAGTAAGAGGCAGCTTCTGCTCCCTGAGATTAAGCCCAAGAATAGGCAAACACACACACACACACACACACACACTATATATATGTATATATATACATATATATATATGTATATATATACATATATATTTTTCAATGACATTTTTAAATATCAGATTTTACTTCATGGAAGGTGCCAGTAAAACATATTTAAAACTGTAGATAGGCACACAAATGAAAAAAAAATATACCAATATGAAAGATTGTATAATCCATGTGATTATACTCAGGGATTTAAAAGTACTCTTTGTTGTTGATTTATAAAGTTGAATCATCACAGGTTTTACAATTAATATACATGCCTGCCATTTGTTTGATGGGTCTATATGATTACAACAATTAAGCTAGTTTCCCCCTTGAGTTAAAAAACAGCTGGGATAAAAGTTAGGGAGAAATATCCAAGTGAAGACAAGATTACTTAATGTTCATGACGCATTGACTAGCTCCATGATGGAACCATTGCAAATTTCCTGACACCAATAAGGAGACATTTCCTTAGGAACAGTTTGATTGCTTGAGTCCATCTCCTCATTCACATTCTTCCCTGTTGGGTGACTAATATTGACCAAGAATTGGGTGCACATCTGGTTCCATTATGAGCTTGGGGGGAGAGGGCAGGGAAGCAAGGATGCCAGATGGTTCTACGTATGGTAATGCTTTCCTTTGTCTGTCTTACCTCAGCATCCAGACCCCCTTTCCCCACCTGTAACCTGTGGTCTCTCCCCAGATACTGCCTGGGAAACTATTACTGTTCATACTACTTTTCCTGAAAACATATTCCTTTTCCAAAAACATAGATAAAAATAGCAAATAAAGTTGGACCCAAGGATGTATTTGTTCATTAAGGGATCACACCCACCCTCTTCGTTTGAATGCTGAAGCAGACACTAGACACCTGGGGAAAACAAAATACCAATGCAAACCATGAGGAAATGACAGTAATTGAAGGTGTATAGCCCAGTTTACAGGAGGCATCGCCAGCTGTACTCTCCACCAGGTGTTCTTGCAGGCACAGGATATCAGGGATTGGGGAAAACCTTTTATGGTACAAAACAGTGCTGATTCACAAATCAACCTATTGAAACACCGGGTGGGAAGAATTCCAGGTGTGCTACCGCATTACTAAAGGATGGGTAATGAAGGAGCAATTCTACTTGATTTAGAAATTTATATAACTTGCTAAGAAAACCTTCTGCCAAAGACCCTCCCTCCTCTTGAGTCTGGAAAAAATACATGTTTCGTCGGTAGACAAAGGACTTTGATTGTCCCTTGACTTAATTTCAGGGTGACTGAAAGCGCAGCTCCATAAGGCTGGATAGAGCACAAGGAGTCAGGTAGCTGCACACACATTATCTTCTGCATTCACATTACTGTGGGATGCACTTTTTCATATATTACACAATTCCCTTGGACTAGGGTAATTGACAATTCCAGTGAGCTAACTTAAAAATCTGTTTCTTCTCTTTAAACCATGATATAACATCAGAATCAAAATTCCTGGCTCTACAACTGTGGAAGTATGGAGAGAGTAGAATTGTTTATACCTTGTTGTGAGGAAGTCTCTCTCCAAAAAAAAATAAGGTTGTTTTCTTGCCTATAATTCTAAGCTTCCACCCATATTCATTGCTAGTGACATTTTGTGGTTGTTTTCCAACACATCAATGGGAACTAAAGCTTCATCTCCCATGCAAATGAACCTAGCAGCATTTCAAACTATTGATGTCCTTGCTGGTCTGTGGGAAGAATGACATGGAATAACAACCTATTTACTGCTGTGGTTTGGATGTGATTTTATTTTTCCCTACAGAAACTTACGTAGAGTGATGACTGGTCATCTCTGTAAAGCTGTTGACTGGCAGTGAGGTTTTAAGGGTCTTGGGGGCTATGACAGATCTGCCCTCATCAATGCCTTTTCTCACCTGGCTTAATTCTGAGGAATGTAGGTTCTTACTCTTATGAATCCAGTTAGTTCCTTTGTTTCCCTTTCCTCTTCTCCCAAGGAGGTCAAAAACAGCATGAGCCCTTTCCCTAAACAGAAGCCAAGCAAGCCAAACCCTTGCGTTTGGACTTGCAGAATGAAGACCTTGATTTTTTAAAGACATAATTTGGACACTATTGATTCAGGTCTGTAATAATAGTTCCTTAGGAAGCTGAGATTTGAGAACTTCAGTTTGAAGCCAGACCAAGCAAGAAAGTCCATGAGATTCTTAATCTCCAATAAACCATCAAAACTCTGAAAGTAGAACTGTGGGTTACATGGTGCAGCAGTAGTTAGGAGCACAAAAGCTCAGGGACAGTGTGCAGGCCCTGAGTTCAAGTCCCAAGACTGCCACAAAAATATATTTTACATATTATAGAAATTACACATTATCCCATCTTAAGTGTTTTGTTTTAACAATAAGAAACAGATTGAGACAATCATGCAGATATTTTCTATAAATTTTTGTTCTAGTAAAATTTGAATGTTTAAAAAATCATATATGAATTGTAAACGTTGTCTGGACATATGTGTGGAGAGAGTTCATGGTTCTATATCTCAGGACCTCAACACCTGGGCACAATTTTTTTTTTTGTCAGTTGTGGGGCTTGAACTCAGGGTCTGGGCACTGTCCCTGAGCTCTTTTGCTCAAGGCTAGTGCTCTATCACTTTGAACCATAGGCCTAATTCCGGTTTTTGAGTGATTAATTGAAGATAAGAGTCTCTTGGGGACTTTTCTGTCTAGGCAGGCTTCAAACCATAATCCTCAGATGTCAGCTTCCTGAGTAGTTAGGATTACAGGTATGCACTACCAGCGCCCAGCTTGGGTGCAGTTTTTTAGGAGGTGCATTGGAATGTCAGTAGTTGTATGGGAGTGAGTTATTGGAGGAAGCTAAGAGGGCTTCTAGGAAGTGCTGAGGTCACTAATATCACAGCCTGAGGGAAACTGAAGGGGGAAGGTCAGGACAATAAATATTGTCTACAAGAAAATATGGTCTGTGGGTCCTACAGCATTGGCATCCATGGGGAGCTTGTTAGAACAGAATTTCAGCCTCCGTCATAGATCTACTACATCAGCTTAACAATCCTTCCATGGGACTTACATAGACATTGTGAGCTCTGTTAACCTAGGTTTGTTGATGTTTTTGTGTCCAGTCTAGGCTAGGGAGGGATATAAGCTAGCTATCAACAGAGTAAGGCAGATAGGATTCTCACAGTGTTCTGGCTCAGTGTCCTGTAGGCCCGCAGTGGTTGGTCCCCTAGTTCGGCACTGAATGTCTCAATGAATTATTAAGAAGTGAGAGGAATAAAAAGGAGTCAGAGGGAGGATCACAAAATAGCAGTCATCCAATGGCAAGATCCCAGCCAACAATTAGTGCTCTAGTATGAAATTTAGGAGAGGATAACGTCTCAGATGGGTGAGGTATGGTGTGTCGCATCAAGATATCAAGTAATTAAGACATTTAGATATTGTTTAAATACCCTTAATACATAACTGGGTTTGGGGATGTACTCCTGAGGCACATCAATTAGCTTTTAGTCTTGTGCTATATTAAACCCCCCTTTACAAATAGTAAAGGGCTTGGGAAAGATGCACAATTCAGTCTATTCATTCCAATCATGACCATGACCTCTTCAACTCAATACATGGCAACATCAAGCTATAGTATATTGGAGAAAACAAGCTCCCTAAACAAAACATGTTTTAAAAGATAAATAAGATTGAAAATGGTTCAAAAGATATTTCCATGGCATTAAAGTTGGCAAGATCTCATGATAAAAATGTATCATTTTGGGGGCTGGGAATTTGGCTCAGTGCATGAGGTCCTCGGTTTGATTCCTCAGCACCACATAAGCAGAAAAAAGCCAGAAGTGGCGCTGTAGCTCAAGTGGTAGGGTGCTAGCCTTGAGCTGAATTGCTGAGGGACAGCGCCCAGGCCTAGAGTTCAGCCCCCCACAACTGACCAATTATAAAAGAAAACAAGGTTCAAAATTTTAAAAAATGTATCATTTTAATAGAATCTAAAGTAGGGTAGCAATGAAAGAGTTAATAAAATTTGAAATAGGTAAACTTGATTCCATAAAACGTTGCAATCTGAATAATTCTACTATTGAATGTGTTCTTAAGGAGTTGCCTTTTGTTTCTTTTCTTTGTCAAGTTCTTAATCATATTGACTTTTCTTGTCCATACATTCTCCTCAAACCCTATGCCACCATTGGAATATAAATATTCTTAGCTTTCTGATTAAAATGGGGCTCAGAGAGGATAAATAATATTTTCAAGGGCGTAATGTATTCAATGAAACATCACTTTCAAAAAAATCTTAAAAGTCTCTGATAGTTTCTACTGATTCTAAATGTTCTTATGCAAGTGTTTGTGGGGTATTCACTTTTTTAAGCAAGAAAAACCACATCTTCCATCTGTTATTTATTCAATTACATCTTATAAGCCCTGAGCAACTGCAAACAAAAATACAATAATGAAAACTGGTCAAAAGTAAAATGTCTGTTTCTTTGAACTCAGTGTGCACAGAACTTTAACTGTTAGAGTACCAACCAGATATCTACTCTGTTAATGAAAACTCATTTCCTGCCTGAATTATATGGTATTCTCTTCCTTGTATATCTAGTTTTTCTATAAATACCAGATGAATAAAGGTCCAGTAATTAAGTATGCAATGGCTGAATAAATGTAAGATATTTTGAATACAGATAAAGCAGAGAGCTGGAAGTGGGGAGCTTCCTTGCACACAATCATAAAAGAATTCACAATAATGACAGCTCTGCCATCTTTAATATGTAGCTTTAAGACCTTCCTGAGGATCAACCTTCCAATCAGGCTAAATAAGTACAATACGTATGGCCAAATGGAGAAGGGAAGATGTCTGAAGTCTTCCCTAGAAATAGTGAAGTTGATCCATGTTCCCATATTTCATTGGTAACTCAAGTATATAGCAAGCTTAATGGCTAGGCATGCAGAAAGAAAGAAGAAGAAATGCATTGCTGATGGATCATGAGTGTCTGAGACACCATCCATGTTCAAATGAAAGGCAATGAACCAGCACCTATGAATGGCAGGTATTGTCACTGCTCAATTCCATAAAGACATTGCCTCTACTGAGTCACCAGCCAATATAGGGGTTTTCTTGGTCAAGGATAAGGTGACTCTGGACCCCCTATCTCTACTGTTTAGACTAGGCCATATCATGTGTAGCTGAAGTTTCGGGGAATAAAATAACTAGATCTTTCTTCTCCTCCTCCCCTCCCTCTCTTTTCTCTGCTCTCTCCCTCTCACCTCTCCCTTTCCCCAACCCCTCTGTCTCCCTCTCTGTCCTTCCCTTTCTCTCACAATGTGTCAAGGTTTGAATTCAGTGTCTCCTGTTTGCTTAACTTGCTTGTTCAGCTGGTATTCTACCACTGGAGCCAATCACCTTGTCCAGCATTTTGCTGATTATTTTGGAAATGGAGTCTCTTTGGAAATGGGTGGGCTTCAGACTTCAGCATATTGAATAGCTAGGATGGTAGAGTTGAGTGTCCAGATGAAGAAACACATGTGTAAATGTGCACAGATTATTTCATCAAAGATCTCAGATTTTAAGTGTATTAGTGTTGAATAGGGTTCAGCAGAAAATCGGGTCTAGGGAGGCTTAAGCTTGCAAGTTGTTCTGTCGTATATGCTAAATCATCTTTTCATTCTAATGCTGAGATGGTCTCACCTAAGGACTTTAAGAGATTGTGGCTCACTGAGTCTGACTGATATATTCACAATCGTCTACAAAGACAAATCTCAAGTTTTTTGGATTCCCTTTTCTTTTGTTATTTCCTCACTCTCTTAGTTTAGTTGAAATGTGCTACCAATGTCTCATCTCTGGAGTTTTGTTTGTACTGTGTGAATTCAAGATCCTGTTACTGTGACAGAAAACACACACACACACACACACACACACACACACACACACACACACACACACACAAACCTGTCATCTAAGCAATAAGGGGAGTTACCAAAGAACATCCCAGAAAATTATTACAGTGAAGGATTCATCGAAGTATATTATCCCATGAGCTTAGATCAAAGCTGTACATCAGTGGTCCCATTAAAGAGGTAACTCTAGCTCAGTTATGTACAAAAAAAAATCTGATTCTTGACAAATACCTATTTTCAGAGCCTAAGATCATTATATTAATATAGTGAAAATATAGCAATTACATTTAAATACAGGAGTCATCATTATTTATGAAGAAAAATATGCTATTATAGGAATACTTTATTAGGGATCAGAACTGAATTAAAGAAACTATTTATACCACTTCTTGTGTGACTTTGAGTAAATTAATTAAATAGCTGGGCTCATATTTTTCTGTAAAAGTGTTAGAAATAATATCTACCTCCAAGACTTTTGAAATGCATTGTATTTGTGAATAGACATGTGGAATTAAAACCATTTTGTATAACAATTTAGAGATATTTTAAAAAATGAAATAAAAATAATAAAGATGAAATTTGATTTCATAGAGAATATGTTCATCATATTTGTAGAACTTTTTACATGTGGTCTAGACAAAATGTAGTCAAAAATGCTAATAAATTTAAAAATTCAAAAATAAATATATTAAATTCACACACACACACACACACACACACACACACACACACACACAGAGCTCAGTTAATGGGAGGAGCTCTTAGTTTCTCATGATCAATTTTTGTGTTTAAACAAGTGTGTTTCTTGTCCTTACTTTAGTGAAAATCTGCCTTCCTCAAAAAGCAAATGCTGCCCAGAAAGCCAGGTAAAGCTTATAGTAATTCTCCCAACCTATAAGAGGCAAATCATTTGCTTCATGGGAGTGAAAAAGTGAAAATTTGACATTTGTTGAAAGATGGCAGGTTTATAGAGGAAGTTATGCGATATTATGGGGAAAAAAATGAATCGAACATCCACAGAACAGCACCTGAACATCCACAGATTTTCTCCAATCGTCATCTCTTTGTAATCATATACCTGTTGCATAAAATATTTAGCATAATAGCCAATCATAATATCTCTTATTATTGATTGCAAATTTGAAAATCTAGGTAGGATATATTTACAAAATATAGATCTCCATTTTTTCTTGCTTATTTGTGCAAAATAAAGACTGACAGACATTGCATATTACATAAATTATATATTAAACATTACAGATTTAATTCATATATTTATTTATGTTTAATATATTGGTATATAGGACATGTCCTGAGTTCTTTCTAGTACTGCTGATGCTGGCATGGAAAATTTTAAACGTTTTGTTTCCATACCACTGTAGATCTTTCAAATGCTATTCTCTAAGACCATAGAAAAACCTGACTTCTTTTGAGTAGATTATTTTCATCTTGGTACTGTTTTCTGTTTTATGTCAAGCTGAGTAAAACTTTGATTTATGCTCAGGTTGGTTTTGGAAGCTTTAAACTATCATAGTGGTTGTGGGCGAAAAAAAATGATCCTTACAAAACGAATTTTCCAAAGGTTTCTTACTAGAAACCCAAAGTGATGTATTGCTAGAATAATGACTATAATACATACTGAGATTACAGAGAATATATAAAATCCATGCAAGATGATTTTGGATTTGTAAAAAGAGAGCCTGTATTTTATTAACTTTTGGTATAAAAGATGACAGTGTATAAAATAACTTCCTGACACAAATTTATCATAGTGTGTGGTTTAGTAAATTTTGGTATTTTTACTATAAACAATGTAAATGATATAGTAATAAGTTCTTTGAGTTCTCCAATTCAGAAAAGGTATTTTTTTTATAATTAGAGAAGCAAAGATATAAAAATTCCTTAAAAAGCAAGTGTATCATTAAAACATTAAAATGGTAATAAAATGCACCTAATACAACATGTGAACATCTCTGTTACTAATGGTAAATTTAAAATACTTTATGTAGATGTTAATTAACCACAACAATGGGTGACATAAGTGTTATGTTAATCATTTTATTTCATATTATAATGAGATATAGAGTACTTAATTTCATTTTAGTAGAGAAGAATGAAAGAGGGAGGTAATATAGCAGGTTATGTATCATGTACAATGTTAGAGCTGAATGAAATTCCATGAAATTTAGCTCCACAACTGAAGTTCTGGATCTTATTGCCATCCTGTCGTGCTTTGCAACTATGATAAGCAGGGTTACACATAAATTTTATATTGTTATCTTTTCTTTACATAAGGGAGATATAAGCTGGTGTTGGTGGCTTACACCTTTAATCCTAGCCACTCAGGAGGCTGAGATCTGATGATCAAGGTTCAAAGCTAGTCCATCCAGGAAAGCCTATGACATTCTCCAAATAAGCACCACCAAAGCTAGAAGTAGACCTGTGGTTTAAATGGTAGACTACTAGCCTTGAGCAAAAATACTCAGAACAGTACCCAGGCTGTCAAGCCCTATTAAGATTTGAGGACTAGTGAAAAGAAAGTTTGTAAGATTATTATATAAGGCATATACACATACAAAGGTTTGAGGCATACATATACATGAAGACACAATCAAACTGACTAGAATGATATACATAAGTAGTGAGATTCCATGTGTTACCCTTTGAACGATTAACGGGCAGTTCAACAAAATGAATACCTAGAAGATGGGACAAGTCTTGACTGAAGAAGTTGGAGACCAAACAGAGATGGGAAAATGGAAGAGGGAGACATGGCAGGTGTCTAGACAGTTATACTACTCAGTGTACACATGTGAACATTGAACTAGGAAACTTGAGGGGACAGATAGGTAGAGATGGGATAGATGAAGGGGGAGAGAATGATGGAATGGTTGACTCTAATTGGATATATAAAATAATGCTTTAAACTGAACCTCCTTTGTACAACTAGGAGGAAATAAAACAATTATGAAAGTAAAGCTTGTTGGGTGCTGGTGACTCACACTTGTAATCTTAACCACTTAGAGAGCTGATGTCTGAGGATCTTGGTTCAAAGCCAGCCTGGGCAAGAAAGTATGTGAGACTCCTCTCCCCAATTAACCACCAAAAAAATCCAGAAGTGGAGCTGTGGCTTAAGTGGTAGAGCACTAGCCTTGACCACAATAGCTCAAGGAGAATGCACAGCCCTTGTGTTCAAGCCCTAGGACTGGCACATACACGCACAATGTAGCACAGCAATCTGAAGAGCAATTGCTACATAAAGAGTAGCTCTGTTTTCTTAAATCATGGGATAATGGGTTTGAACTTATGAGTATATGATCAAGATGTTCATTTTCAACAACAGTATCATGCATTTTACCCATATTTTCTTGGGTATAAGGTCTATACTAGGAATATACAATTATTAATGACAATAATAGCAACCTGGTACAGTATGTCTTATCTGTTCAGTCTTGAGTTTAGTGGTGTTAACTTCTACTCTAAAGTTGTCCATATAATGAAGGTTAGAATGCATATGTTTGTTATTGTTTTTAAATGACAGCTCTAACCCAACCCATATGATTATGCATAAGTGATCAAAATACTACATCTCTTGTAGTCTCATAGACTTTATTCATTTCTCCCTGGTATTTTAATAAATTTCTCTCTGGATTTTCCCTTTAGTCACTTGAAATCTGAGGGTGAAGTCTTTGGCTTCTAGCTTATTTCCACAGTGAGAACATTCGCTCTAGCATGGGAAGCTTTAAATATCCACAGCTAAATTAGGACTACATCATTTCGAAGTGATGGCAAAAGTTCTCTACAAATGCTGCCTTCCATTCTTAGTTCAATTTGGTAGTCTTGTCAGTAAATTCATCTGATTGTCCCAATCTTACCTGTCTTAGAGAGACCTACCTATTCATGATGCTCTTGTTGGCCTGATAGAGGAGTATTTAATCATGAGGCCATAATAAAGATATCCTTTAGCTACTATACACTGTATTGTCCCTTTTGCTAAATAAAGTAAAGCATTGGTCAGAATCTGACTTGCAGTTTCTTTGCTACTTAATCTCCTATCTCTGTCAGATAACATACAAGATCCTTGAGGACAGAGAGGACTCTTGTCATATGAAACAGAGTTAAATAATGTACGTTTTGGAGAAAAAGTGAAGTATGTGTGTGTGTGTGTGTGTGTGTGTGTGTGTGTGTGTGTGTGTGTGTGTATGTATGTGCACATGCGAGCGTGCACACATGTGTGCTACTACTGTAGCTTGAACTTGGGCTCTCACCTTCTTCCTTAGCTTATTTTGCTCAAGTATGATACTCTACCATTTGAACCACATCTCCACTTCTGGCTTTATAGTTAGTTGGAACTAAGAATCTCATGAATTTGTCTACCTGGGCTGAGTTCCAACCATAATCCTCAAGCGTTAGCTTCCTGAGTAGCTAAGATTATCAACTTAATCCACTGGCATCTGGCTGAATTCTTAATACTCTTTCAGCTTGAATGTTAGCTTGCTAGTTATTTGACTTTGGGCAAGTCATTTATCTCCATTAGAGCCAGCTGGTGAAAGGAAACATTTCCTCTATAAAGGTCTCAACTGTCTAAAGCTGCTAATGAGAAAATGGAGTCAAAATGTCTGTTAGTTTTAGTATTTTCTAGTATAGAAAAATCTAAGCAGTTAATGAAGTAACATGAGTTACTCAGTAGAACTGAATTCATAGTTACATCTCAATATCTGTAGTATTCCAGAGTTCCTGGACTAGATTGTGTTAATCAAGGTTCCCCAGAAAGCTTCACATGAGAAGTACAATGATAAGCCCCCAAAGTATCTTAAAGAATCACAGAAAGGGCTGGGAAGGTGGCTCAGTGGTAGAGTGCTTGCCTTGCTGCCTTGCATGCAAGAGGCTCTGGGTTTGATTCCGTAGCACCACATAAGCAAAAAAAGCTGGAAGTGGCACTGTGACTCAAGTGGTAGAGTGCTAGACTTGAGCTGAAGAGCTGAGGAACAGCGCCCAGGCACAGAGTTCAGGCCCCACGACTAACCAAAAAAAAAAAAAAGAACCACAAAAAGCCAGTAGATGCTGTCATTAAACCTACTGCTTAAAACCCGATGGTTTGCACTGGGTAAAACTGGGGTTAAAAAAGAAGTGAGCCAGGTACTTCATTGAAAGATTTGTGATTGGCATGTGTATTATGGAAAGTCATAATGAGCAGAAAACAGAAGGGTTCTACAGGCCTTCAAAGATCTGTAGTTCTTGAGTACCTTAGCATCTAGCCAGTGGCTGCTAGTTATTTCTCAAGGATGGAGAAGAATTTTGTTCTCTTCATTCTGCTCATTCTCATTTTGCTGAGGAAAGGTCTTGAAGGAAAACAAAAATTTCAACTCTAGGTAAAATGCATTCATCAATCGTTGGTGGAGAATGGAGTTTTCTCCTGTACAAAATTGCAGTGAATAGAAGTAAGTAAAAGATGCTAGTGGTATGTTTTCAACTATTAAAAAGAGTTTAAGCCTGGCATTGGTGGCTCATGCCTGAAATACTAGCTACTTAAGAGGCGGAGATCTGAAGATCATGGTTCAAAGCCAGCCTAGGCAGAAAAGTCACCTTGAGACTCTCATCTCCAACTAACCACTCAAAAACTTGAAGTGGAATTGTGGCTTAAGTGTTAGAGCACTAGCTTTGACCACAAAGAGGCTCAGGAACAACACCCAGGCCCTGAGTTCAAGCCCCACAACCAGAAAAAAAAAGGTCAATTTGCACATTGGTCCCCTCTCTCCATGTACAACTGGAGCTCAGAAGATAATCAGGAAACAAGGCTGATTTACTACAGTGCAAATACAACAGTGTATCTTGGCCTTCAAGTATTGACTTTGTATTGGATCCAGCATGACCTCGTTCCCCGCACCCACCCAAAAGACAGTGCTTTCAACTGTTTTGGCTTTGTTTCTGAGCACAAACTTTTTCCTTTTTTCTTTTATCATGTGTGCTTTAGTATTTGTTGTTTCATTTTAGAGGCTTGCATTTGTTTACATTTTCATTTGAGACAGAGTTCTTTCAACTCTCAAGTCCCATTCAACCTCTCAATGCATGGACTACAGGCATATACCATGACGTTCAGCTCATATGTGTTTTAACAAGAGCATTCACTAAGACCATTATGATGAAATATTAATTTAAAGAAGTGGAAAAGATCTTTTCCAATTCCTAAGCAAACTTTATGGAATAACTGGAAGCAAATGCATACATTGATATTGGTTTCCCTGAGAGGGAAAGTGAGCACGCCCTATAGATTTTTTTGTTGTTGTTTTAGGAAGGTTTTATCTGTGTCCAGGAGGGTAGTATGAGAGAAAGAGGAGAGAAATTACAATAAACAACTATTTCTAAAGCATGTATTGGGACAGATGTTGTTTCCAAGGAAATTAGAACTTTTCTGCAGCTCTTGAAGGCCTGTGGATATTTCTAGCCTTTAAAGAGAATGAAGAGTTGGGCATAGGTGACTCATGCTTATTATCCTAGCTACTCAGAAGGCTGAGATGTGAGAATTGTGGTTTAAAGCCACCCTGGGCAGGACAATCCATGAGTTAATTATCTCCATTTACGAGCAAAAATCCAGAAATGGAGCTGTGGCTCAAGTGTTATGTAGTACCAAGGTCCTGAGTTCAAGTCCCAGGACCAGCACAAAGAGAGATAGAGGTAGGCAGACAGACAGAGGGAAGGTTAGAATTACAAATGTGAAAAAGGGAAGTATGAAGAATTTATATATAAGGAAAAGTTGAGTGATATGATAGATGGTTGTCTGAAATTCGAAGAAGAGAATTCAACGCCTCCCTCTTTGAATGTGACATTTGTTGTCTGTGGTTAAGGGACATCGTAGGCTTGGCTGACTGATGGCTGAGAGGCTAAAGTAGACACTAAAGCAAGGATATTGGCTGATGTGACTGGAAAAGTTACTGTGATTCTTACATCAGAAAGCTCCTGAAACTCCAGGTAGCGTCAGCCTACGGATTTTTTTTTTTAAACTCCCAGAGTTCAAGTCCCATGACCGACCAAAAACAAAAAAAAAAAAACAAAAATAAAACACATTGTTTAAATTGTTTTTATTTTTATTCTAAAAGCCTGTTCACTAGGCAGGCTGACAGGCTTAGGGAGTTTTAGGAATAAAGTCTTTGGGAAATGAGAATCTGATTGCACCAAAGCACCCCACACTATTGTGGAACAGTTGTTACCATATACCCAATACCACCTATTTTCAAGATGATAAAGAAGTTCCTACAGAAGATTGAGTCAGCTTGCAAGTCTCTAGGCAGTAATGTACCCAGTTCGTGTTCTCTACCTTCCTCTGCTTGCTCAGCCTCTCTTCTTCCCCTTTAAACCCTTATATTCCCAGGATGATTGTGAATAACAGTTACTGAGTGAGGGAGATGGTGAGTGGGAAGAGAATGTGTCAGGGAGGTAAAGATCAGCTGGATTTATGAGGCTGCTTTTCCATGAGGTCAATAAATCATTGTGTGTGTGTGTGTGTGTGTGTGTGTGTGTGTGTGTGTGTGTGTGTGTGTGTTGGGGCTTGAATTATTGCCTCAAGCTCTTGTTTAGAATTTTTGTTTAAGGCTAGTACTCTACCAGTTGAGCCACACTTTTACTTCTAGCTTTTTGATGAATAATTAGAAGAAGCTGGCAAACTTTGCTGCCCTGGCTGGTTGGCTCTAAACCAGGAACCTCAGATCACAGCCTCTTGAGTAGGTAGGATAAAAGGCATGATTGATAAATCTTGATAGTGAATTGGGTGTGGGTGTTTAGCAAGGGAAAGAACAGAACAAGGTGTAGGTATCTAGATTATGGCACTGGTGGTGGTGGATTCCTTGCAGTAATCTCAGGAGGAATATGTGCAATAAAACAAATAATGCTTGATTCACAGTGAACTTGAAGTACTGGAGGAAGATATCCCACAGACTGTGCAATTGGCCTTACTGATATCCATTGAAGAGCTGGTGGTGATTACTGAAAGCATGAGAATATCTGTGATCATCCTAACAGTAAATGCTGAACAAAGGAAAGGCTCTGTTGAACTATAGGGAAATCCCTCATTGAAGATAGATCCAGAAGTATAAGATGAAAAGGATACTAAAAGGCAAATTAAAAAGGAACAAGTGACAGTCATGTCCAGCCTGCAACAAGTTTACAGTATGATGATTGCTTAGTTATCAAAGAAAAGAAAAGATGTTAAAGATGATTCAGGTGATTTCCACGTGGAGGTAATGGAAAGACACTGGAGCAATCTCAGCCCCCAGTGCTAGGCTTAGACCAAGGGGTGGCAAAGAGTGACATTGGGGAAAATGTTAGCATTTGTGCACCTGTGTATCAAGCTTGCAAAGATGGTAGAGGTCTGTAATTGATATATGAAAACATCGGTGTCTATAAAATAGCTATATAAATCTAGAAATGCTATGCATATAGATCTGGGCTTCTGGGGGGATTAGAAGTGGTGGTTTAATTTTTTTAATCTACTTTCAAATTTTACACATGCATTGTACTTTTGCTTTTAATCTCTCTTCACATGGGCGCTCACCTTAAACCTTTGCAATGGGCTTCATAATGTGTGTACCTAGATGATAAGGACAGATGTGTATCTGGGTCTTCACATGAATCTCCAAGAACTGTATTGGGTTCCTACCATGGTCTGGGTCTGTCTGATGGGAAATTAGATTCATTACTGAGAGAGACAGGTAAAAGACATACTCCACTGTATATATTTTGACATTCTATTCAAAATTAAAGATCTTATTTTGGAAACTCCCTTTGTACTGTAATAGCTTCCAGGCATCCAATTATTTCTCTTTCGGGTTGATAAATCTAGATGTTCTCCTGGGAGAATGTGGATATAAGTGTCTACAGCAGAGCAATAAAACCAGGACTAATGGAATGCAGTTTTTTGGATGAAGGCTTGGATTTTCAATATGGAGTAGGACTTATAGGAAGAGGAAAAGATAAGCCACACATGGGAGAAAAATAAAGACGTATTTCAAGGTTGAATATACAACAGTGAATATTTCTTCCAAATCTTTTGACCCTTCAAGTGTTTCCTAATGCACACAATTTCTAGAATTCTGGCAGAAAAGATGAAGCCTGCTGGGGAACCGAAGGGAAACTGGAGAACACAGTGTCATGGAGTCCAGAGAAGTCTATTTTAACATGAATGGATAGATGGATACATGGAAGGGTGGACAGATGCAACAATTATCTATACTCTATGGTGATAAGAAAAAGGGAAAAAACAGGCCAGCGATGCTTACTTTAACAAAAATATTGCCTCTGCTAGCTCTGATCAGCATTATCGCTGACTATATGCGTCATTATGATGCGATACTATTCCATTTTGGAATCATGATAAAAATCTGAACATCTATGAGCACAACAAGTTGTGCTCATATAAAAATTAGTGAAAAGTACCAAGAGATAAGATAGTGGTGGGTGGATTTTAGGCACATATGTCTGGGAAAACAAAAAGGAAGATTTGGAATTCAAAATGGATACACATCATCATCATCATTATCATCATAATCATCATCATCATAGGAAAACTAGAGGCAATAGTTAGCTATGCACTCAAGAAGGTGGACAGAAATGTAATTCGCACCTGAGTCTTTTCTTAGTAATGGATACCAGCAAAATCATTAGCAGAGAGACCAGGTAGCAACTGGAGACTAGAAGAGAAGAAATGAATGAAGGAATTGCCATCTCAGAGTTTCAGAGTGCAAACCAAACATGAGGGGAAATTAGACAGAAGTTCAATGGATATCTATTTACAGATAAGAAAAAATAATAACAAATCAAGCCAGACAAAAGATTAAAGGGAGCCAGGTGCTGATATTTTATGCCTGTAAGCCTAGCTGTTCAGGAGGCTGAGCTCTAAGGATCGAGTTTCAAAGACAGCCTGAGCAGAAAAATCAGTGAAACTCTCATCTTTAATTAACCAAGTATCTCACCTCCTAAAATGTTGGAAGTGGCACTGTGGCTCAAGTGGTAGAGCACTGGTCTTGAGCAAAAAAGCTCAGGGACAGTGTCCAGGCCCTGAATTCAAGCCGCAGGACTGGCATAAAAAATGGTATTAACAATCCTTTTCTTTTAAATACGGAGCTAAGATCGAATCTAATAGCTATAGTTACAGATGTGAAAATAAACCATGATAATGTTTAATTAATAATCAAACTCAAATGACCTGAGGCAGAAAGAATAAAATATAAACAAATGAATCTTTATCTTTAATAGAGAAATATCACATTACTTTAATCAGTAAAGGGAAATGTTATCTAGTCTATGGAAGCATAAAGTTAAGCAGTAGAAAAAAAAGAGGAACAGATAAAAAATAAACCTAAATCAGATTTTGAGTGTATTTAAAAATGCATATGCATTTTATTGTACATAGCTTTATGTGAAAAGGTGTTAAGTAAATATTGGATCATAATTAATTGTGCTCATGTTGTGTAGCTAATAATTTACCGGTGTGGGAAATTTACTTTGAAATTCACTTTAATGAAGAAAGTGAGTGGATAAAGGCATAAAAATGAGTAAATTATAAGCATGTTCAAGTAAATAAATAAGTCAAACTGAGCTACATCCACTCGAGTGAAGGATGTTCTCTGTGAGAAATCCCCATGGAGTCGTAAGTAGTTCCTCATTCCATGGGTGTTCTTAATGACATGATGTGGGAATGTTATTTCTGTTTTCATTTTCTTGTATTTCTTCCCACATTAACAAAACTGTTGAAATAGGTCCAGGTTCTCAAACCTACTTTACAATTGGCTATCGGTTTTCTTTATATGTATGCACATGGTCATGTTCATCCATTGCCTACAACTTGTCCCAATATAGCCATGTCAGGAAGATCTTTTACCTGACAATGACCAATTATTGTTGCTGGCATTGACAACAGACTGTCTTTAACAGCTGTTTGAAAACCACTGTTCTCTAATGACCATTCTTGACTGGTTGAAGTCTATACTGATAAATGAGAAATTATATGCTGATTCACTATACTTCATTCAACTTGTAAGAAGAATTGGCACAAATGCTATCCAGTGGTGGTTCAATTTAATATATAATTTCTACGTACATTCTTTACTCACAGTATTAAAAGAAAATACATGTGATGCTGGGTGTCTTTACTATTATCTTTTTTAGTTTTATTACTGGGATTGATGTCAAAACATCTTTGGCCAGATTTCACCAGATTTCTAGCACACTTACAGAGTTTTTCTTTTCTTTTTTCTTTTTTTTCCAGTTGTGGGGCTTGAACTCAGGGCCTGAGCACTGTCCTTGAGCACTGTCCCTGAGCTCTTTTTTGCTCAAGGGTAACACTCTACCACTTTGAGCCACAGCACCACATCCAGTTTTCTGGAGATTAATTGTAGATAAGAGGCCCACAGACTTTCCTTTCTGGGCTTACTTTGAATTCTCAGATCTCAGCTTTTTGAGTATCTAGGATTACTGGTTTGAGCCACAAGTGCCCAGCTAGATACAGGGTTTTGTATTCAGTACCATTTCCAATTTTGAAACATAAGAACAGAGATAGCATGAATACAGCTAAAGAAATGTATTTCAGGGTACATCTTACCTGCAATTAAATAAATAAAATAAAGAATTTCATATTATCCTATGAAACATATATATGACATTCTATTAAGATATATTGCACATATATATATATATGTATATATATATATATATATATATATAATTGCAGTTTTCTTTCCATATTTCAAGCAATTGTATTTTGGGATTTTTGTTGCTTGTTTGTCTTTTGATGGTACTAGGGCTTGAAATCAGGATTTGGACATCATACCTTAGCTTTTTTTCTGCTCTAGATTGCCACTTGAATCATACCTCCATTTCTAGTTTTTTAGAGGTTAATTGGAGATAAGAGTCTCTCAGATTTGTTTGCCCAGGCTTGAAGTCATACCACAGTCTTCAGATCTCAGCCTACTAAGCAGCTAGGATTACAGGCATGAGCCACTGGCACTTGGCTGAATGGTTTTAATATATCTTTCTTGTCTTCTTATTTGAATATATTTTGTTATGCGTTAGAAAGCAGAATTTATAAATTGGTATCTTATTTTCTTTAGTTATTGTATCATTGTTATTTGAATTTATTCATGGATGTCATAGCTAGCCTAATATCTAACTATGAATACATATCAAGTTTCTAAAAGGTTATCACAACCAATCTAAAATGAGCAATCTTAGGCATGAACCTTGTTCCATAGTGACAATATTCTTTGGTTAGATTTTTCTCTTTAAAAATGAAAGTACTTAATAAAATGACATGGCTATTTTCAGTCTTTGAAAGTATTATTGTAAAGTTGTTTTCTGGAAGTTTTGTCATTGTACCTCTGCTGGCAGTCTATTAAAATTCTAAAATTGCTATATTATCCGCATTGGACATTTGAGCATATTTGTTGGGTCTATGGGGTATTCATTTCCTCCTCGTCTTAAATTCTCCAGCTGTCTTTCTCACTGCTAGAGTAAGGAAGCAATTTTTAAAAGTTAGAAGCAGTGGCTGATCTCAGTGTATATATAGTTCTTTTGCAGGCATTTTGTTATTAACCAAGGATTAAGTATCAAGTTCCCAGCCTGCTCGCCACTCTTTGGAATTTGCCCTTTAATGTGCTGTCTCTTCTGGCCTGCTGGGTTTGCAATGAGATTTGTGGTAATTATTTTGTGCCTGCAATTTTGCTATTATGTTCTGTATCGCCAGCTTGCTTAACATTCTTACTAGAGACCAAGGAATATAGTAAATATCACATCATACCACAGGGAACGCCACTAATTTCAGGGAAAATATAATACACGGACTGCTAGAGAACAAGACTCGGCTGATAGTGCATGTGGAGATTCTTGTTCTATGTGGAATAGATTTATTGAATTATGACTTTTCTACCACCAAACTCCCAAACTCTGGAGATGAGTCAGGCTCACAGAGACAAAGGATGATAATTTTCCCTATTTTAAGCTAGATTTAGTTTACAAATTTATAAGTAAATGCACTGGGTCATATGCAAATATATACAAATGCATATGGTAGAATTAAGGGAGAACTCAAATAATGTAATTCCCTAGAAGGACAAAGTTCAAGAAAATAAACACCAGGAAACAAGTACTTAAAAGCAATCTAGTGGTGTCAAAGGGAAAATGGTAGATAAATGAAGAGAAGAAAATACAGTCAAGAATCCAGTTTGTATCCTCCAAAATTAGTGAGTGGAAGGGGAAAGATAGTGAGAATGTTGATAGGGATGACATTTTTAAGGGTGTATTATATTCATAACATGTGTTCTCAAATAGTTACTTTTTTGTAAAACTACTTAAAGATTTTTTTTAATTGTGAAAATACTGTACAGAGCAAGGTAATGAATACATTTCTTATCATTGTTGCCTCCTCCTTTGTTTTCCCTTCCCATCCCTTTCCATCCCCCCCCCAAACTCCCCCGCCAAAGTTCGTTTTTCCATATAACATCTTGTACATCTCATTGGTGCAATGAGTCCACCTGTATCCCTATTTAAACAATTTGTTCTTTTCCTTCCCCTCCACAAATTATACCAACATCAAATACAGTGAAAACAGGGGTTATATTGTGGGGGAGGGACATACAAAGCAACAAAAAAAAATCATCTTATAAATATGTTAGAAACAATAACAAGGGAAAAAAAACATTTGAACCCTTATCTTGGGGTTCATTTTGCCTAACATCAATTATCTGACCATTTCTGCTTGTCTCAGACATATACTAGTTATTGCAATTAAGGGAAAGCTTGGGACCTTTGGGCCTGACTTACTTAAAGATTTTTTTTAATGGGGAAAAAAGGAAAAGAAAACAAGTAAAACTCAGTGCTTGATCTAGGCTGTTTTGCTTCCTAGATTAGAAGGATGTTTTCAGAATTATTAAAGCCTTCATGTATGATAAACAAAATAAATTTTTTTATTTCCTCCTACAATGTTTCTGAGAATTAAATGAGATCATAGATGAAGACTCAAGTACTGCTACTGAGAGACAAGATGTCCTCAAGAACTATGTTACTTATCTGTTTCCCTGTCCTCTTTATAAGCAAAGGAAAAGGCCAATTCCCATGGGGGAGTAGGTTGGGTGAGCAGGTTGTAGGTAGCAGTGTTGGCACATTCTTTAGTAAGAGTCATTATCTTGTCAGTCAACATAGCCTGGTGTTTTCCTTTGAAAGAGGTGGTTTGAATGCCACCAATTTTGACCACGATTCCACCATGCTTCATAATAAGACAATGTTGTTTTCAGTTAACCAGAAAGGATCATACAGCTGAATGAAGCCTGAGGCCCTAACTAGGAAGTAAGAAAGTGGTAGCCAAACAAATTGGCATATTGTTAACCTTTTGAGCTCAAGTCAAAAACCGGTACTTGAAAAAAGGGGTCTACTGATATGTTATTTTATTTGCATGTTTAGATTGTTCTCTGGAAATATTGCACACATTAATATCAGCCTGTCATGATTCTGAAAAGTAAAGCCAAGTGAAAGAATTGGTACAAATGTGCCTCCAGAGGAATAATTCTACTTCACCAGGAGGGCAAGAATATAGCATAGTATGAAGGATAGAGCCTCATTCTTAGGAAGCACAAGAATGTACATTCACTTAATGAGCTATACATTTAAAAAGGTGCTGGCCCCCCGTGGCTCACACCTAGCTTCTCAGGAGGGTCAGATTTCAGGATTGCACTTCAAAGATAGACCTGAAAGAAAAGTCCTTGAGATTCTTATGGCCAATTAATCAGCAAAAAGACAGAAGTAGAGGTATGGCACAAGTGGTAAGTGAAAAAGCTAAGCAAAAGCATGAAGCCCAAATTTAAGCTCCAGTATTAGCAAAAAAATAAGAAAAAAAATTAATAGTGCATTTTCCTTTATTGTTCAAACTATTTTACACTAAGTGTATCATTGTTTCTTTATATGCCCTAGAGAGCATTTCTTCATATACTTACAAAGACATTGCCTCAAAACAGGGCATCCTGAATACCAAGTAAACTTTCCTTTACAGGTAGCAACTAGTAGAGAGGCATGGCACAACAACTTCTAATTGTAGTTCAGTGAGGAATTCCAGTCTCCACATTTCCTGCAGAGTCTGCCTGAGCACTTTCTTTTTAATTATGACCACCTGCAGCTTCATCTTTGCAAGTCTTTGTTTAATGTTCAAGTCTAAATTTAAAGGGAAGCAAAAGTCGATGCTGGATAAAGTTGTTTCTGTGAAAAAAAAATAATTCTAGGGTAAGGTTATTTCTAGATAATACATTTATTCTGCACAGAACTTTTTAGGAATGATTTTTTTGGTAAGAAGATTGATTCATATGCAATGGTAGATAAACAGTATTAGACGCAAATTAGAGGCAGAAGAGTTTCTAAGACCTACAAGTGGTCTACTGGAGAGGGAAGGATATTACTAACTTTCTTGATTAATTTTTTTCTTTTAGCTAATAGCTTTTATTTATTTTATTTATTTTTGGGGCAGGTCTGAAGTATGAAATTGGGAGTTGGAGACTAGGCAAAGTTAAGGAAACCTTACCTAAAAAAAAAGGGAGGGGGGCTGGGAAGGTGGCTCAATGGTAGAGTGCTTGCCTTGCATGCATGAGGCCCTGGGTTCAATTCCTCAGCACCATATAAGCAGAAAAAAAAAGCCGGAAGTGGTGCTATGGCTCAAGTGGTAGAGCGCTAGTCTTGAGCTGAAGAGCTGAGGGACAGCGTCAAGGGCCAGAGTTCAGGCCTCACGACCGGACCCCCCAAAAAAACCCAAAACCAAAAAAAAGCCAGAGCAATCAAACAAAAGGTCTGAAAACATAATTCAAATGGTAGTGTGATTGCTTTGCAAATGGGTAGCTCTGAGTTCAATCTCTGGTATAGGAGATTTTATATACATATATATATATATACATATACATATAAAAGCACATATATATAGTATATATAACATATATTATTATATGTTAGGAATATATTCTGTAGCTTTGTAGAGTATTAGCAAAAAAGATACTGTATAAAGCTACAGAATCAACACAGTAAGGTAGTGGAAAAAGAATAGATCAATGAAGCAAAAGTTAAAGCCAAGAGTAGACCCACAAAAATACAGTTAGCTAAATCTTTAAGAAGTAACTACAATTCAAAAAAGAACTGCCTGTCTTTCCCACTAATAGTAATAAAACCATGGCATATCTATGGGTAGATTTCCTATTTTTTTATTCTTCTCTTTTTTTAACTATGAAGCTAATATAAATGACACGCATTGTTATTTCAGTTTCCAATGATTCTGTGCTGATGTATGAGAAAGAAATTCTTCTTCTTCTT
This sequence comes from Dipodomys spectabilis, assembly GCF_019054845.1. Lineage (NCBI taxonomy): Eukaryota > Metazoa > Chordata > Mammalia > Rodentia > Heteromyidae > Dipodomys > Dipodomys spectabilis. Next base: position 4,769,121 of record NW_024870813.1, on the reverse strand, counting down.
CTTCTTGTAGATTAGTTTTGTCTCTTAGAGCTTTGCTTGACATGCTTATTAGTTTCAGAAATTTGTTGTTGTGTTGGTTCTTTGAGACTTCTACCAAGACAAAGATGTTAGCTACTAAGAGTTATGTTTTTTCCTTCCAGCTGTGTTCACCTTTCCTGTTCCTTTTTATTTGATGGTACTGGGAGTTGAACTCAGAATCTCAAGCTCAGTATGCAGATGATCTACCAACTGGGCCATACCCCCAGCCATTTTATGTCCTATTGGTGTACAATCAACGCACAATGCCTCAGCTAGCACTTGTAGTATATTGTGAACAGACTGGAGAAAGTAGACAGTTCTCGCCTCCTGTCCCTTGTTACTTCAAATCTTAAGAAAAGATTGAGGGGATTTTTTAACCACCAAATACTACGTAGCTGTAGATTTCTTGCTAATATTGTTTCTGAGTGTAAGACTTCTCTCTTTGTTTAGTTTTCCAGCTCGTTTGACTATGAATGTCCATTGGATTTTGTCTAATTCTTGAGCAAGAGCTATATCTTGGACATGACCATGAGAGATTTTTTTTTAAAGTATGTCATGTAGTAGGTTGTATTAGTGGATTCTCAAATTTTCAGCCACTATTGTATACCAACCAGGAGTCTCACTTAAATCACATTTTTTTGATTTAATATCAAATATTTTCTTGAGATTCTTTATCATCTATATTCTAGAATAATGTTGGTCTGTACTTTTTCTTTCTCATATTGAAATTATGGTTAATGTAGCATTGACAGAATAATTTTTCTTTTACTTTTTTATTAGTAAGTTTTTTTGTTGTGAAAATACTGTACAGAGGGATTACAATTACATGAACATGAAGAAGGTAATGAGTACATTTCTTATCAAGCATTGTTAGCTCCTCCTTTGTTTCCCCTTCCCATCCTACCCCCCACCTCTGCCCCGTAAAGTTGTAAAGTTCATTTTTTTTATTTATTTTTTTTAATTTAATTTTATTTTATTTGTGTAAAGTTCATTTTTTGACATAATGTCTTGTACATCTCATTGTTAGAATGGGTCAGCCTTTATACCTATTTAAACAAATTGTTTTTTTCCCTTCCCCTCCACAAATCATACCAACATCAAATACAGTGAAAGCAGGGGTTATACTGTGGGGGAGGGACATACAAAGCAACAAAGAAATCATCTTATAAATATGTTAGAAACAATAGCAAGAAAGAAAAAAACATTTGAGTCCTTATCTTGGGGTTCATTTCGCCTAATATCAACTTATCTGACCTTTTCTGCTTATCTCAGACATATACTAGTTACTGCAAATAAGGGAAACCATGGGGCCTATGTTGCTTTGGGCCTGGTTTACTTCACTTAATGTAATTTTTTCCAAGTCTTTCCATTGCCAACAAATGAGGCAACGTCATTCTTTCTGATGGAGGCATGGAATTCCATTGTGTATATATATCATACTTTCTTGATCCAGTCATCTACTGAGGGGCATCTGGGTTGTTCCATGTCCTAGCTATGGTAAATAATGCTGCAATAAACATAGTTGTGTTGGTAACTTTAGTATGATCTTGTTTGTGACCATTCAGGTAAATCCCCAAATGTGGGATTGCTGGGTCATAGGGAAGCTCTATGTGGAGGTTAAACACTTGTAGAAAACTAAAGCTAGATCCTTATTTATCACCCTGCACCAGAATCAACTCAAAGTGGATCAAAGACCTTGGAGTCAAAGCAGACACCCTGAAAACATTACAGGACAGAAGAGGAGAAACCCTAGGTCTCCTTGGCACAGGCTGAAATTTTCTTAATGGCGACCCAGAAAAATCAAAGAAAGGTTGGACAAATGGGATTGCATGAAATTGCAGAGCTTCTGCATGGCAAAGGACATAGCTAGCAAGATCAATAGAAAGCCTACGGATTGGGAGAAGATCTTAACTAGTCATATAAGGGACAAGGGTCTCATATCTAAAATATACCTGGAACTCAAAAAATTAAGTCACCCAACAACAAATTCTCAAAGAAACAACTGCCCAAAAACTAAGTGGGCTAAAAACTTACAGAGAAACTTCTCTGAAGAGGAAAGAAGGATGGCCAATAGACACATGAAGAAATGCTCAACCTCCCTAGCCATAAAAGAAATGCAAATCAAAATAACACTGAGATACCACCTCACCCCAATTAGAATGGCTATAATCAAGAAATCTAATAACAACAAATGCTGGAGGGGATGTGGACAGAAGGGAACACTACTGCATTGTTGGTAGGAGTGTAAACTTGCTTCTACATTTTAAAAGAGTTTGTAAAATGTTAGTATTTTTTCACTGTAACTGAAATGTCTCTAATTATTATTTTTTAATGTTTGGTAAATGTCATTGGTGAATTCACCTGACCTGATGCTTTCTTCTTTGTAAGACTTTTAATTATTGATTTGATTCCTTTAATAGATAAAATCTTGGTCATAACATCTAGTTCTTCTTATGTGATTTCACAGAGATCCTTTATGATGTCAATGAAATCCTGTGGTTTGATGTCTTTACTCAGTTCATCTGTGTCCTTACTGATTTATCAATAGCTTAATTGATCAATTACTGTTAGTTGTTTATGGAAATCACCTCCAATAGATGTCACACAGATTTTTTTTAAGATCCATCAATTTTTGCTTATATGCAAAAATTGGGTATGCACAAAGTACTGGACATCTTTCAGAGGAAAAACACATCATTATGCAATGAAGTACCAGTCTTTACCTTTGAAAATTTTCATTGGTCTGACATTAGCTTCATTTGAAGTTAGTGTCTTTCAGTTTTCTTATGAATTGAGTTAGCATGGCTTATCTTCCTTCATGGCGTTCTAGTTACTTTATGTGTGTGTTGAGGTTTCAAATAGATGTCATAGATGGTATATAATTGGTTCTTATTTCCTTACTTCGATAATCCTAAGACTTTAGTTGATGAAATTAGATTATGGCTATTTAAAGTAGCTTGATATTGCATTTTGTTAGATTAATATCTGCTCTATTGTTATTGTTTTTCATTCATTGTCCTCTCTTTTTTCTTTTATCTTCTACTGACAATTTATGAGTATTATTAAATTACATTATTGTTTATTTTTCTCAGTATATGTTTCTCCTAATTCTAATTGCCTTTGAGTTTGCAATCTAAATTAATAAACAATCCAAGCTTTCTCAAAAAAATCTGTTGCTTGTATTATGTTTACCAATTTATATGCTATAAACATGAAATATTTTCTATCTCTTATTGTCTAGAAGGAGCTATGATCCATTAAAGAAATTAAGAATCAGAAAAATGAGTGATTTCACTTTATATTTACTTATTCCTTCTTAGTGAGCTTCCATTCATTATGCATAGCTAAGTTTCTGACAATATTTTTTTTCTTGTTGAAGAACTTTGAACAGTTCTTGCAAGGTAGGTATACTGACAAAAAGCATTGTCACAATTTTTGTTTCCAAACCTCTCTAATAAAAGTAATTTCCCTGGATACAGATCTAGGTTTGTGCATCTCATTTCTCTCTTCCAACATTTGAAATTTTCCTACATGATGCCAAAAGGAGTGATCCTTAATCCTTCATAAGTGGCACTTATTTGTTCCTCTATCTTTTACAAATTTTTCACTCTTTGTTCTTTTTCTAGTCAGAAAAAAAGTATTAATTGTATCAATACTTTCTGAAGGTCTTGCATCTCTGGATGGGAAAAGTGTGTAGTAGCTATTATTTAAATATCTACTATTTGTTCTCTCTTCTGTTACACGAGTGTTCCACTGCTAGGCTTATCAGGTGTACAGTGTGGGGCTGTGCCTGTCCCCTGTGATCCTGAGTTACATCTAAGTGTTTAGGCCAACCTGTGCCTCTGGATGTCAGTTCTGCAAGGAATACTCAGATCTCTCCCTCATGAAGTGGGGCAAAAAGCTTGAGGGAGCTTAGTTTAAGCCTTTCCCTTCCTCCACATCTGGTAGAATCTACTAAACTATAAATGGTCCTCCACTTACATCGAGTGGAAACTCGATGTTTGACTTGGAAAGTCAAAACTGTACCTAATAGGTTTCACCTACAATAAGAACCCCCTAGCTTACTCCTGTGTACCTTGTACATACTCAGATCCTTATCTGCATTGATTCATGGCAGGACAAAATCACCTATGGCAAAGCCTGTTCCATAATTAGTGCTCAACACCTCATGCAACTTGTTGTCTTTAAAGTAAAGCTGAAAAACCATTCACCAAACTAGCATACATGAGGGGCTGTTTCTTGTTTTGCTCCAAGGTATGACTTGTTAATAAAAGTAGAATGAATGCTCTGACATATTTCAGATGTCTACTTTTCTCCTTCTTTTGCTCTGTGCATTAGGGTACGTCCTCTTTTCCCTAAGACGGGATCTTCCCACTGTCTCCAACACCCAAGCTTGCCTATGTTAACCTCCAGAAGGTTTTAACTTACAGTATATGTTTCCTATCCTGGTAGATTTTTCATTTTAATTGATAAGAAAAATAATTACATTATTATATCATAGGCTCTCTCTCCTTACAAAAAGCCTTCATCATTTTTTTTTGTGCTAAGAAGTTACTCTATGTGACAAGCAGAAAAGGTCAAAAGCTATGTACATTAAGTGAAATGAACCCTAAGATAAGGACACAAGTGGTTTTTTTTCTTTCCTTTCTTGCTATTGTTTCTAATGTATTTATAATGTACCATGTGATTTTTTTGTTGCTTTGTATATTACTCCCCCACTGTATAGCCTCTGTATTCTCTGTATTTGATGTTGGTCTAATTTGAGGAGAGGAAGGGAAATAACAAAATGTTTAAATAAGGATAGGGATACAGATTGACCCATTGTAACAATGAGATGTACAAGACACTATGTTGAAAATGAACTTTACAATTTAGGTACGTAGTGGGTGGTGGTGGTGGTGGTGGTGGTGGTGGAGTTTAGTTGTGGAGGTGGGAGGGAAGGGATGGTAGGGGAAAAACAAAGGAGGAGGCAACAATGATTGATAGGAAATGGACTCATTACCTTGCTCATGTAACTGTAACCCCTCTGTACAGTATTTTTACAATAAAAAACTTATCACAAAAAAGAATTTACCCTAGGTGACCTACAAATTGTTGAGATTACAAAAAGAAAGCCAAATTTGAAAAGATGGAGAGAAATATGATTGGGGGGATCAAAGAGACCTGCTCAAAAACCTTTATAATGAGCATCATTAATTTCTTGGCTTTCACTGGTAATAATTTTGTGTTAACTGCAAAGATCATGTGTCTCTGCCCAGGGTAATTGAGTCCTGGACCACTCACTGGGTGTCACCCCAGGACTCAGATCTCATGTGGCTCTCATTGGGCATGTGGTGTCATTATATGTAAAGCCAGGCAAATCTAAAGGGCATGCAGAGTCCTTCCTTATTTCTCAGGTGTTCAATATGTTTAGAAGGAAATAGTTGTCATTTCTGCTCTGCCAGTGCATGAGTGTCATATTCTGTGCCCGAATAATGGTGCCATTCAACTGGGTAAATGATCAAAACAACTTCTATTTTAAACAATGCAGATGCGAGTATTCCAGTATTATTTTAAGAAATAGCAGCACAAACTGAAAAAATGAATTAGTTGGAAAACTCATCTACTTAATCACTATACTCTAGGTCAAATGGAATTTGTAGGAATAGACTCAACCTTATCTCTACAAAAACCAAAACAACAATAACAAAACCCAATGTAATAAAACTACCTTAAAATTTAATTATTTTAAATTTTGCATTGTAAATTTAGGGAAAAAAAACAGAAAAGGCAAATAAAAAAATGAAATGAAATTTGGCTCACAATTCTTCAACCCCTACATAGTATTAATTTTCTACCTACAACATGACAGATTAACCACAAACGTTGCCGCTTCGAGTGAGATGGATTTATTGTCTTAAAGTCTCTTAGGTCAGAGTTCTGGTGGCTTTGCCTAGATGTCCATCAGATTCTCACAGAGCTATACTCTCTCTCTCTCTCTCTCTCTCTCTCTCTCTCTCTCTCTCTCTCTCTCTCTCTCTCTCTGTCTCTCTCTCTTCCCCCCCCATCTCTCTGTATATATGCATTGTGGTGTTGGTGGTGGTATAGGATGTTGAACTCAGGACTTCCTCTACTTGCTTGGCTTTTTCATTCATGGCTGGTGCTTTACCGCTGGAGCCACAGCTCCACTTTCATATTTTTACAGGTAAATTGGATGAGCTATCTGTGTAAACTACTCTATTGTCAGATGTCCACATCCATCATTTTCTCAGATATAATGCATCACCATAGAATTCCAAAATGTAATTGACTAGGAAGTGTATTGGATATACTGAGACTGAAATTGACTTTTTCATGAAGCAACATGGGTAGCACCTTTAGATGTTTTAAAATGATTTGCACACTTGTCATTCTTAACTTAATATCAAGCACATTAGGGTCATTGTGGTTAGAATGAGGAGTACCGCATCATTTCATACCCAAAAGACAAAAGACAGAGGATTAAAATGACTGAGCATTATCTTAAATATTCTAGCTACTCAGTGTCTCTCCAGTACAGCTGCTTGTGCTAATGTATGTTCATGTTGCCTTCTTGAGAGGGAGATAAAGTGCCTTACTTTATTAGAACCACAATTGGGGATACACATAGAAACAAGGGAAAATAATGAAGAAGTGTTGCTCAAGGTTAAATTAATATATTTTTTAACTAGTGTTATAATCTGTTATCAAGAAACAAAAAAATTTTAATCAAATTGATATGGTTGAAATAAACAATATTCCTAGTTTAGGTATTTAAATATACACATTAAGATAAGAAAAAAAAGATAAGAGTGTTTCTAAAAGCAAAATGTAAATATTTTAATGATTTACATTATAAACTGCAGAGTTGCTGTCTAGAAAGAATGCTCTGTATTATATTCTAATGAATGTTATACAAAATCACAGGCTTTCCTGTTTTATCTCTAGAGTAAACTGATGAGTATACTTTAGTTATGATATTGGATGCAATAGTTTATGTATGTGATTAAAAATGTTACCAGTGAGTCACACCTATAATCCTAGTTACTCAGGAGGCTGAGATCTGAGGATCATGGTTTGAGTAAGGAATGTCGGTGAGACTCTTACCATCAATAAACTATTCAGAAAAAGCAGGAAGTGGAGCTGTGGCTCAAGTAATAGAGTGCTAGCCTTGAGCAATAGAACCTCAAAGATAGTGCCCAGGCCATGAGTTCAAGTCACAGGACTGGGGGAAAAAAGTATAGGTGAGTGAAAATGTGGCTGAAGTGGCAGAGTATTACCCTTGAGCAAAAAATCTAAGGGAAAGTGCCTAGGCACTTAGTTTAAGCACAAGTAATGGCATACACACTATATGTATGTATGTATGTATGTATGTATGTATGCATGCATGCACACACGCATGCATGCATGTATGTATATATGCATGCATACATGTATGTATGTATGTATGTATATGTGTGGCAGAGGTGTGAGTCAAACAGTAAAGTCTGCCTAACCATAACAAATACAAATTTCTGAGTTCGAACTCTAGGACCACCAAAAATATATAAATAAAAATATATAAATAGAGCATTATGAAAATAAGCCAACAAAATCAATGATCTTATATAATATAATAAAATATATTCATAGATATGTACACTGAAAGTAAATAGTGAATTAAACTTCCTTTTAGGTCCCCAAATAATGAGTGCTTTATGTGCCTTTCTGAAAACAAGCCATTTTTTTAATTAGTGAAAAAATTATGTCATGAATTTACTGTTATGCCATGGTTTTGGGGAATTCTCAAAATTTATAGCAGTAAAAAAGTGGGTTTTTTTGCATGATTTAAAATGGATGTATATTTTTTCTCAACTGTAAGAGAAATTCTGGCTGTTATTGAGGTGTACTATTATTCTTTCTGAACTATTGGTGTTTATGAGGTTTCCAATTGTTTTCAGAACTTTATTCAAAGTATGTTTAAGATTTTTATTTCAACATAATTTTGTGGGGTACATTTATGTATATTTAAAATATACATGCAGGGCAGATAAGGCGACATTTCTCGATGAGAGATTTTGACATTAGAAATATGTATCAATGTTCTAGAATGTGTTTGGAATGCTAAGGGTACTATTTTAACAGCATTGGATCTGCAGGAAATATTTTGTGCCCCAAAGCATGAACCAATATAATATCTCATAGAATATGGACTGTTTGTTTTCTAAAGTCAATGTGAGTCTAGGTCCTAAAAATTTCTCTCCAGCTACTTACATCATAGTCCTTCAGACAAATTGTTTGGAAAATCATATTTAATATCTGTGTTATAGGCAGAATTGTTGCTCAGTAGTTACAAACAAAAGACAATTCTCCCATCTAAACATTCTTTAAAATGTTATTTGATAGTGATGGAGAGTGACAGTAATTAAGATGGATTGTACTCATATAACCTGATATTTTGAATTGAAACCTATTTGTACAACTACTTAAATATATATTATTTCAAAACTGAAAATAATATTATTTAATGGAATGGGAGATTCTGTTGAAGGTACATTGTACACATAAATGGACTTGTTAAATGGAAAACCTCTTGGAAAATAATTTGAAGATGATAAAAAATATTTTTTCACTATGAGTTATTGACAGACTACAATCCAAGAGGTCATTTGTGAACTATTCAGAATAATCAGTCTAATCGATATATTAAACAAGAATGTATCACACCTATGAGAATGCATATAAAACATTTTTGTTTTATGTATGAAATGCTACACATAATGTACATAATATTATAATGGCTCAGAAGCAAAGTATAGTAGTTTGTTTCCTTGTATTTAAATATTCAAACAAGCATTAAAAATCATAGAAGAGCCAACTTCTAATTTTGAGCTTTTTTTTTTGTCAGTTGTGGGGCTTGAACTCTGGGCCTGGGCACTGTCCCTCAGCTCTTCAGCTCAAGGCTAGCACTCTACCACTTGAGCCACAGTGCCACTTCTGCCTTTTATCTGCTTATGTGGTGCTGAGGAATTGAATCCAGGGCCTCATGCATGCAAGGCAAACACTGTACCACTGAGCCACCTTCACAGCCCCATTTTTGAGCTTTTATTTCAATATATGTTAGTTGTATAGGAAGGATAACCTCATGACATTTCCATATAGATGTACAATCAACTCTGATCAAACTCACTATTTCTCTTCCTCATCTCCTTCCCTTCTTTTGAAAACAGTTCCAATAGGTTCCATGATTTTATTTTAATCCATACATGCAAAAAATGGACCACACTGGGCCATTGTATAGAGCACTCATAGTTCAGAACAGCCAAACTTGAAAATAACTATTCTAGCACTGATGTACAACATATTTTCCCATGGATATTGCTATGTTTATCATGTGATCATTATATGCCTACTGACTTCAGAAAGTTCAGATCAGAAAGTACAAATTTTGGAGCTTTATGCCACTTTCAAGGATTTTCTTTTTTTGTTTGTTTTTTTTTTAATCGTATTTTTTTTGTTTTTTCTTTTTTGATACTGGGGATCGAACCTAGGATGTTGCACTTGCTAGGCAAGTGCTTTGCCACTGAGCTACATCCCAGCCCTTCAAGGATTTTCTTAAACCTAAAAATGTTATATTAGACATTTTAAAAAGGAATTGGATTTAAGATGTATTTGCTAACTCTAGATTTGTGGATTAGAAAAACATTAATAACAAGTACATATATATATATGATATTTGATTCATCAAGCAAGATGAAATTAAGGACACATAAACCTGCATCAAGTTCACAAGTATGAAAGGGACAGAAGCAAGACTGGAAGTGATACTTAAAATTTAAATTTTGACCATTATTTTATCCTTACTACCCATTTTCCCCTTCTGTTTGTCCCAATCTCTACAAAATATGTTTCCCAAAATTTAATCTTAGTATCTTCTAGAAGGCTTGTCTATAAAACACAGATTATTAGACATGAAACCTTGAGTTCCTGTTGGGCAGTGTAAGTCTCAAGAATGTATATTTTCTGTTCCAGGTGACCTTAATGCTGCTTCTATGGGATACACTCTGAAATAACTGCTTCTGATTTCCTAGAATACTTACTAATAAACAGGTTGCTTCTGTTGCTAAGGTACCATTATCATTCTATCCACCTGTTCTAGTCAAAATAGATTTAGCACTCTGTGAGTCAACCCAGATGCCATTGATTTGAAGTTGATGTTAAATATCCCAGTACCTTCTGAAAGCATTCATTAATTACGTATCACATAAAAGTCCTAATTGGTTAATTTATTATTCATTACTCCAGCTCACAGTGCTGTTTCCCTTCATCGAGATGTTGTGGGTGAATTTAGCAATGTGTTCTCAAGAAATGACTGATAAGGTTTTCAATGATAAGAAAACAAGTAAAAAAAAAAAAATGTCTGGCTCCAGAGCCCGAAAAAAAAATGTCTGGCTCCAGAGCCTGAAAACTTCCCTAGACAAAACATGTAAAATGTATGTGTGGATACTCAACTGAATTCAGTTATTACATCTTTATCTGTTTCTTCATGACCAGTGGCATATTCTTGCTTTTTGTTATGACTTCATCTATGGATAAGAAGTTTGCATATGACACTTGTGTTTGGTAATTTCAGACAAGCATATTTCTTTTTTTTTTTTAATTTAATTTAATTTTATTTGTGAACATACTGTACAGAGGGGTTACAATTACATGGGCAGGATAATGCATACATTTCTTACCAAGCATTGCAGCCTCCTCCTTTGGTTTACCCTTCACATCCCTTCCCAGCCTCCCCCCTCCTCCCCAATCCCAATCCTTCTCCTTCCCCCCCTTCCCCCCCCCCCCCCCCGCACCGACGTTGTAAAGCTCGTTTTGGACACAGACAAACATATTTCTATGATTGCACAAATTCTTTTAGGATTGTATTTACATCCCAGATTTGAACCTTTAAAAATAGCCAGATATACTATAGATCCATTCTTTCCAGATTTAAAAAAAATGTAGGATGTTGTAAAAGCTCAATAGATGTCACTCACCATCACAGTAGCGTTTGTGTGTTTGGAAGGATGTTAACTTAATTTCTACATCTGCATTATAAATTTGAGGCTTTGCGATTTATCTTCTTATCACAACAGAAGAAAGAGTAGCAAAAATTATCTGAAAGGCTCTGACCAATCAAGCCCTCCAATCTTTGGAAAAGATGAGAGACTGACAGACAGGAGAGATGGAAATATAAAGTAACCTGAATCTGATCAGAATTGATTATAGGCATATGTTGAAATAGCACACTCCCTCCATAAATATGGACAATTATTGCATATTAATAAAAAAGGCTAGCAAATAGCAATCATCCAGTGTTGACCACTTGAATTTTTCTAGCATTAAACTATGTATGAGAGTATAAGACAAAAATAATAGTAAGAATTAAGGATACCAGCATACTCTTGGTACAACAGTATGTTACATTTAGTGAGTCTGGCTTCGATGAGCTACATTTAGACAAGTCACACATACCATGCAAACACACACACACACACACACACGCACACACACACACACACACACATACACACGTGTGCCTTGTACAAAGTCAGGCAATGTCCTTCAGCATGTTTTTCTTAAAATCAAAAAATCATTAGAGTTCCCAGAAAACAGCATTGCCATGGTAACTGGAAAGCCATTTGTACTAAAAATTCAAACAGCCTTTCTTTACTACAAGCATATTGATTACTATGATCTCCTATAACTAGATTTGATTAGATGCACTCTTTTATGTTCATGCTGAAGACCTTGGATGTAAACACTGAGAAATAGACATCACTATTTCACTTACCATGGAAGTAGTCACTTTTACTTTGTCCATTTGTGCACAATGTTTTCTGTGTTTCTTGTGTACATTAAGCCCATTTTCTTCTTGCATAGCAACGCTGAATACTGTATGGTGCTGAAGGTGTTTGTGTGGGTGTTTTACCTTCTCCCTTCACCCCAGCCTCCCATACAGAAGGATTTATGTCCTAAATCAACTTTTGCATGAAATGATCTTATCCTTCATCTCCCTGTACCAAAGTTATACCATTCCCATTTCAAAGTTCCCCTTCTTTCATAATTCATTCCCTGATAAGTCATTCTGTCCCTCTACAGGCATGCTCTCTGGTTTTTATTTTTTATAATACTTTGTATTGTCATGATATATTCATGGCAAACAACAGGTCAGGATGCAATGACTGACATCCATGGATTACATATTTTCTCTTCTAGTTTCTGTCTCACATTCCTCCTTCTTTCCATCGATACCTGTCAGGATAGGACTCTGATTTTTATGATAAGAACATTTTCCCTCCCCAATTTTTTATTAAACACACATTTGGATTTGTTTTAAATCTCTGTCAGAGATTTATGAAGTAGGGGTTATTTCCACTTAATGTGTCATAGGCAAAATTGAACATGTAAGCAATCTGTAAATGTTTCAGATTATAAGTGACTGTGAACCTTCTTGCTATGCATGCATATTGCAGGGTGAGGAAGACCACATGATTTCTGATTGTACTGGTGAAGGGGAGATGCCTAAAAGAATGCTATTGAGTGAGCACTGTCTGAGCTTGTAGGATGACCTTTACTCACATACACATACATACATGCACACACATCAATTCATACACACATTGACAGCTGGGCCTCAGTGTATGAAGAAAGAGAGATTAAAGGACCTCTGGGAGATTAAGACGCTAACCAAGATGTGTACTGGGCTCTACTAAAATCATCATCTTGATGGCCCTGCTTATGAAATCTTCATGTAGAGTCTAAGAAGCAAATCACAAGTTACAAAAAGACATGAGGTTTCTGATGGAAAACAAGGTCAGAATGAGTTCCCTTCACTGCGAGCATGTGGCTGAGCCCAGGCATTGCAGCAGAATCTCCTGGATGTAGAAGTGTTTGAGCCACAGGCTGATGGGCCTGAAAATCACCAACCCCTCCCAAATCACACACAGACATGTTTGTAGGTCTTCAACTCTGCTTTGCAGTTTTGTTCATTTGGGGAACTGAGAAGCATATGTTGAACCCAGACAACAACTCTGAGGGTCATGTGATTTCAGTTGTTGGCTTTTAATAAAATCAACAAACTATCTCCTGGGGTTACAGAGTTTCTCAGGACTGTGGTAAGAACCTGTACCCTGGCCTGGAAGTTCAACTGAAATCTCTATTTATCTATGGCCAGCCAGAGTTTCTGGGGTGGCTGTGGTTGTTGTACAGCTGGCCCAGTGCTTTAAACACAGTTCCCCTAAATTGTCCCCATTAGTTTCTAATAGGCCCTAAACTTATTGTGAATAATTTGACTATAACTGGGTCTTTTTACATTTTTATTGTTATTTTAAAGATGATATATAGAATGGTTACAGTTATGTAAGTCAGGTAAAGAGTACATTTCTTTTGGACAATATTACCCTTCCCTTTGTTCTCTCCCAGTTTTCCCCTCCTATTCCCATACACAAGTTGTATAGTTCATTTTCCACATAGTGTCTAGTGAGTACCATTTCTGAATCTCCACTTATACTTTCAAAGACATATAAATGAACAAACAGAATAAAAAACAAAAGTAGTAAAAATAACCCCAAAATATCTTTTTAAAAAATAATTTTTTATTGTGAAAATACTGTACAGAGGGTTTACAGTTACATGAGCAAGGTATTGAGTTCATTTCTTATCCAGCATTGTTGGCTCCTCCTTTGCTTTTCCCCTACCATCCCTTCCCTCCCACCTCCACAACTACTCCCCCACACATGCCCACTGCCTAAATTGTAGAGTTGGTTTTTCGACATAGTGTCTTGTACATCTCATTGTTGCAATGGGTCCACCTGTATCCCTATTTAAACAATGTGTTTTTTCCCTTCCCCTCCACAAATTATGCCAACATCCAATACAGTGAAAACAGGGGTTATACCGTGGGGGAGGGACATATAAAGCAACAAAAAAATCACATGGTACCTTATAAATAGGTTAAAAACAATAGCAAGAAAGAAAAAACCACTTTTGTACCTATTTTAGGGTTCATTTCACTTAACATCATCTTATCTGACCTTTCCCCCAACAGCAAATCCTCAAAGAAACCACTACCCCATCAACAAGTGTGCTAAAGTCTTAAAGAGAAACTTCTCTGAAGAGGAAATAAGAATGGCCAATAGACACATGAAGAAATGCTCAACCTCTGTAGCCATAAAAGAAATGCAAACTAAAACAACATTGAGATTCCACCTCACCCCAGCTAGAATGGATATAATCAAGAACTCTAATAACAACAGATGCTGAAGGGGATGTGGACAGAAGGGAACCCTACTGCATTGTGGGTGGGAGTGTAAATTTGTTCAACCACTTTGGAAAGTAGTATGGAGGTTCCTCAAAAGATTCCACATAGAGCTCCCCTATGACCCAGCAATCCCATTTGTGGGCATTTACCCAAACCATCACAAACAAGGCCATACTAAAGGTACCAGCACAACTATGTTTATCACAGCACTATTTACCATAGCTAAGATATGGAACCAACCCAGCCCCTCAGTAGATGAATGGATCAAGAAAATGTAGTGTATATATATATATATATATATATAATGAAATTCTATGCCTCCATCAGAAAGAATGACATTGCCCCATTTGTTAGGAAATGTAAAGACTTGGAAAATATTGTATTAAGTGAAGTAAGCCAGGCCCAAAGAAACTTAGGTCCCATGGTTTCCCTTATTTGCAATAACCAGTACACGTGTAGGACCAATAGAAAAGGTCAAAAGCTATGTACATAAGACCATATAAGGTGATGTTAAATGAAATGAGCCCCAAGATAGGGACACAAATATTTTTTTCTTGCTTGCTATTATTTCTAACGTATTCATAATGTGCCATATGAATTTTTTTGTTTCTTTGTATGTTTCTCCTTTTTTTTTTTTTTTACTATATTTGATGTTGGTGCCCTGCACCTTGTATATACACATCTCTAATTTGGGGAGGGGGAAGGGAAAAAGCAAAATGCTTAAATAGGGATACAGGTTGACCCATTGTAACAATGAGATGTACAAGACACTATGCTGAAAATGAACTTTACAACAAAGGAGGAGCCAACAATGCTGGATAAGAAATGTACTCAGTACCTTGCTCATGTAACTGTAACCCCTCTATACAGTATATTTACAATAAAAAGTGTACCAAAAGATATAACAATATAATGTCAACTATATTCCTTGAATAATGCAAGTAGTTTTTGTGTTCACGTTCGAAGCTTAGAGAAATGCACACTTTTTGAATTCAGTGTTGGGGATGAAACTCTGTCCCTGAAATATACTAGATAATTGGCTATCCCTCAGCTACATTCCCAACCCAAGCATGTACTTTAATTTCTGTGTGTCAGTATTGGGTTTTAAGCTCAGGATCTGGACACCGTCCCTTAAATTTTGGGCTCAAGGCAGGAGCTCTACCACTTGAGCCACAGCTCCATTTCTGAATTATTGTATTTTCCTGCCCAGGCTGCTTTTGAGTTTTAGTCTGCAGATTTTAGCCTCCTGAGTAGCTAGGACTACAGACTGACCCACCAGAGCCCTAGAACTATCTACTTTTAACAATGGTGATCTCAAGATATATACAGTAAGAGTATTTTTTTGTCTTATTTAACTCTATTTTGCTTTGTCTCTTCTTATTTAACTTTATTTTGATTTCTTAGTTTCTGCTCTATTCCTCAAATTTTTACATATGTTATTTTTAATTTGAAAGAAATGTGTAACAGCATCTTAACACAAATGAAAAAAATAAAGTTTTGGCATTAACATAAGAATTTTCCCTCATGTTAGTTTCATTGTTCATCTTTCCATTTAAATTTTGTTATAATTGCAATACTTAAGAAATCCATAGAGACCCGCTTATTTAGGAAAAAGAAAGTCTAGGATGATGAAAGAAAAGAGAAAAAAAAGTCTACTCCAGAAACTTTAAAATTGTCTTGTGAATTGCAAATGAATGGCTCACATGTAACAGAGGCTGGCATCTGGAATGTTCTTTCACAAAATCAGAGGCCACTCTAATACCAATTGTGACCAACAGGGCAAGAGAGGCAGGTGCTAGCTTGCATCAAGAACTAAAACTGCAAAGTATGTTTTACCAGGAGGTTTTTCTCTACGTTCTTGCGTTTTCTTGCATTCTTCAGAACCATGAAAACTGCCCAAATACTGGAGACAGTATTTGTAGATGGTAAATGCAACTCTTCTTAACCTCTTAAAAGGAAAATAAATGAATAAAATTCTTCTATTTGCAAGACTTAAGGTTGCTCAAATGCTTCCTGATTGGATTCCTTAAAATCACTCTATCTCCCTAAATAATCCTGTTATAGGACTTCCTCCAGATGAGAAACTCCTAATCCTCAGCACCTCATAACAGGGCTACAATAGAAACTGGATCATTAGTTAAAGCCAAAAGAGTAGTGCTGCTTCCAAAGAGAGAACAGACATGGAGGAGACAGTGTGGAAACACCGCAGATTCACAGCTATAGGCACCCAAAGGGAAGCTCTCCAGTGAAGCCAATCCCACCTCAAAAGAAGAAAATTTTGGAGTTCTAGTTTCTAGAGCGACGAGAAAGTAAACTAAAAAAAAAAGTAAATTACTGTTATTAAAACTAGTAAGTAATTTTTGGAGGAAAGATCATGTGAAAACACTCTGAGAACATAGCTATCAAAGAGCCAAGGGGAGAAATTCTCCAAGGAAGGCCATTCTGCTTTT
This sequence comes from Dipodomys spectabilis, assembly GCF_019054845.1. Taxonomy (NCBI): domain Eukaryota; kingdom Metazoa; phylum Chordata; class Mammalia; order Rodentia; family Heteromyidae; genus Dipodomys; species Dipodomys spectabilis. The sequence goes on along the minus strand of NW_024870813.1, from coordinate 4,752,375 downwards.
TTAAAAAAAAGTGACAGTTTTGGACTTCTAGCTTTCTGAATTATGAGCAAGTGAATGTCTACTGTTTAAAGCACCCAGCCCTTGATCATTTCTAATGGCTGCCCTATAAAACTATGGCAACAGTCATGCTATTCAGTATACCCAATGTGTTAAATAGCCTATGCAACTTGTGGGTGGGGAAACTGGGGGACAATGAAGGGAGGAGTAACATTGTCCAAAAAAAGAAATGCACGAATTTTTTTAAAAAAAAATTTTGGGTCCGGTTGTGGGGCCTGAGCTCTGGGCCTGGGCACTGTCCCTCAGCTCTTCAGCTCAAATCTGGTACTCTACCACATGAGCCACAATGCCACTTCCGGCTTTTTTTCTGCTTATGTGGTGCTGAAGAATCGAACCCAGGCCCTCATGCATGTAAGGCAAGCGCTCTACCACTGAGCCACCTTCCCAGCCCCTATTTTTTAAAATTTGTAATTGCACTATTTTTTAAAATTTGTAATTGTTATTATGGAGGTGATGTACAGAAGGGTTACAGTTACGTAAGTTAGGTAAAGAGTACATTTCTTTTTGGATAATGTTACCCCTTCCCAGAAACATTTAAAATGGTAGCCCCTCTGCAACACTTTAATCATAAAAATAAAATATATAAAAATAACGCCTACAAGTACTGAGTAATCATACCATCACTGCCTTATGAGAACAGAAGCACTACCTCTCATAATTTCATAGTTCTCCATTGTTTCTGTATGTATGTGTTTGTGTCTGTTTGTCTGTGTTTGTGTCGGTGTCTGTGTGTGTATGTATGTATGTCTGTGTCTGTGTCGGTGTGTGCCAGGCCCAAGGCTTGAACTCAGAGCTTGGGTACTGTCCCAGAGTTTTTGACTCCAAAGCTAGCACTCTACCACATGAGGCACAGCTCTGTTTCTGGCTTTTTACTGATTAATTGTAGATATGAGTCTCATAGACTTTCCTGCTTGGACTGGCTTTGAACTGTGATCCTCAGATCTCAGCCTCCTGAGTAGCTAGTCTCACAGTCAGGAGTCACCAGTGCCTGGCTTCTATTGTTTCCAGTAATCAGCAATATCAAGGAATATGTATTCATCGGCCATATTTTATTATTAAAGATTCACAATAGATTGGAGATTTTAAATTTCTTTTTAGAGCAGCTGGACATAATTAAGTTGCCCATTGTCACTGAGAACCAGTTGAGATGACAATTTCATTTCAGACTTTATTTCCAATATTAATTATAAGTTCATTGGGGCCACTAGTCTGGAGACAGAAGTGTCTGAACAATCATGGATGCTGTGTTCCTGCCAAGGGCTCTTGGCTGCATCACAGGTGTAGAAAGTGAGTCTGCTGTGTGAAGCAGGGGCCAGACATGTGGTTGGAAATGCATTGCAAAAACATACTTCAAGCTGGGCACTCACACCTGTAATCTTAGCTATTGGGGGTATTGGGGAGGGGTGCTGAGATCTGATTATCAAGGTCCAAAGCCAGCACAGGCAGGACAGTCTGTGTGACTCTTATCTTCAATTAGCCATCAGAAAACCAAAGTGGCCCTGTGGTTCAAGTGGTAGAGCTGGAGCCCTGAGCAAAAATGCTCAGAGACAGCACCCAGGCCCTGAGTTCAAGCTCCGGGACTGGCACAGTTAAAAAAACAAAAACAAAAAAAGCAACAGCATACACTCTCAAGAACTGACTTGCTCCCAACCTACTCCAGCAATCCACCAGCATGCCATGAGTGGAAGTACATTGGTCCAATTATTTTCCACATGTTAGATGATTCCACCATCTCACTACCCCATCAAGGACCCAACATATTGCACATGTTTCTTTGGAGAACAAATCCAGTCAAACCATAGCAGGAGCCCGGGAGACAAAGAGACCTGGGAACAATTCCAGCATTGACAACTAGCCAACACCATGATCTGCCACAGTTTCACTGAGCCTGTTTTCAGTGAAAACCAATTACTTATGCTTGAAGAATAATTTGTGCATGTTGGCTGTTGGTATCACTGGTGATCACCCACAAATGGTTATTCTCCCAAAACACAGTAGATCTCACTAAAAATCCATTAACACTGTCTCATTGACTATAAAAATAAAATTGATGTGATTAACTTGAAATAGTTTAGATGGGGGCCAGGTAATAAAAATCTCATTTAAGTCTCCTGGAAGACTGAAGAGGAAGAAGCTCTTCCTAACTGCCTTTCTGGGCTGAGAAAACTGAAGCTTGGTTCATCTCCGAGGTCATCCTGCTGCTGAATAGCACAGGAAGGTTATGTGCTCTGGCACATGGGAAGCCATTATCACAGTGCTCATAACTGCTTCATCCAGCGACTGATGCAAAGCTTCTGCTCCCAGGGTGTCTGTCTGTCTTATTATCTCAGCACGTGAGCCAGGAGTAGGTAAAGTAAAATTCAAGTTATCACCATCCTGGGTTGTTTGGTATTGTTTGGTTTGGTTTTTTTCTCCCCTGCCTCAAGCCACAAGTCACCACATTTGAAAGAATGTAGAATTTTCCAGTTCCTTTTCCCATCGGAGTCAGCAGATGGCCAAATGAAGCAGATGCACATGTCCTGTACCCTTGCAAAGACTTGTTGTCAGAGGTAGGGCAATCTGTTTGTCTAGAATCTCCTTTGACTAAATCAGAATGTCACATTTAAAATACGAATGGTTACCTGAAAATGCTAACGACACTAATTGCCAGTACAGCATGCTATTTCCATTCAACCACAGTACCTGCTCTTCTGACTTGGAAGTGGATTATCTTCCCTTGGGACAGAAATTGCATCTCTTTGAACATCACAGCCACATGACCCTGGCATATAAGAGATGGGCTGTCATGTTCTTTGAGTATGAAGAAAAGAGATTACCAGTGCAATTAAAGAAAATTATTTGCCTGAGACAAATATCATGCTCATGACATCATATCAAGTCCACATCTCCCTTTCTGTTAACACTTTTAAACCCCAAATGAGACATTAACCAGGTACTCAGCCCTTGATCACCAACAGAACTATGTTTAATCTTCATTTTTTGTTTGTTTGTTTGTTTTTGGTCAGTGATGGGGCTTGAACTCTGGCCCTGGGCACTGTCCCTCAGCTCTTCAGTTCAAGGCTAGCTCTACCACTAGAACTATACTGTCACTTCTGGTTTTCTGGTGGTTAATTGGAGATGAGAATCTTATGGATTTTCCTGATTGGGTTGGCTTTGAACTGTGATCCTCTGATTTCAGCCTTTTGTCTGAATTGGTCTCTCAGCCCCAGTTTTCTCCATCATCACTTAATAATTATAATAAACACAAAGCCCATCAGTATTTTATGTGTTATTGACCTGGGAGATTGGCCTAGATTATCTTTTTCAAATCTCTTAATTCCTTTATCTCACCTCTAGTTGTGAATATTCAGCCAGATTCGTTATGTGCCTTGTTCCCAGGATTCCTAACCATTCATTCATACATTCATTCTCTGTACTCTTCGCCATCTTCTCTAAGCCAGGGATCACTATGGGGTTGATTACTGGGCTCAACAAGCAGACAGGGGCACAGCTTGTTTGTCTACAGTTGTCAGTCAGAATATATGGAACTAACAAGATAGAAAATCCTGGTACTTCCTGCAAAGCAGAAATAAAATGGAGAAGGCAGACATGTGCCTTGTTAAACCTTGTTATGAAATATGGAAAGGACCTTGAATATAATTAGTAACAAATTTTTAATCTGCTCAGTGTTTTGGAGTGCACCGTTAACTACTGTGTAGGGTGTAGCTTCCAGTTCTGGCCAAGATGAATTATCACAGGCCTTCAGCCTAAATACTTGCGTTTCTTCCTTCATATATGCATATATGCATGTAACCTATACTCTCTTTCTCTTTGCTGTTTTTTTTGTTGTTTTTTCTCATTCTCTTTCCTTTCTTCCCTTTCTTCCTTTTTTTTCAGTTTCTCCCCTTTAATTCTTCTCATTTGTCCCTTGTGCTAAAATGTAGTGATTCTTACTTATTATCACAAACAATGAAGCCAAAGTGAGTTAGCTCCTTTAACTCTGAATGCATGCTATCTTCATCATTTACCTTATGCAACAGCATGCAAATGACAGAATGCAATAGTCATCAGGTAAAATGTGTGGAAATCATTCTTTAAAAGTTTTACATTTTGAGCATTGTTTCATTCCAAAGAATTGCAAGTTTTATATTTGCTATCTCTACTGTTACATATATTAATACATTAATACATATATGTATTAAATGTTAAAATATAAAGATACATATATATATTTATACAGTATATTTGATATACGTTTAATTTTACAATAATGCTAATGGTGAAGGCTGATATAGTTTAATTTTTATTGCCAATATATGTAATGGAATGCTTAATAAATTCAGAAAATATGAAGCCTAGCTTACTACTTGGGAACCTGAAATGCCTCATTAATTTCACAAAAAGGTGACATAAAATATGTACAATTAACAATGCATTATTGAAGCCAAAATACATATCAAGGAGTGGCCATGCCTGTAGCTTATAGGATCTTAAAAGTCTTTCCTGCTGTAGCTAGGTCAGCAGGGATGTGGATGCATTGGGAGTGAGGGCTATCCACGTTGCTGTGTGTTAGTTGCCTAACTATCCTGGTCCCTCTTACTCCATCAGTAACTCCATTTTTTAAAGTGTTAACAAGACCCTTAAAAGCTAAGGAAAAGTTGTCTTTCAGAACTGACTTCCACTCTCACAGCTGGTAAGGGACAGAATACATATTTGATATTTGGATCTAATCTATTTATTTATTTACTTTCTTCCTTCCCACCTTGCTCTGAGTAAAATAATATCACAAATATTTAATAAATATTGATAATAGAGAACATTGCCTTTGTTTTTCAGAATTCATACAAAACACTTGGTAGTACTAAGTTGATCTATGTGAAAACCCACCTAATTTGCTCTTGATAGAAATACATGAAGATGACCTTTTTTTTTCTTGGTGCCCTCAGGTCCTGGTGTTCTTGCTTTCAGCTTTCTTTTTTCAAAGATTGACGACCACTTGAGGTACAACTTCTGGCTTTTGCTAGTTAATTGAAAGTAAGAATGTCCAGGCTTTCTGAGAGCTGAGATCCTTAGATCTCAGGCTCCAGTTTAGCAAGGATTATGAGTATAAGCCAACAGCACCTATCAAGATGACTCTTAAAAAAATACTTTTAAATGTTGACATTGCTGTCTTGAGCGATGAGGCCATTCCATATGCATTCATTCATTTAGTCATTCATTCATTTATTAGTGTTGGGAATAAGACCCAGGTCCAGGATGATGAAGAAGATCTTGCCGTGCCTCAGCCTCAGCCCCGACCCTTAGCTTTCCTTCTTGTTGTAGGTTTCAGCCTTCCTTGGTGACTTGATAGACTGACTATTTTAGCTTCTGTCCTTGTTTTCCATCTATCTGGTCTTTGCAAAGTAGAAAAGCTGTAAATAGTGGAGTCCTGAGCCTTCAATCAGATTTCATGCACCCATGACCCAAACATTTCTCCACAGTCTTATCTGAGTGGTTGGCAGATGCCCAAATGTCACAAAGTCTTTCCACATTTAAGACTGTAATGTAATGTATGTCAGTTAATATGACTATAATATATGTAAATGATAAAATGTGTTATCACTGTAGCAAGGATTGTGACTCAGAAAGACATAGCATGATTGTAGATTTCACATTCCCTTATTGTGGTAAGCATGGGCCCAGAAGATAAGAGAGAGAAAGCATAAATTGTCATTCATGTGTTGGAAATAATGGGATGAGCACAAATACATAGCTAGTTGGATTTGAGTCAGGGTTATGCCTTGCCATGCTTAGTGCTTACCCATGGCCTCTCAGTAATACAGCAGAGCCTGTGAGGCTTTGTGCAGTTGGGGCTTTGGCAGCACCAAAGCTAATGGAACCCTATTTGGGGACCTTTGACTTCAACCTCACTCAGCTCCCCCAGCAGTGGTTGACTGACACAGCTCAGGCTGTGAATCAACTAACTGAAGAGAAAAGGTGAGCTATTCAATTTACCAGTTTGTCAATCAGTCAATATTTGTCGGTTAATTAGATATGGGTAGTGGACTTCAGCAGTTTCATTTGTTTTTTAGCTTTCTCAAGCTATCTTCATAGGACTAAAAGAAATCATGGGCTGTATGGCTCAGGTCATAGTGATCCTGCCTAACAAGTGTGGAGTCTTGAGTACAAATTCCAGTACTATTACCAAGTGGGAGAAAGAAAAAAAGGAAGGAAGACAGGAGGAAAAGGAAGAAGGAAGGGAAGCAGGAAAGAAGGGAAAAAAGGAAGTCTGTATAAAGCAATTGTCATAATGGCCCCTTGTGTGATTAATGTATGGTAATTAAAAACACAAGTCACAAAATACCTGTAGACGATCTACCAACTGTGTGTGGCTCCTCGTAATAATTAAAATCTCTGTGCATAGGGGGAAAATGGGACTTTGGAAACATTTACATTCTGATCTAAAGCATCTGAACTTCAGAAATCTCCCACAGATCCTGTCTCTGTTGGAAAGCCACATGTGCAAGCAGCAGGTATAAGGCAACAGCGCCACATGTATTAGTCATTGAAGACGGCACTTTGGGCTGTGTGTGAGAAAGACCATGCACTAAAAGAATTATAAAAGATACTGGAAGTAATATCTATTTGAATGATAATACCCGTCTTCACCATACACAAAACAGAACAAATTTTGGGTCTATTCATTTCCAGAATATTTAACAACATCTACTCCCTGACTTGGAATAATCAAAAGCCTGTCTATACCCCTTCCATGATCCCTCTTCTCTGCCTGGTTCTCCCAAAACTGAGGTTTATTCTACTATATTCAAAATGGATCTCCTGGTATCAGCTATAATATTTCTCTGGCAGGTACTGCTACTATTCCAGTCAGGTTTTATTCCCCCATATATTTATTTTTTATCATCAGCTACCATATGGAAAACAGAAAAGCAAGCATTGTTTGTCATACCTACTCATTGATATCATACTGATGTTCATTGTAGTTTAACTTTGTGATGGTTACATTTTAATAAGGCTGTTATTGACAATAGATGTTTGATTTTGGAAGCAGATCTCAACTAAGATGAGGAGCCCCAGCATTCCTTTGGACTCTGCCAATAGTAGAACCAGGCTGTGCTTGCATCAATACATTTCCAGCTGAGGTTATCTTCCTGTATATTTTTAATGTAATCTTCAGGGCAGGCAGGCTGGAAATGACTAAGTTCTCTATTTAAATCACTTTAAGCAAAACACAGATTATTTGAGCATATCTGTTAAAACCTCCATGCCCAGTAGTAATTTTGCAAAATTACCAAGAATCTTATTTCAGGGCAAACTTGGCATTTAAATTAGATGGTTTTAATTAGCATCTTGACTGCATGCAGTCCGCAGCAGGCAAAGGACAGGGGAAAATTACATCAGCTTATTTTTGCTGCAGAAAAAAAAGTAAATAAAAGAGTAATACACCGCAAAAAATATTACCCCACATAATTTTGAAGCAAGATGACAGGCAATTTCTTGGAATCTGAATGATAATAAACATTATCATCTATTTAAGTTATTATATACTGAAAGACTGTTTATAAATTTCCTTATACGAATATTCAGAGTCTATTTTTCTTCTCCACAGAAACCTAGAGATATCTCTTGTAGGGATTTGAGGACAAGTACCAATGAAAGGCTGATGTGTATTCCTCCTCTCCCATTGTTAAATCTGACCCAGCATTCAAATCATGATTTAATTTTTGCTTCTAAGTTTTGCTAAATGATTTGCCTTTAGTTCCAAATCCTATTTGTGGCCAGAGTACTCCTACAATGGCCCATAATGACACATAGAAAAACAATAATATCACTTATTATTTACTTGTATTAAGAAATTGTATGGGCAATCTCCTTGCTTGGACTCATTGAAAGGATCTTTGGAGATATGAGATATGACCATGTTCCATTTTACAAATGAGGGAACAGAGATGTACATAGCACAAGTATCTTGGCCGGAGTCATGGGTATTAAGGGGTATATTGAATTTGAATTCAGTCACATTGGCTGAGTAATACATTAGTCTACAAGTGGAGAGAGTACAGATTAGGCAAGCTGGCCTTGGAGTAAGAAATATTGGCTTTCTGACCTAATGAGACTAAGCAATACAATATACGCAAACCAGAAGACGTAAGATGTGATAAGCATTTTAAATGATGGATGAGTGTTACCAATGTTATCATTTAAAGCTTAAATCCTATGTACAATTACATGTCTACATGTCTTTCTCATCTCCTTTAGCTTATGACATAACACCTTTAAGTTCTCAAAATACTTGCAGAAAAGAAAGGAAAAGCCCAGTGCCAGTGGCTCACACTTGTAATCCTAGCTACTCAGGTGGCTGAGATCTGAGAATCACAGTTCAAAGCCAGCCTGGGCAGAAAAGTCCATGAGACTCTTATCTCCAATTAACCACCAGAAAACCAGAAGTGGTACTGTGACTCAAGTGTTAGAGTGCTAGCTTTGAGCTGAAGAGCTGAAGGACAGAGCTCAAGCCCAGAGTTCAAGCCCCACAACCAACAACAACAACAATAAAAAGAAAGAAAGGAAGGAGAGAAAAGAGAGAGAAAGAAAGGAAGGAGAGGAAAGAGAGAGAAAGGAAAGAAAGAAAGAGAGAGAAAGAGAGAGAGAGAGAGAAAGAAAGAAAGAAAGAAAGAAAGGAGAAAGAAAAAAAATTCTCCTGGAGTACTTACTGATAGTGTGTTTTGAAAATAACAAGACTCAATTTTTATGCCACATTTCTACCAAGATCTTGCCAGATAACTTCAAATTAAACTTCAGTATTCAAATATTCAATATAAATATAAATATTCAAAATAAACTTCAATAAACTTTCCAGATAAACTTCCAGTTAAAGACCAAGGTGCTGGTGGCTCACTCCTGTAATCTTAGCTCATCAGGAAGCTGAGATCTGAGGATCCATGAAACTCTCTTCTCCAGTTAACAAGGAAAAAGCTCAAAGTGGAGGTGTAGCTCAAATGGTAGAATGCCAACCTTCAGTGAAAAAGCTAAAGGACAGCCCCCAGAACTTTGTGAAAATTACAATTACCTACTTTTCCCTGTCTTCTAAGGATTCATATGTAAGCTTCTTACATTTCTCCAGTCCGCATGGTACAAAATGGAAGATTGATTAAAATATAAAGATAAATTATGTAATGTGTAATATGTATATATTGGAATCTCTGTCTCTGTCTGTCTCTGTCTGCCTCTGTCTCTCCTCTTCCTCTCTCTCTCTCTCTCTGTATTGAGATTTGAACTCTGGGCCTTACACTGTTTCAACTTGTTCCTATCACTTGAGCTATTTCTCCTCCAGCCTAGTTTTTTGCTGGTTGTGTTGGAACTGGACTTTTCTACTTAGACTGGGTATCTTCTAGATCTTAAATTCCTGAGTAGGTAAGATTACAAATTTGAGCTGTGGTATCCAACTTTTCTCTTCCTCCCCTCCTCTTCCCTTTCTCTTCTTTCTGAGATGGGGCCTTTCTATGTAGCCTAATCTAGTCTCAACTTTGCAACTTTCCTGCTTCAAGATTCCAGGTGCTGAGACTCTGATAGACAAGTCCCACCCTGTCTATTTGGACACAATTTCTTAACCCACCTGGACAGTTACAATCTGCACATGTACAAAGTCCAATCTGTGAGAAAGATATAGCTCTGCAGGTATGCAAATCTTGAAAAAAATAATTTACTAGTAAAATACGGGAAGGATGGAAGTCTTGCCATGGTAGAACTTTCCACCAACGTACCCCAAAATGAGCATCTTCACGATGAAGCAAGCTTCCTATCAGGACCCAGTTAGTTCAGTTGAGCAGAACAAGGGAAATAGGGTTGCAAAGAGCCTTCGCATATAGATTTGCAAATTGAAGTCACATGAGGTTAGAACTTAAGATGGAAGGGTGGGTGTGTGTCTAATGCCGTTTGGAACTGGCAAGGATCCTGAAAAGGATAGTTCTGACAGGGGAACAGCAAACAGTTTTGAATGATTTTCTTGAGTATAGCTTGGTTCTCTAGGTAGACTGGGAACATTGGGCTGTTAGGCAAACTTTCCAATGGAGGTTATGGTTTTGCATGATTCTGAGGAAATGACACTAAAGGGAACCTACAGAATAAGCTAGGATGCTTGTTCATATTTGTCATTAGTAATACAAGGGACAGAGAGTGCCAGAGAGCAACCACAGCTCCCAGACTAGGAGGGTTTCCTTTCTACTGCTTAGCAGTAGAAGGTCTGACCCTGTACATATCTCAAGAAAATGTCTGGGCCTTAAATCTCAGTGAATAAGGAATAATAGAAAAATGGGTGGGATAGAAGTGTAAGATGTCAGAGAAAAGCAAAAAGTAGTAACTTGTCAGAAATAAGATTGGTATGCCAAGCCCTTTAGGTTTAAGATTATACAACCAAAAACTGTGGGGACGATGAGGTAAAGTGGACAGATTTTACGTTGTTCTCTATTTCAAAAAAAGATAATAGAGATATCTCATTACAAATATCTTGATCATAATGAAAAGAAGAAAAAAGCTGTAACAAAGTCTTGTGTTGTTGCCTAAACATAACTATTGTTTATTCTTGGGAGCAATTTCCTCCCACTGGCTATTTTTGGTGTACAAATTTGTAGTTGAAAGTGGTTCCAGTGGCCAATTTTATATTTCATTTTTATATGAATCCAGAATATTTCTCTTGGCTATCATAAATCCTTCAAAGCCAGAATTTTATAGATACAAAATAGATACAAAAAACTTACATCTTTCTTTTGAAAAATGATGTTTACCTCCATTATTTTAACTATTCAGAAATGTAAAATTGTACTTTTGTTCATAAAAATTTTTAGAAAAATAAATCCTTCCATTATATTGCTTGAAATAGAATTCTTGGGTAAGACTATAGTAAGGGTTTTTAGTTTTGTTTTGTTTTTATCACATGGTGATGAACTTCCCAATGTTGTTCAGATAAGCAAACAGAACTTCCTGGCCCTTCTGTGAGGTGGGTGGGATCTGTCAGTTACTATAACCTTCCTTCAGGGATAAGGTCTGAGAATTAGTCATTAATCTGTCTCCTGAGGAAAAAAAGAACATATAGCACTTTGTAGAAAGCTGCTAATTAATCCTCTCCACTCCCTGGTGAGAGAGACAGAGAGAGTTAGAAATATCTCCAAGGCAGTGTTGACTAGGAAATGTTGCTAATCGATGTGACAGGCAGCAACTCAAATTCCACAGATGTGGGAGAGGTTCCCTGCTAGATGATTAGGACTTCTAAAAATGGCCCAACTAGCCCTCAAGGTTTCCTGGAAGATTCTGGGTAGCTTGCCTGTGCCATGCTCAGTTTGAGAGCCTACAAGGACCCTGTGGCTTCCAGGTCAACAGTTTACCCTCTCCCCTGTGAGTGGTCTCTTCTTCCCTGTGAGGCATTTCTGGGTGAGTTCACCACAGTGTCCACACAAGGATGGAATTATCTCATCTTTGAGAGCAACGTGGCTCAGTTTCACATTTGATGGTGTGCAATGCAGAGATGCCTTAGCCCTATTTTATGTTCACACCGATTTCCAGACTGAAACAGAATTGCTTTTTAGATTTCTCATTTTCATGAAACACAACAGTTCTGGGCCTCTCTGATAGAGTTAAGGCATTTGTCTTATTTTAAGCTTGTTCTACTTTTTATTTGGAGGTAGTTGTAAGCTAACTGAAAAACAAACAGAATGAAATCATTTCAAAAAAATACTTGCATACCTGGTTCCAAGGTTCAACTAACTAGTCGTGACACTTTACCCTATCACTATGAGTGGTCTTTTTCTCACATATTCATCTTACGTATTCATCCCTCTAAGGACCTATCGGTATGGATGATGAAGAAAGAACTTAAAATCCAGAGGGATGTCCTAGATGAAAAATGCCATCCTGAGCGAGGTATCAATGGTGTATGCCTGTAATCCTAGCTGTTCAGGTGGCTGAGGTTTGAGGACTTGTTTGAAGCCAACCAAGGCAGGAAAATCTGCTCTGATTTCCAATTAACTACTAAAAAGCCAGAAGTGGAGCTGTGGCTCAGGTGACAGAACACAAGCCTTGAGCAATAAAACTCAGGATGTACACACACACACACACACACACACACACACACACACACACACACACAATGGTCTTTATGATTCTGGGTTACTTACCCTGGGGCCACCGTGTCACCCACTTAGAGACATAGTTTGCCCATATTTGGTTAGACACCCATGATCTATCAATAGGGCTGAACTAGTATCTGAATGAGTCATAGATTTTATACCAACACCTCACTTTCTCCTCTGGATGGCTTTATGGGGGTCGTTTCTTATAACAGACTGTTTTCTATTTGTTCTTTCATTTTAGCTCTTTCCTTTCTTAAGGCCATCATTTTTGAAGAGTCAATTAAATCTCTTGTTGGTGGGAATTTCTCTGGAGGCGTTCCTGGCTGAAATTTTCTTTATAACAGCTCATATATATGAAATATATGTACTCTTTCAGGGATTCTTTTCTGGTTGATGGTGAACTTCCCCGAAAAGAGAGGAATGATATTTTCCCTGGCATCGTATAATTAGTATAATGAGTGGCACATTTGAAGTACCTCAAAGTAATTTTGAATCACACTGATAAAAGTTATTTGCCTTTATCCACTTACATTGTGTGTATTCATGTGCTTAACCTTTTACCTCTCCTCTTGTTGATGTTGACTTGGGTCATTGAGTACGATACCATAAACTGTGGTGAGAGATGCTTGAATGGGAGCTCCCACCATTAGGGATGCTTTGGGCTGCAACACAGGAAAGTCTGCAGTGAAGACACCAGAGTAGAAGGGATTTAGTCTTTGATACAGTGATCCATCAATATCATTGGTCTCTCTGGTTGTTACAGCGTTTCCCTCTGCCATCCATAGATTTATTTGTCAACACATGACAGCTGTCACAGATTGCTGCTGACATGCCAAGCATCACATCTTCATTTAGCCATTTTTGAAGAAGAAAGAAAACACATGGAGTAAAAAAGCAGAGTTTCTTTTTTTTTTGTATTCATTTTATTTTATTTTTTATGGTGAGAATACCGTACAGAGGAGTTACAATTACATGGGCAAGATAACGAGTACATTTCTTATCAAGCAAAGATGCTGAACAGAGGGATTACAGCTCCATGAGTAAGGCAGCAACGAGCGCATTGCTTGTTGATCAGTGTTACCCCTTCCCTTGTTGTTGTCCCACTATCCCTCCTCCACCTCCCACACTCCTCCCCACCCCACCCCATCCCCGCCTGAAGTTGTGAAGTTCATTTCCAATATACTGTCTTGTGGGTAACATTGTTGGAATGGGTCATCCTCTGTCCTTGCTTCAGTGTTTTGTTATTCCCCTTCTTAGACTGCATTTGCTCCAACCAGTCACATAAATATGGTTAGTTAATGGCACAAAGAGCTGGAAATGTACTTACATGAGGGATGAGCATAAAAATTTGAAAATTGTGTTAAAAGCAATTAATAACTATGTATGTATTAGACTGTTTCAGCTAAGCTGCAATGGTTTGGAATCCAAGCTACTCAGGAGGCTGAGACCTGAGGATTGCTGTTTCCAGCCCAAGTAGGAAAATCCATAGACTCTTTTTTTAATTTTTATTTCTTTTAATTTTGAAAATACTGTACAGAGGGGTTACAATTACATGGGCAAGATAATGAGTACATTTCTTATCAAGCATTGTAGCCTTATTTTCAGTTAATCACCAAAAAGCTGGAAGTGGAGCTGTGGCTCAAGTGGCTAGTCTTGAGCAAAAACATTCGGGGAAGTGCCCAGGTCTCAAATTCAAGCCCCAGGACAGGCAAAAGACAGACAGAAAGAATGAATGAAAGTCAGAATGAAAAACAGAAAGACAGAAAGACAAACAGATGGACAGAAAGGAAGAAAGAAAGGATGAAAGAAAGAAAGAAAAAAGAAGAAAAGAAAGAGAGAGAGAAAGAGAGAGAGGGAGAGACAAAGGAAGAGCAGGAGCCAGAAAGAAAGAAAAATAGAAAGAGAGAAAAAGAATAGAGAGAGAAAAAGAGAAAGAGTAAAGGAAAGAAAGAAAGAGAAAAACACAAAGGGAAAAGAAAATCAAGTTTCTATTCATAAAGAATCAGAGAGATTGGCTCCTGAATAGCAAAACTGAGCAGTCACAAATCAATAGTCCATTTAGGAACTCAATCCCAAGCTCAAATGTCCCCCTAGATTTGAGAGGATGGAAAAGCAGACAAATAGCCCATGAATCATTACCTGGAGAAATAGTGCAATGTATGGAGACAATTATCATCAGTTAGGTTCAGTTAGATTTTAAGTGTGGCCCATGGGTAGAACGGTGGCCACTGTTAGATACACATCATCAGGGTAGTGTCACAAGCTGGTGCTTACAAAAATTAGGACAGTAGCCAGCTAATGCAAGGTCTGTTCTCTATTCCTGCCAGAAGACATAACTCAGGGGAAAAAATAAAGAGGCTATCACCAAAATAGGAAAAGGCATAATTGGGTGTGTAAAGTACAGGGTAAAATTACAAGAAGAAATCATGGGGTTCAGTAGTTCTCAAGTCTATTTGCCCTTAGGACTTTGTATCTAAGGAATAGTTTGAAAGCTTAATTCAGCCAAATACATTTTGGTAAATGTTTCCTAATCATGAATACTAATCATAGGGAAAAAGCCTGGGTTTCTGGTGAGATTTTTTAAATAAGTTTTTATTGTGAGAATACTGTACAGAGGAGGGGTTACAGTTACATGAGCAAGGTAATGATACATTTCTTATCAAGGATTGTTGTCTCCTCCTTTGTTTTTCCCCTACCATCCCTTCCCTCCTATCTCTACAACTATACCGACCCCCATCCCCCAACCACCCCCCCCCCCCGCCAAAATTGTAAAGTTTGTTTTCTACATAGCGTCTTGTACATCTCATTGCTGCAATGGGTCAATCTATATCCCTGTTTAAACAATTTGTTTATTCCCTTCACCTCCCTAAATCATACCAACATCAAATACAGTGAAAACAGGGGTTATACCGTGGAGGAGGGACATACAAAGCAACAAAACAAAAATCACATAGTATCTTATAAATATGTTAGAAACAATAGCAAGAAAGAAAAAACCACTTGTGTCCTTATCTTGGGGTTCATTTCACTTCACCTTATCTGACCTTTTCTGCTTGTCTCAGATATATACTAGTTATGACAAATAAGGGGAAACATGGGACCTATGTTTCTTTGGGCCTGGCTTACTTCACTTAATGTAATTTTTTCCATTTCCTAACAAATGGGGCAATGCCATTCTTTCTGATGGAGGCATAGAATTCCATTGTGTATATATACCACATTTTCTTGATCCATTCATCTACTGAGAGGCAATCCCACCTTTGGGCATTTACCCAAATGATCACAAACAAGACCATACTAAAGCTACCAGCACAACCATGTTTATTGCAGCATTATTTACCATAGCTAAGATATCGAACCAACTCTGGTGAGATTTTTTTTAAGCACTACTTTTGAACACAGATAACAGAACAAAAGAGTGATTAATAATTAGTACCTGGACACAATGACAAATGTGTCACTAAATCTAATTGATCAAACAAACATAAACAATATGGACGTTTGAGCTGGAGGCTGGTGGCTCTTGACCCAAAAATGCCAGAAGTGGCACTGTGGCTTAAGTGGTAAAGCACTACCCTCGGGTGAAAATGCTCAGGGACAGAGCCCAGGCCCTGAGTTCAAGCCCCAGCTCTCACAAAATAAATAAGTAAATGAAGTCCTCTAGGACTAGGCAGGATCTTCTCTTTTTTAAGGTTGCATTATAGTGCATAAGTAGATGTGTGTGACTTTTTTTTTTAATTATTCCCTAATGTCTTGATGGACATGTAACCCTTAGATCTTTTCTGTATTTCATGTCATATGAATGTGGCTGTGATAAGCAAGAGAATGCATGTAGATCTTTGACACACTCATTTCTTTTCTCTCCCTGAAATATTATAGATACCTAACAAGGGGATTGCTGGGCCATTGGTAATTGTATTTTTAATTTGTTGTAAGGGATTTACTATGGTTTTCATCATGGTTGTCTTCTCACTAACAGGGTGAAGAGGTTCTCTTTTCTCTCTGCTATCACCAACAGCTATTAACCTGTTGTCTTTTTGAAATAGAGAATGAAATAGTGATTGCTAAAGGTTTGACAAAGATATGGAAGGAGAATGTGTAGGGAATTTTCATCTAAAAAAATTATTGAGTAGTTGTATAAAAGGACTTCAATTAAACCTGACAATTTGCAAGTTCAAGGCATCTTGGTTATGGTCTCCCTTCCATCATTCTCTCCCCTCTGTCCCAGCCCCACCCATCCCCTTAAGTTACTTGATTTCAATTTACATATGTATATTTACTATGATGACTTATGTGTCCACCCTTCCTCTCACAGTTCTCTCCTCTTAAGCGGCATCCCCTTCAGACAAAACATGCCATATTGTTAAGCTATCAGTTAATTATTCAAAGGAGTTACACCACTGGAATCCACTCTTGCATATTTACTTTAGTAAATTTGTGTGTATATGCATATGACTTTGCATATGTTTTCATTTCTGTTTATATTTTAGGTTCAACTTCCACTTATAAGAGAAATAGGTACCCTTTGTCTCTCTGAACCTTCGTATTTCCTTGAACATATTTTTCTTTCAGATATGTAAACAAGTCTAAATAGCTAGTGCATAATTTAAGTACTCACGTTAACATTGGCATCATATCTTAGGGTCTGTTTTGTTGTTGTTGTTTGTTTTTATCAGTTGTGGGGTTTGAACTCAGGGCCTGGGTGCTATCTCTGAGGTAGATCAGCTCCAGGCTAACACTGTACCACTTAAGCCACAGCTCCACTTCTGTTTTTCTTGCAGTTAAGTGGAGATAAGAGTCTCACAGACTTTCCTGCCCAGAGGAGCCTTAGATCTCAGTCACTTGAGTAGCTAGGATTTAACACCAGTTAAACTAGTACATTTTTAAAATAATTTTTAAATTGTCTTTAAGTAGTTGTAGAAAGGGGTTTCAGTTCAACTTGTCAGTTTGTGAGTGTAATGCATCTTGATCAGTGACATCCCTTTCATAATTCTCCCTCATTCTCTGCAACTCCACTCATCCCCTCACTTTTCCTTGACTTTTGATAAATGACTAGGTTATGGGCTTCTCCTGTAACTAGGGGACTAGGCTGAGGCCTACATAAGACGATGGATATGTTTCTTTATATACGTATGTGTATGTGTGTGTTATATTATGTTGTAGACCTAATTATATACAATAAAATATATTTTCCCAACAATAAGAATCTAATTGAAGGATACATAAGCCTCCAGTTCAATTGGGACAAATTGGAACAATGAAATATTATAATTAATATTGTTGATAAAAAAGCATATGCTTATTGAATAAAACAAGAAAAAAATCAGTCTATTTCGATATAAGTACATCAGTAAATAAGATACATATTTAACGAAGAATAGCATATTTGCATAGCTTCAGAGTGCCTATTCACAAAATACATATTAATTAGAAGAAGAAGAAGAGTAAATTTACAGAGAGGAAACTTGTCATGTGCTATTTTAATCAAGTAGTCAATTTAAACATCATTAGCTATTGGTCAGTCCTATAATATGAAATCAGAAGAAGAAGCCATGATATAGCTTATATATAATCAGAATCTAATTACAGATAAATGGCAGGAAATCCCATGTTGAAATGTATCCCAAAAAAATAACTGCCTTGCCATGTCTCAGAGCGGGACCATCATAAAAGTCAAGGAATATGGAAGAAATGTTTGGAGTTGAAGGAAATGAAGGACCTAGGGCAGTTTCATTAAACGATTCATTCTTCCTTGGATCCTGTTGTCACAGAGGACAGTGTTGGGACTTTTGGTGACACTTGAAGGGACCCTGAGGATTAAGTAAAAGCAATGTAACAGTTCATTTCTGTAGCATAACAATTATATGTGGTCTAAACAAAAATGTCCTCATTTGTGGGCAATATGCATGCAGTATTGGAGGCTAGCAGAATATCAGTTAATAACATACTTCCAAAGATTTTGAGATTACACATTCCTTGTACTCTAAAGATATCTTTCCCGAAAGCTTAGAGTTTATGATTTTATAATCATTAAATAAAACTAGAGGAGAAGGAGCAACAAGATACAATGGTGTGTTCAGTGTGAGGATCAAATGCAAATGTCATTCCTGGATGAAATGCACTTCCTACCGAGGCTGCTGGCTTCATTTGTGAAGGCTACTAGACCAAACATTTGTTTTGCATGTCATGTTCAAAGATGAATTTGATTGTTGTAGGTAAATTATGTTTAACCTGGAGACTTGGAATTCATACAAGGATCATATGATCAGGCAACTTAGTTTTGGAGTTTATGTTTTAACTGTATATTACTCTTAGAGAAATAAAAATATTTCATATTGTACTATGTTCTTGGAACCATTTTGATTTACTTTGCAATGCTCACTATTAATTATACATATGCCCAGTTTGACCTGAGGGTTGAAATGAATTATGGCCAGTGTTCCAGCTGGTGTTCCTGAATTATGGCAAGGACTGAAACTCTTGTTGCCAGGCACCTGAGATCCGAGCATCCAAAACAACACTCTAGAGAATTCCTGAAATGAGAATTTTTTAAAAAGTTGGTGAGTCTGTCAATTAAAATCTTTATATTTGGAAATATTCTCCTAAATTAAGTTGCTCCCCACATGCAAAGATCAAATTTAATAATCTATCTAGTGTCTCTTCACTTAAGAAGTATTGGGACTAGGAAGAAAATGCAAATTTTAGTCCATTCCTTCTGCCATAATAGCTTCTTTTGGAAGTGGTTCGCAAACAATAGAAATTTATTTCACATAAATCTTAATAATTTTTGGCAAGACTGCAATTTGAACTCAGGACATAGGCAGGTGCTCTGCCACACAAGCCCCTCCTTTAGCCCATTTTGCTTTAGGTAGTTTTCATAGAGGGTCTAGACTTGCATCTGCTTATATATTTTTTATATTTAGGACAATAGGTATATGCTACCACATGCAGATTTTATTGGTTGAGATGGAATCTTATCAATTTTTCACCAAGAAACACTTGAAATTTGATCTTCCCAATTTCTGCTTTCTGAGTAGTTGAGGTTATATTACAGGTGTGAGCCACAAGAGTCCCAACTATTTTGGATGCCTTTTGAGGCTGTGAAGGGCATATTTAAGGTGCCAATAGAATCAAAGATGGTGGAGACTGTCACAGACAGCACTTGCTTGCAAAGCAGAGGGGTGAACAAGATTCCTTGAACATCTTTCCACTTAAAGCACTGAGTCCTTTCATAGAGATGTCACCTTCCAACTCTTATCACCTCCCCAAGGCCCCAGCAGATAATGCCATCATCTTAAGGTTTAGATTTCACTGTATGAATTGAAACTATTCAGAGGTGTCAGGACTTACTATATAAAGGTAGCAATTACCTATCTAAAAAGCTCCTCTGATAATGGTAAAGGCAGCTATCACTAAATGTGGACAGTTGCAAATACTGTGTAAAGCCAGTGGTTGACTTTCTAGAAGATTGTTCAAATGACATATCTCTTTCCAGTTTTGCTGAAATTATTTCAAGTTGCTAGAAGTTATAGAGATTTAAAAAATTATCTATCTATATATCTATATTAGAGACCAGAGAAACTATGTTTATGTTAAGATTTGAATCAAAGTTCTTCCTCCATCTCTTTAAGACTTGGCTGTAAAAGTTGCATGCTAATGGCAGAAAGACTCATTATATCCAGTCAGTGACACACTTGTGGTTCCTAAAACATTAGAGCCTTAGCCATTTATGTTGCTTGGTCTCATTCATAAATTGTAATTCAGGCCCTGGACAGTCCTACCAATGTCTCATTAAAAATTCAAATGAAGAATCAGATAATAGCTAGTTTTCTCCAGGAACAAACATGGATTTTTTTCTTTTCTCTTTTAGTTCATTTTTATGTCTAGGCTGTAGTATTAATAGAAATATAGCAAGGACCCAAAGTATGCTCTTTATCTGAAGATTGATGTATTAAGAAATCAGTATTTGCAAAATACTTTCAAAGAACAGATGCAATAAAAATGCTAAATATAATTATTACTATAAAATTATAAAGGGATCACTTAGATGAGTCACTTCAAAGCTCTTCATTAAACCCTATTAGATACTATGTTTATTAATTCATTAAACTCTACTTCAAATGCCAGATAAATAATATGCATTATTAATATGTCATAAGCTAAATGGAATAATGCCACACAGAACTACTACTTTTGAAGTGTCTCACAGATATTAACAAATTCATGCATACTATTCTTTCAAGGACACTTTCAATAATTTACAAATACTGAAATCAATTCACATATGCATGTATGTATACATTGTATACATATATCAAGTACATATATGTATATATATGTCTACATACATTTATATATATATATATTATATGACAGCTTCCAAGAATCAAAGTATCTTTTTTGTATGTTTTTATTGTAAAAATACTGTACAAAGGGGTTACAGTTACATGAGCAAGGTAATGAGTACATTTCCTATTGAGCATTGTTGCTTCCTCTTTTGTTTTCTCCTTGCCATCCCTTCCCTCCCACCTCCACAGCTACCTCCTCCCCAACCTGCCTTGTACATCTCATTGTTACAATGGGTCAACCTGTATCCTTATTGAAGGATTTTGTTTTTTCCCTTCCCCTCCCCAAATTAGAGAAGTGTAATACAGGATGGAGGGCACCAACATCAGATACAGTGAAAACAGGGGTTATATCATGAGGGAGGAGCATACAAAGAAACAAAAAAACACATGGTACATTATATATAAATACAGTAGGAACAATAGCAAGAAAGAAAAAAGATATTTCTGTCCCTCTCTTGGGGTTCATTTCGCTTAACATCTTCTTATATGGTCATATGTACATAGCTTTTGACCTTTTCTACATGTCCTACACATGTACTAGTTATTGCAAATAAGGGAAACCATGGGACTTATGTTTCTTTGGGCATGGCTTACTTCACTTAATATAATTTTTTCCAAGTCTTTACATTTCCTAACGAATGGGGCAATGTCATTCTTTCTGATGGAGGCATAGAATTCCATTACATATATATATATATTTTTTTCTTGATCCATTCATCTACTGAGGGGCTGGGTTGGTTCCATATCTTAGCTATGGTAAATAATGCTGTGATAAACATAGTTGTGCTGGTACCTTTAGTATGGCTTTGTTTGTGATGGTTTGGGTAAATGCCCAAAAGTGGGATTACTGGGTCATAGGGGAGCTCTATGTGGAATCTTTTGAGGAACCTCCATACTGCTTTCCAAAGTGGTTGAACAAATTTACACTCCCACCTACAATGCAGTAAGGTTCCCTTCTGTCCACATCCCCTCCAGCATCTGTTGTTATTAGAGTTCTTGATTATATCCATTCTAACTGGGGTGAGGTGGAATCTCTATGTTGTTTGGATTTGCACTTCTTTTATGGCTACAGAGGTTGAGCATTTCTTCATGTGTCTTTTGGCCATTCTTATTTCCTCTTGAAAGAATCAAAATTCTGAGCTTTCTTTGGGTATTGGGTTGTGCTTGTCCGATGGTCTCATGTCTTCAGCCCCTCCCACCATCAGTAGTACTTGATTCCTCAGTGACTATGCTTTCCTGAGAGCCCAAGTAGGGCTACATCTTTTGGCTTTCCTCTCAGTCTGGGTGGGTGTTAGGATTCTAAATTTCTGAATCAATTCCTAAATCCATTGTGACTAGGAACTTTCCCACTCTCCAAAGTATGTTTGGTAGCTTTCTATTGTACCTTAGTTTTTGCAGGCTGGTGCCTTTTTTTCTTTCCTTTATTTATTTATTTTTTGTTTTCTTTTTATATTTCAGTTTAGGTAAAGTTTCGCACTGATAGCAATCATTTTCAAAAAAGGAAAGAAAGTCAAAATCATGACTCCCCACATGTTAAAATTTTTGTTTTACTTACTAATGAGAGAACTAGTGAGATGCTGCCATCAGCTCGAAGAAGACTCTGAAGAAGCACAGGTATATGTTTATAATGAGGAATATTAAAATAAATGTGCGAACACAGGCAGAATTGATTTCCTGCACAGTGAGCAAGGTAGCTCAGCAGATCCTCCACCAGATAGGATGGATGTATAGGTCTATCGACAGGCATTAACTTTGCATTCCTATTAGTGATTGGTAATTCACAGAGTCATGAAGTAACCATCACAGAATCCATATCAGATATTATAGACTATTACAGATATTAAAGCATGTGAAGACAATGCTTAGTTTTCCATTTCCATGTAGTCCAGTGGGGAAGGAATCTATTTTCATGAGCCATCAAATTTAAATATGCATACTCACTAGACACTATTGGATAATGAACTGTATATCTTATAAGTGGGGACAGGAGGGAAGAACGGAGAGAGTGATGGAAAGGGAGACATGGTTCAAAAGAATTGTACACTTTACTCATTACCTGACTCACGTAACTATAACCCTTTCATATATCAACTCTACAATAACAATGCAAACTCAAAAAATATGCCTATTCCCACTCACCATTTTTTATTTTCCAAATGCACTATATTAGATAAAGTCAAATGTGTCTATTTTCCTATCAATCCAAATTAATTTGCTTTCAAATTTGGGAGAGTGTTTTGTTCACTAGTTTTGCAGTAGTGGGGTCTTGTGAAGGAAGGATTTCCCCGCTAGAGCCACACACCCACCCCTTTGCGCCTTACTAATTTTCTCAGATATATTGTCATGTTTGTGACATGTGACCTTCCTACTTATTTAGGAACTTCTTACGTAGCTAGAGCCACAGGAGCATACCGCCAATGACACGCTTATTTCGCAGAGAGATGGTGTTTGGCTTACATTTCGCCCAGGATGGCCTCCAACCATAATCCTTCTCATCTCCATATCGTCAGTAGTTGGGATGACAGACATGAGTCCATGCCCACAGCCTCCAAGAGCCTATGAATGGCATAACTCAGGCTGCTTGAATTTTCTATTTTGCTGCTGTGTGTTGTCATCCCTTTTCTTTTTTCCCCTCTCTTTGCATTTTAATGAGTCCGAAAGGTCACACGTGGATGCTCACCAAGCACAATTGTCAATAGGAAGTAGTCTTAGAAATATCTCATCTGTGCAGTTCTACAAGGATTTACAAAATGACCCAACAGTTTTCCTGGCTTGTCACCTGCAGAGATCAAGTGCATCAAGGAATTTCTGGGAGTGAATTATTGAGGGCATGGTCCTCTCCTGTTCAGGATCACTATTACCTTTAGATGTTCCTGGTCTGCCTTGCCCTCCCTCCCTCCCTCCCTCCCCCCCCCCTTTACTCTCTCTTTCTCTGTCCTCTTAGTCTACTGCTCAGGCTATGCTAGCAAACCAGTGTGTCTTTCTCTGTCCATGGTCCACAGTAATTCCAATATTGCTTTTCAACACTTATCCACTGTCACCTGATGAACAAAGATATTGTTTGTGTTATTTCCATTTCTGATGGCCAGTGCAAAAATTCATGGAAAAGCATGGCCTATCTGATATGTCTATGGTCTGTGTTTGAATGATGATGCTTTATGCAAGTCTTATATCTTCTGTTTAGACCGTATAACCTGTAACATGGGTTAAAATAAGATTTTTGTGTTGATCTTTGCCTCAAAATCCTTTCTATTTCTCCAAATCTCTTTATAGCATACTGTTTTTTTTTCTTTCCTGTCTCCTGAGATACTCTGCCTCCTTCAGCCGTAGCAACTGGCGATAAAAGCTGTCAACTTGCATCAAAACATAGTTTAAAGGTATTTGAATGGCAGCCAGACAATTTCTGAAAAATCAGTCTTTAAGGTCAGCAATTTGATCAGTGAAAGGCAGGAAGAATATTGAAACTGTATTTACATGACACTTTAAATAGGGCTGAGCAACAGCAATTGCCTAGCATGAAGAATGGATAATATAGAAATTTGGATGTGTAATACTTGTCTTTTTACCTCAGCTGGCTGCTATGGCCATTGAAGAATAACTTTTAGGAAAACCATGGATAGGTCAAGTGCTCTATAGATTAGGGAGTTATAAGTCAGGTGGGGAAATAATGAGAGAAATGGATAATATTACATGAATAACAAGTGGATGTATTCAGCCAATTCTCATTTCTAGGGACACAAAAGAATGCGTGATTTCTCAGCCTTCACTATGTTCCAACTTCCAGCCATCAAGTGTAGTTGATGTCCACATACTTTCTACAAATATATCAGTGCATATCCTGGAAAATTTCAAGCCTATGGAAAAATATGATTTAGTTTCTCATTAAAGCAACACATAGCATCAAAGTTAAGCAATGCTGAATAAGGCAGAAAAAAACCCCTGCTTTTATTCAAGAAGTAACTCTATGGAAGAGATATGGAAGAGAATCCAGGGTAAGTTGAGTTTAACTTTGCCAGAATGAAAGGCAATAGACCTTTCATTTGAAGCATGTAAGTTTGCTGGGCTATATAAGTTGGTTGGATCATCCAGATTTGCTGATAGATATTTACCCAGAAGAAGCACAGGTTATCCTAACTCTACTTCATGGTTAGGGGTACAAATTTAAAAAGTGTCCAGGAAGTTAGCTCTTAACTCTATAGTGACTGAAAGACAGCTAGAATTATATCCTTGAAAGTTTGCATTCAGAGAGAAATATACCCTTACTCCCAACACAGACATGTATGTAGCCAGTACTTGAGGAAAGTTATATCCCAAAGACCAAATGTGTTATTACTTTTCTGGCAATGCTTGGGTTTGACTCAGAGCCTTGTAATTGCAAGGCAAGTGCTCTACCACTTGTGACTCTCCATCAGCATTTTTTGCTTTAGTTTATTTCTTAGTCGAGGTCTCATTTTTGCCAAAGGCTGACCTTGCATTATGATCCTTCAGCCTCTACCTCCTGTATTTCTAAGAGTACAGGGGTGCAGTTTATTTTAGAGAGGATCTCATCAACATTTTTTGCCTTTGAAGTTGGGATTATAGGCATATACCACTAGTCCCAGCCATAGCAATGACTTTTAGTTGCATCCTTAATCTGCTAGAAGCCGTAGTAAAGTATGGTTATGACATGGTGGGGCAAGAGTTTGGAAGCATTGGTTACTGCTGGGATTTATTTTCGAGTTTGTGAAAGATATACTTTTAGAAATTACCTACAAGTGACCTTATCACTGTAGTGGTGGCCATTAGTACTAAACAAATGCTTTTGTAGTGGATTGTAAGCTTGTCAAAGACTCAGCTATGTAACATAAGACTTCCTGGAAAATTTCCTCTGTTCAGTCAATCAAGCCAGATAAGCATGGGGACCGGTGGGACTCTTGAGAGTTCTTAGCGTCCACTGAAAACATTAAAAATATCCATAATCCTAATAAATAATCACCTGATTCCCTAAAAACTTAGGGTGTGTGTATGTGTTTCTTTATAAGCCCTACAATGTGTTTCTTATTCTGGAAATTTTGTAATAGCCATAAGGATCTTTACTTAGGAGTTTATCTCCACTGCTATGCATTAACCAGAATATAATCTCTGGGCTTTGCTTGGAGTGATCAGCTTGTCCTACATAGCTATTAATGCTTTAAAAATATTCAGGTTCTTAATATATTGCCTCTTAATATATAGTATGTTGTTAAGAGATCCACAAAAACAAGACAAAAGTTATTTGACCTCTACTCTTCTAGTGTGAAAGGCTCATCTTTCTCCTTTCCTGCTAATGAAAATTGTCACAAAATGATATTCGAACCTTGGAGAAACTGACCCATGTTTGGACAAATCTCCAGCGATTCTCACATTGAGGATCATAGGTACATTAAATACATTTCAGAAACATAAGGCTCATGTATTCACAGCTTTTATGCAACAATGATTAGCTAGTGCAATCACTGGCAGTGACACAAAAGATTGGTGTACACTTTTTCTCTCAATGAAGGAGAAGTTTCTATAATCATTTTAATATTTACTTGATAAGGATATAGGCCTTTTAAAACAAGAAATGAATAAGATTCTGTAGTCCTTTAACTTTTTAGAAAGAGATGCTTAGACTACTCCTACTCCTAACATGATTGATGTGTCCAAACACAGCCTGGCTTTATACACTTTATTGAGTGACACTAATGTATTTGTAGCCCACACATTGTGGGAAAGTCCTTTCATATACTTAGTACATTTAATTCAGTTCCTGTTTCATGCAAAGCTTATAACCTAACGGAGGTTACAATTTGTCTTGTATTTAGGAAAGCAGGAACTTAAAAGTGACCATGCCAAGAGTAGAAAAGAGGAGCAAGGAAATCAGGCAAGCCTATATTTAGTGTCTTAGAAAAAGATGACATAGTAAAGTGAGGTATGGAAGTGGGGAGGTATGGCACTTGAGAAAAGGGAGAGAAACTACTGCAGGTTGCAAAGTCTGAACTAAAGGTGGATTTGGAGACAATGTCTGTGCAACAATGAATTTGGAGCTTTCCAGATTAGAGATATCAGTATTTGATCATAAAGAGAGGAAGAGCCAAAGTAAAGAATAATAAATAAGGTAAAATAAAAGATTGTAGTAGTTAATGCCTATAATCCCAACTCCTCAGGAGGCTGAGATCATGATTCAAGGTTACCTCAGTCAAAAAATTCATTAAGGACCCCATTACAATCAATAAAATAAAATTTTGGGGAGCGTGGATAAACTGTCTTATGGTCTCTTAACATAAAAGGCTTTGTTGAGATTGGATGATAGGATATTTTTGACCATATCAATATCACCCAATTACAAGACCAGTGGTTCCTGCTTTTATATAAATATGACATACACTAGATGCAATGTCAGAGATAAGGTATAACTTTGAATTATTTTTCTTTCAATAAGATACTATAGTAGCCAAATTTTTTAGCTGGAAATCAATCTAGAGGAACATCTAAGCCAGCTGATCAAATTATATGTACAGTTTTGAGAATTTGTAAAATAAAATTCTAAGTACCTTTTTCTCCTCACAGGATGTGATTTTAGGTGACAACACATCATGGAGATATGTTGGGAGTCCATTCCCTCTTTATTATTATTATTATTATTATTTTCTTCTTTCAGTAGCTTAAACTAAGGGCTTAGGCAATGTCCCTTAGCTTTTGCACTTACAGCTGGCACACAACCACTTGAGCCACAGCCTCACTTCTGGATTTTTGATGGTTAATTAGAGGTAAGGGTTTCATGGACTGTCCAGCCTGGGCTGGCTTCAAACTATAATCAGGTCTCTGTCTCCTAAGTAGAGAATACTATACAGTCACGTTACACCAGTGCTGAGCTTAGTTTCCCATTTAAGGTTGGCAGAAATAATGGAATGAGAAGTTTTAAGGTGTACTTTCATTCTCAAGCATTTTTATTTTTTCTGTCATGGGGCTTGAACTCTGGGCTTGGGTACTGTCCCTCAGCTCTTCAGCTCAAGGCAAGCACACTACTTCTTGAGCCACTTCTGGTTTTCTAGTGGTTTATTGGAGATAAGAGTCTTGCGGACTTTCCTTCCCAGGCTGGCTTTGAACCATGATCCTCAGATCTTAGCCTCCTGAGTAGCTAGGATTACAGGTGTGAGCCACTGGCACTGGGCCCATTCTCAAGCATTTTATCTCTCATTACAGACTTTTTTGGCAGGTAGTTATGATTCCATGTAAATCACATTTAAATCAAGGGTTGGATATGATCATCAAATTTACTGTGCAGGCTTCTGAATATTGATGTCCATCTCTAAACAAAATGAGCAAGGATGACCTAACCTATGTTAAAACAATTTAGAAATATGCCACGCATTGGTGGCTCATGCCCATAATCCTAGCTATTCTGGAGTCTGAGATCTGATCAATCACAGTTCACAGCTGACCCAGACAGAAAAGTCTGTGAAACTTGTATCTCCAATTGACTACCAAAACAAAAAATCAGAAATGGAATTGTGGCTCAAGTGGAAAAGCATTTGCCTTGAGAAAAATTGTTCTAAGAGAGCAACTGGCACAAAAATAAAAATAAAAATCAGAAATAATAACATTTAGCCAAGTACTGCTGGTTCACGCCTATAAACCTAGCTTCTTGGGAGGCTGAGATCTGAGGAACACACTTCAAAGCTAGCCTGGGTAGGAAAGTCCATAAGAGACTCTTATATCCAATTAACTACTGGAAAACTGTAAGTAGCACTGTGGCTCAAAGTGGTAGATTGCTATCCTTGAGCAAAAAGAGCTCAAGGACAGTGTCCAGGCCCTGAGTTCAAGCTCCATGACTAACAAAAAAAATATTAATTCATAATCCTTACAGCATGAAGTATAATATTTGAGAAAAAAATCACTCTACAGTAATGGCAATAAATGTATGACAATGGTAGTGGGGATAAATATACATAGTCAACCTAGATTTCTTTTGCATGTATGCATAGCACAATAATAAGTAAATGGATATTGTAAAGAAGGTCTATCAGAAATTCCCATCAGTCATTTCTTCATTCTATGTTGATTGTTTTCTTGCATTGTGCACATTTTTTCCATCAATACTAAGGTAAGTAAAATAGTGTCCTTCCAAAGAACTATATAGTCCAGTACAAAGACTGTCTAGGAAACTGTATATAGTAATGTAATAAATGGTATATCAAGGGAAAACATCATGGGAAATAATCAGATAGGAGGTAACTTTGTGTAGCTAAAACTTTTTTTAAATTTTATTTTGTTACAAAGATCCTGTACAGAGGGGTTACAGTTATGTGAGTAAGGCAATGAGTACATTTCTTGTTGAGCATTGCTACCCCTTCCCTAGTTGTTCTCCCAACTCTCCCTTTCCTCAGCTGAAACTTTTGATATCATAGAAGCCTGTCTGTTCATGAAAAAAATTATTTATATGACCTGGGTGCTGGTGTTTGTGCTCAGCCTCTGAGGAGGCTGAGAGATGATGATTCTGGCTTAACGCCAGCCTGGACAGACAAGTGCATGATACTCTTATGTGCAATTAACAAGTAAAAAGCTAGAATTGTAGGTATGGCTCAAGTGGTAGAAGGCCAGATTTGAGGGGGAAAGCCAAGTGAGAGTGTGAACACCTGGGTTCAAGCCACAGTACCAACACACACACACACACACACACACACACACACACACACACACACAAGAATTTGCATATGTCTTCGCCAAAAAACCAGAAGTAGAAATGTAATGTGTGTCAAGTGGTAGAGTATCAATCTTGAAAGAAAAAGCCAAGCAAGTGTACAAGGACCTGAGTTCAAGCCTCCGTACACACATATACACTGATACAGACACACAAACACATATGTACGTGCGTGCATGTGTGTGCACACAAACACACTCATGCCTTTAAGAACCAGAGAAAAGAACAAAATGCCAAGTGTGGCTAATACTGTTGGTGATAATGATGTCTTACTTGCTCCACTGCCCATTGTACTAAAGTAATAGATTTGTACCGTGTTCTGTCATGGCTGTTATTTTGCTGAAATCACTTTGATATGTGAATGCAAAGAGACACACGAAAGGACACAGGAAGGAAGTGATAAGTTCTACCCCACAGGCTCCGGCTGGTTCTCTATCAGATGTAATCACTCTGCTTTAGAATACTTTCAAAGACAACAGCAAGGCTTGAAAAGACTATTTTTGTTTCATCATGAATACACATGAACCACTTGCCAGGTTGTGTTTGTAATTAATAGTAGGCCTGAGGTATCCTCACCTCTAAAAGATATTTAAATACAAAGACAGTCCTTGGGATTCATTAAGGCATTTGACTCAAAAAACCACTTGGGAAATCACTTCTGTACTCAATGCAAGCGTCAGTGATAGTCCAGATGGCCACAGACACTGTACAGTCATCAGGAAACTGATGTATACCAAGTGTCAGCTTCTGCCTTAGCATTTTTTGTTTATTTGTTTGTTTGTTTTTGTCTGTCTTGGGGCTTGAACTCGGGGCCTGTGTGCTGCCCCTGAGTTCTTTTGTATTCAAGATTAGCACTGTTCCATTTTGAGCCACAGTGCCACTTCTAGCTTTTTCTGAGTGATTAATTAGAGATAAGAGTCTCACAGACTTTCCAGACTTTCCTACCAGGGCGGGCTTTAATCCATGATCCTCAGACCTCAGCCTCCTAAATAGAATGCATTACAAGCATGAGCCACCTGTACTCAGCTCTTAGTATGATTGATTATATGATTAGAAATCCTATACTATCACTGGAAATGACTATAGCAATTAGGTCCAAGTGATTTGATAAAGGAGGCATGAACATGATAGAGATATGCATTTCACAGATTGTTAGGACTTGAGGTAACATTTCAAGACAGGTCACCATAATGCCACTTGGACCTTATGCTCTTAAAGATATTACTCTGTGTGGCCTTTAGCATGTGATATGTATTCTATGGTCACAACATAACTACAAAAGCCTCGATAGGGACTTGAAAGGTGGTTCAGTGGTAGAGCGCTTGCCTTGCATGCATGAGGCCCTGGGTTCGATTCCTCAGCACCACATAAGCAAAAAGAAAAAAGCCGGAAAGTGGCGCTGTGGCTCAAGTGGTAGAGCACTAGCCTTGAGCTGAAGAGCTGAGGGACAGCGCCCAGGCCCAGAGTTCAGGCCCCTACGACTGGACTGCCCCCAAAAAAAGCCTCGATATTTATAGTTCCATTTCAGGCAGGATGAAGGAAAGGACAAGGAAGACTGAAAAGACTTCTTTCTAGAAGGTCTAATTCATGATTCCTCTCCATTAGCTCTTAACTGATTTTGTTGCCATTTGAAACAAAAAGTCTTATTCTTTCACTGAAGGAGAAAAAAGATACTATTAAGTAGGTAACTAGTTGTATCTAACCCCAAATGAGTAATTATCCTGAATTTAAAAAGAGAAAAAGAGCCAAGCTCTGGTGGCTCACATCTGTAATCCTAGCTACTCAGTAGCCTGAGATCTAAGGATCCAAGTTCCAAGCCATCCCTGGCAGGAAAGTCTGTGAGAGTCTTGTCTCTAATTAACTATGGAAAACAAGAAGTAGCATTGTGACTCAAAGTGGGAGAGCACTAGCCTTGAGCAACGGAGCTCAGGGACAGTGCCTAGTCCTTGAGTTCAAGCTCCACAACAGACCAAAAAAAAAAAAAAAACAACAAAAAACAAACAAACAGAATCTACAGAGAATAATGGAGCAGAACAGTGTTGTCACATAGGCAGTGAATGGTGACCATTTTCCCCAGGGAATCTTTGCTTTAAATGGTTTAAATGGACAAAAAATAGTTTGAGCTTGAGCCTAAGCAAGTGCTTTGGCTGAGCCTCTTGGGGATAAATTGTATTAATTAATTGGAACTGAAATTTCACCGTGAGGATAAACTAGCCCGTGTGAGCACGGAATGGGGAATCAAAAACACTGTGAAGGAAGGGGATATGAAAAGAGTCTAGAAAATGAGTCTGAGCAACTTTTTCTAAAAGCAGCAACTTGAGGGAAAGTCTGAGTCTCTTGTTACAAATAATTATTAAAAAAAAATATTTGTAAGCCAGGCCCCAGTGGTTCATGCCTGTAATACTAGCTACTCAGGAGTCTGAGATCTGAGGATCGCTGTTCAAAGCCAGCCCGGGTGGTAAAGTCTCATCTCCAATTAATCACCAGAAAACCAAAAGTGGCACTGTGGCTCAAGTGGTAGAGCACTAGCCTTGAGCTGAAAAGCTTAGGGGCCGTGCCCACATGCAGAGTTCAAGCCCCATCACCAATAACAACAACAAAATATTATTTCAATAACTCATAGCCCTTGGCTTCAATCAACATTTAGTGAGACAGAAGGTACCCATTGACCTTCTTTTTCTTTTCTTTTTAAATATAGGGTTGCTTAGGTTAAAGGAGAACTTCAAGAATGTCCACAATCCATCAGTGGTTTTGCAGCTTTGGCTCCAGAGATGTATTCTTCTCTAGGGAAGACATTCAATCATCATAAGTACTTGTAAATGATATTGGTAGGAATAACAGAAATATAAGGACTGCATGAAGATGAAAGAGCTGTAGTTAGCTCGTTGTGTGGTTCAGGTTGGCTATATGTAACAGATGTGTTTCTACTAGACCTTCCATGTCCAAATAATATATGGACTTAAAAAAATAAATCAATGGCAAGAGGTACTCTCTGGGTAGGATAAACAACATTCTGTCCAAGTCAACTAGTCTGTTGGGTTACTGACCTCAGCTGAATGTCAGATTTCCTTGGAAGCTTCGATCAACAATCCAGGCAGCTTTGCATATGGAACCATGTCCTACCCCTGTGTGTGGATGGTCACACATCATGACAGGAGCTGGAAAATCTCCCCCCAAATTTGCAATTTGATATTTGCATACACTAAAGTCTACTTTTCTCCTACACTCTCCCATACATTTATGCTTTTAAAAGTTTTTTCCCTTACCATCCCTTTCCTCCACATCTCTCTTACTCCTCCGTCCCCCCCTACCAAAGTTGTAAAGTTCATTTTCTGTACAGTATCTTTACAATAAAAATATATATTAAATTTTTTTTTGTTTTTTATGAGGTTATCACTAACTCTTATGATTCTACTGGGCCTGTGCCATTTTAGAACTAATATGTATTTTTAACAACATTGAGATACCACCTCACCCCAGTTAGAATGGCTAAAATCAAGAACTCTAATAACAACAGACGCTGGAGGGGATGTGGACAGAAAGGAACCTTACTGCATTGTTGGTGTGAGTGTAAACTTGTTCAACCACTTTGGAAAGCAGTATGGAGGTTCCTCAAAAGACTCCACATAGAGCTCCCCTATGACCCAGCAATCCCACTTTTGGGCATTTACCCAAATGTTCACAAACAAGACCACACTAAAGCTACCAGCACAACTATGTTTATCGCAGCATTATTTACTATAGCTAAAATATGGAAACAACCCCAGATGCCCCTCACTAGATGAATGGATCAAGAAAATGTGGTATATATACACAATGTAATTCTATGCCTCCA
The DNA here is from genome assembly GCF_019054845.1 of Dipodomys spectabilis. Classification (NCBI taxonomy): domain Eukaryota; kingdom Metazoa; phylum Chordata; class Mammalia; order Rodentia; family Heteromyidae; genus Dipodomys; species Dipodomys spectabilis. Next base: position 4,719,330 of record NW_024870813.1, on the reverse strand, counting down.
TCAGAAAGAATGACATTGGCCCATTTGTTAGGAAGTGGAAAGGCTTGGAAAAAATTATATTAAGTGAAGTAAGCCAGGCCCAAAGAAGCATAGGTCCCATGGTTTCCCTTATTTGCAGTATCTAGTATATGTCTGAGTCAAGCAGAAAAGGTCAGATGAGTTGATGTTAGGGAAATGAACCCTAAGATATGTATTCAAATGTTTTTTTTTCCTTTCATGCAATTGTTTCTAACACATTTATAAGATAATTTCTTTGTTGCTTTGTGTGTCCCTCCCCCACAGTATAAACCCTGCTTTCACTGTATTTGATGTCGGTATAATTTGTGGAGGGGAAGGGGAAAAACAAATCGTTTAAATAAGGATACAGGTGGACCCATTGCAACAATGAGATGTACAAGTCGTTATGTTGAAAACAAACTTTACAACTTTGGTGCAGGGCGAGGAGGGGGCAGGGGGATTTGGTGGGGGGAGCAGGAGGATGGGAAGGGGAAACAAAGGAGGAGGTGACAATGCTTGATAAGAAATTTACTCATTATCTTGCCCATGTAATTTGAACCCTTCTGTACATATTTTCACAATAAAAAAAGAACTTTTTATTTTATTTTAAAGGTGATGTACATAGGGGCCACAGTTACATAAGCAAAGTAATGAGTAAATTCTTTTCAAACAGTTACCCCCTCCCTTGTTTTCTCCCACTTTCTAATCCTCTGACTCCACTCCTCTCTCCCCCATGGCAAGTTGAGAAGTTCATTTCCAACAGTTTCTCGTGCATATCACCGTTGTATTAGTTCAAACTTTGTCCCACTGTTTCTGTGATTCTCCTTCTCTTCCCCAAATCACATAAACATATACAAGACAAAGGGTACAGAATTTAGAAACAGTACCCTACTGTAAAATTTTTATCCTTACTGTCTGCACTATCTCCTTTCCTTCATGTATTCTCTCCTTTGTGTGTGTGTGTGTGTGTGTGTGTGTGTATTTGTGTGTGTATCTGCCAATAAATATAGTAGGTTATAAAACACTTGAGAGCCATAATGTTTTTTCATCACTGGCGAATTAGCAACCATTTGCTAATGAAGATTTTCTCTTTATTATTGAAGGGAAAAGGCATTCTTTAATGAATGGGAAGGAAGACTGATTTCATCCACAGTAATTATGATTGGGAATGTGTCCCAAGCCCACTAGGCCCAAGCTATTTAAAGCAATCATATTAGCAGCACAGTTTAGCAGCTTTGGATTTATTCTTAATAATGTAGATCATTGTGATTAGACTGGTGTTTATGGTATAGACTATCTTCTGACATAAATAAAGTCTCAAAAATTAGATGCAATATTTCGCATACATTTCTCAGTTCCTTAGCAACTACATGATGACTAGTGACAAGCAGTAGTCCTTGAGGACCTTGTCATCAAAGTCCTCACCACCTGCAGTGACCTCATGAAAGCTCAGTCATCTGTCTTACAAGAGCACAACCCACTGAGGGAAAAGCAAGCCTGAGCACTGAGGCTTATTTACAAAAATAAAAATAAAAAAAGTAGTGCCAGGCACCAATGGCTCACATCTGTAATCCTAGCTATTTAGGAGGCTGATTGCTGAGAATGACTGAAGCCAGCCCAGGCAGGAAAGTTCCAGAGACTCATATCCAATTAAACACACACACACACACACACACACACACACACACACACACACACACACACACACACACACACACACACACACACACACACCAAAAACAAAAACAAAAACAGAAATGGAGCTGTGACTCAAGTGTACAGTGCTAGCTAGCCTTGAGAAAAATAGTTCAGGAGCAGCACCCAAGTCCTGAGTTCAAGCCCTAAGACTGGCTCAAACAAGCAACAATGACAACAACAATATAAATAGAGTTCAGTATTCTGTACATGTCCTGGCATCCAGTTAGAGTCGTAAAATATCTCCCCCACAGATATGGGGAGATTACTTTACTTTGTTCTCTCTTCCTAGGTGATAATATTTTGTCATTTGTATGTAAGGCTTTTAAATCTTTATTACATCTCAGATCTCTCCAGTGAGCTGTGGACGCTCATACATTTCCTTGAGAGCAACTTTTCCACAAGGGAAATGGCTATTTTCTAATGAATCTGTTCATTATCCAGGTTATAATTAGCAGTATAAACTCCAAACTTCATCAAATTCCATAGGTTAAAAAAAATCCAGCCACACAGACCACTGCTTCTTCCTTTATTTGCTAAGTTTAAAAAGAAATGTGATTCTATATCTCTAAGATCCATACATTTCCTTTCTTTTTCCTTTCTTTTTTTTATTGTGAAAATACTGTACAGAAGGGTTACAATTACATGGGCAAGATAATGAGTACATTTCTTATCAAGCATTGTAGCCTCCTCCTTTGTTTCCCCTTCCCATCCCATCCTGCCCTCACCTCCCCCCAACCCTCCTCCTCCCCCATCAAAGTTGTAAAAAGTTCGTTTTCCACATAAGGACTTGTACATCTCATTGTTGCAATGGGTCCACCTGTATCCCTATTTAAATGATTTGTTTTTTTCCGTTCCCCTCCACAAATTATAACAACATCAAATACAATGAAAGCAGGGGTTATACCGTGGGGGAGGGACACTGGCATGGTCAAAGCCACTAACTAGAATTTACATGGATTAATGCTGAATAATTTCCACTCTGGTATTACCTTATGTTTAATCCCTTAAACTTTTCAACATTGTAGCTAAAATTCTTTAGGACTGCAGATCTGATTTATACCCGACTCCCACCCTTCACCCTCTACCATTATAACCATCAATGACTTCCTGTTTCTCCTGTTGTTTTCTCAAAATCCATTGCCACATCCTTAACACTCTAGCCAATTGTTCTTTCTTTTACCTATATATGTAATACATATTGGCACAACAATTTAAAATACATGTTGTATAAAGGATTGGGTTAGAGGTGTGCTTGCACATCATAGAAGATCTTTTATGCAGCATCAATTCTAAATCAACACCTTTAAAAAATTTCTATGAGGTTAAATGGAACTGGGCTGAAATGAAAAGAAGCACAAAACTTCTTGCTTCAGTCCACAGCAAAGTGTCCCTTCATCCCTGTCCACCGTGGGTTCTACCATGTACAAACATGAAACAATTTAGTCTTGTGAACTCTGGAGTGGACAAAGCCTTTCCTGAGGCCCAAAGGAAGCTGGCAAACTTGAGAGCTGGTTCTTATGGTTAGCCTCACTGTATGGAGCACACCAAGATTTTTGTTTTTCTACCAAGTATATGCCAGCCTCAGGGCTGTATCATAGTTTTAAGTGTAAACACTACTGGGGAAATGGCTCTTCAGTGCCCGTGCTCTGTGGCCTACTTGAAGAATGATACCCCCACTTCAAAGACAGGTCTCAAAGGGACTAAAATTCCTTTCTACCGGTGACTTAGATTCAGTTCACAGTGTCTCTGAACTGGAGTAGCCACTCATAGCCTGAGTGTTTCTGGACCAGAATCAAGGTTTTCATTATTATTATTATTATTTTAATCTTACAGAACTGAGATGGTAAGAGCAGAGGCAAATAAAGTTAAAATGTTGACACTAGGGAGGAAGTAAGAGTGTGTCAGGTGGTATGTGGCATCCTAAGCCAGTCATCCTCAAGGCCATATCGGTGTGTGCATGGGCCAACAGACCTCTAAGTTTGAGAAGCTTGAATTCAGTACTCAGTATCTTAGCATGTTTCAAATTTTTACAAGTTTTCTCATTCCCAGAATGCATCTCAAGAGGTATTTGAACTGTAATATCCCAGATAACAACATTTATATTATTTATTTATAACTACACAGCAATATATCTGTAAATAAATACATATACACATATACATACATAAGTGTGCATGATAAATATATGTATCTATGTATACATATATTATTTAAGTATTTATATGGACATTTTTGTTCGTATTAAGTAATTGTATAATGATTTAACAATTCACTTGTGGAAATTTTAAGGTAAAACTTGAAGTATGTCAAAATATTTATATGAATAATTACTATAGATACTTTCTAGCCAATAGAAATACATTGATAAATCTAATATGGAGCTAGATGTCAGTGGTTCATGTTTATAATCCTAGCTACTCAGAAGGCTGAGATCTGAGGATCACAGTTTGAAGCCAGCCTAGACAGACCAACCTGAAAGACTGTCATCACCAGTTAACCAATATAAAGTGGGGAAATGGATATTTAGTTCAACTGGTAGAAAGCTAGCTTTGAGCATGGAAGTTCAGGAATGCACTCTGACGCTGAGTTCAAGCTCAAGAATCAGCACCAAAATGAAAAAAAAATGAATGAATCATTCAATCATGTAGAAGCTAAGTTTATACTTATTTCTTGTTAATCATTGCAATTTTCTGATATAAGTCAGAGAAGTGAAAAATTAATCCAGTTTATATTCTACCTTTTTCTTGCTCTGTGTATAATTTTCTCTTTCTCTCTTCTTCCCTTTCTACTTCTCTTTTTTCCCTTCTCTTTTTTCCCAGCTCCCACCCTGGCTTTATAACTTTTATTTGGCTGCCTGCTTTTTACTTGTATTGAAAGAGCTTTTTTGTTGGTGGTGGTGGTGGTCAGTTATGGGGCCTGAAGTCTGGGTTGGGCGCTGTCCCTGAACTTATCAGCTCAAGGCAAACACTCTACCACTTAAGCCACAGTGCCACTTCCGGCTTTTTCCTCATTATGTGGTGCTGAGGGATCGAACCCAGGGCCTCATGTAAGGGAAGCACTCTACCACTGAGCCCTTAACAGCCCTTTACAGAGAATTTTTAAAGTAGAGACTAGCTTCAGGCCCAATGGCTAAGAATAGCCTGGTTCTCTATAACTGTTTATGATATGGTTGGCTTTATCAGTTTTTCAAGGAAGTAAGGATAAGTACTCTTAAGTGATCCTGGATTTGGCTTCATGCTTCATTGCTTGCAAATCAGATTCTCTTACTCTTTCCAAGACTAAAGTTTGGGCTTGTGGTTTTTATTCAGTGAGATCTATGAAATAGGAATGGGTCCCCCATCTGAGAGCTGGACCAAATGATTCTTCTGAGTTATGAGTTTGCCTATTACAAGTAGTTTGCATTGATTAAGTACATGGGAAAAACTGTCTCGATTTCAAGCACCACACTACACCCGTCAGACCCATGGGTTGATGGCTCCAAAGAAACTGCTATCAAGGAAAACCTAAGCATGCTAAGGATGTAGAATTCATGTTCTTCTGCAGATGCTTAACTTATTTTTTCCCATAGTGCTACTGCCTAACTTCTGCTGAATACATGCCATCTTTCAATAAATGCAAATTATTTGCTTTTTCATTTGAATTGAGCACATTCATTTTACTTTGTTTTGTGGGCATAATTCACTTTCGGGGAGGCATGTATTTCTACAAAACAAATGGCAAGGAAAATTCAGCAGATCACACAACTGTTTCAACATAATTGATAATAGCACGTTTGATGATGACTGAGAGCTTCCCACAACCACCTGAATTGTGTCATCCAGGCTGGAATTTAAAATGTTCTGTTTTTGAAATTTATGTATCTATATTTGTATGTATTTATGTATATTTATTTATTTATTTAACCAGTCTGGCTAAACCATATATAGTAAATATACAAATAAGATGGGCATGCTGAATAATCTTTTTTTTTTTTTTTGGGTCCGGTCATGGGGCCTGAACTCTGGGCCTGGGCACTGTCCCTCAGCTTTTCAGCTCAAGGCTAGCACTCTACCACTTGAGCCACAGCGCCACTTCCGGCTTTTTTCTTTTTGCTTATGTGATACTGAGGAATCGAACCCAGGGCCTCAGGCATGCAAGGCAAGCGCTCTACCACTGAGCCACCTTCCCAGCCCTTGCTGAATAATCTTTATGTCTTAGTGTGTCTGTTATTAGACGTACTTAGAGCACACAGGACAGTTCTGTGTGCTGATGTTTACGTTTCATTTTCTCTGGGTAGGTGCCATGAAGAATTCTTAATTCCCATTGGAATCTTTTCCATCCACTGAATCATTCATTCAGGAAACAATTCTGATCATCTTCCATGTGGTCTGTGGTCTCAGTGATCCTGGTGGCTTAGGGATCGGCAAGCCAAATGTGTACCCTCACCAGAAGGAGGAAGAGAGTGTGAACTTGTGGACTGTAGCTACCTTACATCAAAGATCATCTCTATCATTTCCTGTGAATTTGCTATCATGATGTTGATGAGGAACACACACACACAAAAAAAATCATGAGCTTAAGGCTGTGCTGTTACTTCTTATTCGAGAACTATTATTTAACTAATGTAAATGCAGCCATGTACTGGTGGCTCACTCTTGTAATCCTAGCTAGGCAAGAGGGTGAGATATAAGGATGGCAGTTCAAAGCAGCTGTTCATGAGACTCTTTCGTTTTATATATATTTATTATTATTTTTTATTGTGAAAATACCATACAGAGGGGTTCCAATTACATGAGTAAGGTAATGAGTACATTTTTTATCAAGCATTGTTGCCTCCTCCTTTGTTTCCCCTTCCCATCCCTTCCCATCTCCACCGCCCCACCATGCCAAAGTTGTAAAGTTCGCTTTTCGACAAAGTTTGTTTTTCTTGTACATCTCATTGTTGCAATCGTCTGTATGTCCCTCCCCCACGGTATAACCCCTGTTTTCACTGTATTTGATGTTGGTTTAATTTGTGGAGGGGAAGGGAAAAAACAAATCGTTCAAATAGGGATACAGGTGGACTCATGAGACTCTTGTCTCTAACTAACTAGCAAAATAAAAGCTAGAAATGGAGCTGTGGTTCAAGCTGTAGAGTGCTAGCCTTGAGTGCAAAAGCTAAAGGACAATGCCAAGCCAGGCCCTAAATTCAAGCCCCAATACTGGCACTAAACAAAACAAGATTAAATGTTCAAGAAATAGTCCAGAGCTCCTTTTCCTCTCTCTTCTTTACTGTCTGTCATTACCTGTAATTGCCACGACAATGTCAGATATTGGTGTTCCTAGCATTCATGATGTGTCGGTGTAGTTTGATCCAAATATTGACAAGTTGCAAATTGAAAGCCCAATCTCATATAAATACAAAGAAGTGATGATAGAGTTTCAGTAAAGAATAAAAGATGAAAGTAAATAATGTGGCCTAGTCTGTCATTTAGGCTAATGCTAATGCTAATCACAATACTAATGACCACGAATAACTTACAATTATTATGATATTGAAGAACTTGGAGACTAGCAGTGCTAAATGCTGTTTGTTTGAGGGCAATGTACAATTTTTCTAAAAATAATGATTTTTCTTGAATTGAACAAAGCATAAAAATTTGGAACTTTATTTTCCTGGTGTTTCGGTTTACATTTGCTACCCAAACTCCCTACCAATTATGGTTTATTTACTTCAGCACTACAGAACTCCCTAGTAATTTGCAGTGGTAAGATTTTATGTGACTGCTGGAAGGCAAATTCCAGAGCATAAAGCAAGTTTGCCATTGGCAGTAATGGCCCCTCTGAGACGCATTCATCAAAAATGTGAAATGAGAATCAAAAGGTTGGAACATATGGCTTGCCCCCCTTGAGCCGACTCTGTTTGGAGCCTAGGTGACAAGAGGAGACTTTTCCAATTAAAGAATACTTCACCGACAGCCACTCTGTCTAGAGAGTTACAAGACTTGTTTTTTCTTTTTTAATGTCTTTATTTTCTAAGGAGGTCAAGACAACCTTGGTTCTGGTGATTAGGAAAATCTTTGGCCATTTGTCTTCCCTTCCTTCCTTCCTTCCTTCCTTTCTTCCTTTCTTCCTTCCCTCTTTCCTTCCTCCTTCCATTTTTCCTTCTTACCATTCATTCATAAGTTCATCTTATGTTTATTTTCCCACTATTCTCTCTGCCTTTCTCTCTCTTTCTTTTTTTGATATATCTAGCTCTCTCATAAATGAATGTCAATGCCAACCCAGTATATAGAACCCAAACACACACATTAGTATACAAATTAAAAGCACATACAGAGTCAAACACGCACTCAACTCAACATACACACATCAATTAAATTTTAAAAATTAAAGATTAAAACCGACAAACCCTGCTGGGTGCCAGTGCCAGTGGCTCACATGTGTAATCCTAGCTACTCAAGAGGCTGATATCTGAAGATTTTGATTTGAAGCCAGTTCAGTCAGGAAAGTTTGTGAGGCTCTTGTCTCCGATTACTGACCAAGGAGCCAGAAGTAGGGCTATGACTTAAGTGGTAGAGTACTACCCTTGAACAAAGAAACTCAACACAGATTCAAGACCCTAAATGCAAGCCTTGCACCAGCACCAAAAAAAAACCTAGACAAAACAAAACCAAAACCCAAACCCAAATCCAAACCAAAAACAAAAAAGCAATAAAAACCACAAACACATGCAAACACAAGCACATATATACATGTACATATTCAGTTCAAATGCTTATGTGTACTTCCATATTTAGCACAAATGCACTAACCCAAATAAGAATGTTAAAATGAACATGAACAATCCCATAGCTCAAGAATACACATATTTAACACAAATACATGGTTTAAACTTGCATGCATACATATGCACTCAACATAAACATGCATACAAGAGGGTCTAAAAACCCAAATTTTTTCTAGATTTCCAAGCAAATTATTAGATACCTGGTAATATTTTTAGTTATTAGTTAAAATAATTCTTATTTTTAGTCCCAAACCCCAATAAACAAGTACAGTTATTGCATTTAGGGACATAATACCTGCTCTCCCAAATCTTTAGTAACACACACACATACACACACACACACACACACACACACACACACACACACACACACACACACACACACATTTCTTTGCTGGTTGTGGGGCCTGAACTTTGGGCCTGTGAACTGTCCCTTAGCTCATCAGCTCAAGGTTAGCACTCTACCACTTGAGCCACAGCACCACTTCTGTTTTTTTCTGCTTATGTGGTACTAAGAATAGAACCCAGGGCCTCATGCATGTGAGGCAAGCACTCTACCACTGAGCTACCTTTGCAGCTCCACACACATATTTTATTCACTTTTCTAGAAATAGACTTCAAGAGTACATTCAAAGTGAAGCTGGAAAGATATGTACATGCTGGACCAACAAACATAGATCTTCTCCTAAAGCTTAAATAAAGAACAGAAATTTTCAAACCAAAGAATTCACATGGAACTAGAAGCTGGGAGATCTAGTTCCTCTTTTGAATCCCTTTAATGAAACACATGGAAGCAGGCTTGCATAGAAACTTTCCTGATTTCTCTTCTGTATCTGGAAACATGGTATTCGTCATCAGCCCTTCGCTGCCTGTGGAGATCATTCAATACATGTGCCCCTTGAGCTGAGCACTGGTGGCTTACACCTATAATCCTAGTTACTCAGGAGACTGAGATCTGAGGATCATGGTTCAAAAGCAGCCCAGCCCAGGCAAGAAAGTCCTTGAGACTCTTGTCTCCAATTAACCACCAAAAAGCCAGAGGTGGAGTTATAGCTCAAGTGAAAGCCTGGAGCCTTGGCTCTCTTCTCTTCCCAGTCCACCCATCTCTGGGGATCAAGGTGCCTCAGCTCCATATTTTTTAGGTAGAAAGAGACTGTGGGAATGAGTCTTGAGGGCATTCTCACCAGTCAATATGCAGTCTAGTTTGTTGCCAGCCCATGCACTCAGCCCTTCTTCCCCGGCCCTGGAGTTCTCACCAGACGGTCTCCAATCTTCAGTGTTCTGTAGCTTCAACGTCTGTGCTGCCTGTGGCTTCTCCATTCCTCTCTTGGTGGCTCTGTTCTCGAAAGCCATCCTTGTTACAGAGTTATGTGGTGGCGACTCTACCCTGGGAAACATCTGTCCAGTTATTTGTGATATATTAAAGCATTGTAAAAAGACAAGAGCAATGTTCTGCTCGGGGTTTTAGTCAAATAGGAATTAGGTATTTTCAGAACCTGCCCAAAGTAAGCATCCTTGATCTCCAATTTAATAACAAATTGACTTTGAGAAGGCTTGCTCTGGACTGTTGGTCCATGTTTGGTACTTGCTGGATCACTGTGATGGGTAATGCTAAGCGATGTGTAGAACTTGAACTTGAGAATGGGCCAGGCTGGGGTCTGAGCACGTACTGGTATCATGGCCTTGGGTAGAAGAATTTCTCTATCACCTGTCTCTCATCCTTGTAAATCTTGACAAACCACTTCAGGCTAAAGGCACATGCTTATTCAGAGGTAAAAGCAGCCTCACAGATAGTCTTATGTCATGTGTGTGATCATAAGAGAAAATGAGGCAGGAAATAATTTGGCAGCAGTAGAATTTTAGACACCCATTTCTCATAGAAACTTCCAATTCATGTAATCAAAAAAGGGAGATTTCTTTCTTTCTAACCAACTCTGTCTTCTAAACATCCCATGACCAATGGGAAATGTTCTCCAAGTTGCAAACCCGAATGCTGCATCTGATTTATTCTTCCTGAGATTTCAGCAAAAATTCCAGTTGTCTCAGCAGGCAAATGAATTGTAGATAGGCAGTTCCCTCTTTAACCATCATCCCAAGATAAATGATTGCTGCCATTCCCTCCCTCTCCACATAAAGAATCATCAAAATGCTTCTGTGAACTTGTATAATATGGACAAATAACAAAGGAAAGAAAATCAAGATTTCTTTGATTCAGTGAAGACTGGGCTGTGCTAAAAGCAGCAAGCGTAGAACAGGTGTGGCTTTGACAAAGAATAATATTTTAGGCAATGGGAACAGAAGTCCAAATAGCCCATGGCAGGAGGGATGGAAGACCACTGTGAAAAAGCATAGCAGGCCCACATGGCTGAAGTTTAAAAGAGAAGATCACAGCAAATTAAGCTAGACAGTAGCCACATGAAAATACAGAACTATTCATACTACTTCTTGATCCTATGACCGCTTGTTTTAATGAGACTATCAGAGTTTCAGGTAATTATTTCCAATCATACAGGAATTAGTATATTACCTGCTAGAATAGGTATCAAAATATCGTTGTTTTGATTGAAATTACAAGGAAAAATTCTTGGGATCTCTGTGCATTTTCTTTCAGTGTGCCAATTCTGGGGCTTGAACTCAGGGCCTGGGCACTGTCCATGGGCTTTATTTTTGTTCCAGACTAGCACTCTATCACTTGAGCCAGAGCTCTACTTTCAGCCTTTTTGGTGCCTTATTGGTGATAAGAGTCTTGCAGACTTTCCTGCCCAGGCTGACTTCAAACCACAACCCTCAGATCTCAGCCTCCTTAGTAGCTAGGATTACAAATGTAAGCATAAGTGCCCAGCTCTGAGTGCATTTTTAGAATATTTCCAACCATGATAAAACTGAATATGGCTCTTCAATTGGGGGTTAAAAATTCTCAACTATAATGCATTCCATTGATTACTAGAAGGTCTGTTTGAACTGTCTTAGAGAAGAATGGCCTGTGTGTGTGTGTATGTGTGTGTGTGTTTGTTTGTTTTTGGTTTGTTTTGTTTTCATGCTTAGAGTGCTTGCATTCCTGGTCACCAGGAAATTGAGGGTACTTCAGAGGATCTCTCAGTTCTGAGGATACTAGACCACAGAAGATGAGAGAAATCTTTAGTTTGCTATTTTCATTTGTTCTCCAAAACTCCCTGGGTATCTATTCTTGCCTTTGAGCCTTTTTTCTTTTATAATTCGGATCTACTTGGGAGGGGAGTTAATTCAGTTGTTGGTGTCAGAAATCACAGCAGGACAGAGGGAGCCTTACACCAACCAGCCTTCCTTATTTCCTTGATATTTGCATTCTAATATTTGTGCTCTTTGGTTTCAAAGAGGTCTGTCATTGACTTACCTTTTAAATTTTAAACTCTGCATTTCCTTCAGAATGCATTTCTCTCCCTTTCTTTCCTTCTTTCTTTCCTTCCTTCCTTCCTTCCTTCCTTTCCTTCCTTCCCTTCTTTTCCTTCCTTCCCTTCCCTTCCCTTCTTCTTCATTTTTGTCAGGGTTTGAACTCTGGTCCCTGAGCCTTTAGCTCAGGGCAAGTGCTCTACCACTTGAGCCACAGCACCACTTCCAGTTTTCTGGTTGTTAATTGGAGACAAAAAAATTCATGGATTTTCCTGCCTGGGCTGGCTTTGATCCTCAGATCTCAACCTCCTGAGTAGCTAGGATTATAGGTGTGAGGCACTTGTGCCTGGCTCAGAATTATTTCTATTTGAGGTTGAATGTGGTGATAAGACATATTTGGCTTGCTTCATTTTCACTGGGTTTTAGGGTCATCATCTTAAATTTATACTTTGTGCTGTTAATCTCTTTATAGGCAACAAGATAAAATGAGAAAAAAGCAAAAAATGAGTGGACAGAAATGGAGAAAAAACAAAGGAACATGTGTTTTCACTTCCCCCATGGTCATTTTTTCCCCTTTCTTTTTTTACTCTGAATCCCTTTTTGGGAAGTTGAGCATGGCTTAGCATTCATATATGTTATATGGAACATTTATCTCACATATAATGAGAGATTATATATAATAGATATAACATATTTCATATCTATTATATATAATATATATCTTACATGTATATGGGATATATATGAGCTATGGATTATGTATGAGCTATATATTATATATAAATTATAAGCTGTATATAAATTATAGATCATATCTATATTTCATATATGTATCATGTTTATATCTGCATCTATCAATTACATATACATAAATGTTTGCATATTAAAAATTGATTTCACCAGGAATGGCTATAATTTGTGAGGGTCTGGTGGAACAATGAAAGTATACCCTTTGTTCAAAAATTATTAAGAAGCCGGATGTGGTGGCATACACCTATAATCCCAGCACTTGGGAGTCTGAGACAGGGAGATCATGTTTGAGGCCGGCAAGGCTACATAGTGCAACACTGTCTTAAAAGAAATTGTTGAAAAGCATAAGATAGTGGTTTCAGAGCATTAAACCAAGAGGGATCATTTAATCACAAAGCCATGTGTAAGAGCCCTAATTGTCACATCAACTCCATGAGATAAAGTAAATACTATTATTCATACAGATGAATCTAAAAACAAAAAATGGAGAGCTAACTATCCCAAGGACACAGTGACAGGATTCCAGGTGTATGGAATATTGTAACTGTATTCATCCAATGCTTACTTTTCCATTCATCCATCTACCCTTCCACTAGTCTACCCTTTGTTCTAAAAATGTTTCATTTTCCTGATATTCATTTTGTTAAACTGTTAGCTTGTATGAGGATTTTTAAGATCTTTTTACTCTGTGAGGCACGAGCCTTTACATGTTATCTACTGTTGAACTTCAACATCTGGCAGACAGGTCTCATATATTAGATAGCCAATCAATATTTCATGAAATAATGAACCTTCATTAAATCTTTTCAAAATTAAATTTTTAATTATGCAAATCATACTGGAATACATATTCCTTGTTAAATACTACTGAGGTATTTTAAGGAAAATATCTCCTGAACTCCTTTTGAGATCATTCTCATTTTGAGGATCATAACTTGAATCTTAATTCTCCGAACATTTTCTGTAAAGACCAAGGTATACGAAGACCAAGCTGATTGTTAACAAATTGTTGTTGATCATTGGGTGAGCCAACAGGATTGATACTTCCTGTGAATACGCAGATTATCTCTATAGGATCTGACAATGCCAAGTTTTACTCAGAAACATGTCTTTTTTCTTTTTGCTGGACACATAAGCATCCTAGTTCCCCTATGCAGTTTCAATCGAATTCAATTCAAAAGCTTAAAATGGTGAAGATAATTACAAGTAGTTTGAATTATAATTACTGTCCAATGTGAGTTGAAAGTTTCCATTTCCAAGAACAGGATGATGAAGGTGAGGGCTGGTGAAGGTTAAACTATTCTAGGAAAGAATCTAAATGTGCTGACCACAGGGCAAATTAATGTCTTTTTGCAAACAACTCAGGCTGTTTTCTCTAGGGCCTTGTGGTCCAGGTTCTGACCTAGTAATTAGCAGATTTTATATGTCAAGCAAGAGTATAATATTGAACCATAACTGAGAAAGTTATGGTTGGTTGTAATAGTTGACGTAATAAGAAATGATGTGAGAGAAAAAGCTGTCTGTGTAAGCCGTATGGTACCATAATTAAGAGCTTCAGTTAGGAGTGAAATTGCCAGTTGAAATATGTCACTTTTGTTTACCCATGAAGCAATTGACCCATGCTATCCCATTTACTAGACTTCCTGAGACTCAGTTTCCTTATTTATGTCATTAAAATAATAATATTCCCTACCTCATAAGGATTTAGTAATGCCAATTGAATAAAGAAAACAGAGGATGCTGAAATCATCCGTGAGTATTTAGCAATCAAGATTATTTTAAAAAGTAAATAAAGATTAAGTGTGCCACAAGTACAATTTCAGAATATGCCTTTCTAATTAGAAACCTTCAGCCAACAATTCTGCTCAGATTGTTGAAAACCCCCACAGTGACGAAAAGAACACTAGTGCTTTGTTTTGGACAAAGTAGTCTGAAATTGACAAATTGGCAAATCATCAACACATTGATAAATGCCATTTATCAGTAAAATGGCATCTTCTAAAATGAATGCATCACTCCTGGCCTCCAAGCTGTTAAACATGATGTTCAGAAATGAACTGAATATGGGTTAACAGAGTCCTAGTGAATCTGAGGCAGAGCTTCTTGGTACTGACAGAACACTTCTTGCCTATGCTAGGACAATAAATGACTGGCCATTTATAAGGCACCTATTTGCAGAGAGCATTTTCCTTTGTTCAAATCACAGAATAAGATCCTGGTGCTTTCATTTCCCTTTACTAGCATTCAGCCCAAGCTGTGGCATGACCTCTGTGCTCGCTGGGTACTTGTGGAATAGAACATCGGGAAAGAGAACAAGGGGTTGGACAGGCAGGAATGGCCCTCGATGTGCTGCTATATCTGACAAGCGATGAGAGTCCTGGACTCTGGAGAATAAAAGGCTTTGAAAGGCAGCAGCTAGAGTATTAGGAAGGAAACAAAAAAGACTTTGAAGTACTTTTATTTGAAGCACCATGTCATCTCATAGTTATTATTTATCAGGTACCCTCAGACTACAAACTAAACAAGACTGTCATCACAATCACCTTTACGTTTTGTACTCTGGGCCTTCCACTGTGGTTGTGAAAAACACATTGTTCACTTAGGTAGAAATACATTAAGTTGATGTGAATGGATAGGAGAGTGGATAGATAGACACATACATACATTCGGCATGATAGATGCATCCATATACAGATATAGAGATAATAGATGGATACGTAGATACATATTTATATATGCATAGATACATAGACAAGTCTACTTCATGGAATATAAAAAATACATAAATAACAATACAATAATGATTGGTAACCTTGCCTATAACATTTATTCATTTGCTAATAACGTTCATATAAAAACATGTCTACTATACATATAGTATTCAATATAAATGTTACTTCCATTTATATATACATTATATAATTATGTACTAGAATTATAAAATATACTTATAAAATACAATATATTATGTAAATATAATTATATAAAATACACAATTATATAGTTATATACCTACATAAATATATAACTATCTAATATAATACTATATATACATATATTATTATTATTATGCTTCCATGAATGCAAATACCATGAATTGAATTTCTTTTTTTTAATTTTTATTTTTTTTATTGTGAAAATACTGTACAGAGGGATTACAATTACATGGGCAAGATAATGAGTACATTTCTTATCAAACATTGTAGCCTCCTCCTTTGTTTCCCCTTCCCATCCCTTCCCATCCTCCCCCCCTCCGTCCCCCCCCACCCAATCCTCCCCGCCCACCCCCCCCACCAAAGTTGTAAAGTTCATTTTCGACATAACGACTTGTACTTCTCATTGTTGCAATGGGTCCACCTGTATCCCTATTTAAACGACTTGTTTTTCCCCTTCCTCTCTACAAATTATACTGACATCAAATACAGTGAAAGCAGGGGTTATACAAAGAAATAATCTTATAAATGTGTTAGAAACAATCTCATGAAAGAAAAAAAAACCATTTGAATGCATATCTTAGGGTTCATTTCCCTAACATCACCTTATCTGACCTTTTATGCTTGACTCAGAAATATACTAGATATTGCAAATAAGGGAAACCATGGGACCTATGTTTCTTTGGGCCTGGCTTACTTTATTTAATATAATTTTTTCCAAGCCTTTCCGTTTCCTAACAAATGGGGCAATGTAATTCTTTCTGATGGAGGCATAAAATTCCATTGTGTATATATACCACATTTTCTTGATCCATTCATCTACTGAGGGGCATCTGGGGTTGGTTCCATATCTTAGCTATGGTAAATAATGCTGCAATAAACATAGTCGTGCTGGTAGCTTTAGTGGTCTTGTTTGTAAACATTTGGGTAAATGCCCAAAAGTGGGATTGCTGGGTCATAAGGAAGCTCTATGTGGAGTCCTTTGAGGAACCTCCATACTACTTTACAAAGTGGTTGAACAAGTTTACACTCCCACCAACAATGCAATAAGGTTCCCTTCTGTCTACATTTTGCTAACTGATACAAATTTTTTGTTTGTTTTTTTTTTTTGGCCAGTCATGGAACTTGAACTCAGGGCCTGGGCACTGTCACTGAGCTTCTTTTGCTCAGGCTAGCACTTACCACTTGAGCCACAGAACTGCTTCTGCTTTTCTGTTTATGTGGTACTGAGGAATCAAACCTAGGGTTTCATGCATGCTAGGCAAGCACTCTACCACTAAGACACATTTCCAGCACCCAAACCTAACATTCTGCCGACAATTATGACGCTGAGACCCTATAAACTGTCTTAAATTTTCTGACCCATTTTGTTGAAATATGTGTTCTCATATGCAGTTTTCACATTAGTTGTATTTTGTGGTGAAAATGTTAGGCTTTTAGAAAAGAATGAGGTCTAATAACTTTACTCAAAACTCATTAGGGGCTGGAAACAGAAAATCACTTTTTCATATGCTTTTATTTTTTTCTACTTAAACCATAACGGGCAAGTTTATTGTGGTAATGTTAGCTCATGGGCAAGAGGTACTGTGTGCGCGCGCGTGTGTGTGTGTGTGTGTGTGTGTGTGTGTTAGAGAGAGAGAGAGAGACAGAGAGAGAGACAGAGAGAGAGAGAGTCATAGCTTGAGTCATAGCTCCATTTCTGGCTTATTTTTTGGTGATCCATTGAAGAACAGTTTATCTGCATGCTTTTGGATCAGGTTCTTATCTTTGTATACCAGATACCCCTATAAGTGTGCTGTATGTGTATCTTGAGTGTGCCCCTGTGTGCATTGTTTTTAGCATTTGGTTTGAGATCTCGTCAGGCAGTAAAGTACCATTAGCTCCCCATTGATGGGTAATCCTATTTAGATATTAAGATACATTTTAATAAGTGCAGATCCAGAGATTGAAGTAGAAGACTTGAGGAAGCAGGCCATTCCCTCAGGGCTAATGGGTAATATAATCATCCTCCCCGACCGAGCAAATAAATTAGAAGTCTTTATTGGATCACAATAGAAGAGATTCACATTTTTTTTCTCCCAACAGTGATGGCAGCATGATTCCAAACTAAGAAAATTAACACATATTTATACATTATTCTCTAGTTTCTGAATAGTTTTAAGTTAAACAAATGGGCATGAGTATGCAATGTTAGTTGATTTGTGAGTGGGGATAAACCTTAAAAATGGAAAGCTTTGTTTTTCTTTGCTATTAAAAAACATTTCAAAACAGCTTTAGAAGAAGATAATTATCACTGGTGGAACAGGGTAAATAACAGAATAATATTGTTATGCTTTTGTTTGTGTTGCCCTCTAGCTTTGATAATTAACCTTTATTACAAATGACATGCTTTACATCAAGAGAAACACTGAGAATCTTGAATATAACCCAAGTATATCCCTTAAGTAATTAGTGGAGTAAAACCCATTGTCCTTCATCAGAACTTTTTTGTTATATTTAAGTAGTTTTACAAAGGAGTTCCCATTTATCAATGCAGCTTATGAGTTCCATGCATCTGCATGAATGGCTCCCCTTTCAATATTCTCACCTGTCCCTCTATACTACCCTCCCTTCACTTCTTAATTTTGTATCCGTGAAGTTTTGACTGCATTCTCTCCCTGCTTCTCCTCTTCATTCATCTACCTTTTCCCCTTGACATCAGCTCCACTCCTTTCAACTACCCATTTCCTGGTGTTTATGCTGTTGAACTCTGACTTTGCCTTTCTTTTTTTTTTTTTTGGCTTTTATTATTTTTAAGTACTTGTACAGGGAATTGCCATTTAACAAAGCAGTTTTTGAATACAGTATATCTTGGTCAATGTCACTCCTTTCTTGACTTTGCCTTCCTAAAGAATTACTCTGTAAGAATTCTTGAAGAAGCCATAGCTCCTCAGATATTATATAGAAAAGGTCAAAATTATGCCTGGCAAAAAAAAATAGGAAAGAGTGGGGGAGAGGTCATGAGAAAATAAAGACTGTATAGCATATATACAGCAAACTGGCTCTGAAACAATTTGACTAGATTGGAATTTGTAGGGCATACAAAGGGAGTATAATTTGGGAAGAGTCTGAAGGCCTTTCAATGCCTTTATCAGGTATTAGAACACATGAAGAATTTTTTGCAGTAGTGATACATTGGGAAAATAAAGTTAACAACACCCTCGTCTGAAAAGAGCAACCTTTTTATTTTTTTTTCAGATTTATCAGTGCCACTGTTCAGTGGTTCATGTAATTTTAAAGCAAGAAGAAATAATAAAATAATGATGAAGCAGATGCACATTGTAAGTGCACCAGGAGATGAATAAATTATAGCAAGTGCGCTAAAGTAAGGTAGAGGAACAAAGGAGGAAGTGTCTTCCCTCTTTCCCAGTCACTACTCCACAGCGAATTCAGTCTAGTCTTTGCCTCTGAATGACTTAGTCACGTCTACTCTTGACACGTTTCCGTTGACTTTCCTCTATTTCCCAACAATTGTATTGTATTGTATTGCGTCTCCTTACCATGGCTCATAGCCCCAGCTCATAGCTGACCTTTCCATCCTGGTGGCCAAGTCCCACCTATCTAAGACACTCATTTCCAATGGGACAGGCACACACGATTTCTTCGGTTCCCATCCTTTCTTCTTACCAACCAAGCACACTTTACTAGTTATCAGCCAATTTTTACTCCCAAAGCCTTCCTTGTGCCCCTCTTCTCTAATACAAATCATATCCTAACTCATATTGATGACATGAGTTTAGTCTAGCAATTACTATTCTAGGTATTAGATAAGTATCTTTCTTTCTCTCCCTCTTTAAGTGACCAGCTTGGTTTAACATGGTGCTGGGCATTTAATGTGTTTTTATAAATCAGTGTCCAACTTGTGCTTTGTACATGTGTTTGTGCATCTCTGTGTTCCCTTCCAAACCTTCCAATTTTGGAGAGCTGACACCCTTATTCTAAGCTTGAAAAATAGAAATTATCACAAGTAAAATTATTTATTTCTACGAGTACTGCTTTTCAATACACCATAGCATTATCTGACTTAAAAAAGCCTTGACCATAATCCTTTGAGACATGTATTACCATTATCTCTCCTTGAACGTAGCATGGTGTAATGAGGTCATGAGCCATGAGTTCATGTGAAGCTAACTACTTTATCATTACAGATGGAAAACCACTGTAGTTATTTATAGAAATGTGAATGACACATCGTTAACTTGGTGTGATCAATTGAGAAGGCAAAGTGCCTATGTGTGAGTACAATCAAGACTTCATTTTTATATATTGTCTTTTGATTGCTTTTCCTCAAAATAAGATGCCCTTTCAACTTGGCTTGGCTGAACTAGTGAAATCAGAAAATGAAAACACCCTGGGTCTAGGAAAGAGGTAAATATGTTGATCCACAAGAGGACAGCAAGGAACTTTCTGGGAGTTATAAATATTTCACCTTCAACCATTGTCCAGTGGTTCGTGAGGTATGATGTCTATTCTTGAATTTCTCAGAGAAACAAATACTTGGGTCTGGATAACATCATGTTCAAGGAGCACATGGAGAGGCAATCCAGTATTCTACCCATGCTTCCAATCTCAAACCATAAGTCAGCACACCTGCAACCACAGGCATATTTGGTCACTCAAGAGTTTTGGTCTCCTGACACATTTTGGAATTATATGAGGACTTTCTTATTTAGTTTTCCCAAGGTTTGGTGACCTTCAACCTGGTACTTTTTCCTGTTTTTTGTTGAGTCTAACTTTGATACTTTTAAGCAGCAGGCAGCTATTCGAAGACACTGACTTCTTACAGCTGTTCCTACATGTCTAATGAACATTTTCTTGTCACCATGCTCCTCTTTGCAATTTTTCTTTATGCCATCTTTGTGTCCTCAGTACTAAATCTTGGGGAACATTTGTGGTTTGGGAAGATAGAGAAAATGATACTGCAGCTGGTGGTGGTAGTAACTAAAGATAAGAAGCCACAGCCCAGTTGAGTGATACCTTTCAAGACATGTGTGTATTACGGACTGTACTGATGTATCCAGTGTAATATGGAGACAAGTGGCATGATATAGGTATAGCTATGGGTCTGAGAGCACGGGCTCATATATTTTGTGTGCATGTGTCCATACTGGGGCTTGAACTCAGGGCTTGGGTGGGCACTGCCCCTTAGCTTTTTTGTTCCAGGCTTGTACTCTACCACTTAAGTCACAACTCCACTTCTGGCTTTTTGCTGATTAATTGGAAATAGAGTCTCACAGACTTTCTGCCTAGGTTAGCTCTGAACTGTGATCCTCAGCTCTCAGGCTTCTGAGTATCTAGGATTATATGTGGGAGCCACTGACTGGCCACTGACTTTTTTTTTGAAAGATCTCAAGAGCCAATATTATTTATAGGAAGTCACCTTTGTGGTTGTTGATGAACCACTTCAAAAGGATTTACTGAATACTTTCAATTAAATAACTACTTTCACTATCCTGAACCACAATAATTTTTATATTACCAGAAACACAATTTTTGCATATAAATTAGAATTTTATTAGGTAGGTTGTTTATAAATCAAGTGGTTTAGAATGGCAGTCACCTAGATCTAATCCATAATTCTTTCTTAGCATTAAATGAAAAGCTAGCTACAATAATTTTAGATGTAATTTCCATATACTTTGGTTGTTGGATATTATAGGTTGATTTTAGTTCTTGGATAAGTCTTTGAAGTTGTTTAATACATAAAACAATAGTGTAATTTTCCACAGATAAACAGGAAGAAAGTTTCTCCTAGATACAGCATTATAATTTGTGCATCTGAGATCCTGATCTTTATTCTTTCTTTAGCAAGAGATTATTTGTGATTTTCAGGATGGAACTGACTCCATTTTATACAGTAAAGTATTTTAAATATTTTAAAGTAGGGGAAATATTAGGTGGCACCTTATAAAATTATTAATAAGATCAAATTATGGTAATTTTATACAATTTAATAGTTACAGTTTCGATCTCAAGAGAAATATGAAAAGCAAAAACATCCTCAGATGATCACCCCATCCTCCCAAAAAAGCCAAAAGAAAAACTTGTAAGTTAAAAATTCAAGATGGATTTTAATAAAGGTAATTGTAATATGGTAAAACAAGGCATTCTTCTCGATTGTGAACATATTGGTAAAATAAATTTAGTGGAGTTTCCATTAATTAATCAGTTAATGTGTATAAAGCTGTATCCTTTTGGAATGCTTGGGAAACTTGAAATCTATCATAATTACTATTAGAGATGACTGTCACAGTCTGCCATATGCTCAGGAATGGCAACAAAACCTCAGTTGAACATCTGTAGTAGTCAGATACGTTATGCTTTATTAACAAGCCTTCACATCTTAGTAGCATAACCTAGCCTGACTACTACCAGTAGAATAATGTTCAATTTATGCTCATAATTTTGATGTGGGATCAGTTGACCGTCTGAGGCAGTTTTGGAGGAGAGTAATGAAATGTTATACAAGATTTTATTACCTCAAATAGAAATAACACATGTCACTTCCTGTCACATTTCATTGGCTAGAATTACCATCTCATTTAATAGGAAGAGGAAAGAGTAGTACAGCAGATGGGTAGAGGAATGGAAAGCTAGATTTGAGTAACTCTTAGTCCTCTCTATCAAAGATTAAGCAAGTAAGGAGATTTAGTTCTTATTATTTGTTATTTTCCATCCTTATATGATATATTGGCAAACTGGGATAAATGAAAGTCTGAGAGACAAGATTGCATTTTCTTGACATTATTTCATGGCCAATTCTTATAATTTTTCTTGCCTTGTCTTTGGCTTCCAGTTCTACAATTCAAATCTATCTACCTACCTACATATGTATCTTGATTTATCTATATCTGTCTCTATCATCTATCAATCATCCATTATAGTTAACCTTTCTGTCTATCCTCTACCATCTATTCGTCTCTCAATTCAAATTTTTTAAATCCGTTTATCTGTTGTTAGGCACATCTGATTCTATCATTTGGCTGTTATGAACAATGATGCAATAAATAGAGATGTTACAGTGTCTTTCGGGTATACTGATTTACTCTTCTTCAGATATATGTCCAATAGTGATATGGTAGAATTTTATGCTGTACTATTTTACATTCTTACCATCAGTGTATAATGTTTCTTTTTTCCTCATATCTTAACAACTTTGCCTTATATCACTAGAATGTATGTTGAAGTCTCCTATTGGACAAACTTATCTTAGATTCTAGCTCTGTCAAACTAGATCACTTACAACTCACTAAAAGGTATTTTTGTTATCACTAATTTCTATTTTTAAAAACTGCATTTATGGGTTTCTTTGAGCATGCCAAAACTCTGTGAATAAATTCATTCTGATAAATTTATTCTAAGTGATTTGCACACTACTGTGAACAAAAATATATTTCTTTTTTTGGGGGGGGGCGGTCATGGGGCTTGAACTGTGGGCCTGGGTGCTATCCCTCAGCTCTTCAGCTCAAGGTTAGTGCTCTACTACTTGAGTCATAGCGCCACTTCTGGCTTTTTTCTTTTTTCTTATGTGGTGCTGAGGAATCGAACCCAGGGCCTCAGGCATGCAAGGCAAGTGCTCTACCACTGAGCCACCTTCCCAGCCCCCAAAATATATTTCTAAACTTTTGCCACAGACTTACTTAATCAAAGTCCTGTGCACATGGTCTTACATAGATAGTATATAGTGCTTTGATTGTTTTAAAACAGCCAAAACCACTGTGGCATCAAATAATATTTTCATTAAATAATAGTCTTTCCTCTTAGGAAACACACAGTATACAAATACATTTAATTCTTATTATATAATACGTGTTGGGTAAAACATTGAAATATTATTGAATATAATCAATATTGAAACATTGAGTATATTTGTGTTAGTAATATGAATAGCTGTCTTCTATATTGTATATTTTCTGAATATTCTTCAGTGAATTTGTATCATTTTATAATCAGAATGCATGTAGACATACTAAAACATATGTTTAGGATGATTCTAACATTTGACCCAGTTATTCATAATTATTTAGTATCCCATCCAATTGTTCACTCTTTTATTTCTGACTCTCTAATTTAAGAAACTTAAGATAGGAAAAATGTGCATTAAAATGCAAACTTCAGCATGATTCATGTGACCAAAACACAAACACAAAGTACTCATAGGATGGTTAAATACAGTAAGAAAATGGCTTAATCTACTACCATGGTAATATGTCTTTATGAGAACAATAAGCAGTGTCAGCTGTATGTTGTATATATGCATAGATACTGCCTGAAATATATTTTAAAAACCTTATGACTAGATAGATCGCTAGTGGAAATTTTCTGTAATTTTAACAGTGATGACTTCTGGTGAATAATTGTTCTTGTTATCTTCCTATTCCTGAGTTTCCAAATGTTTATGTTGCCTAATTTATATAAGGAGGAAAGCTGAGTTATTTTATTAAATACCTAACATTTTAATAGTTACTATCTCTTTGCATTTTTCTCTCTTTTACTGGAAAGTTTACTTCTTTTTTCTTTTTCTTTTTTTTAACTAACTGTTCTGCATTGTGTGGCCTCCATTTTGTCTAGGAAATCACAACCCTGTCATTTTTGAAGTGCCATATTTGGAGGAAAAATAAAAAGGTCTCTCCCTTAAAATCTTTACCTGTGAGCTTCCTCCAGAACCTTTTTGAGTCAGCCCTGCCATCTGTGGCCTAAGATGACAAAGTATATTCTAAATCACCTTGACAGTTGTCTGTGTACATTAGATCATCAGCTCCTGCCTCCTGTGCTGACATAACATTCTTCGAATTCATTTGCCTTTCCAAGTGCACAAGTTCTCAGGCAGAGTGGAAATTACTTTCCTTTGCAAAAAAAAAAAAAAAAAAAGATGCAAAGATATTTGAGACGCCTCCCCCAAATTTGTGCACAGGTGATTATTTTTGCATCAGGGATAGGTCTCCTCAGAAAGAGGACTAGGGCTTCGCATAATTAGATTTCTTGACTCCAAATATTTTACCCAGAGACCATCATGGAGGGAAATTGTCCACATTATTCAGAAAGGAGTAATTGAAAAATTTATAATCAGAACGCATATGCATACATTTAAAATTTAGAAGGCAATTCTGATCTTAAAATTCATAACTGTTTTGTATTAATAAAGGTGAAAGAAAATTAAGTGGACATAAGGAGAATTGGGGTGAAGAGCAAACCTAGAAGGGATGATATAAACACAGGGAAAGGTTTTCAGAGAAAGATAAATAAGTGAGTTCTTTTAGAAATGTAAATTTCATAGGTGCTAGATGTAGCCACAGAAGTGAAATATATATATATATATTTATTTATCTACACAGATGTGTATATGTATATGTGTTTGTAAATATGTATATGTGTATGTGTTTGTAAATAATATTTGATCATCATATTGAGGGGTTAGCCTAGGGAACAAAATAGTGGATTTATCAATGAATTTTTCCATTTTCAATTGAAATTGGTAGCACATAGTTTGTCTACATAGTTTGACAGGTGACACATGGAAAATAACTTGAATACTTAAGGATCATTACTTCTCACTCCTAAAATGAACTCCCTTCCCTCCTCATCCCCACACATGTATCCTTGAGCACTTTAGATATATCTATCCAAGTGCCTTATACTTGTTTTTCTTCTGTCCTGAGCCTTTGAAAGGTTTTGCTCTAATGATCAGATCCTGATATGTAACAAATACCCCACATATGTGGATGTAGCAAGAAAACAAAAAATTGCATAATTTGAGTCTCATAGAAATCATCCTCTTTTTTTTTTAATTGTGAAAATAACATACAGATGGGTTACAATTACATGGGCAAGATAATGAGTACATTTCTTATCAAGCATTGTTGCCTCCTCCTTTGTTTCCCCTTCCCATCCCTTCCCATCTCCACATCCCTTGCTCCCACCCCTCACCCCTTCCCGCCTGGCCAAAGTTGTATAGTTCAATTTTCTACATAAGGTCTTGTACATCTCATTGTTGCAATGGGTTCACCTGTATCCCTATTTAAACAATTTGTTTTTCCCTTTCCCTCCACAAATTATACCAACATCAAATACAGTGAAAACAGGGGTTATACCATGGGGGAGGGACATACAAAGCAACAAAGAAATCATCTTATAAATATGTTGAAAAGAAAGAAAGAAAGAAAGAAAAAACTTTTGAAATCATCCTCTTTTAAGGGACAACTTTAAACACAGATACAATGGACACCATTTTATTTTTTTGTTGGATGTGATTAGTACCAAATGATATTACTAACACTTTAATTTGAGGTTGAATTCATATGAAAAAATACAACTAATTTTACAGTTACTGAAATTGTGATGAATTTGAAAGTGGAGTGCAGAAAAATAAAACACAGATAATCTGGGTGTATAGTGTTGTCAAGATGCATAAGGTCTGTAAAAAAAAAAAAAAAAACTGTAAAAAGAGCTGGGAATGTGGCTTAGTGGTAGAGTGCTTGCTTAGCATGCATAAAGCCCTGGGTTTGATTCCTCAGTACCACATAAACAGAAAAAGCCAGAAGCAGTGCTGTGGCTCAAGTGGTAGAGTGCTAGCCTTGAGCAAAAGAAGCTCAAAGACAATGCCCGGGCCCTGAGTTCAAGGCCCAGGACTGGCCAACAAAAAAAAACAAACAAACAAACAAAACCAAAAACAAAAAACTAAAAAAGAATCGGATTCGTGGGCTAATCTGGTTCTTGATCATAAATCCCAACCGCTAAGCATCTAGTTATAAATCCTATGATGTTCCTTCATGAGTTCTTTCTTCTCAGAAAGGAGAGGATCACATATATTCATTTTCTACTGTTAGAGTGGCTTAAACATATACCACATTCAAGACTATATTAAAGAATGGTCCAAAGTATTCCAATGATGGATGACCCAAATGTCCTATTTCCAACAAACTATACACCTCAACAGCAAGTAGAGCTATATTGTCATTTCAACATGATTTTATAATGATTCTTAAAATGGCAGCATGAGTATGTAGGACGGGTTAGTGAGCTATGTAAAGAATGGCATAGTTGGTTATAAGTGGTGGACAAAGACAGAAAGTGGCCTTCAGACCTACTTTCAGAACGTCATTAGTAATATGTCACTGTGTAATTGGCATGAGTCCCTAGGAACCATCAGTATCTGCCTGTTTGGATCAATGAACAATTTTATGTGGCTGTGACAGCCCAGCTCTGAGTGGATTGTTGGTGAAGTAGACCTGTTCTGACTTAAGAAAAGCACCCAAAAATACACACAGCAAGAAAAATACACCTGACATTGCAAACAGCTGGATTTGTCAAGAAATACCTATTGATCAGCCATACCGAATTATATTTCTATAGTTATTTTCTTAATTATTTCAAATAATCTCTTAGATGTATCCCACTGCCCACTTACATTATGAAAATCAGGGGAACCCAAAAACATTTTGATTCCTAGCACATTTGTGTGATGGTTTTGGAAATGTTTTCTTATATATTATTTGCACAATGCCAGGACAAAGCCAGGACACAGCTAGCTTGACAGGTGTAGACTTTGGGTTTAGCCATTTAGAGAAAGATTTTAAAATGCCATTTGATGTCAGTGCAAAACTAGTGTGAGAAGCACTGCCTAAAAAGCCAAAGCTTCCAGAAAATGATACAAATATTACTTCAGTGAAAGTAACAGGGAAAAAAATGATTGCTTACGAAAATCCAGAAATTTTAAATAATGCTAAAAAATTGGCTTATTACTTCAAATGTATTTAAAGTATAAAAATGCACATTATATTTTACAAATATAAAAGTTTACATTTTTTTCCTTATTAAGTCTTCTTATATATGTTATTTTATGGATCTACCATAAAGTGGTTGAGTAAATTAATTTGGGATTCAGAAAGACTCAGATTCAAGTCCTAGCTCCATCACAAACTTGTCTGTTTCCTAGCAAGTGACTGAATTTCTGGATACCGAACAATGAGAATAATCCAAGTGTCTAACTCATAGGATGGGTGGAGGAGGAAATAAATATACACAGCAAGCACCTAGTTATAGAAAGTATTCTTGCTGGGCTGGGAATGTGGCTTAGTGGTAGAGTGCCTGGCTAGCATGCATGAAGCCCTGGGTTCAATTCCTCAGTACCACATACACAGAAAAAGCCGGAAGTGGTGCTGGGGCTCAATAGTAGAGTGCTAGACTTGCAAAAGAGACTTAAGGACAGTGTCCAAGCCTTGAGTTCAAGCCCCAGGAATGGCAAAACAAAGAAAGTAAGAAAGACAAGAAAGTGTTCTTGCTTATTAGTACTGTTTAGAAAATAATCACATATTCCAAATTCTACAGTGTATGCTTCAATCTGACTCTAGGATCCTTACCTTTTCACTCTACCAAGTTTCACTGGTCAACAATTTAAAATAATAAAAGTGGGTTTGTAGACATTTCGATGGTGAACACATTATAAAATATTTTTTTTTAATTTGGCCACACAACCCTTATAGCATGTTGTCTTATTAAGAGGAAGCGGGTGTTCTAAGGACTAAAGTGTCCTGAAACATCATGATATACCACAGCTATATCATAGCAAAAGTTTTATCCCAAGACATTAAAATAGCATGAGAATAAACTTATGTGGAACTTGAAATGACCTAGTGGCTAGTCTAAGGACTAATGTAAGGTTGGAAGGAAGAAAGAAGAATCAAGAAATCAAATTCTTAACTATAGCAATGGGGGGGACTCTCTTTTGCTCATATCCCTTTCAAGTTTCTTAATCTAGTTGAAGCCAAAGATTGTCAACATTCCCCTACGCTTGTCCAAAACTGTGAATGAATCCTTGTTTTGTTCATTGGCAAGTTGGTGTTAAGACCCTATGACTCCCTCCTAATCTCCTGATTAAACTAGGAAATGTGTCTTTCACTTCACAGCTGCCTTAGCAAATCATAGACTTCCTTCTCTGCTCATTCTGGGAAGATGCTTCCTGGCTGGTGCATTTTCCCTACTCTTTAGAGTAGGTGGACTTTATCTACTTCCTTATCCTTTTGTGGGTTGTCTGGTGTTGGTCAAATGCTTTTATTCTGTATCTTTATGAATTGCTTTCGTTAACATGCTTGGTGTAGACAGCCTTAACAATATTATTTATCCTTTTGCAGTTAATGATTTATATGTGCTTTCTACCAAAGCCAGGACCCAAGTAAGGAAACAATATGAATAAATTATTTTCCCAAATTAGAAATACATAATAATTTCATCTAGGGTATTTTTCTCTTTGTCTCAAACTTCAATTTACAACATATATGTGCCATTCATTTTCCTCCCTCCCTCCATCTTCCCTCCCCTCCCCTTTGTCTAGAACTCTCTCTCCCTCTCAATCAATTACAGGGATGTCCTTGAGACTTCTCTGGATGCCATCAGTTCAGTAATGTAGTTCAGGAATAGCTTGACACCTATGATCAAACAGTTTTAACATCTCTGCATACATATGTAGAAAAGTGAGGGGTGCATGTACATTGGAATTACACGACAAAGTTTCTAGCATGTATACTCTGGTGCACACACTATTCCATACACTGACTCAGATAAAAAAATACAAGAGTAATGAACATTAGGTGAAATGAGCGAACTCCATCATGCTTTGTCTATCGTTCAGAAATTCAGCAGCATAATACAATTATAGTTACAGTATTTCACCCATGGAGACCCAGCAAATTACAGCCCAGGTAAACTTGCTGGCTGAATTTAGGAGACAAGTATAAGTGAAAATCATTTTGATCAAAGTTCCAACTTGATCACAGTACCAACTGATGTATCTGAGTTTTGTTGGAGATAGAGAAATACATTGAGAGGTTTTGCCAGAGGAAATGACCTTGAAAATCATGTGAGCCTTGTCACGTCAGGAGACCAGATATAGGAAGAGAGTTTGAAATCCAAGTTTGGAAAGTACCCATCCTAAATTGAACGATTGCCAAGATTATTAACATATCACTTTGATGAGCCAAGAACTTCCATTTTTCCTCACAGAGGAGGATATGATGTCTCCAATAGTCTGAGGCAGAAAGCAGGCACACACAATTCTTATTTTTTAATTTTAGGAAGAATGAATTTCAACTGGAAGAAAGAATTGCAGCTAGGTTTTGACAGTGCGTCTTGGGAAGTAGAGGCAAACACAAGGCTTTGTAACTGTTGGCATTACAATGAGATCACATTTTGTAGGTGTCTTCTGATCATGTAATTAGTATAATGTCAGATGGGCTTGAGAATCATTTCTCTTTTATAAACCATCTGTTTTGTCATAAAAGTTTCTTTATAAGCCATATGCAGCAGAGCATTTTTTCTTTTATTTTTTCAAAATTCTCTTCTGTGCTTTTTTGTTTCTATATCCTGTGTCCTGAATGCTGATTTTAAATTGTCTAGGGAGAATGCAGGGTGTCCCGCAGAAGAAATAAATAAAGGATTGTTAAGGAAGAAATCTGCTGATTGAAGACATCTGTGTACTGGTAGTTTTGTCTACTAGTGGACATCTCTGTCCTATGTCATATGGATGAAATTCTGTTTCCAAAAATCATGAAGTCTTAGATATCATTGCCTTCTGAGAACTGACAACCCCATATAAAAGCATGAAGTTTTTTTAAAAAGTCATATTGAATTAAATACAAAAGGACAATGCAAGGGAAGCCATGGAAAGACAAACACACACACACACACACACACACACACACACACACACACACACACACACACACATCATATATATATATATATATATATATATGTATTATATATGTTAAAGTATTTCACTAACATAAACATGAAAAAACAGAATAGTTGTACACATTTAAATTGCTACTCCAAAGAATTATTCACTGCTAACTTTTATCTAGTATGATTCAATAAACAATAATTTCTTTTTTTTTTCTTTCTTTCTTTTATTTTTTTTATTTTTGCCAGTCGTAGTGCTTGAACTCTGGACCTGAGTGCTGTCCCTCAGCTCTTCGGCTCAAGGCCAGCGCTCTACCACTTGAGCCACAGCGCCACTTCTGGTTTTCTGAGTGGTTTATTGGAGATAAGAGTTTCACAGACTTTCCTTCTAGGCTGGCTTTCAACTGCAATCCTCAGCTCTCAGCCTCCTGAGTAGCTAGGATTACAGGCATGTGCCATCAGCGCCTGGCTAGTGGTGATTTCTTAAACCTTTTTTTCCTCACCTGCTGAATACATGTATACATGTATGCACAGTTAACATTTTGCAAGCTAGTGAGGTATATAACACAATAACCCAGGATTTTCCCTCAATGCCTAAAACTTAAATTCACTGCATAGACCCTCAGTGGTGTAGTCTGCCTCTCCCTTGATCAGAATTACGTTGTTGTCCTTGTGTTCTCTTGGGAGGTCGAGAGACTGGCTTCATGGCTGCATATTCATAGGACAGAAGGAATTTAAAGGTCAGCAACATCAATATCAGTTCGGGGGGGGGGGGTTGCAGCTACAGCTTTACAAGGGGCACTGGTTTTAAGTGCAAACAAATGCTATTATAAACTGCTCCATGAGCTCTGATGGATCATGAAGATGTCAAAACAGCATACACACATAAGCAAACTATAATAATTCTTCTTAGCCAGTCCCTTCCTTGATAGTAATAGTAGCAGTGCTGATGTTATTTATTTCTAATTTTTCAGCCCATTACAGTTTTCCAAGTGCTTTAAAACACACTATCTCCTCACAATGCTTAATTTCACCCCCATTTACAGATATGAAGCTTGCAAAAGTAAGTACAGCAAGAATCGGCTCAAGACCCATTTTGGCTTACTTTTTTTGGATCGTGTACTAGATACAGAATTTTCTCTTTTTTTTATATAACAGAACAAAGATGTGCTGTTGTTTTTATTTATAAATACAGTAGACACAAGGTATGGAACTTGGCTAGTCTCTCAACAAAATTAGTGATGGTGCTCAGAATTGAACTTGAGTCTTCAGATCTTTTGACTCAGCATGTTTTCTGGCCTTACTCACATCCTAGGTAACTCTGGAAGGTGGATCCATGTTGTGTGGGGATAGGAAGGAGAAAGAGAGGCAAGCTCTAGGAACAAGGAGGAAGAGAAGCAAGCCTTAGAACAGAAAGCAATGCTATGTTGAAGAGAAGGTCACGCCACATCTGCTAGGTGAGGATGTATCTCATCTTGCAAAAGATAATGAATACTTCATGATTGCCTGGTGGACTCTAACACTTCCCCTGTTCACAAGCTGATGGTAACAGCTGCATGCACAATGTGAAGATATGTCAGATGGACACAATCAGTGGATGGAAAACAGGGAAGGAAATAAATGGTTTGAAATCAGTTTCTGCCAACAAATTGTTTTTTTAAAAATAATCTCACTTCTTGCTGTGTGGTAAAAAAAATAATAATCTCACTTCAACTAACTTTGAAACTGAGGTTAAAAAATATAAAATCCAAGGGATCGTACATAATCTTAATGTAGAATTTTCTCCCTTCAAACAGTGATACCTACATATGAAAATTTTAGGGATTATAGATATGGACATCATGTATGTATACACTACATATGATTGATAAGCAGTACTTGACAAGAGGGTGGGTTATAGTGGAGTGGGGTTAGTTGTGAGAAAGACAGAATGAAGATCAGAGTTTCAAGCACTGATTTTGAGAGACTTAGCAGTTTCACATTAGAACCACGTATTCAAACTTCAAGCAAAGAGCTGAGGGACAGTGCCCAGGCTCAAAGTTCAGGCCCCAATGCCGGACCCCCCAAAAAAATTTCAAGCAAGGTGTAGATGCCAGCCAGCAGTTAGGTTTTTCCTTTTATGATCTCTGACTTGAGAACAGGATTCACAGGGTCCTTGATTATCTTGACTGATCCAGAAATACGGGGCTAAGGTTCCTTTGCAAAAATGACACTAGTGACAAGGTCTATAGAAAATTTTGATACCGCCAAATGCTGGTGGCTTGTAACTGTAATCCTAGCTACTCAGGAGGCTGAAATCTGAGGATCATGGTTCAAAGCTCACTCAGGCAGAAAAGTCTGTGAGACTCTCACCTCCAATTAACACCAAAACAGCTGGAAAAAGAGTTGAGGCTTAAATGGTAGAGTAGTAGTCTTAGGAACAAAAGCTCAGGGTCAATGCCCAGGCCCAAGCCCTAGTACTGATACACAGAAAAGAAAAGATACAGATGTGTGTGACAAATTTTCTGGGCAAGTAAGTCAAGTTCTTAGGTTATATTTGTTGACCCAAAGCCAAGAAAAGTGATATAGACATATCAGTGTTATATCTAGACTCCATTTTGTGCCTTCAGCCTTCCATTCTTTGCACAAAATATATAGTATTTGTGCATTGCTATGTTTTTCCTGTTGTCCACTTATTTATTTATTGAAATCTGAGGGAGATGAAAGACAGTTTTCTAGTTCAATTTCACCTCACAAACTAGCTCCACAAAATATTGTAAAGGGAGATATTTCTTGATTACATGAGCTGAAAGAAATATGAACGTCGCATTTGTGTTTTAGATATTTACTATATGCATAGGTAAAATCGGTGTTCCCCATATCAATCTTGGTGGAAATGACAATGTACTCCATCCTGTATACACCACAGGAAAAACATTGTGCTGTGCTGGTTCTCAGCTCCTGAGACATGGAAAGGAGAGTTGGATGAGCTGAAAAATAGTACATAGTACAGTGTGGATGGTGATCATACTTTATGTAAAGCTCTCTGTCTACAGACTCACCATTAGCGGCAGCCCAGCCCTCCCTCCAGCAATAGGGCATGTCTTTTTACTCTTATCACACAAACACTTGGCCAAGGTTGGCCACACAAGGCCACTCATGTGCACCCAAACACAAAGTTACATACATAACGCAAGTAACATATGTGTACAGGGATCAAGATTCTGTGGTTGTACTGAACCAGCTGCATTGTAGTCCTCTGAAATTGCAGACCCCAAAGCCCCACTGTGAATCTATGTGGAGAGAGCCTAATGCAAGCCATTTTTTCCTGTCAACATGGTAACAATAACCATAGTACTTGTGAACTGGTCCAGCTCTTCTTGCCAGGAGTGTTGAGCAAATGCCCACTGCTAGACACGTTGTCCTAAGGCATATTTGACTCATTTAACTGACATATTTAGAAGATTTGCTTATTGATTTCCTATGCTAACACTGGCTATAGTTCATTGTATAAGAAATTCATAGGCTTCCGAGCATTTACCCTAGCTGGCTAGCCAGAAAGCTTGCTGGAAAATGTCTATTTTTTTTTAAGGAGGACAGATGCAATACAAAGAAATTAGGTCCACTAGAGATCTATTTTTCCCTGAGTAGGGTTAAATACAGATTTCTGTTTAATGTGAAAATCAGTTCAGGTTAACTTTACATATGTACTGTTACTAAGAGGAGAAGCACTTTTCTGAATACTAGGTAAAATCTTTTATGAAAATTGTGATAAAATACTTGTAATTTAGGCCACTCTGAATGCCATAATTTTGCTCATACAAACTTGTCCTATACAAGAATTTTTATCTACAAAAATTTCTATCTGACCTCTGCAAAATTAACTTTTTCTCATATATTATACTGTTTAAACAAAAAACAAAAAACCTAGCCGAGCACCAGTGGCTCACACCTGTACTCCTAGCTACTCAGGAGGCTGAGATCTGAGGATTGCAGTTCAAAGTCAGCCAGGGCAGGAACGTCCATGAGACTCTTATCTCCAATAAACCACCAGAAAACCGGAAGTGGTGCTGTGGCCTAAGTGGTAGAGTGCTCACCTTGAGCTGAAGAGTGCAGGGACAGCGCCCAGGCCCAGAGTTCAAGCCCCACGACTGACAAAAAACAAAAACAAAAACCTACTCCCATGACATTTCAACCTCTGTTGTTGATGCTTTCTTTCAGACCCTGCACTTCTATGAATGTTTGACCCTTGAGTACGGTGTCTTCCTCTCCATTCCAAGAGCTCTTCCCCACAGATTACTTTGGGCCACTACTGTCTACCTCCAATACACTACACATAAACATTTGCACAAAACACAGCAGGTCTCTCTCTGTCTCTCTGTCTCTCTCTGTCTCTCTGTCTCTCTCTCTCACACACACACACACACACACACACACACACACACATACCACCACCACCACCACTACCACCACCACCACCACCACCATCATCATCTAAGCCTTCATCTTAGTGGGTGGTATAAATGTAGATAAGGACTATGCAAGGGTCACGCATACAGTATGCTGTAATTGTCTTCTAAATAAGACATAGCATGTCTGAAAGAAGATTACCGATTTGAGAAACTATAAATCTACATGAGTACATCATATTCATATTCAGTGTTACTCAAAATCAAGAATTATGCCGGATAATAGTGGTTATTCAGGAGGCTGAGATCTAAAGATCCTGATTTGAAGGCTGCCTGGGCAGAAAAGTCTATGCGAAATTTATTTCCAATTAACCATCAAATAGTTGGAAGCAAAGTTATGGCTCACGTGGTAGACTACCATCCATGAGTGAAAAAGCTAAATGAGAGTGCAAGCCCCAGTTCTGACACAAAAACCGAAAAACCAAGGCCTTCATGAAACACTCAATGCCATTCTTCTAGTTTGTGAATCTAATAATGTCAATAAAGAAGAAAATGATGTTAATTTGGTTTGGCTGATTATTCCAATACATTGGGAACTTTGTAATAAATCTTTATAGTGTGATATCATGCCACTCCTAATTTTATTTCTTAGAGTCTATTTTCATGTCTTTGAAATGAAATTTTTGACCACCCCCAGTCTTTTGGCATCTCACTCCTCTTCTATCATTTTGTAAATGTTACTTCATAATTATTCTCAGTGGTGTTTGCAATTTGTTCATTTGCAAAGGACTCTTCATCCAAAATATTTAAGAAATATTTGTAGATGAAACCTGATTCAGCTCATAAGTCAATTTACAGTTGTTTAAGCTTTTCTTTTTAAAAGCAGGCTCTCAGAGCCAGGTGCGAGTGGCTCATGCCTGTAATCCTAGCTACTTAGAAGACTGAATTCTGAGAATCATGGTTCAAAGCCAGCCCAGACAAGAAAGTCTATGAGATTTTTATGTCTGATTAACCTAAAAGCTGAATGTAGAGCTGTGGCTCAAGTGGTAGAGACCTAGCCTTAAGCACAAAAGCTCACAGACAGCACCCAGGTCCTTAGTTCAAGTCCAAGGATCGGCACCAAAAAGAAAAAGATTTTCAGAATATTACAATAGCAATGCAGGTTGAACACATGCCTCCATGTACTGCCCCTGTCCACATCACCAAATGATGGGAACCGTTTAAGAAATAACAAATTGACAATGGTGCTCACAAATGGTTAGGGGAAAGCAGTCATTGGACAGAAAATCCTGAAAATCTCTTACATGTGGAATTTGTTTGTGGAAAAATGAGTAGATCAAACCAAAATTCACACCAGGGAGGAAAGTATGGAAAGGAGAAGCAGGTTCCATGGTGCTTTATTTTATTTTATTTGGTTGTGGTGCTTGAAGTCTGGGCTTGG
This sequence comes from Dipodomys spectabilis, assembly GCF_019054845.1. Taxonomy (NCBI): domain Eukaryota; kingdom Metazoa; phylum Chordata; class Mammalia; order Rodentia; family Heteromyidae; genus Dipodomys; species Dipodomys spectabilis. Next base: position 4,683,291 of record NW_024870813.1, on the reverse strand, counting down.
GCGCTGTCCCAGTGCTCTTCAGTTCAAGGCAAACATTCTACTGCTTGAGCCACAGTGCCACTTCTGGTTTTCTAGTGTTTTTTATTGGAGATAAGAGTCTCACGGACTTTCCTGCCAAGGCTGGCTTTGAACTGAGATCCTCAGATCTCAGCCTCCTGAGTAGCTAGGATTACAGGCGTGAGCCACCAACACCCTGCAAGGTGCTTTAATTTTGAATCCAGATAGGCCAAGAACCACATAGACCCAGTGCTTTTGAGTTCAAGGTCATTCAGGTCACCCAGGGAGCATATTTAATTGCATTCTGATTAGAAAATCTTATCTCAGGACTAAGGGTCTGATTTTCATGTCCAGTGATAGCACTGCTAATCTTCGACTAATTTTTAAAATATTTTTTTTGTTGTAAAGATACTGTACAGAGGGGTTACAATTACATGAGTAAGGTAATGAATATATTTCCTGTTTAGCATTGTTACCCTCCTCTTTCCTTTTTCCCCCCACCATCTCTTCCCTCCCTATCTCCCCAACTTCTCCCTCTCATCTTAAAGTTGTGAAGTTTGTTTTCAACATAGTGTCTTGTACATCTCATTGTTACAATGGGCCAACCTGTATCCTTGTTTCAGCATTTTGTTATTTCCCTTCCCCTCCCTAAATTAGAAAAATGTATTTACAAAATGCAGGGCACTGGAATCAAATACAGTGAAAACAGGGGCTATACTATGGGGGAAGAACATACAAAAGAAACAAAAATCACACAGTACATTAAAAACAACAAGGACAAAGATAAAACCTCTTGTGTCCCTATCTTGGAGTTCATTTCGCTTAGCATCATCTTATATGGTCATATATACATAGATTTTGACTTTTTCTGCTTGTCTGGTAAGATTATCCTAGACATATACTAGTCATTGCAAATAAAGGAAACCATGGGACCTATGTTTTTTTGGGGTCTGGCTTACTTCACTTAATATGATTTTTTCCCCAAGTCTTTCTATTTCCTAACAAATGGGCAGTGTCATTCTTTCTGATTGAGACAGGACTATTGTTTTGAATATCAAGTATCTTTATCAGAGGCTGCCTGGATGCAGAACCAAATAATCTATATATTAACAAGTCATCCAGAGCCTTCTAATACCCAAAAGCAAGACCATCTTGTAGTTAAATAAACAGATTTAGTTGATTGATAATTCTTCCCTTTATCATTGCTTCCATTCCTTCTCTAACCATTGTCCAAGTTACAGACCCAATAAATAATGTTTTCTCTCAAGTTTAAAAACCCTATGAAATTCTGTCCTCAGAAGGAATTAATCCATGTTCAGGAGGAGGACTTAGAGTGTTGATTTGTTATCTGGAGTGGAACAAAGCAAATTTGGAGATAACCTTTATTCTAAGCATCTACATGAAATTGAACAAAAGAATAAAGGAAAGGCTAGGAGAAAAACTCTGTAATCCACTCCTGGTGAAACCGTTTTTATTCTAGCATGAAAGGACCTCCAGCTTCCCAGTCAATTTCCTTATCCCTGGTCCTAACATCACATGGCCATTTGGTGAGAGTTCCATGCTCTGTCTTGCTTTATTCCTAATTTCCTTAATGGTCAGGCTAAAACCACCCTGAAATTCAACATTCCATATGTTAAATAACTAAACAATTATCTTTCAAGCTGAAAACTGTAAAATAACGTAATTTCTTCTCTCATCTTGCTAATTATTTGATAACCAGGTTTATATTTAGAACATTTGACTTTTGGGGAGGCCCATATCTGAACCTAGAGCTGGAGTAACGGCCAGAACTGAATTCTCAAACCCACCTCACCCTGGGCAACCATCCACTCCTTTATTTTCCTTCTTCTCAGTCAAAAACGATTGATGTAACATTGTGCCAGTAAGCCTATCTCAGGGATCTGGGATGATCATTTTCCCAATAGTAACTCATTAGTGTAGCAATGTTAAATGCTGCTCGTGGGTGGTTACAGTGACAGAAGGCAAAACTCTCGAAAATGACATGTTCGAGTCTCCAGGGAGACATATGAAATTTGCAAAAGTATTCAAGAGGAATGCCTCGTTACTGTTTGAGGGCTTGCAAAGTCTTTGCAGATATTATTTCTACACCCATCTCAATTATGCCTGCAGATTGGAGTAATACCTTACAAATATCAATAATAGTTGCTTCAAATGGCAGTATTCTTCAAGGAAATAATACATTACAGGCAAACCTAATGTTCTTTAGGCATTTTCTTCCTTCGCTGTATTCAATATTGTCTTGTAAGTCTTCATTCTGGGACCATATTTATATTTCTGCCATATGCAAGACTGCTTCTCAGCTGTCCCCACCACAAAAACTTACTCTCTGAAAATATCTCTTCATGCAACATTATGCTTTATGCATACATTGCATCTGTGAATGAAGATAGCTTAAAACAAAAACAAAAACCTTACTGACAGCTGTTGAATAACGGGGAGCAATGGAAATGAGGATAATGAGAATGATCAAGGGGTCAATGTGATTATCATGTTTAAGCCTCTTTGAGCAATTAGCACATATTTAAAAAGAAAAGGTCACAAATATAGATTGATCTTGTTGGGATATGGGTATTAGAAAGAGAAGGTGGGAAGAATGGATGGAAATAGGTATGGATGGTAAGCATGACGAAAAACTCTTTATGGACACATGGAAAAATAGAAAAAGTAAGATTATTAAGATTGATTTGGGAAGAGGGGTACAGAATGAGAGAGAAAAAAGAAGGGGTGAATTTGAACAAGATATGTTATATGCATATATGAACATGTCAGAATGAAACTCTTTGCTATAAATAATTGATCCTAATAAAAATGTGAACAAGATAAAGACATGTGAATCAATTGATGAGTAAATCAAGCCATTTTGGTATGACATGTCTATATCTGGTTTATTATGTTTGAATATTTGCTTTTGAATACCCAATTTAAAAAGAAATGCAAATTTGAAATGTTAAGAAAAACTGTTTTAGAAAGTATCCTGAATACTTTTCTACTCACTGGAGAATCACAATATATATTAGCTCCTTGTCCTTTCCACAAATTAAACCACGTAAAGTTATGATGAACTTAAAAACATTTCCTTGCATTTCAGTCCTTCTTAAGGAAGATCAAGATTTTCCATTCTTATAATTTGTTCCCCATACTACCTCTGACAGGTTTTGAGATTTCTTTCCTTCTTAATAGTCTTCTGTTTGACAGTCATGCCTATAACTATTCATGGGTTGATTTCTTTTTATCAATAAATAAAATAAAATACATGTCTGAATACTTTTAAGAATTTTTTAGGAAAGAACTCTTATTTGTTCATCTTGATCATTCCTAGCTATTTTTATTAATCAAGAAATTTCTCCTGCAGCAGCAGGGTGCCGGTGACTCACATCTTTTGTTATGTGGGAATTTGATCTTCAGATTCAGAGAATTGTGAGGTGTAATTGGGAGTCTTTGTTGAAAGTTGGCGACTACAGGTAGACTCATGGTCTCCCAAAACTTGCAGCCTCCAATGCACTCAATACTGTTAGAAAATTGAGCCAGGAGGGTAGGTGAATAAAGATAGAGCAGAAAAACAATCTCAACAAACCAGATCAACTCTAAATGAGAGTTAAAAAGGAATGCCAGGGTGACCTGAGGAGAGTCAGGAGACACCAGGCATGGACAATGGCAGCAGGGGTGGTGGGAGCTAAAAAGGGGTCGGTCACAGGGTATTCAAGAGTTCAAAGAGGCTGCTGAGTTCATGCTACAGGTATTGCAGATCCAAGAACCTACTGTCCAAGTCCCTGCCCTATCCATTTCTAGGAATTTAGGCCTATTACCTGGAAGTGGGCATGGGGAAATGGGTTTCACCTCTAGGAGTTTATGAAAATTCCTCATCATCCACCAAGATGCCAAGATGGCACCAATTAGATCCACTATCATATTTCATTGTAATCCTAGCTACTCCAGAGGCTAAGATCTGAGGATCATAGTTTCAAGCCAGCCATGCAGAAAAGTCCATGAGTCTCTTTAATCTCTGATTAACCACCAAAAAACAGGAATGGTGCTATGGTTCAAAGTCACAGAGTACTAGCCTCTAGTCATAAAGTTCAGGGACAACAGCCAGGCCCCAAGTTCAAGCCCCAGGACAACAAAAAGAAAAAAATAAGGAAAAAGAAAAAAAAATCTATAAGACTCTTATTTCCAGATATCCAGTAAAATATAAAAGTGGAAGTGTGGCTCAAGTGCTAGAGCGTGAACCCTGACTGATAAAGCTAAAGGTCAGGGCCCAGATTTTGAGTTCAAGCCCCAGTACCAGAACAAAAATTAATTAATTGATTGGTTGATTTCCTCTATGGTTTTACAAGATTGTTGACTATATTTAGGAAAGTTCTTGGGCTATAGGGAAGTACAGATTTTATGTACTGTTTACTATTAAACAAGGTTATCAAAGTTCATTATTAATTTTAAGAGGTTGGGTTTTTATAAAAATTATTCTGCGAAGGTCAAAAGCTATGCACATATGACCACATAAGATGATGTTAAGCAAGATGAACCCCAAGAAAGGGACACAAATATCTTTCTTTCTTGCTTGCTATTGATTCTAACGTATTTGTATTTATAATGTACCATGTGAATTTTTGTTTCTTTGTAAGTTCCTCCCCCATGGTATAACCCCTGTTTTCACTTTAGTTGATGTTGGTGCCCTGCATCTTATATATACACTTCTCTAGGGGAGAGAAGGGAAAAAACAAAATGCTTAAATAAGGATACAGGTTGACCCATTGTAACAATGAGATGTACAAGACACTATGTTGAAAACGAACTTTACAATTTGCGGGGGGCGGGCTAGTTGTAGAGGTGGGAGGGAAGGGATGGTAGGGGGGAAATAAAGGAGGAGGCAACAATGCTCAATAGGAAATGTACTCATTACCTTGATCATGTACCTGTAATCCCTCTGTACAGCATTTTTACAATCAAAAACGTACAAAAAATTATTCTGACGCCAAAGTGTTTTTAAGTGTCTTTTGTTATTTTGCTTGGAATTTACAATAATAAACTGCCAAAGTTTTTGAGAACAGTATTCTTAATTGGTCTCTGACCTGAACAGGAAAGCTTCTAACATTTTCCCAGCGTGCATTGTGTTAAACCCAGACAGTGAATATCAAACCAGAACCACCTGAAGGACTGGGTGAGCAACAGATTTCCCTTCCCTGTACCCATGGAGTTTATTTATTTATTTATTTTTATTGTGAAAATACTGTACAGAGGGGTTACAATTACATGGGCAAGATAGTGAGTACATTTCTTATCAAGCATAGTAGCCTCCTCCTTTGTTTCCCCTTCCCATCCCTTCCCATTCTCCACTCTGCTTCCCCCAATCCTCTCCACTCCCCACCCCCCCTCCTCCCCCCCCCCATGGAGTTTATGAATCAGTAAATCTAGGCTGGGTACAGATAATTTGTATTCCTTAAGCAGTTGGTAATTTGTATGGGATCATTTGTATCCCTCAGGAAGTCGTTGTTACTGGTAAAAGCAAAACAAAATAACCAAAAGCCAAAACCAAAACCAAACAAACAAAAGTCATAGTGGACAGAGTCTGGGCTCCTGGATAAGGAGATAGGTTGTAACCTTTCTTGTGCTGGTGAGGTCAGGATTCTCCAAAGAGGTGCCATCTGAACAGTCTTGATAATAGTCATGGGTGGAAAAACTTTAAGGGGCTGACTGTAGAGGCTGACGTGGAGTAATTTAGGAATAATTGTGACAGATTAGAGATGCACCAGATAGCACTGGGGAAGACTCTAAATGGTCACCATAAGGATGCTGCCTTTAATTTTCAGAGTTGCACTGAGGAGGAAGATAATTTGACCTGTTTTCAGAGGGTCATCTGATCTTTGTGTTGAGCATAGACATCAAGATACCAGGGGGTCTTGCAGTAATCCAACAAAAATTGCAGTATTGTCAGAGGGAAGAAGTGATCAGGTTTTCCTTGGAGTTCAAGAGAGCATCTTTCTGTGCTGAAAAGAAAAGAGGAATCATGCATGTCGGCCTGAGAAACAGAAAAGAGGTTGAAACCATTCAAGGAAACAGTACCCCTGGCCATGAACATGAGCTTCTTCATTCTCCTGAATTAAGAAATTCCTGTGGAGAAATTGAATTGTCTTTCAAGTGCACTGACTGCTAAAATATAGGGGAAAAAGAAAAGATTGATCAAGTCAGTATGTAGAGGCTGGTGTTTGTAGTGAAGGTTTATTAAAGAACAGGCACCAAAATGTTCTTTGTGGTGGGAGAATTATATTTTGAGATGATCTAATGTTAGAGCTGAGTCTCTGCACCATGGAAACGCTACCACTCAATTATTGAAATCTATATGGTAACACTGAGGTTTGCTGTGGTTAGATGTGTTTGTGCTTCTGCCTCTTGATTCTTGTCTCCAGAGAACAGTAGGTATCATCATGTTTTCCTGAAAATGCAAACGGATAAAACCCCATCTCCCCAACAAAGGGAACTTTCCTTCACACACAAGGAGGCTTGCTGGGATAGGCCCTGTATACATTTTGGTGTCAAGAATATTGCACAGCTACGCTTTCCTCATGCTTCTTCTTTTTTTTTTTTTGTCCGGTCGTGGGGCCTGAACTCTGGGCCTGAGCGCTGTCCCTCAGCTCTTCAGCTCAAGGCTAGCACTCTACCACTTGAGCCACAGCGCCACTTCCGGCTTTTTTCTTTTTGCTTATGTGGTGCTGAGGAATCGAACCCAGGGCCTCATGCATGCAAGGCAAGTGCTCTACCACTGAGCCACCTTCCCAGCCCCTCCTCATGCTTCTTCTTTTCACTATTTGTTTCTATTCCTAAAGATCCAGGAATGTTTCCTTCTGCCTCTCATGTTGAGTATTTATCTTATATTTTTAAAAATGTGCTTTCTGTTTGTTTAGTTTAACTATGATTACCTTTGATTCTCCCTGGATATGGAAGGGATTACTCTGTAATTAAAAGGTCAGGTTATCATATGAGATGAGAAAATTAAAAATCCTACACAGGGATAGATATCTAATGGCTCACAGTCTGACAGGAAGAACATTGTGGTATATCACAAGAGGTTTAATCAGCAGAGTATATAGTTTTTATGATTAACTTTTAAGTATATTAGAATATTTTTTTCTTGCAACTGAGTTATGGCACAGACTGAACATCTCTTGGTTATTAAAAAGTCTATTCATGCTGGGTGCTAGGGACTTCGGTCGGTGGGATCTGAGGATTATGGTTCATAACTAGTCTGGGCAGAGAAACTCTTAAATCCAATTAACTACCAAAGTGGAGCTCTGGCTCAAGTGGTAGAATGCTAGCCTGGATCAAGAAAGCTTAGGGATAGTGCATCAGCCCTGACTTTAAAACTGACACAAAAATAAGCAAATATCACCAACAAAACGTCGATTAATTACATTATATCCTTAAATATAATTTTTTAATTGTCCCTTTACAACAAGGACTTGACCTCTACTTTCTGAATGATGATTAGAGTAAAAAAAAATCACTTTTGTTTCTTCATGATTTTGTGTCATCCTGTTGCCATCATTTATTTTCTACACAGAGATGAAACTTCTGTAATTAGGTTCAGGAAAAATGAGGGCAGATTTAAAAGTTTAAAAATGTGGGTGTGAATTTCAACAGCTTTCACTAGAATCTCTGACAACTTGTCATTTCTCCCATGTTTGAGAGCTACAGAGAGAGAAAATAATTCATTTCCTTTCATCATGGCATAGCTTATCTGCTGGCTGTTGGTGGTCCTTCCAAATACATATGTGAAGTTTTTGAGTGTAGTTTACTTCAGCTAATAAGCAGAAATCAAAATAGAAGCATATAGGATAGACACTTAAGAAAAATATAAGCAGAACACATAATTAAGTACTAATGACATTGCAAATGTTTAGAAAATATTATTTGTTATTAATATTGCTTTAAAGAATTGTATCTGAAAGTTTCAGATGTAAACATTACCTGTGGCAATGTTGGGCTGACATTCTAAACTGATTGCTTTCAAACTTTATTAAATATATATGAAGAGGTTACAATTCCATGTAAATCAGGTTACAAATACAATGCATCTTGATCAAAGACACCCTTTCCATCAGTCTCCTGTATTTCCTGCCTCATATCTCTACTCTCAAGTTACGTAGTTCATTTTTTATATAATGTACATTGAATATAGTAACTATATTTGCTCACCCTTCTTGAATGAACAACTGAACTTTCATCAGTTGGTTGGAATACAGTGTAAAACGGTGTGGAAATGTAATGGTAAACAATTGTACTTATTTCTGCAAAGTTCTGGAGGCTGGGAAGCAGGGGTACTGGTATGGTTGGATTTGAGTGAGTAGCCCCTTCTATTTTCAACTTCTTGCCTACTCCCAGAATAGAAAGTGACAGTTAGATCTTTGGCTCCTTTTTTTTATAAAGGATTCATCCCATTTATGAAGATGCTATCCTCATGGCCTAATTACTTTCCAAAGGCGGTGGTCTCCAACGACTTTCACACTGAGACTAAAAGCCATTGGATTCGAAGGTAGACACAAGCATTCAGTCCATAACACCCACTGGAAGTGATTTTGAGATTGATTGGTGTAAGCTCAAACCTCTAAAAAACTAATACAAGAATCTGCATAGTTGACACAGAAGTTATATAGAAAACAATCTCATGGTGACTAGAGGATAGTTTAGATGTTAGTATACAGGTAAGTATATACAGAGAAGTGTTATTCAGCAGATAGACAACCTTGGCAAATGCCTGGGCACTGAGCGTCTGTGTGCAGATATTTTCTAGGTGACTAGTTGCCCTGTGGAAGTACTATAAAAAGATGTAGACAGAGAGGATTCAGGGTTCTGCTGATGAGAACTAAAATTGAACTCAATGGCTGTGACCCCTGATAAAATTAACATTTCTTTGTCCAAACCCAAATGAAACCTTGATTCATTTTATGACAGGTGCTGATAATTATTGAGAAAAGGGGTTGGGAAAAGAAATCATAGACCCTTGAGACTTAATACTCTGTTACCCATTCCAAATCTAATAACACCATGGGGAGTAAATTGAAGTAGAGGCTGATTACTACTGATTGCAAAGGTATTCATATGTAATTTAAAGGATCCATAAAGAACAACCTGATAGACCAGTCTGAGAAACAATTTATCCTGTAACAAGAAATTCAAATGCTTTGATCTCTAGAATCCACATGCTTAAAATCATATCATATTAAAACAAATATTTTTAGAAACTATTATTTTTCCAAAACAATCAGAAAGAATCTAGCTGCTGGAAACAAATTAACTACTGTAGAATCATACATCTCTAGTCTTTTATTCATTATTTTATTAATTACGATGAGTGGACCTAAGACTGAAGCTTCTCCAAATCATTCACAAAGGAACAAAATGCTAGAATTGGGCTACTGAAACTAAAGAAAATTAATAACACATTGGGAAAATGTCACAGTGTATTAAAATTTTGGATCCTGAAGCATTTCTGAAGATTGATCCTAAACTATTAGCCTATACATTATTCTGAACAGTGATCAAAATATCTAAAGATGGAGCTCTAAATAAGCCAACAGGACCCTTCTCTTCTGCTTCCCCCATGCTTCCATCCAGGTTCACTGGTGTGTAGACAAAATCAGATTCATGTATTGGAGAAAGCTTTTCCACAATGTCTGACAATATGAGACTGAGTAATTTGAGCAGACAAGGATTCTCAATCTTTACAACCAAATGACTCTCAGGCCTCTGTCATAATCCACCCTGTGGCAGACATTTCATTTCTATTTGGTTCTGTTAGAAAGTCTTTCTTTATAGAGAACCATGGTTGCAGCCCATTCTTTGCCCATGCAGCTATAAATCCTTCTGTATGTCAAGACCTCAAAAAACAAGACTAAATCTAATGTCCAAGGTAGCATCCACTAGGAGATGATAGCCTCTTCTTTCTCTTTCCATTCAAGAAGATTGTCTTCCATTCCACTATTCACCACCATCTTCTTTCGTTTTCAGGATTTCTTCTATTATTCCTGGTGTGGTTTCTCTACCCTAAGAGCACCAAGAGACAACCTTGTTTTTCTGATTATTTCTCCATTGTTGTTCAATATCTGCTTCTTATTCCTAGCAAGAAATAATACTAACACTGAAGGTTGTAAGGAGGAAAACATCTGTGGGCTTAGGAAAGGTAATTAAAAACTTTTCCATGTTCAGCAGCATTTTAAGAAGTTAGGATCCACATGCCCTGAGCACAAATCACAGCTTGTAATCTTTTGAACTGCTTTACCACTTGGTCAGATTACTTTATTGTTTCCAAACCTCTGCTTTTCATCTCTAAAACTACAAATAAAAGAATGCTTTGCCAATAATACTGAATGAGTTAAGAGTCTGTTCTGGATACTATCTAGCATGGAACCAAAAAAAATTTACCTGTACTTGAGAAATATGATTTCTGCCTTTTCTACATTGAATATTGTAAATCACTTCCAGAAGTCTCACTTCTTATTTATTTCTAACAAAGGAGTATTTTTAAAGTACTAATTATAAAATGGACTAATTATGTCATAGCCTTGGGAAGTTTTAGAGTAGGTCATTAAATTTATAATTGTAATTGTGGTGTGACTTTTTTTTCTAGGTAGAGGTCTGATCATCAATCCCCCAGAAGCCTTTATATAATGTAACATTTTTATTTGAAGCCCCAGAACAGAATGAGAAAACAAGAGCTTTTCATCTTCAAAAGAGTATATGAGCTTTAAATAATTAGGAGGCACAGCTCACTAGAGCAGCCAACCAAAGAGACTAGGAAGGAAGAAATGAGTGTCTGGAGGGGGTTGGGGAGAGATCACTCAGTCAAGGGGCTGTGAGCAGACCGGGTATGTGAGTTTTTGTGCCTGGGTACGGTTAAATAGTGCTGATGTCCTTGTGGGAGAGGTTGGGATGGATTGCAAGGATTAGTATAGGTTCCCAAAAAGGCTAGTAAACAGATTTACTATTAGAGGTTTTATAAGTTATCTAGAATGATTGGCAAAATGATCTTTGGTGGTGATGTTATAAAAGCATACTTGCATGCTTATGTTTTAAGCTCTTCAAATCTATGGATTCCTCACATTTTTATTCAGCTAAACTCTAATTAAAAAAAAACAAATTGAAAGAAAAATGCATCTTTCTTAAACCTGTCTAGGCATTCTTGTCATTTTGTTCCTAAACCATAGCCTGTAACAACTACTTAGGTAATATTACATAGGTAATGTATAGGTACCACACTACTTTATATAAGAGACTTGAGACTTGAGCATCTTCAGATTTTGATATTCTTGATGGTCCTGGAGCCAGTCTGCCATTGAGAGTAGAAGAGAAATGTATAAACATAGAAGTACTTATAACCTGGCTTATGGAATTGTACAACTATTTAGTGATAACAATTATAATTTAAGAGGAAACATTAATATCCATATATTTTATCACGTGCTATACAGATTATATAGAATATTGGACCTATGTCAGTGATCAGTTACCCAAATGCTCATTCGATTCATCTGCAGAACTCTTTCCTACTTCAAGAAACATATCTATCTCTTAGGCTATCTTTCAAATAGAGCTAGCTGGTTAGTAAGCAACCACTAACTTTAAGATTGTCTCTGCTTACAGTTGTCTGGTCCTTACATCATTTCCTGAAACATCTAGGCCCATCTACGTTTTTATCCAATCACCATCTTTTTCCTCTTTCTTTCTTTTTCTTTTGGAGGGATGGGGTTCAGACTCTTTCTTTGTCCATTCAGCAGAGGTGAAAGTGATATGATACTGTTACCAGTCTCGGTATTATCATTCCATGTTGATCATTTCAAGCTTTCTTCATTTGTGTAAGTACCTATATTTAATACTTTTCTATTTCAGAGAGGTTTCTCTTTTCAGTTTTACCAAATTTAGGCTTCTCAGTATATGAATAGTATATGAGCTTATACATGAAGAGGTTAGAAGATATTAACACAGAAATTTCCAAAATCTTGTTAAATAGGACATTTTTCTTATAAGCATCTCAGATTGACTAAATTATGCCATTAAGTGATGGTGAGAAAATATTAAATTTTTGGTCTCCCTTTCATTATTATCTATACTGTAAGTGTGAAAGGATAAGATCCTACTTAATTTAAAAAAAGAAACGGTGGGCTGGAAAGGTGGCTCAGTGTTAGAGTACTTGCCTTGCATTTATAAGGCCCTGGGTTTGATTCCTCAGCACCACATAAGCAGAAAAAGGCAGAAGTGGAGCTGTGGCTCAAGAGGTAGAGTGCTCGCCTTGAGCTGAAGAGCTGAGGGACAGCACCCAAGACCAGAGTTCGGGCCCCATGACTGACAAAACAAAAAGGCTAAGCCAGGTACTGGTGACTCATGCCTGTGATCTTAGCTACACAGAAGACTGAGATCTGAGAATCATGGTTCAATTTCAGCCAGAGCAGGAAAGCACTTTGGGCAGCTTTGAGCACAGAAGCTCAGGGAAAGCAGTCAGGTCTTGAGCTCAAACATCAGGACAGGCACACACACACACACACACACACACACACACACACACATGCTAATAAAATGAAAACGTTCAATTCAAATGAACACATATTTCCATATTCCTTGGACACAGTAATCTTTTCTCTCAAATTCTATCTCCTCATCCAGAAAAGAGGAGCTGCAATGACATTTCCTTTGCCTCATTACAAAGGCGACATATCTAAGTTTTGGAAAGATCTTAGCATTTATTTATTTATTTATTTATGTATTTATTTATTTTTCCCCTGCTCAGTCTTGGTGCTTGAACCCAGGACCTCAGTGCTGCCCCTGAGCTTTTCTGTTCAAGGCTACAGCGCTACCACTTTCTTTAAATTTAAATTTTATTGTAAAGGTTTTGTGCATAGGGTTACAGTTACATAAGTCCAGAAATGAGTACACCTCCCTCATTTTCTCCTAGTTTTTCCCCTCCCAATCCCCTTTCCCCCTAAGTTATATAGTTCATTTCCAACCTAGTATTCGTTCATCATCCATTTCTGTGTTTCCTCTTCCCCTCCTGAAATCAGGTAAACATATATATATAAGACAAAGGATACAGAAATCAAAAACATAACAGAAGGAAATAAACTGAAGGAAAAAAATAACTGAAAACAGTACAATAAAAAACTTCTTGGAGTTCATTTCGATAAACATGATTGTATATGATCATATACTCATAGCTATTGAGCTCTAGTGATACTTTCCTAAGTACCACTTTGAGCCACAGCTCCATGTCCTGTTTTTTGGTGATTAATAGGAGATAAGCGTTCTCACAGACTTTCTTTCCTGGGCTGGCTTTGACCCGCAGTCTTCATCTCTAAGCCTCTGGAATAGCTAGGTTTATAGATGTGAGCTACCAACAGCCAGTTGTGGGGTGGGGCTAGGAGGCAGGGGAATGGCTACAATCTCTAAGCTTTTGGGCTAAAGGTAAGTGCTCTATCACTTTCTACAATAAGGTTAAAAAGTCTTATGGGGGTTTCCTGCTCATGGACTTTTTTGCCTGTGCTGAATATGAGCTATGATCCTATATCTCAGCCTGCTTAGTAGCTAGGATTACTGGTATGACCCATCCTTGGCTGGCAGCATTTATATTTTGCATAGAGTAAAGATCCCAAGAGGTTGATTCTTTATTTATTGATCTACCAGATGTGCAAATAATTTCTGGTCAATTTCTTTTTTAGATTAAACACCAATAAGAATATCACACATATTACTCAGGACTTGATTGACTGAATGTGACTCTCTCTTATTAACATTAGCAGAAAAAAAGTTGGAGACTTTTTATGTTTGAATTTATTTATCATCCTCTGAGCTTTCATTTCAATTTGTCTAACTCTCTTTTTAAATACTTACTCTTACTCCTTTTAAATAATTATTCTGAATTCCATTTTTATTTTACTGTTTATGAACATCTACTACATTTTTGTCACCATACCTATGTCAGGTTACATTTTCTTTGTTTTAATTAAGATTCAGCAATTACATCTATGTGATAGTTGAAATGTTGTCCCTTAAAATACCTACTCTAGGTTGCCTATCCTTACAAAGGTTTTGTATGGTTTTTTCAGTTCCTGTAAACATTCAGATTTAGAATAATGTTTTACTATCCTGTCTAGTCCAAGGTAATGGGTTTGATATTGTCACCATTTTTGACTGAGCTTTGTGACAAGAAAAAGAAAGAAAGAAAGAGAGGGAGAGAAAGCAAGAGTGGAAATAAAAATAAAAAAGAAAGAAAGAAAGGAAAGGGAGGAAGGTAGGAAAGAAGGAAGGTAGGAAGGAAGGAAGGAAGGAAGGGAGGGAGGGAGGTAGGGAGGGAGGGAGGCTGGCAGGCAGGCAGGCAGGCATGTTGTCACAACTTCTAGCCAGTTGAATTGTATAGCCTGCTCTTCAAAAGAACATATGTTTTCATTGGAATGATTCAGAAAACTCTGGCATCAGGCATGGCAGATGAATTTAGGATTAAGTCTTGGCTTTTTGACAGAAAGTGTGTAATAGCAGAGACAACACTGGATTTAGAAGCAGGATATGTAAGCCCTGGTCCTTGTTCTATCCCTGATGTCCTTTGAGGAGTTAGTCATCATCCCCTATAACTCCTTCCTCCACAGAATGATGTGGGTGGAACAGATGCTTTTGATTTATTCTATGTCCATGACTCTATACTATCAGAAATGTTTACATTAAAGTCAAAATGAACTATACAACTTGTGGATGGGTTGGGAGGGAAAAACTGCAAGAGAGCAAGGGTCTAAAAGAAATGCATTCTTTCCCTGACTTACATAACTATAACCCCTCTGTTTTTAGCATTGTCAAGTAAAAATAATGTTAAAAAGGCAAAATCTGTAACTAAATCTTGTTTAAGGCAGATGTTCTGGTTTTTTGTCTAAGATGCTCTATACTATTGAGAGATTGTTGTTATACAAAGTCAAATGAAGAAAAACTATGTCATAAAGAGTCAACACAGCCAAGAACTAGAATCACTTTTTTAAAATTTGTTTTGCTTTGTTGTCTGGGTCTTTGTTTGTCCTGGGTCTTGAACTCTGGGCCTGAGCACATTCCCTGAGTCCTTTGTTCTCAAGGTTAGTCCTCAACCACTTGAACCACAGCTCTATTTCCAGCTTTTTGTGGCTAATTGGGGGGTGAAAGTCTCACAGACTTTCCTGCTCAAGCTGGCTTTGAGTCTCCTGTGTAGCTAGGATTACAGGCATTAGACTCTGGCACCTGGCTAACATCATTTTTTTTTATAAATCTAAATTATTTGCATTTTATATGACAATATAACTAAGAATATTTTTACCTTAAAAATGGCTATGCATAGAAGCTTAAGCCTATAATGGTAGCCACTTGAAAGTCAGGGAAATTGGGAAACCTTAGTTTGAGGGTAGCTTGCCTGTATATAAAATTTCATGAAATTCCATCTTTACCACTGGCTGAGGGGGATGATGTGTGCCTATCTGTCATTGTCAGGGTCACAGGAAGCATAAGTAGAATGATTGGTAGTTCACGCTGGCTCTGGAATAAGAACAAGGCCCTACCTTGAAAATAGCTAAGGCAAAAAGGAATTGGCTCAGTAGTAGAGTGCCTGCCTTCCATTACCAGTACCAAATAGGAAAAAAAAAAGTAAATGAAGAAAAAAACAAAGGAGGAGGCAACAATGCTTGATAAAAAATGTACTCATTACCTTGCTCATGTAACTGTAACCCCTCTGTACAGTATTTTCACAATAAAAAAGCTTATTAAAAAATAAAGGGTTTGTAATAAAAAAGACACCAGCCATGGATTTATTCCTTTGTTCTAGCTCTCTTACCCCAACCCCTTACCTCCAACCATTCTCCAACCACATATTGGCAAACTGATGTAACTCCACCTATTTGGGAAAATGTCCTGTTTTATAGTTTTAGATCACTAAATCACGTATTTTTGTGTCTTCGTTTGCATTTTGTGTTTTAAATGAAAATATTAATATAATTTATGCAAATGGCACACATAAAATCCACAAAAATGACTAATTCAACATCATGCTACCACAGCCATAGATTTTGATTTGTTTTCTTTTGCATTTGGAGCATTAGCTTTGAAGGTGAGCCCCTTGTGCCACATCTTTCTATTTTGCCATCCCTGGCTCCATCACTCATCTCAGCTTCCAAAGTTGCTCTTAATGATACACTTAAGTGAATAGAGTAGTATGATTAAGAAATGGGAATTTTTCTGTAAAATTGAGGTAGGTCTAGCCACGGAGTCTCCTGGTTTTTTTTCTTAACAGAATTTGAGGCTCAGGGTAATGATTTTGTTTGAGCATCCATTTAAACCTACAAGCTTACACTGTGTACTTTTTTTTTTCAAGTCCAGACCTTACTTTCATCTCCTTCTGAGTTGACCGAGGCTTTTAATATGAAATCACTTTCCTTTCAATCCCAAGCTGCCTTCTTGCTGGTGAATGTCATACATAATGAAAGATTATATCCATTTATCCTCAGCAGTAAATCATTTAACACACAAGGGAGATGTATTATTGTGAATTCTGATCAAAGAAGCCCACTCCCTTTCACTGGCAGAAATACTGCCCCCTTGTTGGTGGATTGTGCAATACCCTGAGAGAAACAGGAGAAATTATGCTGTTGGATGAAGGTTTGACAACTCCAGGGGTTTTAAAAATGACTTTTAAAACAGTTAGGCTTCACGTAGACCCTTCTATGATCCAGGCTTGTGAACTGTAAAAGTGTTGTGTACCGCCCCCATCCCCACTTAATTAAATCAGAAAGCTGTGAGATTTTTTTTTTTAATTTTTTACAGCTTGTTCTGTGATGTCTGCAAACCAATTCCTGAATGACACTCTGGATACTTTGCTCCTTTTCTTAGAGAGACAATAATTATTATCGCTTCTTTCTGATGCATGCTGTGAGTGGTTTTATCAGTTCATTTGCTAATGAGCTCTTTCTCTCTTTTATAATGCCAGTCATCAGGATGTCTTTTAAACAAGAATCATCTCCCAGATTTCATTTTCTTTTCACTCTCCAGGAGCCAGCTTGGTGCTGGTTTTGCTCATGAGAATCACCCACACCACCCAGAGAACAAGGCTGATCTCTTTGATCTCTTGTGGCTAGCTTACTCTCAGAGTTTCCTGCCCACCTGCTCAGTGAGCTTCAGAAACGACAGCTCAGTCCTTCAGAAGACTCACTCTTATTGTTTGATCTTTGGTTTTAGGATATCATGGCCCTGTATTACACATCTATGTTCACTGTTTTTTACATTCAATAACATGTAAATGCCTCAGTATTAAAACTATCTAGAGTAGAATGAGATGGAGAACAAAGAGAAAAAAAACAGGGCCTTTTTGCTACTACCTCGCTTGGGCTGTAAGCCAGAAACCTCTTATGGCTTATTCCGATTTTACGCAAACTAGAAGCTTGTGATTCACACAATCAAATCAGAAAGCGGCACTCCCCATTTGCAACAGTTGCATTACAGTACTTCATTTGTTCATCTCTCTCACCCTATCACTGTTTTGGCTATTAAAGAAGGAGATATTAAAAACATGCATCCTACTCTTTTACACCATATGAGTTCATATCGTGACTTGTCGGGCTATATAGAAATGAGTGCCATGTGTTCAAACAGATTCCTTATCATGAAGTCACAACATCACTATCCAGATTCCATTTTGCTTCCAAAAGGATAAGATCAAATACTACAGGTGTGACACTTCAAAATTATTTATCTGAAATCTATGTTTAGCTAGTGTCCTACATTTCATCTGGCAACCTTCCATCCATGAGTCTGGGGCCTTTGCTACTCTGGAGATGTCATTCCCCCACCTTGGTAACTGCTGTGGACAGACTTCTGCCTACTTTTCATAGGGAAGCACAACTCCCCAGTAAAATTGTGTCTAGACATACAGTCTTTAGAAGGCAATTAAGATTAAAGGAAATCTTAAGGATGTGGCCTTGATTCTACTAGAATTGGATTTTGAAAGAAGAGAGGGGAAAGAAATAGTAGGCATAATGAAATAGCAGTCATCTGCAGTTCAATCACAGAGAATATGTCAGATACTGCCACCCAAGAGTGCTCCTTCATTTTGAACTCCCATTAAGAAGTACGAAAAGGAAGGTGTGTTAGCTCATGTCTGTCATCCTAGCTACTTAAAAAGCTGAGATCTAAAGATCATGATAGGAAAGTCCATGTGACTCTTTTCTCCAAATAACCAACAAAAAGCCAGAATTGTGGTGTGACTCAAGTGGTAGAGTGCTAATCTTCAGAAAACAACAACAACAAACAAACAAACAAAACTAAGGGACAGTGCCCAGTCTCTGAGTTCAAGCTCCAGGACAAGTATCAACAAATCTAAGAAAAATAGGCATTAGTTGTTCAAAGCTAAGATAGTTTGTTAGAACAATAGGACCTGAATAAAAGTAATTTCAGGATGCCTTACTCATGCTTCACCTAATTTTCTTGCTAAACTGGGAGCTGACATGTATAGTCTGAGTCAAATAGTTTTATAGTTCTGAGCAAATAGAGAAAAATGAAAGTAGACAAAATCTGTGACTTCCTAATTTCTCCATCTTGTAACAGGGAAGGGGTAACATTGGACCTTGAATTCTGGCCAACCATTGGCCAAGAAATGTCATGGAAATTTTGAATTAACTAATAAACATGTAAGGGACTTTCCTGACTTTGTTCTTAGAAGCCAAACTGACCACAATTGTATAATCAGTAGTTACATTTATAAGAAATAATGGCTGTGTTTTTGCATGAGCCTACATGCACATATCCTAAATCAAGGTTTACCTCATTCAGAGATGAGCACCTGAAATCTCTAGGAGATTATTCACAAGTTTCCAGTACCCTTGTAAATTACAGAATTGGAGTTCATCCTGTCCCAGACATACCTTTTTCTGTTTTAACAGGCTCAGGTACTAAGACATTATTATCACAGCTTTTTTTCAAATTGAAGCAAAATTCCATCCACCCTCCATCTGTCATTGTTAGCCTCTCATCCTCATGGTCATTGAGATGATATCCAAAATACAGAAACTTCCCTCGAAGAAGTTAAACTCTTATGTTGTTAATTATTTTCTCATGTTGACAAAAGATTATTTTTACTTCAGATGCATTAACATCAAAACTAAAATACATAGGATGGAATATTTGGTCCCAGTCACCTCTTTCAGTAATATTGTTCAGCTTGCTACTGTGGATGGATAGTGAGGCCTGAAGTGACCTTCATAAGCAAGTAGGGATCATCATCTTTATAAAGCTTGAAATATACAGTCAGATGATAATTATATATGAATGAATGAATGAGTGAGTGAATAAATGGGTTCCTGGATCCCTGAAACTGAC
Organism: Dipodomys spectabilis; assembly: GCF_019054845.1. Lineage (NCBI taxonomy): Eukaryota > Metazoa > Chordata > Mammalia > Rodentia > Heteromyidae > Dipodomys > Dipodomys spectabilis. Next base: position 4,663,917 of record NW_024870813.1, on the reverse strand, counting down.
CCATGATGTACACCTGGTACTCTATACCTTGTTGGAAAGACCTTTTGGCATAGTGATCACATATTTGTTATTCTATTTGTTTCAGGCTTAAATTGTTTCTTTTCTGTCTGGCTCAAATTGTGACTGAAAGCAATATACTTTCTGGATTTGAGCAGATGCTGAACATTTTGCAGAATTTAAATTTTACTAAGGGAATAACTTTTTTCCAACAAATTCTCATGCTTTTGTTTTTAAAATTGTATGGTTAAGTAGTTGTAGAAAGAGGTTACAGTTCCATCAAGCAGGTTGTGAGTACAATGTGTTTTGACCCATGTTACCTCTGCCACCATTCTTCCCCATATTCACCCTCTAATTGTACAGTTTAATTTTTACATAATGTACATTAAATATAATGACAGCTTATGTTGTTTTCTTCACATAATGAGATATAACTTTGCTAACAAGAAACATCATTAGATGTGACAGTTGCTTCAGGTCTGGAATTTGTGGTATATTTGAAAGTGATATATAACTTATTGAAAATCATCCTTGAGTTACAAAGCAGTTACTATTCTGTAATTTATAATAATTCAGTTCCCAATTTTTCCTTTTGTTGTAGCAAGACTTTAACCACAGCGAATCCACAGGTAATTCTAATACTGATTGGTTAACTTAAATTTTTCGCTATCTTAATTAGTGTTCCTTCTTAAATAAGACCACTTAATTAAATTTTCAATTCAGCTAAAAGAAAGTTAGACTTTAATCAGCGTCACAATATTCTCCATAGTCAAACCAGCTTCAGTGACAAGTGGCTGGGGACTGAATTTGTTCTGACACATTAGTGCTTTTGAGCCATTAACTCTAGGCTCAAGATCTGCATCTGGAATGATGCTTGTCCCAACTAGCACATACTAGGCCTGCTTTGGAATTCTGGCTCCCACATTTGCCATCTCCTTGCTGCTGGGCAATCTGATTTGTCTTCATAGGAATCTCCTCTTTGTTTTCTTTGTCTAATTAGTTGGCTTGTGGGAAGAGGGGACTTTAAAAACATGTCTTGTTTTGACATTGAGGATAGTTTGTGAATAATCATTGTTACTATCCTTTGAACTACGTGTGTGCAGTGCTCAACCTCACCATCAACCCAGCTCCTGGAAATCATTATACTCTATAACCATTCTTTATGCTCAATTGAGGTTTTTTTGGTGTTGTTATTTGCTTGTGCCAATACTGGGGCTTGAACTCAGGGCCTTGAAACTGTCTCTTAGTTTTATTTGGTCAAGGCAGTACTCTACCACTTATGTTACAACTTCACCTTTGGCTTTTTGCTGATTAACTGGAAATAAAAGTATCATGGACTTTTTCTGCCCAAGCTGCTTTCCAATTATTATGTTCATATCTAAGGCTCCTGAGTAGCAACAATTACAGGCATGAGTCACCAGTGCTAGTCAGAGTTCAACATTTCTGAATTCTACATCTGAGCTTCTTTATTTAAAACAATGTGCTCCAAGCTCATCTATGCTGCCACCAGTGACAGAATTTCCATTTCTTTTTGGATGAACACTTTTCTATTTTGGATATATACTATATTTTCTTTAGTTATACATTCATGGTTAGATATTTAGGTTGGTTCTATGCCTTGGTTAATATGAATAATGCTACAATGGTCATAGAAATACAGCTATCTGTTTGACATACTGCTTTTGTTTTATTTGAATATATATTCACAGTATTTCACGAGATTGATGGAATTTCAAGCTTTTGGGAAAAAAAGCTTGCATATTGTTTTCCATAATATCAACAATAATATAAAATCTACTAGTTAATGTATGAGAGAAATAAATCCAAGAGGTATATTGTATATATGATGACTATAGCTTAAACCGAGACATTATATACTTAAAATTGCTAAGAAAGTAGATTTTAAGTGCTCTTGATAAGTACTGAGGTAATACATGTTACTTAGTTTGATTCATTGTTCCAAAATACATACATGTTTCAAGACACCAGGTTGTTCTTGATTAAATAAATGCATACAACAGGTGTTTGTCACTAAAAAGGAAAGAAGTTATCATTATTAGTAGTAATTTTCCTAAAGTCTTCAGAGTACTAACTGTTGAGATCATTTTTAAGACAATATGACCCTCAAGACACTTGTTTTAAATCAGTGCCAAGTATCCAAGTTTGCTTAAGGATATTTTGTGATTGGATAATACTTTACAAATCTAGGTCTTTCAAGTGTGTTTTATGAGGGATGGGACAGCCTGGAGGATTTAACTCAGGGCCTCACACTTCTCACACTTGCTAGGCTGGTGCAACATGGAGTCACACTAGCTTCTATGGTTACTTGTAGGATAAGATCTCACCTCCCACCTAGACACCCACCTAGGCACACCTCCAGCTATGATACACCTGCATTAGGCTGGCTGCCATCACTGGCATCACAGGCATGAGACATGAAATCCAGATTGCTTTCTGTGCACAGTCTCACCAACTTTTCACACTATGTTCCTCCTAATCTTATCTTCCTATGTATCATGGAATGATAAATAAACATCATCTCACAAGCCTGGTGGGTTAAGAAGAGGTCTCACTAACTTTTCTATTTTGGCTGGTCTGGGACCATGATCCTCCTGTTCTCAGCCTCCAGAGTAGAAAGGACTTCAGGAACCACTAGTGTTTAGATTCTATTTAGAAAAATATATGGCATTGTTGCATTATGATATTTGTACTAGATATCCAAATACTTAGTCTTAAATAAAGTGTGGAGCACATAGCATTTTATGTAGCTATTAGTTTTCCTTGATAGATATCAGAAGGCTCCATCAATAAAGCAAATACTTTAAAGTCAACCCAGTAACTCTGTATGTAGTTCAAATACTGCAGTCTGACCTTGGAGTAAAATAATCTCTGATCCTTTGCTTAAAAAGTTGGGATGATGATTTGAAGAATAGTAAAAATTAGCACTAGTTGAATGCTTACCATGAATCATAAGTATTTTGCCATTGTGTCCTCTTTATAATTCTAGTAGGCAGCTACTGTTTTTAATCTGCTTTTACCAAGGAAGGAAAGGAGACACAGAAAATCTAAGTAGTGACTAAGAATAGATGTAGCATTCAAAGTCCAAAAAGCCTACCATCTACCTCATAATTGTTAAGGTATTTGTATTTTCCCCAAAGAAAGGTTTGCATTGAGAATGAAGAAGTTTGGAAGAGAAGAATACCTACAGAAATTATTCCTTTTAAAAAATAAGCATTTAATAAGTCTCTTAACATTGTCAGGCTTATGAATACAGACCACCTATTTACTTCCCTGTAACATCAAAGAAAAATGGCCACTTTTATTCCCAGGATAAAAATTTCTGCAGTCAGGAAACACAACATACAGTTTGTCTCCACCATTTACCTATTGACATTCACTGATTTCTACTATTTAAAAGTGAATACATAAACTCAAGTTCCCAAGTAACAAGTATTTAGACTTCCCACAGAAATATTGGCAGAGACAAAGGTTTACATAGTAATTGAGGGAAACATTTTAACAGATTTTCACTCCAAATTTCATTATATAAAGTCTATCTTTCCATTTGTTTCAGTTGCCCTGGAACTTGAACTCTGGACCTCCCACTCACACTTGTCTTTAAGCTCAAGGCTGGAGCTCTACCACTTGAGACATACTTCTTCTTCCAGCTTTTTGCTGATTAATGGGAGATAAATATCTTAGGTGTGTCTTCCCCAGACTGGCTTTGATGCAATCTTCAGATCTTAGACTCTTGAGTAGCTAGGATTATGGACGTAAGCCACCTGTATGTAGTTCATCTTACTTTCTTTATACAGCTGTAACCTGTTTCTCCTGTCCTGAGCATGCTCCCTGATCTTTTCTATCTACTTGTAGAGTCAATATATACCTATGAACCAGTCATTGTTGGCCACCCAGGCAGGAAAGTCATGAGAATGTTATCTCCAAGAGGCCACCAAGAAGCCAGAAATGGAAGTGTGATTCAAGTGGTGCATTGCCAGCCTTGAAAGTAGAAAAAAAAAAGCTCAGGGACAATGCCTAGGCCTGAGTTCAAGCTCCAGGACCAGCAGAGAAAACAAACAAAAAGATTCTATGAGACAACTGGGAAATAATTGCATTTCCAAGTTACTGAATTAATTCCTCAATGTTAATATAGTTTCTATGATGCAAGGCTTGTAGGGGATAAAGAAATACGGAAAATGGGAGTAGATAAATTAGAGAAGGTTTGAAATCATGACAGTAGAAGAAATAATAGATTATCAATGTGGGTGAGGCAAGCTCTGTGCATTATCTTTGAAAGTGTGTCATTTACTTTTAAAACTACCTATGAGTTTCTCCATGTTATTAATTCTATCAGGTTTAAATAGGAATACACAGGAAGGCTCTTTATTCGTATATAACTGTCTCATGTTTTTTCTTTCAAAAAGAAAACCTACACAAATCAGGCAACACAATAGTATATCTCAAACTATCTCATCATTATACTGGCACAGGCTCACCAAACTCAGTGGGTGTAGGAGATGTACACTGAGAGATGCTTCTCCCTTTGCAATTTTTCTTTAATAGTGTCACAAATCCTACCCATTTGCCTGCCTGGCCTGCTCACAGCATTCCATCTTCACATTTGGATGAGCCTGAACTTCACTAGGTGATATATATGTGTGATTTTTAAATGAGAATTTTAATATGTTATTTTTCAAACTCAGCACCAATTAGCAGTGACTCCTGCCTGGTTCACACGGGTGCAGGGCTTGTTACTTATGGGATCACAGGGTTCCCAGTGGGTATTCTAAGCCCCAGTTAGGTTGCTTCCCTATCAGCTGCCTTTCTTTTCTCCTGGCCCTAGATAGGCAAGGAAAGCAGCAGGAAACTGCTCTGGCCCTGAAAGTTTCCTGAGCCCCCAGGAGGCCAGAATGCTTCAGGCAGCTTCTCCTACTCATGGCAAATCAGATTAAGACTTGGAAAAAAATATTCTTCAAACCTTTCCCCCTGTTTTCTTTTCCACACACACGAATGGAATAATGGCTTTTAAGTCAGGAACAACCGTTAGAAAGCAAGCCAACACAAAAACAGCACTTCCCCTTAAAAGCTGCTAGCTTCCTACCATAGGGTTTTCATATTAAATAAAGATACAAATAGTGAAAGGGTACTTAAAAATCCCTCCCTCCCCCGGCGCGTGTTGGAAATGAAATCTTCAGAATGTAAATGCAGACGCCTAGTCCTAACTAGCACGTCACTCAAGATTGTAAAGGAAAAAAAAAAAAAAAAACGAAAAATTTCTCAGGAATAGAGTAGTCTGAATCATCAAGGCATGCATTCTGAAAACAGAACGCTAATTTTATTTTCGTTATCATCCATGTGTTTCAGTCCATCCTAAGTATCTTCTGAGTTTTTTAAAAAAGCCAACCACATGCTTTCTTTATGTCATGTGCAATAATCTTTTAAAAGGTTATGAAAATAGGATTCTGCATGAAAAAATTTTGTTTTGAGTAGTTGGTGATATTTCTGAGAGGTCTTTGTTCTTTACTGGAGGAGGAAAAAATGGCCAAATTCAGTTCCGAGTGCCGGCTTTGGAAGGTGTTGAAGAGAGCCTGCCTGATTACCCAAATTCCAATTGGGCACCCAATAAAAGATAGAAAAATCACCTATGCACCTTTCAATTGTGACTCCAGTTGCAGTAAACCTCGTCTAATAGTTTATTGCACCCAGCAAACAAAGCCTATTTTAAGGGAAGAATTCAGAGCTCCCTTCTCTAACAGAACTGCAGCTTTTATTTATTTATTTTTCTTGTCAGTTTCATAGATTTCTAACAACCAGAGGATTGTTTTCGAAATCTGATTTTTATGCCAGTGTCACAATTTCCACCTCTGTAAGTAGAACAGATTTCATCCCAAGAGCAACAATGGTTGCTTCCTTGCTTAACTCGAGCATGACAGATTAAGCTTCAAGCAGACCAGAAAATGCCACCTTTCACTGAAGGAGACAGAGCAGCGTTTGCAGTCTCTTCGGTCTTATTTGTTCCTGGAACTGGCAGCTGATCTATGGTGCTGTCCATGCCAGCCATGCTAGTCCTGATTGAGGGAGCTGGGGAGGGTTGCATGACTGTCGGAGGCTATGGCTCATTGCCCACGCGTTCAGGCAAATTCCTGGCCTTCCCATTGTCGTCTGCCTTGGGATAGTTGCTTTGTGCCATGCCCAGCAGACACCAGACACTCTACACATGTTGGCTGAAAAGAAAAAGGGGAAGAGAAAAATGTGGGCTTAGGAAGATGCCTCTTTGACTTTACCGGATAAATGCTGATGGTGTCTTTGGCAAAGTGCTTGGGTGATGTGGGGATGGGAAGAAACACTAAGAGGCAAACTCAAAAATGCCAAGTGAGTGAATGAGCAAGCTAATAGGACATGCGGAAATGGAAAAGGCAGTCGCCCAAGTCTGTAATTGGTGTATTATATTAGAAAGCATTTTTTATAAGAAAAACGGTACTTGCAGTGTGATCGTTCTGAATGCATTCTAGAGACTGGTGTATTACATAAACATATTTACACCTGTTTTGGGAGTTATCATAGAAGGATGACCATTATTCAGACTTCTGACCAACACATCTGAGATATTTTTAAATTAGGTATGGCCTATGACGGTAAAAAGAAACACTATTTTTTCATAGTTTTGGTGTTTTACTTTATATAGATATAAAATATAGACTCTGCCTGTCAATATCGGAAACAGACAGAATCAAATAACAGAAAAGCTTGAATATACTATTCTTACATATGCTCATTGCTGGCTCTTTTACTGGTTAAGATGTTGAAAGGAGTCCCATGCATATATTTTTTTCTTTTCTCTTCTCAGGTGCAAAGAAGGCTACCAAGGAGTCCGCTGTGATCAATTTCTGCCCAAAACCGACTCCATCTTATCAGATCCAAGTAGGTCAAGGCTTTTTCTTTCCTCTAATGCAATACATAGGCAGCCTTTGTCTCTGAGCAAGGGTTGTTAATGCTGCTGAAGATGATATTACATGGCTGTGTCTCGGAAAGTTGCCAAGGTCAGAAGGTGGGGATAAACATTAATGTTGAAAGCATGCTCAGAGGCAACTGCTTTTGTCTTCTCCAGGGAGACTGGATTCTACTTCTAACCTCTGGGGAGCTGACTTTCAGTAAATCATGCCGGCTTTTCTCACCCCAATAGTAAGGATAGAGAGCAATAAAAGAGCTTATTATTTACCCAAAACAATAATACAAAAACTCCATTATTGCCTGGCGCTGGTGATTGATACGTATAATTGTAACTACTCAGGAGGCTGAAATATGAGGATCTTGGGTCAAAGTTATCTTACACAGTAAAGTCTGTGATACTCTACTCTCAAATTAACAAGTAGAAAGCTAGAAGTGGTTCAATTGGAAGAGCCTCAATGTCAGGCAAAAAAGGCAAATGAAAGTTACTAGGCAATAAATTCAAATCCTAGAACCTACAGGGAAAATATAAAATATCAAAAATTGCTGGGCTCTGGTGGCTCAACCTGTAATTCTAGCTACTCAGGAGGCTGAGATCTGAGGATCACGGTTCAAAGCCAGCCCGGGCAGGAAAGTCCATGAGACTCTTATCTCTGATAAACCCTCAGAATACAGGAAAGTAGTGCTGGGGCTCAAGTGGTAGAGTGCTTGCCTTGAGCTGAAGAGCTCAGGGGCAGCACCCAGGCCCAGAGTTCAAGCCATACAACCGATTAAAAAAAAAAAAAAAGATCAAAGATTACATTGTCATATGGTTTCTGACACTGTAGATAGCAATTTGTAATAATAGTAAATATATTAAAATATACCTCATTGCAATAAAAAGTATATATTTGAACCTGCATGAAAACATTTCAAACAACTTTGAAAATCCCATTCACTCTGCATACCATTCTTTGTACATGAGGACTTCAGTGCTAAAGAAATTATATTTTTCTTCATGAGATAATACAATTAACCACTAAGAAAACTTGCATTGCATGATGGTGTTTATACATGGATCAAAAGTAACTTACAACCAAATGCTCAGTTCCGATTAAATGTGAAATTTTAAACTATATTTTTATATAGTTGTCTGCTCTTTTAATTGCTACTACAGTTGAATCACTGCTAAAGAATGGAGATTTTTTTTAATTGAATAAACCAGGTTTAGTTCAGGAAGGATAATAACAGATATGTCCAAATCCTAAGGCAATGATATTGTTTTGCATTAAACATGCATACCACAGATTTCAGCAAATACTTTGGTCAACGAAAATTAGAAGTTGCTCTGCCAGTATGGATTTTGCCAGATAATAAACATGTCTAGCCATCTTTTAGCATCTTCTTAAAATATGTATTCTCATTTTTGTTGTTTTTATTAGCTTAAACTCATTGTGTGGGGTGGGATATTATATTATTATGTTTCCAGCCATATTTAAAACATATTTCAACCAATCTCACCCCCTCAATCACTCTCCCCTCTTCCCCTTATTAAGACAATTATATCTTGCTTTTCTTTAAGCATTTCAAGCCACTTTCCCCCAGGGCAAAAACAAAGTTATTTAAATAAGAATAAATGTACTTTAATTTAAATATGTTTTCTCTTATCCAGATACCCTGACTAAATACTTTTTTCTTTGAAAATTTAGCTGTGGAGAGAAACGTGAAGGTTTTTGTAAAACTGGGAGCAATCTAGCCAAGGATATCTTTGTTCTCTCAAGTGTGACACACAGAACTCTGGGAATTATCCATATGGCGTATGGTTACTACAGGGTCCCTGTCCTTCTTAGCTGGTGCTTGTTACGCTGCTCTCTAAGTGACTACTCTGGTTGTAGCTGGGAACCCAGATCTGGTATATTAGGAAGTATGAATAAAAGAACAGAATTGATGATTTTTTATTATTTTTCTGTGAATTTTTTCTTTTCTCAATATTGCTTGTATCCCCTCCCCTCCCCCGCATACCCCTCCTCCCTCCCATCCCAGCCCATCCACAGATTCTCTATTATATCTACTTTCCTTCTTTGGTTTCTGTTTACTGCCATCTTTCCACATTTTACTCTCTTTTTTTCTTTCATTCTCTCCTCTTCCCTATTTTTCTTCATGCTTTCCTTTAAAAAAAAAAATACGGGTCTGTTCAATGCTTATCAAGTACAGGATCCTGGGTAAGGTATTGCTTATGACAACAAGTGGGCAAATAATGTTTCTTTAAACAAGCTAATCAAATCTTGCTGTAGAATTGGTTACCATACTGTAGTTGTGTAGGTTGCATAACTGAATCCATTTATGAGTGGGTGCTACTCAGAGAACATTAGAATCAGGGATGAAGACCCCAAACACGCAGTTCATACCAATATTAAGTGTAGAAGTACTTACAATGGTGAAATAAACATAGGAATATTTTAAATAGCAGACAAAAAAATCTATCTTTACTTGAGCTATCTTTTTGAACATCTTGCCTGTGATATTAATTTGCCATTAACAATGGCAGGTTTGTGAAATTTTCTACTGCATAAAACTACAAAATACAAATAATTTATTTATGTTGTTGCTTTTTTATGGCTAGTTCTTGAATTCAAGGCCTGGGCATTGTCTCTTAGCTTTTTGATCAAGGTTGGGGCTCTATCACTTGAGCTTTACTTCTAGCTTTTTGGTGGTTAATTTGAAATAAAAGTCTTATAAACTTCCCTGCCCAGGCTGGCTTCAAACTGCAATTTTCAAATCTCAGACTCCTGACCTACTTAAGATTACATGTATGGGCCATGAGCACCTAACACAAACTTATTTTTATATAAGACTGAAAATAACCACAAAACCCCCTAACCTCTGCATCTTTTCACCTAAAGGCGAAAAAGAAATGTACTAAAATGCTCAAAAGAACTTCATATTATTAACACAATATTAGCTTTTTTCTGAATACATTTCAAAAGCTGTCAGTTTTTAACATCCATAGATTTTCCTCTTATTTTAATTAATGTATCTTAATAAAGGGTTTTGTTTTGACATGTCCATAAATGCATATAAAGTACTTTGATTAAAATGAACATCTTTTATTACTCCTCTCTATTCCTTCCCCTTTTACAACAGGAGATTTCATTCCTCTTTTTGTTTTTCTGCTAATAGTGTGTACTCAAGGCTTTTCACACAAGGCTCGTGCTCTCCACACTTCCAATTTTGGGTTTTGGTGGTTAATTGGAGATAAGGTTCTCATGGCCTTTCCTGCCCTGGATAGCTTTGAACCCTGATTCTCAGATCTCATGCTTGGCTATAGATTTTTTTCTTATTATTAGATTTTCATAAACTCAGGCTAGCAGGGAGGATCTTGGAAACTGCCCACATTTTATAGATGTGGAACATAGGCCTCAGAAATGCTAAATAAACTTCTTCAAGGTCACATGGAGAGTGAATGCTGGGGTCCAAATCACTCTGGAGCCCGACCTCCCCATTGAAGCTCTTTCTTGGCTCTCTTCCTCTAGTTATTTTCAACAGGACATTTATCACTCTAAATTTCATTGACTGAAACTCAATGACCTGCGGCAAACATCATTCTAAGGAACAATATTTGCACAATTTTCATATCTTAATGCGGCAACTTGAGCTTCCATAGAGATTTAAATCCCTAACGAAATTTCCTTGTCAAATTTCTTTTTGAAGAATTGTTTAATTTACTGCTCATGATATCTTTGGGATGACTTTATGCTCAAGAAATCAGCTTTCCTTCAATACCTTCTCTCTGTATTTGCCTTTCTTCTTTTCTAGAGTTTCTTTCCTATTTCCCTATGTCCCTATGTACTCTCCTTACTGTCACCCCTATTACAAGGGGTTCAGAGTCTCTGCTTGGGTTGATCAGCTTTATATATATATATATATATATATATATATATACATATATATATGTATATATATATATAGGGATATATATATATATATATATCCATAAACATATACTCCTGCATATATACATATGTTACATATGTATCAATGTATGCTGTACATATATGTATATAAATACATGTATGTGTATATGTATTTATGTTCCACAAAAGTATGTAATACTTGTATTTCATACTTAAGATTCTCTACACTAAAAATGTTATTAGTTTTATGATGAATTATATATTCATGGGTCATTATGAAGATAACAATCACACTGATAAATGCTTAGTTAAAAGTCACACGGATTAGCATGGAAAACAGGGAATCTGGGTATTGTTGAGATGAGGATTGTTGGGAAAGTGTTCATCCATCCATTTATTTGTTCTTTCAGAAATTACTGAAGGGTAAGCACTGATGTAAACAGATGACAAAGCAAAACAGAGAAATAACTCTAAAAGAAAGTTAGGTAGTGTTAAAATGATTTAGTAAGGGGTAGTTATTTTGAGTATGACCAAAAATGGCCACCATTAAAAAAATAGGTCCAAATGATAAAACAAAAAGATCCTGTGGGAAAAAGAACATTTGATGAGAGAATCAGCCATGACAAAAACCCTAAGCCTGGGATCAACCTGATATAAGCAAAAGTGAACACACACTGCATGTAATAGAATGAGTGATAGAGTATATTTGATGAAGAGAAGTGTGAGCATACAATCGGCATCTTCACTAGAACGCCTTTCAGAGTGGCAGTCTCCACACTGTATAATAACAGTTCTGTAATAGGCATATGGGCCTGTCTGAGGAAAATGGACTTATGATACATTGGATTAGTGTTTATCAACCTGGAGCAAGTTTACATCCCAGGGGCCATCCTCAGTATCAAAACATTTTCAAACATTTGTGATTGTCACTACTGCATCTAGTGGTAGGAGGCAGATGCTAAGCAAAAAATACTGTAATGCCCAAGGTGGTCCCCAAAGCAAAGAATTATCTGACTCCATCTGTCACTAGTATAGGAAAACTGTAGGCATACATCCAGCCATATGAAAATTTGAAAATCAGGGCGAGTGACCCAGATGTTATACACATTGTGATGTGAAGCCTTCGGAGATCTTTAAGGAAAAGTCACTTGTACAGTCTTAAAGGGTTCCCTCAGAATCTGTTTGTCTAACACAGGAACGAGAAATAAGACCAGAATTTAGGAAATCTGTTAACATGTTGACTTGAACTAGGATGCTACTAATAGAAGCTGGGCATGGTAGCACATACCTGTGACTATCAGTATAAAGTCAAGAAGGATCATGAGTTTGAAGCCAGTCTGGGAAAAGTGAGGGAGACCTTATCTCAAAAACAAAAGTAAAAACAAATTAAAAACAAAAGTCAGAAGGTAGAATGGGAGTTGAGGGTCCTGGGGTAGAGAAAACTGTGTCTGAAAATAATGCCAACAGACAAGAGAAATAGAGTACAGAAAAGATGTTTGGAATAAGGGCAAAAGAGAAATCAGAAATAACTTTCATTAGAGCTTGAACTTGGTGAACGCTGTTCCTGTGGCTGAGACTGTAACATCCTGACCATGTTTAACAGCAAACAAGAGCTGTGCTTCAATGGGATGTGGCTGAGCTGTCTGTTTATTTACAGGCTGGCGATCTGGACAAAGGTCAAGTCTGGGCTTACAGATGCATGGCAAATCCAGGCACAGATGTTAATTAAAACTATGGAAAGGATGTGGTCCTGGAAGTAAAACAAATTAAAATACACCACAATATAGGGCGAGGTTAGTCATGAATTTCACTGGAATTAAGAAAACAAAAATAAAGTAGAAATGTCAAAAGTAGAGAAAGAAATCAAAAGAAAGAAGGAAGGGTGAGTTGTTTCACAGACAGATGAATGAATGTAAGAAAAGAGATTTTTTAAAGAACCATTCTGTGGTGGAAGAGGTAAACTTGGTTGAAGTGCATTGAGTGCATGTGGAAATAACCCCCCCAAAACCTCACCATACTACAAATGTATGTATGCTAATTTCAAAATGAATTTTGTTAATGAAAACAATTTACAAAAGAGCACTTGTGTTAATGTTACCAGACTGAGGTGAAGATTAGTCCCTATAAATGTAGGGACTCTTCACTTAGAGTCCTTGACTTTGATCACAGAATAAGAATTTCTGGGCAAGTCACAATGATAAGAAAACTTGGCAGAGGTTTATTGAGTAAGTAAGCAAGCAGACAAACAGAAGGGGCAGGGGCATACTCTAACAAGAGTGTGGGTTCTCTGGAAGGGAGATAGAGAGACACATACACCTAGGTCGTTAGGGGTGTTTATATGGTAAGGCAAGGGAGTCTGACTTCAAAGTTATGCAAAGCTAGGTTTTTCACTTTTGTTCTAATTACTCATGTTACTTTCTGAGTTTCTGGATATTCTGGGGACATTTCTTCCAGGTATGGATGCATCCTGCCATAAAACAGATCATTATCCTTGAGATAAGGAGGCCCCTGCTATCTGCATTTTGGTAGGAAGTTGCTTAAGTTTTGGGGAAACATTTTTCTCAGGAAGGCATATTATTCTGTCAGACAAGTGATAATTCTTGGAGTGAGAAATGCATCTCTCAGGAAGAAATACATCCTGTTGTCTCTCTTTGAAGGAAAGAGGGCATTTCTGTGTTTCTAAATACCGTATTTCTGAGTTCCCTTACCAGGCTTCAGCTTCTTCAATTACCCTGTCTCATTAGGAGTTATGTCCCAAGGTTGTTGGAGAAGGAAAGGAAAAGAAAGGAAAAAGAGAGTAAAGGAAAGAAAAAAAGGAAGGAAGAAAAGGAAAGAAGGAAGGAAGAAAAGGAAGGAAGTAAAAGGAAGAAAGGAAGGAAGGAAGGAAGGGAGGGAGGGAGGGAAGGAGAGAGGGAGGGAGGGAGGGAGGGAGGGAGGGAAGGAGGGAGGGAGGGAGGGAGGGAGGAAGAAAGGGAGGGAAAAGAAGGGAAGGAAAGACAGAAAGGGAAAGAGCGAAAGAAGACAAAGCAAAACGTATAACACATTATGTTCTAAGACCACCAAAGTAGATATTGGTTGAAGCATAGTAAAGTTAAGTAATTGAGTACATTTGGAAAGCAAACCATGTTCCTCAGTATAGATACTTTAGAGAGTAGTTGATGATGCCGGAATGAGAGACAATGCCCACCTGAGTGATGTTTCTGAAGAGACATGGGGAAGGGACTCAGTGTAGGTCACAGAAAGGGGTACGCCATCAACAGTGAAGTACAGACTACAGAATAAGGGTACAAAGTGCTAGGATTAGGGTGGTCTCAGCCTCCTCAATGTAAAAAAACGTAGTTTTATTTCATCTAGACCAGTCTCCTTCCCTTACTATTAGTCCTGAGGAATTCTGAAGTATTTGTTATGTATCAGAGAGAGGTGAAAAACAGTGTTGATGTGTTAGCAAGTTGCAGTTGACGTGGAAGATGGGAGTCAGGGTGAGAATCATTTGGCTCAAGATCTTGACACGTACGTATTTTCATGCATTTATTTAAATAAATATTTGAAAAGCAAATTTTCAGGTAGAAAGGTCTAAAATCACTATAGGAAGAAGGGATCGTTGTACTTCTAATGGGATGTGTATTTTTATTTCTTTAAAAAAATGATTTTTGTGTGTCTATAATGCTCCTGGGACTTGAACTGGGTCTTCGGTGCTTTCCTTGACCTTTAGTGCTCAATACTAGCACTCTAAACTTGAGCCACAGTTCCACTTCTGGCTTTTTCAGTGTTTAATTGGAGATAAAAGTCTCACCAACTTTCCTGTTCTAGCCGACTTCAAACCCTGATGCTCAGATCTCAGATTCCTGAGAATTACAGGTGTGAGCCACTGGTTGCCCAGCTTTTAAAAATTAATTTTGCAAATTATTTTTATCTGGAGGCGACAGCTAAACTGATAGTGTTCAATATCTTCATTTCCAGAGCCATAAATTTCTCAGCTGATTTGTTCTCTGTCTTTTTCTAAGTTCATCTTGTCAGAGAAGTCAATGTGGTCAAAATATCCCATGCACATGGCATTTATTTCACCTCCGATGGTTTGTCACATCCTCTGGTAAAAGTGACGCAGCTTTGATTTACCACAGTTGATGTGGAAGAGGGACTGTTGAAGGTTACAAGCCTGATTCTGCTTTTATTGTTTCATTTGAAGTTGCTTTTTATGCTCCAGGAGCCCCCGTGAATTTGTGTTTTTCCAAGTGTCTGTAATGCTCACTGTCGAGCATAGTCCTGGATGACACATCCAGATGAGAAACTCGGCTGAACACCTAGGCTGAAAGCAAGCTGTAAAGACCATTGAAGCTCAATGTCAAATAGCTCTCCATATTATAAATAACCAGAGCATCATGTGTAGGGATGCTTTATAAGTGAGGAAAATGGAAGTGGAGAAAAGTCTCCAGAGAGAAAAAGAAGGGAGAAGAAATCTTTCAGTGAGTATGAATTTTCCCTTTCAATAAGAAAGTGACAGCTCCTACCAGGATATAAGGCTCAAGATACCTACTACATAATCATTAGACTTCTAGAAACAATATACAGCATAGAGGTTATATGTACATATCTTATATATATATATACATATATATATATATACGCACACACACATTCACATATTCTGTCTCTATAGCATATGTGCAATATAAATATATAAAAAATATATAAATATATAAAAATATATATGATATAATCTGTATAAATCTATAATAAATGTAAATATGTATAAGAGATATAGATAATATAATAAATATATGATATATAACATTTATGTATATATAATGATATATATAATATTTTATATATCTTCACTATCACCCCCAAGTAGCTATGCCCTCAAATGCATGCTGTGAACACAAGCAATACACACTGAAGGTTGGTGCTAATGATGTTATATGTAACCAATGTTATAAGAA
The DNA here is from genome assembly GCF_019054845.1 of Dipodomys spectabilis. Taxonomy (NCBI): domain Eukaryota; kingdom Metazoa; phylum Chordata; class Mammalia; order Rodentia; family Heteromyidae; genus Dipodomys; species Dipodomys spectabilis. Next base: position 4,648,139 of record NW_024870813.1, on the reverse strand, counting down.
GAGAGTATCTGCTCCAGATAAATTACAGGAACATGCAGAGACATATGTGTTCTTGAAACAGAAAGTACCAAATCAGGACTCTCAATTCTCACTGAAAAAAAAGTAACTACATCTATATTATTAAAACCAACCAATTCCAATATAATGATGTGCCACTTTGTTCTTGAAAGAAAAAGCTAAAAAAGAGAGAAAAGAGAAAAGGAGGGAAGGAAGGAGGAAAGAAGGAAAGGAGAGAGGAAGGGTAGGAAGGAACTAGGAAGAAAGGAAGGGAGGAAAGAGAGGGGAAAAAGAAAAGGAAAGGAAGAAAGGGAGAGAGAGAGCAGGGATGGGAGGAGGGAGAGAGAGGGGGATAGAGACAAGGAGGCCAGCAATTAAGGGAAAATGAAAACATAAAAAGAGAAAACCCCATGAGTTCTTCGTGCTTAAGTAACTGGAAATGAGTTCTAACAAGAAGTTAGGAGACTGGAGTGGCCTGCACGTAAAATAAAAACTAAATGCAACAAGAATAAAGTAGAATATCTAGGAATAAACCCAAACCCTAAGTTTTAGTTAGATTGGATGACTTTTCCTGGGGTTTGTGGGTGGAGGTGGAGTGAGGAGTGTACTACAATCACCCAGCTATGGCTTAGAATATGACTTACTCTTGGGATACAGTATGGTAACAATCTGCCACTGCATTTAAAATGCCCTACAACCTCAGAAAAATATAGGCTCTAAGTAGAGGCAACTAAAAATACTCCCCATCAAGATGCTTACTGTAAGGGCTGACATGGTCCCTAAAATATAATTCCTGGTGATCTCACAGGAAAAAAAATATCACAACAGCAATGAGAAAAATCCAGTGAAGAAATTCTTCCACGAGAGACTTGTTAGAGAATATAGAAGTCAACCCAGAATAAAATATGGAGATAGCATAAAGAATAATGTGAGTTAAAAATAGATAAATCTAGCAACTACACAGGAGGAAAGAAAAAAGAGTCAGCTTGATAATTCATACTGAAACTCTCAAAAAGGTAAAGTACCACCATAATCACTATTATCCCATTTAACACTGAAGTACTTAGTAAACCTAATAAAAGAATAAGAAATAAGAGAGATATTGTACAGGAAGAAGTAAATCTATATTATTATGCATTGCAGAGCCTGTATCTTGTCTATGTACAAAATCAAAAGGAAGATGGCTATCATACATAGGAGAGTGTGAAAATTGTATATAAATTATCTAGTTATAGCTACGGACAAATAGAAATATAGTCTTGAAATATATTTGCATAAGAACCCTATTACATCACTTTCTATTTTTATTACAGAATATACATAGATACATGCATGCACATATGTGTATATGGGGATTTTTATATACATATGTGCACATGTACATATATGTATAGACATGGATATAATTGTATATCTATGTATGTTTATACATGTATGTTTATCACTGTACATATACATAGACAAACATACACATGCATGGTTCTAAAAGAAAACACTTAACAAAGAATCATAGCCCTTAATCGAAGTATCCAAACCTTGACCTCTGTAAATTGCATAGGTAAAGTTTCAGTTCTTACACTATTTCCTAGGCCAAGCTCTTCCATGTTAGTCAAGAAATTGTTTAATGTCACATGTGACATCATCAATTCATCTTACTATGCTTGCTCTTCTGTAAATACTATTTTTAAGACTCTATTTGTTTCCTTTTGTTCTTTACTTCTATAAGTTACCAAAGCCATTATCTTACATATTTTAAACTTTAAAAATAATTTAAATTTTTTATAAAAATAAGTTAACTAAATGCACATAATTCTTATGTACATACATAGAAATGCAGAATTGTTATAAAAGCCTCCAAGTAATGATTATTGGTGAGACAGTATGTCATAAAGCTGTAAGGTATTTTGTACATTCAAAACTTTTCTTTAGGGGCTGGGAAGGTGGCTCAGTGGTAGAGCGCTTGCCTTGCATGCCTGAGGCCCTGGATTCAATTCCTCAGCACCACATAAGCAAAAAGAAAAAAGCCGGAAGTGGCGCTGTGGCTCAAATGGTAGAGCGCTAGCCTTGAGCTGAAGAGCTGAGGGACAGCGCCGAGGCCCAGTGTTCAGGCCCCATGACTGGACCAAAAAAAAAAAAGACAGAAAAAAACCCCAACTTTTCTTTAAAAGCACTCATAAAGCCAGAATCATTATATTGTATATTTCATGTGAAGTTTGAAGTCAGTTACACATTCAATGTGACAGGTTATATAAGCTTTAATATTTATTGCATGAACTGTTAAATAATCTACCTGAGCAAGTGCCTACAATTCAACACGTGGCTTATAATAGGACCTCCAAGATACGATTATGCATTTGAGATGAAGTGTACATCTGCTTCTAAAATGACATGTCCAATTTCTCTGGAAAGCATGTGGTTTTTATGATGAGTTATTGCCAACTTGATTCTCATCAGTTATAATATTTGTGCACCCACAAACATGTTTTATCTTGACATCTGATTCTGACACGTTTTTTATTTAGCATATAAGTCACATGTAAAAACCACACTCAGTTGAATCATAGCAAACAGAAAGAACAAATCTCAAAATATATTTAAAAACGTAATATGCCGGCTAGGGAGGTGGCTCGGGGGTAGAGTGCTTGCCTTGCATGCATGAGGCCCTAGGTTCGATTCTTCAGCACCGCATAAGCAGAAAAAGCCGGAAGTGGTGCTGTGGCTCAAGTGGTAGAGTGCTAGCCTTGAGCTGAAGAGCTGAGGGACAGCACCCAGGCCAAGAAAGAGTTCAGGCCCCCCCCCCCATAAAAAGGTAATATCCTATAACAAAGGACACCTGTTTCAAAAGATTCTTTAATAATTTTTGCAGGATTAGAATATTAATAAATGCATGTAATCCGTGATAAACCACATACAAGGCATCTCTGGAGGCTGAAATACAAAATATATTTAGAAAAGAAACATCTGCTTTGACTCCGAGGTCTTTGATCCATTTGAAGTTGATTCTGGTGCAAGGTGATATGTAAGGTTCTAGCTTTAGTTTTCTACATGTAGTTAACCAATTTTTCCAGCACATTTACTGAAGAGGCTGTCTTTTTTTCCATTCTACTTTTTTTAGCTCCCTTAGCGAAGATTAGATGGCTATATGTCTTTAGGTTCATTTCTGGGTTAACAACTTTGGCTGGGGGGGGAGGACCTGGTGGGGGGAGGGGAGGAGTATGGGAAGGGATGGGAAGGGGAAACAACAAGGAGGCAACAATGCTTGATAAGAAATGTACTCGAGGTTACACTGCTTGATAAGAAATGTACTCCTTATCTTGTCCATGTAATTGTAACTCTTCTGTATGTTATTCTCACAATAAAAAAAAATTAAAAAAAGAAAAATACTCTACTTCTTATTCATTCTAAAAACAAAAAGAAAAGAAAAGAAAAAGAAACATCATCTTTCCAAAAAATCTTAGTGAGCTGTATACCCTGGCACATGCATGCAAAAACAGCAACAAAAGCAGGGGCAGAAAGATCTAGAGTTGCAGAAGATAGTTCAAATCTGGCCTGAGCTAGATAGCAAAAAGAACAAGTTTCCAAACAAACCTAATACATACATACATACAAACAGATAGACAGACACACAGATAGATAGATAGATAGATAGACAGATAGATAGATAGATAGATAGATAGATAGATAGATAGATAGATAGATAGATAGATAGATAGACAGATAGATAGATAGATTTTATATATAAATATACTTATGTTTTATTTTATTGTGAAAATAATGTACAGAGGGGTTACAATTACATGGGCCAGGTAATGAGTACATTTCTTATCAAGCATTGTTGCCTCCTCCTTTGTTTCCTCTTCTCATCCTTTCCCATCTCCCTGCCCCTACCCCCCAGCCTCCGCCCCCCAGCCCCGGCCAAAGTTGTAAAGTTCGTTTTTCAACATAACATCTTGTACATCACATTGTTGCAATGGGTCCACCTGTATCCCTATTTAAACAATTTGTTTTTTCCCTTTCCCTCCCCAAATTATACCAACATCAAATACAGTGAAAACAGGGGTTATATCATAGGGGAGGGACATACAAAGCAACATAGAAATATCTTATAAATACGTTAGAAACAATAGTAAGAAAGAAAAACCATTTGAGTCCTTATCTTGGGGTTCATTTCACCTAACATCAACTTATCTGACTGTTTCTGCTTGTCTCAGACATATACTAGTTATTGCAAATAAGGGAAACCATGGGACCTATGTTTCTTAGGGCTTGGCTTATTTCACTTAATACAATTTTTTCCAATATGTTTATATAACATATGTGTTATATTTATCAAATATATAAACAAGAGAAATTTAGAATTTTTCCCTATTATGGATAGCTAGGCAAAGTGATAACAAAAAACCAAAACCACGAACATAAGAATAATAAATATTTGTTTTTTCCCTTCCCCTCCACAAATTATACCAACATCAAATGAAGTGAAAACAGGGGTTATACCATGGGGGAGGGAATACAAAACAACAAAGAAATATAAATATGTTAGAAACAATAACAAGAAAGAAAAATTATTTGATTCCTTATCTTGGGATTCATTTTGCCTAACATTATCTTGTCTGACCGTTTCTGCTTGTCTCAGACATATACTAGTTATTGCAAATAAGGGAAACCATGGGACCTATGTAAAAAAGTGAACTTTACAACTTTGGCATGTGGGGGGAGATGGGAAGGGATGGTAAGGGGAAACAAAGTAGGAAGCAACAATGCTTGATAAGAAATGTACTCATTACCTTGCTCATGTAATTGTAACCCCTCTGTACAGTATTTTCACAATTAAAAAAGACATTAAAAATTTAAAAGAATAAGAAATATTATCTATGAATGTATTTATACTTATTGTTTCTATCTGTAAATACTAAGGTAAATGAGAAACAAGTTTAATTACAAGAATTCTCATACAAATCCTATTTAATTTCTTATATCTGAGCAATATAAGAGTGAGGGATATGGCTAGTGCAGTCTGTAACTTAAGAATGATATTGTTTTCAGATTATCCAATTATGCTGTGTTTTGAAATGAGATTTCATTAGCTTTTTTCGACAATATAATTTTTTCCATAAAAATTAGATATTGGTTGTGTGGCCTAGTGCCTTGAGTTTTACAAATATTTCCTTTTAAATGCAAGACCTTTTCAACAAAATAGTGTTTGTCATCAGTATGGTACTAAACATTTATAATTACTGTGTAATTATAAACAAAAATACATGAAGCTTTGAATATAATTATGTAGCATAAAAATTAAGGTTGTTCACTATGATGGCATCTTAGAATTAAAACTATTACTAGGGCTGAAAAGAGAAAAAAAAGAATATAAAAGAACTATTACATTTCCTAAGTTTGGATAATATATTGAAGTGAAAGCATTCTAGACATACGAAATGGAATAAAATACTAAATAATATTCATTGCTCTGCTCCTTTTACTCTTTATTGATATTAGGAAAATATCAAACATGACCAACTCTATTTGTATTATACAACACTCACTTACATAAGTCAATTGAAAAGAAAGGGGAATAAATGAGAGGAAAATAATATTCCTTCCAATGAAAGCAATGTAAGTCAGCCATATGTAGGAATAAAAATGTGAACAAGTGTAAGCTTTGTGTAAAACCCTGTTTTCCTAAATCTGTAAAATTGGGTCATGGGCGTGTGAAACACAGAGAAAGAGAAATTGAAATTCAATCACCAAAGGTTCTCTTCTTGTTCTTGACAAAATATCATTTAAATTACATTATTTGGCCCTCACTGTGGCAAATGCAGATATCAAATTTTATTGTCTAGAAGAAAATGATTGATTGGTAGATTTGATATAATTAAAGTATTTATCCTTAAAAGGACTTTATTTATTTTAAAACATACCAGAACACACACATGACAAAAGGAAGCAATCAACAAAACAACAACAAAAAAACCCCCAAAACTTGTTACAACACTAACTAAAAAACACATCAATTTTCAGAACAAATCTGAAAGGCTATGAAAAATAGAAAATAAAGTTGCTATTTGAGTTTAATGAAAAAAAAAAAACCTCAGTTATTATTGGGCAAACTGTTTACAAAGAAACAAAACAATAAAATTTAAATTTTTAAATAATTTTTGTTGAGATTAAGTGATTACATAAATTTCATAAGTGATGATGATACTTAAAGTCAAACACATTTTAACTTTCAAGAGGCAAATTGTCATTATCATGGTTTATAATATTTGTGAATTCTATGGGCTTTAACAATACAACTAGTTCTTCCACATCAAGTGATATGTACACTTCTTTCCTTTTGCTTAGTGTAAGCTGTTCCCTCTAAAATTACAATTTTTACTTCACAATTTACATAAAATTTTGACAAATATTCATTTATGACAAAATGAAAAATTGTTAAAAATAACTTAAATATTTAAAATATATGACATAGGTGCCTGTGGATCTTGTCTGTAATCCTAACTATTTAGGAGTTTGAGGTATGAGAGTAGTCATTTGCTGCCTACCTGAGCAGAAAAGTCTTCTAAATTTGTCTTCATCTCCAATTAACCAGCAAAAAGTGAGGTTGGATATATGGTTTGAGTGGTAGTATGCTGATCATGAATAAAATCCAAGCAAGAATGCAAGGCACTGAGTTCAAGTCCCAGTACCATCACAAGCCTGCTACAAATGTTGAAAGAAATATTATAAATAAATATACAGCTCCCGCTGATAGAAATTATTATCTAAGGAACTTGGCATCTTGTTCTGAAATAATATCAATGTGATATGCATATAAATATTTACTCTCGCATAAAGTAAAGCTAGGTGTGTAGACTGAATTTTGGTTTGTGGTTTGATTAAATATCATCTATCTGAACATGAATTTTTGAATTATTTTGAAATGTCAGCTCTTAACTGACAAAGCAAGTCATCTCTAAGTAATAAAATTTAATATGAGATTTGATTTTCACTAACATTTTATGTACTCAAGGTTTTTATTTCAAGAAGGATGATATTGCTTTGCAGAAGATAGCCCTTCTTCCAACCTATTCAATTCCTTTGATGTACCTATTTCTTTGAACCAAAAAAAATCTCTTTCTAAATGCTCTTTTGATATATAAGTTTAGAGTTGCCTTGAAATTACACCAAAAGGAAACTGCTCATGAAGTCTTTAGAGTTCGAAAAGCAGTTATTTTTATACATTTGTTGGCATCTTTCTTGATGGACAACTAAACCAGAATTTCTTTAAAAAAAAAAAAAAACCAAAAAACCTTTTTTTAAAATCCAAAATTACAAAAGTAAACAGCAGGCAAAAATCACTTTCCAAAGTAAGGATTATCTTCAGTGGCCAGGTCCCTCCCTCTGGCCCCACTCTCTGGTGATGTTGACTTTTAATACAGACTGAAGTTTGAAAAAGTCTGAAAATGACCAATCAAAGACATAGAAAAACCTGTCTTCTATACTTTTTTCATTTCAGATCTATATTTAATGAGCTCAAAGCAATTGAACTAAAAAATGGTGCAGTTTAAGGCTAAGGATCATATTTTATAATTGGCTTGAGATTGATTGGTAAGGTAGAAGCTGGTTTAAATACTGTCATTAAGTCAATACAGCAGATATTCATTTCTATATTTTATTCCAAACCAATAAGATGGCTGGTCTTCTAGCGGGGTAAAGGGTGCGGGTAGAGCCATCTTGTAGAAGAGCTCTTGCAGAATGATTCCTTCTTATTCTGAGAATAAATTTTCAAGCGCTCAGCTGATGATAACCTTCTTAAAGAAAAAAAAAAGTTACTTTGTATTTTTTTTTTTTTTACCATCAAGCAGTTTGACTTGTGTTTGCTTCCTTACTGATTTACTGAGAATGTTGGCATCTTCTTTTTGTTGGTTTGTTATCTGGTTTGGCAGGATTCTTTTATTAATTAACCAACAAATTAACTTATTTATGTTTAGACCTAAGTGGTTTTGATTTCTTGATCCTCCTACTTCATCTTCTGGAGTTCTGGCATTAAATGAGCCTACCCTGACACCAGACCCTTATTGCTGCTTTGTTTTGTTTTTCAATATCTCCTCTCCTTTTGTCTTTCTATCTTCTATTTATTGAGAACACTTAAATGCTTTGAAACCAAAAACATATTTTCCTTATCATATACATGTGTGTATTTTAAAAGCTGGTACTCTAGGGGCAGTTCATCATGAAATGCTTACATACTCTGTACTCCAAGGCCAACTAGAGTACTTTTAATTGTATTTCCCCCCTCTACAGATGCTTTGATGTTCTGGCATATCTAAGAGCCAGTGACCACTTTCATTTTTAGCCCGGAGCACCCAGCTCTCTCCCAGCTGCTCTGTTGGGGCTGCAGAGCTGTTCTCACTAGGACTTGTGTGCATTGGGTTCCTGGACTTGTGTTGTCTATCTCAGATTTTCTTATCTTCTGGTTTTCAATTTTGTTCTTTCCCACCTTTGACTAAGAAGGGCCAAATCTTTTCTAAGTATTGTTACTGTGTCATAATAATTCAAATATTCTATGTCCATGCCATCTAAAAAATTTTTAATTAATTATTTTTTATTATCTTTAGTTGTACAAAGAAGTTCCCATTCTATAAAACAGTGAATACAAAGTGTCTGACAACATTGTCACCCATCTCTCTTAATCCATCCCTTCTCTCACTTTTTTTCTTTAATTGAGATTAGGTGATTACATAAATTTCACATATTTCACAGTATTGTGGAATAGTGATACGAAGTTAGAGTCACAAACACATTTTACCCTTCACAAGGCAAATTGTCATTATCATGGTCTATACAGTTTGTGAATTCTATGAGCTTTGAATTATCATCTAAGATTTTTAAACTCTGTCATGGGCTCTTATAATTTAATCTATTCTACTCATTGAAGCATATTTTATAATAATTATTATCATGCATAATGTACTTAATTTCCTTCTTTACAATTTTTTTAGATTTCTTTTTTTAAGATAAGTTTTTATTATGAAAATACTGTACAAAGAGGTTACAGTTACATGAGCAAGATAATGAGTACATTTCCTATCCAGCATTGTTGCCTCCTTTGTTTTTCCCCTACCATCCCTTCCCTCCCATCTTCTCACCTACACCCCCAACTCCCCTCCCACCCCCCACCTAAACTGTAAGGTATGTTTTTCAACATAGCGTCTTGTACATCTCGTTGTTGCAATGGGTCCACCTGTATCCCTACTTAAACATTTTGTTTTTTCCCTTCCCCTCCCCAAATTATACCAATATCAAATACAGTGAAAACAGGGGTTATACCATGGGGGAGGGACATACAAAGCCACAAAAAAAAATCACATTGTATCTTATAAATACGTTAGAAAACAATCGCAAGAAAGAAAAAATCCACTTGTGTTCCTATCTTGAGGTTCATTTCGCTTAACAGCATCTTATCTGAGCTTTTCTGCTTGTCCCAGCTACATACTAGTTATTGCAAATAAGGGAAACCATGGGACCTATGTTTCTTTGGGCCTGGCTTACTTCACTTAATATAATTTTTTCCTAGTCTCTCCATTTCCTAACAAATGGGGGGGATGTCATTCTTTCTGATGGAGGCATAGAATTCCATTGTGGTTCTTTACAATTTTTTATTTATGTTTTATTTCAGTCTATCTTTTTATCTATTGGCAATTCTGGCTTGGTTTTCCAAATCCTTTATTTATTTTTTTTAATTTTAATTTTTTTATTTTTGATGCCAGTATTGGAAATTGAACTCAGGGTCTGCATTGTGGTTGTTAGTTTTTTTGCTTAAATCACCTGAGCCACTGCTCCACTTCCAGCCTATTGCTGGCTACTTAGAGACAAGAGTCTATTCTGCCCAGGTTGGCTTCAAACTGAGATCCTTAGATCTCAGCCTCTGGAGTAGCCAGGATTACAGGCATAAACCACAAGTGCCCAGCTTTCCAAAACCCTCTAACTTTTATCATCCTTTCTCAGTTTGTGAATTTTCTCTGTTTACCAGGAGATTTCTTTATCCTTCTACTCTTTTATTTAATCTTTTAATATGAACAAAACATGTTATTTTCTAATGATTGCTTTCTTTGAGATTTTACCATTTGAACATGAGATACATGTTTAAAATTTAAGGTCATTCCTCATGATAATGGGCTGTTTTCTTAGTTTCTATAAAATCTATATATGATCTCTCTTTGCAACTTTTTGTTTGGCTTTTGAGTAAGATATGAAGAACTTGTTTAGGGGTATTGTGTTATGTGTTATATGCTCAATGCTTGTGAACATAGGAGATTTTCATTTTAGCATGCTTGGCTTGAATTTGGTGTCATTACAGGGACCTGACCCTAATTATTAGACTGTTACTGGAAGGACACATTGGCTCCCAGACTCTTGTCTAAAGGTCCAGGTGGCTGGCTACAGCTGACCATTGTGAATCAGAACAAGAAGCAATAGGGAAGGGATGTTTTCAGGTCTGGAAAGGTGTTTTCCTCTGCTCCTATGTTCAGTTTGACATTGTCTTTGTCACTTTTTCTGTGCTGATACTTTTACTTCTCCCTGGTTCCACCTAGAATGGTCTCAGTTCCATGCTGTGCTTCATACTGTACTTTGCCCAGCCCAGTGCAATGCTCATTGACTATGCCTCCACCAATTTACAGCTTTGCCACGTGCAGGTGGCTCACAGCTGTAATAGTAGCTACTCACAAGGCTGAGATCTGAGAACCTCAGATTGAAGCCAGCCTGGACAGGAAAGTCTTTGAGACTTATCTCTATCTCACCAGGACATCTGGAATTAGAGCTGTGGTTCAAGTGGTTGAGGCTCATCTTTTTTTTTTTTCTTTTTGTTTTCTTTTTATTGTGAAAATACCGTACAGAGGGTTACAATTACACAGGCAAGGTAATGAGTGCATTTCTTATCAAGCATTGTTGCCTCCTCCTTTGCTTCCCCTTACCATCCCTTTCCATCTTGAATGAAAAAGCTCAGGGACAGCACTCAGGCCCAGTACTGGCACAAAACAAACAAAACAGAACAGAAAACAGCAGAACAAAACTCTTTATATATAAATTGTCCTTTACTATTACCTTATTCATAGTAGTTTGATGAATTATTTTTTTCTATACTTGCATTTAATTGAGTCCTTGAATGGACAGGAAATAAATAAATCTGTTATCTTTAACCAGAAGTTATCCTAGAGTTTTTTTTTTTTTAAATTTCCATGCTAATAATGTACCAGGCAGCATGTAATAAAAGAGATTGCTCTTTTTAGCTAGGTCAAATGCTCTTTATCTCATTCTCTGAATTTCTGCATACATAACACATTAAAAACCTATTTCCCATCAATAATAATTATTGTCATCGACGACTTTAATGAAATAAAATATTTCATTTTGTTTTAAATAGAATTTCACTGTATGTCTTTCATCTAATTGAAATAGGATTTCTGACTTCTTAAGCCATTCAAAGCAAAAAAAGGGCTTTTGACAGAAGATCCATGTAGCATACTTTGAAATAGTTTGCTGCTGAGTACTTCATTTCTGAAGTTTTTGTTTGCTCCAGAATTTAAATTTACCCTTCCAGCAATCTGACTATAGAACAAAAGAAAATGTGTGTGTTAGGGATGTCTTTCCATGTATTTAGAGACCTCTGCCTTAAGAATAATCACTCACAAGACCATAGTCACTGATACCCACAAGACAATATGTTGGAGATGAACTTTACATCTTGCGGGGAGGGGGGGGGGGGCTGGGAGAGATTGAAGGGAGAGGGAAAGTGGGAGACAAACAAGGGAGGGGTGACAATGTTTGACAAGAAATGCACTCATTACCTTACATATATAACTGTAAACCCCCCGTACATTACTTTGACAATAAAATTAAATTTAAAAAAAGAAAAAAGCAAAAAAATCATAAAAATAAATAAATAAAATAAAAATCAGGATTAGAACTTAAGAAAATAAAAATTGATGGTAGCCTTTTATTTTTGTCTTTATCAGACATTAAGAAGTAAAGAGGACATGTTCCAAATTGTATCTATATTATTCAGAACCTGATTGAAAATAAAATGTTTATAAAATATGATTATTACTATCTAGTATAATTTTTCCCTTATAGATAATTTTAATAGTTATTATTTTATGATGATTATAACAATAATTTATAATAATTAACTTATATTAATAATTTTGATGTATAGCTGCTTGTTATCTACATAATTCTTATGTGGCTTTCGTCCTGGTAATTCCTCCATAACATATCAAACACTAGTGATTTAAATATTCTGTCTCCCTGCTTCCATATTTGCTGACAATATTTCCTTGTATTTTGAGAATATCTACTTTCAAAAATTAATCCTTGGGGTCTGGGAAGGTGGCTCAGTGGTAGAGTGCTTGCCTTGCATGCATGAGCCCCTGGGTTTGATTCCTCAGCACCACATAAGCAAAAAGAAAAAAGCTGGAAGTGGCGCTGTGGCTCAAGTGGTAGAGCGCTAGCCTTGAGCTGAAGAGCTGAGGGACAGTGCCCAGGGCTAGAGTTCAGGCTCCATGACCGGACCCCCCCCAAAAAATAATAATTCGTTAGCTTAAGTTTCAAATATACAATTCAATGGATTCTGTACTGAAATTTGATTCAATTTAAAAATATTTTTATGTGATTTTCCTGAATTTAGGACAAGTACAAAAATAATTGCAATATTAAAATATAATTTGGAATATTTCTCTTTCACTATAATGTCAATCTATGTTTGAAGAAGTTCTTATCAACACAATATTTAGTAGGATATGTTATGTACAGGTTGGATTGCTATTTTAGCAAATATTTCTTCTGCACAGTGACAGAAAAGTAGTGGATTACCCAGAAATACATGCATATATATGTTAGCTTATAAACTCATAAGTAAATCATTTGGGTGGTATGCAAGTATGTACGAATGTATTAACTTAAATACTGTAAATTCAAGGAAGATCTCAAATAGTATAATCTCTCAAAAAAGCAAAATCAAAGTTCAGGAAAATAAAACACCAGGAAGTAGGTTCTCCAAAGAGGTGATAGGAAAGGGTTTAGATTAGAAGAGGAGAAGAGGATACAGAAAAAAAATCCAATGTATATCCTATAAAATTAAGAAGAGTGAAGGAAGGGTATGTAGGGGAGAGGTGGGTGAGAATGTTAAAAGGAGTGACATTGATCAAGATATATTATATTCATAAACTACTTTGTTAAATGACAAATCCTTTGTACAACTACTTAAAGATAACAATAAAAAGAAAAGATGTAGTAGATCAGGGCTGGACAGCTAAAGTATCAGCTTTGGAAAGTCAGAAGTATAAAAATTACTACACGAATCAAGTCCATTTTCTTTGTTAAATACAGATAGTTCTTCCTCTAGATCTCTATAAGTTGTATGAATGTATACAAATCTAGCATTATTTTATATTTATTTTTTATTATATTAAAGTAGTTATACCAAAAGTTTCAATTCAATGTCAGTTTATGACTATTTTGCATCTAGATTAATGTCACCTTTTTAATAATTCTCCTTCATTTTCCCCAAATACAATTTACCTAGTTCCATTTTCATATAAATATAATGAATATTATTCTCTTGCACACATAATGCAATGCTTGAGAACTACCTGCTTTATTGATGAACTACCTGCATTGATAGATATTATAAAACCAGGTAATTAATACGGCAAGCGGATATAGACTTCATTTCCAAAGGGCTTAATCTTAAGACTGGAATTTAGCCAATCTGACTATGACACAATTGAAATTATTCTCTCCCTTAGCACATGTCAACTTATGCACAACAGCCATGTATTTTGGTCCTTCAATGAAGAAAATAAAATGAGTTATATTCCTATTAGTTTTGTTTAGTTTTCCATATACTCTATTTATCCATCCTGTTTTTAAATATGAATACCAGATAACAGCATGAATATGCATAGTATTTTAATTATATAAATTATAAATGTGTAGTTTAAATTTTAATGATTGTAAAGATTTAGAGAGCCCTTTCATATATTCCATATTCTTTCTTTCTACTCGAGTAATTTAGGGAAAAAAGTGAGTCAGTGTACGGAGAACCTGAACAGAGCTTACAAAATATCATTGCCCATGACAATTCCCTCATTCTAAAGTGCTATTGGTCAGTCTTTACTACAGGCTCTATTCTTGAGAATATGTTCATTTTAAAAACATTAAATGTCCAGATCTAGGTGGTGGTGACTGTAATTGTAGCTATGCAGGACACTGAGGACCACTGTTCAAAGCCAGTCCTGGCAGGAAAGTCTATGAGACTCTTTCCAATTAACTATTGCAAGGTCTGAAGTGGAGCTGTGGCTCGAGTGGTGGAGCACTGTTCTTGAGCACAAAAGCTCAGGGACTGTACCCAGGCTGCACAACACACACACACACACACACACACACACACACACACACACACACACACACCACATGCACATCTAATATAATGGTAAGTTTGTTGTTTGTTTGTTTTTTGATTGGTCATGGGCTTGAACTCTGGGCCTGAGTGCTGTCCCTCAGCTCTTCAGCTCAAGGCTAACACTCTACCACTTGAGTCACAGTGCCATTTCTGGTTTTCTGAGTGTTTTATTGGAGATAAGAGTCTCACGGACTTTCCTGCTCCAGCTGGCTTTGTTCTTCAGATCTCAACCTCCTGAGTAGCTAGGATTGCAGGCATGAGCTACCAGCACCTGGCTTATGATAGTAAGTTTTTTACAATGACAAACAAAAATGGAGCCTCTAGTTTGTGTAAGAATACATCTCCTTTAGTGATGGTTTGGGATCCTTTGCCATATGAACTGAAGATAAGACAACACTTAGAGAAGATTCTGTGGTGCACAGGTTAGAGGAGGAAAAAGGCAAATGCTGGGAATGTATCTTGACAATTTGAACATATCCCCAGGCCAGGCCTTGTGAGAATGGTCACCAGGGTAGACAACATATTAGAAGGCAGAGTGGACAAAGTGGAAATACAAGTTAAAATTGGCAGGGGAATCTAGGGATGAGATCCAGCAAGACTCTTCTTCCCCTCCCTGAGAATGACTAGAGCCAAAAGTAGGACTCCACTTAGAGTATAGAGTTCTTAGAGGGGTAACGGAGAAGAATATTCAGAAGCTCTGGGGACAGTGGAGTTTGAGGCTTTTATCAGAATGAAGAAGAAACATTGGCAGCTACTTTCTAAAGGAATCAAGAAAGTCTGTATATGGACTCTCCAATAAAGTGATTGAGCAACGTAATCTACTAACATGTTATCTACTACAAAGAATGTTGAGTTGATGATCCAAAGATTTACCCCTGGTCCTGGATGTAAGTTGAAACTCTAATAAGGATCTCAATCCATCTTCCTTGGGGGAATTGGAATGGAGCAAAGGGCTGTGGATAAATTAATGTTCCAGAATCTGCTATGCTTTTCTCATATTTTTATAGGTGTGACATCAGAGAAACAATATAAGGTGTTGATGAATGGGTCAGCTCTGATAGTCTAATTGAGTTCTATACACATCATTCTTTCAGATGTTGAAAAAAACAACAGTTTTCAAATGTTTAAAAAGTTTAGAAGACAAAATAAAGCCAGTACTATACCAAATGATCTTCAGTTTCTTAAATCAAAGAGACTATCATAGGGGTCCATTCTGGGATATGGAAAGGCTTCCTTTTTTGATACTTTTTTTACTGTAAAAATACTGTACAGAGGGGTTACAGTTACATGAGCAAGATAATGAGTACATTTCCTCATGTCCTATCAAGCATTGTTGCCTCCTCCTTTGTTTTTCCCCTACCATCCCTTCCCTCCCACCTCCATGATACATTCCTCCCCCCACCGCCAACCCTGCATAATTGTAAAGTTTGTTTTTCAACGTAGTGTCTTGTGCATCTCATTGTTACAATGGGTCAACCTGTATCTCTATTTAAGCATTTTGTTTTTCCCTTTCCCTCGCCAAATTAGAAAAGTATATACACAAGATGCAGGGCACTGACATCAAATACAGTGAAAACAAGGGTTATACTGTGGGGGAGGAACATACAAAGCAACAAAAAAAAGCACATGGTACATTATAAATACATTAGAAACAATAGAAAGAAAGAAAAATAAAACACTTGTGTCCCTATCTTGGGGTTCATTTCGCTTAAACATCATCTTATCTGGTCATATGTACATAGCTTTTTACCTTTTTGCCCCATTTGTTAGGAAATGGAGAGGCTTGGAAAAAATTATATTAAGTGAAGTAAGCCAGGCCCAAAGACACATAGGTCCCATGGTTTCCCTTATTTGCAATAACTAGTATATGTCTGAGACAGAAGACTTCCTTTTTTTTAAGTGTCAGCTTTGTTTAGGTTGAATTTTGATGGCCCTAGTAAACTGGCTGATTGTTAGATGAAGGTAGCAAGTGTTGTTTGTTCAAATGAGTGTCCAGACCAACTATGGCATCCATGCTGAAGGCCAAATGTTCTGAGACCTTAGATGAAAATAAACTCACTTGCTTATTCATTCATCTCTCTACCACTCACCAAATGAGACTCCGGACCAGCAGTCCTGCTTCGGTTGGTCAGCTCGACAAATTGCCCTATTATAACAAGATGCTGTGAGTGGATGGCATGTCAGATTGTCCGACTCAGTAACACTGAAACAAACAACAGAAAATCTGAACTCATGATTTTTTTTTTGCTTCTTATTGTCAACCCTACCTGCTATTTATGAAATGTGTATCAGCATTCATTGATAAAAGTCAATTTTAGAATCCCTTTTTATTTCTTTCTCCTACTTAACACATGTATCCAAACAAATCTTTACATTTTTTATTTATTGTCCATCAAAATCACCTCAGTTTTTAATCTCCTTCATTCTACTGCCATAGTACTAAAGCTTTGCACCTGTCATAGGCTTATATTTATCATCTCTTAACCAAACTCTCTTTCCCTCATTAGCTATGGCTATTTTTAAGCAAATAAATTACTTGTTAAAATATTTGTTATGCCATTTTATTATAGTTAGTACATTTTTTTCCAATTCAGACATTTTATACTAGTCATTTGTGTTTTCTGTCTCTTTAATGAGACTATTAATTTTGTTGGTTTCTGGGATATTTGTAGTTGCTTGTTGAAGAACAGTTAGGATTTTTATGATTATAATAAAAATATTTTTTCCAAGTCAATCTAATGTTAGGTGTCTTCTGTCAGTATTGTGAGACTTTTTTTCATTAAGTTGTGATTTTATTTTAAATTTTAATCTGCCAAGCATAGCTTATTAGAGTGCAGGCCCAAAGGCAAGAAAAGTTTCTTTCCACCTCTACCTGCCAAGAAAAAATTCTACAAGTCCTACATTTTTTCTTTTTTTTTAATTTATTTTTTATTGTGAAAATACTGTACAGAGGGGTTACAATTACATGGGCTAGATAATGAGTACATACATTTCTTATCAAGCATTGTAGCCTCCTCCTTTGTTTCCCCTTCCCATCCCTTCCCAGCCTCCCCCTGCCCCCCCACCAAAGTTGTAAAGTTTGTTTTCGACATGACAACGTGTACTTCTCATTGTTGCAACTGGTCCACCTGTATCCTTATTTAAACGACTTGTTTTTCCCCTACAACACACACACACACACACACACACACACACACACACACACACACACACACAGACTATTTTTGTACATCTTAGTCTTCTGCTCTTAAAACGGAGTCTGACAATTTCTTTCTCCAGTTCACCCTAGTTATATCCCACTGAAGCCTGAGGCCCAGTGTCTTAGCAGGGACACCTGCCCCAGCTCCCACTGGTCTCTTATTTGTAGAGAAGAATGGCACCTCTTTCTCACATTCATTCTCCTTTACCTAGCAAAGTACTCCAGAGTGATCCATTTGAAAGGACTCTGGGGGTACATCTCATGTTTTGGAGTGTATAAGGAAAGCAATTAAAATGTCTGTGTAAGTAAGGAAGGGTCAGTATAAGAACTGCACCTCGAAAATTGAGTGAGAAATGTCCATAAGCTCTAAGTTTCAAAAGAGCATGTCAGGCAGTAAGAAGAGGTTTCCTTGGGGCAGGTGAGTAGAAGAGATACACCACCTGTTCTTCTGCTCCTGCTATGAAACTGAACAGGTTCCTCCGTCCCTGTGGACATTATCCATCTGTACTTTCAAATGCGGGCTGAAGCTGCTTCTGCAGTCCTCAGGAAAAAAAAACACCTTTTTATTTTATTTTATTTTTTTACATCTCCCTGGAGTCCACCTGGCATGGTTTGGGCTTATTTGTTACTGTTCCCTTCTCAATGTGGAGGAATGCAGAATGAGTGTCAATAAATCTGACTGTCAAAACTCAAATACAAATGTCATTACCATTCCACTTCACTGGTTGTTTTCAATGCTGAGCTCAACCTGTAACATTCCACAGTGTGGAGGGAAAACCATTCAGGTTCCTCACTGTTTTCCTGAAGAACAAACACAAACTAAAGGAACACTGGCCTTCTGCTTGGCTACGTAGCCACGAATTAACTCACCTGCTTAAACAGATGCATGCTGAGCCATTTTTGTGGGTTCTAGGAATATTTCCTGTGAGAGAAATGTGAGAAATTAGCCCAAGTAGATGTAACTAAATGTGCCTCATAACTTTTTCTTTTTGTTGTCTTGTTAGAATCAAAGGATGCAGCAGGGTTATTATGGTTGACTTCAATTGAAGCACATGCCTTTAGTTAATCATATTGTTTGGTGTATGTGCAGATACTGGGACTTGAACTCAGGTCCTGGGTGTTGAGTTTAGCCTTTTCTCTCAATGCTGACACTCTACTTGAGGCACAACTCCACTTCTGACTTTTTGGCTTCGTATAGTTCTTTGAAGAGAGTAATGATCTGAAAAGATATTAAAATCTTTTCGTACTTTCATTTCTTTCCCTTTGGGGGGGGGCTCTTTCTTTGTATATTACATAATGTCTTCTTAAAAAACTAATATTCATGCTGTCAAACAAATTTGTGGAGTTTTCTGCCATCATTTCTTTGAGTATTCTTCTTCTTCATTTTCTGTTCTCAGAACCTCTACTCTGTGTCAGAGTGACTGATGTTGCCTTTAAGATTCCTGTAGCTCACTTCACTTATATTCATTCTTCTTTATTTGGTCCCTCAAAGCATCTTAGGTCAATTAATTATCTCAATGTTTACTGACTTACTATGCAGTGTTTTCCATCAGGTAAAAATAATTCCTACATAATTATTGGTATTGCATTTTAAAATATTGCTCTCGTGAATTCATTTCAATTTATTTGGCTTTGTATAGTTCTTTGAAGAGAGTAATGATCTGAAAAGATATTAAAATCTTTTTTGTTAAGTTCAATATCTGATCCGCTTTCATACTTTCATTTCTCTCCCTTTTTTGGGGGGGGGGGCTTCTTTCTTTGTATATTATATAATGTCTTCATAAAAACATAAAACTTTAAGTAATAAAATATGGCAACTGCAATTCCAATTGAACTATTTAGGTTCATTGCTTTTTATTTAATTTCTTTTTCTTTTGTTTATTTCTTTTTTTATTTTTGTGTGAGTGTTGGGGTTTGAACTCAGAGCCTTGTGCTTTTGAATTTTAAAAAGCCTTGGCTTTTTCACTCAAGATTGGCATTGCCACGTGAACTACACATCTCCTTCTTGCTTTTCAGTAGTTAGTTGACAATTAGTGTCTCACAAAGTTTTCTGCACAGAGTGGCTTCAAACCATGATGATCACATGGTAGCTATCTGAGTAGCTGGTTTTATTTTATTTTTTCAGTGACTATTCTGAAATAAGTTTTGTATGTAGCTAACTATCTTATGCAGCAACCAAAGTCTTTTCTACATGAACTTAAGCATCAGCTATTCTTTTCTAAAGCATTCCTTTAGATAGATTTATCCACTAGGGCTCCCTTAAGCTGCCAAGCCTCAATGTGTATGACTTGGAGTGAGCCTGTAGTACTAACCGTTTACAGCTCTAATTTCCTTGCTCTTCTTACTTTTGCCTGATTAGTATCTACCACAAATGAATCATTAGGGCCTTCTTCTCTGCTTTTGCACAGATGTTCAAGATCCTTGGACATAGTTTTGGAAAAAATTCATAACCCACTCTAATATTTTCTCCTCATGTTTTATTTTAAAGTGTTTTGTGTCTTAAAAAAAAACAAAACAGGTTCTCATTGGCCTCCAACTTTTACTGTCACAGATAACAACAATATTAAATGATTTCTGCTGGCTGAAGAAATTCACCACTCCCCCTGGGAACAATGTTTTCCTCACTGAGCAAACTTTACATGGGGTCAAAGACAGTCCAGTCCCAAGCATGGGGAAATTTTAAGTATTAGTGCACAATGTCCTAGTCCGGAACTCTTTTTTTTAATTTTTTTTAACTGGTAGTGTATTATTCAGTTTGTTTTTGCAATTTTTTTATTGTGATTAAGTGATTACATAACTTTCACAAATTTCACAGTATTGTGGGATAGGGATACTTACAAACACATTCTAACCTTCATGGGACAAGCGGTCTTTACCGTGGTCTATAAAGTTTATGAGTTCTATGAGCTTTGACAATACAGTTATTTCTTCCACACTGGGTAATAGGTACATTCCTTTCCTTTTGCTTAGTATCAGCTGTTCCCTCTTTCCCATTCATTCCCTCCCTCCCATCGCTGCCATTGAGTTGCTTAGTTCATTTTAATCAATGCCCAGTGCAGCTGATGGATCCCGCTGTTGTATGTTTTCCCAGTTTCCCTCTGTTTCTGTGTCCTCCTTCTAGTTTCCCTCCGATGGGCACATATATACCATATATGTGGTCAGCAGCATGGGGTCATTTAGTAATGATTCGATCAGATGAGTGGAGGTCCTTTGTTTCTCTAGTCTTGTTTATTTTGTCATACCCTTGTGTGGCACTCTTGAAAACCTACAAACTCCTTTTATACTTTCTAATGTCTTCTTGGCTTGTGCCTTTCATAGTTCATGTGATTGTTCTATTGCGAGTTTTTTGAAGTGTTCCTACATAAGAAAGATGGGGGTGGAGTTTCTTTGAATGGTCCAAGCCTACTGTTCTCACTGCGAATAAGTTGCCCTAGAAATGTTGCATGCCTTTGATTAATTTGTAGAGTTCTGGAAAAGTCGATGGTCACAAAATTTAGCAGTATTCTTATTGAGCTTTTACAGAGAAGCAGATTGTGTGTGCGTGTGTGTGTGTGTGTATGCTGGTTTAGTGGCTTGAACTTAGGGCCACGTTGCTGTCTCTGAGCTGAGTTAAAAAGGCTAGCACCTTTACAACTGGAGACACAACTCCACTTCCAGCTTTTTGGTAGTTAATTGGTGATAAGCATCTCATGGAGTTTCCTGGCTGAGATAGATTTGAACCATCATTCTCAGATCTCAGCCTCATGATTACCTAGGATTACAGGTAGAAATTTTAATTTTAATTTTCTTTGTATCTTCAATTACAAAAAAATTATCAATACATCTTTAACTATTCCTTTTCTGTCACATTTTGCAACCTTCCAGATTCCTTCTGCTGAATATTTAAATTTTTTAATCCATTCTTCACTTCTGCTAGAAGATTTAAACTCCTTTTTTTTTTTTAGTCTTACTGCTGGATTCTGAACAAATTTTTAGTTTTTTTTTTTTTTTGGTCGGTCGTGGAGCCTGAACTCTGGGGCCTGGGTGCTGTCCTTCAGCTCTTCAGTGGAAGGATAGCGCTCTACCACTTGAGCCACAGCACCACTTCCGGCTTTTTTCTTTATGTGGTGCTGAGGAATCGAACCCAGGGCCTCAGGCATGCAAGGCAAGCGCTCTACCACTGAGCCACCTTCCCAGCCCCTTCTGAACAAATTTTAAACATTATCTTCCACCTTGCCAACTCTCCTGTTACACTGTGACTAGTTTTTAAAAACATTTTCCACAAATTTTAAAAGCTGCTAATATTTGATTGTTTAAAAATTGTGATCAGTACCACATTTTTCATCCTTTTTAGAATACCTTATTTCCTGAAAATAGAGTTGTTTTTTTTTTAGCATCCTCTCTTGAGACATTATTTCAGAACACTTAAAAGCCAGACCATTCTATCTAGTGTTTAGATATATTCTTCTGCATTTTCATTGTGATGGTGTATATGTGTGTGTTTGTGTGTGAGTGAGTACTAGTGTTTGATCTCAGGGCCTGGGCCCTGCCCCTGAGTTTTTGTTCTCATGGCTAGTCCTTTATCACTTGAGCCACAGCTCACTTCTGGCTTTTTTGACAGTTAGTTGGAGATTAGAGTCTCTTGGACTTTCCTGCCCTGCCTGGCTTCAAACAGTGATCCTCAGATATCAGCCTCCTGAGTAGCTATGATTACAGGCCTAAGGCATGGGCACCTTGTTCATCCTACTACTTTTGCTCACATTTTATTGGCTTTAAAAAGTCCAGAAGCCAAGTGTAACACTATCTGCACAATAAAGTACTTCTCCCAAGAGGATTAATGAATATTTTTTATATTATGATGTAATATAGTCTACCACTTTCTCTTTTACTTTTTTCCTATTTTTAGCTAAGTTCCAAACTTCTAGTCTCTGCTTTGGTTCTTCCAGAATTCTATGAGTTTGACTATGAACATGGTATTAAGCTTCTATTCTGTACATTTATGTCTTAATTTTTGCTCAGTTATCATTTGCGTTTCTTCTTTTCAGTCACAATGTTATGTGATTGGAGCATTGAGGGTGTCTCAAATAAAAAAAAATATGGCATAACATTGGGACGCAGAATAATATGCTTAAGAGTTTTGAGGATGTATGTGCAAATCTCTGCCAAGTCATGATTAAATCTCCTCTCCCTGCCCCCTTGACAAATTACTTCTTGGGAATGATGTTAGTTTCAGAATACAGAATATCTCCTGAGTCTGGTATGACATGGAATTTTTATAGTTTCTAAAGCCTTAGTGTTAACTGATCAGGTAGAATTTCCATGTAATTAAAATGTATTCCTCAGCTTGAAATGTTTTCTCATTAGTAAGTATAAACAAGTGTATATTCAGCTGAGCCATGCAATTTGGGGTTTAATAAAAGCCTGGTCTGTTCATTTGTTTACTCTGTTTATTCCCTAAAGGCTAAAGTGTTTGTGGCTGAATACAATGCCAAATAAACAGGATAAAGAATATTAGCTGTAGTCATGGCTTTGCTGCGGTGTTTCTGAGAGGTAGTGTTGGCTGTGGCCCAGAAGACTGCTGGGTAGAACAGAGCAAGTTGCCTTCAAACTTAAGCTTCTGACTGTCACAAAATGCAGCCAAATGTAGAGTATTATACTGTTTTTTTCAGAATGGCTCAAAGGAGCTCAGCCAGCTTATATTCAAATGACTCCCATTTCATCAACCTTTACATCTTGTGTGTGACCTTCCTCTAATGCCTATGGTCAGATGCTTACAGTCATTTAAATGGATCATTTGTGATTTACAAGATAATAGATCACAGATAGATAGATGATAGATAGAAAGATAGATAGATAGATAGATAGATAGATAGATAGATAGATAGATAGATAGATAGATAGATATAATTTTGTTTTGGCATTTTAAGTATTTTAAAATACTATTTAAAATAAATAAAAATACAATTATATTTAAATTTTTTCATAAAGGGATCAATAGGTAGGTACATAGGAAGATAGGTAGATAGGCAGGAGACAGAGAGGGAGAGGGAAAGAGAAAGCAGATAAAGAAAATTAACTTCTAATCTCCCCATCAGGAAATCACATCTCTCCAGGCAAACTCTCATGTAGACTCTAATTAATTTGTTCTCCACAGTTGGTCCAGAACAAAGGAAGAAAAAGGTAGAAAGACATAACAGAAGCACCATTAACACAGTAAATATGATTTGTAAAAATCATTTCTCATTTTGCAAAAATGACAGCTGAGGGAGCTCGAGAGCCAAACACTAGTAAAACTGTATGACCCCGCCTCATCCCACAAGCACAAAAGTATGGAGCAAAAGGGGAGAGGAAAAAAAACAAGAAAGAGAGGAGGACAGAGATGGGGAGGAAGAATGGGCCTTAGCTAACTCCCATATGAAGTAGTATTTTCTTATAAAGAAAAAGAAAGAAAAGCTAACTTAATATTGCAAAAAGTGACTAAGTTGCATTAAGAAGCAATGAAAACACAACATGCAACAGAATTAGGAAAAATTATAAGAAGAGTCATTTATTTAAAGAAAGATCCCAAAATAAAATTTATAAGACAAAGGTAGAAAAGAACATTTTTTTTAATTTTTATTTTTTTATTGTGAACATACTGTACAGAGGGGTTACAATTACATGGGCAAGATAATGAGTACATTTCTTATCAAGCAATGCAGCCTCCTCCTTTGTTTCCCCTTCCCATCCCTTCCCATCCTCCCCCCCCCCTGCACTCAATCCTCCCCATTCCCCCCACCTTCCACCAAAGTTGTAAAGTTTGTTTTCGACATAATGACTTGTACATCTCATTGTTGCAATGGGTCCACCTGAATCCCCATTTAAACGACTTGTTTTTCCCCTTCCCCTCCACAAATTATACCGACATCAAATACAGTGAAAGCAGGGGTTATACTGTGGGGGAGGGGAGAACATTTTTTTTAATGGTCCTGGGGACTGAATTCTGGGACTGGGTGCTGTGCTTGAGTTTTTGTACTTAATGCTAGTGCTTTACCTCTTGAGATACAGCTCTACTTTGGGATTTTAGTGGTTAATTGAAGATAAAACAATTTTGGACTTTTCTGCCTGGGCTGGCTTCAAATTGTGACACTTATATCTCATCTTTCTGAGTATCTAGGATTACAGGCGTAAGCTACCATGCCCAGCTGAACGAAACAAGTTTAAATTGTGAACGTTCTTGCCACTGTGACGATCTTAAATGAAAAACTTCAAAGAAAGACTAATTTAATTTATCACAGGGCTTTAGAGATTTCAGTCTGTTGTGATGGGGGGGGGGCATTTCAGGGCAGAGGAGATGGCATCATGAAAGCAGAGTGGAACAGTAAAAAGAAAGAGCCAAATATAGCCCTGAGCACTTATCCTGAGTAGCCTCCTTCCTCTGACCAGATGCCACCTTCCTTGGCTCTAACACCCTCCAGTGCTCTACTCAAATTTTAAATTCATCAGTGGATGAAACTATTTCCCCTTGGCTTGAATCTTCATGATCTACTATTTCTCCATGCTCCCTCATAGATATACCCAGAAATTTAGCTTGATTCGTTTCCTAGCAAGCCTCAATCCAATTGGACCATCAAAAGCAGCCATCACACCCATCTTAGTTTCTATTCCACACAGATGACCTTCTGTGACTCTTCTCTGTCCTTCCAAGTCTCCTACCGTTTGGTTTTCGCTCATTCTCATTTATGGGCTTGTCATCAGACCTATCACAGATGCAGATGCTCCGTGATGGCTTCTTGCTCAGTCTTCAAGTTGATTCTCTGCTCAGTGGTTACAGCAGCTTTGATAGCTGCACATGAAACTCTTGAATATGGTAGCATTGCCAACAGGCCATTCTATTCTTTCCTTTACTATTTATTTATTTAATAAGTTTTTTGTTGTCAAAATACTGCACAGAGGGGTTACAGGTACAAGAGCAAGGTAATGAGTACATTTCTTATCAAGCATTGTTGCCTCCTCCTTTTTGTTTTTGTACCAGTCCTGGTGCTTGAACTCAGGGCCTGAGTACTGTTCCTGCTCAGATAATTCTCTACTACTTGAGCCGCAGCTCCACTTCTCCTTTTAGGTAGTTTATTGGAGAAAAGAGTCTCATGGATTTTCTGCCTGGGCTGGCTTCAGACAGTTATCTTCAGATCCCAGTCTCCTGAGTAGTTAGAATTACAGGTGTGAGCCACCAGCACTGGCTAGGCCATTCCATTCCTGATTTGTTTACAAGACTATCCAGATATCTTTGGGTGTTTTGTTTGTTTGTTTGTTTTAACCAAAGGTCAGAGGGAGCAGTCCAAGTCCACCTAGTTAGTATTTAAAGTATCCCTCATTTAAAATTTTGTGGTCTGATGACCCATCCTTTCCCATCTCTCAGTAAGATTAAAAATTCAAAACAGTTTGTCTTCCTCACACTGCTTACATAACCAAACATCACTGTTCATCTCTGTCCTCTCCAAAGAGTCTCTCAAATCTCTTCTCCGCTTAAACTCACCGCTGCTGCCTTCACCCATCCAAGGCTCTGGAATGTGCTTTTTTGATAAATCACTCACCCGCTGTGATTTCACTCCGTCTTCTCTGTAAGTGCTGTTGCACACCTAAGTTTGGACACTTCCTTGGGGAATTATTCACAGAGAGAATATTGTGAATGCTGCCCCCTGAAGCTACACTTATTTCCCAGCTCTGACTTTTCTTTGAGGGCAATATATTCTTCACTTAGTTTTCTTCTCAGCACAGTTGAAAGAATTAAAAATTTTCAACAACAGACGTCAGCAGAAATTACAGTGCAATAACTGGTAAAACGATCACGACTGTGTGAAAAACAGGATGTCCTTCAAATTGTTTAAAGTGTCATTCTGTGGAAGTGTGTTGCTGTTAGATAACCTTTTAATATTCTTCTGTACAGGAAGCAATATCTTCGAGAACTTGCTGGGAAAAAATGAGCATAGCTCATTCAGCTCAGGAGTGACCGAAGGTTACAGTAAATTGAGATGTGGGTGAATTAAACAATGATGCAACAATAGAGAGGAAGGGAAAGGAGAGGAGAGAAGAAGAGAGGAGAGAAGGGGAGAGGAGAGAAAAGAGAAGAGAGAGGAGAGAAAGCAAATAAATGAATATGGCATTTCAACTTAAAGGGCTGAATTATGAAAGACGTGACCATGATGTAGCACATGGAACCAAAAAGAATGAGGCAGAGTTTTATAAAATGTACAATATTCCCTTTCCACAGTTTTATCTTCCATTGTTGCAAGTACACAGAGATAGTTATCATCTAAAAATATCAAATATAAAATTCCCAAAGTGAATGAATTGGAAGTTTTAAATCATGCTCCCTGTTCTCAGCAATGCTGGGAAAACAAATGGCCTCATCTATCTCTCCATCCCATTGAGGATAGAAATTATCCCTTTGTTCAGAAAGTCCATGCTGCAGAGTTAACCCATCAGTATTGCAAGGAATTCATCCCAAGAACTCCTTCTCATACTAAACTCCAAAGATGCTCAATCTTTTAAGTAATTGCAAATAAGTACCATATCTTCCAGTATACTTTAAATCATTTGTAGATGACTAATCATACCTAATATGGCTGCCACCTGTGCTCACACCTATAATCCTAGCTGTTCAGGAGGCTGAGATCTGAGGTTTACAGCTAGAGGCAGCCAGTGCAAGAGAGTCTGTGGGGCTCTTATCTCCAGTTAACCAGCAAAAAGCCAGAAGGAGTGTGTCTCAAGTGATAGAGCACTCGCCTTGTGCAGAAAAAGCTAAGGGCCAGAGCCCAGGCCTTTGTTTCAAAACAAAAATAAAAAGGATACATTGGAGAATGTGCTGGTGGATTCTTAATATACTGTTTGAATGTATCCATCCATCCACTATATTTAATCTCAGAAATTCAGAGGAGGGATTTATCCATGGTGTTATAATGAGGATGCATTAGGAATTCTAATTTCTAATTAGAACCCATGACTCAAATAGATAAGAAATGTGTAGGTGAAGAGGTGACTCCATATCTCTCCTTACATATTGGCAGTCTTGCCAGGAAACTGTGATTTCTCTGTCTTTAGGGTTGTGTGCAAGTGTACACAAATGTATTAACTGAAATATGGTAATTTCAGGGGGAATTCAATTGGTGTAATTTCTTACGGAGGGTAGCTTACAGTCCAACAAAAAGAAAACCAGAAAACAAGTATTTGAAAGGTAAGGGATGAGGTCAAGGGAAGGGGAAGAATGAAGAGAAGAAGAGAGGGGGGAATACAGTCATAAAACTCAATGCATATGCTACAAAATCAAGAACATTGAGGGGAGGAGGAGGGTGGGGAGAAATGGGTGAGAATGATGAAAATGACATTGACCAAGAGGCAGTAAACTCATAAATGGATTTTTTGGATGAAAACTCTTTTGTACAACTACTGAACTATGATAAATTTATAACTTAAGCAAAAAAAATGAGCTGATCCATTTCTACCTGGAATGGTAGAACCAAGGCCATTAACAGATGGCTCAGAACCTCCAACAATGAATGACATGTGGCATTAGAGAAGCGAAGGTCAGTCATCGTGTCACAAAGTTCTTCATGTTAGACTTTGTACAAATGAAAAACAGTTATCTTCAGCTGCCTTTGGCTGAGCTGCTGAGTGGCAGCTTGGAGTTGAAGATGACAGGTAGGTGGATGATGGAAAAGACCTTTACCTGGGGACAAACAGGGGTTACCTTTTAAGACTCTATTTGAAGAGTGCACAGAAAGTGTTGGGAGACACCTGCTCTGGAGGATGGATGTGATCCCGTGTCTCTGGGGTGTTTGTTTTCTTCATGTAATGTCTGTATGATGTGATGGTAAGCTTTGATTATCTGCTGGAGTAGAAAAGTGCAATTTAACCCTCAATCTGATGCATGGCTCTCTTGTGCTTTTTTTGTTTTCTGCTACCTTCATATCACCACAACTTCTCATTTGTGAGTTGCCTTGGTCAGTTTTTCAATATAGGAATGTGAAGCATTTTTTTGGTTTAAATTATGAAAATTCCACCATTAGATATAGGTTTAATTTCTTTCAAACATCATGATAAAATTGGCAGTGGTCAAGGTACTGGAAGGACCAAATCTGCAGAGGTACCTTCTATGAACTTGTTAAGTAAATCTTTTTTATGCCCTTTGTATGCTGGTACTAGGCCTCCAACTCAGGGCCACACATTCTTACTTAGCTTTTTTAGCTTAAGACTAGTGCTCTACCCCTTGAGTCATACCTCCACTACTGGCATTTTGCTAGTTAGTTAGAGATAAGAGCCAGTCAGATTAGTCTGCCAGGGCAGGCTTTGAACTGTGATTCCCTGACCTCAGCCTCTTGACTAGCTAGCATTACAGATATGAGCTGCCAATTCCTGGCTAAACAAATTGCTTGGGATCACAAGCATTTAAAAAATAACTGATTATTAAGAAGCTGGGAAAGAATCTAGATCACTGAAGACATAGAAGGAGTATTCTGTGTATTGTCATAAATAAGTCGCTTTTCCAATCAATGTCAATGTTAAAGTCAGCAGGCAGTATACAGTAGTAGAAAGTAGAAATGCAAAAGGATTTGAAGCTATTTTTCAACTTTATAAGTCAGCACATACAAGGCTACCCTGCATGATGTAACTGCAACAAAAACAAATATACCATTCATGGAGATTAAACTGGTAAACTCAGATTTAATGCACTGAAACGAAAAAGCTAGAGATTATAGGTACAGCTCAGGGTTCTGCATATTCTTGTTTACTTACAGTGCTTACTCACATATGTTGTTTTCAAGATGGAGATGTATATTCTTCACCTACTGAGTCCATGAAACACTGGAGTTAACATAGAAGAAATAGAATTCAAGAAGAAGTTTAACCACCAGGATCTTTCCTTGGGATGCTTTGAATCTCGGTAGTGATCTTCAGAGACTACACATAGTCTTGTTTCATAGAAGAAGAAAATGTAGAGTAGTCAGGAAAATAAACCATGTGAATTTTTTTTCCTACAGTACTTTAGTTTGAACTCAGGGCCTCTATGTATAAGGCAAGTCTGCTACCACTTGATCCAAATCTCAAACTCTTTGTGCTTTATTTTATTTTATTTAGATAAGATCTCACACTTTTGCCTACGGCAAACTCTGGCCAACAATTCTCTTACCTCCATCTCTTGCATAACTGGAGTTTCAGGAAAGCATTACCATGCCCAAACCTCAGTTTGGCTGTTAATGGAAAAAACTAGGATTCAAATAGATCTCCTAGAGGAACTAATCCAATATCTTCCCTCCAGAGAATTCTGACACCCAGGAAAGATCTGTGTTGAATGAGTATAAAATTACCAATGTGCTTAAAGAGAGGACTTGGTATGTTGCTATGCAGGTTAGTTTACAAGTTCATTTTGGAAGCATACAATCAGTATCCTTGCTAAATGCATATAAACGTTTTTGCACTTATTTGTGTGGGACTCTAAATGACAGCACAGATAAGAAAATCCGATTATCCATCCATCTCCTGATAAATCAATAAAGGTAACAGTTGCAGCCAGAGTATGCTTATGTTATCTTTGCTGAAAGGCACAGTTTGGAAACCCAATGATTGTGCAGTAATCTCATTTGTAAATCTTATTGTGTATAATCATTCACCTCGAAGGCTTTCTTTTCTGTTTCTTTCTTCCCTCCTTGAAGATTTCTAAAAATCAGAATCCCCGAATCTCTTGAAGACGGTTGGAGATGAACTCAGGGGTACTGATTAGATGTATTTGAACTACTCCAGGGTTGAAGAATGTGTCAAGACTTTGTTCTAGCATAAACACGTCTTATATGCTTGTGGGAAATCCTGGATTGTCAGTGTGTCCAGGATGTAATTGGATTTCCTTATCTAAGCTGTCTTTTAGGGCCCCACACAAACAAGTTGCAGAAGCATTTATTGAACCATCAAATGTAGGCAATAATCACTATCTCACTGGGTAATGGTGAAAAGTAGGATATAGGTACAAAACATTTAGCTTCTTAATTTGAACATGGTGAATACACAGTAAATGTTAGCTACAAAAATCTCCACCAAGATTATCGCTGTAATCACACATGGGAAAAATCATTTCTCACCAAGCACACCAGATCCCAACCTTTCAAAGGAAACCTTCTATGGAAAAAAAAAAAGGAAGCAGGAAGCATTAGCCGAGTGAGAATGATTCTTCTCCATCCATATTTAACTCTTTTTTGTCAACTACCATTTCATGTCTGGAGCTGGAAATGCAGACAGGAGATGCTTACAAGTTCCAGTCTTTCAGCTTGCCCTGTTAAATTTCTGGGAAAGTGTAAACTGCAAATTTTCTTCCTGAACCAACAGAGGGATGCATGCAAGAAACTCTTCATCTAACTTCCTGCTCTGTAGTAAAAGTGTTTCCTGGGTAGGGTTAGAGTATCACAGCTATTTTTAACTCAGCCCTGTCATTCTCCCTAGCTTCTCTGAAAATTCTTGCTTTCAGTCAGTACTAAATCTCTTGTCATTTTTGTGTAAACAAAGCTTCCGGAGGCCAGGCTAGAGACTGTGTTCTGATGATCCTGGAGCTGGCTGATAATGCTGTGGCTGGCTTCCTTGTTCCAATTGTGATGATTGATGAGTGAATGAGTTGATGAACCCACACTCTATATGGATTGTAACTTTAATTGACCAGATGTAATCAGACACTCTTTTTGATCACATTATCATCATCCATTTTCAACTCTGTCTCCGCTTTTCAACACTTCTTCCTAAATGACAATGTAAAAACATAGACTACTGTGGTTTTTGGTTTTGTCTTTATCAAGTTTGTCCCTCTGTGTTTTAAGTTTTCTTTTACTTTTCTTTCTTTCTTTTTAAACCTCATTCTCCTTTCTCAGTATTGCAAGGACCTACGTATCGTTCCAGGTCCAATTCAAACCTCATCCCCTGGAATACCTCTCCTTGCTGACCTCTACAAGATCAGGAACATTCTTTTCTTCATGATGCTTGTTCACAAGAGCAGTATTTATTCTTAGCTTTAGTAGCTTTCTCCCTTATTTTATACTCTTAGCAACAGTAGAGTATTACAAGGGTATTAAGTATCTGGTGCTGTTTGAACTTTACAACTTGGGGGAAGTGGGGAAGGAGGAGGTGGAGAGGTGGGGAGGGAGGGATGGTAGGGAAAAAACAAAGGAAGAGGTAACAATACTCAATAGGAAATGTACTGATAACCTTACTCATGTAACTGTAACCCCTCTGTACAGTATTTTTACAATAAAAAACATATTTTAAAAAAAAGCTTCAGGAGACTACAGGTAATAGAAGACTAAAAGATTAAGCCAGAGACAGGCAGGCATAGATTTGAATCCTTATTCCTTCCCATCATAATCACCCAAAATGTAGAGAGGAAACCAACCTCTGCTACTTCTCCCCTTAAAATTAAACATTTTCCCTTAGACCTCACTCATGTCTTATCTTGCCCAGTGCCATAATCAATGAAAGGTAATCATTTAATTTATTATTCCTAGCGTCATTAGATTGTTGTGAGAACCATTTCAGGTGCTATTAGTAAATATGGGAACAAATCCCTCCCCTTTTCACTGTAGAGTGAGATCATGCTATATTGACCTTATTATAGATCACAACATTGAATCTTCCTATAAAAGATCTCTTTATAGAACTATCCAAATAAGAGGTATGTACAAGTACTTTTCTTATATTGGCCCTTCAAAGGATGGTTTTGAACCACTAAGAAAAATGGAATCCTTGAAGCAATATGACAAATGTGTTTGTAAGGCAGTTTATGACAGGGTAGTTGGTAATGCTAAGGGTTATACTATACTATTATTATAATTAATTTGCTAATAGGCACATATAGTTTTCCATGTCATGTTCATTTTCACTGTTGTTATAGAAGAAGCCCCCAGGAGAAGTTGCAGTAGATAGCTCTTCCCTTCCATTGTCCCTCTTTTCAGTAAAGATAAGTGGATTGAGAACTTAGAATAGTTGGAGACCAACAAGTAAAGAAGCCCATTGCTTTCCCTAGAGTTGCATTGATTGCAATTTGAATGTGTGATGGCTTCTTCCCAGGAGTGTGAAAAAGAAATCCTTTATAAAACACCCAGGAAGTCTCTCAAGGAAACTAATTAATGACATTATTAGCTTAAGCACAGCAAAGATTATTGAAAAGTTTCCTGTTACTCAAAATACTTTAGGAAATAAATTATGATTACTTTGGATACTGTGCTTTAATGAATCTTCCATTGATTTCCTGTATGTTTACAGAGAGGCTTCAAGCTTTATTTTCAACAATTTATACAGTACTTTGGAGAGGAGAACTCCTTAAGCACTAGAAAGAGAAAGAATCATTGTCTGCTGTTGGATGTCAGTTGAGAACCAAGACCCAAACATTTGTAGCTAAGGAAAAAGAAAGCTGGTTTCTCTGTCTTTGTTCTCATTCCAGTATTCTTTCCTTTTTCTCCCCCTCCTCCTCCTCCTTCTCCTCCATCTGCTCCTCCTCCTCCTCCTCCTCCTCCTTCTCCTCCATTTGCTCCTCCTCCTCCTCCTCCTCCTTCCCTTATTTTCTTTTCCTTTTTCTCCTCTCTCTCCTTGTCCCCCTCCTCTTCTCCTGGTTCCTTCTCTTCCTTGTCCTCTTCCTCTTCCTCTTTTCTTTTTCCCTTCAATTCTTCTCCCCAACTCATCTTCCTCTTCTTTATTTTAAAATGAGAAGTGTGGAAAGATCTAGTTTTTTTCTTCACTGTCTTCAAGAGTTCTAATTTGGATCATGGAGTTCTTTACTTGGGAACATCAACTCAAAAGGTATGAATGAACCTCACCACATGTGTGGTTTGGGATGGAACTTTTCACTTCTGAATCCTACTTTCTTCCTGTGAGAATAGAAATCAGGTTAGCCTTACATGTAGTTTAGTGTAGTAACATCTAGGAAAATCAGCAGCACTCTCAATAACAAAATAGCGAATATTTTTGTGACTTTTAGAGGACTATAGATACTTTTCTCTCTGTTTTGATATGTACCCCAGAGGAAGTGCCTAACTAACAAGTAGATGAGAGAATGTGGTCTGATGAAAGAAAACAATAAGATAATTGTTAGCCAAAATGATCAGAAAAGGGCAAACTTGCACACTCTTGAAGGGAATGTACAAGCACCATGAAAACCATATCCAGTCTCCTTCAAACACTTTATTTTCAACAGTATTTTCAAGTGCTACGTGAACCAGCAACCTTACTTCTAGTTGCCTAGTGGCACCTCCGTGAATATTGCAGAACCACTCACAATTCTCTCTCACAAAGGTGGAAATCCTATTGCTTGGGACAACATGGATATACAACAGGGATATATTATGCTAAGTGTAAGAAGTGGGCACAGAAAACATCTTGCTTTTTTAAAATGTAGAACCTAAATAAATAAATCACTGAAGTAGTGGCTGCAAGAGGTGGGGGTGTAGGAGTGTTGAAGAGGGTCTAGCCAATTACAGATCAAAAGGTGCAAATTTTCAGTTGGCATACGTCTTGAAATTCTATCCAGCACTAATTCAATGTATATTCAATACTAATGGAAAATACCAATCACTTACCTTAAAAATAATAGGTACATGCATTGTATGGGCACTTATAAGCATCACATTATACACCATAAATATAAAGTCAAGGCTGGCCAATTAAAATACTATTAATAAAATTTTAAAATGTACATATAATTTTCAATGAATAACATGAAGTGCCCAGGTTGAAATATTGATAGTGCCACAGCCTGTCCCCTGATATGACCTCAGCTACACTACTGTGTGTCCCTCCATGACTATAAGGTGGAGAAAGACCTCTAACTAGCACTAGCATGGTACAGCTAGAGTGAGAGAGCAGGAGGAAGAGCTTCTGCCTCGCTCTACCCTCAAACTCAGGGAGAGGAGATGTGTCATCTTGGGGAATAAATAGATGGACAAGAAACACAAGGGATGGTGAGTTCTTTGGGAGCAAGTCATCTTGAAGAACAGAGGTGACATTGCCAGAACATGCTGATCATGGCCAGAGATCTGCTACATGGTGGGGGGAGGGGTGTTGAAGGATAAAAGTAAAATCTATTAAAAGGGTACATTTTTCTCCCGGTCCTGGGGTGGGTTATGCTCCTGCTTGGCTTCTTCACTCAGGGTTTTTGTTCTACCACCTGAGCCATGGCTTCACTTCCTGCTTTTTGTTGATTCATTGGGGATAAGGGTCTGTTGGAGGATCTGTCTATCTGAGCTGGCTTGAAACAGAGGAGGAGGCAACAATGCTTGATAAGAAGTGTACTCATTACCTTGCTCATGTGATTGTAACCCTTCTATACGGTATTTTCCTAATTAAAAAAAATGATTCTGAGATCTCAGCCTCCTGACTTACCACGACTATAGGTATGAGCCACTGGTGGCCCAGCTAAGAGGCTTCCCATTTCCCTTTTTTGATTCTGGACCTTGGAAGTGTCCATGGAGATGTTACAGATGAGTTTATATGCTGAGCAAATTGACTAAATCACGTGAGCTACAGGGTTTTTGTTTTGTGTTTGTTTTTGCCAAGTTACAGAGGAGACACTGCATGTCATCTCTAAATTCCCCTCCAGAGTCTGAATATCAAACTTAAAAAAGTTTAATATGTCATTAATTTCACTTTAATTTTTTTTCTCCTGAAAGTTTATTGCAAAATATTTTCCTTGAGAATGAGAGGGAAAGGTACTCTAGTAATTAGCACTTTTTCGTGATTTCTTAGAAAAATTTAGAAAACAGAATACTACCCATTCTATTCTATCAATGGATTAACTTCTGCTTGACAGAGAGACAGGCAGGCTCCTGTCAAGCCATGGCTCCTAACCCCACGGGAAGTCATTGTTGATGGCTCCAGAGTGGGAAGGGGAACCCACTGAGTGTGTAAGTAATTCCACTTATGATGATGAGAGGTGAAACTCAGTAATATGCCAGATGTTCTTAATGCATACAAAAGAAACGATTGCCAGGCACCAGTGGCTCATTCATATAATCCTAGCTACTCAGGAGGCTAGCCAGCCCAGGCAGAAAAGTCCATAAGACTCTTATCTCCAATAAACCACCAGAAAATCAACAGTGGCATTGTAGCTCAAGTGGTAGAGTGCTAGCCTTGAGCTGAAGAGCTGAGGACAGGGCCCATGCCCAGAGTTCAAGCCCCACAACCAACCAAAAAAAAAAAAAAAAGAAAGAAACTATTTTTTTTTCTATAATTACAGACACTTGATAGTAAAAAAAAGAAAAAATTCTTGACTGCTTTCCCACATGACATATCAGAAAGGGTGGCACCCATTGGTGGACCATGTGGTAAGCTACACCTCGGGTTCTTACAGCAATTGTAAGCAAAGAAATTAAAAATGAAAACCAGATGGCTAAGACTTTTCCAAGTGTTACCTCCTAGAAAAGGCATTCACTTTAAGATGCTGTTGCTTCACACTTTTAAGAGGCTTTTGTGAGGTGCCCTATGTCCTCAGTATATAAGTTCACAAAGAAAGTAAGAGACAGAAGACTTATTAGAGAATGGTGATTAGAAATAAATGATGTAAAGTCCATTTGGTGGATTCTGGAATCAGGTAAGCCATATATATGTATATGTGCATACACACATATGTATGTGTGTATACATATAGTATATGTATGGATATATATACATAAGTGTATTATATGTATTCAAATACATACCTGTATATACATATGCATACATGTATTAATATGTATTTATATACATGTATCTATATGAATATATATATATATATATATATATAATGGTAGTGAGATTTGATCTCAAGTTCATGCTTGTTAGGTGGGTCCTTTCAACACTTAAACCACTCTACCAGCCCTCTCTGTTTTAATGATATAGATGATAGACTATTATAGGAAGAATACCATATCAGATATGTATGTTTGAGGGCTCTATTCTGTTTGCTTGACTGTTTTCCTATTGGGTGAACATGTTAACCATTTGTTTCTGTTGCAACATATATTTGTACATACTTTTGACATTCAAACTGGGGAAACTTGTGCTCCCATTTTACTCTGTCTTCTCTGTGATTTCCGTGGATGACATCACAGCTCCGTTACTGCACGACGGACAACTGTGTCAACAAGGTCACCATCCCGGTGTGTTTTCAAATGTTCATATCTTTCCAACAACTTTTCTCTTTCCATTCACACTCTGGTTATAAACAAGACATCTACCAATGTATGTATAAGGAGAAATATTATAAAGATGTAAGGGATTCTAATATTTTGACCTATTTAGGAGATGTCTTACCTTATTTATTTTCGTTACACTGAGGATGTAATCATTACATCTTTGATAACACCAATTTTAATCTCTCATTAAGATGTACTTAGTAAGCCCTCCCTATTCCCTGAATTATAAGACAAAGATTTGAGCAATCATGGTTTAAAAACTTAGACTGAAACAAGCAGAAGATGTTTCAACCCCCAAAACTTTCAATTCCCGTGGCTGCATCATGCAAGTTAGGTTATGCCCAGCGGTCTCAGCCCTGAGATATCATCAATGGTGTTTTAATCGTGTGCGACCTACTGAGAATTTTCTTGTCCTTCATTTCATAAAAATACTCTTTCCTAAAAGCAAACTGTGCTCATAATGCAAGGCAAAAGAGTGCTTCATTGAAGTAATAAAGTAAAAATCTAAGCTTTGTTGAAAGGCACCATGCCTTTAACAGACACCGGGTAGCCTCATGAGAAAAATGAATCAAGGATCTGCAGCACAGCACTGAGCTCTGTGCATTTTAGGGTTCAGTTTCTCCTCAGTCTCAACTTTCTTGAAACTATCAACCTACAAGTACAAAGAGCCTAGTGTTCCTTTGTTTTCTTGATTTTTTTTTTTTTTTTTGCCAGTCCCTGGGGCTTGAACTCTGCACCTGAACTCTGTGCTCCAGCTTTTGTGCTCAAGGCTAGTGCTCTATCACTTGAGGCACAGAACCACTTTTGGTTCAATCTTTTTGATTGTTTAGTGGAGATAAGAGCCTCACAGATCTCAGTTTCCTAAATAGCTAGGATTACAGGCATGAACCACTAGCTACTGGCTTACAGTTCCATTTTTATGTCTGAACATTTACTGACCTTTATCTTATTGACTTACAACAACAAAATGAGGAAAGTATTACTATTCAGAATTACTCAAATAAGGGTCATAGGCCTCCAGGGCCCAAACCTATATGTTATATCAAATACACACACACACACACACACACACACACACACACATACACACCTACATATATATTGCATAATACATACAAAATATGATACATCATATATATGCATATATGACATGATATATGGTATATGATATAAATGATATATGATATATACATATATGATGTATGATATATATAGGCGTAGCATATAAAATGTATTATATTTTCATGTATAATATATAAACCTATAATGTTATACATATTTTAATCTATATAATGTATAATATTTAATACATAATCAATACAAATGGTATAGCTAGCCAGGCATTGTAATGAATGCTTTTAATCCCAGCATTCAGGAGAATGAGGATGATGGCAAGTTTGAGACCAACTTGGGCTACATATCAAGTTTGAGGATACCTATTGTGAACCTGTCTCCAAAAAAATGCTATATATTACTATAAGAGCCAGTATACGAACACAAATCTGTGGAACAACCCAGCTTTGTCTATTCATAGAACTTAAAGTTTGAACTAAGGCTAGCAACATGAACACCACCAGGGACCTTGTTAGAGATGCAGAAATACAAATGCCACCCCACATCAACCTGCACAGGAATGTTTATTTTAATAAGATCCCCTGACAAATCTTCTGCACATAAACAATGGAGAAATAGTGAATTCTATGACATGCATCCAAAGGGTTTATTCCCTTTTTCTGGTACCTGTTTTTCTTACAGGACTGTGAATACAGTCAGATGGGATATTTTAAAGTAAATTTATTTCTTACTCACAAAACACATCTAATTTTTGTTGAAACAGTCTAAAGTCTCATGCTGCCATGCATTCTATTCAGGTTGATTTTCTTTCTTCCTTACTTCGTCTTCTGTCACCGGTAATCCACTTTCTTTCTCATCCTCAAGTGTCTATACATTTTTTCTCCAGCAAATTGACTTTTTTTCCTGTATAGTATGTGTCTGATGTTACCTGTTTATGCTGTGGAAGAAGCATGTTTATTGTTAGTTCAATCATTCTGTCTTTATTTCTATTTTATCTTTCATGGATCTTAAGTAATTCAGCCATTTAAGTCCCTTCTTCAAGTCATGATTGTGAGTAAATTTCATAGAAAATCTTATTTTCATTTTAGCAGGTTCTAGCTTATAGA
This sequence comes from Dipodomys spectabilis, assembly GCF_019054845.1. NCBI lineage: Eukaryota > Metazoa > Chordata > Mammalia > Rodentia > Heteromyidae > Dipodomys > Dipodomys spectabilis. Next base: position 4,609,166 of record NW_024870813.1, on the reverse strand, counting down.
ACTCCTTTTCCTTTTCTCTTTATTGTAGGTACTGGGGTTTGAACTCAGGGCCTTGCACATGGTAGGCAGTTCCTTTACCCCTTGAACCATTCTATACCCCCTACACCCTTTTAGGCTTTAGTAAAATTTGGGGTAAGATTTTATGAATTTGACCATGTTCCTTCTACCTATGTTTCCCACATGGCTGAGATTACAAACTGAGCCACAATGCATGGCTACTGTATTGAAATGGAGGTTTCTTAACTCTTTTCTGGCTTTAAACTATGACCCTTCTGATAGCTGCCTCTTATTTAGCCACACTTAAATTCTAATACTACATTGATAAATTACAGTTTACTAAGATTTTGTTAAAAAAGTTTCCTAATTGATGTGAAATTAGAAATTTAACTTCTTTCTACTTGGCCATGAAAAATTACTGTTTGTGATGGCCAATGTGGCATTAGGTTTATCATATTTTTATGATGCTAGAGATTTGTAAACTCTTTCATTGATGACTAAATTTGTGATTGCTTTGTAGTATTTGGTTGAGTTAGATTTAGGCTGAGAAAATTATTTTCACTTAAAAATGCTTCATTAAAAGCCAAGCACTGTAATTCTAGTGACTTGGGAAACTGAGATCTAGAGAATCACAGTTTAAAGCCACCTCAGGCAGAAAAATATGCTAGTCTTCATCTCCAAAATAACCAGCAAAAAGTTAGGCTGAAGGAAAGGTTCAGATGATAAAGGCTCAACTAAGTAAGGATGCCAAGCAAGAGGCCTTGAGATTAAACCCCAGTATTGCCAAAAACAAAGGAAAAAAACCAACACCCTCTCCCACAAAAACCCTAAAACAAGAAATTTTATTAGATTTTCTGCATCAACAAAATACTACTTTTTGCATAACTAATAAAATTACATACGCTATATTTTAAAAATTCCACTCAGAATATAGTGGTCTAAGATTGTCTCAAAATTATGACTTCATCTATACTGTAGATAGTTTGTATACACTTCTACTTTTAGACAAGATCAGCAGAAAGCCATGTTTCTTGTCTTAATAGACATGAAAATACTCTAGTTAAAACCACAGGTAAGCAGGAATATTATTACATGATACCTGGGTCCCTTTTCAGTGAAGTCTGGTTCTGACACTATGTGCTTTTTGGCTTGAATCTTAGAAAAATGATCCAAAAATATAAAAATGCTGAATCATGGCCAGGCAGCATTGAGAAGGGGTGATGATGGAAGTTTTGAGACCAGTTTAAGACAACATGAACACCATGCCACAGAGGAAAAATGAACCATGGGGAGCCATCAAAGAGCTCACGCCAACATTCAAAATACACTGAATATTTTCACGTGTGAATCCTTGTTCAAGTAAATGTACTTGCTGTTGCTACCACTGGACATTGATTATGTTTATGAAGTATAAAAGAATGGAAGGCCTCACAGCAATCTCACTAAGTAGATCTTGGATTTGAACCAAAATTCATTGTTTATAACACTGATTTCCTCCTCCCTCCTCTCATTTTTTTGGTTTGTTCTAGAGTTTGGACTAAGGTCCTTGATTTGTTTGCTTAATCAGAGTTGGTGCTCTACCACTTGAGCCACGTCTCCAGCCCAGCATTTTGATGGTTAGTTGATCTGGACGCTCATAAAATTTTCTGCCCAGGCTAACTTCAAACCACAATTCTCCAGATTTCAGCCTTTTGAGGAGCTAGGAGTACAGGCATGAGCCATTGTCACCCAATCTCACTTATTTTTATTTATTTATTTATTTTTGGGGGGGGTCCAGTCGTGGGATCTGAACTCTGGGCCTGGGGGCTGTCCCTCAGCTCTTCAGCTCAAGGCTAGCGCTCTACCACTTGAGCCACAGCTCCACTTCCGGCTTTTTTCTTTTTGTTTATGTGGTGCTGAGGAATGGAACCCAGGGCCTCAGGCATGCAAGGCAAGCACTCTACCACTGAGCCACCTCTCCAGCCCATCCCTTATTTTTAAAAATCATAAACATATCTTTTATGCAAAGAATAGAATTTATAGATTGGTAAAGTATGCAGAAAGAAATGCATTTCTGTTCTTATTTGAAAGAATAAGAATATAATAATACCTCTAAGACTAAATGCCCTCCAGGGGACACATATATTCTTACATTTTAATGTGTATATTCCCACAATGGATTAATTTTTATAATACAAAACCTTCAAAAAAGTTAGATTGAAAATATATTTTACTGATTCTAAAAAAAATGTGGCCTTTGTGTTGTGAAATGTTATCCCTGTGGACTAAAGTAGCTTTGGAGAATTAATTTTCACTACCCCATTTCATTTTCATTTTACAATGGATATCTGTTGCTTCTAGATTTTTGGCTTTTACTATCTGTGCTGTTATAAAATTTTTATATCAGAAAATATCAAACTGACATGTTGAATTGTAAACCCTTTGTACAACTACTTAAAGATAATAAAATGTACGTTAAAAAACATTCATATTTAAAGTTCTTCCAAATTGTTTGTACCAACTTATATTCTCATAGCTACAATCTGCTTTCTATGAACTTATAAATGTGTTGTGTGTGTGTGTGTGCGTGTGTGTGTGTGCATGTATATCTGCACATGCAAACAAATGCAGGTCCTGGATGTTGAACTCAAGGCCTGGGCACTGTCCTTGAGCTGTTTAGCTCAAGCCTGGTACTCTACCACTTGAGCCACAACTCCACATCCAGATTTTTTTTTTTTGTCGGTCATGGGGCTTGAACTCTAGGCCTGGGCACTCAGCTCTTCAGCTCAAGGTGAGCGCTCTACCACTTGAGCTACAGTGCCACTTCTGGTTTTCTGGTGGTTTATTGGAGATAGGAGTCTCACGGTCTCTCCTGCCCGGGCTGGCTTTGAACTGCGATCCTCAGATCTCAGCCTCCTGAGTAGCTAGGATTACAGGCATGAGCCACCAGCCCCCGGCTCACTTCCAGATTTTTGATGGTTAAGAGTCTGACAGACTTTCCTGCTCAGGCTGGTTTTGAACCATGATCATCAGACTTCAGCCTCTTCAACAGCTAGGATTACAGACATGAACTACAGTGCCTGTTTCATGATTGATTATTTTTGATGCATTTATATTTCCATTAGACTGAAAACTCTGTCAGGAAGAATTTTATCGATGTATCACCATATCACTAGAACATATACCAGCAGTTATTAAATATCCATTGGATAAACAACTGGGTAGCAAATTGTATGTCAAAGTTTTTTTAGAAAGTTACTCAGCTTCTACTTTTACTGCAATGATGTGATTCTGGACAGGGAGCAATAAACCCTTATGCTCAAGCAGATCTTGTACGACTCACAGAACAGCTGAGGAGTAAGGATGACAAGTAATGACAACCATTGTGAAGACATACATGCTGTGGGCACACAGGTGAGGAAGACCCTCCATCATCTTTATTCCACACTGCTAGGGAAATCAATACCAGGAAGACTCGTTAAACCCTCGGAGATAAAAATAAGACTGGTAACACCAATCGGCCTGCATCTCAACCCCTGCCCTGACTGAGGCAAGCTCTTCTGCTTAATCCTCCCTCCTCCACTGTAGAAATTACATTCACCAGCAGTCTTCCACGGGGATGGCTTTGACATTTTCAGTTAGATTGCTTATGCTGTTTTAATCTAGCCTTTAGAGAAGAAACTGTGATGGCTCATTAAATAAGACACGCAGAACACCATGTGCCTCAGGTCCCACAGCCTATAGACACCCCAGGAATCCACAAGTGTATCTTCACCAAACACATCTTAGGAGAGAGACCAGAAGAAACCTCTCCTGGGTTCTTTGGCATCTGCTCAATGCCACAGCTTCTCCAGACCAGCCTTCTTCAAATGACAATGTGTCTTGGGGTCTTGGGGAAATGCAGATTGTGACTTGGCAGGAGTGGATGAGCATCTAAGATATATTCTTCTCACAAGCTGCCAGGGTATGCTGATGTTTTAGACCCTGCGGTAGGCTTGGAGAAGCACAGCATTCTGATCCCTGAACAAAACAGTGAAAATGAGCAACAAGACTTTAGAGATAAGTGGAATTTCTTGGCCTTTTCTTTCCTTCCTTCCTTCCTTCCTTCCTTCCTTCCTTCCTTCCTTCCTTCCTTCCTTCCTTCCTTCCTTCCTTCCTTCCTGCCTTCCTGCCTTCCTGCCTTCCTGCCTTCCTGCCTTCCTGCCTTCCTGCCTGCCTGCCTTCCTTCTTCCTTCTTTCCTTCCCTCCCTCCCTTCTTTCCTCATTCCCTTTCTTTTTCTTTCTCTCCTCCCTCCCCTCATTCTTTCCTTCCTCTCTTTTTACCTTCTTCTCCTCCTCCTCCTCCTTCATCTTCTCCTTTTCTCCCCACCTCCCCTATACTCTCTTCTCTCTTTCTCTTTCTTTTTGTGATACTAGTAATTGAACTTTTGAGTTTCCAGTTGGTAAACTGGAAACTAGTACTTGATCGATGCCATATTTTGCTTTTGTTATTTTTCAAAACAGACCTTGCTTGTTTTCTGGACCTTCCCTGAACCACAGTCTCCATTAATCCTTCCCAAGTAGTTGAGATGACAGGTGCTTATACCAACACACCTAGGTTTTTCTGTTGAGATGAAATATCAGGAGCTGTTTTGTCTGGACTGACCTAGAACTGTGATGCTTGTGATTCCAGTATTGCTTGGAGGCCAGATGTGTCCCACACTACCCAGGACTCACTCCTTCTCCTCAGTAGCTTAGATCACAGACATGAGCCACCAGAGCCTGGCTATTTTATTTATTTAAGACAAATTACTAGAAGATTAAGCTAAATAATGATGCTGAGGATCAGGAAATATATCTACTTGCAAGTAAATATTTTCACATAAACTAAAATGATAAGCTTGGTTACTTTTCTTTTACTCTTAGAAGAGATGAAAAACTATTCATAGTGCTTCTGTCAAACAGATGTAATTATGGGAAAATATGGGTGAGGTAAAAGATCTTTATTGTATGTGGGGAAGAAAAGCAGAATACACTGTTAAAAATCAAACCATTGAACCAGAAAATGAGTTTGTGCAAAATACTCAGGATGCAGAAGCAATCACTTGGAAGATAGAAATTAGCACAACAATTCTGAATGACATGACTCAAGACAAGTAAAGATAGATGTTCCCAAATTGCAATAGTTGAACTTTGGTTATTTTTTGGCTTTACGATGATACAAAAACAATGTACACGCAGTGAAAATTAATTTTAATGTTCAAAATTAGTCTTTTCCTGGGCTGCCCGAAATGGTATGTTACTTTCTTATGTTTCTGGGTATTGTCAACAAGTCACATTCAATCACAAAGAAAGTGATGGCTATTCTACAATACAAGGTACAGCTTAGATTTGATGTTCAGTAGGTTATATGAACTAAATGTCCCTTTTTTGGGCAGTATTGAGGTTTCCACTCAGGGTATCATGCTTGCTAGGCAAGGAAAGTACCACTTGAGCCACACCTTCAGCTGTTTTCACTTTAGGTATTTTTCAGATAGATTTCTCTTGCTTTTGTCTAGGGCTGGCTTCAGACTGCAATACCTCTACTACTACTTTCTGAGTAGCTTGGTTTACAGATGTGTGCCACCAGGTCTGGATGATTTTTGAGAAAGGATCTTACTAACTTTTGTGCCAGGTTGACCTCATACAGCAATCCCTTCCTCTCTCTAGCTCCCTATTAGCTGGGATTAAGACATAAGCAATCAACCTGGCCTCAGATGCATTTCTTTGTTCTGATTCTGTGGTCTGGGCCCACAGCCTGGGAAGAGTTCCTTAGCTTTCTGTCTTTTTCTTTTAAGTCTAACATGTCATATTTGGGGGGGGGGGGGGCACAATCTCATTTCCATCTCTTCTCTCACTTGCTAGGTTTGATCATATGGCACACATTTCTGTGGATGGGACCAGGTTAGAGTTTCCTTATAAGACCTCCAAATATTTAAGCAGCTACTGACAGAGGGTTCCAACATTAGTCTGAAGCAGGACTTCAAATGTGTATAGCCACAGATGGTGATGAAGCGAGACAGAACTTGACACACAGGTGGGAAATAGGTGCTGGTCTAGCAAGTGGGGTTTCCAGGTCCAAGCTATGTGCTATTTAAATGTGACTGGACTACTGGTCTACTGGTTTACTGGTTGGTGACTCATGCCTGTAATCCCAGCTACTCAAAAGGCTGAGATCTAAGGACTTTGGTCTGAAGGCAGAGTGGGCAGGAAAGTCTGTGAAACTCTTACTTCCAATGAATCATTAAAAAATCTGGAAGTAGACTTATGGTTCAAGTGGCAGAGTGAGAAACTGAAGACCCTGAGTTCTAGTTTTAACGCAAGTTCTAGTGCGTGCGCGCACACACACGCATGTGTATACATGCATGTGACACACACACATGAACACATGAAGTATTTCTGTGCATGTGCATTGTTTATTCCTAAGGATACTTTTCTTTTTTAATTTTTAGCATTTTTATTAGCTTAGATTAATTACACAGAGGGGAATTTCATTGTTAGATTTCCATTAGAATTCAGTATATCTAAGGATACTTTTCTTACTGAGACCAAATAGTATTCACTATCATCAGTCTCATCAACATCTACTTTAACACAATGTGTGGCAGAAGTGAGTTGCAACAGAAGATAACAGATCCATGTAAGCAGTAGGACTCACCAACAAATACTATTCAATTATATAAATACATAGCATTACAGCCAGACCTTTTCATTTGCCACTATTTGCAGATACCATGAGGCTCGCTTTAATAAATATACTCATTCAGAGAGTACTATGCATCTAATTATCTTACAGTGAAGAATAATGGGTAAAATGATTGTTAATTCATGTGGAAGAGTAGATTTGCAACAATGTTTAGAGATTTTTTTCAAGGATGGGTTACGTAAATAACACTAATCATTATCATTAGTGCTAAATGGTAATCCACATGCAACAACCCAGAGGGCACATGGAGCTTCTGTTGAGGAGGGCTGGGGAATTAGGTATATATATGAGGGTTTTGAGTCCTTGGGTTAAGTAATTTGTTGTTCTTTGGCACTTTCTTCCTGCCTCTAAGTCAGATAGGTGTTTGGCTACCTTTGACCGCACAAGGCAACACTTTATTCTATAACATCTAAAAGATACTTACCATCTGAATTTTCAGATTCAAAACCTCCAAACTCATCATATTCATCTGATTCGAGGAAGATAATTCTATTATCTTTGCTCAGGAGTTGTTCTGAATTGTCCTCAGGAATATCTTGATTTACTTAATATCTGCTAACACCCAGGGTAATAGATCTTGCCTTGTATCACATTATCCTTGTAAACATGTGCTTTAAAAATTGCTATGACTCCCTGAAGGAAATCTATTGTGCCCTCATGAATGTTTCTACAAAACACTCAGGGGCTTCTGGCTCTTACTTTCCTATTCTCTTGAACTTGGTATCTTCCAAGGATTTTACATTGATGACTCTTCCTTATTCTTTGCCTGTCATGGTCACTTCTCACTGATTTCCTACAATTTGTCAAAGGAATAGCAAAGTTTTGAGAAATGGTGATAACAAAAGAAAACTAACCAACCTTTAAGAAAATGATTTGACATGTTTCTGGTTCATTTTTCTGTCTGTCAACTGCACAACGTTAAGCCTAAGTTTTCTCTTCCTGATTTTCCTTCTGGGTTCTCCATCTGACTCAGTGTGATGTGTAGTCTCTTCCTTTGCTTCCAAATGCCATGAGCTTCTGAGTTCTATTCCCTTTGGCCTGGACATCACAAGTTTTCCATCTTCTAACACGTGGCTATCTGTAATATCTTAGCTTCAATCCTCATTTCTTCTAGGCCAGTCCCATGAAATTTCTATTTTGTATGGCAAACTCTCCAAGTACTTTCACAAGTAAAAACTCCATGAGATCATAACAAAGTCTTTTCCTGAATGAAAATGCATTTCTTTAAGGAGAAGGAATTATATCCATTTTGATATCGAATATGAAATAGTCTGCTTTCTACACTGCTGAAAAAATGTAATTAAGCAGTTTGGTGTGTTTCAAGTAATAGCACCTTCTAGATCATGAAGATCCTTGGATCATTTTGCTTTGAAATTATGTTCCATTATCCACTACTTACTGGATTGGTGCCTCACTACAAATTTCAACTGCAAGGTTGCCATTTGAATAGCAAACTGAAAAGGCAAAAAGAATGGAGAATACTGAAGTTCAGAAATAGAAAATAATTTTTGATAAGTCATCTGGTATTTGAGCTAGATGTAAAACACCATTAGAAGTAAGAATTATAAGCTGGGTGCTGGTGTCTCATAACTGTAATTCTAGCTATTCAGGAAGGTATGATCTAAAGATTGAAATCCAAATCCAGCTTGAGCTGAAAGGTCATGGAACTCTATGAACCAGGGAAATGGAGAAATTAAACTGGAATGGATAGATGAATGAAGAGAAAAATATGGGAGGTGAGGGCACAGAGAATGTAATCAAATTCAATGTGGGTGAAGGGGTGGGTTGAGAGGGATGGGTGACAATGTTCACAGAGGTGATATTGACCAAGATACATTGTATTCATAAACTGCTTTGTTGAATGGCAATTTCTGTGTACAACTACTCAAAGATGATAAAGGTAATAAAAATACTGGAGGCATTAACTCAAGTGGTAGAGTACCACGTGTGGGCAAAAGAGTACTATACCTGGTAAATGGACACTGTCCATGTGTGCACACATACACACACACACACACACACACACACACACACACACAGAATAAGCATTTTAACTAAAACCAAAACTGATAAAGTCTGTTTCTCTATTTTAAACCTACAAATTACAAGTGTTCATTCCACATATATCTCATTCTTCTCTAAGTTCTGTGTCTTATTTTCTGGTGTTTGTCTTATTAACTCTTCTTTCATTTTATTTTGTTTTGCTTTGTTCTGTTGGTGCCAATCCTGGGTCTTTAACTCAGGATCTAGGCACCGTCACTGCGCTTTTCTGCTCAAGGCTCATGTAATACCACTTGAGCCACAGCTCCACTTCCGTGTTTGTTTATTTGTTTAGTGATTAATTGGAGGCACGAGTCTCATGGACTTTCCTGCACAGGCTGACCTTAACTCATGATCCTCAGATCTCACCCTCCTGAATACATAGGATAAGAGTTTTGAGCAATCCATGCCTGGCCTGCACCCTTAACTGTACATACCAGGAAAGATTGTAGATAGATGCCCAACAACACTTACTACAAAAGGTGTAAACCATGAAAGGAGCCTCTACCACTGAGGAGGATGTCAGGATCACAGTGTACCATCCTCAAGGTGATTGTCTTGCTGGGGACTTGTAACACAGACTGAATCCTCCCAGTAGAAAGGCCTTCACACCCTTGCCTATTAGGCAGGAAGCAGAATGTAACTGAACATCTTAGAGAATCAATGGGGGCTGCTCAGGATGGAAAAACAGAGCTGAGTTAACAAGCAAAGAGCAAGAACCACTTATGATGATAAGAAGAAGATGGAAGAAGAGTGAGTTCAGCAACCCCCTCCTTCCCCAAGAGGGATCAGATGGTAGGAAAGGTCTATGTAAGGGTGCCAGAAGAAATGAGTAGGCCCTGTTTAACTTCGTTTGCACAGGTGGCCCAGTGTGTTGAGGAAGTTCAACACACTGAAATCAGAGCCTGAGACACACTCTGTATTAATATCTCTCCTTTAACTTTTAAATATTACAGGAGGACATATTTTTATAGGGAATCCTTCAATGTTTTTCTCCAAATGTAATCCTTCGTCTGTTGTCGGGTTATGCATATCTGAGTGTCTGACTCTAATGAAGGAGAACTCTACGATATCTTCTCTTCTCCCCTCATCCACCTCATCCAGATTTGCTGACACCCACATGCCATTTAGGAAATCAGATTTCTCCAGACCTTCTTAGTGCTATAAATGTTAAACATAGTTCATTGTTCATACAGATTTATTTGAAATTCAATTGCTGTTTTGCTCAGAAATCTTCTATTGACCTCATCTAGCCACATGCCATTTACTTTGAAAAAAATAGCTATATTTCAATGATTTTTGAATCCTAAGTTATCATGATAATGCTTCTATGCAAGTTTTAAAGAGCATAATTAAGAAATATTTTGTAATTAGGATCATTCAGACTGTGAAGATTTTAAGATTACCCTTGCTTGAAGCTACCATTATTATTTTTTTGTAATCATCATCAATGGCAAATTTAGTCCTGCTAAAACCAGGGTAGCTCTTGTTTTCTCTCTCTCTGAATCACATAATGAGTCTGATAATCACTGAAAATAATTACAAAGGGCTTGCAAAACCAAAGCTGTGGAAACCACCAAGGAATAAGACTTAGGACACAACATAAACATGCATACACATTCAAATAATTCAAATAATTCAGGATGCTGAATGGTGTAGGAGAAAGCTTGGGAAACGAAGGCCTGGTTTGAATATTAACTTATTCATTAACTCACTCATTAAGTATAAATCATATGCTGACCCTAAGAGAGGGACCAAAGCCAAGTATAATTTTCCAATAATATAACTTGGTGGCAGTAATTATCTCCTTCCAGATTCTCCCTTCCTTTAGGGGAAGCATGAAAGAACCATTGTGCATTATAGTATAATGTAATAATTAAAGTTCAATACAGCAGTATGCATCTAGTATTTTTTAATAAGATTTTTATTGTGAAAATACTGTACAGAGGGGTTATAGTTACATGAGCAAGGTAATGAGTACATTTCTTATCAAGCATTGTTGCCTCATCCTTTAGTTTTCACCTATAATCCTTTCCCTCCCACCTCCTCAACTACACTCCCACCCCAGACCCCCACCCCCCCCAACTAAAATGTAAAGTTCATTTTTTGGCATAGCATCTTGTATATCTCATTATTGCAATGGGTCAACCTGTATCCTTATTTAAACAATTTGTTTTTTCCCTTCCACTCCCCAAATTATACCATGTTAAAATACAGTGAAAACAAGGGTTATACCATGGGGGGATATACAAACCAACCAAAAAAATCACCTGGTATCTTATAAAAACATTAGAAACAAGAATAAGAAAGAAAAACCACTTATATTTCTTATTTTGCTTAACATCATCATATTTGACCTTCTGATTATCCCAGACATATAATGTTATTGCAAATAAGGGAAATCATGGGATCTATGTTTCTTTGGGCCTGGCTTACTTCACTTAATATAATTTTTTCCAAGACTTTCCATTTCTTAACAAATGGGGCAATGTCATTCTTTCTGATGGAGACATAGAATTCCATTATGTGTGCGTGTGTGTGTGTGTGCGTGCGTGTGTGTGTGTGTGTGTGTGTGTGTGTGAAAATGCTATTATTGCATTATTGAGATAATCATGTGGTTCTTATCCTTGATCTTGTTGGTTTGCATCTATTCAACCAGTTTTGCATCCCTGAAATGAATCCTGTTCGATCATGGTATATAAGTTTTTGGATGAATTTTTTAAGTAGATTGGCCAAAATTTGGTGAGAAGTTTTGCATTGATGTTCATCAAAGAAATGAGTCTATAGTTCTCTTCCTCTGATGAGTCCCTGCCTGGTTTTGGGATGAGGGTTATGATGGATTCATAGAAAGAGTTCATGAGTGAAATTTCTCTTTCAATTTCATTCAACAGTTGACAGAGTATTGGTGTGAGTTCTGCTTTGAAGGGCTTTGTAATATTCAGCTGTAAATCCATCGGTTTCTGGGATTTTCTTAGATAGGAGGTCTCTTATTGCTATTTTAGTGCTTGATATGGGCCTGTTAAATTGGTTTAAACTCACCTTGCTTTAGTTTCGGCATGTGGATATTTGCTAGGGAATTGTCCATTTCTTCCAGATTCTCAAACTTATTAACATAAAGGTTTGAGAAATATTCCCTTATAATGTTCTGAATCTTGGTTGTTTCTGTGTTAATGTTTCTATTCTCATCTCTGAGTTTGTTTATTTGGGTGTGTTCTCTTCTTTTTATAATAAGATTTGTTAAAAGTCTGTCAATTTAGTTAATTTTTCGAAGAACCAACTCTTTGTTTTGTTGATTTTTTCTATGAGTTTTTTGGATTCTAATTTGTTTAATTCTGATTTAATGTTAATTATTTCTTTCCGTCTACTGGATTGGAGTTTATCTTGCTGCTCTTTTTCAAGAAGGTTCAGATGTCTCATTAAATTGTTGGTTTCAGATCTCTGCAATTTGTTGATGTAGGAACTCAGACCTATAAACTTGCCTCTGAGTACTGACTGCCTTTGCTGTGTCCCAGAGGAGCCGGTAATTTGTGTGTTCATTTTTGTTGAATATCATGAACATTTGAATTTCCTTTCTAATCTCTTCCATGACCCACTGGAGATTCGACCGTGTGTTGTTCAGCCTCCATGTGATACAGGACTTTCTTTGGTGGCTTTTGGTGTTGAGTTCTAATTTTATTCTCTTGTGGACTGACAGAATGCAGGGCGTAATTTCAATGTTTCTGAATTTGGACAAGTTTGCTTTGTGACCTAAAATGTGGCTTATTTTAGAAAATGTTCCCTGTGCTGCTGAGAAAAACGTGTATTCAGATGCTGCTGGGTGAAATATTTGGTAGATGTCTGTTAAATCTAGTTGTTCTATGCAGTTGTTTAGATCTGTGGTTTGTCTGTTGAGTATTTGTTGAGTTGATCTACCTAGTAGGGATAGTAGTGTGTTAAAGTCCTCAACAATTAATGTCTGGATCTATGTGAGATTTGAGAGAAAGTAGTGTTTCTTGGATAAATTTGGGTGCTCCTTGCTTGGTGAATAGATATTTAGAATTGTAATATCCTCCTGAAAGAGAGATCCCTTAATTAGTATGTAGCAAACTTCTTTATCTTTTCTCACTAATTTTAGTTTGAAGTCTACTTTATCTGATATTAGGATTGCAACTCCTGCCTGTTTATGGGGGTCGTTTGCTTGGTAGATTTTATTTCAGCCTTTCACTTTCAAAATATATATATATATTTTATGGGCAAGGTATGTCTCTTGAAGGCAGAAGATAGAAGGATCTTGTTTTTTAAATCCAACTACACAGTCTATGTTGTTTAATTGGAGAGTTAAGTCCGTTAATGTTGAGAGTTAGGATTGAGAGGTATTTGGTAGCTCCTGCCATGTTTTCACACCTTCTTGGGTCTTTGAGAACTGGGTTCTTCCTGTGGTTCTTGGATTCTCAGTTTGGGTGCGGTTTCTTGGCCTTTATTGTGCTCTTGTTGGTTTTCTGTGTGTAGGACATCTTTAAGTATCTTTTGTAGGCCTGGTTTGGTGGAGATATATTGTTTCAGTTTTTCTTTGCAATGGAAGGTTTTATTTGACCTTCGGTTATGAAGGAGAGTTTAGCTAGGTAGAATATTCTTTGTTGATAGTTGTTTGTCTTTAGGGCATGATATACATCATTTCAGGCTCTTCTTGCTTTAATTATCTCTGCTGAAAACTCTGAGGTCATTCTAATTGTTTTCCCTTTAGAGGTGATTGATCTTTTCTCCTTGACAATGTTAAGGATACTTTCCTTGGTCTGAATTGATCCTGTGCAGATTATGTGACCGTGGGATGTTCTGTTATGGTCTGGTCTATTTGGGGTTCTAAAATCTTGTATCTGAATAGGCTTATCTTTTCACATGTTTGGGAAATTCTTTGCTAGGATCCTGTTAAATAAATTTCCTAGACCATTAACTTTTGTCTCTAGGTGTTCTTCTACATCCATTATCCTCAGATTAGGCCTTCTGATGGTGTCTTCCAAATGTTGAAGAGGTCTATCACATTTCTTGGATTTGTCTTGGATTGTTGTATGTTCTTTCTCTATAATACCTATGCTGTTTTCAGTCCCTGAGATTTGATCTTCTGCATGGTCTAACCTACTGTTAAGACTTTCTACTTTGTTTTTTATTTCCTTTCCTTTTAATTGTTCTGTTTTGATGGCTTCAAATTCTTTGTTGGAGCTTTATTTTAGATCTTGCATGAACTTCTTTACTTCCTTAATTTGGTGTTCAGTGTTTATTCTCAAATCACTTAGTTGATTGGTTATGGTTTCCTTGGACTCCCTTTCCTTCTGATGGGCTCCATTCAGCATTGCCTTTGTGGTAGCCCTGGATTCCTTTAACTGTCTGTTTATAGATACCATGACTGCCTCTATTGATCTTTGTCTATTCTCATCCTGCTCACGGAATTCCTGAATTACTTTTTGATGAGCTTCTTCATGCTCACACAATTCTTGTATTTCCCTTTAACTGTTCTCAGCCCGCTCACTCAATACCTGACTTTCTCTTTGACTGTTCTCAGCCTGCTCACACAATTCCTGTATTAATCTTTGTGCAGCTTCCTCATGCTCATGAGATTACTGTATTAATTTTTGGTTAGCCTCATCATACTCATGAAGTTCCTGTCTTAATCTTTGGTTTGCCTCACCTTGCTCCCTATCATGGTCACACTGAGTCCTTTACAGGATTTCATTTTTCATTCACCATGTTTACCAGTAGTGTTTGTAGAGCTTTTTGGGAACTCTCTTCTGGATTATTCATTAACTTTTCTGTCACTTGATTATCCTGAGTGGGAGTTGAGATACCCTGACTTGCCATTTTTCTTGTTTTTCTCTGGCTTTTTCTGCCCATTTGGTATGAGAGTAGCACCAATTTTGTGGTAAAACACTATTTTAAGGTAAGCATCAACTAGAGTCCTGTAGTTGCACAGTCAAAATGGCTGCAGATACAATCTTGTTCAACAGATACAATCTATTCAACATCAAACAACTATCAATTAATGAGCTAATAACATCAAAGAGGGATTCAGCAAACCAGAAATTATTAGGTTTAGGGAGAATTGTCGGGAAAGATAGGATTAGAGGATGTGGAGAGGTATAAGGAGAGTGAATTCAACCAAGTCTTAATCTCAGAAAGGGAAATGGATAGGACAGCATGATAGGAGAGAAATAAAAAAAAAAAAGAAAAATGGAAAAAGAAAATATTAATTTTAAAATTGAAACACTTAAAAATTATGTAAGATAATGAAATGATATTGAGAGAAGAAAAGGATAGGATGAGATGAGGAGAGAGATAAAAATGAAAAATTAAAAATAGTCTTAAAATTGGAGTACTTAAAAATTATATAGGTATAAAAAGATAATACTACTATTAAAGAAATTAAGCCTAAGAGGTTGTGAATTGAGAAATAAATTTCTGGATTAAGTATTTACACAATGAGTGATAAGGTCTAATAATCAACGATGGATATATATCTGTGGCTGAGAAGAACAGCAATTAAGTCATGAAAAGAAGAAAGAGAGAAATAAGGGGGAAAAAGGACCAGAAAGTGAAAAGAGATTTTTTTAAAAAGCACACATGTATACATATACACCAAAAATAAAAATTATGAAAGAAAAAAAATAGACAACAATTTTAAAAAAAGGTTAAAAAAATAGTTCTTTGATTTCTTTTTTCGGGGGTGGGGAGATCTTGTATCTCCCCTGTGTTGGTAACCAGTCTCTTGGTGGAGTCTTTGGTATACTTGTGGTGTTTGGTTTTCCTGTGGCTTGATTGGTTTCTTAAGTCAGTTTGTTTGAGCAGCCAGAAAAATGCTATGCCTTACCCAGGACTTTGTGATCCTCCTCCCAGGCTAGTTCAGTGGGAGGGAGATCTGCTTTGAGTATCACAAAAGAGAGAGATGGTTGTTTCCTCTAGCTTGGAGTTGCTGTGATGAGGCTAGGTTCTGTGTAGGGTTAAGGCCTATCAGCAATCAATACTTTCCCTGAGGGGCTAATTCCTGAGACACTCACAGAGACCAGCCTGGTGCCATTCTCAGGGTTTATTTTTGCTGAATTTCAATTGTTTGTCGAGGCTGCAGTGAGGAGGGGCAGCCTCTGGCTGTTTACCCAATGAAGAATGTTACTCCTCCAGGGGCAGAGTTACCTCTGCCTGTGCAGTGTCACTTTCCCTTGGGTGGGACTGCGCCTGGCAGGTCAGGTCAGGTTCCTCTCACCTGCTGAATGGCCCCTATTTTTTTTCTGCCAAGGCCTGAGTTAGAGCTAAGCTTTTGTCAGGATCAAAGATGGAGATCTTCTCCAGTGGTAGGAGAGGGGCTGCCTTCCCACCGCTGCTCAGTGAGGAGTGAGGATGTCAGGTTTCTACTCATGCCAGACTCTTGGTTCCTGAGCCATTCCTGGTCTGTGATCAGTAGGATGGAGATTTCTGCTCCTTGTCAGTTCTTGCTGGTGTTGAGTAGAATCCATTCGCACACCGTGTCTGGTGCCTTTGTCCCAGACTCTCTCTGTTGATATGGTGGACATGGCAGCTGCCACCGGCACTTCTGCCACAGCTGTGGCTACCTGCAAGTGCTCAGATCTGTCTCCTTGACCAAGCTGCCTCGATTTTCCCTTTCTGGCCAAATTCTCTGTACTGTGATGGCACACTTGGTGTGATTCTCTAGCCTAGGACTGTTCACTGGAACACTAGACCTGCTTTCTATACAAGAGCTTGTTTAGCCTCCAGCTTCTCCTCTGCCATCTTCCTCCAAACACCTCAACTTCCAGCATCAAAAGTCTACTGGTCTTTACCCTTTCATGATTTTTTCCTGCTCTTTGTAGTTTGCAAGTCATTCAATTATCATATGCTCTTCATCTCCACTCAGTCACAGTGATCACAGTATCTTCCTCCTCAGCTCATTCAGACAATCTTCTCTGCTGCTTCCCAGACCAATAAAACATGTGGGCTGCTCACCCAGCCAGAGGAGAGGTTCTCGTCACATCCAGTATTCTTAGGAGTATGTAATGAGGTGACCTAATAGGTGAGATTATGCTGGTAGAAATGTTTTCCAAACCCTAAAGTCATCATTATAATATTTGTAGTTTGTGCCAATAATGAGAAACATTTTACTATGGATCTGGACCTGGGTTCCATTAGAAATAGAACTTTTGTTGTAACAATGTACTAAACTTACCTGAATAGCACTCAGAGCATTGGCCATACTTAGCAAACAGTATGTAACCTTGAAGGGGCCTGGACATGTGTGAGTTGAACAACTGTAATTGGCAAATTAAGGTATTGCCAAAAAGTACCACCCAGGTATAAAGACCAGGAAGACAGAGTTCTAGGACTTTTTTAAAGAGGAATGAATCATAAAATCCTTAAAAACCTCAGCAGACATTTCAAAAAAGGTACACAAGTTAGAGGATGGTTTGAAGACAAATAAAGTGAATGAAAAAGTTAGCCATTGAAGTAGAGTGAAATAGGTTTTCTTTGAAGAATTGTTCGCATTTATCAGATGAATAACTTAGAATTTTGACTTACCAGTTATCCTTTCATAATCCAATAAGTAGTAAATTCTAAGTCAATGAACTTCTTACCTTATCCCTGCTCTGGGGATTGGATGACAAAAACTCACAGTAGTATTAGGCATATATTAGATTCTTAACAAACTTTAGCGTTCCTTTGACTTTACTTTTCATCTCTTAGTTGCAATTGGGCTTTTGAACTTTTGTTTGCACTCTATGACTGTCTTCCTACACACATTATTTTTTTTTAATTTAATTTTATGTTGTTGTTGTTGGAAATGTGGCTTAACTCAGGGTCTAGGCTCTGTCCCTCAGCTCTTCAGTTCAAGGACAATGCTCTACCACTTTGACCACAGTGCTACTTCTGGTTTTTTGGTGGTTTATTGGAGATGAGAGTCTCATGGTCTTTCCTGCCAGGGCTGGCTTTTTTCAACTGTGATCCTCAGAACTCAGCCTTCAACATATCTAGGATTATAGGTGTGAACCATCAGCACCCGGCTAATTTAATTTAATTTTATTGTAAAGGTGATGTGTAGAGGTATGTATGTATGCATAACCAAAGTAATGTGTACATTTATTGTCAACATTGTTACCTTCTTTCTCGTTTTTCTCCCACTTTCCCTCCCCCCATGACTCCTCTCTTCCCCAACCTATATTAAGTTCCAACATAGTGTCTTGTGAGTATCACTTTTGCATTGGTTCACCCTTTGTCCTTTGTCTCATCATTTTTCCTCTTCCCTTCCCCAAATCAGATAAATAAAAGTATATACAAGACACAGGGTACCAAAAACAAAAACAAAAAAACAAAACAGTGACAACAGGGGATAAACCAAAGAGGGAAAAATAACAGAAAAAAAAAGAATGTCACATACTACATTAAAAATGTTTTATATTAGTATTATCTGTTCTACATCTTCTATGTTAGTATTATCGGTTTTTAGCATCACCTAAGCATGGAAGGTATTGTCCTCAGAGCTTGTTTGGCAATAAAAACAGATAATAAGCTCATGTTTAGTTTAAGTCCAGACCACAAATTCTTTCTTCAATCAGTGTAAAATTGCTTCTTCATTTAAATCAATGCTCTTTAAATGACCTGAATTTTATCAGTGCCATCCAGGACAGAAGGCTCATCATCAGTCAAGTATGCTCAACTATCCATTGGCTGTCATTCACTTATTGTAAGAAATGAGTTATTTCTGAGTGTTGATGATTCCAGACTTGGGTTCATTTTGTTAAGTAGTTCAGGACATGGAGTGTCTGCATGCATTTCCTTCTGCTAAATAAAAGGTGACCTTTCTTTTAATCTCCTTCTGTGGTTTCTCGTTAGAGTACAGATAAGATGATAAAATAAAGCCAGTCTTCTCCTACTTTGATTCAGCTGTATCTTGTTGTGTTTGTTCCAGTACTTTGCAGATACATAAATTTTTTTTTCAGTGTATATTAAGAAGAATGGTAGCAATTTAAAAACAACTTTCAAATATTGGGGAACATCTTTTAAAATGCTCAAATGCTACTGTGTTATTCGAACAAAACATTAATTCTGTATTCCTTTCCAGGCATATTCTGACCTTATTTTATCATGTGGGACATCACTACTCAACTGACTAAAGGAGCCCCAGGGGTATGATGGGAACACAGCCCCACCCAGATACATTAAGAGCAGCTGCAATGCCTGTCCTGTTATGTCTTTCTTCTGCCCAGCAGTGCCACCAGTCTGTCTAGTTCCCTTCTTCAAAGGCAGGACTTTTGTCTCACCTAACTCTATACTAGAAATATTCTTGGAAAAAGCTCACCTCTTCTGCTGACTTCTGTTTTTTTGTTTTTTGGTTATGGAGCTTGAACACTGAGCCTGGGCACTGTCCTTCAGCTCTTCAGCTCAAGGCTAGTGCTCTACCACTTGAACTACAGTGCCAGTTCTGGTTTTCTGGTGGTCTATTGGAGATAAGAGTTTCTCAGACTTTCCTGCCAGAGCTGACTTTGAACTGTGATCCTCAGATCTCAGCCTCCTGAGTAGCTAGGGTTACTAGTGTGAGCCATGGCGCCCAGCTTTTCTGCTGACTTCTTATAACCAACTCCTTGTCCACATTCCTTCCAATGCCATCTTGTATCTGGTCTTAAAATTCATAGCTGAAGCCTAACTTAGGAAGTCCTTTCTGGTTGAATGGAATATTGCCTACACTTAGGTTGAAAAATAAAAATCATGAAGAAAAAAAATTACAAATATGAATCTTAAACTCAGCTGGGTGCCTGTGGCTCACACTCAGGAGGCTGAGATCTGATGATTGCAGTTCAAAGCCAGCCTAGGTAGGAAAGTCCATGAGACTCATCTCCAGTTAACCACCAAAACCCAGAAGTGGCTCAAGTGGTAGAGCACTAGCTTTGTGTAGAAAAGTTTAGAGACAGTGTCAAGGCCCAGTTGATGAGCACATACACCTACAAAAATTTTAAAAATCACAGATTTTTTAGGTCCTTTCTAAGATTTACCAAATCCATTTTGAGGACATATATTGACCATCTATAAGTTTAGGAAATATAAAGGAATGCTTGTATATAAATCTATCTACAAAGTTTCTACCACAGTCCCTACAGTCCCAAATCTGGGAGAGACAGGTCACAATTCTTATTGTGCATTTGATATCTGCAGGGATCTTGGAGAGTAATTAACTTCCCTAAAATTACTTATTCAAAGATGGGAAGAGCAGCAACTTAGACTCCTTATTGTTTTGGAGCTAAAATATGATAAAATATATGAACAAGCTGACACTAAAGGTCTAATAGGTCTCTCTGCTTCCTTTTTTGATAAAAAAAAAATGCTCTACTGAAGTGTGGCAAAATATTGAATGCTGCTCATCTCTCCTGGCTATGTAAGCTTACAAAGGCAATCTTGAATTCTAGGGACTTAATCATGACCAGGGGTCCTTGCAGACATGTGAGACATAGAAATGTTTCCTGATGTGCCATGGAGGTAATTTGTGTCAATTAGGATAATCTAGTTTTACAAAGGCAACTCACCAAGACTCATTCCACAGGAGGGTACAACAGGGACACCTGCCCCATGAATAATAAGAGGTATGCTTGGTACTATTGCCTAGAAATCTAAGACTAAACAAATCCAGTTGCAGGGGAGAACTGAGCAGAGAACGTACCAATTATAATTGAGGTGGCAACTTCCTGGGATCAGGATCAGAGAAAGCTTGAACTATTTGATTGAATTACTGATCTCACAACAGCTCCCTGAGCAGCTGTGTATCAGGATGGACATATGGACTGAAGGGTGCATGTCCTAGAACTAGAAAGATAAGAATATATCTTCCATTACTACCCAGCTTGACTCCTCAGAGGGTCTATGGAAGTCAGGACTTGCTTGATACAGTTGGTTTCTAGGATCTATGGAAGTCAGGACTTGCTTGACACAGTTGGTTACTAAGATGACTGTAGATAAGATTTGGAAGTCTACTATGGCAGAGTAGGACTATATAGCCCTGAAAATGGAAGACGTACATTCTGGTGAGGTGAGCAGAGGCCTAATGTGAATTCCAGCATGGGCTGGTAAGTTTTTGCATACTTGACCACAATGTTCAGCCAGGATTTGTGTTGGTCAATTCCAGATGTTCCAGACTGACCTAGGGTCTGCATAGCTTGTATAGACTCTTGAAAGCAATTCCAGGGATTTGTCTCCATGCAGGCACCTCGCTTCAATGAGTGGATCTCTGTGTCTTGTTCCAAATCCCATGGCTTCATGGTAATACTGTGAATTTGGATAATCATTTGAATTTCAGTATCCTCCACTGTTTGGGGTTCAAGGCTGTTTGGATCATTCAAATGTATAGTATAACTGGTGTATGGACAAAGCCTTGTTATTAATACCACTTCTAATTTCCTTCCTTGGTCAGAGATCCTTTGGGTATTTCATTTTGTGTTCATATCTTTTAATTTGTGTATTTACATAATAAACCCTGCTACAGTTTATTTTTCTTCTCCAATAGCCAAAGATGTCAATGTCTTTCAAAATGTAATCCCAATTGTGGCCAGACATAAATGCAAATGTTTCTCTAGTACCTGCAGGACTTGTGGATTTGAGGATGGAAAAATCACTGAAATGAAAAAAAAAAGTGAACATTCTTAGAGTGTGGCAGCTCTGAAAATAAGGCAGAGGCTCTTAGGGTATAGAAAAACTCAGAACAAAGCCAGAGTAGACTCAAGAGAACAGAACAAAAGATTCTGAAGTGGCAACAAATCAAAGAAGCTTCCTTATTTAATATCTCCAGGAGACTGTAGTGTGGCTGTAAATATGTCAGATTTGCTTTTTGTGCTTACAGAACTGAGAGAATCTGGAGGGACAGTGATGATAGGTGGTATGTAGTGTTTGTGGTCCACAGATGCCCCTCCTCTGTCATTAGGATGGAAGGACTCTTTCTTCAGGTCAAGGGAGGGTTGGTTGCTGGCAACAGACAGCTCACAGGCGAGTTCCTCTCTAACAGTTGCCTTGGATAAGAATAGTTCAGGGGTTAGCCAGCATCTCACAGTTCATAACAATTCCATCTTCAGAGAAACCACAAGGTTTGGTTAAGGTCTCTGTTGCAAATGAATTACGGTTCCATTATTGTCTCTCTCCCCTCTCCTGCCCTGCTTTTTCTTTCTTTCCTTCCTTCCTTCCTTCCTTCCTTCCTTCCTTCCTTCCTTCCTTCCTTCCTTCCTTCCTTCCTTGTTCTCATGTTTTTCTTTCTCTCATTCTTTTTTGATTCATTGGGATATTTCACAATAAAATTCTATATTTTTATAAAATACATCATCCTGTTCATTGGTACATAATACTAATCTCATAAATACACCTTGCAACAAATAAAAGTTGATGATTTTTAATAGTCACACACTTGTGTAATTCTCATCATTATCTATTTCATAACACATACCTGTAGACATTCTCCATCTTTCACCCTCACCACACCCCTTGTTCACCATTCAACCTTTTGGAGTTGGACTAGTATTTGTACAACATGGATGAAACTTGCCAATCTGCTGGTTGCTATAAGACAAACACAATAGGCTGTATAGTAGATTTTTGGTATCTGCTCATCTGTAGTCTCCAGGAGGTCACTACTGAGGAAAAAAAATCACAAATGCTGAAGATGCTTTACAGATGCTTGAATCATTTACCTATAAGGCCAACTTATGTTAAAGACATGTCACCTTTCAAATAATCCCATTTTTACTTTATACTTAACCTAAAGATATTAGCTTTCTGGACAATATTTTCTTTTTTGGAAGGAAGATTTTCACAAAATGAAGGGCAAGGAAACCCTCAGCCAATCACACAATGATTTGAGCATGTCATCAGTGGTGTAATGCTCATAGCCTCTCATCATCAAGTGAACTGTGGAATGTTGGTGCAAGAATTTTGTTTGTAACCATTCTTGGTCCAAACGATGTATAATACAATTGAGGCTAAAGCAGGCTTACTTTAAAAGGTACAATTTTATGGAGTGTACAATATGTATGAAGTGCCCATAACAAGAAAATCCAGATACTACAGTACTAGTCCAACTACAAAAAAATTTAGTGGTTGACTGGAGCATGTAGAGAGGGTGAACGATACGGAACATCTGCAGGGATGAAATAGATTTCTGTATAGTCTTTCATATCTGGCTTATATTATTCAGTATGTTGGCAAGTTTAATACATCTTGTAGTATGTTTTTTTCTTTGGTAGGTTGTGGGGCTTGAACTTGGGGGCTGGGCTCTGTCCTTAAGCATTTTTGCTAAAGAGTCACAGTACTACTTCTGGCTTTCTGGTGGTTTATTGGAGATGAGAATCTCATGGACTTTCCTGCCTTGGGTGTCTTTGAACCTCAGCCTCCTGAATAGCTAGAATTGCAGGTGTGAGCCATGAACACCCAGTATATATATATACATATATATGTGTATATGTATATATATAAAATACTAATTGTGCCAAAGAATTTTATTATGATATTCCCATGGATGCATATTGTATACTTTAATCAACTTTACTCTTTACCATTTCTTATCCATACTCTAACCACCTTTTAAAGAACTTTAATAGGTTTTGCCATTCTCTTTTCATACTTGTGTATAAAAGACTTCAATCATATTCACTGTTCTTGACTTTCTCCTTTTACCCACCCTGCCTCTCACCTTTTTTCATCTACAAACAGGAACTGTTTTATACTAGAACACATAGTATTTGTCTTCCTCAATCTGACTCATTTCACTTAACATGAAGATCTCCAGTTTTACTCACTCTTCAACAAATGACACAACTTTACTCTTCATTATGACTTGATAATAGGTCATTGTGTACATATAATACATTCTTTATCTATTCCTTAGTTCCTAAGCAGCTACATGGATTCTCTAACTTATCTTTTGTAAATAATGTTGCTATAAGCATGACTGTGCAGGCATCTGGATTGTATTCTGACTTGCATTGTTTTGGCTACATGCATTTTATTTTATAATTTTTGTTTTTTTGTGGTTATTGGACTCAAGCTTTTCTGCTCTCTCTGGCTCAGCTTTTTCACTCAGGGATGGTGGACTATCATTGAGTCATGCTTCTATTTCCAGACTTTTGATGTTTCACTGGAGATAAGAGTTTTCTCAACCTGGCATTACATCTCAATTTCAGTTCTACCTGAGTAGCTAGGATTAAAAGCATGAAACACTGGCACCTAGCTCATTGTTTTATTGGAGGGTATATCTCATTCCATTTCGAGCTAACTCTTACTTTTATCCAGTTCTGATGGCTCCATTTCTACAGGTATGTTTCCCAAGTATACTCATCATAAATCTCCTGTACTGAAACCATTGTCTCCGGTGATCTCACAGACGTTTTGGAAGGGCAGGTACAGGATGGTAATTGGGTAATATTAGAACTTGTATATGATCACAGGTGTCCCAGGCAGGGCTCTGAAGGCTGGCATTCTTCTCCAAGGAGCTATAGACATGTGGAAACTACTGGTTTGAATTGTAGACTTTCTACTCTCTGTTTTACTCAAATATATTATCTTATTTTATAAAAGAAAAATTTCAGTCTCAGGGGTTAAAGTACAGGCAAGTTAATATTTGTGTCTGGGCCAAGTCACATATCTATTTATGCTTTTTCAGTAAGAGTAAGATAATGCAGATTCTGAAGTGATCATTTTTCATGTATCATACAGCATGCCATTAGGTTTGTTCAAAGCTGTAAAATCTTAACTATTATATATTATGTATGAATGTGCAAAATGTAATAGATTTATACTTATTTATTTGAAGAAAAATCCAGTTAGCACGTTTAGCATACATTATATGATTCAGATGTTTGTTGCTTGTCATTTTTGGACATTTTTTTCTTTATTTTGTTAAATCATAGAGTAAGCTTTATGCACTGGACTTCTAAAGGAAACAGGATAAGAGAGAGAGCAGGATTTGTTCAACAGCTTACTGATATTGAATATTTTTGCATTTATATATTTAAATTAAAATCTGATTAGCTATTTCAAGTTTTACCAGGCATTAGGTGCTCCTAATCACAGCCAGTGTGAGATGAAGGATACTGTAATCAGCTGGTCTCTGTTCTCATCTCATAGAAAAAGAAACATCATCTCACAGAAGGGGGTGGAGAAATCCAGGTTGTGGATGAATTTGACACAGCTCTATGTGAGATCAATACCTGAACACTCTCAGCCCCCAAATTCTGTTTTTGCCATAAGCTCTCTAGTGTGCATAGTCTAGTGTGGCTTAATATATTCATTTAAGTGTAAATTTCAACTACGACATCTGTGAATGGGAGACAAAGGTGGAACATAAAAAGAACAAAGTACTTTCCATTCAGTATGACCACATCCAGGGAAGAGGGGACAAAAAGCATGCAGAAGAATATGTTTTACCTTCTCCTTACTTATAAGTATCAAAACCCTAGGGGCTAAAGTTAAGTTTTCTCTTAGTGAGGACCAGCCTAGAGCAAGTCATGGGAAGACTTAAAATTAACTGAATCCTTACCCAGGGCAATCTCGGTCATCTTTGTCCTTTGGCTTTATATGGAGGAAGGGAAACTAAGAGGAGTCCTGTGTAGGTATTATAATGATTGCAGAAATAAAAGCAAATTCTTGTTCTGAAGCAGAGTGTGGATTTTAATTTCAGCAATAACTAATCTTCCATATTGATGATAATACTGCCATTTGTGCTCTTATGACAGATTTAAAAGCAAAATCTCAAAATAGCTTTTCGTAAATCAATTTGACCTTGCCCTGAAACCAAAACAATATTTAATTCACTTCTAGCAGAGGTATAATAGGTTGAAAAAGCAAAATATCTCCCACAGTCAATGCAAACAAGATAAATCACAAATAAAGTGGTTCATATTTTTCTATTAAAAGTAATTTTATGAGAGCACTTTCTTTCATTGAATTTAAATAAATCATTATAAACCTAATATGTGCCTACTCCTGCGTCACTATGCAATGACAACCACAATGAATGCTTCCAAGTGTTTTATGTAAACTTTTCTTTTTGCATGGATTTTTTTAAAAAAGGCATTTTAAATTCTGTCAACTAGTTAGAGGACAAGTCTGGTCCTTTGTAATGTTCCCAAATAATATTCCTTGGAATTCTTGATTCCTTGGAAATCAGGAGTAGCTGTCTCACTCATGAACTGTTCCTGAGCAAGTGGAATTTGCCCAGTCCTGAGAAGATTCAGTATTGTCATAGTGTATTGAAAAGCAAGGGTTGTTTGTTTGTTGGTCTGTATTGGTTGAGATTGAACCCAAGTTCTCATATAAGCCAGACAAGTGCTCTACTACTTGAGCCATGCCCATAACTCTTTGTTTCAGTTTGTTCCTGTGATAAGGTCTCCCTACCTTTGCCTCAGCAGTCCTCACTTCTCGATTTTCTCACCTTGACCTCTCAAGTAATTGAGATACCAAGTACGTACTGCCCTTTCTGGCAAGAAGATATTTTATAACACATATTTTGTCATGGTCAGGTGGTGGTGGTGGTTCATGCCTTTAACACTTCTTACTCAGGAGACAGAGATCTGGGAATAATGGTTCAAAGCCAACTTTATCTTCAACTCACCAGCAAAAAGCTGGAACTAGAGTGGCTCAAATAGTAGAGCATCATCAGCCTTGAGCTTTTAAATGTTATGTGAGAGTATGAGGATCTGAGTTGGAACCTTGAGCAAAAGAACAACCTACAGGTTGAGTGTCCAGGCCTTAGTATGGACACACACACACACACACACACACACACACACACACACACACACATACACACACACACATACACTATCAATTAATAAAACTTTGGTATGGCTGTGTTTATTCAGAAATTCAGGAATAAGGAAGAGAGAGATGCTCATTGGTTGTTTTCTGATGTTTTTCCTAAGGCTCCTGTCTTATCAGAGTGTGAGAGGCTGCAGTAGGGCCTCTTTTTGTCCATTCCAGGCTCTCTGCAAGAATGTGGGAAAAAAATCAGAGGTTAAACTGCCTGTCCAAGACCTCATGACTACTAGATGGCCATAACACACTCTTCTTTCTGAGAGTTCTTTTCTCCTGTTTTTGGAAAGAATGCATAGTTTTATTTTTTTTTTCCTATTTGATTTTCAGGTCCAAGAATAAACATGATGGTACCATAATCATTGCAGTTGCGAGAATTAGACTTTTCTGAGTAACAGATGTTTGTTTGAATTTTGTCATTCATCAATATTTTCAATAAGATAAGGATTTCTTCTTGGCTGAAATGTGAATTTTATAAACCAGGCAATCTTGTGTGAGGCTACAAAGTGAACAGTTATCTAAGGGAGGAAATGCAAATTTTAACTGGCAAGGGAATAAAATTAAATGAGAAGCCAATATGCCCCCATGTTCTTCCCAGTCTGCTCAGATGACAGCCCTGTGGCTGCTCTGTTGAGCATTTGATGAGAAGTGAAAGGTATCATCACTGCAAAGTATGTCAAGGAACACATTCAGCAAGCAGGGGAACTCCCTTGTAAAAAAAAAATCATTTCCCTGAAGTTTGCTTCTTCAGAGACAATGAGGTGTGTGTGTGTGTGTGTGTGCGCGTGTGTGTGAGTGTGCGTGTGTGTGTGCCTGTGTGTGTGTATCTGTCTGTGTGTGTCTGTGTGTGTGTGTGTGTGTGAAAAGTAAACACTACAAGGCTTTTAAAAATACTTTAAGTTTGAGAACTTATCTTGTAGTTCTAGGTTTTAAACATGTGTTCCTTATATCCTGTTAATGGGGTTTCACATTCAAATTCTGTCTTGCGTTTTATACACCATATTTCAACAGGATGCATTGGATAGATAGAAAGTCTTTTGTGGTTTTGACTAAATACAACTCTACTGACTTGTAAAAAGACAGGCCTAATTGAATCTGAGGCCCAAGTAGGGAATGAGGGGGAGAAGCTATATTTCCTCAATTTGTGCATTGCCTTGCCATTTGTCCTGTCTATGAACTTGAAAACATTACGGTATGTCTTTGAATTGATTATCAAAATCATTGCACTTTCATTCACCGTTTTTATTTTTATAAATCAGGTCTGAATAATATATTGATTTAATTTAGGATTTATGTTATCAAAGGGAAGACAATAAATCTCAGGTTAGGGTAGCTTCTATTAAAAGCCTAAACAATCCTTAACCATTTGGAGCTATCATCAATACCACAGCTAAGTAGATGAAGTGGAGATAAAGTGAATTGAAGTGTGGAGTGTTGATGTGAAAGGGACTAGAGGACAATTAGTGTGCTTTGAGAAGACGAGAAATGGCTACTGGAAAGCAGATCTGGCATATGGATGAGAGATGAATTTGACTTACATTTCAGAGTCTGTGGGGAGGAACTTGGGGTTGATCATTTCTATGTCCCATGGGCTTCTGCTTGGGCTTCTGCTTGTTTGTGATTACAGCTAACACTGAGTGTGTTTGCTAAATAAGTTTGGCAGAATAGATTACTTCCAAATTAGTTATCTTAATCTTCAAGCCCATCAAAATACAAGTTTATGTCAAGGTTACAGAAAACAGGACATCTCTGTACTTTGTCCAATGAGAGACATTCCTCTGCATACACAGGAGAGGGTAGGTGGTCATAATCAAGCTACCTGACCCACAGATGTATTTGCTGTTCATATCAGGAGCTGAGTAATATGTATCTTTTCATCATGATGTTTGAACACAGTAAGTTGCTACCATTAATAATAACATGGTAGTTTGGCAATTATATCTTCTAACATTTTAAAATGGCCTGTGAGGCAGAAGCTAGATTTCCCCTTCTTTAGAGAATCACAAATTGTATTAAACTTATGAGAAACTTAGAATATACTGTCACTGTTTAAATCCGTGTTCACACTCAGGTATCTTAAACTTTTGTGTCTGAAAGTCATTTCCTCTTGTAATTTCCATTAAAAAATCTGTTACAGCAAGCACTCTTCAAAACAAAGCAGAAAAGGGATAAAAGTAAAATAAATCATCAGATTTCATTTTTTTCTCCTTCTAGAACTGTGGCTTAATATGTAGTGTCATAGGAGACCATAGACTAAATTTGAATGTATTTGAAAATTGCCTTTCAATATTCATAAGATGATATTACAGCACAATGGTGGAGAAGTAGAAAACGTTTGCTTGAAATTCTGAGTTAAAAACTTAACTTGATCACATGTGACATACATGGCATGTCTACTTATTCAATACAATTTATTCCTCTATAAATATAATAATAGTGACTCACAGGGGCCATTTGTAATGCCTTTGTAATGCCTCATCAGAAGCTATATCCTGTGCCTCTTTGACTATGATGCCAGAAAAATTAAAGCAATTCACAGCATGCTAAACAGACTTAAAGGAACGCATTTAGGCAAACTTATACAAAGATTAGACTTCTAAAACTGTGGAAGGATTCAAATTACAGACAGAAAAACCAGCACAAGACTGTCAAAGAACACATCCAGAGTTGTACTGAGATCTCTGGTAAGAGTTCAGAATAGACACTTGTGGGTACTTGTGTAACTCTGCCTATGATGCTTTCTGTTTGGCTGGAACTGTGTTTGTAAAAGCAATTGTGTCAGAAACCCTATGTCAGTCATAGAACCTACTTCTGATCATGTTTTGGTTTAATCTCCTACTTGACCATTCCTTTGTGCTGCTAATTATTTTTTTCTTTATATCTTTCACAAGACATGCACTCACATCACTGCTTGGTCCCTGGAAGCATTAGAGGTTGCTAATCTAAGCTTAGTGCTTAATTAATTTGGCCACCGAGATGAATGCGTGTTTATCAGGATCAATGAGGCATTGAAGTGACTAGGTCCAAGCAATGTGTTTTAACTGCTCTGGACAGCTTTTCACAAAGAGCCCGTAGTCTGGTGGCTCAACATTATAGAGAAGGAGGGTTACTGCTTACTTGATAAGAGGGAGATCTGTACCTGAGTCTACTGAGCCACTGCCTTTATGGAAATAGCTTCTACCTATTATGCTGCTGCTTCTACCCAAGAGAGCTAACTATCTTCGTCACTGACCTGATAAATATATAAGTAGAAATAATATTAGAAAAACACCTTGTAGTGCATTACATCTTATGGAACACATTTTTAGATGTTTTATTATTAAGTAGTTCTGTAAAGGGATTACAATTCCATAAGTCAGATGAATACAAAGCTTCTTGATAATGTCATCATATTTTAAAAATTATATTTTTTATCTTTAAGTAGTTGCACAAAGGAGTTACCATTCAACACATCAGTTTAAAAGCTTAGTGCATCACAATCAGTATCACCTTTTCATCATTCTTGCCTCTCCTTCCCAACCCAGTCCCCCTTCATATTTTGTGCATCCTCTTAAGAAAGTACTGCTGGATGGTAGTGGCTCATGCCTGTAATCCTACCAATGCATGAAGCTGAGATTTGAAGATTGCAGTTCAACACCAGCCTTGGCAGAAAAGTCTGTGAGACTCTGATCTCCAATTAACTAATAACAAGCCAGAAGTGAAGGTATAGATCAAATGGTAAAACATTAGTATTGAATGAAAAAGCTAAGGAACAATGCCCAGGTCCGGTCCTGAGTTCAAACCTCAGAATTGGCGCGCGCGCACACACACACACAGTAACAGTATGAGGGAAGTCTGTATCTAAGTGAATTGATGTGTCCAAAGCCGTGTGGATGGAAGGAGGTGCAGCCAGGACTGAAGTGTAATTGCTCTTTGAAAGCTCCCTATGTCCCCTTCACTCTCTTCACTCTTGACCTTGCTAGGACAATATTCTTAATAACAAATATTTCTTTTTTTCTTTTTTTCTTTTTCGTTTTTTTTTTTTTTTTTTTTTTTTTGCCAGTCCTGGAGCTTGAACTCAGGGCCTGGGCACTGTCACTGAACTTCTTTTGCTCAAGGCTAGCATTCTACTACTTGAGCCACAGCGCCACTTCTGGCATTTTCTGTTTATGTGTTACTGAGGAATCAAACCCAGGGTTTCATGCAAGCACTCTACCACGAAGCCACATTCCCAGCCCAACAAATGTTTCTTTAAGAGAGGACTTCTTTGCACACATATGTTTCCAAATTGCTTTTCTAGTCCACTGGATGTTAATCTCACCTGATAGCTTCTTTTTTTTCCCCCCTTCCCAATGCATTAGACAAGACCTTACTGGAGAGCTTTATAAAGAACATCCTATCAGAAATGTATGGATTCCTACCATTGGGAATGTATATTGTTTTTACAAAAGTAAATAAATAAAACCAAAACCATAATAAAAACCCTGCTTCAATGTGGCTGAGCAGAAGATACCAGTGCTCTGATCTTTCCCAGCTGATTCTTCATCTGAGGTGCTTCCCTGAGCAGGCAACAACCACATTAGTCAATCAGTCACAGCTGGAATTCTGGGCCAGGTACTCACGAATACCATAACTGGATGTAACTTTTTCTGATAACGAATGGAAAATAAATAGCAAAATTAATACTTGGCAGTATTAAAATAGCCCATAGTAAATGATTCAGTGACCCTCCATGCTGGGAAATGGAAATGTGATCAATGATTTATTTTATATTAAGAATATAATAATATCACATAGCTATATTTTACTGTACCTCCTCAAAAAGTGGGCTATGAAAGGAGATTGTTTATATAAACTGCCACATGAGAGGGTATTTTCTGCCACAATATAAAATGATACATTTGGAAAATATATTTACTGTTGTAAGAAAGTACTTAAAGGCCTACTGTTAAGATAGAAAGAAAAATGTGTGTGTGTGTGTGTGTGTGTGTGTGTGTGTGTGTGTGTATGTTGAACATCAAGCCTCATCAGCCTATATATAGAAAGACATCCCCACCAAAGTCCCTATTTCAATGGTGTTAGGACTTTGCAACTTTCTTAGAAAGCAAGCAAACATACATGGGCTTACACTAAATGCAGACACACCATTTTCACCCTCTCTTAGTCTTTTTTTTTCAGGTAAGGGGTAGGTTTATCCAGTAGACCTGCTCGGACCAGGCAAGGTTGGCACTCCACGCAGCTGGGAAAGGCCTAGGAAAGAGAGAGAGCTGGGAAAGAGAGAGAGGAAAGAGAGAGAAAAGAGCTTGAGAAGAGCTAGACAAGAGCCGAGTAAGAACAGCAGCACGCACGTGGTATTCAGGTAAGGGGTAGGTTTATTCAGTAGACCTGCTGGGACCAGGCAAGGTTGGCACTCCAAGTGGCTGGGAAAGGCCTGGGAATGAGAGAAGCTGGGAAAGAGAGAGGAAAGAGCTAGAGCAGAGAGAAAGCAGAGAGAGCTAGAAAAGAGCAGTGAGAGCTCTCTTAGTCTTCTTTACAAAATCCTTTCTCATGAATCTACTGTGGCTATCTTTCATTTGCAATCTGGTAACTGGGTTTCTTGGACCTCGGTGATGGCATTTTCTTAGAAATGCTATATCCTTCATTCTAATGTTTTGCTTAGCTTGAAAGCTTACATGGATAATAAAAGAGTCAGGAGGACAAAAATCTTTAATGTCTTTTGTTCCATAGAATGATGAGGTGACTATAGTTTACAATGTATATCCCAATTTCATATAGAAATAGATACGTTAATATAGAAGCAGACAAGAAACCTCCAAACATAAAACAATGATAAAGGTTTGTGGAGTTATTAGTTAATTAGTTATGTTAATTGTCATAATTTGAGTATACATTCTTCATTTAAGTGTCTATCAAATGTTCCCACTTTAATCACACAAAATGTGCATTTATTATTTATCCATGAAAAAATACAGTCATTTGAGAGGCATTCTGTCTAAATTGATTATTCTCAGATATTCCCACTCCTCTTTTGTTCTTTTTTTGTTTTAAATTATATTTTTATTCTCTGAAAGTATTTGTACAAAGAAATTACTATTCAACAAATCTGTTTACAATTCCAATGCGTTTTGAGCCATGACCCTCTCCTATATCCATCATTCCCAATGATACCACTCTCCCACTGTGACCTTTCTTCCCCATACCTCCCAACCCATCCTTTCCTCTCAGTTTTCTTTGTTTCATAGCATATGCATTGAATTTTAGGAATGCATTCTTCCACTCCCTCTTTTTCAATCCACAGTGGCAGCAGATCTACATAGCTTGATCTCTACCTCATCAGAAATACTATTTTTTTTAAATCTACCAACCCTTCAAAGTCTGAATCCTGAGCCGATTACTGAATCTAGTGCACTTGAAAAACTATTGCCCTCTGGCAGATGCCACTACCATTGCCTGACCACCAAATCTCTCAACATCATTTTTGTAGCTCTCTTCTATCTATCTGCCTGTCTGGACACCCCTGAGATGGACTGCTTGCCTGGCCATCCACCAGTTGCTTGATAACATCCAGTTGCTTGGGCTGCTGCTACACTGTATGAGCAACAGAGCCAGACAACCCTCCACCAGCAATGCCATCAGAGTAGCCAGTCTGGCTCTAAATCCAAAAGTCTCCTGATCTGCTTAGTTGTCACTGCTATTAATCCCATTACACCTATCACTCCCATGATGACTTGGCAATTCTTAAAGTATTACTGAGTCTTGGCTACACATTTTAAGAAAGGGGGAAGTTGCGGGGGGTGGGGTGGGGAGGGAAACCATAGAAGGTGTGGCATTGATCAAGATGCATTGTACTTATAACCCAACATAGGAATTGAAACCTCCTTGTACAACTCCTTAATACTAAAACAAAACCAAAGATGTTTTTCATGAAAACAATCTTTTTGTCCCCCCCAAATAATCCAATTTTATCTTTGAGCTATTCCAGATTTTTAAAATTAAATTATTCTGAAGGAATATATATATATATATATGAATATATATATGATTTAATATTCTCAGATTTCAATATGCCTCTTACTGGATGAAGAAGATGAAGCTAGGTTGTGGAAAACAATGAAGCCAATTATTTTATACGTTCCTTTGTGTAATATACTGCGTTCTTGTTTTTAAAGTGGAGATTAGCTCTTCCAACCTGGGTGTACCATGCTCAGGTCATCAGTTATTGTTAGGGTGTTGTGTATGTGCTTTTACAGAGATTAGGCACACTGCTACCCTGAGCAGGTGTCTTTGATTCTTACACTCTTTATCAATGTTTGGTCCTTCCCTGCAACATACACCAATTTACTCTTGTGGCAGCAAGAACTCAAATTACTAAGCTGTTCACTGATGAGACTAATCCTGAGCGCTCTTCACTCCTTGCTGGCCTTTTAATTCTCCAGCTTCAGTCCCCAGGGTGCTCTTCTGGAGACAATTGCTTCCCCATAAGTCACCACTCTCAGCAAATGTCATGGTAGAGTAACTGAATTGCAAATAAAGACAGCTAAGAATCATTTGGCATTTGAAGGAAGCCATAGTATAAAACAGGGTCACTGAACTTAATAAAAGGGAAAAGTTAAGAGAGCAAAAGAAATGTCATGAATAACTGAGTCTGATGGCGTGACCATCTTCACTCTTCCTTAATAATGTCAATCACTCAAGGTTCTAGCATGCTCCTCCTACATGGAAGGAACCTCATCTTATGAGTTGTCACCTATCTCAGATGGAAATTTGAGAGTCCAGCTGACCTGATTGCAACTGACCTGACTGTCTTGATCTTTTTCCTTGAGTCCCTTTTGCATCAGGCTTCTGGGAATAAAAACATACCTGGAAGGTAGCTCACACCTGTGTAATCCTAGCTACTCAGGTTGCCCATATTGGGAGATTTGAGTTCCAAGCCAGTCAGGACAGGAAATTCCCTAAGATCCTATCTTCAATTAACCACCTGTGACTTAAATGGTGAAGACTGGTCCTGAGTAACAAATCTAAGGGACAGTGTTCAGGCCTTGAGTTCAAGTCTCAAAACTGATGCAAAACAAGGGCTAGGAAGTGGTAGAGCACTTGCCTTGCAAGCATGAGGCCCTGGGTTCAATTCCTCAGCACCACATAAGCAAAAAGAAAAAAGCCAGAAGTGTCGCTGTGGCTCAAGTGGTAGAGCGCTAGCCTTGAGCTGAAGAGCTGAGGGACAGCACCCAGGCCCAGGCCCTCCCCTCACCCCCCCAAAAAAACTGGTGCAAAACAAAACAAAATACATCCGGAGCCACTTGTAAATTTCGGAAGTAAGCTTCCCCTAGCCATTTGGAGATTATATCTTCAATAAAATCCTCTTTCATTTGCAGATGTATTGAGGAATTTAAGACTTTTCACAACAATAAGTATCTACCCAGTGTTGAGGAGAAGGATTTGCAGCAGAATAGGATTGCCATTCTTTTCCAGGGATGCATCTTGATCAGAAACTTACATTAACATTTTCATTTTCTCTTCCCCTACCAGCTCCCTTTGCATGTCACTTAGAAGAGCAGGAGGTCTAGATATGAACCTAGGTAATGATGGCAAGCAAAAACTATTTCCTGTGCTTTGAAAGACTCTCTGGTTTATAATGGCCCCATACCAGAAGTGGAAGGAGGGAGCTTGTGTATAGACTCAACTTGTATTTAAGGAAGCAGTACTCATATATAGTTAAATTGTCTCTGAACAAAATCAGGACCTCTTGAACTAACATTCATTATCTTCATATTTGGTTCCCTCAATTTTTCATTTTTACCAAATTCTCACATTAAAAAGTGAAAGCTTTAGATTAGGTGTAGGAGAATGTCGGGTGATAACTATGATCAAAATACATAAAATGAGGAAACAGAAGGTGCTGGCTATCTTGGTTCTGAATGATTAAAGAATTTGGTCACTGCGGCAGGTTCATGTTGCCCCTCTCCTTCATTTTATTCTTCACAAAGCCAGTGGGTGGCAGAGGCTGACTGGATTTCATGATCTCTCCTTACTTTCAGCTTTGCAGGATGAAAAGTAACAACAGTCTTTAGAATTTCCTTGTGAGTTTAGATTTCTAGAGTAGTGATCTGATTTATCCAGAATTCTGTATTATTGTTGAGGACTGAAAAAAGAGGTCTTGAAAAGGAATGGCTTACTTAGTTGAAATTCGGTCTTAGATGTTGCAGAGGGACCTCTGATTAGAGAAAAGGAGGTATGGAGTGAGAACTTCTCAAAGAAAAGACAGTTTAGTGAGAAGGTCAGCAAGCTTCTGCTCCCAAGCCAATTCCAGTCTATCAACTCTTGGCTTACAAGCTAAGAATGGTCTTATGTTTTCAAATGGTTGGGAAAAAAATTCATACCAGGTGCTTATAGCTCATGCCTGTGTCTGAGGATCACAGTTGGAAGTTGGCCTGGGCAGGAAGGTCTGTGGGACTCTTATTTCCAATTTTGCACCCACTCCCTCCAAAAAGCTGGAAGTAGAAGGGTGACTAAAATGGTAGAGTTTTAGTCTTGAGCATAAAAGCTCAGGGATAACACTTAGGCACTGAGTTCGAGCTCCAAGATGGACACACACACACACACACTCACACACACATACACAAGTTATTTTATAGTATATGATGACTATGACATTTGAATGCAATGTCCTTGAAAGAAGATTTTTTAAAAAATATTCTTACTAGTTTGTGAATTGCTTTTTGTGTTTAGTGCTCCAATGGAGTTGAATAGCTGCATTAGACTTGTGTGTATGGACTTGAATTGGAACTTGAACTCAGGACCTAATTACTGCCTTTTAGCTTTTTCACTCAAGGCTGGTACTCTACCACTTAAGCCAACAGCTCCACCTCCTTCCTGCCTTTTGGGTATTAACTGGAGATAAGAGTGTCACAAACTTTCCTTACCAGCCTGGTTTCCAACTATGTTTCTCAGATCTCAGCCTCCTGAGAAGCTAGGAGTACAGGATGAGCCACTAGTACCTGTCTCTAGAAGTCTTATCTTTGGAGATCTTCCAAAGCTCTCAGTATTTACTTTCTGGTCTTTATAAATGTTTATTGATCATTGGTTTAGTCACCAACCTGGAGGATCCAAGAAAAGAATAGTCACTAAAAGTTGACCGGATGCCTCCTTGGTCACATTGTCTTAGAAATTCCAGAAGGAGGTAATATGGTGTGGTATACACATAGAGATAAGCTGAAGCAAACCCACAGACTCACACACGTGGTGCAGATGCTCCTTGGTCTGTAAATTTTTTGGCTAAGCCACAATATTTTCCAGTCACAAAAATCTCATTTCAGAAAAAAAAAAAATCAATACTTTGCACAGTACTTTTACTTTTGACCATTGTTATTTCCTTAGGGTCTTCCCTGCTTTCTAACTTCATGCTGTGTTTGGAACATTCCTTTCGGTGATGTTTCACTCTGTTGTATTCAATAAGTACAGTGATGAGAGACTTTGCAAAATACTGGGAGGTAGATGCATGGAAGTATGAAAGACACGAAACTACACTGGATGGGAAAAATGAACGGAGATATGTTGATTGTTACCTGGAAAATATTTGAACCAGTATCATGACTGCGGAAGAGAAAGAATGAAGCATGTGAAGTTGCAATCAGGATACAATCCAGACTAACAAGCCAGTGCCAAGGAAAACTGACATACTGGATACTTTTTTGACTAGTAAATTTAGAGTCAATCTAGAATAGTAACTAGACGAGCAATTCTAACCTATTACATCAATGAAAATTCAGAGTGAAAGGCTCCTCGTGGCTACAGCAGTGAACACAAGTTCTGTTGTGAAATGTGAGTGAAGTGTCTTTGTGGATTCAAACAAATTGTCAAGTCTGGAGGGATTGTGACACAACTTGTGACCATCCAGAAGTAACTACGGATGAGCTAGGTTTGCAGAAACTGGCCACATGTTGTGTGTGTGGGGTGTGTGTGTGTGTGTGTGTGTGTGTGTGTGTGTGTGTGTGTATCTGTGTGTGTGTGCGCAAATCCTGCAAACTTGAACTGAACTCAATGCCAGGTGCTGTCCCTGAGCTTTTCTGCTTAAGAGTAGCACTCTATCATTTGAGTCACGTGAGTCACAGCTCCACTTTCACCTTATTTATTTATTTAATTATGGCTTTTTTTCTAGTCCTAGGCCTTGAACTCAGGGCCTGGGTACTGTCCCTGAGCTCCTTTTTGTTCAGGCTAACACTCTACCACTTGAGCCACAACGCCACTTCCAGCTTTTTCTTTACATGTGGTACTAAGGAATTGAACCCAAGGCTTCTTGCATGCTAAGCAAGCATTCTACCACTGAGCCACATTCCTAGCCCCCTGGCTGGCTTTGAACCACAATCCTTAGATTGAGTAGCCAGAATTACTAGTAGAGCCAAAGACACCCAGTTTATTTTTTAAAATATAAAACCATAGTTAGGGTCAATAAAATGTTATGATGAAGGAGATGCAAGATACATGCCATATTTGGAAAATGTCAGATATTTACTTGTAGTGTTTCTTGATCTTTATTTGTTTAGTGCTAAGTTTAAAATCTCCTTTGTAACATTGGTCTTTTTCTACAGAAGAACTGAAAACAGTTTTTGTGAAACTGGGGCCATTTGTAAATGTAGGTTCCTGGGCTGATCAGTACCGTACAGAGAGAAATGAATCAGAGAGACTGATGTACAGGTTGCAGATGAACTCTGAAGGTGTCTGTACTGACACAGCATGAGGCAGTGTCTAGAAAATCTAGTCAGCATCTACAGAGCTGCATAGTTATTTACCTACCCAATAATCTGTCTTCCTATAGGAAGCACTTCAGAGACAGAAAAAGGATTGTTACAACAGTCAAGAGGGCATTCATAAACACATTTTCCAGTGGTAAGAGTAGATGCACAGTGCTTTCACCAAGAAAGGTGTCTCCTCAAAGTATGGTATGAAGCCTTCTATTTATTTCTCCATGTAGAGTCATACACCATATGAACATAGAGAAGTTATGCCAAGTGGAAAAGTGATTTGGAATATAAAATACATCATATCATTCAATGTGGCCAATCAATTTATTATTTACACAAAATTGAAGAGAAACTGTAAAAATGTATAAGTAAAACATTTTAATGGATTTCTACTTCATTAATATGGTTGCTCTGATTTCTCCAATTCCAATCTCATATCACAGTGCAATTCATTTCTGCTTAATAAAGATACCTGTTTTATTCCACATATTCTGTTTATTTTCTTCTTTATATATTTTCCAAAGTGAAAGTTGTGTTAGGATTTTATTAACAAATGTCTGGAATTTATTTTTTAGCTAACTTTATAATATGGTCTCTGCAAAGATTACCTTTCCTTACGGTAGTAAAATGAATAAAAATTTAATAATTAGCTAGCATTCTCTTTTGGTTATTTGATCTCAAATCAGCTTAAAATATTATGGATTGCCAGACCTGGCGATACACACAGTAATCCCATCTCTAGGGAAGCTGAGGCAAGAGGCAAATAGTTTGAGGTCAGCTTGGACCACAGAGTAAGAAAAAAATAAAACAAAATAAAAGGTTGATGTCTTTAGTCCTGGAATTTTTACTGTGAATGCAACCTTAGCAAACAGTCTTTGCAGAGGTAATCAAGTTAAAATAAAGCCATACAGGATTTGAATGATTAGATAAGGCGAGAGAGATTTGAATACAGAGAAGATATATCATGGAGTTCAGAAGATGGTAGAGGTAAAGCTTAAAGCGAGGCTGCCACTATTCAAGAGCACCAGGCATGAACAGAAGCAAAATGAACTCTACAAAGACAGGCAAAGACATCTGCTTTCCTGGAGGCTCTGGAGGGAGCATGACCTGCCTACATTTCATTCAAGACTTCCAGCATCTATAAATGAGAACACATATTTCTGTTTATAATATGAACTGCTTAGTTTGCAATAATTTTTAAAATCAGGAATCTACAGTGAAGCAGAATCACTAAATATAGATAGATAATAGATAGAATTAATAAAAACCATGTATAAATTACATTACATTATACCATGTGAGATCTGTTGGGCAGGCCAAGTAATAGCAAACTCAAGCAGGAGTTGACTCTGCAGTCCCAAGATGAATCTCTTCCTCCTCTGGAAATATCAATGTTTGTTCTTCAGGGCTGTCAAATGACTGGAGTCCAACTCACTGCATCTCTTATGGGCCTCTCTCTCACTTAAAGTCAACTCATCATAAAAGATAACCTCATCTGCAAAGTTCCATCCAGGAACACCTAGATCACCATTTAATAAGATAACAGAAAATTGGCCCATAAAAGTCACTACCATATATGACAAACAAAATGAATATTTTTGTCTCTTGATGTAACACGGTTTTACTTTTCTCTCATCCAGGTCAAGTATTGTGTCTGTGGCAGAGAGGAGAAGGTGTGTGGCTTGTATATAGTCACAGTATAATTTAGGATTGCATTCAGAAATACAGACCTGGTATTTCAGAAACTAGGATACATCTCTTTCCCTACACTGGCCAGAATTCAATAATATGACTTGACTCATCTGCAAGGGCAGCTGGGAAATGTGACCTTCCTAAGGAATCAACACCATAAAGAAATGATTTTAGTGGACCCAAAGGATTTTCATCTACATTGTTCACTGATAAATCCCAAGCAGCAAGATTAGCTCATATTTGACTCTTATTATTGATTCCTATTTTACTCTTTTTAGTAAATGCTATGGTTTGTGTCTCTCACTCTTCCAAAACTCATATTGAAATATCCTATGGGAATAGTAAGAGAGGTAGGATATTTGTGTTTAGCTAGTTATAGGTATAGTTTGGTGGTAGAGAATATGCTTAGGATGGCCCAGGCTGGTGCCCGTTTCAATCCTTAGCATCAAAACGAGAGAAAAATAAATAAATAAAAGTGAATAAGACATGAAGACTTCATGTAATAGATTGGATTTCTATATCATTATTCAAAAGGAGAGTGTGACCCATTCTTGCTCTTGTCTCTTCTCTTTTCCCTTCTGCCATAGAATGAGAGAGCAAGAAGATTGTCCTAAAATGTTAATCCCTGGATCATATATGCCCAGTCTCTGGAACAATGAGCCAATAATGTCTCTTGATTACTAATTACCCAGTCTGGTTTTTGTAATAGTACTGGCATTATATATAGGCCTACACTACCATACTCATCTTACATTAACTATTTTTTTTGATGATGAATTCCCTCTGCTTTTGCTTCTCTTGAAAAGACTTTATCCCTCTTTTATTTTGAAAAGATGATTTCACTGGGTATAATATTCTTCTTTGATGTATTTTTCTTTATGTTCAGTGCTTTTCAACATTTTTTGGCCCGTAAGTTATCTGCTGAGAAATCTACTAGAATAAGTCTAATAGCATTGCCTTACAAGCAACTTGACCCTTTCCTCTTGCTGTTTCCTGGATTGTTTGTCTTTTGCTTTTAAGATTTCTAGCCTTGATGAAAGTCAACTGTGGTTCAGTGAAATTGTACTCATTTGGGCTTCTGGCATGTGAGTGGACTGTATTTACATTGAAGACTTGAGAAGTTTGGGGCTCTTCATAAAATAAGTTTGTGATGCTTTTTTTTTTTTCACTTTTATTCACCTTGTGGAATCCACAGAAATTCCTATAGGGCAAGTTTGGGTGGGGCTCTGGCTCATTGCTTCAGCATCACTGTCTCAAGGCTGCAGGATGGTGTGGAAGGTGGCGGTGGCTAGTGAGGTGCAGGCCAGCCAAACACTTCTGGAGGGACCAAGCATTTGGTTCCCATACCCTAACCCCAAATGGCATTCAGCCATGTCTATTAGAGCGGCATAAGTTCTAGGTGCTAGAGTAGCATGGGTTCTAGGTATTAGAGTAGCATGGGTTCTAAGTGGTAGAGTAGGTTCAAAAGGAATTCTGTGTAGCAAAGGAGTCACTTTTTTGGTTTTTAATAGATGGACAGGTCATTAGTTTATGGTGCATTCTAGACATTTTTAAGCTATTGTTTCATTCTAGAGAAAACCATATCATATTTGTTTATTTTGAGGGCTATTTTAAAAATTATTTTTATTTTTTGAATATTATGATCTTTAAGTAGTTGTACAAGAGTTGCCATTCACCAAAGCAGTTTATGAATACAGTGCATCTTGTCATTGCTACCCCTTTCAACATTTCCACCCACCCCTCCAAATACTCTCCTTCCCTGACTTACCTTAATTTTAGGTTATGTATTTATCTTTTGCCATTTAATAACACAGTTAATGTGTACCATGCATCTTGATCTGTGTCACCACTTCAAATTCTTCATTCCCCTTTGACCCACCGCTTCCTTATAGTCCTCAATTCTGTGGTATATTCAATAAACTCTTGCCTGTATTCTCCCCACTTCCTTAAGTCATTTTTCTATACCTTTCCTTTGGCCTCACCTTACCCACTTGTGAGGACCTATGTCCTGGTACTTATTTTGTCGTTGTTTGACTTCGATTTTTTTTTGATTTATGTTTGCGCTCTGTGCTGCTTTGCTGATTGGATTTAACATTTGAAAAGTCTGAGGATTTCTCCTGCAATTAGATGTCACAGTGGCATTTCAGGTAGCTGCTTTCCTACTCACCTTTCCCTGAGACTAGTCTTTTTCTGGGTTTCCTTTCTAACCAGAGTTCTTTGTTGTTTTTGGTTCCTATCATGTCTTTACTAATTTCCAGAATTTTCTCTCCATTTTTCTCTTCAAAATGTAGTTTTCCTTTCGTTGCCCTGATTTTCCTCTATGGCACACACATATGCCGGCCACCACTTTTCTATTTTTATAGAATGACTGATTATTTCAAAACATTTTAAAAAAATAACCAGGTGCTGGTGACTCACATTCGTAATCCTAGCTACTAAGGAGTGTAGAGATCTGAGGATTGTGGTTTGAAGTTAGGCTGGGCAGAAAAGTCAGAAAGAACCTTATCTCCAATTACCCATCAAAAAACTGGAAGCAGAGGCATGGCTTAAGT
Source organism: Dipodomys spectabilis (assembly GCF_019054845.1). NCBI lineage: Eukaryota > Metazoa > Chordata > Mammalia > Rodentia > Heteromyidae > Dipodomys > Dipodomys spectabilis. The sequence goes on along the minus strand of NW_024870813.1, from coordinate 4,566,672 downwards.
GGTAGAATGTTAGCCTTGAGTGAAAAAAGTCAAGTGAATGAGAGTACAAGGCTCTGAGTGCAAGTCTCAGCCCCTCCCCCCCACACACACACAAAGAGAGAGAGAATAAGTAAGTGAATGAGGATATTTAAAAACAGGAGAGAGAGGGGAATATTTTAAAAGGAGAAACAAAATCTTAGTGCCAGTGGCTCACACTTGTTATCCTAGCTACTCAGGAAATTGACATCCGAGAATCAGGAGATGAAGCCAGTCTGGGCAGACAGATGCATGAGAATCTTATCTTCAATTGACAGGAAAATGTTGAAAGTAGAATTGTGGGAAAGCCCCAGTTCAAGTCCCAATACCAACACACACACACACACACACATACACACACACACACACACAAATGTAAAACCTTCCTAGTCTTGATATCAAGCCAGAAAATATTTTTGTACATCTGTGTGTTAAGCCAAGTGTAGATGAATGGATCAAGAAAATGTGGTATATATACACAATGGAATTCTATGTCTCCACCAGAAAGAATGGCATTGCTCCATTTGTTAAGAAATGAAAATACTCAGAAAAAAATATATTAAGTGAAGTAAGCCAGACCCAAAGAAACATAGGTCCCATGGTTTCTTATTTGCAATAACTAGTATATGTCTGAGTCAAACAGCAAAGGTCAGCTAAGATGGTGTTAAGCGAAATGAACCCCAAGATAAGGACACAAGTGGTTTTTTCTTTCTTGCTATTGTTTCTAACATATTTATAAGGTACCACGTGATTTTTTGTTTCTTTGTATGTCCCTCCCCCACGGTATAACCCCCATTTTCACTGTATTTTATGTTGGTATAATTTAGGGAGTAGAAAGGAAAAAACAAACTGTTTAAATAGGGATACAGATTGACCCATTGCAACAATGAGATGTACAAGACGCTATGTCAAAAAACAAACTTTACAATTTAGGTGGGGGGAGGGGAGAGTGGAAGGGAGAGGGAGTGAGTGTAGTTGTAGAGGTGGGAGGGAAGGGATGGTAGGGGAAAAACAAAGGAGAGGGAGCAATTCTTGTTAAGAAATGTACTCATTACCTTGCTCATGTGATTGTAACCTCTCTGTACAGTATTTTCAAAGTAAAATAACTTATTTTAAAAAAGAGTTTAAAGAGCTAAAGAATATAGCAGTAAACTAAGGCTAACTTACCATTATGGAAAGACATTAATGAAACAAATGTAGTGTAGCCTGAGTGTATGACATTTACAAAGCCTGCAGCCGAGGACAATAATGTCACAGGCCTTCCCTTGCTGTCACTCATTGACTTACACAAAGCAACTTAGCTCTATATATTCCATTACTGGTCAGTACCCCATAAGTGTAGACCATTTTATGTCTTTTCTATCATGTATTTACAGTAGCTTTTTTATATTCAGATACATAGATGCAACAGTGTAGTTGCATACATATATAGAAATGGAACACACTGCATTGACTTGTGCTATAGCAGTAATAGACTACTGTGGTCTAGACTATGTGGTTAGGTATGTGCGATATTGGCTATGATGAAGTCATCTATCCACACATTTCTCAGAAAGTAGCCTGGTCCTTAGATAGCATATGATTATACGAAGTAAATCCTAGCTGTCACCTTACTGTACAGAAGAAAGGATGTCCTGGATGTGATTCTTTTTTACCCATACCATTGATCAGGAGATTTAACACCATTGATAGATAGTGTACATAGACAATTTTAAAAAATCAAGTACAAATTAAAATGATTATTTGTCAGTGAGATCATCTTGGGTGATTTCCTGAGCTTCTCTGAGAGTCAATATTTTCATCTAAAAGGGGAGAGCAATCTTGAGAGTTATAGTTCTGTCTACAACTTAAGTAATCCTTTATGTGATAGTAAAAAATAGTTTTCTAGAATCTGAAAGGTTTCTATCACCTCTTTCCAAATAGGGAATTATACTTGTGTTTGAGTCATTCAAACAGCGTTTAAGAAAATAAGAATATTTTAGGAAAAAAATAGAATTATTATCCTTGAGGAAGAACATAGAGTTAATGGAATCAATGCTGAAATATTAGATTTGTGTCCAGTATCTCAGGCCTGTTATCCTAGATACTCAGGAGGCTGAGATCTGGGGCATGTGATTCAAAGTCAGCGTGCAAGGAAGTCTAGGAGTTTCTTATCTCTACTTAACCACCAAAAAGCCAGAGTTGGAGCTGTGGCTCAAGTGGTAGAGCACTAACCTTCAGAACAAAATCTCAGGGACAGCTCTCAATTCAAACCCCAGACATCCCTCCCTACTCACTGTACTAAAGAAATAATAGACCTATCACTTATGTTTATGAACTATTCAAAGCATAGGTTGGACACATAAAGGGCTTTAAAGGTTACTGGCTGGTTGTGAGTTCTGTGATTTCCAGTAGTAATATTTCATATAAAACATGACTTAATAGGTGATCAATGTCTACAGATATCTTCTGCCTTTCTCATCTGGGAATGAAACTTTTTGATGGTACTCTGTCATTTCTTTTTCTGTTTCAAACAGTGACAATGGTCTGTTAGGATTTATTTTTTTCTCTTCAATGAACACTTCCCTGATAAGGCCAAGTGATTTCCTTTCCCTTCTCACACTTACTTTTTGAGTGTAAATGAGAACTTGCTGATCTACAAAACAAATGGCAATATTGGAAGAAAAAAAAATCAGAGTGTGTTTCTGCATGTAAGGCACACGAGGAATTAAAAACATGCCTGGGTGAGCAAAAATGAGGCAATTGATGTTTAAAAAAACTTAATAAATATTCAATAGAAGACAGACATTGTGTAAAATGAATGAACTGGGAGACTTAGGGAGAAGTCAAGAAAAAATATAAAGAAATAAAACATTTGCTTCAGGCCTCTTCACTATGTAAGGAAAAAAACAATGAAGAGCATAAATATTTCAGCAAAATAGAAAAAAAAGACAACTGGATAAAATGAATGATCTAAACAGAGCGAATATTTTATTTTATGTACCTTGACTGTTTCTGTGAGAACCAATCACAAGAAGCACTGCAAAAGAATACAAATGCAGCCTACCCTTTAAGCGACCATAAACACAAGCATTCATATGTATATATACATGCCCAGCAAGAATTCTGTCGATCTCAAGCTTAAGAGCATCAGAATAAGCCTGTGAATATAATTAAAAATCCTCCTCAGAATTTTCCTCCTCAGAATGTTTAGCCTGTACCCCAGCTGACTCTGATACATATTCAAGAATCCACAGTGAGAAACATGCTCTGGGTATCCTGTATGCCATTATTACTTCCATCAAGACATGAATTTTCCCCTAGCATCTTCCTCTTATTTCCTGGTTGGGATTGGAGACACAGGACAATTTAGAGAATTGAAAATCTCTAGCTAGGTGGCTGATCTCATTATGATCTGAATGAATGTTCTGAATTGAACAATTCCAGTCATGAGACCTTTTCTAACCAATGAATTGTGGGTGTAAGAGAAGGAGAGTAAAAGGAAAGCTTTTGATTGAGAAGCAAAGAGACCAAAAAGCCTCCTTGACAGAAGAGATAATGCAATGCACAATGAGAAGAGAATGTTCAGTTTCAGCATACTGAAATTTGGGGCATTGTAAGAGCAATGATGACAAGGATGCCTTCCAAAAATTGATTAAAATGTATCTTTAAATGCATTTGTCCAGATCACTTTGAGGCATTCCTGATGTCAGTTATTCTTTATTATCAAGTAGAATTCAAAGAAAAAATCTGCTTAATATTATTTCACAAAAGGCTGGGAAAAAATTTTAAATATATTTTCTATTTGAAAGAGCAGACTAACCCACAGGAACAGAAGATTATTGGAAAAATGTGAAGATGCTATGTATATGTGCATGTTAGATATTAAGAAAGTATCAATAATAATTAATTAGTAATTTTAAATAGGACTTTTGTTCAGTAGAACACCAGAGCTTTTTAAATACTTTGCTGCTAGAAAAAGAATACTTATTCATAAACAACATACATCTAAAGTTCTTGTTAAATAAACCCCATAATAGTTTGTTTGGGGGTATTTGTGGTTTACTTAGAATCAAAGAGAACATGCCAATACATATCTTTAAAGATCCAGAGTGTAGGCTGTGATTTTATCAATTAAGGTTACATTTGGCTGCAAGTACCAGAAAAACTAATGGAACAGTAGTTTGAACAAAGTTGAGATTTTTTTTCCCCTAAATCATCTGATGTGCAGAGGTGTAAGAAGGCCATTAATTTTATTCAGTTCCTCTCCAACCGTTTTAGTGTGTGCTTTCCTGTCATCTTGTAAGTTGCTTCTAAAAGTCAAGAAGTTGTTCCTAATCACATTGCAAGCTAAAAAGTGGAGGACGACACCAAAAATATGGTGGCATGGTCAACTGAACATTTCCTGTTATAAAAAGCTAAACTCAGAGTTCTACTTGGGAATGACCCATTCTTATCTTATGAAACAGCATAACCTGGAAGTCCAGCTGAATGGTACTCAAGGGATGATGCAAAATGCTGAGTTTCAATGGTTCCACTGACACTTTCCAAGATGCAGAGTGGAGGAAAATAAATGTCAAGTAGGCAAATAGCAATATCTCCACATTACATGTCTTATATCTTTTAAGCCCTGGATAATATGAAAGTTATTTTTTAAATTAGGAAATTGAGACATAAGAAGGTTAGCAGCCAAATGACAGTGCCTCACACCTGTAATCCCAGCTACCCAGGAGGCTGAAATCTGAGGATCACAGATCAAAGCTAGCTCAGGCAGGAAAATCTGTGAGACTTTTTTTTTTTTTTTTGCTTTTTGTTTTGATAGTTTTTTTTTTTTTTTTAATTGTGAGAATACTGTACAGAGGAGGGGTTACAGTTAGTTACATGAGCAAGGTAATGAGTACCTTTCTTATCAAGCATTGTTGTCTCCTCCTTTGTTTTTACCCTATCATCCCTTCCCTCCCATCTCCACAACTACACTCCCCCCACTCACCACCGAAATTGTAAAGTTTGTTTTTCAACCTAGCGTCTTGTACATCTCATTGTTCCAGTGGGTCAACCTGTATCCCTGTTTAAACAATTTGTTTTTTCCCTTCCCCTCCCCAAATTATACCAACATCAGATACAGCGAAAACAGGGGTTATACCGTGGGGGAGGGACATACAAACAAATCACGTGGTACCTTATAAATACATTAAAAGCAATTTCTCCAATTAACCACCAAGAATCTGGAAGTGGGATGGAACTATGGCTCAAATGTACAGTACCATCCTTTGGTGAAAAAGTCAAGGGACAGTACTGAGGGCCTAAATTTAAGCCCTCAATATTCTCTGTCTGTCTGTCTGTCTCTCTAACACACACATACACACACACACACATACACACACACACACACACACACACACACACACACACACACACACACAGAGTTACCAAAGGTCACACATGATTTCTGCAAGAGAAAGTCAAGAGTTAAAGCCCATGCATTCAAATGCTAATATTTTGTACTCTATCAGATTCCTTCAGGTACCAAAAAAGCAAAGTGTTTCTTAGGCTATTTATTACAGCAGATTTGTACATCATGTATTTGTTGACTGAGGCCTTTTAATATTGACAACTGCATTTCTTCCACCAGCAGGGGGAAAAGAGTTCAAAGATACTGATACTTTAAAATAAAAATCCATAGTTAAACAATTTGTTTTTGCCCTTCCCCTCCACAAATTATACCAACAAATTGCAACAATGAGATGTACAAGTCGTTATGCTGAAAAACGAACTTTACAACCTTGGTGGGGGAAGAGGATCTGGTCAGGGGAGGTAAGGGGAGGATGGGAAGGGATGGGAAGGGGACACAAAGAGGAGGCAACAATACTTGATAAGAAATGTACTCATTATCTTGCCCATGCAATTGTAACCCCTCTGTACGGTATTTTCACAATAAAAAATAAAAATAATAAAATAAAATAAAAATCCACAAACTGATACAAAGATGAAGACTTTCCTTCACAGAGCTTTATTTGCATTCTTGTCTGGATCAACAAGTGGAATATAAAATTAACAGTGAAATGCTAGTAATAGTAGAATGAATTAGATAGGAAATTCTTTTTTCTTTGTATAAAATAATCTCTGATAAGATGCCAACTGAATGAAGGAAGGTTAGGGGTTGGGATAAGTAATAACTGGTGGAAGAAATTCTGGGAAGAAGAGCTTTGAGGAAGTAAAGTATTCTTGGTTGGAAGTACAGGCAATAGTTCGGTGTGTCTGATTGGAATGAAGGGGAGGGAGATTGGTTGGTTGGCTAGTGAAAGAGTTTAATGGAGTCATAGATTGTTCAGTTCCAACCAGATGACTGTGGTTTCTATTTTTAGTGAAATGCAAGCTACAGAAAGGATTTTGCCAATAATAGTACAATAATAATAATAATAGCAATCTGCTTTAAGTTTGGAAGGTTTATGCTGAGTAGGAAAGTAAGTTTAGATATATGACACAGAAATCTATCCAGATGAGTCTTGTGGTTTGAGCTGATTGCTGGTGGAAGATGGGGACATGATGAGGAAGTGAAAGGTAGGACAAGGGATTGTAGGTACAGAGGAACATTGGATGGATCAATGAAGATCAGCTCTGTGAAGATACTGCATTAAGTTCCCACTTAAGAGAAACAGCAAAAGAGGGAAGCGTTGGAGATTGGTATAAGAGGAAACAACGTTGGTATAGAGAATTTGGCTTGCTGCAGTCATGCAGGCTTGGAACCTTGGAACACAATGGTGACATTAGCTCTCTCACCATTCACTCCTACTTCTACTCAAACTTTGATGGACATTTCTGAGCCCATTGAGGTGCTGTTACATTTTGGGCAACGAAGAAATTCATTTCATTGTCTGTGTAGCAAAGGCTCAGTTTAAACAAGGGGGACCTGTCCTTATTTAACTCTCCCGTGGCTCTTGAGTCCTTCCTTAATCTAAGGTTTGCCATTGATCTATTAAGATTATTAGGAAAAGAAAGAAATTACTTTAAGACAAAAATGGAAAGTTATTAGACATGAACTAAGCATTGTTTGGTTTATTATCAAGTGCTCATGACAAGAATGATCCAATATTTAACACCTTGAAAGACCAAAATGGTTTTTACAATTTAAATACTTTGTTTACTGGCTGTACAAGTTGCTTTGTTTTACTTTCCATTATTTTTAGGACTCAGACATAATTTTTTTTAAAAAGAAAAAGTTACCCCAAAGTTTCTTAACAGCATGTCTAGAAGTTCAGTGAAATTGTATGTCATTTTCAGGTACAATAGATTTCAAAACAACCTTCTTAATTTTGTATCAGGACCAAATTTAGGTCTGTAGAGTATGAGGTAATCATGTACCAAATCTAGGTCTACAAAGTATGAGGTAATCCTATAGAAGCAGATATTTGTGTACTATGTACAAAGAATCAATATTTGAAATTAGCTACCTGAGTTTGAATCCTATCCTGATTATGTACATGATTATATATGTGATATTGTTCTCAGTTTATCTCTGAAGGGGGAAGAAAAGAGCTTGTACTTCATAATGTTGCTGCAGACTTGAACTGAATGAAACCATATAAAAGTAAATTGAGAGGTTGCCTGAGCACTATTATTGATAGTCTTTATTATCCAACTTCCTTAATTTTCCATCTCAAGCTCTAGTTCACTGGGTTAGAGAAAAGTGTAATTGCAGGATCTTTGAGGTCCTAGGCATTGGTGGGCTTGGAGGAGGGCTGTGGTTGGGTGCTGCATGAATCCTCTATGCCTTTGCCTGTTAAATCCTATTTTCTCTCCACAGTAGTCAGTGCTGAGCTCTAGAGTCTTCCCATCATGATAGCCCATAGATGTGGTAATTCCCAGTTATTCTGCAATCAGATACACAGGGAATAAACCAGTTACCTCTCTAGCTCACCTGAGGCTCATCTCTCTGGACATTTTAGGCTTTTAATTTTGTAGGATAAAAAAAAATCTATGGACCTCTAACTAGCAAGCTCCAAGTGTTTGTGTTTGGCAATGCTGTTCGGTAACCCTGTTTCTCTTCCTCTAATTGAAGCTTGAGTTTAGAAGATAATTTTGTAACTTAGAACTAGCAGCAGGTTTATTTCTGAAGGTCTTCTCCTCCTAGACATTTTGGCTATTTTTCATGATTTTTTATTTACCTGGAAAAAGTTTTAATATATTAATCTATTACATTATATATTAACATATTTTATATATATATATATATATATATATATATATATATAAAACTATCAACATGATAGTCTGACTCTTTTTCCATGCCAATAAATCTGTTATTCTCTAACTTTGTTTTGTTGTTGTTTTGTTTTGTCAGTCTTGGGGCTTGAACTCTGGGCCTGGGTGCTGTCCCTGTGCTCTTCAGCTCAAGGCAAGTGTTCTACCACTTGAGCCACAGTGCCACTTCTGGTTTTCTAGTGCTTTATTGGAGATAAGAGCCTCACGGACTTTCCTACCTACGTTGGCTTTGAACTGTGATCCTCAGATCTCAGCCTCCTGAGTAGCTAGGATTACAGGCATGAGCCCCTGGGGCATGGCTGTTATTCTCTATCTTTATTTCTTGTGAGCTAAGAATTTTGTCATATAAATCTTCTTCCCCTTGCTCTCTAACTCCCTTGCTAAAACCTCTCTTTGCTGAGAAAAAAGAAAATAAAAGATACAGGAATGAAGAATAAAAGAGAACTACTCATAATGATGGATATAACATTGAATAAAACTTCTCAAATCTATGCATATCTGGAATGTTCTCTATTTATTTAGATGCACAGTCTGAGCCAGGAATGCTCTTGGAATCCAAGATAAGGAGAAAGTAAGCCTTGTCATTTTATTGAGTTTGTTAGATAGACCAGTAAACGACCACAGTATTCAGAATGGAATGTGATGAAACATAGAATATATATACACGAGAGATTCTACACCAGAATGTTTCTATGGAGATTCTGTGTGTGAGGGGGAGAGGGAGGTGAAAAGATGTTTTTGAGGTCTGGTTACTTAAAATGACAAAGATGCTTTTGAGGTCTGGTTACCTAAAATCTATACCAATTACCCCAATCAATACAGATCATCAGACTGTCTCTGGGCTAGGCAGAGCTTGAGATTTGGAGAGGAAATTTAGACTAGTTCCATTTACATTACTGTGTGAGACATGGAGAAAGCAAGTTCTGTGGATGAAGGCCACATGACTTAATGAACACGAAGCCATCTCTTATTTTTGAGCAAATTAGCTTGCTGCTCTGAATCTCCCTTATCTGTGAAGAGCTCCCTCTGATAAGGGTGGCATCAAGGCCAAAGTGAATGTCATATGGGACTCTCAGTATCTCTCTGGTGAATGATAAATTCAAGGAACAGTATTAGGACTATTTGTTTGCCTTGCTCATGTCTAAGTAATATATAATTATGATTTTTCAAAGTTCATGGTGCAAACCTTGTGGTATCAGTGGAAATGTTGAAAAAGTTATCATGCTAATAGGATGCCTAACACAGTGATCATTTCTCTCCAACCATTTAGAAAATTTCAAACATATAGAAAGTTCTTAAGAATATACAAGAGGTTAGTAGAGGGTAAGAGCTTCAAACTTCCTTGATTCAATTGAATTCCCCACTAATTATTAGATAATGGCTTCCTCTATTATTTCTAATAAAGGAGCTGCCTTTGATTTCTCTACACTGCTTAGAATAATCCAGCTACTTTGGGAAGAAACCATTATCAAGAGAAGGCTCTGCTGGTTTAATTGCCATTTCTTTATTTCTATTAAATATAGGAGGCTTACCTTAGTCCTTATTAACTACTTAATGGATTTACAAAGCACGTAGCAAAAGAGAATTTTCCTGTGCATTTAAATGAAACAAATAACATTCTCAGCTGATTATCCACTCAGGGGGGAAAAAGTTCCCTCCTATTGCTACATTTAAGTCTGCAAAAGTAATAAATTAATCCATTAGTGAGCCCAAATGTATCTTCTGTTGTCCTTATTATCAACTATTCCCAGGTGCTCCGGGATTTCCTAGTACAAATTAATGTGACTTTTATATTTGGTAATAGAAATATGCAGCGCAAGGATCATAAACTATGAAACTATTCCCATACTACTGCTTTTCACAAAACCAGAATAACATTAAATATTAAATTAAGATGTTTTTTCAATGGTAGAGTGTGCTATCATGCCAAAATACCAAGCAATGAAATGCAATCAAGAGTAAAAAAAAAAAGGCACACACACACACACACACACACACACACATATACACACACGGTGCCCACATTTTCTTCCGGGTTACCCCATTTTATGCCCGATTTTAACAACATACTATCCAATGGTATGCAACTAAGATACATGGACTTCAGAAAACGTTGTCTGGTTCAGACACTCATTGTCCATCTATGTGTACATTCAATGAACAAAAAGGGCTTTGAGCAATCAGGAAACGTACTTCAGAAGGGCAGGAAATCCCCAGATAGGTGACTATGAGAGAAAATTGCCTTTTAAAGCAATGTAGAGATGCTACTGGGGACATAGGTGAGTGTGAGCTGAGTCATGAAAGATTAGAAGAATTAACAACACATTCAACATCCAGAGCCCTCAAAATGCTGTGTGTGTGTGTGTGTGTGTGTGTGTGTGTGTGTGTGTGTGTGTGTGTGTGTGTGTGTGTGTGTGTGTGTGTGTAGAGGATGCAGAGGATGAGTAGTAACATGGAGAACATGATTGTGCTGGGGAGTGGGAATAAAGATGTTGTGAAGGGTTTTCTCTATAGTTTCAGTGCCACTCCACGCTTCTTTTTTATTTTTTCAAAACACATCAAAATAAGAACTTTTCATGTGAAGCCACTTGTCTGAAGGCTTGATTTGACAGAGATGTTTGCATATAAAAAGACGACTCCTTGAAGAGTCTCCCATGTACCTGTAGGGGACTCACAATTCAGTAAGAAATAAACTCTGTGACTGTGTCCATGTGTGTGGTAGGAAGGAGAGACAGACAGAAGAGAAAGACAGACAAAGACAGGAAGGAAAGAGGCAGATAATCTGGAACGTTATGGTTATGGCTTAAGAGAAAGTATTAGTATGAACTTGAAATTGTACCTCATGAGTCACAAGAAAACACCACAAAGCATATCTGCAATGAGACAGAAAAATTGGTGAGAAAAGATCCAGTGAACATTTACTTATCATATGCTTGCTATTTGAAAGTTACAACAGGAAGTGGAGAAGGCCAGGTGAGAAGTTCATTAGTTATGATACAGATGCACTGCTACAAGTTATAATTCAAAGCAGAATAATTCTGCTTGCAAGAGATTCTATTATCATTCATAGAAATGTGGAGCTAATAGCACTAGTTCAGAAAGCCAGAGCTGCAGGAGGAATAAAAGATGGCCCCTGAGTTCAAGCCATAGTAATGGCACACATTCACAAGGAAGAAAAAAAGAGTCCGCTTCTGTGATAGACTACAGTGATTGAACAGTGAGGAAAAGCCTCCGAACCTTCTATCCTGACAAATTAGCAATCTACAAGTGTGACCTTCAGTTGTTTCCACCTGATTTTTTCACCTGTATATGAAGCATATATAGTTGTATATATTATATTATATGTTATATATTGCATCATATATAATATATTTGATATAGGTATTGTTTTCCTCTATTTTATATAATATATAATAAATATTTAATATATAACTTATTGTGTATTTAAATTGTAATACTTGATACATATATTATTTAACTATAGATAATTTTATTATCTTTAAGTAGTTGTACAAAGGGGGTTCAATCGAACATGTCAGTTCATGAACTGTATATATCTTGGCCTAAGGGACCCCTTCCATCATTCCCCATCTCTCCCAGCCCCATCCCTCAGTTACCTTGTTCCTATGTGCATCGAGTATTATGACTGCATTCACCCATCATTCCTTTCTCCAAGTGTTAAATGCCAATCCATACTACTATTACTACATTATAAGCTAATGTTGTAAATTGCAAGCAAAATAATGTATATGCAAATTTCAATGGGCAGCACATGGGTAAGCAAGAAAGACGGTAAAACTGGAGAAGTGGGGTGAATGATTGTAAATTTCAGGAGCTGTACAACCTATGTGTTTTTCTGTACAAGTTCTCCATCATAGTGATAGAAAGAAAACAAAACAAATCAGTATTATTTATTTTAATACTTTTTTATTGTAAAAATACTGTACAGAGGGGTTACAGTTACATGAGCAAAGTAATGAGTACATTTCCTATCAAGCATTGTTGCCTCCTCCTTTGTTAAAGTATTCTCCCTATACAATGGTGACTCTTAACAAATTCTTTAGCCAAAGGAGAAATTTGTGTTAGAGCTAAACTTAGCACTCCAGGATATTTTCCCTGGGAAATAATCCTATAAACTATTTAGACAAGATTGCTGTTTGAAGACTAGACTAAGCCAATGGCCCTTCAGAAGCTGCAGTTGAAGCTGGGTTGGCTTTTTTGTTTGTTCATTTTTGCTTTTTGTTTTTAGTGGTTTTAATTGTAACATAAACAAAGTTATCTGTCCCATACATATATAACCAATGTCTTTTGGGTTCTGATTATTGAGCACTTAGGAAAAATCAGTGTCTTTTAACTAAGGGATTGATATGTGTTAAATTATTTTTCATAGGGTGATTATGAATTTCTTTTTTGATAATTTTTTATTATCTTAAGGTAGTTGGATGAAGGAGTTACAACTCAACATGTCAGCTTATGAGTGCAGTTCATCTTGATCAATGTCACCCAAATCCAGTTTTGACAATGCATCTTGGGAAGCACAGAGCTTATCTTGCGTTTTATAGCATCAGCATTCCCTGGTCTCTGTGGCTGACTGCTTCTCTCTCAACACAAATGAACATTCCTGTTTAGAAAAGGAGAGGAGAACATGAATCAAAATCTCTGTGTTCAACAGGAATGAGACATAGAGTTTAGGGAAAGAAAAAGAAAAGAGGCCACATCCTATACTGAGACCCAGGAAAAATGAAAATGGGGCTGTGTGTTTTACTGGAGTGTGCTTTTGCTTTCTCTGTGATTGATAGCCCGTCTCCTGGGATGCTGGTCACAGTAATAGTGTCATGGTCCCCTCTCAACAGTAGAAAAGGCTGTCCGTCCCAGGGCGAAGAAGGTGAAGGAGTACTGGGATGGCTAAATGAACCTAGCCTCACATGCTCCTCTGACTTGGGCACAAGATACAGGGTGAGTTTTAATTTCAAGCTGATTTGCAGTTTATTTTACAGGGGTAGAAGTGAGACTAGAAGAACTAGAATAAAAATTAGGTAGGACCAGCTTTAGAAAATACCGAGTAAAGTTTCAAGTTCAATTTGTTTTTTTTTTTTTAGCAAAGTGATTTATATTTAATTTCCCAACTTTATACTTGGGCATGTATAAATTCTCAAGTCAAGTGTACATATGCTGATAAAAAAGTCAACAAAATGACATGTTTAGCAAGGTAGCAATAATTTAGTCAGGAAACGTAGGAGTTAGAATATGGCATATATTTGTATTCTAACCTTTGACTAAGTCATTAGAAAAAGGGTACATTGAGAATAACTCTCTCTCCATTTAAGACACATGTTATGAGATGGAACATAGGACCGGGTAAAGGATTTCTCTTCCTTCCTCTCCAGGAATGTGCTCCCATCCTGGACAGCTCCTGGTCCTTCGCACTCGTGAGACCCGTGGGACTTTGGGATCCTTGGGATCTCAGATCAGAAGGCTCACACATGCTTTGCCCTGTTCCCCAGGGCCATGTTCTCTTTGGAACTACCTTCTGACTGTCTCATTAATTAGTTGCACGGGGTCTCCATGACAACGCGGCCTGTTTCTATCATGTTGGAAAATGCTGAATCCTCCACCCGAGCAGGAGAGTCTCTACCAAGCTCTTCCTGAGTGGCTGTGGAAATCCTTCCAAGGGCAGAATCTGTTGAACTTTAAGCCAGTGTTCTAATGTTATCAAACCCAGATCCATACATTCACATCCTACATTGGTCCACCTCCTGTGGAATAGAGGTGAAAACCATCACCCACTCTGGGGAAATTTAGGTAGCCCTGCTTTGCACATCAGCATACAACAACAAAGGTTTGAAACACTCTTCAGGTTTTGAACTGTGGGCACTATGAAGCATGTGTGAGCTTTCAATTTCATTTAGATTGGGAGTAAGTTCCAGAATATTGGAATCAAGTATAAGCGCAACACAATGACTGTAATTACAATAATAAAGGTTGATTGAAAATCTCTAGCTTTTAAGCATTCTTTCCATAGTGGGGAGAAAAAAGGTAAAATGAGGTTATGTGATGCATATGCAAATTGAATTTGCTATTCCATTAGGTCTACCTATTTCAAGATATTATGGTCTATTTCAAGATATTATGGTGTCTACTAAAAATACATACAACTTGGGATCAAAAAAGAAATAGGGGAAACGCATGAGCCTTGTATTTCTCATTCTAATATTTTTTGTTCACGCTGACCTTACAGAGTATTCTTATCTCTATAGTCAAATACTTTACTCCTAAAGCTTTAAAAATGTTTCAGTTTCATCATAGAGCCCCTGGTTTTGCTAAGTATCTTTACAATTGTAAATAAGTTTAAGATTAGTTTGTTTAGTGTTAGCATGTTTTTGGACAATTTTTTTTATCACTTGCTATTCATATAAATAACTAGATGAGCCCCATCAAGAAGATTTTTCCTTGGTAACCAATGAAGAAATATTCCTGACTTGCCAATGTGGTTCCTTAGAGAACAGGAGCAGTTGTCTTCCTTCTGGATTCTTCTCCTAAACAGCTTCTATTCAGCACTTGAGCAATAAAGGAGGGGCAAGCCAGTAAATAAGTGGTACTTCAACAGGGCCTGAGGATACTTGAAAACAACTTGTTTTCTTAAATGGATTAAATAATCCCTCCCTGAAGATCTCATTACCTGATGATTTTGTAAAAAAATAAAAAATAAAAAAATAACTATTTCTTCCTAGGGAAGACACAGGTAAACTCTGAGTGTGACCAAAGGCTGAGTCCAACTGCATAAGGCTTGATTGGATCTCACTGTGAACAATGTGACTTGAGGCAAGTAAGTTTAGTCCATGGCACCTCTTATCTCCTATGTATAAAAGGTAATAATAGAAGTCTTATCAGCTGGTGTTAGACCATAGTTAAAACAGTTCAGTTCCTGGTGCTTGGTAAATGTTCAGTAAATGTTAGCCGTTAGTACATAATGCAAGGATATGAAAATACTCTAAACACTAAGTTCATTGAGGTTTGAAAAACTGGAAATGATACATCAAATGCCTTGGATATAAGGAGGAAAAGGAATGGGTTTTGATTAAGATATATTCCTTTTTCACTCCTGATCTGTGCAATTCTTGACATATAGATTTGTGTTTATGCACATGCATGTGCATGTGTGCATACATGCACATTGATCCTGAATTCAAGGCCTGGGCACTGTCCCTGAGTTTTCATGTTTTAGGCTAGGTCTCTACTAATTGATCCAGAGCTCCATTTTTGACATTTTTTTTGATGGTTAATAAAAGATCAGAGTCTCATAGGCTTCCTACTGAGGCTATCTTGGAACCACAATCTTCAGATCTCAGCCTCCTGAGTAGCTAGGATTACAAGCATGAGCTACCAGTGCCCAGCAGCACATTGATTTTTGAGTGACTGAATAAATGAACTCATTAATTGAGAAATTCTCACTTTATTTGGCTTATGGTTTTCCACAGGCCTGAATGGCCTCAGGCAGGCTGTTGGCTTTGAGAAACATCCAGTAATGGGTTATGAAAAATAATGTGGTTTATGTTTTGGGTACAACTCAAAGAACAAAATTAATTGCTTTTCTGTCATCTTTATAAATTTTCATTGGTCCTTTGGTGTAAAGCAAAGCCTGTCAGTGTCTTTAGACTTAATGGTGATGATCACAGTGCTTAATATTTTAATAAAGTAATGAGGTGTGTGTGTGTGTGTGTGTGTGTGTGTGTGTGTGTGTGTGCATGTACACACATTAAACAGAGGGACAGAAACTTTTTATATAAGGTCTAATTCGTGTGCGTGTGTGTGTGTGTGTTTGTGTGCATGTGTGCACATGCACACCAATCCTGGGACTTGAACTCAAGGCTTGAGTGGTGCTATCCCTAACTTCTGTGCTCAAAGCTAGCACTCTACCACTTGAGCCACTTCCAGATTCATACTGAGTTATTGGAGATGAGTCTAACGAACTTAACTACCTGGGCTGGCTTCGAACTGTAATCCTTCAATCTAAGAATCCTGAGTAGCTAGGACAACAAGCATGAGCCACCAGCTCCTGTCTAAGATCTAACTTTTCATTTGTATATTTGGGGAGGTTTTGCTCATGAATGAGCCATTATGAACTCAAGTAAATGATTTCCCTTTAATATCTCAGAATATTAATGAAATGTACTTTTAGATTTTGAAAAGTACAACTTTAATAATCTGGTGTAACTTTTATTTTGAAAATATATGTATCGTTTTTATCTGCTAAAGATTTCTACTTATACGTTATAGTTTTTTAAAGACTTTTCAGTTCTAATTTCTTCCTCTGTTACTGGTTGTTGATTGATTGTAAAGTGTTCAGATTGTCTTCTTATTTAACAAGCCCCTCTATTCATTTACTAGCACAGGGTACAGAGTCGCCAACCTGGATTCTTCGTATTCCCTGTGAATCAAAGAGTTAAATGAATGAAGGTCATAGAACATGGAAGAGTGCAGAATGGCCAGGGTTTCTATACCTGCCATCAAAACAGACTAGAGGCAGTCAGTTTCCAGCCAGCTCAGCTCTCCCACTACATTCTTGTCCCATCAAGCTAAAGATAATGGCTTTCTGACTTTTGCAGTTATGTCACTGAACATCTGTGGCCCACTACATACTGCTCCCTACCATACAATTTCCTTCCTGAAATAAAACAAATTATTTGTTTCACCTCATTGATCATTTTGTGATTGGTAATCTCATGCCAAATTTGGTTTTTAGATATTACAATATCTATGATTTTAGTTGCATGCAGTCACAAAGTTTTCTATGTATAGAAGAACATAAATATGGTCTTCTCAATTCTTCCCAAGGCCTACCTTAGTGTGTTATACCTTCTGTCTCTCCCAGGAACAGGCTTGTGATTCGTAGTCTCTGCTACCAATATAACCTCTCTACTTTCTTGTTATAGAACTAACCACAAAGAACAAGCAGAGCTTTCTTTCTGTGGCTTCCCACTGATTTTTCACCTTTCTGAAAATAAGAATCCTGTCTTTTCACGAAGATGTGCCAGAAAGCTATCATAATACATATTAGCACAGGGAAAATAAAAAAATACAACATGAACAAGAGCCTGGGGGCTGGGCTGATTAGCTAGGATTACAAGCACGAGCCAGGACTCTGAGCTCAGGCCTATAATCCTAGCCAATCAGGAGGCTGAGATCTGAGAATTGTGGTTCAAAGCTAGCTCAAGCAGAAAAGTCCGTGGGAGACTCTTATCTCCAATTAACCTCTCAGAAACCGAAAGTGGTGCTGTGGCTCAAGGTCTTGAGCAAAAAGCTCAGGGACAGCGTGCAGGCTGTGAATTCAAGCCCCAGGACTGAGAAAATTGGGGGTGGTGAAAGAAAGAGCAGACATAAATACATCCACCTGCATTTTAGATAGGATGGTCTGCAAAGTTCATCAGGTGGCAATGTCACCTGCACTAGATTTGCATCTTTGATCTGCCTGAGGTTGTAGGTGCTATATAAGACTTTTAGTGTTTCCAATACCATTTTCTCACATAACAAATTAAATGAAGGAAGCCTAATATCATTGCTTTCTTTTGAATATAAAGGGCACCTGGCCAGGCACGCTGGTAATCCCTTTAGGGTTTTGGCATTCTTATATTTGGTACACTTCATTTATGCATAATTAATCTGTCTGAAATTTTGAAGTATAGTTCAAGGCTTTAAGAAAATACTGACCAGGTGAAAGCATTTTACTGTGCATCATCCATGAGCTGTATTTCTTATGCATACTTGATTTACATTGATTTTGGTACCCTGTATCTTGTGTACAGGTTTATCTGATTTGGGAAGGGAAGGGGAATAACAAAATGGTGAGACAAAAGACCAAGGGTAAACCAATGCAACAGCGATACTCACAAGACATTATGTTGGAAACGAACTTTACAATTTGTAGGGGAGGATAGTCGAGGGAATGGAAAGTGGGAGAAAAAAATGAGGGAGGGGTAGCAGTGACTACAAGAAATGTACTCATTACTATACATATGTAAGTGTAAGCCTTCTATATGTCACCTTAACAATAAAATTAAACTAAAAATTAAACTTGAGATAGATTTCTTGTGTTGGAAGACTAGTCTTAGAAGCATCATTGCCTTGTATTTTTTTTCTAACCTTTTTCTTTTTCTATTTCCTTCTTTCCATGCTAACTTTGCTATAGCAGACCACTTGGGAATTGAATTCATGGGTAAGTCAATACAATTTTCTCCTTAAATATCTCAGAAACACTACATTATAAAACACATATTGTTCTCCTTCTCCATCTGATTATAATTGAAATGTCTCATTATCAGATGCTATTGGTAGTTAAAAAAAAAAAGGTTTTAGTCCATTTTTCACTAAATAATAGCTGAAAATTAAAAACAACACCATATTTGGAAAGCAATTTTATGTTCAGTGCAATCCTGCAAAAGTCAGATTTGGCTCTTGGCTTTGGTTGTTTCCTTTAAATCTCAATTTTCTTATCCATAAAATAAGGATAATAATAGTTCCAAATTACTGCACATATAAATTGTTTAGCACGCTGTCTGCAACACTTCAAACACTTAATAAATGGTAGAACGCTGATTTTTAAATGTCAGTTTCATTATTTCTGCTGTAATTCTTTTCTTCCCTTTATAGAAGAATGGCTGTGGAGGCATTTGGGTATTTATCCATCTTCATTTGGAGTACGGCTTGTAAACAATTCCATTTACAAATTTAAAATATTTCTTCTTAAAGTGTTTGCAGTGCATGGCACATTTTTAAAAGCATCAGGATGCCTTCAGTGCATTATTTTCTTTATTTGTATGAAACTGCACTAATTAGAGATAATACTCCTAGTCTTTATTACAAATTAAATGATAGAGAAAGCATTCTGTGATGTTCTGAATTCATCACAGTGCAGGGATGAATATATAGGCAGGAGATAAATGGACCAAAATTGAGAAATTTGAATCCCAATTCTTCATACTCTGCCTTGTGGGCTTTTGTTGAACTTCAGATTTCTTTTTTCCTTAATGGGATGTGGAAGTGAATACTTGCTTGATATGTGTCCGTGTTACTTGTGATAATACTTATATGTTTATTTGCCTTTATTTAACCAATCACATATTCACTCAGTAAATATTTATCAAATCACTACAAGGGATGGATACATGCAAAATTCTAGAAAAAATAATTGCAAAAATGGAATACAGACATTCACTTTATTAAGCTCACAGTTAATAATCAGGTAATAAAACTTCCATGAAATTTCTCGAATCTTAAGATATCTTCTAAGCAAGAGGACATTAGCTTGGATTAGTGTGAAGGTATACAATATGTAGAAATGCTGATAGGTGTAAAGGAGGTAATATCACAGGTACAGGTACTTAAGATGGATTGCTGCTGGAGACTGTAAGAGGGAAGATTTGTAAGGATGACTGAAAGCTTTTTGTTTGCACATTAAGATGACACATGGGTCACTTCCAAAGAAAGAATCCTGACAGAAGAACAGATTTATTGGGAATATTTATTATATTGGGAGGGGAGGTTGAATTTAGAGTGACTTGGAAATTTTGAGAGAAGGTGTCAAGTTGATTGCTGTATAGCTAGAAGTGTTGAGAGCTAGAGCATTTACTAGCATATGATAAGGAAATGAGTATTGTTGAATGTTATTATTCATGATTGCTCTGTCTTACATTATATGGCAGATGGTTCAGTGCCTCCAGGTTTGGGGTTTTGCTAGGTAGAAATATTTGAAAATTAGAAAAGAAATGAAATTCAGGATATGAACTAAATAAAGCAGCATGGAATGTAAGGTAGGTATGGAAGGAAGTGAAGAAAATGTGAAAGCAATTAATAGTCTTTATGAAAGTACATGAAGGAAAGCCAAGTGCTGGGTACTCATACATATCTATAATCCTAACTCCTTGGGAGAGTGCAATCTGAGGATCATGGTTCAAAGCCAGCCCAGGCAGACAAAAACAAAAGACTTATCCAGCAAGAATTTTATCCATGGGGCTGAGAAGGTGGCTCAGTGGTAGAGCACTTGCCTTGCATGCATGAGGCCATAGGTTCGATTCCTCAGCACCACATAAGCAAAAAGAAAAAAGCCGGAAGTGGCGCTGTGGCTCAAGTGGTAGAGCACTAGCCTTGAGCTGAAGAGCTGAGGGACAGCGCCCAGGCCCAGAGTTCAGGCCCCACGACCGGACCAAAAAAAAAAAAAAAAAAGAATTTTATCCATTAAGAATTTGGAAGTAGAAATGTGATTCAAGCAACAGAGCTCCAGCTGTAAACAAACAACTAAGTGAAAGTATGAGGGCCTGAGTTCATGCACCAGTGTTGCCTCCTTAGAAAAAAATACAAAGAAAAAGAAAATAGTGAAGAATGGAAATAAAAAAGGAAGTACTTGACATAGTTGTTGGCATGAATAAGAAATTATAGTCAGATGGAATATTGGTTGGTAATGATCTTTAAGGACAAGTGACAAGAGATGAAAATTTGTCAAAGGACATTTAGGGGAGCGAGTACACTAAACTAGAGAGGAAATTCATTTGAAATTAGAGGCCAAGAATTTGAGAGGACATGGTTTGGAATAGGTTGCCTAAATAGATACACAGTTATTCATGATTATATTAAGATTGGAGAAGAGAGAAAAAAGAATTCGTCATATGTCTTAATTTCTAATAAATGAGTTTCACAGATGGGAACATAAAGGGCTTATTATATATAAGTAAGGGTAATTTGGGGCTGGGAAGGTGGCTCAGTGGTAGAGCGCTTGCCTTGCATGCCTGAGGCCCTCAGTTCGATTCCTCAGCACCACATAAGCAAAAAGAAAAAAGTCGGAAGTGGCGCTGTGGCTCAAGTGGTAGAGCACTAGCCTTGAGCTGAAGAGCTGAGGGACAGTGCCCAGGCCCAGAGTTCAGGCCCCATGACCGGATCCAAAAAAAAAGAAAAAAGTAAGGGTAATAGCAATTACATACAAAATAAAGTCCACACTATTATAATAGCTTAGACAGGATAGCAATTGGTTTTATTCAGTTTTGTTTCTTCCCAAGGTAGAATTAGTTTTCACTCCAGTAGTGGAGTCATTTTTCACCTATCATGAATTGGTGACCAAGACTTCTTCTGTCTTGTGGTTTTAATATCACCTACATTTCTCTCATCTGCCTAATAGCTAGCATATATATTAACATAATCCAGTCAATGCATGTTCTCTTCTAAGGGACTTAATCCTAAAAGATGTCCCCTCATTTTATATCTGTTTTTATCTAGACCTAAAATTCTATAGTCACATCTGAGTGCAAAAAGTCTGAGAGCCACAGATCATGATTTGGATTCAGCTTGGACAGGAAAGTTCTTGAGATACTTTTCTCCAATAAATTACCAAAAATCCAGAAACAGAGCTATAGCTCAAGTAAAGCTAAGGGACAGCACATAGGCCCTGAGTTCAAGCCCTAATACTAGCATATACACACGCAAGCACAAAAAAGAAAGGCTGGCAGATAGAATTTTAGTGGCTCTAAAAGAAAAGAAAAACTAAGGGTTTAGTAATCCCTACCATCTAAAAAAACTGCCATAAAATTTCAAGGAATTTGATTTTCCACAAGGAACAAGAGGAAGAGTTATCTTCAGGAGAAGAGAGCCCTGTCTTTGAGGGTAAGAAAATAGAATTTCAGGAAATTGGACTTTTCAGACATGATTCAAGGTTCAGTTGCAATAGAAGGGAAAAAAAGGAGTCAGAATAGAGATTGGAATGTGAAGGAGGTGAGACATGGAAAAGTAATCTCTTGAGACAAGGAGAAAATTGAAGGAAGAAGAGAAGAAAGTGACATATGGACTACAGATTACAGACATATATGGACATGGTTTGTGCATTAAAGTATAAATTGTTGAGAACGCAAGCAGTTTGCACTGTCTTCATCACTGATGTGAGCAAAGGATTGGTGACATGGAAGTGTGAATATCAGTAGTAATTTTGAGCAAAACTGGCACTAGATTTCACGGCCAGAGAAATTCACCCCATCGGGCATTAAAGAAGGCAGGAAAATGGAGACTCCCATAACTGTTGAGTAGAACGTCCACAGAACCAGAAATATCAACATAGCTGGTGATAGGGCTGAATAGATTCGGATACTACAAAAAGTGTGGTCAGGATTATAGCTAACGTAGTATTATTTATTACTATGGGAAGAAATAACCCATTCTTGCCTATGGTGGTACTTGACAGCATACCATATTGTAAAACCAAAATAAGTATCCAGAGGTCCATGTTAGAACTCATTTAGTAGAATGTTGTTACTGGTCCAGGAAAAGTAATAGGTTATTGTGTAGGTCATCTAGATGACTCTCCTGACAAAGGTTATAGTGTGGCTTGCAGAAGTTATAGTCAAATTATAGGTCTAAAAACTGATGGAGAATGAGCTCCCAGTGTATAATTCTTTGACTCCAGCAATAGCTGTTGCCTTGGAGAGATTGGGGTCAAAGCAAGTGCACAGTTTATATGTGGATAATGGCAGCTGATAAAGGATTATTTGGAATGGTGAATAGATTTATTGCATTAATGGTATACTCTATCCACTGGACACATTAATTTATTCCTGCAGATTGTTCTTTCTGAATATGTAAAACATTACTTTTAGATTTTGTTTGTGATTATGGAATCTATTAGAGTAAGATCCTTTCTATTGAAACTCTTATCATACCAAGAATATCATGTATACAATCAGGCTCAAGTGGTAGAGTGCTAGCCTTGAGCAGAAAAAACTCAGGGACAGCACCCAGGCCCTAAGTGCAAGCCCAAGGACCAGCACAAAAAAAAAAAAAAAAAAAAAAAAAAAAACAAAGAAAAGGTTATTTTGGTGATGAATATTTTACCTGGCAACCCTAAGTTCAAGGGCTACAAGCTAAATAAAGGATATTTTTATAATGTCTCATTCTTGTCTCATACCACAGTTCCCATGAAGACTGAATTTGAGTTAAAAATTGTGTTGATGGCTAAAAGATAAGCAGGATAAATGAGGCAAAAGCAGAAAACTTTGGAACCCAAATGTGCTGTGTATCTCAAGGGGGAGCTCTGCTTGTTACATGATGCAAATTAAGCAACAACAATACTAAGCTGTTCTCAAATGATCTCTTAGCAACGACGGTTGTTTAACAAGGCAAATGCTGCCTTATAAGCTCATTGGTTCCAAGCATGATGGGTCCTGCTGTCAGAGCAATTGATGAAATGCTTTAATGCCAAGTACTTACTGTGAGTGAAATAGATTAACACCTCAGATATGGATACTTCAAAAAACAAATGGTAGCTTGCTGCCTTAGTTTATCAGCTTTTGAGAAAGAAAGTAGCATTTAACTTACTAGAAGATGCAGTTCAAGACTACATTAATGAAGCAATAACAGCTGTGCCTTTTTCTGTTCACTACCCATTTATTTCCCCATTACATTCAGGCTGCTAACATCAGTCAGAAACATAGTTTTATGTGAATATGGGGTCTTTTGTTACTACAAGAGAAGTTTAGGTGTTTATGTGCTATAGTTTTATAGCAGAATCATAATTGTGGTTTGAAAACTCTATTTTTCTAGGGGAAAGTTATGGTATAGTATACGATGATAGAAAATATGTGTTCTTTAAAGCCAGGATAATACCTTTCTAATCTAGATACCACTTCTTTATTTGTGAGACATAAGTTTCTTGTCTGCTTTTGTAGCTGTCTGTCTATTGATGTAGACCAGTATGTACCTCTTAAGATTCACTGGCCTAAAGCTTGCTAATACAACGTATCATCCAGGCATGTCAGTATATGTCAGTAATGTCCTTCATTTCTTCCTGTGTTATGGTATATTGTCCTCATAGGTTACTGATAGTGAGTGTGTGTGTGTGTGTGTGTGTGTGTTTGTGTACAAGTACATCATTGACAGAATGAACTGGCCATGTGCTTTAAAAGTTTCTTTTAGCCTTTTCTTGTGGCTCATCCATCAGAGATCCCCTCATTTGCCTTAGTTGAACATTGTGTGTATGTGTGTGTGTGTGTGTGTGTGTGTGTGTGTGTATGTACAAATACATCATTGACAGAATGAACTGGCCATGTGCTTTAAAAGTTTCTTTCAGCCCTTTCTTTTGGCTCATCCATCAATGATTCCCTCATTTGCCTTAGTTGAACAGTGTGTGTGTGTGTGTGTGTGTGTGTGTGTGTGTGTGTGTGTGTGTGTGTGTGTGTGTGTGTGTGTGTGCGCGTGCGCGCACACGCCTGTCCTGGGACTTGAACTCAGAGAGCTTGAGCATTGTCCCTGAGCTTCTGTTTTTCTCATGGCTAGTGCTCCATCACTTGAGGGTCAGTGCTACTTCCAGCTTTTTCTGAGTAATTTGTTGGAGATAAGAGGCCTTTTCCACCTGGGCTGGCTTCAAACAGTGATCCTGAGATCTCAGCCTCCTGATTAGCTAGAATTACAGATATGAGCCACCAGCACCATGTTCTTATTTGAACTTTTGAAGCAGATACAGTAGAGAGGGCCACCAGCTTGTCCAGATGTGAAGAACGCTCAAGGACTAAAACTACCACATTTTTCTATGTGGTGCTATGTCTAGTGGTGTAAGTCATTTTATATAAGGAAACCTTGACTAATTCCCTAATCTTTTGAAAAATTAATATTCTATCATAGAAATATATTCAAGCCTCCTATAGCGCCAAATGGCAAAGCATCAACTCTGTAGCCTCATCTCTGTTTCTACCATTCTTAATCATACAGATTCATATCCTGTTCTGTTTATACAGTATTTCATGCCTATGTCTCCTTCATGGGCTGTTTCCATGTAGTATAGCATGAAGTGTCTCAATCCCTTCCTAATAGAGTTTCCTATGCGTATCACACCATGTACTGTAAATTGGCTGGATTTCCTATGGTCGCTGTCTCTCTTCACTTGTAATCATGAAAAGCATTATCTTCTCATCCTTGTATGGGCTCAAAGCATGGTGTGCATTGTCTAAAACAAAATGGAATGAGAATGAGTCCCCTTATCACTCGTTTCTTAGATATAACACCTCCAGTAAAGTTCCTTTTGAGCTATAGATTTATGAAATAACAAATTATTTTCTGTGCCCTTTATGCAATCTAAATACAATCAGAACAGATAAAACTATGATCATAAACATTCTCCTGTCCCAAAGTGGACAGCAATGGAGATGGAAGGCAGAAGATTCAATATTAACCTGATAGGACAAAAGAACTTGGATTAGGTCTCAGAAGTGACATTCCACCACATTTGCTAACATTGCTTCATGCTTGAATATATTTTCAAATTTAAATGGGATAATGCATTTTATGTTCTTGCTTATGTGCAGCAAGTGCTTCAAAATACTTTATTTCATTTCTCTTTTATTCTTCTGCACTATAATCTGTGCAACCTCTTGGTAAGCATTTTGCCGTAGCTTGCCCTTTACCCCTATCGTTTTTTACATGGTGGAGATGATGATGTACAATATTGTGTTTTTCAAGATATTGGAACTCAATTTTATGGCAATATAATTTTTTGTGGGTTCTAGGGCTTGAACTCTGAGCACTGTCCCTCAGCTCTTCAGCTCAAGGCAAGCACTCTACCACTTGAACCACAGTGCCTCTTCTGGTCTTCTGGTGGTTTATTGGTGATAAGCATCTCATATACTAGTCAAAAGTCTCATGGTCTAGTCCCAAGGCTGTTTCACCATTCAATGCTTAACATTGTAAATTTACAATAATTTATTCAATTGAAATAAAAGATATAAAATATAAATCTATAATCTTATTTTCCCTCCCTCCCTCCCTCTCTCTCTTCCTTCCTTTCTTCCTTCCTTCCTTCCTTCCTTCCATCCTTCCTTCCTTCCATCCTCCCTCCCTCCCTCCCTCCCTCCCTTCTTCTGGTGCTAGTGCTTGGGATTGAACTCATGGCCTGGGAACTATCCCTGAGATTTTGGGCTCAAGGCTAGTGCACTACCACTGGAGCCACAGTTTGAACTATGATTCTCAGATCTAACCTCTTCATTAGCTAGGATTATGGCATGAGGTAGAGGCGCCTGGCAAATTGTCACTTTTATTTTGACTATTTTTTTTTCTCTACAGGTAGAAAAGGACACATGTATCTTTTCATATTGCCTGTATCTTATAACTTCAGGATACTCATTCTGTACTTTCTTCACATACAATGACAATGGAGGTCATTCTAGATAGCTGTTGATGCTCTCTACTGTTTAGTATTTTTTAAATAAGTTTTTTATTGTGAAAAGACAGAGGGATTACAGTTACATGAGCAAGGTAATGAGTACATTTCTTATCCAGCATTGTTGCCTCCTCCTTTGTTTTTCCCCTACCACCCCTTCCCTCTCACCTCAACTACGCTCTCCCCACCACCCAGCCTAAATTGTAAAGTTCATTTTTTGACATAGACTCTTGTACATCTCATTGTTGCAATGGGTCAACCTGTATCCCTATTTTAAACAATATGTTTTTTTTTTCCCTTCCTCTCCCCAAATTATACCAACATCAAATACAGTGAAAACAGGGGTTATACCGTGGGGGAGGGACATACAAAGCAACAAAATAAATCGCATAGTATCTTATAAATATGTTAGAAACAATAGCAAGAAAGAAAAAAAAACAATTGTGTTCCTAACCTGGGGTTCATTTCACTTAACATCATCTTGTCTGAATTTTTCTGCTTGTCCTAGACATATACTAGTTATTGCAAATAAATGAAATCATGGAGTCTATGTTCCTTCGGGCCTGGCTTACTTCACTTAATATAATTTTTTCTAAGTTTTCCAGTTCCTAACAAATGGGGCAATGTAATTCTTTCTGACGGAGGTATAGAATTCCATTGTGTAATATACCACATTTTGTCGATCCATTCATCTAATGAGGAGCATCTGGGTTAGTTCCATATGTTAACTATGGTAAATAATGCTGCCATAAACATAGCTGTGCTGGTAGCTTTTCTTTGTGATCATTCTGGTAAATACCCAAAAGTGGGATTGCTGGGTCATAGGGGAGCTCTATGTGCAGTCTTTTGAGGAACATCTATACTGCTTTCCAAAGTGGTTGAACAAGTATACACTCCCCCGAACAATGCAATAGGATTCCCTTCTGGCCATATCCCCTCCAGCATCTGTTGTTATTAGAGTTCTTGATTTTAGCCAATCTAACTGGGGTGAGGTGGTATCTCAATGTTGTTTTAATTTGCATTTCTTTTATGGCTAGAGAGGTTAAGCATTTTTCTTCATGTGTCTGTTGGCCATTCTTTTTTTTTTTTTTTTTTTTTTTTTTTTTTTTTTTAATTTTATTTTATTTTATTTGAGAACATACTGTACAGAGGGGTTACAATTACATGGGCAGGATAATGCATACATTTCTTACCAAGCATTGCATCCTCCTCCTTTGTTTACCCTTCACCTCCCTTCCCAGCCTCCCCCCTCCCTCCCACCCAATCATACCCCCCCTCCCCCCCCCCCACCGACATTGTAAAGCTGGTTTTGACATGACATTTTGTACTTCTCATTGTTGCAACAGGTCCACCTGAATCCTTAAACGACTTGTTTGTCCCCGTCTCCTCCACAAGTTATACTGACATCAAATATAGTGAAAGCAGGGGTTTGTTGGCCATTCTTATTTCCTCTTCAGAGAAGTTTCTCTTTAAGTCTTTAGCCCACTTATTTATTGGGTAGCTTTTTCTTTCAGGATTTGTTGTTGGGGGATTTAATTTTTTGAGTTCCAAGTATATTTTAGATATGAGACCCTTGTCCATTGTATACATAGTGAAGATCTTCTCTCAATCTGTGGGCTTTCTATTGATTTTGCTAGCTATGTCTTTTGCCAGGCAGAAGCTCTGCAGCTTCATGAAATCTCATTTGTCCAACCTTTCTTTGATTTGTTGTGTTTCTGGGTCTCTATTAGGAAAATTCAGCCTGTGGCAAGGAGACCTAGGATTTTTCCTATTCCTTCCTGTAATATTTTCGGGTGTCTACTTTGACTCCGTGGTCTTTGATCTATTTGGGGTTGATTCTGATGCAGGATGATATATAAGGATATAGCTTTAGTTTTCTACAAGTGATTAACCAATTTTGCCAGCACCATTTACTAAAGAGGCTGTCTTTCTTCCATTCTATTTTTTAGCTCCCTTATCAAAGATTAGGTGGCTATAGGGCTGTGGGTTCATTTCTGGGTTTTCAATTCTATTCCATTGGTCCTGAGGTCTGATCTTGTGCCAGTACCAAGCTGTTTTGATTACTATGGCTTTGTATTAGAGTTTGAAATTTGGTGTAGATATTCCTCCAGTACTGTTCTTTCAGTTAAGGATCGTTTTTGCTATTCAGGGTCTTTTATTGTTCCATATGAATTTTTGGATTGCCTCTTCTATTTCCTTGAAGAATGAGGTTGGAATATTGATAGGTATGACATTGAATTTGTAGATAGGCTTGGGAAGTATTGCCATTTTCATGATGTTGATCCTTCCAATCTAGGAGCATGAGAGGTTTTTCCACTTTCTAAGTTCTGTTTTGATTTTCTTTTTCATGTTTTTATAGCTTTCATCATAGAGGTCCTTCACTTCTTTGGTTAAGATAATTCCTAGGTATTTTATTTTTTGTGGGGCTATTATGGAGTTGCTTTCCTAATTTCAGCCATGCTTTTCTCATTGTTGTCACACATAAAATCCATTGATTTTTTTAGGGTTAATTTTACACCCTGCTACTTTGCCAACTTTTCGAATCAGCTTGAGTTATTTGGAGTGGAGCCATGGGATTCTTTAATTACAAGATCATGTCATCTGCAAAGAGGGAGAGTTTTACTTCATCTTTCCCTATTGAGATCCCCTTTATGTTTACATCTTGTCTTATTGCTCTAGCTAGGCATTCTAATACTAATACTTGAAGAGAAGTGGAGAGAGTGGACATCTTTGTCTCATTCCTAAGTTTAGAGGAAATGGCTTTAGTTTTTTGTCATTAAGTATAATGTTGGCTGTAGGTTTGTCATATACAGCATTTATTGTATTGAGGAAAATTCCATGGATTCCTAATTATTCCAGAGCCTTCATCATAAAGGGGCGTTGGATCTTGTCAAATGCTTTTTCTGAATCTATTGAGATTTCTTATCCTTGCTCTTGTTGATGTGATGAGTTATCTTAATTGATTTGTGTATATTGAACCAGCTTTGCATCCCTGAAATGAATTCTTTTGATCATGGTGTATGATTTTTTTAAAGTCGATTGGCCAAAATTTTGTTGAGAAGTTTTGCATCAATGTTCATCAAAGAAATGTGTCTATAGTATGAGTCCCTGGCTGGTTTTGGGATGAGGGTTGTGACAGTCTATGTGCATAATTGGAGAGTTAAATCCATAAACGTTGAGAGTTAGGAGTGAAAGGTGTTTGGTAATTCCTGCCATGTTATCACACCTTTATAAAAAATTTCTTTTTTTTTATTGTGAAAATACTGTACAGAGGGGTTACAATTACATGGGCAAGATAATGAGTACATTTCTTATCAAGCATTGTAGCCTCCTCCTTAATATCTTTTTTTTTTTTTTTGGTCGGTCGTGGGGCTTGAACTCTGGGCCTTGGCGCTCTCCCTGTGCTTTTCCGCTCAAGGCAAGCTCTCTATTGCTTGAGCCACAGCTCTACTACACACCTTCTTGGCAGCTGAAACAACTGGGTTCTTCCTATGATTCTTGAATTCTCGGTTTGGGTGGGGTTTCTTGGACTTCATTGTGGTCTTGTTGGTTTTCTATGTATAGGACATCTTTAACTATCTTTTGAAAGACTGGTTTGGTGGAGATATATTGTTTCAGTTTTTCTTTGCTATGGAAGGTTTTTATTTGACTTTAGGTTATGAAGGAGAATTTAGCTGGGTACAGTATTCTTGGTTGCTAGTTGTTTGTTTTTAGGGCATGGCATATATCATTCCAGGCTTCCAGGCTCTTCTTGCTTTAATTGTGTCTGCTGAGAAATCTGAGGTGATTCTAATTGGTTTTCCTTTAGAGGTGATTGATCTTCTCTCCTTGACAGCTTTAAGGATCTTTTCCTTGATCTGAATTGGATCTTTTCCTTGGTCTGTGTGGATTATAATGTGACGGTGGGATGTCCTGTTCTGGCCTGGTCTCTTTCGGGTTCTAAAAGCTTCTTGTGTCTGAATAGGCCTATCTTTTTGCATGTTTGGGAAGTTCTCTGCTAGGATCCTGTTAAACAAATTTCCTAGACCATTAACTTCTGTCTCTAGGTGCTCCTCTACACCCATTGTCCTTAGATTAGGCCTTCTGATGGTGTCTACCAGATGTTGAATAGATCTATCGTATTTCTTGGATTTGTCTTGGATAGTTGTATGTTCTTTCTCTATAATATCTAGGCTGTCTTCAATCCCCGAGATTTGATCTTCTGCATCATCTAACCTACTGCCAAGACTTTCTACTTTGTTTTTTATTTCCTTTCCTTCTACTTGGTCTAATTCCTTTCCTTCTAATTTGATGGCTTCAAATTCTTTGTTGGAGCTGTGTGTTAGATCTTGTATGAACTTCTTTAATTCCTTAATTTGGTGTTCATTGTTTTTTCTCAAATCACTTAGTTGATTGGTTATGGTTTCCTTGGACTCCCTTTCCTTCTGACTGGCTCCATCCAGCATTCCTTTTGTGGTTTCCCTTGATTCTTTCAGCTGTCTGTTTTGGATTCCATGAATGCCTCTTTTGATCTTCGTCTATTCTCATCCTGCTCTCTCAATTCCTGTATTACTCTTTAATTAGCTTCCTCACGTTTACTCAATTCTTGTATTTCTCTTTGACTGTTCTCAGCCTGCTCTTCCAGTTCTTGTGTTAATCTTTGAGTAGCTTCTTCATGGTCATGATATTCCTGTATTAATTTTTGGTTAACCTCATCATGCTCGTGAACTTCCTGTTAATCTTTGGTTTGCCTCATCTTGCTCCCTATCATGCTCACACTGAGTCCTTTGCAGGTTTTCAATCTTTTCATTCACCATGTTTACCAGTAGTGTTTGTAGAGCTTTTGGGGAACTCTCCTCTGGATTATTCATTACCTGTTCTGTCACCTGATTATCCTGAGCAGGAGTTGAGATACCCAGACTTGCCATTTTTTCTTGTGTTTCTCAGGCTTGTTCTGTCCATTTGGTGTGAGAGTAACACCAATTTCATGCTAGAACACAATTTTAAGGCAACCAGAGTCCTGTAGTTGCACAGTCAAAAATTGCTTCAAATAAAATCTAGTTCAACAGATCCAATCTATTCCATATCAAACAACTATGGATTCATGGGCTAAGAACATCAAAGTGAGATTCAGCAAACCAGAAATTACTAGGTTTTGGGAGAATTGTGGGGAAAGATAGGATTAGTGGTATATGGAGAGGTAAAAGGAGAGTGAATTCAGCCAAGTCTTAATCTCAGAAAGGGAAATGGATAGGACAGGATGATAGGAGAGAGATAAAAATACAAGAAAAAATGGAAAAACAACAATTTAAATTAAAAAGAGAAACACTTAAAATTATGTAAATTTAAAGAAATGATATTTAGAGAAGAAAGATAGGATGAGAGGAGGGTAGAAATAAAAAGGGAAAATTTAAAAAAAGAAAATAAAGATTCTTAAAATTGGAATACTTGAAAATTATATAGGCTTTTTAGTATTTTTTAATAAAAGTGGAATCACAATCTCAAAAGTACAGTGGCAGATTTCAACACCTTATTTCTTTGGCTTGATACTGTAACAGGAAAATATCTTCAATTAAATATAGTCAATCTGCCACCTAGGAATAGAAATCATTTATCTATAACTTTTCCAAAGCTCTTCTTCTTTTAGACAATGTGTGGCATGTATCTAGTATACTAATAAGAATTGGGACTATTTAGCCAAGACTGATGGCGAGTGCCTCTAATTCTAATAACTTAGGGCTGATATCTAGAAGAAAGTGATTTGAAGCCAACCCAGGAAGTTAAGTCTATATGACTCCATTTCAACAACAAACCAGCAAATGTAAAAAACTGGGTTGGAGGCATGGTTCAAGTGGTAAAACACATGTTATGTGCAAGCAATCCAAGCAAGTACAAAACATTGAATTCAAATCCCAAACCAGCAGGGGAAAAAACAATTCAGAATTTGGACAAAAAGATTCAAAGTTTGATGTTCTAATGGCTGAACTTGAGCACTGAAGTAACTATTATTGCAAATTCTGGAGTTTTCTCTGAGGGATGAAGTGTGTCTCCATTTGACTAATTCAGTGATGTGAGGAGAATGAAATTATTATTGTAAATATCATCAGAGCCTGGCATTACTGTGGAGTCACTACTTGTCAGCATTTAAGCAGACTAGGAATGCATTACAATTTCTGCCAGTTTATAAATATTCTGTTTATAAAAAAAAAGAAACTAAAATAATTAAGACCAAATATGACTTTCAAAATAACATAAAATATATATCATAAGCCAATTGCAATGTAATCACTATAGCTTGCAAGCTTTGAAGAAATGCAATTACAGGTCATCTCTTGAGGAAATTCCCCTGAGCAGCTCTTGAAAATGAATCCCACTTTAATCTGTGAAAGTGGTTAAGATAGGATTCCATTTGAGATTCTATCACAAGCAGATGCTAACATGTGTATGGGTATCTATTATTGAAAATACTATAAAAGCTATTCTAGTCTGTATTTTTTATGAAATAAAGATTTCTGCTCCTTGAGTTGATCATCACTTTTTGAGAAGTGAATTCATTTTTTCCTCCTATTATCTCTCTTCTTTTTAAAAAAATTTAAATCTCAATTGTTTTTCTCAGTCCTAGAGTTTGAATTTAGGACCTTGTGCTTTTTAGGCAAGTGCTCTATTAATTGAACCATGCCCAAGTATTTTTTGCTTTATTTTCTTTCAGATAAGGTCTTGTAGATTTTTCTGGGACCAGTCTCAGACCATGATCCGTTATACTATGCCTCCAAGACATGCCTTCCACACACATCTCACCCTATTCAACTTGTTCCTTGAGAGGAGGTCATTTCAGCTTTTGGAAAGACCACATCTCAAGCATTTGAAGCCCAAGCTGGCCTCATACCTTGATCCTCCCCTCTACCTCTGAGAATCCACATAACTGTCATAAATTGTCCTTATTTATTTATGTGTTTATAAGGCTTTAAAAATAATCATTTTCTTTTCTGTGAGCTTACTTCTCATCAACCACAGCTTTCCTATATATGAGTATAAAAGCCTGTTTAAGCTGGGCGCTGTTGGCTCACACCTGTAATCTTATCTACTCAGGAGACTGATATCTGAGGTATGGGTTTCGAAGCCAGCCCAAGCAGGAAAATCCATGAGACTCTGATCTCTAATTAACCACCAGAAAGCAGGAAGTGGCACTGTGGTTCAAGTGGTAGAGCATTCACCCTGAGCTAAAGAGCTGAGGGAGAGTGCCCAGGTCCAGAGGTCGAGCCTCATGACAAAAAAAAAAAAAATGTCTGTTTAGATAGGGGATATATTTTTGGTAATTATGAAACTTTACTAAGAAAGTTCAGATTGGATCCATCTGTTTTGAAAGTTGTTTTATTTCCAACTAAATTAAAACATCTAATTGAACCATTTTATCTTTCCAACTGAGTAACAGCTAAAGGAAACTCAGGTCCAAACCATCCTTCAGAAAATTTGAGGTTTAATATTTTCTGTGTCATCTAATTGTTTAAAATATTCACTTGGTAGTGGTAGGGTCATAGAGTATTAGGGGAGGAAGGAAACCTTGAGCCTTTTGAGTATGAAATCAGATTTTTATGTTGAAGGCCAACAAATTCCTGCAGACTTTCCTCATTAACTGAAGTAGATTATGATAAAACCAGTATTCAATAGTAAATATTTTATTGGCTCTCTGCTTTTAAATAGTTTCATATTTTCACTTTTAGTGCTTTTGTTTTTCAATAGCAATCAATCCAGATGCTGTGCTAATCATCCAATGTTATTTACATCTATCTGGAACAATAGATTTGTTAGAATGTGGAAAGGGGTGACATTCATCAAGATGAACTGTATTTGTAAACTCTTTTGGTGAATGGCAACTCATTTGTAAAACTACTTAAAGAGAATGAAAAATAGATGTATTCGCTTCCCATTGCTATAATAAATGCTTGAAATAATCAACTTAAAGAAAGAAAAGGTTTATTTGGGCTCATGGTTTTGATCACTTGACCCTAGTGCTCTATGCGGAGGTTACAAGTTTGAGTTGGAGTATTTGGCAGAACAAAACCATTCTCATGGCTGGAAACTGAAAGGCAGAAAGAGGCAAGGACCAAGGGGCCCATCTCCCTTTACAGGATGAGCCACAGTGGCCTTCAGATCTTCCTCTTGTCCCTCCTCTCCAGTGTTCTGCCTCCTCTCAATGTGGTAACTTCTGAATGAAGCTTTTACCACATAATGTATGAGGGATGCTAAAGAGTTCAACTATGGCAGTAGTTAGCTATTCCTTTGTCTGTGGTGATTCTTTACAATTAACTTTGATGCCTGATGACAGCCTTGTGAAAACATTCTAATTAATGCAGATACTTGCACATTCAATGTTTTGATATGGTTTTGAAGGTAATGTAGCAAAAGTGAGGAATCCCTACATTCAGATGCTCTTATAGTACTGTTACTGTAATAAGGATGGTGCAAATTCAGACTATCCTCCAACTACCATTGGTGTGTCTTTCAACTTGAACTCAGAAATGAGTATGTAATACATTTTTATTGAATGTTGGTGGAGAACTGAAACTTCTTGCTCCTCTAGAAACATTATTCTTCTCTTACCTGGATAGTGTTTTTCTTTATTTTACAAAGTAAAACTAAACTAAAAATATAGCCCAAAGAGTTGAGGACAAATTAGCGAGAACTTGGCTGAGAATTAAGTTTTCCAATCCCTGTTGAATAGAGCAAATTGTTAGAATCAGCATTCATAATTGAGCTTCAACTAAAGGCTTTGTTTTACAATTTGCTTTAAGGTAATTAGAAAATTGTGCATGAAAGCATGGCACATATAAATCACAGGTATATTCATCTGAATGGATTTTGTATGGCTTATATTTATAGCTCATTTTGTAGAGGCTGATTTACTGTATTGAAACAGACAATTAAAGAAAGGTAAAGGGACTAGCATTTTCCCAGCAAGAGCAATGTGCTAGGCAGAATGCCAGACATGGCACAAGCTCTACCTGAGTTCATCTTCTGTAACATAAATATTGCCACTATTTCACAAAAGAAGACACTGCATAAAAGCCTGAGCATAGGGGAAATCCATAAACATATTCTTCATTGAACATATGCAGGCCTAATCAAAATAATTCTAATTTATATCCTAAAATTTGTAGCAGAATCAGACAGAAATGAAATACAATTCTGGCCAGCATACCAATAATGTTTTGCAGTTATTTATTGAATCATTTTGAATAAATCCTACATTGCATTTATTTAAATAGTAATTCAATTTGTTTAATTTATAATTTGTCAAATGGCTTCATTCTACATCACACAGAGGCTATTTTTGCTCTTATTTTCCTTGGCCAAATAGAGTCAGATGTGAAAAAGAAAATTGGATATAAAGTGACAAATCCAACTTTAAATAGTCTAATAGAATTTTCTGAAGGTAGTCCCTAGTGAATATTAAGAAGATCAAGTGTATTGTACATATATATACATGATAAAATGAAAAATAGATAGTTTCCATAATCACATACAAAAGCTTCACAATCAAACATACAGAGGCCTTGGCATAAATCAACGTAAATATTGTGGAATTCCAAGGGGAAAATGTTATTTGCACATTCTACAAATGTTAAGAATTATAAAAAAATCTCTTTTGTAAGAACATTTTTAAACTCTTCCTTAAAATTTTATTTTATTGTAAAGATTCTGTAGAACATTTTTTGAACTCTTAAAGTACAAATAATCCACATGACATGCCTTGAGATATGTTTAATCAATTTTTAAGTAACAAAAATGTACCTACCATGTACCAATCACTGTTCTGGGTTCAGGAGCTAAGATTTTAGTAACAGAGAGAAAACATAAACATGGCTCATAAATAAAACATGTATTTGATTCTGATGTTATAAACAGATTTGTGAAAAACAAGAAAGAACCAGGAGTAAGGTATTGATGTTGTAAATAGACAGCCAGGGCTGGCATGACTGAACATAAATAGCATTTGAATAAAGATTGAAATGAAGGAAAGAAGGCTGTGAATGCCTTGCTAGACAAGACTTGCAAGACTTTGCTAGACAAGGATAAACCCAAGCTTAAGCACAAAAAGGTCCACTTAGCTCAAACCAGTAATCTTATCTGCTCAGAAGGCTGAGATCAGAAGATCTCGTTGGGAAGCCAGCCAAGGCAGGAAAGTCCCTAAGGCTCTTATCTCCAATTAACAACCAGAAAAGAGGAAGTGGCATTGCAGCTCAAAGTGATAAGAGTGTTATCCTTAAAGCTCAGGGACAGTGCCCAGACCCTGAGTTTAAGTCCCATGACTGCCTCCCACCATTGAAAAAAAAAAGAAAGAAAGAGGCCCATTGTGGCTGGAGCAGACACACAAAAGGAAAGAGTTGAGTTACAGGAATTAGATCAGGTAGACTTTGGAGATTATGGTAAGGCATTTGCTAATAAATGAAATGGAGAGCCTTTGAGAACTATAATGAGGGAAAAAAATGTTCTATGGTTGATTTTTTGATGAAAGTCATAAAGGTTGGGAAAGCAAGGGAGGGAGAGAGTGAGTCTCACACACACACACACACACACACACACACAGAATAGAATATGAAGATTGAGCTCATTGCAAGGATGGAAAGGAAAAATAATGATTATCTGAAGAAAGATTTCAGTGCTGGACTGTGCTGGAGTATTGAATTACAATTCAGATTCTGAATCTATATTGGAAAGGGAGTGTTAGGTTTTTAAAAAGAGGTAACCGAGTAAGAACAGCACCAGCACGCACGTGGTATTCAGGTAAGGGGTAGATTTATTCAGTAGACCTGCTGGGACCAGGCAAGGTTGGCACTCCACGTGGCTGGGAAAGGCCTGCGAAGGAGAGAGAGCTGGGAAAGAGAGGAAAGAGCTAGAAAAGAGCAGAGAGAGGGGTAAGAACAGTAGCACTCACGTGGTATTCAGGTAAGGGGTAGGTTTATTCAGTAGACCTGCTGGGACCAGGCAAGGTTGGCACTCCACGTGGCTGGGAAAGAGAGGAAAGAGAGAGGAAAGAGCTAGAGCAGAGAGAGAGCTAGAAAAGAAGAGCAAGAGCAAGAGCTAGAAACGAACAGAGAGAGAGAAAGAGAGAGTCTGGGCCTGGGCTAGGCCTGATCTAGGGTAAGGGCGGGGAAAGGTGTGGCCACATCAAATTCAGATGTGACCTCAGCGGATGCAGATGTGACCTCTTCCAGGTGTCTCAGTTGCCTAGGTAACACAGGTACTGGGTGGAGACTTTGCTGCGAGGAGGGTGGAGTCTGCTTGCCATCCAGGGGCGGACCTTACAGGGAGTTTACTGGATTTATAGAAAAATCACAAAATGGGCTTAGATTGTTTGAATATATTTAAATACTTAGAAAATTGGGTTGAGAAAGAGAGAGACAGAGATAAAGAAAACAGAGACTGAGAGAGACAGAGATTCCAGAGAGGGGCCACTGCTTGTTGGAAGGAGGAGGATCTTGAAAGGCGATTTGAGGAGCAACAATTGTCTCATAACACTTCATTTGAAGGCTGACTAATTTTGAAATATTTTGGAGGGGGGGAACAGGAATAGAGGGGGACTCCTTAGAACAAGCGAACTGGTGGCATAGATAGAGCCATGGAAATCCCAAAGTTACATTGATCTAGATTTAAGAGGCCAATTGTAATTTTTGTTGTTGTTGGTTGCAGGGCCTGAACTCTGGGCCTGAACTCTGTCCCTCAGCTCTTCAGCTCAAAGCTAGTGCTCTATCACTTGAGCCACAGCACCACTTCCCCAATCGTAATTTATAAAATGTCCAACATGAAGTCATGTTTTGTAAGCTAAGTATGCAACTGGAAAATAAACTATAATAACAATATCAATGATAGGTAGTGGCAGAGAAAACAAAATGCTTGTTCTTGCCCGTACATGGCTTTTATTTTGTTTCCTTGCTAGAGAAAGAGAGGTTGTTCATTAAATAGCAACAGTTGTGGGTCCTTAGTTTGGGCTTAACACTTCCTCTGGAGGAATCTCCCTAGGGGTGTCTCTAAAGGACTCTTTTGATGAGTTCCTCTCTACTTAAACATCTTGGAAGAATGCAGCCTTGGAGTAGTTGTGGTGAATATATAGATCTCCTTGGTGGAGGGTGATAGCTAGCATCATCACTCTGCCAGTCCAGAAAAAAATGTTTATTCTGAGTTTGGTGCTAGCTATCCAGGCAAGGCAATATTCTTAAGTGAATTTAATAGACTCTAATCTTGGGCTATTTTGGTTACTATGGAAATGTTGCTAGAAAAGATAGGTACTATAAGGAACTCCTTCCTAGCCAATATTTTTTTCCTAAAAAAATTTACTGATTTTTTATCTGTAAGGGCAAAAATAATAAATCATTGTAGACAGAGACAGTATATATAAAATAAGCAAGAGATGTATGTTCAGCTTTCATGTTTATTCTCAATTACAGCCCATGGTATTGGCCATGCCAAAGTGAAGAACAATGCTGGTTCATTAGAAACCACTTTATTTTTCTAATCATAAGAATGTTCATCAACTCAAAGTTTAAGTAAAACAACCAATTTCCTAGT
Source organism: Dipodomys spectabilis (assembly GCF_019054845.1). Lineage (NCBI taxonomy): Eukaryota > Metazoa > Chordata > Mammalia > Rodentia > Heteromyidae > Dipodomys > Dipodomys spectabilis. The sequence goes on along the minus strand of NW_024870813.1, from coordinate 4,527,689 downwards.
ATGATGCTCATTTTCTTCTACTTAGCACTTTATCACCTGACTACTATAGTTTACACTAGCCATATTTATTATACATTTATATATGAATATATAGTTTATTTTATATATTATAATTTTATAATACTGTACCCATTCAACTGTTACTGGGCCTTTGGTTTATTTCTTGTTTAGAACACTAGATATAAATTTGTCTTGAATATTGCAGGAGCTATCTTTATATAAATGTATATTCATACTATTTAGTGTTGTTGGGCCATGAGATAAAGATATTATAAAATATGCTTGTTGTGGTGGACTTGTTGTTTTCCTGAAGAGACTAAACTGATTTACAATCCAACCCAGATGGTCAAAGATTTTCTTTTATTTGCCACTTTTTTCCTATGACTGAAATATTCCCTAACACTAATTTTCCATTCTGTGTGTGGCAGTAACTTATCTGACTTCCTGAAATGAGAATGTGAGCAGAGTTTCATGTTTGACATTTTAATACACTACTTTTGATATGTTGAGTAGGTTCCTTATCTATTTTCTAATGGATTTTCCCATTTTGTTATTGATCTCTTAGAGTGATTCTTTCTGTAATGTAACTGACAGATTAAGCAAGCTAAACTTTATACTTCTATAAGAATGTCCTGATTATTTTTAGTTATTTGAAAGTCAAAAATTATTTTTTAGAGAAAAAAGTAAGTTTGTTTCCAGTTTTGTGTGTGTGCTAGTCCTGCGGCTTTAACTCAGAGCATAGGTGCTGCCCCTGAGGTCTACTCAAGGCTACTATTTGAGCAACTCCTCCTCCACTTTGGGCTTTTTGGTGATTAATTGGAGATAAGTGTGTCACACAGACTTTCTTTCCCATGCTGGCTTCAAATTTTGATCCTCAGAGACCAGCTGCCTTAGTAGCTAGGATTTCAGCTATGAGCCCACACATGACAACCAAAACAATGCTTTTTATAATATTATTAAAATGAGAAAGGATAAACTTTAGGGACTTTCACTATTTGATTATGAAATATTTACTTAACAGAAAGATATAATCAAAAAGTTTCTGTGCCTCATCATATATTCTCAAAACCTATAAATACAAAAATACATGGGTATACATATGTCTACAAAAGTGATAGACTGCAAGACAAATTCAAATATTGAAACCATAATTTTAACAAATCTCCACAATAATTAATGAATCAAAGAAACAAAAAACTAAACTACTTATTTACTATACAAAGCACATTTTAAAAATCTTTTAATAGCATCAATAATATCTTTAATGTTTACATGTCTGCATTTACTTAAATGATATTATTTTAACCCATAGAGTTAGCCTCAATAAATTACGAAGATTTAATGTCATGTAAATATTTTGTAACCACAAAGCAATGATTAAAAATAAATAACAGAAATAACTGCCAGACATCAGTGACTCACACCCATAATCTTCGCTACACAAGAGGCTGAGTCTGAAGATCATGGTTCACAGGCATAATGAACACAAAAGTCCACAAAACTCTTATCTCCAATTAACCACCAAAAAGCTAAAAGTGGAGCTGTGGCTCAGGTGGTAGAGTGCTAGCCTTGATCATGAAAATCTTAGTCAGAGACAGCACCTATACCCTGAGTTCAAGCCTCAAGATGGGCACAAAAATAAATAAACAAACAAATAAGTAAACAAAAAAAGATGAATTATATTCTTTTCAGTTGATAATTTTAATGACTTTATACTTAAGTTTTAGATAATAATAAAAGAAATCAGAAACTATTTAGAATAGGTAATAATGACTTTATGCCACATAAAATCATGTAGGAAAAGCTAATGACATATTTATAGCTAATATATTAACTTTGCTCATATTCCTCGACAAGAAATGTACTCATTGCTTTACTCATGTAACTGTAACCCTTTTGTACAGCATCTTTACAATAAAATAATATTAAAAAAAGAAACTGAAAAACTCAGCAAAACAAAAAGCCAGTCAGAATACTATGCAATACTATATAATTTGAGAAAAAAAATATGAAAGGATAGAACAGACAATATTTGGCATTTTCAGCATAAGATGAGCAGAGCATAATAAAACCCTTTAAATCCAGCTTGGAAAATGATGAGGGGATACAGGAGAACTAGCGAATATAACTTGGAATTTGTTCAAGTACACCGGACACATCTATCACATTTATGACATTACCACAATGAGTCTCATCTGTACTACTAGTATAAATAAAGAGAGGGAAAGCAAGACAGACGGAATAACCAAAACAACAATTATTACAAGAAAAGGAAAAATGAAAAAGATCCACTATTGGCTAGTAAATGTTTTAGTGTAAAGAAGTAACTGATCACGTTCAACTGACTTACAAAAATGAATTTTATGAAATGTACTAGGATCACACTTAAATTTAACACCTAAAGTTAAAAAAAATTGCAAATTTCTTTATAGCTGGAACTTCAGAACAACTTTGCATATTAGGAAAGAGCACATTCAAACAAGCAAGGTAACTAACCTGCATAATCCCCATAATACAATGTTTCTTTACTTTTAAAAAATGTAATAGGATAATGAGTCACATTAAATGGATAGAGGAGAAAAGAAATGATTACTTTGATACAAGCAAAATATTCCATAGTATGGGGCTGGGAAGGTGGCTCAGTGGTAGAGCGCTTGCCTTGCATGCCTGAGGCCCTGAGTTCGATTCCTCAGCACCACATAAGCAAAAAGAAAAAAGCTGGAAGTGGCGCTGTGGCTCAAGTGGTAGAGTGCTAGCCTTGAGCTGAAGAGCTGAGGGACAACACCCAGGCCCAGAGTTCAGGCCCCACGACTGGACCCCCCCCCCCCAAAAAAAAATTCCATAGCCTCACATATAATTTTGATTTAAATGAAACAGATTTTACACTAAAAGTAGATGGCTAGCTCCTCATTGTCACAGAGGACATATACAGAATTGTATACAATTGTATACAATTCTGTATATGTCCTCTGTGACAATGAGGACATATACAATTCTGTATTATATATTAAATCTGATGATAAATATTCCAAGATGTCTGTACAGCAAGTGACAAGGTGCATGCACTTTTCATTCTTGCCCAACATTTTCTTTGAAATTTATTTCAAAGAAATAGCAAGATAAAAAAGCACTATAGGGAAACTTACTATTCATTGAGAATTGTATATAATCATCTATAGACAATCACCATCACCATTTAAAAATTAGCCAAGTAGTCGAATAAGAATGTCATCAGAAAAAAATTCATTTTAATGTCATTTTCAGACAAAAGATATTTTCCAGTGCTGGAGAAATATCAATAGAAAATTTCAAACTCTACTACAAAGCCATAGTAATCAAACAGGTTGGTACTGGCACAAGAACAGACCTGAGGACCAATGGAATAGAACTGAAAACCCAGAAATAAACCCACAGACCTATAGCCACCTAATCTTCAATACGGGAGCTAAAAAAAATAGAATGGAAGAAAGACAGCCTCTTCAGTAAATGGTACTGGCAAAATTGGTTAATCACCTGTAGAAAACTAAAGCTAGATCCTTATATATCATCCTGCACCAGAATCAACTCCATCCAAATGTATCAAAGACCTTGGAGTCAAAGCACACCCTGAAAACATTTCAGGAAGGAAAAGGAGAAACTCTAGGTCTCCTTGGCACAGGATGAAATTTTCTTAATAGAGACCTAGAAACACAACAAATTAAAGAAAGGTTGGACAAATGGAATTGTATGAAGCTGCAGAGCTTCTGCATGGCAAAGGGCATAGCTATCAAGATCAATAGAAAGCCCACGGACAGGGAGATCTTCACGAGCCATTCAATGGACAAGGGTCTCATATCTAAAATATACTTGGAATTCAAAAAATTAAATCCCCCAACAACAAATCCTGAAAGAAACAGCTGCCCAATAAATAAGTGTGCTAAAGACTTAAAGAGAAACTTCTCTGAAGAAGAAATAAGAATGCCCAATAGACATACAAAGAAAAATGCTCAACCTTTCTAGCCATAAAAGAAATGCAAATCAAAAAAATATCGGGATTCCACCTCACCCCAGTTAGAATGGTTATAATCAAGAACTCTAATAACAACAGATGCTGGAGGGGATGTGGCCAAAAGGCAAACCTGCTGCATTGTTGGTGGGAGTGTAAATGTTCAACCACTTTGGAAAGCAGTATGGAGGTTTCTCAAAAGACTGCACATAGAGCTCCCCTATGACCCAGCAATCCCACTTTTGGGCATTTACCCAAACGATCACAAACAAGGGCATACTAAAATGACCAGTACCACTATGTTTATGGTAGCATTATTTTCCATAACTAAGATATGGAACCAAACCAGATGCCCCTCAATAGATGAATGGATCAAGAAAATGTAGTATCTATATACACAATGGAATTCTGTACTTCCATAAGAAAGAATGACATCTCCCCATTTGTTAGGAAATGAAAAAAACTTGGAAAAAATTATAGTGAAGTAAGCCAGGCCCAAAGAAACGTAAGTCCCATGGTTTCCCTTATTTGCAATAACTAGTACATAAGTAGGACAAGCAGAAAAGGCCAAAAGCTATGTACATATGACCAGATAAGATGAGATTAAGCCAAATGAACCCAAGATAGGGACACAAATATTTTTTCTTACTTCTTATTGTTTCTAACATATTTATAATGTACCATGTGATTATTTTTGTTGCTTTGTATGTTCCTCCCCCATGGTATAACCCCTATTTTCACTGTATTTGATGTTGGTGCCCTGCATCTTGTATATACACTTCTTTAATTTGGGGAGGGGAAAGGAAAAACAAAGTGCTTAAATAGGGATACATACTGACCCATTTTAACAAAGAGATGTACAAGAAACTATGTTGAAAACAAACTTTACAACTTCGATGGGGGCAGGGGTAGTTGTGGAGGTGGGAGGGAAGGGATGGTAGGGAGAAAACAAAGGAAGAGGCAACAATGCTCAGTAGGAAATTTGCTCATTACGTTGCTCATGTAAGTATAACCCCTCTGTACAGCATTTTTACAATAAAAAATAGAAAAAAAGACGTTCTTTCAACAAAGAAGAAATACATATATGGTATTTTCTTTTGAGACAGTTAAAATCTGTTTCTTTGAAGATACATTTTACATGGATTTATAGATTAGCATATGTGCAATAGTCCTTGAGCTGCTGTTTGTTTTTATTTTCTTATTGAAATGATGAAAGGAACAAAGAGCGTTCTGACACATACCTAAAAATGTACAAGTTGGATCTGGGCACCTGAGCCTAATGCTTATAATTCTAGCTCTTCGGAGGGTTGAGAGCATTAGATTGTGGTTTGAAGCCAGCCTGGAAGGAAAAAGGTCTTGAGAATGTCTCTTAAGAGATAAAAGTGATAAAAGAACAATAATAAAAGTATAAGTCAAATGGTGCAAGCCTAGCAAGAATAAAGTCCTGAGTTCAAACACCAATACTGCCACCAAATAAGTACATGCATAACAAAATTAAAGAAGTACAAGTTGGGACATTTACCATCCAAAAGCATGCCAATTAACTTTCCATTACTGTAATAAAATATTGTAGAAACTATTTTCTTTATTTTTCGTGTGTGTGTGTGTGTGTGTGTGTGTGTGTGTGTGTGTGTGTGTGTGCCAGTATCAGGGTTTCAACTCGGGGCCTCAAGGCCTCAAGCTCTTGCTCTGCTTTTTGGCTCACAGCTGGTACTCTACTACTTTAGTCACACCTTCAGTCTGGCATTTTGCTGGTTAATTGGTGTTGATGCCTTGAAGAATTTTTTTGCTTAGCTTAGCATTGAACCACCATGAGCTGGGTGTGAGCTTGTTTAGTCAATAATATTACAGGAATGAGCCACAGGTGCCTGGCTGGCAAAAATCTTCTTAAAAAAGAAAAGATTTATTTTGGCTCATGCCTTCAGAGTTGTTAGTCTGGCTCTGTTGCTTCAGGGTTCATACTTGGGCCTCATATTTTGGTGACAAGTACGGTAGAGCAAAGCTCTTCACCTCATAGCAGTCAGGGAACAACAAGGGATAGGAAGGGCCAGTAAAAGATAGTTTCCTGAAGCACTCTGACAAGGACTCACACTACCAAGTTTCCAGCAATAGATGAATCTATAAGCTTGTGTTAGGGACCAAATTTGCAACACTTGAGCCTTCAAGGTACGTGACAGACACAACTATGGATACCAATGATGACAAAACTGTACCATTTAGCCAGTAGGATATTTTAGTGAATGGGAAAAAGTCACCAAGTCATGCATAAATGAAAACATGAATCATAATCAAGAGATAATTGCAAGCAGGCAACAGTGACTCATGCCTGCAATCCTAGCTACTCAGGAAGCTGAGATCTGAAAATGACAGTTAGAAGCCGACCCCAGGCAGGAAAATCCTTGAGACTCTTATCTCCAACTAACCACCAGAAAATTGGAAGTGGAACTGTGGCTTAAAGTGGTAGAGACTTGAACAAAAAAGCTCAGGGATAGCTCCCAGGCTCTGACTTCAAGCCTCATAACTGAAAAAGTAAACAACAACAAAAACATATCCAAAAAATAAAAAGGAGAGAGAGAGAGGGAGAGAGAATTGCAGATTGGCTATCAAAAGGACCACAAAAGGCAAACACTATATGTATAACACATTAATAAGTTCACTCATATTTGGATTAAATACTTACATAAGTGGAAAAGACCTTTAGAATTCTGAAAAGAAAACATTAAGATCTTGAGATAGGTAAATGGTATATTAAGTAAGGCATAGAAATTATCTCCATTCAATAAGAATCTTGTAAAATTATCTCACAAAATTAAGCCCTTCTTACTGTCAAGACATTTAAGAATGAAAACAGAAACCTTAAAAAAGAGGCTATTTTGACTACATATAGAAAATACAATATTAGTACACTATAGATCAACAAAACCAGAAAACAAGCCAGGTGTTGGTGGCTCATGCCTGTAATCCTAGCTACTCAGGAGGCTAAGATCTGAGGATCATGGTTCAAAGCCAGCCTTGGCAGGAAAGTCTGTGAGACTCTTATCTCCAATAAACCACCAGAAAACTGGAAGTGGCACTGTGGCTTAAGTGGTAGAGGGCTAGCCTTGAGCTGAAGAGCTGAGGAACAGTGCCCAAGCCCAGAGTTCAAGCCCCACGAACCAAAAAGAAAAGAAAACAAAACAAACAGAAAACAGTCTGATAGTAAAACAAACACTGACAAAAAATACAAGTAGCATCCAAATATAATATAAGCCCTCAACACTCCTTCCTGACCAGTGTGTTCAGGTCAATGTTATGCGCCATAAACATGTGTTTACAGAAAAGCAGTATACACAAGCTGGGAAGGTGGCTCAGTGGTAGAGCGCTTGCCTTGCGTGCATGAGACCCTGGGTTCGATTCCTCACCACCACATAAGCAAGTGGTGCTGTGGCTCAAGTGGTAGAGCACTAGCCTTCTTGAGCTGAAGAGCTGAGGGACAGCGCCCAGGCCCAGAGTTCCGGCCCCACGACCGGACCCCCCCCCAAAAAAAAAGCAGTATACATAAACGTTCATGACAGCATTGTTGTTAGCTCACCCCAAACAAAAAGGACCCAAGGGTTATAATTAATAAGATAGATGAACAAAGTTTCAGCATAACCAAACATCTCATAGAAGATTGTGCTGCAATCCAAACTAAAGAGTTGCAAGATATGATGCATCTTGGATAGATTTCAAAGAAAACTAATTGAGATATCCTAAACCCCATATATATATATATATATATATATATATATATATATATATATGTATATATATATATATATATTTATCTTGTGGATAAATATGTATGATGTGTGTATGTGTTTACAGGTGTGAGTGTGTGTTTCTATAGTTAATAAATGGGGAAATGAAGAAAGCGTTTTCTAAATGTAATTACCTCCTGATTATTTTGTAGTGATAATTATAGGTAGCAATTTTTTGTTGATAATTGTCTGTTTGGGAAAGAGATTATCTCTCTGGGGAAAGAGATTATCTCTCTGGGGAAAGAGAAGGGGTTACAATACCTAATAAGAGTCTACCAAGTCTTTCCATTTCCTAACAATTGGGGCAATGTCATTCTTTCTGATGGAGGCTTAGAATTCCATTGTGTATATTGTGTATATATACCACATTTTCTTGATCCATTCATCTACTGAGGGGCAGTTTTCACTGTATTTGATGTTGGTATAATTTGTGGAAAGGAAGGGAAAAAACAAATTGTTTAAATAGGGATACAGGTCCTTGCTCATGTAATTGTAACCCCTCGGTATGGTATTTTCACAATAAAAAATAAAAAAATAAAAAAGAGTCTACCAATGTTAACTATCTTAAAAGATACAGAGACTATTTATTTCATTTATTCTATTAACTTTATAACTTTATGATTTGTAATTGCATGCTTTCATGTCTGATACATTTTATAATGCAGGATAAAAAATAAATGGCAATGGGATGAAAATTGGGAAAAAGTAAGATGGTTGGAAAATGTTGCATAGTGTTTTTAGATCACTGGTGGAAATGTCCTGCAATAATAACATACAAGGTCCTAATCAGACAAACAGGCAGACAGATAGATACTAGATAGGCAAATAGAATGATAGAACAATAGACAATAGACAGGTATAAAGTGATGATAGATGATATATAGCTCTAGATAGCTATACATAGATAAAGATCTATCTATGTATTTATATATACCCAATTGTGAATGTATCTTTAGGTTTTGTTGAGCTCAGTAATATACTGATTTTTGGCTCCCAGATTAAGGAGTAATTTTTCTCCCCTTTATGAGTTTTCTCTTTTGTGTTTCTACTAGAATCTTCTAACCTCCCTGCTTCCTCTTACCACTTTGCCTATAATTTTATTTCTTTTTGAGATTCAGCTAATCCATTGACACACCTTCCTGAGAATGCTTGCTCAGGACTGACACACATCCATTCCAGTACTTGGCATATTTCTATCATTTATTTGTATGTATCATTATAAATATGTGGACATTGTCCCATTGAACAGTGAACCAGTTTACATTGGGAGGCTGTTTCATTTTTTTTCTCTGGATCATTAGCAATTTACTCTCCCACTCAATGACAGTCCACTTACTATGTCAAATGAGTCGTGGAATAAAGGAAGAATTTTAAAAACATTCCTGAAAAACTCAATCATAGAGCTAACAAAATTATGAAAAGTTAAACAAGACAGTTTAACAATAGTTTAAGCCAATTTGAGACAAAAATATAAAGAATGTTGGTGGTTCACACCTGAATCCTAGGAACTCAGGAAGCTGAGATCTGAGGATTGTGGTTCAAAGCCAGCCTGGGTAGACAAAGCTGAGAGACTCTTTATCTCTGATTTACCACCAAAAACATAAGGCAGAGGTATGGTTCAGGTGGTAAGAGCACCAGTCATGAGTGATACAACTAAGCAAGAACATGAGACCCTGAGTTGAAACCCCAGTACCAACACACGGGCATGCATACACACATATATGCATATATCCTTACATATATACATGCATACAAACATACATACATAAATGGAAACCCACTGAGTTTATGCAGCTTCTGTCTAGGGCAAAGGAGGAAGAAAGAACAGTAGATCTGCAAAACCTTTATTGTGTCTCACTAAGAGAAGGAGACTAGATTGTGAATGGATTCACCTCTATTTCCAGTGAAGTGCTTGTTTATAGCTGTAGGTCCAGTAAGGGCAGATTTTCATGAAAGGAATGATGTTTTGATTTTCTACATGGAAAATGCATGTGAACATTTGATGTATTCAAAATATGTCCTTGTAAACAGCTCTTCTCCCAAAGAGTGAAATTAGCACCTGGAAACATGTGTTGGAGTCTGCAAAACAACCTCAACCACATGGTTTCATGCAATAAGTTACATAAATATTCATCAATACAGGTGAGCATTTTTTTTCCAACAGCGTAGCAATAATTAAATTTATTTAGTCAGAGTGGCCATTTTAGTTGGGGACTGAGTTGAAGTCAGAATTGCATTTTAAAAAAATGAGTCTTTTATTTTTCTTGGCATCACAAATCAGATTTGTGACAGGAGCCAATCAGCCTCGTTTCCACCAACTACAGATGGATCCAACTCCACCCATCTGCTCATAGGAGATGAAATTTGTATTGGTGAAGGCTATGAGGAATAATGCCGAGTTTGCCAGCTTGGACAGCTTTTACCAGCCCAATACATTGTTGTGTCTCTGAATAAAAACGTGATTTAAATGCAGCAAAATAGAGTCTTTAAAGTGTGAGTAAATGCATGATTGTAAGAGTGTGTATGTGCTCACAAAAGGAGGATGCATTTGGAAGTACTGAATATTTGCTTCAGAATTTCAAATTAGACCTGTGGTAAATGGCTTTTGAAACACAAATAGATGTTCTTAGGCTATAATTTAATGCTTGTAAAATGGTGTGGGTTTTTTTTGATATGAGTAAGTTTAAGTGATCAATTTTATAAGATAGTTAAGTGTCCAGATGCAAGGGAATGTATATTGTTCCATTTCTGAATACATAGCAGTACACCCCAAAAAACCCTTCTGAAACGTACTCACCAAGTCCCAGAATTAAACAGAGACTTCCTGTTCTAAATCTTTTCACTTCTTGAATTAATTATGCTTTTCGGTAATTGAGGTATCTTCTTATGTTTATTATTTTTATGATTGCTAAAGTAGTTTAAATTCAGCATGTCAATTTGCAAGTATGATGCATCTCAATCAGCGTGGCCTCTTCCATCATTCTTCCCCACTCTTCTATCCTAACTCCATCATTTCTTCAAGCTACCTGGTTCTATTTTCACATATGTACATTGACTATTATGACCTGATTGGCCCACTATGTCTCTCTCCATTTATCTGCTCTTCCATCCCTTAGGCCCTACCTCCAGGCAAAATATGCTTCCTGGTTTTCTTGTTGTCAGTTAATTGTTCAAAGGAGTTATACCATTTCAATCCTCCCCTATATATACCATACGTTTGTTAATGTTTTTGTGTCTGTGCATATCACTGTATATATCTACATTTATGTTTATATTTTAGATCTAACTTCCAAATATAAGAGAAAACATGAACCTGACTTATGTCACTCAATATAATTTTTGCCTGGTCTATACATTTTCCTCCCAATAACACAATATATTTTTTCTGTTGGATGAATTATAAACTGCTATTGTAGGTATATATGCATGTGTATTTGTACATGTATATGTATATAGAGAGAATGGATATGTGTATATGTGCATGTGTGTGTGTGTGTGTGTGTATAGGGCATCTAGGTTATTTTCATAACTTTGCTATGGTAAATGATGTAGCAATGAACATGAGTGTACAAAGTGTCTTTATTGCATTCTGAGTTGTAAACTTTGGATAAATACCCAACTGATATTGCTGGGTGTTAGGATAGTTCCATTTTTAGTTTTTTTTAAACTCCATATTGCCTTCCATAGATATATTAATGTACATTAATTTATATTTACCCTGCTCCCAATAGTATAATAAGGTTCTCTTTTCCATGCATTCTCTCCAGTGTTTGTTGTAGTTCACAGTCTGGAGGATGGCCATTTTTAGTGAAATGAGATGCAATCTCAACGTTGTTTTGACTTGCATTTTCTTTATAGCCAGAGCCGACTTCAAATTCTACTACAGAATCGCAGTCACAAAATGTTTTGATTACAAAGTAGTGGTAGCAATGGTTCATTCTGTAATTTTAAATGCTGTGATTATTTAGTGGGTCAATGACAATGCAATGATCTGTTGAGAAGGATGGTTAACATTTACCTAGCATTTACTATAAGAGGTCAACCTACACTGAAGAGATTTTAAATCCCAAAAAGCAAGTCCTCTCCCTGGTCAACACATTTTAGCACAGCTACCTTTGTGAAACAGATTTGCTTACCTTTCCAGAGGGAAGCAAGACGTTCCAGAAAATTATTGCTTAAGAATAACTCCCAGCTAATGAACACTGATAGATGCTGTGTTATTTCCCTTACTTCTTGGCCCAGTGTTGGGACAATCTGGAGATCATTTCAATTAGAGTTGCTCCTCAGTTATTTGTCATGGTGAATCACTAATTAGCCCAACCTTTCTAGGTTTACTCTCAGTTCTTTTTGACTTCTCTACTCCTGCAATGAACTTCTAGATCCTTATCTCTGAGTACATCTTAAACAATAGAGCCAAAAAGAACTGTGAAGTTGAGCTCATCCTTTGAGAGGCTCTACATATGTCTGGTGCCCAAATTTATTTTCTTGGAAAGCCCTGAAATCTTGAAGGACCTGTTTAGGTTTTCCTTTCAATTGGGTTTGATTTTCCAGGAATATTTGGGCTATAATTTCCACCTCAAGTTCTGAAATATGAACCAGCTTGGATATGCATGCTAATGGTTCACAAAAATGTACACAATGCCCTTGGCCACGAGGGATTTGTGGTAAGAAGAAAAAAGGAAACAGACTTTGATCCTGGGTTTTAATTTGTGTTTTGGAAATCTCAGGTTTTAGGCATGGACTAGAACAGAAACCCAGGAGTGTGACTTTCACACAGCAGACATAATACAAGATTGACAGGCAAATTACTGGATCTAGCCTTTATTTAATATGTATAATAAAAATTATCTATACAAATTTATAGTCAAAGCCATATGGCTACAAATCTCCAGGATGTAAAGGATCCTTAAATCTTGCTACAGTCAAGCATTTTTCTCTCTTATACAGATATCAGATAAAAAGATAAACATAGATGTATATATAAAAAAATGGAGGATTTGGATGTAAAGAAGTACATATATACACATATCCATATATGTGTGTGTATGTGTATATGCAACATATATAGATATATAATCAATCTGATCCAAGTATAGTATATGTAGGTTTGCAACTTTTTAAACAGTTAACGTGCTTTTTAAAAATGAATATTAAAAAAATGAGTATTAAGAAATTAAAACATGTCCTGTGTGAGTTATGGATACTAGTGAGAGAGAAGCAGGTGAATGAAGAGGAGAGGAAATATGACCAAAATACTTTCTGTAAAATGGGACAGTGAAGCTTGTTGATATTGCTTTGAAAAGGGAGATGGAGGAAGAGGGATGGAGTGGGTGATTCAGTTGAACATACACTGGGGGGACCTAGGTGGTACTGGCAGCTCATGCAGACAATACCAGCTACTCGAGACACTGAGGTCTGAGGATCATACTTCGAAGCCCAGACAGAAAAATCCATGGTATTATTATGTCCAATTAAGCAACAAACAAGTAGAGTTGGAAGTAGAGTTGTAGTTCAAGGGGTAGAGTGTTAGCCTTGAGCAAAACACCCAGCAAGAGCATGAAGCCTTAAGTTCAAGCCCCTGTATGGGCACACATAAAAAAAAAACCTGCATTGTATTCATAAATTGACATGTTAAAATAAAACTCTCATGTACAAATAATTGGTGTTAATAAAATAAACTAACACAATTTGAAAGTTCCTTTTTAATTTCTGACTAAGATATCTGAATGTTTGTCTTGAGTAAGCTTGTATGCCACTTGCTCTAAGATTTTCCTCACCTCTTGTTTGAAGACCAGAGTCCAAAGCAGCATAGCTTATACTTGTTATTCTTCAGATCTAATCTCAGAAATAACAACTGTACTTGTCATATAAACACAACTATATGATTACAAATCAAAATCCTTTACCTGCCCAGAAAGAAGGGACTTGGTCGGAAATGAGCCAATATATAAACAGTGGAGCTCATTTGGGAATGTGCTATGAGAATGTGGTTGGCAGTTTTCTCTTTGTTTTACTCTTTCTCTATCTAGTGCACTTTTCTTGAAATCAATACTTTTGTTAGCATAAACTCAGAAAGATCACGAGCAAGTATACAAAGATCTAACTATACCTAGGCACTAGAGGCTCACACCTGTAATCTCAGCTACTCAGATGGCCAAGGTCTGAGGATTGTGGCTTGAAGCCAGACAGGGCATGAATGTCTGTGAAACTCTTAACTCCAATCAATCACCAGATAGCTAGAGTAGTTCAAACAGTAGAGTGCCAGCCTTGAGTAAAAAAGCTAAGGGACAGCCCCTTGGCCCTGAGTTCAAGCCCCAGTAACAACAAAAATAAAACTGTCATGCTTACAGCCATTTGTAATAGCTCCAAAACTAGCAACAGTATATTTACTCTACAAATTAGCATCACTTATTTACAGTGATTATTAGTTAAATATGTGGAGGAAAATCTTTGGGGCATGGTCTTTTTAAGCTGAGGGATATCTGCATATTTCAAAGTGTCTTCAACAAATTTTGCCAGGCACTGGTGACTCAATATCTGTAATCCTACTAAGGAGGCTAAGATTTGAGGATCTTTTTTGAAGCTAGTTCAGACAAGAAAGTCCATGAAACTCTAGTTAACCAACAAAACATTACAAGTGGAGGTATGGCTCAAATGGCAGAGCATTAGCCTTGAATAAAAAAGCTAGGGGACAGTACCTATGCCCCGAGTACAAACCCCAGTGCCAGTGTGCACAAACACATAAACTCACACATGAACACAAAGACACACATGAAAGTCATAGACTAATTAAAACAAACATACTCTGAAGTCCTACAGACAGGCAACTATTATAAAGATTGATAATAAAAAAATTACTGAGGTTCCAGGAAAGGTAGGAGAAATTGAAGTTAATAACTAAGGGTCTGAAAGACAACTTGATTACTTCTTCAGTATAATTTCTAATCATCATACTAGCAACAAACTTATTTTAATAGTGTTATTATCATTAAAGTTGCAAACACTTCATAGTTAGCAAACATTTTTTTTCTTAAATGTAGTCCCACTTAGCATGGGATTATTAAGAGTACTATAAATTGGCTTAAGGACTATTTCAATAGCACGTAATAGCATTCAGTATTATGATGTAAACCGTTTGAAAATAAACATGGGGTTCCATTGACTAAGATTAACAGGTATGGGAAGAAAGAAAACCTATTTTAGGCAAATTACTATTAATAATAATGATGATGAAAATAAATAGAAATAGAGAGTCCTAGTCTATATGAGAGAACAGCACGCATCATATCATTTTGATCACAGTAGCCTTTTAAAGTTGGTGTCCATATATCGCATTTATGAATAAAGATAATGAGATGCAGAAGACCTCTGCTGATTGTTCAAGGTCAGTCTGGAGTTAGCAATCCAATCATATCAAAAAGGATAAAGTCCTAATTATGAGAGAAACACATCAAGTGCTAGCATTTTGTCACTGGATGATTTGAAGGAGATTCTTTTTCCCTGGATCTTAACTTGGCTTCACTTTTTTTTAAAAAAATCATTGATTCTGCTAACCAGTATAATACAACATGAGACCTTAGGTCTGAAACTCTAAGAGCTCTGTAATCACCAGACTAATCTGATGAAGGAAAATATGGATTTTCCAAAACTTAACATGAGTTAGTCAATATAAAGGTTTGATATGATAAACACTGACAGAACTCTCTAAGAATGTGCTTTATAATGTCTGATTCAACTGATTCAAAATGAATAGGTTTTCCATTCTGTCTTACCTTTAGATGATTCAATATGTCAAAGATTGTTTATATGTTCAAGAAAATAGACTGCGTTTATTTGGATGCGTTTTTGTCTTCCAAATGTTTTTATTTACCTGTTTATTTTTTATGAAGTAGTTGTATGAAGTGGTTTCAATTCCAGAATTCAAGTTATAAGTACAAAGCATCTTGATTTACGTCACCCCCAAATAAGTTTTTAAAGATGTTTTACAGAAAGTTTAAATTTGATTCTCTAAAGGTCTTGGGAAATGTGTGTGTGTGTGTGTGTGTGTGTGTGTGTGTGTGTGTGTGTGTGTGTGTGTGTGTTGAGAGAGAGAGAGAGAGAGAAAGAGAGGGGAGAGAGGTGAATGTATGCATGTGTATATATATATATATACATATATATATATATATATACATCTATATATGATAGTTGTGTGTGTTTGTGTGTGTTAATGAGATCATTGTAACTTTCTCTCTGCTCACAATTGCCTCCTATGAGATCAATTGAGACTCTGAGCTTGGATTCATTTCAACTTATTCTTTTGAAGTAAGCCAAGGGCTAAATATTAAAAATAAATTCTGTGTAATTTGTATATGTGTATATGTGCATGTTTCTGTGTGCTTGTGTATTGGGGAAGTTTTTGGTCCCTGATTCAACCTGTTCCAACTTCAGAGATGGGAAAAAAAGGCAAGGATACTGGCTGATGAAAGGCCATAGGATGGAAGCCAAAAGCAAACAATTCATAAAAATCCTGGAATCTTTCCTACACAAATGCCCAGAGATCTCCTCATTCTCCAGACTGCTCTCTGCAGGATGAACCTTTCACCTCCGCTCCCACTGAGCTCTGAGAGTTGTCCTCCAGAAGACAAACAGGCCCTGAAATGATTTTCTGTAGCTCATAGCCAAGCAGATGTAGGACAGTACCCACAGAACAGGTGAAGATTTCCCAAGCACCAACAGTGAGGGGATCACAGTGGGACAAGGTCATGAAGAGCAGCAGATGGCTGCAAAAATGGTACGTGAAAGTGGTTTCTAATTATGTAGGAACTTGGCTGTGATGAACATATCCATAGCCACGTGATACAGACACACAGTTTGGAAAACCTGGCATCTTATAGCCATGATACTTGTTTTCATTTAAAGGTACTGTAATGGGATTTACTCTATTTGCCTTTAAATAGGCATCTGCATACATTAGTTGTGTTTGTGTGTGTGTGTGTGAGAGAGAGAGAGAAAGAGAGAGAGAGAGAGAAGAGAGAGAGAGAAGGAGAGAGTGAAAGAGAGAGAGGGAGAAAAAGAGAGAGATGATGTTGAAGCAGTGTTCCTCAATCATATTTTCTATCATAGGGAATGTACAAATGACCTTTTAAGTTAAAGGGGTTAAAGGGGTTAAAGGGGTTTAGAGAGGTATGTCTTAGTTAAAGGGGTTAAGAGAGGTTAAGTTAAAGGGGTTTAGAGAGGTATGTCTTAGGGGTTATGACAATGTTCTTTGTGTAATCTTATTTATAGATTACAATCTCATTATATATTATATATTAATATGTAATATATTATAATACAAGATATATTATATAATACAATGTATAATATTATATAATAATATTAATCTATATAATACATAATAATAAAATGCAATGCATTAAGGCAATAACAATAACTTAGTTTATATAAAACTTATGTGTACCCTATTAAAAATTAATGAAGACCCTGATTCTACAAAAAACCATTTCCTAACTAAATGTTATAGCTTCATACAGTTTCTCCTCAGAATGGTTTTATGACCAGTTTATTGTCAAGACTTTGATATCCACCATAATGAAGAAAATATTTCAAATTTTATTTTTTTTACAATCATTAAAAGTGTATAATACTTGGAATTAGAGTAAGGAAAAGGTCGATCTTTTCTTTCATTGATAAATGCAATATTGAAATTTTCTGCAATCATGTGAAAAGTATCAAACTCAGTAAAAATTTCTCATATCAACTATTCCAAAATAATGAAGAAAATCTGTTCTTTACAATCAGTTGTATTGTGATAGCAACTACCCTACAGGGAGCATGGATGCCATTAAAAATGAATACTAATCACAGACAAGCAAGTTCTTTATATGTGACATTAATGTAGTATTAAAGACAACATTGAAGCAAATGCCATCTCACAGATCATAATTGGTTTTATTTGCCATTCTAGAATCACCTAGGAGCCTAGACTAAAAATAGCTCAGAATGTTACACCCAAAGCAGGTTTTATTTATAGCAAGAGAAATAGAGGTGGCATACAGTTGGAAATGTACAGACAGCATGACTGGTTACAGCTTGCGTCTGTTTGTTAGAAGGCAGCTTGAAAAATAGTTCTCTTATGATTGACAGTTACCCAGGTACTTGTTATAAAAATAGTTCAGTTTGTTTACACATCAAGTTGTAGTCCACTATATATAGAGAAAACTTGGAGACAAACTTAAAATACGTATGGAATCAAATATAGGTCAAGCTTAATTCAGTTGGACAGTAGACCGCTTTGCCTTCATCCCTGCAACTATCCACTCTGCTCCTGTGTATCCCAGCCATGGTAGCTGTCCAAGGTACTGTTTCTCTCACACAGATAGAATATCTCTTGACTGAACTCACATGGCTCTCATAATGCGGTTTATCAGGGTATTTGGGCAAAATGTTATACTCTACTCCCATCAAGAATTAGGAGTTCCTGATGAGTCTGCTCATCCCAAGGCTAGGGGTGATCAATATCATTCAATTTATCAGAAATAATGGTTGGAAAGATCTATGTGAGATAATAAGACAATTGAACAAAAATAGGAGGAAATCAAATGAATAGCGAGATCAGTGGTGACCATCATATCAACAATTCTCCTTCCATCTGCTATAATCTATATCTAGAAAGATCCAAAATATATCTGACACACACTCTTAGGCATAGATGTAACCAGCCACAAGCCTAATTTTCCCAGAAAATTTAAAAATATTCCTTTACTCATATTCTTCAAAATAATTTCCTTATCATGTAGAAAAGATCATCAAAATTTCTAGTTTGCCTAACAAATGTGGATTATTCATAGTCCTTTAGAATGTAAAAAACCTAATTAAATATTTTCCAAGCCCAAATTTGTACATTGACACTGATTAATTAGTAAGTAGCATTCTTTTAAAAAGAATTAGAATTACATGTGTTTTTCCAATTTGGAAATATTTACTTATTATCTTTTCAGTAAGTTGCTTTGATCTGCAACACGTATGGTGTATCTATATTGCCATTTCAGTTTAATTTAATGCATATGTAATATTAATTAATTATGTAATATTGTCTTCAACAGTTTTAGTTCATTATACTTATCAGCTGCTCTCCGGTTTCCAAATCCATTTTCTATCTATTTTTTAACACCTTATTCTCAGTATCATTGATAGTAGTTGTGAAATCATTTTCTTTATTTCACCATGTTGACTATTCTGATCTTTGGTTCCAAATATAAATCATTTGGCACTGAAATCTCCTCTGTGTGTGTGTGTGTGTGTGTGTGTGTGTGTATGTGTGTGTGTGTGCATGTGAGTCTTGAACTCAGGGCCTAAATACTGTTCCTTAGCTTTCTTATTTAAGGTTGGTGCTCTACCATTTGAGCCACTGGCTATCTGATGGTTAATTGGAGAAAAGAGTCTCATGGACTTCCCTGCCCAGGCTGGCTTTGAACCTCCATCCTCATATGTCAACATCCTGAGTAGCTAGAATTATGGCATAAGCCACCAGTGCTTAGCTTCCATTTCTTTTTTTCTGTGTAGCACTGAGGTTTGAACTTTGGATCTTGAGCCTGCTAGTCAAGTGCTCTACCACTTGAACCACACAGCCTCAAAATCTCTATTTTTATTTAAATATATTCTTGTTTGTATTGTTTTAATTGCTAGTGTTCTTTGTTTATATTTAACTATTTCTCTAATTAAGTTATTCTATTGAGCAAACATCTTAATGACAATTTACTTTGGGCCATATTGGTGTTTGAGCACAGGACTTCAAGTTTGCTAGGTAGCTGCTTACTGCTGAGCCACACCTCCAGCCATCTTCCTTCACCTTTTCTGGCTACTTTAGGGATACAGTTTCCAGTTCCTCCTAGGTTCATGAGTATCTTATGATGCACCTATGTAGACTGCTCATCTTTGTTGGGTGACAGGTGCATGTCACTGTGTCCAGCTTCACTCCATTGAGATGGTGTTGTATATAGATTGTTTTCCTCAGGTCTGTGGCCTGAATCCACAGACCTCCCAATCTCACTCTTCCATGTGGCCTAGGATAACAGGCACCCACCACTTTAGCCAGCCACGGGCTCAGAAAGGGTCTCATAAAACTTTTCTGCAGGGTCCAGTTTTCCCATTCTCCCAAGTAATCAAGATTATAGGTGTGAGCCATTGGCTTCTGACCATGGCTTTTCTTCTTCAGATTACATTTTTTTTCTCAGAATTGCTTTTCACTTTGCTTACATTCTGACCTTTATTTTCTGTTATTCTGTCCAAACACTATTTTACTTTCTCCTGTCTTTTTCTCAGTATAATTTGAACAGTTGGGGTTTACATCAAATCTCACCAAAATAATGAAACATGGCCTACAATATCAGCCTACTGCAAATTCACAGAAGATAAGAAATCAGGCCCAAGGAAAAAAAAGGTCTTACCCAACATTATATAATATGCTAAATATGTATCATAATGTACAGGTTAAGATTCTAAGCTTTTAGGAAAACATCACCGATACAATTGATCAATAACATTCAGATAGTTTTCATATGGTCATGCATTTTCCCCACATAGGTACTGTATGTCTTCCAAAACCAGAGGTATATTCCATTCTTATTCTGTATTTATAATTAATGCTTTCTCAGTTAGAAATGGAGAAAATAGCATTGGAAGAATTCATGCAGTTGAATGGGTAGCCTTCCACATGAGTAGCAATCTTTAAATGACATGTGTCATATTATACATATATATATATATGCATATATATACACATATGTATTTGAATAATATGAATCACACATATTTCATATTCAACAATTCCAACAGTTCCATAGACTTGAGTTACATTAAAACAATAGAAGACTTTAATTTATGATAAATTAATCTCTCCTTTTTTCTATTAATGCTCCTTAATAGCCTCCAGACAGATAAAATCAACATTATACATTCCTGATTAATAAAAGATTTATCAAGGTGTGAACAGGCTTCCATTGAGAGAAGTCAATAATAGAATTCATGACCCTCAAATTGTTAAAACTGAGATGTAATTAAATACACTAGAAAATTGAGAAGTTAGAATGCAGCTTCAACTCCACAAAATATGAATTTTACGCAGGAAGCTTTTTCCCCAAATCTTTCCATTTAGTATAATATAAAAATAGGCAGCTACTGTTTTAATCCTCCAGTCAAATCACACAGATTAATCCATTGGGAAGCTGAAAGAAAAGTGGGCAGCAGAGTGTCTTTGTTGGCTTTATGAATAGATGAAGACTCAGGAGAAGATTCCAAACAATAGCAGCTCTTAGTGGTGGATCAAGAACTGTCCCCTAGTTCTTGATATAATCAAGGATAATAAGCTTGTTTACTAGACTGATGTGTATTGCCTGCAATTTATTCTTTTTCTAAAATGCATTTATATTGTTTCTGTCCTGATCACAGTGACTAATTAATACACAATGAAGTCACTCTTATTTTTTGCCTTTTGTGACCTTGTGCCTTCTAAACATTCTATGAAAAGAACCAAGCACAAGAACAAATAGATGTCCAATTTTATTTCTACTGCTTTCTTTCTTAGCTTCATTAAATGTACAATTTTATTTCTACAGCATTCTTTCTTAGCTTCATTAAGGTGATTTTATGTATGTCTCCTTTTCTAGAAGGGAGATATTTTAAGCTAAGGAAGAATTTGGGAATCATATAACCCATGCATCGTTTTATGTACAAAACCAGAAGAAAACATTTAGAAGAATGTTAATTGTGTTATTTAAATGGAACGACCACTTTTCCCACTGAACATACTCTCAAGTCCATTTTATGATTTCTTGTCTTGAAATTCTATCCAGTAATAATCACTCTTGAACAAACTCACAAATCGTGCAGGACAATATCACCATGATGAACAGGACATGAGCAATGAGTACCAAGAGTGTCTTTATGCCTGTGATTCACGTCCAGGAGTCCAGTGATGTTTTCTCTGAGTGGAAATCCTCCTTATTCCCCTGAATTTTGGAGTACACCTTGACCTGAAGGGAAGATACATTGAGACCTGCCAAGTTCTGGGCACAAAAAGCTCTAATTCATTCTGTTAAATGGCAAAGCCAAGCAACTGGTGATTTATGACTGTAAATTATCATGTTGTTCATTAGTGGTAATTACTACTCAACCTTGAAATAAAATGGTAATCAATGTGCTAAAATGAGAACACCCACACTGGCTCCTTGCTGATCACCTGCAAACCTTACTGCCTCCCTCACTTACAAGGGGAAGAAGAAGAAGAAAA
Organism: Dipodomys spectabilis; assembly: GCF_019054845.1. Taxonomy (NCBI): domain Eukaryota; kingdom Metazoa; phylum Chordata; class Mammalia; order Rodentia; family Heteromyidae; genus Dipodomys; species Dipodomys spectabilis. The sequence continues at coordinate 4,505,653 of NW_024870813.1, read as the reverse complement.
AAAAGATTGGGAGAAGCCAGAGGAATACACTGCAGAGAGACATGACTGCTCACCACATTAAGCCACTGCAGAAGCTGCTGACAGACAAAAGGGTTCAGCTCCAATCTCCAATTCACTCTCTGCTGAGTGAGATAAGAGGATTGTGTTTGGATGCTCTCCCAGAAGAGTCAGATTGTTTCTGGGGACAGGATAGTAATGAAGCCAATGGAAGCTGCATGGTGAGAGGTACCAGGTCCTAAGGGACCATGATTTTTATGTGTCTATAAGTGCTGACTTGCATTCATCTTTTCAGGCTCCATACATAGCTGACCCTCAGAAAACTGAAGCCTATAGCTCATTTTGTGAACTATGATTTCACTGTGGAATCTGCAGCCAGAATATCATGTCTTTCCGTCTTCTTCATTATTGTTACCCTGAATATTTTTCCCCTGAATATTTATGAAGTATTCACTACCAGGCCATCTCCCTTTTATTTTTCTCACAATTGTTACCTATTAGAGACAATCTCCCATGCAAAAATATAAATTGTGTGTGTGTAAAGTGTGTGTGTGTGTGTGTGTGCATGCGCGTGCGCGCCAGAACTGGTCTTTAACTCAGGGTTGAGATACTGTCCCTTACTATTTTTATTCAAGGGTGGTGCTCTACACTTGAGTCATACCTCCACTTCCAGCTTTTTGGTGGCTACATGGAGATAAAGACACTTACAAACTTTTATGCTGGGCTAGCTTCAAAAATGGATCCTCAGATCTCAGCTTCTTGAGTAGTTAGGAGTATAGGTGTGAGTCACTAGTGCCTGGCTTGAGACATGGATCCCTGCCTTTGAACGAATGGCTCCTGATAGCATTTCAGGCAGGCAGTTTGAAGAACGGTTTTGATAGCAAGCCTTCCTGGTGTATTCCTTTGAAATCTGTGATCACTGTGATCACATTTCCCTGCCATCTATCATGAGGCAAAAGCTAGACAATAAGAGTTTCAGCCCTTATAAGGAAGTTGTCATGACTTTAAAATATCTATTAGTGACAGCAGAATTAAGTCTTTCCAGAATTAATTGTCATTCTTCTGATGAGACTGTGGATTATCCTGAAGAATTTCCATTTAACACAGATAAGTTAGGTCAGCTTACGTATGTGCACTATTGATATAGTGAGAAAAATTGAGGACAATTGAGATCTCCGTATGCTTGCCTAATTCAGAGTTATGAATCTTTAAATAGTTCTAAAGCATGGGATATGGCCCTTTTAAAAATTAATAGACTTGATTTTTAGAGCTGTTTTAAGATAAGAATAAAACTGAGCAGAAAGTCCAGATCCCATAGACACTTCTTTCCTTTCACGTAGATTTCTCCCTTGCTAGTATTTCATGTGGCACTTTGGTTACAAATGTATAGCCAATATCAGTAATTTACTAACTGAAATTCATGGTTTGTGATAGGATTTTCTTTTTATGTTGTATAGTCCTATCCGTTTTGCCTGATGTATCATGCTATATAACCACCATTATAATATACAGAATAGTCTAACAGACCTAAAAATCACCTCTCCATTCTTCTCTGCCTCTCTTTACACAAACATTGAACCTTTCCTCCTAGTTACATCGGGAGGTTGAGATCTGAGGATTGCAGTTCAAGCAAGCCCAGGCAGGAAAGTCCATGAGACTCATATCTCTAGTTAGAAATAATCAAAAACACAGCCATGCTCAGGAGGTAGAGCACTAGCTTTGAGCAAAAAATGGTCAGGGACAACACCCAGTCCCTGCTTTCAAGCCCCAGGATTGGCACAACAATAAAAATAAACTGAACCCCTCCATTTCTATTAATTTTGCCTTTTTCCAAATTGCTATGAAATAGGATTTATAAAATGTGGAATCTTTTCCAACTTGTTTATGTGACTTAGCAATACTCTAAGCATGCTCTATGACCTTTTCATGCCTAGATTTCTCTGTATTATTTCTCTGTATCCATGAATAACATTTCACCATATGGATATACCATTGTCACTGGAGCCACAGTTCTACTTCTGGCTTTTTGGTGGTTAATTAGAGAAAAGAATCTCATAGACTTTCCTACCCTGATTGACTTTGAACTATAATTCTCAGATATCAGTTCTCAAATAGCTAGTATTACTTTGTGAGCCAATGGTGCCCAGCTAGCCTATTCTTGTATAAACTTTTACAGTTACTTTCAGCTGGTGTATTTAGGCTAATCATATTTGTAGTTATTTTCATGGACAATAATATATTTTTATATTATATATATCTATCATATCCATAAATGTTTTTAATTAATAACTTTGATTCTTACATCTTTTCTTCTTTTTGTCCTACCATTTCTTTTCTCCCTTCTTTTGTTTTAATTATTTCCTGTGATGCCACTTATAGAATCTCGTATCAGATCAGTTATGCTTCCTTGAAAGGTTTCTCAGTGATTGCCCTGGAGTGCAGTAAACATGTAAAACTAATCATCTAAGCACAGTTCCAAATAACACTTTAATATACAGCTTGCAACTTCTCTTCCTGTATGACATTATCTTTCATGTACTTTTTCCACAGCTATACCCAACATATGGTTGCTATTAGTTTTGAATAGTTATCTATTAGTTCCATTAAGTATAAGAAAAACAATTATTTTATTTTACCTTTATTTATTCTTTCTTACCTTCATTTATTCTTTATGTGATTTTTTCTTCTTTCAGAGAAATACCTTTTTCCTTTCAAGATTCTTGTACTGATGCCAAATTCCATTAATGTTTGTTTATGAAGGCATTTCTCCTTCACTGTTGTAAAATACATTTTACTGCGTAGAAAGCGCTAACTGGGTAGAGTTTCTCCCCACCTGTTCGATATTTTAAACATGTAGTTTCCTTTTCCCTTGCTGTCATAAAATGAGGGAAGGAAAGCATTCTAGAAATCTGTGACCACATCCCATTTCTGTGGTGAGCTTGAGCTACTAGGGTGGTTCCTTCCCAAAGACTTTTCTTCTTATTCCACCCTTAGTGAGGCAAGGAAGTAGAAGTACCTGCAGTTTAATATTGGTTTTCCTCTTTGTTAAATGAGAGAGGGAGCTGTAGTGAGCCATTTCTAATGGTGAGTACATTCTACTACAGTCCATTTCCTGAAGGAAAGCCCTGGTTAAGGAGTACACACTAATCTAGACACATTTAAAATGACACTTTTGATTCCTTATCTGCCAGATAAATGAAGGGAGTTTTCTGTGTTCTTCACCATGGGAGTCAGAGGAGTTCCTGGAAGGAAAGCTCCTAGGATTCCTGGGATTTCTCTAATCAAAGCTATCCCACACTCCATCCACAGTTAATCTACTAATGTACCTTCTTTTTACTCTATCAGGGTCCGACAGGATGGCTGTGGTAAGCCATTCCCCTTCCTCTTTGGCTTTCAGGAAAATAATGTCCCCTGTGACCACAATGATCTCAAGTCTCTAAGAATGTGGAACTTCCACTTTACCCAGAATGTTTTTTTTTATTGTGAAAATACTGTACAGAGGGGTTACAATTACATAGTCAAGATAATGAGTACATTTCTTATCAAGCATTGTAGCCTCCTCCTTTGTTTCCCCTTCCCATCCCATCCTCCCCCCCCCCCCCGCTTCCCTAACCCCCCCCCCAACCTCATTCTTCAAGGAAATAGAAGAGGCAATTCAAAAATTCATATGGAACAATAAAAGACCCCGAATTGCAAAAACGATCCTCAACAGAAAGAACAGTGCTGGAGGAATATCAATACCAAATTTCAAACTCTACTACAAAGCCATAGTAATCAAAACAGCTTGATACCCAGAATGTTTTTTTAATTGTGAGGAGGAGAACATGATTTCCTTGTTCTTTACCATCAAAGAAGGAAAATGAGTGGATTTGCATACTCAATTATGAATTTGTAAAAAAATCAGGAATAGGGGCTAGTAGTGTGGCTCACAACTGTAACTCTACTACTTAGAAGGTTAAGATCAGGAACATTTGTAGTTCAAGGCTAGCCTAAACAAACTATGCATGAGACTCCCATCTCAACCTGTAAAAAACTTGGGTGTGGTGTTATGCACCTGTTATCAAAGCTACATTGGAAGTAAAAATAGGTAGATCACAGTTCAGGCTAGATAAGCAAAAATGAGAGACCCTACTTAAAAAATAACTTAAGTAAAAAGGCTTGAGTCAAAGGATAGAGTACCTGGCTAGCAAGTGTGATGTCCTGAGACCAAACCCTAATACCACTGTTTAAAAAAAAAATCAGGGTAAGTTGTTAGTTAAATATCAATCATAGAATTGTGGACCTGAATTAAATAAATAAAATTTTAGTAAGCAACTTTTATATATTTCATTAATAAGAATCTTGTTATTACATTTGCATATTCTTTAGAGAATATGCAAAGAAAAATAGATATATAATTTTCCTGATAGGATGTTGGGTAATCTAATAGACCTAATGTGAGTGTGCTATATGAAAATCTGCATATTTTTAAAGTTAATGCATGCAGTCTCTACTGAACTTGGTTCACAATTTATATAATATTCAATAAATCTAAAACCCATGACTGACAAAGGAATGTAAATGCATTTCAAATTTCTCTCATATTTTATTTTTTTAATTTTTATTTATTTTTATTGTGAAAATACTGTACAGAGGGGTTACAATTACATGGGCAAGATAATGAGTACATATCTTATCAAGCATCTTACAATTCACTAATTATTTCTAATTGTCCTGAACTGAGGCAATTTTCAAGTAAAAAACAATGCTCAAAAGTCAGTGGGTCATGTCTTTCACCTATAATCCTGGCAATTTAGAAGGCTGAGGATCAAGCTTTGAAGCCAACCCAGGCAGGCAAATCTGAGAGAACCTTAGTTCTTTTTAATTAGCAGAAAACCAGAAATGGGACTGAGGCTCAAGTGGCAGAGTATCAGCCATGAGTGAAAAATCCAACCAAGATTGAAAAGTCATGAGTATTATTCAAGCCATAATACTAGCATGAGAGAGGTAGGGGAGGGAGGGGAGAGAGGTGAGGAGAAGATCAGAGGTGAGGAGAAGAGGAGAGGAGAGGGAAAGAGAGGAGAGGGGAGAGGAGGGGAGGGGGGAGAGGGGAGGAGAGGGGAGGGGTGGGGAGGGAGGGAGAGGAGAGGAGAGGAGAAAAACATGCTTTTGTAGTACTGAAAACCTCTGACCTAGACAGTTTCAAGGTCTAGATGACAAGCACATATACTTTTTAAGATTATGAAGCCAAGAGAATAATTTGTGGAGATTGGTTTATTTATGTAGGGCTTCACAATGGATAAACAGTTGATATTCGATTAGATCAGCTATAATTGATTTGTTATTCTCATTTTTTTAGATAGGAGAAAATAAAATGTAGTATGCAGCGATGAGACAATATAGACCTTATATCAACTCATCTACCTTTTCAGTAATGGATAATAATCATTTATTCAGAGACAGGGGTAAGCAGGTGCATATTAAACCTAATTGCCCAATATAAGGATCCCAACAGTGACATTGCAAAATGCCTACAAAGCAATCAATATTCATTGCAGATTGGAGTCTCAACACCCCTCCCCCTAATCCCCGGTGCCTGTGCCCATTTTTTCTGACGATGGAGCATTTGGAGGAAGTCTACATTTCTACCCAGCAATCATGATGCTAGTATATTCCTCAGGGAATGTAATCATATTGCTGAATTAATTGAGCTTTTAAAGACTTTGTCAGTAAGGAATTTGATAAGGTGGGAGAAAATTAAATGTGGGCCTAACATTAGCCCAGTGGAGGAGAACTGGAATAATTACAGTGCGTTCCTTGAGTCCATAATATTGTGCCTACAGCCAGCTCCTATTCCATAGTGTGGAGTGTTGAAACAAGTTCACAGAGCTACCATTTCCTCTTGCAATCAGTGGCCTTAGTAACTCTCCTGAGAGCATAGCATCACCACCAAAACAACTACCAGTGACAATATGGAACATTTCACAATGGAGGGTCAGGAAAGAAACAAATGTGTAACCCTAAGTAAAAATGCCACAATTGCCTGAATCAAGGAAGGGGCCTGCCTTCCCTTAGGCATTAAGAACATGGCTGGTTTTTTAGTTAATGGGCAGCAGGTGACACACCTCTAAACTTGACCCTGAAGCCATGGTCATCCTACCATTTTGGAATCTTCAGTTCTATCTTCGATTCCTAATTCCTTTGATCATTTGAAACTTTAGGAATATCTTTTTTTTTTTTTTTTTTAGCAAATTCTTGGACTTGTGACTGGGACATATATTTGGTATAATTTATAAGATCTTGACTCTCCTAAAGTAACTTTCTAAATGACCTTAATATTGAGGTATCTTGCAGGCCTAGAGGTCTTGGAGCTTGGAGCAGGGCTTTAAAATTAAGCACATTCAGAATTTGGTGTCCTCTTGAATTGCATTTAACAAAAACACTTTTACCTATAACCCTGGCCAATGCTACCAATTGGATCTTGATACGGGATCCACTTATCACCTTTGTATTGGGTTGAAATAGAACACAGGCATTTATTTTTTCTTGAGTATTTTTTAACATCCTGCCAAATTTTTTTAAAAAACCCAGAAAGTTAACATTTTCCTCCTGAAATATGCTCTAATCACCAGTGACAGATTTAAAAATAAATGGCTGAGCGCTTTAACTCAGCATGATTACACACTCCAGAGCAGGTTTCATAAATATTTAGCTTTTCATTTCCATGTGTTCTATGTGGCAAACATCTAACAGAGGCAGCGAGGCATGTGGGGAACGACCACATGGCTTTGCTTTCAGACAGATGTAAGTTTGAATCTCAGTTCAATGCTACCCTCAACAGAAGCCTGCCGGCAAGTATTTTCATCTTTCTGAGTCTTCTTTTCCTATCAAGTATGCAACAAATTCAAAAAACCACCAGATTATTTTGAGGGTCAAATGAAATATGAAATAAATGTCATTTTAGACAATGCAGGAAGTTTGCCCAGAAAAGTAAGTCATCTTCTTTGTTGATTTTTGACACACACATGACTTATTTGGCTTTCTGGATAATGCTGAGATTCAAGGCTGATTATTGCAGTGACTCTAGGGCCATGGAGATAGTTGTGATCCATTTCCCCAGCACCTACTTTCCCATTCCAGGATGTTGTCTTCCCTAACCTTTGTCCCCTGCCTTGGTGGGTCCTAACCCACAGAGGTGCTGACAGTCTACACCTTATTTACTGTTTCCCTGCTCTGAAGATTAATTCCACAGCTAGAAAAGGAACTGGTGACACAAGTTTGCTGAGATGAGTTGAGAATTAACTGGCGTAATGTCACTGCAGTGCTTTGCACTGTACTTGGTCCACAGTCAGTTCTCTTTCACTTCTATAGCCATCAATGTTAGCCAAAGTTGGCCAGTGGAAGTATGAATACATCCAGTCAACATGTGGCAAGTGAGTGAGTGGACATGCGATCTGCTTTTAGAAAGGGTCTCAACCAGCCATGAAGGAGACCTAGTTTTCACTGTGACTTGAGAATCTCCAGTGTGCCTTCATGGCCGGCAGGAATGTCCCTGCCATCCATTATCTAATTCAACTGCTTAGTTTTCTTTCCATGAGGGGATTATATAAATAATATAAATTCATAATACATTGATCTCTAAATGTGACAAGAATAGTTGATTTCTTGGCAAGAAAACGTAATCTTTCAGGTGAAATTATTTCAATCGAAGAGGAATCTTTTCTGATTTTCATGAGGGAAGAGGAAAAAAGATCCTCTAATGGAGCTGGGAGGGTAAGAAAGACTAATCTAGAACCTCCTCCATGGAAGCTTATACTCTGTGGGAGAAGTTTTATCATAGGCTTCCATTTAGGCCTTTTTAGTTCCTCTCACTGAGGGTGGATTAAGAAGCTATAAAAATATAATTGGATTTTACAGGCCAGAGACACACCAAAGGACTGGGATTTAATGTAGATATTAAAGAGTATCCTTCCATACTTTACTTCCATATAGACAGGGTAATGGGATAGTAATAATAATGTTATTATATGTTATATATAATATAAAAATAGAATGTTATAGTATAATAATTACTATCTTAATGATAATAATGATGGATTCTAACTAACGCTGTCACAATAAATATGCCATTTATGAAGCACAATGCTTAGAACAAGCCAACATCAACTGAAAAGAGAAGAATTGGTAACCTTTGAATGCCTATAGATAAAAGAAATATTAAATAAAGTCATGACTCCTTAGAAGATTAACCTAAGTCCTCACACTGGAGGTCTATTTATGCAGATCATAATACATGTCAGAATATACTAAGCTTTCAACAAAAATTACAAACCTGCCAAAGAGTGGTTAAAAAAATTCTGAAGAAACATAGGAAACATTGCAACCAGACTATGAAAGGACATAAATGTTGAAATTATCAGTCAAGCAATTTAATCAAAATATTCAGGAGTCTTTAGCCCACTTATTTATCAGGCAGTTGTTTCTTTGAGGATTTGTTGTTGGGGCATTTAATTTTTTGAGTTCCAAGTATATTTTAGATATGAGACCCTTGTCCATTGTATGGCTAGTGAAGACCTTCTCCCAGTCCATGGGCTTTCTATTGATCTTGCTAGTGATGTCCTTTGCCATGCAGAAGCTCTGCAATTTCATGCAATCCCATTTGTCCAACCTTTGTTTGATTTCTTGTGTTTCTGGGTCTCTATTGAGAAAATTTTGGCCTGACTCCCATGCTCCTGGATTGGAAAGATCAACATCGTGGACAATACTTCCCAAGGCTATCTACAAATTCAATGCGATATCTATCAAAATTCCAACCTCATTCTTCAAGGAAATAGAAGAGGCAATCCAAAAATTCATATGGAACAATAAAAGACCCCGAATAGCAAAAATGATCCTCAACACTGCTGGAACACTGCTGGAGGAATATCAATACCAAATTTCAAACTTTAATATAAAGCCATAGTAATCAAAACAGCTTGGTACTGGTACAAGAACAGACCTCAGGACCAATGGAATAGAATTGAAAACCCAGAAATGAACCCACAGACCTATAGCCACCTATTCTTCAATAAGGGAGCTAAAAAAATAGAATGGAAGAAAGACAGCCCCTTCAGTAAATGGTGCTGGCAAAATTGGTTAATCACTTGTAAAAAACTAAAGCTAGATCCTTATATATCACCCTGCACCAGAATCAACTCCAAATGGATCAAAGACTTCGGAGTCAAAGCAGACAGTCTGAAAACATTACAGGATGGAATAGGAGAAACCCTAGGTCTTGTTGGCACAGGCCGAAATTTTCGTAATAGATGGGAAGGGATGGGAAGGGGAAACAAAGGAGGAGGCTACAATGCTTGATAAGAAATGTACTCATTATCTTGCCCATGTAATTGTGACCCTTCTGTACAGTATTTTCACAATAATAAAAAAGAAAATTTTGGCCTGTGCTAAGGAGACCTAGGGTTTCTCCTATTCTATCCAGTAATATTTTCAGGGTGTCCACTTTGACTCCAAGGTCTTTGATCCATTTGGAGTTGATTCTGGTGCAGGATGATATATAAGGATCTAGTTTTAGTTTTCTACAGATATTTAACTAATTTTGCCAGCAACATTTGCTGAAAAGGCTGTCTTCTATTTTTTTTTTTTAGCTCCCTTATCAAAGATTAGGTGGCTATGGGTCTGTGGGTTCATTTCTGGGTTTTCAATTATACTCCATTGCCCCTGAGGTCTGTTCTTGTGCCAGTACCAAGCTGTTTTGATTACTATGGCTTTGTAGTAGAGTTTGAAATTTGGTATTCCTCCAGCACTATCCTTTCAGTTAAGGATAGCTTTTTTTCTTTTTTCTACTCGGGGTATTTTATTGGTCCATATGAATTTTTGAATTGCTTCTTCTATTTCATTGAAGAATGAGGTTGGAATATTGATAAGTATAACACTGAATTTGTAGATAGCCTTGGAAAGTATAGCTATTTTCATGATGTTGATCCTTCTGATCCAGGATCATGGGAGGTTTTTCCACTTTCTAAGTTCTGCTTTGATTTCCTTTCTCAGGTTTTTAAAGTTTTCAGCTTAGAGGTCCTTCACTTCTTTAGTTACATTAATTCCTAGGTATTTTATTTTTTGTGGAGCTATTACAAAAGTCTTAAAGAGAAACTTCTCTGAAGAGGAAATAAGAATGGCCATTAGACACATGAAGAAATACTCAACCTCTCTAGCCATAAAAGATACGCAATTCAAAACAACATTAAGATTCCACCTCACTCCAGTTACAATGTCTTTAATCAAGTACTCTAATAACAACAGATGCTGGAGGGGATGTGTCCAGAAGGGAACCCTACTGCATTGTTGGTGGGAGTGTATACTTGTTCAACCACTTTGGAAAGCAGAATGGAGGTTTCTCAAAAGACTCCACATAGAGCTCCCCTATGACCCAGCAATTCCACTTTTGGGCATTTACCCAAATGATCAAAAATAATACCACACTAAAGCTACCAGCACAACTATGTTTATTGTAGCATTACTTACCATAGCTAAGATATGGAATCAACCCAGATGCCCCTCAGTAGATGAATAGATCAAGAAAATGTGGTATATATACACAATGGAATTCTATGCCTCCATCAGAAAGAATGGCATTGCCCCATTTGTTAGGAAATGGAAAGACTTAGGAAAAAATATATTAAGTTCAGTAAGCCAGGCCCAAAATCATAGATTCCATGGTTTCCCTTATCTGCAATAACCAGTATAATAAGTCTGGGACAAGCAGTAAAGATCAAGATCAGATAAGATGATGTTAAGTGAAATGAACTCCAAGATAGGGACACAAGTGTTTTTTTTTCTTGCTTGCTGTTGTTTCTAAGATATTTATAATGTATCATGTGATTTTTTTTGTTTCTTTTTATGATCCTCCCCCCACGGTCTAACCACTGTTTTCATTGTATTTGATGTTGGTGCCCTGCATCTTGTATATACACTTCTCTAATTTGGGAAGGGGAAGGTAATAAACAAAATGCTGAAATAGGGATACAGGTTGACCCATTGCAACAATGAGATGTACAGGACAATTTGTTGAAAAATGAACTTTACAATTTAGGTTGAGGGAGAGTGTAGTTGTGGAGGTGGGAGGGAAGGGATGGTAGGGGAAAACAAAGGAAGAAGTAACAATGCTTCATAGGAAATGGACTTATTACCTTGCTCATGTAACTGTAACCCCTCTGTACATTATTTTTACAATAAAAAACTTAAAAAATGTTCAGGAGTCTCAGGAGAAATTAGCTAATGTTCAAGAACAAGCTAGTAATGCTGCCAAAGAGAAAAACTCTTGAGGAAGAATCAATAAGAAGTGGTAGAGAATAAAAGCCTTGTAACAGAATTGAAGATTGCTTTTGATAGTTTTATCAATAGATGATATAATCAGGTAAAAACCAGCGAGTTCTACGTTAGGCTCATCAAAATGTCTTGGACTAAAATAAAAAGAGATCTGGGCACTGATGTTTCATGTCTATAATTCTAGCTACTTAGCGAGCCTGAGATCCAGGAATCATAGTCCAAAGGTCAACCCAGGAAAGGAAAGTCTGTGAGACTCTTATCTCTAAGCAAGTACCCAAAGATCAGAAGTAGAACTATTTCTCAAGTGGTCCATCACTAAACTGTAGCAAAAAAGAACAGGGACAACACCCAGGCCCTGAGGTTAAGCCCCAGAAGGAGAAAGAAAGAAAGAAAAGAAAGAAAGAAAGAAAGAAAGAAAGAAAGAAAGAAAGAAAGAAAGAAAGAAAGAAAGAAAGAAAGAAAGAAAGGAAGGAAGGAAGGAAGGAAGGAAGGAAGGAAGGAAGGAAGGAAGGGAGGAAGAGAGGAAGAGAGAAAGAGAGAGAGAAAGAAAGAGAGAGAAAGAAAGAAAGAGAGAAGAGAGAGAAGGAGGGAGGGAAAGAGGAAGGAAGAAGAAAGGAAAGAAGGAAGGAAGGAAGGAAGGAAGGAAGGAAGGAAGGAGGGGAGGGGAGGGAGGGAGGGAGGGAAGGAGGGAGGGAGGGAGGGAGGGAGGGAGGGAGGGAGGGAGGGAGAGAAGGAAGGAAGGAGGAAGGAAGGGAGGGAGGGAGGAAGGAAGGAAAAATAAAGAAAGAAAAAAAGAAAAGAACAGAACCTTCAAGAACTGGGGAAATCAGCTTGAAATTTGAACATGAACAAAAATTGGAGTTCTAGAGAAAAGAGGAAAGGAAAATAGAGCAAAGGAAACACTTGAAATAATGATGACCAAGAACTTTTAAAGTGTAGAAAGAATCCTGCATTTTATTTATTTCAGTTAGATGACCATTAGGTGAGAACACAGCCATTCAGATAGGGAGATGTGCCAGTGCACAAACATTCAGGTGTCAAGAGTAGTTTCATCTTTGTCTTTATTCAACTCACAACATAGTCATTTTGATTTAAGAGACTGTGGTTTCATTGAAGCGAAAGGATATCTTGTAATTTTATTTTAGGTTTCAATGGGATTCCTGTTAAGGAATGCTCAAAGGATCAGAAATTAGCTTCTTTTGAAGTTCCGTGATTCCAAAGAGAGAAATCTCACAGATGTGGAAGTATTGTGTACACTACACGCAAATAACTCATTAATTTATTCTCTCATTGAAAAAAAAAACAACAAACTTCTAGCCAGGCACAGTGGCTCAAACTTGTAATCCTCACTATGTGAGAAATAGAGCTCGGCCGACTGTGGATCCAGGCCAGTCGAAGCGAAAACAGTTCATGAGGCTCAGTATTCACCAATGGCTTGGCACAGTGGTGCATGCCCATTACTCCAGCTATGGAGGAAGACAAATGGCTGGGCACAGTGCCATCAATACCTGTCACTACTGGCCCTCCTCCTCCCAAGATGAGTGAAAGCAAAAGTAGAAAGAGCTTAACCTAGGCTGGTCTGGGGATAAACAGGCAAAGAGGAGCTGCAGTCCAGCTTCGAATGGGTAGAACACCTCCCTACCCAGTGTAAAGCCTTGAGTTCCAAGAATTGCAAATAAATAATAAGCTCCTATGTGCTCTTTTTGTTCACAATGCCCTATCCCTTTTCACTGAAGAGCAGTATTTTCCAATTTGACATGAAGTATTTCACTGCTCAAGTTCAGACAATCTTGCTGAGGTTTTTACTGTGGAAGTTTTACTTGATGTGTTTTCCAAGTAAAGGGCTCTGGGATAGAGTTTCTGAGATGCAAAAGCCATTAAGACTATCAGAATTGATCAAGTATTTCAGTCTTTCATCTCTTTTGATGCCTGTTTGTCTGGGGCTATTTCTCCTACTACTCCTGTCTCTCAGGAGCAGGTTGTGACATTAGATCAATGTTAGGAACAGTTGAGAAATTGTTTTCTCGTTGGGAAAGGGTTTTAGGTTTTGTGTATTGAGGTCCTGCAGGGATGAGGCTCAATGAGTAGACGCTGGGGATTTCAACCCATCTCTAGATGATTGAGGCCATGAAGTCTTGCAGACAGAGTGTGTGATCTGAAAGACTCAAGCAAGACAGTGGGGGCCACGTAGTACTTACTGCTCTGGAGAGTTACTGAGGGGCAACTTGAAAATCAGATAAAGTCTCTGCATGAAACCAATCCTTTCTAGCCTGATGGACCAAGGCTGTTTCTCGGACACCCTGGTATAACCCAGGTTTTCCTGAATCTTGGCTGTTTAGCAGTACAGACAATCCATACAATTGCATTTTCTGTGGAGTGTGTGACAGGAAAGGTCTTCTGTAAGCATAGGATTAATAGAGACCCAATGCCTTCTTCACATCAGCACTGAAAAAAATGAAAGGAGGAAGGGATAGTGGGAGGGAAGAAAGAAGAAGGAAGGGAGGGAGGGAGGGAGGGAGGAAGGGAGGAAGGAAGGAAAGAAGAAAGGAAGGAAAGAAGGAAGGAAGGAAGGGAGGGAGGGAGGAAGGGAGGAAGGGAGGAAGGGAGAAAGGGAGGGAGGGAGGAAGGAAGGGAGGAAGGGAGGAGGAAGGGAGGAAGGGAGGAGGAAGGAAGGAAGGGAGGGAGGGAGGGAGGGAGGGAAGAAGGAAGGAAGGAAGGAAGGAAAGAAGGAAGAGGAAGGAATGGAGGGAGGGAGCAAGGGAGGGAAGGGAGGAAGGGAACAAGGGAGGAAACAATTGGAAAGAAGGAGGAAAGAAAAAGAGAGAGAGAAAGAAAAGGAAGGAGGGAAGGGAAAAGGAAGAAGGAAAGGAAGAAAGAAAGAAAGAGAAAGACGGAAAGGAAAGAAGGACAGAAAGTAAAGAAAATAGCCAGCCACTACTTTTTGGAGTGATTGTTGTTTCTAGTTAGAAACAGCTTACCACGTGATCTGAACAACTCAGGAGGCTGAGATCTGAGGATCACAGTTCAAAGCCATCCCATGCCAAGACAAAAATAGTCTATGAGATTCTTATCTCCAATTAACCACCAAGAAGCCAGAAGCCTTGAGCAAAATAGCTCAGAGACAGTACCCAGGCCCCCGAGTTCATGCCATTGGAACAGCACACACACACACACACACACAAAGGTTAGAAACAATACAACTTTTAATTCATTTTTATCATGCTCACAAAAGTAAAGATTGGAATATATAAGCTTCCTGTTTCACAGGTAAAGTTACCGATACTACAGGGGACAAAGGATTTGCTTTTGAAACCAGGCCTCTGTTTCCAAAAAATAGTTTCTTTTAATCACTACATTGGTCTTCCACTCTTGGTTTGATTAAGGTTAGATTTTCTGTTAGTAAGCTATAGAAAGGTGTTTCTTTCTCTCCTATGCAGCAACATGTGGTATCTAAAAGCATGTGCCTTAGTGCCAGATTGTAGCCACTTACTGTTCTGTGAATTTAAGTTTTCTCTGTGCCCTAATTTTGTCAAGTGCAACTGGAGTTAACATTGGTCCCAGAAATGTCAAGAGGACTAAATGACTTTGAGCCTGTGAAGAGCTTTGTGGTGTAAATGCTCAAGAAACATGACTACTACCTTTGTCATTGCTCCTGTTGTCAGGGAGGGACTTTTCCCAGAGGAATGACTGCCTACACATGAGCATGTGTAGTCAATGTGCTAAGTCTCTCTAGTGGAGAAATGCAAAGATTCTTGGGCCAAAAGTTGTTATTTCTCATCAGTCCATCTAGAGTTCACCCCCCTGCAAATGCGGGATGCAGCACTAAGATGCATCTGCCTGCTGCTGTGCAGAAACAAACCAGTAACTAGAACTAGACTGTGACTGCCTAGGCTTTCCAGGAGCCAGGGCTCCCAGATGTACCAGCTTAGCACCTTGCCCAAGCTATCAAAATAATTGCAAATGACAGGCCAGGACAGGCCAGGATGTCCATATTTCTCAGAAGATTTGAGCAGTTAGACAGATCGTTCAGATAGAGTTGTTTTGTTTATTTTGTTTTCAATTTTTGGCTAACAGCGACTTATTCACTTACATTTCAAGAATAATGTTGGCTCTGAAATACTCTACGATGATCATATTGAACCATCTAACAGAAATAAAAAGTAAAAAGAAGAGCTCCATTTGGACATGATGGTGCATGCCTGTAAATCCTTGTTACCTGAGAGATGGAAATAGGAAGATCACAGTCTAAGGATAACTACAGAGAAGCATGAAAACCCCTATCTCAAAAGAAAAAAAAAAACAGACAAAGAGCTAGAGGAGTGGTTAAAATGGTAGAAGGCTGAATTAGCAAGTGCTTTATCCCAAGTTCAAACCCAGTACCACCAAACCAGTTGCACTGAGGCATGCACCTGGTAATCTGTCACTAGGGAGGTGGGAATGAAGAGTCAAAGTTTGTGGCCATCCCAAGCAAAAGCATAAAATCTTGTGTAAAAGCAACAGTTGCATGGATGTCCACCACCTACCATACTGTCTAAGCTAATCTATGCTGGCCTTTGTGTCTCTTAAGACAAGCCATAGTGTCTTGGATTCAGTTTGAGGTGATGAGTAATTATTTCCTAACAGAAAGTGGTTCACACTTCAATCTCTGTGTGAAGACCCATTTGATTAAAACCAAACAAAGCAAAACAAAATCTCCGGGATATTGATTAATATAATAAAGGAAAAATAAGACAGTAAAATTAAATTCAGGATTTAACCTGAAGGCCTGAATCACAGAGTCTGATACTACAATAAGGTATTGCTCCAAAAGATTAGGGCAACTCTCCTTCAAGAGTGGGTAAAATTCTAGAAGGACCCTCTTTGACTGGACATCCATTGGCCATAACTCAAGCTGTGCCCTTCTGTTTATTGACTCAGTTTTCCTCCAAGTTCTCACTTATCTCTGATCCTTCTGCTCTCCATCGTACTTTTCTGGGAATATTGGTTAAACCCATCCTTTAGCACCATCATTGGCAAGGCAGCAAAATCAGATCTTCCCCCGAAGAGCTCAGGGGCTGCCATACCTGCATTTGTTTAGGGTCATGAAGCTCAAGACAATGGCCTTAGTGCCTGAATTCCAAGTACAGAAGAGGCCGAGACAGAGAAGCTACACAGAAACTTAGTCTACAACTTGATTGTATGGGCTGTTAGCTTCAAATGTTGATAGGCTCCTGTTTAATCCAGTCCAGTAAAGGGACAGAAATAATTGTTGAAAAGGTGTGTGTGTGTGTGTGTGTGTGTGTGTGTGTGCGTGAGAGAGAGAGAGAGAGAGAGAGAGAGAGAAGGTAGTTAAATACAGATAAAAGTTACTTGCCTATGCAAGCTTTAAGCCATGATCCTCAGATCTCAGCCTCTTGAGTAGCTATGGTTACAGGTGTAAGCCACAGGCCCTTGCAATGAATTTCTTCTATCTTTCTTTTTTATTGTCAAGGTGATGTACAGAGGGTTTACAATTACATAAGGAAGGTAACAAGTATATTTCTTGCCAAACTTGTTACCCTTCCCTCATTTTTCTCCTACTTGCCCTCCTCCCTACCCCCCCCAAGGTTGTTTTGAAAACAAACAAGAAGAAATAATTTCAGATACTCAACTTTCCTTTCCTTTTAATTTTTATTGTACATTTAATGAGAAACTAATATCTCCGTGTTAAATTTCTTTTCTTCTCTCCTGAAGGCCAGGAAAAATTTTCTGTCAAAGGGATGGAGACTAAATACTTAGGCTTTGTGGATTTTTACTACAGCTAATTGAATTCTTGTATTCAAAATAGAAAATCAGTCATGGATACTATCCAAGTAGGTGGATGTGGCTGAGCTTGAAGAGAATGGATGTATTACTTTCAGTTGTGTTATGCAAAATCCTGGTGATCCCCAGGCTAGGGTCCTCAGGCTAGGCTAACATTTCCACACTCCCTCTCCTTTCCCACTCATTTTGTATTTCCTTGGTTGCTGTTGTTGTTGTTGTTGTTGTTGTTTTGTACAGCTCACTGATCCTGAGAACGCCCAGTTTGCAGGTTGGCATGGTGGTTGGGGGGGGGGGGGGGAGTACTCTATTGTGAAATCTCGCAGTGCCTCCTTAAAGTGCAGACAAAATATGAATTACCTACAGGAGAAGCGATGCCTCCTCTGAATCGTCCACAAATGTGTACATAGGGGGGAAATATCCACTGTTACAAACTGGAATGTTTTCCCTGAGAAATGATAAGTGCTTCTGTCACACCAAGCAGGCCTCTGTGCTGAGGTGCAGACAGTGTGCTGAAAATCAGAATGGTAATATCCTCTCCTGCCAACCCTGGAAGATGCTGGAAATGATAGTTACAGGGCTGGGAGGGATAACAGAACTCATAATACATTCTGCTTTGACAAGTGTCTCCATTCCATTGTTCTCTCCTAAAATGAAGTTGTCTTTGGAGCCATTTTAACCAAAAAACTGGGCTATCATTTCTACATCCTGGGAGATGCTGGTACCATTTTCCCTTTCAGAAAGCAAATTTTAAAACAATCCCCAGGTATCGGATTTCTCTTCCCAAAAGGGTAGGACTGCACACAATCCCATAGGCTTGTTTACTTGGATGAATTTTATGCCAGCTGTGAGGCATTTATTCTCAGTCTCCCTGCAATTATTCTTCTATTGCAAGATTCTCTTCCTTGGTTACTGCATGCTTTCTAGCTGTCATAAGTGATAAATAGATTATTTGATGCTAAGCAAAACAAACCTTTATGTAAGGAAAAGGAAGATTTTGATATGTTTTGGTTCAGGGAGACCACCAGCCTTTGCTGTCTCAACCCATCAGGGGCTACAGGAGATGGAGAATTTCTGGGCATCTTTTTCTTGGAGCCATGAGCTATCCTGTAGTTTTAGTTTCTTTGTCATTGCTGGATTCATTTAGAAATGTCACTCTGTGAAGCTTATTTTTCTTTTTTTTTGGGGGGGGGCGGGCAGGAGGTGTAAAAATGGATATTCCTAGCAGGGAACATTGAGAAAAAGAGAGAAGAGAGTTCCCTTTAAATTTATATGCTAGGGTTTTCCCCTGACCCCCCCCCCCCTCATTTTCTCTTTTTTGTACTAAGTTCTATGCAATGTTCTTGAGAATATTTTTCACATAAAATAGGAAAGCTGAAAGGGTGAAGTTGGTCAAGGTGCATTGTTCTCATGAACTGACCTGTGGAATTGAAACCTCAGTGGACAATTGCTTACAGATAATAAAATTAAGCAAATAATAAATTAAAAAATAAAATACCAGGAGGCTGGGATCTGAGGATCATAGGTTGAAGCCAGCCTAGGCAGGAAAGTCCAGGAGGCTCCTTAATTAACCAACAAAATGCTGGAAGTGGGTCTGTGGCTTAAGTGGTAGAGTGCTAGCCTTGAACAAAAATACTCAGGGATAGCTCCCAGGCCCCAAGTTTAAGCCCCGGTCAAGTCATAGCCATTGCATGGCAGACCTATTGTGGTTAGCCATTGTAGTAAAATGTTGGGAGTTTTTAACTAATGGACATTACCAACAAGCTTCAGAGATACTGAAAACATAAGATAAAAGGTTTTTTTTGAGGTTCTGTTTGGATCAAGCCCCCATGATAGGGTGGGAAGTCTGCCTTCCCTAAATCCCTGAAGAAAGTTGTTGTTGCTATTTGTTGTTTGCAGATTCAGTAACACAGTGTCCTAAAAGCTCAGCTGTCTTCATTATCTGTGCACAATCATACCCATCCTGGGAACATTCAAATGTACTGCTTTTTTCTAGATTTTCTTTTAGAACAGAGAGTAAAAGTGACATCAGCTGGGCATCATCAGCTACAGCCGGCAATCCTAGCTACTCAGGAGGCTGAGATTTGAGCATCCTGATTTGAAGCCAGGTCAATCAGGAAAGTCTGTGAGAATCATATCGCCAACAATCACAGAACAAAACAAAGCAAAACAAAAAACTGAATTACACCTGTGAAACAAGTGGTAGAGCACCAAACTTGAGTGGAAAAATCTAACACCACCACCCAGGGCTTGAGTTCAAAACTCAGTACTGGTGTGTGTGTGTGCGTGCACACACACACACACACGCACACACACACACATACACGCACACACACGTGGAACAGATTCACAAGGAACTGGGAGATGAGAGATAAAGAGTTGGATAATTCCAATACATGATAGTTATTACAGCGCAGACAGTGGAAAGCTGGGTCTACGAGGCAGGTTGGGGTGGTTGTAATGTCCCTGAGGAGCTGGAATTCAGAAAATCGTCTCCATCTTGGAAGTCTTATATCTAAATATTATTGTATCTAATTTGGAGTGGGAACAAGAGGAGGGATGATTTCCCTAGAAGAAGGAACAAAACATCCATTGATGTAGAAGTAAGGTCAGTGCATTCAAGATGCCTGGGGAAATGATTTCTGGGTAAATACAGTCCAGATTATGGTGGAGCACATGCCCTATGTCCTCTCCTGTACTTGTGTTCTCTCTCCTGCAGAACAGTCTTGCTCAATTTTTGTTCACATTAAATGTTAAGAAGATATGCTTGATGTCCTGGCCCTTCCTGACTCACTCCTTCTCCACCACTGATAAGACCTTGTGCCTTGACTTTGATTTTCATTTACATATTCATCCATCCTTTGGCGATGAAGCAAGGTTCTTTTTGAAGTGTTTTGCATTTGAAGTGCTTCAAGACTTTGATTAAATCAATGTTAATGAAGGAAGTAATGAAGTACATATTTCACATGGGTAAATTATGGAACCAGACACACTGTGTTGGATTTTTGTTTTTTACATCTTTCATCTTCTAGCTAGGCAACTTCAAAAGTCTCTTGAGACAGGCAGGCCCTCTATTTGATTGGGATATATTTAGAAAAACAACCAGATTTACCATTGTTTGGGGCTCTGTGTGTGTGTGTGTGTGTGTGTGTGTGTGTGTGTGTATAATAAAGAATGTGTTGGTTCTTTCTACCTATGGCAGTGGAGCTCTCTGTGGTCACACCAAGCTCAGCAGGACCGGATGATGCAGTAAGCACTTATTGCCTCCATCCAGCTAGCTCTCAGTAGAGAGTCTGGCACTACCCAAGATTCCTGCTTGGCTTGGCCTTTTACACAAATTGGAAAAAAAAAAAGTCATATCCTCTAAGTGATAGAAATGCAACAATTCTACCCAGAGCTCCAAGGAAATAAAGGTCACTGAGCTGGAGAGGTGGAGATCCTCAGCAGAGAACATGATCCTAGAAGAATGGCAGGTATTGATGGTTTCTTTCTCCTCTTCCCTCTCCATGTGTCCTTTTCATTCAGTCTTAACTGCTCTCTTCCTTCTTTCTTCTTTTCTAATCCTAGTTTTGTTCTTTCTCTCCCTTTTCTCTTTTTCCTTCCTCCTCTCTCCTTCTCTAGTCTTCCTTTGAAAATACTGAAGTGGCAGGCACTGGTGGCTCATGCCTATAATCCTAGCTACAGAAGGAGTTGAGCTCTGGGAATCATAGTTTGATGCCAGCCTGGGAAAACAAAACAAACAAACAAACAACTCTGTGAAATTTCTTATCTCCAATTAACCACCAAAAAGCCAGTAATGGAGCTGTAATTCAAATGGTAGAGCACTAGCCTTGAGCATCAAAACTCAGGAATAATACCAGTACCCAGGCCCTGAGTTCAAGCTCCATTACTGGCACAAAAAGGAAGGGAAGGGAAGGGAGGAAATGACTCAAGATTCAAGTGTGAAATAAATCTTGACTAAAATAGGAAGACACCAATATTCCCAAGGCTTTCATTTTTTGAAAATGGAGAAGGGCTCAGAATTTTAAGACACTATTGTCTGGAAAATTACACCAGCACTATACTTTGTACCTAGGGATCTCATCCCAGAGAGTAGATAAAGCTATTTACCTTTTTTAGTTTTGAGGGGGAGAGGATTATTTTTTATTTTTTACTTTATTTTATTACATCTGGCCCTTTGGAAGGAATCATGTTCATTGTGGCAAATACTTGGTTTCTTAAGTTATGTCTTGTTTCAAATCATTGTCAGAAGTAATAAAAATTATGACTCTCTCTCGTGAAGCCACACAGATACAAATAACTTTCTCCAGAGTCTTCTCCCACACAGGCAGATTGTTCTACAAGTCCTTTCATCTTATACACTCGGTAATTGGCTAAGAGTTCAGAAGTATGTACGATACTATTTCAGATAGATAGATAGATAGATAGATAGATAGATAGATAGATAGATAGATAGATGATATCTATTTACCTAATCAATCTACGTATTATACAGATTGCATTACTGGGGTTTGAATTCAAATCTCCTGCAAATGAGGGAGATGCTCTAATACTAAGACAAGAATCTAGTACTTAACACATAAACCCTTTTTGAGACAGGGCCTTACCTTTTGTCTGAACATTGCCTGGATTACAATCCACCTGTTCTATGCTTCCTGTCATAGCTGGAATGACAGACCAAACCACCATGCCTAGTTTCTTTGCTTGAGATTGGAATCTCACAGCTTTTCTCTCTAGACTGGTGTGAAACAGTGAACCTCTCACTAATTCTCCCCCTATGGAGCTGTCCATGAGCAATGTGCCCAGATTATAAGTCTTGCTCCTGCTGAACTTCAAATATAATTCTCTCCCTGTCTGTCTCCAAACTAGCTAGGATTACAGACGTGAGCCACTGGTCCCTGGCTTCCTATTTGTTTTTTTATGCCCATTTCTCCAGCATATCTACCTTGCTAATCTGTAGAATCAATGTGTTTTTGAAGATCACTGCCCACTGTGTGAAAGACAGCAGAGACACCAGGGAATTTCACTTGTAGAAAGGTGACAGTACAAATGGAGTCATGCTGGGTTGGGGTTCTGGATGTTGACTCTAGTACGATTCCATCACTTAAGTGGTGGAACTTGAAGGCTCACCTTGGGAAGTCTCATTGCACTGCACATTTCTGTGGGTGGGGAGGAGTGTGTGTGTGTGTGTGTGTGTGTGTGTGTGTGTGTGCTTGTCCTGGGGCTTGAGCTCAGGGCCTGGGCACTGTCTCTGAGCATTTGTGCTCAAGGCCAGTGTTCTACCACTTGAGCCACAACGCCACTACTGATATTTTTGGTGGTCAATTGGAGATAAGAATCCCGTAGGCTTTTCTGTCCTGGCTGGCTTCAAACTGCTTTCATCAGATTTCAGTTTTCTGAGTAGCTCAGATTACAAGCACAAACCTTCAGTACTGGATGGAGATCTTTGTGTTATATCTCAAATCAAGCAAGTAAACCAAGAAGAAAACTGTAGTAAACATATAACTTTCTGTTGATCTTTAAATTTTAATTGTATTGTATTTGAGGTAAATCTTTATATTTTACCTCAATGGGGAGTGGTAGAAGACTGACCTTAGAGCCCTCCTCCTTCCTTCCTTTTTTTCTGCCTGCCTTCCTTCCTTCCTTCCTTTCTTTTTCCTACTTTTTCTCTTCCTTCATTCCTTTCTTTCTCTTTCTTTCATTTTCTTTCTTCTTTCTATCCTTTCAAAAGGCACCCCCCCATTTTAACATTTTGTAAGCCCCTAGCATGACACATCATTTTTACAAAACGGTCAAGAGACTAGGTTCAAAAGAATCATAATTTATTAATGGAAACTTGTGCGTAGTGAGGGTTGTTGGTTGTTAAATTAGTGCCATTGGAAAGAGAGTTTGCCAGTTCCACTTCCTAGGAAGAGGGGACACTAATCAGAGCCTCCAGAGGATGCCCTGGGGTCAGTATGGAGGCAGTGGAGGGAATGTGTGGCTTAGAACCTTTATTGTGTTGGGGGTGGAGGGAAGGTGTGTTAAGGCTTTAAGGTGACTATTTTGACTAATTTTGAAGGATTGTGAGGCTTAAGGACTTCTCTGATTACCTGATACCTGCCCTGGTGTGGTTAGAGTACTTGGACAGTACAAGCAAAACAGAAATCTCTGCAGACATTGAAATGTAACTGCTAGGTTTTTTGTTAGTTTGTTTGTTTGGTTGATTGGTTTTGGTTTGTTTTGGTTTTGTTTCTTTTGTGCTGGTTCTGGGGCTTGAATTCAAGGCCTGGACACTGTCCTTTAGCTTTTGTCCTCAAAGCAAGTACTCTATCTAACACTGATCATGAGATCTGAGCTTCTTGAATAGCTGAAATTATAGGCAGGAGCTACTAGTCCCCAGCACCAGCTTGAGGTTTCATTATGCTCTGAAGTGAGTAGACAGTCATTATACCAATCCAGGGACTGGGGGTTACTTTGGACCTGATTGTTCTGTGCGGCAAGGTTAGAATGGTTTTTATATTATTCCACATCCCACACCATCAACATATGTTATGTTATACAATATTCCTATACACTCCTGGATCAAATTCTTCCCACTGCCAAGAAATAGAATGTTATCATCACCAGTCATATGTCTTGCTCTGTGAATGTGGATTTCCCAATGAACAGTGGGTGATAAAAGCTGGGGTTGAGGATCAGGATTGGAGGTCAGCAATTACACGTTCGGGACAAATGGATGTTTTCGACCTTTCAAAGTGAAGTCAGAAATCAACACTGGTTTTACCTTCGCATGGATAGATTTATTTTGATTCAGTTTGCTTTGTACTTATAATTTATTTGCAGAAGAAATACAGCCCTTGGAAAGCTAACAAATGTTAGCCATACCAATGAGAGGACCCAGAGCTTTCCGTTTTCTCCAACTGTGTTTTATGGCATTCACTTATCTGTAGTCAGCCAGAGCTGTACTGTAGAGGAAGGGAGGGAAGGAGATAACAGTTATGACAGGGAAGGTTTATATTTGGTGCAGAATGTGGGATGGGGAAAGGCAGCAAACGCAATTACAGAATGAGAATAAATGTTTATGAATTTCAACTGTTATTTCCCCTTAAATATCAAATTAATGGATAATGTTCACCTGAAAGCATTTTGCATGGAAATGCCATAAAATGTAATTTCAATATCAACATTTCATTGTGACAGAATTAATTTTTTTCAAAAGAATTGAAAAGATACTTTCCCCCTAGATATCTACAAAGAACAACAGAATGAACAACCAGGGTAGACAGAACCCTCCCCCACAAAAGTTCTCTCTCCCTCTTAATAGCCCACCAAGCAAAGGAACTTCTGCTACATTTATTATGTAGCCAGCCCAGAAGCTGGTTAGCTAACCAAAATCTCTCAAGTAATGAGTGACTCTTAGTGAGGTACCAATACCCAGTAATGGGAGTAGAGTGCTTGTCTCGATGAGCTTTCAATCTATGCTTCATGGAAACACATAATTTGTACATTTGGTACAAAATAACACAGCTTTGGAAAAGGCACAAAGGAGAAAGTTAGGGAATTTTCAGACCTACGAATGGTTACTCTGAGTTTTGATGGGTTGGTGAGAATAATGGCTTACTGGAGGAGATGCTATAATAAAATGCCACAGATTGCTGGCTCACAGGGAGAATTCTTTTGCCTTATGATTCTGGGACATAGAGGTTCAAGATCAAGGTATTGAAGAAGGGTTGTCTCTTTCCAGGAGCTATGGAGTAGAATCTATTCTTTTTCTCTCCTCTAGATCCCGGTGGTTTCCCAGTGATTTTTCAGTTGTCCATGACTTGTGAATGGATAGTCCTAGTATTTGCCTTCATTTTTCTATGATGTTATCCTTGTGTTTCTCTATGTGTATGTACAAATGTCCATTTGCATCCAAATTCCCCTTGTTAACAAGGGCACAGTAATCTTCAGTTAGGGTGCCCACTAATGACTTTATCATTGTAAGGAGGTTGGAATGGAATTTGAACTCAAGGTTTCTTGCTTATTAAACAAGTGCTGTACTATTTGAGCCACTCATTGAGCTCTTTTTGCTTTTATTTGTTTCCAGACAGGGTCTTGTGCTTTTGCCTAGGCTTGCCTTTGAACACAATGTCTTGACCTTTTCCTCCTGAGCAGCTGACATTACAACCACACCTGGCTTGTTGGCTGAGATAGAGTCCTGCTAATTTTTTCTTAAGATGACCTTGAATTGAAATCCTCCTGTCTCTGACTTCCAAGTACCTGGGATTATAGGCATATAATACCCACACTTGACCCTTTCATGATTTTATTTTAACTTGATGATCTGCAAAGACTCTCTCAGTCCATCTGGACTGTTATAATAATATATCTCAGACTGGGCAATTTGGAAATGATAAATGTTTTATTTCTCACTATTCTGAATGATGCCTACTCCAAGATAAAGGCAGAAAAGATTGTTTGGCAAAGCCTTGCTCTCTTGTTATGGTGTCTTCTTATGATATAACTTAAGAGGCAAGAATAATGCTGCAAATTTGATCATCACACTGACCCTTCAGGAGAGCAGAGCCCTCATGAATAAGTCACTTCCAAAGGGTCCTACCTTTTCATCTTATCCCATTGGGAATTATATCTCCCATATGAATTTATAGAACGTACACCAATAGTCAGACCATAGCAGACCCTCTCTAAATAAGGTAATAGTCACGGTCACTATATAAATATCTTTTGGAGAGATACAGTTCGATGGCTCACAGGATTTACATGGAATAAATAAAACCTCAACCTTGCATAGAATAAGATACAGTTTTGAATGTTAGCATCTTGTCATGAAGAAAATATGAAGTTGGGGCTGGGAAGGTGGCTCAGTGGTAGAGCGCTTGCCTTGCATGCATGAGGCCCTGGGTTCAATTCCTCAGCACCACATAAGCAAAAAGAAAAAAGCTGGAAGTGGCGCTGTGGCTCAAGTGATAGAGCCCTACCCTTGAACTGAAGAGCTGAGGGACAGTGCCCAGGCCCAGAGTTCAGGCCCCACCAGACCCCCCCCCCTAAAAAATATGAAGTTATATAAGAAATTAAAGTACTTTTCTTTCCTCAGTCACCTGAAAACGACTGCAGAATGAGTTCTGTGTGTGTGTTTGTGTGTGGATCAAGTATTTATTTCTCATCTATTTTTTATTGTCCTTAAGTAGTGGTGCAAAGGGGTTTCTGGGGAACATGCCAATCTGTGATTATAACACAGCTTGTTCCAAATCACTCCTTTCATTCCCCATCTCTCCCACTTCTACCCATCCCCTCAATTACCTATTTCTATTGTCACATGTGTATATTGAGTGCATTTGCCCACCCTTCTTCTCTCCATGCATCTACCAGAATGTAGATAAAGAAGAGGACTTCCCAATAGAAATATTAGTGCTGTCTACAGGGAATATTTCAGAACCTCCTGTTCATCCCAGCTCCTTTGCCCTTGGCTGCTTGCCATTGGGACCAGGGTTTCACATCCTAGCCAATTCTCCATTAGGATTCTCAGGGTCAGCTTGCAGCAAGAAGATGATTCTGCTTTTCTGGCATTACCTCTGATGGGCTATCTGAGGGCTCCGCCCTGCCCATGTGTGTGTGATCTCAGGGTGAGATTCTTTCTCAGCCATCAGGATCGCTCTTAAAATAATATACTTTAAGGCATTTATCCGACCATTTAACTCTGTTCATATTTTTTTTGTCTTCACATTAACAAATGCAAATCTAGGTTGCCAAACATTCTAAATACTCTTTTTCTCCTTTTCATTCTCTTTGTGATTAACATCCATTTGCAGTTTCCCATAAGCTGCTAATATTTTAATCTGTTCTTGGCATTTGTGGATGGTTAAGAAGAAGATTCAGGAGGCTCTCTTTATCTAAGGATAATTAATACCGTAATGAATCCACTTCAATTTAATGCAGTTAAAATGTGCACCAAAAGAAAGAAAAAAAAGACAAAGGCAGAGTCTGACAATCAGGGAGAGACTGACCCATGCAGATTATAAGGTTGACTTGATAGACTGAAATAAATGGTGGCATTAGGTAGTGATGAATGCTGGTGAGGAGATTTATTTCATAAACTGTGGGTTCATTAGTAAATATTATTGTATTATGATGACTTTGGCTTCGGGCTGCACACTCCTCACTGCAGGGCCTCAGATAATGAGTACTTGGATTAGAGAAAGCCCAAGTATTATTGTGAAGTTAACTCTTGGAATAACTTTCAGAGAAACCAAGCTTTTAGTCTGTTACTCACTGATGCCACATACACATCTGGTTTGATTTGTAGATGTGGTATTCACAGTTAATAAATAAGTAATCATGTAAGACTACTCCAAGTCTTAACATGAGCTGTATATAAGCATGTTGAGGCAAATTAGAATTGTTGGGAAAAATTCAAGGTGATTAGCAAGTAGTGGAATCCTAAGTCCCATGCTTGGAGGGAACATTGAGGCTCTTTGTAGACCATATCTCATTTATCCCATAGGAAAATTATCTTTGGTTCTTCATGAATGCCCACACTCTGACTTCAATATTGAGATCTGCAGAAGGAAATGGTGTAAAACCTACAACATTGCTTTTCTTTACCACCATTTAAATTTTTGTGTTAGTCCTGGGGCTTGAACTCAGGGCTTGTATGCTGTCCCGGAGCTCTTTTTTTTTCTTCCTTTCTTTTCTCAAAGGCCAGAATGCTACCATTTGAACCACAGGTCCACTTCTGTTATTTTTTTTAAGTTAATTAGTGATGAGACTCCAGGACTTTCCTATCCAGGATGGCTTGGAGCCACAATCCTCAGATCTTAGCCTAATGAGTGGCAAGGATTATAAGTGTGAGCCATTGGTACCTGGCACCATCTTTTTTTCTTTGTCTATGTATTGGATCTTGACCTGTTTTCATAGAAGAACTGCAGTTTAAGGACCATTGCAGTTTCCTAGAGAATTCTCCCCAGGCTGCACTGCATATCAAGGGCTGAACATTGA
Organism: Dipodomys spectabilis; assembly: GCF_019054845.1. NCBI lineage: Eukaryota > Metazoa > Chordata > Mammalia > Rodentia > Heteromyidae > Dipodomys > Dipodomys spectabilis. Next base: position 4,477,594 of record NW_024870813.1, on the reverse strand, counting down.
CTACCAAGTTAAGTAGATATTATATTCCCCAACATGTTTCCCAAGGAGCAAGGTAAAGGAGCACCCTTATCATCACCCCCAGGAGTGCAATTTTCATGGAATCTCCTAAATTCTTTGGGCAGGATATTCAGACCCATTAGTTGAATAGCATGCCTGAGCAAGGTGGCTGAAACATGTAATCTCAGGTACTTGGGACATAGTGATATGGAGATTACAGGCCAAACTAGGGAAACAAGAAGTTTGTGAGATTCCATTTCAAACCAGAATCTAGCCATGGTGTCCCATACTTGCTGTCCTGCACAATGGAAGAAGCAATATGCAGACAGAAGAACAATGGGCGGGCACAGTTATTCACACCTACTATCCCCAGTAACAAATAGGAGGATCACAGCCCAGTCTTGCCTGATTTTAAGGGAAACCATACCTTGAGTACTAACCAACATAAAATGGGACTGGAGATATATCTTCATTCATAAAGTACTTGCCTTAGCAAGCATGACACCCACCGTTCAATTCCTAGTACTGTTAAAAAAATGAAGTTGCAAGATTGAAAATAAAAAAAAAACATAGGTAAAGAAAATTGCATGGACAGAATTTCCTGAAATAAAGATCTCAATGTATACTGGGTGTCTGCTGGCTCATGTCTGTCATATAGCTATTCAGGAGGCTGAGTCCTGAGATCACAGTTTGAAATCAGCTTACGAGGAAACTACACAAAACTCTTATCACCAATTAATCAACAAAAACCAAGAAGTGGACCTGTGGCTTAAATGGTGAAGTGGTAGGCTTGAGCTAAATGAATAAATTAATTAATCAATTATCATAACTTTTAAAGTTATGTTCAGAGTCAATGCCCAGACCCTGACTTCAAGTCCTAAGACTGTCCACCCATAAAAAGCAGTCTAGGCAGATTTCTATTCTTGCATTGAAGATTTCATGCATTCTGCAATTAGAAAGTGTATCTTATAAACCAAATATTATGGGCTTCAGAGGGAGAAAACTTTTTGAAAAACCAAAAGACATAGACTTTATTCAGTGGTTTAACATGTACTCGGTACTTACTTCCCTTGACAATTATAAATGCTACCATGGTTTTTAGTCAGGAGAGGAAATTAAAGCTTTTCAGGTAATGTTTCTGTGATCATTCTTATTAAAAACTGCCAAAATCAGGTAAAATTCAAAATTTCCAGACTCCCAGGCCCCATTGTATGTGAGTTCTTGTGTAACACTCAATGAATCAGAAACATTGGTGGTACCATTGCCTAAATACAGCCAGGTCTTATAAATTCACTTGCAATCTTTGCAGTTTTAATTTCACTCCTGATTTAAACTCAGAATTGATTTTCCCTCCTTTTCCCCTGGGCAATTTCTAACTAGCTTCAAATAGGAAGGAACACACCACATAGATTTTACATGGAAATAATTTGGCTTAATAAACAGTCTTATTTTTTGTCTTGTTTAATTCGAATGGATATTATCCTGTCCTCTTCCCAAGTCTTATTGGCTGTGACATGGTGAGCGACAATTTTGCATGTGATTCATGTTTACACCATTGGAGTCACCTTACAACTTCTCAGTGAAATGAAATGCATTGGTATTACAGTTGTGTTTCCAATTTCAAGTAGAAGTTTTAATGAGCTTAGAGATGCAAGGTAGAGAAGATGACATTTTTAAACATGTCAATATATTCAAGCAAGGTCCCTTTAATCTGAATGCTGCAAATTTTAAACATCTACCCTAACCTGCTAGGCTCATGATTGTCTCCCTATACTTATTGAGAAATGTGGATACTGTAACTTTTCTCATAGGTTTACTTTATGCTTTCAGATAGTACAGCCTGAATAAAGATATTTTAAAAAAGGAATATTGGCAGGGTGCCCATGGCTCATATTTGTAATGCTAGCTACTTAGGAGGCTCTGAGATCAGAGCATCTGTTCAAAGTCAGCCCAGGAAAGGAAAGTCCATGAAATTCCTATCTCTAATTATCCATCCGAAAAGTTAAAGTGGAGCTGTACCTCAAGTGGTAGAGTACCAACTTTAACCAAAAAAAAAACCCCTAATTTTTCACCCTTCATCCTATCATTTCTATGTTCCCCTCTCACCCTCTCCCAAACAGATAAACTTACATACAGAAAGGTACAGAAAGCAAAAACAGAGACAAAGGAGAAAAAATAACAGCAATGATACTCACTAGACACTATGCTGAAAATGAATATACAATTTAGGAGGTGGGGAGAAGTTGAAAGGGAAAAACTGGGAAAAAAGCAAAGGGAGGGAAGAGGTGACACTGTTCAAAGAGAAATGTACTCATCATCTGACTTACATAACTATAACCCTCTGTAATCACTTTACAATAACAATGAGCCCAGATGCCCCTCAGTAGATGAATGAATCAAGAAAATGTGGTGTGTGTGTGTGTGTGTGTGTGTGTGTGTGTATAATGGAATTCTTTGAGTCCATCAGAAAGAATGACACCACCCTATTTGTAAGGAATGGAAAGACTTTGAAAAAAATCATATTAAGACCCAAAGAACCATAGGTCCCATAGTTTACTTTATTTGCAATAAATAGTATACCTCTGGGATAATCTTAGCAGAAGAGTGGAATAGCTCAATAGCTATTTACATATGACCATGTAAGATAATGCTAATTGAAATGAATTCCAAGACATGGACACAAGATGTTTTTCTTTGTTATTGCTGTTTATAATGTATTATGTGATTTCTTATTTCTTTTGTGTATCCTTCCCTCTGTGGTTTATGTCCTGTTGTCACTGTATTTGGTTTTGGTACCCTGGGTATTGTATATACGTGTATGCGAAGGGAAGGGAAAGGCAACAACAGAATGGTGAGACAAAGGACAAGGGGGGAACCAATGTAACAGCAATACTCACAAGACACTATGTTGGAAATGATCTGTACAACTGGAGCGCTTGGGGGGAGAGAAAGTGGGAGGAAAATGAGGGAGGTGTTAAAAAGTTCAACAAGAAATGTAGTTATTACTTATGTAACTATAAGCTCTCTGCACATCATCTTGATAATAAAAAAAGTTAAAAGATCAGAGACAGGCCCTGACTTGAAGCCCCAGAAACAGTGTATGCACACGCACGCACACACACACACACACACACACACAGACACATGCGCGCGCACGCACACACATGCATGCATGCACACATACACACACACACACACACAAACACAGCAATTAAAGCCCTAGAAAAGAGAGAAGACCTTCTTCTCAAACATTAGTTTGTTAGTTTGCAATACACTTCCATAGGTTAAAAGATCACAAAAATAAAGTATAATCATCTTTAAAGAGAGGCCATGGGAAAAAGCACTGTACGTGTACAGTTTCATCTATGGTCTATGTTTGTCTATGTCTGATACCCCTTTGCCTAATTTAAGAAGAAGTATCAACTTTGCTTGCATAGAAAAATCACAAGTGATGGCCTCATTTCACCTGGCTTTAGAAGCTTCTGGGGGTCATTTTGGAAGAATACCCAGAAGTCATGAAATAGGGAAATCTGTGTCCATGAGCCTGTCTGCCCCTGGTTCTCTAACTATGTATTGGCATTAGTATCAAGTAAAGCTAGAATATAAAACTAAAACCACAGCAATGCAGGCAGGGAGCATGTTGTGAATAGTTTGTAGTTCCAATCTGAAGCTGAGCCATGGCATAGTCTATCTACCTGTTGATACACTATGTAAGGATGTGACCTCTGAGGCCTGGAGTCATATGATTTGTCCTGTGAGTTCAGGGTCACAGTGATGAGCTCAGATTGGATGAGAAAGATCTAAAGAGAAGAGTCTGGTGTCATCTGGGAATGCATGGGGTTATTAGCAGGTGATCAGTTCAAAAAAGGAGGAGTTGTCTGGAACATGGGAAGACTTGGAGAGATGGACAATGATGGATCTTTTATGACCTACACAAAGTTCACAATGGCTGGGCACTGGTAGCATATGCCTGTAATCCTTGCTACTCAAGAAACTGAGATCTGGAGAATCCTATTTTGCAATCAATAAGAGCAGAAAAGCCCATGAGACTCCATCTCCAAAATAACCAGCAAAAAGCAATAGTGGAGGCATGGCTTAAGTGACAGAGTACCAGTTTAGCACACAAGCCAAGCAACTATGAGGCTCTGAAAACCAACAACTTCCCCTCTCCCTTCCAAAATTAAAACCAATTTAAAAAATAGTTCATATTGCCTCTGGTGTCGAAATGGTTTATGGAATGTAATCATGGAAGGTTAAAAGTTAACAGCTGTGTACCATTTTATGCTCTACAATCTATATATTTTATTATTCCCTATATTTATTTGTCCTCCAGGATACATATTTTTTGTAACTATAGTTGACATAAAATAAATCATTTATTTCAAATGCATAATTAGGGGGTCCCTAAATTATATGTTTTCTGCATGGGGAACAGAAAGTGTATTTCTATCTTTTTCTATTTCTCCTTCATTGTTAAAGCTTTAAAACTATGAATTTGACATAACTTGACATAACCTTACACCCATGAAAGGATGACAGTACTAGAAATAATAAAGCACTGGATCCTAAAACTTCATCTTATCCCTGTGCTGCATCTCTTTCCTTCATTCCACCCCCAAGAAACTTGTGTTCATAGCTTCTGTTAGTATTTCAATTTTATTGTTATAATCATTATCATTACTATGATTATTACTATCATTTTGCTTGTATGGGAGTTTGAGCCCAAGGCCTTTTGCTTGCTCAAAGCTGATGCTCTACTACTTGAGCCACACTTTCAGCCCTGCTTTTTGCTGGTTATTTTGGAGATAGGCTCTTGTAAACTTTTCGGCAGGGCTGCATTCATTCCTCTAGATCTCAGCGACTTGAATAGCTAAGATTATAGGTGTGAACTACAGACACCCAGATACATTATACAAATCTATATACATATATATATATATACCTATATACATACATACATATATATATATATATTGGTTTATGCAGCCTGTACATTTTTCTGACTTCTTTCACTCAGAATAATTATTCTGAGACTCTTCCACATGTTTGCTTATATCAATAGTTTGTTTTCTCTAATTGCTGAACCATATTCCACTGTATTGATATACTATATTTAGTTATCTTTTTACCTGCTATGATGTTGATCATCTGGATTATTTCCATTTTGTGGCTTTTAAACTTGAAGTCTTTGTGGTCATTTGTGTTCATTAGCTCACAACTAAAATCATGCTTTCTTTACTGTTGATGAAAGGCTTAGGAATGGAATGTTTGGAATATGAGGCTGAAGTGTATCTGTAGCTTTCTGTGAAGCTAGTTATTAAGTGGAATGTCATTTTACATTTCCAGTATGAATACAAGAGTGCTCTAGAACTCTCTCTGCTTCAATTCTTTGCCAACACTTGATACAGAAGTCATTCTGTCCTGTTCTGTTCTATTCTAGTCTAGTCTAGTTGATTTTCTAACTAATTGTAAGTTTAACTTGAAATTGCATAATGCTATGTTGAATATTTTAGGTAAGTATTTACCTGCTATATATTTTGGGGAAGTGTCTATTCAGATTTTCCCCATTGTTAAAGCAAGTTGCTTATTCCAATAGTAAGTCTTAAGTTCTTGTATAGTGTAGGTACAAGTCCATTGTTGAATGTTTTCAATTATTTTCCCTTTTCATTTTCATTATGAGTTATTGAAGAGTTTAAGACCATGTTATTGATTTGTTAAATATTTGTACTTTGTATCTTTTGTGTTAGTATAAATCTATTCTGTTTTTGAGTTTATATTTGTGTAAGGTATGATATTCTGGTTAATGTTTACTTCCATGGCTATGGCTCTACTAGTCTTACATAGTAATATTTGTAAAAGTATCTTCATTGTTCAGATTCATTTTCATCTCTTTTCAAAAGTCAAATATGTTTACATATTTGGACTGGACTCATATCTATTCCATTTATTTCTTTGTCTTGAATTAGATAAATATCATGTCACTTCCATTGCTATAGGCTTAAAAAAAACTCGTGGGACCAAGTCCTGCAATTTGCTCTCTTGACTTCAGAAAACTTGTTTAGACTGAAACAGGTCTTTTACATGTCCATATAACATTTTCAGTCAACTTGTATGTTTCTGTAAAATACACATCTCCTGATATTTTCAATAGGATTGTACTTACTCTATCATTTTGGGGAGAGCTGATATCTTAGCATTGAGTTTTCTAATCCAGAAACACAATATTGTCCATGCATTTAAGTACTGCTAAGAATCCCAATAAACATAGTTGTGCTGGTAGCTTTGCTATGGTCTTGTTTGTGATCATTTGGGTAAATGCCCAAAAGTGGGATTGCTGGGTCTTAGAGGAGCTCTATGGGGAGTCTTCTGAGAAACCTCCATACTACTTTCCAAAGTGGTTGAACAAGTTTACACTCCCACCAACAATGCAGTAGGATTCCCTTCTCTCCACATCCCCTCCAGCATCTGTTGTTATTAGAGTTCTTAATTATAGCCATTCTTTCTAGAGAGAGGTGGAATCCCAATATTGTTTTGATTTGCATTTCTTTTATGGCTAGAGTGATTGAGCATTTCTTCATGTGTCTATTGGACATTCTTATTTCCTCATCAGAGAAGTTTCTCTTTATGTCTTCAGCCCAGTTATTTATGGGATAGTTGTTTCTTTGAGGATTTGTTGTTGGGGGATTTAATTTTTTTAGTTTGAAGTATATTTTAGATATGAGACCCATATCTGTTGTATGGCTAGTGAAGATCTTCTCCAAATCCATGGGCTTTCTATTGATCTTGCTAACTATGTCCTTTGCCATGCAGAAGCTCTGCAGCTTCATGCAATCCCATTTGTCCAACCTTTCTTTGATGTGTTGTGTTTCTTGGTCTCTATTAAGAAAATTTTGGCCCGTGCCAAGGAGACCTAGGGTTTCTCCTATTCCTTCCTGTAATATTTTCAGGCTATCTACTTAGAATCCAAGGTCTTTGATCCATTTGGAGTTGATTCTGGGGCAGGGTGATATATAAGGATCTAGTTTTAGTTTTCTATATGTGATTAACCAGTTTTTCCAGCACCATTTACTGAAGAGGCTGGCTTTCTTCCATTCTATTTTTTTAGTTCCCTTATCAACATTGGGTGACTATAGGTCTGTGGGTTCATTTCTGGGTTTTTAATTCTATTCCATTGGTCCTGAGGTCTCTTCTTGTGCCAGTACCAAGCTGTTTTGGTTACTATGGCTTTGTAGTAGAGTTTGAAATTTGGTATTGATAGTCCTCCAGTACTGTTCTTTCTGTTAAGGATCATTTATGTTTATTGCGGCATTATTTACCATAGCTAAGATATGGAACCAGCCCAGATGCCCCTCAGTAGATGAATGGATCAAGAAAATATGGTATATATAGATACATTGGAATTCTATGCCTCCATCAGAAAGAATGACATTGCCCCATTGTTAGGAAATGGAAAGACTTGGGAAAAATTATATTAAATGAAGTAAGCCAAGCCCAAAGAAACATAGGTCCCATGGTTTCTTTTATTTGCAGTAACTAGTATATGTTCGGGACAAGCAGAAAAGTTCAGATAAGATTATGTTAAGTGAGATAGACCCCATGATAGGGACACAAATGGTTTTTTTTTCTTTCTTGCTATTGTTTCTAGTATATTTATAAGGTACCATGTGATTTTTTTTGTTCATTTGTATATCCCTCCTCCACAGTATAACCCCTGTTTTCACTGTATTTGAGGTTAGTATAATTTGGGGAGGGGAAGGGAAAAATAAAAGTGTTTAAATAGGGATACAGGTTGACCCATTACAACAATGAGATGTACAAGACGCTATGTTGAAAAAACGAACTTTACAATTGAGATGGGGGGCAGTGAGCAGGGAGTATAGTTGAGTAGGTGGGAGGGAAGGGATGGTAGGGGAAAACAAAGGAGGAGGCAATGTACTCATTACCTTGCTCATGTAACTGTAACCCTTCTGTGCAGTATTTTCACAACAAAAACTTATTTAAAAATAAAATAAAATATAAAAACAAAAGAATCCCACCAGTAATGATTCAGTTTTCTTCCATACTTGCTGCTTCCCCACATCCCATATATGAAGACCTGAGAGGAGAAGGAGGGAGTGTATGTTAGATATTTTAATAGTGGGTGGACAGGACAAATAACCATTAAAAATTGGAAGTGGGCTGATGGGTGAGAATCTCAGTGATAAACACATCTCTATAATCTTGATGTCCTTCTTCCCAATCTTCTCCTTCAGTTCTGAACTGCTCAAGGTAGGGTTGGATTCATATGTGGATATTTTACTAAATACATAAAAGGGAAAATAACAGAGATGCACGTGAGGGTATTAGCAAGTATGACTAAAGTATGTATCATGGTCTCTATGCTGCTGGACACGATGTGCTGGTGGGATGGGAAGAACCATTTTAGTAGATATGTTTTAGAGACAAGACTGGGAGTGTAAATTGCAGTGACTGAAAGTGGAATATTTGTCATATAAGCTACAACATCCAATCTTGGTAATAGATGCTTAGATGTCTATGTCAGAACATGGCTACTGGGGTATGCTACAGCGTGGGTTAGTAAAACATTCACGTGCATACTGAAATTCTCTTTCATGAGTGTTAATCATAGCTTCAGGAAGTTGAATGGGAGACAGATAGCCAAGGGCCAAAATCAGAATACACAGAAACATCACCAACCAAAAAAAGAAAGCTAAACTAAAAGCAATGGTCAGCACAAAACAGTGCAGAAATTTCTTTCTCTAACTCATTAACTTAGGCCCTACCACAATTTCCAAAACCTCTATCTCTAACATGTCCTAACGTCAAAGAATGGCATTTGATAATAAGATTTATAATGGTGATGCACGTGTATATATGGGCTTTGCTGTAGCCATGTAGATTGAAGAGGGGGAAAAAGGCAGCTTGTTATTCCACAGAAGTCTGCAAAGAAATTGAATTATAATAACTTGCTCATGTTCTTCCCCCACCCCTATTCATGACAGGAGCAGACAAAAAAGCTAGCTTTGAAAAACTTCTACCTGCTCAGAAATATAAAGATAGAGATTCTGCATCTCAGCCCTGCTAGCATCCATTCTAATTCTGTTTTTCAAATCCACAGAGAGTGAAGGAGTGTATCAAAGGCAGGTGCTGTCGATGTCATGTATCATCTTTGGACTCGTCATCGTGGGCATATTCTGTGCCGCATTCTACTTCAAAAACAAGTAAGACCATTTTTCTGAAGTGTTAAAAGGTTACTTTCTGAAAGAAAGCATTTTGTCTTTATGTTCTCAGCCTCTGCTCTAAGCAGAAGGATTTCATACAAATGGGACCAGCATGCATCTGAAAATGACTTAGAATGATGGTAGACTGCCGTGCATGTGTGCTGGCATGGGAATGCTTTCATGTGTGGGTGGGCTGGAGGAAAAAGGCCATCATTGGTGCAATAATCATTTGCACCTGTTTATTACCTGTATGCACGAAAGACTCTATCTCTGTCACTCAAAAGCTACTTGTTCTCAACAGGGTTATCCACTGCCAGGAACCTAAGCACAGCTTTTTCTGAAAAACAAAAACAAAAACAAAACGCCCTATGCATTTCTTTTCTTATTCTTTTTTTACCAATGTTTACAAAACTTTTGGCCAAATATTAAAAATACTAGGATAAGTACACAGGTTCACCAATTGACTATTGGAATATGCATAACTTTACGTGCTGGAAAACCGGGCCTTCTGCTGATGAAGACACTTATTTGTGATTAATGAAGTAGAATTAATGTATGTATAGCTGGGAGCCAGTGGCCTATGATACCTATTATCTAAGCTATTCAAGAGGTCAGGATATAAAGGCTCTTCATTTAAAGCCAGATTCAGCATAAAAGTCTATGCAACTCCATCTCCAATTAACCAGCGCAAAGCCTGTTTGGAGGCTTGGCTCAAGCAATAGCGTACCATCTGAGCAATCAGGAAGCCCTGCATTTGAACCCTGTTAATATACCCAAATGCATATACATATACATGCACATGGAAATATTTTTGAGCCTTTATATCTTACCTAAATAAACTCTCATGAAGTTACTTGTGGAAATGATATAATCTACACTTGAAAAAAAAAAACAAATTGAAATATTTGATTTGAAAAATGAGCTGTGTGGGTTCACCAGCCTTAAAACATTGACAGAGATTTGCTTCCTACCACTTGTATGAAATTCAGGCAAACTTGTAATTGTGTTTTATTGGAACTATATATTCCAATTATTTGTCCTTCTGAAAATGGATCAATTCCCAAGACACAGTTTATAATACACATCAGCTTTTAAAGAGCTCTACAATTATACCTGAAGCATTAATCATAGTACCATGGAATGAATACAGAATTAGTAACAATTATTCTACCAATACATTTTAGTAGAGGTTTAGATTTTCATAATAAATGTAAAAAAGAGCATTCCAAAATGCCTTAGGCCTAGTTTCCCCTTTTGTTAATGACTGTGATAAACATCACCATTAATAAAATAATATAAATGCAGTATAAATATAAATATACACATATTTATATTTATAAGTATAAATGCAGTATAAAACAGATTTTTGTTTTCCTATTCCAGGGCCTTATCTAACACATCACAGGATCTAAGGTGACACACCTAGGCAGTTCTTGGTGATGACAGTCAATACTGTCCAATTCAGAAATATCCTCTGCTAATGTATATTGTATGTTGTGCATTATTGCTACCTGTTTTTCAGCTGTTAGTTTTCTGTTCCTTTAATTAAGTACCTGAAATGATAACATGAAGAATTGTTTGCTATTTTGGGTCATGATTTTGGAGGTTTCCATCCATGATTGACTGGCCCAGTGGCTTTTGGTTCCACATCATGGGTGAGAGGTCCATTCACCTCATGACTCAACATAAAAAGGAAAAGAGGGAAAAAAAAATAAAAGGAAAAGAGGAAGAGGCAGGATCTTACCATCTCCATGAAGGATGTGCCCTTCCTAAAATTCCACTGCCTCCCCTATGTATCAAACTGGAGACTGTGTATGACTTCAACATACAGGCCTTTGGGGAACAATTAGATTCAAAAAATACCAGGTGACACTGAAACTTATTTTAAAATATTAACTTGTTGCCCGATGTTGGTGGCTCACTCCTGTAACCCTAGTTACTAAGAAAACTCCATGAGACTTTTGCCTCCAATTAAACACCGGAAAAACAAAAAAAACAACAACAAAAAAAATCAAAATGCTAGAAGTGGAGCTGTAGTTCAAGTGGTACAGAGCTAGCTTCGAGCAAACAAGCTCAGGAACAGTGCTTAGGTCCTGAGTTCAAGTCCCAGGACACACACACACACACACACACACACACACACACACACACACACACACAACTTCTTAAAGAAACAGTGAGAAATAGAAAATAGAGAGCTTTGAATCTGAGGAGTTCTAGTTTAAGTCTCATGGTCTACACTACGATCCCAGTGCCTCATTGAGCCTTGCTAAGTGGGGGAGCCTCTCAGAAGGGATTAGAAATTCTTTCTGATAGAATTCTTAAGACTTTGTTTTCTCAGGGAGGTCAGCTGGTTCAATCAGGCATTTGCATTCAATCAGCCATAGTCCAGTGTCTAGATTCAGATTTTCAGGCTTTCAGTTATGTGTTACTAAGCACATTTTTAAAATCAAATCTTTTTGTTTCAGTTTCTTTTTTGGTAAAATTGAACAAAATCATTATCTACCTTATGGGATTATGTTAAGAAGCAAATGGGATAATACTCTCATAGGATAATATTTGGTGTAAAACCTATATAAACAAGCAGTCCACATTGGCTCTTGCTATTGCTCTGAATAGAGTTTTCCACTTGAGGACTTTCCACACAAACTGGATAGATACACTTTTAAAAGCATTTAACGGAGTCCAGGGAGACTATTAACGCCCACCAGGGTGTTGGAAGGGTCTCCTTGTTAGAACTACATCTGAGAAAGGGATGGTGTATTTAACAATAAGCAAATTACTGCGAAGAAGCAGTTAATCACTTATTTTTAGAGTATAATTTGCAGTTGTATCACATTTAAGGGAAAGGCTGATTATGGTAATCACGTATCAGAACAGCTGGGTAACTAGAGGATTTCTGTCTTTGGAGCTCTCAATCTCTGGGAAACAACTGGGCTCTGAGAACATCTGCTCTGGAGCTCAGCAAGGGGTCAGTTTGCTGAATGGCAACAATGTTCAACAGCAGATTCACCCTGCATAGCCCATAGGACGCCACAGAAGGAGGAGCACCCACTAGGGTCCCGCCCATCTGCCTGTCCATGTAGGACATATTTCTACTCAGAAGAGATAAATGAGCCAAGTGTGGTAGTTCATGCCTCTCATCACAGCCCCTTTGGAGGCTGAGGCCCAGAGGACCAAGAGTGAGAGGCCAGCGTGGTTTCCATATTGAGACTCTGTCTTACAAATAAATAAATATACGTACATACATGTACAATGTATGTAACAATAATAATGAAAACTGAAGCCATGTCCACAGGAAACATATTTCTCATCAGAGACCTTGAATGAAATTCCTTTGTCTATCATGATTTCCGAGTATAACTTCCTTTCAGTCTTATTTAAACCAAGCATTTAATCTACATTGCTCAAAAAATATGTCGATTTTTAAAACTAATACCTCTATGCTCATTCCCATATTTCTAGTTCACTATCCCAAACCTTGGGAATTAGAAAATAAGCAAATTATCTATAGATCTTCTCTTGTTTTAATCTAGAAAGTCTGATAATAGAACTATTTATATGTGACCATGTCTAGCTTTGGGGGAGGGATCAAGCCTGAACTTAGGGCTTCACACTCACACTTGGATTTTTTTTTTTTGCTCAAGGATGATGCTCTACTGCTTGAACCACATCACTTCCAGATTTTTACTGGTTAATTGGAGATCAGAGCATGAAGGACTTTTCTGCCTGGCCTGGCTTTGAACTGAGATTCTAATATTCAGCCTCCTGAGTACTTAGAATTACAGTCATGAACCATCAGCACCCAGATTGAATAATGTTTTTACCTTATTCCTTCAGGATTCTAAATCCTCCAAATAAATTCACTGTACAATGATTATTATTGAATTAAGTTCACCACACATCTATTTGGTATAGTGTAACGTACAGAGATGTCTTTACCAGGGACTTAGCCCAAAGTTTACAATCTTATTATTTATTATGTTCTACTTGGCATACTTGCTCCGATTCTGACACACCTGTTGCTTATTCATTCTTCTGTCATCCTTGGCATTGTCTGCCTTTGCAAAAAAAATATACTAGAGCAAAGGTTATAATGAAAACATTAAGATAGTTGACACAGTGAGAAAGAAATGAAGAATATCTTAGAACTGAAAGGGTCCCCTGACATTGTCAACTGAATCCTTCAACAATGGGAAAAGACAGAGAGACAGGCACCAGTGGTTTGCAATTGTACTCTTAGCTACTCAGGAGGCTGAGATCTAAAGATTATGGCTTGAAGCCAGCCTAGACAGGAAAGTCTTTGAGGGTCATATCTCCAACTAACCACAAAAATGCCAGAAGTGTAGCTTTGGCTCAAGTGGTAAAGCACCAGCCTTCACCATAAAAAAATGAAGTGAGAACATGAGCCCCTGAGCCCTGAGTTCAATCTCTAATACTGGTATACATACACACACACACACACACACACACACACACACACACACACACACACTCACACACACACACACACGCACGGGATTGGAGGGGGAGAGAAAATTTAAAAAGACAGAAACAAATTCTATTCTCTTCACTCCCAATAAAGCCCACATGTTCCCATATACATATATAATATAAATATTAATTGGCTGTCCAGCCATCATGTATCCAATGTCAAGCAGAGTCTCTTAAAGGTTTGCTCTTTTTGCAATGTACATAGGTAAGATATATGAAGTTGCTCTAGGAGATTTGTACTTGATTCAACTGGAAAACTAGAATTGGAATAGGGGAAATGTTTCCAGAGGCAGAACCTATGTTGGGTAACTATGAGAACTAGGAAAACAGGGTAGCAAAATGGAAATTGGTGTTCCCAGCAAAATATACACAGAGTGACAGCCTGTCTCTTCCTAGAATGTGCTACTTCCTGTGTAAGAAAGATTGGATCTTGAGTATGCTCTGAATCTCTGCCGTCTTCGATTTCAGTAATGGAGGCCTTCGTCTCCACCTTGCTGTGAAGGAATTTACCAGCCTTGTTCACATACCCTAGTCTGAGAAAACTCACTTCCAATGACAGGTCAATGTGAAGCTCTGAAGACTAGAACTTTACCCCAAATTAGTGGGTGGAGAAGGGCTCAACCAAGCCAACTTTTAAAATCCTCATGGATTTTTTTTAAAAATCGAGATTCTCCCTAAGAGCACATCCCATTTCTGCTTCCCTATCTGCCTAGTCTTGCTCTTTATTTTCCTACATTTTTGCAAGTGTTGATACCAAAATTATCCCCTTCATCCAAGTCCTATGGGCTATCTCTTTTCACAGAGTGTTTTCTCAGGAACTTAACCCATGACGCTACAAATAGTGTCAGCCAATCAGCATGAGATAGCTCCTCCTATTCCTATTAAATATATCTCTTTTTTAATGGGCTTGGCCAGAAAAATCTTGTACTCAATGGACTATGGGTTTCAATGCTGACTTTGTGGTCAGGTCACATTCCAGATGCCCTGCATACAATCTTGTACACAATCTTGTTTTCCTGAGCGCAACTGTTCTCATAAAAAAGTCAACAGTAATGACAGTAATACAATCAGTTGCTTGTCTCTCCTCATCCATTTGCAATGGGGAGAAAAACCTTTTGCAATGGGGAGAATATAGCCTTGTGCTTAGGAAAAATAGAAGAACAGGAGACATGAAGGCATGAAGGATAGAGAAAAGCAAAGGCATAAAAGTCATTTCTACTGGAACATTATTGTGTCAGGATTTGCATAGGAGGAAGGTAAATTATGAAAGGCTCCAGGAAATAGAGTTAAATATATTAAGGGGGATTATTTCTGTTAAAATTTGTATTTTCTGAACTTTGAATTATGAGATCGCCAAAGAGACAGTGTCTATTTATTTAATTCGTAGGAAGATAATTGAGTTCTTGCTCAGTGCCAAGTGTCTCCTTTTATTGCTTGGTGATAATTTATGTGACATCTCCTAATTTCCTGTTGGCTTCAAGACTGAATCCCAGATAAGAGTTGTGGTTCATATGATAAACTTACTTTTAATAAGAGGGTATAGATTAACTGTTAGGAGGTAGATAGATTATTAAAACTGGATTAGACAACTAAGTATGTTGGAGATAAAAACCCTCCAATAATTGAAAAGATAAGAAGTAATACACAAACAGTTACATCACACTGGTGCCGTAAATCCAAAGGAGGAACTAGAGATTCATCATCTCCAAATCCTCTGGAAAATCCTGGGGACTTGTGAGATGCAATTACTATGATCTTTTCCTTTATCTTGGGCCCAGTGTTCTAATTCCTCTTCAGTATCTTTCCTCTAGACTGAACAGGCAACATGATGAAGAGGAAGAGATGAATGCATTCATGGTCCTCTCTCATTAAGCGGCTGTGGCATCTGTGGAACATGGCACCAGTGAGCTCCAGGCCTAGGAGAGGAAACTGAGAGACATTTAAGGAAATGCTAGGACAGCAACACTGGTAGATGGCAGAGCCGGAATTCAAATTCCAATCCTTTGAGAACAGAGCCCGTGTTCTGAGGAGGAAACTGCTTCCCTGACATGTTCCATGGATGGCTCAGATGGCTCTAACCTTGATAGTGAATGGAAGGAATGGAGGGCCTGTGTAAGGATGATTGTATAGAATTGTTTTGGAGGCTACTGTGTCCTCGACTGATAAATAATTGCTTTGAAAGTCCTGGGGGAAAAGCAGCTAACCAGGCTCTTGTTTGTTCTACCCTTCTGAAATATGCATGGAATGACCCAAGCCTAGTCACTCACCAGGTGCATGTGGGATTACCTGGAGTCCAAACACAAACAAACAAGCCAAAAACGAACAACAATCTCAGCTTCCCCACTGAAAAGCTGAGGGAGAGTTTATATATGCTTGTGGCTTGATACTTCTGCAGGGCCATTCTGAATATAGAAAAGGTAGACAGATTGTTCAGCTCTGGTGTGGAGTGAGTATGTGACTCTAAAGTGATTTAACTTTTTGTTTCTTAATTTACTCATCTATTGAGTGGGTGTGATGGATGATCTCCTGACATAGAACTATTGGAAAGAATTAATGAGTTAGTACACATCAAATGGCATATGGTATTATATTATGTGATCATTATCTCTTTAAAGGGGTAACTACTTTATACATCTATTTAAATTCTAAAATTAAAAAAATAAGGTAGAATAAAAAAAGGTAACTATGTTTGGCCAAGAGCCTGATGACTCATGCCTATAATCCTAATTACTCAAGAGATAGAAATTAAGGGGATCATGGTTCAATGCCAATGTTGAACATTTCACAAGACTCACTCTATCTGCATGGAAAAAGCTGAGTGTAATTCATACCTGCCATTCCAGCTATGTGGGAAGAATAAACAGGACAGTTCTGGCCAGCCCAGGAACAAAGTTCAAGAGATTCTATTGCAACCAGGAGCTGGGTATTATGTGCCTGTCATGCCATGTATATGGAAGGCTGAGATCAAAAGGATTGTGGTTCCAGGCCTGTGTGGGCAAAAAAGCTTGCAAGATTTTATCTCAGCAGAAAATACTACTGCAATGGCATATATGCTTGCTATCCTAGCTACACAGGACGCATAAAGAAGGTGCTACCATCCAGCTCCAGCAAACAGCAAGATTCCATCTAAAAAGAAAATTCAGAGCTTCTGTATGTGCTATGCATATTTCAATTGTAAAAGACATAAATGCACCTTTACAAATATGTTATATATGCCTCCCAGACCGAAGCTTCTTTTAGTCATTTCTTTTAGTCACTTCTCCATTTTTCCACAGCATGTCTAACTCTTTGTAGCTGAGTACTTAGAACCCAGAGCCTCTTGCATTCGTGGAGGTCAAGAAGATGATTGATTCTTGGCTGCCTTTGTAGCACCATTGACTATGAACCTATGGATCATCTTAAACAATTATCAGGACTCTTCAAGTTCAAAGTGTTTCTTGATGTGGTTGGAAATGACAGAAGGACTTTCTTTGCTTAACTGAGTATATCTAGCTTTAGCGAATGGCAGAGATAGACTCTGGGGATGAATGAACCTCAAGAATTAAAAATACAGTAAAATGTACACCGATACTTATGCACACATTCATTTCTGCAGGAAGCAAGCTAAACAAATCCAAGAGCAGCTGAAAGAGTCACAGAATGGTAAAAACTACAGTCTCAAAGTATCCAGCACCATGTCAAAGTCAGAGAGCTTGGTGAAGAGCCACGTCCAGCTGCAAAATGTGAGTCGCATGCCTCCACATCTCCGGTAGCCGAGCTTAGAGCAGGATTAAAGGGTGGTGGGGGTGGGGAGAAAGCCTGGGATTAGACCTGTATATGTATTATATTATGCTATATATTATATATTGTATATATATATATATATATATATATATATATATATGGGCTTAAATCATGT
Source organism: Dipodomys spectabilis (assembly GCF_019054845.1). NCBI lineage: Eukaryota > Metazoa > Chordata > Mammalia > Rodentia > Heteromyidae > Dipodomys > Dipodomys spectabilis. The sequence continues at coordinate 4,459,984 of NW_024870813.1, read as the reverse complement.
TGCAGTTTATTGTGTGCATGTGTCTATGCAATATTTGTACACATGGTTAGATATATACATATGTGTGTACACATGTATGTGTGGGTGTGTGTGGGTGTTGGATGAAAATGAGAAAAGTTAGGTCTCTGTTTCTGATTATAATCTGTCATATGAATTAACTTCTGATAACAATATAAGCTTTAGGGTTTTTGGACCCATCAATTTTTTTGAAAGAAGGGCCTGGGGACAAGACCGGCCTAGGGTCTGCAATGGAAGCAAGAAGCTTCCCTAGCCAGCACCCTATCTGACAAGCTAGCTGTTCCTTCCTGTCTTGTCATTAAACCCTTATAATCAAAACCATTGGTGATGAGCTGGGAACGTGGCTTAGAGGTAGATGCTTGCCTAACATGCATGAGGCCCTGAGTTCGATTCTTCAGTGCCATATAAACATAAAAAGCCAGAAGTAGTACTTTGGCTTAAGTGGTTGAGTGTTAGCCTTGAGCCAAAGAAACTCAGTGACAGTGCTCAGGTCCTGAGTTCAAGCCTCAGGACCAGCAAAAAACAAAAAACAAAACCTTTGGTGAGGTTATGCATGCCATGAGAATACACTATGCCCTGTCACTGGAGTCTCTGTGTCGGCCAAACTCTGGAGTCACTGACTGCTTTAACTTTCATGCCATGATTATGTATTTTGCCTATATTGATCATGGAATAAACAAGTATCTCTTTAAAAATTATTATATTTTATATTTTATTTGGTGCCATTTGTTGGGCTTAGATTCAGGGCTTTGGTACTGTCTCTGAGCTTTTTTGCTGAAGGCTAACGTTCTGCCACTTGAGTCACACCTTGCCTTCTGCTTTCTTTTGGTGGTTAACTGGAGATAAGAGTCTCATGGATTTTCCTGCCTGAGATGGCTTAGAATAGCAACCCTCAGATCTCAGCTTCCTGAGTAGCTGGGATTACAGGCATGAGCCACTGGAGCCCAGCAAAAGAACAACCATAACAAAAACTGTTTGAATCTTTTATTTTGAAACAAATTCTTCCTGCTATATGGGATCTATAGTATTTCTTAGTATTAAGAAATTACAGCCCCCAGCAGAATTCCAAGCAGAATTTGCACTGAAATGCTGAGCAATGTAGCAGAGGCTGGAGGAGGGGAAGCAATGTGGGGAGGGGGTTGTGGGACACCTGGGGGCTGCCTTAGATCATGGCCAGTCTCCAGCTATGGGTCTCTCTTTTCTTTCTGTTTAGGTTTTGGTGGCACTGGGTTTTGAACTCAGTGCCTTATACTTGCTAAGCAGGTACTATACTATTGGACCCCTCTACCTATCCCTTTATGTATTCCTTATAGTTGAGATAGGGTCTGACTTTATGCCCACACTTGCCTAGACTGCAATCCTCCATGTCCTTTCCTTGGTCACTGGGATAACCGCTACACCTCACTGTGCTTCCCCTGTAGCTTGTGATGACAGGCACGCGCAACAACCAATTGAGATGTAGTCACATGAACTTTAGTCCCTGGAATGGCCTCCAGTGGAAATCCTCCAGTCTCTGCCTCCCAGTTAATAACAGTTACAGGCTTGAGCCATTGCACCTGGCTCCAAATGGATTTCAAAGGGCACTAAATATTAACTGCGTTGTTAAAGGGATAAGGGCAAGAAACTAGCACACTGAGAAATGATATTTAAAAAAAAATATGAGACATTAAGAATTGTGCTTTGTTTAGGTCATTCCAAGATGTGTGTTTGAGAGGACAGATGAGAAATATTGTCCCAGAAGCAATTTTCCTAACATTAACCGTTACACAGTCCCCAGAACTGAAACTTAAAGCAAACTCTATTCCTCCTACATTCTTTATTAAAAGGTCGATCTCTTAATTCTGAGATATATTACAAAACAATAAAGACAGGAGAAGGTTCTCTGATATACACTGAAATATTCCCCTGACAGTAGCAATTCTATGCTGCCACACAAGATTGTATTTCTAGATTCTGAAGCAGGAAAGAAAGGGACAAAGGCCATGGTGTAAACCTAGCATTTGAGAATAATAGCCAATCACCCTGGACACCCTTACCCCTCCCAATGCTTAAATAGCGGGGAATTTACACATCATTTGTGATTCTAAGAAATCATTATACCCAGAAAGTTGCCATTATCATGTGCATAACAGATGTACTTAGATAGTTTAATGTGAATTCATAAATCAGAATTGTTCACCAGCGAAGTTTCCTTCAACTTTTATTCATGGTAAGGTGCGGGGATTGCTCTTTTCAGAACAAGAATGCTCTCGCTAATGATTTCTAATGAATGTAATCCCAGGACCTTCAAAATCTTGGTGATGAGGATATCTGTTCCTTAGCAACTGGTCCTATCTCAGATAAGCAAAGCTGGACCTCTGTTGAAGCAATAGAGAGAGCCTGGTAACCAGTAATATACCTTTGCAATAGGGAAGGGCATTCAATATGAACTGTGCTTATTGTTACGAGGTAGAGTTGACTGGGCCTTTCACAGAAACTCAAACAAGCAAGAGCTTGTGAAAATCTACACAGGTCTGATCATTGTCAATGCCTTTAGGCTCCTATATCTACAGTCTGGCAGTTACTAGCCAGCGTTAAGGTAAGAATTCAGTTCTCTCACTGAGACTGGGGCACAGGGACTATCTTTTCTGATGGTTGCATTTCAAAGGAATGGCAAGACCTTGTGAGGTATAGGAGATGTATATTCATCCTCTCCTTTTTTTTTTTAGAAAATGTTTTAGAGAGTCAAGTCAAGGACCTACCATGAGGTATTGGTTAGAAGAAATTTTTTAATAAGTTTTTGTATTGTGAAAATACCATACAGAGGGGTACAATGACATGAGCAAGGTAATGTGTACATTTCTTATCAAGCATTGTTGCCTCCTCCTTTGTTTTTCCCCTACCATCCCTGCCCTCCCATCTCCACAACCACACTCCCCCTAACCTAAATTGTAAAGTTCGTTTTTCAACATAGCGTCTTGTACATCTCATTGTTACCATGGGTCCACCTGTATCTCTATTTAAATAATTTGGTTTTTTCCCTTCTCCTCTCCAAATTATACCAATATCAAATACAGTGAAAACAGGAGTTATACTGTGGCGGAGGGACATACAAAGCAAAAAAAACCAAAACGATCACCTTATAAAATGTTCCATTTGATAGGAAATGGAAAGACTTAGAAAAAATTATATTAAGTGAAGTAATCGAGGCCCAAAGAAACACAGGTCCCATGGTTTCCCTTATTTGCAATAACTAGTATATGTCTGAGACAAGCAGAAAAGGTCAGATAAGGTGATGTTAGGGGAAATTAACCCCAAGATAAGGACACAAGTGGTTTTTTCTTTCTTGCTATTGTTTCTAACGTATTGATAAGGTGATTGTTTTTCTGGTTAGAAGAAATTTTAAGAGCATTTTTGGCAGCTTGAAGTTTCAAGCAGGTACTTAGAAGGGGCTAGAGGTCTTTCTTGGAAATCAGCCAGTCCAGAGCTATTGGTATCTAAGTTTGTGTTTGCTCCAGTCACTTACTGAGAAACAGGAGTAAGGGATGAAAGCTTTCATGTTGAGAGATTGTAGGAGTGTGAGTATGTGTGTGTGAGTGTGTGTGTGTGTACACTTCTATATTGGGACTTGAACTCAAGGCCCTGCAGATTCCCAAAGCTTTGGCTCTTTAACTGGAAATCAGAATCTCCTGGGCATTTCTGCTGGGGATAGCTTTGAGCCTCAGTCCTTAGTCTCCTGGGTAGCTAGTATTACAGGCATGAGCCCCTAGTACCTAGCGTGGTCATAATTTTTATGTTCCAAAGATGAGGCATGGTTGAAACAAGTTAGATCAAAAGAGTCCTCATCTCTCACTACATCTTCACAGAGTGGTGCTGCAGCCGGAATAGGTGCATTGTAGTGTCCCCTTCCTTTTCATCTAACATAAGATTAACACCACTAAAACACTTCCACCTGCTCTAGGATTGCCACTAACTCACGTGGGAAGATCACTTCATTGTCATTTAAGTGAGCCACTCCAGTTTTCTTACCCCATCCTGACAGATGTTCACTAAGGTTCTTTTGTAATCTTTACTGCAATCCATAATACTAAAATAAAATTCCATTTGTAGGTTCTCCCAGATCTCATTTGAAGAGAATTATTAGAAATGGAATTTCAAGAAAGAAGTTTGGGCTGGGAATGTAGCTTATTGGTAAAGTGCTTGAACAGCATGCATGAGTTCAATTCCTCAGTACCACATAAACAGAAAAAGCTGGAAATGGCGCTGTGGCTCAAGGGGGAGAGTGCTAGCCTTGGGCAAATGAAGCTTAGGGACATTGCCCAGACCTTGCTATAAAGCCCTAGAACTAGCAAAAGATCAAAGAAAGAAAGAAAACCAAGAAGGACTTTCAATATTCAAATATGCTAGCTCCTTTTCCCTTCCCCCTACTATTCTCTCCAGCCCAGCTGGCCCTACTATTTTGCGCATTGTCAAAAGACAATAAGGGTCTCAACTATGTCGTTTCCAGAGGCCTCAAGAGAAGGTATGAGTATAGAGTGTCTTTTTATTCATAGTATCGTTGGATAAGAAGAAATATAGAAGAAAAAACGATATTTTACTCCTAAGTTTCCCACTAGGCCCTATAACAAAAAGCAGATTAATAAAAGAAGACACAGATGTTGTATTAACAAGTACATCACGCATGAAACACATGGAATACCCAGAAATGTATTTCTGTAAGGGTAACTGAGAATTTAGGCTTAAATACCATTTCAAAATAAAGGTAAAAGGTGTTGGGACTTCTGTTTCAGGTAGGAGAGCAAGAAAATTATTTAATACAAAAGTTGTTGGTGTGGTCTGTCATGACAGACTTAATTTCTTCTCTGTCACTAGGTGCTGTCCTCCTTTTCAGACAAGTCAAAAGATATATTTTTGCAAACCCAAATTTTTTTTACAAATGGAAAATTTCTGCCCTGTTTGTAGAGCTTTTCCTGGATTAGCCTGTTCCCCATGGCCTTTAGCTCAACATTATCTGTATGCCCTATCTTGGGATAGCATATCCTGGCATTTCACTACACATAAGCCATCGCGTCATTGAAATGTGCTGTAAATTGCTAACACCACACATTCATTAGAGAAAATGGCTAAGCAAAAAATAAGAGTCCAGGGAGACAATACATATGAAGGAAGGTGTTTCCAGGACTTGTAAGAGGAGAGCAAATTGCATAGAAGAGGTATGTGTACAAAGCTATGACTTTCACACATTACTGGCTTGGGCTCAGGTGTTCACTGAGCTGGCCCCATTGACTAGATAGAGATGAACAAATTGCTTCCCCAAGGCACATGTCAGTTTCAGCTCAAAGGCAATGTGGGTCACCGGCAGTCCTCTTCTATCTTTATCACCATTTCCTTTGCTAATTTAATAGGAGAAAATAGCATTCTTTGAAATTTGCATTTCTTTATTTGATAGTGAAGTATTATCTCTGTCCACATATTTCTCGTCAAATTTCCTCTTTGGTGAATTACATGCTGATACCCTTTGCTCACAATTTTATTACAGGAAGCAAATAGCAATTTGACTGCAATTTTCTATGCTTTAAGTTTTTGAGAGAAAACAGTGATGGCGAATAGATATTAATCATCCACTAAAAAGGAACAGAAAAACTTAACATTTGCTTTCCTCCAAAGCTATTCTTAAAAGCTATAAGGAGAAGCATGCATTGTTCAGTGCATTTGAAGGCCCTAACACACAGGTAGTCTGAGGGAAGCAAAATGCAATCTCACTTTGTCCTAAGAATTTTGAGACGCCTATTAAAATGTAAATACATTCATGGAAAATTTGCATTGAAAGGATTTTTGCATCTTAGGTTTACTATTATTATTTTGGCAAGAACTATGAGAAAATACCAGTGTTGACAACAAAAACAATAAATAGTAAAAACTGTTCCATTTTTTTTCCTTTGCTACCATTGGATGAATTTGAGTCAGAAAAAAAAAAAGACATAATTACTACCTAACTTCCCAGCGAATGCACCAAACATGTTAAAGGAAATTTAGACCAATTAATTTGACCTTGGTTCTTTCATCCAACAAAAGAGAAGAATTCGGGCAAGTGGTGAACATAGTGAAGGCAACACAAAAGTTTATTAGAAAAGGAATATGGCTGAGAAAGATAGCATGTGTCAGAGAAGACAGCACTCAGCTCATGTCAGACATCTTGAGCCAATGTCTTTATTGCAGACATTGCCCTTGGGTAAATCAGTGAGAAGTAGTGTTCTTGGAAACTGTTTTCTGGTTGGTAGTTGTTTGTAGTGCCAAATATTTTGTTCTGGTCCTTATTTTCTCTTTCTTCTATCTTTATTCCATCGGGTTTTACTTCCTCATTCTTTTGTAGCTCTCTGCCTCCATTTCATTGTCGGGCAGGTTTTGGTTATTCCGCCAGCTGCATGTTCTATAGGCTGCCTGTTTCTTCGACTACCTTGCCATCACTATGACCTTGCAGATGGCCAGCATTGTGAAAGGTTGACAGCTCTTTTGGCCCAGCCATGGCAACGCCTGCTAAAGTTCAACCCCACAGCTAGCTAGCTTCCTTGCTTTATCTCAGGCTTCTTCCTCTGCTTTCCTCCGAGTCCTCCTTTCACTGAGTCCAGGAATCAAGGAATGAAATCCATTGGCAAGGAAGATTGGGTGTGAAGGTGTCAACCAAAATAAAACAAACAGGAAAACAACCAAAAAATGGAATTCCCACTGAGCAAGACTGGTCCTGAAAGAGGATAGTCACCTGAGGAGCTTTGTCTAAGGGATAGAGGAGTTAATTTGTATAGTTTTTGGGAATGATTAACTTCTATGATTCTTAAGGGCCACGAAGTTGACTCTGAACATGATATTTTGAGTTGCAGTGCCCTTTTCTTTCCAAATGGCAAGGGTAGTGAGGATGTCCAGAACTCTAAATGTGATGATTAGGAAATTCTGAGCCCTCAGTTTCACCACCAAGTTTCCTGCTGCTACAGGCATATATTGCCAATGCAAGGAGAGGCACACAGTATCATGGTCAGCTAGCACTCCTGAGATAGGGAAAAAAGTCCTGTCGGCTAAGCCTATCAGACAAAATCTGTCTTCGTTTTATCTTGAGGCCCAAGTTAACTATTTGAAATTCTTCACAAATTGTAGTGTTCACCAAATGAATTGTCTCCTTCTGGCATTCCCTTACATTCATTAAACATTCATGGGGAAGAGTTTTACTTTATAATCATTTAACAAGATGTGAAACACCTAGTCAAGTAAGTAACAAGATATTCTGGAAGAACTTGACACAGATAGCATACAGCGAGAGTGGATTTTCCTGGCAGGGTTTCAGAAGCATCTAGTGTCTATCTTCATTGACAAATAAATCACTTGTGACTCACAGACATGAACTATCCTCATTTATGAGAAAGTGCTGAGAACAGAATTATAATTATCAGAGCCATCACAGTATGGAAAAGTTTTTAATGAAGTGCAGGGAAAGAGATGCTTTGTTCTTTTCTGGTAAACCTAAAGGAAAAAAAAAAAAAAAGAATGTATAGTCACAAAGTAAATGGGAGGAAATTATACACATGAAACTGATTTTTAGACTTCAGGCCCAAGTCCAGGAATCTCAAGTTAGTTTCAGCCTCTTTCCTCCATATGATAAATATTGAGACATGGTGAATGGCAGAGGAAGTATCTTTTTGACATGGTAGTCAGAAGAAGTCAGGACTTCAGTACATCTTCGGTCATCTTTAGGCGTACAGACAGTGACTCAGGTTCAATAGAGAGAGTAGGGGCAGGAGATGAGAAAGGGAGACAAAAGGGGAATGAATAGACAGATAAGCATAGAGGGCAATCCAGCGGCATTAATGCTCCTCCCCTTCTTGGAGACCCTGGGAAAGCAGACAGAGTCAGGTGAAACCTATACTGCTCTTCTTCCTGAAGCTTCTAGAAAGCTGAGATCATAGCTTTATGAAGGCAAAGCCCCTGATGACACCGAAGCTGACCTGCCCAGGAGATCAGAGCACATTCCTTTGGGGTGCAGGGATGTGGCTCAAGCAGATGGAGGAGCTGACACTCAACAAATGGGCTATGAAAGACGGGGCCCTTGAAGCTACAGCGGGCTATCCATTACTGTCTTCTTACATCAAATAATGAGTGGCCCTCCTCTCTTCCCTCCTTTTCTTCCTCCACCCTGGGAAGCAGGTGGATAAGACATCAAATGGCAATGCAACCCTTCCCAGTTAGAAGTTTGGGTTGGGAGACTTATACCAACCTGTCAGTAACTGAGAGGATTTTCCTCGGTTTCCCATGGTGTCTTATTCTTACTTTCCTATAAACTCTGCTCCTGCAGCCATTTAGCCAGCCTCATCTATCTATCTATCTATCTATCTATCTATCTATCTATCTATCTATCTATCTATCTATCTATCTATCTCTATCTATCTCTATCTCTATCTATCTACCTATCTATCTGATCTAATCTATCTATTTAATTTGATGGAGACAAATAATTCATGGCCCCTAGATGGTACCCAAATGTATGTGTAGTCCCAAGTCATGGATCTAGTCTGGCTGAACATAATCTGTGTCTTTGTCCCCGAGGAGTTGTGGAAAAGTTGCCATCAGTTTATTACTAGAACAGGAAGAGGAAATAGGTGGTCACTTGAGCTTTGGACTGCTCTCTTTAAGCTGATAAGAAGAAGGTAGTGGCTGGTTAAAGGCCAGTTTTCTTTCCACACAAGGTGCTTATCTGTGAATTTTTTCTTTTCTGGAAAAGAAGATGATTGGAAAAGGACTGCAGCAGAGACTAGCTCAGATCAAAGGCACAGATAGAAATGTAGTGGCTTTTAGTTAATTTACAGAACCCAGAGAAAGCATCTGTTAGGCTGTTTCTTCTATACAGTGGTTGTGTTACCTTTTGATAAATCCAAATCAGAAAAAGATATACTTAATCCCTAATGTCCCTGACAATGGCTTCAAATGTGTTCAGGCAATTTAGGGCAGTTAAGTTGACTTCAGTCCTTGTATTGTCAAGAAAAAAATTTAGGCAAGACTTCAACACAGTGAAGGTAATAGGAAAGTTTATTAGAAAACAAACACAGCAGAGAAAGCAAGCACATGGTATAGACATGCCATAGGAAGATACCATTTCAGTTCATCTCGGGCATCTTGATCAATATTCTCCATGAGGGACACTGGCCTTCTGTTAAACAGGAAGAATTGGAGTACTTGAAGATAGTTTTCTGATTGGTGGGTCTCCTTGCTGTTTCCTATAAGATCATGACACCAAAGATCTAGAGAGTCCTATCCTGTTTCCTCATTTTTGGGGGTCCTTCTGATTTTTTTTTTATTTTTTTGTAGACCTGCCCCTATTTTATTTTTAAGCAGGTGTTGTTTTATCAGTGTATCCTGCCATCTGCAATTTCCTTCCTGCCAGCTGCAAGTTCCTTCCTGTCTACTTTCCTACTAACTCATATCACATTCTACTTTTTGTTGCAATGACTCTATTAAGAAACATAAATTTATAGATAGGGAGTCACAGCCAGTGAGAAAGAAACAGAAGATAATACTCATATGCTAAAGAATAAACAAGCTAGGCATTGGTGGCTCATGTCTGTAATCCTAGATATTCAGGAAGCTGAGATCTGAGTACTGATATACTCAAAGCCAGCCTGAGCTGTACAGTCCATGAGAGTCTGATCTCCACTTAACCAACAAAAAGCCAGAGATGTTGCTGTGGTTCAAAGTGGTAGAGTGCAAGCCTTGAGCACAAAAGCTCAGGACAGTGCCCAGGCCCTGAGTTCAAACCCCATTATAGGCACAAAAGAAAGGAAAAAAGGAAGGAAGGAAGGAAGGAAGGAAGGAGAGAGAAAGAAAGATAGAAAGAAAGAAAGAAAAGCAAGCAAGCAAGCATATGAGATGGAACTCAGCCTTAGTAACTGGCTCAGTAGCATGAATTTATTCAGCAACACTTACTGAATTTTTCTTTGTGTTGGGTACTATGGAAAGGTTCAATACAAAAGAGATTATATCCAGCTTGAGTATATGCATAAACCAGTAGCACAAATAAGTAAGTGTGCACCATTTTATAATGTACATACATCAAATTAAAATGCTGTCATAGGGTGAAAAAATAACCCCTGGGATTCATTAGTGGATCTAAATACTGCATTAAGCAGTTGGCATTTGAACTGACTTGCAAGAGGGAGTGGAAGTTCAAGGAATTACTTGCAGAGGGTATTTCATGATAACATTAATTAAAGTGAGTTTTGAATAGTTCCAATATAAAACTTGATCTCTTGTTTGAAATACCAAATTCTACTTTACTGATTCAATGTAGAGCCATGGATTCTTGTGCACATTCAAGTCTCTATTAAATAGTATCAGACTGTACCCAGTAAGGGCAAGAATATAAGGGAGGAAAATAAGCCATCATCCAAGTCACAATGATGAGTTAAACTTTTCCATAAGACATAAAACCTCTCTTGTTTTAAAGAGTTTATTAATTATTGTACATGATAGATATTAATGAAATAATCCTACAGATAAATGTAGAATTAATGCCATGTTGAGGTACTGGTACATTTCTCTGCCAGGTAAACAGTTAAGAGGTAGAAGAATGACGAGAACAGAAAAGCATCACATTTATTGAAAGTGAGGTAGAATAGTACAGACTCTCCATAGAGTGGCGTCCTGGAACGAGAAGACCATTACAGCATGCCTTCCTTCCTTCCTTCCTTCCTTTCTTCCTGCCTTCCTGCCTTCCTGCCTTCCTGCCTTCCAACTTCCTTCCAACTTCCTTCCTTTTGTGCTGGTCCTTGGGCTCAAACTCAGGGCCTGGGCACTGAGTGTTTGTGCTGGAGGCTAGTGCTCTATCACTGAGCCACAGCTCCACTTCTGGCTTTTTGGTGGCTAAGTAAAGATAAGAGTCTCACAGACTTTCCTACTCAGGCTGGCACTGAACTGAAATCCTCAAATCTCAGCCTTAAGCGTAGCTAGGAATATAGGTATGAACCACTGGCACCCAGCAGTTGTTATAGTACCACAGGGCTCCTCCATTTCTCCCATAAATGATTTTTCTTTCATGAGTCATGGGCTTTGTGCTGACTGTCTGATGGCTCATGCATGTGTGCTACCTTGGCCCTTTTTGTTGATTCCCGTGCTTCAGAAAGGGAGTACCAAGGTAAGTTCATTTGGTCATGCCTGACCAGTCAATCAACTGTACGGATGTGGATTTGATGGGTCATGCCTGATCATAAACTATTGACTTAGGATTTTTAGCAGGAACCCAGAGTATTATGGACCACATGTTTTTGGCCATGTGTTATGGCCATCATTTTGCATCTTTCATCTACCTGATAGTTCTCCTTTCTTTCTCTCAGAACTATATGACTACAGCCAATAGTCAGTGGTGCTGTCAGAGCTTATAGCCCAACTGATGGAAGAATTAGTATGACATAGGCACAGTGCCCATATAAGGTTCCCTTCACTGGGGCAGGGAAGGAAATGAATGCTTTCCATTCCTGCAGCTTGGAGGAAATCTAGTTATATTATTTTGCACTCAAGGAAATGTGCTTTAACCTTGACTGCCATTGTTAGAGCTCTCCCTGCTCTGCTGCACGGTGCAAAAATTCTGGAAAAAGCCACAGTGGACAAGTGGCTTTTAATTGCTTGTATTTGAAGTCTAGACGAAATTACTCTTGAAAGATGTCCTAAGCACTCCATTTTCTGGGCTTCTCATTCAGATGGTCAATAAAGAACACGTTGTTGAAGGTGAGCTGAGCTGGGAGCTAGGCAGAGAGAACCATAGAGTTAACATGGTTGGGAAAGGTCTTTCCTCCTGCCTTTCTCGCTGAGGTTCTAGGACAAGGTGATTAGCAACTCTGTCAAAACCGCTTTCTAACACAGACCCCACTTTGATTTAACCTTCTGACTCCCGCCAAGTACATGAGCCAGTCAGGAAAACAACAATGTCACTGTTCCACGGCCAACATAAGCCCGCCTTATTTGACGAGGCTATTGATTCCAGCACACAAGCAGCCATGTTAGGAGTACAGCCTCTTGTAGTCGGCAGCAGTGGACGGCCACTCTGTCCACTGGAAGGGGATTAACTAGGAAGAGGGCTTCCCCAGAAAATAATGCTGTTGGCCAGAATGTGAGTTTCAAAGGAACTTACTTAGACTTAAGCTAAGAAGACCAGTGAATCATGATTACATTTCCTATTTCATACTAAAGTGACTTTCTACCAAAGGGGATCTTAGTAACATGTGTACTTGTATGGCAGACATTGGTGGCTCATACCTATAAAAACTAGTTACTTAGGGGGCTGAGATACGGAGAATTGCAGTTTGAAACCAATTGGGGCAGAAAAAGCTGCAAGACTCTATCTCCAATGAACCACCAAACTGCCATACTGGAGGTATGACTCATGTGGTAGAGCACCAGCTGTGAAGAGAAAAAAGCCAATTGAGAGCAAGAGGTCCTGAATTAAAACCCTAGTACCTCAGAGCATCAAAAACAAACAAACAAACACAGACCAAAGCAAAATAAAAATCAAAATGTCAGGCACTGAGTGAAAGAAAGAATATGGCATCAATTGCCAGACGTTGGTAACAATGGGGAGAGGTAAAAAGGGAGGTTGAGTCAGGCAGTAGACCTGAGCAATGAAACTTCACTTGAAATATGGTATGACGGATGAAACTGTAGATCTTAACTTCTCTCAGGGATGGAGTTGCATAGATACAGGAAGAAGCCGTAGTAAGTGTTGTAGCATAGAACACCTATGTGCAAAGGCTATTCTTCTAGTCAGGTAAGCTCACACATTAGGAGGCTTGGTGTAGGTTAGCTGTTTGTACTTTGAGAGTGTTCAAGTGAGCTACACAAGAAACAATGTGGATGCCTTGTCTCTTAATTCTGTGTTTGTGTGTGTGTGTGTGTGTGTGTGTGTGTGTGTGTGTGTGTGTGTGTGTGTGTGCGTGCATGCTGGTCCTGGGGCTTAATAAATCTTTCAGTTACCCATGTCATTTTAACTATGTTCTATTGACCTAATGTCACATATTTGATGGCCTTCTGCTGAACACCACCAAGTGCTGTGGGTTCCTTCTGCATATAAGACACACCAAGTTAGAATGAGACAATTATCCAGTAATATTTCTTCTATCCATCATAGAATGGGGCGCACACAAGATCTGGGCACTGCTGGTACTCATTGCTGCTAGAGTGGCCTCACTTCCAGCTCCTATCAGCACACAGATCAAAGACACCCCCACTACCAGATACACTTTATTTCTGTGCAGATCACTGGTACTTGAATTCAGGACCTGGCATTTTCCCTTATCTTTTTTTGCTTAAAGTTAGCTCGCTCTCTAACTGTTTGAGCCACAACTCCACTTCCAGCTTTCTGGTGGTTGAGTTGGAGATAAAATTCTCAAGGACTTTTCCTGCCTGGGCTGGCTTCAAATTGATATATTCAGATCTCAGTCTTCTGAGTAGCTAAGATGATAGGCATGAGCTACCAGCTCCCAGCCTGACATTTATTACATTAATATTCAAATTGTGTTTTTTTGTCTTTTGGTATAACTTACAGAGTTTTTTGTTAATAGATACAATGTACATAATAAATTGGGGAAGAGAAGCTGAGGTAAATATACCTTTGGTTTAGTATAAGGTAGTATGTTAACCATGGAAAAGAAATGGATTTGGCTTAACATGTGAAATATTGGTAGGCATCTGGATTTGAAATCCACTAGTGTTTAAGTCTTGCCTGCTTATTGCTTGTTTTTCTCTACACCAGTGTCTTGGGTTCTTCTTAGTGCCCTTAGGAGATGTGTGTCATGTGGCTTTTTCCTCTGGAACCCACTGAAATCACAATGGACCTCTGTTGATAAGCGGGGGAAGGAAATTCTTCAATAATCTTAAGAGTAGATGCCATGCTTTGAGTAGGATTTGTCCTAAACATGATTGAGTCTTTCACTAGATATTCTTTACTTTTTCCCTTATGTGAGAGGAATGTTGGGGGGTGTAGGACTGGATTCAGGGAATCCTTTTGTTTCCCCTCAGGTGAAATAAGGTTTTGGTAAAGACTTTTTCCACTAGAATATGGCCTTTGTTCTTTAGAAGGGCTCTGTGTGCCTTTCAGAGTGTTATTGCTATTTTTTTCCACTTTCACTGGCAGAGATGTGAGATGATTTGTTGTTCTTGTTTGTTATAAAAACCTCATGTGGTTCCTAGGGGTAAAACCCATGAGCACAGGGGCTTCGGCCCCTTATATCATTCAAATCCTCACAGACCACATATAGATTCTAGCAGCTTGCCAAAATTGCCATGGAAGCATTCTTACCAGCCTCTGCTTCCAGCAGATTCTGCTGTAAGCAAGCTGACCTTTGTTATGGATCTTTCTCTTCATGGATCTCGGCAGATTTCTGGGAGTTGCATCCTCAGTTATCTGATGAACACAAGAACAGTCCTTGATTTTTAACTTGTCCCTATTTTTTGTTTTTCCTTTTCCTAAGGACAGAAATAATAACCTTCAAGTTCTTTTCAGAGCTGAAACTGGAAGCTAACTCTACATTCATTTGGAATCTACCTGTATAGAATATCAATTTGAAGGACTTCCAGATTATTAGATTGAAAAAATATTTTTCCATATCTTAACTAAGCCTGCACAGGGATATCAGCAATTTAAATCTGAAGCTCGGGGTAATTGCAATTACTACAGAAGAGAGACACAGAGAGAAAGAGAGGGAAAGAAAAAAATAGGAAGACGATACAGAGGGGGAAGGAGAGAGGGAAGTATAGACAAAGGGAGAGGGAGAAACTGTAAAAATAAGGTGTTGAATGTATGTGAATGCATGCATATGTGCATGCACAAGCTAGCTAGTCTTGGAGCTTGAACTCAGAGCATGGGCACTGTTCCTGAGCTGTTTTGGTCAAGCTTAGTACTTTCCCACTCAAGTCACAGTTTTACTTACCACTGTTTATTGGTTAATTGGAGATAAGTGTCTCATGGGCTTTCCTGTCTTGGCTGGCTTTGAACTCTTGGCCTCAGGTCTCAGCCTCCTGAGTAGCTGGGATTATAAACATGAGACATTAGTGCTTGGCTAAACAAAATTATAAGGAAATTTATAGCACTAAAACCTATGACAGAAAAAAGTTTAGGAAATATCTGCTAAGAACAGCATTAATAATCAGGACAAGTAGTAGATCAGTGTAATTCATCACTTTCATCTTAGATTTTGGACAAAACTCTAGGTCTCTGAAGATTAAAACACGGACTGTGAACTGATGGCCTCCAGTCTGAATTATGCCCGTTTGGTATTCATTGTTTAAGACATACAAGCAGTGACTGACTTGTAGTGATTTTGCAATTTCAATACAAAATATAGATGTCCAGAAACAGTTGGCTGGCATCGCTAGCCCCAAGAGCTCTCTGCAGTTGCTTAGCCTTATAAGCATTTTTGTCTTCTAAGCCAACTAATTACAAGTTCAGGGGAAAACAACCAAACTGGAACACATGTTTATAAACCTGGAAGTCAGACAGAAGTTCAGGATGTTGGCAATACCTCAATACACATATTCATTCATCTGACTTTCCTAGGGAGAGCCTGAAATATATAACTTTAATCAGTAAGAAGCTCACAAAGATATTTCTATCATAATCAAGTCTTGTTATTTAAGGTTGTTGAAATCAATCACCATTTACAAATTATCTCCATATCATCATCATCATCATCATCATCATCATCATCATCATCATCATCATCATCATCATCATCATCTCCTTGCTTCTGCTCCTCTTCCTACCCACCCTCCTTCTCTTCTTCCTCTCTGTTGTACCAAAGTCTGATCTGCATCTACAAGTCTGCTTTTGTAGAATTTATATTCTGGCTCAAGAGGTGGTTATTACTGCCACTATGTGGCTTATTTTGAAAATACGTAGAGAATAAACCACATTTGGAGCTCTGAACTTCAAAATAATGACTGAAAAATTTCCAAGACTCTGTAAGTAAAAATCACTATATAAAGTCATGTGTCACTTAACAATGGAAATAAGTGCTGACAAATGCATTATTGAACCAATTTAATCATTATATAAACATCATTGAATGTAATTAAACAAATCTCGATTCTAAAGGTCAATATTCCAAGAAATGGGGGTAAACATAAGACTTGTGAAGCTGCTGCTGATTTTACATACCATACAGTCCTGCAACAAAGTTACAAACAATGATTCGAATTTAGATTGATGGTGAAAACCTGTAATTCCAGCTACTCAAGAAGCAGAGGCAGGGGGATTATAAGGAGACCAGCCTAGACAACGTGACAAGACTCTTATTCAAAATAAGAAGGCTTTGTTTGAGCTGGACACCAGTGGCTCACGCCTGTAATCTTAGCTACTCAGGAAGCTAAGATCTGAGAAGGATGGTTTGAAGCCAGCCAGACAGTTAAATCCATGAGACTCTATCTCCAGAAGTAGAGCTGTGGCTCAAGTGGTAGAGTGCTATCTTTGAGTACAAATACCAGAGACAGCATCCAGAGTTCAAGCCCTAGGTCCAGCAGAAAAAAAGGAAGTTTTTGAAGGATAGTAGCTATAGCTCAGCACTAGTGTGGTTTACTAGCCTTTGTGAAGCCAACAGTTCAATCTCCAGACCCACAATAAAATGACAAAAATAATAATTAGATGTATGGTATATGTCCTATAGTATAGGATATATAGAAATCAGTAACAGTCATTTATTATTATCATTATTAAATGCTATCTACTACACACGACTGAATGTTTTATCATCATCAACACCATTACAAGTGCCCCATGCTACATTATTTACTGTATTAAAAGCTCACGAGGAAATGGGAATGTTTCAGCTTGGTTATAATGTTATGAGAACCATTGTTTATGCAATCAGTCTTTGACAGAACTTTGTTTTGTAGTAGTTTAAGGTTAATACCCAGCTAGTCATTTACTTAAAATAATTTGTTTTGTGTAAAAATGATCTATATCCTGAGTGATTGTGTAGCAGTACATATATGCACAAAAGTTGACATATATAGACATATATAAAGAAATATGTGTAACTACATATAGATATATTCAACATATGTGCATGTATTTATTCTATTCTTTTCTTATTTTTAAAAATAGTTTTGTGTATACACTTTTTTGTATCTTGCTTTTATTCTGAATAACTCTACACTAGTGAACATTTCTTTTATTTCAAGTGTTTCTCTTTTATATTTGTCTTGCTTGGTTATTAAAAACTGAGAAATTGTATCACTGGTATACCCTAGAATCATTTCATATGGTACTTTTGCAGTAATTTCTTAATGGAATTCTGGGAAGTATTATTTTGGATCAAAGATTACATATATTAAAATTTTTGCAACCTATTGTTGATTGGTCTGTCAACAAAAATAGGACCAACTGTACATTTTCTGGATCTTTTATGTATTAGATTGTGCTTGGAATTTATTTTTGCCTATTTTTTATTTAGGGGGAAGGGGTAGTACTAGGGTTTGAACTCACGATTGCTCAAGATTGCTTGGCATGCTTGCTTGGATGTGCTTCATTGCTGTAGCCACTCCTCTACTCTGATTGGGTAATGGTTAATTGGAGAAGGGGTCTCATGAACTTTGTCTCTGAGGCCTTTGGTCTCATTCTCCTGAGAAGCTAGGATTATAGATTTGAGACACTGGTGCTCTGTTCATCATTCTTTTACAAAGAATGCAAGAAGTCTACCTTCCTGTGAGGATACTATGTACCGGTCTGCAAAATTTTTCTGCAAGATTTATACTATTGCTTTTCTTATTTTTTTTTCTCACTTAATTCCTGTGCAGTCTTTGAATTATAAGACTAGTTTTGCTCTAGTGGAGAGTTCTTTTCTTTCTTTCTTATTATTTTTCATTGGTTGTAGGGTTTGAATTGAGAGCCTAGGTGCTATCCCTGAACTCTTTTTGCTCAAGGCTAATGCTTTACCACCTAAAATTATATTAAGTGAAGTAAGCCAGGCCCTAAGAAACATAGGTCCCATGGTTTCCCTTATTTGCAATAACTAGTATATGTCTGAGACAAGCAGAAACGGTCAGATAAGTTGATGTTAGGCGAAGTGAACCCCAAGATAAGAACTCAAATGGTTTTTCTTTCTTGCTATTGTTTCTAAAATATTTCTTTGTTGCTTTGTATGTCCCTCCCCCACAGTATAACCCCTGTTTTCACTGTGTTTGATGTTGATATAATTTGGGGAGGAGAAGGGGAAAAACAAATTGTTTAAATAGGGATACAGGTGGACCCATTGCAACAATGAGATGTACAAGTCGTTATGTCGAAAAACGAACTTTACAATTTTGGTGGGGGTGGTGGGGTGGGGAATGGGAATGGGAAGGGATGGTAAGGGGAAACAAAGGAGGAGGCTACAATGCTTGATAAGAAATGTACTCATTACCTTGCTCATGTGATTGTAACCCCTCTGTATGGTATTTTCACAATTTAAAAAAAGACTAGTTTTGCAAGTAAATATCAAATATTTGTTCAAATTTGAATTTCTGGGTTAATGATTATTTGTTACTTGGGGTAGTTAGATTGGTAGTAAATTAAACTTAGCATAAATTGTGTCATTCTATGTCTCCATGTTTTGAGCCTTCAAAATTTTTTTCTATCTAAATTTATGAGTAAATTTGCATACTTAGCCTTATAAAGAATTTTCTATTAATCAAAGAGATCATTCTTTATTGAATTTAGAGTCCAAGATCAGTCTCATACTTTTCTATTATTGACCAAAGTTGTATATCTTTTTCTTCTCTGCTCATTCTTATTTACTATGTAATCCTTGGAATTCATATAACATGAGACTGTAGGCAACCTACCAATTGATTGCATATGGCTCTTAGTTTGAAATGTATGTGTACATATGTTCTTTTCTGACACTTAAGAGAACATTATTTTATTTTGTTTATTTGGCCGGTGCTGGAGCTTGAACTCAGAGGGCCTGGGCATGTTCCCTGAGCCTCTTTGTCCTCAAGACTACCGGCATAAGCTCCTAGTGCCCAGCTGAGAATTCTTAGAAAGCTATAACATAGCCACGTGCCAGTGGCTTACACCTGTAATTCTAGCCACTCAGGAGGCTGAGATTTGAGGATCACAGTTCACAGCCCAGGCAGGAAAGTCCTTGAGACTCTTATCTCTATTTAACCACCAAAAATCCACAAGTGGAGTTGTGGCTCCAGTGGTAGAGTGCCAGCCTTGAGCAAAAATAGCTCAGGGACAATGTTCAGGCCCTAAATTCAAGCCTTAGTACTGGGCACTGGCACACATACACACACACACACACACACACACACACACACACACAGAGCTATAAAACATCCTCCCTTTTTAGTCCAATTATTGGAACCAAACCAAAGACATCATTTGTAATGAACAAGCATTTGACCATTGAGCCACATCCCCAGCTTAAGGACATGTCATGAAGTGTTATCTGTATTACTAAGCTACCCTTCCTTTTACCTGTTTTCAATACATTGTTGAATATTTTCTCATTCATTTTTCAACCTTTTTAATAAGAGATTTCATTATGCTATCTATAGATTTGCAATTTCTAAAGGTTGCTTAACTTCAACTTGTCTTTCTTTTTACATTATTGTCTAGACTTCCTGTATGAACTTCTTTGCTATGGGAATGAAAAGAAAAAGTCTAGTGAGTTTTAGTTTCATGGTTGCTGAGAATAATACTTAAAATCTCTGTCTTGATAAAAGTGAGATATTGATTATTCAGATTCCAAAATCTCTTTGGTTAGCAGTCTAAAAGTGCCATTTCTGAGGGAAGTTCTCAGCTAGAATTTCTAGCAGAGAAACTTGTTGCCCCTTTCTGCAGGCTCAAGTCCAAAGTATCCAGAGATTGTTCAACTTGACATTTGCTGCTTCCCTGAGACATCATGTGACATTTCCCTTAGGTTTGCTAAAGGCATCATCTCCAGAAGGCTTCTTTAGACCTCTGTCCTTTGTCAAGTGTGAAACCAAGGGTTAGGAACTATAAAGGGGAAATGTTGAAAAATTTTCTCAAGACATGGTAATCACCTGGTAATAGACTGAAAGAGAAAAGCATAAGACCCTGGAGGACAGATATTCATATTCAATGTTCCCATAATTCTCAGAATGCTATAAAAGGTTATGCACTGTACCTGTATTATTATTGCTATTACTCAAGCTAGTAATTCAAATTTTTATGTGTATGCACCAGTTCTGGGGATTGAATCCAGGGCCTGGGCGCTGTCCTTGAGAGTTTTTGCTCAAGGTTTGCACTCTACCATTTGATTCCCAGCTGTACTTCTGACATTTTGGAAGTACATTGAAGATAAGAGTCTCACAGACTTTCCTGCCTGGGCTTTGAACTTCAGTCCTCAGATCTCATCTTCTGAGTAGCTAGGATTACAGGCATGTGCCATCAGTGTCCTGCTCATTTGCTTCTTTTTTAAAAAAAAATATAAACTTTACATAGAATATATTATTCTCACAAGTGTTTTCTGGCTGTTATTCAGTTTGCTGTGGTTGCAGCTAGAAATGAGAAGACAGACTCAGCATTCCAAATAAAGGACTATCTTTGATTGTCCTTATCTAATCCCAGAGAAAGTTTGGAGATGAGGGTACATACTCAATGCATGACAAACAAGATGGACTTCATATTTTCTTGTTTCCCATTTTCCTGGCCAGATGCCCAGGAGAAAGTAACATTCCAAGAGCGTCTCCATTCCTAGCTCTCCTGTTCTTAGCCCTCCACTCAAAACCAACCAGCTCAACTCTGTTTGTGATTCCCCACAGTACTCAAAGACGGAAAGGCATCCTGTGACTGCACTGGAGAAAATGATGGAGTCAAGTTTTTCCAGCCCCCAGTCATTCCCTGAGGTCCCTTCTCCAGACAGAGGAAGCCAACCTGTCAAACATCACAGGTACAGGTAGCTAATCATGGTGGCAGTGGGCAACTTCACACTGGGTGTTTGCTGGACACAGGTGGCCAGGAATGGCTGCAGAGTGCAGGAGAAGAGATGGTTCTTGCTTCTTCCGTGGCTCTTCATGGAAGCCATGTTCAAGCAGCTTGTGACAGGTAAATCAAAGACACCAGCTTCCCCCGTGGACAGCATTGCCCCTCAAAGCGCCCGAGGGAAGCCTTCACACTGGGGCACAGTGAATGGTTGCATTCTGTGAAATATAAAATGACAAGTTTTCCTAGCCTACCTAGCGCTATCTGCATTGTTAATGTTGAATTCTGCCCTAGGCAGTGCTATGAGTTGCTCCTTCCAACAGGGTCCATACCAAAGAAAATTTTCTAGAGGAAAAGTCCTGTTCAATCTTTTCTTTGGGCCTGCAAGATCTGTTCTCAATACAATGTCATTCTTTTTCACACTGAAATAGAAATTGGCTCTTGGTAGTGGGCAGGCCGGGGGTGGGGGGAAGACAACAATATAAAATTTTAAAAAATATTTGATACATTTTATGCTACTCTGGAGCTGAACCTGTTATTTTTCAACATCTTCTCCATCCTGTTTTCTTTTTCCATGTGCAAAATCATGTCTTGTTCTCTACAAGGGAAAGGAAATCTGTTCCAAACCAAGCGTTAGAGTCTGGGACTAATGCCTGAGCTGACATGGCTTGTGTATGTCTACACGTACATCCTCAATCTTTGTCCAACTTCTCCAGAGACAGATGTTTCCTTTTCTCAAACTACAAATACATATCCTAAAACGGTTCATAATTAAAGTTTATAAAAAGGCTTCTCATGAGACTAAATTTAGAGTTAATGGTGAAACCAATGGTTAGGAACTATGGAGGTGAAATGTTCACATGTTCATCCAGACATGATAACTAGGCAATAACAGACTGGAACAGAAGTCCTTAAGGACCACTTCTGTTGATCCTCATTTCCATATACCAATACTTTGTGTGCGGAAATGCAGCACACTTTGTCATAGGAGATGGCCATCTCCCTCTCTGTCAGCCTTTGGAGAAGAAATGCCCTACTCCTGGCCACATGTACATTGCAATTTTCAGTCTTCAATTTAAGGCTGAATTATGTGTGGCTTTTGGATAGCTGTTCTAGCTATTTTTAAGTTTTGGGTTGTACCATTTGTTGCCTCTACAGAACACTTCACTGTGAAAAGAGCATTTCATCTCCCAGAGCCTAATAGAAGTCATCTTAATTGGGGAAATATCTCGAAAATTGTCAGCCTTTTGCAAGATGAATATTTTCATGAAAACATTCTTTTCCCCCTGCTGATTATAACATATGTTAAAGTAGAATTCCACCCAGTCAAGTAATAGGGTTTTTAATGTTACATTATTCCCATACCCTATCATGCCATAAATATTTTAAAGCTGAAGTTTTAAAAACTTAACAGCTTCTAATGGGTATGAACTGATGCATCCTTAAACCCAATTCTGGTCTGTGTGTACATTCCTCCTGTGCTCATTTGGATTTGATTTCTAGAGGTCATTGGAAGCTGAAAAGAGGTCATTTTTAAGACCCTTTCTTTATTGTTTGGCTCAATGACATGGCAGTATCTGTTGACTTACATTGTGTTCCAAGATAGGCAAGGGTTGATTTATAAAGTGCACTTTAGAACTTTGGAAATTATAGAGTAATATATGATGGCTCTTGTTTTGTAAAACATGCCCTAGATTTTAAGTGCTTGTGTGATTGATAACCCAGTCACTGATTTATACAGCCTGCTAACTGCTCCATGATTTCTTGAATGCCACCTGGTTAGGAAGCCTGAATAGCTGATTGATCAATGATTTAGGTGCAGAACTATGTTTTAGACAGGTTACCACATCATGCAGTCATAGTAGTTATGACAGTTAAGTGAGTTACTAAGAATTGGTTTTTTTTGGGGGGGGGAGCACCGAGAATATGACTCATGACTCATTTAGATAGCTTACTTATGAACCAAACATTAATTCAAAGCCACTATTTCTAATGTTCTGTCCTAAAATCCACCTACTTAAGAAAGAAACCTATTAAAGCCTGTCATTTTTAATGCAATGTATCTTGGGGCATCTGACACTTATAAAAAGCACATGGTCAGGTTTTCCATCATGATGTGGGATGATCACATGTTGCCAGTTGTGGCAGAGGAATTTTTTTTGGATTTATAGGCTACTATGTGCCAGGCTACATTCTAAGTGCTTGCATAATTTATCTGCTTTAATTATTGCATGATACTGGAAGCTTCTTTGGCCACAATCCTCACTAGATCCTGCCACATAGCCTGTAACTTTCTTTACTGAGCCATATGCTCCTGAAGAGCTATGTGTCCTCCAGCCCATGTTGGCTCAGAGGCAAGTCATAGAAACATGAGAGGAAATTAAGAAGAGTAGCACTTTGTCCCTCCCCCACTCTCTCTCTGCTTGATTGCCTCAGTATGAGGATCTTCAGAGACAAGAGAGCCTGCCAGCTGACCTTGTCCTTATAATACTCAATGTTCCTCTTCTTGACCTTTTCAGGGCAGTAGCAACTTCATGCCTTTTAGCTTAATTTTTTCTGCCAAACACTGATAACATCATTTAAGTTATAAAATTTTCTCAAATGAAAAGGAATTTATGCCAGGTATTTGTGGCCTCTACCTTTAATCCTAGCTACTCAGGAAGCTGAGATATAAGGATCTTAGTTCAAAGCCAATCAGGCAGAAAAATCCATGAGATTCTCCTTTCCAATTAACTACCAAAAAATCTGGAAGTGGAGCTATGGTTCAAGTAATAAAGCACCAGCTTTGAGTAAAATAGCTTAGGGATAGTGGCCAGGCCCTGAATTGAAGCACTTTTTTTTTTTTTTAAAGAAAAGACATTTATTTCCCTCCAATACTCTATTGCAAGTATGTATCCCAGTATCAAGTTTCTGTTCATGCTCACAGCTGAGATTTCTGTGCAGATACCTTAATCTTCCATGATGACCATACATGGGAACATAGATTAGAAGTGAGGAGAAATAGTAACAAAACAGCTGTTCCTTCAGTGTTTTGGCTTATTTGACTCTCTTAATAAGTATTTAAAGTCTTGATATGCAAGAAGTATCAGGATAAAGAACTGAGGTATACTGGTGTTGCCAGATCTGTTGTTTGCACAAATTCAAGAAGCTAATATTTTCTGAGAAGCATACAGCATTATCCATCACTTTGACAAACCCAGGAAAGTGGCTGCTAGTACGCAAATGTGAAGTTCTCAAATGCTCACTTTAAATACTATTTTCCAAGTTTATCTTATATTTACGAAGTAGCAGAAATAATTGATATTGTTGGGAGAAAAAAATGACAAAATTAATCTTGCCAGACTAGACCCTAGAATATACTAACTGAAAATTTGAGAAGAATTTCCATCTTTACTAACATGAAGATAGTGGTATTTTTCAGACAATGCAAATAGGCCATACAATTCTTACTTCATGTACTGTGCAGATAAGACTGATCCAGTTTAACCACATAAAATATCACTAGCTATATCTACTAGTGAACAAAATTCTCACCAGTCAGTTCACTAGGGTAAAGGTAGAAATCAATACAGAAGATATACTGAGTCAAAGTAGCAGTCAATTTTTTGTTGAGTCTAGTTCTTTTATTATTATATAATCCACATGAGAGATTTCCAGTTTGTTAGAGTTTATGCCAAATCTCACTTTATCTTTTGACCTCTGCTGGTAGAAACACAGTTAACTTGAGTATTTTAGATCTATATAACAAATGAAATATCTCACCCAATGCTTATTAACAGAAAACTTGAAGGAAAAAAGTAGTTTAGTTATTTGAGATTGATGAAAATCTGGGGACAGTGAACTGAGAATTTATCACATATGTTAAGAAAAGAATGCCAATTAAAGTGAGGTTTGTTTATTCTATCACTAAGAAATGAAAAATTTTCCATAAATCCCTTCTGGGCTTCCTTGAGTTTCGTTCTTTTCAGTGTCTAATAAGGCCATTTTTATTCCAATTAGAGAGACAGCTATATGGCTTGGATAATCAGGGGTAGGAATTGGAATCTTGAGAATTCCTTAAACCCATTTCTTAACTCTGTCTGGAAAGCTAGTTACTTTAATCAGCAGTACTCTAAATTGGAAAGCCAGAAACAAAGGTACTTCTCTTTGTCTCAGTGTCTCCACAAGGAGAGTGAAGTGGGCATATCCTAATCCCAGCCAAGCTCATAAATGATGCTCATGGACGGGCCTTGGGGCCAGGACATTGAGGATATGGGGGCAGGGTGGGATAAATGAAATGTTTGAGAAATTCAAGCAACCACCTGGAGGTTATTGCTATGATCTCTTTGGTTTGTTGGTTTTGTTTTGTCTCCTTTTCAATCCAGCAGGAGTCTGTCCTCTTGCTGTAGCCCTGGACAAAGAAGTGGGATGCTTCATAGGAATACCTTCAGAAGGACACCCCCCTCGCCCCGTAGCAGGCTGGGAGGAATTGTGGGACCAGCATATCAGCAACTCGAAGAATCAAGGATCCCAGACCAGGATTCAATACCTTGTCAAGGGTAGGTCTTCAAAGTAATGGAATTTAGGGAGGATGTCAGGAATGTACTCATTTAAATTGAGTTATACATTTCTTGAGGTTTTTTTATTCACTGATTTTTTTTTCATGAATTGTATGTTTATATTTATGGCCACCTTTGTTCCACCAAGGTATGATAGAAATAGGTGTTAGGCAAATGTTAGACTGAAAAGAAATTGTGATGGTAGGAAGAAAGTAAGTGTGAGTGTTCTAGGAAATATATTTTTATATGCTTTCTGAAACAACTGAGAATGTGTGCTTGATTTAAAATAATCAAGGTTTCTTAGAAGGATCAAAGTATTTGAGCATTTATCAGCCAATTAGAAAAAAAATCACTTAATTTTCTGACCTATATTGTGGACTACCCTAAACAATAACATTCATATCACACCTTTTTCCATGAAACATTTCTGAGTACTGAACCTAAGTAAATACAAAGAGCACAAAGCAACAGTATGACTTCAAAGAGCTCGTATCTCTTAAGTATTCAGGGCACAGTGTGGAAAGCTCAGCTTTGGATATCATAGCTGCTGCTCGGTAGAGTGCAAAAAATGCCCATCCTGCAATGGACAAAGGCCCTGAGCATAGTTCAAGATGAATTTTAGTAATCACTTTTTACATTGGCTTAAAACAATCAATCAAATGTGGCAGTTCCTACTGGAATTCTAATTGCATCCCTGCCCCTTACTATTTGTGAATGTGTGTATGTATGTGTATGTGTGTGTGTGTGTGTGTGTGTGTGTGTGTGTATGTGTGTGTGTGTGTGTGTGTGAATGTGTGAGAGAGAGAGGGAGAGAGAGAGATAAAGAGAGATAAACAGAGAAAGAGAGAAAGAGAGAGAGAAGAGGGGGAATAAAATCTGACTTTAAATTTAAATTGTACATAAGCCCCCCCTGAGGATTATTGGTCAGATTTTTATTTAAAAATAAGATGTGTATGTGCTTACATGTGAAACATAGAAACTGTGGAAGTAGCACTGGTTTCCTGTCATAATTATTGTTGTAAAGTTATTGATTTCAGGAGCAATGGACTCAAGGTTTACCTACTCCAGAAATTACAAGCTAGGCTCTGCTTGCATCTGTTTTTTCCCCTTCCGAATGAACTAAGCCAGGTTTCTGTATAGTCTTGACCTGGATCATTTTCCAGATTATATAATTCCAACTGAAGAGGCCAAAGCTGGGAGAAGGTGTAGTTCTGAGCCTCACCTTACTCTTTTCTGCTGGACATGAGATTAATGGAGCAGTATTCTATCAGATAGAACTCAGTGTCGATTTCCTTAAAAGACTAGAAGAAAGGACCCAAACAGCCTAAGGTTAGGCATTGACATTTTTTGAAGCAATTGCAAAATGCATTTCATACAGATTTAGGAAAACAGTTGGAAATTCAACATAACAGTCAAATTGTACAAAATGTATTCTGCAAGTCAAGAAGTAGTTTGCATATCTCTTGGCCTTTTCTCCGAACAAAATAAGGAGAATCTTTCCTTGAACCTGTAGTTATAACTGATCATGTTTTATAGCTACTTTTCTTCAGAAGTCAGCAATAATGCTTACTCTCCCTACCCCAACCACTAAGAATGAAGGTAATGTCAGCTTGAGAGATTTTTTTTTATTGTGAAAATACTGTACAGAGGGTTACAATTACATAGGCAAGATAATGAATACATTTCTTATCAAGCATTGTAGCCTCCTTCTTTGTTTCCCCTTCCCACCCCTTCCACTTCCTCCTCCTGCTTCCCCACGTAACACCCCCCCCCCGTCCGACTTGTACATCTCATTGTTGCAATCCACCTGTATCCCTAATTAAATGATTTGTTTTTCCCCTTCCCCTCCACAAATTATACCGACATCAAATACAGTGAAAGCAGGGGTTATACTGTGGGGGAGGGATATACAAAGCAACAAAGAAATAATCTTATAAATGTGTTAGAAACAATTGCATGAAAGAAAAAAAACATTTGAATACATATCTTAGGGTTCATTTCCCTAACATCACCTTATACCACCTTTTCTGCTTGACTCAGACATATACTAGATATTGCAAATAAGGGAAACCATGGGACCTAGGTTTCTTCGGGCCTGGCTTACTTCACTTAATTATATTAAGAGAGATTTTATAAATGTATATTTTCATTCTTTCTCTTGGATACCATTAGGGCTGTCCTTTTGATTGGTCCAGGTGAAAGGATACTCTGAGCCTATGCTGAACTCAGTCTCAAACCATACATTTGCATGGCTTCCAGGGCTCAGAGATTCCCAATGCATGTTCCATCAGTGTTTTGTTTTCTTTAGAGCCTGTGAGAATCCACTTCAGTGCTGACATGGTGCAGATTTTGTTTTGGTTCAATCGCTTTTGGGTTGGGAATATTTTCTCCAGCTGGCTGGCCACATGCATTTCTCTGTCTGTGATATTACCCCATGTTGACAAATGGTGATTCTAAGTCACTGGGTGTTCAGCACTCCTGATCTCAGAGAGCCATCACGTTTTCAGTTCTTAAAAACAGCTATTTTCCATTCCCAGGGGACTGACTTGTCTCTCCGGACTGGAAATAGGATTGGTAATAGAATTTCACAGATAAAGGCCCTCTTCGAATCTGGAGGAGGGAGTGAATGATTTTGCAAGAGTCATTGGCCATCTGCTGCTTGCTTACCAAACGTGTGGTTGCCATCTGCTAGTTTGGGTCCCAGTTTAGATGACTTCTCTCCTTGTAAGAAATTCTTGCTCGACTTGAACCCAGCACCTGCTTTCTATAGCAATAACCTACAGAACTTTGAAATGGGGCTTGTCAGAAAAATCAAAATCCTTTGCTTACAGCATAGACAGGAGAAGAACAGAATCACAAAAGTGAGATTCCTATCTTAAATGTAGAAGAGATCCAAAATATACTAACTAACTTCTTACTTCACTTAGCTAACAACTTGTAGTTTACTTCAGTTATTATTTCGGGGACAAAACATGTGCTTATACTTGGGCTTGAACTGAGGACTCTTTTGCTCAAGGCTAGCACTGTACCACTAGAGCCCACAGCTTCACTTCTGTCTTTAGGCTAGTTATTTGGAGAGAAGAGTCTCCCGGTCTTTCTTGCCTTGGCTAGCTTGAAACCATTATTCTCTGAGAAGCTAGGATTACAGGCATGAGTCATCATGTCTGGCAATACAAAATGTAGTGACAAGTCCCATAAAAGAGGAAAGTTTAACTCCCCAGCCTAGAGTGGTAGCCAATATTCCATGTCAAATAGCTGAGATTGAATACTGGCCTTTTTGACTAAATAAACCAAGAACCAGGAAGGGAATGTGAAGAAAATCACATTATGTACAAATAAATAGCTAATTGTATCCTCCAGGAGTGAGGTGGATTTCCTCAGTTTAGTTTGTTTGTTCTAATGGTATAATGAGCTGGGTCTCATAGTCAACTAGAGAAACACAAATTCCTTGACCCCTGAATTACTAGGCAGTAAATAAAGGGACTAATTGTCAGAGTCCTTCTTCTTCACTCACAGTTCTAGACAAAATGCATCTGTGATTTGCGTGTGTGTGTGTTTGTGTGTGTGTATGTGTGTGTGTGTGTGTGTATGTGTGTGTGTGTAATGATGAGAGGAGGGCTATTCACAAACTGGTAGTACTGTCAGTGACCAGCAAGGTCATGTATCAAACCTGTGAAAGAGTTGCTTACTCTCAAGGGTGACATAACTTTGAGTATCTTCTAAGTCAGAATCACATCTAGAAATTTGGCTCCTTATTAAAATACTAGTTCTGGGTTCCTCAAAATATTTGTACAAAAGACATAAGGGATATTCTGTGCATCTGGCCAAAGTCTACAGAGGCACTGATTACATTAGACCAAAAGTATTACTGATTGGTTCTTTTTGGTTCTGGTACTGGGGATTGAACCCAGGGCCTCATGCATGGTTAGCATGTATTTTAACAATTAACTACACTACCACCTGGCCTCAGTTTTAAGTGTTTGGAAAAATTAAAGGGACACTGCCAAACATCTGTGATTCTAGGGTACATAATGGTATAGGAGCTTGAAGTTATGTCTGATTCAAAGCTAAGTCATATCTTGGACATTCCAAGTCATATCTTGGACATTCCTCATTGTTAATCCCATCTTTATGTCTTGGCAGTATTTTAGATACCAGTTATTGCCAGCAAAGTGTCCAATAGCTGTCTTTCGAAATAACTCACAAAAGCTAACTGCAGTTCAACACTCAGGAATATTACAGGAATGATTTTTAAGTTTGGCATTAAGTGCTTTTGTACTTAGACATACCATATCATCAAGTAGTTGGAACTATAAATGAAAGACATCCTGTAAGATATTTAACCAACTTTGTTTTTATAGTGTTAGATCCATGTGCAAGAATTTGAATCTATTACCATCACATTTCAAAATAGGAGCTTCTACCTGCTTATGAAGCAATGAGTACATTACAGTAGTGTTTTCAACATTATCCATGAGATAATTGGAGGTGGAAGTGCTTTTTGTTGAAGCACTCTGCAAGTGTTGGCTGTGGTTATTAGGTTTGAAAGTGGATCTTATGAAGGAGTGTTTATAAAGGGAGTGTTTACCTTGAAGACTTGTTCCCATATGCTCTGCATTGTCAGATTTAGTTTTACTGATTGCTGACTCTGTTCAATGCACAGTAAGAACAGATGGGTACTAAGATCTCAGGTTTTGTTTTTGTTTTTGTTTATTTAGTTGTTTGTGCCAGGCCTGAGTGTTGTCCCTGAGATTCTT
Source organism: Dipodomys spectabilis (assembly GCF_019054845.1). Classification (NCBI taxonomy): domain Eukaryota; kingdom Metazoa; phylum Chordata; class Mammalia; order Rodentia; family Heteromyidae; genus Dipodomys; species Dipodomys spectabilis. The sequence goes on along the minus strand of NW_024870813.1, from coordinate 4,429,733 downwards.
TTCCTCAAGGCTAGAACTTTACCACAGAACATTTCCAGTTTTTTCTAAGTAGTTTATTGGTGATCAGAGTCTCATGGACTTTTCTGCCTGGGCTTTGGAATCATGATCCTCAGATCTTATCTTCCTGAGTAGCTAGGATTATAGGTTTTGTTCACAACCTGGTGGAAAGGCAAATTTGAGTTTTTACCTAGTGTAATCTCATAATAAATGCTTTTATTTAGTAAGCAACACACTTCAATGAAATTATTCTTCATATGTTAAACATCATTTTATTGCCATGAGAGTAAAAGACAGGAGGATGAAATTTATTGCATGGAGATTAGAGATATTTAAGTTATACTTTAACATTAATATTTAATGTTTAAAGGTAAATCACTAACGAGTAGAATCTAATATACTGTACAAATCTCCCTAAACCATCTTTCTATAACTCAAGGATATAACTCTCAAATTTTGGGTGCACAGACAAAAGGGGAAAAATAATCACCAACCCTGAGCAGCCAAGAAGGAGACTAGCCAGTTTCTGGCATCTTCAAATTACATTGATATTCTCAGCAATGTCTCACCATGTACCAGTGAACTCCCTCACTTGACTACAAAAAGCACAGGAGGCAAAGTGCTCCTGGAAGAGTGTTTTACTAGCCAATTTGGGCAGACGGAGGAGTTGTGTCTTTCCTGTTCCCATTCTCACACTTAACAAGGGGCTTGGGGGTGGCAGTGAATGTCCCAATGGACAAAATAACAAAAGCGATTGGAATGGCATCCTCTAAAATCAATGTAAAACAGAAAAAAAAAATCTCAAGATTGTAGTGCCTATGCCAACTGATTGTCTCCAATCCGGAGGTCACACCATGTGTGTGAGGCCAACTCGGGGCTGAGAGGGTGGTCGAGTTGCTGGAGTAGAAGAATGCCATGATGGGGTCCTGTGTGTCAGGATGGGAAGGCCACACTTACCTGCTCAACCCCCATTTACTTTGTATTCTAGGATAGAGGTCAGGAAGACTATATCCCACCTGCCTATACAGCTGTGGTGTGTTGAAAGACCCCTGGATTTAAAGTAAGAAGATCTGGGTTTGAGTCTCAGTCTGTCACTTATTTTCTGTGTGACCTTGGGCAAGTCACTTCACTGATCTGAGCTTCAGTTTACTTCTCTGTGTAGTTTGGGAGCATATCCGTCTCATGGGGTTGCTTTTGAGAATTCAGTGAGCTGGTGCATGTGGAAAGTGCTTTGTGGCTCAACAGCAGCCTGGTGGAAAGCAGAACATGTGACACTTTCTTTCTCTTGCAGGTATGCATCCAATGGTTTAAAAACCCAACAAAATACATCAATAAATATGCAACTGCCTTCAAGGGACACAAACCCCTATTTTAATAGCTTGGATCAAAAGGACTTGGTGGGATACCCATCCACAAGGGCCAGCTCTGTGCCCATTATCCCTTCAGTGGGTCTAGAAGAAACCTGCATGCAAATGCCAGGGATTTCTGAAGTCAAAAGCATCAAATGGTGCAAAAACTCCTACTCAGCTGACATCGTCAATGTGAGTATTCCTGTCAGCGATTGTCTTATAGCAGAACAGCAAGAAGTGAAAATATTGCTGGAGACTGTCCAGGAGCAGATCCGAATTCTGACTGATGCCAGAAGGTCAGAAGACTACGAACTGGCCAGCGTAGACATCGAGGACAGTGCGAGCGAAAACACAGCCTTTCTCCCCCTGAGTCCCACGGCCAAATCAGAACGAGAGGCACAGTTTGTCTTAAGGAATGAAATACAAAGAGACTCTTCATTGACCAAGTGACTTGAGATGTAGGAATCTGTGCATTCGATGCTTCACTCAACAGGAAAGAGAGGAAATTAAAAGCAAAATTATTTATATGCATTAATTTAAGAGCATCTACTTAGAAGAAACCAAATAGTCTATCGCCCTCATATCATAGTGTTTTTTAACAAAATATTTTTTTAAAGGGAAAGAAATGTTTCAGGAGGGATAAAGCTTACCAGTGAAGCTTTTGGGTAGAATTCTGAATCCCAGTTTCAGTTTGTCCTCTTTGGTTATTTAGAAGTGGGCAGTTCAGCCCTTCCGCCCCTCGGTGCCTGTGTCCACACAGCATGGCACTGGTACTCACCTAGTTTCAAAGAGACAAGCTGTATCATGAGAGTGGACATGCCAGCAGGTGGCCATTAGCCATTTGCCTTGCCACTCCCAGCCTCTAAATTTCTACTCATTCAACACCCTCATCACAGGTATGTCATGTCCAGAAGATGTAGAGTTCTGTATTTGATTTTTGAAGAATGGCACAGGGAACAGAATGAGGAGGAAGATAGAGATGGAGTCTTGGGGGCAGTCTTAACTACTCTTCTGTGTTATCTCCCTCTGAAATCGGAAAGCACAGAACCTCAGAGGGAGGGATGAAATTACTAAAGAAAAAGAGACAAAAAAAATCGTAATGTTGTGTCACTAAAATCATGCTAATATGAAATGTTTTTTCTTGGAGAGTGTTTAGAAGCTCTGAAGGAGCATTTCTCAATGTGTGTGTGTGTGTGTGTGTGTGTGTGTGTGCGTGCGCGTGTGTGTGTGCATGTGTGCGTGTGTGCACCTGTGTGAGCGGGATGCAAATGTGTGTGTGCCTGCTCACTCGAGCACAGATGCTCTTAGCACATGTGTTCGTTGCGTGTCTGTGTGTGCATGTGTGTGTATTTAGCTTGATAAAACTTGTTCTGAAACATCAGGGAATCCAATATTCCAGAAAAAAAAAATTCTGTTTTGGAACTTTTCACTTAAAAATTTTCCATTAAATATAAAATTCGGTTCGTGAGCTCTTAAATGCAGGTTGCTTGCATGATGGACCCTTTAAAATGATTGACACTGTCTAGACCATTTTCTGATGTGAATACTTTTGAAAGGAACAACTTTTGGCTTACGGGCAATATCAGTATCACAAATGAATTAATGGAGGATGTGTGTTTATTTTGAATCCGATCTCTTTAAATTATTCACAAAAGCCAATGATCAAATTGAGAGTTAACTATTTTTTTTCCTCATCATCCTCATTCCTATTTCCTTTCTAATGAGTCTACGCTATGGGGACCAACACATTGGTGATTAAAACAGAAAGAAAAAATTGTTGAAATAAAAAAGCCCAAGACTATTCAGTTCACAAGAAAACCCTTTTCCAACAAAAGTCAATTGTGTTGTATGTTCATTTGGAATAAAGCAATATTTTTACCACTGCTAAGGTGAACTGAAACCTCTCCTGACAATTTGTCTGTTTTATTTACTTTCACAGAGCATTCGAGAAAACTAGTGTTCACATGCCCAGTCCTTTTCCAATTATTGGTGGTGTTGAGTTGTTATGTTATACTGTTTTAAATAAAAGGCACAGTATTTGAAAGTATATAAAAGATTTCTTTTACTGTAGTTTGGGGAAATAAAAACCTTGGTTAACATTTCTTTGTGGAAGATTCACAGTCCACAGAAAAGGGAATGCATTCTGAATCAATTAGCAAAAACTTGGGGTGAAGTTATTTCTGTTAAAAACACATTGAGTAATTGTTCTTTGTGAAAAATCCACTAATAATAACCAAAATACCATCCAGGGAAAAGAAAGGGCACTATTTTATTTTTAATCAAGGTCTTACATATTTAAAACACTTCAGTCAAAGTACACTTCACATTTAGTGAAAGATTATGTGGTATTTATTAGCTGTCCCCTTATAATCTTGTTGTTTGGAATACAACGGCAATATTGTAAATTTGAAATACAAAATTTTGTTGTTATATCATCAAAGTTGTTATTTTAAAGTATTTTCTCTTTGGAAAAATTTGAGAAAGATAGTCTTGGCAAGTGTGCAAAAAGAAAAGAGATGGGTATCCCCAAAATGGTGTCATGTTAAGATGTATCACAATCATCCAACACCAGGAAGGCCTGTCCATGCCAACTTCATTCTTGTTTCTTTGTTGTGTATTTACTTATTTTAATTTTTGTGCTGGTCCTGGGGCTTGAACTCAGTGTCCTGGCTCTGTCCCTGGGGTTTTTCTCAATGCTAGTGCTCCACCACTTGAGCCACAACTCCATTTCCAGCTTTTTGGTGGTTAATTGGAGATAGGAGTTGCATGGACTTTTTTTCCCCAGGCTGGCTTTGAACTGTGCTTCTCAGACCTCAGTCCCCTGAGTAGCGAGGATTACAAGCATGAGCCAAAATACCAGCCTCATATATGGTGGTTACAACTAAAACAAAATTAAAACAAAACAATAAAGCATAAATCATTCTAAATTGTTTGTAAAATTATAGAGTGCTATCATTCAAAATATGACCAATCCCATGTTAAAAAAGAAATGGAAACAGTATTGAATAATTACTATCACAGTTGTCTTCCTTGATTCCCTTCCCTACATCCATGAAGTAATCTATCTACATTGCTATAGGTTAAGGTAAATTTACTACATCTCCAATAAGTGGCACTCTTTCTTTGTCGGAGGATAAAGAGTATTGCTCATAGAATTTTACAATATGAGTCTGTTTTGATCACACTAACCTATCAATTCTACCTAAAAGAGAATGGAAGGACCTAGCTGAGTTTAAAATGCCCACTGACTTCTCAAATGAGGGACAGCTACAATTTCAGAAGCCATGGCTATGGCTTCCAGGAGTGAAGTTCTCCACCAGAAGCTGACATCCACAGCCATCCCTCTATACCTATCCTGCCATATGGTGCTACAAGAAACCATGACTCCCTTCTTCTGTGTGTGTGTGTGTGTGTGTGTGTGTGTGTGTGTGTGCGTGCGTGTGTGTGTGTGTGTGTGTGTGTGTGTGTGTGTGTGTGGCAGGGGATGGTCGATCCCTTTGATTCCAGCCCAGTAAACCTGAGAAAAGTGCTATGAAATATTTCCTCAAATGCGTATATAGTAAACTAGGAAAACAGCAGAAGGGGTGGGATTTTTATTTGATCTTTTGGTATCTGGGAAACGTTTTATATATAAAGAATACTTTTTATTCTTCTTCAGTCAAATAGACTCAATACAAGTGTTTTCAATGGATAGCATGTGTACACTGTTTTTGTATATTATCTTCAGATATTCAGTCTGTATCCAGGCAAGACCAGCACATGATTTCTAAGCTTCCTCAGTTCCAATGCATCTCAATGTGCTCTGAGACATTATAGCTTAGAATAAGCTTTATCTCTTCCTTTCTTTTTCATTCTCTCTTTCCCTTTTAAAAGAAACCCTACCTATACCTACAATATACATCTGTATGTATGTAAATTAAAGTGATTGTTTCTCTGGCTTTATTTTTGCTTAACTGGACAGGTGTCAAAGAGATTGTCTAATAGAAGGCCAAGACACGTAGCAGTCAGACAAATTGGCAATATTTAAGTCAGATAGGCATTTCCAGTTCCTTCTCTTTCTGAAGAAAGCAGAAATATCTTGGAGTTCGACCCTAGGGTAAATCTGCTGAAATCTCTTTTAGAAATGATGGGTGTAAATGATTGCTCTCTCTACACTGTATAATGGTCTCCAGTGTTCTTTTTTTTTTTTTTACAATTTAACCTTATCTTCTTCCATAGGTGCCTACATAGGTGTTTTTTTTTTTTTTTTTTTACCTCTGGTGCCCGCTGAAACTCCAGTAAGAATAGTGTGTGTGTGTGTGTGTGTGTGTGTGTGTGTGTGTGTGTGTGTGTGTGTGTAGATGGGAAGAATATATTAAATGCTAATGCTAAATACCCCAGCAAAAATAATTGCAGTGACTAGACACAATCTGAATAACAAGAGAGCAGGCTTATAGTCCTCTGATAATTGTTTGTAATGAATACCTGTATTGATTGCATGCATATTGTTCCCTGTGAAAGAATTGTGTGATAAGAAGTATTTTGTTTGACATGAAGCAGAAAATCTTTATATTGAGAGTTGTCTTTGTGAAAACTCCTAAGTTCTAACTGGCAATAGTTCCATGGCCTTATCTTTCAAATAAGGGTAGAGGATCAAGTTCAACTTTGATTTTCCTTCCAAACTGAGTATCTCAACCTTACCATGCAGTCATTCTGACATAACTCTGAAAAAAACAATTAACACCTGTAAGTCTATCTCATGGAGTCTTAAAAACAACTGTTGGGACTTGTATTTTCCATCTGTGGCTACGACTAACACTTATGATAGCACATTTACTTCTGAAAGAACAATGGGATTATTTTCTGGTTATATTAAAGATAAATTTAGCTAGGAAAGATACTATTAAAGAAGAAACGGTCAAGAAAATACATAATTCTAAAAGTTAATAATTGGTGGTTAAATTTTGCTTCAGATATGTTTTATAGAAAATATAAGCCAGGCATGGGGGTGCTGGCTTGTACTTCCAGTGGAAATCAGAGGATTGGAAATTAAAGCTGGCCTGAACAAATGCATGAGACCTTATATAACAGAAACAAACTAAAGCAATAAAGCATATGATTCAAGTGATAGTGAAAAGAGTGAGACAGAGAGAGAAACAAAAAGAAAGGAAAAAAGAAAAAAAGAAGCAAAGAAAGAGGGAGAGGCAGTGAAGGAGAGGAGGAAGGGAAAGAAGAGAGGAAATAGTATTTATTAAAACAAAGGATTCAAGAAATGAGACTTTGAATATATTGTCCATTCACAAAAGCAATAGATGGATTCCATATATATATATATATATATATATATGGAATTTATATACATATAATACAGATATACATTCATCTATTCATATATATGTTCGTATATATATGGATATATATCTATATTTGTATATAAAACAAGACATTTATTGGTATTCTCAATTCTTTGCACCCTAAGTACTTTTTAAAACAGAGCCTTGAAGCCAAGCACCAGTGGCTCATGTCTATAATCTTAGCCACTCAGGAGGCCCAAATCTGAGGAACGTGGGTCAAAGCCAACTAGGCAGGAAAGTCCTTGAGACTCTTTATCTCCAATCAAGTACCCTCCAAACCAGAAACAGCACTGTGGTTCAAGTGGTAGAGCATTAGCCTTCAATAGTAAAATTTGGAGCCAGCACCCAGGCCTTGAGTTGAAGCCCCAGGACCGGCACACACACACACACACACACACACACACACACACACACACACACACACACACACACACACACACTACAGAGCCTTGCTATGTAGCTCAGGTTGACCTCAAATTCAAACTCTTTCTGCTTCTGCCTTCTAAATGCTAAGATTACAGGTAGTACCATCATGCCTGGTGCTTCTGCAATTTTTAGTGTGAATTTTCTAAGCATAAATAAATGTTCTGGAGCTACTCTCCCAGTATGGTTAGAAAGTAATCCTAACTTTGTCGTTAGTATAGACACAAAATTTGCTGGGGTTTACTTGCTGATTTAACTTTGGTTGTAATTGCTATGTTTGACAAACCAATATAAACACGCTCTTCCAATATCCTCCTGGCTAGTGATTCATTCTTTTGTATATGATCTGCTTTGGTCAAGATCCCAAAGTCTGATTTCTTCTTAGTTTTCAATAAAACAATGTGAAACCTTAAACTACTTACATAGTAGATGGTAGCTTTCACTTGCGTTGTGTTTAAACATTGTAAGTGTTCTGTGGAGTAGTTTTCAAAATTGAATTGGGGTTAAAAAAGAACTCCACATTTTTTCCTTACTCTTGATAGACATATTTAGAAGTCTGATTAACTTCTAAGACAGCTATTCTCTATACTGATGCTATCTTTTTAAAAACAAACTTCAATTAAAGGGCTAAAAAATTACATAAAGCACACAACAAACACATGTATCAAAACCTCAATGACAAGGAAATCCTTGGGTGCAATATCTTTATAGGAGCTGAATTCACAAAGGAAGTATAATGGTTGATATTTAAGCTTTATTCTACATAACCTAATTTTGGGTCCTGGAGAATAGATATATTGATTCAAAGTAAAGCAAATGAAAGAATATATAAACTCACCTCAAAAAAATCTCTACACATTCACCAATGACTGCTATGTATATGTTTAATATCATTAGAGAGAAATGCCTTGACTCTGTTAGTTTTTCCAAATATGCAAATTGTACACATTAACTCTAATAAAAAACTCCCCCTAATAGTTTTTATACTTTTGAGCATACTTTAAGTGAAAAATGTAAATAATACAGAAACACATAAAGTGATCAGTAGCACATTTGCAATTGTCATTTAAAAAATTAATGAGAAACAATGTCTTGTGCCTCTGATAAAGAAAATTGTCGTTTTAAGGAGTATGTGTATTAGCTTTATCTTTCATGAAACCATTTCAAGATGGCAGCCAATGCTCTGTGGGGATGACGGGTTCAGGGAATATACTAGATATGTGTCTTTTACTGTTCTAGGAAAGTTCACTTCCATTATATCTGCATTTTGTTTGATGAGATGTCTCCCCCTATTGCTAATTAAACACTAAGACATGAATTTATCACTTGATTTGCATCTTTACTTCAGGTAAGTTCTCAGTCTGTGGAGAGAAACCTTGATTCTCATTTCCTAAGTGGGTCTCCCCAGCTGCATCTGGTGAAGCTAGACCTATATTCTTAGTCATGTATCTCTGGTCTCATTTGCCTTTCATTTAACAGGGAATTTTCAGTGAAAATGGAAGAACAAAGTGATTTTGTGGGGGAAAAATAGTTTTGTACATTTTATGTTTGTGGAGAGATAATCCAAGAACCTCTGAAATGTAAATGATAATAAGGTTCATGACGTTAGCCAATATCTTCTCATAAAGAGACAAATCCCAGGCCTGGTCATTTTTCTTAAATTGTAAACATTGTTTTTGGTCTCCTTTTTCTTTGTGTGTGTGCCTGTGCTGGCGCTTGAACAGAGGTACTGGACACTGTCCCTGGTAATTTTTGCTCACAGCTAGCACTCTATAATTTGAACCACAGTTTCACTTCTGACTTTTTTCTATTGACTTTCTTCTAATTGAAGATAAGTCTCACACACTTTCCTGCCCAGCTGTCTTACAATCAGGATCCTCAAATCTCAGCTTCTTAAGTAGATAGGGTTATAAAGCATGAGCCACTGACATCAGCTCTATTCAAACTTCCTGTGATTGTTTATTTATGTTTTCACTTTCTACCAGAAAGCCCAAACCATGAAAAAGAACAAATCAAACCAATAATAGGTTTTTAAACAATGAATCTTTACACACACACACACACACACACACACACACAGGTGTCTCACACCTGTAATCCCAGCTATTCAGGAGGCTGAGATATGAGGATTGTAGTTCAAGGCCAATCCAGGCAGGAAAGTTCTTATTGCAACAGAAAGAAACAAAGAACCTTATCTTAAATTAACCAAAAAAAATAAGAAGAGGAGCTGTGACTCAAGTGGTAGAGCACTAGCCTTGAGCAAAAATACTCAGGGACAGTATCTAAGCCCTAAATTCAGGCCTTAGGACCAGTACACACACATAAGAACACACACAAACACACATAAAAATATATTGTTCAATAGCACAAAAATTCTCTATGATCATGGAAATCACAAAGAAATGTATGACTCTTCCAATAAAATAAATGAAACCCAAAGAACATGAGAATGGAAAATTTAAATTATGGAATAGTCACAAGGTTAAAATAACAAACACACATAAATAACAGTAGCAAAATAAACCATTTTTTTAAAAAAAGTAATTACATAAAATGAGTTTCTAAGTCCAAGTAGTTTTATGTGCATATATACATTCATAGGTCATATATGCATATATATAGTGTTAATTATTTTATACCATTAATATAATAGAGAACTATACTGTAATGTATGGTTATTATATACACATACATAAATAGATTAACAAACAGTTCTTTTCAAATTTTGACTAGGTTTCCAGGACTGAGACAACTACAGAAGCAGGTTTATGCCCATATTGCATGATTTAGTTTACTGAAGGGATTTGCTAGAAGTTGTCAAAGCCATTTCTGCATGTGTTAGCAATTATTCACAGCCTGCCTAGTGAAATGTGGACTTTGACAGGAGCATAGTTCCAATTAGGAGTATTATTTCCCCAATGTCTGTGCTCCATTTTCTCGGTGAGGAGGGAATGGCGCCTTCTCACATTATGTCAAAGTCAGGAGTGTTCATGGAACTTTGGTAGGTTCATGGTGTCTGAACTCTTGAATTTCCAGCCTCAGTTTCATGAAAGACTGACGGTTCTGTTGGAGCTTGCCTGAGAACTCATGGAATAAACATGCAAGGATACGAGGAATGAGGGGCATGTGTGTTTTCCTCAGAGTTAGAATGGACACCTCTTTTCACTTGTGGGGGCTTGAGGCAAGAAAGGATTACCAAGAAGAGCATACAAACAGGAGAAGAGACTTGTGTTGTCGCCCGGGGCTAAGAAGGGCTCAGCTGCAAACAAGCCAGATTTATTAGATGAGCTTCACACCTGACTCCTGGGTACTGATTCCCTTCCAAATTCAAAAATGTTCCACAAAAGAAAGCTCAAGTATCTTTTCCACTGCTTTCCTTGAAGGATGGCATGCATATGCACTGATTTGTTCATATTTCCTCATGCACTGGGTCTAACTGTGAGGCTACACATCAGGGAGTCAGAGAGTGAGGAAGAAGATGAGCAAAGAAGAGAGAAATCAAACAGCATCTCCCATTGGACATCCAGGTCTAGGAGAGTGAAATCATTCTGTCACTCACCACATTAATGACAGGAAGAAAATTGCTGCTACCCATGTCATGGTACATAAGTATGTACAAGGCGGAAGCAAAATACATTCAAATGGATTATACTGGGGTAATAAAGAATCACCAAAATGGCAAGGGATTTATTTCAGCAACTTGGAGACACTTTATTTTTGCTGTTTTATTTTTTAAATGCCTTTACTTGTACAAACAGGCAGACAATTTATTAAGTACATTTAGAAATATGATAATCTCTATAGATGATAAATTTTAGATACTACCTAATTTCAATTGCTGAAGGTATTAGGTAAAGCTTCTAGTTCTCTCTCTCTCCCTCCCCCCCCCCCCCCTCCTCTCTCGTTGCATCACGGGGCTTGAACTTAGGGCCTGGGCACTATCTCTGAGCTTTTTCACTCAAAGCTAGCACTCTACCACTGTGAACCACAGCTCTACTTCTGGTTTTCTGGTGGTTAATTTTAGGTAAGAGTCTCAGGGGAATTTAGAGGTGATCTCAGCCTCCTGAGTAAGATTATAGGCATGAACCACCAACATCTGGCTGAAACTTCTAATTCTTTAACACAAAGTCAATGGTCAGCACTAGGCGAGGCAGTTGTAGCTTACATTAATTTCTTTTAGGGTAAAGAACAGGGATATTTTATACTATTATTATCATAATTTAAGATAGATAAGTAAGATCTAGCAATAAAAAAGGAATAAAGAAATGTGGCAAAGGCAGAGTCTGAACGATGCAAAAGAAAAGATAATAAAACTGCAATTAGAATAATTTTATAGTTAAAAGTAATTTTAATTATAATTTAAAAATTAATTGTGATTAAAAAATAAAAATGAAGCTATCAGAGATGACAAAGTACAGAATAAACAGTAAAAATGTAAATCAAATAGTGACAAATATGATAATGTTGTTTAGTAACATTATTAGTGCTTACTCGGTTCTCAGTAAAGTTTTTATATATTAAAAAAATTCAAAAGTCAATGGGATGACACTATAGATGACTTAACTCTCAATATCATCATAAATATATATCATCTTAAAACTCAGAAAATATCAAGTATGAGAGAATTATGGAAGATTTAGGCAAAAATGTACCATTTTTTCTCTGAGTGGAAATTTTCTTATTTTATAATTACCAAGATTTTTCAATTCCATCCATAAATATGCCATTGGAAAACAGAAAAATAGAGAGCACGGTGAACAATATATGAATGAGAAGATTCAAAACAATTTTGAATAAATAAAACTATATAAAGAGAATGAGTTAATATACAATGAAAACTGTTATACTATATTATGAACCTGATTGTGCTGATGCAGGTATAAAGTAAAATAAAAACCCAGACACACACTCATAAGTGGAAAATAATGAGAAATTAAAGATATTTTAAATTAAATTCACTGAGTAAAAATCACTATGAGAATATTAGCTACTTTCAAAAAAGAAATACATGCCCTTATCTCATATCTCATACTGTGTATTATTATAAAAGTGCTGCGATGCTTAGAAGAAATATAATTGGGCAAGAAATTTTTAACCATGGAAATAAAACAAGAGGAAAGCCAGACATGGATTAAAATGAAATTGGTAGTCATAAAAATGAATGTGAATGATGAAATGGAGGGGGGGCTTACAACCTATTTGACAAAAATAACTCTTAAAATAAGAAAACAATAAGCGCACAAATAGTACCTAGAAACTTTGATGAGCACCAGTTGCTTGATTAGTGTTTGCTGTTTACTGTTTCAAAAGCTACTACTGGGGCTGGGAAGTTGACTCAGTGGTAGAATGCTTGCCTCGCATACATGAGGCCCTGGGTTCGATTCCTCAGTACCACATAAGCAGAAAAAAGCCAGAAGTGGCGCTGTGGCTCAAGTAGTAGAGTGCTAGCCTTGAGTTGAAGAGCTGAGGGACAGCGCCCAGGCCCAGAGTTCAGACCCCACAACTGGACGAAAAAAAAAAAAAAGCTATTATGATAAAAAGAACAAGATGACCAAATCTACCACCTAAATGAGGGCTACATGGAGTAAAATTACGGCTAAATGACACAATCAGAAAAATTGTCTGCACCGGGCACAAAGAAAGATAAGATAAAATATACCAGTGTGTATATGAGTTTTGTGTTTCATAACGGAAACACTTCACAGTAGAAGTTTCCTAGAGAAAAATAACATAGTAATCTATGCATATGCTGACACATTAAATTTAATAGGCCCTGTTTCAATAGAAGTTACATAGAGAAAAATCACACAGTAATCTGTGTGTACTGTGTACATCTTTACATACTATATTCACTACAACCACATATGGATATGTATGTGTACAATAGAAAAAGAAAAGAACTTTTAAAAAAGAAAAATTTAACAAGAAAAAGTAGTGAAATGGTTAAAGTGTTTTACTGAATTAAGCATGTTGGATAAAACATAAAGAATAAGCTATATTACATGCTTCTGTCCATCTTTCTCCTATACATGCATTAATTCAACAATCTTAATAAGAGCAATGGGAAAAACTCATAAAAATTGAGCTATAACTAAAATTTAATACAACAGTAAGATGTATTAGTATTGAATTATTAAATATACTTTAAAAGAATGCTTTAGGAAATGTTCTCTATATAAACTACTGGAAGGAAATATTTAAATATTAACAATTCTTTCACTACAGTATGATGTTGAGAATTTTCTATATTTTTCAACACGTTCTATTTTTTCAATAATGGATATGTTTTACTTTTATTTTCAGAAAAACAACATATATATAAAATTTTCTTGGTTGTGTAAGTGTTGATACTGGGGCTTGAACTCAGAACCTGGGTGCTCTCCCTTAGTTTTATTCACTCAAGGCTAGTGCTCCACTACCGGAGCCATAGCTTGACTTCCAGCTTTTAGGCAGTTAATTGGAGATATAGGTCTCATGGACTTTCCTGTGCTTGCTAGCTTCAAAACACAATCCTGAGATTGTGAGTAGTTAGGATTGCATATATAAACCTTTGACACTGAGTCTATCACATACATTTTCAGTAGTCTAATTTACAGAATCAATTTCAATAGTCTGTAAAAGTACTGACTTTGTTTCACATCCTTACAATCTTAGTACATTGTTTATGGTATTTTCTTTGAAGGGATTTGCTTTAGTCTTTGGCATGCCTCTTTGGTTTGATTAATTGTGATTTCTGTTCTACTTTTCAGTATTGCAACTTAATGTTTGTTGAGGAGAAGGCTACAAGAAGCATGGAAATGCTATTATGTTCTTCCCCAAAGCCTCTTATTTTCCAGAGATTAGACTTCCTTGCTCAATTGCACCAAGTTACTGTAATGATTTCCCTCTGTACCGAGGGACAAATGGCAACCTTCTGGTCTGTCATTTTCCAACTCAAAGAGCTGATGCATCTTTTGTCTGTTATTTAATGCTTGACAGATAATTCCCAGGATCAAACCATCCATGAAAACCGTTAGCTTCTGGCAAATTGTAGATCTTTATGTATACTTTCAATGTCTTAGTAGTTAAGAAGTGGTTCAAAACATTCCAAGAAAGTCATATGGAATATTGAGTCAGTCCATAGAAAATCTATTATGCTGTGGATAACCCTGGCACCAATGAGGAACTGAAAGGTGTATTCATATCCTTTGTTGAAGTGATTATGGAGAAGGCAGGAAGGTGGAGACCCAATCTCAAGTGTCTTGTCAAATATCAGAGCCCCACTGGGTATCTCTAAAATAAGGTGGTGCTACTAAATCAACCATGGTGCTCTTAACTAAATTGATATTTTCTGTATGTAAGACAGAGCAATGGCTTCATCCTATAAACCCACGACCTTACCTTAAAACCAGAAATAAGCAAGTTTTCCTGTGTAGAGTGACGGGGTAGGCAGAGTGGCTTGGAATAGTTCTCCAACATATGTACCCATATGGAAATATATGTCTGTGTCCATTTATCAAGTGCTTTCTGCCAGTGAAATCAAGTCCTAAGAATTGGAGTTAGAGCGGTTTGAAATAGTACAGAGCTAGAAACAGACACGATCTTTTGGATGGGCTAGAATTCTGTTGGGGAGACAGTGGATGAGTTTTCAATGCATTAATCCCATTTTGGTTTATTATTGGAAAAACCCAAGAAAACAGGAAGTACGATGTTAGGAGTGGAAGTGGAGAGAGGTAATAGGAAAAGTCACTGCTGAGGATATTTCTTCTCTGCTAAAACAGGGTGAAATAGTGAAAAGGAATCACCCAATCATAGACTTGGTCAAAGACCACCCAGATAGAAAGAACAAAGAGTATAAGGCCTTGGCAGGGAATAAGTTTGTTATGATGGAGTGGGGGCAAGAGGCCAGAGAATCTGCAGAAGAGTTAACCAGGAAGTTTTATTTAGAGTCTGGTAGTGGAGAAGATATGAAGGATCCATATTATTCTAAGAGCAATGAGATGTCATTGATGTTTTGAGAAAAGGAGGACAATATTGAGTGTTTAAAAAATAGATGACTCACGTGTATATATATATATATATATATATATATAATATGTATGAGAATATATAGTATACAATGCATATTCATTTATAATATCATATAAATTATGAAGACCACTGAAATGGTCACAAAGGATGGGGAAGGAAGGATAAGACTGAAGAGAGTAATAAAGACAGGGTGATTTTGGTCAATGTATACTATACACATGTTATAAATATCACAATGAAAGCCTCTGTACAATCAATTTATATTAGTAATTTTCTTTTAAAAGAGGAGCTCAGAAAATGGGAAAGAAAGCAACTTCATTGTGGTAAGGGACATAGGAGAAGCTGATGGAAGAACAAAGGTGCGAGGTGACTGTCTGGACAGAGGTAGGCTATAAACAACTCCACCTAGAGGAAAGTAATGATTCATTTCATCTTTCATATTTACAACAAGATTTGTGTTTCAAATTGTCTTTGAGTCCTTCCAACTGTAAATGTCTTAAACAATTAGGACCTTAGAAACTGTATAAATGACTTTCTGTAGACAAAAAGGATGACACATTTGAAAGTGATATTACACCATCCATATCTGTCTCAATACAGCATAGCCTAAAAAATGTTCTGAGATTTTAAATGGCAGAGAATTATTCAAGGCACCTTACATCTCTTCTGTTTCACATGCCAGAAATTATTTTTAATTGGAAATTGTATGTTATCATTGTCATTTAAATCATGCTTTAATTTCACTGTCTGTGTGCT
This sequence comes from Dipodomys spectabilis, assembly GCF_019054845.1. Classification (NCBI taxonomy): domain Eukaryota; kingdom Metazoa; phylum Chordata; class Mammalia; order Rodentia; family Heteromyidae; genus Dipodomys; species Dipodomys spectabilis. The sequence goes on along the minus strand of NW_024870813.1, from coordinate 4,413,865 downwards.
GGGTAGCTTATCAGGAGGGATAATACTACATGTCTATAATTCATGGAAGATAGCTGTTTAGTGTGATATACAACTAATATTGAGGAACAGAAGTCAAGAACCATTCCCTTATTGTTTTAAATAATGAATGCCTTGCAAAAATTTTATTACAATGTTTGAAATGGTGCCCAAACTCTATTAACAATTTGGTAAGATATTGACTAATAAAATAGAAATGGTTGCAAACTTTTCGGCTTACAGTTTCTGAGACAACACAAGGAATATGTGTATATGGTGTGTGTGTGGAGGGGGCAATGTTCAGAAACACATTTCCACCCTGCAGTGACATAGCCTGGAAAGTGACATGTCATCTGCACCTTGTGATGGTTTGAAGTGACCTCACAGGAATATGCTTTAGCCTCGTAAGCTTCACAATCATGAAGAGTAGAAAGGTAAGGGTGATAGAAAACTCATACATAAAAGTTCTTAGGAATGTCTTCAGCATCTCAAGGGAGAAAAAGGAAGCTAGTGAGACTGCAGACAAATATGTGAATAAGCAAAAAGAATAATGGGCTCTGGTGGCTCACGCCTGTAATTCTAGCTACTCAGGAGGCTGAGATCTGAGGATAACATTTGAAAGCCAACATGACTAGGAAAGTCCCACAGACACTTATCTCCAATGAATCACTAGAAAACAAGTAGTGGTACTGTGGCTCAAAGTGATAGAGTGCTATCTTTGAATATAAAGAGCTCAGGGGCAGGGTCCGGACCCTGAATTCAGTCCCCAAGACCAACCTCCACCACCCTCCTCCTGCCCCCAGTAGGCAGGATTTAGATTCTGGGGGAGTTCAGCCACAATTGCAACTTCAAGGGCATGTGAAAGTCACTAGAGTGCCTAAGGAGTGAAGCAGAGTCCCGCTTTAAGTTGTCCTTCTTGTCACACTGGAATATTCTTATGGCTTTCATAGAAAGAATAGAGTGGATCAGACAAAGGCTAGAAAGGTGTAGAAAAAACTTATGACAACTGATTTATACTAGGTACAGAAATTATGGAAGAAATTGACAAAATACATTTTAGAGATAGAAATAAAAAGTTATATGGGATTGATATGAGATGAATAATAAAAAGAGAATGAATAATATGTTGATGCATGACTTTAGTGATGGCAGGTAGATATCACTTTACAAGAAAACCAAGACAGAGAAATGGTATGACAAGAAAAATCAATAGTAATTTATTGTAAAAGCCTTTAGACTAGCTGGGAGCCAGTGGCTCATGCCTGTAGTCCTAGCTACTCAGGAGGCTGAGATCTGAGAATAGTGGTTCTCAGCCAATCTAGTCAAGAAAGTCCCTGTGAGACCCTTATTTCCAATTAACCATTCAAAAACCAGAAGTGACGCTGTGGTTCAAGTGGTAGAGCACTAGCCTTGAGCACAAAGAGGCTCAGGGAAAGTACTCAGGCCCTGAGTTCAAGCCCCACAACCAACCAAAACAAACAAACAAAAAGGCCTTTAGACCAATAATTCCAAAGAGTCCAGCAATGCTTAAATAGCATTAAGAGAAGTCAGGTTAAGTATTTGTTGATATTAGCTGAAAGGAATAAGCTTTAGGTTTCAACCAGAGAGTAAGAGGTAAACCCAAAAATCTAACACCAGAACCTTACATATGAATCACCGCTGATCAAGAAAATGGAATAAGAAACACTGTGGTTAAAACAGTTCAAGATTAGAGAAGAGGGTAGAAGAGAGAGAAACACAGGAGAGAGAGAGAAAGAAAAAGAGACAGAGATAGGAATAACAGAGAAGATGAGGAGGAAGATGGTGATGGAAACAAGGGTAATAACTCCTACAACAGTTGCTAAGTAAACATAAGCATGTTCACAAGTTGCATGGGCCAGGTGGTATAATAGTAATCAACAGATCAACAAATGTTTGGTCTTTTAAACAACATTAGCATGTTACTCATTCATGCTTGGTGTGTGTTTTGGATCAAACGAGTGCCTCTGTTCTAAGCTGATTTGCCTCCAAGACTTTTAATGGTCGAGAAGCTATTGTTTGGGTCATTGTCAATCATCATGGCCAGAAAACAAAGGGCAAGGCAATCTATACCCTATTTCTTAATGTTCTGACAGGAAGTTAACCATAGAAGTTATGTTTTACTGTGTTTATATGAGGCTGAGAAAGAGCAATACAAACTTCTTGTGAAATACTTTTGAGTGTTTGGTGGACCCTACTGATGATTATACAACTTGACATAATTTAAATGGATTTTCTCATTTGATCCCATGATAACAAAATACTGGTATTACTATTTCCATTTTTATTCTGTGGATAAAGCTGGAATTTAAGGAAGTGAAGGAACACCCAGAAACGATGAGGTACATACTAATGGGTAAGTCACAGTCTGAACTCAGTGATCAGTCTGAATTTATTTTGTTCTGGATAAAGTATTTTAACTGCCTTAAATAATTATATAATTAATAGGTTATATATGTATATATAATTATATACTTAATATAAATTATAATATACAATAATATATAATGTATGATATACATATGTATTATAATCTAATTTCATATAATATATAATTACATAATATACTTCTATATAACTAAATGTCTACTTCTATATAAATATATAATATATACATATCTATAATGTATATAATTATATACATTAGGTATCCATTATATAGATTATAAATACATATTCATATCATTATATACAATATGTGTGTGTGTGTATACACACACACAATTAAATAGTTACTATCACCCTTTAAGCAAGGTATTTTGTAAATGTATTGAAAGAAATCAAGCCTCAGAATAATTCTCACTTGCTACAGATTGTACAGCTATTTGAAGTTTGCAACTGTCAATTCCTTTCCTCATCGTCTCCTACCATTACTTCCAGATACATACATGTTTATATAATATATTATGTCTTTGACATGTGTATACATATACCTTTATATACAATTTACATTTATATACTATCCATTCATATAATTATGATTAGCCTTTATATAGGTGACTCTTTATTCCTCTCTCCCTAAAAGTCATTCTCATAGTTTTATATTCTTTCTTTCTCTCTCTTGTTTTTGTTTGTTCGTTTTGTTTCATTTTTCGGACAGTTCTGAGGCTTAAAATCAGGGCCTGGATGTTGTCCCTGAGCTTTTTGCTCAAAGTGAATTCTTTTTTTAAATGTCTATTTATTTTTTATTGTGAAAGTACTGTACAGAGGGGTTACAATTACATGGGCAAGATAATGAGTACATTTCTTATCAAGCAAAGCTAATTCTTTACCACTTAGGTAAGAGCTCCATCCCTGGCTTTTTTTCCTCATGGACTTTCCTGGCTGGGCTCAAACTGCCATCTGAGGAGCTCAGCCTCCTGAGTAGTTATGAATGCAAGTGTGCCACCCTGTCCACATTTGTTTACTTTCTGTAACTATATAAATATAGGTAACTCTTGATTTTTAAGGTAATAAATTTTGCTTAGTGATACAATCAGTTGTCCTAGTGTATCTATGACTTTCCTCCTTTTGGAAAGAAGTCATGTGACCAAAGTTTTTCCTTAGTTCTAAATAAAATGAAATATCCAATCACCTGAAATTTTGTGAACTTGTCTAATGTTGAAATATATAAAAGGAAAAGTTAGCAAGCTATTAAAGGGAGGATGACAATTCATAGCAATATATATAGATAGATAGATTAACTGCAGATAAACAAAAATGAAAACATCGCTTGAGAAAGATGTGCTATTAAAAGATGAGATGTACAAGACACTATGTTGAAAACGAACTTTACAACTTTGAGGGGAGTAGTTGTGGAGGTGGGAGGGAATAGATCCAAGGGGGAAAACAAAGGAGGAGGCAACAATGCTCAATAGGAAATGAACTCATTACCTTGCTCATGTAACTGTAACCCCTCTGTACAGTATTTTTACAATAAAAAAATAGAAAAATATGCTTAGGGGAGAAGCAAGACATACTATTTTATTAAGTGTGATATTATTTACCCTTTATACAATAGAATATTAAGATATCCACTGGGAGTTCAAATCTGTATTTTATAAAATATTTTATGTTGATTTATATGAGTGTATATTTATGTACAGAGACAAGTATGCATCTGTTTGTAAGATGAAGTTACATAACAATCTAATTATCTTTCTCATTTGTTATAAATGAGTTTGGCTTCAAAAGTGTGCTATATATGTGCTATAATTTGAAAAGTCAACATAGCATTCCTTTTTTGGGAATTGTTATATTCTGGTGAGCTACTGTAGACCCAAATAGCCTTTTTGACGGGTCTATAAAATTGATATGCCTCAAATAGAATGATTAAATTATTTAATACCAATAAGCACTAAAAAGCACAAAGTACAAGATGTTAGCTCTTTTCAGTAGCTATTATCATTACTATTAATGTAGCATAGTGCATTTAAAATGTATTTATCAATTTTTGTATTTGCAAGTCCAATTATTTCCTATTAAACTATCCCAATGTGAGTAAAAATTATGCTTAGTGGCATTATCTCTGCAATGAACTGTTGAGTTGTATTTTCTTTGTAATAACCTGTAATATCAACTCAACAAAAACTATTAAATTTCAAGTACCTCCTAACACTTAAATTAAAATCTGTGTTCTGTCACATTCAATAGACTGATATTTATCTGAAATAGTAAAATAAATTTACAAGCACTCAGAATGTCCATAAAGCTTCCAACAAGTCAATTAAGAATTTTCATCCCTCACTTGAATTTCAGGTATGTGCAACTCACCTGAAATAATTCACCTGCTGTAATTTATAGCCACATTCTTGTTGAATCCTCTCACATTACCTTTCATGGTATTTTGTTTTTCAGAAAGTACAGAACCTTTCCCAAGTCCTTTAAAGTATTTCATTTATTTATGTATGTATTTATTTCTGATACTAAAGTTTGAACTCAGGATCCTGCTCTTTCTAAGCTGATGCTCTATCAATCATACTTCCAGCCTGGCTTTATGCTGTCTACTTTGGAGATAGGATCTAGTGAAATGTTCAGCCTGGGCTGGCCTTGAACCACATTCTTGTTGATCTCAGCTTTCTGAGTCACTAGGATTATGGAGGTGAGCCACTAACACCAGCTTCTTTTGAAATTTCAATGAGAAATCAGTGGATTATTTTCTTGAGCTAACCCACTCCCCATTGGCTTGTCCATTATTTCCTTCCTTCCTTATTTTTCCCTTTATTGATTTTCCACAGGCTGCCTTGCTTGTTCCATTGGTGCATTTCTGACAGATGGTATTTGGATTGACTTACTTTTATTTATTGATTACTCTGGGAGTAACCAATAAGCAATGTTGACAAAAAGAGGGGGTGAGTTTGCCTTTCCTATCAGATGTCATTATTCTAAAAGAAGTTATTAGATTAGTATTATCACAAAACCATTCCCATATAATTATGGCTTCTTTTTTATTCCTTCCCAGCATGTCATTTTCCTGCTCTCCCATTTTCTCTGTCCCTCCTTCTGCCCAAATCTCACATTTTTCTCCCCTTCATTCTAAAATTGTCTTGTCTATCAGCCTGTCACTTCAGCACTCTAATTTATTGTAAATTTGTTGTTTATTGTGAATCTTTCCCTTAGATGCATTACTTTCATATTCAAACAGCAGATATACTTTACCCCAGGATGGCAAAACCACTGAACTCCACATGTATGATTTTATTTTCTAAATAAATAATTTGACAGTCAATGCTTAAGTAGACCTCTGTTTTTCCAATGACATTGTAAAAATAAAGTATTGAGTCCCAAGAATATTTCTTTTTTTTCTTTTATTGTGCCAATCCTAGGGCTTGAACTCAGAACCTGGGTGCTTTCTTTGAGCTCCTGTGCTCAAGGCTGGCACTCTACAACTTGAGCCACAGATGTACTTCTAGCTTTTTGGTAGTTAATTGAAGATAAGAATCTCCTAGACTTTCCTGCCTAGGCTGTTTTTCAACTATGATCCTTAGATGTCAGCCTCCTGAGCTACTAGAATTACAGGGGTGAACCATTCACACATGGCACTGAGGATATTTCTTGAGTCAAATTGCAAAACATCCTTTTCCACCTGGGGAAGGTGGAGTCCTCTGGTTCTAAAGATGCAAATATTGCTGTAAAACAGCATTTGAAGAACAAATCAAAGAGTGGTCCACTCTTTAGTAGGTATCTAAAAGCAGCAAAGAGCCTAAAAGATGTTCTGGAAGTCCAGGAAACAGTCAAATCTCAAATGGACTATGAGGTATCTCTAACCTTTGATGAGAGAGGAGAACCTATACTTTTTTGTGAGCCATGGTGAACACAGCAGCAGGTCAGGTAAGGAAAATTGCATGCAAGAGCTCTCTGTAATTTGTCTCTTCTGTCTGACTCTCATCCCATATGACATTGCAATGGTGTCAGAGTTACGCATGGAAGTGCACTTTGTTGTGTGAGGGTATGGAACTCATTAGACATCATATGTCCTCATTTCCTTTCTCTTGCCTCTGTGATGCACCCTCAAAGCCCCTTCCTGACTTAATTTCCTTTCTTTTGGACATTTCTCCCTATACTCTGGTTGCTCCATTTCCCAAGCATGATGATTTTTGATTCCTGGCATTGACCCCATTTTCTCCTTCATTCACAAGTTCACACCTTCTGTAGCTTTGATAACTTATCTCTATTTTCCCTCAAGCCCGACAGAATCATGTCTTATTTTTACGCTTATTCTGCTTATGTCTCTTTCACAGATGTAGCCCCTAATCTGCTGAACCTCAAGCTTCGAAGTCGCTGATGGAACTAGGCATGTTTTGCCAGATCCCAACAGAGCTAGAATCCTTTATGGGGAAAGACATGTCTACATGATCATTGCTGACAAATTGTCTAAAGGAATCTCAAATAAAAGAGCGATACCAAAGAATGAAATTAAATAACTGCCTATGATGTCTTTTCTCGTTATGAATATCCTATTTAACATCTAATAATTGAAATTGCATGAACTTCAGGCTCATGCAAGACGTTGCTGCCTCAAACATGTTATTCACAAGGAATGTCACACAGAATGCAGATGCACTAAATTGAAGCATCTCTTTCACTTGGAAAGTAAGGTGACTTTGAAGAGAAAATGAGGAAATTCAAATGTATTGAAATTATCAGTGACCTAGAGAAGTTCTGCCTAAAAATTAAAATAGATACCAGGTATAAAGTGGAAATATGAAATCTTGGTAACTCATTTTTCTCCTTGACAGGACAAAGGCCACGTGATTCTTTTTTCATGATTGTGTCCTAGTTTCTGTATGATTTCTGGCATAGTTGGTATTGACTAAATGTTTCCTTAGTAAATAACCTAATACTTGAGTACAAATAACATGCTAGAAAAAAATCCTAAGGCTAAAATATAAACTAAACACAATACAATGTATAAGATAGAATGTCTCAGAAAAAAAACAAAACCTCTACTTGACATCGCTATAAAAAAAGACTCATGGAGATGACATCAGAAATGCTAACGGAAAGCAAAACAAGAAAGGATGGGAAAGAATTGTCTAAATTTTATGTACATTGTTCATTTCACATGTACCATTTCACTTAACCCCTAGGCTACTTTCATGATAATTATGGCAATCTGCTCCCATTGCAGTCTTGAGACAATTCTTTCTGAACACATTTTCAAAGTGTGGAAGAGTAGGACTGCTTTAGTGCTGAAAGACCAACACAGTGAAAACAGATCCCTGGGTCTTCATTCCCAGACATATTTTTTTGTCTCTTTAAAGAGATTGCATCCACATGTTACACAGACATCTGATTCATCAACATGGCTGATCACTTTGAACTCACTAGTGTTTTGTTCCACAAGTACTTCTCATTTTATAATGATGGTGATGATGAAGGTGGTAATTGTTTGGATATCTGTACCCTACAATCCATGAGGCTCAGAAGGCATGCTAAACCTTCTGTTGTGAATTTAACTCATTTGGAAATGTTTGCATAGTACTCTTCTTAAATGTCAGCTTCCATTACACTTGGGATAAGTTAAAGCCTCCTACATCCCTCAGGGATCCTATCAATTATTTCACATGGAGACCTCTGTCTATCTTTTGAGCTTTGTCATAGAAATAGGTCTCTACTTCCACATACAGAACACCTTTGGATACTGTGTGTTCAGTGATGAATGAGTGAAGAATTCATAAGACAGAAGTATTCGAATGGACAGTTAAAATTTCCACCATTATCCAGTGAGATAGACAGGTAACATAATTAAGTCAATCCCAAAACTATAACAAGAGCAATAATAAAGAGTGCGCCTTAACTGTGAAGGTCAGAACAGGAAGGGGGATTTATGACTTTATGTCTCAGTTTTGAAGCATGTATGGGAATTCATTCTTTATTCCAGGAAGAGCATGTGTTGCAGAGTGAAAAGCTGCCCACACAGATATGCCGAGATGTAAGATAGGCCTGAACTGCTAGAGAGCTATGTTTGAGGTAAGTATATGTGTTCATTATGAGCCATAGCACACTTATAATTTGTGGATTAATTATACTTCCTTACACGATATCTGTGTAAGGAAGTGTGTGTGTGTGTGTGTGTGTGTGTGTGTGTGTGTGTGTGTGTGTGTGTGTGTGTGCGTGTCAGAACCGGTGCTTGAACTCAGGGCCCGGATGCTATCCCTTGAGATTTTCACTCATGGTTAGTGCCATAGCATTTGAGCCATAGCTCCAATTCTGGCTTTTTGCTGGTTAATTAGTTATATACTTTCTCGTCTGGCTGGCTTTAAACCACAATACTCAGAAATCAGTCCCCTGAGTAAGTAGGATTTGAGGAGGGAGCCCAAAGCTTTTGGCTAGAATATCACCTTCTTTAGACAGCCCTTAAAATACAAAGTAATTAATGAATCTGAGCCAAATGTGTGTATCCATATCAAATCTTAGATTCAGAGGCCAATAATCTTTTTTAAAATCTTTTTATTGTTATTATAAAGGTGACATACAGAGTGGTTATAGTTACATAAGTCAGGTAATACATACATTTCTTTTGGGACAGTTTCACCCCTTCACCCATTCTCACCCAGTTTTTCCCTACCTTCTCCACCCACAATTTGTACAGTTCATTTTCAACATAGTGAGTGCCCAGTGAGTACCAGTGCTGCATACGTTCACCCTTTGTTCCTCCATATCGATGCCACCTCTTACCCTCCCAAACAAAAGAGACAAAAAAAGAACAGAAACAGCAACAAAGCAGAAATTTGTTTCCATTTCCTGGTGTCTGTTTCCATAAACACTATTTTATATGATCAGATTCAAAGGCATTGTGCCTTGGGTTCCTCTCCTAAGAGTATACTCTTTGTGGTGTGAATGCCTAAACCAATAATCTTTTAACAGAAATAGAACCATTGAAATTTGTAGCTACAAGTTATAAACAAATAGAACTCATGGTTCTCAGGAAGATAGATGAGTAGAAAATCTGATATCCTAAACTGAGATCACATACTATGAATTTTTAAGGCTTGAAAAGATGAAGAATAATATACAGATAATGTTCATTTAAAAAAATCCAGATAGCTTTAGGGATATCTACCAGAAGGTATTCATGAAATTTAATAGAGACCCAGAACTTACATTACAGAGAAGAAAAAGTAAAAAAAAATTCCTGTCTGTTCTTAAACAGTGCACATTGTCATTAATTGCTGTAATCTAAATGTCCGCCTGACAGATGTGTTCAAGAAACAGCATGTAAGTCTTTAATGTTTCAGAAATCTTCTCTGGTTTTGGGTTAATAACTGCTCATCTCCATGAATAATGCCACACTTCACATTGTCTGATTCCAGCCATTAGTAATTCTTCTGTGCATTTACATCACATTCTCTTTTGAAGAAACTCGTCTAGAAGGCTAAGAAGAATATATTATAAAGAATATATTATGTAAGTCTCTGGTCCCTTAATATAGCAAAGGAAGGGAAAAAATCAGCATTGAGTTCATCAAAAACATGGACTCTGGAAAATTAATTTTTGAGTCTCTAATCTGCAGGTTGAAGAAATCCAAGCCAAGGGAGTTTAGAATAGGACAAAGAACAAGACTGTGGTCCTCAGCCTGACCTGATTGTCAGGCATAGGTCCCACAGTGAACCTTGGGAGCACTATCAACATCCTAACTTAAAAATTTAGTATTATAATCCCCATGTCATGTAGTTAGTGCTATTGTCATAATAAGAACTGTCCCTCAAAGCCTTATATGTTGAATCCAAGGTCCTCAGTGGGCAGTGCTATTTTCAGTGGTTTTGGCAATTTTAGGAAACAGAATCTGGTTACCGGAAGTAGTCACTGAGGGCATGTCTTCAGGGCTAGCTGGTCCTTGGCTCCTTCTTGTTTCTCTTTTCTGGATGTCATGATGTTTAGACGGCTATGCTTTGTCATGTCTCCCTTATCAAGATGGATGGATATTTGATAATGGGAGCTAAAAATAAGTCCTACCTCCTTTAAGTTGTTTTTGTCTGGTGTTTTAAAGCAACAGTAAGAAAAGTAAGTAATTGAAGTGTGGAAAGGTGTCCTCAGAATGTGTAGCAAATGCGGTGCATAAACACTAGTGCTCCCTTACCACATGCTCATAATGTTCATTTGACCTTTTGCCTTTCTATGGTCTATAACTAGGTCATTTCTCCCAGTTCTGAGAAGCAATAACAAAGCAAATTCATCCAAAAGGTACAAATGATGCCTTGGCCTTTTTTTTTTTGTCTCAAATACATTCTCGAACATTGGGCAATACAGACCATGTAAGAGGAGAGCTGCTCACTGAGGCTAGAGAAGGTTAGAAAGGTTCAGGAAGAGCAAAGAATTAGCAGATAGAGAGAGCTTTTCCTTTATTCTAAATTTACTTTATTTGACTTGGAATGTTGACGTAGACCTACCTGTTAACACATTTCTAAATTACACAATACAGAATTGCTAGCCACAGGTTTACTGTTGAACAGCTGCTACCTAAGAACTTACTCGTCCTGATGTACTAAAAGTGGCACCTATTGGGCAGCAGCTCCTCAACGCTCCTTTGTCTGGTTCTCATCATTCTAGTTTTTGAGCCTGAGAATTTAAGTAATTTCAATACTTATTAACAGAATCATACAGTAATCGCCCTCCTGTGGCTGGCTTATGTCACCTAACATGATGACCTCCAGATGCATCTATGTTCTGACATACTGCAGAATTTCTATTTTGATGAGTGTGAAGCATTTCATTGTATCTGCTTACCACATTTTCTTGTACTTTTCCTTGGCCTACTTCCCAAGACTAGCCCGTCACAGTGGTTAGTGTTAGAGCCTGTGTGAAATGAGAAGGATATACCTGGGGTATCTGAGGCCACAGTAAGGGGACAAATGAGAACCAGATTTCTGGCTCTCGTTTGTAATCTTTAAGTACTCTACTCGTAGTGTGTAGTACTCTGTAAGTAGTTCTGTATGACTGGGGTGAAACAAATATGACAATAAAAACAAAGATTGAAATCGGCAGTGTTGTAGTGGAGGTAGAATCATCAATGAGAAATCTTGATTTCCCATGCCTGTTTTTATGCCTTAATAAACTCAATCTTGACCATAAAACCAAACCCAATCCTAGTTACTCAGGGGGCTGAGAGCTGAGGACCATGGTTCACAGCCAGCCTGGGCAGAAAAATGTGTGAGACTCTAATCCCCAAAAAAGCACCAAAAAATGCTCAAGTGGTAGAGCATTAGCCTTGAGCACAAAAGCTCCGGAACATCACCCATGCGCAGATTTCAAGCCCCAGGATTGGTATGAACACACACACACACACACACCAACTAAAACATAGTTAAGCTCTTCTTTTTTCTGTGTGAGTTTGTGTGTGTGTGTGTGTGTGTGTGTGTGTGTGTGTGTGTATGTGTATGTGTGTGTGTGTGTGTGTCTGTGAACTAGTCATGAAAGGCTGGGACAAAATTGCAATTTACCACAAGAAATATAGCATGTCAAATTCATTTCAAAAACCTGCCACATTGTGCCAATTATACTGAAATAACACTAATATCACCAACAGAAGAAATAGAAAATAAACCAATGACAAGAATTTGGGTTTAGGAAAATCAATGCTTCCAGGAATTCCACAAAAGATATTCAGGGAAAAAAATATATGAATAGATCAGGAAGAAAAATCCCAGGAAAAGCCATGGGAAATTCTAATATCACAAAGAAAAGTCTGCTTAGATAAACATACTTTAGAACTACAAAGGAAAATATTATTGAAAGACAAGGATATTTTGTGATGCATGATAATTAGCTGATTATGTGGAAAGAACCATTGGATATTTCACAAATCAGCCACATAATAAACACTGAAATTCAATTCTAGAGAATAATGTTGGGTGAAAAATGTTACTTCTTTTAAATTTTATTTTTAAGTAGTTGTACCAAAAAGTTTCAATTCAGCATTATCTTTTTTCTTTTTTATTATAATTTTGTTATCTTTAAGTTGTTGTACGAAGGAGTTTCAATTCAACTTGTCAGTTTATGAGTACAATGCATTTTGATAAATATTACTTTAAACTCGATATTCAAGGCTAAGTTCTAAACTAAACTAAAAATAGGGCAGATAGACTAGAAGACAGTATAATCTTGCCACTTATCTAATTGCTTTCCTGAAAGAGGAGAGGAGGAAAGGGAAAAGAGAAAACAGTTCAATAAGGATTCAGATTGACAGAACTCAACCATATCTAGGTTTACTAAATGCAGTCATTGCAAAAAAACATTTGTCTTTCTCATATTTAAGCACACTGAACATTCATTCATTCCTTCAACAATGACACATTTGGATCCAGTACCCATCATCCTGAATCTCTGATCATTTCAAGTCCTATTGTCTGAATAAATCACCATTAGAAAGATATATGGAAAGAGTCAGATTCCAGTCAGTAGACATTTTTTGCACAGCTATTTCTATACTACCAATGTACTAGAAACTGCAGAGTAACAGCAGCTGTGGCTTGACTAATGAAGTAGATCGTAAACTGTCATAACCTCCAATTCTTTTCCCATCTCTTGTATTTCATTTTTCTGTTGATGATTCAAATGTCCCCATATAGTGAACACCACAAGTAATACTTTTTTCATTACAGGTGAATATTGTTATTTGTAATGGAAAAATTATGACTCACTGACAGATGGACTGATTCAAAATTTAGCTAATTCCCAGCCCAAAGAGAAAAGCTTGAGAGACTGTTATCTTCAATTAACCACCCAAAGGGTGGAAGTGGAACTGTGACTCAGGTAGTAGAGTGTTAACCTTGAGAAAATAGCTAAGGGACAGTGACCAGCCCCTGAGTTCAAACCCTAGTACTCCCCCCACCCCATGGCAAGATTCTTTGATACAACGATAATATTTCTCATTTTAGTCATAATAGCATATATATACATATATACGTATATATACATATATACATATGTGTATATATATACATATATATATATATATCACATGTGTACATGTGTGGGGCTGGGATGTAGCTCAGTGGCAATGTCCTAGGGTCAATCCCAATACTGAAAAAGAAAAGACAGAAAAGAAGCAACAAAGACAAAAACACACATGTATTTAGCCAGATGGTAGTCGTTCACTCTTACAATTCTAGCTACTAAAGAGACTGAGATCTTAGGATCAAAGTTCAAAACCAGCCTGGTCAGGAAAATCCATGAGACTCATACCTCTAATTAACTACCAAAAAGCTGTAAGTGAAGCTGTGTGGCCCAAGGGGTAGAGTACTAGCCTTAAGCAAGTAGCTAAAGGACAGTGCCCAGGCTCTGAGTTCAAGACCTAGTACTGGCATGCAAAATTAACAACAACAACAAATATATACATACACATATATTTGTATATATGAAGATATATACATATACACATATACACACTTATATGCATACACACATATCCTTCTTAAGGTAAGAGTGCAAGACAAAATTTCTAGGTTGGCTGGGCATTGGTGGTTCACGCTTATAATCCTAGCTACTCAGTAAAGTAGCTGAGATCTGAGGATCAAGGAGAGAAGTCAGCCAGGCCTGGAAAATCTGTGAGAGTCTTATCTCCAAATTAACCCTCCCCGCCCCATTCCCCCCTAAATGCTAGAAGTGGAGATGTGGCTCAAGTTTCAAGTGGTAGAACAGTAGCATTAGGGATGATCAAAAAAGCTCAGGGACAGTGTCCAAGCCCTGAGTTCAAGACCCGGGAGAGGCACACATACACACAAATATACATTCTACGTTTTAAAACTGAGAAAAATGAACGAAGCTTGGAGTAAGTAACTCATTTTAGGATAACCAATACAAGCAAAATTATACAGATTCATCCTTGGGCCTAGAAACCTTGCCTCCCAACAGAAGTATTACACAGCTATATGAACATCTAGGAATAGCCTCATCTAAATATAACTTGGTGTTGGTGGCTTTTGCCTGTAATCAACTACTCAGGAGGCTGAGATCCGAGGATCGCAGTTTGAAGTCAGCATGGGCAGGAAGGTCTATGAAACTCTTATATCCAATTAACCACCAGAAAAACAGAAAGTGGTGCAGTGGCTCAAAGTGGTGGGGTGCTAGCCTTGAGTGAAAAAAGCTCATGGACAGTGCCCAAGTCCTGAGTTCAAACCCCACAACCGACAATAAAATAAAAAATCTATATAATGACTATATTGTCAACAGTGCAGAAAATTTCTACTTAATGCTCTCTTAGGAAGTTAGAACTTAGATTTTCTTTTTATTCTGATTTACAACACCAAAAGGACATATATAGAACTTTACAACCTTTTCTTACACCAATTCCAAGGTAAGGAGAAAGAAAATAAAAAGAACACACACTGGGACATGATCAGTTATACAGGACCCTAAGCATTAACATACAGAGATCAAATGAGGCTGTGCATAGGAGTGGCAGACAAAGGCTCTATGGCTACTTACAGATGATCATATAAAATAATATTCTGTGAAATGAGCTCCAAGTAAAGGAAACAAGAGACATCCTTTAGTTGCTATTGTTCCTGATTTTGTTTTCTTTTCCTTTTCTCTTGTTTGTTTGTACTGGGGAGGCTAGAGGAGGACACATAAAAGGCAGAACAAAAATGAATAAATACAAGTGATAGTCACTGACACTATGTGGAAAATGGGAAAATGAACCGGATAGCTTGTGGGTGGGGATGGGAGGAAAAAAATTGGAAAGAGAGACAGAAGGGGAAACATGGTTCACAAAGAATTATACTCATTACCTGGTTCATGTCACTGAACCCCTCTGTGTATCAACTCTACAATAACAATAAAAGTGATAATAAATAAATAAAAAGAACTAATGTAACTCTTCTATAAAGCATTACAGGCATTTCTAAAAATCATGGAAATTAACCGATATGTTACGCTGTAAAAATGTTCACATATACTTATCATTAAAATACACATGTTAAAATGGTGTTTAGTACACATGGGATCTTTATCCAGGAAAATGTTAATTTGTTTAAATAATCAATGAGCTCTTACTGTCCACTAAGCAAGCTAGGTAGATAGTGGCACCATGGAAAACATATTTCTTCAGGTTTGGAAGCATAACAAGCATGATTTCTTTGTGTATCATCCTTTCAGATTTCCTACTAGCTCTCCCTGGTCTGACAACAATGGTTTCACAAAGGGTTCTGCACATGTCTTCTATATTTTTTTCTCCTTTGGTCTTTAATAGATTGGCAAATGTCTTTTACTCTGTCTCCAAGTTTATTGACTTTGTTCTAGTTTTCCATGATGCTGAGCCCCTCTAATGAAATTTTCATGTTAGCAATTACCATTTTCACCCTGATGATTTCTGCTTCTATTTTTTTCCCTAGATTATCATTAAACATGGTCTTTGCTTCTTTGAACACACATATAATGGCTTCTATGACATTTTGTCAGCTCTATCCAATATGTAAGAACATTCAGAGTCAGTTTCTGTTGACCCATCTTTATCTTTTCAAACACTGTCTTCTGATTTGATTTTTTACATCTCATAATTTTTCTTAAAAGAGAGGCATTTTAGGCATGACATTATAACAACTCTAAATTCTTCTTCTTTCATGACATTATAACAACTCAAAATTCTTCTTTTTCTTCCCCTGTGTGGGCTTCTATTTTTCCTTGGCCTTATAGTTGCTTCCCCCTACCCCATTATTTTATGCGCTTAATTTGGAAATCTGCCTTCCCACACTGCCTGCGTATTTTAGTTCTGAGTATCGGTGGGCCTCTGACTTTATTTATTTAAATTTACCAGTCTACAATCCTATAGGTCATAACTTTTGCTCAAACCATAACTGGGTAGAGGATGAGATTAATTTTATTAGTCTAAAGCTAAAAGGATATCCAACAAGTTAAAGGATCTGAATGCCCACTGTGGGGTAAGTGCAAACACAACAATTCTAATGACTACACCAACGTCTGTTTTTTATTCACATTTATCTACCTGTGCATGAAGGAGTATCTGCAGGGGTAAGTGGGTGCCTTGAGGCTACCCAGAGTACCAGAGAGCTTAGCAGACTCTTCATGGCTGCTTTCTATCCCAAACTACCTATCATACTGCAGCTAGCCACTGCTGTCTCTCTCCACCCATCAAGGCTGCAAGTAATTTAGTCTCCTTGTTTTGCCACTTTCCAGATTGACATTACATTATTATTACCTCAGTATTTCTCTAAAAGAAACACAGACAGAAAAACTATCAGTATCTTCTCCAATATATTCATAAGCATGCATTCAAAACAGAGTTAATACAAACTTAAGATTGAATGAAACTAGAATTTCAAATAACCTCTCTATGTGACAATTAGCATATTAAAGTTGTTTTTTTTTTTCTTTGCTAAAAATACTGCACGTTTTTGATGAGTGAATTCTTAAGTGCTTTATATTTTTGGGTATCTTATAAGTGGGATCTTCCTTCCTCATAAATATCACCTTGTATTTTAATTACTAAAAATTTCTGAATGTACATGTGTAGCATTTTATTACTGCTTGCTCATAAAATGCTATAATTATTAGCCTAAATTCAAACATGACTTCAGAATGAGGACAATATAAAACCTATTCAAATATCATATATATTTTATTAGCCCATTCAGTTTCTCACTTACGTTTTTATAAGTACTTTCTTTAGAGATAGAGGATATCAGAATTTGCCTTGAAAAGAGAACTTTTTTATTCTATACTGGAGGTTTTCACTACAGATACGTATGTTACCTAAAATTGAGCATATGAACTTTACAGATGAGAATTTTAAGTATCTCCAAGGCAAGGATAGATTATTGCAATCAATAAATGTGAAAGAATGTCAGAAAATTTTCTACTCATTAAACCACAGAGATTTTATTAATGCTCATAGAGTATGAGAAATAAGATAAAGAAACAGAAGAGAGATTTCTGAATTCTGTAAGCCAAAGCCCACATGAAACAATAAGGAACACCAAAACCAATTATACACCAAAATTCCTTTTGCATTTAACAGCACCAGTGTTCACTTTTATATTTTTGTGTATTTTAGAGGCTGGGATAAATTCTGTGAAAAATGCTTCCCAGAATATATTTCTAGGGGAACTCTAATTTATATTCTATCAGCAAGACCAACTGTGGAGAGATTTGAAGGAAGAAACAGTGTCAGAATCCTTACTATACTTGCAGCAGCATTGTCTACCACAGAGCTTACACCACTGTATATATGAGAATTTTTTCTTTTTGACCTATATTTTTATTATAAAAATACTGTACAGAGGGGTTATAGTTACATGAGTAAAGGTAATGAGTACATTTCCTATGGAGCATTGCTACCTCCTCCTTTGTTTTCCCCCTACCATCCCTTCCCTCCCACCTCAACTACCCCCCCACTCCTGCCTAAATTGTATAAAGTTCGTTTTCAAACATAGTGTTTTGTACATCTCATTGTTACAATGGGTCAACCTGTATCCCTATTTAAGCATTTTATTTTTCCCTTCCCCTCCCCAAATTAGAGAAGTGTATATACAAGATGCAGGGCACGGACATCAAATACAGTAAAAACAGGGGTCATAACTAGGATATGTCTAGGAGGATTTTTTTTTTAAGCAGCTTTCTGCATCCTTCTCTGGGGAACCTCAGCTTTAGTAAACAAGATCTGTTATTCCTGTACTGAGTCATACAAGATCATTGTTCTTTTTTTTCTTTTAAGGATACAGGTTGACCCATTGTAACAATGAGATATGAACTTTACAACTTGGCAGGGGGGTAGGAGTTGGGGAGGTGGGGAAGGAAGGGATGGCAGGGGGAAAACAAAGGAAGAGGTAACAATGCTCAATAGAAAGTGTACTCATTACCTTACTCACGTAACTATAACCCCTCTGTACAATATTTTTACAATAAAAACATATAAAAATTTTTAGAAAAGAATTTGATTAGGGTATATTAGTTGTATTAGGGGTGTGTTTCATTTTGACATTTTCACACATTCATTAAATGCATCTAGATCAAATTCATCCTCTTCCTCAGTCTCTTTCACTCCCCTAGTGCTTTCTTAAATTTTTTTTCCAACAGGTTTCATTGCTTCCGTTTCATGTAAGTATATAAAGTATCAATTGTGGTCACCGTCTCCATTTACCCACCTGCCTTCTGCTGGGATTCAAGCCCCAACAGAGATTCTTTTACTTTCTTACCATTTATTTGTTTTAGTGTATACTAATTACACACAAAGAGTTCATCATGGTGTTATTCCTGAACATATATCTTAATCAGAATAATGTCCTCTATTGCTTTGTCTTTCCTTATCCCTTTAAATAGCTATTGTTAAACAGCTTTCAATGAGACTCCTTATCATTTTCATCACCTCCCTATTATTCTCCCTCCATCATCCTGTCTCTCCCCTCATCTTCCAAAGCAGAACTATAATCGTGGCCATATTCTCTGTGTGTATACATACATATATACAGATATAGTATATGAGGACATATACATACATACATATATATATATATATATATATATATACATACATACATTAGTATGTCTATGAAAATGTTTTTCTTAGATCCAGTTCCAGTGAATGAGCCAAAACATAGAATATTTGACTTTTTGTGCTTGTCTTGGCTTATTTTACTCAACTTTTTTTTCTGACTTCCAGAATATCATTGCTTACATGTATATCGTATAAATGTAATTTCTTGTATTAAATCACAGAAATGTTTCCCTATTAAATCCTGGTTGATAAAGTAATAGGAAAGGCACCATTCTCATTTACTTATTCTTTCATTTATTCCTACATTTACTCGTTCATTTTCGTAGTACCAAAGACTGAGATCTGAGCCTGTCATGTACCAGGCAGACACTTTTATCACTTGAGCCATACCTCCACCTCCCTTCCATCTTAATTACTTGTGAGATAGGAGTTTACCTCCTGCTAGAGCAGTCGTATGCTGTGATCCTCTACTTCTGCTTCCTCTGTCAGTGAGGAAGACTCATGTGCACCCAACAATTGAGGGAGCATGAGCCTTGCTGACTTTTATGCCTGTCCTGAATTTAAACCTTGATCCCTAAATCTCTGTCTAGCATTAGAGGCTACACACCATTATACCAAGCAAGAGACGTTTCATGTCCTATTACTCAAAATGCTGAAAGCTATGAGAAAGAATTCCAAATGCATGCCATCCAGCTTTGACTGTTAAAATGTGATTTACATAAATTATGTAAAAGTGTTTTTGTGAATTTAATGGTAAAAGTTATTTTTTTCTAAATTTTGCTTTCGTACATTTGATGAACTCTGTGGCCTGTGTTTGCCTTGTGATTTCAAGTTTTTAAAATGTGCCTTCTGAATGGATCATCTTTAAAATGTGAAAATTACCCAACATACGTAGAAGTAAAAACCAGCACTTACAAGGTATTCAAGAGATCATGTACTTTTAATCTTTGATATTATGAGTACTGAAGGGAAATGAAGCTGACATTTTGTTGGACCAGCATCTGTGAAGAAAATATCTAATCTTCTGCCTTTTCATATTGTGTCAATTGGATTCATTAATTATGCCTCCATTTTGGGATGTTTCCAATCCATTGTTATTGTGACATATGTCGAGTGTTATATGGCAACTTAGCTAAAGTGTCAATTTTTTTAAAAAATGCAGAAATTTCAGGTCTCAAAAGGACAATGATACTTCATAATGGAAAAATTTATGACAAAATGAAATACCTCTTAATTCTAGAGTCTAAAGATTTTTTTTAAAGTTGACTATTAGTCCATAGCAATGTGACAATAAAATAAAGTGAAAGTTCAATATCTTCTCACCAACATCTTCCCAATCCTTCATTACCCACATTTTAGTTTAAATAAAGCTTATTTTCTTCCTCTTCTTTTTTTTTTTTTTTTTGTCGGTTATGGGGCTTTGAACTCTGAGCCTGGGCACTGTCCCTCAGCTCTTCAGCTCAAGGCCAGCGCTCTACCACTTGAGCCACAGCGCCACTTCTGCTTTTCTGGTGGTTTATTAAAGGTAAGAGTCTCAGGGACTTTTGGGCCCAGGCTGATTTTGAACCTCGATCTTCAGATCTCAGCCTCCTGATTAGCTAGGAATACAGGCATGAACCACTGGTGCTCAGACCTATTTTTTTCTTCTAACAAAATCTGAGGTATGTTTATTTCCCTAGGATATATTTAATTGCCATTGACCCTTTTGTTTTTTCATATTATCACCAAAAAATAGCAAAATAAAATTTAAGACAATTTTTTCCTATAGTCTAAAATTTATGTCTAAGAAGATGTCTATTATATACTATATACTGTATGATATATGGCAAAAAATTATGGGAACTGGACATAAACGCCTTATACCTGTAGTCCTAGACTTTCAAGAGGCTGAGAACAAAAGATCATGGTTCAAAGCCAGCCCAGACAGAAAAGTCTGTGAGACTCTCCCCCAAAAGCCAGAAGTGGAGTTGTGGTTCAAGTGGTAAGAATGATGCTTTGATCAGTGTAGCTCAGGGACAGTGCCCAGGATCAGTGTTCACTTATGCTTACACGCACGTGCAGCATACATGCATGGGCTTGCACACATATATTATGGGACTAATAACCTTTTTGACTCATGTAACCACAATTTTGACTCATGTAACCACAATAATGAGATCACATCATCTTTATCATATTCCATTGGTTCAGTGTAAGTAACTCACTATGAGCAGACTAGCCTGTGTTTAACACCCGCGGATGGAGACCATGGAGATCATCTTTGCCTACTACAGAACATTTCCCCAACAGCACATTCCATACGTTTGGCTTCGTTGAATTCCACCACCATACTCACAGTAGCTGGGATGTTTCTCTGGCTACTACCCCACCTCACTGTGTGGGCCTAAATCATACCCCCACCCCCAAAAAATCCTCACCATTCTAACTTTAATTCTCAGCAAATGTGTCAGAATTCCTCTAGCTATATAAATATTTGATGGGATATAAAGGACATAGATTTTAAGTTCACAAAGTTGCCTTTCATGCCAGCTACAGATTATACAATAAGTAACATAACAATGTAGAAGTTACTTGATAGGCTACTTTCAGTGTAACAATCTATAACTTGAAGATGAGAACAAACTCATAAGGACATGTTAGTACAAAAAAAAGTAATTTAGCACATGGCATCCAGGTCATCTTGATAATTATCTTCAGTTTTATTCCATATAACTATTCCACTGACACCTTGATAATTTTACCTCCTTTACTCTATACCTGTGTGCTCTTTATTAGCTCTAAAATGCATTCCTTTTATTCCCCTGACCTGTAAGAATTAAATAATCTCTTTGCTACATACTCTATATACAAAGATTTTGGAGAAGGAGGACAGGATTACTCATGATTGAAAATGTTCTTGGAAAATGAAGAACTGGGAAACATTCATACACATGCCAATAATCCCAGGCTGCAAGACTTCTTCTAGAAGTCTTTTATGTATATATCACACATGTCAATAATAACCATTCCATAAAAATCCTCTTACCACTCATGAAGGCTTTCTGAAGCCATTTCTTATTCTTATATCTTTGAGACCTGAATATTAGGCATGAAATTATTGCATAACTCTCATGAAGTCTGTCCCACATAACCTTTTAGTCGGCAAGATCAGTCTTCACTAAATCAGTGTCCCCATACCAAGAAACAAGAGGAAGCTAGATATTAGAAAGACAATGACTATTCTAAAGGTCGTCTCCAGAATGCCTTCATAATTATGGAATGAATGTGACAGACTGATAATACCATGCAGAATACTACAGTAATTCTTTCAGGTGGAATTAGCTAGCTCCAAAGCAAATCAGCCTTATTGGAAGGAAGAGAGTACAGAAGTTCATGCAATAGCATCCATTATCACTTCTTTACATCTTGACAGGTTATGGACCATGCTTGAGTGGAGACCCAAATTGTGGAATCAATAGTTATCAAATTATAGACTATATCAACCTACGTTTGAGGTTGATGCAGGTGATCAGTGATGTTTTCCTTTATGAATATGTCCTATTATAGTCTGGCTCATGCTAACCCAGGTTGAACTGCTCATTTCTAAGTGAGTCTGGAGGTTGATCGTTTCAGTGATTGATAGTCCCAGGAATGTCTAAAGAAGTGTTAAATAGATTGGATAGAGTTGGTACCACATCCATCAGAACAGTCCAGAGTTACTGCAGATAAGCTGGACAGAGCTCAGAAAAAACAAAGGTAAAATTGAATCTCCGAAGACATACCAAATGAGAATGGCAGTGGGGCAGTCAGCTCTGAGGTATTAAAGACTCCTGGGGCTCTCCACAGAAAAACCAGATATTAAGTTTATGATACTAAAAATCCAGTCCTCTCTTCTCCATCCTTCCTGTAAAACTACCCATTGAAGAAATATTAATTTACTTTCTCTAAAAGTTTATAACATAGCTTATTATTGCCTGTAGCACTTGTAGATATAGTTTCAGTAGTCACCTGGAGAATGAAAATACTGGTACAATACTAGGAAAGAAAATGGAGACTAATTCTGGTGATATTTTTACTGCTTCTTCTCATTTCACTTCATGTGTAAAGTGAAGACATTTGAACTGGTAACTTATAAGATCTCTTCTCATCTGCTTCCCCAACGCTATGGACTCAAAAATAAAGAAAATTGTTTTAAGTTTTTTATTTTTTTTTTGTCGGTCATGGGGCTTGCACTCTGGGTCTGGGAGCTGTCCCTGAGCTCTTCAGCTCAAGGCTAGTGCTCTACCACTTGAGCCACAGCGCCACATCTGGTTTTCTATTGGTTTATTGGAGACAAGAGTCTCATGGACTTTCTTGCCCAGGCTGGCTTTGAACTGTAATCCTCAGATCTCAGCCTCCTGAGTAGCTAGGATTACAGGCATGAGCCACCAGTGCCTGGTTTAAATTAATTTTTTAAATATGATTGTTTTTGTTTTTAGTATGATGTAGAGGGCATCTATCAGATCTGTCTCTGAGTATATATGAGTGAGTTTTTTGATTGCTCACTTCTCTACTCCTCCCCCCACCTCAGGGAAGACCCCAATAGACTCTTCCACAATTTATTAAGTGTGACCTGACTGAAGGTTTTGTGGCTCTGAGGGATGGACCTACCCATGTCAGACAATCAAGGGCCAATACATGCAGACAAAATATAATTCTTAGCTACCCATATTGCCAGATAAATGGTGCTGGCTACCAATGATGCTGCACCTATGAAAAGAAAATGATATGGTAATTTGATGATGTTATTTAAATTTCCTTTAGATTTGGTTACTTACAGAGTAATTGATGTTTTTCCTAAGCTTCTCTGCCAGTGCTGAGGCTTTTCCCCTTTTCCCACTGGAGAGTGGTAAGTCCCATTTCAACAGCTCACCAGGTTGAGGACTTTGACCATCAATTTCTCGCTTATGTCTACAAATATAGAGAGGGAAAGGAAACTCACTCCTTACACAGATGGTCTCCTCTCATTCTTACAATACCACTGAAAAGAGAATTTATCCCACCATTTTAGATATGGCATAAAGTGACATGTATCATGCCGCTATTGAGGCAGATTCAATTTCTTTTTCTAAATTAGAGTCCCATCGTGAATTGAGGAGTTGGAGGAATAAAAGAGAAATGTAGTTAGTTACTAGAAGTTTTCAACCTGTTTCTGAATGAAAAATAAGGTTTAAATTTGTATCCTCTGGAGCATATATCATGTCAAGCTTAAAACTTAGTAAGAGGTCTCTATGAGAGTATATTCATTTTCTGAGCATGTCAGGGTGGTCATCTTCCAGAGATTCAAAGGGATCCCATGTAAAGTACGGAGCTTTTCAATGGATGAAAAATGTCAGAAAACACCACTAAGGAAATCACTGTTACCTGTGGTATAGCTTATAAAACAGACACCTGACTTATCTTGAAGGTTTCTGAGTTAATGAGCCAGTCCTGGGGCTTGAACTCAGGGCCTGGGAACTGTCCCTGAGCTTCTTTTGCTCAAGGCTAGCACTCTACCACCTGAGCCACAGCACCACTTCTGGCCTTTTCTGTTTATGTGGTACTGAGAAATCGAACACAGGGTTTCAAGCATGTTAGTCAGGCACTCTACCACTAAGCAACATTCCTAGCAGATGATGTGGATTTTATGAAATTTATTGAAGCTTCCTGTACATTAGTTAGGATGATTCAAAGCATGTAACTAAGTATGCATGTTAAATTGGAAATGCTTTTCTGCTGATTACAAGTAAAAGAAAGATGGCTACAAACACGTTGATAATAGTTTGTTTGCCTTCAGCTAAATTCCGGAGGATGCTGTATCATACAACAAGATTGATGTCTATTTCTTTCTTTTTCTTTTTTTTTTATGATGGTACTGAAATTCAAGCTTAGGACTTCACATTTACTAATCAAATGGTTTACCACTCGGCCCCAAATCTCAGTATTTTATGCTTCTCTCTTCATCATCATCATCATCATTGTCCTCTTCATCATTTTTACTAGTACTAGGGATTGAACTCAGGGCCTTGTACTCTTGTTTAGCTTTTTCACTTATGGTTGGTTCTCTACCACTTTGTTCTCTCCACTTTGGACTATTTGATGGCTAATTGGAGATGAGAGTCTCACTGATTTGTCTAGGCTGGCTTTGAACCTTGATACTCAGATCTCAGTCTTTTGAGTAGCTAGGATAAACACTAGCCATTAGCATGCAGTTGCTTCCATTATTTTTTAAGATAGAGCTCTGCTCTTTGCCTTAGCCATGAATCTTCTTATTTATGGACCACTAGCCCCCTATTGATGGCTTCTGCTCCAGCAAGGATGATAAGCGTGTACCACCACACCTAGATACTGGCTGAGATACAGTCTCAGGATGAAAAATCCTCCCAGTCTCTACCTCCTGAGTAACTAGGATTACAGGCATGAGACAGACTTAGACTTCTTTAATATCATATAGAAAAGATATCTATTTCTCTAGGGATAGTGTATAAGATAGAGAAAAGGAAAAATCATGGAAGATACTTTCCAGTAGGAGGTCATGTTGTATGGAAAATAAATCCCATACTGGAATTCTTATCTTCAGGAATTTTTTAATTTGTTTCTTAAATCTTTTTGTCTAGGACCATTAATGTTTTTATGGACACCTGTAATTGGAATTCGCTTAGGTAGAAATCTGTCACAGATGGTGAGGAAACAGGAAGCATCCAATTGTCAAGTCACCCATAGATGAATGACAAATCATATGGTATATAAAGTTTTATTATGTAATTTAAAGAAAGCAATCACAAGGTTCAAAAGCAGCCCACATAGGTCTAGGAAATAAAGAAAACACCCTAGATATTCCTTTTTCTTCTGAAGTGGGCACATAACATTTATTTCTCAGAGTAGATAAGATTTCTAATCTAACTGCAGAGACTATTTTCATATACGGTAGAAAGCATTTAAACTATGAATTATTTCCATTTTATCAGTCTTGGGTGATACTGTCCAGGGAGCCCGACCTCATGGATCCAAATATGACCATTTTTTTCTTTTATCTCTTCTGTTCCTCCTTTCTCTTCCTTCTTCTTTGTTTCTATCTTCATCTGGTGAATAAGAAACTTTTTCTTAACAAATACTATTTCTTTATTTTCTCTGAGCAGTATCAGTCTATTTCCCCTAGCATTCCAGATTTCTTTTTTTTCTAACACATTTGCTCAGTGATCCAGTTGTTGGGTTGTCTACCTGGTAAAGAGAGTCAATAGACCATAGGCCAGTTGCTTTGATTCTTCCTCATCAGAGAGAGTTTCAGACACAAAAATGATAAGCTCATTACATTGATGGATGGGGAAGCTCAGTAACCTTTTCTTCTCCACCACAACTATTTATAAAACAACCACTTTGGACTCAATCTGATATTTCCAGTGACATTTATAGGAAATAAAAAAAATACTCCTCAGGAGGACTACCTTGCTTGGTAGGTCTTGAGTGATTGCAGGCAGGGTGCCACTTTCTTCTATTATTGTAAAAATAATTTACTTTAGTAGCAAGTCAGTTGAAGCTTTTTTGTTCCACTTTGAAAGGCTATTTATATTTTTGATTTGCCTAAAAAGCCTACATTTCCATGTTTTATGCTATATTTTGTGTTTATGTATATTATTTTTATTTGAAATAGACTTTATAAGGGAAATACAGCAGTTTTGCCAAGAGATGTGGTTTTATTCCTTTATGGACCTGAGATTCTAGAGGAGGAGACATTAAAGCATAAAAGTGTTACAAATTTATATGTTCAAGAATTTTGATTTAACATTAGGACACAATGTAGCATCCTCTTTGAGAAAGGGTTAGGATGTTTTCTCTTAAGGATTTCTTTGAAGCCAAGAAATAGCAAGAAAACAGAAGATTAGTCCATGCCAAGAGTGAAAAATACAGTGGCCTTATCCTGAGCATTTTTCTCACTTTTAGCCATAGTGAATCTGAAAGACAGGTATAATGCTCAATTCTTCAGATGAAGATTCAGCGCTGAATTGGCCAACATTAATTGGTTAGCAGGACTACAAAGTAGGATTCAAGCTCTCCCATATATATTGAACCCAGAATTCTAATTTTTTTTCTTCTGTCCATTGTCAGCAGGATCTTAGGTCCTAGGAATCACTGACCTCAGTGGCCTTTAAAGTTCTTCTGGGGTCCCCTTGGTGAAGTACATTATTTATTTGTGAAATCCTATTTATAAAGATCCTTGACATAAAATTTGAGAGTTTAAAGTGGTGGAATTTATACGAATTTTAGTTGAAATCTCTGAAATTGTCATTTACTTAACTGTCTTTCAAAAGATTGCAGTATCAGAATTAATATTTTATGCTGGGTGCCAGTTGTAATCCTAGCTAATCAGGAAGCTGAGATCTGAGGATCATTGTTCAAAGCCCGCCCCAGCAAGAAAGTCTGTGAGGCTCTTATCTCCAGAAAACTGTATGTGGCGTTGTGGCTCAAGTGGTAGAGCACTAGCCTTGAGCTGAAGAGCCCAGGTCCAGAGTTCAAGCCCACAACTGACCAAAGAAAAGAAAAAAAAAAGGAAATTAATATTTTATGATAGTTTCCAAACTTCCATAAGCAGAAACATAATGGCCCTTATGTGAGTGTTTGGATATTACTGCAAAAAAAATCTTAATATCTGTCTCAAAAGACTCAGAGATGATATTTAGTTTCTATATATACATATAGATAATGTATACAAATAGATAATGCATATGTTTTATTTAGTATATACAATGCATACATGTTTTACAATATATAATATATATGTAAGTATACAATATATCATATATATATTTTATATGCTTACATATAAGCCATCTATATAAATTTTTATGCAGGATTTGCATATAATTGTAGGATTTTCTTCTATATCAATTGTATATGTTTTCATGTTTTTATTGATTAAATAAGTATTTTATGATGTACTTATATGCCTTTATATTTATATGAATGCATTTATATGTGTTTATACAAAGCTGCTCCACATCATATAGATTTTATATGTGAGCATTAACGTGGTTGTCCAAGAGTAAACACTGAAATGTGTAAGTGCTCACTATTCAAAATACTTGTTTCTTAGTACTTAGAATCATAGACTCCATTTTGTGGACAAAACCACAAACTAAAGTTGACCTGTTTTCTCGCTACAGTTTATAGTTGCATTCAGCTTTAATTTTTGCACTCATAAATTGAGTATTAACAGTTACTTGTTGGTAAAAGTGAATTCCATGTATAAAGCTATGCTGCTGCACTGTTTATATTATTTTCGGTCCTAGGGTTATCACCTGTGATTCATAACTATTTCATGATAATGAAATAAACATCTGCCTGGATATCTCTTATTAACAATAAGCATCTAATTAGCAGCTCTGCATGTTTTCCAATCTATCAATTATAGATAATATTTGGATACTAATCCGATGAGACTAAGGACTAGTACTATGCTGAGCCTCGAAACAAACTTCTGATTTATAGTTTGAATTACTTTATTGCTATTTTTACATTGATATACAGAGGGATTACAATTACTTGAGTCAGGTAATGATTACATTTTCTTTCATACACGGTCTTCTCTCCCCCATTCTCTCCCAGTCCCAACCTCATGTCTCCACCCACGAGTTGTATAGTTCACTTTGACCCCTCTCCACTAAATTCTACTGCTGCACGTTTTCCCCCTTTTCCCTTTGAGTTCTATGCCCTCCCCCTCTTCCAAAGATCTACATGCAAATACACTACATATGAGGTAAAGAAGACAGAATTATCAAAACAATAAAAATTAAATAAAAAGGGATCTCTTGTTTCTGTAACTTGGAGTTGGTTTCAATATATATGTTTCAATAAATACATGTATATATATAATTTTATATGAATATGAAGAGGCACATAAACATTGTGCCTTTTTGTTTCTCTCCTAGTATCTGCTTTTGGTCTCACTGAGTGTAAGTGTCTAAATTCCTGTATAATTTATCATTTCCCAGTGTATTTTACATCTAATTTCCTCATACTAAAGAGAACATGCGCCATTAGTCTCTCTGAGCTTGGCTTTACCCCACTTAACAAGATTTGTTCTAGTTCCATCCATTTCTCTTCAAATGGCATAATTTTATTCTTTCTAATGACTGTGTAAAATTCCATTGTATATAGGTACCACATTCTTTTGGATCTATTCATCTATTGTGGGACATTTAGTCTGTTTCCATATCTTGACTATTGCAAATATTGTGGCAATGAACGTGGATGTGCAGGTGTCTTTATAATACCCTGGCTCATGTTTAGGGTGGATGTTCAGGAGGGGTAGGCTAGGTCGTAGGGTAGATCTATGTTTAGTTTTAATTTCATACATGAAGAAATACAGTAGAAGGTTTTACAACTTTGTCAAGGAGTGGAACTCAGGCCATTTATCTTACATTGAGCTGCTACCGCTGGTATGTAGCTTTGGTAATACTGTTATGACACCAGCCTTTGGCTCTTTCACCATTTCAACAATTGCGTAGAGAATGCCCTTGTAAACTACTGTGTGTGTGTGTGTGTGTGTGTGTGTGTGTGTGTGTGTGTGTGTGTGTGTGTGTGTTGTGTGTGTGTGTGTAGCACATATGTATTCTACAATACTGAGGACTGTCTATAGACTCCAAAGCTTTGATCTAAATATGTCCCATTCTGTGTAAGTAGGCAGTAGAATTGCACATAGATCATTTTTCCTATTTTGCAAAAATTGTCAGCACCTTCACATCTTAGTTTCTCCAGGGCTAAGTCACGTTGTCCAAAGAAATACTGCTAAAGGTCCAAGTGACTAGACTGTTCAATCATCACTGCTGATCATCGTGCTGCTGTGGGGATATTTAAATCTGGAACATACATCATGGCTAATTTATTAATATTTTGTATAAAAGATGCAGTCTGATATATAGCCAAACTGACCTAGGTTGTAATGTTAGTTCCTTCTATGACACCATGATAGAGGGATGCTGGAGAGGATGAATTGTCTTTTAGAATAGTTACAAATTTCAACTGTACAGGAAAATTTCGTATTTTTTATTTATAAAATAAATTGAGGAAGCTCGGCATCAGTGGCTCATGCCTGTAATCCTAGCTCCTCCAGAAGCTGAGAGCTGAGGATTACAGTTTGAAACCAATCTAGGGTAGGAAAGCCTTTGAGACACTTGTCTCTATCACCACCACCGACAAAACCAAGCTGGAAGAGGAGCTGTGGCTTAAGGGGTAGAGAGCTAGCCTTAAGTACAAAAGCTAAGGGACAGTATCTAGGTCCTGAGTTCAAGCCCAGAACTGCCACAAACTCACTAAATAACCAACTTAATAAATAAATATTGAGGATTTTAAAAGATCACACTTGGGTGTGATCATATGCTTGGGTAATTGTATGTTCCCTATGGATATGATCCACCCCCTCTAAAAACAGTTCCACACTGTCACTCACTAGCTCTATACATTTTTATTTTGTAGGTCAGTGGAACATTTAGTATCTTTTGTCATGCCTTGTGGGAGAAAAGTCGTGAATGTTATAAGCAAAGCTGATAAATGACCGAGAAGCACTTCATTATCCCAAAATGCTAAGATTGTATTAATAGGCCAGAGAATGAAGCTGTTCTTATTACCTATCTGATAATGCATACTTCAATCAAGGCCCAGACTCACCTCTGTCTATCTAGCCTAAATCATTCTAATTGTTCTGCTCTCTTGTCACGCACCTCACCCCTGACAACCTCTGTCCCTCTTTAATCATATTAATAAGGTTATTCACTCACTTAAAGAAGAGGAACATCTCGGTCAGGAAGTGCAGCTGGATTAATGGAACTCTGTGGGGGTGCATCCTAAAGCCCCACTCTTCTTTCCAGATTAGAGACATCTAAGATTCGAGTTGCAGTTTTGCCCTGGGTACCTTCATCATTCAAGCTATGAGTGAGTGTCAGGTATCTGACAGCTCTCAGAAATCTCTGCATTACCCTACAGGACACAGGTAGGAACTCTTAAAAGCGGTCTTCAATCTAGAATCAAAATTCAAAATCCCATGTGTGTCCTCAAATCCTAACTTCACCTTTTGGGACAGGCTATATATCTATTTTAAAGAACATTAGATTTGCATTTATTGAATTTAAATAGGGAGACAGGTTGATGCAGTATAACAATGAGATGTATAAGATATTATGATGAAAAATGAAATTTACAATTTAGGCTGGGGGCTGGGTGGGGGGGGTGACTGTAGTTGTGGAGAGGTACTTGTGGAGGTGGGAAGGAAGGGATGATAGGGAAAAAACAAAGGAGGAGGCAGCAATACTTGATAGGAAATGTACTCCTTACCTTGCTGATGGAATTGTAACCCCTCTGTACAATATTTTACAATAAAAAACTTAAAAGAACATTAGAGAAGGTAAAGTGTCAGTGCAGTTCAAAATTGTACATGAAATTTATTAATTCTCTTTTTGCTGTTTTATAAATTTATTGTTTGTTTGTTTGTTGGCTCCAGTCCTAAGACCTTAATTCAGGACCTGGTGCTGCTGTTAAAGATTTTGCTCAAGGCTAGTGTTCTACCACTTTAGCTACAGCGCCTCTTCCAGATATTTTGGTGGTTTATTGGAATGAGAGTCTTGTGGACTTTCTTGCCCAGGCTGACTTCAAACTGCAGCCTTCCAAACTCAGCCTCATGAGTAGCTAGAATTACAGACATGAGCTACTGGTGCCTGGCTTTCATTTATTTTTGTTTTGGTGCTGAGTTTGGGATGCAAGGGTTTGCATATGCTCAGTACATACTCAGCCACAGAGCTCTTCATTTGTTACAGTAAACAATTCAGAACTCTGCTTAAGCTTACATTTGGGGCTAGGTTTTCAAAGCCACCTTTTTGGCTATTGTCTTACTCTTTAAGGATGAAAATTAATTTTGGGGATGGTACTGGAACTTGAACTCAGTACCTTGTGCTTGATAGCTAGGGGCTCTACCACTTGAGCTACATTCCAGACCACTTTTGTGGCTTGTTACTTTTTAAAAATAGTCTTATGTTGTCATTTAAGATGGCCTGGATCTTGGTCTTACTTTTGCTTCCCACATAGTAGAGATGACAGTACATAGCACATGCCTAGGTTACTGATTAACATGGGGGTCTTATTAGCTTTTAGGGAGTCTTGCTAACTTTTTGCCTTCTCTGGCCTTGAAGCATGAGTTTCCAATCTCCAAATAACTGGGATTTCAGAAGCAAACAAGCTCTTGGCCAGAAATAAAACTCTGAAGAAACCTAACCATCATATTTCACTGGGAGGGTTATGAAACAAAAGAAACAGAGTAAAATCCTGCATAGTATTAGTAATCTATTT
Source organism: Dipodomys spectabilis (assembly GCF_019054845.1). Lineage (NCBI taxonomy): Eukaryota > Metazoa > Chordata > Mammalia > Rodentia > Heteromyidae > Dipodomys > Dipodomys spectabilis. Next base: position 4,381,584 of record NW_024870813.1, on the reverse strand, counting down.
TAATATCACATTAACCAGTTGTCCATATAAGCTACTAAATACTACATTTCTGTATGTTAAGAACATAATGGCTAGCTGATACTTGTGTGTTTGCTAAACATTATTACATATCTGTATTTTGGTTATAAACTCTGCTATTTCTATAACTTGTCTCTAATCTAAAGCTCAACATGTAGTTATTTCTGTACAATAAGCAGCCTCAGAAAAGAATAACATCCCTAGAAAAGAGAAATATAGACATAGAAAGAAGTGACGATATTGTAGAGAATTATTTCCTTGATGGTCGGTATTATGCTTTTCTATATTTCTGCAGGTACAGGCTGCTGAACAAATTAGAAGGGTAAAAAGACAGAGCACACCTAAACATGGAAAGAATGTTCTATGGGTGAGGCCTTTCTCCACACTACAAATTAGCAAAGCCTAGAAGAGCCTTTGAGTTAGAGCCCTGAGATCATTGTCGACATTCTATGGTACAGATCAGAGAGAGAGAGGACCGGGGGGGGGGGGGGGGGGGGGGGGGGGGGGGAGGGAGTTCTAGAGTCAGAGACTTTTGTTACTCTAAAGGGGAGAACCAAAGGTATGCCAGCAGTGACTAAGTCACATTTTTAGAAAATCTCAGAGTGTTTCTCCTGCAGCATGAATCCTACCGAATAAAATACATCTTAAATGCTATGAATATATATGCCTGTTTATAGCATAAAGGATATTGTCTCAAAAATACTAACCCAAAATTTATTGTGTCCCAGTTGTTAGATCTCTTGTATCTGTGTCTGAAGCTGCATTATATCCAATAATAACATAAAGTTATTTTTAAAAAATAATAGCTTGTTTATATTTCCCTCAGTTCTAAAAAACGCTGACTTGTCACCTTGAATCAGATCAGTATTGCCTTCCTAAAATGCTTCATTGTGAAGGATTGTGATTACAATTTTTTCAAGAGGAAACAACAAGGTCATCATAGAATGGCTACTCAAGTATTTATTATCTGTAGCTTGCTTGTATTCTGTGTATGCCATGAAATACATCTTTCTTATTTATTTCTCATTCTTAACATCTAGACACTACAAAGTATAGGGCTCAACTGTTTTTGTAATTCTGTTGATTGTACTAGTAAATGAAGGATAAATAATATATTAGTAAATCAGTAATAATCCCTCCTTGTAATCAAAATTATACCCAGGGATACTCAAACCTTAGTAGGCATTTGAATTAAGAGATTCTGTTTTTTCCTTGTGGGGTCTTGAACTCAAGGCTTCATGCTCTCATTTTGCTTTTCCAATCAAGGCTGATGCTCTACCACTTGAGCACATTTCCACTCCTGGCTTTTTGTTGGTTAATTGGAGGCAAGCATCTCATGGACTTTTCAAGTTGGCTTGGAGCCCTGATTCTCAGCTCTTATCCTTTCCGAATTGCTAGCATTATAACTACAATCCACTAGCACCCCAAAGAATCAGAAGATTCTAAAGCAGATATTACTGATTTTATATCAGGCCTTCCTCAAAACTGTTAGGCACCAATTTGAAAATGTATTTCAGTAGGGCTTTGAGGGAAGTCTGAGGTCTTGTATTTCTAAATATGGTCCAGTTAGTTCCATCAACCAGTGTAAGGAAGGTGCTGAGACATCTCAATCTAAGAGCACAAATCATTTCATGGGAATTCCTTCATCTACTAATGCTGCTTTCTTTTGTAGCAAAATTAAATTCAGGCAAAGATTGCCACAAGCATCTCTTAGCTCATGGTCTTTACATTTCTCTTTCCTAGTGAAAAAGCACCATATGACTGAATCTGATTCTTATTATGTTCAGATAGCATACTCATACCATGCGAGTGGCTTCCCCTTCAAACAAAATCAAAGGCTGATCATGTATAAGACATAGCTTTGACCAGATGCTTCACTGGAGAGTTTACATTGAATTAAAGGCTCTTTTCTCCTAACCAAGGAGCTTGCTGTCACTTCCTACTTACTTTCTGTTCTTTTCTAATAGGAATTTGAAAAAGTTCTCAGATCTTACAAAGGAAATCTATCATTGTAAGATCTAAATGGTCAGGAAGGTATTCACTTGAAACACTTAAAATAATTTGAGCCAAATTAAAATGAGAAATATTAAAAATACATCTGACTTTCTAGAACTAGGATAGCACAGAGAAAAGCTGTCAGATTAGTTAATAAAAATTGTATTAAAATGCTTTACGTCCTTGTGGAAAAATTAGTTAAGTGAGAACACAATAGGAACATTTATATTTTATGGGCCAAGTATTACTTTTGAAGAAATTAGTATTAAGTACATCAATGTAATTATCTTAAGGCATTCTCAATTTATCTAAGAGTTGAAGTGAATTGTTCCCCATTCTTAGCATTGAATCAGACAGGACAGGAATGGATAATCTTTCCATGAATACATAATTCTGTGTGTTGAAAGTGGGTATAGAAATATTCACTTGAGTAAATTATTTTCTTTCTTTCCTTCCTTCCTTCCTTCCTTCCTTCCTTCCTTCCTTCCTTCCTTCCTTCCTTCCTTCCTTCCTTCCTACCTTCTTTCCTTCCTTCCTTCTTTCCTTCCTTCCTTCTTTCATTCTTTCTCTCTCTTTGTCTTTCTTTCTCTCCATCTTTCTTTCTCTCTTTCTCTTCTTTTCTTTTCTTTTCTTTGTTGCTGGTCCTAAGTTTTGAACTCAAGGCCTAGGTATTGAGTTAACTGAAGATAAGATTCTGACAGGTTTTCCTGCCTGGGCTGGCTTTGAACCACAATCTTCAGCTCAGCCTTTAGGATGACAAGTGTGAATTCCCAGTGCCAGGATAAATAACTCTCTTTAAGATATCTCTCACTTCTTAGTTTTGATGGGACAAAGGGAAGAAATGGCCTGGGTGGTTGATGCTGAATTGTTGGCTCCTGTGACTCTTCAGGGATCAAACTCTTTAGCTTTGCAGAGGCATTCTGGGTATTACCTTCTCTGTATGTGATTCTCTTGTTTCTGAGAGTATGTCTCATCTCCTCTGAAGGTCTAATTTCTCAGTCTAGAACCTCTTCTTCTCTCTATCAGAATATCTTGTGTAACACCACAATACTCCCACAGAAGGTGCATATTATGAACTTTTGACAAATGCTAATATATATAGGCATATAATTGTATAGCATTTAATGAAGAAATTGATATTATTGTCAAATTTGTCACTGGAGGGTCAGTTCCAGATGCCAAACATGTATGATTGTATATGTTCCACCTTTATCTGCCAACCTGCCAAGATTAGAGAAGCTTTCAATCATAATTCCACCTATGTTTTCTTCTGGATTCCACAGCATCTAACAGCTAAGCTCCATAGTCAAACACATATTTTTTTCAGAAGCAAAGTTCATTTTATTTTCCCAATAACAATATAGGTATATTATCACTAATGAATTCATTTTCTTTCTTTTTGCTATGACACAAAATCAATTTATTTTATATTGTAAAGATTTTGTGATAGACTATATTATTATATCATACAGATTTTAATATTTCATTGCAAAAATACTGTACAGAGGGGTTACAGTTCCATGAATAGGTAATGAGTACATTTCCTATCAAGCATTGTTACCCTCTCCTTTGTTTTTCCCCTACTATCCCTTCCCTCCCCACCTCCCCAACTCCCCCCTCACCCCACCAAGTTCTAAAGTTCATTTTCAATATAGTGTCTTGTACATCTCATTGTTACAATAGGTCAACCTGTATCCTTGTTTCAGCATTTTCTTATTTCCCTACCCCTATAATACAGATTTTTATCCATAATATGACCCCATCTATAATTCACATTTACAGTAATGAAATTATATACTAATATAAAATATAAATACAAATATCTGCCTCCCTTAGTCTTCTAATGCTTACTCATTCACACACTATCTGGCTGAGATATACATAAGCACGCTACTCAAGCGAGATCTCTGTCTCCTCTATCACCTGTAGTCAACATCTTGTTGTAATTATCTGGAATTATCTCTTCTTCTATTTGTAAATTCTATTTCTTCATAAATCTGGCATTTCATATGTTAATTGTTTTGCCAAGGTTTTTTCTTCTTCGGTCAGAGGAGCTGTTGTCATTGTAGATCACAGCCATTGTCTTATTCAAGGTAGGACAAACATGGTCTTCAGTCTCTTCAAACTTGTTTGAAAGCTGAATGCAAAGTTTATCTGCAACCTTTTCTTTAAAAATGCAACTGGAGTGTTCTTTTTCCTTTTTTTCCCTACTCAACTAGGATGATTTGTTTTGATTTTATATTCCAGTCTATTCTGACTGCCATCCAGGTCAGCGCTAGCTTTCTGGAGCATAGGTTCTTGTTCATTCACGGCTGCTTCCATGCTGTATCTGAGCTCATTTTCTGATGAAGAACGTCAGAGAGCAATTATGTAATTGTTTGAGGCCACAGAAGGTGCGATGGAGGAATTGGATTAAAGGCTCATACTCTACATTTGTGTCTATGTATTCTATTACTTCTGAAGTAGACTTTTGGTGACTAGTAATCAGCGTAGACTGCTCTATCATCTCCGTACATGCATTATGAAAGTACTTTCTTGAAGTGTAACCAGCAAAAACATTTTTGTTTTGTTGGCAGGGTGCATCACATTTCTCAAAGATAGACATCTAATAGCCTTCATTTTCCAGGTTTTATCATCTGCATCCAAATGGAAGAAGGAAAATAACACGAAGGAGCAAAGGAATGACATTCTCATAGACTCCAGTCTTCACTGTGGCACACATTGCCCTAACCAGAGCTCAGGGACTTGGTCAGTCTAACTACAAGTGATGATGGGAAAAATAGTTTATACATGCACAGAAGAATAAGAATGACAGCACGAAGTCTCTCTTAGCATGACCTTCTCTGAGATCCTATGTTTTCCCAAAACAAACATAAAAGTTTGAATTCTACCAGCAAAATAAAAACAAAAAATCTCCAAGGAGGCAACATATAGTGTAATGTAAGCTAGTACATCAATGAATGTTTGTCAAATAAAGGACTATAGGATTCTCTATTTCCAAAATCATATGTTGCTTTCAGTTTTCTTCATCTTTTATTTTAGTTTGCAAGTTATATGGGAATGTGGGTGATTAAGTGATGAATATCTTACAAAGCATAAAATTAGTATATTTGAACCACATAGTGCTTCCTGTGATACAAGTTAGGTTTTTTAAGATTAAATCTCCTTTGGATGTGAAATATTCAGAAAACAAGATACACATTTGTTGCTAGTTGTCAGTGAATCTTGCATATAATTCTATTTGCTCAAGAGACTAAGTTCTAAGAATTGGCATTTGGGGCCAATCTGGGCAGATAAATTTATGAGTTTCATATCTGCATTAAGGAGTAAGAAGAAGTGGAAGCTTGACTCAACTGGTAGAATGCTACCTGTGAGTGAAAAAGCTGAGTGAGTACAAGCCCCAAGTTTTAGCCCAAGTATTGGCACATGCACACACAGCCAACAACCAAACAAAGAACCAAGCAAAAACAACCACAACACCTATGAGGATTACCTGTTTTCTCATTAATCTCTTACAGTCCAAAATGTAATAGCAATTTGATTTATATGTTGTACTGTTATGTAAATGAAGCTTGCATTCTGCAACAGTTTTTCCCTTATGCAGTGGCCTTTCTCTTTAAATAGCTCCTAGCTTGCTATAAAAAAGGAATATTATGATTTCAGAGACCCTCCTAAGAAAGAAATTTAATTAACATGAGTAATTTCAGAATTTTGCTGTGAAATATTTTATAGACTGTTCAGATAGTAAATTATTGATTGGCTAATCAAAATCGCAATCATGACAAACTGATAAGTTGTCATCTCTTCAGTAACAGAAATTCTCCATTCTTCACATGCAATTGCCATGCTGAATCCTTCAGCATCTTACCAATTACAGCCTCTTACCAATTAGAGCTTTCGTACGTCTCTGCCATCCATTTCTATTCCTACTGACAGCTTGTAAATTCCAGCTCAAAATCATGTCCTCCCTAGGTTAAGTCCTTTTTTTCTGAATGACTAACATACCCAATGGCTTGACAAAGGGTTGTCCACAATTGTAGAGACCCTGAGGCTACTTATCAACAAGAAAGATGATTTTCTGTATTACTTCCAACCCCCAAAGTCCACAGGAGAAGAGGTTTCCTGGTAAGTCAGCTCCAGGTAACCCGTGAGCTGGTATGAAGAAGGTGTGGTATGAACCTTATTCTGTTAGCATCCACTGTCTCATGGGGCTAGAGTTACAATCTTTTTTTTCTTGTGATTGACTGAGGTTTAAATGAACAGGAGCTGGGGCAAAGGAAACAGGTGAGGAAGGAAGTAGAGGGGAGAGAAAGTAATAGAATGGATGGAAGGAAGTGGAGTGAAAGAAGAAATGAGAAGGGAAAAGAAGAGAGGAGAGCAAAAGGAGCAACAACTTGCTTCCATATTTTAGAGAATGAAAATTGATATTTTCATCCACTAAGTTCAACAAGGTCTAGATTTGTTGATTCAACAAATATTTATCATATTACATCTGAATGCCATGTACTTTAGACTCAGTGTAGGGAATGAAATCAAGTTAATAAGCAACCATAAAAGGAGTAATTGTTGTATAAGGAGAAGGAGATAATTTTCCTTCCCTTCTCTTTAAGAAGATGGCAGTGAAGCCAGGCACTGGTGGTTCACACCTGTAATCCTGGCTACTCAGAAGGCTGATATCTGAGGAACCCAGTCCAACACCAGCATGGTCGGGAATGTTTGTGAGACTCCTATCTCAAATTAATCGTAGGAAAACATGGAAGTGGCACTGTGGTTCAAGTGGTAGCATGCTCACCTTGAGCATAAGGAACTCAGGACTGCACCCAGGACCAGAGTTCAGGTCAGATGACTGGCATAAAATAAATAAATAAAAGTTTAAAAAGAGGGCAATGAAACCATAGTCCACAGGGAATTAAAGGTTTTCTTTTTTTCTTCTGTTTTATTTTTATGTTTTTTATTGTAAAAATGCTGTACAGAGGGGTGACAGTTACATGAGCAAGGTAATGAGCACATTTCCTATTGTTGTTTTGTGGCACTGGAGTTTGATCTCAGGGCCTAGCACTTGCTAGGCAAGTGGTGTACAACTTGAACCACATTCCCAACTCTTTTTGCTTTAGTTATATTGTAGACAAGATCTCATATTTTTGTCTGACCCAGCTTTCTCTTCCTACCTGCCCTTCCCATATAGCTAAAATCACAGTGACACGCTGTCATGCCCAGCCTATTTGGTGAAGAAGAGATCCAGACACAGGATAGAACAAACAGTCTAAGATCTTGGGATCTGAGGATAACTATCAACCACAATTGCAAAGAAATATAACATGCCACATTTGGAAACAGAAATGCAGAAAGCATAATGCAAGACTTTCAGATGCCTGCAAAGGTTAGTACTGGTACAGCTAGTGGTGCATTTCTGTCTAGGGAGATGGCCTGGCTTTGGGATGGGGAGAATTTCCACACAGTTTCTCAGTGTGCCAGTCCTCACTACTCTTCTTGCTTTGGTCCTGCCATGGGCCTTTGATTAACGAGCATAACTTTTGTAACCCATTTATCATGTGGATGATGCTCTACTAAAATATGCAGAATTAATGTATTTAAGCCTGCTCTTAGGCAAAGAAGCATTATTAAGCACCAAATCATTGAAAAATTGTCTCATTTAAATCCAAATTAGGAATATCAATAGGAAAGCATCCTTTACAAGGGCAAAAGGCTTACAGTAGTTACTCCTAAATCAATGAAGAATGAGTATTTGAAAGTGCAGTAGTTAGAAGGGAAATGAGTTAGACTTTGAGAATAATTACCTTTCAAACAGGGAATATTTATAACTTTTATATGTCCAAGTATCTTGAGGTAAATGAGACACCTTCTCTTTTATCCTTTGATATATGAATTTTATCCTGGGCAAAAATGGGAAAGCTTTGGACTTTAGTGAAGAGAATTCTGATATTGGGCCTCTCATGAATGCCTGTTTTACTAAAGTTGCTGATCAGTTTCTGTTATTGACCATGAGCAGTTGGATATTTGAGACTACATAAGCCTAGTCTCACACCCCCTACAAAGGTAAAGCAAGGTTCAATTGAAACTTGGAACTGTATTTGCAGGAGCAGGAAGGAATTGTGGTACTGGAAGATATTTGTGACTCACACACACACACTCACTCACACACACACACATCATAGTTCAGAAGGCAATTTTCATTTACAAAACCTTAACTTTTCCTGATTACAATACACTCAAATTCATGTGAGTGATTATTGTAGTATGTATACATGGAGTAGTTACTAAATGCCCAGTATGAGATAGAGCTGTGTACATAGATTTGCATATTTGCTTATTTAACTTATTTTTTGATTGATGGATGATAGTATATATTTTACTTTTGTTTTCCAAGAAAACAATAAATCATCAAATTGTAAAATGACAGACATCCTGAAACTTAAATTTAGGCTTCCTCTGCTAGAAGGAAATGATTTTTGATAATGATAACTGATTGCATATTTATTTCTATAAATTGTCTACATAATAGCTTTCAAAAATTTTGTACACAGCTCACATCTCACAGGCAGTTAGAAACACACACACAGATATTCTGTTCTTTTGTGGCTAGAAAAATGTTGATCTTTCAAACACTATTCAAGGCCATGGAAACACAGACAGACAAATTGCTGTTTTAGGTGAGCCATACTGGCATCAAGACATTAGGAATCTATTTGACTAAGAAGTCAGTGATATGAAATATTCATGCATATATTTTTCAATACTTACAAAATAACTGACTCATGATTCTCTGTGCATACCATGCTCTCTTAATAATTTTAATTTTAACTAGCTCAATTAACAATTGCTTTTAAGACAACCACCTACATTTTTGGCAAAAGTAAATTTTCTTAAACTATTTCTTTTAAAAAATTTTTTATTATTTTGAAATACCATACAGAGGGGATACAATTGCATGGGCAAGATATCTTAAACTATTTCATATCAAACTCTGAAATGCAAATTAAAATACCAATGAGCTACTTAAAAATATCCACTCAGTCTTTGCTGGAGGGAATTGAAATGTGTATAAGCTATCTGCAGGGTAATTTGATAATGTATATCAAAAGCCTTAACAATATGTGTAAACAATGAGCCAAAAATTCAATTACTAGGAATTTATCCTAAGGAAATAATTAAGCATATGGTCAAAGATTTTGCATAATTAACTGCAGCAAAGCTGTTTGGTTTACAGTTGTTTGTGGCATTAAAAATTTGAAAACACTAAAATTAGAGCTGAGGACAGATGTATCGTGAACAGTCATGCAGCAGATGGCTACTAGGCCATTAAAATGTCATGAGAGGTGGACACTAGTACACATTTATAAATTTTTATGCAAAGGTGAAAATTTTTTAAAAGATTTTTGATTAAAACAAATAGGCTCTTGCATTACCCATTACAACTGGATTTTAAAATTTGAGAAAATAGGAAGGGAAAGGTTGTAAATTATATCAGGGGATTCTCTAAGTCCTAGAAGATCTCAGGGATGCCAGCCAAAAAACATAAAACCAATGGGAAGAATAAGTGGAGGGCAGAAAGGGAGAGGAAGTGACAGAAAAAGCAGGAGAAAGAGGTAGTACAAGATGTTCTCCATCATATTTTGCACTCTAATAGCCTGAAAGACTTCTAAGGCCCAGGGAGACTCACATTATTGACCTTGGTTTCCTGTGTACTGTTCAACTAAACTTCTGGACCCTGCCTTATATTTAAGAATATCACCTTTACCAGCAAAACATCAAACAAAGGCCTAATATCCAAAATATATGCAGAGCTTAGGAAACTAACCCCTTCCAAAGCTAATAAACCAATTATTAATTGGACAAAGATGCTGAGGAGAGCTTTCTCAGAAGAGGTAAGAATGGTAAAGAAACATGAGGAAATACTCATCATCCCAGGCCATAAAGGAAATGCAAATCAAAACAACTCTGAGATTCCATCTCATCCCAGTTAGATTGGCCAATATTGTGAATTCAAACAACAATAAAAATCGGTTGGATTTGGGGGGAAAGGAACACCTTTGCACTTTTGGTGGGAAAATAAGCTAGTATTACTACTCTGGACAAGAGTCAATCTAAACATAGATATTTCCTACAACCCAGCCATACCATTCCTGGATAACTACCCTGAACATCATGAGCCAGGATATGATAAGGACACCTGCACATCCATGTTCATTGATGCCCTATTCACAACAGCCAAGTTCTGGAAACAGCTCAGATGCTCTCAAGAGATGATTAGATCCAAAAACTGTAGTACCTATATACAATGTAATTGTACAGCCATTAGGGCACATATTTTCTTTCATATGCGGAAGCTAGACCTAAAATATTGGGACATAATAAATTAAGGAGAGGAAGACAAAGGCATAATGCCTATGTGCATCTAATCATATAAAATGATATTTATTAAAATGAACTCCAGGAAATGAAAAATGAGGGTTTTTGCCATATTTTAATCTTTCATTTCTGTTTGTTCTTTTGTTCATTCATCTTTGGGAGTGTACTGGTAAGTACAGAAGTGGAGAGACAAAGGATGAACAAATGCAACAGTGGTAGTCACTAGACACTATGTTGAACATGAACTAAACAACTTGTGGGTGGTTGGGAATGGGAGGGAAAAACTGGGAAAGAGTGAGGTAAGAGGGGATATTGTTCAGTTCCTCAAAAGACTCTACATAGAGCTCCCCTCTGACCCAGCAATCCCACTTTTGGGCATTTACCCAAATGATCACAAACAAGACCATACTAAAGCTACCAGCACAACTATGTTCATTGCAGTATTATTTAACATAGCTAAATTATGGAACCAACCCAGATGCCCCTCAGTAGATGAATGGATCAAGAAAATGAATATACACAATGGAATTCTATTCCTCCACCAGAAAGAATGACATTGCCCCATTTGTTAGGAAATGGAAAGACTTGGAAAAAATTATACTAAGTGAAATAAGCCAGGCCCAAAGAAACATAGGTCCCATGGTTTCCCTTATTTGCAATAACTAGTATATGACTGAGACAAGCAGAAACAGTCAGATAATGTGATGTTAGGCGAAATGAACCCCAAGATAAGGACTCAAAATGTTTTTTTTTATTTCTTGATATTGTTTCCAGCATATTTATAAGATGATTTCTTTGTTGCTTTATATGTCTCTCCCCCACAGCATAACTCCTGTTTTCACTGATTTGATGTTGGTATAATTTGTGGAGGAGAAGGGAAAAAACAAATTGTTTGAATAGGGATACAGGTGGACCCATTGCAACAATGAGATGTACAAGTCTTTATGTCAAAAACAAACTTTACAACTTTGGCGCGGGGGAGGAGGGAGACAGGATAGGGGAGATGGGAAAGGATGGTAAGAGGAAACAAAGGAGGAGGCAACAATGCTTGATAAGAAATGTACTCTTTACCTTGCTCATGTAACTGTAACCCCTCTGTATGGTATTTTCACAATAAAAAATTATTATTTAAAAAATAAAATAAGGGCTGGGAAGGTGCCTCAGTGATAGAGCACTTGCCTTGCATGCCTGAGGCCCTGGGTTTGATTCCTCAGCACCACATAAGAAAAAAGAAAGAAGCCGAAAGTGGCGCTGTGGCTCAAGTGGTAGAGCGCTAGCCTTGAGCTGAAGAGCTGAGGGACAGCACCCAGGCCCAGAGTTCAGGCCCCACGACCGGACCCCCAAAATAAATAAATAAATAAATATATAAATAATAAAGAAATGCACTCATTATCTGACTTAGGTAACTGTAACCCCTCTGTATATCACCTTTATGATAACAATAAAAAATTTTAAAAAGAATATTGAATGAAATAATTCATGCAAGATTTAACAAATGACTGAATTCTATTTCATATTTTAAAATATGCTCTTTCCCTTTTAGCTGAGCTAGTAATATACTACCTTTGTAACTTCTTTACTTTTATCTGTCCAATAGAATAGAATCAGTTATGCTTCACTACAAAAAGATATATTCTGAGAAATATACTCTTCAGCAATTTTATCATCCTATGAGCTCACACAAACACTGACGGTATAGCCTACTACAGCTATATGGCATTGTGAGCCATGTCATATTTCACAAGAAATTGGTTCAATCTAAGTTTTTCATTAAAGAATGGATCGAGTCAACGTAGTTCATAGTTTTTGGAATTTTGTTTGGTCATAAAAGCAATATTGTTTGGTCATAAAAAGAATGTAATCCTATCATTTGTGGCAACATTAATGGTTCTGGTAGATATTATAGTCCATAAACTGAACCAGGCACAGAGGGAAAAATGGGCATAATACCCTAAGTAGAATCTAAAATAGTTGATCTTATGAAAGTTAGAGTGCATCAGTGGTTAGGAGTGGCTGGGGAGAGAGTAAAGGAATGGAAAAAAGTTAGTAGATACTAAAGTCTCAATGACTCACCTTCAGTAATTTAGTTAACAACTAGAAAATAATATTAGTAAGGAAGTAAAGCACTCAAACAATACTATAAATCAAAGTAGACCTACAACCATCTAATAAAATACTTCACCAACAACAGTAGAGTAAATTTATATACTGCAACTATTATTTTGTTTGTATTTGGTTCATATATTTTTGGACTCTGTTGTTGAATACCTTTATGTCTATAATGGTTACAGTTTGATGGATTGACCTAATAATGAATCCTAATAATGTTTTTCTTTGCCATAAGAACCTTTTCCATAAAGTTCATAAGAATTGCATTGAATGTTACATCTCATTTAATCATCACATTTGAATGAGTAATTTAATATACAAATATTTCTCCTATTATATATTTGTTCTTACATTTTTATGTTGTTCTTTCTTTGATAACTTTTCCATGTGTGTTAATCAACTTCAATTTCAAATAAGTACTTTATGTAAATGTTTAAACATTAGATGGATAAAGTAAGTTATAAACAGAAAATAATAACTTCTACTATATCTTATGTCTACTTAATTACCTTAATTATTATTCTTGGACAATGAAAATACAATTAGAGATCTATTTTACTAATGATTATAACAGTAAAAATCTTTCTTTTTCTTTATAGGAGACAAGGTTTGGCTGTGTGTCCAGATTGGCTTCAAATGTTCTGTGTAGTCCAGGCTAGCCTTGTTATGGACTTCATTTTCTGTCCATGAAAGAACCAAGTCTCTAGGACTACTCAAATTGTTCTCCACATACACTAAGTAACAATGGTTTGAATTTGTAAAAAAAAAAAAATCACTTCTTTTATTTAAAGTAACTGAAAATAAGGCCCTGCTCTAGCCTCAGATGATGGGAAACAAACAAACCATTCTGCTCTTCTCAAGGAAAAAGGACCTGGCCTCAAAGTTTTCTAAATGTCGGCATGGATAATGAACATCAAAATATGGAAAAATGCATAAAAATAAATTAAAAATCTTTCCTCTAGCTCTATATATGGGTTCTTTCATTCTCTAGGATGGAGTCACTCAGCAAAAATCCTACAACAACCCATTTATTTCTTTTAAAAAGCAATCATAGTCTTTGTGCTAATAGCCTGGGACTTTTGTAAACTCTTATTTTACAAATAAATTCATGTTGAATACTTGGCTCATTGCCAATGGAGAGAAGATGACAGAAAATAGTTCCTAAGCAGATAAGCAAGACATTGCCTTTTTGTATGTGATTTCAAGCACTAGACAGAAGTGCTTATTAAATATGGAAGGCTATAAGGCCTTCACTGGGTTTCAATGGAAGCTGCATGTAAAGTGAAATATTTGTAAACCCAAACACATTCAACAATCGAGGTGTCATCTATTGTTTCCTTCCATATTAGCCCCCTGGTACACAAAAACTTTCTTCTAAATTTTATCTTTCAGAAGGGAATCTAATTAATTTGTGATTGCTGCATTTATTTCACAGATATAATGTTTTGCTTCATGAGCTCAGCAGTTGTGACAATAGGGCTGTCACCATCATCAGTAAATTGGGCATCTCGTGAATATTGTGAATAGAGCCCAACAAAAATCCCATTACAAATGCTTGTCTGCTAGACAGGTCCTGTTAAATTAATTATTCCAAATTCTACCTGTATGTCTGACCCTTCTGTCCCATTATATCTTAATCTGTTCTTTCTATTGTATAGATGGTAAATTATAAACCATTTATGGGGAAAAGGGGAGGAGGAGTAAAGGAAATAAGTATGTACCAAAGCAAAAGCTAGAGTCCTCTAATGATTCCATTTGCTAAAGCTCAAGCTTTGCAAATAATTGCATAACAGATGGGATGTGGTTCTTTGTAGATAAACTGACACTCGACCTATTTCATCAATAAATGGTTTAGCATTAAACAAAACAAAAGTAACGATGTGTTGTGGTAAATGCTATTGCTGATTGCTTTCCTCTAATTACCCAGACAGAACTCCAATAAATAATGTAGGGTTTTTTGTTCTGATATGTCCTCCTGCATTTTTCTTTATAGCTCTTCTCCACAACTCCTAATTTATAGAGCCTTTATCTTCTAAGCCACAGGACCTCAAGAAAACCAAGAGAATTCTCAACCCTGAGATTCATTCAGTAGCCTCTGGTGACTTCCAAGACCTGCATCCACCACCATCATGGCAGAAATTGCACCGGGAAGATATCTTCCTTATACTCCACCAGGTCTATTCTCCACTCATCCCAAAATCCTCTTAACATATGTTGCAGTTTGGATCCAGAGTACTCCCAAAGACTACTATAGGAAAAGCTTGGTCCCCAGGATATGGCCCTATTGAGAGGTGGTGAAACATTTTGGCAGTGGATCTTAGTGGGAAGATGTCATGTCATTGGCAGGGGTTCTCTTGAATGGATGTTCGGCCACTGGTCTTTTCCTCTCTTTCTCTTTGCTGACAAAGAGGATTACAGAGAAAGCAGACTAATGTTTGATAAGAACCATTGTATGTAGTCCAGTTCCAACTGGGGAAAAAAAGTAGAAGGTAAGGAGGAATAAGTGGTCTTCTAACACCATGGGATAATTTATATTTCCCTTGACTAGGTGTAAATATTGGAACTAAACCTCTGACTCCCAAGATCCTTTCCTTTGAATTATTATTTCTATTTTTGAGCTCATCTTTCCTTTCTCACAAGGAGTAGTAAGGGTTTGAACTGAGTAGTTTTATTGACCTACTTACTGCCAATCAAAGAAAGGTTGGACAAATGGGATTGCATGAAATTGCAGAGCTTCTGCATGGCAAAGGACATAGCTAGCAAGATCAATAGAAAGCCCACCGATTGGGAGAAGATCTTCACTAGCCTTACAACAGACAAGGGTCTCATATCTAAAATATACCTGGAACTCAAAAAATTAAATCCCCCAACAACAAATCCTCAAAGAAACAACATCCCAATAAATAAGTGGGCTATAAAGACTTAAAGAGAAACTTCTCTGAAGAGGAAAGAAGGATGGTCAATAGACACATGAAGAAATGCTCAACTTCTCTAGCCATAAAAGAAATGCAACTCAAAACAACATTGAGATACCACCTCACCCCAGCTAGAATGGGTATAATCAAGAAATCGAATAACAACAGATGCTGGAGGGGATGTGGACAGAAAGGAACCTTACTTCATTGTTGGTGGGAATGTAAACTTGGTCAGCCACTTTGGAAAGTGGTATGGAGGTTCCTCAAAAGACTCCACATAGAGCTCCCCTATGACCCAGCAATCCCACTTTTGGGCGTTTACCCGAATGACCACAAACAAGACCACACTAAAGCTACCAGCACAACTATGTTTATTGCAGCATTATTTACCATAGCTAAGATATGGAACCAACCCAGATACTCACAGTAGATGAACTTTATCAACTTTGGTGGGGGAATGGGGGTGAGATGGGAAGGGATGGGAAGGGGAAACAAAGGAGGAGGCAACAATGCTTGATAAGAAATTCACTCATTATCTTGCCCATGTAATTATAACCCCTCTGTACAGTATTTTCACAATTTAAAAAAGAAAAGTCTTCTAACTTTATAAAAGTGAATTCATAAAAATGAATTCAAGATTTCAAAATTTTAAAAAAGAATTTTTGCTAATCTGAAAGCCTCCTTTCATTTTATATTCTTTCCAAACCCTTTAGTTTAAGTTATCAGTATTTCTGCTTGTAAAAGAAAGTCTCAACAACACTGAAGGGTTTCAATGAATTGTACTGATTTTCACTTCACTAAAACAACAACAACATCGATAGCAATAACAACAACAAAATCACTATTCTATCTTCCTGAAGGCTTAGCAAAGGGGTATATTGTTCAGATTATTTATTCTTTAAATATTATAATGTTTGGCTATATTAAAATTGTTTCTGGCTATGGAAAACATTTTCCCTCCCAAGACTATCCAATTGTAAGAAATAGAGAAGAGGTTAGCTAGATGCCAGTCCTTATGCAAACTAACCAATGCAAACTCAGCTTTCCTATATTGAACTCCTAAACTTGAGGGGTCACTATTCCTTAGCCTTCATCACCTCAGGGTTAAGTTCTGGGAAGCAGGAGTTATTTCTGCAGTCCAAAGCCCATGAAGAGAATTCAAACTTACTCAGTCCTAAATAGTTGATTAGAACATGCCTTATTGTTCCTAGTAAAATAGTGTGACTTTTCCTCAGTTCTGTCTTATGCCATCTGACCTGTAGGGCTCTACAAGGCATATGGTAGCCCCTATTCTTCAAGTAGTGAATACAATAAACATCTTTTCCCAGAGACTCTGTTTTCTCCTCCTTCATAACAACACACAAATTCTACTAAAACATGTATTCAACATTTTTCTTTTACTTTCCTTTTACTTATGGAAGTATGCATTTTACTTGTAATTCTTTCTTTCTTCCTTCCTTCCTTCCTTTCTTCCTTTCTTCCTTTTCCTTTCTTCCTTTCTTCCTTTCTCTGTTGTTGCCAGTCCTGGGCTTGTTGTAATCAAGGGGTCTGGGCATTGTCCCTGAGCTTCTTTTGCCTTTTCTATTTATGTGGTACTGAGGAATCAAATCCATGGCTTCATGCATGCTGGGCAAGCACTCTACCACTGAGCCACATTCCCAGCTGGGGCTAAGCTTTAAAGTAAACCAATAACCAAAAATTCACTAGAGAAAGGATTATGCTTATTATCTAGATAATAAGAAATACTGCTGGGGTGTGGGATGGTGACTCAGGGGTAGAGTACTTGCTTTGCATGCATGAGGCCCTGGGTTCTATTCCTCAGCACCACATAAGTAGAAAAAGCCGAAAGTGGTGCTGTGGCTCAAGTAGTAGAGTGCTAACCTTGAGCTGAAGAGCTGAGGGACAGCGCCCAAGCCCAGAGTTCAGTCCCCATAACTGACGAAAAAAAAAAAAAAAGGAAATACTGCTGGGTGCCAGTGGTTCACGCCTGTAATCCTGGTTGCTCAAGAGGCTCAGATCTAAGGGTTATGTTTTGAAGTCAGCCTGGCTGGAAAGTCCATGAGACTCTTATCTCCAATTAATCACAGAAAAAGTCAGAAATGGTGCTATAGCTTAAGTGGTAGAGTGCTAGCCTTGAGCAAAAAAGGAGCTTAGGGACAGCTTCCAGGCCCAGAGTTCAAAGCCCAGAAATGGAAAAAAAAAGCAAACAACAACAACAAACCCTAAAACTGAAGAATCATATAATCAAAGTTCAATGCAGTTATACTGAAAAGCCACATAGCTGCCTACCTTCTATTTTAACTACTGACTATTTTTTATTACTTATCATAATCCTGAGAATTTCTCCAAAAATGTATTTCAAATTTTGTTCTCCCAGGCCAAGTGGTTTATATATGGGAGTGTTGGGAAAATGGAGGAGAACAGAAAAAGAATAGGCCAGACTCGATCTTCAACAGGTGAGGACTGTTTATTGAAGAACAGTCAGGGGCAGAGACCTTCCCGCGGGTTTGGAGGTTGTGCAAAGGAGCTGGGACTGGAGCTGTTTTTATGAGGTCTGAGCAAGGAGGCAGAGGTTAATAAAAAAAAAAGCCACTAGGTCAAGTGAGGTAGAAGTTTTCAAATGGACCAACTATTAGAGTAAATTAGACTTTGCCAGAAAGCCATACAAACATCCAGGTATAAAGAACAAAGAGAAGGTTTACTGCTAGCCCGGGGACCAGTCAGACCCCTTCTCACAAAAGAGAAGTGAGAAGTCACTGGTAATTTTTTTCTATTTATAGATAGTGGAAACTTTCAGAATAATTCCTTCCTGGTTATTTTTTTCTTTTAAACAATTCTGACTTTATGCTTCCCTTCACATTATATAAGTGGCATTAACAAAACCATGCAAAACCTTCACCACTTTCCTTGGAGAGAGACTTCTTCAGCTATAAGTTTTATCTCAGGGCTTAGGAGTTCTGCTCTCAACATAATTGTAAGGCACAATGCTGTTGTGCTTTCTAGAGTTAAATCAAGAAGGGCCAATAACATGTCCGTTTTTTCCTTCTCAGCTCCTACTAACAACATCTCAATATCTGTATTTTCATTGAGTCTCTTCAAGGAAACTGAGAATTCTTCTCATCCACCTTAATATGCTCTCTACTTCTACTTATTGCCCAGATGAAAAGTGCTAACATAATCTTTAAAAATAGCACCAACTGCTTTGGTACAAAAATCTGTACCAGGTTTTTTCATGGCTGTATACTAAATCATCACAACACAGAATTCCAAAAGACACATGTGTATCTTTCCAATATTTAGTTCAGAAATCCATATGCAAAAAGCCCCTTGTTAGAATTCAAGGTTGTCAGGTAAGGATCACTTTTGAGGTTGAGCTCATCCAGATTTTTTGACAGAATTTACTCATTTGTGGTTGTTGGGTTGAAATTCCTTTTTTTTTTTTTTTGCCATTCATGGGGCTTGAACTCAAGGCCTGGGTACTGTCCTTGAGCTTTTTGCTCAAGGCTAACACTCACCACTTGAGCCACAGCGCCAATTCTGGCTTTTTCTGTGTATGTGGTGCTAGGGAATCAAACCCAAGGTTTCATGCAAGCACTCTATTACTGAGCCACATTCCCAGGCCTGAAATTCCTATTTTCTTTTTGACTTCCATCTAAGAAATCTTATTCATAAAAGCCATGAGTGGATCTAGGCTGGGCCAAAAGAGTGGCTCAGGAGCTGGGAAAAGCCTCTGATTCCAGACATGCCACAACTGCACCCACACTCAAACTCACTTGCAGGGACTCCAATCTACAGAAACCAGCCACCTCTTTCCTGCATTACCACTCTCTCACTGAGTTAATCTGGAAGGAGGGACACAAAGACTCCAAGTTTGTAAGATTCTGCCCATTCAAACAAACATAGTTGGTTGAGAAACCAACTAAGCCAAAAGGAAAACTGACCACAAGAAATAAAAGGCTCCATTAAGGGACTGGATTGCGGACATAGAGAGACAAGATCCCCAAAATAAATTGAAGATGTTTCTCTAATTTTATTTTAATCTTTGCTATTTTTTTCTTTTCCCCATATTTTTCTTCTTCATTGTTGTTATGTTATTCCTAGATACACAGCCTACAATAATTACTAGGCTTCCTCCTTAATTGTATGCATACTTAATTCAGACTATATTTTGATTACTCAATTTTCTATTTCCCAATCTTAGTATTTTAACTATACTATTATTACTTTATACATATATAATTTTTAAATTTCTTTCTTTTTTTCTTTCTCTGAATTTAGGTCTTAGTTTTCTTCCTTCTGTTCCTTTCCTTCTCTACATTTCCATACTCTTATTTTCTCTTCCTATTTTTCATATCTCTTAATCTTTCTTTTAATTTCTGGTCCTTTATTTTCCTTTTATTTCTGGTCCTTCACTCTTTCTTCATTTTCTTTAGTCTGTTGATGCTTAGTTGTCATTGCGCTAGACTGTATCGATATCCATTTTGACTGTGTCAAAGTGGCTCATCATGTTATCCTTTTGGTTCAAATTACTTTAAACTTATGACAGATTTGTTCACTCATTACAATTGTGTATATTTCCCTCTCCAGAATCAAATACCCTTCCTCTAACAAAGAAAAGGAGAGATATATAGGCAAATACCTATCTATGATTTTGAACCACTAAAATTGGTGCGATTACAGAGCTCAGGATGATTTTTGTCTTAAAACTGTTCTGCAGTGGTATTAGATCTGCTTTCATATCCAAAAAGGAGAGATAGAATGAAAATACCTATCTATGATTGTGAACTGCCATAGTCTGTGTAACTACAGGGCTCTGGGTTGGTTCTTGTTTTAATATAGTATTTGGTGTGGTATTGGATTTGCTTTCATTCCCAAATGGGCAGTACAAAGCCAGAGAAACACAAGAAGTCAAGGAAACTCAACTCCCACTCAAAATAAACAAGCAACATAGCAGAGATTCTACCTCACCCGGGTTAGAATGACCCTTATCAAGGAAACAATAACACATGCTGGTCTGAATGTAGCCAAAAGGAATGATACTACACTGTTTGTGGGAATGTAAATGTTTCAACCACTCTGTAAAGCAGTATGGAGGTTCCTCAAAAGACTCAACATAGAGCTGCCCTATGACCCAGCAATCCCACTCCTGGGCATTTACCCAAATGATCACAAACAAGACCACACCAAATCTATCAGCACAACCATGTTCATTGCAGCAATATTTACCATAGCTAAAATACCCCAGTAGATTAATGGATCCAGAAAATGTTGTATGTATACACAATAGCATTTTATGCTTCCATCAGAAAAAAAGCCATTGCCCCATTCATAAGGAATTGGAAAGACCTGGAAGAATTTTTTTTTAATCACATTAAGGATAAATTCAAGTCTATGATGGTGGAGGTACTCCACAGATGGATAATCTACTCACTTCTCCCTTTTAAAAAATATTTTTTAATGGAGGCATAGAATTCCATTGTGTATATATACCATATTTTCTTGATCCATTCATCTACTGAAGGGCATCTGTTGGCATTGCACCATTTGTTAGGAAATGGAAAGACTTGGAAAAAATTATATTAAGTGAAGTAAGCCAGGCCCAAAGAAACATAGGTCCCATAGTTTCCCTTATTTGCAATAACTAGTATATGTCTGAGTCAAGCAGAAAAGGCCAGATAAGTTGATGTTAGGGGAATCAACCCCAAGATAAGTATTCAAATATTTTTTGTTTCTTTTTCTTTCATGCAATTGTTTCTAACATATTTATAAGATGACTTCTATGTTGCTTTGTATGTCCCTCCCCCACGGTATAACCCATGCTTTCACTGTATTTGATGTTGGTATAATTTGTGGAGGGGAAGGGAAAAAACAAATCATTTAACTAGGGATACAGGTGGACCCATTGCAACAATGAGATGTACAAGTCGTTATGTCAAAAACGAACTTTACAACTTTGGTGGGAGGGGGAGGATCAAGTGGGAGGAGTGGGGGAATATGGGAAGGGATGGGAAGGGGAAACAAAGAGGAAGCAACAATGCTTGATAAGAAATATACTCGTTATCTTGCCCATGTAATTGTAACTCCTCTGTAGAGTATTCTCCCAATAAAAAAATTTTAATGTTTTTATTGGCTTCTTTTTTCAAATTAAGCATTTATGACTTTGCCTTTATTTCTGCATTGGCTTATTGCCAAGTATAAGATAGAAGACACCAGATTTATCTTTGTATAATTAAAGTGATATTTAAATACTGTTCACCACACCTGTAGTGCAGCTATTCAATGGAACAACTGTTAGTGGGATTTGGTTGCAGAGTAGCTTACAAGCATGTGCTTACAAGTATCAAATAAAGCAAATATAAATAAGCTACATAGTTAGGAGTAATGATGGTATTGGTGTATTTAAAAAGATGCTTAAAAATCTATTCTGTAACTTGTTTTGAAAATATTCTGCTTTCAGCTCTATATCATTCCAATGAGTATTTCATTTACCTAATGAAAAACATATTTAAAGTAATGAGTACACAGAATTTTAATTTGCATGTGCAAAGTATTTAATCAGTACAAAATTCTGGTATAGGGAAAGTTTATGAATATATTTATTTCAGTACTGCCCACTCATTCAATTTTCTGGGAATATGTTATAGCTGGGAATATAGAATAATGTTTCAGGAGGAAATGTCTAAATTCTTCAGTATAGGAAATGACTATCATGATAATTGCTAGCAATTATTGAATTTTAATAATATGTGCAGCTCATATTTTTGTTTCCATTCCATAGAAAATCTGAGCAAAGAAAATATTATCTTGACTTCAAAGATGAAAAATCTAAAGCTCGGTTAGTAAAAGTTCAATTACTTTTCTGAAAGTCACACATTAAAAATAACCAATTTCGGATTCAAAGTACATTTATTCAACTCCTATGAAGACCTCTTTTCATTGCATGAAAAAACTTCATTTACAAGTCCTTCTTCTTCATTCAAAACTTCCATATTTTTTATTAGCTGGGCACCAGTGGCTTATGCCTGTAATCTCAATTACTGAGGAGGCTGAGATCTGAGGATCTTCTTGCCCAAGTCTGAAATTCTTAACTCCAATTAACTACCATGAAAGCTGGAAGTGGTAGAGTGCTAGGCTTGAGTAAATTAAGCTCAGAAATCTCAGGGACAGTGCCCAGGACCTAATTTCAAGCCTCAGAACATCTGATTTTTGTGTGTGATTTGTGTGATTTTCTGATCTAAATGTTGCACACATAGACACACATGTGCACATGCATGTGCACACACACATAAACATAATACAAATGGACATCTAAATAGAACTTAGATGGTAATTAAATATCAATCAAATTGTTAGGATGGAGCTCTTTAGTTTCTAGAATTAGTTTTTTCTCCAAGTATTAATTCAAGATGGAAGATGAAAATCTTTGTGGATTGAGATATGGCCATATCTTCAAGTATAATATATAACACAATATATACTATATTTATATTCAACATAGCATATACACTATCTGTCTATTTATCCTACTTTTTACATTTAGAGTTTCAAGATGAAACATCACATATCATAGAACACTTACATCCTCTTAATCATGATTTAATGATTGCATTTAATTAGCTTTCCAATCCTCTATATCATCTCACTGATTTAAAGCTACATAAACTCAAGGCAGTACCCTAGATACCCAAAGATAAGAAACAGTATTAACACCTTTGACAGCTATTTCTATTCTAATTCTTTTACAGTCATTATAACATTAATAACTTTATTATTTTTCCAGAGCTGAGGACCGAACTCAGGGCCTTGCATTTGTGGGGCAAGTGCTCTTCCACTCAGCTAAATCCCCAACCCCCAACTTATCTTTAAATGCAATTATAAAATTATGAGGTATAACTAACACAGAAACAATGGATATATGTGTCACAAAGATTTGAAATTTGATTCTAATATAGACTGACCATGATAATGATGATTTCTCGAGGTAGAAGAATATTACCAGTATAAATACTAATTTATATATTGATTTAGTGTGAAGATGTGTTATACTCATGAGCTAGGCTATCATTAAGTTAAAAACAGATGCAGCTCAATTTCCCTTAGGAAACCTTAAAATCCTCCTTACCAATTTATATTCTGGACAATGCTAAAACATGTGTAGATCAAACCATACCTTATATCTATTCAATTTTATCAATTCTTTAATATATCAACTTTCAGTTATAGAATGATAGCATAAAATTCCATAATAAAAATTTTCAGCCATTCAACATAATTTATTACCACTGTGCCCATAATATTATTTGCTTCATTAAGCATCTCTACTTATATTTGCCAACTGAGTATCTAACAAAAATCACAACAGTTGAATGTGAAGCCATTTGAGAAAAATATCTGAAAATCTATTTGCTTTTCATTACTCCTATATATACACATCCATATCCATATATATGTATTTATATAATATAGATCATATATATGTCGTGGACCATTGTTGCTGGAAGAATTGCACATGATCACTGACTAACTGGATTCCCAAAGTGTGCACCACAACAGAAACTCATTCAGAGGGACTAACGGACATATGGACAGATGGTGGAGGCTGCATGAATTTTCTGACTAGCTCTAGGGACTGTGCACCATAAGCTGTCCAGTGATCTTGAGAGTCTATCTGCTCTCTTCTACAGACATCTTGTTAACCGCTGTACAATGCTTCTCAAGCGCTACCCTCCCTTATGACCACTCCAGTCCAGTGCTAGTTTGGCATCTCTTTTCCTTCAATAAATCTTCACTATTTAACTGTTCCCTAAGTATTTGTGGCCTCATTCTTCAAGATTGTAGAGACAAAAGACCTGATCTAGATGTTGCAGGTTTTCAATAAAGTACTTGACTTGCTCTTCTGATAAAATACTGTAAGACTGGACAAAGCATAATGAAAGGAATTCAGATATTAATTCCTGCTTGTCCTGTTTTTCTGATTGGGGGAACCTTTATTTCTGTATTTTATTCTGGTTTTAGCTACCAAAATAAGCAAGAAAATATTTTTAAAATTCTAAACATGAGAAAGAATCTAAAACTTCTAATTTGGAGAATAATCTAGAACATCCTAAGGATCATACAAAACAACTATTAAAGCTAAAAGAATTTATCACAGTCTTAAAGTACAAACTAATTTGTATTTCTAAAGCACAAAAACATTGAATATGAAATTCATAAAGTTCTTTTTACAAGAACACAAAATTTACAAACTACATATGTAGACTTAATAAAACATCCTATATTTGAACTATAAAATATTACAAAGGGAAATGAAAGATGGCTTAATAAATAAGAGACTCAGTATAATAAGGATATAATTTCCCTTCAGAATTATCCATTGATTAAAAACAATCACAATTTAAGAGATTTTTTTTTTTAAAAAAGAAATTGACAAAGGTTGCATGGTTCCCTTCATTTGTGGTAGAAATGTACCTGTAAATCTATAACTAAACGCACTGTTATGCAACCAGTTACAAATAAATTGGTTTAAGTATAATAGACTGTATGGATAGCTCAAATGGTATAATTTTTTTAGAATGACTAGGTCAAAGCCCTACAAGATAAGCACCAGGAATTGAGTACTTCTATGGAAAGTATGGAGAGGGTGGAACCAAGGAGACTAAATGAACAGAGGGAGGGGAGGCAGCCAATAATTCATTGAATAAACCACTTGGGTAGGGGAAGGGAAAAAGCAAAATGCTTAAATAAGGATACAGGTTGGCCTATTGTAACAATGAGATGTACAAAACACTATATTGAAAGGTGGGGGGGGGGTGTAGTTGTGGAGGTGGAAGGGAAGGGATGGTAGGGGGAAAACAAAGGAGGAGGCAATAATGTTCAATAGGAAATATACTCATTAGCTTGCTCATGTAATCACTTTGTACAGCATTTTTACAATAAAAAATGTACAAAAAATTAAAAAAGGAAAAGGTGACACTGACCAAGACACATTGTATTCATAAACTGCTTTGTTAAATTGTACCTCCTTTGTGCTACTACATAAAGATAATTTAAAAATATAAAAACTTGAAAAAAGAGAAATTGACAAGCTTATAATATATAGCAACATGAAGATTGAAAAAGAGCTAAAATGATCCAGAAAATTATGAAAACTCAGAATAGTGAAACTCGACTTAAGATTTACCATGTGTTTATTGGAATCAAGACCATATGGCACTGACAGAAGGATAGAAAACTAGATCAACACAAAATAATCTGTTTTAAAATGAGCAATTAATTTCATAAAGATACTAAAGTAATTCAATAAAAATTAATCTTTCAACCAATAGTGCTGAAATACCACACTGAAATAATATAAACCTTGGTTTTTCTAACATTATTAAACAAAAATTATATTTAATGCTGATGCCAGTGGCTCTCTCCTAGCTACTCAGTAGACTGAGATCTGAGGATTGCATTTCAAAGCCAGCCAGAGGAGGAAAGTCTAGGAGACTATTATCTCCAATTAACAACCAAATATCTGTTTAATAGAGCTGTGGCTCTAGTCACTCACTTTAAACAACAACAATAACAACAACAACAAAAGCTCAGGGACAGCACCCAGGACCTAAGTTAAAGCCCCAGGTTCCACACATGCAAACAAAAAGTATATTGAAAATAGACCAATGACTTACATATATACTTAAACATGAAAATTGAGAGGCAAGGGCTTACACCGAATATCCTAGCTACTCAGACCAAAGTTAAAGCCACTCAGACAGACAAATTTAAGACCCAGCAAGTCTTTCATTTCCTAACAAATGGGGTGGTCATTCTGATGGAGGCATAGAATTCATACATATACATATATATGTATGTGTGTGTGTGTGTGTGTGTGTGTGTGTGTGTGTGTGTGTGTGTGCGTGTGTGTACCTATACCACATTTTTTGATCCATTCATCTACTAAGGGGCATTTGGGTTAGTTCCATATCTTAGCTATGGTAAATAATGCTGAAATAAACATAGTTGTCCTGGTAGCTTTAGTATGGCCTTGTTTGTGATCATTTGGGTAAATGCCCAAAAGTGGAATTGCTGGGTCATAGAGAAGCTCTATGTGGAGTCTTTTGTGGAACCTTGGAAAAAATTATATTAAGCGAAGTAAGCCAGGACCAAAGAATCACAGGTCCCATGGTTTCCTTTATTTGCAATAAATAATATAAGTTTAGGACAAGCAGTAAAGGTCAAAAGCTATGTACATATGACCATATAAGATGATGTTAAGTGAAATGAACCCCAAGATAGGAACACAACTTGTTTTTTTTTCTTGCTATTGTTTTTAAAGTATCTAAAATGTGCTATGTGATATTTTTTTGTTTCTCTTGTATGTTCTTCCCCCATGGTATAATCCCTGTTTTCACTGTATTTGACGTTGTTGCCCTGCATCTTGTATATACATTTTTCTAATTTGGGGAGGGGAAGGGAAATAACAAAATGCTGAAACAAGGAGACAGGTTGACCTATTGTAACAATGACATGTACAAGACACTATGTTGAAAACGAACTTTATAACTTGGAGCAGGGAGCAGGGAGTTGGGGAGGTGGGGAGGAACGTGATGGTAGGGGAAAAACAAAGGAGGAGGTAACAATGCTTAATAGGAAATGTACTTATTACCTTATTCCTATAACTGTAACCCCTCTGTTTATTTTTTATTGTAAAAATACTGTACAGAGGGGTTACAATTACATGGACAAGATAATGAGTACATTTGTTTACTATTTTTTTACAATAAAAAAATATTTTATTTTTATTTTTTTTTTGGGGGGGGGTCTGGTCATGGGGCCTGAACTCTGGGCCTGGGCTCTGTCTCTCAGCTCTTCAGCTCAAGGCTAGCACTCTACCACTTGAGCCATAGCGCCACTTCTGGCTTTTGTCTTTTTGCTTATGTGGTACTGAGGAATCGAACCCAGGACCTCATGCATGCAAGGCAAGCGCTCTACCACTGAGCCACCTTCCCAGCTCCAATAAAAAATATTTTAAACAAAAGACCCAGCAAAGAAGCAGGAAATGAAGACATAGCTCAAATGAGAGAGTACCAATCATGAATGAAGGGTTGAGCGTTCTAGCCCCAGTATGGATAAAAATCAAAACAAAATATGACACAATTAACAAGCACAAATACTCCTCACAGACAGCGCTAGGTATAATTGAAATGTGTGCATCTGATCTGTTTACCATGGCCATTATCAACCACTTCTGGCTATTGAGCTTTTGAAATGTGGCTGGTGTTGACTAAGGAAGCGAAGTTTAATTTTTTCTCTTATTTTTCTTCCTTTATCCTACCTTGTTTCAGGCTTTTTGGTGGTCAATTGAAGGTTAGTTCCCCCACACACATTCTCCCAGTGGCCCATTTCCTCTAGCTCTCCTAACCTCATTACATGTATTTCATCTCCCAATAATGCTATGAAATCATTATACCAGCTGTGAAGTAATCCATTCATGAAGTCAGAATTCTCATGATCAGATCACTTCCTGAAATCCCTTCCTCTGAACATAGGGATCTACCTCAGGGATTAAGTCCTCAAACTAAGATTACTATTTGAGGCAGGGGGTGAGGAGGATATTTTTTGTTTCTAAACATAATACAATTTACATATGCTTCAAAAATTACAGTTCCTAAAACACGAGATAACTTGCTTTGCACAAATTAACTCAGGTAAGTAAAATTCCAGGAATACAAAACATCATGGATAAACTAGGCCCATGGCTATTTTCACTCTTGGCATACACACAGATCCCTCACCAGAGACACACAGAGAAAAGACAAGAATAAAATTATAAATAAGTTTATGCAATACTTTTATTTAAGATTTTTAAACAGCATATTTTGGGCAGATAGACAAATGAGGTTTCATTTTAGATTTTCATACATATTAATCCTAATCAATGTTATCTCCTCCATCATTCTCCCTCAACTATTTTCCCTCTGGTAAAAGAATAATGTTAGTATCTTTCATTGTTCTATTTTCACTCATTTATAGAGTATTTAGGACATATTTAATGCTGGGTGCCAGAAGCTCATGCCTGTAATCCTAGCTACTCAGGAGGCTGAGATTTATCCTCTTTTTTTGTCCTTCCTGCTAGTATTTACCTCTCTAAAAATCTATTTTACTTTCTTCTCATTCAATTTTTTCATCTCTTTAGTATGTATTAATGTACAGAAAGGTTTCTCCATATTTCCCCTATGGTCAGATATACCTCCTTAATTGTTCTTTCTCTGTAAAGTAGTAGAGTCACATGGTAACAATTAAGTCCATTCAAAAATATACTCGTGCTTAAAAAATTTCTTATTTGAGGTCTTTTGGATATTATTGAAAGACGGCAGTAATAAAACCAGATAACTTTTGGTTTATAGTGTGAGTTGGAATGAAATACAGTAGTTGACAAGGGCAGGAAGGGCAGGAGGCTGTTAATGGAATGCATACCCTTGTAAATTTTGTACATTGTTTATGAGCTTTAGCAACAGTTTTGAAGGGACATCCTGGAGATTAAAGATGTGTGTTGTTTAACCAAAAAGGCAATAAAGGACATAAGAGGGAATAAAAAAGGAAACCAAACTTGAATCACTCAAACAATGCAAGACAGTGTGAGCAGATGTGGATCTAATGTTTGCCAAACATCCAGTTGGCAGATTTAAAAGCAAACACGGCACTCATTGCGAAAATGCAAATAAATTAACTTCAACTACAAGATGGATACAAGACTGGATGAAGAGCAAGAAAGTATCACTTAGTTAAGTATTACTGTTCTGCACGCCTATCATCCCAGCACTTCCAATGCTGGAATGTCTGAGGAAGAGGGACTGCATATCAGAGGATAGCCAGTACACACTGAGTGCATTCACGACCAGCTTGGAATCAATTGATTTTTCTTTCTTGCGATTGTTTCTAACATATTTATAAGATGATTTCTTTGTTGCTTTGTATGTCCCTCCCCCACAGTATAACCCATGCTTTCACTGTATTTAATGTTGATATAATTTGTGGAGGGGAAGGGAAAAAAAACAATAGTTTAAATGGGGATACAGGTGGACCCATTGCAACAATGAGATGTACAAGACGTTATGTCCAAAAACGAACTTTACAACTTTGGTGGCGGGGGAGAGGGGGAAAGGGAGAGTAGGGGGCGGGGGGTGGATGGAAAGGGATGGGAAGGGGAAACAAAGGAGGAGACAACAATGCTTGATAAGAAATACACTCATTACCTTGCCCATGTAATTGTAACCCCTCTGTACGGTATTTGTACAATAAAAAAAGAACCTGTCTCTATGCAGATGTGATAGGGAAAGTAGAAGGGATGACATTGATCAAGACGTGTTGTACTCATAGCCTGACTTCTGGAACTAAAACTCCCTTATACAATTGTACAATAACTACCAATAAAAAAATTAAAAAATAAATATTTAAAAGAATCTACCTCACAAAGTTGATGAATGAAACTAAATCAGCACCCAGAGGGAAGTTTATTAATTTATGTTAGAAAAATAAGAAAGGTGTAATTATGGGTATTTGTGTTGTCATGTTAGGAAACTTGAAAAATAAGAGTAAAGCCACAGAAAATTTGTGCAAGGAAATACTAATAATAAATCAAGAACAGAAATCAATGAAGTACAGAATATACACACAGAGTAGAGAAAATGAACGGATGTGTGTGTGTGTGTGTGTGTGTTTATACTAGCACTGGGACTTGAACTCAGGGCTTCATGCTCTTTCTTAGCTAAATGATTCAATGCTGGCACTCTACCACTTGAGTCACATCTCTACTTCTATTTGCGGTTGACTGCAGATAAGAGTTTCTTATCTTCGTCTTTCCAGGCTGCATTCTATGAAAAGAGTTTCCAGTGATAAATCATCAGCCAGAGAGATGAAGAAAGAAAAAAATAGAAAAGATACCAATCATCAGAAACAAAAGGGTAATAACTAGATATGATTAATTTTCTATGCTAATTTTAAAGTGTTATGTGATGGACAAATTTTTAAAAATTAATAGAGCTAATACAAATGGAAACAAAAGTAGGTCTCTACTTAATTAGACAAATTGAAGTTGCAATTACAATAACTTTGATATCCCAAATCAT
This sequence comes from Dipodomys spectabilis, assembly GCF_019054845.1. NCBI lineage: Eukaryota > Metazoa > Chordata > Mammalia > Rodentia > Heteromyidae > Dipodomys > Dipodomys spectabilis. Next base: position 4,351,067 of record NW_024870813.1, on the reverse strand, counting down.
GTTCAGGTCAGGTGGTTTCTTTGGTGAACTGTATTAAGCAGTAATGAAATCATGTCTTATCAGAACTCATTCACAGAGAAAGTACACTTTGTCTGCTCCTTTATGAGGCAGTGAAATTGTGACACAAAACCAGACATTATAAGAAATGAAAATTAGGGATGTGAGCCTCAGGATCACTAATTTTAGACATGTACAATTTATTACACAACAAATACAAAGGATACAAAATGTACCATCAAGTAGGTTTTACTTCTCAGAGACAGTCAACATTGGGAAAACATCAGTGTAAAATTGTAAATCAACTTATGGAGCATTTTTAATTTTAGGTCTTTAAACAGCATACATTTGTGCATATAGATGAGCAAATTAGGTTTCATGGTAAAATTTCCTATATTGACCAGTTTAAAATGATTTTAAGACCAGGCACTGGTAACTCATGCCTATAATCTTATCTACTCTAGAGGCTAAGTCTAAAGATGGTGGTTCAAAATCATCCTGGCCAGAAAAATATGCAAGATAGTCATCGCCAATTATTCAGCAAAAAGCTGGAGGTATGGCTCAAGTAATAAAGTGACAGCCATGAGAAAATAAAAAATTCAGAGATCATGAGGCCCTAGCGCCAGCACAAAATGAACAAATGAACAACCATTCTAAAATAATCTAACCAGATGCGATAAATGCATCTGATCTATGAAACAAAAATTTTTGCACTGAGCTGAAGAGGCCAAATCAATACAAGTGTGTCATAGTAACCGAACTTTGTTTTTTTTGCAATGTAAACTGTAGACAACTAACTAGTTGAGAAATAATTAATCAACGGAGGCATTAACTAAATTGCACTAAATTGTTTCCAGGTCTCACATCTGTGTTTCCATAAACATTGCATGGCTACTTTTGAGGCCTTTGCACATGTACTTGGTGCTGTTTATTTTGTCAAAATTTGTATTTTTATTATTTTTTGTTGTTGTTTTGCCCTGGCAAACTGTGTCTGACATACTTAACCTAAGGATTTTCCCATTTAACAGACAAGACTCATCACCCCTTTCAAACAAAACCTCTCAGGAGATGGAGGAAAGGAAATAAAACTTCTTCAATCTGAAGCAGTGTATTTATATAAAGGCCATAATGTTGAAATACTGAAGGATTTGCTTGTCAGATCAAGAATAAGGTAATGATATCCCCTAATACCACATCGATGCAACAGTACAACAGAGGTTGCAGCTAGTTTAATAAGGCATGAAAAATAAACTACAAGAATTAAAGTATAAATGGAAGAAGTAAAATTGTTTTTATTTCCAGATGACCTCATCATGTATGCAGAAAATCCCAAGGAATCTAAAAGAGGAAATAAAAAATGAATAAAATTAATGTTAGTTGTTAGTAGTCTTCACACAGTGACAATATGGGCAAATCAGTTACATTACCATAGAACAGAAATAAACATTTTACAAGTAGAAATTTAAAACTATAATAACACACTAGTCTAAAACATTAAACATGTTGAAATAGATCTGATAAAATATGTCTAAGAATGCTACAAGGAACACTACACAACATTTGTTAGAGAAATTAAAGAAAACCAAACTCAGCAACAAGGCACTCCATATTTATGAGTTGGATGTTTGCCTAAGAATCTCCATTATTTTATAATTGTTCTTTAAATAATAAAATATTGTTGAAATCCCAACAGGGTTTTTCTCTATAGAAATTGGCAAGCTGATTCTAAAACTCACATGAAAATACGAATCATTGAAATAAATTCTCCAAAAAGAAAACCTAAAGAGATTTAGTGATATTAATGTGTGGAGATATTAAAATAAGATGTAATTATATTCATGGGTAGACATATTAAAATAAGACAACTCACTTTGCACAATTTATATAGGGTAACACAGGTAACTATTAACACAATAGTCTTATTTTGCAGTACTAGAATTGAACTCAGGACTTCATGCCAGCTCTCTACCAGTTGAGCCACACCAGCATGATTTATGCTTTAGGGTATTTTTGTTTGTTTGAGTTTTTAAAATTGAGTCTCATGATTCTTCCCACTCAGGCCTCTGACTTCAATCCTCTTACCTCCTTCTCTTACAAACCACAAAAAAACAAACAAAAATTAAAAATGGATTATATAGTAATTGTAAAAGCTCAAAATATAAACTCCTGGAAGAAAATAGAAAGCTGAATCTTTGTAAACTTCAGTTAGACAATGGATGTGGACATGATACCAAATATACAAACAAAAGGCATACTGGCTGACTTAAAATTTACTATAAAAGTACAGCAATGGAAATTGAATATGGATTACATGTTTAAAAAGTTATGTGTTGCTGGGCACTGTGGCTGAAGCCTGTAATCCTAGCTACTCAGGAGGCTGAAATCTAAGGATCACAGTTCAAAGCCAGCCTGGGCAGGAAAGACTATGAGACTTATATGCAATAAACCACCAGAAAACCAGAATTGGTGCTGTGGCTCATGTGGTCGAGTGCTTGCCTTGAGCTGAAGAGTTCAGGGACAGCTCCCAGGCCCAGAGTTCAAGTCCATGGCTGACAAAAAAACAAACAAACAAACAAAAATGTTGTTTTGCTTATACTTCACTATTAGACTTCTTCCTTGATCTTAAAAGTTCCAAAGTTATAAAAAGTAGCTGGGCCCTCTATTCAGATAGAGAGGACTGAGTTTCAAGGCCAGTCTAGGCAAAAAGTTCAACAGACTTCCTATATTTCAACCAATACCTGGGCATCAAGACTGATGCCTGTCATTACAACTACCAGGACAAAAAGTGAAACCACACCTCATCTCAAAACTAATCAGGGCAAAAAGGTCCGAGAGTGTAACTCAAATGATAGAGCCCCTGACTAGCCAGCCCCAAGGTCTGAATTCAAGCCCTTAGTGGGGCCAAATGGAAGTGGCTTCCAGCCCAGTAATCTACTACAAATTCTATTTCAGTATAAATACCTGCCATCATATATTCCCTTATAAGCTATGCTGCAAATTCTATTGATGAGGGCCACTCTCAGAAATTCTTTCCTCATTCACCTACCACTTTCCCTCTATTTTCTCTTAGTCTTTTCCATTGCTTTTACTCTTTCTCCTTCTCCTCAACATTGATGTTCTTATTCCTATGTCTCTGACAATTTATACAGAATAGCTTCATTTCTCTACCTGAATGATGTCATACACATCCAGAGATTTTAAGTTAAATTCAATACTTTTGCCAAAGTTACAGATCTGGATTATTAACTGGTTATAAGCACTTCTTCCTATATTTTGTAAACATACATTTACTTTATTATTGTTATTATTGTGGAAATACCATACAGAGGGGTTACAATTACATGGGCAAGATTCTCAAGCATTGTTGCCTCCTCCTTTGTTTCCCCATACCATCCCTTCCCTTCTCCACCCCGCCACCCTCACACCCCCCCCTTCTATTCCCCCTACCACCCTCTCTACTCCCCACCAAGGTTGTAAAGCTCGTTTTTTGACATAACGTCTAGTACATCTCATTGTTGTAATGGGTCCACCTGTAACCCTATTTAAACAGTTATGTACATTTACTTTTGTAAATTTATATTTCATTTATATCAGTTGTGAAAGAGAGTTTCATTTTGACATACCCATATTTGATTAAAATGTACCCTGGGCAGAATCACTACCTCTACTCTTCTCCCTCCTTTCTCTTTTTAAAACAATTTCAAGAGGTTTCCTTGCTCTATTCATGCATGTCCATAAAGTACTTTTCTCTTTTTTACTCTTTCTGTTCATTCTTCCTCCTCTCACTAGTATCTATAGACTCCATACAGAATTTGTTTTGCATGATTGCCATTTTCCCTGTCATTCATTTTTTATCTGGAAGCTTGACCAAAAAGTTATCTATCTACAAAATAACATGCAGAATCAAACAGCTAGATAGTGTGTGTATATATACACAATATATAATGTAATATGTACACAGTATAATATAATTTATATACAATGGATTACATAACAGGTAAATGATGTATAATATAGGTATATACAATTTATATATAATAGATTATATATTACAGATATATAGATTATGTATACTAAAGAGATATGTAATTTATATATGAGATTATATACATATATTACCTACCTATTTAGAGAATGTGTTTGAGGAGACGCAATACAAGGGTATAGGAAGAGAGACTGTGAGGGGATAAAGAATATCAAATTACATTTTATTTGTCTGTCAAGATGATTTACTGAAAAAGTCTTACTAAAAACAAATAATATGGAGACAGGGGTGAAAATAAATCTGTAAGTGTAACATATCATAAAATTGTAAAATATTGTAAAATATCATGGTGAAACATCTTTGAACAATGAAATGTACACCTAAAAAAATGAATAACAGGAATGTAAAACCGCTTTGTCCTAATTTCCACACTGCCCTGGAAGCTCACGTTTGGCATATAGCTAACAGCTCTCAATCACCCCATTCATGCCTCTTTTCTTAACTTACATTAATGGTATTGACATGTATTTACCTAATTCTCTAAACTCATCTCTCCAAATTCATCCCTAACCCACACTTCTCATGAGCCATTAAGTTCCTATCTAATTTGCCACTTAAATCATGAATCTTTGAAATCAACATAATTAAAAATTGTTTTAAAAGATCTCTTTGGGGGGCTGCAAAGGTGTCTCATAGGTAGAGTGCTTGCCTTGCATGCATGAGGCCCTGGGTTCGATTCCTCAGCACCACATAAACAAAAAGAAAAAAAGCCAGAAGTGGTGCTGTGGCTCAAGTGGTAGAGCGCTAGCCTTGAGCTGAAGAGCTGAGGGACAGTGCCCAGGCCCAGAGTTCAGGCCCCACGACTGGACCCCCAAAAAAAAAAAGAAGATCTCTTTGGCAGATAGTCTACTTTCATAAGCCCAAATGGCTCAGACACCAACTGACTCAGAACTATAAGGACTGGGAAGGTGGCTCAGTGGTAGAGTGCTTGCCTTGCATGCTTGAGGCCCTGGGTTCGATTCCTCAGCACCACATATGCAGAAAAAGCCGCAAGTGGTGCTGTGGCTCAAGTGGTAGAGCACTAGCCTTGAGCTGAAGAGCTGATGGACAGCACCCAGGCTCAGAGTTCAGGCCCCACAACCGGCAAAAAAAAAAAAAAAGGATCATGCCAGTATCCAGAAATTTTGGCATTGATTCATATTTATTCTATACTCAAACACAGAGGAAAGTGATTTGCAGGATAGTATTCAGGATAGCTAGCTTCAGGTGAGTATGTATCATGCTTTGTACCTTTCTGTATTTTAATTCTTTTACTTGTCAATTAAACAAGTTCAGTTAGATGATCCTGGGAGAGGTACGGTACACGTGTATGTGTGTGTGTGTGTGTGTGTGTGTGTGTGCTAGGCTTGAACACAGGGCCTGAACTCTTAATCAGCATTTTGATTTAAGGTGACTGTCTACTACTTGACCCACAGCTCCACTTACAACTGTTTTGTGGTTAACTGGACATAAGAATCTTGGAGACTTTTCTGCCTGCCTTGGTTTTAAGGACAATCCTCAGATCTCAGCCCCCTGAGAAACCAAAATTACAACTATGAGCCACAATACACAGATACTGGTCTATTTCATAATGCTTTCCAGGTAAGAGGCCCTTTGTTAAATGTTTTGAATACATTAATCATATTAGAACATAAAAGAATAAGTGCAGGTCATTTCTTTTTTTATTTTATGTTTTTTTATTGTAAAAATACTGTACAGAGGGTTATAGTTACATGAGCAAGGTAATGAGTACATTTCTTATCAAGCATTGTTGTCTACTCCTTTGTTTTTCCCCTACCCTCCCTTCCCTCCCACTTACACAACTACACTCACCCCCAGCGTAAATTGTAAAGTTCATTTTTCAACATAGTATCTTGTACATCTCATTGTTACAATGGGTCAACCTATATCCCTATATAAGCATTTTGTTTTTTCCCCTCCCCTCCCCAAATTAGATAAATGTGTATAACAGATGCAGGGCATCGACACATCAAATACAGTGAAAACAGAGGTTATGCCATAGGGGAGGAACATACAAAGAAACAAAAAGTTCACATGGTACATTATCAATATGTTAGAAACAATAGCAAGAAAAAAAAACACTTGGGCTCTTATCTTGGGGTTCATTTCTCTTAACACCAACTTATATGGGCATATGGACGTAGTTTTTTACCTTTTCAGCTTGTCCCAGACATACACTAATTATTGGAAATAAGGGAAACTATGGGACCTATGATTCTTTGGGCTTGGCTACTTCACATGATACAATTTTTCCAAGTCTTTCCATTTCCTAACAAATGGGGCAATGTCATTCTTTCTAATGGAGGCATAGAATCCCATTATATATATATACACCACACTTTCTTGATCCATTCATTTACTGAGGGGCATCATTTTTTTATATATATACATATAACTTTTATTTTTCTAGTTGCCATACATACTTACTTTCAAAAACAATTGAGGGGGCTGGGAAGGTGGCTCAGTGGTAGAGCGCTTGCCTTGCATGCCTGAGGCCCTGGGTTCGATTCCTCAGCACCACATAAGCAAAAAGAAAAAAGCCGGAAGTGGCACTGTGGCTCAAGTGGTAGAGTGCTAGCCTTGAGCTGAAGAGCTAAGGGACAGCGCCCAGGCCCAGAGTTCAGGCCCCATGACCGGACCCCAAAAAAAAATTAAAAAAAAAAAATTGAGAAGTACATAAGGATGTCACCAAAGGTTACATTTTAAATGCAGTTTTAGACTTTCATTCTTTGGCTGGATTGTAATTCTCGACAATTTATTTTCTTTTTTATTTATTTATTTTATTTTATTTGTGAACATACTGTACAGAGGGGTTACAATTACATGGGCAGGATAATGCGTACATTTCTTACCAAGCATTGCAGCGTCCTCCTTTCTTTACCCTTCAATCCCTTCCCAGCCTTCTCCCCCCCACCCCCCCTGCACCGACGTTTTAAAGCTCGTTTTGGACATGACAACTTGTACTTCTCATTGTTGCAACAGGTCCACCTGTATCCTTAAAAGACTTGTTTTTCCCCATCTCCTCCACAAGTTATACTGACATCAAATATAGTGAAAGCAGGGGTTATACTGTGGGGGAGGGACATACAAAGTAACAAAGAAATAATCTTATAAATGCGTTAGAAACACATGCATGAAAGAAAAAAACATTAAAATACATATCTAAGGGTTCATTTTCCTAACATCACATTATCTGACCTTTTCTGCTTGACTGAGGGGCATCTTGGTTGGTTCTATATCTTAGTTATGGTAAATAATGCTGCAAAAACCATAGTTGTGCTGGTAGCTTTAGTATGGTCTCGTTTGTGATCATCTGAGTAAATGCCCAAAAGTGGGATTGCTGGGTCATAGGGAAGCTCTATGTGGAGTCTTTTGAGGAACTTCCATACTATTTTCCAAAGTGGTTGAACAAGTTTACACTCCCACCAACAATGCAATAGGGTTTCCTTCTGTCCATATCCCATCATCTGTTGTTATTAGAGTCCTTAATTATAGCCATTCTAACTGGGGTGAGGTGGAATCTCAATGTTTTGATTTGCATTATTTTTTTGTGGCCAGAAAAGTTGAGCATTTCTTCATGTGTCTATTGGCTATTCTTATTTCCTCTTCAGAAAAGTTGCTCTTTAAGTCTTCAGACCACTTATATATAAGTCAGTTGTTTCTTTGAGGCATTGTTGTTGGGGTATTAATTTTTTTAAGTTTCAAGTATATTTTAGATATGAGACCCTTGTCTATTGTATGGCTAGTGAAGATCTTCTCCCAATCCGTGGGCTTTCTGTTGATCTTGTTAGCTATGTCCTTTGCCATGCAGAAGCTTTGCAGCTTCATGCAATCCCATTGTATGCCATTGTAGTCAGAAATTTCTTGATTTGTTGTGTTCATGAGTCTCTATTAAGAAAATTTTGAACTGTGCCAAGGAGACCTAGGGTTTCTCTTATTCCATCCTGTAATGTTTTCAGGGTGTCCGCTTTGACTCCAACGTCTTTGATGCATTTGGAGTTGATTCTGGTGCAGGGCGATATATAAGGAACTAGCTTTTATTATACCATATGAATTTTTGGATTGCTTCTTCTATTTCATTGAAGAATGAGGCTGGAATATTGATAGGTATCGCACTGAATTTGTAGATAGCCTTGGAATATATTGCCATTTTCACTATGTTGATCCTTCCAATCCAAGAGCATAGGAGGTTTTTCCACTTTGTAAGTTCTACTTTGATTTCCTTTCTCAGGTTTTTAAAGTTTTCATCATAGAGGTCCTTCAATTCTTTAGTTAAGTAAATTCCTTGCTATGTTATTTTTTGTGGGGCTATTACATAAGGAGTTGCTTTCCTGATTTCAGCCAAGCTCCTCTCATTGCTGACATATAGAAAAGCCATTAACTTTATACCCTTCTACTTTGCCAAAGTTTCAAATCAGCTCCAGTAATTTGGGAGTGGAGTCCATGGGATTCTTTAAATACAAGATCATCTCATCTGCAAAGAGGGAGAGTTTTACTTCAGTATACCCTATTTAAATCCCCTTTATGTTTGAATCTTGTCTTATTGCCCTAGCTAGGCATTCAAATACTAAATTGAAGAGAAATGGAGAGAGTGGACATTCTTGTCTCATTCCTGAGTTTAAAGGAAATGGCTTTAGTTTTTTGCCATGCTGGCTATAAATTTGTCATATACAACCTTTATTGTATTGAAGAATGTTCCATGGATTCCTAGTTTTTCCAGAGCTTTCATCATAAAGGGGTGTTGGATCTTGTCAAATGCTTTTTCTGTATCTATTGAGATAACCATGTGGTTCTTATCCTTGCTCTTGTTGATGTGTTGGATTATATTAATTGATTTGTGTATAATGAACCAGCTTTTCATCCCTGAAAGGAATCCTGTTTGATCGTGGTGTATGATTTTTTTTGATAAATTGTTGAAGTTGATTGGCCAAAATTTTGTTGAGAAGTTTGGCATCAATGTTCATGAAAGAAATGGGTCTAGAGTTCTCTTTCTTTGATGAGTCCCTGGCTGGTTTTGGGATAGGGTTATGATGGCTTCTTAGAAAGAGTTCAGTAGTGAACTTTCTCTTTCAATGTCATTGAAGAGTTGGAGGAGTATTGGTGTGAACTCTGCTTTGAAGGCCTTGTAGAATTCTGCTGTCAATCCATATAGTCCTGGGCTTTTCTTAGATGGGAGGTCTTTTATTGCTGTTTCAATTTTGATGCTTGATATGGGTCTGTTAAGATGGTTTAACTCATCTTGATTTAGTTTCGGCATGTCGATATTTGCTAGGAAATTGTCTATTTCTTCCACATTCTCAAACTTATTAGCATAAAGTTTTGAGAAGTATTACCTTATAATGTTCTTAATCTTGGTTGTTTCTGTGGTGATGTTTCCATTCTCATTTCTGAGTTTGTTTATTTGGGTGTGTTCTCTTCTTTTTCTGATAAGATTTGCTAAGGGTCTGTCAATTTTGTTAATTTTTTTGAAGAAATAACTCTTTGTTTTGCTGATTCTTTCTATGGTTTTATTTGGACTCTAATTCATTTAATTCTGATTTAATTTTAATTATGTCCTTCCATCTACTGGATTGGAGTTTAGCTTGCTGTTTTTTTTCAAGGAGGTTCAGATGTCTCATTAAATTATTGGTTTCAGATCTCTCCAATTTGTTGATGTAGAACTCTGAGCTATAAACTTGCCTCTGAGTACTGCCTTTGCTGTGTCCCAGATGAGCTGATAATTTGCATGTTCATTTTGTTTAATATCATGAATGTTTGAGTTTCCTTCCTAATCTCTTCCATGACTCTCTGGTGACTCAACAGTGCATTATTCAGCCTCCATGTGTTAAGGACTTTCTTTGGTAGCTTTTGGTGTTGAATTCTAATTTTATCCTGTGGACTGAGAGAATGAAGGGCATAATTTCAATGTTTCTGAATTTGGACAGGTTTGCTTTGTGACCTAAAATGTGGTCTATTTTAGAAAATGTTCTGTGTGCTGCTGAGAAAAATGTGTATTCTGATGCTGCTGAATGAAATATTCTGTAGATGCATGTTAAATCTAGTTGATCCGTGCAGTTGTTTAGATCTGTGATTTCTCTGTTGAGTTTTGCTAAGCTGATCTACATAGTGGGGATAGTGGTGTATTAAAGTCCCCAACAATTAATGTCTTTGGATCTATATGAGATTTGAGGTAAAGCAATGTTTCTTAGATAAATTTGGGTGCTCTGTTGTTTGGTGAATAGATAGTTAGAATTGTAATATCCTCCTGAAATTAGTATGTTGCTACCTTCTTTATCTCTTCTCACTAATTTTAATTTGAAGTCTATTTTATCTGATATTAGGATTGTAACTCCTGCCTATTTATGGGGGCAGTTTGCTTGGTAGATTGTATTCAGGCCTTTCACTTTCTGAATATGCTTTGTTTTTATGGCCAAGGTGTGATTCTTGAAGGCAGCAGATAGAAAGATCTTGCTTTTTAATCCAACTTGAAAGTCTCTGTCGTTTAATTTGAGAGTAAATTCCATTAATGTTGAGAGTTAAGACTGAGAAGTATTTGGTAGTTCCTACCATGTTATCCACCTTCTCGGGGGCTGTGACAACTGGGTTCTTCCTATGATTCTTGGATTGGTGCGATTTCTTGGCCTTTATTGTGCTCTTGTTGGTTTTCTACATGTAGGACATTTTTAAATATCTTTTGTAGGGCTGGTTTGGTGGAGATACAATGTTTCAGTTTTTCATTGATATGGAAGGTTTTTATTTGATCTTCCATTATGAAGGAAAGTTTAGCTGGGTAGAGTATTCTTGGTTGATAGTTGTTTGTCTTTAGGGCATGGAATACATCATTCCAGACTCTTCTTGCTTTAATTGTGCCTGCTGAGAAATCTGAGGTGATTCTAATTGGTTTCCCTTTATAGGTGATTGATCTTTTCTCCTTGACAGTTTTTTTTCCCTTTTTTTTTATTGTCAAAATACTGTACAGAAGGGTTACAATTACATGGGCAAGATAATGAGTACATTTCTTATCAAGCATTGTAGCCTCCTCCTTTGTTTCCCCTTCTCATCCCTTCCCATCCTCCCCCTCCCCGCCCCCCCTCACCTAATCCTACTCTCCCCACCAAAGTTGTAAAGTTCGTTTTTCCACATAACAACTTGTATATCTCACTGTATCCCTATTTAAACAATTTGTTTTTTAAGGATCCTTTCCTTGGTCTGAATTGATTCTGTGTGGATTATAATGTGACAGTGAATGACCTGTTCAGGTCTGGTCTATTTGGGGTTTTAAAATGCATCTGAATAGTCCTATCTTTTTGCATGTTCGGGAAATTCTCTGCTAGGATCCTGTTGAATAAATTTCCTAGACCATTAACTTCTGTATCTAGGTGCTCCTCTACACCCATTATCCTCAGATTAGGCCTTCTGATGGTGTCTTCTAAATATTGAATAGATCTATCACATTTCTTGGTTTTGCTTGTATGATTGTATGTTCTTTCTGTATAATATCTAGGCTGTCTTGAATCCCTTGAATCCCTGAGAATCTTCTGCATGGTCTAACCTACTGTCAAGACTTTCTACTTTGTTTTTTTATTTCCTTTCCTTCTAATTGGTAGGTTAATGGCTTCAAATTCTTTGTTGGAGCTTTATTTTAGATCTTGTAGGGACTTCTTTACTTGCTTAATTTGGTGTTCAGTGTTTATTTTCAATCCCTTAGTTGATTGGTTAAGGTTTCATTGGACTCCCTTTCCTTCTGATGGGCTCCATTCAGCATTCCCATTGTGGTCTCCCTTGATTCCTTCAGCTGTCTGGTTTTGGATTCCATGAATGCCTCTACTGATCTTTGTCTATTCTCATCCCTCTGAAGCAATTTCTGTATTACTGTTTGATTAGTTTCCTCATGCTCACACAATTCTTGTATTTCTCTTCGACTGTTCTCAGTCTGCTCACACAATTCCTGTATTACTCTTTGACTGTTCTCAGCCTGCTCATGCCATTCCTGCATTAATCTTTGTTTAACTTCCTCACACGTGAGATTACTGTATTAATTTTTGGTTAGACTCATGTTTGCAAATTTCCTATATTAATTTTTCATTAGTTTTGTCTAGCTCAGTGTGTGTGTCCTCACACTGAGCCTTTTGCAGGCTTTCAATATTTTCATTCACCATGTTTACCAGTAATGTTTATATAGCTTTTTAGGAACTCTCCTCTCATTAACTGTTCTCTCACCCGATTATCATGAGTGGGAGTTGAGATATCTGGAATTTCCCTTTTTCTTTTGTTTCTCTGGCTTGTTCTGCCCATTTGGTATAAAAGAGACACCAATTTTATGCTTGAACATGATTTTAAGGCAAGCATCAACCAGAGCCGTGTAATTGTACAGTCAAAATGGCTGCAGATACAATCTAATTCAACAGATACAATCTATTCAGCACCAAACAACTATGGATTAATTTGCTAAGAACAACAAAGAGGGATTCAGCAGAGCAGAAATTAATAGGTTTAGAGGGAATTGTGGGGAAAAAATAGGATTAAAGGAATATGGAGAGGTAAAAGGAAAGAGTGAATTTAACTATGTCCTAATCTCCAAGAGAAAATGGATAGACAGAATGAAAGGTGAGAGATAAAGAAACAAGAAAAAATGAAAAAACAAAAATTTAAATTAAAAAAGTGAAACACTTACAAATTTAGTAAGTATAAAGAAATTATACTGATAGAAGAAAAGGAGAGCATGAAAGGAAGAGAGAGATAAAAAGGAAAAAGGAAAAAATAAAAAATAAATTTGTTTTAATGGAATACTTAAAAATTATATAGTTATAAAGAAATAATAGGACTATTAAAGAAGTTAAGCTTATGAATTTGTGAATTGAGTAATCAATTTCTGAATTAAGTATGTATAAAATGAAGGATAAGGTCTAATAATCAACCATGGATATATATCTGGGGATGAGCAGAACAGCAATGAAGTCACGCCAAAAAAAGGACCAAAAAGTTAAAATAGATTTAACACACACACACACACACACACACTTAAAATAAAAATTATGAAAGAAAAAAATAGAAAACAATGTTTTCATTTAACAAAATTTTGGTAGAAAAGTGTTATTTGATTTTTTTGTGTGCAGGGTAAGATCTTTTATCTCCCCTGTGTCTGTAACCAGTCTCTTGGTGGAGTCTCTGGTTTGCTTGTGGTGTTTGGTTTTCCTGTGGCTTGATTGGTTCTTAAGTCAGTTTGTTTGATCAGGCAGGAAAAAAAGCTCTGCCTTACCCAGGACTTTGTGATCCTCCTCCTAGGCTAGTTCAGTGGGAGGGAGATATTCTTTGAAGTCACTCCTCCAAGGGTGGAGTTCCTCTGACTGGGGAGGACCACTTTCCCCTGGGTAGAGGTGAGCCTGGCAGGTCAGGTCAGGTTCGTGTGACCTGTTGAATGGCTCCTATTGTTTTCTTCCAAGGCCTGAGGTGGAGCTTGTTAATCAGCTGGACCTTTGTTAGTATCAAAGATGGAGTTCTTCTCTGGTGGTGTGGAGGGGCTACATTACCACTGCTGCTCCATGAGAAGGAGTGAGGATGTCTTAGGGGTACTCACTCCAGCCTCTTGGTTTCTGGGCTGTCTATGGTCTGTGATCAGCAAGATGAAGATTTCTGCTCCTTGTCAGTTCTTGCTAGTGGTTAGAAGAATCCACTAGCACACAGCATGTAGCTCCTTTCTCCTGGGCTCTCTCTGTTGATATGGCAGCTGCCGCTGCCCTGGACACCTGCAAGTGCTCAGGTCTGTCTTCTTGACCAAGCTGCCTGGATTTTTCCTCTCTGGCCAAACTCTCTGTACTGTGATGGTACACATGGTATGATTCTCTAGCCTAGGGCTGTTCATTGGAACACTAAAACTGCTTTCCATGCGAGAGCTTGTTTAGCCTCTAGCTTCTCCTCCGCCATTTTCCTTTGGACTTCATTTCTTTTAATCACCAGGTTATATAGGTAAAAAAAAAGTCAAGCATACAGAGATTATATTCCTCAAGCATGACAATAACTTAATTCAAAGGCTCCAAATGAAAACTAATGCCAGTGAGCAAATTCTTAATCTTTCCTCCCTCTTACTTCCATAATGCCCTCCTCTGTGGAAATAAAGACACAAAAGTAAGCAGAATTTTTGGGGCCAAAAAACAATGCACTGTATAAAACATGGGTGTCACATGCACACTGCATTAGAATCCAAGCCAAAGTGAACTAGTCTCCTGTTTTGATAGGGCACTGAACTGTTCAACCCAGAAAATTGGACCATGCATGCTGAGTGGCACCAGGGGGTTGATTTCCATTACATTTCCCACAGGTAAGAGTACTTGGGGGAATTTATTTGAATAAATATGCCATCCTGAATATTGCAAAAGCACATTTAATCTCTTCCAGTAATTAGCCTGCAGATGTGTATTTCAAGATTGAGTGAGTAAATGAGTTTAAAGAGTTTGCTAATTTTCATGGAGAACCAAGGGCAAATCTGTTATTTTATGCAGAGGTTAAAATATGACACGGACATGGTAACATTTTTTGTAGCCCTACAATCAAGAATGCTAGAGAGTAACTCAGGAGTATATGTGCAAAGAAAAACATATATATTTTCCCCCTCAAGGAAAAAAAATATATATGTAAATTCTATATAAAATATACATAGTCATAGATATAATATATATCTATAATCCTATGTCTATAATCACAGACATATAATTATAGATATAATATATCACATATATCATACTATACATATATAGACATTTAGGGAAAGGACAGAATTTCATAACTGTGACACTTATTTGTTTGTTTTTTTTTTGTTTGTTTGTTTTGGTCGGTCGTGGAGCTTGAACTCTGGGCCTGGGCGCTGTCCCTCAGCTCTTCAGCTCAAGGCGAGCGCTCTACCACTTGAGCTACAGCGCCACTAACTGTGACACTTATGACACTTATTGTGGTCATGCTGTGTTTCCTCTCCTTGAACATCTTTGTAAAGTTCAAAACCAATGACATTTTTATATTTCTACTGCCACTTCCTCAATCCCCAATCCTACTATCAATTTGCC
Organism: Dipodomys spectabilis; assembly: GCF_019054845.1. Classification (NCBI taxonomy): domain Eukaryota; kingdom Metazoa; phylum Chordata; class Mammalia; order Rodentia; family Heteromyidae; genus Dipodomys; species Dipodomys spectabilis. The sequence goes on along the minus strand of NW_024870813.1, from coordinate 4,335,989 downwards.
TGGCTTCTGCTGTATACCAAATGTCAGTTAAGGATGGATCTCAATTCTCAATGTATCTTATTGAGAATCCCTATACCTTGCAAAGGCACAGATGCACCGTTTTCTCCTGTATCTAAAAAGCTGGGTATATGGTAGATTTGTGGTATTATTGTTTTAGGAGGATGAGGCAAGAGAAGTAAGATTTCAAGGTTGGCTTAGACTACATTGCAAGTTCAAAATCCGGTCTTATCTCAAAACAAAACAAAATCTGACACTAGTGTTTTAGTTTAATGATTCTTTTTAGGGTCATTCACCTTTGAAATCAAGGTGATGGCAGAGTTAAAAGATGGTTATGTGGTTAAAATGTCAGTGGTCTAAGCTAATAGTGGCAAGAGCCAAAGGAAAGGGAAAGATTATTTTAGAAAATACAAAATTCCCTAGAACTTATAACATGCTCCTTATACACTTACTCATAAATGAAGCCACTAAACAATGTGCGCCCACAAAAGTGGGTAAGATTTGACAAGACTCAACCATGTGTTACTTTCCTTATAAAATGGGGAGTGTTTCATTTTGCAAATATCCTCTATATCTTCTTAATAGCTTCAAATGCTTTTCATTATGATTCCTCTGAAACTCTGAACATTATTGGAGGACAATGAAATGAATGACTTATATTTTGCTATCCAGTGCTTTTATACTCAGGATACAATATCCTATCTACCATATCTGTGTTGAAAAACTACAAAATAAGCAGCTCAAATATCAGCTTCATGTCTCTTTTCCCACACTAGCACCTCAGATCATACATACATTTCCATTTATGGCTCCCAAACATTGTACTCATACCTTTACTACCTGATTCACAAATAACTGTTAGAATAGCACTGGGGTTGTGTACATATCTCTTCTTCCTTGTATTAGTAAGTATTCTTTAGATAAACAAAATTAATATTGCATATAGGAAGGAAGGTAGATGGATAGACACATAGGTGGTGTATAAATACATGATAGATAAATATATATGGCACATAAGTAAATATAAATAAAGATGACAAATAAATAGATAAAATTCTTAAGACACTGGTTGACTTCATTCCTGAGACTTTTAGGTCCCACAACATCCCATTTTCAGGGGAAGGGACCAGGAAAGCAGGTGCCAGAGTTCCAGGCAGAGTGCAAGAAAAACATACACCAAGCTTGAAGATAGCAATGCCTACACATTAATTTTCTAGGCAGTCCATGTCTACAATGCACCACAGCTGACAATCATAAAGATTTATTTTGTAGTATGCATCTATAGAATGAGTAGATGCATCCCCACCTAAGCAGAGATCTTCTAACTGTGGGTTGAACTTCAGTTTTATTTTTCCATAGTGAAGCCTTATAGCTTTGTTTTGTTTCCTCTTCAAAATATCGGGAATCTTTTGCCCCTTTTACTTAAGATATCTTCTCTGTAGCTCAGTGAAAAGGAAATCTTGCAAAAATAATAAACTTTCATCCTTTTATTCCTCATTCTCCTCTTTCTCCCTATTTTCTCTCTCTTGCTTTCTGTCTCAATGACTATTATAGGGCAGTGTGTCAGCTACTTAAATCATACAGGAAAAATTTAAATACTTTTAGAAGCCAACTGTTACCTATTGTCTTATTTTGTGCAGTCTAGATACTCTCTGGAAAGTATTTTCCAAGCTACAATACCCCTCTTTAAATAAAACTGGATTTTGTAGGTTTGACTTACAGTGAAGCAATTGGTATGCATTATGATCCTGAGATTCATAGACATAATTATAAAACAGAGTAGACCATGAGGAATATAAATAAAATGGAGAGGTAAAAATCTATGAATTCAACATTAGTATGTTAAGTGAATAACTTACAAAAGGAACTGTCACACCAAAACCTACAGAACCCTGACCAATGAACTCTTGGATTTTCCTAAAGATTTAGGGGACCTAAATATTATAAAATATCCATAAATCCTTACCAAAATATTTTAGCAACTGAACAGTCCTTGTTTGAATAATATAAAATGCTGAAGTTTATTATTGTGAGCAAATTATACTAATTAACTTTCAAATTGCATTTTCCCTTGAATAACTGGTTGTTTTCCTAAAATATTTATATTTACTATATAGCGTTGGCAAAAAATATTTTCCAACTTCCATACAATACACTGAGATGTATAAAACATTTCTCAATTTCCAGATAAAATTAATATTGTCCATATTAGATAGGACCATATAACGGAGGAGCAGCACATGCTAATGATAAAATGAGCTAAGTTCCATATTCCATAGATATATAGCTTTCCTTCTTGCTTTTTTGTTTTCTTTCTTTCCATCTCCCCCACCCTCTTCTTTTTCCTTTCTTTCTTTTTGTTGGGGGGATCAGGGTTGAACTCAGAACCTGGGTACTGCCCCTTAGCTTTTTCAACTCATGGCTGCTGCCTTACCACTTGAACCAAAACTGTACCCAGCTTTTTGGCGATTAATTTCAGCTAAGAGTCTCATAGACTTTCCTGCCCAGGTTTCCTTCAGTGCCTTCAAACTGTGGTTCTCCAATGCCAGCCTCCTGAGTAACTAAGATTACAGGTGTGAGACACCAGCACCCTAGCTCGGAAGTGGAGAAGTTGGGATTTGAAATCACAACTATGTGATAATTCCACAATTTTCTCATTTGTAGTGGCAACTCTCAGACAACTCCTTCTTTTCTCCTTAGCTATGTGGATGGGGAGAGCAAATATCCCCTTGCGATTCATTTAAATTCCTCTTGCTGGCTGAAAATAGGCATCTGTGGATACTGCCAGGATACTGGTAAGACTAATATGTAATGGATGTGCCGAAGCTTGCCTGGCTGGCAGCTCAAGTGAAATCCTACTGACAGGAAGCAGCCATTGCCCTGCCTGACTGTCACCTGCCTCTCTGACCTCTGCCCTTCCAATGGGACTCCATGGACTGGTGAAACACACAGCTAGTACTTCCCAGCATTTGTTCTAATTGCAGGGAGCTACAGTATGCCAGTTAGAGTGAACTTAAACCTTATCTCTAGATATGGAGCAAGGGAAGGGATGTGAAGAGGACAGGCCTGCTTCTACCCTTACTCACTTGCCACTCTATTTATCAGATCCTCCTCAATGGAAAGCAATGTAAGAACAGACACTGCTCTCAAACAACCTGCCATGACCAGTGCATCTTCAGCACTGCCAAGAGATTCCTTGGCTGCAACAGCATCAGCTCTGAGCCAGTGTGGAACATGGAATCAGCTATTGGAGTATAGCTACTCCCGCAGGGACCAGCCCCAGAACTTAAACTTCCAGCCATGGCTCCAACTGCTAGGCCCAATGGGAATTAATACTCAATGGCCTGGGGAGATGGGAGGAGAGTCATATAGATCAGGTATGAGAAGTATTAAACTGAAATTGATTGAAACACGCAAACTCAACGGAACCTCATGGAATGAACTACATACACTCGCTCATAGTTTCAAGACTTGCTCATTTGCAGACTGCATGTGAGGTGCTAATGTAAAGAAATTGCATTTGGTTTATATCCAAAAGGATAATGATTGAACTTAAAGCATTCTCCCACTGATATTGCAATGCATTAAGATATACCAAAGGAAAAATGGATTATAGAAGTGATTTAGTCTGACCTTTGATCCCTTCAAGAACTTTTTCTATAGCATTCTGAAAACATGGCCATCTGGCTTCATTAGATAGCTCCACAAAGAGGAAGTCACAATTATGCCAAGAAATACTAATTTTCAGAGATGGGTATATATTCAAAGGTCTTTCTTCTATTTGCACAGGGCACTGTAATTCAAAAAGAGCTTTCACCCACATTATCCCATTGTCTCATCATTACAGTCCATGTGGGGCTTAAGGGTCATCATTGAGAACATCTATTCTAATTTTCAGAACTTGGAAAATAGAAAACGTTGGCAATTAAGGGAAGTTATTCTGACCTCAGTAAAGCACTCCGAAGGGTCTAAAAAGGAGCTTTATGTCATTATTTTCTTCCCTTAAATTCCTCACATTTTAATAAAAACAAGATATAGCCAACCTTACTCCTTATCACTAACAATGCACTTAATTGAGGGTTCATTTAAGATTTTTCTCCATTACCAGTCATTATTAGACGATGCCCTCACGATCTGTTAATCCTTACTCTTATTCACGTTTAAGACATTGTAATGACCAAAGAGTAATATTTGTCTCCATGAATGCTTCTCTCCCACACAGAAGCACTTGCACATTCATTCCAGTTTGTCAAACTGTTTGAAAACTATGAATCCCCAGTACTTAAGATTTTTTCCGATGTAAACATGCGGTTGATTTAACAAGGGCCTTTGAAAATAAAAGAATTACTGGTATGTCATTAACCTTGTTGTGAACTCTGATATTTAATCAAATTCCTTATTTCTACTTTTATTTTGGTAGCAGTTACGTATTTAAATAGAAATTTAGGTGGGAGAGTAGAGACAGAAACAAGCAGAGAAAAGTGAATTTTCATCCTATTTGACCCTTGGAGCATATTTAAGTTAGAAAAAGGAGAAATGAGGGTCAGTGGTATATGGGAGATACCAACCAAAGACTATGTAAAGGCTATGTAAATAGCTTTGTAATAGAGTGAAGCTTGGAATTGATATTCCTCTAGCACTGTTCTTCCTGGTAAGGATTGTTTTTGCTATTTGGGGTCTTCTTTATCCCATATGAGTTTTTGGATTGCTTCTTCTATATCATTGAAGAATGCTGTTGGGATTTTGATGAGTATTGCATTGAATTTGTAAATAGCTTTGGGCAGCATTGCCATTTTTCCCAATGTTAATCCTTCCAATCCATAAGTATGAAAGGTTTCTCCATTTCCTTAAATCTGTTTAATTTCCTTTTTAGGGTTTTTAAAGTTTTCACCATATAGATCCTTCACATTTTGGGTTAATTCCCAGTTATTTTATCTTTTTTGAGACTACTACAAATGGAATTGCTCTCTTGATTTCAGCCTAGCTCTTCTCATTGTTGGCATACAAAAAAGCTGCTGATTCCTGAGTTAATTTTATACCCTGCTACTTGGTAAAAGTTTTGGATCAGCTCAAGTAACTTGGGAGAGGAATCTATGGGGGTTCTTTAAATAAGAAGACTTATGTCATTTGCAAAGAGGAAGAGTTTTACTTTTTCTTTCCCTATTTAGAGCCCCTATTGTTTATCTCTTGTATTATTGATCTTGCTAGGAATTCCAGTAACCTTGGCAATAGTATCATGAGAATTTCCTTGGACAAATGATCTAAATCATATCCCACATTTTAAAGATGTATAAGAATGCCTCTAAGTATCCTCTTGAAAAGGGCCTGGAACATAAAAATGAGCATTTGGTACAATATAATACTCCCTCCTTATCCATTGTCAACTGCAATGCAAAGATATTACTGTGGGAAATACCAGAAACAAAAACACTCATAAATCTGAAGTTGCATACTGTTCAAAGTGGCACAATTGCTCCCCATCCTGCTCCCTCCCTCCTGAGATATGAACGAGGCTTTCCTTCAGTGTTCACATGCTGTATACACTACCCATTAATTTATCAGTTAACAATCACGTTGGTTATCAGACTCAGTCTTTCTCAGTATCATAATGCTGGTGCCTAAGCAAACACTTTTTTTTAATAATGGCCTCCAAGTGAAAGACAATGACCATTGAAGGCACATTGGCATAAAGGATGGAAAGACAGAGCTATTCTGGTAGCAATTATGTAGCAATGCAGGAGAACATATAAGAAAAACTCAGAGTATAAATAGTTTGAAGTGTTCTCTGTGCCTTCAGGCTTTTAAATCTATACTGTGAAGATAAGAGAAGGCTAATGCGTCTATTAAATTATTTTATGTTAGAGCTCAAAGACACCAGAGAAGTTCTAGTAAAAACAAATTGTGCTTACCATCAGAGGAAAAAGAATCTCATTCCATGAAGAGTGGAAATTATTAGTAAAAGTTTGACTATATTTATGTTTCCACCATTCATTCAATTATTCAAGATATAATTGATGCCCACTATGTGCAAGATAAGCCTGGTAGTATCTGGAGAGTGTAGTCAGCCTATGAAGTAGAGTCTTTGAGAGGAGATCATGGAATACTTGGGATTTTATGTTTAGATTACTTCAAGAAGTCTTTGGAGAGCAAATTGACCAAGTTGGATTCCATTCATCCAACATTAGAAAACCATTGTTAAGAACAGATTATGTACCTGAACTTTTACTCTTCATGGAGCCTTGTTTCCTAAACTGGCCAGGCAGAGACATTTCTTTAATTTTCAAATTTTACTTGTTATTATGAAAGTATATACAGAGGGGCTACAGTTTCATAAGTCAGGTAATGAGTACATCTCTTTTTGGACAATGTCATCCCTTCCTTCAGAGAAGAGCCATTTCTGAAGAAAACATGTTTCTTCCCTTCTAAAAATTTATTGCTCCAGTCTTTAACTGGCATTTCTAGAACTTTTCAGTAAAAATGAACGCTGCCAAAATGAGCCTATAATTCCCGAAGGAAGCAGTATTAATTAGAGAAATATGTGCCTCTGAATTCGTCCAATTTGCATTTTATTTTATAGTTTATTTTTTGCAAACAGTTTACTAAATGATTGTAGCTGCAGATGGTTAAATTATTACCATCAGATGGCTGCTGTGGCTGATATTACAGAAAAAGAGAAAATCTGGTTCTTTATAAATAATAGAAAATCAGTTCAGCTTCAGAGGAAAAGCATGGCTTTCAGCTATAGTAATGATTTCAATGTAAGTTAATAAGGAATCAATCTGTTCATAGGTCCAAACTGGCCAACAGCCTCCTAAGTCAAATTTCCCATTGGTATCTGTCTAGACTACAGGTATTGCAGCACTCAGAACTTCTGTTAACAGGCCTGACCGCTATGGAATTTGGAGCAGGTGAGTGTTGTAAGAAGATGAGGAAGCTCAGATCAAACCAATATGGGCTGCTCTGACCAGTTATCTTTCTGTTGCCCAAGGCTGTCTCATTGATAGCTGGTGAAAATATTTAGCACAAAATGTTTTTTGTGAAAGAGCAAAAATAAGGGTTTTCAGAAAAGCATGAAAGTAATTTTCCATACATCAGTAAGAACTGGGCATCCGTACAAAATTTTAAGATCCAGGATGTGCTGGGCTTTGATTACTCTTCTGTTTTTGTTTCATTTATTTTTATTTATTTTTTTCAGTGAAGTCTAACTAAATGTTTCACAAGATGTTGTTTACGGATGCTACCTAAACACCATTCAGGTTAAGCATCATTTCAGAAATGATTTCACATGTTTATAAAAAAAAAGTCATTTCTAATTACCTCCACTTGTGTGGGAAGCACTTAGCATTGCAAAACAAAGTCATTGTGATAAGCAACCCAAGTAAAGTTTCATTCCAAATCTGTGTCAATGTAAATCACCTAGATACAGACAGACAATTTCTCCACCAATTTTTTTTAAACATTCAACAGATGGTTGTTAAGATTTTTTTTCTCTGTTCTAGACTATCTGTTGGGCTTGGGGATGATAGTAGGAAAGAAAAACACAAAGGCTCCAAGAAACCTAAAGATACTAAGAATAAGAGGAAGTAGCTGGAAGGCATAAGAACTGAGCAAAAGTTGTCAACTGATTTGGGGGTAGGTATGGTTAAAGATGTGTTGATAGGGAACAAAATGCAAGAGTCCTGTATGGAAATACCTTTAAGCGAAAATATGTAGCATATGTAACACAGCAAGTAAGCATCCATTCATGACAATAAACCCATGTATGTTAGGGAGAGACACCCTTGGACTTGGACACTGGCTACTTGGTTTTGGTGTGCAAAAAACTAATGAACCTGGCCTTAAAATTTAAAGGCTGTTTGTCCTTAAGGGAAAAGATATGTAGCTGATCCCAGCTAGATACAAAAATATGTATAAGATTGCCTTGAGCAATAAATGATAGTGAGATCTCTTGGAACAATAAGATTCATATCTCTTTGTCACAGTCAACACCAGTTAAAAAATAACACAAACCCAGATGCCGGTGGCTCACGCCTGTAATTCTAGCTACTCAGAAGGCTGAGATCTGAGGATTGCAGTTCAAAGCCAGCCTGGGCAAGAAAAGTCCCTGAGACCCCTATCTCCCAATAAACCACTCAGAAAAATGGAAGTGGCACTGTGGCTCAAGTGGTGGAATGCTAGCCTTGAGCTGAAGAGCTGAGGGACAGCACCCAGGCCCAGAGTTCAAGCTCCACGACTGACAAAAAACAAAAACAAAAACAAAAACAAAAACAAAAACAAAAACTGCATGAATAAATTAACAGTTCTTGTTTTCCCAAAGCCCAGGAAACTAAATAGGAGCCTTTCACCTCAGAAACACAATCTTTCTTACATAATCTTTCATAAAAATGATGGGGTACACAGAATAAGGTTCTTAAAATATTCTATTCTGCATTCTGAACCCTTGCTATTCAGAGTTGTTGGCCAACCAGCAGCCTATGTAGGAAAGAGAATGTCCTTGGAAAAGAAGAACTAGTGCTTCCCACTACTTACTTACCAAATCAGAATCTGCAACTTAGAAGATCTCCTCCCGAACATAATGCATGTTAAGTTCAGAGAACTCTGGAGAAATAGCATTCCACCTTCATTTCTCAGCTGAACTCTCAAACACAGCTGAGCCACCTGGAGAAACCTGAGGGGAGTATGATCAGAATGATAAAATATGATATGCCAAAAAAGAAAGGAAGAATTTTGTCAAGAAACAGAATCATGCCCAAGGAAATCCATTTTTCTCTTCCAAACTCAATGGTGGTCATTTAAATTAAAACTTAAGTCAAGGAGTCAAATACCACTGGCTCATGCCTGCAATCCCAGCTACTCAGGAGGCAGAGATCTGAGGATTATGGTTGTAAGCCAGTTTGGGCAGAAAATTCCATAAGACTCTTATATCCAATTAGCCACCAAAGAGCTGGAGGGGGAGGTATGGGTTGTAGTAGAGCATTAGTCTTGAACAAAAAAAAGCTCAGGGGTAGCACCCAGTCCCAAGACCAGCAAAAAGAAAACAAAACTCAGATCAATAAACAAAACAAGTCAGTATATTTTTGTATCAATGTAATATAGAATCCCTTTAGGACATAGGTATCTGAGTATTTAGGGCTAGTGGTGGTTGTGTCTGTAATTCTAATATGAGAGACACAGAATGAGGAAGGAATCCATTAGTATTTATTTCATCCACAAATATGAGGTAAATATTTCACTACATTCTATAAGTTTCCCACTTTACTGGTTATCTGGTTCTATAATCATTGCAGAAGATAAAAAAAAAAATAAAAGCAAGCAAAGCATGGTGCGAGTAGCATAAGAGAAGCATCGAATGTCCAGGCTGCTTTCATTATTCCTACTGGCTTGATTCGGTGGCAATTAAATTGGCCACAGTGAGTTTTTCCCTTGCATTTTATTGCTGGTATCAGGTTCTTTGTCTTGAGAGCCCCCATCTCTCTTCCTGTCTGAACTACTACATTTTTCACCCAATTTTCATCTTTATTTCCTACATGTGGATGCACAGGTTCTCTTCCATTTTATTGGCCAGCAATTTTGAAATCTTTTAGTGGTAACAGGATTTGAGAATGGTTTATGTTTGCCATTAGACGTTGTCTGAGCTGGATGCTATACCGGTTCAGGGATGGCTGCAAGGTCAGGCTCCAACGCTTGTATTAGCTCCCAGTCTCATTTTGATTTCAACCCACACACAGGTAGAATCTTTGCTAGGAGTGATATTTCCTTTAGAAAGGAGATGCCTTCCATTATTTCAAACCTCAAAAGCTCACAGCAAAAAATTATATAGAGAAACAAACCACTGGTCACAGTTTTATCACCAAGACTCATTACATGAATAATGAAAGGTGTTACAGAAAATATTCTCAGTGATGTTTACAGAGAGTTGACCAGTGGTATGGGGAAGTTCTGGGTTACAGACTGTAAATGCCATTAGAGAAGTAATGACCTTGAAAAAAATCAAAACAAAAACAGAATGTTGATTTTTTTTTCTCTCTGTTAAAAATTTATGCATCTGTGCTTTTGACTTTGGAGCATTACAATGTCTAGTTTAATTGTTTAGGTATAACTTCACTTATCTAATGCAACTCATGGGGATATATTGTGGTAGTTTTAATAATGAAAGAAATCTACTTTCAGGAGACAAGTTTTGGAATAAGTTGCATTAGAGCATATAATTGTTTTAGTAGCTTATTAATAGCCACCAGAGAGAGAGGCGGGGGGAGGAAGGGAGAAAAGGATGGAAAGAGGAAGAAAGAGAGAGACAAAGAAAAAATGATTGCAATTGTGAGAATGTTTGGGGGGAAATAAAGAAATGAGCAAAAGGGAAAGAAAACGGCAAAGGATGAATAACGGTGAAATACATTGCATCTGTGTATGAAGACAGCATAAGAAAATTCAATGAAATCCATCCAACAGGAGGAAGATGAAGGGACAGGGAGACAGAGATCAATTGGCAAGGTTATCTCATGAAGCTACAATGTGTGCATGTGTGTGAAACACCATGCTGAGACCCCTTTTGCAATTAATAGGCACCAATAAAATAAATGAGTGATAGCTAGTGTAGACATTTACCTAAATATGTTTTATACATTGACTCTCATAATTCTCACAACCATCTTGTAATATAGGTAGTATCGTTATCCAAATTTATGGAGGAGGCAACTGAGGCACAGAGAAGCACATTCATGCCCAGAGTCCGTCAGGATTCTGAGCTCTGTCTTTACTGAAAATCATGTCTGAGCACCTACCACTTGTTTCAGTAAGTATATAACCTGATTATGTGTCTGAGTGGCTACACTAGATTTCCATACACATAGAACTCTGATGGTCCTACATTCTAAGCAGCAATTGGCAGTAACCAGCCCTGCAATTGTTGCCCAGTTATGAATAATATTTCATTATGTTTACATTTTCATTTCTATGATATGAATCTAAGCATCTTCCTAGGATTTAATACGCTTTCTTCTTAAGACTTGATGCAAAAGTGTAACTCATTTTCACCCTGTATTCTGCATTTATAAAATGACCCAATCATAAAGTTCATGTGTTATCTGTCAGTAATTTAAAGTCAGGTGCCAGTGGCTCACACCTCTAATCCTAACTACTGAAGAGGCTGAGATCTGAGAATCATGGTTCACAGCCAGTCTAGGCAGGAAAGTCTGTAAGACTGATCTCCAATTAATGGCCCAAAGGCTGGAAATGAAGTAGGGTTTCAAATAGTTAACTGTGAGCCTTGATCAAAAGAGCTAAGGGACAGTGCTTAGATCCTGATTTTCAGTCCTAGTCCTACATATGTATGAGCACACACACACACAACACACATACCCGCACAATTTACCAGTGAACAATTAACAATACAAAATTGACAGTAAAGATGAATACCCATATTTTTATTAAATTAATGACTTCACAATAGATGATAGAGGAAAATGGAGGTATTTGTGGTTTAGAGATGTGGTCACATTCTTCTGAGCCTTGTGTCTGTAATTCTTCAGCCATTTTCTTCTTTTACTCTTCCACTCCTAATTAAAGATGTGCTCTAAACAACTACAATATTCTTTAAAGAATAGAATAATAGGGTCTGGGAAGGTGGCTCAGTGATAGAGTGCTTACCTTGCATGCATGAGCCCTTGTGTTCTATTCCTCAGCACCACATAAGCAGAAAAAGCCAGAAGTGGTGCTGTGGCTCAAGTGGTAGAGTGCTAGCCTTGAGCTGAAGAGCTGAGGGACAGAGCCCAGACCCAGAGTTCTGGCCCCCACAACTGATAAAAAGGGATAGAATCATAAATAGATAATAAATTAATAGTAATTAACAAGGTAAAGTATTAAGTAATAAAAAATAGAATAATAAATTTTTAAATGTTAAGTATTTGTTAAAATGTTTCAATTTGATATAGATAGGATACAATAATTCCAGTAATGCAAACTGAATTAAGAGCTAAGTAAAGGAGACTAGAATTTTTTGGGGGGAGTTATTCTTATGAAAATGATTATTGCATGAGTCGCTTTATGCCATTTTTTTCTTTTAAACAGTCAAAGCAATTTTTGGTTTCTCGTGTTTGTAATCTTTGTAATTCAGAGAGTGAGGCTGAAATTGGGAGAGCTGTAGTTTCAATATCAGCTAAGGCAGAAAAGTCTTTGCAATTCCATCCCCAATAAACCAGCAAAATGCCTGCATGGAGATGTGGCTCACATGGCAGGGTACCAGTTGTAAGCAAGCAAAGCAGAGTAAGTGCCCAAGTATAAGATCTGATACCAGAGAGGGAAAATAAAAAGGAAATATCCCAAGTGTACCTCTCCATCCCTGCTTATGAATACATATACGTGCATACACGTGATGGATTTCTCATTACTACTTACATCTGGAATCCCTGGTTCTCTCTTTTTACCAGGGCAGATAGTGGGAGAGGGGTAGAAAGAGTGGTGGGGAGTAGATCAGGCCCTTATCTTCCTCACCAAGGAACACAGAATTGATTGTACATCTGCTGGGGAATTAGAGAAAAGATAAAAAAGGAAGGGATTTGATAGGAATTACAGTCTTGTGGGTGATGGATTTGAACAGGACAGGATTAAAGAAAATGAAAGTAGTGAGCCAGATGACCAACACTGAAGCCTTAGATACAGCAGTGTCACAGGCATAGAAAAAAGGATGTGTAGAGGAAATGACATCAGTGGAAAACAATATCAGACAAAAGAGACACATTGGACAAGAGAAAGAGGGGAGGGGAAAAGCCCAAAATGAGGTCCAGAAAAAGACAGATTATTTTGGGAAGTAAGGAAATAAGGATGAAGGTCTGGGAATAAAGTGCATGCCTAGCATGCATAAGACCCATTCTTCAATTTCCAGAAATACAAAATAAGCAAGCACACAATGAGCAATGTACTGAAATACAGTAAGGCTTATTTGCCAACAAAGTCCACTATTGTCTTCTGATCTAGAAGTGCTGTAATAAGAGCCAATACTTGGATCTGCTGGACATAGCCAGGCCTTCAACCCCTACAACAATGCTAGGATATAGATCTTCTATAATACCCACATGTTATAGATGAGAAAACTAAAGCCCAGAGTTCACATCACCTGCTAGAAATCACAGAGCACAGCATAAGTCAGGCCCAGGGTTGTGAGTGCAGACTTGGAGTTGTTACCCAGCACGAAATTATACTCAAGAGACGCAGCTCCACAGGCCTGGCTGAATCACTGTTCACTGGTCTGAGCAATAACATTCCACTTTTGTTAAAGCTGAGTGAATGAAAGTGTATGGAAAAAAACAATAGACGTCAGCAACATCAGAAATAATCAGGCACCAGTGACTCACACCTGTAACCTAGCTACCCAAGAGGCTGAAATCTGAGGATCAGGGTTTGAAGCCAGCCCAGGCAGGAAAGACTTTCAGACTCTTATCTCCAATGAATCACCAAAGATCCAGGAGTGGACCTGTGCTTCAAATAATAGAATGCTAGCCTTGAGCAAAAATGCTCATGGATAAAGCTCAGGACTTAAGTTCAAGCCACAGTTCTGGGTTGAAAAACAGGCTGAAAGTGATGGTACATGCCTATAATCCCAGCTATAGAGGAGACATCAATAAAAGGAGCGAAGTCCAATGTTTGTTCAGGAAAGAACTATGACTCCATCTGAAAAATAAGCCACAATGGCTGGAGGTGTGGCTGAAGGGAGAGATCGTTTGTTTAGCAAGTGTGAGGCTCTGAGCTCAAAATCTCAGTAACACCAAGTAAAAGATAGAGAGAGAGAAAGGATTTTTTTTCAAAATAGGCCAAACTTTATTCCATAAAACAAATCTTAAAAACTTGAGAGAATTTAAATTATAATGTTCTTTGACCAAAGCAGAATTTTAAAATCAGAAATAAATAACAACAGTATTTTTTTCTCAATTCTCTTCTCAAAGTTTTCTCTATAACTTACAAAATGTATTATATACAAATATAGGCAAACACGTGTGTATACATCCTAGAGCGACACTTGGGTAAATAGATGCATAAGAAGAATAAGATCTTTTTCAATTTTTTTTCCTTCCAAATAACACATCTATGGCCAGAATGTCAGTAGAATGTGTGCAGAGCAGGAACAAGGGCTTTTCCTCAGCACTTTTCAAGCATTTATTCATGTCATTCGCACAAGGGGTCCCAATGTTACCATCTCTGCACATTGCATAGAGAGGTTACATCACCCTTGTTCTGTGTCTAACAGTTGCAGAACTCATGCTCTTAAAAACACAGCTTTCATGTCTTCATGCAAGTCCACATCAGTTATAAAAGTCTCTCCTTTTGCTAAAGCCACAAATGTTATGTTATATGGAAGTACTGGGATTTATTAAATTGATTTCTTGCAGATGCTTTATACCTATATTTTGCTATTAAAATCGCTGTCGTGACTATACTTGTAATGTTGTACTTTGCATGTGTTAGACGGTCAGTACCTTTGCTGACAATAGAATATGAGTATTAAATAGCCAAATTTGGGGGTTAGCCCCAAAATCAATGAGTGAAGAAAATTAAATATATAAATATATAATACATAAATATATCATGTATATTTAAGCTATTATTTATTTATTATTTATAGAAAAAGAATTTATACAAAGTATATATAAAATATATATAAATTTCCATAAAAATAATTTATAATTATACTAAATTTATTATATAATATACCTCATAATTTATATGATAAAATATAGTCTACCATATATAAACATATTATATTTTAGAACTTAGAGAGAAGACAGATGATAGAATCATATAGAAATAGAATATATATTCTTTACAATTATATATAAATGTATATATTCTGTTATATATACTGTATTACATATACATGTGTAAATAGAATATTACTCAGTAATTAAGAAAAATGAAATCATGTGTCTTCCAGGATAATGGAACTGCAGATCACCATGTTGAGGCAGAAAAATCAATCTCAAAAAACTAAATATACCTGTTTTAACACACTTTGTGGAGCATAGACCTAAAGTAATGATGATGAGAAGGAGGAAAAAGAGGAGGAGGAGGACAGTAGTTAGACATGAATTTTAAAGAAGAAATATCTATGATGTAGAGGGGTAAGGAGAGACTACTGAGGGCAAAGAAGAAGGTTGAAAGACATACATATTATGAATCTTGAAAGATAATATATTTGCTTTTTTCCTTCCCTTCCTCAGATTAGAAAAGTGTATAGGCAAGATGCAGGGCACCGACATCAAATACAGTGAAAAGAGGGGTTATACTCTGGGGAAGGAACATACAAAGAAACAAATAAATCACATGGTACATTATAAATATATTAGAAACAACAGCAAGAAAGAAAAACCAATTGTGTCCCTATCTTGGGGTTCATTTTGCTTAACATCATCTTATCTGGTCACATGTACATAGTTTTTGACCTTTTCTGCTTGTCCCAGACACATACTAATTATTGCAAATAAGGGAAACCATGGGACCTATGTTTCTTTGGGCCTGATTTACTTCACTTAATATAATTTTTTCCAAGTCTTTCCATTTCCTAACAAATGGGACAATGTCATTCTTTCTGATGGAGGCACAGAATTACAGTGTGTGTGTGTGTGTGTGTGTGTGTGTGTGTGTGTGTGTGTACCACATTTTCTTGATCCATTCATCTACTGAGGGCATCTGGGTTGGTTCCATATCTTAGCTATGGTAAATAATGCTGCAATAAGCATAGTTGTTCTGGTAGCTTTAGTATGGTCTTGTTTGTGATCATTTGGGTAAATGCCTCAAAGTGGGATTGCTGGGTCATAGGGGAACTCTATGTAGAGTCTTTTGAGGAACCTCCATACTGCTTTCCAAAGTGGTTGAACAAGTTTACATTCCCACCAACAATGTAGTAGGGTTCCCTTCTGGCCACATTCCCTCCAGTATCTGTTGTTAAATAGGGATACAGGTTGACCCATTGTAACAATCAGTTGTACAAGACACTATGTTGAAACTGAACTTTACAACTTTGTGGAGAGGGTTAGTTGTGGAGGTGGGGGGAATGGATGGTAGAGGAAAAACAAAGGAAGCGGCAACAATACTCAATAGGAAATGTACTCATTACCTTGCTCATGTAACAGTAATCTCTCTGAACAGCATTTTTACAATAAAAATATACAAAAAAGAAATATAATATGTATGCATATATAATGTAGTGTATAAGTTATTTATTATAAGAATACTGTGTATACTTTTGCAGTATCACAATGAAACACCCTCATATTATTAATACACACTTTTTCAACTAAAATAAAGGGAAAGTATATGGAAACTCGGAGATTAGAGGAATGTTTACTAAATTGTTCTTTATTTTGGGTTACACTAAATGGAAGAACAAAAGTGGGTAAAAGAGTGTAAAGTAAATTAATCTTTGGTCTTTTCTTTTGAAACCTGAATAACAGTTTTCCCCCAATGATCTGTTGTGTTGTGCTTCCCAGTCTATCTGCACTTCATTTCATACATTTCTGTCTGTACCTGATTCTTTTTCCACCTTGCTAGATTTTTGAATCAGGGCCTCATACTTTCTGCATAAGTGCTCTACCACTTAAACCATACCCTCAGACCTGTGCATTTACTTTATTCCACTAGAACCTCATCCTATTTGCCAAATCTGGCCTAAGACTACACACACTTTCCACATAGCAGGGATGACAGACTCATACTGCCACATCTTGCTTGTTTTGTGAGATAGAGTCTCACTAAAGTTTGTGCCCAGGCTGATCTCAAATTGCCATTTTTGTGGTTGAAGGCATGGCTCAGTTGGTAGAGCTCCAGGAAATGAGCAAAAGTATCAGGTATCAAGTTTGAGTTCTGGTCTCAGACCTAAAAAGGTATTTTTGAAATTGCCCTGATTTCTACTTCTCTGGTGTCTGAGATTACAAGAGTAGGTATACATATATATACCTGTACATATATATCTTTACATACATATACTATATATACTATATATGCTATATAATATACACATCTGTAAACATATAATATAAATATAGCACATGTATATTATATTATATATATTATATTATATATATATTATAATATAGTATAATATTATATATTACATACAATAATATGTAATTACTAGATAGTATATATTATATATAACATGTATTATATACAAAGTATATATATTTAAGGTAGATTTTATTTTTTTTAGTATTTTACTGTGGACATTTGATGCTTTTGTCTGAGAAGATTATGCTGAAATCAGAACACATTCCTTTCTAAAAGACCCACACATGGAGAAGAGCTCTGTATCATCAAGAATCCTTATATTCTTCTGAAAACGGGAGGAGTAAATGGCCTTATTATTTCAGAAAGAAGGTTCCTCTCTAGAGGAAGGGTTCATGTGCGCACTGATGGCTGGCCCTTGATAGTGGGACAGGATCTCAGAGGCAGTGAGTGCACAGGGACTGGAGAAGGGAAGATCTCGCTATAAAAACCATGATCATCTTGATGGGTGGAAAACTGCCCAATGCAGCAGTGTTAAAGTGACACCAGATTCCAACCAATCATGTCTCACCTCAAGAACTTACAATGAGCATCAATTCCCAGGATATTTTAGACCTCAAATGATAGAGTAAGAAGTGGAGGGGAGGGTGAATCCAATCAAAGGACATTATATTCATGAATTAAAATATCCTAATGGATAGCCAGGTGCTGGTGGCTCACATCTGTAATCCTAGCTACGCGAGAGGCAGGCTGAGATCTGAGGGTCAAAGTTCAAAGCCAGACCAGGCAGGAAAGTCTGTAAGACTCTTATCTCCAATAAACCACTCAGAAAACTGGAAGTGACACTGTGGCTCAAGTGATAGAGTGCTAGTGTTGAGCTGAAGAGCTGAAGGACAGCACCTAGGTCGAGTTCAAGCCCCATGACTGCCTATCACCCCCAAAATCCTAATGGACAGGCTGGTAGTTTATGCCTGTAATCCTAGCCAGTCGTTATTCATGCAGTTAGTTAGTATGTATCAGTGATAGTAAAGAGTAAGTTCACGTCTTAAATATACGACACCAGGTTGGATGCTGGCAGCTCGTGCCTGTAATCTGAGCTATTCAGGAGGCTGATAACTGAAGATTGTGGTTCAAAGCCAGCACATGAAGAAAATCCACGAGATTCATCTCTTAATTAACTAACAAAAACAAAAACAAAACAAAAAGCGGGAAATGATGTACCTCCAGTGGTAGCTCCCTAGCCTTGAGCAAAGAACCTCAGGGACTGCCCTGGCCTTGAGTTCAAGCCCTGGGACCAGTGCCAAAAATAAATAAATACAGACATTTGTTTTCCTTCAATGGAATGGGTAAGGTGGGACTAGAGGGCTCAGTGTCCCACATGACATATTTAATGTGAAGCTATTTCATCCCAGGTGGAAATCCTATTGATAGCAGATTTTGCTGCCTTTCCCCTGTTCTTCGAAATGGCCACTGGATGTTTCTGCAAACAAAAGCTTGTGCATGCAGATCTTCTCATGAAGAAATCTCTGTAACTCCTATCAATTACTTATTAGATGGCTGGTAAAATAAGGGAAGAGTTTTATGTGGAAATGATTTGAATAAATCACACTTCCAGAATCTCATTTTCTGATTCTGTTATTGCTCATCTTTATCGCTGTGATTCACTGTGCTTGCTTTGGACTTGGAAGCAAGCTTCTCTCCTGTAGAGATAGGCACAAAGCTAAGGTATTTCTTTGCTTTTGAGATCATTTTTTCCTTTATTACTCAGAGAAAGTAGTCATGAAATGTGTGGATGTGTAGATATCAAACATTTTTTTCTCAACTTTTCGGTAGTTAATAGAATTATGAAACTCCAGGATAAGTTTCAGGGCGATGAATTATGTTTTCATTAGTCACAGATATTTGAGGAAGATGACCTATCTTCTCTCAGTCTGGTTCTTAGGACTGCCATTCAAAGAGCAAACTACCGGGTGCCAGCTGCTTATGCTTGTAATTGGAGCTACTCAGGAGGCTGAGATCTGAGGATCACAGTTCGAAGCCAATCTGGTCAGGACCAGAACAACCAGAAGTGGAGTTGTGGCTTAAGTGGTAGAGCCTTAGTCTTCAGCAAAATAGCTCAGGGACTATGGCCTTGAGTTCAAGCCCCAGGAGGGGAACAAAACAAAAACAACAAAAAGGACAAACCATTTAGTAAAATTGGAAACATTTTGTCCTATTCTAGCTTTGTTCAATTTTATCAGTAACAGCACGAGAACATATAAAAAGAATACAACTATCCATTTCTTAAAATCTTCAGTGAATGTATTATCGTTAGCTGATAATGAAAATACAGCATATCTTAGTTGAAAAGCAGAATTTAGTCAGGTGTCAGTAACTCACACTTGTAATTCTAGCCACTCAGGATGCTGAGATCTGAGATTTGTGGTTTGAAGCCAGCCAGGACAGAAGAATACATGAGACTCTTAGTGATAATCAACCACCTAGAAGTAATGTGGAGGTGTAGCCCAGTAGTTGTGATCCAGCCCTGAGCTTGAGTGAAAATTCTAAGGGAAAGCACCACCCTTGCCCTGAGTTCAAGCTCCAGTACTGGCACATACACAAACAAAGCAGAATTTCGCTTGGCTGTTGGATATTAATTGAAAAAAAATATGTCTAAAGCATATGTTAATCTATGAAGAATAGCTGCATTCATGTGAAGGCTAAGTAACTGTTTTTGGAAATCATTACAGAACAATAGTATGAACACTCAACTTCTTCCAAGGTTAATTTTTGCTCCTTTTCTCTTTCTGCTGTAATTTTGCTCTGATAGCCTGTGATGCTTACAGTGGCACCAGGGAACTGATAGAGAAGAATAAATAGAAGACAAGATGAATGGCCCACACAGACCCCATTGACCTGGCTGAGCAGCCTCTCTGCCTGTTGCTTTGAGAATTGATTGCTCAGGGATCATGCTTGCTCTCTTTCTCCAGAGCAGTTCCCTAGAGTGTGGCCTCTGCCCTCTCCAGGAGGAAGCCACTCTGCAGCCAAAGGTGAACTGCTCTGAAAATGCAAAATGCTAAACCTGCTCTACCAGATAGAGACACCTGACCCAAGGTCCCAGTGGGCCAGGTCATTTGAGACTACCTAATGCCACAGCTTTAGCCTCATTCGTTGTTCCCTTCCACTTCCCTTTTAAAAAAAATATACATTTTTTATTGTAAAGATACTGTACAGAGGGGTTAGTTACATGAATAAGGTAATGAGTCCATTTCCTGTCGAGCATTGTTATCCCCTCCTTTGTTTTGCCCCTACCATCCCTTTCCTCCCCACCTCCCCAACTCCTCCCCCACATCCCCAGAAGTTGTAAAGTTTATTTTCAACATAGTGTCTTGTACATCTCATTGTTACCATGGGTTAACCTGTATCCTTGTTTCAACATTTTGTTATTTCCCTTCCCCTCCCCAAATTAGAAAAATGTATATACAAGATACAGGAAACAGGAATCAAATACAGGGAAACAGGGGTTACACCATGGGGGAAGAACATACAAAACAAAACAAATAATATAGTACACTATAAACAACAGCGACAAAGATAAAACCTCAGAAAATTGAGAGAAAGGGTGGGAGGGATGAGAAAGGATGATGAAAAGAGTGTCATTGATCAAGATTCATTGTATTAGCCAGGCTCGGGTGGCTCATGCCTGTAATCCTAGCTACTCAGGAGGCTGAGATCTGAGATCTCGGTTCAAAGCCAGCCGGGGCAGGAAAGTTCGTGACACTCTTATCTCCAATAAACCACTAGAAAACCGGAAGTGGCGCTGTGGCTCAAGCGGTGGAGCGCTTGCCTTGAGCTGAAGAGCACAGAGGCAGTGCTCAAGCTCAGAGTTCAAGCCCCACCACAGACCAAAAAAAGAAAAAGATTCATTGTATTCATATACTACATTGTTGAATGTCAACTTCTTTGTAAAGATTTAAGAAACTAATAAATATCCATTGTTTACATACAGACATATGCATATTATTAACAGCTAAGATTTCAGACAAAATAAATTGGGAATAAATGAAAATGCATAAACCAAAAAATGAGACTTTCCTTAAGAAATATGCAACGAATTCTGAAGAAAAATAACTGATATTCATGGATTTTTAAAAATTGAACTGGATGGAAAATGATGATCAATCAGTCTTGCAATTCTCTGTCATATAGTTCTCTCTCAAAAAGATGATAATATGAGTATTTCTGGAATTAACAAAATGAGATGAACTTCTTGTAGTAGTATATATATTTAATCTCTCACTTTTAACAAAAGTGAGTATTTATTTTAGTCAAACACATACAGTATGTTCATAAGCATTCCCAAATACTGTCAGTTCATTCCAAAGTAGAAGTTGTGTAGAACATTATTTTTTCTACTAATTTCTGAACTTGGACAAGAATATGATAATATGGCCAAATATTTAAAATCCCTAATATGGACATGAGATTATTGTAAACAATTCACCCAAGTTCTAGGATCCTTGAAAACATATCATGTCAGGCATTCACCTCATACTATGAGATAAGGTTCTGAAACTTTCATTGTAAATTGGAAAACAGATAATGCAAACAATGAAGAGAAACCAGAAGAATAGATTTAATAAAGATAAAGGCAGAATGCAATCAATTAGAAACAAAAAAATGGCAGAATTAATAAAATCAGCCAAACAATGTCTTTGAACAAACCAATAAACTTGATAATACAGCAGGAGATAGCACACATGCATAAATAATAAAGGAGGAAAAGTAAATCATCAGAGTTGGAGGAAATCAGAATATTAACAAGAGAGTATTTGCTTGACTCAACAAAAGAAGTTGAAAACCTAGTTAGAATGGCTATAATCAAGAACTCTAATAACAACAGATGCTGGAGGGGATGTGGACAGAAGGGAACCTTACTGCATTGTTGGTGAGAGTGTAAACTTGTTCAACCACATTGGAAAGTAGTATGAAGTTTCCTCAAAAGACTCCACATAGGGCTCCCCTATAACCCAGCAATCCCACTTTTGGGCATTTACCCAAATGATCACAAACAAGACCACACTAAAGCTACCTGCACAACTATGTTTATTGCAGCATTGTTTACCATAGCTAAGATATGTAACCAATCCAGATGCTCCTCAGTAGATGAATGGATCAAGAAAATGTGGTATATATACACAATGGAATTCTTTGCTTCCATCAGAAAGAATGACATTGCCCCATTTGTTAGGAAATGGAAATATTTGGAAAAAATATATATTAAGTGAAGTAAGCCAGGCCCGAAGAATCAAATGTTTTATAAATGTTTTAAAACAGGAAACTTTTGCATTATTGAGATGTAGTAACGTTGCTACAATCTCTATGAGTGCATCGATAGTTAAATATTAAGCCAACATTTGTAAGTATGTGGAACAGCCTTTCTGCATATGCCATGCTCTAGTTACATTTGCACATCTGCCACCTGACACATTGTCACATTCTATATTGGGAGGCCAGGAAAGATAGGTTGATTTGAAAAAGAGAATAAGTGAAACAAGATAAAATGATATAGTATTCAACTGAGTATTAAAAAATAAAAAAAGAAGGAAGTACTTCATGTTGTACTACTGAATAAATGCTTGTAGTTACATGAAAGCCAAGGTTATAAATGTGAATCACTTGTAATCACACATACACACATACACACACACAAATGAAAATGTTATGAAAAAATACTAAGAAATATTATTACTTAGACTGACAGCATGTTATTAGATAAGGGAATGAACACTAGACTCATTATTTCTTGAGTTCAAATCCCTACTACCATTGGTTGTTACATTAACTTAACCACAACTATCTTTAAAAATGGGAAAATAGGTGCTGATGGATCTTGTCTGTTACCCTAACTCCTTAGGAGGTTGAAATCTGAGGATTGTGGTTCAAAGCCAGCCTGGGAAGAAAAATCTGTGAGACTTTTATCTCCAATAAGCTATTCAGAGAAAGACAGAAGTAGAGCTGTGGTTCAATTGGTAGAACACCAGCCTGGAATCAAAGAAGCTCAGGGACAGGACTGAGGCTCAGAGTTCAAGCCCCAGGACCAGCAAAGCAAAAAGCAAAAAAAAAAAATCCAAGCAAACTAAAAATGGGAAAATATCTGTTGCTGCCTAAAAAGCTCTACTGTTTAATAGAATTAATTAATTAAACACTTAACTTGACTGATAAATCTTGTACAACACTTACAAAGAGTTCCATAAATTTGCAGATCTCCTCTAAGAAGATGCCTTGGATATCAGGCTAGGAGCAAAACCTTTCTCTGCATAATTTATTCATTTTCAGTTTTGGGCTATGTGAATGTCTTGCCTATTAGAATGCAGACAAGAAAAACAGACAAAAATATTGTAAAAATAAAATTAAAGTTTGTTCTTTACAGGGAAGAAAAGACCTTAAAACCTTAGACTTGTCATATAGCTCTGTCCCTTTGGAAACCAAACAGCAAATATTTATTCTGCCGGAGAGGACTGTGTATCTTAATAATATCTAAATTACGTGTTCATTTTATCATTTCAATTACTCACCTTATGTTGTTATCTGTTCATTCTGATAAATGTTCCTAATCAAATTCTCTAAACTTTGGACACGTGTTGATTTTATTGGTTCAAAATGCATCAAAAGGCAGTGTTATTTTCCATCAACAAATGTTTTAATCCCAAATACTAGCTTTTATTGGCACAAATCCAAAATGCTTTCATGAACTTAACAACAACAAAAAATAGTTGTTTCAGTATTTAGGTTGAATTCATTTAACCATGTGAGTTTGAGAATTGCATAAATGATTTACAAGCAAGATATAGGCAGACAAAATGATTAAAACTCTGTAAGGACCATACTTCCAGATTATCTGTACAAACAAATTGCATGAACTCATTATCTTCTGAATAATTATTTAAAGTAGAGTGTATGTGTCAGGTATAGCCTTCGATAAGTATGGCTTGCTGTAACAAGATGAATTTAACTAATTTAGCTAAGTTAAAAAGCTTTATTATCCTTAATCTTTGATTCTAGCAATGGAAAATGAAGGAGGAATTTCAATTTGCAGCAAAAGCTATGTAAGAGCTGGGGCATACACACAGTGGGATTTCATCTGATAATTTCCCCACAATCTGCCAAGTCCAACACTACCAATGAAAATTAATTGCTGTCAAAAGCACTAATTGTGTTACAATAAAAATCCATCATTACCTACCTTTTTAGAAAGAGGGAAATGCCCAACTCATTACCTGAGTCTGAATTTTTCAAGATATTGCATTATATCATTTCAAATACTGAGTAAGATTTGGATACATGCAGCTAAATGCAATATAATGCATTTTCTTGATTATATTTAACTCTCTCTTTCTTCTCTCTCTCCCCTCCTCCTCAAGACTGGGTACTGGGGGCTCATGCTTGTAATTCAAACTACTCATGAGGCTTGGAGATCTAAGGATTATAGTTCAAAGCCAGCCAGAGCAGCAAAGTCATGAGACTCTTACCTCAAATTAACAACCACCAAAGAGTTGGAAGTGAAGCTGTGGCTCAAGTGAACCATACATGAGTGAAAAAACTAAGAGACAGCACTCAGTCTATGAGTTCTCTGAGGTCAAGCCTCATTACTGGCAAAAAGGTAAATTAAAAAATTCTTTTTTTATAGCAGCACTATAAAGCGACCAAATCTCCCATTCAAATTTTCCCAATGAGTTAAAAAAAATCAAATGAATCTTCACTTCCTACATGTCACTGATACAACTGTATGTTTAACTTATGGTACTTGACTCAGTGCTCAAAATATGAAATATGGGGTCTGTAGCCTCATTTTTTAGATAAGTTTTTTATTGTGAAAATACTGTACAGAGGGGTGACAATACATGAGCAAGGTAATGAGTACATTTCTTATCCAGCATTGTTGCCTCCTCCTTTGTTTTTCCCCTGTAGTCTCATTTGGGAATAAGGAAATTGTAAAATTAAATTTTAGAGTTATGCAGCTGAAGATAGGTTAGTTCCTGACACCCTGATTTCTAAGTACTGACACTGTCTTTTCCCAAATCTTCTCCACAGGCCTCCTTAAACGCAATGATTTGATGTGCTGAGGAATGGTGGTGTCATCTCGCCTAGTGATTCTCAAATTGCGATGTGTTCAGGAATCATTTGGAGGCCCTGGTGGATTGCACACTGATTTGGTAAATCTGAGTGATTATCCAGCCTCCAGGCCATGTCCTGTGGGTTCCTTGAACCACACTCTGAGTTGACAAGCACTGGTACCTTCTCCCTGAAGAATATTGCATCTGCAAGCAAAACAGCTATAAAATACTACGTAAATTGCCTTTCCAAAACTGTATGTGTTGATATACAAGGTGGGAAAATATACAAAATCTCTTATTTTACAATAAATTGCATTGCAATCTCATGAGGCAGACCAAGGTAAAGCTTTGTAATTTTCTATGTGAGAATATACAACAATGTATAGACATTTTTTCTCTATCACACTGGTGATAATCATAGGTAATGTAATTATCTATTAGAAAACACTGACATACAAAAATGAACAGTAGCCAGTGCTGGTGGCTCACACCTGTAATCCTAGCTACTCAGGAGGCTGAAATTTGCAGATCCTTGTTCAAAGCCAGCACAGGCAGGAAAGTCCATGAGACTCTACCTCCAATTAACCACCAGAAAGCCAGAAATGGATCTGTGTCTCAAAGAGCAAGGCCTCATCTCTGAGTGAAGCTGCAGCATCCAGGACCTGAGTTCATGTCTCATTACTGGCATAAAAAACAAAATCAATAATGAAAACAAAAACACTGAATGATAAATGATAAAGTATTTTGAAGAAAACTGTGATCAGAAGACAAAGAAATAAAACATATTCATTATAAATCATATATATGTACAGATATGTACACATATTTGTACATACACACATGTAAACATCTATAGATGATATAGATGTGCATATGCATACATATATAAATATGTATACCTGCATATATACACATAGATACATGCATATATATCCAGAATTATAATGAATATACTATTTAAGATCTACTAAAGAGCAAAATAAGCTTAGTGTGTTAAACACTGATATCACAAATCACTAGAAGAAACATACTACTCTCTACATGGGGCTATTACAGCGATTATTTTACCTTTAAATGCCTGTTTTTTTATCTGCAAAACAAATCACACCAGGTGAGCTGACAGGTCTATTTCCAGAATGGTAGGAGAGAGCACCTGTTTTTACATCTCTATCTACAGTCCTCAAGAGCTCACAAAAAAAGTAAGGTTAAGAAAATATCAGGTGTTGGAAGCAGCATTGTGGCTCAAAGTGGCAGAGCATTAGCCTTGAGCATAAAAGCTCAGGGACAGCACCCAGACCCTGAGTTCAAGCCCCATTACCAAACAAAAAAAAAAGAAAGAGAGAAGGAGGGAGAGAGGGAAGGAGGCAGGGAGGGAGGGAAAGAAAGACAAGGAAGGAAGGAAGGAAGGAAGGAAGGAAAGAAGAAAGGAAGGAAGGAAAGAAGAAAGGAAGGAAGGAAGGAAGGAAGGAAGGAAGGAAGGAAGGAAGGAAGGAAGGAAGGAAGGAAGGAAGGGAGGAAAGAAATATCAGGTAAATATCAGGTGTTCAAACTTTGTCTGTCTCCAAGTGTTTAGCCTTACCAAAACATCATACAATAATGGGTTATATTAAGGCCTCCAGAGGATTTCCCAGTGTCTCCTCCCATATCTGCTTAACACCTGAAGGTCACCAGTGCCTTCCACTAAAGAAAATTCCTTTCTTGGGTGTTCTTACGTCTTGTAGAAGGGCAGATATCATGTACCAAATACCATAATCAGCTGGTAATTCTGCAAAAACAATTTCCCTGAGTATTCATGGACATTTTGGCTATCCTTAAATGACATTTCAAATGTAAATATAAGGCTTGGCATTTCCAGAAATGACAGGAGGTATTTTCATTACCCACTTAAAATCTTCACTTAATGAAACGTATCATGTCCTCAAGTGCACTTGTGCCAAGTTAGAACAAAAGTGAAACTTAATTGAGAGAACTTCCGTGAAGATAAGTAGGTGGAGAATATTAGCTGAGCAGATGTCTTTCTGTCTCTGTGGATACTCAATACTGAACATGAATAAGGGACAGAGGCCCTAATTGCAAAAGGAGGGTCTATCTGACTGCAAAGTTGAGTGAAAAATGAATGAGAAAGGTGTTGTGGGAAATCTGTGTAATTCAGGTAGCGTAAGAGGAAAATTGCATTAGTATGGTTGCTAGCAAAATTCATTCTTTTCTTTTCTTCTTGTCTTTTTATTCTGTGTGTGTCTGTGTGTGTTGGTCCTGAGGCTTAAACTCAGTGTCAGGGAGGCATTTGGTGGTAGGGGGGAGAGGGGACTGTTCATTAACTCTTATTTTGCTCCAAGCTAGCACTCTACCACTTGAGCCACAGTTTCACTTGTAGCCAAAAGTGAAAAGTGGTGGTTAATTGAAGATCAGAGTCTCCCAGTCTTTCCTGCTTGGGCTGGCTTCAAACCATGATCCTTAGATCTCAGCCTGCTTAATTGCTAGATAATAAGCATGAGCATGGCACCCATTATGCATTAACACATTCTGTGTAAAAAGAACATAGTGGACTAAATAAAAGGAGACATGTTTAAGCAAGGTACTTCAGTAACTTTGTGAAAAATGAGACTGCCGTTCCTAAATACTTAGTTAAAATGGAGACAAGGAGCTAAGCAAAAGAGACTCTAGATCCTCTCTAGATTTGGTCTCTTCATTTCCAAATAGAATGTCTTTATTTTCAAACAAAATGAAGACATTGCAAGAGAAGCAATGAGCTCTTTCTTTCTGACACCTCACATATGAAACTACAACTCCTTTGTTCAACGTAGATGAGGGCAGTCTTTCACCAGGATTTTTCAATCAGGATGATGCCCAGGGGTAAGCAAAACTGTGAGGATGAGTATATACAAACACTGGGGGAAGGTAACATATCCCTTCTCTAGCTTTTCTCCTTCTTAGTACTCTTCAGGATAGCCACAATGTGGTTAAGGGATGAGTCTAGGAAGCTGAAACGTTTGTTTTCATAGCTTTGGTGAGGGCAAATGCTGACAATACAGATATCTCATTTGGGGAGACAATACCAGAGGGTAAATCAGGCTCCTAGTGTCTCTACTATTATCCTTTCCTTGAATGGCTTAGGTTCAGGAGTATTTGATTTAACTTAATTTGATTAATTTAAATGGACCTGCAGCAGCTTAGGAAACCTTCTAAATGAGTCAGTGTTGAACTACAAGATTTTAATGGCAAGCCAGCCTTATCCTGGGTCATTGGAATCAAGGTAGGATTAAGAAATGCAGGAAATAACAGGTCACTGGAAGGAATGGATGGTTCTGCCAGCTGACTTCATCAACATTGACAGGAGACTTTACAAGAAGGATCACTTAGTATGAAAGAAGCAGATGGTGGGAACAGAGTTAGGGTTAATTTGGAGCTCATATAATGGACCAAAATTTATAGAATGTAACCTGGGTAATCCTTAAGTTTTGTGGATTTAGTAGGTCTTATTGGGAGGAAGACAACTGAGTCCTGAACCAAAGCGTTTAGTACGTGGGTCAACTTGACCATTTATCCAGCCACTAAATTTGAACACAAATGTCTTGAAGTTGAGGTAAAGGGACACAGTGCACCAATGGCCAAGTGCACTGAAGCACCCAGGTCCTGGTGCTGAATTCTGATGATCTGCCATCAGCCTGGTGAAATAGTTCTGAAAACCTCTCTTTAGAGGTCAGAGACAAAAATAGGTTTGCAGATCACTTGATTCCTTCTCTTATTTAAGTGGAATTAATGATTACATACCTAAATATTACTTATCATGCCTTCTGGATTCTGATCATTCATCTTACATAACACATACAATATTAACTAGAAGCTGGAGAATTAGTAAAAAGGAAAGTGATGCTTTATGATGAGCTGTTCAAGAAAAATAAATGTTCAAAAACTCAGCAAACATAGGTATTAGCAGTAATCAGAGCCAGAAAGTGTTCTGAGACCTATTGGTGGAAGAGTATCAACAGCAATGACATTGCTTAAAGATGGTGTACTAGCTCTGACTACCCTGAAGCATCCTGTATAATCATTCTCTCCTTCAACAAATATTTCATTCTGTGGAATAAGCATTGTGCCAAACACAATAATTGCCCTCAGAATCCTGTGTTGATTTATTCCTGGAAAAAAAATCTATCAACATGCATTGTAAAACATCATCTCCAGCCTCTTGTAATGAGCAGACATGAGGGAGAACACAGGCAGATAAGTGATCAGAAAGTGAGTAGATGGCTGAAATATAAATGAGACATTGCTTCTAGTAGACTGAGATGAAACTATCTCTGCTCCATCTAAAAGAGTATTACGTATGTGCAGTCCTGAACAGACCTGTGGGCCCATTTAAGAACATGCCACACTCTCTTTCTACTTGATTACCTTCTGGCTTATGGTAGACACATGGACTATTTGAGAAGACATGATACGTTTTCACACATGAATATTTTGACTGCGTTTGTGCACCTTTCTTCAAATCATCACATGCCCTCCCTCTCAGTGGTCTCCCTCCTGATAGCATATGGTCCAGCTTCCTGGTATTCATTGTTTTTAACTGTCAGTTAGTTGTTCAAAGGAATTGTACCATTTGAATCCTCCCCTGTGTATTCCATAAACTATTCAGTTTGTTTGTGTTTATAGGTATGGCTGTGTATAGGGTTGAATTTTTATTGATAATATAGATCTAACTTCCGTATATGAAAGAACAAAATATGTTGTCTCCCTGAGCTTTATGTACTTAATTTATCATATTTTCCCAAGTTAATCTTTTAATAAAGATGCACTGTACTCATGAACTGACATATTAAATGTTATCTTTGTACAACTATTTACATAAAATTAAAAAAAGAAAGAAGAGAGGAATGGTATGTTTATGGAAGATGTTTCCTAAAGGTAAATATCAAAAAGGGTTTAAAATATCAGAGAATGGATTTGCCATAAAATAGCTTAAAAGTGACACATGAAATATTTCAGTGAGAAGAACTAAATTTCAATACAAGTCTGAGGTAATTGGGAATAATTTTGATTAGAAGTGATATAACAGGATGGCAATGTAGGAAAGCTTAGCGAAGTCTAAAACTTCTAAACCCATTTTCTCTCCTGCCTATTGTTGGACTATGGTCCAATAAAGAATGTAGAATCTGGGCTGGGAAGGTGGCTCAGTGGTAAAGCGCTTGCCTTGCATGCATGAGGCCCTGGGTTCGACTCCTCAGCATCACATAAGCAAAAAAAGAAAAAAGCCGGAAGTGGTGCTGTGGCTCAAGTGGTAGAGCGCTAGCCTTGAGCTGAAGAGCTGAAGGACAGAACCCAGGCCCAGATTTCAGGCCCCACGACTGGACCCAAAAAAAAAAAAAAAAGAATGTAGACTGTAACCATTATCGGAATGCCCTTGCCTTTCCTGATGTTTGGCCACTCAGATAACAAATGTAAGCTGGTACTTATAAATTCTAAAATCAAGGTGTTTTTATGAAGTTTTTATGAAGGTTCTTTAAAGAGTAGGCAAAATAAAAGTTTACTGTTCTAAAGAAAATCATTTCACTTCTTTTCCCAACAAGCTTGACTGCATTGATATTTTCTTACACTCTTCTAAGATTTTAAATTTATTTTTTCCTGGAATTTCAAATAACATCTCTTGAGCATTTGCTATATTATGCCCAGGCTACATGGGAACAAAAAACCATGACAAATGAATGAGCAAAAGGTAACTAGAATGGTGACCATGAAATATCCATACTACAGTGGTTCTGTGGTTCATCCACCAAGAGATCTGTGGGCAGTACACCTACAAGAAAGCAGAAAACCTGGGAAATACTAGTTGAAAATTGTTGGGTGCCTATGGCTCATGCCTGAAATCCTAGCTACTCAGGAGGCAGATATGAGGATTAGAGTTCAAAGCCAGCCTAAGCAGGAAAGTCTATGAGATTCTTATTTCCAGTTAACCACCAATAATCCAGAAGTAGAGCTGTGGCCCACGTGGTAAAATGTGAGTCTTGAGCACAAAAAAAGCTCAGGACAGCATCCAGTCCCTGAGTTCAAGGCCCAAGATAAAAAAAAAAATTGAGAGCTGGGACCCCATGGCTCACGCCTGTAATCCTACTACTCAGGAGGCTGAGATCTGAGGATCACAGTCCAAAGCCACCCTGGGCAGGAAAGTCTGTGAGACTCTGATCTCCAATAAACCACCAGAAAACTGGAAATTGTGCTACAGCTCAAGTGGTAGAGCACTCACCTTGAGCTGAAGAGTTTAGGGACATTGTCCAGGCCCAGAGTTCAAGCCCCAAGATGGACAAAAAATAAAATACAATAAAATTGAGAGATAAAAAGGTAAACAACCTGAAGAATTAGGGTGAGATGGAAAGAGGATGCTTGGGTACTTTAGATAGGAGCCCCAGAATGCCTTTCAGAGGAGATCCTGCTGAAGATGAACTCTGGAAGGAACTAAGGAGCTGGTTGGGTCCAGGCCAAGAGAACAACAGGAAGTTCATCAGTGGGAATAGGAATGCAGAGACCACAGCAAAACATCCCACAGAGCTCAGTACCCAAATAAATAAAATTCAAGGTACATATAGCATATGATTTAAAAAATAGAAAAAAATGCATAGATATACCAAAATTATGTTTCAAAAGGATATATTCCCAGCATTGTTGATATATGGTCTATTCATCCCTTTTGTAAGTTGGAGGTAGCCTCAGCTTATCACAGCATACAAATATTTCTGCTGCTTGGTTCCTATGCCTTTTTATGTCCAGCCATCAAGAGTCATTGCAGAGAGGACTCCTGGTTAAAAACTTTGAACTCCATTATTCAGACAAAGGTAAGTGTTTTTTATTTCTAGTTCTATAACTTAAAATCAGGCTTCATTTTTAGGCTGTTAGTACTTTCTTTAAAAAAACACACACATTAAGTAGTTGTAAGAAGAGTTTGCAATTCCATAAGTCAGATGATGAGCATAATGCATCTTGATCAATGTCACCCCTTCCATCATTCTTCCCCATTTTCCCCCTCCCATTCCTACCCGCAAGTTACATAATCCCATTTTACACAGCAAACATTGAAGATCATGAGTGACTTCATTTGCTTATCACTTTAGTGACTAGACTCTTTCCCCTGCCTTCATTGGCAGTTCAGTGTAAACAAAGCTCTGTGTCAATAAAACTACACCTTTTAACTCATACCCCCTGAGGTTGAAAGTTTTACATCCTGAATGTTTTAGGTTTCCTCCTTCTTTTTTACTCAGCACTATTTCCTTTGCAGTTTCTATTTCCTACACAGTGCAAGTAGTTGCTGGATAAGTTAAAGAATGCTCCATTAAAGTTAACTTTCACACATACAACATGAACTATTTTAGTAGGACTCAGATATTGCATGATGCTTATATACTAAAATTTGTTTGTTAATTATCAGGAATAACAACTTAACCAGTTACCACATATTATTTACCATGTCTTGCAACTTTGCTCCCAACCTTACCTTTTACCAAAAACACAGTTGCAAAGCAACAAATCACCTAGCATAAAATGTGTGATAGAGTCAATCATGGAAGACACTGTAAAATAATGCATTTGGATGGGTACTTGAGTGATGAGCATTTTTTTGGGGGGGGGGTTCTGGTAGTGGGGCCTGAACTCTGGGCCTGGGCACTGTTCCTCAGCTCTTCAGCTCAAGGCTAGCGCTCTACCACTTGAGCCACAGTGTCACTTGTGGCTTTTTTTTCTTTTTTGCTTATGTGGTGCTGGAGTATCGAGCCCAGGGCCTCATGCATGCAAGGCAAGCACTCTACCACTGAGCCACCTTCCCAGCCCCGTGATGAGTATTTTTTTAAAGGGAAAAAATTTTTGCAGAGGCAAAGAAAATTCCTGAAAAAGCCAGGTGCTGATGGCTCATGCCTGTAATCACAGTTACTCAAGAGGCTGAGATCTGAGGATCACCTTAAGTGGCACTATGGCTCAAAGTGGTAGAGCACTAGGCCTTGAGCAAAAGAGCTCCCACACCTTGAATTCAAGCCCCATGACTGACAAAAAAATTAAATAAGTAAATAAAGTAATTAATTAAATTTTAAAAAATTGAAGCTGGGTGCTGGTGGCTTACACCTATAATCCTAGCTATCAGTAGGCTGAGATCTGAGTGTAACAGTTCAAAAGGAGTTGTGGCATAGAAAGCCAGGAGACTCACATCTCTAATTAACCAGCAAAATGGTAGAAATGGGTGGGGCTCAGATTGTAGAGGACTAGTCTTGAGAAAATAACCTCCAAAAAAAAAAAGAGAGTACCGGGATCTGATTGCAAGCTCCAGTAAAAGCACACACACACACACACACACACACACACACAAAGGAGGTTGAGGATTAAGATTCAAAGGCAGCCTGAGCAGAAAAGTGTAAGACTCTTATCTTTAACTAGCAAAACAGCTGGAAGTGGGGGCATGACTCAATGTTAGAGTGCCAACCATGAGAGAAAATGCTAAAGTAAGCGTCCTGGCCCTGAGTTCAAGACCCAATATTGGTGTGCATGCACAAACACACGCACATGTGCGCACACACACACACACACACACACACACACACACAAATGCATTCTATTCCATCATATATTGTTTAAAATGCTAGGAAATGGTTAATAGATTCGTAAAAATGTCATTGAGGATTATAGATACTGAATTAAAGAAGCCAAATTGCTCCAGAGAAAATGAGAGGGGAGAGTTTTCAATTGTGTCCTTATTGTGCCTTTGATTCCTTAATCAAAATAAAAATAGTTGAAACAAAAAAAGAGAAAGAAATACCACTTGATTTATATAGCAGGGGATTGTTGACTTCTGGTTTCCTGGAAATAAAATTTGACACACTGATGTGAATGTCCTTGGGAACAATTCCAAAAAGATTTTAAAAAACAAGGATTAGGAAAAATAAAAGTTATAGGAATTAGCTGTAGCAACACCTGGCTGGATGGAGATACAAAGAGAGAGAGAGAGAGAAAGAGAGAGAGGGAGGGAGGGAGGGAGGGGGGAGAAATAGTTAAAAAATTTCAGAAACTGTATATACATCTTTTAATCCAGAAAGACTAGATTTAAAGCAGAGGGCAGGCAGAAAAAAGAGTCCTTTGAAAACCTTGTTGGTACAACTGATAGACTGATAGTTCATAATGTTTCCTAGTTACCACAGGGCAGCTATTGGTGTATTCTCTCATTTGTTATGGCAGCAATTCACCAGTGCAGACACTGTGCCCTTGGTCAAGCAGCAAAGTCATAAAAATCCTTGCCCAGTTAGAGACACTTTGAAGGATAACTGCAGAGTGGAGGCATCTACAGCAGCTAACCTTCCTGCACAGCCATGTCACAGCAGGCTCCTTCAGGGTCTCAGAGCTCTCATTTACACCAAGCAGATCTAATTCAAGGGTGCTATCAGAAGCCACACAGTGTTCTTGGAATAGACAATTCATGAACCAAAACATGAATCTTACCTACTTTGGAGGAATCATGTAAATAAAGGGCTCACAGGTCAGGCAGTGGTGGCTCACACCTGAGGCGGAGATCTAAGGATCACAGTTTGAAGCCAGCAGGGACAGGAAAGTCATATCTTTAGTAAAGACTCTTATCTTGAGTAAACTACTCAGAAAGCTGGAAGTGGCACTGTGGTTCAAGTGGTAGAGCTCTAGATTTGAGCAGAAAGAGGCTCAGGGACAATACGAGGATAAGAAAAAAACATAAAAAGATATACAAACAATATATACATTTGCATAGATTACCACTCTCATAGTCATATATACAGTTATATATGTATTATATATATATACATGTGTGTATATATCTATATATACACACGTGTATGTGCGTGTATGTACATCTTCATTTCAAGCTACAGTTAATTGTGAAAGCTGCTGACTTCTCTCATGGTATATACTCATTGAAATTTCTCAAATTAAAGCAAACTAGAATCCAACATGATTTTAAGATGACTGAGAAATTATGTATGATAAATGATATCAACCTGAGACAAGATGATCTCAGGCCAACCCGATGGAATATGCCTTTATAGAAGAAAAGAAGTCAGCACACATGAAGGAAGCATGTGCTAGTGTGTGTGTGTGTGTGTGTGTGTGTGTGTGTGTGTGTGTGTGTGTTTAAGTATCCATATAAAACATACACCTGTTTATTTCCCACATCAGAAATTCCTGATTGCCTACAAATTCTGAAGTCAGACCTTCAGACTGTTTCCTTCTTGACTTATTTCTCATTGTGCTTAAGTCATGTTTAGGGCCATCGGCTGTTAGAACCTTCTTGGAGAGATGCAGCAAAGTATTGCCCCTGACAACTTGCTTTAGTGTGTGTTTTAGTTTCTCTTTGGAAAACCATCAAGGAAAATCATGACCAAGTTTCATAGCTCTTCCACTCCTGGGGCCATTAGAGGATTGTCAAAAAGCAAAATGTAGAAATGGCCAAACCTTTGAAGTAAGGTTAGCAAATGTTAGCTGTCATATATACATACATACATATAAATGTATAACAAACATATGTATGTAAACATACAAACATTTATAAATACATATAGGATATAAAAAGTATCAGTAAGTGGAGTTTAATCAAGGGTGAATTTGGGAGGCAACTGAGTAAGTACTGTATTTAGGTTTTCATCCTCTCACATAGATTTAATTGAAAACACTTCCCTGTTTTGCTCATTTCTAAACATCAACCCAAACAGGAACATAAGCATAAACACTCTCAATTTGCATTTTGATAAAGGAAACACAGTAATTTAAGAGAAAACTTGGCCCTTCAGAAACTTTAATTTATAGTGTTAACAGCTCCCCTCCTTCACCTAATCAGTTTATGGGCTAATTATACAGAAGTAAACTAGGACAAATAGGAAAAATAATTTTATTGTTATTCAGCTTTGCTATTTAATATTTTTAATGAGTGCTCCTTTCAAATTTCATGCTTTCTAAAAATTTTCTTCAGGTGGGAAAGAATGTATTCATAATCTTTCACATTGCTCCTACTAACTTATAAAGTATATATAGTATATGCACTTTATTTTTCATACTCTCAATATGCAGATGCACATTTGGTGCTTTGATACAGTCTTTGCTTTTCCTGTAATGTATCCTAGGTAATCCAGAGGGACATTTGTTTATAATTGCAAACATCTGCATACGTGTATATATATATGTGTGTGTGTGTGTGTGTGTGTGTGTGTGTGTGTGTGTGTGTGTGCGTACTCACTAACAAAATTATTGAGCCCCCACCAAATGTATATCTGCAAGCAGTATGGATGTGACTTTCCTGGTTTTCAGGTAAAAGTTAATAATTATAACAATGATTATTAGAAAGTTGGCAAGTTGTTATGTCAAAAAATGAACTTTACAACTTTTGTGAGGGGGTCGGGGGGGAGGATCGGATTGGGGGGGTTTGGGAAGGGGAAACAAAGGAGGAGGCAACAATGCTTGATAAGAAATTTACTCATTATGGTAGCTCAAGTGGTAGAGCACTCGCCTTGAGCTGAAGAGCTGAAGGACAGCGCCCAGGCCCAGAGTTCAAGCCCCACGGCAAACCAAAAAAAAAAGAAAAAAGAAATTTACTCATTATCTTGCCCATGTAATTGAAACCCCTCTGTAGGGTATTTTCATAATAAAAAAAAAAAGCTTAAATTTCAGGAAAAAGAAAAAATCCATTGTACTTATAAATTTATTTGTCGAATGGAAATTCCTTTGTACAACTATTTAAAATAATAAAATTATAATTAAAAACAAAACAAAGCAAAAAACAAGTTGGGTTCTACCTCTTAGCTTGCTAGATACTTTTCTTACAAAGATGTTGCAATATTTACAATGGAGTTCCATCTAGTTAAGCCCATTCTAAGTTTAAAATACTGTAAGTTAAAACTGCATTTGAAAGGACTAACCTACCAAATATCACAACTTAGCAACATGGTGTACTTCAGGGTTCTGGCTGTTTCTCCTGTGACCAAGTGGCTGACGTGAAGCTGTACCTTGCTGCTACTGGAAGCCAATTTCAGAACTATCACACCACCAGCTGCTAGCTGGGAAGAGATCCAAATTCAAAGTCCAAAGTGTGTGTGTGTGTGTGTATACATGACCCTTTATATGTTTTAGTATGTACAAACACATTGACTAAAGTATAGTATATGCAGGGGAGGATTTCAGTGATGTAACTCCTCTGAACAACCAAAAGTATAACAAAAATAAATGTGGAGAAGCTATTGGCAGGGATGTGGGGGTTTGGGGTGGTGGAGGAGGGTAGGCAAAAAATGAAGAGAGCTATATGTGGGAACTCAGCTTCTGTAGGTTAGGTTTTGTTTGCTTCCTAAAGATTCCCAAAACACCTCTTTGCATCACTTTTAAGACAATATAAAAGAAAAGTAGAGATTCATGTTATTCACATGAGGTTATAAGTCAAAGATCCTAACAATCTTGTGGGGAAAAAAATGCATTAGTAGATATCTTAGCATCAACGGACAAAAAGTAAAACTTATGAGTAAATGTGTGGCATTTACTCAGATCATGAGAATAAAATAAGACTGTTAAAGAAGCCACATTTACAGCAACTAGGAGCTTACCAAGCTCTCATGTAGAAGCCAGTTTTCGTGTTCCAGTGAAAAATCCAAAGGTAGAGAGATATCATAGTACAGAGAGTTTGGCCAGAGAGGAAAAATCCATGCAGCTTGTTTAAGAATATAGATTTGAGCACTTGCCAATGGCCATGGCCACACCAGCAGCTGCCACTCCTGCCATATCAACAGACAAAACCTAGGAAAAGGCACCAGACACAATGAAAGCGGCTTCTACTCACCACAGCATGAACAGAGGAGGAGCAGAAATCTTCATCCTGCTGACCACAGAACGATGCAGACTGCAGATGGCTCAAAAACCAACGGAAAGGCATGAGTACCCCCACCACAAGACATCCTCACTCCTTCTCACAGAACAGCGTTTGGAAGGTTGCCTCTCCCTCATCACCAGAGAAGGACACCATCTTTGATACTGGCAAAGACCAGGTCAGAGCAGCTAGCAGATAATTCAGGCCTTAGAAGCAAATACAGATGAGTCATTTTTTAACAGGTCAAAAGAACCTGATCAGCCCCGCTCAGCTCCACCCAGGGGGAAGTTTCCCTTCCCAGGTAGGGTAGCTCTGCCCAGGTCAGGAAGAGTTTCTTCCTTGGGTAAACAGAGCCAGAGGCGGCCCTGCCCCTCTGCAGCAAAGGCAGCTCTCCCAGCTGCAGGAGTGTGAAAGAAAAACAATTTAGAACTGAATATGGCATAAATCCTGAGAGTGGCTCCAGGCTGGGTCACAAGAATGTATCAGAAGCTAGCCCCTCAGAGAAAAGCTGAGTGCTGACAGGCCACAATCCCACCCACATTCAAGCTCCCTCACAGCAACTCCAAGCTAGAGGAAGCAGCCATCTCCCTCTTGGGTGACACTCAAAGCAGATTACCCTCCCACTGAATTATATGGGGAGAGGGTCCTAAAGTACTCGCACAAGTAAGGCAGAGCTTCATTCTGCCCACTCAAGCTAATTTAAGAAACCTACTAAGAATGAGGTTGGGATATTGATAGGTATCACCTAGAGCTCCCCTCTGACCCAGCAATCCCACTTTTGGGCATTTGCCCAAACAATCACAAACAAGGCCACACTAATGCTACCATCACAACTATGTTTATCACAGCATTATTTATCATAGCTAAGATATGGAGCCCACCCAGATGCCCCTCAGTAGATGAATGGATCAAGAAAATGTGATATATATATATATATATATATATATATATATATATATATATATATATATGAATTCTATGCCTCCATCAGAAAAAATGACATTGCCCCATTTGTTAGGAAATGGAAAGATTTGGGGGAAAAAATCATATTAAGTGAAGTAAGCCATACCCAAAGAACTATAGGTCCCATGGTTTCCCTCATTTGCAATATTTAGTATACATCTAGGATAATTTTATAGATGAGCATAAATGCTCAAAAGCTATGTGCATATGACCATACAAGATGATACTAAGTAAAACGAACCCCAAGATATGGACACAAGAGGTCTTTCTTTGTTGTTATTGTTTTTAATGTACTATGGGATTTTTTTTTTGTTTCCTTTGTATGTTCTTCCCCCTATGGTATATCCCTTGTTGTCGCTATACTTGATTTTCATACCCTGCATCTTGTATATACATTTATCTACTTTGGGGCAATAAAGGAAAATAAAAAATGCTGAAACAAGGACACAGCATGACCTATTGCAATAATGATACCCACAAGACCCTCTATTGAAAATGAACTTTACAACTTCGGGAGGTGGGGAGTGAGGGAGATGGGGAAGGGAAGGGATAGTGAGAGAAAAACAAAAGATTCTTTGCTGAAATTCCCATCTTCGGATCCACTTTTCCCCATACTGTTTTGAGGTAGAGTAAATCTATTTGCCATGCAATTATACATAGATCACAAATTTGAAGAAACATTTGTATATCTGAACAGAAAATCATCCATTAAGTATTTTCCTATCTCAGCATGAACATAATCATTTCAGAAACATTTACTTCTCTTATTCTTTATATTTATCCTCCTCTTCTTCCTTCCTCCTCCTCTTCCTTCTCTTCCCCTTTCTTCTTTCTAAGAAAGTATGGTTTTAACATATTGAAACTCTTAGAATTTTATCAACTACAAGAAATCCCAATGATTTTTTTTTGTTTTTGTTTTTTGTCTGTCATGGGGCTTGAAGTCAGGGCTTGGTCACTGTCACTAAACCTCTCTGATCAAGTCTAGTGCTCTACTACATTGAGTTAGACCTCCATTCCTGGTTTTCTGGTGGTTATTTGGAGATAAAAAATCTCAGAGTTTCCTGAATATACTGGCTTTGAACTGTGATCCTCAGATCTCAATCTTCTAAGTAGCTATGATTACAGACAGGTGTGAGCCACCAGTGCCCAGCTCCAATGATGAATTTTTTAAATGTATTTCACTGTTACTATAAAGGTGATGTACAGATGGGTTACAGTTATATAAGCCAGGTAATGAATACATTCTTTTTGAACAA
Organism: Dipodomys spectabilis; assembly: GCF_019054845.1. Lineage (NCBI taxonomy): Eukaryota > Metazoa > Chordata > Mammalia > Rodentia > Heteromyidae > Dipodomys > Dipodomys spectabilis. The sequence continues at coordinate 4,295,844 of NW_024870813.1, read as the reverse complement.
TATAACCCCTTCCCCTCACTCTCCTCTAGGTTTTTTCCTCCTGTCCCTACTCATTCACAGTTGTACAGTTTGTTTTCAACAGCTTTTGTCATTGCTCTATTGCTTGGCCAATTAGATTTTCTGCTCCTCCCTTATGGGCTTGGTGGGTTGATGGTTTTTTTTTTTTATTAATGTTTCATGGATCAAATCAGGGCCTTACACATATCAAGCAAATTCTCTATGGCTGAGTACACAGCCAATGCCTAGACAGGTTCATTTTTCTGCCATGGGGTAACAGGGGAGGAAGATAAATTATTTTGTTTTAGGATTTGGGCTTTTAGGGTTTCATCTTTCAAGACACTAATCTTTTGAGATTTTAATATTCAAAATGATGACATTTGGGCCTATGCTTCAGAATCTGGGTAAATCTTTTAAGAATATTGTGTGGCCCACATATTAATTCTCTTCTCCCCTTTAACATTTCTTTCAAATAAAAAATGAAGGAATTTTATTTTCTTTCAATGAAATTTCTTTTCTGTGAAGCAAAACGATGAGTGATCATAATATACTTCCTACATTCGCACAAGTTCCAGCAATGGTTAGGAGAAAACAAATTACAAAAAATGACAACAACAACAAAAACCCCAAACTGGTTCCAGCACCCATGTGGGCATTGCATGTAAACACCACATCCAACATGGTGGGTGCATTTTGTTCAAACTCAAAACCTCACCCCAACTTTTTCTTTCTTTTATAGGTTTATGAATAAATACATTCAAAAAGTCTTTTTTTAAGTTAACCACTTGAAAAAACAGAGTAAGATGAAATTTGTTATTTGTCCATTATTTCAAATCAATGTTAGCAACTGTCTTGCAGAATCTTCATCCCACATCCAAAGGGAGTAGCAACCAAAAATAAATTTCTGTGCATTCTGTTCCCCTCAACAAGATCTTAATTTTGCAAGATCATTAAGTCTTTTTGAAGCATTTTAACAGAAGATAAGGATAACTGTTGTCAAATGCTTGATGGCTCTTTTCAATTTTCACCAGTACAGTATTTCTAGATATGACATTAAATGATTTCTTAGGAAATGATATGTTCTACCAATCTGCCTACCTTTTAACTTCACATTTCCTTTATTTTGTTCTGGTCCTGGGGCTTGAGCTCAGGGCCTGGGCACTATCCCTGACCTTTTCTTGCTCAAAGCTTGCAGTCTACCACTTGAGTTATAGGTCCACTTCCACTTGGTGGCTAATTGGAGAAAAGAGTCTGATGGACTCTTCTGCCAGGCTTCGATCTTCATATCTCAGCTTCCTGAGTATCTAGGAATAGAGGCCTGAGCCAATGGCACCTTACCTAACTTCTCATTGATACTTAAAAAGTTTCCAGAATGTTGTACCTAGAACAAAAAAGTACCATTGAATAGGTAGGTATATAAAATCCTAAATAAATAATTGTATAAAATGCAAAATTGAATAATGTTAAATGTAAGTATTTACTATGCCACTTCCCCCACAATATTTCTTTCATATTATTCTAAAGCTATAAATAAGTAAATTTTGATGAGATTCCTTTATATATTGTGGAAAGTAAAATTTGGAATGTACTCGTTTAAACCAAAAAGAAGATTTAATAAAAAAAGGGATGACCAAACTAAGTTTTAAAATAATCCTGAAAAGCCCACACCATTCATATCAAAATACCTGAGTTTTTAATCTCGTTCTGATAACCCAACTTAAATGATCATAAATAGGTTATAAGGAAAAAGAAAAATAATACAGTTAAGAATATTGTGCTGTGCACATGTACTATATTGCACATATTACTAACATTCCTTCATTCCTCTTTACCTTCATCACTAAAAGAAGCTCTTATTCCTATTTGATGCATTTGGTTGCTAAATAGCTAGAAACTTCCCAAGTCTTATAGGTATGTCTTCTTCATCTTATTCCTGATACTTAAGCACAGGCAAGCCTCATGAATGAGTTCTCTTACACCAAGCTTCTCCACATATATTAACTCTAGAAGATCTTGAAGATGTGAATCAACTGTTTCAAGTAGTATTGTATTAATTATTGATATATAACAAATCATAACTTGAAATAACTTCAGGTTTAACTAAAAAACTCTTATTATTAAAAGGTTCAAATATTCATTGGTTAGGCATAGGGTATTCAATCATTAAGTTGTACTATAGCTGTCAGCTCTGGGGGAGATGATCTGAAATCCTTGCAGGAGCTAATTTCAAAATGATTGAGATATATGACCCTGGAAGGGGTCTCTATCACTCTCTGAATAATGGACAAAGGCTTCAGTTTTTCTCAAGAAGGTCATTCCACATTGCTGCCTGAGTGTCCTCAGGATGGCCGTTGGATTTCCTCAGAACAAACATTCTTAGCCTAAATAGGTATCATTCAGCTCTCTTGTCATCTCTGGGGGTCACATAGATTGATGTCAAGAGAGCATGTAGAGGATCAGCTAGGATACAGGTGCTAAAGGCAAGAGTCAAGCTCAAGTATAGAGGAGACTCTTCAAATTTCACTCCTTAAGTACCTCTTCTCAGATACAACAACTTTAAATACCTGTGAAACTAGAGACTTGTTTATCTGGCACAGACTGAACAAAAGACACACCTAACAATCTCTTGGGGATAATATGTTCCTAACTTTGGTTCGGTCTGCTCAGCTAGCTGAGGAACAATGCAAAGGATCTCTGTTGGAGTATTTGTGAACTCAGCTCTTAACTCTGTAGGATCTGTTGTCTGACTGAATATTCTGACACACTTTAAATTTTCTTGAGGCCTTTCATGACAAAACCTAGGCTTTACCTACAACTTCTTTCCTAGCAAGGACCTAGATGTAATCAGCGATGATCATCAATTTCTGAACATTAAAGTCACTTTTATACTTTAGAGTTGTGGCATTCTCCCTCACACTCAATGATCCTTCCTTTAACATATCTTTTCTATTTCAGATTTTAGTATAAGCTGCAAGTTTAAACCAAGTGGCACCTTGATCACTCTGTCTAGAAACCTCTTTAATCAATCACTCACTTTGTTACGTGCAATTTTTACTTTCCCCATTAATGTAAGCAATTCCTAACTCCCATTTTTTCCTTCAGATTCTGAAGTCTGTGTTTATTTTCACCAATTGTTGCTTCCTTAATGGCCATGAGATTTGTACAGTCTTCTTAAAGCTCTTCAAGTCCCACTAACATCTATCTCAATGACCTTCTAGTGGGCAATTGGGTTATAAGTCACCGTAAAGCCTAGGTAAAGCCTGGATATTTGTGAGACCCTGGGCTCCATGCCTAACAACATATGCATGCATGCACACATGCACACATGCACACGTGTGCACACCCCCCCACACACACACACACATCTACCAAACTGTATACCATTGCCCTGTTCCAGATGGCTCTCACTTTCTAAATTTTTAAACTTCGTTTATCTTGCAGTGCTGGGGATTGAACCCACCATTTTTCATTGCCTGGGCAGGCATTGTACCAGCGATCTACATTCTTAGCCTAAGTCTTCTTTTTTTTTATTATGAAAATACTGTACAGAGGGGTTACAATTACATGGGAAAGATAATGAGTACATTTCTTATTAAGCATTGTTGCCTCCTCCTTTGTTCCCCCTCCCCGCCTGGCCAAAGTTGTAAAGTTCGTTTTTAGATATAACGACTTGTACATCTCATTGTTGCAATGGATCCACCTGTATCCCTATTTAAACGATTTGTTTTTCCCCTTCCCCTCAACAAATTATAGTAGTATGGAGGTTCCTCAAGACTCCACATAGAGCTCCCCTATGACCCAGCAATCCCACTTTTGGGCATTTACCCAAATGCTTACAAACAAGACCATACTAAAGCTATCAGCACAACTATGTTTATTGCAACATTATTTACCATAGCTAAGATATGGAACCAACCCAGATGACCCTCAGTAGATGAATGGATCAAGAAAATGTGGTATATATACACAATGGAATTCTATGCCTCCAGCAGAAAGAATGACATTGCCCCATTTGTTAGGAAATGGAAAGGCTTAGAAAAAATTATATTTAGTGAAGTAAGCCAAGCCCAAAGAAACATAGGTCCCATGGTTTCCCTTATTTGTAATATCTAGTATATGTCTGAGACAAGCAGAAAAGGTCAGATAAGTTGATGTTAGGTGAAATGAACCCCAAGATAAGTATTCAAATGTTTTTACTTTCATGCGATTGTTTCTAACATATTTATAAGATGATTTTTGTTGCTTTGTATGTCCTTCCCCCACGGTATAATGCCTAAGTCTTCTTATAGCACCAGTTTTGCTACCAAGTCTTGTGTTAGATATTGATTGCTATGAAGCAAACTTAGAAGCATGATTATCACAACATTTATTACATTACACATTTTCTGAGTATTTGGCATCTACTGGCAGCTTAGCTGGGTAGTTTTAGACAGTCTCTCCTGACAACAGCTGATGTCAGATGAAGGTTAAACAAAACATAAGGACTTGCTTACAAAGCTGCTCCATCATGGGGAGCTCATTACATGAACCTCTCAATAGGATTCCCTATGCATCCACATATATTAGCAGCATATTTCTACCAAGTAAGTGATCCAAAAGAGAGTAAGAAAGAACCCACAATGCTTTTTATAACTATTCTTCATAACTTTATGTATCAATTTGGCTTGGCAACAATGTTCAGATATTTGATCAATTATCTGCTGTTCCTGTGAAAAGGCTTTTGAATGAAGTCAGTATTTGAAAGTGGTTGGCTCAGTGGTTGGACCTGAATCAGTTAAAAGGACAAATGATCTTTTAGCTCACTACTATCAAAAGTAAGTTATATTTCGGTCTCTGTGTCTATTTTTCACTGACTTTCTCTATGTCCCTCTATATTTCTCTATTCTTCCCCTACATACACTCAGATGCAACATGAACTCATCCTTTTGATTATGTTTCTCTCCAGAACTCTAACACAACAAACTAATCACAGAAATAGCAAAAACAGTCAATTTTCTATATTCTATTAATTACACATGCCAACATTGCTGAAGTGAAGGAGGGACTATATATGTGGCTGTGACTACTTTGAGGCACAAAACATTATGGCCATCTTTGAAGGTGACTGACACAATTATCTGTAGCCTTTTAATACCCAGCTCTCTAATGACTTTGATGTTAAACTCGCCTTCCAAATACGAATTCACAAACCTATCTGAGAACATGATGCCAATTCTTAAATGCAAATGAGTAATTCAAGTTTAACAGACCTTGTGACATGTGACTACCAGCTAATCTAATAATCTGCCAATTTTCTCTGCGATGGTTAATAATTGTACTGATTTTCTTTTTTTTATTTTTATAATTTTTATTGTGAAAATACTGTACAGATGGGTTACAATTACATGGGCAAGATAATGAGTACATTTCTTATCAAGCACTGTACCCTCCTCCTTAGTTTCCCCTTCCCATCCCTTCCCATCCTCCCCCTGCCCCCCCAAACCAATCCTTCCCGCCTGCCACCCACCAAAGTTGTAGAGATCCTTTTCAACATAATGACTTGTACTTCTCATTGTTGCAATGGCTCCACCTGTATCCCTATTTAAACAACTTGTTTTTCCCCTTCCCCTCCACAAATTATACCGACATCAAATACAGTGAAAGCACGGGTTATACTGTGGGGGAGGGACATACAAAGCAACAAAGAAATAATCTTATAAATGCGTTAGAAACAATTGCATGAAAGAAAAAAAAACATTTGAATACCTATCTTAGGGTTCATTTCCCTAACATCACCTTATCTGACCTTTTCTGCTTGACTCAGACATATACTAGATATTGCAAATAAGAGAAACCATGGGACCTATGTTTCTTTGGGCTTGGCTTACTTCACTAAATATAATTTTTTCTAAGCCTTTCCATTTCCTAACAAATGGGGCAATGTCATTCTTTCCGCTGGAGGCATAGAATTCCATTGTGTATATATACCACATTTTCTTGATCCACTCATCTACTGAGGGTCATCTGGGTTGGTTCCATATCTTAGCTATGGTAAATAATGTTGCAATAAACATAGTTGTGCTGGTAGCTTTAGTGTGGTCTTGTTTGTAAGCATTTGGGTAAATGCCCAAAAGTGGGATTGCTGGGTCATAGGGGAGCTCTATGTAGAGTCTTTTGAGGAACCTCCATACTACTTTCCAAAGTGATTGAACAAGTTTACACTCCCACCAACAAAGCAGTAAGGTTCCCTTCTGTCCACATCCCCTCCAGCATCTTTTGTTATTAGAGTTCTTGATTTTTGCCATTCTAACTGGGGTGAGGTGGTATCTTAATGTTGTTTTGATTTGCATTTCTTATATGGCTAGGGAGGTTGAGCATTTCTTCATGTGTCTATTGGCCATACTTCTTTCCTCTTCAAAGAAGTTTTTCTTTAAGTCTTTAGCCCACTTATTTATTGGACAGTTGTTTCTTTGAGGATTTGTTGTTGGGGGATTTAATTTTTTTGGGTTCTAAGTATATTTTAGATATGAGACACTTGTCTGTTGTATGGCTAGTGAAGATCTTCTCCCAATCTGTGGGCTTTCTATTGATCTTGCTAGCTATGTCCTTTGCCATGCAGAAGCTCTGCAACTTCATGCAATCCCATTCGTCCAACCTTTCTTTGTGTACTGATTTTCTTTATTCCTCAGAATAAACCTTGATTCTAATCTATTTTTCCTCTAGCTGTCTTATACTCCACAACCAGATCCATGAGTGTGTGAGGGTTTGATAAAAGAAAAAAAGAACATTGTTATCCACTGATCCTTCACATTTTACACACTGCATAGCTATCACTGTTTCAAGCCCACTCTCATCAGATGCAAATAGAATCACAGAAAAATCTACACTTAGCCAGGTACCAGTTGTTCATGCCTGTAATCCTAGATACTCCAGGAGGCTGAGATCTGAGGATCACAGTTTGAAGACAGCAGGACAGGAAAACCAGTGAGATTCTTATTTCCAATTAACCACTAGAAAACCAGAAGTGACATGTGGCTCAAAATAGTACAATGCTAACCTTGAGTGAAAAAGCTCAGGGACAGTGCCCAGGCCCTGAGTTCAAGCCCCATGATTGACAAAATAAAGGAAAGAAAGAAAAAGAAAATAAAGAGAGAGAGCAAGACAGAGAAAGAAAGAAAGGAAGGAAGGAGGGAAGGAAGGAAGGAAGGAAGGAAGGAAGGAAGGAGGGAAGGAAGGAAGGAAGGAAGGAAGGAAGGAAGGAAGGAAGGAAGGAAGGAAGGAAGGAAAGAAGGAAGAAGGAAGGAAGGAAGGGAGGGAGGAAGGAAGGAAGGAAGGAAGAAAGAAAGATAAAAAAGAAAGAAAGAAAGAAAAAGATTTATACTTGCTCTTTATTTTCTTGCCATTAGAAAGCCTACAAGTTTTGCATTTTGGAATACAAAACTTTAATATTTAAAGAAAAAAATCTATGGCTACCAACAAAGAATATATAATAGATTCTGAGTACCTTAGTAAGATATTCTTAACCTAGGCCCAGTATGTTTGAATAGGGGATCAACTTATTTTTCCCATAGACTTTCTTTTCTTGCTTTGTTCCAGTCCCTCTTGAACTCTTTGTCAACTACTGTTTGGCATTTTGAATGGGAAGGTGTCAGCATTTATCAAATTAAAATGCACATACAGATGCATTTTAATGTGCAATGTACACTAAAAGGCCTCCCTCAGAAATTATACGACCCAGCTTTACAATGTAATTTTAGCATTAAGACATTTTATCCACGACAGAATTACCAACTCTAATTTGTTTATTTCTTTTTCTACTATCAATTAGTCCTGGGCCAGACCAGAAAGTACTTTTTTCTTTTATTAATGGCACAATGGGAAAATAATTACTAAATGGGCATGGATTGGGCCTCAGAGTTTTCAACAAATAGAGTAAATAGAGTTGGAAATACTTCTTACATGCCCATATTCAGCTCTGCATGTGGGATGGTTAAAAAAAAAACTCTCAGTGTGTCTTAATGTAATTTGAATCTGAGAAGTACCTCTTAGAAGAGAATGCTATGGGCTAAGCATATCAAGGAGTTTAAAGAATCAATATAATTGCCTTATTTTATATTGCCTTGTTTTAACTCCTTTTACACGTTTCCTCCTCGAGATAACTTAGATCAGTATGAGTAATCAATAGATGTGCAAAATATTCCCCCGAAAGTAGGCATCTTTAAACAACATTTATTTGTTTGTTTTTGCTTTGGGCTTTTTATTTTTCTTCTAGGAGGGGTCAAGGGGGAAGTGCAGGGAGGGAGGGAGAAGGGGTGAACAAATGCAATCAAGTTATTCATTATACTCTATGTGAGAAATAAACTATGGCACTCATGGGCAGGGATGGGAGGGGGAAACTGGGGAAAAGTGAAGAAAGGAGTGACATTGTCCCCCATAAAGAAATGCACTCATTACCTCACTTAGGAAATGGGAGACTCTCTGTACAACAACTCAATAACAACAATATTTTTTAAATTATTGTCTCAGTGTTTCTGTAGGTTAGGAATCAACCTAGCTGTAATGAATAGCTTCTGGCTCAGGATCTCTCTGGTATTTCATCTAACTGTTGGCCAAGACTATAGTCATGAAGCACTGGAGATTCGGCTTCAAACTCATTCCAGTCACTGTACACGAACTTTAGTTGAATGCTTCGCTTCCCTTGCCTTATAGATTTCTCCTTAGGTCTGCTCATAATGTAGCTTCCTACAGAGTAAGAGGTGAGTGGGGCACAGGACAAACCCAAGATGCAAAGAACGACAAGGCACAAGCTACCATCTTATTGTATAATACACTCGCACATGACAAGGACAGTATTGGCAGTATACTCAGCATAGTCTCAGTAAGTCCACACTGAACCTGCAGATGAGAGCAGAAAACGAGCCAGGGCTAGGCCAATCAGGAAGAAGGTCCCACTTCCCACTGAGCAGTGCGTGCCTCACCAGGGCCTTCATGTGGGGCCTACAGACATGACCTCATGGCCCATGAACCCCAGACTACTTGCACATGAATAATGGACTGATTACACCTCAGACTTCTGCATCCGAATGGATATTTTATTAAAAGGCTAGATTGTGCAGCCTGTGTGAAGCCTCTGATTGGGTCTGGAGACTGATACAGCCCACAGGCTGTCCAATGATCGTTAAGGTATCTTTCCTAAAGACACCTTATAAATCCCTGCACGAAACAAGGTGAGGCAAAGGACAAGGGGAACCAATGCAACAGCTATATACACAAGACAATATGTTGGAAATGATCCGTGCAATTTGGTGGGTGGGATGGGCGGAAGGGAAAGTAGGAGAAAAATGAAGGTAGGGGTAACAAGATTGACTAGAAGTATACTTACTACCTTACCTACATACGTGACCTTGACAATAAAAACAATCCCTGCACACAGCACCTCAGCTGAGGCCCACCCTTGGAAACCTCTCCCATCTAGGGGGAGCTCTACTTATCTTTGTCCTCAATAAATCTTTGCCATTTTACTTCTGCCTCTGTGTCTGTGGACTCATTCTTTGAGTGAGGTCATCGAGACAAAGGATCTGATGCAGATGTTTTGGTTTTCTGGTAAATAGAGCTCCATCTCTTAAAGGAAGAACAACAAATGAATTTGTGGCTGTGTGCTTAGTACCACCACAAGCAGATCAGCATTCACTTTAGGTCAACTCCTTGGTCTGGATTCTGAATCAGTCCTAATAAGTTCTTCCTTTGCATACTCTGGAGAGAAGGAAGCTTCATCTAATGGACAGAATTGCTTCATAAACTTTATACCTGGTCTCTTTCTGAACAGAACAGAAACAGAACCATAAAGAAGCTGAAGACTTCAGCTTGTGGCCATTCTCTAGTTGTTCTAAGAGTAAATTCTAGAGCCAATTCTTTAAGAAGTAGCTCTGCTTTTCCCTTGCTGTACAATTTTGAAACTAAAATTATTTAAATTTTATGTTTCTTAAATATCTAATAATAAAAATGCAGACTAAAGCAACTTGCCAATGGATCTGTTGAAAAGAATACATATTTTATCATATACTACTTACACTATTATATACAAAAAGCTTAAAATACTGTCAGTCAGTGAACCATTTTAAGCTGGCATTTATTTGCTATCTTATTATTTTTATTGAAATTATAGCCACCCACTCGTCTCAATCACATTCTGAAAAACAGACATTTATTCTACAGCCATAGAACCTAGCTATACTGTAAGACATTGAACTTCCATTACTAAATCTGACAAAATTTTGCCTTGTGGGAACCTTTTTATTTTATTTTATGTTATTCTTTTTGTGCCACTACTGTGACTTGAACTCAGGGCCAGGGCACTATGTCGTAGCAATTTTACTTAACAGGGATTCTACCACTTGAATCAGGGCTGTACTTCAGAATTTTGGTAGTTAGATGGAGATAACAGTCTCATGGACTTTCCTTGCTCAAGCTGGCTTTGAAACTGATTCTCAGATTTCAGACTCCTAAATAGCTAGGATTATAGGCATGAGCCAATAGCACCCAGCTGGAACTTCTATTTAGGAGGCTCTTCCTCTCATCGTTCACAATCTCACTAAGAAATTTGAAATGGGAATGAGAGGTGGAGATGTGACTCATGCTTGACTGCCTAGACTACATTCGAATGAATTCGAACCCCAGGAATGGAAAATAAAAACAGGAAGAGGCAGAGATGCTTGATGGCATATCTTATTCCTTCGTCCATGTTACCAAAAGTAACACAGAGCAAGTTCACTAACCTGATGTGCCTTTTTTCAGTAGCTCATTTCTTCTCCGGGTATTTTCCCATTTGGAAAGTGAGATTGGCTGGCATTGCCTAAGAGTCCTTTCTTAGGGTAGAGATGGGAGAGAGGGAGAAGACCTGAATCTGAAACTACTTCAGGCTACCCTATCTACAGGTACAAACATGAAGCAGCCAATTTCCCCAGGAAGTCTTAGTACTACTCCAGCTTGAATTCAGTAGAGACAGGATCTTAAGCAAAGTAAGGTGGGCAGAAAGGCCTCCATCATTTTTAGCACTGGGAAGAGAGAATTTTAGTTTCTCAACTCATGCAACACCAGGACCCATACCCTGGTGTCTCCAGGGGTGCCTGTCTGTATGAAAAGGAGACTTTTCTGGGAATTTCAAGTACAACATTGTATCTTTTTAGAAAAGGGCCAGTGGCCCTGCTTTGTCTTTTATTTTTATTCTTATTCAAGCCCAGGCTTCGGGCTTGAATTCAGGAACTGAGTGTTGTCCCTGAGCATTTTTGCTCAAGGCTAGCAATCTACCTCTTGAACCACAGCTCTACTTCTGGCATTTTGGGTGGTTCCTTGGTGATTCAAGTCTCATGGACTATCCTACCTGGGCTTGATTTGATTCAGGATACACAGATGTCAGCCTCCAGAGTAGAGGATTACAGGTGTGAGCCTCTGGAGCCCAGACCAGCTATCTTTTTTTTTTTAATTTTTATATTTTTATTGTGAAAATACTATACAGAGGGGTTACAATTACATGGGGAAGATAATGAGTACATTTCTTATCAAGCATTGTAGCCTCCTCCTTGTTTCCCCTTCCCATCACTTCCCATCCTCTCCCCCCACCCAATCCTCCCCCCCACAAGTTGTAAAGTTCATTTTCGACATGACAACTTGTACTTCTCATTGTTGCAACAGGTCCACCTGTATCCTTATTTAAACGACTTGTTTTTCCGTTTAACCTCCACAAATTATACCTACATCAAATACAGTGAAAGCAGGGGTTATACTGTGGGGGAGGGACATACAAAGCAACAAAGAAATAATCTTATAATTGCATTAGAAACAAATGCATGAAAGAAAAAAAACATTTAAAATACATATCTTAGGGTTCATTTTCCTAACATCACCTTATCTGACCTTTTCTGCTTGACTCTACATATGCTAGATATTGCAAATAAGGGAAACCATGGGACCTTTGTTTCTTTGGGCTTGGCTTACTTCACTTAATATAATTTTTTCCAAGTCTTTCCATTTCCTAACAAATGGGGCAATGTCATTCTTTCTGATGGAGGCATAGAATTCCATTGTGTATATATACCACATTTTCTTGATCCATTCATCTACTGAGGTGTATCTGGGTTGGTTCCATATCTTAGCTATGGTAAATAATGCTGCAATAAACATAGTTGTGCTGGTAGCTTTAGTGTGGTCTTGTTTGTAAACATTTGGGTAAATGCCCAAAAGTGGGACTGCTGGGTCATAGGGGAGCTCTATGTGTATGTAGTCTTTTGAGGAACCTCCATACTACTTTCCAAAGTGGTTGAACAAGTTTACACTCCCACCAACAATGAAGTAAGGTTCCCTTCTGTCCACATCTCCTCCAGCATCTGTTGTTATTAGAGTTCTTGATTTTTGCCATTCTAACTGGGGTGAGATGGTATCTCAATGTTGTTTTGATTTGCATTTCTTTTATGGCTAGGGAGGTTGAACATTTCTTCATGTGTCTATTGGCCATCCATCTTTCTTCTTCAGAGAAGTTTCTCTTTAAGTCATTAGCCCACTTATTTATTGGGCAGTTGTTTCTTTGAGGATTTGTTGTTGGAGGATTTAATTTTTTGAGTTCCAAGTATATTTTAGATATGAGACCCTTGTCCATTGTATGGCTAGTGAAGATCTTCTCCCAATCTGTGGGCTTTCTATTGATCTTGATAGGTATGTCCTTTGCCATGCAGAAGCTCTGCGACTTCATGCAATCCCACTTGTCCAACCTTTCTTTGATTTGTTGTGTTTCCAGGTCTCTATTAAGAAAATTTCTGCCTGCGCCAAGGAGACCTAGGATTTCTCCTATTCCATCCTGTAATGTTTTCAGAGTGTCTGCTTTGACTCCGAGGTCTTTGATCCATTTGGAGCTGATTCTGGTGCAGGGTGATATATAAGGATCTAGCTTTAGTTTTCTACAAGTAGTTAACCAATTTTGCCAGCACCATTTACTGAAGAGATTGTCTTTCTTCCATTCTATTTTTTTAGCTCCCTTATCAAAGATTAGATGGCTATAGGTCTGTAAGTTCATTTCTGGGTTTTCAATTCTATTCCATTGGTCCTGAGGTCTGTTCTTGTGCCAGTACCAAGCTGTTTTGATTACTATCATCCCAGCTATCTTATCTGATCCCCTCTCCCCCTCACTTCACCAATTCTCCCTGGAGGCTGTGAGTGTCCTTTGGGACATCATAAGATACACAAAGAGGGTCATGAGGTCAGAAGGTGGTTGCTCCACTACCAAGACACCTTAACTGTGGGAAAACTACTTTAACTACTTTAAAAACTACTTTAATTTACTAGGCATGCACACCAAGACTGAAGGTAGTTGCGATTTGCTACAAAAATGATCAACAGTCTTCGATACAAAAATCTCCTGGTGCTCAGGTAACACCTTAGCTAGTCACGGACCATGAAGACAAGTTTGCCCCAGCTGTTGGTGAAAAACCAGAAGGTAAGGTCCCATCTAATTCTTTACCTAATCTAAATGTGAATTCAGAAGAAGTTATGGATGGGAGATTGAGCAAGCCATGATCAAATCTCCAATCTTCCAAAAGAAGCCTAAGCCAGAAAAGCCAACCAAAAGTACAGCAGAGAAGAAACTGAATAGTCAACTCATTGTCTTCTTACTCAGAAATCTCAAGGTGACAGTGGAGAATGATGTACTCTTATCTGGAATGATAAAGTCATTGGGACAATCAGGGGATTTGTTTGGAGAAGCATGGAACAGAAGGATTCTTCACATTGCAAGTGTGTGTTCCATGAATTGTTCAAGGACAAACAACTCTATAAATTCCTAGGCCACTGAAGACACATAAAAATCAATGTTTTCTAAAAATGAACCTAGTTTTTTTTTTTTTTTAAATTTTATTTTATTTTAATTGAGAACATACTGTACAGAGGGGTTACAATTACATGGGCAGGATAATGCATACATTTCTTACCAAGCATTGCAGCCTCCTCCTTTGTTTACCCTTCACCTCCCTTCCCAGCCTCCCCCCTCCCCCCCACCCGATCATACCCTCCCTCCCCACCCCACCGACATTGTAAAGCTGGTTTTGACATGACATTTTGTACTTCTCATTGTTGCAACAGGTCCACCTGAATCCTTAAACGACTTGTTTGTCCCCGTCTCCTCCACATGTTATACTGACATCAAATATAGTGAAAGCGGGGGTTACACTGTGGGGGAGGGTCATACAAAGCAACAAAGAAATAATATTATAAATGCGTTAGAAACACATGCATGAAAGAAACAAAAACATTAAAATACATATTTGAGGGTTCGTTTTCCTAACATCACATTCTCTGACTTTTTCCGCTTGACTCATACCTATACTAGATATTGCAAATAAGGGAAACCATGGGACCTATGTTTCTTTGGGCCTGGCTTACTTCACTTAATATAATTTTTTCCAAGCCTTTCCATTTCCTAACAAATGGGGCAATGTCATTCTTTCTGATGGAGGCATAGAATTCCATTGTGTATATATACCACATCTTCTTGATCCATTCATCTACTGAGGGGCATCTGGGTTGGTTCCATATCTTAGCTATGGTAAATAATGCTGCAATAAACATAGTTGTGCTGGTAGCTTTAGTGTGGCCTTGTTTGTGGTCATTTGGGTAAATGCCCAAAAGTGGGATTGCTGGGTCATTGGGGAGCTCTATATGGAGTCTTTTGAGGAACCTCCATACTGCTTTCCAAAGTGGTTGAACAAGTTTACATTCCCACCAACAATGAAGTAAGGTTCCTTTCTGTCCACATCCCCTCCAGCATCTGTTGTTGTTGGAGTTCTTGATTTTTGCTGTTCTAACTGGAGTGAGGTGATATCTCAATGTTGTTTTGATTTGCATTTCTTTTATGGCTAGGGATGTTGAACATTTCTTCATGTGTCTATTGACCATCCTTCTTTCTTCTTCAGAGAAGCTTCTCTTTAGGTCTTTCGCCCACTTACTTATTGGGCAGTTGTTTCTTTGAGGATTTGTTGTTGGGTGGTTTAATTTTTTGAGTTCCAAGTATATTTTAGATATGAGACCCTTGTCCGTTGTATGGCTAGTAAAGATCTTCTCCCAATCCGTGGGCTTTCTATTGATCTTGCTAGCTATGTCATTTGCCCTGCAGAAGCTCTGCAACCTTATACAATCCCATTTGTCCAACCTTTCTTTGATTTGTTGTGTTTCCGGGTCTCTATTCAGAAAATTTCGGCCTGAGCCGAGGAGACCCAGGGTTTCTCCTATTCCATCCTGTAATGTTTTCAGAGTGTCTGCTTTGAGTTCAAGGTCTTTGATCCATTTGGAGTTGATTCCGGTGCAGGGTGATATATAAGGATCTAGCTTTAGTTTTCTACATGTAGTTAACCAGTTTTGCCAGCACCATTTACTGAAGAGGCTATCTGTCTTCCATTCTATTGTTTTAGCCCCCTTATCGAAGATTAGATGGCTATAGGTCTGTAGGTTCATTTCTGGGTTTTCAATTCTATTCCATTGGTCCTGAGGTCTGTTCTTATGCCAATACCAAGCTGTTTTGTTTACTATGGCTTTATAGTAGAGTTTGAAATTTGGTATTGATATTACTCCAGCAGTGAAAAATGAACCTAGTTTTGATCTTACAGAAGAAAAACAGCTGGACACTGGTGGCTCATGCTTGTAATACTACTTAGGAGGCTGATATCTGAGAATCAAGGTTTGAAGTCAGCTTGGGCAGGAAAGTCCAGGAGACTTATCTCCAATTAACTAAGCCTTGAACAAAAAAATTCAAGGACAGTGTCCAGGACCAGCATACACACACACACACACACACACACACACACACACACACACACACACACACACACTAAAGAAAAAGGAAAAAAAAAAGATTATTCTCATATTGCTTGAAAACCATATTACAGAGAAGTCGAATTCCTCAGAGATGCTTCTGGGATTCTGCAAATGCTTTATTAGAATTTTTACCTAATTTTAAAATATTTTTTGAAAAGTGTATTATTTTTAAAAATTTTAATAAAAGCCTTATGCCACTCAATGAATCATATTACATATTAATGCACTAGAGATTATATAGATGAAAATTTACCCTTAATCCTATGCCTAGTAACAATACACAGTTGAACTTGGTAAAGAGATACTAAGATTTGTTTTGATCTATTTTATATATTGAAACAGAATCCCATATATGCCTATACACATATATATTTACACATGTGTAAATATGTATTTACACATATATTTATATGTGTTTTCATAATGTTTATATTTTATGTCTAACATCTGAGTATTAAACATATGACCTTTGTTTTTCTGAACCTAACTGACTTCACTCAATATGATTCGCTTATCTCAGCTGACGTATTTGATGACCAAATTTCAATGTAAATAAATTTGGAGGAGACATTTCAAAATATTTGTCATTATTCCAATTAATAACATAGTAATGTCTTTCTGATGCCAGTTATATAACAATGCTTTGTTTATGATTATAACTTTCCTCTCTCCATCCACCTTGTCATTATTCAAACCCTGTACACTACTATAGTAGATGTCCTTCTGTTCCCTTTGTCTCTGTTCTTCTCTTTTTCCTCTTTTAAATTGTGACCAAAGTGATATTTCTAAAGACTAGACATACTGGGCTATTCTCCTGGGTAATGGCCATATGACATCTTCTACATCTACCCCTCTCAACTTGTATTCAGGGTCTTTCACAATCACATCACAGCCTACTTTTCTAAAAGTGTTATTATATTCCTTGTACTTTAACACCTGGTCCTACTTAATTACATTATTGATTACATATTCATATGTACATATTTAAATTTGGAAAAAAATAATTCCAAATTTACCTTTTTGTATGACATTGTCTAGAAGAGTACCTGCTGTGGCATAAGCATGAACTAATATGAGTTGAAAAGATCTCTCCATGACTAGTGTTCTTTGCTAAAACAATATTATCTCCTAATATTTTGTATGTGTGTGTGTGCCATTCCTGGGGCTTGAACCTAAGGGCCTGGGTAAGGTTCCTGAGCTTTTGTACTCAAGGACAGCACTCTATCAGTTGAAACCACAGCTCCACTTCTGGATTTTTGGTGGATCACTAGAAATAAGAATCTCACAGACTTTCCTGCCAAGGCTGGCTTTGAACTATGATCATTAAATCTCAGTGTCCTGAGTAACTGGGATTATAGAAATGATCCACCAGTGCCTGGCCAAACTCAGATATATTTTAACACATCAACCTGGACTAGCAAAGCACAGCATTAATTTACACTGTAGTCAATCTCAACCAGTGACCTCAAGCCTCTTTAGTATTTTGTTTCACTGACAAACAATTGATTGTATAGGAATTTAATTCAGTAAAAGAATTTGGTAAATATTCCCAAGTCCAAGATTTAACCTGAAAATTAATGACTGGAAATCTGAGAGAAGTGACTTCTATATTGTAAATGCCACATTTCTTGTGTTCTCTCAGTGGATCAGTTTATGGTTGAGCAGTACAATTAATAGCTACTATTTTTGTAATGCATGTGAAAAGCAATATTTTGTCTAACTCTGTGGGTGGCATTAAGCTAGAAAAAGACTCCACTTGGCATTATCCTGACACCAGTCAATGAAGCCATCAAGCAAATGAAACTGCTTTTGTGATAAGCAGCACAGTAATTGAAAATTGTCATTCTATTTTTCCCCAGGAAAACCTACATCTTTCATTTCAATCTTGTTTTATACCATCAGGAAGAAATGAATATTTATAAAACAAGAAAAAGGATCCACACAGTCTGGGTGTTATTTTTCTCAGTAGATTATATACAATGAAGAAGAATAGTAAAACAGCTACTCAGATTTCAACTCAAGTTGCTTGAGTAGCATTTGATTGTATAGGTATTTATTTAGCTTTATAGATCAACATGTGCAAAGATGTCAGAGAGATATATAGCTTGAACCATTGGGAACATTATACTGCCCAAAGAAATATAGGTTTCATGGTCTCCCTAATTTGTAATAACTAGAATATGTCTATGATATTCTTAGCAGGAGACCACAATAGCCCTATCGCTAAGTGCATAGGACCATATATAATGAAGCTTATCAATATGAACTCCAATTGGAAACAAGAGGTTTTTATTATGCCCTGTATGCAATTATTTCTGTTTTCTTCCTAGTTTAGTTTTCTGTACCGTTTGCCTTGTATATAAGCTTATCTAACTGTGGAAGGGAAAGGAAATCACTGAAAGAGCAGGACAAAGGATGAACTAATGCAACAATGATACCCACTAGACACTATGTTGGAGATAAATTTTGCAACTTGGGGAGGATGGGAGTGATAAACTAGAGAAAAGGAGGGAGGAGTAACTGTGTTTAAAAAGAATTGAACTCATTACCTTACTTATGTCACTGTAATTTCCCAGTTCATCACTTTTACAATAATTTTTTTTAAAAGAATCCAGCAAATAACTGAAGGAAATGATCATCACCTGGTCCAAGTCTGAAGTCTTAGGTCAAGGTGCGGAAGCCTGAATCAATTGGAACTGACTCTAGTGAAAGAACAGAAGTGGAAACCAAATTCTGGGTCAAGATGACAAAGAAATAAAAGCACAGGTTTCATTTCCTTTTCATCCAAATTCACATCAGATCATAAACACAAAATTAGAAAGAAAGAAAGGAAAAAGACTACACGCATTCATGCTGGGGCTGCTGACTCATGACTACAGTCCTCCCTTCTCAGACTTGAGATTTGAGGATTGTGATTTGAAGGCAGCTTGGGCAGGAAAGTCTATGAGACTCTCAAATTAACCAGCAAAAAGCAAAAGTAGAGGTATGGTGTGAGTGTGAGGACATTAGTCTTGGCCAAAAATGCCAAGAATGTAAGCCCCGAATTCAAGCCCTAGGACTAGCACAAAAATATAAGTGATTCCTGTGTCTGAAGCCTAGAAAGGAGTCATTCAAAGGCCATAAAGCAAAATTTTTAAGAGTCTCTAGGTCAAAACAGCTCCATAGAGGAATAATAATATGTCTAGTTCATGTTGTTATCGGGATATGCTGAATTAACGGAAATGTAACAAAATAAGGGCTAGCACTTTTAGCAAATATCCAATAAAATAGTCTGTTAGCATAGTAGTGATCATTTCCCTACATATGGAAATTTACACTATATTGTTAGTGACAAATTCTCAGCACAAATCATCAAGACAGAAAATTTAAACAAGTCTGTAATTTATCAGCTGAACTGAAGGAGTAATGCCAGAAAAATGCCTGCTTAGTTTATATTAATGACTAGGGAATTTCCTTAGAAACAAACCCAGCCACTAATAGGAAGAGCAATGATGAACTTCACAAGAAAACTAAGAATCAGGAAAGGGAGGGCTGATTCCAGCAAGGGACCACCCTTAGGTTTGTCTCAGTCACAGGCCCCGCAATTTGTATGCGTGCCCTGCAGATGAAGGAGCTTTTAAGACAGATATTAAGGTGGATGTTCTAAATCCGGTTAAATTGTTCTCCCATCTCAAGATTACAAAGTTTCTAATCTTTTAGCACAATGTTCTTAAAGATTTCCAAATAGGACACTTATAAAATTAGGCATCAGTATAACACGACCTTGCTTTGGCCTCTGGGGTGACTCTTCTGTTCCATCTTTGGTTGTGGTTTTATCTTGGTGTTTTCAGTTAGGGGTCAGGGACTTCCCTGGATACCTTTCATCCATTGTGCCATGTTCATCCTGTCTTATAAGGTAATTGTTATTTATATTTCAAAGATAAAGACATTGAGGTTTGGCTTACATTACAGTTAGATTGTAAGCCAAGGTTAGTATGATATCTGACAATGAATTCTTTAAATTTCTTACTAGGTATACTCAAATTGTGTATAAGTAAAAAAAGGGGGGCATATATAAAGAAATATTTTAAACTCTGCCCATGGAATGGTTTTCGGTGCTGAAAATTGAAGTCAAAGTCTTAGGCACAAAAAGAAAGTGCTCTAACACTGTCCTGCAGTGTCTGAGGAGATCTTGGTGTTTATAAAACAGAGTCTCACTATGCAGCCCAGTCTGATCTCAAGCCTCACAATCTACTTCATCCTCAGGAGTTCTGGAATTATGGGCATACAGGCATATACCACAACACCTGGCTTGCCTTTTAAGTTCATTTTTTTATATTCCTTAAGTGCTTTTACCAAGGAGTTGCCATTCAACAAAGCAGTTTATGAATACAATAGATCTTCATCTATATCTCCCCTTTCAACATTCTTTTAACTGTTCTTATCAGACCTACCAAATATTTTTCCATCATTCATATCAGAAAACAAACAAACACCAATTGGGATTACCTCAGTGAGTTGAAATAATATAATTTTCAGACTCATATCTACATTTGATCTCTTTAGAATTCCTCTGTTAAATACTAATAACAGCCTTCTCCAGTTATCTCGTTCTGGATGATTTTTCAATGAGATTATGTTCACCTTTCTTGGCTGAAAGCCCAATATTACAGCATTTTCACACTGTTTATTTTGCCTTGTTTGCTAATGCACTGTCAGTGTGTGAACACTTCACAGCTTTGAATATGAATGTCACATCTGGTTTAGTTTCAATATCATTTCGTGCTGTAAATGCAAACATGTTTTTTTTTTTTTCTCTTGGTACTTCAACAAAAAACTCAAGATTGTCATTTTAACTCAAGACTGATTTCCACATTCCAGTTCCTGAAAGTTACAGCTTTGTACTAATTTCTTTTCTTTTCTTTTTCTTTTACTTTGTTAATTTGAAGCATGGACATGTGTTCTAAGTACAAAGGAAGCTCCTCTTTCCACTTTGCCATAACTTGAGCAAATATGCAACTCATTGTATCCTATATGTGTCAGAGTTCAAAGCCCAGGGAGGTATCAGGTAAAGTATCTGTCTGTATCCAACTCCAACTTCCCTGTAAAGGCAATTTTGTGATGTATTAGAGCTTACGATTTACCTTGCAATAAAAACATTTCAAAAACACAAATGTCATACTTCTTGGTCCTTTGTTTTGCTAAACTTTTCAATTCAGTAAATTCAAACTACTTGAGTTCTTCCTTGAATCCACTTTATTTCAGTCAGCACATTTGTATACATTTGCATACTACCTAATATAAGTTTGTAAGATAAATCTAGCTTCCATATATAAGGGAAAACACGCATCTTTTGTCTTTCTGGGACTGAATCACTTCACATAATTTTCCCCAGATCATTCCATTTCTTTACAAGTGGTACAATGCCACTCTTCCTAATGGATGAATAAAATTCCATTGTGGATATACATCACATTTTTTAAATCCATTGAGGGGTATTCGAAAGAAGTAGAGTGGCATCAAGGGGTGAGAGATAAACCAACGAAGAGGAGAAGAAGGGGAGAATGCAGTCAAGAATCCAATGTATATCCTACAAAATTAAGACGAGTGAGAAAAGGGGTAAGAAGGGGAGGGTTGTATGAGAATGTTGAAAAGGTGATGTTGATCAAGATATATTCATAATCTGCTTTGTTAAACGGTAACTCCTTTGTAAACTACTTAAAGATAACAATTTTTTAAAGTTTTCTAAAAGGTACTAACTTTATAAAGTCACACTGAAGACTTTGGTTGCTCATAAAAGTTTTCAGGGGTAAATAATGTCTTTTTTCTCATAGGACTGTACAAGTGTTCAACTAGCCATTGTTAAGCTTGCTATCATTTAACTAAAGCTGAAGTGATAAGACCCTTTTCTACCAACTGTGAGGCCCTGAGTTCAAACCTCAATAACACTAAAAAGGAACAGTTATTTATTTTGTTATACTTAACTAGTTGTATAAAGGTGTTCCAACCCAACATGTCCATTTGTGAGCATAATGCATCTTGATCAATGTCAGCCCTTTCGTCTTTCTCCCCCAACTCTTACCCCTAACCATCTCCTTAATTGATGTGGTCCCATTTTGAATATAAAGACTGCATTCAGGGGCTGGGAAGTTGGCACAGTGGTAGAGTGCTTGCCTTGCATTCATGAGGCCCTGGGTTTGATTCCTCAGCACCATATACGCAGAAAAAAAAGCTGGAAGTAATGCTATGGCTCAAGTGGTAGGGCACAAGCCTTGAGCTGAAGTGCTGAGGGATAGTGCCCAGGGCCAGAGTTCAGACCCAGGAAAAACACACACACACACACACACACACACACACACACAGACTGAATTCACCCACCCTTCCTCTCTCCAATTCCTCCTACTACTCCACACCCTACCCCAGACAACACATATTCCATCTTCCTGGTCTGCATTTGGTTTAACTGTAAGTTAATTGTTCAAAGGAGTTACACCATTGGAATTCTTTCCTGCAAATCTCACACTATTTAATACATTTGTGTATATATGCATGTATATATAACTGCATATATTTTCATAAATATTTATAATTTAGCTTTCATGTCCACATACAAGAGAAAAAGTGCTTTGAGACAAAGCACAGGGAGACTGTGACGAGCTGAGTTCAAGCTTCAGAAGAAGGAGGGGGTAGTGGAGAAGGAGAGGGAGGAGAAGGAGCAGGAGGAAAAGGAGAGGAGGAGAAGGAGGAGGAAGAGCAGGAAGAATAAAGGAAATTCAAGAGGAAGTGGTCTAGGGAAAGGAAGAAGGAGAAAAGAAAGAAAAAAAAGGGAGAAAATAGATCCTGTTTAAAAAAATTAAAAAAAAAAAAAAAAACAAGCACATGTAATCCTATCTAGTCAGGAGACTGAAATCTGTGGATTGTGGTTCAAAGCCAGCCCAGGCTAGCTTTACTATTTTAAATAATTCCTCCTGTCATTGTAAGCTAAAGTTGCTGACTATGTACCATCTGTACATCAAGAAAAGATCCTTTGAACAGCCTATTAATTGCATCCATAGGAAAAGCACCTCCTTCTCCACATAGTCCTCTTTCACTTCTACTCTCATATAGATTTGAGGCACCAGAGGTTAAGATGGTGACATCTCATGGAGCACTTCTAAGTTTCTGATATAGGGAGTGGAGCCTGATTCTCTCCAGGATGGTTTTATTTTGATAATTATATTCACTGTCTTCAACAAAGGAGCCTTTGATTCAGAGTAAGGTCATTTCTCATGGGCAAGAATTTAGTCACCCAATTATCACTGGCAAAATCATTTCAAGAGAGATAAAGTAGCATGAGAGGTCATGGAACTCCAGTCCTGGAATGATAGATCCCTACCAGGATGTCACCATCTGATTGTACCCTGAACGGCATATCCTGTCCATTGAGCTGTAGGCTCTCCCATGTCTTTTAACCTGTAATTACATTTCCAGGAACAATCTCTCCAGCAGTAAATTTATATTCTACGAGAACTTACATGTGGAGAACCATCCATACAGCTTCTCCTTCTGCTTGAGTCCATGAACCCAGTACTTAACCTACTATTGATGGGAAGATGCATTCAAATTGTAACTTTACTGGTGTGCCTCGCTAATTATGAACCTGAATGGGTCCTCATTTGCTCCCAACAGTGAGGACTGGAGAGCCTATAAGAACAGATAATTTCACTATGCAGGATACATTCTTTCATTTCAGTGAAAACAGAGAAAGAAGGAAAAGAGAATAATTTGCTGTTTATTATAGACAACCAGCATTCTAGATACTGTTATACTTTTGCTATAAATTAACATCACACCTTACAATGATTTTCACCTCCTATATTAGATATTTCTAAGAGAATGAGACAAGAAAAATGGCAAAGGAATTGATGATAAGACTAACATAATAAGCAAACATGGTCTAATAAATATATAAAGGACATTGTGGAGAGATGAGTTAGAGACTCTGTTCTGTTCATATTTATTTGTTCTAATTCATAATATTTATGTACACAATTTTTACATCAAGAAACAAGTCACTAATATGTATCCTATTTCTACTCACAGTAAATCCATTGCTTAAACCATACTTAACTTCTACATTTCCACTGGAGACTCTGCTTACAAATAGGGCTCCATTCTTATTTTTTTCTATCTTCCTTTCCTTTCCTTTTCTTTCTTTTCTTTTCCTTTCCTTTCTTTTCCTTTCCTTTCCTTTTTCCTTTCCTTTCCTTTCTTTCTGTTCTTTTCTTCCCTCCCCCCTTCCTTCCTCCCTCCCTCCCTTCCTCTTTCTTTTTTTCTTGTTTGCTTGTTTTCTTCTGTCTGTTGGGCTTGAACTCAGAACCTGGGGGCTGTCCCTAAGCTTTTTCACTCAAGGCTTTTCTACTTTGAGCCACAGCACCACTTCTGGTTTTCTGGCTGCTAATTGCAGATAGGAGTCGCATGAACTTTCCTGCCCAGGCAGGCTTGGAACCACAATCCTCACATCTCAGCCTCCTGAAAAGCTATGATTACAGGCTCCATTGTTGTCCTTGATGGTGTTTCCACCATCTTCCTGAAGCTGGGCCTCTCCCTTAGTACACTAGATGTCATTCTTTGTAGGTTCTTCCTTTCTCTGTAGGCCTGCTAATACTTTTCTTCTTTACTTGATTTCTTAGCTTTGAAATATTCTTTCATTTAGCTTCCAGTATTTCTCACTGGAACTCTTTTAGGCTTCTTTACTGCTTCCTTCTCCTTTCTCCAACTTTAAATGTTGGTATCAATCAATGGTTTCAGCTTTTGCTCCAAGGGATTCTTTTTTTTTCTGTTAATTAGGAGAAAGATGGAGGGTGAATAATATCAAAGTACATTGTGTCTGTGTATGAAGATGACACAAGGAACCTCAATGAAAGCTGTTGATCAGTATGGAGATGGGAGAACAAGGAAAGATCAAATACATAATGTTCTGATCAAATACATAATGTATACACATGAAAACCCCGGAGACAATGAATATATTTTAAAAGATGTGGTTTTCAAAGGTTATTTCATCTGTTCTCACTAGGTTAACATCTATCTTTATGATAATGACACAAAAGCCGAGATCTCTATATGCAACAACAACACTACTACTAGTAAACACCTCAAATTTAGTATATACACCCTGAAATTCTGGTGATATTACCACACGAGCTCTCTTTGATCGTCTCATTTCATTCTATCAATATCATCCTTTTACTTCCTTTAGGAAAACATAACTCTAGACTTATCTAAAGTTACTTTACGTTTTAATGTTTCTCTTGTTTCTTTCTATAGTTGTTTTAAGGTTGTAGTTCTTAGATTGAGGTCTTTGATCCATTTTGAATTGATTATTAGTACAAGATTGCAGACAGAGATCCAGGTTCAGTCTTAGCACGGTGTGGTGACAAACACCTATAATCCCAGCACTCAGGAAGATGAGTCAGGAAGATTGTGACTTCGAGGCCATCCTGGGCTTCATGGTGAGACTGTGCAAAAAAGAAAACACAATCAACTTTTAAGAGTAAAATTCTTCATCCTCCAGGGAAATATTTAATAAAACCTCCTTGATTCAACTAGCAATACTTAAAGAGGGTAATAACACACATGACACATAGTATTATGTTGTATAGACATAACTATCATTGATGTGTTCATAATTTATGAAGCATTTCTAAAAAGTAATTTTCATGTGTTTACAATGATTAAATTTGAAAATCTAATAGGCTTTAAAATTTCATCTTTTGTTAATATATATGAAACTGTTGACATCTTGAACAGACGTTGCTCTGAAGATATTTTTAATTGAGAAAACACTTTGTATAAATAATGACAAAACCTGTACGTTCAAATGAAATTTCATCTAAAGAAAAATATTTTCAGTTGTTTCTGTTTCCCTTCTTATTTAATTGTTTTGTCATCTGTGGTATGGGATTTGAATTCAGGGCCTTGCACTTGCTAAAAAGAACTCAGCTTGTTTCTAACCCCTAATTTAAGTGTAATAATATTCCTCTAATTAATTCTAAAAGTAATCACTTCTTGTCTCCATTCAGGAAACAAGTTCAACAAACTCAAATACATGAATTATTATTTTGCATATTTCTCCATTCATTGAAATGTGATACAGAATAAACATTAATGAATCATGATTTAAAGATTTTATTCCAACTTTTTTTTTTTTTTTTTTTTTGGTCATGGGGTTGAATTCTGGGCTTGAGCACTGTCCCTGAGCTCTTTAGATAAAGGCTAGTGCTCTACCACTTGAGCTACAGCGCCACTTCTGGTTTTCTCGTGGTTAATTGGAGATAAGAGTCTCATGGACTTTCCTGCCAGAGATGGCATTGAACTGTGATACTTAGATCTGAGCCTCCTGAGTAACTAGGATTACAGGCATGAGCCACTGGCACCTGGCTTTTATTCCAAGATTTAAATTAATACTATATACATGTATACAATCTCAAAATCTCATACACTGAAATGTCATAAATAAGGAAATAAAAGAAATTCCAATGCCATTTTTAAGAAACTAAGGTTGATTTACAGAGTTTATTTCTAAAGTTTCAAATAATGTAACATTCTAAAGACCAAATTCACATACACTGTTGTGTTAATGTATGTTTGTACATTCATAATTTGCATCATCATGGAAGTTTTAGATTTACTCTAAATGTGTGTATATAAAATATATGCAAATTCTACAATTATAACTTCCGTTTGGATTGCTACAAATTTAAAGCTTGTTTGAATTAAATAGTTATACATGCACCAGAGTCAATTCAAAGTATTTTTTTCTCCAAGGTTGTCTTAATTATATATGAGCTTAGTTTCTCCTACACTACTATGCTTTATCCAAACTTATATTCATATCATTACTTCAAGCCGATTGCCTTTTCTGAAATGCAGGACCGTATTTCTTTTAGATAGTATTAGGGTTTGAACATAGGCTCTTGTGCTTGCTGTGTTTGCTAATTTATTTGATGTTACAATACTTGAACCATGCCTCCAGCTCCACTTTTGCCCATTATTGCTGATTATGGCAATGGAGTCTCATTGACTTTTCTGCCTAGTCTAGTTTCAAAGCATGATTTGTATGATCTCAGTCTCCAGTGTATCTTGGATTAAAGGAATGAACCACCAGCATGAGGGTAAATATAGGACATATCAATGTGCATTTGCAATGACACATATAAAAATATCAGATGTTTTGCATTCAGTGGAAAAAACATTCCAAATTTTTCTTTTATTTCTGTGAAGACTGAATCAGACAAGCCTTAGAATTTAAATAAGTAATTTTCTGTTTAAAGCAACTACTGACCTTTCTTAAAGATTGGCACTGGTGTCATCAAATTCCTCTTGTGCCAATAAAATCAATTTCCAGGAAAATCTACTAGAAGCTTCGTGCCAATAACTCACCCCTTAAGGAATTTCCTTTATACTCTTTAATCAAATTGGCTCTGAAGATAATCAATTTAGAATGCAGTCCAATTGAGTTAGTATGAAGCTAGGAGAGAATGTCTGCTGATCTACTCATTTCTACACAGTAATGGTAAAGAATATTCCAATCTTGTCAAGTCTAGTAGGGATTCACAAAACAACTTGTCATTGATATATTATTGACTATTGCATAAGTTCTATTTCTTTTATTACTTTCAGGAAAGACTTTTACCTTCTTAAGTACTTTTTTCCTCTGAGTATGTAATTGGTTCAGAACATTATATAAATATATATATATATATACTGATAATATATATAATATATATTATATGATAATGATAATATATATACACATATATGTATATGTATATATATACATATATATTCCCTTTTTGGTGGTATTAGGCATTTGAACCTTGGGCCTCATTTTTGCTCAGCTAGCTTGCTCTGCTAGCTCTCTACCACTCTAGCTCAAATTTTTGTTAGTTATTTTTGGAGATGGAGTCTAGCAGTCTTTGCTGTCTGGTACGGCTTTGAACTTACATCCTCTAGATCTCAAACTCTTGTGCAAATAATGTTTGTTCTTTCTTGGATCTTGTACTCCAAAGCTTATACAAAGTGGTTGTATTCATCTTCTTTTCTGTGTAAATCTTGTAATTTAACTATGAAAGAGTTGTAGACCAGCATGGAACTGCTGAGTGTTCCCCAAACAGTTGTTGGGAAGGTAATGTGATTTCTTCTTAACTGTTGTAAGCACATTAAATTCAAAACTGAATCATACCTCTGTGAAAAAAAATAAGATTAAGAAGGTGAAAACAGCAAGTTTACTAAAGTGCGTGGTGCACTTTAGTAAAGGAGAAATCTCACGAAAGTAACTCAGCACAAAGGGTAGATCTTCGGGTTTTTTGGTATCCTCAACCCAAATCAATAGATTCATGGAGAAAAGAGAGAATGAAGGAAAACAGGTTGGATCTTCCCAAGGCAGGAGAATGTGCATAAGTTAATATAAGGAGAGAAACCAATGCGATAATATTTGTGTCTATATTATTCTTTTAGTGTCTCTGCACTGATTGCTCCTGGTGAAAAATGTACATTTTTGCCTTTGGTCAGAAAATAAACAACAACAGAAAACAGAGATCTTCTTCTGTTTTCTGCTTCTTCATTGCCTTGAGCTGAAAAATGACTTTTGTGGAGAAAGAATATTTTAGGGTAATAGATTCTATTTTCCTGCATATGCAATAAAGCACTATTGAATACAGAAGATCTGTCTATTTACTGACCTTGAACCTGTTGACTTCTGATTAATGAGAAAAGCATGCTACTTTTATAAACAACATTTGGGAGGGTATTGTAGTAAGGAAAAGGTCAAGATGTACAATATTTGATTATTCTACAGCTGCAAATATGTATGTAGTTAGGTATGGTTCACAGAGAAAATGATGTAAAAATGTGCACATAACTTTAAGTGAGTGGAAAATTCAGGATAGCATTTGGATGTTATATATTTGTCTGTAGTCATGTTTAGAAATGTTTAACATATATATAAATATACACATATTAATATAACATATATTAATATAAACATATTAACATTTATATATTATACATTGCCAGTTTGGGGTCTTGAATTCTGGGCCTGAGTGCTAATCCTGGGCTGCTTTTTGCTCAAGGCTAGTGCACTACCACTTGAGCCACAACACCACTTCTGTCTTTTTCTGTGATTAATTGGAGATAAGAGTCTCATGGATTTTCCTGCCCAGGCTTACTTCAAACTGTGATCTCAAATCTCAACCTCCTGAGTATTAGCTAGGATTAGAGGCTTGACCAATGGCACCTGGCTAAACTGATTTATTTTCTAACACAGTGCTTATCCCCTGTGAGATAAGGGTTAAGTGAGTAGCTTTAGCTTTTGAAACACAACTCTAATGAATTGTATTAACAGAATAACCAATGTCTAAATAATCTTAGGATAAGCTACACTTTTTAAACTTCATAAATTTGACAGATAGTATTTGATGTTTGATAATATTCCATAATTTTATGATTTTGTATTTAAATTTTATTTGCATATACTAATTTACACGAGTCCCATTGTATATGTTCACCCATGCATGCAAAGTACTTTGATCAAAATCATCCCCCGTATTTTAACAGGTTTCATTATTCTATTTTCATACATGTATGTAAATATGTCAATCATCTTCAGCCTCTTTGCCTTCAGCCTTTGCCTTCTGGGCTCCTCCATTCCCATCTCTCAACAGGGCAGGCTTTACACTCCCATCATTCATGGTTTTAAGGTCAAGATTTCATAAATGAAAAAGAATATCTGATATTTGTTTGTTCTTGATCTGCCTTATTTTGCTTAACATTATGGCCTCCAGTTCCATCCATTTTCATGCAAACAAAGTAATTCTGTCTTTTCTATGACTGGATAATAGTACATTTTCTTTACCCATTTGTCTATTAATGAGCATGTAAGCTAATTCCATACTTTGACTGTTTTCAATCGTGCTGCTGTGAACAGAGGTGTGCGTATGTATTCCCAAGATGGTATAATGAGTTATAGGTAGATTTATTTCTAGATTTTTGAAGAGCATCCCTACTGATTTCAATGTGATTAACATCCCTGACATCAGTATATGAGAGTTCCTTTTTTCCCATATCACCACCAGCATTGGTTGTTGTCTGACTGAAGTTAGGTGTAATCTCAGCATTGTTTTAATTTTCATTGAAAAGTTCTTCAGGCAACTATTAGCTATTTATACTTTTTCTCTGGAGAAGTGTCTTTTCAATTCATTTGCTCATTTATTAGTTGGATTGTTCATTCTTTCAGCGTTTAATTCTTGGAACATTTATATCCTTTACTTGATTAATAGCTAACCAAGACATATCAGTTATCTGGGCATTGCCGCTGTAGGATATCTTTGACTACAGAAGTTGTTTCCTTTGATGTGCATGGTTTTGGGAGGATTTTTTTTTTTCTTTGTGTTTTTTACTTTGATGAACCGCTACCTGTCGACTCTTGTCCTCACTTTCTGAGAAATTAAAGAACCATTCAGAAAGGCATTATCTAGGTCTATATCTTCAGAGTGTTCCCCTATGTCTTCCTGTGGTAATATCAACGTTTGTTTTAAATTTGGTTTTCCAGTTTTCTCACTCTGTTCATTAGTGATGTATAGAAAGCTACTAATTTATGTATGTTGATTTTGTATACTGAGACTTGGCCAAACGCTGTGGGGTTTTTTTTGTTTTTTTTTTAATCTGTTCTAAGAATTTTTGGTGGAATCTTTAGGGTCTTTTAAGTATAGGATCATATAATTTGAAACAGAAATGATTTAACCCCTGCATTTTCTATTTATATCCCTTTTATTTCTTTCTCTTGCCTTCTTGCTCTGGCAAGAATGTATATTCTAGCATTATATAAATGGGATGAAGAGAGTCAACATCTTTGTTTCATTCCTCATTTTAGAGGAAATGATTTCAGATTTTTTTAATTTTTTAAGATGAGGTTAGATACAGATTTATTACATATAACCCGTTTAAATGTTGAAATGTGTCCCTTCAGTTCCTGATCTCTGAAGGACTTTTATCCTGAAGGAATATTAAATTTTTTCAGTTTTTTTCTGTATTTGTTGAAATGATCATGTTTTCTGTCCTTCTACTTATGTACTGTTACATTTATTGATTTGTGAAGGCTGAAAGTTGCATTTTTCTAATGAAACCAAGAAGAGCTGATAAAATGTCAGTTTCACTGAGATAGGCTATGTCCAGATAGCTAATAAAATATGTTTTTCTCAATAAGAGCATTAACCCAACAACATTTGTATTTGAATCAATAGACTAAGTTTTTAAAAATGACCTGGCTAGCCATAGGAAAATGAGCATCCTCTAGCCTCATGAGGTTTGAGTAGGTCAGAAAGGTGGAAGCAAGGAAAATTTACTCTCTTGTTGTGAGCCTTGAGCTAAGAGTCCAACTCCTGCATTCTCACACCAGCATTCTTGGTTCTCAGGCCTCCAGATTCAAGCCTGAATTTACACACTATACACTGTCTCTATTTTCACAACTTACCACTGGCTACCTTAAGTTTCCAGCTTGTAGATAGCAATTTATAGAACTTCATGGCCAACACAACTCAAAAGAAAGTCACATAGTATATCACTTTACATATATGCATGTAGTTATAGATAAGCAGATAGATGATAAAGATACAGATGAATATAGATATAAACATATATACATATATACAGTATGTATACATGTATAGTCACAGGACTGTAAAGGTTGATATGTTGTACATATAGCATTAACATCATATATATTTTATATATGAAAATACACATACATATATATATTGTTCATATGCATTATATTTATATATCTATTAGATCTATATTTCTACCACTGTTATCTATATTATTGATATTGATACACCTATATCTATGTCTTCTTAAGTCTTTCTCTCAGCAAAACCTCAACTTCTCCATGGGCCTCAAGCCTGGTTGATCCACGGCCCGATAATGCCAATTCTGATCTTGGATTCCACCTGAGCTTCATGCCTGCCACACCTACATATTTCAGTTGGCTCCTTTGCAGCTTCATGCACTACTTTCTCCCAGCCAAAGCCACACTGCCAGCATTACAACCTGATGTGTGGCTGTTTGTCATCCTAGCACACCTGCAGAGCATGCATCAGTTAAATACCACTTTTAGAAGGGCACATTACTGCTGAACCACCAAAGAAATAGAGAGAAGGTATCCAGTGAGTTCAAAATACATTTCACAAGGAAGGCAAATTACTATATGTTGTTCCAGCATCTTTGCTGCATGTTTTATATACAGCACATTTCGTAAATTACGTATCTACCTTCTCTGTACAGATAAGCAAGTTGCATCTCACAGAGATCGGTGTCATGTTGGTTAGTTGCAGAAGACCACTGATTTAAACTCAGGTTTCTCTGCCTTCCTATTTTTCCTACACCTGTGTTAGCCTGTCAGGAAATGGTGAGAAGTTAGCTTGTCAGGAGATGATTCCCATCGTAAGCTAATGTGGCTTACCTGGGCTCCAAAGACCTACAGAAATATTTATTGAAACTTTTTTTGTTCACCACTGTACATTTTCCAAACAACTCACAAAGCACTAAAGAAGTCTTCATTCAGCTACTTCCTGAGTAAAATTTTCAGGCTTATTGACAGATTTTTGTAAAGATTTGAATACAAAATGAAAGTTTATTACCAGCTTGAGAAGAAAAGCAAAATGGATTACCAGCGCATTGAATATTCCAGGAAACTCAGTACCCCTAATCTCCTTCTAAATAGAGGATGTCAGAGTGATTCAAATACATAACTTTCACTTTTTTCTATCATATAAATCCCATGAACTCAGCGAACATGATTGCACAAGAATCTAAATCCAGGTCAATGAGAAAAAGTAATGAGGTTACTTGGGTTTATTTATTTTTTGTCATTTCTGGAATTTGCACTCAAGACCTTGTGCTTGATAGGCAGTCACTCACCAGGTCTACAGCCCAATAGTACCTTATATCCCCCTTGACTAGCCAGCCTCAGACCTTGATCATCTTACCAATGGCTTCCTGGGTAGCTGCTGTACCAGCACACTTGATAATTTGTGATGAAGTTTCACTTTTGCACAGGCTGGCCTCAAACTACAGTCTTCCCTATCTCTACCTCCCACATAGCTATTGTTACAGGAATGACTCAATGTTTGGATATGGCAGGCTAGTTTGAATAGTTAGATTTAGAAGTAGAATGGAATGAGAACTAGCAATGAATGTGCTCTGAATCTAGCATGCCTTCACACTCCCTGACAGTACCATCTGTGTATAAAAAGGGAAGAGAAAAGGGAAGAAAGCCAGTAGAAACAGTAAGACTACTATGGAAAAAGGTCAAATTATGAGATTAGAAAAAAAAATTATTTGAATATGGGCATACTTTACCAAAAATATGAAAAATAACTATATTCATAAAAGTGCTATGTTGTTTGTAGGGTAGTGCTGCCTATGTATTCCTGTGGTTTTTTTTCTGTGAACCAGGCATAGGGCTAACTAAGCTTTAACACATATTGCATTCAGTAGTTCTATTTAAACCCTTGAAACTCTATGCTTTCTGGCTAGTGCTGAACACCACTTCTCTTGGTCTGAGACCGGCAATTGCATTATTGAGATAGATCCCTCTTTTGAGGGTATCTGGAGGCAGTCTTACTAATCTTCACCACCCAAAGCATGGAAGCATATTTCCATTTCCAAAACCTGAAGTTTGTTAACAACCTAGAAATTGACAACCTTACAGAAAAGTAAGCCGAAGCATATGAGGTCCAATTGGTTGTTCTCTCTGATCCCTACATGAGTAATGGATCAGTTAAATCCTTCACTGTCTCAAGAAATCACCATCTGTTCATTAGTCTTTAATGGATGGAAGTGATGTTCCAAGAAATCTCTGCTGGGAGACAATTCTGGAACTCATGAAAAGCAGCTGGCAGATTAGGGGGTCAAGCAAACAGATGGTATCAAGGCGATTTGGCAACTTGGGCAGCTGCTGTGCATCCTGGGAAAGGTGAGTACTTCTTTCACCATCGAAGTCATGGATCTGCCAGAGACACCATAAAGAAGCAAGTCATTACATCAAATCAAGCATTGATTCTGGACACAGACTGTGGGACCTGGGAAACAAACACTTTGTGTCTTCAACCTCAACTTTACTAAAGAAAGAATACTGGCTAGGGAGAAAATACCACCAAAAAAAGCCAATTTTCTCACTAAAATAAAGCAAAACATCATCAATTGTTCAGGAATTTCAGATGGGAAATACACGTATGGCTTTAGCCATGTTTTTACAAAGGAGGAAGCATAAGGGTTTGATTAACTTGGATAGGAAAATTCCACTTTCACAGCAAGTTTCAGTTCTTGAAGACAAGATCTGTGCAATATTTTACTTATCTCACATCTTGGTTATAGTGAATTAAGTAGGTTATAACTCAAGAAATTAAAAAAAAATACCTACAAAGATAATGTTGTGGTATCTCTAGCATTTTTAAGAGTTTAATTACGACATGAATAGATCTGGGTTTTGTTATAAAGTTTATGGTTCTTTCTGTGTTACCTCATTGTTGTCTGTCTGACTCTTGGACATTGAGATTATTGCCTGGCATTGTAGGTCCTTCCTCCTTTTTTCCCTTCCTCCATAAGCATTTGTGAGCAACTATTGCAGGTTAACCATTATTCTAGCCCTGGGACATAAGTAGGGCAAAAACAACAACAACAATAACAAAAACCCAACACAATCTTTGTTCTTATAAAACTTGAAATTCTATGCTGAGAATAGATATTAAAGAATTGATCACACAGTGAATCATTCCAAACTGAGAAAAGTCCTGTGAAAGAAAAGAACTACAGTCAGGGAAAGCATAGAACACTAGGAGATTCCTTCTGGCCAAAAGAAAGAATAGGAAGGGAACAAGGCAGGATAGAAGGAGAGCCATGGTTTACCTGAGAAAACTAGAAAGCTACATTTGAACTGAAGGAATGAAGGATAAACAAAGGAAACATAGGCCAAACCTTGCAGAAAACACTGTTGTAAAGAAAGAGACAGAACTAGACAAAGGTATTTCAAGGAACAAGAATGGTGCAAAAACATCCTGAGGTCGCAATAGACTTCTATTAGTCTATACAGACTATTAGACTAATAGAATCATAAACTCTCTCTTTCATAATTTATAGTGAATATACCATAATGTTAACATAGTATATTATTTTTATTTGAATCTTAGTATCTATATTTTGCTGTCCATTATGTAGAAAAGCAGACATTGATTATATCTGTTCCATGATGAGTAGAAAGAAGAGACGATACCAGACACAGGGTACCTAGTCAAGGAAGAGCTCAAATTGTGTAGTCCCTTAGAAACACAGAGTCAAAGTCCAACAACATAAACACCAGGAAGCTGGTCCTTGAAAGAGTGGGAGGGGCCAAGGGGAAAGGTGTAGACAAAGAGGGGAAGAGGGAGAAAACTTAGACGAGCATCCAATGTGTGTCCTACAAAACTGAGAGAGTGAGGGACAGGCTGGGTAGGGGAGGTTAGGGTAACATTGATCTAGATGCATTGTATCCACATGCTGCTTTGTTAAATGACAACTCCTTTGTATGACTATTTAAAGATGAATAAAACTAAATTAATAAGACAAAAAGAAGAAAGATCCAGAAAGTGCTCCATGCATTCGCTGGCCCTGCCCTGTGAGTTCAGAAGAGACTCCATCTAAAATTCATAGCATGTTCCAAGATATGTTAAGTGGAGAGAAATCAGATACTTTCTTTGTCTGGGTTGCTGTAACACAAATACCTTAGGCTTGATGATGTATAAAAGCAGAAAAAATGTTCTCATTCTTTTGGAGGTGGGGATTATAGAGTAGGGGTGATGGCAAATCCAGACTCAGGGAGGGCCCACTCCAGGCTCATACATGACATCTTGTTCTGGCCTCACACAGCTGAGTGGATGGATGAACTGTCTCTTTGGGGGCTCTTTTATAAGGGGACTTATCCCCATTCAGGTGGACTTTTCCCTCACAAAGGTTCCAGGTCCAAAGAAGACCACTTTGGAAGTTCACATATCAACATATAAATTTTAAAAGACAGAGACACAGTTATGTAGAAAGTAGTATTTATGGGTGTGTGGGTATGTGTGTGTACACGCACCCATATTGGGGCTTGAATTCAAGGCCTTATGCTCTCCCTTAGCTTTTTAAATCAAGACTGGCATTCCACTCCTTGAGCCACCCTTCCACTTTTCACTTTTTGCTGATTTGTTGGAGATATGTGTGCCTAGGCTGGCTTCAAACTTCTATCCTCAAATCTCAGCTTCCTGAGTAGCTGGGATTACAGGCAAGGGCCACATGTACTCAGCTTGGAAGGTTGTATTCTAATGTCGGGAATTAAAGAGAGAGATATCATGATCTGTGCAGTGTGGGTAATATATTTTTTCAGCTCTGAAACATACACACACTGTTTTTTTTTTCTGAGAAGCCAGAAAGCTTAGGAGAATCCCGCTTCTAAAAATCCTATAGCCCACAGGCAGGGACATAAACCTAGAAGCCATAAAGACCTCCTGACTGAAGAACTGATTCTAATGCAGTACATTAGAGTCTAGACCTCACAGGCAATTTGTGAGCTCAGTAGCTCCTGCTATGAAAAGGAAACTATTTCATAACTCAACTTGGCGGATTCAGCAAATTAAAAAAAATGTTCAAATTCAGGAAAACATCTTGTGATCTTTCAGTTAAACAGTGCAACTTCTTTTTTTCCATTTTTACAAATCTAAAATTCATATTTAGCAGAAAATCTTGGTTTTGCTTGTCCACCTTTTCAAAATTATTTTTTAAATGGGAAGGTTTCTATCATTATCATTAAGTAGTACAAAGGAGTTGCCATTTAACATAGCGGTTTATGAATACAATGTGTCTTGATTAAGGTCACCCCTTTCAATATTCTCATCCCTCCCTCCCAATGCAGCCCTTCCCTCTTCTTAACTTTGTACGATATACATTACATACTTGGTTGCATTCTCCCTTACTTGTCCTTTTCATTCAACTACCCCTTTCCCCTTGACCCCATCCCACCTCTTGTAAGTACCTGTTTGTTTTCCCAACATTTTTTAAAACTAAATTTCACATTTAACAGGGCATCCAGGTTTTTATTTTCCACCTAATCTTATGACTCATCCAATTTTGGAGAAACTGTACTCATACTGAGAAAATCTAAGAAAGAAACTTGTGGACACAAGTTGAAAGAAAACCTGACCTGGATCACAATGGAGTGTGGAATGGATAAACCTCAGCACACCACCATGATGAAAGATGGAGACATTTTGCCCATAGCCAGCTTTCCCTGACTTCCTAGGGGTCCATATTGGGCATAGCAGACAGAAAGACTGAAGCCAGCATCCAGGCCTTAAGTTGTCCAGATAGCTCTGAAAGCTTGACTCAGCAATACTGAACAGACAGGAAGAATCTGTATGTGGGCCAGGACACTTGGGAAGCAGAACTGGGAAATGCCTGGAGGCAAAGGACAGGATAGAGGGGAGTGTTTTTAAAAATAGCTTGTTTGAGTCCATAGGGTGGTATTCAAGGCCAACAAGTCAGCTTGAAAATGATCCAAATGCAATTCTTATAGAGAACTTTCCTTCCTTGGGAACCTGAAACTCAGAATTCTCATAGCCCTTAGCCGTGTCAGGATTGGAGTTAAAACTAAATTACCCTATGTGCTAATTACACATGGTGGATGCTAAAAACTACCTGGGACCAATTGTGTTCTGTTAATTCTATGACTTTCCAATTGGGTATGGCCAACTGTTGCCTAGTTGGTCCTGTTGTTTCTAATATATCTTCTGGTCATGCCACGTAAAAGTGCGTAAATCATGTTCAATGTGTAGGGGAATTGGAGCCATGCTGACCATATAGACAAGTGGTTTCCTTTTCCAAATGTACACCTCTCTGGGTGTCTGTTATACCCATGTATTTATTGTTGTTCAGTTGGCCCAGACAGAAAGACATTTATTTGGGCTCTGCTTAAGCACAGATTACAATTGACATGGGGGAAGAAAGGTGTGTAACCTTAAATTATTACTAATATGGAGATTTTTTTGCAAAAAAAAGAAAAAGAAAAAACCCAAATTTATAATTGCATAACAAGAATTCATTGCATATTTAGAGGATTGTGATAAAGGGGGAATGACTTATGAGCAATCATGCTGCTCACAAGTTGCTTGCTGGGAGCAAAAGTTGTTTTCCTTCTAATAACTTGACATTGCTGTCATTACAAAATGGAGAATAATTGACTTGAAATTTAGTGATAACATCAGATACTGGAAAGGTGGAGATCACTACAGTATCAAAAGTAATGCTAAGCATCACTGCTGGTGGCGTGAACCTGTAATCCTAGCTATTCCGAAGGTTGAGATCTGAAGATCCTGAGGATCACAGATTGAAGCCAGCCTGGAAAGTCTGTAAGACTCTTATGCCAGCCTGGAAAGTCTGTAAGACTCTTATCTCCAATCAAACACTAACAAGGCTGGAAGTGGAGCTGTGGCAGAAAAGCTCAGGAACAGAACTCAGGCCCTGAATTCAAGCCCCAGAACAAACACACACACACACACACACACACACACACACACACACACACACACACACACACACACACACACAAATATATCCAGAGATGGCGAGTAAGGACCAAAGCTATCTTTAGAGTGTTCTTTCCTTATTTTGGAATGTCCTACTGAGGGGGAAAA
This sequence comes from Dipodomys spectabilis, assembly GCF_019054845.1. Classification (NCBI taxonomy): domain Eukaryota; kingdom Metazoa; phylum Chordata; class Mammalia; order Rodentia; family Heteromyidae; genus Dipodomys; species Dipodomys spectabilis. The sequence continues at coordinate 4,257,292 of NW_024870813.1, read as the reverse complement.
ATCAAATTTAAAAATGAATTTTGGGAGAAACAAAAAAGCAATTATAATTGTAATATGTTGTCAAGATAATAGTAAAGATACCACCTCACATACTACAGTACCCTGTTCAACCAACAGTGTAGCACAATTTTCAATATAAAACTGGTATTAGCAGCTTATGCCTGTAATCCTAGTTATTCAAAAGTGTGGTCATTTGTAGTATATCGCTAGTCCAGGCAGGAAAGTCCAAGAGACTTCATTTCCAATTTATCCACAAAAAGACAGACTGGAGGCATGGCTCAAGGGGTAGAATACTGGGTAAGCAAGTAAACTGAGAAAGTTTGAGAACTGAGTTCAATCTCCAGTTCCAAGGGAAACAAGAAAACTTAAAGGGTTATCTCTTTCTATTCATTCCCACAATAAAGTATAAGATTAGCAGAAGAGAACCAGACTTGGATTTATAACCTGAGGCAGAGAAGTCTCTTTCAAGCACCTTCAAGTTCATAACATAAACTCAAACTTTAAATCTGTATGTTGTACAAGACTTGAGTAATGTCATCTCATACTCCTATGAGAGAGGCATACCTCTACTCTTCCTTTCAAGGTTAAGGGAAAGTCACTTTCCAAGGTCATACTCCACCAAGTAATTGAAAGCAGGAAGTCTCATCTGGTCTAAAACTCAACTCCTTCACTTATACAAGCTAGATTTTTTTTAAAAACACAGAAGAAACAACAATGAGCATATAACATAGCAAAAGTTTCTGTTTCTTGCTGGAGACTTAACTCTCTAGACTTTAAAACCCACTTGAGAGATGGGTGTGATCCTTTTATCCTATGGAGATTGAAATGAAGTCACAGGTTACATGGTAAATGACTGAGCAGAGCTTTAACAAGTAGGGACTCAGATACAGAAAGATCTAACTAGACTCAAAAAAAAAAAAAAGCTATGTACAGAAACCAGGTTTAAAGCACTATGTTGACACTATACACATTTTTTTAATGAAGCTAAGAAAGAAATCCAAAGAAAATCACAAGAAGAGTTACAGCCCTGCCCTCACCACCTTCAGATTTATTCCATTGCATCTTTCAGAAATAAATTCTGAAATTTAATTTAAATTCTTAAATGTGTAAGACATTATTGGCTTCCTTCATTATTTGTAATGCTCTTCTAGGTTTTCTCCTACTCCCTGTGTGACAATAATTTTAGTAATTAAATTCTATTAGAAATTAATTTCCATTCATGGAATGGGTGTGGGTGAAGGATAGGAGTAAAGTCATCAAGAAAAGAGCTACAAAGACATGCCCTGCAGGGCTTTGGACTTATTAAGCTGGAGTGACCTGGAAGAAGAAGTAGATCATCAAGTTCTTTCAACAGGAAGAGCAGAAAGTGGATTTTTTTAACGGTGTTTTGAGATTTTGACACAGGATTATGGGTAGAGAAAGAAGAAACATGAAAATTAGCTTTGATTTTTTTTTTTATACATGCTGGGGCCTGGGGAGAAATGTCTTATCTTTTCCCATGGATATGTGCATGTTCTCCAATCCTGGGGCTTAAATTTAGACCCTGGACCACAGAATCTGAGATTTTGTTTAATTTTATTTTATTGTCAAGGTGATGTACAGAAGGGTTAAAGTTATATGCATAAGGTAATGAGTACATTTCTTGTCGAACGTGTTACCCCTCCCTCATTTTCTCCCACTTTCCCTCCCTCTCAACACCCCTCCCACAAGTTGTACAGCTCATTTCCAACATAGTGTCTTGTTAGTATCACTGTTGCTTTGGTTCACCCTTTGTCCTCTGTCTCACCATTTTGTTGTTCCTCTTCTCTTCCCTAATTCAGATAAATGTATGTACAATACCCATGGTACCAAAATCAAATACAGTGACAACAGGGGATAAACCACAGGAGGAAAAAAAACACAAAAGAAAAAAGAAATTACATAGTACATTTAAAACAACAACAAGGGGGGTCCAGAGGAAGATGGTGGAGGAGAAGCTGGGAGCTAAACAAGCTCTCGCACAGAAACCAGTTTTAGTATTCCAGTGAAAAGTCCAAGGCTAGAGAGGCACACCAAATTTACCAACATAGTACAGAATTTTGTCAGAGAGGAAAAATCCAGGTAGCTTGGTCAAGGAGACACATTCAAGCACTCCCGGTGTCTGCGGTGGTAGTGACAGGGGTGGCAACAGCTGCTGATATGGCCACCACATCGACAGAGAGACCAGGACAAAGCTGCCAGAGGTGGCTTGGGAGCAGATTCTACTCACCGCCAACAAGAGCTGACAAGGAGCAGAAATCTTCATCCTGCTGACTATAGACAGTCACAGACAGTGGACAGCCCAGAAACCAAGGGAAAGGCCTGAGTTTCCCCAAGACTTCCTCCCTCCTTCTCACAGAGCAGTAATAGGAAGGTACCCCCTCTCCCACCACAGAAGAAGAACTCCATCTTTGATACTGACAAAGACCCATCCAAAGCAGCTATCACATAACTCAGGCCTTGGAAGAAGACAATAGGAGCCATTCTACAGGTCAAAGAATCTGACCTGTGGGGCTCAACTCCACCCAGGGAAAAGTTGCCCTTCCTAGGTAGGCAGAGGAAGCTCTGCCCAAGAATTGACTTTCTTCACTGGGTAAACAGAGCCAGAGGTTGCCCCTACCCACTGCGAGATAGGCAGCACACCCCACACTAGGAAGGATAAAAGAAAAACAATTGAAACTCAGTAAACATAAATCCTGAGAATAGCTCCAGGCTGGGATGTGAGTGTCTCAAGAGCTATCCCCTCAGGGAAAAGCTACTGATCTACTGATCGATGACAGGCCTCAACCCTACCCACAAACCAGCCCTATCACAGCAACTCCAAGCTAGAGGAAACAGACATCTCCCACTTTTTTGATACTCAAAGCAGATCTCCCTCCACTGGAATAGCCTGGGAAGAGGGTCATAAATTCCCTAGTAGGGTAGCAAGGATAAGAACCTCATGATTATCTCAATAGACACAGAAAAAGCACTTGATAAGATCCAACACCCCTTTATGATGAAAGCTCTGGAAAAACTAGGAATCCATGGAACATTGCTCAATATAATACAGACTGTGTATGACAAACCTACAGTCAGCATTTATACTTACTGATGAAAAGCTAAAGCCATTTCCTCTAAACTCAGGAATGAGACAAGGATGTCCACTCTCTCCACTTCTCTTCAATTTAGTATTAGAATGCCTAGCCAGGGCAATAAGACAAGATCCATACATAAAGGGGATCCAAATAGGGAAAGATGAAGTAAAACTCTCCCTCTTTGCAGATGACATGATCTTGTATTTAAAGAATCCCATGGACTCCATTCTCAAATTAGTCCAGCTGATCTGAAACTTTGGCAAAGTAGCAGGGTATAAAATGAACCCTCAAAAATCAATGGCTTGGGTCTAGGAAGGTGGCTCAGTGGTAGAGCGCTTGCCTTGCATGCCTGAGGCCCTGGGTTCGATTCCTCAGCACCGCATAAGCAAAAAGAAAAAAGCTGGAAGTGGCTCTGTGGCTTAAGTGGTAGAGTGCTAGCCTTGAGCTGAATTGCGGAGGGACAGCACCCAGGCCCAGAGTTCAGGCCCCATGACCGGACGCCTCCCCCCCAAAAAAATCAATGGCTTTTCTGTATGCAAACAATGAGAAGAGTGTGGCACAAAAAATAAAATACCTAGGAGTTAAGTAAAGAAGTGAAGGATCTCTACGATGAAAACTTTAAAAACCTGAAAAAGGAAATTAAAGCAGAACTAAGGAAGTAGATAAACATCCCATGCTCCTGGATTGGTAATATTAACATCATAAAAATGGCAATACAGACAAAGGCTATCTACAAATTCAATGTGATACCTGTCAATATTCTAAACTCATTCTTCAATTAAATGTAAGACACTATCCAAAAATTCATATGGAACAATAAAAGACCTCGAATAGCAAAAACAATCCTTAGCAGAAAGAACAATGCTGGAGGAATAGCAATACTAAACTTCAAACTCTACTACAAAGCCATAGTAATCAAAACAGCTTGGAATTGGCACAAGAACAGACCTGAGGACCAATGGAATAGAACTGAAGACCCAGAAATGAACCCACAGTCCTATAGCCACCTAAATTCGGTAAGGGAGCTAAGTAAATAGAATGGAAGAAAGACAGCCTCTTCAGTAAATTGTGCTGGCAAAATTAGTTAAATACCTGTAGAAAACTAAAGATAGATGCTTATATATCATCCTGCACCAGAATCAGCTCCAAATGGATTAAAGACCTTGAAGTCAAAGCAGACACCTTGAAAATATTACAGGAAGGAATAGGAGAAACCCTAGGTCTCCTTGGCACAGGCTGAAATTTTCTTAATAGAGACCCAGAAACACAAGAAATCAAAGAAAGGTTGGACAAATGGGTTTGCATGAAACTGCAGAGCTTCTGCATGGCAAAACACATAGCTAGCAAGATCAATAGAAAGTCCACGGATTGGGAGATGATCTTCACTAGCCATACAACAAACAAGGGTCTCATATCTAAAATATACTTAGAATTAAAAAATTAAATCCCCCCAAACCAAATACTTAAAGAAACAACTGCCCAATTAATAAGCATGCTTAAGACTTAAAGAGAAACTTCTCTGAGGAGGAAATAAGAATGACCAACAGACACAAGAAGAAATGCTCAACTTCTCTAGCCATAAAATAAATGCAGATCAAGAAAACATTGACATCCTAAATCACCACTAGAACTCTAATAACAACAGATGCTGGAGGGGATGTGGCCAAAAGGAAACCCTACTACATTGTTGGTGGGAGTATAATCTATCTTGTTCAACCACTTTGGAAAGCAGTATGAAGGTTCCTCAAAAGAGGAGCTCCCCTATAGCCCAGCAATCCCACTTTTGGGCATTTACCCAAACGATCACAAAGAAGGCTATTCTAAAGCCACCAGACTTTCTTGCCCAGGCTGGCTTCCAGCCATGATCCTTAGACCTCAGCCTCCTAAGTAGCTAGGATTTCAAGCATGAGACATTGGCTCCTGACTAGTTGTGGGTGATCTTCATCTTTTCAGGCAAGAACATTACTCAAGCTACTAAGTTGTTCATCCATCTACCCTTTTCCATGTTATTATTCCAACAACAATAATCTTATATTACAATATAAGAAAAATTTCAATCAATATTATTAAGCAGAATACTTAGGGCCATAATCAATGATCAAAATATCATGAAACTAAAGTGAGTATAACAATTAAATAAAATTTGAATGCTATAATATTTTAAACAGATGTCTTAGTGCTTCAGACAGTCAGTGCTATGCAATCATAGGGTTAGCATGCACACACACAATAGAACTGATTTGCCATCCCATCCCAAGAAAAATTATATTCTTCATAACCTCTTATTTTGTCTTAGTGTACACCGCATTACTATGTGTCTTTGCCAAAAGCCCCCTTTCTCATAGATATTATTGGTTTGGGTTTTAAATTTAATTATTAGGTACTGGCCTCATTAAATTCATTTTTAAGATGAATCTGTTGTTCATGAAGTCCCTGATATCTCTAGTTACTGAATTTTGGTGGCTGATATAAGTCAATTGTGTGTGAGCCTGCAGAATAATTGGGCTTTTTAATATTTTTTGTGGTCCAGAGAGTTTGAATTTTTAAAAGGTTTGATTGGACTATGGAAATCTGATGCAGTGCTCCTATGTGAGTGGTTTATAGAGGGAAATTGTTTGTGCACTGAGAGAGAATAATCACCAGCTAATGTACTAAAATTGTCAGTTATTTTGTCTCTAATCATTAAAGGGATTTTTGTTGTTTTGTTTGGTGAGTGGTAGGTATTCATTCATATTTGCTGATGTATAAATGAAGAATATTGCCATTGTATAAAATAGATCTTTTGTTTCATTTTGTTTTACTGGTACTGGGATTTAAACTCAAGATCTCATGCTTGCTCATCTGGTGCTCTACCACCCCAGCCCTGCCTCCAAGCCAGATTTTCATGGCTTATTTTGGAGGAGTCTTGCAGACTTTTCTGCCTGGCTACCCTTGAACCTAGTTCCTTCAAATCTCAGCCTCCTGAGTAGCTAGGATTATATGTATAAGCCACTAGTGCCCAGCTATACTATAGCAGAAACTGGAATCAAGTTCATAATCCCTCTGCCCCATCCTTTTTCCTTTATTGTTTACTGGAATGCACCACCGTGACCAGCCTTGTATGTTTTGAAATGTGGGAGCGACAGAATAAAAACCTGCATGAAATGATCATGAGAAAAATAGCAAAGACAAACTTACCCTTAAGATCTGCTTTGTTTTCTCCTCCAATGTTTTCATGATAAACCCCAAAGAATGCTCTGTATAAAAACTTCAATTAGTTACTGTGTTTCACATGTGAAGCAAAAAAGAGGTTTAGTTATGAAATGATAAACCAGAGAGATGTACTCAGTTATAAAAAATATCTGGTTCAATCTGAAGAAACAGAGAAAAAGCTACACATATATAGTGGAAGCTAGGTGGAGTATAGAACAGAAGTTTTCTTGGTTTGATGGTTTTAGATTTAATATCTCACAGATATTTTCCCAGAGGCAGAAAATAATAACAAAGGAAATTCCTCTTGTAAAATTTACACACATAAAATATATGTGTTTCTGAACACACACTCACTAGTACAATGTAGCATTCCACAATTCATCTCATCCTCCAAATCAAAGCTGAATGCCCCTTTCTGCCCTATAATATTCTCCATTCTTTGCTTTGTTTGTATCACTAGTTATCAAGCATGATATCTTCCAGGTTTCAGCTATTTGTACAAACATCGATAACTTGAAAACGAATAATGGTCTAAAGGTTTTTATGTGTGCAGTCACATGGCTTAATAAAAATTATTGGTCTTTATTCCTGATTTCTGATCGAGATCCTGAAAACAAGGGTAATTTCTGAGTACTAGGAATATCTTACATTATTCATAATGAGCTTCTGTCAACCACACCTATGTTTATGCTAATAAGGAGATGACTCTGGGTGGACTCCTGGGTAATTTTAGGATGACGATCAGAGTCTTGGAACCAATGGGTAAAGAGAGGAACATTCAGCCCAATCCTTTACTCCAGCTCTAGGAGAAAAAGAACTAGACCTTGAGCTCAGTCACCAATGGCCAATAATTTGATCCATCATGCCACATAATAAAAATCCATAAGTTCCCCTAAACACGAATGTTCAGAGGGTTTTGAGGTTAGTGGACACATCAAGGTGCTAGAAGTATATTTGGGGAAGACAGAAATTCCCTACAACTCATCATTTCTACTTGGTTGTCCCAGAGCTCTGTCCTTCATTCTTTAACCCCTTTTCCAGTGTCCTAATCCTGTGAATTCCATCTTTTTAAACACTTTGGATTGCATGAGGATCTTAATAACTGCTTTGTAAACTATGTACTTTTGCAATGATATTATCTTTCTTAACTCTATGTGAGAACATACTCTCCTGTCCCAATAATATTGGCGTGACAATGTAGCAGTCATTGAAGCCAAGTAAATGTCCTCTTCTCATCTTCTTCAAAGGCACCTGTGGCAAGAAGTGTAATTGGACTGAAAGCCACCACTGCCCATTTTATCACAGTGTTCTCAAAGAAGCTATACTGCCACTGTCTGTTCCTATCTGGGGATTACTGCATGTGGACTTCATGGATCCAGCTGCAGAAAAATGAATGCATTCATCTAGAGATCACAGTTCCTGGAACTGTCAGAACCCTGTCAACTGGTCCACACAGAGTCTTACACTAGGAGAATTACAGTAGCAGTGATAGAAACTGTTAGAAATTGGAAACAACTGGGTACTGGTGGCTCAATCCTGTAATCCTAGTAGAGGCTGAGATCTGAGGATTGAGGTTTAAAGCTGGCCCAGGCAGGAAAGTCCTTATCTCCAAGTAACCACCAGAAAACTGGAAGTGAAGCAATAGCTCAAATGGTAGAGCACTAGCCTGAAGAAAAAAAGAGCCCAGAGACAGCATCTAAGCCCAAGTTCAAGACTAGTGCCAGGACAAAAAATAAGTGTGGAGACCACTCAACCAATCAATACTCTTCTCTCATCCTAATTTTCAATCCTTATTCTAAAGTGTTTACATGTTTCAAGCCAGGTATGGAAGCAGGTTATCAAGAGACCAAAAACAGAAGGTTGATTGAAGCCCCAAAAGTTTGAAGCTAGCCTGGGCAACATAGTATGTACTAGGACTCCATCATGGAAAGAAAATTGCCCTGGTTTCTGATGCTTTGTATAGTACAACTTTGAGTAGCATCATACCACCTTGAAAGCAGTTGTATATTATTTTAATAGCATGGGTTATTTTATTATCATCCTTAAGTAGTTGTACAAAGCAGTTGCCACTCAACAAAGCAGTTTATGAATACAATGCATCTTGATCAATGTCACCCCTTTCAACATTCTCCCCAGCCCTCCCAAACCCACCTTTCCTCAATTTTCTTAATTTCATAGGATATGCATTGAATTTTATGACTGGATTGTCCCCCTCTTCCTACCTCCCTCCCCTTGGTCCCACCCTATTTTGGTACCTATTCCCTGGTGTTTATTTTATTGGTGTGTGAGTTAGCCTTTCTCAGGAATTACATCCCCTGAATTCACCATAATTCTGTTAATACACTTGTGAACACTCAGATACCACCCCGAAGTGATCACTTACATGTATAAGTTAATAGGTAGTACATGTTCTTTAACATGTATTCTTGTCTATATACATATATAGTATATGATATATACATATACAATGGGTTTATACTTATGTAATATGTATGTACTTATATATAATATGTATACGTTTTACATATATACATATAATATATAATATGTATTGCTTGTTTATTATATACATATATAATACATATATACATATATAACATAATACATATATAATGCATAATAATATAATATATACATATATACACATGCTATTATATATCATGAATGTGATGATCAGCACTCACATTCAGAAGTTTTAGTGCCTTCATGCTGCTATAACAAGTTTGTATTCAGATGGCTTGTGCTCAACAGTCCTTGTTCTCAGTTATGGAGACAAAGGTCAAAAACAGCACAATAGTAGATTCAATGTCTGATAAGACCTTGTTTTCTGGGTCCTAGTTGGCACCTTATAGATGGCCAAGGATCTCTCTGGAGCCTCTTGATAAAGGTGCTAGGACTAAGGTGAATACCTCACTTGCAACATTTCCACACATGGCTTATTTTAATGGATGACATGGGGAAAAGAGACATTCAGACCACATTGGTCTCGTCTAGCTCATGTGCCTTTGTGTGGATTTGTGTTCGTATGTATCTGCACATGTACATGTTTGTGTGCGTTTCTGCCTGCATTTTTTCTTAGCTTCTTTGTCTCTGTGGGGAAATGAAATGTATTGTTCTTCACCTCCTGTGATTCCCCTGTCCCTAATGTCTTCCATTAGCAGCAGCTGACGTTAGCTTGGGCTTCACCATCAATGCGTGTACACATTGGCCTATGCAACCTCTACAAGTATAGATACGAGAATAATCCCCCAGGTCCAGCCAAAGTACCTAGGGTGATTCTGAGAGATAAAATGACTCATGCACAGCTGCTTATCTGATCCAGTTGAGGGAGTTGGTCTGAACTTGGCTCTGTCTCCTAGAAGCTGAAACACGGGCTACACCTAGCTCTGCCCAGGGGGATGTTGATATGACTGATTTTTAGTCATGTAAAGGGTTGGAAGGAGTTGTCAGAAGCTGGAGGATCTGTTAAGGAGAGTCTATCAAGGAGGCAAGTCCGGTAAGAAGACGCCAGGAGGTGACCTCACTTCCTTCATAACGGCCAAAGAGAACTTGGAACATAGGTATCCAGGCAACCACATTCCAGAGCCAGACCCAGCCAGCTCAGGTCCAGAGGCAGGAGAGAAAGCAGGGCAATCTCCAATTGTCCCCAACTTCTCCTAGCCTCTGGAGAGTGTGGGGGGTGAGGTTTCTGGGGAGGGGACCTTGAAGATCTGGGAGATGCTGGATGAACTCTCAACCATGACCATGATGTTTATGATCATTTCCCTGGATGGACCTCCAATGACACTGGCTAGTTCAGGGCAGTGTAGGCAAGGAAACCACGTTGACAGCTCCTGGCCTGCCTGTGCCAAGTCCCTGTGCCAAGTCTCTTGTGAATATCAAGCTAGGTAGGTACACATCAGTGGATAAAGTCCACTCTTCAACTCTGCCAGTGGCACAGAACAAGTAACAGCTTACTACTGCTAACTCACTTCCCATATCATGACTCTGAACCAGCTGGGATAGGAGGGACAGGACCAGTACATGTTAACAGCTGCTGTGGTTATGCAGCTGCTTCTGACCACAACAATGCAGACAGACCAACTTCCCTCTGTGCTCACAGTAGAAGAGTCTGCATGCCTTCCTACTGCTGGAAATCTCCAGCAGATCCTTCTGTATCAGCTGAAACAAAACAACTTCCAGCCATAGCAGCTCAGGAGCCATAACACCTTCCAGACACTTTGTACTTACAGTAGTTGTCTGTCCATATTAGCTGATACTGTTCTCCAGCCGTAGCCACAGCAGAACAACTGCATCTTTAACCCACGGTGGAATCTTTAAATCCAGCTAGCTCCTCCTCCCTCCACAGAAACCTACCAGCCTACAGTTAGTTGTGACTGCCTCCACCCAGTACCTGAGGAATCCCAGTGGTAACTTGTTCTGGCTCCTATGGAGATCTATCAGGCCTACATCAGTGCAAGTAGATCCCTTCTTTTTGTGGAGAAGAAATGAGCTGCACCAGACATAACAGAGCCAGGCCTCTGCCTAGTCTAGGAGCATAGATTCTTCATAGGTGGAGTCTATTCTCTTCTCTTCCTCTCTCTCTGAGCTCAGCTTAGACATTTTTAACCACTACTAGAATGGTTAGCTCTTAAGAAAACACTTCTTCCAGTTGTTTCTTGTTGTTGTTGTTGCTGCTGTTCAGTATTTGGTATGCCATTTTATCTACTGATTTTCATTTATTTTTACTCATGTCAATTGCATAATTCAATAAGCCCACGTCATTCTGTACATGTACCAACACTGTCTACCAGCAGACTGAAGCTCCATGCAAAGCATGTGGTCCTGTGGGGTGGACATGCACAGGCTACCCCAGAGGAAGTGAAGCAACCTCCTAGGTTGAAAAAGAGTGGATGAATGCCCAGAGGGAGGCAAGGGATCCAGGCCATGTAGCGTGTTGCTCTATCTTCAGACAGAACGCTTGATCACAAGAAGCAACGGTTCTCTGCTAAGCCCAGTATCCTGAAAAAGTGCTACCCCTTGAGTCACAGGCTCAAATATATGTGGTCCCATCCTAAAGTAGGAAGAAGACAAATGTAATGATATGTAGAGCCCTCCACCACCCCTGCATGGTGTGAGTATATCATAATTCAAAAGAGAAGAGTCAAACATTCAGGAGGGTATGGAGTCTATCTAAGATGTTTAAAGCCATGATGATTTTTTTGCCAAGCACAGATGATATTTTTTGTACTTTTAAAAATTATTATTTCATAGAGTATTGTACAGGTATCATACAGAGAGGTTACTTTTAAATGATTCAGGTAACGAATACATTTTCTTTTGAACAGTGTCATAGCACCATTGGTAAGGAAATGGAAAGACTTGGAAAAACTTTAAGTGTAGTAAGCCAGACCCAAAGAAACATAGGGTGTGTGGTTTCCCCCATTTGTAGTAACTAGAATGTGCCTATAAATCTACATTTAAACCCAATGGTCAGTAAAAGACAGTCACACCTGAACATAACTAAAACAGCAGTCTACACATTCACACAGAACAAAGGAGTATATTCTTAGGGGAAAATCACAAGGAGTCATTAGCTTATGAACATAAGATCATATAAAATGATGCTTATTGAAATTAACTCCAAGGAATGGAAGCAAGAAGTTTTTTTATTATACTGTAGTCAGTTCTTTTTTCCCTTCTTTTGTTCCTTTGTCCAGAATACTCTTCTGTTGCTGCTTTTGATTTCTATACCTTTTGTCTTGTATATAAGTTTCCATATTTCTTGTTGTAAAATATAAAATATGAACCTGAACAAATAGGAATTTTAGTTGAGATTTTAGACTGATTGTTTTGGTCAGAAAAATACTTATTGATATAGTCACTGAAGGTTCTGTAAGTTTTACTACAGGACAAAACTCTGGGTCACCCACAGCAGTAATTCCTCACTATTGTAACAAGCTGACCTGAAAGAGGGAAGTGGTATAGGTTAGTGTTACAAAGACACTGGGCCTAGTGGTCCTCAGACTGCAACAAGTCTTGTTTATGGGTAAGACCAGGGAATTTTCAGTTACAATTCACTGGTCCCAAGCTGCTGTCTAGACAGTCTTCATGTGGTTGATTTGATTTCTAGCCCCATCCGCTGGTCACCCTGGGTGGCAAAAAAGAACATATATTGGACTCTTAGACAAAAGTCTGTTAAAATACACTCATCTGCTGCTGGGAATGATTTCATAGCAAGGTGAAAAGTGGTCCCTAGGTGAAGAATGCAAATAATTGGAGAATTAATCAGCTTGCCCATGGGACAGCAGCTTCCCTTAGGTAAGAGCAGTAAACTTAACCAGAATTAAGATTTTTGCCATGAATATTTATATCTAGTTCTTATAATAGAGAAGCTTAGTAGCTTATCTTATAAATGATATAGATATACACATATGTATGCATATCTATGATTGATGACATACAATATTTAAGTCCTTGATTACATAATATTTTCAAAGTAGACTATTAGATTCTGCAAATTTGACAGGTAAAAGGTAGTTATGGAATATGTAGATTCTAGAAGTGATGCAATTATTGGTGGTAACAAGGCCCAAAAGGTAACCAGCCCTTTGGGCAATCATAGTTAAGTTGTGATGGTGATATTGCATTTTGTAAGTTACACAGTTGTCTGAGTTTAAAGACACGTGAAGCTTCACTTCAGAGTGCTTTGCTCTCAGTCAGGACATCATCAAGCTAATTGCTCAGGTCAAAGTCCTTGATGCCATCCTTCCCTCCTCATTCTGCTCTACACAATATTTTATCAATAAATGTTCTATGAAAATGAGGTCTTGGTTCTTGACACTGCTCCCCATTTTGTTTCAAACCTGCACATTGCGAGATGTCCTCTTGAGTGAGATTCTGTGTGGCAAAGCCCTGGGCAATCTTACACCTCAGAGCAGCATAAACTTCCTGTTTCCATCCCGCATCATGACATCAAGATCCACAGTTCTCATTCTCCATTTACAATTCAGGGAGACAAGTGAACAGGACTGGTTATCTTTGGCCTAAACAAGGCATTCCTCTTTTTTATTTTAGTAGAAGCATACAAATTTAAACCATATAAACGTAGTCTGTTTCTTTAAGTTCATAATGTTATGTTTCACAATTATGAATGAGAGTTAGCACAATTAAATATGTATATTTGTGCATTTTTATAACAGAATTAGTTCCAAAAACAATATTTATTTCCATATAATATACTGGATACTTCCAGTGTATTTTCTTTACTTACATTTGATTAATTAGATTTGTAGCTAATTTTGTTCCATGATGAATATAAAATAGTAAGAATAATATTTCAAATACTTGAGATATATCCATATTCAGTCTTATTAAATCAGAAAGTGGTATTGTGTTTATATTGAGCTAAAGGCTGGAGCAAATGGGATATTGTTAATAAACAAACCTGAAATCCCAACTATGAAGATTCAAAGTTCTAGACCTCTGTGGTAAAACTTTATGCCTATGTTTACAATTCTGTATTCAAGGCATTATTCTTGACTCTGCTCTCTTTGCTATCTGACAGACCTCCAGATTATTTCTTCCTATTTAAAACTCTGTTCCCTTTGACCAACCATTCTCCATTTCTTCCCTTGACATCTCTAGTAATGAGTATTCTAGTCGATTTCTAGTTCACGTATTTTACTTTCCACCAAAGACAAATCAAGGGAGCATTCGATTTCAGAGGTGATATGTTGTTCCTTGTGCATGCATCTCACCATGTATAGATTCATTCAACATCACATTGTATTCAACTATCTATTTGTACGTTGGAAGGGACGTTAGTGAAAACATAGGTAAGTCCAGTCAAATGTGGAAGTGCATCTGGAGTGCCCCACTTGCTTGGTTTTGGGTCTATTTGTGCTATCTGCTGCGTCCATTGGAATTAGTTGATCCCTGGATCCAGGGCTCATCTTTTGCCACAGGGAGCAGCTGCCTAATCTTAAAAACCAGGTAACACCCCCTCCGCTAGTCACCCTCTTCCAGACCCAGTCCCAGCTCTGGATTAAAGCAGATGGTTCGGTCACATGATGTGGCAACCCCTTGCCAGGAGAATTTTGTTCTGATGACAAATGCTAGGAGGAGTTACTTATCTCTGGATCATGAGTAAAGACTGTGGGTCCACCATGGGGTTGCCCAATGGTAAGGTAATTTCCTGAAAATGTATCCTGGGAGGACTTGATGCTTGTCTCTCTGGTAGTACTCTTTGTGCAGGAGGAACAGCACAGAGTCAAAGGACTATTTGGTGAGCTGTGTGTGTGTGTCCTGGTGTGTGAATCTTTGCCCTTTTCTTTCCTGACACTCTCCTCCTCAGGCAGCCAATGTTCAGAGGACAGGACAAAAAAGGGAGGAAAGGAAGTCAGACTGGCTGTCTTCATCACCAGGGAAGTGAAGGGAGAAGGACCTGTCTATGGGGGATGGACAAAGGATGATAAGTCACAGGCACTGGATTGCTTCAATGGCACATCCATCCTCCTGCAAGTCAGGTGTTGGAACACAAGATACATGACAGTGCCATATTCCATTTTCTATTTAGCAAAGATCTTTGGATCTCACATAAGTGTGTGGGCCATATCAAGCATGACCACTACCAGTGTGGTAGCGATGTGCTAATTGGAGAATGACCAGGTGAGCATTCCTCACCTTGACTGAACCATGAGTATCCTAGGATGTGTGTGGGTCAATGCCCAGGGTCCATGGTGACTGGCTGAAAACGATGTGTACTTCTTCAGAGAGGTAAGATGGCTGCTGTACTTTGTATTCAAGACCTTCAGTCTCATGTGCATCTATGGAATCTTGCCAACATAGAATATAGGAAAGCTTTTAATGCATGAATATGCATCTCTTTTCAACCATTTTGTTTTCTTTGTTTTTCAGAAATGTTTTGGAATGTCTCCATGTAGGAAGTTACCCATTGTTTACATTTATCTTCATATATATGTTTGTGCTGTTGACAGGGCTTAAAACCAAGTGTTCATGATTCCATGTTTGTATTGTCACTGCTAGCACATAATAGATTGGGACTGGTAGCAGAAGGATCCTCTCTTGAGGTAGTTCATTCATCTCACACCAAGGCTCTTCCCTGGTATCAGTCCCTGATCCAGATATTTGGAAGGCACATAGGACTACCTTGCTTGTACAGACTACTGAGTCATGAGGAGCTCCACTCCCTGATTAGGAAGGCTTTCAAGCCCACGTTCCCTGGCCTGCCTGGTAGCTGCCTGTACAGGAGTGCAATCCCTTTCTGCCTTCCTGTCCCTGACCCTTGCATTCTAGTCAGGCTGCTTACCAGCCCACTGTCGGGGCCTTCCATGTGTTCCTGACTCAGTTATATCCTTGGCATGCCCAGTTCCCTTCCTCAGTCTTCAGCAGCCATTGTTCCTTTTTTTTTTAGTCTGCCCATCCCTCCTGGCCTCTTCAGGACACTAAAAATGGACATATCTCTGGGCTCCCAAAGGAATCAAGGTGCAGTGTCAGCTCTAAGGAATTTGCAGGCTCTCTCCTTTATCATTAGCTATGCATGCCCATTCTGAGCCAAAGAAAAGACAAAATACTACAATACAACAACATAAAGCCAAGCAAGGACTAAAAGGGGCCATCATCAGATTAGAACCCTGAAAGATTCAGTATGGAAGGGCCAGTACAAAACAACAGGGAAGGGTCAGCAGGAGGCAGAGATGACTTCTAGTGCAGAAGGTACAAGGAGGGAGAGAAGGAAGAGGAAAGGCCTTGTGGAAAATTTTAGAGGAGTTCTAAGAATGTTTCACCTAGACCCATCTTTAAGTCTTATGAATGGGGACCAGCATCGCACAAAAACAGGCCAGCACTAGTGTTCCCCCCCACACCCCATCTGATGCTCTGCATTCAATGTTCTCTGGACAGAAACAGTAACAATGCACACTGTGCAAGCATGGTGATACCTGGGCAGTGGAATCCAATTACACTCCTTGCCATAGATCCCTTTGAAGAAGATAGGAAGAACATATTTACTTGTCTGAAGCTCTCGTTACATTGCCAAGCCAATATTATCCAGGCAAGAGAGAATATCCTCTCATGGAGGTAAGGAAATGAATATTACTGAGAAAAAAATCCCATTAGCCACAAGGAGGCATGCTCATGTATACAAACCAGGCTCTCGTTTGCTACCTTGACCTCATTTATTGCTACTTTTCTTTTATTATTTCCTTTCTAGCAATGCCACGTCTTTCTGCATGCAGAAGAACACCAGACATCATAGACTTTTCCTTAAATCCTTCGTGCAAACATGCCTATGTCTCCTCTTGTTACCCTCTGATATTTATTGAAAGACAGCCTGTCAACAGACTTTCTCTGATCAGCTTTTCCAAAAACTCAGTACCTGGCAACATAAAGCATGCTCCATAAATTGCTTTCAGAATAGATCCTGTTTCAATTCCCTCGGGTACACTGTATTAGTGAAGGAAAAGTGCACATAAAACATGATAAATCCTCAAATATTGCTGCTAAAGTTTCTCACCTAATGTAGGCAGCAGGTAATCTAATTATTCTTAGAAAGTAGCACTATGAATAATTTAGCAAGTGTTTGCCTTCAAGAAAATATTGAATTCTGAGCATTTTGCAATAAACAAGAACAAAGACTACCATGGTTAATTTTTAGGAAATACGAACTAATCTAAAGAAAAACCCAATGCTCTCTTTTATCTCTTACCCCTCACTATAGATAACTGGAAAGATGGTCAGAAGCTGGATCTTAGTTCAGTAAATATGACATGACTCAGGTAAGTTTCCTGAGCTACACAAGGGCACAAGCAAGCCTGGTAATGGATGGACATTTGTGTCACTGTGACTGGGCTATAGCATGTAATTATTTAATCAAACACTGATCAGGTTATTGCTTGAAGAGTATTTTGAGGATGAGGTTATCCTACAATAGGTTGTCTCTAAGTAAAGATTATTCTTGATAACTTGGGTGGGCTGATACCAATCAACTGAAAGGTCTTGAGTAGAACAAAGAGGTTTTCTAAAAAATAAAAAAAGAAACAAAGAAAGAAACTCTGGTTTAAATGTTGTTCCATGATTATAACAAAATTCCTCAGGTAATCAGCTTGAAAAGAAAAAGGCTGTATCTGGAAGTACAATTTTGGAAGTTTTAGTTTGTGATTAGTCCAGCCTTTTGATTTTGGGCTTATGGAGAGGCAGAGAGGTTGCTCGGATAGCAGATTTTAGAGCAAATTACTCCTTTCATAATGAAAGGGAGTGGAAAGAATAGAAAGGGAAGGTCCTAAACACAACACACATGTTTCTGTATGACCAGAAGAGCGCTCATTGCAATTTGCTTATTTTTTTTATTATCCTTCAGTAATTATACAAAGGGGTTTCAATTCAACCTGTCAATTTATAAGTACAATTCACCTTCACCAATGTCACCCCTTTCATTTTTGTCCTCCGTCTCTCCCAGCTCCACCCTTCCCTTCAAGTTATCTGTTTGCCTTTTCACATATGTACATTGAATATTGTGGCTGCAATCTCTCACCTTTTCTCTTTCCATTTGTCTGTTCTTCTTTCCTTTGTCTCCCCCCCATTTGAAAACACATGTTCCAACTTCCTATTGCTCATTTTCATCAAACTGTAAATTAGTTGTTCAAGGGAAATACACCATTTGAATTCCTCCTTTGCATACACAATCCACTTCTAAAGTTTCCACTACTTTTTAGAGGTGCCTTAGCTTGGGAACCAAGCCTTAAACACATGGGTCTTTTGGGTACAAATCCAAACCATAACAGATATCATCTGAGAATGCTTCTTCATGTCTGAATTGGCAATGGCAAAATCAGTCTTGCACGGGTGGTGACTGTTAGGATCAAATTAATGTATGCAAATGTAGCCACATGTCAGGTATATTGAAGGTGTGTTGAGCAAGTATATGTGTACTCAGTTTTCTGGAAATGAAGATACAGTACTTCTGCCATTGTTAAGCAGTTGTTTGTTCCTTTTACAATCTTTTCCTCGGGGCTACAGATGACACAGAAAGAGCTCAGTAGTTCAGAGAATCCTGCATTTCACCCTCAAAACACATGGATTCCTCTGTCTTAAATGATCAAGGGCAGTTGTCAGGAGGAATTCTGTCTTTACTATCTCTAGAACTGCCATAATCTCTGCTTTTCCAAACAAAGGCTTATGAAAGACAGCCTTAATTCCGATCATTTTCCCCCCTCACATTTCTTTAAAGGGAAAACAAAATACAACAATAGCCAGAGTTTTACTTGTAGTATTTTTCCCCTCTCAGCAGGAAGCAATTGGATTTGCTGATAAAAAGGAGAACATTTCTGAATTGCAAAAGCATGGTTTCTGATAAACACTTCTTTCATCTCTGAAAAATGATGGCAATGAAAAATATTGCAGTGAATTCTGCTTGTAAAAGAAGAGCCAGACTAACATCTTGAAATATGGACTTCAGAGAAATGTGTCTGAGAGTGAAAGCGCCTGGCTGGTGCTTGCTTAATTTTCTGGCAAACTAGGTGGGCTGATTGATACCTGCTGTTCCTCAGAGCTCTACAGGTTCTCCTAGAAATCTCTACATTCACCCCTGCACCCTAACGCTGCCCCCACTCCACACTGAATCCCTGATGCAGAAGCATCTTGGCATTATTAGTGAAGCAGATTATGTTGGGTGGTGTTGACTCAAATTCTAAACCACCTCCAGGTATGCTAGCTGATTGACTCTATGTCTAGACAACTTCCTTGAATTCCTTGATTCTCTATTTTCTGGTTTATAAGTTAAAGGAAATTTATGAACCTGGTAGGAATTTATGAGAGAGAGAGAGAGAGGGAGGGAGGGAGGGAGAATGTTCTGATATGGGAGTGTTTTTGTTCAAGGCTGGTGCTCTTCCTCTTGATCACACCACTTCTGGCATTTTGCTGGTTAATTAGAGATAGGAGTCTCTTATATTTGTCTTCCCAGACTGGTGTCAAACTTTGTTCCTCAGATCTCAGCCTCCTGAGTGGCTAAGATTAAGGAATTAATAGAATGTATATGAAATATTAAATAAAAGCAAAGGCATATTGTATATTGTTAGCTATTTGTACTAGTGAAACCACTATGACTTTGTGGTTGTTAACACAGTATTGAGGATGTGTTTAATACAACATAGATTAGACCTTAAAATACCAGATACAGTGTGTTCTGTGTGACAGGAAGAACTTTTGAAATCTCTTCATGCATTAGGATCCTTACAAATACATTTGGGGTTAACATCTCTTCTCTCATATCCTTCCTTCCTTCGTTCCTTCCTTCGTTCCTTCCTTCGTTCCTTCCTTCCTTCGTTCGTTCGTTCGTTCCTTCCTTCCTTCCTTCCTTCCTTCCTTCCTTCCTTCCTTCTTTCCTTCCTTCTTTCCTTTCTGCCTTCCTGCCTTCCTGCCTTTCCTGCCTTCCATTTTTGTGCTAATACTGGCACCTGAACTCAGGGTGTAAGCACTGTCCCTTAGTTTTTTTGCTCAAAACTGATTCTCTACCATTTGAACTACAGCTGCTCCTCTGCTTTGTAGGTGTTTAATTGGAGTTCAGTGTCTCAAGGGCTTTTCTGGGTTCAAACCATGATATTCAAACCCCAGTCTCCTGAGTAGGTAGGCTTACAGGCGTAAACCGCCAGTGCTAGCTTCTCATAGGGTTTAAAAAAATTACTGTACATAAATGTATTTATTTAAATATGGTAGATTTAGGGGAGAACTCAAACAATGCAATTCTTCTTGTGTGTGTGTGTGTGTGTGTGTGTGTATGTGTGTGTATATAACTGAAGATAACAAAAATATCTAGAAAACCAGAGATCTTAATGTAGTTGGGCTTATTACTTAATTCAACCCTGAAGACACCTGAATGGATTAGATATAGTTCTCACTAATATGCTTGTGAGGGAACTAAGGCTTGTGATAGTTAAAAAAAAAGAAAACAAAACAAAAGACATATACAGCACCTGAGCTGCTAGAAGAAAAATTAGTTTTGTTTTTTTTTTTCATTCACAGCCTGATCTGTTTCCACAATGGAGCTTAAGACCACAGTCTACACATGCAGAGCCATGTTTACCTTTACTCTGTTCTCTCCTACCAAGTCCAAATTATTTATGAATACTCTCAGTTGTATCTCCATGCTATATCTGGCATCTGACCACTATTCACCACCGCCACCCTATCTCTACATATTTCTCTTCCCATCTCTTACCTCAACCCTGGGAGAAGTGTCTGCCCTGGTTTACCTACCCCAGGCTTTGCCCATGGAGCTTGTTTTCATCACAGAAGCTAATTAGTCTTTTGAAAAGTGCCATTGGGTCTGTTCAATAATCCCTAAGGGCTTTGAGAATGAAAACCATAGTTCTTACCAGAGCTACAGGACCTTAACATCCTGCCTCTAATTGACTGGCTTTCCCATCTGCAAATCTGGTGATTCATTCTCTTCTAGTCATGACTAGCTGTTTTGCTGGTTCCTGAACACTTCACAGACTCTGGTCTCAGGGGCTTTACACTATCTGTCTTCACAGCTAGATTTATTTCAATTACTCTCAAAATTCCCTGCAGTAGTAAGGAATTTCCTGATTACCGAGTTAATGAAACACCTTTTCTCTCTCTTTATAAGCCTCCTTGTCCTCTTAATTTTCTTCCATTGGATTTAATACAAATGATCAATACCACTGATCTCTATCTTTTGAACCCCGAAATGTCTTTGTTTTGTCCATTTCACATCCCTGGGACTTGTAAGAGTGCATCACAGGCAGGACACACTCATACATGTTTGTTGAGTGAGTGAATGAATGAATGGATGAAATAATTACCTAAGATTCTGTTGTTATGTAACTAGGAGAGTGGTTTGATAAATTGGATGTTTTCCTAATTCCCCAAAGATCACTGAAAGGATATCGGGGCAATCAATATGAAATTTTTTTAAGAGACGACTAGACAGATCCTATTCTCCCTCCAGATATCTCAGATATATAATGAGTGGAACTTTGTCCTCTCTGAAAAATTCCCAGAGGAATAGAAGTCATGTAGGTATCAGTCTACTTAACACCTAGCCGGTAATAACAGCATAGTGCCATGAATCTAATTCTCAATTCTTGATTAAGGATCTGGGCAAAATGAGAAATCTGCTGCAAAGAATTAAGGAGTTTATAATCAGCTGATTCCTTTAGGGTTATTTACTCTGAGCTCAGAAAATATAAACAAAGTAGATGATGTCTGGCTGTAGTAAATTTGGTAAAGCAGAAATAAGTAACAAAGAGAGTTCTTTATTAGAGTTTTTATCTGCAAGGATTTTATAAGCGATGACAAAGGCAAACATCTACCCACCAGGTGTCAATTTGAGCACATCAGACAGCCATGTTTTGTGCACCAGTCACACCTTCCCTACAATTTGCTAATCTGCTGAGACGTATGCTGAAAGCAGCTTTACTCCACAGTGTCAATTCAGGCTCTTAGCATCAGAATATGAAGTGACAGAGGTGCCAGGATTTCTCTAGCTGGAGAAATGCATTTCAGCCCTCTTGTGTGTATGTCCCTGTGGGCTCCACCAGCATAGGTCATAAACAGAATAAAGATAAGCCACTAAAACATATAACAAGCATATTAGAGGAGGATTGCAAGGGTGTATCTCCTTTGAACAACTAACGTATAGTTGAACAAAACAAATACCAGGAAGCTAGGACCAGAATCTGTGTTGAGGGGGAGGGAGGGGAGAAAGGCGGGAGGGGAGTAAGGAGGGAGGGGTGATTGCTGTCATCATATATACATAAGATATATAATAAATACATACTATACATTATATACATAATGTCCATGAAAAGGTACATGAAAATGAAACTAAGTTACTTGAAGGGATGCATGAGGTTGGAAGAGATGGCAGAGGATGTTAAAAGAGATGATATAGATCAAGATGCATTGAACTCAGGAACTGACATGTTCAATTGAAAAAAAAACACCTTTTTTCCATTTCTTTGTTGAGATTAGTGATTACATAGATTTCACAGTATTGTGGGATAGTGGAACTTTGCTAAAGTCACAAACCCATTTTAACCTTCACAAGGCAAATTGTGATTATCTTGGTCTATAAAGCTTATGAACTCTATGAACTTTGACATTACAGCCCTTTTTTTCCAAACTGGATGATATGTACATTTCTTTCCTTTTGCTTAGTGTTAGCTGTTCCCTCTTTCTCTCTTAGTCCCTCCCTCCCATTGCTGCTAAGTTCACTTTCATCAATGGCCAGTGCTGCTGATCGGTCCCTCTGCTGTATTTTTTCACTCATTTTCCTCTCACAGACCATCAACAATTTAAGTATATACTTTTTGATGCTATCTTTAAATAGTTGTGCAAAAGGGTTTCATATATATACATATATACATATATATGCATGTATGCATGGTTTATCTTGAATTGATTCAGCTCAGTATACTGAATGGATCTCAGCACTCTGCTTGTATATTGTAAAATCAAAAAATCATGAAAATTATAGTTGCATTGGATTTTATGATAGATTCATACCGATAAGGTCATGCTTCAGGAGAATGGACTTACAGCTTTAGGAATTCAGCCACTCAATGAAGCAAAGAGAAAGGAAAAGAAAGGAAGAGATGGATAAACTTTTAAAGTTGCTAGAAAAAGAGGAAGGGAATGTATATTTGCAGCAGTGTTGAGCATGTGCCTGGAGAGGATCTTGGGAATCAGGAACCTAGTGATAGTAATGCTTGATTCTAAAATGATGCCCTGGGGGATGATAAAAATATGTCAATGTAGGTATCCCCAGCACAGAACCTCACCAAATGGTTCTGTAGTGGATAAGCATGGGCAAGGCAGATAATTATGAGGGAGAAGCAGGATGGAGATCAATGGGGCCAACCCAGTCTTAGAAATCCAGAGGTAAAGTGATTGGTCCACAGGCAGTCCAAACCAAGATTGACTGCAACTTTTTAGTCTCTTAATTTATGACTTCCCTTAGCCAATACCACATCTGTGAATGTAAGCTGAAAACTTAAGCTTGCCACTCTACCAATGAGCCACAGCTCTACTTCTAGCTTTTTGGTGGTTAATGTAAGAGTCTCATGGATTTTCCTATTCAACTGGTCTTCAAACCACCATCCACACACCACAGCCTCCTGAGTAGTTATGATTACAGGTGCAAACCACCAGTACCTGGCTGTTGGCAGCTTGCTCAAAGTTGTCAGCCTACATTTGTCTGTACCTCTACATAGTTGGAAAGCCAGGTGATTCCAAATCTCAATCTTAAAGTGTTTAACTCAGAAAGCAGAATAAAAAAATGCACTAGAACTAAATTTTCCCTGTTCATGATGACACAAGCATAGTAGAGCTGCAATTTCCAGAAAGGCCATAATTCCCATCTTTGATCGCTAAATATATTATTTATGCTCTTTTGCCATAGTAACACACTGTCATACTCACTACATAGCCATTCTAACAGGTTATTGTGATGTGATTTTTCCCTTTTTTGTATGTAGTCAATTTCCACACTCTATTTACAATAATATGTATTTATATTCATGACAATTTAAGGCATAACAAAATATTGTATTTTCATATTAACTAATATGTAAGGTGCTCAGAGGAAATTTTAATGGCAGCTTTTTCCAGAGGAATAAATATTGAAGCCAGCTAAAATGTTACCCATTTGTCTTCTTTAAATATTTTACAAGAGTTTTTTTAAAACTCCCTTTACAAACACTGACTGCGCTGACACCTTATAAATGAGTTTCTGTCTCCAAATAGATGCACCGACTTGTCTGTTGTGTGCATCTGCATGTTAAGGAGAACATGCAATGAGCATAAGCCCTATTGGAAAGCAAAAATATCAGATTACTTATTTTGGCTAATGTTGTCAGAAATCTACCATCATATGAGATGTGTCTCAAAAGTTCATACCCTGTGCAGTTATGATGAGTCACTTTGATGGTTGTATTTTACATAATGTATGGAATATATTAGGGCAGAAATTCATATCTTCACTTTGCAGATTAAAAATATAACCATCAGATACAATGAAAACAGGAGGGACATACAAAGCAACAAAAAATATCATCTTATAAGTATGTTAGAAACAATAGCAAGAAAGAAAAACCATTTGATGTTGGTATAATTTGGGGAGGGGAAGGGATAAAACAAATTGTTTAAATAGGGATACAGGTGGACCCGTTGCAACAATGAAATATACTATATGCTATGTCGAAAAATGAACTTTACAACTTTGGGGGAGGGGAGATGGGAGGGCAGGGATGGTAAGGGGAAACAAAGGAGGAAGCAACAAGGCTTGATAAGGCAGTGAGATTACCTTACTCATGTAATTGTAACTCATCTGCACGGTATTTTCACAATAAAAACTTATTAAGAATAAATTAAAAAAATAAAAGACCAAAGCAGTTTCTATCACTTCAATGTGATCTGCCTGATAATTAACAGAGTTTTACTTTTAGGAACTGGCATGTTTAACTTTGAGCAACATGCTAGTGAGCAGAGAGATACTGGGATTATCTGTTGTATTTGTAAGAAGATGTATCCAGTTGAAAAACATTATTGCTCTCAGAGTTATCCACCAAATTGAAAAAAAAGTCAAGGGCTTTATGTTGCCTTGATAGAACAGAAAACTTATAACTTATCTAGGATTGCACAATTATTGGGTGCTAAATTCTTGTTGATGACTAGCCAATGTAATGTTATACCTCGCTAGTGTTATGTCAGATTTAATTCTTAGATTGTTTTGTGGGGCTTTAATAAGGGCTTTGAAGTTAACTCTGGGCATGTCACAAAAAGAAATAACAATTGGATATATCTTTGTTTCTGTCCATATGCTCACTCCCAACTTCCTGTAAGTAAATGAAAGAATCTATTTGTGATTTTTTTTCACATTATTGGGTTCAAACTCAGGGTCCCAACCATGTTCCCAGATTTGATTTTTCCTGATTATTTGTGAGATAGTAGGAAAATCTGAGGCAAAACAAGCGTAATTAAGGCTTCTTGTTGCTGGAATCACAGGCCCCAGTCACCACCCCATCAACATAAAATCTTGTGAACTTTTCTTCCCTGGTGGACTTCGAACCATGATTCTCTCAATCAGCCTGGATTGCAGGAATAAGGCACCAGCATTTATTGATGCAATTCTTGGTCCATCCAAATGTTCTACTTTCATTTATGAATAAATAGAAGAATAATGCCCCAATATTGATTGTTCATACTGG
This sequence comes from Dipodomys spectabilis, assembly GCF_019054845.1. NCBI lineage: Eukaryota > Metazoa > Chordata > Mammalia > Rodentia > Heteromyidae > Dipodomys > Dipodomys spectabilis. The sequence continues at coordinate 4,231,776 of NW_024870813.1, read as the reverse complement.
GAGATTTTAATAAATCACTTTCTGACACACGAAAGAAAAAAGGAAAGCAAGAAGACACAATCATTACGATCACAGGTGTGAAGAACACATTTTCCTTCCCACAGTTTCAGTCCTGTCAACTTGCGTTCTTTAATCTCATACAGTCTTTGTGCCTTCTTTTAAAAGATCATTGTTGCTTCCCATCAAAAATGGAGATTATTTAATAGAATAAACTGCATGAAATACTTATCACAGACTCAGGTATATAGTGGTAGCAATGAATGTTATTGCCATTTTGACCTAAGAGTCACACACAATCCTGGAGGCAAAGCCCACTGTACTGTACTTAATTGCTTTTAAATGCAGCTCGTGAATCAGACAGAGGCATGTCCTCATCATGAGTCTGCCTCTTACAAGCTGGGGAGAAAGGGAAGATTCTCATTTATGAGTAAAGGTGGGGAAGGTTCTGATCTTTACTTATATCTACAAACTGTAGTTATTTCTACATTCAATAGTGCTTTCGGATTTATTATTATCACACGAATGTGTAACAGCATTTAATGGTATCTCTTACCTTGATATTTTATGTTTTGCTGATTTTAAAAATCCATTAAAATAAAATGCAATACTTTCTTTTTCTTTACAGCAGTACTGAGACTTGATCTCTCACCTTTCTGTTTCACTCAAGAAAGGCACTCTACCACTTGAGGCACAGTTCCACCACCAGCTTTTAAGTGGTTAATTGGAGTTAAGAGTCTCACAGATTGTCTGCCTGGGCTGGCTCTAAACCCTCAATCCTCATATCTCAGCCTCCTGAGTAGCTAGGATTACAGATGTGAGTCACCAGGGCCCAGCTTTCTTATCATCCTTATCTTCAGACTTACTGTTACTTCAGAGATGTTAGCTTATGAAAAAGATATAGAAATTTTAGGATTGATGAATTACTGTCATCACTATCCTCCTTTCTGGGAAATAAAGGCCCCCACCTAATTCCTATGAAAGAATTCTCTACCTCTTTAAAAAGATTTTTTAGCTAATTAAACCAGGATGTACTGTTCAAATCATTCATCCAATCCATTTCTCTCATAGCAGTTATCACACTTAGACCCTAAACCTAGCTGTGTGTGTCTTTCCTCCTCCTCTGACATTGCTTTTGTCCATAATAATTAACAGCCTTCATTAAGATTAAGGCAAGTTTAACTACATTCAATACTGCACTGAATTTGAACTGACTAATTCTTTGCTGTGCGGGGCTGATGTTTGCAGCTTTGCTGGACTCTAACCACAGATACTAATAGCCCAGCTATACCAACCAAAGCCAAAGACACCTCCAACATATCCCAGTGTTTCCTGAGACAGGGAATAAAATTGACCCTGTTGAAACTCAGTTCATTAGAGGCTGGTTGTGGACTTGACATCGACAATAGATTGAAATTCAATGGCTTATCAAAGCTAGGGCTTTTACCTCCTTAGCCTATGGTACTCAAGTAGGAGATCTTTCTTAGGTTTCCTAATATGGACAAAAACCAGGATGGGAAGTCCAGCCCACATCTGGCAATTCCATTGCTTCCATTTCCTTAGGTCATTTTTGTCCTTTTTCAAGAACATATCCTCTGGTAACGTTTTTTGGACAAAGATTAGATTCATAATTTTATTAACAGTTTTAGAAGCTTCTACTCGCAGATTGAAAATCATTGTGTAGCTTAGAAATCATTTTAATCATTCCAAATCTGTTGAAGCAATTGCTTCAGCATCCTCTGATTTCCAGTACCCCAGAAAAACATAGCCCATGTCCAGAAGCAAAGCAAATGGCCTAAATGGCCTTCATGTCCTTTGAGAGGCCTGCTTTTCCCTTAAAGTTCTAGGGCTTCTTGAAGATTTCTCTTTATTCCTGGAGCAATGAACATCCATCAAATGTCACATCTCTTGATATAATATTGTTATTGAGCCAACAACTTGGGGTTACTTCTATCACAATGTTTATTGATTGCTTGTTTTTGATGTGGCACTGGGGCTTGAACTCTATCCAGGCTTCTTAATTACTAGGCAAGTACTCTACCACATAAGTTACAACACTAGTATTTTTGCTTCTTTGGTTCTTTTTTCTTTTTAGATAGAGTCTAATAGCCATATTTGGACCTCAATCTTCCTGCCTCTACTCCCTGAGTAGCTGGGTTTCTAGGTATGCACTACCGTATACATCCCTTGGTACTTTTATTAATGATGATTTGTGTAGTGGTACTATCTATCTTATCTTTCTACTTAGTCCCTTTCCTTACTTCTCCTTAGGAAGTAAGGAAATATATTTTTGGAATATATTTTCAATGTTTATGCTATTTTCTACAAAGCATTTTTCTTTCCTTGTAATCTTTCTATCGCATTTTAATATTTGTGATATAGGTGTAAAAATGATCTCCTCTTATGTCTTCTTTCTTCCTTTCTTTCTTTTATTGTTTCTTCCTTCTTTCCTTTCCCTTCCTTCCTTCCTTCCTTCCTTCCTTCCTTCCTTCCTTCCTTCCTTCCTTCCTTCCTTCCCTTTATGCTAAATCTAGGGCTTGAACTGGGCACTGTCTCTAAGCTTGCTCAAGGCTGGTGCTCTACAACTTGAGACACAGCTTCACTCCTGGCCTTTTGATGAGAGTTATTTGGAAGAGTCTCACCAACTTTCTTGTCTAGACTGGCTTCAAACCTCAATCCTCAGATCTCAGCCTCTGGAGTAGCTAGAATTATAGGCATGAGCTACCAGCAATCAGCATGCTATTTCTTTTTATAGTATCTTGTGTTTTCATGTCTCATGTATTTAATGTATTTTATCATTCATCTCTCTAGTGATAATATACATACTAGAAACTGATATGTCATGATGCTTGTACCTGTTCTCTCTCTCTCCCTTTCATATTTAGATTCTTTATATACTTGTTTATTCCCAGCTGTTCATTCAGCTTAGCTTAGCCCTGAAAATCTTAGTGAAAACTATGTTTCAGCATCCCTAATGTTTTTTTTTTCTTATTTTCTTTGTAGAAGAATCTCCCAATCTCACTGAAACATTAAGAGGAAAAGAAATGTTTGGGGTGATGTTTTCACCAGTCAGGTTGCTTTTAATTGTTCACAGTAAAACACTTCACCTCCATCCTGACTTGCTGGTAACTTTCCCAAATCCAAGATCACAATGACTTAATTACTCCAGAGGCAAATATTTTTGAATGGAAATTTTTGAGTGGTATATTTCAATGTCTTACCAATAATTCAAATTGCATATAGAGAAAGAGAAAGACATCATAGCATCAATATCTGATAGCTGGTAGAAACAGAGTCTCCAGGATGACTGAGAAGAGGGAAAGGATCAGAAAGTCAAACTGACCCTACTATTGAACTTAATACTCTTGTTTACAGTCTCAGACCTGCATGAAACTTCCTAGAGTAGCTGGAGCCTTCAGTTTCAGCCTGAGATTATGCAAGAGATATGAGAATTTCTTGCAGTTAGCACTCTGCTTACAATCTTATTTCATCTTTCTAAGCTCTGAGCTCACACCGACAGCCTGTATTCTATATTGTCTCTTCCCTCTACCCTTAAAGACTCATACTTTTTCTTCCCATATTAATGTATCAGACTTTTTAGAGAGGAGCATAAATAAATAAGTACACTTCATGAATCAGATTTAAGCAAAAGTTAGGAACACCGTTCTTACAAATGACATAATACAACTAGTTGACATGCATGTCTGTACCTTTTCAGAATGACACAAAGGTGGGACAAATATATAATATTGAACAATAAAATCTCAGGTCTAAAACTCCTTTGAAGAATTGTAGCTGAATCTACTGAATTTTACAAATGCACTTTAACCAAGGTGAGTATAAATGTAATTTGTCAGATCAAAACAAGATCAATTGCCCAAATGCAAGATTTGCAAGAATGTGAAAATGTTTGTATGCTTAAGAGGTTTAAAGCTCAGTGTGGCTCATAAGTGAACCAGGAGAACTGGAAAAAGCCAATATGCTCTTAGCATACATCAATAAGTAGAAGTTCCATTGCAGTTTGTATTTCTAAACACACTTAGGGGATTCTGGGTAAAATTCTTTAATAAAATACTGATAGACTAGAGTGTATAGGTGGTAGTGTGAGGGAAACATAGCTTCAGGACTATTTTCTTTTGATATAGCTAGGTCAATTTACCCTAAAAGGACCAAAACTTTTAAGAAAAGGTAGTTGCCTTTAAGTATTTTGAAAGTCAATACATGTAAAAGCATAAAACCTTACATATCATAAATCAAGGGCATGACTTTCAAATGATTAATGAAGGGCATTCTGTCACCTATTATGGGGAGAAATATTAATCAAGGCTAGATTATTGCTGGATCAATAATGATTTAACAATGGAGGTGGGAGAGAAGGCAGAGTAGGGGAAAATCAAAGGAAGAGGTAACAATGCTTGATAGGAAATGTACTCATTACCTTGCTCATGTAACTGTAACCCTTTTGTACAGTATTTTTACAATAAAAATGTATTTAAAAAATAAAGCTCAAAAAATCTGAATACAAAAAAAAACCAACAGAAGCATATAACTATTGACTTGAAATCCTGATGTTAAGCAGGAACTTGTATTTCTCCAATTTACATCTGAGGAAAAAAGGGATTAATTAGTCTTCCCAAATTTATAGTAGTTAGGACTCTACCCTAAACTTGTGTTATTCCAATTTACATTTGAGGAAAAAGGGGATTAATTAGTCTTCCCAAATTTATAGTAGTTAGGACTCTACCCTAAGTACTACAGTTCATAGTAATTAGGACTACAGCCAAGATGTTTTTTATTCTCATCCTTCTACTATTCCCTCAAGATGCAGAAATCTCAGATTAATCATGAAGTTTTGCTAGCTATTCTTTGTTCTACTAGACTGCCTACTGTATCTATCTATCTATCTATCTATCTATCTATCTATCTATCTATCTATCTATCTATATCTCTATCTATATCTCTATTTATTTATATATTAGTGCTGGTCCTGTGGATTAAACTCAGGGTCTGGGCTACTCCTAAGCTTTTGTGTTCAAGTCTGGCATTCTACCCCTTGAGCTATAGCTCTACTTCCAGCGTTTTTGTGGTAAATTAGAGATGAGTCTCACAGACTTTCCCTCCTGGTCTGACTTTGAACTGTGACTTCAGATCAAACCTGAGTGACTAGGATTACAGGAATGAACCACTAGCACCTGCCTTTATCTTTCATTTTGATCGATTCTTCTCTTAGCCTCCATGAAGTCTAGACAATGTTTAAGCATCCAAATGTCTGGCTTTTTCAGCTTCAGGAGTTTCTGATGGGAAACTCCTACATGGGAAACTCATTAATACAATTCCTAGAACAATGGGAAACAAACACTCTTCTCTGGCCAAAGTTGAGGGAGTATGTCAGCAGCCTGGAAGGGCAGAGTCACTACCTCAAAGTCAGGTCTGCAGGCACCTGCTGAGATGAAGGGTGGCCAAACCTTAGACTTAGTGGAAGCAGAGAGGTCTCTGCCCATGGTGGGTGGATCTGAGGATGGAAGGAAATGCTACAAAGGCAAATAATTACCACCACTGATCCCCTCACCACACATTTTCCCTAGAGATAAAAGGGAGAAAAGTGGGAACAGGAAAATATTTGGGTTTCTTGCTGATCAAACAGAAAAGCATTGGACCATTTGAATTTAGAGGTTTAAACAGACCTGGTAGAACATTCTTTTAATCTCATCTGGGAATTTAATAATCTGGGGAGGAAGAGGCAGTAGGATCTTGAGTTCAACACCAGCATGACTCTGTCTTAAAAACAAAACAAAATAAAAAATACTAACCAGAAACTAAATAGATAAGTAATTGAATTTATTTAGAGTTTTTGGCTATGATTTTATTTATTCTATGTATGGAGAGAACTCATACATAAATCTTCACACATCTGCATCAATTATAGAAATATTCAAATTCTCTCCTAGAGTACAAGAATTTGAAGCCAGCCAAATGATGTGATATGGAAGCTCTTGGTCTTCTTTCTTCTCCTAACATTTAGAAATATCCACACATTTAGAACCTATCTTTCTAGGATCCCACTAGCTGCCTCAGTCAAATATTACTTAACTTTATGTTTTCTACCTAGGCTCAAATATCTGCTAAAAATGTAAACTGAGCCAAATGTTGGTGGCTCATGCCTGTAATCCTACCTACTTAAGAGGCTGAGAACTAAGGGTCACAGTTCAAAGCCATCCCACGCAGGAAAGCCCATAAGACTCTCATCTCCAATTAACCAACTAAAAACCAGAAGTAGAGCTGTAACTCCACTTTGGTAGAGTGCTACCTCTGAGCAATAAAAGCTCAGGGATAGCACCCAGGCCCTGAGTTCACGCCTCATGACCAATAACAACAACAAAAATGTAAATTGATCACAGTTTGAGTGATAATGCACATATCTATTAAAAGTGTCAACTGACTACAATCTGGGTGATAATAGCAACTATTTCTAAATTTAGTTAGGAGTTATCTTCACTCTGCCTGCCTGCTTGTGCTGGGGCTTGAATTCAGGGCCTGGGAGCTGCCTCTTAGCTTTTTTACTCAAGTCTGACAGCTTACTGCTTGAGCCATGGCTCCACTTCCAGCTTTTTACTGGTTGATTGGGAATAAGTGTCTCATGGACTTCTTTGACTAGACTGGCTTTGAACTATAATCCTCAAATCTCAACTTCCTGAGTAGCTAGGATTGAACAGTGTTAGCTGACTGTTTTCTCTGTTGTTTTCATCATCAGAAAGGCAAATTTCAATAGGCTACAGTAAACTAATATCCTTTGGATATATGGAATGCTTCAAAATGCTAGCACAAGATTTATGGTGGTTTTTTTCCCCTAAATTATATCGTTACTTATTTTGCCAACTACTGCCTGGCTTAGTTCGGCATGAAATGGTTAAGCAATCCAATCTCAGGGTTTTGCCGAGTGAGGATAATTAAAATCACGACATAAGAATGGATGCTTAAAAAAAAAAATAAAGAATGGATGCTAAAGTGAAAGACAACCTGCTGGTATCCTGTAAGCTACAGCGATTTTCTACTGAAAGCTAGAGCAGCTCAAATGACCTTCCTGACAGCCACATGGCAGAAGAAAAGCAAAAAGCTGCCCCTGCTAGTGTTATCTGTCTTAGGATATTGCTCTTTCCACATTAAATAGAATATCCAGTTTTTACAGGCTGCTTTGTCAGCATTTTTTCACATCCTACTTGGAAAAGGTAGTGTGAGAGGTATTGAAATGCCCGTCTGTGTGACATAAGCAATCAAGCCTCCTTTTCCATCCAACTTAGGCTGAAAGTAGATAGAAATTCTGGAGAAGGAAGCCACATGGAAAGGGTTTAGAGCGCATCCAGATGACTCAGATTCCTATACAGAATACTAGTGCAGGAAATAGAACAGATAAATTGCACACCTGGTCTTTGGGTTATGAGATAACCACTCTGCTTTTCTAAATGTCCCATGTTGCACATTGTCAAACCTGCATGCAATCAATTCTAAAAATGCTTTCTTAAGAGTCTCTAGAGCTCCCTTGGTGGACTTTATGCCAAGTAAGATTTCCATTTGATTGATGTCTGGGGCAATGCTTCCTGATTTGGCATCATTGCAACAGCTCTGCCATGGCCTTCAAGTGCAGAGAGACAAGCAACCACCTTAATACTTCTACTGCATTAGCCATGGAGAGTTGTTCTCAGATCATTCAAACATCAGTGGAAAGTGAAACTGAGTTGAAGGGGAAGAAGCCGTAGATGAATAATTCTGTACTTTCACTTTTCCTTTTCCTTCTGAAGAAGGTCTTTGATACGTGTCATGTTGAAGCTGTTTATCCAGGAGCGGTGCAAAGCTTTCTTGGATTGATTTGATCGCAAAATATTCTATTTGCAAAAATGTTTCACTTTATTTCACGAGCACTATCTCGTTTCTACCTGAAACCAAGTATCAGTTTATATATAATACATACTTTAATATATACATGTACATGTATATATATACATAAAATATATGCACATACATATGTATAATATATATGCCTGTATTATATAGAACACATATACAACACATATGCATATGCCCATATATTTCTAGGAACAAACAAGTACATATATGTAGATACATCCATACATATATGTACATATATGTGTATATATTTGCATTGTTACTATTTTTATTCCTATTTTATACACAGTGAAAATTCGATGTCAGAGAGATCAATTGCCTTCCATTGAAGAAATAATCAGTCAACCAAAAAACCTGGACTCCAGTAGACTATCTTTCTTCCAAAGACCAATAGGCAGATTGCACAGTGTCTATTCACAAATGTTTAGATTCATATGCAAAGTCATGCTGCTACTGGCAATTGATAAGCGCACTGGTTCCTGGGACACCCAGGTCCGCTTGCTGTTTTCATTGCCTTAGTTTCTGGTTTTGTATTTGATGCAATGGCAGTAATGCAGTATCATAAAGACACAGACATACCCCAAAGTGAGAAATAAACAGATCTTTTCCTAAGGACAAGTTGCCTTGTTGCAATAGAAGGCAGTGTACAGGAACAGCGTGAGGCACTGCATGGCCTTGTTGGGTCCCCTGGTGAGTTAATCCAATTCTCTCTACTGTCTCTGAGACTCAAAGTGAGGATATAAATATATCACCCTCGTCAACTTGGAAGCAGGAGGCAAAGGCACAAATGAGAACAAGGTAAGAATCTGAAATATCGAATCATACAGGTACGACATTATGGCAAAGAACCATTTTAGGAAGAAGACTAGACGATTTTTATTTAGAAATATGGATCATTCTGAGCAGAGATTGATCTAGCACACTTATTGTCATGGAGTCTGTGAACACTTAATGGCATTCCGGTTATGGCCATTTTCCTCTGGAGTAGAATGACATGTGAAACCGACCAATAGAAATCACAGGCTCTGTCAATATGTTTACAGAGTTGGTTGAAATTGAATAACACCAAATCTTCTAGTTTTGTTTTTTTCTCTGTTGACTCTCTTATCTTTTCTGACTTCTATGGGGATGTAAAAGTTTTTCCATCAGTTTACTTCCTGGTGAGGATCAGCCAATTAATGGGAACAAATTATCATCTACAGATTGGTTAAAAACTCTTGGCTTACATAGTGGACATGGTGACAGACATCAAGAAATTATAGATAGTTACTTAGAAGGAGGAACAGGTAAGAATTAAGAGCAAGGGAAAATATGTTTTTTAGACAGGTAATGACTTGTTCAAGTGAAATTATGTTGGATGCTGAAGTAAAACATACATCTCAAACACACTGAGGATTAAAGGGGGGGCAGGGGACATGGACATTGCCTAGAATTTTTGGGATTTCATTTTGCTGTTCTTTTAGATTGTGAATGGAGAGAAACAGGGATGGGAAGGGGAACAAGAGATGGATTTCTATCCTGTTATTACACAGCAGACACTGAAGTGTGGGTGCTCTCATTTTCATTTTATGGGAATGCCTGCAAATTCTGAGGGACACAGCTAAAGTTCACCTTCATGCCTTTTGATTACAAGTTGAGTGCTATACTAATTAGGGGTCTTTGTTTGGAAAATGAAAGAACAATCCAGTCATATTGGGTGAAATAATTTGTTGGCTTGTCATGGAGACACCTATTAAATTTGACTCGTGTTCTGATCTTCAAAAACATTGAATGCATTCCTTCTTCTAACTTTACTTGATATTGTTGTTGGATAATAACATCATTGTTAACTCACTGAAACTTTTAGAATCACATATCCAATTTTATCCAATCTTTGTTGTATGTGTGTGCTGATCCTAAAGCTTAAACACGGGGCCTGGACACTGTCCCTGAGATTTTGTGCTCAGGACTAGCACTCTACTACTTGAGTCAGAGCTTCACATCTGGCTTATTATTTTTTTTGGCTGTTGATTGGAGATCTGAGGCCTACATAATTTCCTGCCTAGGCTGGCTTCAAACTTTGATTCTCAGTTCTCAGCCTCCCAAGAAACTAGGATTACAGGCATGAGCCAATAGTGCCTGACCATGAATCAAATATTTGTAACTACAGAGATTGGGATTCAATCTCTGCTTCTCTATAAATGTCTTGAGATTGGTCCAGTTGAGATCAAGGGCTTACTCATACGTCAATGAACTGTGTTTATCAGATTGTCACAATACCTGGAGGGTGCTTGGTGAAATACCCACCAATGGTAGAAAAGACAGTGTCATCTACAGGAAATAAACTGGGCTGCACAGACAGCAATATGGGCTCTGGGCTTTCTATCTCTTACATTGTGTATGTCTATGATCTGGCAAGAATGCCTCTGGCAGCTCCCCTGATATTCAGCAAATCGTCCTCTTCCAATAAACTTGTAGACTTTTGGCACTGCTGACAAAGTCTCATGTCCCACTGGACTACTCTGACTACCTAGTTGTTCCATTGAAAGTCACTAATCACCATTATTTCCCAACTCCTACTATACTTGCCATTGAAATGACTCAGATTGGAATGAAAGAGAAGAAAGCTCATTGCAATGATAATGAAAAAAATCTTAGCAGCTATGTATGCAAAAGTTTGACAAAGTTGACTAGAAAATTACCACTAGATTAAGCTGAAAGATTATTAGAACCAGGAGAAGTTCGATCAGCTCTCTAAAACTATTCTAACTAAACCTTTAGGCTGGGTAACCACCCTATGGTTGGCCTTGTACAAGTACATACAAGAAAAAGGATTGGTGCTAGCCAGTACTACCGTTGCTTTACATTACTCTTCAAAGAGAAGCTCTGGAATTGCTTCTGCCTTCAGTGAACAGTTAGTGGACACAAGCCTGGCGAGGCCCTAATACTTTGCAATTTATAAAAGTACCTTATAGTAAACAGGTGGTGAGAATGAGAAAGAAAGGCAGAAAGGCAGAGAGAGCAGAAGATATGACCTTGAGGAGGAATGGTGACTCGTGGAGGAACACTCCTTTGGTGGTGAGATCTTATGTACAGCAGAGGCAACACGAATCTCTGGTTTCTTGGTGTGGAGGACAGTGGCACTGAGCCATGAGCTGATGCACCAAGTCCAGCCTCCCAGGAGATATAATCACCACACGCCACTTTGGTCATCGTCACTAGGAGTTAGAAACATTCAACCTCTTCCTAAGAAAGCATAAATGAAAGAAATGCTTCCCAAAGGGAAACATGGATTTCTATACAAGCCTTTCCCCACTATATATTGTGCAAGATTTGAACAAGAGTAGTTCAAAGCCCAATGGAATCCCTGAACCCCTTGCTGATGTGGTATAGTTCTTATGAAGATCATCTAAAAAACTTTCCAGATTCCTGGCCATGCCCCAGACCAATTAAACCAGATCTCCGGAGGTGACACCTACATACATTCTAATGCCAACTGTAAAGCTCTCTGGATTCCACTGTACAATCATGGTGAGGAAGTACTACCTAAATAAATACTCTACACATTAAATTTTCCTTCTGCAAACACAAGCCAAGCCAACAGCAACAACAAAAAAAATCAAGATTTAAAAAGCAATTGGCAGTCAGGCGCCGGTGGCTCACGCCTGTAATCCTAGGGACTCAGGAGACGGAGATCTGAGGATTGCAGTTCAAAGCCAGCTCTGGCAGGAAAAGTCTGTGAGACGCTTATCTCCAATAAACCACCAGGAAACTGGAAGTGGCGTTGTGGCTCAAGCAGTAGAGTGCTCTCTTTGAGCTGAAGAGCTCAGGGACAGCACTCAGGTCCAGAGTTCAAGCCCCATGACCAATAAAAAAAATCTATTTGCAACATAAAATTATTGGGAAGAGGAAGGACAAAGAATGAACCAGGCAGTTAATCACTTTTCATATTCAACCTCCCTGAATAATATTCTTTAGCAAAATCTTACATCATTGGCTGCCAAATATCTTTCTTATATCTATATAGTTTTGATTCTTCATTGGATAAGTAAAGATATTGAAATATTTCTAGGTAAAATGTCTTGCTTGCCAAAAGCCTGTTTCAACAGCAGTCCTATTCCCTTTTCCTAAAGAATGGTTTTTCCAGGTTGCTTGAAAAATTAATTTCATTTTGATACCATTAATGAAAAAAGTAGGAAAGAAAGAATGACTTAAAGCTACCAACAAAGCAAAAATATATGTGTATGGACTTGCATTTGTTTGTGTGTATGTACATGTATGTTTGTGTATATGTGTCCGTATATGTGTGTATTTATGAAAATTCAGACTAAAATAAAAATAACTGCATCTACAGTGATGAATCTTCATTCTGCTAAGAACAAGTTCAACTATTATAAAAAATGAAATACGTAAAATGTCTTAGAAACCTACAACTGAAGGCTACCATGAGATATTTTAAATCAAGCATTTGCTTCTTTGAGAATGTGTAATAGGCAAATATCTTTTTAAACTTACATGTGTTTAATTTGTGCATGGTTCAACTTGTGTGTGAAGTTAAGAAACTAATAGTAGAGATGGAGTTCCGGGAAGATGGCGGAGGAGAAGCTGGAATCTGAACAAGCTCTTGCATAGAAAACAGTTTCAGAGTTCCAGTGAACAGTCCCAAGCCAGAGAATCACACCAAGTGTGCCATCACAGGACAGAGAGTTAGTCAAGAGAGGGGAAGCCAAGCAGACACATCTGAGCGCCTGCCAGCAGCTGCCGCTGCGGGGGCAGGGTCGCAGCGGCGACCACCGCGGAGGCATACCTGAGACGCAGTCCGGGACGAAGGAGCCAGACGCAGCGGACGAGCGGATTCTACTCAACACCAGCAAGAACCGACAAGGAGCGGACAACTTCATCCTGCACTTTGCAGACCAGAGACGACCCGAGATCCAAGACTCCGCGTGAGTAGAAGCCCCACTTCCTCACTCCTCTGGGAGCAGAGGAGGGAAGGCCACCCCTCCCCCCCCAGCACCGGTGATCTCCATCTTGGATGCCGACAAAGCTCGGAGGAGCGGCTAGCTCCAGCTCAGGCCTTGGAATAGAGCTAGTCATTTGGCAGGTCACAGGAACTTGGCGGCGAGGTGACCTCACAAACTCAGTTCCATCCAGGGAGGGGTCGCCCAGCTCAGGCACCAGCCACTGGAGTGGCTCTCCTCACCGGGTAACCAGAGCCAGAGGCTGCCCCTCCCTCTAGCAGCCACCACAATCAATTGAAAAACAGAAACCCTGAGAATGGCTCCAGGCTGGGTGCTGTGAGTTTTTTTTCACAAAATAGCCCCAGGGAAAAGCTACTGTTCATTGAAAGGCCTCAACTCTACCCAGAACCTAGCCTTATCACTGCATCCCCCTCTTTTGTGATTCTCAAAGCAGATCACCCTCCCAGTAAACTAACCTGGGAGGGGGATCTCAAAATCTTGGGTAAAGCAGAGCATTTTCCTGCCTGTTCCAACAAACTGACTTAAGAAACCAATCAAGCCACAGGACCTCAAGCTGACCAGAGACTCCAACCAGACTCTGGTTACAGACAAAAGGGAGATACAGGACTCTTCCCACCCCTCCCAAAAAAAAAAAAAAAAAAAAAATCAAAGAACTTTTTTTTCTTCTTCTTCTTTTCGTTTTTTCTTTTTCTTGTTTTGTTTTTTTTCGTTTTTTGTTACCTTATATATATATAAAAAATTTTTTTGCTTTTCTAAAACTTTTATTAATCTTTAATTTTTGCCTCTTCTGAAAAAATAATTGTTTTCCATTAACTTTTTTTTTTTCTCCTCTTATAATTTTTATTTTAGGAATACGTGAATGTGTGTTTTCTTTTCTTTTCTTGTCTTCTTTCTCTTTTTCTTTCATTCTTAATTATCTTTTTGTTTTTTTTTTCTAGCTCTACTGAACTTCTGATCTTTTCTTCTCACTTTCCTATCCTTTCCATCTTTTCCTCTTTGTTCATCTTTATGTGACTTAACTCTTGTCCTGCACATCCTCAGATAAACCCGTAGTTAACCAGTAGACCCTATCCCCCATTGTGTACACACTTAATCCACAAACTTATTACTCAATTCAAAACCTCTGAGACTTAAATTCACTAATAGCAGTACTTTATACCTATACAATATTTTAAGCATTTTTTTAAAGTTTTTCTCATCTCCTCTATGTCCCTCCCTTTCTCTCAACATATTCATATTCCTCTATAAATAGATGGTCTTTTAATCTCTAAAATAACATTAATTTTTACGTTTCTATTTTTTTTCTGGTCTCTTTTCATTCCCCTTTCCCCTTCTTCTTTTTCTCTCTCTCTCTACTTACATCCTACCCAACCTATTTCCTGCATTGTGATTAGGACATAGTTAACTCTCCCTGTGCCTCCCCACACCAATCTATTCCTATTTTTTACCCACATCTCTTCCTAACCCTAATAATTTCTGGCTTTCCAAATTCTTCTCTGCGGTTCGAAGTTCTTTAACATATAGTTGTTTGATGTCGAATAGATGTATCTGTTGAACTAGATTGTATCTGTAGACTATTGACTGTACAAATGCAAACTTTGGTTGATGCTTGCCTTAAGATAGTGTTCTAGCACAAAACTGGTGCTATCTTCATCTCAAATGGGCAGAGTAAGCCGGAAAAACACAAGAAAAATGGCAAATTCGGGTATCTCAATTCCCAATCCTGATAATCAGGGGTTAGAACAGATAATGAATAATCCAGAGGAGAGTTCCCAAACAGCTCTACAAACACTGGTGGCAAACATGATAAATGAAAAGTTTGACAACGTACAAAGGACTCTGTATGAGCGTGATAGGGAGAGAGAGGAGGCATCCCAGAAGTTTATACAGGAATATCATAAGCGTGAGGAAGCTACTCAAAAACTGATACAGGATTTGCGTGAACAACTTGAGAATACTCAAAGAGAAAGGGAGGAATGGCGTGAGCAGGCTGAGAACACTCAAAGAGATCTGCAGGAATCCCACGAACGGGAGGAAGCTAATCAAAGAGTAATACAGGAATTGAGAGACCAGGTAGAGAACACACAAAGATCACTAAAGACATTCATGGAATCCATTAACAAAGAGCTGAAGGAAGTCAGGGAGACCACAAAGGGAATGCTGAATGGAACCCAACAGAAGGAATGGGAGTCCAAAGAAACCATAACCAATCAACTAAGTGATTTGAGGACAAACACTGAACACCAAATTAAGGAAGTAAAGAAATTCATACAAGACCTAAAACAGAGCTTCAACAAAGAACTTGAAGCCATCAAAGCTGACCAACTAGAAGGAAAAGAGATAAAAAACAAAGTAGAGAGTCTTGACAGCAGGTTAGACCATGCAGAAGATCGAATCTCAGGGATTGAAGACAGCCTAGATATTATAGAGAAAGAACATACAACCATCCAAGACAAGTCCAAGAAATATGATAGATCTATCCAACACCTGGAAGACACCATCAGAAGGCCTAATCTAAGGATAATGGGTGTAGAGGAGCACCTAGAAACAGAAGTTAATGGTCTAGGAAATTTGTTTAACAGGATCCTAGCAGAGAACTTCCCAAACATGCAAAAAGATAGGCCTGTCCAGATACAAGAAGCCTTTAGAACCCCAAATAGACCAGACCAGAATAGGACATCCCACCGCCACATTATAATCCACACAGGATCAACTCAGAACAAGGAAAAGATCCTTAAAGCTGTCAGGGAGAAAAGGGTAATCACTTATAAAGGGAAACCAATTAGAATCACCTCAGATTTCTCAGCAGAGACAATCAAAGCAAGAAGAGCCTGGAATGATGTATGCCATGCCCTAAAAACAAACAACTATCAACCAAGAATACTGTACCCAGCTAAACTCTCCTTCATAACTGAAGGCCAAATAAAAACCTTCCATAGCAAAGAAAAATTGAAACAATACATCTCCACCAAACCAGCCCTACAAAAGATTCTTAAGGATGTCCTACACATAGAAAACCAACAAGACCGCAATAAAGGCCAAGAAACTGCACCCAAACTGAGAATCCAAGAACCATAGGAAGAACCCAGTTTTCGCAGCCCCCAAGAAGGTAGATAACATGGCAGGAACTCCCAAATACCTCTCAGTCCTATCTCTTAATGTTAACGGACTGAACTCTCCAATCAAGCGACATAGACTGTCTAGTTGGATTAAAAAACAAGACCCTTCTATCTGCTGCCTGCAGGAGTCACATCTTGCCCATAAAAACAAACACATTTTCAATGTTAAAGGCTGGAACAAAATCTACCAAGCAAACGGACCGCATAAACAGGCGGGAGTTGCAATCCTAATATCAGATAAAATAGACTTCAAATTAAAATTCATGAAAAGAGATAAAGAAGGTCGCTACATACTAATTAAAGGATCTCTCCTTCAGGAGGATATTACAATTCTAAATATCTATTCGCCAAACAATGGAGCACCCAAATTTATCAAAGAAACACTACTTTCCCTCAAATCCCATATAGATCCAAAGACATTAATCGTTGGGGATTTTAACACACCACTCTCCCCACTAGATAGATCAACTCGGCAAAAACTCAACAGAGAAACCGCAGATCTAAACAGCTGCATAGATCAACTAGACTTAACAGACATTTACCGAACATTTCACCCAGCAGCATCAGAATACACGTTTTTCTCAGCAGCACATGGAACGTTTTCTAAAATAGACCACATTTTAGGCCACAAAGCAAACTTGTCTAAATTCAGAAACATTGAAGTTATACCTTGCATTCTCTCTGACCACAAGGGAATAAAGTTAGAACTCAACACCAAAAGCCACCAAAGAAAGTCCGGTATCACATGGAGGCTGAACAACACACTGCTGAATCATGAGTGGGTCATGGAAGAGATTAGAAAGGAAATTCAAATGTTCATGCTATTCAACAAAAATGAACACACAAAATACCAGCTCCTCTGGGACACAGCAAAGGCAGTACTCAGAGGCAAGTTTATAGCTCTGAGCTCCTACATCAACAAATTGGAGAGATCTGAAACTAACAATTTAATGACACATCTAAACCTCCTTGAAAAAGAGCAGCAAGATAAACCCCAATCCAGTAGACGGAAAGAAATAATCAAAATTAAATCAGAATTAAATGAATTAGAATCCAAAAAAACTATAGAAAGAATCAACAAAACAAAGAGTTGGTTCTTCGAAAAACTTAACAAAATTGACAGACCCTTAGCAAATCTTATCAGAAAAAGAAGAGAACACACCCAAATTAATAAACTCAGAGATGAGAATGGAAACATCACCACGGAAACAAGCAAGATTCAGAACATTATAAGGGAATACTTCTCAAAACTTTATGCTAATAAGTTTGAGAACTTGACAGAAATGGACCTCTTCCTAGCAAATATTGACATGCCAAAACTAAACCAAGATGAGGTAAACTATCTTAACAGGCCCATATCAAGCATTGAAATAGAAACAGCAATAAGAGACCTCCCAGCTAAGAAAAGTCCAGGACCAGATGGTTTTACAGCCGAATTTTACAAGGCCTTCAAAGCAGAGCTCACACCAATTCTCCTCCAACTCTTCAATGAAATTGAAAGAGAAAGCTCACTACCGAACACATTCTATGAAGCCATCATAACCCTCATCCCAAAACCAGGTAGGGACTCATCAAAGAAAGAGAACTATAGACCCATTTCTTTGATGAACATTGATGCGAAACTTCTCAACAAAATTTTGGCCAATCGACTTCAACAATTCATCCAAAAAATCATACACCACGATCAAACAGGATTCATTTCAGGGATGCAAAGCTGGTTCAATATACGCAAATCAATTAATATTATTCATCACATCAACAGGAGCAAGAATAAGAACCACATGGTTATCTCAATAGACGCAGAAAAAGCATTTGACAAGATCCAACACCCCTTTATGATGAAGGCTTTGGAAAAATTAGGAATCCATGGAACATTCCTCAATACAATAAAGGCTGTATATGACAAACCTACAGCCAGCATTATACTCAATGGTGAAAAACTAAAGCCATTTCCTCTTAACTCAGGAACAAGACAAGGATGCCCACTCTCTCCACTTCTCTTCAATCTAGTATTAGAATGCCTAGCTACAGCAATAAGACAAGATGCAGACATAAAGGGGATCCAAATAGGGAAAGAAGAAATAAAACTCTCCCTCTTTGCAGATGACATGATCTTGTATTTAAAGAATCCCATAGACTCCACTCCCAAATTACTCAAGCTGATTCAAAACTTTGGCAAAGTAGCAGGTTATAAAATTAACCCCCAAAAATCAATGGCTTTTCTGTATGCCAACAATGAGAAAAGTGTGGCTGAAATTAGGAAAGCAACTCCATTTGTAATAGCCTCACAAAAAATAAAATACCTAGGAATTAACTTAACTAAAGAAGTGAAGGACCTCTATGATGAAAACTTTAAAATCTTGAAAAAGGAAATCAACACAGAACTTAAAAAATGGCAAAACCTCCCATGCTCCTGGATTGGAAAGATTAACATCGTGAAAATGGCAATACTGCCCAAGGCTATCTACAAATTCAACGCAATACCTATCAAAATTCCACCCTCATTCTTCAAGGAAATAGAAGAGGCAATCCAAAAATTCATATGGAACAATAAAAGACCCCGAATAGCAAAAACGCTCCTCAACGGAAAGAATACTGCTGGAGGAATATCAATACCAAATTTCAAACTCTACTATAAAGCCATAGTAATCAAAACAGCTTGGTATTGGCATAAGAACAGACCTCAGGACCAATGGAATAGAATTGAAAACCCAGAAATGAACCTACAGACCTATAGCCATCTAATCTTCGATAAGGGAGCTAAAACAATAGAATGGAAGACAGACAGCCTCTTCAGTAAATGGTGCTGGCAAAACTGGTTAACTACATGTAGAAAACTAAAGCTAGATCCTTATATATCACCCTGCACCAGAATCAACTCCAAATGGATCAAAGACCTTGAACTCAAAGCAGACACTCTGAAAACATTACAGGATGGAATAGGAGAAACCCTGGGTCTCCTTGGCTCAGGCCGAAATTTTCTGAATAGAGACCCGGAAACACAACAAATCAAAGAAAGGCTGGACAAATGGGATTGTATAAGGTTGCAGAGCTTCTGCAGGGCAAATGACATAGCTAGCAAGATCAATAGAAAGCCCACGGACTGGGAGAAGATCTTTACTAGCCATACAACGGACAAGGGTCTCATATCTAAAATATACTTGGAACTCAAAAAATTAAACCACCCAACAACAAATCCTCAAAGAAACAACTGCCCAATAAGTAAGTGGGCGAAAGACTTAAAGAGAAGCTTCTCTGAAGAAGAAAGAAGGATGGCCAATAGACACATGAAGAAATGTTCAACATCCCTAGCCATAAAAGAAATGCAAATCAAAACAACATTGAGATATCACCTCACTCCAGTTAGAACAGCAAAAATCAAGAACTCTAACAACAACAGATGCTGGAGGGGATGTGGACAGAAAGGAACCTTACTTCATTGTTGGTGGGAATGTAAACTTGTTCAACCACTTTGGAAAGCAGTATGGAGGTTCCTCAAAAGACTCCACATAGAGCTCCCCAACGACCCAGCAATCCCACTTTTGGGCATTTACCCAAATGATCACAAACAAGGCCACACTAAAGCTACCAGCACAACTATGTTTATTGCAGCATTATTTACCATAGCTAAGACATGGAACCAACCCAGATGCCCCTCAGTAGATGAATGGATCAAGAAGATGTGGTATATATACACAATGGAATTCTATGCCTCCATCAGAAAGAATGACATTGCCCCATTTGTTAGGAAATGGAAAGGCTTGGAAAAAATTATATTAAGTGAAGTAAGCCAGGCCCAAAGAAACATAGGTCCCATGGTTTCCCTTATTTGCAATATCTAGTATAGGTATGAGTCAAGCGGAAAAAGTCAGATAATGTGATGTTAGGAAAACAAAACCTCAAATATGTATTTTAATGTTTTTGTTTCTTTCATGCATGTGTTTCTAATGCATTTATAAGATTATTTCTTTGTTGCTTTGTGTGTCCCTCCCCCACAGTGTAACCCCTGTTTTCACTATATTTGATGTCAGTATAACATGTGGAGGAGACGGGGACAAACAAGTCGTTTAAGGATTCAGGTGGACCTGTTGCAACAATGAGAAGTACAAAATGTCATGTCAAAACCAGCTTTACAATGTCGGTGGGGGGGGGGGGGGGTGGGGGGGGTATGATTGGGTGGGAGGGAGGGGGGAGGCTGGGAAGGGAGGTGAAGGGTAAACAAAGGAGGAGGATGCAATGCTTGGTAAGAAATGTATGCATTATCCTGCCCATGTAATTGTAACCCCTCTGTACTGTATGTTCTCAAATAAAATAAAATAAAATTTAAAAAAAAAAAAAAAAAAAAAAAGAAACTAATAGTAGAATACAAGGAGGCAGGAAACTTAGCAAAGATGCATTTGACATACATGCCAGGCAAGGAGGTTATAGGTTGTGCTTTCATAGCTTATCTGGGAGACAATCCCAGGACACGTTGAGAGTGGAATGTGGGAATGAGCCAAGGCCTGGGAAGAAACCCTAAATATAGATGCCTTCAAGCATTTTCCATGGAGGTCAGCTGGAGTTTGAGATTGGTGACATCTATAAACTAGTGGGATCAGTGCCTAGGAGCAGCAGCACCTACAGGCACTGTCTGGAAATGCACCCTCTGGTGAATGCTGTGGTGTCTCTGATGAAGGACTGGCTGGAGATACTCATTCCTTTCTCTGACAGGTATGGGGCATAAAGAATGCAGCTTCCACCTCCTAAGTTCAGGAGCCACCTGTACCAACAACTGGGCAAGAGAAGAGGAAAGATGAGTGGGGCACAGATAGCATCTGCTAAGAGTGTGTTTTGAAATAAAACTAGCAGGGGTCAGCCAACAATTTTTATAGAGGACCAGATGGCAGATATTTTAAGCTCTGTGTGTCACATATGGTCCCTGTTATGTATTTTTCTTTTTCCTTCTTTTTTTGATTCTTTGTTTTGGTAACTGTTTAAAAATGTAAAAACATATTCTTAGCTCAAACAGAACAGGCGCTGGAACCAAATTTGGTCTACAGATTGTAGTGTTCAAGCTCTTGAAATAAAGAATATTCTTTTTACAATATTAAAGAACAAACTTATGAGTGGAGACGATCCATCAGAATGAATAAAATCTTCTAAGGTGGAAATGAGCTTTACATGAGGTACATTTTTTTTATTGTTTATGTGCTGCACTGAAATAATTACCTGCAGAAAACAATTGAGCAGGCAAGCTGAATGACAGAAAATAGATATAGGGCAGACAAAAACAAACAAGAAAAGTTTAAAACATTAAAGCTGAGAAACAATTTTACATTTTAAAAAGTAGTCATGAACCATAAATGCAGTAAAATGTAAAAAAAATCACAGTGAATACATTCTAGTAGGTTACCTTGACAAGATGAAAAACCAAAAGCAAGAAAAATAAACTATTAAAAATAAAGGAGAGCCATGGAAACATCATTAGAGAGGTAGTGGACTTTAACCCATGATTCTAAATATTTAATGTATCAAGAATCTGCCAGACTTCAAAAGATATGGAAAACTGGCTTATGAGATAATGATGACACATTTCAGGGCACAATTTCAAATGCTCAAGAAATATTAACTTGAGGGGCTGGGAGGTTGGCTCAGTGGTAGAGAACTTGCCTTGCATGCATGAAGCCTTGGGTTCGATTCCTTAGCACCACATAAACACAAAAAGCCGGAAATGGTGCTGTGGCCCAAGTGGTAGAGCGCTAGCCTTGAGCTGAAGAGCTGAGGGACAGTGCCCAGGCCCAGAGTTCAGGCCCCACAACCGACAAAAAAAAAAAAGAAATATTAACTTGATTTCAGTACATTTGTGAAAGTAACTATGGTCTTTGGTTCTGGTCTGCGTGGTGAATGGGACCTACAACAAATGACTCCCAGACATCAAGAGTATGGTGCTCAGGGAACTTACTGATCCTTAGTAAATTGGGGTGCATTTTTGGTCCTCAGGCAGCCTGGCAGCCATGAGACAGAAAACTTCTCCAGTCTTAAGTTTTCATTCAAGACCATTGTCACCCTGCCTGAGACAAAAAGATGTTTTGTTAAGCCAGAAAACTCATACCTGCCCTTTGCTTTAGGTCTTTTTATCTTCTTCAGCATTAGTTAGACCCCAGGATACCTCCTGCTATAGGCCACCTCACTTCTGTCAACTCCAGTTATCTCTGAGAACCAGAAGAATTTCTCCTTGTCTTTTAGTCTCCTTTACATCACACAGAGCACCTGGATGTTCTATGTTATCTCCCATGCCCAATCAGGTTTCAAACACAAACCAAGAGACAAGAGAAACATTTTTGCAGGCAAATTCTTTCTCTAGCCAATAACTTACTCTTGCTACCACTCCAGTTTTTTCCCACTGTTCAAATTCTATTAACTACACACAGACAAAACAATATGTACTATTCTCTGTAGTGAATTAGAAGCAATGAAAAGATAAAGTAAAAATGCCTAAGTCCCTTTATAGAAATAAAACATTTTATTCATATTTCTTCTAATAATGAACCTGTACTGAATTTTTAAATTTCTACATGTCTCTAAGAAAACTACAAATTAACAGGTAAAGTCCAGGGAGATAATGTGAGATAAAGTCTCTAAATTTTAGAGACTTTCTCTAGAACTTTTGATACAGACATGTTTTCATATGTTCATGTGTTGTATAACTATTAGGAGCCATGTAAAAACTTAACCTGTAAGTAATATAAGCTGGTGTAGTTATGGACAACTTTGTTAGTAATATAAAACCTAGACAAGAAATAGCAGTTTTACTATTGCGAGTCTTTTCGTAAATAAGAAGTATCTAATTTTACTTTCCCATGAAGTATATAAATGCATAAAAAGGGAAAGGCATGGGGGCTGGGAAGGTGGCTTAGTGGTAGAGTGGTTTCCTTGCATGCCTGAGGTCCTGGGTTCAATTCCTCAGCACCACATAAGAAAAAAGAAAAAAGCCGGAAGTGGCACTGTGGCTCAAGTGGTAGAGTGCTAGCCTTGAGCTGAAGAGCTGAGGGACAGCGCCCAGGCCCAGAGTTCAGGCCCCACGACCAGACCCCCACAGAAAAAAGAGAAAGGCACCAGGCTGGGACTGTAGCTTGGTCATGTAGGCCTTGCCTAACATGTAGAAGGAAAAGAAAGAAAGCAGTGCTTACATCCCTAAAAATGTTGCTGAATTCATTGTGCCAAGAATCAGGTTTCTCTCTTAAAGTTTGCTTCTAACTGTAAATAAAATAGGTAACAACCAACAAGGCAAGACATTATAAAGTATAGACAGCAAAGAGTAGTTATTGAAACTGTAAATTCAAAATTTAGAAAAAGGACTGCCATGCCAACTGAAATTAATAAGAATAATTGAAAATTATTTTCAAATGTACATACCATTAACTTGTGTTAGTTTAAAATATAGTTTTAGATTTTCTCTGTCTCTTGTGTCAATATCTTTGTTCATATTTAAACATCAGCTATACATTATTTCCCTAAAGAGTAAAAAATGTTTAAAAAAATGAGTACTTTTCTATCAAGGGAAGGTATTGCCTGTCTCATACATTTACAGTGGCAATGAAATATTTTAAACTTTTTTGAGGGTCAACTGCTAAAATATAATCACATAATTATTTGACTTTTATAATATCAATATATTTAATATTCCCTAATTTTTGATTCTTAATTTTATTTGACTGATAATTATTTTACCTAAAGAACAGAAAATAAACAATGATTTAGATAAAGATCCATGAATAAGTATACTTTCTATAAAATACTGAAAATGATCAAATAAATTTAAATTCTGAGAATTGAGTGATAATAAAATACAGGCAACTGAAGATCACATATAGTTCACATATATATAAGTCTAGGAGTTGCTATAAAGATATTTTCTAAGGTGTGATTACCATTTGTGCCAATAAACTCTGAATAAGGTAGATTTCTCAACATGTTGTTATTATTTGCCTCATCAATATCTCATCAATTGTTAATGCTGTTAATATATTTGTTAACATATCTCAGAAACGCAGACTCACATGACCCCACCTGTGAGGATTCATGTGCTATGTGAGGGTATGTGTGCTGGCAAACGAGGAGAAAACTCCTCTATAGTCCTGCAATGATCAGGGCACCCAGTTACAGATTCTGAGGAAAGGAGAAAGCTTCTTCCAAGTCTGGGAGATGGCCCTGATGCCCCAGCCACGACCTAGGGGAAGGTATGTGCTCTCCCTGCCCCTCCTATTGGCCCCATAAACACATGAACAATCCCTCCACACTTCCCTACGTGTAAAAACCATTTATGCCTTGTATGTCTCTTGGCTACCTTTTGGCCTTATACATTTCTTGAAATCTTTTGAGCTCGACTAACCCCTGTCACCTTTTGGCTGCATATATCTCCGTAAACTTTCCACCTTGTAAAACCTTCACATGCTCACTGAATAAAATTTACTTTCCTTGTGTGTATGTCACGTATAAGCAGGTAGTGCTCCTAATAAATTTTGTCTAATACCCACATGGTGTCTTTGTCTAATACCCACTCTCTGCCTACCAGACACTATGTTCCCAAGTCTTGCTGTGTGAACAGCCACAAACATATGTTAACATTATCTCATCCCTTGAAGACTTCAAGAGCGAAGATAGATTTCTCTTTCCTTTTTGTTTTGTTGTTCTAAGACCGGAACTTGAACTCGAACTCAGTACCCAACCCTTTGCTCATTGACTGGCACTTCGCCTCACTGAGCCACACTTCCCACTGCTGAGCAAAGATAGATTTCCCAAAGGAGAGATTTTGTTTCAAGACCTAGCTTCGAAACACTGTGAGAGTTCCTAATGTGTCCACCCTGCACTGCAGATGTTCTACTCTAGATTGCAGCCATCAATATTTGCCTGTACAGCCTGTCTACAGCCTTGTCTTACAGATTTTGGACTTGCCAGCATCAACAATTACATAGGCCAGTTAACTCCTCTCCAGCACAGGCATAATAATATATATTCAAAAATAAAATATTATGATTTTTTTACTTCCAGCTGTGGAGCAACTAGTACCAGATTAAATAATCATGGTCAACAAATGAAAACTAGGAAAAATATGACAGCCATATGCAGATATTAGACAAAAATCAGTACAAAACTCAACCCATAGGAAAGAAAAATCTCATTAGTATAGTACAGACTTAGAATCAGTGATTTTCTGAAATAGAAGTAAGGGGCAGGTGATTGCCCATTAAAGCCACAAGTGGTCTTTTGGGCAATCGAAATGCTCTGGATGATGAGTAGTAGTGTTAGGAATAAGTGTATTTATTAGCCAGGACTCAGACTTTATATATGAATGAACTGATTTTATTTTATGAATTATACCCCAATAAAATTGGTTAAAATGTGAAATAGTAAACGCAAGATGTATTATTCTTTCAAGTCAAATTTTATAAGATAGATAAATAAGAAGAAAAAGAAAAGAAAGAAAGGAAGGAAGGAAGAAAGAAAGAAAGAAAGAAAATGGATGGATGGATGACAGATATATGGATGGATAGATAATCTGAAAAGTGGTAGATTTTCAAACTATGTTTTAAAACTTGCTTTTTAGCTCTTCTTATACTCAGCCTCCCAGTTCTTGTATGTTTACTTCTGTTTTATTTCATTCCCATTATATTATTACACATTCATTCTTCTATATCTAGATCTGACAACATTTGATGAAAGGTTTTTTTCCTCAATTTAATTTGAAGCAGTCACAGAAATCTCCAAGGAACTAATTATCAAGTTTGTACAAGATTGAAGCTAACAGAGGCATACACAAAAACAAGATGATAAGGAAATAGAATGTGTCCACACTGTAATTGCATTTTCCCTTTCTCCTGACCTCAGCTCTGCCAAGACCACAGGTTTTCACATCCCTCCTGGGGTATCGGTTAATCAGCCCTGAGAGAGAAACTCTGGCTGAGAGTACAATGGAAAAATGATGGTTGAGGGTGGCTAGCAGGGCCTGGCATGAAATAAATCTCTTTGTGTACAAACTTGTAGTCCCCTACCAAGTCCTTCTGGAGTGTTCTCCTTAGAAACTCTATTTTGCTCAGTATCTGCATCACAGAGGAAAACCTTTGTTTGTGATCTTGCCATTGGCCACCTAGATCAGTTCATCCACTCTACCAGCCACATTTCTTCCCCAAACCTGCACATTGGTTGATGATGGTGACTCCTGGATGATATTCAAGGCCCATTGGATAAAGAAGCAACACCTGATAAAGTATATTCACCTTAACACTTTAAAAATTATTTTTTCACTTAAGTTTCTCACTCACCTCTTAGGAGAGTATTGCCGCAAAGACAGAGAAGAAACACAGATTAGAAGGGATGTTGTCTCCACTTTTTGACAACTTGGTGATTTAGCTACACAATCTTAGAGAGATCATCAGAGAGGAATAAATGCTACTACTACAATTAAAATTTTAAAGCGTCTGGCTTATGTTTTCCCTTATTTGCAATAACTAGTACATGTCTAGGACAAGCAGAAAAGGTCAAAAGCTATATAAGATGATGTTAAATGAAATAAACTCCAAGATAGGGACACAAATATCTTTTTTTTCTTGCTTGCTTTTGTTTCTAACGCATTTATAATGTACCATGTGATTTTTTTTGCTTGTATGTTCCTCCCCCATGGTATAATCCCTGCTATCACTTCATTTGATGTCAGTGCCCTGCATCTTGCATATACATTTCTCTAATTCAGGGAGGGGGAGGGGGAAAACAAAATGCTTAAATAAGGATGCAGGTTGACCCATTGTAACAATGAGATACACAAAACACTATGTTGAAAATGAACTTTACAACTTTGGCGAGAGTGAGGATGGTTGGGGGGGGGGGTGGTAGTTGTGGAGGTAGGAAGGAAGGGATGGTAGGGGAAAAACAAAGAAGGAGGCAACAATGTTCAATAGGAAATGTACTTATTAACTTGCTCATGTAACTGTAACCCCTCTGTACAGCATTTTCCAATAAAAAATGTACAAAAAAAGTGAAAGGGCATCTGGACTATAGTGGCTTATGCCTATGATCCTAGCTAGTTACAAGGTTGAGCTCTGAGAATCAGGATTCAGAGCCAGCCTTGAAAGAATAGTCCATAAGATTTGTATCTCTGATTAATCACCAAAAACAACAAAAACCAGAAGTGAGAGTGTACCACAAAGGATAGAGCATTAGCTTTGAGCCAGAACAGCTAAGCTATAGTGCCCAAGTCCTGAGTTCAAATCCTAATATAGGCGCACACAAAAAATTGAAAGTATAAATAATACCCATATAAAATTAACTATTTCTACACTTGTACAAGAAACAACTGAGAAATGTAACAAAATATCACTTTTTAAAAGACGTAAGAATACAAGAACTTTGTGTATGAATAACTTTTGCAAAGCATGAAAGATCTGCATATTGGAAGCTAGAAAGTATTTCCCTGGGAATTCCAAGAAGCCCTTAAGGAGTGGAGGGGGAGAGCCCATTCATGGCATGGAGGGACAGGCTTTGCTATGATACTTCCTGCATTGACTTAATGTATATGAGGAAAAACATTAGCACTCCCAGGTACATGGAATGAAAATTGGTTCTCAAGGGGCAAAGAACATAAACGCTACAGCCATCTGTAGTTTTTGGAGGCTAAACCTTACATGAACAATCTTACTCCTTATTTTTTTTATTTTGTTGATTAGAGATAATTTAAACAGAATTTGTATTTTCTTCTAGGAAGATTGGTAATAATACATATATTTTTTAAGGTAAAGAAAGTGATCTAAAAATTCAAGAGGCTAAGAGGTAGAATGCACATGGCCTAGGTTAGATGTGGGTGGTAACGAGGAAAAGCTACACTAAGAAATAGAGTCATTAAATAATTATGTTTGGTTACATAGCTTATAAGCTGTGGAGTCAGGCTCACTATGATGAATGAATGAATGAATGAATGTTAAAAATAAAAAGTCAAACTAATCTCAGTCAAAATTCGGACAGACTTTTGATAAATTGGCAAGATAAGCCTGAAACCTCTATAAAAATACAGAGGTCTTAGAATACATAGAGGTAATTTTTTAAAGAAAGAGTTGGACTCAACAGGATTATATTGGATTAAAGATTAAAAGAATAGATCAGACCTCAGAAATAATTTCACCCTTAAGAATGGCAGTAGACAAAGAGTCTAAAATAGTTAGGGATTTCAGTAAAAAAAAATTAGAGACCTTTTAAAAATAGAATGTTAAAAACCACAGCTTTGTATATGTGTGTATGTATATATGCATACACACATATGTACATAGAACTACATTTAAATTTGGAATTGTACATCATACTATATGCAATACTTAATTTGAGATAAAAATAAAGAAACATAGACTCTAAACCACTAGAGTCTATATGAAAGTATGGAGGGATATTTTTGGAATAAGTGACAGTTTTTTGAGGGGACAAAAGCAATAAGCATAAAAGAAAAAAGACAAAAAACTAGACACCAGGAAAATTAAACAGCCTCTTCAACAGGCACTACTAAGAAACATAAAAATCTATTTCCAATTACAATGGGAAGAATCTGACCAGAAACTGCACAGATAAGATTCTTCAAAAATACATGATGCAATAATTAACCTAATCAACCTAATTAGTCATCAAGGAAATATAAAATAATTCACAATATGATGCCAGCACATATCCACTAAAATAGTAATTATTGAGTATTCCAATTATTGGAGAGGATTTGAAGCCAGTGGCACACTTATTCACTGTTGGTAGTAATACTAAATGGTACAAATATATCCAAAAATTGTTGATAGATGATTAAACAGTTTAAAATATGTTGATATTTATACATATATATAGTCTAATGTATATAGTATATAGTGTATGCATATATATACATATATATAGTTTCGTTTAGTGACTAGGCTCTTAGAAATTTTCCCAAGAGAAACAAAAATATATACATAAAAAGACTTGTAAAGCTGAGTGCCAGTGGCTCACATCTGTAATCAAGAGGCTGAGATCTGAGGAGCAAGGTTTGAAGCTAGTTTGTGCAGGAAAGTTTATGAAACTCTTATTTCCAATTAATCACCAAAAAGCTAGACGTGAAACTGTAGCTCAGTAGAGTGATAGTCTTCAGTAAAAAAGCTCAGAACAAGGGCACTCCACAGGACCACCCTCCCCCGCCCCAAAATGACTTGTAAATATAGTGTATATTTTATATTTTGTGAATATTTTTTCCAATGGTGAAATTATGTGCTCATGAGTGGACTTTAAATCAAATATTCACAACATGGAATAAAGTTCAACAGCAAAAGAAAACAAATAAATGAAGAAGACCCCTCATCTCTGGATGGTCCATTTCAGGATCTCCAGTTGATGATCTATAGTAAAAACTGTACCAAACCCCATATACATTGTGTTGCTGTACACCAGTAACTCTGATAAAGGTTAATTTAGACATCAGATATAATAAGGGTTTAATAACGATACTCAACAATGAAAAAGAACAATTATACTAATATACTTATTATGGCTTGGATATTAAATGTCAAGTGTTGAATACTTGGTCCCCCAAAATTGGTGCTATTTTGTGAGGTGGAAGAAACCTTTAGCAGGTAGGATTCAACTGGAGAAAGTCAGTCAATGGCGGTGGGTATTTGAAGGTCATACCTGGTCATACCAGTCTCTTATTTTTTTCTCCACTTCCTGTGAGCCTAGAGGTGAAACACATTCCCGCTGATACTCTACTGCCAGCATCAAGCTCAGCCTCTTTACAAGCCCTAACAGAGCACGAATAGTCCTTCATAAAATATTAATGGCAGGTATTTTTTCATAGCAAATAAATGTTTGATAAACACAATACTGACATAAAGAACATTGTGTGAATGTGGTTTTTACTTTTTTGAAATTGTTTTCCCTTCGTATTTTCAAACTGTAGTTGAAGAATCCTAGGAACAGAAGAGTTCACACTGAAAAGTTCACTTGATATGATAATGGCAAACAAGGATGTTTCTAGTGACAACGATCAGAACAATGGTTGTCTCTGAACTATGATGGGATTGAAGAGGAAGAGGGAAGAGGAAACTATTGAGACTATTTGACCTGGTGGTTATAATGATGCACACATGTGAAACAACTTACTGAAATATATACCTAAAGAATCTATGTCTTTTATGTAAATTTATATTGGTTAAAATTCAAAATATGTGGAGAAAAGGACAGAACAAGAACCTATAAATTAAAAAGCACTTGAATTACACCTCAAAACAAAACAGGAATAGGGTTTCAGGAGGAACATATTTGTACTAAAATGACAGTAATGCAAGGAATAAGGAAGGGATTGCTAAGTGTTAGGAGAATGTTTACTGAAAGGATTTTGGCCAAGAACAAGGTGACTGACAATATATCCTGACGTATTTTAAAACACTAGTATTTTAGTTGGTGGCTCATACCTGTGAATCCTAACTACTTGAGAGGCTGAAATGTAAGCATCATGGTCCTAAGCCAGCCTTGGCAGTAAAATCTGTAAGACTCTCATTTCCAGTTAAACATCCCCACCACCCTTCCCCCACCCCCCGCAAAAAAAAATAAACAAGCCAGAAGTAGAGCTGTGAATCAAGTGTTAGAGTGCTACCCTTGAGCAGAAAAGCTCAGAGACCATGCCTTGGCCCTGAGTTCAACTCCCAAGCCTGACATTAAAACAAAAACAAAACAAAGAACATTCCTAATTGAGCTGGTGGCTCACACCTACAATCCTAGCAACTTAGGAGGCCGAGATCTGAAGATGGAAGTTCAAAGCAAGCTGGGGCAGGGCAGGACACAAGTCCATGAGGCTCTTATCTCCAAACAACCAGCAAAAAAGCTAAAAGAGGGTTGGACATTTGGTCCAAGTGGTAGAGCACCAGGCTTGAACAAAAGAGCCATGCCAGGCAAGAATAAGTGGCTCCAGGTTCAAGCTATAATACTGACATAAGCGAACAGCAAACAGCTTATTGGGAATCCTGTAGGCTATGACTAACTCCATTTCTTTGGTCTCTACCTGTGAAAACCGACATTCCAAGTGGGCAAGAAAATGAAACACTGCTCAGATATTCTAACATATCAGTATCATAATTAATATCTAACTGGGGACCTCATGCTGGATCATACTCAACTAAGGCAATGACTTAGCTGTAGCAAATCAGATTTTATTACCTTGCTTCACAATTAGCCTATGGAAGCTCAGGGCTCCCGCCATGGAAGCTGTGCTCTCTGAACCTCTCCTGCTTTCTGCCTTACCTGCTTCATTAATCACCCCTTGGCTCACATCTATTCTGCTGAATTTAATTTGTCAAAAGTTTATGTTTTTTCTTTTTAACAGATGTCCTCCTTGTCATTAATGAAACTTCACCTGAATGTTGTAGCAGTTGTCCCTGCCTACATTTTATTTTTACATAACCAAGAGGACTAATAAATATGCTTTGAATTTAAAAAGGGAACTTACATTTATATGTTTAGTTTGAAGAAAGCTATGATGTGAGAATGTGACATTTAAGATGAGACTTGAAAGATGAAAGGGAGTCAACCTCATGAAAATATGGAAAAATAAGGCTAAATGCAAGGGAGAAACATGAAAGCAGGTCACTGTGACAGTAAGCAGGAAAAGTTGAGCATCAAATTAACTATGTGCAGCATACATAAACTTATAAGTTCATAGACTTATAGTTCATAGCTAATGAATTTCCCTTAACTCATTGAAAGTTAAAAAAATGAATTTCTTTAACTCATTGACAGTTCACACATAGTGAGAAGGTTTTTTTTTTTTCTGTTGCTTTGCACTAGTACAGGGACTTACATTCCTGGCTTTATGATCTTGTTCAGCAGTAGAGATGGTGCTCTACCACTTGAGCCAATATTCCCTTTAGCTGATTCATGGGAGATAGAGTGTAGGATTTATCTGCCTGGAACTGTCTTTCAACTTCCAACCTCCTATCTCAGCCTCCTGAGTAGCTAGGATTATAGGTGTAAGCTATCAGTGCCCAGCTAAGAGAAAGGTTTTAGAGAGAGTGAAAAGTTTTATTAATCTTGTCATGCAAATTGAAGACCATGCAATGTTATCTCAGAGAATGAAATTACAGTTTTACTGGAGTGGGTGGAGGAGAGAGGGAAGATGGGTTTTTATAGAAAATTCCAGTAGCATGAATTATTGTAATGTACAGATTGAGGCTTGAGTTTGGCTTGGTTGCTGGCCTTGGATCTGCTTATTTCCAGCATGGTGGTTATTAGTGTCTAGAGTTTTATTCCTTGCTGTTTTGTCTGTTTCTTCACTTCTGTCATCATGGAGAGAAGGAGAGAAGCATTGTGAACTTGCTGAAGCTGTAAAGTCATTTTTAAGTTTCCCTACACTGGGGGAATGGTGGTAGGGGAGAAATGAGACAAGAAGAACATAAAGAAATAAAATATCTCCTTAAAACTTTGGTAACAGAAAGCAGGCTAGTCAGTAAAGTGACTTATTTATTGAGTTGAAACCAAGTTTGAGCATAGTGAGGTGTCTTTTTGTTGTTGTTGTTTCTGTTAAAGCCTAGTCCTTAATGTATATGAAATGAGAATCAGTGAATGTGCTGAAGTGGTAGAGAAACAATTTTTCTATTAATACATTTAGGAGCCTGCTTTGGCTATTGTCTAGGAATCAGAGAATAAGAATGGAAACTGGGAGATAAAGAAGAATAACAGCACAACGAAGCCAGATTAAAAACAGGATATTCGGATGTGAACAGGGGCACTGGGGAGTAGAAATACATGTGTCTTTAAAGTTTTGTGCAGAAGAGATAAGATGCAGATAGTAGTGATGTTGATTGGTTGAGATCAGGACTAAGTATTTAATGGTGTCTGTATCAAAAGAGAGGTAGCTGTATTTACTGCAATATGCTGGGAAGGAAAAGTCATGGCTAAGTTAAGGGGATCAGGAATCAACGTTACTAGAATGTAAAGGAAGGGTAACTTTGATCAAAGTACTTCATATGCACCTATGAAACTAGAATGGTGAAATCTTTTTAAAAACTTGTGGAATAGAGAGAAAAGGGAGATGAGAATAAAGAAGGAGCTGAATTTAAACAAACTACCTTATATACATTTATGGAGAGATCACAAGGAAACCACTTGGTATCATTAATTAATATATGGTCATTAAAAACAAGAAATATCAAAAATAAATCAACATTGCTACCAAAAATCTGTGTTCATCATTCCTACAGGTTTTCCTTCCTATTTAACATTGTGAGTAGATTTTGCTCATCCAGGTTGTCTGTTTCCTGTCTCCCTATACTAAGCATGAATAATACAAAAACAAAAGAGTTGTCCTTCACTCTTCGTTTGGGTAGTTGACCATCTCAAAAGCTTGGCACCAGCTCTGGGGAAACTGTGGCTGTGACACTCTAACACAGTGATGTCACAATAGATGATGTTCAAGAGCCTGATGCCTGAGTGATACCACCTTGCCAGTAACCATCTTGTGAGGTATGAGTCATGGAATTGACCATGAACCCGACCCAGGAGTAACACAAAGAGAAACAATTTGGGCATCTAGGGACATAAACCATACTTGGAAAAACCACAGGAATTTCCTCCAGATGCATCAGTCAGGCACTGGGTGGCTGTTCAGGATACGGTGACCCAGTAGTCAGACAATTCTCATCAATAACAGTGTTAGCCAATCATATTTGCCCAGTTTAGTTTGTTTTAAATGTTAACCAATCATGTAATTTCTCATGTAAAAGTTCCTTAAAGTTGTTTGTTCAATACTCTAAAAACTGTGCTGATTCTATGCTTAGGGCCTCTTAGCATCACCAGTTACTGAGTGCGAGGAGGACCAAGCTCAAGCTTACAATAAACGACTCTTTTGTCACTTACGTCTCTGGTGGTCTTCTGGGGGGTTCTCGAGTCCGAGTACAACAATGTCATTGTGGGAGAAGCCGGTGTGAGAGATGAAGGTCACATCAGTTGGGGATGATTCAGAGGGACCAGGCTGGCTCTTTAATAAAGCTTCTCTTGGGTAAATTAGTGTCCCAGGAGAATTGCCTTAAACCTTCCCAGGGCCTGCGTCTTCATAACCAAGAACCTACATTCAGACTCCACTTTATAACTTCTTAAGTTTCCTACCTTGTCTTTCTGTTTTGCTTTATTTTCCTTAAGTAGTTGTACAAAGGAGCTTTAATAATATGTCAGTTCAAGAGTACAATGCATCTTGCCCAATTACCCATTTTTCCTTCCTTCCTTTCCTTCCTTCCTTCCTTCCTTCCTTCCTTCCTTCCTTCCTTCCTTCCTTCCTTCCTTCCTTCCTTCCTTCCTTCCTACCTACCTTCTTTCTTTCTTTCTTTTTTTTGGTGCTAGTCTTGTGACTTCATTATTTCACTCTTGGTCTTAACACAGTGTCTGAGTCTTTTTTAACCTACTCACTTGAAAAAAATACATCCAATTCATGTTTTTTGCAAAATCTGAGGAAGAGCTATATGCCTATATGTTAGCATGATATATATCAACTAACCTGACCAAAAACTTTTTTGTGTGTGCTGGTTCTAGCACTTGAATTTAGGGCCTGCGCATTGTCCTTGAGCTTTGGGGCTCAAGGCCTATGCTCTATCACTTTGAGCCACAGCACCATTTCCAGATTTTTGGTAGTTAATTAGAGCTAAGAGTCTTATGGACTTTCCTGCCTGGCTTTGAACAGTGATCCTCAGATCTCAGCCTTCTGAGTAGCCAGGATTACAGGTGTGAGTCAGTGATGCCAAGCCTGACCAAAAACATTTATTGCTTGCCTACTATGTGCTAGAGTTAAATGTAGGAACTAGAAATTCCATGAAAAAATGCTACTCTGCATGTATACTCTCAATATAGCAGGTGGATGACATTTGAATAAGTAATTAAATGTGTTAAATGTCAAAATATAATTATGAGTAAAGTGACATAGAAGTGCAAATGAAAGAGAAAATTATTCTCTGTGGGGTTCTTCTACAGAATCACCTTTGATCTGGCCTCATGAATAAGGAACAGGAACTATACTGAGTCTTAAAAATATTTCCATGGAACCAAGTGCCAATGGCAATGGCTCAGTCCTGTAATCCTAGCTACTTAGGAGGCTGAGATCTGAGGATCACTGCTGGAAGCCGGCGGCAGGAAATTCTGTGAAACTCTTATCTCCAATTAACACTTTCAAATCAGATATGGATGGGAGGCTCCCAAGGTAGAGTGCTAGCCTTACGCAGAAAAGCCCAGTCCCTGAGTTCAAGCCACAGGACTGGCATACACACACACACACACACACACACACACACACACACACACACACACACATACACATACACACACAAAATAATACTAATACAAAGCAACAAAGAAATCATCTTATAAATATGTTAGAAACAGTAGTGAGAAAGAAAAAAACATTTGAGTCCTTATCTTGGGGTTCATTTTGCCTAACATCAACTTATCTGAACGTTTCTGCTTGTAGTTGTGGACATGGGATGGTAGTGGAAAAACAAAGGAGAGGCAACAATGCTTGATAAGAAATGTACTCATTACCTTGTTCATGTAACTGTAATGCTTCTGTAGAGTATTTTCACAATAAAATAACTTATTTGTATGTCCCTCCCCCATGGTATAACCCCTGTTTTCACTGTATTTAATGTTGGTATAATTTGAGGAGGGGAAGGGAAAAACAAATTGTTTAAACAGGGATACAGGTGGACCCATTGCAACAATGAGATGTACAAGACACTATGTCGAAAAACGAACTTTACAACTTTGGCGGGGGGGGGGGGGGGGGGGGAGGGGAGCAGGCGAGGGATGCTAAGGGGAAACAAAGGAGGAGGCAACAATGCTTGATAAGACATGTACTCATTACCTTGCTCATGTTACTGTAACCCCTCTGTACGGTATTTTCAAAATCAAAAATAAATAAATAATAATACTGATACAACAAAATAACCACAAAAACAGAAAAGAAAAACAAGAAAAGAAAAAATATTGGAACATGACCATATGTATTTATCCATTTTGTGTTGCTATAAGTTGAGACTAGACTGGGTAATTTATAAAAAGAAAGAATTGTATGTAGTGCACACATAATTAATTCTGGTATCTGGAGGATCCAAAGTGATGTAGTTTAGGCCTTTTGAGTGAAGCTCTCTGTGTCATAGGATGGTGAAGAAGCAGAAAAAGAAGAACTGGGATAGAAGTGTCAATATGGACACACTCATGGCACACACACACACACACACACACACACACACACACAAGGGAAGGGAACTGGGCATGTGCAGAAAGGCTGAGCTTAGGGCACTGTTTCACTTTACCATAATCAGCTTTCAGGAGAACTAATCTAATCACCAGAAAGCTGACTCACTCTCAGGCAAAGGTCCTAATCCATTCATAAAGACAGCATCTCACCTCCTGGACGAAAGACCTCCCACTAGGCCCCACTCACCTCAACATCAGCACTCTGGGAACCAATCTTCCACATATAAACTTTTTGAGGGACCAGCAATATTCAAATAGAATGTGGTAGAACAAAATTCACCAAGCTGTTAGGAAAGTCAGATATCAGTAACAGAGTTGCCTACCTTTTTCCAAATTACAAAAATTACTTGCAAGTGATCTAGCATATAGAACAGAAATAAACTGTGTTAGAAAAAGTCTTTCTGTTTGCTATCTATTGGATAAATGCCCAACAGTGGGATTGCTGGGTCATAGGGAAGCTCTGTGTTTAGTCTTAAGGAAACTCCATATTGTTTTCCAGAGTGGTTGAACAAGTTTACATTTCCACCAACAGTGTAATAGAATTCCTTTCTGGTCAAAACCCCTCCAGCATTTGTTACTGTTAGTTTTCTGCTAATAGCCATTCTAACTGGTGTGAGGTACCGCACAACCATGTTCATTGTAGCATTTTTTAACATAGCCAAGATATTGAATGAACCCAGATGCCTATCAGTGGAGAAATGGATCAAGAAAATGTGGTATATATACACAATGGGGCTTTACTCATCCATCACAAAAGATGGAATTGTAATATTAGTAATAGAATGGAAAAAATTTGGAAAAAATTATATTAAGCAAAGTAAGTCAGACCCAAAGAAACATAAGTTTCATGGCTACCCTTATTTGTGGTAATTAGAATGTGCCTGTAAATCTATAAGTAAACACACTGGATTCTTTAAAAAAATATATTGGGACATGATAAATTATACAGGACTATAGGCATTCACACACAGTAAGACTTAAGGAAGATACTCTTTGGAGAGAAACACAAAGTCACACTGCCTATGTGTATCTGATTACATAAAATAATATTTATTGCAATGAACTCCAGGAAATGGAAACAAAAGGTTTTTTTTCCCTTTGTTGCTGTTTTTGTTTTATTTTTCTTTTGTATTGTTTGTTTATTTATCTGTCTTTGGGAGGACAAGAGGGGGCACAGAAATGGAGGGACAGAGGGTGAACAAATGCAGCCGTGATATTCACTACATATTATGTTGAAAATAAACTATTGTGGGAAGGGAACAGTAGGGAAAAACTGGGAGACAGTGAGGGAAGGGGTGACATTGTTCAAAAAGAAATGTACTCTTTATCTGACTTGGGTAAACTGTAACCCTTCAGTACCTTTACAAAACAAAAAAAATGCGAAAAGAAAGCTTCCTGAATACTCTATTAATAAGTTTTTTTATTGTGAAAATACGTTCCAGAGGGGTTACAATTACATGAGCAAGGTAATGAGTACATTTCTTATCAAGCATTGTTGCCTCCTCCTTTGTTTCCCCTTCCCATCCCTTCCCATTTCACCCCCCCCCCCCAAGGCTCAAATGAGTACATTTCTTATCAAGCATTGTTGCCTCCTCCTTTGTTTTTCCCCTACCATCCCTGCCTCCCATCTCCACGACTACACTGGCCCCCAACCCCCCAGCCAAAGTTGTAAAGTTCGGTTATCCACATAGCATCTTGTACATTTCATTGTTTCAATGGGTCCACCTGTATCCCTGTTTAAACAATTTGTTTTTTCCCTTTCCCTCCCCAAATTATACCAACATCAAATACAGTGAAAACAGGGGTTATACTGAGGGGGAGGGACATACAAAGCAACAAAGAAATCATCTTCTAAATATGTTAGGAAGCCCACAGATTGGGAGAAGATCTTCACTAGCCATACAACAGACAAAGGTATCATATCTAAAATATAACTGGAACTCAAACAAATTCCCCAACAACAAATCTTCAAAGAAACAATTGCCCAATAAATAAGGGGGCTAAAGACTTACAGAGAAACTTCTCTAAAGAGGAAAGAAGAATGGCTAATAGGCACATGAAGAAATGCTCAACCTCCCTAGCCATAAAAGAAATGCAAATCAAAACAACACCTCACCCCACTTAGAATGGCTATAATCAAGAAATCTAATAACAACAGATGCTGGAGGGGATGTGGACAGAAGGGAACCTTACTGCATCGTTGGTGGGAGTGTAAACTTGTTCAACCACTGAGTATTCCAATATCTGTAAGTCTATTTCATTTTTACTAGGTTGTTTCAAAAGAAGATACCACAATCTTGCTGTGTCCTCTTCCTTTCTGCCTCTCCCCAATTCATTTCCCAGCTTCCCTCTCTCAATTTATTAACCAAGTGGGTCGGACCAGAGAAACCAAAACTCTACTGCAGTTATTTCCAGGCATGCTGAGGCATACCAAGATAAACAAACCCCTTCTGAAAACTGCTCTCCTCTGCTCCTAAATCTCTTCCTGGGAAAGCCTTTCTACCAGTTTGAATGGGGCTCAGCAGGGTTGGATAGAGTGTGATAATGACATGCTAGCAGGTCTTAATCTTCAGAGCCTGCCTTTGCCAGCTCCTGACTTCACCCTAGAGGATTTCCTCTACATACTTTTTAGATGTGTATCACAATACCCAGGACTCTAATAAATACTGAATTCTTCTACACTTTTATTTATGCACAGCTTGCTTGGAGAAAAACCTTCCTCAGACATTTTGAAATGGGAACTGGGAAGAAGAAAACAAGCAAGAGATTTCCCTACAAATGTAAAACCTGAGGCCTATAGGGAATTGTATTTCTACTCGTGAAGCAGAAAAAAAAAAAGAAAAAAGAAAGGGGAAAAAAATCGGGCAGCTCTCTAGAAGTATCACAGGTGGTTTCCCAGGCTAGATGAATGGTGAGATGCTATGGACTCAAAAAAGCAGGAAAATACAATGTGTTCTGTATTATGCTTCTTCAGGCAATGCTGGCTGTCTCAGTCACAGAATCCAAGATGAGTATGCAGAAGTATCTACACAATCTACACAGCAGTCACAACAATAACATGGGCTGTTGGGCCACTGGGAGATTCTGCACCGACAGGCAACAATTCCTCCCTTCAGTTTTTGTTTTTTTTCTTGTGACAGCCATCATCGTTATCAGGCATGGATATAGAATTGTCAGTTTCATTGGGACAAGATTCAGGATTGAATCCAGGCATTGCCTTCAAACTATGCTCTGTGTTAATATTCAGCCTCTTCCTCAATCTGTGGTTTTGCCAGTAGGCACTTCCTTCCTGTCCTCCATCTAGGGGAAGGAAATCACACCAAGAGAGCTTTGATATCTTCTTAGGCAGTTGGAGTAGGAGTAGGAGTGAAGTATACCTTTGTCCTGTCTTCCCTGCCTACTGACTTCTCAGCTTCTGCCCCTCTACTACCAATCCTCAAAATTCTCTGGGGCACTGGGAGGTACTTGAGAATGGATTTGCCCTTTCCTGTCTCTGCATGTATCAGTAAGTACACACTGTGCCTGGCCTTGTTCTAAAAGCAGAGAATAGAAATACAAGGTCACTATTCTTAAGAAATAAATAGAAATATGAGAATACTATTCTCAAGGCACAGATAAAGCCAGTGAAAAGGCCTAAGAACTAAGAATGTTCTCTCTGCATAGGCTCATCTTAACATTGTTTGAATATTTGTGCAAAGGTTCTCTCTTATTTTTCAGAGCTGAGGACCAAACTCAGGGTTTTGCACTTGCCAGGCAAGTGCTTTTCCACTGATTGAAATCCCCAACCAGTTTGAATGTCTATAAAAATAGTTAAATGGTCATAATTCAGTTGATGTAAGACCAGTTAGGAGGGGTTACTGAAGGTAAGGAAAGCAGATAAATGGAGAAAAGGGGCAAATGCAATCATGATATTCAATGGACATATGTAAAAATGGAACCAAGAAACCTGGGGAGTGAGCAGAGAGACGGGGGAGAAGGATGGAAAGGATAACACTGATCAAGATACGTTATACTCCAAATTGTTATGTTGAATTGAGACCCCTTTATAAGATCCTGTTTCAAAAACAAGGACAATAAAACATTTCACTATGATCTTAACAATGTTAAGGAGTGACATACTTTTGTTCTAAACTAACTTTTATAAATAATGCAAGTTATCATAATCAATGCACAAATACTAACTGCACAAAAGGTTGGTACTGTTGGAGGTTACAAAAGTACTACCCAGAATAACTACACAGACTAGATAATGATATTCCTTATATCATTGGAAATATGGAATTTGTGGATTTGCCATTGAAGGGCAAATAGGGTGACCATTAAAATCAATGTACTGAAAAGTTTTAGTTTCAGAAAGTTTAGACTGGTAAATCTGAATAAAGGAAAATTTGTATGTAGGCATATACAAATGCACATTGTATACAGATATACAGATTATTTTATTCCATATCTCAAACAACATAGACAAAATGAATCATAGAACTAAATATAAGATTAAGTTGTATTTAATCAAACTAAACCACATTTGTGCTTCAAAGAATGCTTTTGAGGAAATGAAAAAACTCATCCAAACAATGGAATGACAATAAGAAAATCAGATAGGTGATAAGATAATTGTACCCATAAAATTAATTAATATAATATAAATGATTAAAATAGAACTATTATATTAACTTGAAATTATCCAAAAACATAATATAAATTATATAAAATCCCATAAAGCACAAAGACACAAATGGGGTATATTGGTTTTGGAAAACCATATTTAGTAACAGTTTTAAACAGGAACAAAAATCACACAATATTTCTACTTGAAGGAATAAAGGAAAGAAGATAGCAAACACCACAACAAGGTTCCAATATATCTGTAATAGTCTGATTACTTAAAACTTTTAAGATGCGGTCTGAGAAGGTGGCTCAGTGGTAGAGTGTTTGCCTTGCATGCATCAGGTGCTGGGTTCGATTCCTCAGCACCACATAAGCAGAAAAAGCCGGAAGTGGCACTGTGGCTCCAGTGGTAGAGCGCTAGCCTTGAGATGAAGAGCTGAGGGACAGTGCCCAGGCCCAGAGTTCAGGCCCCATTACTGGACCCAAAAAAAAAAAAAAAAAAAAAAAAACTTTTAAGATGCAAATATTTTAAAAGACAACCTTTATCAATTTTTATAGTAGACACACTAGTAACATACTTTGTAATTTAATGCACCTTAAAAGGTACAAATTAATTTCTGATTGTGTGTGTGTGTGTGTGTGTGTGTGTGTGTGTGTGCATGCGCACGCACTCTCGTGCACACGCATGCGCGTGCACACACTAATCCTGGGATTAAACTCAGACTCTAAGGTGTTTTTCACTCGTGGCTAGCATTCTAAACCTTGAACTACAACTCCACTTTGTGGCTAGCATTCTAAACATTGGACTACAATTCCACTTTAAACTCTTTGTGGCTAATTGGAGATTAAGAGTTTCACACTTACCTGCCCAGACTGTTTTTCAACTGGGATCTTCAGATCTCAGACTCCTGAGTAGATAGGATTACAGGGGTGAAACACCAGTGCCTGGGTTGATTTTAATTTTTAATGGCCACCAGATTGCTAAATTGTGTATTTATAGAATAATATATGAGGTAAGTAACTTCCTAGGTTAATCATAAGTGCATATATTAATCCATTTCCTAACATAGACTTAAAATGTGTTTTATTTTGTTTGTTTTTATATGTATTTTGCTTTTGTTTTTGTTTGTCAATCATGAATTCAGAGCCTGGGAGCTGTCCCTGAGCTCTTCAGCTCAAAGTGAGCACTCTACCACTTGAGCCACAGTGCTATTTACAGTTTTCTGGTGGCTAATTGGAGATGATAAGAGTCTCATGGACTTTCCTGCCTCTTCTGGCTTTGAACTGTGATCCTCATATCTCAGCCTCCTGAATAGCTAAGATTACAGGCATGAGCCACAGGCACAGTTTTAGTTCAGTTTTATAACTCAATATTTTAACTTCATATTAACTCAATTAACTTCATTTTAACTCAATACAACTTACAATTCAAAGAATGCTGAATATTTAACCAGTAAGCACTGTTTTGATAGAGGTTGTTTTTAATAATGTGAAATGAGCATATCATGTTATTGAGGAGATTCTTTTCCATTGCTGTTGGCTGGTCCAATGTTCCTATGTTTGTCTTAAAAAATCAGTATATAAAACATCATAAAAGTAGGTCATATTCTAAGCACTAGTTTCATTCAATAATAATCTTGTTACTAAAATGTATTCTCCACGGAGACAGTATTTTTCTTTCTTCAGCTCTGGGTAAAGGACCCACAAAAATGAGTGTGAAGAAGTCTTACCAAATATTTATAGAGGCAGTGAGTTAATTCACAGTTCCCCAGGAAAAAATAATATAACCTGCCTTTTGTCAGTACATTTCTAATGTACATTGAAATTTTAAAATTTAAATTTAAGTTATATAATTTGATGTAGTTTCCTCTCTGCCTTTTTGAGTCATGTTCATCATTGTGACTTCTCTAAATTATATATTACTCTCCCCTGATTTTCACCAACTAAACTCAGGGGCCTGTTTACTGATACAGTCTGACCACGCCTCCACATGCCTTTATTTAATTTGATCAGTTTTAGAAGGTAATATTTTATTTGCATTATTAAATTATTGATCAGTCTGTCCAAATGATGGGTGTTTAATGACTAGCTGGCATTCTCGTTTGGCATTTCCACACAAAGTGGAGCAACTTAGGTTAAAACTACTGCTTTACAAAATGGAGTAGGAAGAGGTTCAGCACTGCCTTCATATGCTTCTTCAGACATCCTTAAATAGACTAGCGCAGCCCAGCCCAGCATCTTCATGATACCTCACACAGCATAGACAGCATTTTAATCACTTTGGCTCCTTTACTTACTCTGTCCTTCCCTTCTGTCATGACTCTCAAATATTCAACAGCTTCCAGTGAGATTTTTTTGCAGTGTTTATCAGTGTGTTTCAGTATTTTTCACCTTATAATATTTTTAATCTTTTCCTTGGCCTTCAAACATGTTATAGATAGATACAAAGAAAGATATAGATACAGGTATTTGATATAGGAAATATATATTTATTATATAATTTTTGTGAAGTCCATAATTTTTAAAAATGTTGAATATTTTTATTTTCTTTAAATAGTTGTACAAAAGAGTTGCCATTCAACAGAGTAGTTTATGAGTACAGAGTCTCTTTCTCAATGCCATCCCATTTAACATTCCCACCCTTCACTCTTACCACACCCCTTCCCTCACTTTTCTTAACTTTTAGGTTATGTATTGAATTTTTGCCATTTAATATAATGATTTATATATACAATGCATCTTGATCTATATCATCTCTTCAACATCCTCACTCTACTGTGACCCACCCATTTCCTTATTTTTCATAATTCTGTGGTATATATATATATATATATATATATATATATATACATATATATATATATATATATAGTGCATTCTTGCCTACATTCTACTCCATTCCCCTGTTCATTCTTCTACCTCTCTCCCTTGTTCCCTCACCCCATCCTGCACATACCCATTTCCTGATATTTATTCCATAGGGTTCCTGATCAGAGGTCAAAATTTTCTAAGTAAAAATCCAGAAACACAATAAATTTTAAAAAAGAATTGATAAATGGAAGTACATCAACCTTAAAAGTTTCTGCATGGAAAAGGACATAGCTTAAATAGAAAGATCAAAGAATGGGAGAAGATTTGTATTAGCTATACATCTGACAAGGGCCTAATATCCAAAAATCAAATAAATATAAATAGAGATCATTTTTATGACTGAATAATATGCTTCACTGTGGATATATACTTTATTTTGTTAATCCATTCATCAATGGTGAGGTCCTTAAAAAGTCAGTACAGCCATCTACCAATGGCTCACACCTCTAGGCTTAATCCCCCAACAACAAATCCTCAAAGAAACAACTGCCTGATTAATAAGTGGGCTAAAGAGTTAAAGAGAAACTTCTCTGAAGATAATTTGGGGAGGGGAAGGGAAAAAAACACATTGTTTAAATAAGAATACAGGTGGACCCATTGCAACAATGAGATGTACAATATGCTTTTT
Organism: Dipodomys spectabilis; assembly: GCF_019054845.1. NCBI lineage: Eukaryota > Metazoa > Chordata > Mammalia > Rodentia > Heteromyidae > Dipodomys > Dipodomys spectabilis. Next base: position 4,187,422 of record NW_024870813.1, on the reverse strand, counting down.
TTTTTTTTTTTTTTTTGGTCCGGTTGTGGGGCCTGAACTCTGGGCCTGAGCACTGTCCCTCAGCTCTTCAGCTCAAGACTAGTGCCCTACCACTTAAGCCACAGCACCACTTCTGGCTTTTTTCTTTTTGTTTATGTGGTGCTGAGGAATCGAACCCAGGGCCTCAGGCATGAAAGGCAAACGTTCTACCACTGAGCCAACTTCCCAGCCCCGAGATGCACAATATGCTATGTTGATAAATGATCTTTATAACTTTGGGGGGGGGGAGTGTAGTCATGGAGATGAGAGGGCAGGGATGGTAGGGGAAAAACAAAGGAGGAGGCAACAATGCCTGATAAAGAATGTACTTATTACAGTGCTCATGTAATTATAACCCCTCTGTATGGTATTTTCACAATAAAACACATTTTTTAAAAAAAGGATGGCCATTAGACACTGAAGAAATGCTCATGTTCTCTAGCCATAAAAGAAATGCAAATCAAGACAGCAATGAGATTCCCCAGTTAGAATGGCTATAATCAAGAAATCTAGTAACAACAGATTCTGGAGGGGATGTGGCCAAAAGGGAACCCGACTGCATTGTTGGTAGGAGTGTAAATTGGTTCAACCACTTTGAAAAGCAGTATGGAGGTTTCTCAAAAGACTCCACATAGAGCTCCCCTATAACCCAGTAAACCCTCTTTTGGTCATTTACCCAAATGATCAAACAAGGTCATATCAAAGCTACCAGTACAATCATGTTTATTGCAGCATTATTCACTATAGCTAAGATATGGAACCAACCTAGATGCCCCTCAGTAGAAGAATGGATCAAGAAAATGTGATTTATACAATGGAATTCTATGCCTCCACCAGATAAAATGACATTGCCACATTTGTTAGTAAATGGAAAGACTTGGAAAAAATTATACTGAGTGAAGTAAGCCAGGCCCAAAGAAACATAAGTCCCATGGTTTCCCTTATTTACAATAACTAGTACATGTCTAGCACAAACAAAAAAAGGCAAAAGCTATGTACATATGACCATAGGTGGACCCATTGCAACAATGAGATGTACAAGTCATTATGTCGAAAAAAGAACTTTACAACTTTGGTGAGGGGTGGGAGGAGGATCGGGTGGGGGGAGCGGGAAGGACAGGAAAGGATGGGAAGGGGAAACAAAGAGGAGACAACAATGCTTGATAAGAAATGTACTCCTTGTCTTGCCCATGTAATTCTAACTCCTTTGTATGGTATTCTCACACACACACACACACAAAATGATGTGAAGCGAAATGAACAGGGACAAAATGGGTTGTTTTTCTTTCTTGCTATTGTTTATCATGTATTTATAATGCACTATGGTATTCTCTTGTTTCTTTTGTATGTTCTTCCCCCACAGTATAACCCCTATTTTCACTGTATCTGATTCCAGTATCCTGCATCTTGTACATGCATTTTTATAATTTGGGTAGGGAAAGGGATATAAAAAATGCTGAAATAAAGATACAGGTTGACCCATTGTAACAATGAGATGTACAAGACACTATGTTGAAAATGAACTTTACAATTTCGGGGGGTGGGGAGGAAGGAGTTGGGGAGGTTGGGAGGGAAGGGATGGTAGGAGAAAACAAAGGAGGAGGTAACAATGCTTGATAGGAAATGTACTCATTACCTTATTCATGTAACTATAACCCCTCTGTACAGTATTTTTACAATAATATATATATATATATATATATATATATATATATGGAAAGAAAAAAAAATCAAGGTTCATAGACAGTCTGGGCAGACAAAGCCAAGAGACTTACCTTCTATTAACCAGCAAAAGGCTGGTAGTGGAAGTATGGATCAAGTGATAGAATACCAACTTTGAATGAAAATGCTACTTAACAAAGTGAAGCCCTTATTTCAAGCCTAGGTACCACCAAAAATGCCCAAAGAACATCTCAAAGAACAAGATTCCTCATGTCCCTATCCAAAGCTTCTATATAATCATTTTATGTTATAGATGTACATTTTGTATACTTAGTTAGTGTATGCTCTTCTATGTAGAAAATGGAAAGACTTGGAAAAGTTGTATTAAGTAAAGTAATCCAGATCCAAAGAAACATAGGCTACATGGTTTCCCTTGTTTGTGATCATTATAATATGCCTAAATCTAGAAGCAAACCCAATAGATAGTAAAAGAGAAATTACACACTTTGACATGATTAATTAACGGGACCCTAAAACATTCACACAGTAAAATCGAAGGAGGATATTCTTAGGAAAGGATCACAAGGGCTCAATAGTTATGCATATGATCATATAAAATGATACTTATCAAAATGAACTCCAAGAAATGGAAACAAGGGGTTTTTATTGCATGATTCATGTTTTTTTTTTCTTTTCTTTGTCTTTGGTTTATTCCCTTTTGTCACTGTTTTTTTTTTTTTATTTCTTTACCCTTTTCCTTGTATATAAGTTATTGGATTTGGGGAGGAAACACAATTCAGCAGTGATACTCACTAGACACTATGTTAGAAATGAACTAAACCACTTGGGGGAAGGGAAATAGGAGGGGGAAAACTGAGAAACAATGAAGAAGAGGAGATACTGTTCAAAAAGAAATGTACTTATTACCTGACTTACGTAAATGTAGCCCCTCTGTACATCACTTTTACAACAAAATTTTTAAAAATTAGCTTTTTCTGCATCTTGGTATGAACTACTTTTCTTGATCTTCTCCTGCTGCCTTTAAGGAACAACATAATACTTGTGTCCTAGAAATAACTTAAAAGAAGATATACATCTTTCATTCAGCTCTAAAAAAAATACTCTTCCTTGAACTTGTACATTTTCCCTAAATCCTAATCCCCTTCTCCATTCTTCTCCATCAAAACCACCCTTGGTTAGCAAAATCATTTACGAAAGCCAGAAGCCAAAACTAGAGATGCAAGATGCTGTAAGCCCTATCAGCTCAAGCACTCAGACATTTAATAAATATCTGTCATTTTCAGTTTGTTCCATGGTTCTCCACATGTCAGACTTAAAGAGTAAAAATGGAAAGATGGAATTTTAACTTAGACAAGATGATATACAGGGTAGGTGTTATAGAAGCACAGTGCACCTGGTTTGATAACTTCTGGGAAATTTCAGCTGATTCTGCAGTCTCACTTAAAATAGCTCAACATTAGCCCTGATACACAATCAAGAGAGCAGCATTTCACATGGGACTTGAAAGCTTGAAGACATGAATTGGCTCTTTATCCCTTTCATTTGCAATGCCTAAGATTTCATAAGAAAATCACTTATTAACTGTGAAGTTTGACAATGTCGGATAAAAGTACAGATGACAATGAACTAAATGGAAAAGAAGACAAATAGTAAACTGTCAACATGGGAAAGATATAGTATGAATGTTTCAACTGCTTTTTAAAAAATCATTAAATGTACACAATATGAACACATAATCAGTATGTTATTTCAATGAAAGCAAAAATGTCCTCATTGACATTCAAGGAGGTTCTACCTTTCTGGAAAACTATTAAGAAACACGTCATCATTAAAATATTTGTACCCATTAATCTACTATTTTAACACTGAGAAGCCTTTTATAAATAAATAACTATTCTCACAGAGATTTAACAATATTTACAATAGAAAAAGATTCATGACCAATTTTTAAACCCAAGCAAAAATAGTATGATTATATGTTACAAGCACATAAATGTATGTATATATTAATAAACATTATAAATACATAAAAAGTTAAGTGTGTTCACTGATAAGTGGTAAATATATACTTCGCTTATTTTATTCCTATCATTGTAGTGTTCTGAAAGATTGTTTTTGTTAAGCATGAATAAAATCTATAATAAAAATCAAAACAGAATATCGTCTGCCTAAAGAGAAGTTATTTAAATGAGATTTAAAGATACGATTTAATTGTTAGTCGAATGGATAGTGCTTGGCTATTTGTATCATACTGAGGATATTTTTTGTTGTTGGTCCTGTCTCAAGGCAGCACTGACCTTGAGCTTTTTCAGTTTGACACTAATGCTCTACCATTTGAGTCACATCTCTGTTTATGGCTTTTATGTGTGATACATTGGAGGTAAGAGTCTCATGGACTTCCCTGCCAGGGCTGGCTTTGAAGCATGATCCTCAGATCTCAGCATCCTGAGTAACTAGGATTACAGGCTTGAGCCACCTTTTTGTATTAGTCATACAGAGATCCATTATGTAATCTAAGCTGGTCTGGAACTCATTATGTAACTTCCTGCTACAGACTCCCAGATGGTGAGGGCCACAATGTCTGGTTGACCATAATAATTTTTATGATTTTCATGAATTACTTAGTATGTTTGAGATAATTTATAAGACTTCTGGAGGAAAATCCATTTCACACAAGTTGTAATTCTTTCCATATCTTACAAAAATCTCACAGAAATAGAAAAAAATGTCCTTAAAATATTGTTCAAATTAATGTAGCAAATATTATTTTTCAACTAGGAAATATTCTGTAAAAATACAACTGATACAATCTCCCCATCTAAAACAAACAGCAAAATGAAAAACGGCCAAGTTCAAAACTTTTCACATTGATCAGGATCGATCACCATTTCAAGATGATATATGTATAAGATGGAAGGTGTAAATACTGAAAAAGAGAAGGAACTAATTTCATTCCTGAAGATGCTAGTAACATGTAAACTTAAAATTTTAAGAGAATGGATTGAGGTGGATGTTGGATACCATACTTGTAATCCAGACACTTGAGAATGGGGGTAGGAGGGTCATAAATTCAAGGCCATCATAGATAAAAGGCAGTAAGAACCTGTTTCTAAAATGAATAAAAACAAATGGGTAGAGCTCAAAAGTAGGAGGCTTGCCTAGACCCTGCACTGTATCACCAATAGCACACACACACACACACACACACACACACTCACACACACCCCAAAAGAGAGTGAGAGATAGATTGTGAGAAAGAGAAAATTGATAGAAAAATTCTTTTTTTGCAATTTTTTATTGTGATTGAGTGATTACATAAATTTCACAAACTTCATAGTATTGTGGGATAGTGAAACTTAGTTATAAGTCACACACACATTCTTAACCTTCATGGGGCAAATTGTCTTTATCATGGTCTATAAAGTTTATGAGTTCTATGAGCTTTGACAATACCGTTATTTTTTCCACATTGGATGATAAGTACATTTCTTTCCTTTTGCTTAGTATCGGCTGTTCCCTCTTTCCCGCTCATTCCCTTTTCTTACAGAGAAAAACCAATAAGAAAATTCAACAAAGTGATTGATTGGCTAGCAATATATTATCATAACTTTGCAAACATTCTTTTATATAGATACTAGTGAGTTAGAAGTCATGTCGCAAGGAGGTTGATTTCATACTTGAACCTGGTAATGATAAATGGTATAGTGATTTCTTTCTGATTATCCTAGTTTGCATAGACTTTTTGTTTTTTATTAGCATGTATTAATTGCACAAAACTATGGTTTTCATTATGACGTTTTCACCAATGTCTATAATGTAGAGTGATCATTTTGGGGTTTTTTTCTCATATTACAAGGTCTCACTGTGTGGCTCAGGCTAGTCTCCATCTTAAAATCGTCCTATCCCATCTTCCTGAGAGCTGGGATTAGAGGTGTGGACCAACATGCACAGCTTTGGCGTAGACTTCAAACGGAAGTTTAGAGAAGACCAAATGCAACTAAATTTTTAGCAGCTGAAAATTCTAGATTCATACAAAAGGAGGGAAGCTTTTAAATGCGTAGAGACAAAGTAGCAATTGCTCTTTACTTTGAAGAAAATATGGGGCGGCCTAGCTTCTTTATCTTCTATCTTTGTATGGAATTCAACCCTGGGTTTTATTTACCTTGTACACTTGTTCTTTACCTATTTTATATTGTAAAAAATTAAGTTACATATGAAACTAGACAGACTACCATACTACAAAGATCAAACTAGAGTCCTCCCTGGGACCTGGCCCGGAATCAGCTCTGGTGTTTGTTTTAGGCAATGGCCAAAGACATCTCCCCCTGTCTGACATATAGATCAAGGAAGGTGGCTATGGCACCCTCTCTGAAACTTTTCTTTCGTGGGAAAAGGAGTCTGTGCTGAATCTGCTGCTTCCAGTGGTTGGGAGACTCCTCACTGAAATGGACATCTTTGTTCTCTTGGCTAGGTGTCTCTTTTCTTCAAGTCACTGATTAATAAGAAATATTATACTTCTAGCCTGAGAGGATTTATGCTTGCCTGAAAGGGTTGGATTTGTTTTCAGCTCTAACTGAGAAAATCCCAACTCTATGCAGAAGAGAAAGAGTTGCTCTTACTAGAGTAACTGCACCACTTGAAGAATTGTTCATGTATAACTCCTCATTAATTGCTATTATTATTATTATTATTATTATTATTGGTGGTGTTGGTGGTGGTAGTAGTAGTAGCAGTAGTAGTGGTATTGAGGCTTGAAATCTGGTCCTGAGCACTATCCCTGAGCTTTTGTGCTCAAGGCTAGAGCTTTACAATTGAGCCATAGCTCTACATCTGGCTTTTTGTGGTCAATTGAAAGTAAGAGTTTCATGGACATTCTTAGGGGGTTGGCTTCAAACCACAATCCTCAGATCTCAGCTCTTAAGTAGCTAGAATTACAGGCATGAGCCACTCATGCTCAGCTTTATTTCTATTATTATACAAAAGTATTTTGGCAGCTTTTTTGTTGTAAGAAACAAAGAATTGCAAGCTGATTCCAAGAAGAAAGAGGCCCACTGTTAAGTATCCCCAGGAAAGGTGGTACTTACACGGTATTACAGGAGGAACCTGAACACCTAAACATAGGAAAATCTGAATACAAGAGTGTTCCAGATATCTCAGGAGCAGAAATAGCCATGGCAATTCCTTTCCAGTAACTGGGCATGGGCGTGAGAATAGTATCATTACCTTCTATGCTGTATATGTTCATTTCTGTAAAACTGTTTCCTATATGATGTGGAAAATTTTAGAAATTTCCAAAGCAAATTCCTGTCCACCTTGCAACTGGAAAAATCATCCATCCAGGATAGTCACTTAGTCTGAGTACAGTCATCTGTGATTTGCCTGCAGGATAAAGATGAGATTTCAGATAATCAGAATTTTTCAACATCTGACCTCAATCTATCATTTTTTATTATCTCCCAAAAGTCCCTCCACATTTCCAATGGCATATCTCATTTTTGTGCTATTAATTTAACTCAGAGAATCTTCTACACTATCTGATTTGGTCCCAGATTTCTCTTCATGAAGTATATTTCCATTCACATTAGCAGCTCCTACTTCTGCTCATCTGGTAGAAAAATCCATCCACATATATAGCCTCTTGGTTATGCATTCGTCTACCATAAATGGTTTTAAACCCTGTATTTCCTGGATGAATATAATAACCACTCTGTAAATATCTGTTAAGGTGAGGAATTATTTGGTCCATAAGGGCAGAACTGATTTAAGGAGTCCTGGAGAAATTGGGGAAAGAAATAAGCACATACCAAGAAACAGTCCATACAGAGGTCATGCTATATACCAAGCGAACAGATTCACACAGGTATTTCTGCCATTTGCTTCTCATTGATTCTATGCTGGGTATTTTTGTTCTAAAACATAAAGCAGAACAATTTTTAAATCCTGAGTCTAGAGATTTACTTCTTCTAAATGATATCTTTTCTGTGTTATCACTCAAGATTTAGGTGCTAGGAAAGCAAACAAAATGAAAAATCCACACCAAAAGGTGACTCATCAAAATGGCAGAAAAAGAAAACTGGATATTACACAAAGCCAATCCCTTCCCTCTCTCTTTTCTCCTTAATGTATCGTAGACACAAACATATTTGGATTATCCCAGGGGCTTTTACCACTGATCATCTTTATTGTCACAGGTTTGATTTATTTGTCTTGGCACTTTAAACTGTTTGCCTGGAAAATGTTTATGCCCATCAGGTCACTTGGGTAAACTTTATTTTCTTATTCGACAGCTAAAAAAGCTCTTTTTAATTTGCAGAAGGAGCTCAGTGTTTTCTTGTATTCTCAAATCATCTGCATTTTGAAAGATGATAGTTTGATCCATCTGACCCACAGCATAATGCATTTACTACTCAATATGCAATCTATTATGAAAATCATCCTTCTCCAGTCAGCTCAAAGAGATGCTAATAGACATGGGAGCTAAACACAGAACACAAGGTTACACACACACACACACACACACACACACACACACACACACACACACACACACACACACACACACCCATCCATCTGTGCTTCTATCTAAATCTTTATTTCTATCTAACCATCTTCTTTTCTGCGTAGGCAGAATAAAAGACCCAGCAAGTCAGGGCCAGGCAGGAGAGCCCTGAGGAAGTCAGGGAAGTCCAGCCTCTGCAGGTTCACTCAGACCAAATGAAATGGTCAACCAAGAAGCTCCTTGTCAGCCACCCTTCCCTTGCCCTTTCCAGGGATGCTGGCAGCCGGATAAGTGTGAGAATCCAAGTTCACACAAATCAAACCCCATTGAAAGAACTTGTAATGGAAAATTCGAGGTGGCAACTGGACCTGATTAAGGGATACCTGGAGAGCTAATAAACCATTATTTCTGCATATGATGACAAGAATGATCCTGGAGGAACCTGACATGAGAATCACTAAAGGGAGTGGGACTATCTGGTCTCAATGTGAGATGGTAGAACCATCCAAGTAGGTAGAGGTCTAGCTAAAACAAAAACAAAACAACAAAAAAAGAGGAAAGGCAGGTTACGATCTCTGTGAAAGCTGGGACAACTTTTGCCACCTGTCTTTGTACATCAGAACTCAAAGAGTTTTTATCTTGTGGCTGTGTGACTTGGCACTACAGCATTCTGGGTTCTCAGAATTTTAACAGAATTGAGAGTTACGTATCACTTTCCCTGGTTCTAGTGCTTTCAGACTTGAGATTGAGTCCATGTGATCAGCTTGCCTGTGACCACATCTATCAAATGTAGTTTTAAATGTTTTGTCTTAAAATATTTTGGCCTCTGTAATTCTGTGAACCAATTCCGCTAATAAATTCTCATTTCTGTGTCTCTCAATACCATTGGTTTGGTCAGTTTGGCAAACCTTGACAAATACAACTTCCTTAGCATTTTACAAAGCTCCAACTTCCACTGCATGGTCTTGACCAGACATGTAGAACACAACCTAAAACTTCCACTTCTCTTTTGGCATTGCCCTGACAGCCATTTGCATCCGGAATTTTATGAATCCATGCAACTGTGATCTTTATACCCCATGTAAAGCATAGCAAGTGCCACTTAGCCTCTCGGTGCCTTTTATCACTCACTCCGCTGCATGTCATGTGAAGTATAATAATCTCTACTAGTCAATTGTTCCTGAGGCCTCAAAGTTACTGTCTGTAGGACTGAACACAGAATGCTGACTAGGCTGCATTGAGGGTTTCTAACACCAGCAGGGTTAGGCCAGACAGTAGCAGAAGGTATAAGGCCCCAGGCCTGGGCCTGGGTAGACTATTTACTTATTGGGTGAAAAAATGCCCTGCATTTTCTTTAATGAAAAGTAGAGGAGATAGCATTGTTTGTGGAGTAATGGTAAAGGGCAGAGAAAAGAGATTTAATATGGTCCTTTTGGAAGAATAAAGAATAGGGTTCAGTGACATCACCCCCCCAAAAAAAGTATCTATCTTCAAAGGACTGCTAGAGGAGTTTTGATGGTGCTAGGGTTTGAAATAACTGTTTCACACTTGCTAGGCAGGAGGTCTACCATTTGAACCTTTGTTGCTTTAGTTTGTATATTATGAAGTATCTCGCTTTCACCTACAGAGTAACTCAGACCACAGTCAGAGACCACATGCAGATCATATATACCTTTCCAGTTCCTGGAGCTTATTTATGTACACTGAAGAAGTTTTCCCTGAGGAAGTGGTGTTAGTATAAACCCTAGGAAGACAGAGGGATGATGAAATACAGATAGCCATTGGAAGATGTAAGGCACTGGAAAAACACTAAAGCAATGAAAACACTGAAGGCAATATTGATGAATTATGAGTAGATTGGATGAGTGTAGAAAGCAAATGAATTGGCTGGAGTGAAATAGATATCAGGGCTACCTCAGCACCATTTGCTTAAGAGCTTCTTACATTTTTTTAAAAAATAAGTTTTTTATTGTGAAAATACTGTACAGAGGAATTGCAATCACATGATCAAGGTAATGAGTACATTTCTTATCAAGCATTGTTGCTGTCTCCTCCTTTGTTTTTCCCTGTACTATCCCTTCCCTTCCATCTCCACAACTACAACTCCCCCTCCTCGCCCCTTGCCTAATTGTGAAGTTCGTTTTTCTACATAGCGTCTTGTACATCTCATTGTTGCAATGTGTCAACCTGTATCCCAAGATAAGGACACAGTGATTTTTTCTATTGTTTCTAACGTATTTATAAGGTACCACGTGATTTTTTTTGTTGCTTTGTATGTCCCTCCCCCACAGTACAACCCCTGTTTTCACTGTATTTGATGTTGGTATAATTTGGCGAGCAGAAGGGAATAAACAAGTTGTTCTTACAATGTTTTAAGGACATACATGTCATGTACACAAGTTTTAAAAAGAAAACAGCCAAATGGTTCCCCTCAAACCTTGAATATGGTAATGAGTTTTTCTCTGGCCCCACCAAGTTTGTACATCCCTGTGTGCAAAGTGTCAGCCTGTCTTGTTAATTTACTTTCATAATGCTTTCCTCAAATGGCTTGTGAGATTCTTACAGGAAAGTTTATTTTATATGTTTCTCTGTATTTCTACATCTAGAATAAAACCTGACACATTTAAAATGCATTTGTTGATTAAACATAAATGAGTGTACGGCTAGAAATGAAGTGTAGAAAAAAATTAATTGCAGGTTTTCTCCTGTTGACCGTGAATGTCAGAACAAGAACTACTAATATGGGTTTGGTAGAGATGGGTAGAACAATGCAAGGATGACATTGATCAAGATGCATGAATTGACATGTTGAACTAAAACTCATTTGTGCAACTCCTTAAAGATTAAAAAAAAGCTCTACTAACATAACTCTCAAAGCAGTCAAATCTAATCTAATATTACTGTGTGACATCTATCCAATTGTTTTATTTTATTTCTTCTTCATTGGGGAAACCACTACTGAAAAAACTTGTAAATAGCTTTGGTATTGTTTGAATTCTAAGAACAAATACTATCTTCTCATAATCATATATCACAGAAATAAGGTGATATGTAATTTCTGTAAGGGAAAAACTTATTTCTACATGTCAATGCACACAGACAACTGGAACTTGCATGACAAATTAATGAATGTTGTTTGAAGAAGAGAAACCTTGCAGCTCACCCTGGTTGGTGTTATTAATTTCATTCTCAATTGAATACATTAACAACTCATTAAATAAATTAATTAACAAGTTATTTAACATTTTCTTATTGTTGTTATCCTTGAGGGCAGGGTTCGGAGACAATGAATGAATACAAGATAATTAATATAATATAGAAATAGAAAACTCAAGATAATGAGCATGGTTTATTGTCTTGTAAAGATTATTTAATCCACAGGGAAGAGAGACCGACACATGAACACTAAAGTAATCTCTAAGCAGAGCAAATTTTGTAGATGCAGAGTAGAAGTTAGCATATTTGCAACGATCCTGTGGCCAATTCCATGATTGGATATCTGAACAAAGACAGGACGTCAGGTCATAGCCTCAAAGTGACCCCACACAGTTAAATGACACAAAAATGGGTATCTAACCCAAGTTGCATAATTCTGAGTGGCATATGGGATTTGTTTTTTGAGGAGGATCTGAGCAAGCACATGGGTCTCTTCTAAGGTATTATCTGAGAATGGTCAATAACCATATTTCCTATCCTATAGATATAATTCCCTTTGCAAGAAAACAGGACAATCAAACTGACAAGCTGTGAGGATGTGCAACTAGAGAAGAATACCCAAGTCTTTGCTTCCAGGAGATGATGTGGCCCAGCTTCAGTCTTCTCTCTATTCTTCTTTCAATCTTTCAATCTTAAATATGTGAATGAGTAACTTCACCTTTGAACTGACATACACCAAGGTGAGTTTGTTTTGATGATATGTGAGTGAGTAAAAGGGTAAGTTTCATTGCAACATGAATATGTTTACATACTGTTTATGAAAGTTAAAACTTACATGAATACAAACAGGGGAAAAGTCATTATAGCCAAGTGCTAACAGTTGTTTATACCTTTGGAGTAGCAGTGAGAGGGAAAAGGATAATTTTCATGTTTGCATTGTACACATCTATATTAAATAAAATTTTAACAAGGAGCTCTGTTAATTTTAATATTGAAAGATAACCATAAAAGCTCAGAATCTAAAATCTCCTGGAAAAACATAGAAAACCAAGTGCTTTTCATCCATTTAAGCATCATGATAGCAAGTGCACCTGTATTGATGGGAAACCCTCAAAGAGTTGTGATTGCTTCTGATACAAAGCCAGACTTGTATATTTACTTACCAACTCACAAATGCCTAATTTATGAACACCTGGCCCATAAAGAGAAAGGCTACTGGCCCAGGCTAACTTGCCTGGAGACAGAATGGCACATTAGAAAAGGCTCTTGAGCTTTGCATTGCTACTGTTCAATTCTGAATTCACCACCTCTGTTTGCTAGCTCAGGAATACCAAGTAGTTACTTAACCATTCTGCGTCTCAGTTCCTCATCAATAACATGTTCTAACAAGGTTCTTAAATAGTGCTGTGAGCTTTAATAGAAGTAACACATGGCAAAGCTGGGTGCAGAAAACTGCCCATGCAAGCATTATCCATGTTATTCAGAAGGCATTGAAAATGGGTGTCTCAAAGCTGTAATCCTAGTTACTCAGGAGCCTGAGGAGCATGGTTCAAGGCCAGTCCTGGCAGAAATGTCTGTGAGACACTTATATCCAATTAACCAGCAAAAAGCCAGAAGTGAGGTATGGCTTCCACTTTTATAGTAAAGCAATGACCTTGAGCAAAAAAAAAAAGTCCAGGCAAGTATGTGAGGCCCTGAGTTCAAGCCCTAGTGTACACATGCATGCACACACGTGTGTACACACAGACACACACATGCACACACACCACACAGTATTGTGTTTTGTAGTTTCTCAAGCTTTCACTGAGTTCCTTGATCAAACTAGATGTAACATAATATTCTTTCCACCTGTTTTCTGTTACCTGTTTTCTGTTACCAGGGAAAGAAAGCAAATTCTCTGGGGATAATGATTTTCCTGTCATTATGACAAATTCCTAAAAGCTAGAATCAATTTCCTTAGCATAATCCCTGCTCTACATATTTGGATATTATATGCCTGGGGCAAAGCTACCCTTAAGTTTATTAAGTTGATCATAATTTATTATGATTTATAATTTATTGTAGTTTATTAAACTGATATATTGAGCGCATGCCATGTTTAACATTCTGTGGTGTACTTTCACAGTCTCTAGGGATCAGATATACCTTTCATTCTGCACTAAGAGGAAGTAAATTAGGATGAATTTGTGATTGAAGCTTGCTCTTGCTTCAGGTGGATAAGCTTGTTTTGTTGGCTGTTCCATGTCATCATGCTTATTTTATGGAGATACTGGATTTTTAACTCAGTGTTTCCAACTTGATAGGCAAGCTCTGTATCATTTGAGCCACAACTCCAGCCCTTTATTGAGGAGTTATTTTTGAGGCAGGGTCTTACTTTATGTCTGTGCTAGCCTGAACTATAATCTACCAACTTGTATTTCCCTGTGTCATTGAGAATGACAGGTGTGAAGCACCATGTCCAGTTGTTTACTGAGATGGAGTCTCATAATTATTTCAATGTCAGGCTTCTAACCATGATTCCCAAGTCTCTACCTTCACAAGTGTGTGATTAGCTAGACTTACAGGCTTGAGCCAACATGCTTGACTTCAGTATCAAGACACTGTGCATTATATATGTGGCTAGTACTACATATGTTAAGTATAGTTGCCAATTAAAATATCCTCACAGAGGACACATTTGACCAAATAATAAAACCAAAGATAATGTGTATCCTGAAAGTTATGAAATAGAGCAGAAGGATAGATAGACAACAGACAGGTAGATATAGAGAGATAGATAAACACATGTATGGATGCATGCATACATGCATCATACATAGGTAGATATAAACATTGAATCTAAATCAATCTGAAAAACCACTTGACTATTTGAGAGTCAGAAGCTGCCTGTATTTTTTCCTTTTCTATACAAAATTATAGTACAATAACAAATGGTAATAGCTAGAGTTTGAATATCCCTAAAGATCCATAATTTAAAAGCTTAGTCTTCAGTGAGATGATAGTCAGATACTGTAAACTTTGAAAAATAAATCTTAGGTGGAAGACTTTGAGTATTGATGGTATTCTCTCACAAGGATTCTGGCAACCTGATCCCTTCCTTCCTCTGTCTTTTGCTCCCTGGCCCTGAGGTTAGCAATCTTTCACAGACACATGCTCCTGATCATGTGCTGTGTAGCAGGGTCCTAAAGCAATAGGGTTGATTTATCATGTCCCGGAGCCTCCAAAACTACAGCCCACAGTAAATTTTTGTTCTTTCTAAGTTGTTTTTGTTATAATTATACAAAACATATGAACATAATAATTTCAGTTCACATAAACATCAACAGTGTTTTGGCCCACCAGATTTCTCTACCTAGTTCAAATAGAAGATCTCCTTCTATCATCAATATCCCATGTCTATAGTACTGCATCAAATCCCTAGTCTTTTTCTGCTCTCATGAGCAGAAGGGTTCAGTGGTTAAGCTGGGACTCTTTTGATATAAGACTTTTACTTGTAGATCCTGTTCCTGGGGTAAAAGAATAGATTCCTGAGAAAGAATGAACTTGGTCTGCAATCCATTATGAGTTATCCATTTCAACTTCTCCCCAGTTATCAAAGATATAAGAGTATTGCCAAGTGCAAGTCACTAACATTGAAATGATGTCAGTGTGAACATATATGATAAAGAAATATCAGAAGAAACCAAAGGATAAGACTCTCCCTGGCTGCTGTGGTGACCTGATAGAGAAGAATATGACAGGACCATCAGAAAATTCTTACAGAATTCTGATTGTATTAAGAGAGCACAGATAGAAGCCAGGAAATGTGGGTTACTGAAGAAGGAAAGAGGGATTATTTTTTTAAATTTTATTATTATTTTACTCTTTCTCCCATTTCCACCTGACATCTATCTCTATGTATCTATGTATCTATCATCTATTATCTATCTCTGTATGCATGTATGTTTTCTCGCTCCCTCCTCTTTAGCTTTCTTTTTTCTCCTAATTCCTCAATAATATATTAACTTATTCTTGTTGTATTTTTCAACTGCAATCTCATTGTCTTACTTATTAATCCTTGAATGGCTTTTAAATCAACTTCTTGAACTGTATTCATCTTCTAAGTCTTGACACATCAAAATCTATTTGCATAATATTCTGTGCTACAATTTATAATTCTGTGCTTTACAATTTCCTCAACTGAATATTGTTACTCATCTGTTGTTATTTTCCTATGAAATACCTGCCCTAAAAGGGGGTCCCTGTCAGGTGACAGATGGTGGATAGTCTCTTTATACATGCATCAGTCTCACATTAGTCTTCAAACACAGAGACCAGTTGCAAAAATAATTTGGCATGGAGAAAATGTCTATTTTTCGTAAGTAATATGCACTCACAATTTGATTTTATCATCAGAGCAACCCTATAACTTTGATACTCTTATCTAATTTTAGAGTTGCTAAAATAAAATGTGAGATAATTCAAAAAAGACACGCATTTCAATCTTCAAAGGGCAGGGTTAGATCTCAAAATTCTTGAGTTTTAAGCCTATACCTTTCTACTTTGCCACGTTTGAGACAAAACTTTACATAAAATATGCACTCCACTGAGATGGATCTCACCCAAGAACAATTTATTTTTTATGCTAAATGTGAAAACTCTAACCATTTAGCAGTTATTTCCCATAGTAATGGTAACTTCACACAATTTTGACCATAATTAATGTTGCAGGATGGGTGCATAAAGTGGGTTAAAATAGTAAATCTGATCGATTTTATTTTAGCAAAATAAAACAAAACACATCTAGACAAATTTCAGCAGTCTTCGGTTTCGCACTTTGTTTCCTAACATCCTTTCCTTAAAGGTCGTATCAATAATTACAAAGACCAGGATGAAATGCTTAAGCTGTTTTCATTAAGTTAAAGTATTGTGCACTGTTTTCTTTTTATTATCTCCACTGCAACTTTGGGAGGATAAATATAGATTTTTATAGCACAGGCACAGAGATTGTATTATCACTTATCAAAAGCTACACCTCACAGGGGGACTGCAATGAGTTTTAAAATAGCAAAGTTTCTGACCATTAGAATGCCACTCCTCAGGGAGAAATGAACTATTTGCACAAAGACTTGGCTTGTATTTTACTTTGGTCTGTCACATATAGAATGAATCTTGGGGCCTTCGCTTGAGTTTTTACCAGACACTCCCTTGACATAATGTTGATGACTTTCAAATCACTTCTCCAGCCTACAGTTCTTTCTGAAGCACCTGATCATATATCCAACTGGCTACTGAATGTCTCCTTCATATCCCTTATACTCCTGAAATATAACTTGGCCAAAGCAGTAATCATTTTCTGTATCCTCTCTCTCTCTCTCTCTCTCTCTCTCTCTCTCTCTGCCTCTGTCTCTGTCTCTGTCTCTGTCTCTGTCTCTCTCTCTCTCTCACACACACACACACACACATTCACACGCACACATATATAATTTTACTGAAAGATCTACCTATCCATCAGCTATCCAAAAAAGAAATCTGGGGATCTTTTCAAATTTCCCTTCTCTACTCACAACATACAAATTAGCATGTTCTTTAGACCCTATCTCACACACACACACACACACATACACACAAACACACACACACACACACACACACACACATACACACACCACACAAAGCAACCCATTTCCTGGCCTAGTGAAATATATCAAGCTCATTGTGAAGCCATATTGATATCTGTAACTGCACAAATGGCTTTGGAACTCAGCCAATCAAACATTTAGAAAATAAATCTTCCCAATATTAAAAGAAGTGCTGCATTCAGAAAGTCTTGAATACTAAGTTCAGTTCTCTAGCTGTTTTTTTTTTTTTTTTTGTGGGAGAGCAACTAACATGCAAGTACCAGCAGTAATTTTGAAATCCTTTCTGCTTCAGCTCACATAGCAGTAGTGATTCTTGCTCATCTTGACCTAGAGAACTTATTACAAACTATCTAGATAAAATACTTTAATTATAAAACAGATAAATTTAGTAGATATCACATTTACGTTACCTATGGAACAAGAGGCCAATCCCCTTCCTTTCTTTGACAGAAGACTCAGGAATTTCAGAACACCGTAACATTGAACTAGTAGTTGTTTTGTTTATTTTTTGTTTTCTTTTCTTGAACTCAAGGCCTGGGTGCTGTCCCTGAGCTTTCTTTTATTCAAGGCTAGTGCTCTGCCACTTGAGTCACAGCACCTTGTTAGGCTTTTTCTGTTATTAACTGGAGATAAAAGTCTCACGGACTTTTCCTTCTGGGATAGCTTTGAACCACAATCCTCATATCTCAGCCTCCTGAGTAACTAGAATTACAGGCGTGAGCCACTGGCACCCTGTTCAAACGAGTAGTTCTTATATTGCAAACATTTGGTCTAGGCATAAGACTAGTGTATTTGTGACACTACAGGATAATTTTCCTCTCTCCCCCAACTAGTAAGTGATTTTTGTGAAATTCTAATTTTTATTGGGCATATAAGTATTAACCTTTCTTCTATTGTCAAATGCAAATCATGCAAAAATCGAACTTTCTCAAAGTTTGCCACTAATGCAAATGACATCTAAAAAAAAAGGGTTAGTGATCAGTTCTTCATTTTATCCATTTCTATTTTCAATTGAGACAATATGAGTAAAGGAAGCCATGTAGAGTATCTTTTTTTTTCATGTTAGTAATGGGCTTGAATTCAGCCTCAGCACTCTTGTTTGACTTTTTCACTCAAAATCAGAGCTCTACCACTTAAGCCATATCTACAATTCTAGCTATATGCTGGTTCGTTGGAGATAACAATCTCATCGATTTGTCAGTGTGGCTTCAAACCTGGATCCTCAGATCTCAGCACAACTTGTTGCCTTCTTGGTACAATGCGTACAGCTCCCTCTGTGTTTCAAGTAACTCTCTCCCTGGTTTCAGCCAGTTGTGTTTTACACAATGTGATCAGCATCAAATAGTTGCACAAGAGGATTTCCTGTTGACATGCCCATAGATGTGCTGTACCTGGATCCAACTCCTTCCCTCCAGGACACTCCTTTACATACAAACTGCTTCCCACTTACAAGACCAGCTTTAAGTAGCATTACCATTGCATTTCACACAAATAGTAGCCCATTTTTTGTAATCTTTCAAATGGAAGTTTGTTTCATTTTCTCCTTACTGCTGGTAGACAAGTCATCCTCTCGTTGACAAATGTGATGAACTGTATATGTTATTTTGTGTGTTTTGTACAGTAACATTCAAAATAATTGTAGTCATAATCAGATGTAGTTGTACTATTTCTTATTCTTTGTCTTTTCCATGATTCCCCCAGATTTTATCTTTATTCAGCCTTCCCAGTGTCTTTGGGATGATTGTTAATGTGTTTTGAATAAAAACTTTAGTAATTTCATGGATATTTTAGTAATATCTTTCTGAATTTTTTATCTAGGAATTCACATAGATAATAATGTTTATCAACTTTTCACAGTTTATTTAGATCTCATGTTCAGTTGCTTAAAAACTGAAAATATATTGCAGCCCTGATAATTTATCTGTCCATAATAACTTCTGTCATAATTGTGGTATGTATCATAATTACATAAGTAAACTGCCAACAAAAAATGATTATTTTATTATTGCCTATATGTAGCTCTATTTTGGGGGGCAGGTATTTGAACTGAAGTTAAGTCTTTCAGCTTAGTTGGCAAGTGCTCTACCACCTCAGCCTCATCCTACTGTTCGTTTTTAGTTTGTTTTTCAGACCTTGATTCATGTCTCTACCTCCTGAGTGGCATTGATTACATTTTTTTCTTTCTTTTCTTGTTTTTATTTGTTTGTTGTTGTTGTTGTTGCTGTCTTGGGACTTAAACTCTGAGCCTGGGCACTATCCCTGAACTTCTTTTGCTCAAGGCTTGCACTCTACCACTTGAGCCACAGCACCATTTCTGGCTTTTTCTGAGTAGTTTATTGGAGATAAGCTTGTCTCAGGCTATCCTGCCCTGGCTGGCTTCAAACTATAATCCTCAGCTCTCAGCCTCCTGAGTAACTAGGATTACAAGCCAAAGCCATTGACACCCAGTTCTACCTCTTAAAAAATTATTTATTGTTTATGTAAAGATGCTGTGCAGAGGGGTTATAGTTACATAAGTCAGAAAAGGGTGTATTGCTTTTTGTACAATGTCCCCCTACTTTTTAAAAAATGTTATTTTTTTCCTTTTCCTTTGGATTCCAATTATATACATGATTCCTTGTTTGATAATCTTATGATTACAGAAGCCTTCTATGGATACCCAATCTGCTTCCTTCTTTCTTTTTCTATTTCAGATTGGATAATTTCTATAATTATTTTAAGTTCTTTTACCATTTCTAGCTCCATAATTTTTGATGTTCACTCATTCCATTAGGAGTTCTTTTCCTCTCTGACATTGGATATTTCAACTGTGAAATATTTAGACATTTCTTTTATATGGTGTCAATTCCTCTGCTAAGGTTCTCAAACTAATATTTTATTGTGACTATATTTTCTTTTCCAGCTTTGAAGACATTGCTTCAGTTGTAGACTGAATGTCTATATAGATATTGCTTCAAAATTTTTCCAGAGTACCTGACGCCAATGCCTGGATCATCTCAAGTTTGGTTTGTGTTAGTTATTATTTTCACTGAGAATAGGCCAAAAGTTCCTGATTTTTTTATTGTGAAAATACTGTACAGAGGGGTTACAATTACATGGGCAAGATAATGAGTACATTTCTTATCAAGCATAGTAGCCTCCTCCTTTGTTTCCCCTTCCCATCCCTTCCCATCCTCCCCCTGCCCCCCCCCAATCCCCCTCTCCCCAAAGTTGTGAAGTTCGTTTTCGACATAACGACTTGTACATCTCATTGTTGCTATGGGTCCACCTTTATCCCTATTTAAACGATTTATTTTTCCCCTTCCCCTCCACAAATTATATCAAAATCAAATACAGTGAAAGCAGGGGTTATACTGTGGGGGAGGGACATACAAAGCAACAAAGAAATAATCTTATAAATGTGTTAGAAACAATCACATGAAAGAAAAAAAACATTTGAATACATATCTTAGGGTTCATTTCCCTAACATCACCTTATCTGACCTTTTCTGCTTGACTCAGACATATACTAGATATTGCAAATAAGGGAAACCATGAGACCTATGTTCTTAGGGCCTGGCTTACTTCACTTAATATAATTTTTTCCAAGTCTTTCCATTTCCTAACAAATGGGGCAATGTCATTCTTTCTGATGGAGGCATAGAATTCCATTGTGTATATATACCACATTTTCTTGATCCATTCATCTACTGAGGGGCATCTGGGTTGGTTCCATATCTTAGTATAGTAAATAGTGCTGCAATAAACATAGTCGTGCTGGCAGCTTTAGTGTGGTCTTGTTTGTAAACATTTGGGTAAATGCCCAAAAGTGGAATTGCTGGGTCATAGGGGAGCTCTATGTGGAGTCTTTTGAGGAACCTCCATACTAAAAAGTTCCTGAATTTTTTAACAGGGTACTTAGAACTTACTGTGGTCGGGGATGCTGATTGGTGTAAATATGTCTGCATTCTGTCACACACAGCAGTCTGTGTGTGTGTGTGTATCTTTGTTTTCTGAAAAGAAGCTGATAATATTTTCAAGGTTGCTCTTTGCTCTTCACCCAAGTTATAACTCAGTGATCAGCCTCAGGTTTGGGGATGCTTATTCACAAAATTCTAGGCTGTTCAACTCCTACTCCCTATGGTGTAAGATTTATTTTTCAGTAGCACTGTTTGCTTCAAATACTGGCTTTTCAAGTCAGTAGATTACACATGTTCCCTCATAGTTTTAATCATCCAGCACAGCATTGGCTTTCCTCTACCCTCAGGCTAACTTCCATAAAAAGTAAATTACAAATTCGTAATCCTGTTTCATCAGAAGTGTCAAATCTGCCACAATATCTTCATTGCTCACTCTCTACTGTCTTCAGGTAGATAGATGATATTTTTCAGAATTTGTATTTATTTTTTAGGAGACGATTGCTATAATAGAACCATTTTTGGTCTTGGTGAAAATATGACACCTAAACTATATTTAGCCATTATTAATAATGAATCTACATTTACAGTAATATAGCCTTCTGTATCAATTGAACTAGGTACATTAATCCATGTAAAATCTTATAATATAAATAATACATGATATATTGTAAAGCATAATACATAAAATATGATACCACATGGAATACATGTAAAATAATATGCCTTAATTCTTTCTTATTACATTAAGTATAATACAGATATATTACTTTGCCTATATGATATATAGCTATATTATATTTACTATATTATGAAAAGCAATACATTGTTTTACATTGAATATGTTATGCATAGTATATTTAATATTGTATGTACTATTATTTATGTGTTGTAATTCTTTTGCTTCTAAGGAAAAAAGAAAAATTCATTGTGAATTCAATGCTGAAAAATGAAAAATTAAATTGGGGTGTGTTGATGCATGCATGTACAGCTGCTTGGTAGACAGAGGTATGAAGACTGAAGGGTTGAGGCAAGCCCATGTAAGGTTAGCAAGAATTTGTCTCAGAAACAAAAATACAGCCAATGGCAGGGATATGGTGCAAGAGGCAAAGCACTTGCCCAGCATGTGCAATCTTCCTTTTTCAATCCCCAATATGCAAAATAAATAAGAAAAAATAAAATAATATGGAAATTCTAAAATATTATTGCATTAGTAAAATACAAAAACAACTATGCTAAATAGAAAATATTGTGGCATAGGCACACAAACAGACTGCCAAGGGAATAAAAATGTATGAAAATATGCTAAGGAGGTAGGCACTGATGGCTCATGCCTGTAATTGTAACTTCTCAGGAGGTTGAGATCTGAGGATCAGGGTTTGAAACCAGCCCAGGCAGGAAAGTCTGTGAGACTCTTAACTCCAATTAACTCTCAGAAAACCAAAGTGGTGCTGTGGCTCAAAGTGGTAGAGCATTACACTTGAGGGAAAAAACTCAGAGTTCAAGCCCTACAACAGACAAAAAAGAAAAAAAAATACATCAGGGAATTCAAATCAGGAAGGAAAACATTTAGTAAATTGTATTGGTGAAGCAAGAAAGCCACCTGGAAAAGAAATTTATCTGTATCATATCTTCTACCTCATAGGAAAGCAGAGTTCAGTTGGATAGAATATTTATATGAAGGTACTAAAACCATGATGAGAGGGCAATATGTAATTAGGATCAAAAATATCTTTGAATGGAAAAACATGTCAAAGTATAGAATAAAATATAGAACTGGGTGATGCTGGCTCATGCCTAATCTAGCTACTATGGAGACTGAGATCTGAGGATCTCAGTTTTTAGCCAGCCAGGAAGGAAAATCCTGGTGACTCTTATCAGCAATTAACACCAGGAAATTGAACATGGAGCTTGGGCTCAAAGTGGTAGAGCATTAGCCTTGAACAGAAAAGCTCAGGGACAGTGCCCAGACTCACAGCACAAAAATACATGTACACACACACACACACAGGATATATAACGTTCTTGTTTACATAATAGTTTTTGTCTGCATAATAAGCAAAACCTAAGAATTCATGTTTTTGAGAATCTGATAATATCCTAGACCTGCCTGGCACAAAATCTAGATACCAAAAAATATTAGCAAACTGAAAACAATTGGATTTAATTCAATTTAAGGGAAAGACACATGCTATACAAAGCTTATTTAGTCACAAAGTCTTAATTGTTCTTATGTATGTAAGTAATGTCTGCAAATTAATAAAAAAAACTCTAAGGGACATGAGTACAAAAAGAAATTTCAGTTAAAAAAATGATTAGTCTCACTAATAACATGAAAAACATTAATTTAAAAAATTCCTAAAATATTACTTTTGAATTTTTAGATGCTCTAAGAAATAGGGTTTTATCCAAAACATGCATTTCTAGAATATGAAAAGTGGTGCGCATATTACAACACTTAAACAAGTTCTTAGAAATTTAATAAGCTTAAATATAATCATGCATCATTAGGTTCCTTATTTAATGCCTACATATAAAGTATTTTACAGCTCTAAAACCAGAAAGGAAAATGAAGATTTCCCTGTAGACTCACATAAAATGATCTTCAAGAGATAATTTTTTAAAAATCAGCAATTCTAGCTACTCACAAGGTTAGAGGATTGTGGTTCAATGCCACCCAAAGCAAAATAGTCCCTTAGACGCTGTCCCCAAAGTAACTAACACAGAACAAGTTTGGAGGCATACTTTAGGTTGCACAATGCTAGCCTAGTAAACTCAAGAGCCTGACTTGAACTCCCTGTTCTGGAAAAAATTTAAAAACAGAGCAATATGCATGAATGCTAGAACTTTGGAGACAAATACACATAGCTGTGGTCTGTGTATATAAACACACACACACAGAACTTACACACACAGAGCACATTCCACACAAGCCACACTGGACCTCCTCTCATAGATCTCTGAGAGTTCTCACTTCATACTATCCACTATCTTTGAAAAGTAGCTGCATACAGAAGCTCTATCACTTACAATAGGATTACATGCCACTAAAATTGTAAGTTAAACTGTCCTGGGGGTCATTTGTACTGCACAGATTTTTGTTTTTTACTGTGAAAATACCGTATAGAGGGGTTACAATTACATGGGCAAGGTAAACAGTGCATTTCTTATCAAGCATTGTTGCCTCCTTTGTTTCCCCTTCCCATCCCTTCTCATCTCCCCTCCTCACCCCCCACCCCCACGCCAAAGTTGCAAAGTTCATTTTCGACATAACATCTTGTACATCCCATTGGCTGCACAGATTTTTGAAGCCAGTTCTCCTTATGAGGACTCTTACCATACTGTCTATACAGCTTTCAGAAGGTCAGTAACTTCAAAGAATTGTTTTATTGTTCAGCCACTATCTGTCCCCCGCCTTGGGCAAATCCTCTTGTATCATTTTTTTCTAATTTTATTTTCTTGTAAAGATGCTGCACAGAGGGGTTACAGTTACATGAGTAAGGTAATGAGTGCATTTCTTGTTACATATTGTTACCCTCTTCTTTGTTTTTCTCCTACTATCCCTTCCTTCCCCCACCTTCCTCACTCCACACCACCCCCCCCAAAGCTGTAAAGTTCATTTCCAACATAATGCCTTGCTTATTAGTATCATTGTTACAATGGGCCATCCTTTGTCCTTGTTTCAGTATTTCATGATTCCTCTTCCCCTCCCCAAATTAGATAAATGTATATACAAAATGCAGGGTAATGGTCTCCAACATTCCTCACATGCCAAAATTGACAAAGCATAAGATCATCCCTTCAGTTCCAAAAGAAAGAATATGTGTGTGTGTGTATGAGAGAGAGAGAGAGAGAGAGAGAGAGAGAGAGAAACAGAGAGAGACACAGAGAGACAGAGAGAGAGAGATTCAAGGCCAACCGAGTGGCTTCTATAGGGATTGTGACGTTGAGCCTAACAATGATACCCTTTGAGCAAGTAGGATCAGAGATAGTATGTCTAATTCTCACCCCATTAGTATCTAAAGTTCCTTTTTTGGATGCCCTGGAGCTAAGATAGGAGATAGTCACAAAATAATTGTGAGTCATGAACATTTTGTGGGAGTGTTTTGAGGCCCTCACATTCCAGAAGTCGTTTCTGCTTCATGGTCTAAATGGCGCCTATTACGTAACAGGAATATGTGCTCTTTCTCTTTCACTGACAGAATTTTACTCCCTATTATGTTTGGCAAACCTACAAGGAGAACAAGTTGCACTCTGTGGAGTAGAACCACAGGCATGGTCAGTTACTAAATGTTAGTTGTAAATGATTACAGATGATAAAACCAGGGCTGTAAAGGGACTATGGAAACCCTTGGTTCTATTATACCATGAGTCTTTCTCCCTTCCAATGTAAAGATCAATGGAAGCTATTATCATTCGATGCCTGGAACAGTGCCAATATCCTGTTCTTATTGCCTCACTCGCCATCCGCCATGCAGTCCTTCATACTGTGTTCAATTTTATCTTTCTGCAAAAATAAGTCTGACCCTTTAACTTTCTCGCTACCTTCTCGCTTCATCTTAGTTTGAACACCAAACACTTTAGGAGACCTGAACTATGCAAAGGATTGGTACACACAAAATACACTAAATAAATATTCAAAGACTGATCTGTGATTCATACCCAAGGAAGAGCAAAGAAAAACCAAGTACAAACATGTAAAATCCCATATTTCACACATTTTCTGAGTATCATCTAGGTGCAGGAGATTTAGAGAGGGAGAGGAATAACTTTCAAACTTCAAATATATACCTTTTCCACCAGATTTCTTGCACTAATCTTAAAGGACCTGAGAATCTAGCAAGAATCAGAGGGTATATGGAAAATCTGTCGTGTGGTTAGAACTTGATAAATGTGTTAAGTGCATCCAGTATGAGGAGATTCTGCTTTCACCTTGGGGACTAAGAGAAGATTACAGATATTTGATCCAGGTCTTGATGAAGAAGCAACAATGGGTGGAACAAGGCAAATCTGTAAAGGCTCTGGAGGGCCCTCCAGTGTGAGAATTTCCATGAAGAGGCACAAGCTATCTTGCTATTTGGATAGAATGAGGACCAATTAGCAATGATTAGTAAGGTTGAAACCACAGTGCTCTGGCATTTGAAGGCTTCATTTGTGAGAAACACAGCTGACATGTTTAAGCTTCTCCACAGAAGACCTTTCAGGTCCCAGATAGGTCTCTACAAAGACTGAGCCTTGGTCTACTTTCTCTCCCAGCCTGCCCTTTGCACCTATAATTCCTTCCAACTCTCTGCTCTCTGTTCCTTCTTCATGATTCTGTCTCCAAACATGGGGTTCCAGGCTGTTGTCAGTGGGTTTATTTCCTTCAAATTGTATTTTTATTTTCTTTCAGTAGATTTACAATGGGGTTGCAATTCAGCATGTAAGTTTATCAGTACAATGTTACTTGATCAGTGTTGCCTGTTTCATTATTCTCCCTATCCTTCCAAACTCACCCATTACCTCAGTTTTCCTAGTTTCATAGAGCAGATATTGAATATTATGATTGCATTTTCCTTGCTTTCTCTCTTCATTTGTTGCTGCTTTTTAATACCAGTCTTGGGGCTGGACTCAGGGTCTGGACTCTGTCCCTGACCTTTTAAAAATATTTTTTCACTCAATGTTAGCTAGCTCTTTACTACTTGACCCACAGTCCCACTTCTGGATTATTAGAGGTTAATTGGAAATAAGCATCTTAGAGACTTTTCTACCTGGACTAGCTTCATACTGCCATCCTCAGATCTCAGCTCCAGAATAGCCAGGATTACAGGCCTGAGCCCCTGGCACCTTACAGTCAGTTTCTTGACACCAGAAAAAAATGGATCTTCCAAACCATTCCTGTTGCTTCATACTTCTTGAGGACTATGCTCCTGCATCTCCAGCAGGCTAGAAAACAGAAGAGATACAACAGATAGACTTGAATTCTAATCATGATTCTTCTACTTGCAGAAATGGGACCTTGAACAACTGATTTAACCTTCTTGAACTATCTGCATAATATGTATAATAATTCATAACGTAGGTTCCATAAACATGAAATGTTTAAGCATCTAGCTCTTAGTTGTTTCATGGAGAGCTAGTTGTCTTTCCATGCCAGACTCCTGGTCAAGCCAGGTTAAAATTGAGGCCATGAGTACTCATCCCTCTCTCTCCCTTCAATTAGAGCAGCTTAGTGAACTCTCCCCTGTGGTGATTATAAACTTTCCTGCTCTCTTGCCCACAGACCAGGAGACAGCATTACACAGCAAGGCTTAAAGGCTCCTTTGAAAGCTTAAGCTAGGCTCATTGGGGAGGTTAAAAGCTAAAGATCTCAACCGTTCTGGCATTTCTGATTCACATTAGCACTGCCTTTTGTAACTACTGGAGGGGAAAGGAGGATGCCCTAATCACTCTAAGCAGGGAGGAAAAATAATTGGAAATTTATAGAGACTAAACAGGTGTTTGAAACAGTGTGCAACAGAGCTCACCACAGTCTTCCTGGATATAGTTCCTCATTGGGAGAAGTTCAATACTAGAAAAGTATTAGAATTATCTTGGCAAGCCTGTGTCACTAGAGGGATAATGTTTATCCAGCACACAGACAGCCAGTGGATGCATACACAATTGCAAACAGGCTTTCTGACTTAATTTTGGCTGGAATATTGCTTTGAAACTAAAGCATAGGATGCCTACGGAACAGGTATCCATGGGTATTTGATCAAAGTCTTCACCTCCCACTAGTTTCAGGGTGCAGGTGATGAACAGCAGTGGAAGAAAAGCATCTTCTAGCCTGGAAACCTTCCTTGAATCACAAATGCCCAGCTTCTGGATTCTGAAATCCAAACAACAAGGTGGATATTTCTGGATATGGGTATTGATAAGTCACTGGGCTCTGCTTCTTCCAGCATCTTGTGCTTCAAGTCTACCTGAGCCCAGGATAATGCTACTCTCTTCTGACAAATGGTGCTTAGTTCTTCTGAACACACATTATTTCATGGTCTCACAAGGTATTCTAGGTTAAAAAAAAATGTCGTCTCAACTCATTTGAAAGACAAAAATGGGAACAAAAGTTATTGCAAATAAGGGAAACCATGGGACCTATGTGTCTTTGGGCCTGGCTTACTTCACTTTAAATGATGGTTGTTACAAGATGGCAGAGCAATGCTAAGTTGACTTTTTTCCCCTGCCATTCTAACAGCAGCACTGTGCTTATTATCTCTTTTAAATGTTAGCTAAGTGCATATGGACATAGTTTCATTTTCTAAATGTTATCTTCTCTTTAAAATATCAATCCATTACCAGCCCAACTGGAACTATATCCTTTTTAGTTGTACTTTAATAGAATTAATAGGAAATTAAGGAAATGGGAAGGCTTTGATGTTCACTGGAGAAATGGCCATAGTACTGTGTCACAGAAACACTTTTAATTTGTAAAATGATTAAGATAAGAGGGGATATGACTAAAAACCCAGAATAATAAAATATTAATGAAGAAATCAATTATAATTATTTTTCAAATAATTGTAATCCCAAGTCTTTGGTTACATTCTTAATCTTTACATTCATGATAGATTCAAACTTTCAAATATTGAAGGTCTCTTATTCTGATGAGTAGACCATTGTTTCTAATGATCCTTTTCCATTCATCAAAGTTATTTTCACTTACCCTGAGCTTATCTTTACACAAATTACATTGTAGAATAGCCAAAGACAAATAATCAGATTTGATTATTCTAACCAATAGAAATAAACATATTAAATCTCTCAGAGGCAGGTAGAAGGCTATGGTGAGGATAGAAAAAAGAACAGACAATAATGTTGTATTGCCTTCCTGTTTCATTCCTCCGCATTATATTTTTTCCTGTGGCTCTGTTTATCCACCTGTCTACCTAACATCTATCTATGGACTTAGATATTACATCTCTATCTATTAAGAAACCATAGACTGCCAGGCACTGGTGGCTCACCACGCCTGTCATCCTAGCTACTCAGGAGGCTGAGATCTGAGGATCATGGTTCAAAGCCAGTCTCAGCAGGAAAGTCCATGAGACTCTTATCACCAATTAACCACCAGAAAACTAGAAGTGGCTCTGTGGCCTTGAGCTGAAAAACTCAGGGACAGTGCCTAGGACCAGACTTCAAGTCCCATGACTGACAAAAAGAAAAAGAAAAAAGGAAAAGAAACCATAGACTGAGAAAGATAATTTCCTACACTCATGTGCATAAATGTTACCAATTAATAAGATTTCCAAATATCCCAGACCTGCCCTTGATATCAATGTAGTACAGTGGCTGTATTTTTTCCCTCTGATTGCTGCTGTGCTCCTAGTTCAACTGATTTCACAAGTCAAACTCAAGACAGATGTTAATGCATATTTCAGGCCCAGTGGATATATGAGATTAAAATCCCCTCTTTTGAACCAGCTCAGTCTTATCACCTTCTCCCATACTCATGGTCTCTCAGATTTTCCAATGAAGGTAATATCATCTTTGACTAGTTATCCCCCTTGTATTGCTGTTATTGAAAATTGAACCGTATTTCTCCTATGTTAGCACTCAGTAATTACAACACATAATTTTGCTTGAAAATAATTCGCATAATTTTTATGATGTTAACAATCATGAAAACTTTGTTTTGCCTAAGCTTTGGAACTAGTACCCAAACTCAATAGACTAACTTAAATATTGAAATGGAGTTACAAATGCTAAACTAAATTGGAATCTGACTTAAGTAATAAGTCAGTTAGAGAGAGTTAACAGACAAGATTCCTAGGCTGGCTTGTTTCAATCTGACAAAATTTGTTCTAACAATTACAAAAACTTACCTAGTATTGTTGATTGACCCCTTATTTTTCTGTTCTCTCTCCTAACTCTGCTTTAGAAGAAAAATATCTTTAAAATGAATACATTCTACCTTACAGAATAAAGTATGTAAAACTCGGGGCTGGGAAGGTGGCTTAGTGGTAGAGCACTTGCCTTGCATGCATGAGGCCCTGGGTTCGATTCCTCAGCACCACATAAGCAAAAAAAGAAAAAAGCCGGAAGTGGTGCTATGGCTCAAGTGGTAGAGTGCTAGCCTTGAGGTGAAGAGCTGAGGGTCAGTGCCCAGGCCCAGAGTCCAGGCCCCATGACCGGACCCCCCCCCCCCCCCCCCGCAAAAAAATATGTAGAACTCTACAATGAAAGAGGGTCAATTAAGATCTTTAAAAAAAAAAACTGGCAATTTTTCCTTTAATATTATAAATGTGCCCAATGTACTTCTTGGTGCTCGGTAAGAAATACCTGCTCATACATTGACTTGACATATACTTAGATTTTCCCATCTACTGAATAGTGGCATTGTAGAAGAGTTCAGTAATTTTCCCTTACCAGGTGCCCATGGCTCACACCTGTAATCCTAACTTTTCAAGGGCTCAGATCTGAGGATTGCAGTTGAAAAAATCAGCCTGGGCAGAAAATTCTACAATATTCTTATTCCCAATCAATCACCAACATGTCAGAAGTGGAGTTGTGGTTCTAGTCATAGAGTGCCAGTCTTGAGTGAGTGAAACAGGAAACAGTGTCCAAGACTTGAGTTCAGGCCCCAGTGCTGGCACAAAATAAAAAAGATAGCCGGGCGCTGGTGGCTCACGCCTGTAATCCTAGCTACTCAGGAGGCTGAGATCTGAGGATAGCGGTTCAAAGCCAGCCTGGGCAGGAGAGACCGTGAGACTCCTATCTCCAATAAACCACCAGAAAACCGGAAGTGGCGCTGTAGCTCGAGTGGTAGAGTGCTCGCCTTGAGCTGAAGAGCTGAGGGACAGCGCCCAGGCCCAGAGTTCAAGCCCCACGGCCGACCAAAAAGAAAAAAAAATAAAAAAGATAACTTTATTTTAAGCATGACATATTGTTTATAATATCTCATTCAATAACATCACTTTATCTGTTCTTTACATGTCTTTCCAACAAATTCCATGCAGGGCATAATTGCCTCTTCCAATGTGTGAATCTAAGTCATCCTCTACAGCCAAACATCTTAATTTTCATCTCTATGTGTATGTATCACATGGCCTATTCTATGTCTACATAAAGGAATCAAAAGTTACAACTGTCATGTCCAAAGATGAACCCATTACCTATCTACACATTTTATTTACTTCTCCCCAACACACACATACACACACACACACACACACACACACACACACACACACACACACACACCTGTCCCACATCCCCTTATGACTTCCTCTCATGTGTATCATAATATCCGCATCATATCCATCAAGATAAACAGGCTAGAAATCAGAAAGCTTACCTAGCTCCTTTTCTCTTTCAAAATCTATTGAAGTTCTTTGTCTCAGAGCCTTCAATCTCACCACATTCTTCCCAGAGTGTGAAGTTCTTTTAATCAATTAAAAAATTAGTGTCTACAAGTAGTTGTACAAAGGAATTTTAATTTAACATGTCAGTTTGTGAGCACTATAAATTTTGATCAGTGTCACTCCTTTGAACATTTTCTCTCATCACAACCCTACCCATCACCTCAATTAAATTCTAAGTTTTATGTTTCTCTCTTTAGATATAGGCTCCCATAAACAAATTCTATTTCCTTAACTATTGTATGAACTAACAAACCTGTCTTTTTTTCCCCTATGAATATGTGTTTCTTACTTCCTGCTTCTTTCCCTGGGAACTTATATGGTTACAATTTAAGTGACAGTAGCCCTGTGACAGTTTCTATTTTTAATTTTCCATGTTGCTTGCATATGTCTGTCTTCCAGTACTCCAAATGTTGTGCGTGTTTGCTCACACTGTTCTCTTCCTCTTGCAAGCACTGTTGCAGGAGAATCGTGCCTTTTCCCTTTCCATTTGATGTCTCTAGCACCTCACATGTTTATAGTGATGATTCTGTAAACATATTCTATTATGAAAGTGAATTAGCAAAGTGCAAACACAACCCTGGAAAGGATAAGTCTAGGGGGCAGTGAGTAGGAAACCACCTTCTTGAATGACAGCTATGAGAGAGAGAGAGAGAACTATGAAGACAGCAAGGACAGCGCCCAGGAGATGACTCTGCCCTTCAGTCTTCAAATACACAGTAGACCAGCCCTGCTTAAATAAAATGTGGCGTCATCATTCCAGCCAAAGAGAATTAACATGCTGTCAGGTAATTACCTTCAGTCTTCAAATACACAGTAGACCAGCCCTACTAAATAAAAAGTGGCATCATCATTCTAGCCAAAGAGGACTAACATGCTGGCAGCAGGTAATTCATTAATAACAATACATCTTGAATCTGTGCTGAGAGTGGCTGAAGACAAGCCTGACTTTCCTCCAGTGCGTCTGGAGGAAAAGCTAAGTGGCAGGTACTAATGGCATCCTTTCCATTTCTCAACTACCATAAGAATATTTCTGAGTTCATATGAAATCTCTAAAATATGTCTCCATTTTTAACTTTGGTCCTTTATTGTCTTAAGGATAAACTCAAGTTTTAACATCATAGTTTGGCACGTTCATTGCTGCGGTATTCACCATAGCAATGGTATGGACCAAGCCCTGATGCTCTTCAATGGATGCATGCATCAATAAAATGTGGCACATACATATATGCAATGGAATGATATTGGAGAATTTGAAAAGAAATTGAAGAACTTGGAAAAACATGCTGAATGAAGTAAGTCAGATCCAGGGAGTCAGTGTATGTAGAAGCTAGAATTAGCTTACAAGCATGTAAAAGAATACGTTGGGTGGTATGTAAGTGTACACAGATATATTCACTGAAATGTGCTAGATTCAAGGGAGGACTTAAATAATGTAATTCCTTAGAAAGGAAAAGTTTAAAAAAATCAACAAAAGGAAGTGGAGCTGTGGTTCAAAGTGGTAAAGTGCTCAATCCTGGTGCTGAATTCAAGCCCCACAACTGACCCCAAAAATCAACAAAAACCCACCAGGGCAAAGGGGATAAGGGTTGATGCATGAAGAAAAGAAGGAAAGGAGAATGTAGTCAAGAATTCAATGTATATTCCACAAAGTTAAGAAAAGGGAAGGAATAGGTGGGCTGGGAGGTATAGGTGAGGATGTTGAGAGGGCGACATTAATCAAGGTGCATTGGGTTCATAAACTGCCTTGTTCAATGGCAGCTCTTTTGTACAACTACCTAAAGAGAATACAGTTGATATAGATAGGTAGATAGATAGATAGGTAGATAGATAGATACATAGATAGATACATAGATACATAGATAGATATGTACATAGATAGATAGATGGATAGATAGATAGATAGATAGATTCATAGATTCATAGCTAAATAGATAGATAGATAGATAGATAGATAGATAGATAGATAGATAGATAGATAGATAGATAGATACACACATACATACATACATACATACATACATACATACATACATACATAGACAGACAGACAGACAGACACAGACAGACAGACAGACAGACAGACAGACAGACAGAACCATGGTCTGGGAACCCACTGGTTCCTATTCCAGTCACTGCTCCCTTCTCCAATAAAGCTATGACTTTAGAACTCATTTCATATGGCTCTTCCAGTGTGAGGCCCAGAAGTTTTTCAATTTCATTCCCAAATACATTCCTAGTTCTTCAACAATAACTAGTTCTTTCCACAAGAATTATTTTAATTTTATTATCAAGGTGATATATAGAGAGGTTGCAGTGACGCACGTACGAAAGGTAGCTAGCACATTTCTTGTCAAACTTGTTACCCCTCCCTCATTTTTCTCCCACTTTCCCTCCTTCCCAAGCCGACCCCCACCCCAAGCTGTACAGTTCATTTCCAACATAGTGTCTTGTCAGTATCACTGTGACACTGGTTCCCCCTTTGTCCTTTGTCTCGCCATTTTGGTACCCAGGGTACCAAAATCAAATACAGTGACAACAGCAGATAAACCACAGGAAAAACACAAAAGAAAAAACAAATCACATAGTACATTATAAACAACAATTACAAAGAAAACCTGCCGAGAGTGTGGCTCAAATGGTAGCATGCCTGCTTCACAAGCATTTTTTTCCTATAATTTTCTTATTAGTTAGGCTCATGAAGCCTGGAATATTAACATCAGATAAACGAGAACTAGTTTTAGCAAAAGCAAAGTGAAAATCTTACATATTGAAGGTGAAAGCCATCCATTTAGTTCATGCTTATTCTCTTAGTATCCAGGTGCAATTTGTGTGTCATTTTCTGTTTTTGTGTAAATTGTAGTTCCATGTGTTCAAGAAATAGATGGTTGAAAAGACCTGTAATTTGAGGAAGAGGAATTTGGGGATATGGGAATAAAATGTTTAATAAAAATTTAAAAGTTAGGTTCTTGTCTTTGTTATTGAACCCATTGTACTTTCGGCAACACCCCTCCCCCCCCAAAAAACAATTGTTGAAATTTTGAGGTATCTAGCAAACATACATACACCCTTTCCTCCCCAAATCACACAAAAACAGACATGTATGTATAACTATTGATCATGATATTAAACACAGTAAAAAAGCAAAGGACTGAACCAAAAAATAAGTGTGTTCCGTTTTACTTGGAATGAAATCTGCCAGGAAAGCCTTCCTGAAATAATGGCATGAATTCAGATACATTGAAATAACATGGGAGATAGTAGGAGGAAAAGCATTCCAGCCAGAGAACACTGTGGGAAAAATAATTGGGCTGGGAAAATGTTAGGTCCAAGTGATAGAAAGAATTTGAATGTGGTTAACAAGTTCAGGACTAAAGAAGGGATTATAAGAAATTATAATAGTAGGTCATAGCCCGGATTGCCTTCGTCAGCAAATGTATAGAAACACATTGAAAAATTATAAATATTATTATTAATTATTTATCTTTATTGCTACTGCTCTTTTTTGTGGTACAAGAATTTGAACTGAGGCCCTCATGCTTTCTAAATGAGAACTTTACCACTTGAGCCATGGGTCCAGCCCTGTTTAATTGGTTATTTTCAATATAGGGTCTTACAAACTTTTCTGCCCAGGCTGGCTTCAACTTTGATTCCTTTATATTTCAGTCTCTCAAGGCACAAATCATTAACACCTGTTTCTCTATTACTCTTTTTTTTTCTGTTTATCTTTGTGCTGGTACTGGGACTTGGATTTATGGCTCCAGATTCTTGTTTAGCTGTTTTATGTGTTGTTGTTGTTTTTCTCAAGGTTGGAGCTCTACTTGAGCCACATCTCTACTTCTGACTTTTTGCTGTTATATGAGAGATGAAAGTCCAATGAAATTTTCTGCCTGGTTTACCTTCAAACTGCAAACCTCAGATCTCAGATCTGTGTGGCTAGGATTACAGGTGTGAGCCATCAGCAACCAGCATTTATTAACTATTACTCTTGATTGGAGTTCTATGACTTGGCTCATAAGGATGATGTTGGGATGGCAGTAAGATTGCATTTGTTTAATATGATAAATGACTGGTTTTGAAATTTCACTGGCATTGTACATAACACAACTTTTGAGTGGGGAGCTACTTAGAATGACAGGAAGTTCGTTTCTTTGGTGCCAGGACTGGGGCTTGAAATCAGAGCCTCGGTGCTTTCCCTTTGCTTTGCTGCTCAGAGTTGGCTAGCACTCTACCACCTGAGCCACGCCTCCACTTCTGGCTTTTTGGTGTTTGGATATGAGTCTCATGGATTTTCCTGTCTTGTCTGTTTTCGACTTCCACAATCCTCAAAACTCAGCCTCCTGAGTAACTAGAATTAGAGATGTCATGAATTCTGAGAATAATACAAGGATCACAAGTATTGCCTTAATTCTTTAGAATTGCCTCCCTTTTTAGTGCACAATTGTAGTTTAATTATCTTCACTATACACATAGAAGCTGAGACTGAGGTAAGATGTGTTATGACTACTCAGAAATGACAAAGAGTATGGTACATTTCCCAGGGCTGAGCATCAGAGGAAATGTGGTCCAGCTTTGCCCCTATCATTTACTTACCTAAGATGTTGGGTGAATTACTTAACCTTCTGAGCCTAGGAAAAGTTTCTTCACAGTAAAAGGCAAATTCTAATCTCCACTCTGCCTAGCTGGAGAATAAACAAAACAGTACATTTAAAAGCAAGCCATGAACGATAAAATGCACTTGTAATCATCCCTTTGCCATGTTTACAGTCATTGCTAACCAACAGAAGGGGCTCAGGATTCAGTTGCTTGCACAGAGGAAGGCAGTGTAGCTTATGATCATGGTGATCTGGGATTCTTGAGGTAAATCTTTCAGGAGGCTGTGTTTGATAGACACGTGTAACTGTTACTGCTAGGCTGAAAATCTTCAAGTACATATTTCACAAATTACTAAACCCTTTAAGCCTCAACACGACTTTGGGCAGGGCATATGGTTATTTGTATTTTACTAAAATAAAGTAAGAGCCATTTAAGTCACCATGGTAATTGTATATACTCACATCAGGAACAATGATATTATTTCATTATACCTGAGGGTAAAAAATATATCTAGTGAAGTAAGTCAGGCCCAGAAAGATAAAGGGCACACATATGGAAGTTAGATCTAAATTATAAGTATATGTAAAAACATATACAGGACCATGTGCATATATACACAAACATATTAACTAAAGTATGGTATATGCAGGGAAGACTTTAATGGTGTAACTCTTTTAAATGACTAATTTACAGGCTAACACCTGTCATCTTAGCCACTCAGGAGGCTGAGATATGAGGATTGGGGATCAAAGTGAACCTAGGCAGGAAAGTCTGTGAGGCCCTTATCCCCATCACCAAAAACTTGGAAATGGAGGTAAGGCTCAATGAGCACCAGCCTCAAGGGGGGAAAAAAAGCTCAGTACACAGGCCCGAGTTCAAGCCCCAGGACCAGCACCAAAGAGAAAAAGAAAGAAAGAAGAAGAAGAAGAAGAAGAAGAAGAAGAAGAAGAAGAAGAAGAAGAAGAAGAAGAAGAAGAAGGAAGAGGAAGAAGAGGAAGAAGAGGAAGAAGAAGAAGAAGAAGAAGAAGAAGAAGAAGAAGAAGAAGAAGAAGAAGAAGAAGAAGAAGAAGAAGAAGAAGAAGAAGAAGAAGAAGAAGAAGAAGAAGAAGAAGAAAAGATCAGGAAGCTGAAACGTGTTGTTGATAGGAGAGATCGAAGAGATGGGGGCCAATGAATAAACAGAAGAAAGATGGGAGAATTTAGTCATAATATTCAAGATGCATATGTGACAATGGAACAGGGTGACTTGAAGGAATAGGTGGAGTGGGAGAAATTGGGAAGATTAATAAAGAGATAATATTAATCAGGGTACATTATAATCACAAACTGATATTTTGAGTTGAAACCCCTTTGCACAACTACTTAAATATAATAAAAAATAATAAGACAGAAGCACAAACTACTAACAAAAAAATAACCAATGCAAGGTCACACAGCTACGAGAAGGCAGAGCCTGATTTAAAACCTTCTTCGGCTGAGTTCTAAAAAGCAATAAAATTTTAACTGCTCTCAGGGAGTCTATCCCACAGTCACAGAGATAAACTGATACAGTTTCTGCAGGATTTAAAAAAAAAAAAAGAATCCTTAAATTGACTAAACTTGATTAGGAAACCCAAGGCACATTTTTGTTCCCTGGGATGTGTCAAAACGCAGTTGATGAGATATTGCAGTTTTGAACAATTGGGTGTTAAAAAAAAAAAAACTCTTGTTTAAAAAAAAAGAAAAGACACTGCAGATGGCAATTAATTACCACACCGGCACTGCTCCATTACGCAGTGGAGATTGAACAAGATACTGGGAAAAGACAGCGCCTGAAAGTGACAGCATCCCTGGAAATCTGCCCTCTGCTGGCCAGCCCTATGCCCTGCCCTTTTTACACAGACACATTATTCAAAGATGCAAATGAGGTATTTTCAGCACTCTTTTATTTTATGATTTTATTACTCCGAGACGATTGGGAGTTTTAATTTTGTAGTTAGCCCACCTGCTGTTTCTTTATTAAAACCTTAGTTCCGATTAATCAAAAATGTTCTCTGCAGTCAGGTCACATAGATTCTATAAAACAGGGATGCGCTAGTTCGTTCCGGATTTGGTGGGAGATTTATCTCTTAACAACGCATACTGATTTATATGTGTGCTCACAAGTGTGTCAGGGAATTAAAATATGAACGCGAGTGGGAAAGGTTCATGGCTTTCTGAATGTGATCATAAATAAGGAATTTCATAACGGAATTGCTCTGGTTAATATGCCAGTTATTCCTCCTCCCTGGGCATAGTAGGGTCACTCTGAGGGTGACAACCTAGTAAGCTAGCATTGGTTTGCATAGACTCACAAATTGGCATTGCAAAATCCACAATTCAGTGGGCTGCCACCATTTTTTATATATGCTGCATCAAAGGATGTGAATCCTCTGAAGCAATTGAAATTATGATTGTCTTTTTGTCCTCACCCTGTGTTTTGTACTTAAGCAATGGTTGGGAAAGCTAGCTTTGGTTTTTCTCCTAAAGGCCCTTGAAAAGGAGCTAGAGTCATATTATAAAATTTGGAGTGAGGATAGTAGGTTGTAAAAGCTGTTCAAGAGAAGGAAATAGAATATCAAAAAGGGATATACTGCTCTGAGGTATGCACATATAGATGTAATATATGATATTTGTCATATAAGTGTCATATAAATATGCATACAATATAGACAAATGATAGATTGATATATAGATTGATACATAGATTTCATATATGTGTCATATATGTATGCATATATGATAGATAAATGATAGGCTGATAAATAGATACATAGACATTTGAGTTCAATTTTCTCTTCATATATATTTGTCGGTTATGGGGCCTGACTCTGGGCCTGAGTGCTGTCCCTCAGCTCTTCAGCTCAAGGCTAGCACTCTACCACTTGAGTCACAGCACCACTTCTAGCTTTTTCTGCTTATGTGGGGCTGAGAAATAGAACCCAGGGCCTCATGCATGCAAGGCAAGCACTCTACCACTAAGCCACCTTCCCAGCCCTCAAATATATTTTTTAAATATCTCACAGAAATAATATTTTCTGAGATTTGGCATGCAAATTTAGTACAGAGATTTCTTCATGGCAACTTCTATTATTTGTTTCATGAAAAACTAATATTCTTTCAGATACATAGATAATGAAATATAATTTAATATCTAAAACTATGACAGATGAGACAGCTAAGGTCCTAAGAATGATGTTATTTAGATTGAACATAGAATTTCTTTATGAAGAGCTAATGCTATTTTGCCAGTCTAGCAAGCTTGATGGCCTGAGTTTAAATCTCAGTACTACTAAAGGGGGAAACAATCATAGAAAAGAAGAGAAAGGGAAGGGAAGGGAAGGGAAAGGAAGGGAAGGGAAGGGAAAGGAAGAGAAGGGAAGGGGAAGGGGAAGGGGAAGGGGAAGTGGAAGAGGAAGGGAATGGGAAAGTGAAAAGAAAAGGGAAAGCAAAAGAGAGGAGGGCTGGAGAGGGGAAAGAGAGAGAAAGAATCAAAAGAAAGAAAAGAAAAGAAAGAAGGAAGGAAGGAAGGAAAGAAGGAAGGAAGGAAGGAAGAAAGGAAGAAAAAAGAAAGGAAGCAAGGAAAAAAGAAAGGAAGCAAGGAAAAAAGAAAGGAAGCAAGGAAAAAAGAAAGGAAGCAAGGGAAAGCAGGCAGGCATGCAGGCAGGCTAGCAATCAAGCAAGCTGGTTGCTGGTGGCTCATGGCAGAAAAGGAGATGAGCTGTGATCTGAAACCACATTTCTTTGGACTAAGTGTCTTTCGGTAAGTTTCTGGCCTTTCTGAGCATGTGGTATGTTTGCAACCACACAACATTCTGAAAAAGGGAGAACTATAGGGACAATTGGAAAAGAGAGAAAGAGAGAGAGACAGAGACAGAGAGAGACACAGAGAGAGATACAGAGAGAGAGAGAGACTGGTTGCCAGAGTTGAGTGGAGAGGGGGAGAGAAGAAGGGAAAACGGGGACTGTTTTAGGTCTATAGAACTATAGGAACTTATCACTAGTCGGCCCAGGACACTACATAATGGTCCAAATCTACTGAACTTCACACCAAGAATGACTCCCAGTGTAAATCATGGGCTCCAGTTAATAATAATTTATCATTATTGGTTGATCAGTTGCCACAAATAAAATATCACAGTCATAATCAGTGTTAATTTTAAAAAGAAAAACTCGCATGGACACAGGAAAGGGAGTTCAGAAGATGATATAAATTAGAGCCCAGTGCTTTTGGCTCCATTTTTCTATCAATTGAGAACTGCTTTAAAAGGAAAGTCTATTTAGAAAAGAAAATGTCTTACTGCAAATGAGCTTCTGAAAAATCTCTGGCAAATAAGATTTATTCTCTCATGTTTCAGATGACAATACTGACCTGAAGCTCAAATATTAGACATTAATAGAAGAAAGCAGTGAAGTGCTGATATACTCAAGCACCCATTTGAGCTATTATGTCTCCGACAGTGTCATCAGGAATTAATAAAAGCTGGTGATGGATGGGAAATTATGTCTCTTGATCCTGGAGCATGATTCAGTAGCTACTGGGCCACATCTATAAGGCCTGCCCAGCATGGTTTCAGCATATGTTAGATCTTTTGAGGACAAAAGGGAAAAATAAACATAAAAGACACAAGAACATGGGTAAAGGACACTAGTTACAAAGTACAAAGTTGTACTTTTCCCATTATACTATTTCTGTTACCTTATTAACTTAAGTGTTTTTTAATCAAAAATATCCTTTATAAATGCAAAATTATTTCAAAAAATATTACAGATTCAAATTCTGTAATTTGGATACTGAATGTGTTACACATTATTACCAAGTGGGATTAATCCTAGACAGGTAGTGTGTGACATACAATACATCCCTCATCTTACAATGATTCAAATTATTTAAGATCTGAAAATAAATAAAAATATTCTCTAGTATTTGTTAAATATAAAAGTTCCTGGGTCCCAAATGAAGAGTGATAAAGTCTCTTTCTCTGTGGGAAGATTCTAGGAATCTATGGTCTTAACAATTTCTTGGTTGATTATTACATATAAGCCTATATTGTTCTCTTTTTAAAGAAGACAAATTTTAAAATAGAAAGTATAAAAACAAATCGTTTAACTAGGGATACAGGTGGACCCATTGCAACAATGATATGTACAAGTCGTTATGTCGAAAAATGAACTTAACAACGTTGGTGGGGGGGGGGGGGGGAAAGGACCGGGTGGGGGGGAGGGGGGAGTTTGGGAAGGGATGGGAAGGGGAAACAACCAGGAGGCAGCAATGCTTGATAAGAAATGTACTCGTTATCTTGCCCATGTAATTGTAACTCCTCTGTACGATATTCTCACAAAAAAAAAGTATATACTTATCATCAGAGTCATTTTGGTGATGGTGAGGGTCAGCAGGACAAGAGTGATTGTAAGATATTGTGGAAGAATTAATGAGAAGAGAAAGCCATGGGGGTTTGAAATTGCTATAATAAAAGATATTATTTGCCAAGCACCAGCTCCTCACATCTTGTAATCTTAGTTACTCAGGAAGCTGAGTTCTGAGGTTCTGGTCAAAAGCCAGCCTGGGAAGGAAAGTCCTTATCCAATTAACCACCAAAAATCCAGAAATGGATTTGTGGCTTAAGTAGTAGAGCACTAACCATGAGCAAAAGAATCACATGGACAGTGTTCAGGCCCCGAATTCAAGCCCTAAGATCAACACACACACACACACACACACACACACACACACACACACACACACACACACACACACACACACTATTCCTTTATATGGCTGTGAGGAATAAATGGGTTATCACAAACAAAGATGTAAAAATTAGGGCAAAGAGTTTTGGAGCGATATGATGATACATAGTATAATCACTAATAGATGGAATATGGAATATTAGTATATGGAATATATATGGAATCTTAATACAGTAAAATATGGGATGATACATTTCTTCTGGTTATCTTTTTGACGCGTATTTTGTTTTACTTTCTTTTTTCTTCCAGGCTTTTCTCTTCGTTTCACCTTGTATCTTTTTTCTATTGTATTTATTTTTATTATCTTTAAGTAGTCATATGAAGAGACTTCAATTCGACACCACGGCATGTAAATATAATGCATCTTAATCAATGTCTCCCTCTTCATCATCATCCCCCGTCTGTCTCAACCCTACCCATCCCTTGAGTTACCTGGTTCTAGTTTTACCTGTGTACATCGAATATTATGACAATGCTCACTTACCATTCCTCTCTGCATTTGTCTGCTCCTCCTCCTCTTGATCTCACTCCCTCCCCATCCCAACAACACATGTATCGGCTTAGTGATATTCATTTGGTAAAACTATAAATTAATTGCTCAAAGGAGTAACATTATGGGAATCTTCCCCTGCATATAGCAGACTACAGTCAATTCTTTATTTTAAATTTTTTGTGCCGATCCTGGGGTTTGAACTCAGGGCTTACGCATTGCCCTTGAGATTATTTGTTCAAGGTTAATACTCTACCACTTTGAGTCACAACTCCAATTTTGACCTTTTGGTGGTAGTTAACTGGAGATAAGAGTCTCATGGAATTTGTTAGGAAATGGAAAGACTTGGAAAAAATTATATTAAGTGAAGTAAGCCAAGCCCAAAGAAACATTGGTCCCATGGTTTCCCTTATATGTCTGAGTCAAGCAGAAAAGGTCAGATAAGGTGATGTTAGGGAAATGAACCCTAAGATATGTGTTCAAATGTTTTTTTTTCTTTCATGCGATTGTTTCTAACACATTTATAAGATTATTTCTTTGTTGCTTTGCATGTGCCTCCCCCACAGTATAACCCGTGCTTTCACTGTATTTGATGTCGGTATAATTTGTGGAGGGGAAGGGATAAAAGAAGTCCTTTAAATAAGAATACAGGTGGACCCGTTGCAACAATGAGAAGTACAAGTTGTCATGTCGAAAACAAACTTTACAACTTTGGTGGGGGGTGGGGGGAGGATTGGGTGGGGGAGGCTGGGAAGGGATGGGAAGGGATGGGAAGGGGAAACAAAGGAGGAGGCTACAATGCTTGATAAGAAATGTACTCATTATCTTGTCCACGTAATTGTAACCCCTCTGTACAGTATTTTCACAATAAAAAATAAATAAAAATTAAAAAAAAGAGTCTCATGGACTTTCTTGCCCAATCTGACTTTCAACTTCAGTGCTCAGATTTTAGCCTCCCAGACAGCTAGGATTACAGCAATTGTTTTGTTCTTCTTCCTTTCTTTTCTCTCTATTCTTTTCTCTCTATGCTTTCTTTCTTTCTTCCTTCCTTCCTTCCTTTCTTTCTTTCTTTCTTTCTTTCTTTCTTTCTTTCTTTCTTTCTTTCTTTTTATTTCTTTCTTTCCTTTTTTTTGTTGGCTATTGAGCTTGAACTTAGGACCTGGAAGATGTCTCTGAGATTTTTTGCTCAAAGCTAGTGCTCTACTATTTTGAGCCAAAGCACCACTTTTGGTTTTCTGGTGGTTAATTGGAGATAAGAGTCTCCTGGACATTCCTGACCCAGCTGGTTTAAAATTATAATCCTTAGATCTCAGTCTCCTGAGTAGCTAAGATTACAGTTGTGAGCCACCAGTGCCCAGTCTTGGCAATTCTTTTATCTATGCATATAGATCTATATGTTTTTTCATATATGTTTATAGTTTAGATCTAATGTCTATATATGAAAGAAAGCATGTGCCTTTTGTCTCTCTGAGCCTAATTTACTGTATAAAACATAATTTTCCAAGTCTATTTATTTCCCTGCAAATGAGATATTATTCATTCTGATGGGTGAATGCAATTCCAATGTGTGTAGTGTGTGTGTGTGTATGTGTGTGTGTGTGTGTGTGTGTGTGTGTGTGCAATGTATAACAAATGAAATGAGAAAGATCTGTGATTCTAATTACTGCTCTACCTTTTAAAATTAAGAGATCATGGTCTATCATCAATGTTAGCTTCTTCAAATGCAAATCCGTATGGGAAGAACTTCTTTTTCTCCCTAAGTTTGACTGTGACCCTGCTTGACTTAGGAAATTGAGGAAATACCATATAGAGTAAGTAA
Source organism: Dipodomys spectabilis (assembly GCF_019054845.1). Classification (NCBI taxonomy): domain Eukaryota; kingdom Metazoa; phylum Chordata; class Mammalia; order Rodentia; family Heteromyidae; genus Dipodomys; species Dipodomys spectabilis. The sequence continues at coordinate 4,143,496 of NW_024870813.1, read as the reverse complement.
AATGATGTGCTCATGTAAGTGTTCATGACCCCCTCACAGTACCAATGATGCTTGCAGCTGGGAAATGGCAAGCAGCAGTAACATTTGAAAGAGGATGGAGAGTAATTTTCAGCATTTCTCCATCCTTCCATAGTAGCATCCTGAGTGCCATTGATGACTTCTTATTTAATTGCCATATTAGAGGGAATCGAATTATGTCTCTAATTGCATCAGACTTAATAAGAAAATCAAATCATCTGCCTGCATTACTAATTGCCATTTGTTTCCAAAGTGTCACAATGCCTTTGGTACAGTGGGGTAAATGATGCCTGGAGAGGAAGCCCCACATAGTAGCTCTATATCCATGTCTCTCTTATATCCAGAGCTTTCTAAGAAGAATTAGACACCATCCATTCAGCATCTCTCAGTGACCAAACAAATGTGGATTTCCTCTAAATTGTCCATGAAACAGCTTCCACATTAAAGGCTCTCTTGTGTAGAATCTTTATTATGAAAGCATTTACAGAGCAATTATTTTTACTCAGGTATATACTCAGGTTACCCCTTGTCTAGTTTAGGGAACTCATAGAAATTTAATTTTAGTCTCTCAACAACAATCCAGTTCTTTCACTTGTGCATTGCCCAGAAGACTCAATATCTCAGTTTCTTGTATAGTAAAATATGTACCACACATCCATCTTTGGAGAGGGAAAAAATGGTGTTGCCAGAAAGAACCGTGAACAGACTTGGTCTATGTGCTGAAGTAACATTATAAGCAATGTCTCCCATCCTCTGGCTCTCATCCTCCCAGAGACCCATGCAGACGCCAAGTATTTTCCAAATGCCTCCTTTCAATGGGATGGAGCCTGTGCTCAGAACCATTGCCAAGACTGTACTGTAACTATCGGTGAAGAACATTGATTATTTTTATTATGCATTAATTTTTTATCATTTCAGGTTATGGAAAGCTAACAAGCAGTAGAAATAAAAAATTAAACAAATCCCTTAAGAAACAATAGCTCTAAATACCTACATAACAAACCCATATTTGTGAAATGGGACCAGAATGTCTAGAGTATGAGCTTTTATTAGAGATTGTTGAGTGTGTATACATTCAGATTCACAGATACTCAACCACATGTGACAGGAGACACTCGAGTACCATTTCCTTTCTGTTTCCCATGTCAGCATCTGCTGCCAGAGGGGTTATTGGCCAATGGTCTACTCTGCCCTCTAAAAGTTCCCAATTCACTCAATAAAACTAGTCCATCATATCAGTAACTGACAGTTGCCAAAAGCCATAGTAGATGGCAAGACAGTGCCCACTCTGTTTAAAGATAGAGACAGCATCAGTTTGTTTCATATTTTGGTTTTTTTTTGAAAAGGAAAAATAGCACAGCAGATAAAAACCAACGGTTCATAGAAGACCCATTTACACAACACCAGGAGAAAATGAGACAAATCTAGAATGTGGGAAATTCAACAACAACAACAACAAAAAAAAAAAAAACCTGACCCGATTGCTATAAAAAGTCAATATTGTAAGACAAGAGAAAAGATATTGGATTGTTCTGTTTCTACACAGAATAACAGAACATACAGCTCCAATGGAAGACTATACATAACACTCACTAATCTTGAATCAAAAGTAGTCTATGAAAACACTTTTGAGGATAATTGGGAAAAATTGAATATGGATTGTTATTAATTCTTAAGTTTCCTGGCTTGGAATGGGCATCATCTATTTTGTGTGTGGTTGAATAAGCTAGTATGTAGAGGTGAAACATCAGCATGCCTGAAATAACTTATCAGAAATACACAAAATACCTCATAGGAAAACAAAGCAATGGAAAACACAGAAGTACTTCATTTGTGTAAATAGAAAAGACAATAGTAATTGATTGTAAGTGGAAATATAGCTGTTTGTTCTTCATTACTCTTTCAACTATTTATGTTTGAAATATCCCATGGTAAGTACCAATGAATTAAAAAAAATAAGGTTATACTGTTCCAGTTGGGATCATGGCTTTATTTCTGATTTATATAGCTCGAGGCTAGTAACTTCATTTTGATTCATCATATGTAAATCAAAGTAATAGTGCCTTGCTCTGAACACTACTCAGGAAGGTGAGATCTGAGGATCATGGTTTGAAGCCAGCCTGGGCAGGAAAGTCTGTGAGAATTCCTATATCCAATCAACTAATAAAAAAGCCAGAATTGGGGCTGTGGGTCAAGTAGTAAAACACTAGTCTTAAATATAAGAAGCTCAGGAACAGTGCCCAGGTCCTGAATTCAAGTCCAGGACTAACTCACACAAACAAACAAAAACAGTGCCTGATACACAGTAAGCATTCAAAAAAGGATGGTTTTTGCTATAGCACAGGGATAAGAAGGAGGATACACTGATCCAGAGAGAAGAATTAGACAAAGAAATGGGGAACCACACACACTCTCCTTCTTCTCTGTCCTCCCTCCGGAAATCTCAGGACCTCCACCATAAATAAGCTACATTCTTCACACCTTCTCAGTAATACCTCACCTACAGACTCTCTTCCAGCCTTGCTTTTGAAGTATTCTCCCCTCTGCACACCAGGCTTTGAGAACCATGGGTAAAGCGATCCTTCCTTCAGCTTTATACTTCTAGTACCGTTCAACCTCAGCCTGTACTGCTCCCCTCACATCCTGCTTCCTTTGGATCACTGGAGTTTTCATTTCATTGAACATTCAGCTGTGTATTTAAAATGCTGTTCTAGTTTATACAGTTTCTCGCTGTGTTTGTAAAGGAAACATTTTTTTAAAGATATCTCATTTGCCACATTGGCAGAAATGAAATGGAGAGGGAAGGAAATGGCAGGAAACTTTTCTTACTTAGCCCTGGAAGATAAAATCTGGGAGGTGTGTGTGTGTGTGTGTGTGTGTGTGTAACCAAATTCATGTCTGGTCCCCAGATGGGATAAACCAAAGAGCTTTTGCTCCCAATAGAATATGAACCTTTAAAGAAAATGTCACACCACACGGGGAAAATAGCCATTAATTTAGAAGAACTCTGAGCTAAAGATTGGGGGATTATCAGATTATAAAACATAGGTGGGAGCATGAGGATGAATACAATTATCCTGGAAAAATCATCAAAAGTAGGCATAAAAGAATCTTTAAGCGACAAGAAGAGCAGCTGAAATAAAGGTTGGTAAGAAACGATCAGTAGCAGCATCCCTCAGTATCCATAGACAATGAGATCTAAGACCACTGCAGACACCCAAATCTGTGGATGTACAAGGCCCTTATATGCAATCACATCATTCCTGCATATAGCCTGCGTGTATCCTACTGCATACTTTGAATCATTACATACAATAACTATTATGATGCAAGTGCTATATAAATAATTGTTATATTTTATTTTGCAAGAGTCAGGCAAAGGAAAAGCTTCCCCATGTTTAGTACAGATATAATTTTTCAAATGTTGTTTTTTTAATTATTGTGAAAATACCATACAGAGGGGATACAATTACATGGGCAAGGTAATGAGTACATTTCTTATCAAGCATTGTTGGCTCCTCCCTTGTTTCCCCTTCCCATCCCTTCCCCTCTCCACCTCCCCACCCCCACACCCCCCCCTACTACCACCACCACCCACCCCTCACCCTGCCAAAGTTGTAAAGTTCGTTTTTCGACATAGCGTCTTGTACATCTCATTGTTGTCATGGGTCCACCTGTATCCCTATTTAAACAGTTTGTTTTTTCACTTCCCCTCCACAAATTATATCAACAGTTGGTTAGACCCATGGATGTGAGAACTTTGAAGATGGAGGGCTGATTGTATATGTGTATACAGACACACATATACACACAGACACTCAAAGACACAAACCGTGTGTGTGTGTGTGTGTGTGTGTGTGTGTGTGTGTGTGTGTGCAGAGTAAATGCTGATAGAAAGCAAAAAGTTCATTATTTTTAAGCCAAATGAATGATGTGATAGCCAATTTCCAAGGTTTCATACCTGGAGATATTCCTAGACACTAAGAAGGCTGAGATCTGAGGATGGAGGTTTGAATCCAGCCTGGGCAAGAAAGTCTGTGAGACTCCATCCAATTAACCACCAAAAAGCTAGAAGTGGGGCTCTGGTTTAAGTGACAGAGCACCAAACTTGAATGGACAAAGCTAAGAGACAGAGCCCAGGCACTGAGTTCAAGCCATAATACTGGAACCATTATAAAAGAAAGGAAGGAAGGAAGGAAGGAAGCAAGCAAGCAAGCAAGCAAGCAAGCAAGCAAGCAAGCAAGCAAAGAAGCAAGGAAGCAAGGAAGGAAGGAAACAAGGAAGGAAGCAAGGAAGGAAGCAAGGAAGGAAGGAAGGAGGGAAGGGAAGGAAAGGGAAGGAAGAAAGGTGATGTGCTGTGATCATTGGTGAGAGAACTCTAGATTTTCCAACAATAAAGATAACATAATTAAGATAAATGCCAGAAAACAGTCATTGTCATTAGATGTAATCAACAGGAAATAGTTTAACAACCTTGATAAGATGATGACCTTGATAAGAGGAATTTCAGGAGAATGAAGGACAGAATTGAGAATGTAATTATAAACTTGTTACTGAAACAGAGGAACATATACCTATTCTCTCCTGTTATTTGTAAATAAGCATACAAATTTTTATGTATGTCATCTTTAGATTTCACATAAGCATCTCAAAAATCAGTACATCCAAAGCTGAATTTACTCTGGGTCTATCTTTCTCTCCTAGTCTCCAGCTAAACTACTCTTTTCCAGTACCCCATAGCTCAGTGAATAATTTCACTAAATGTGCATTCAGGTTTGCAGATCAAAGCTGTGCAATTGAAGATGAGAATATATGGTGAAACTTTGACAGCCTCTAATATTCTCTCATGCAAGAAAGGGTGGCTGCTTCATTTTCAAGTTGGAACGAGCCCTCAATTTCTGAGGAAGAAACCACTTTCAGAGGCAGAAAATAGGGATAAAATCTTTTCATCGTGTTTTTCAAGCTGGCATTTTGGTCACATAAGGCTCGTGGAAGCCATTGATTCCAATCTCAGCATCGTCGCTTGTGGAGTCAATATTCTTCCCAGATTTAGGCAAACATTTGGATCTTACATTTGGGGGAATGTGTCATTTTTATATGTTTCTGATACTTCATAAATATTGAAGTAGAATGGATATCTATCATCAGTTAGCAAAATGTCATTTTACACCAGGAGCCAGCTCTCTGATTTATTTCTTTCCCTCAAATGGGATATTTGAGACCCGAATAAATTAGGATATTGATTGGGATTGCTCTGTCTCATAATCTCCTACTAGGATATGTGGTTACCAAAGTGAACTGGTGAGATTATTAAAGAAACTATCAATAGCTTGGGTATGATGTGATTTTTAGAACAATGATAATAAGATGAGGAAAAGTTGCAGGTCAGTCGCACAAAGAGGAAAAGGCACAGTTTGGAATAGGACATAGCTAAGGAGTGCTAACATGCCCAAGGGTTGGACATCTATGGAAGACAAATCTATCTTCCAACATGGCAGCCATTCTGCCAGCTCCCTGTTCCTGATGGTGGTGACTGCCCTGGTAACTGGACCTGCATCCGCTCAGCTTGGATGACAAAGAAGGTCTCATCAAGCCCAGCTCATTTGTTCTCTGGGAGAAAGGAAGGGAATGTCAATTGTCTGTAGGCCAGTCCACAATGCAAACTCCAGTTCCTAAGAAATTCTTTCCTGAACAGGCACTACCTTGTTTAAAATACTCTGTTATCTTCTTCAGTGCAGATTTTTACATTATTTCGTATGAACTTCCAGTCTTCTCCTTGAAGTTGTTTGTTCCCTCCATCTCTAGCCTCTCTCTATTATTTTTATTATGGTTTTATCTAGGAAATTTATGCTTTTGTAGCAAATTCAAAGGGATTCTTTTCTTCCTATCATCTATCAGAACACTGATTTTTTTATAAATGCATATCAATGATATATACCCCTTCCCTATCATAACATCATTTAGGAAAATGAACCACTTGCTGTTCTCAAATGAGATTACCTGGATGGCCTAGGTGAATATATCCTATAACCTAGTGCAGCAGAAAACAAAAACAAACCCACCAGCACCAGTGGCTCACTCTTCTGACTACTCAGGAGATGTAGTAGATTATACTGGAAGCCAGTCTGTTCAGAAAAGTCAGTGAGATTCCCTCTCCAAAATGACTAGCAAAATGCCAGGCTGGAGACCTGACTCAAGCAGTACAGAACAAGCCATGAATAAAAAAGCTGAACAAGAGTAAAAGGCCTTGAGTTCAAGCCACAGTACTTAACAGACACACCTGCACCTCCCCCCATAGACAAACACATACAGGAGTGGAGCAAGTGGCCAGAGCGCAAGAGGGACGTGAAGAAAGTGGCAGTCAAGGTGATGAGCAGGCTCAGCCCAACTGCTGACTTTGAAGACAGAGAAAGACAACCATGCACGTAGAAATGTGGGCAATCTAAACAGGAAACTCCAGAAGGAGTGCCTCCCTTCCAGTTCTAGGTTCTTACCAATGGAACCCACTGTAGACTTGTGATCATAGGTGATAAGTTTCCATTCCTGGGAGTCAGTAATAACAAGAAAGTAATACTGTACAGGCTTCCTGGAAATAAAGGGCATGATGTCCAGCTCTGCAGTAGAGCAGCTGCCTAGCATGTGCAAGGATCAATGTTCAATCCTGGAGAAAAAAAAGGAACATAAATAACCCCCTAAAATTTAAGTTTGATGGGTCTCACTAGTGAGTATAGAAATACAAGTATGGAAAGTTAATGAGTGCTGATTGTTGCTCACACTGACAAATGTTGAAGAAACTATTAATTCATTATTGTCAAGGAGAGTATAATTTGGGTCTAATTTACAGATTCTCTGTTGCATGTATAAATTGTTTAGCTGTAGATGTAATGTAGTAGACTGCACTGGATTTTAAAATGTGATAAGGAATTAATAGACTTTTATCAAGGAATTCTATGTTTAGGGACCTATTTTAAGGTGTCCAGAGATTCATTCATGAATCTTGAATGTGCTCAGCAGAACATTTTGGTAAAAATGAATAAATTGAGCATTCTAAGTAAACAGAAGTAAAAGATAATTACACTAAATAAAGTTTGCATCCATTAACAAGAATAAGGTATTAGTAAACATATTAAAATAACTCCAAATTGTATATTTACAAGATAATTCTAAGAATACACATATAGAAAAAAGTATAATTATGAGATAAAATATATTATTATGCAAATACATACATGCAAACACATGATAAAAATGTTTAAAGTAAAGTAGTGAAACTTCAAATTAATTCTGTCTGTGGATAAATTTATAGAATAGGTAGTTAGGCCTTTACACATATGTATTACTTTTACTTATTTTTTCAACACCCAACTTATTCATGTGCTATATATCTTATCTAGAACAAAGAGGATATTCATATAGAGAATTAAATATAAATTTATGAAAAAATACAAAAGGGAAAGAAGACAAAACAATATCTAGCTGAGAAGAGCGAATAACATCTTGCTAGTGAGCATACGACTCTTCACTTCACATGTAATATTCAGCCTTCTAACTATGCAATATTCTGCTTTGCAACAGGTGCAAGTCTGCTGTACTCTCTACAGCCACTTACCTCAAATGTCACATTTGTTTCTGTTAATAGTGTCAATAATACAAAACTACAACTCTAAGAATAAAACATTTTTCTGACATGCTTCATGAGGTCACAATACACTGTAGTCCCATGACATATATATACATATATTATATAATATATATGTCTACATATATATATATATATACATGGCATATATACAAAATATTTTAAAAACATAAAGCTTGTTGATACTGGGGATTGAAATCTTCAAGTTAAGCACTCTACTTTTGTGTTCTTTCCATTTGTTATTTGTTTCTAGATAGGGTCTCACAGTAATTTTGCTCAGGCTATTCTCAGACCCTGATACTCCTACCATTGCTGGCCAAGGAGGAAGGACCACAGGCATAGGCAAACATGACCAGCTGATTTTTTTGTAAAAAAAAAGAAGGACGGTCTTGAACCATGATTCTCCTGTCTCTACCTCATACAAATGTGGGATTATTGGCATGTGGCACTATGCACAGAACCAAATATAATGTTTTTATACCATGAAGTATGCCAATATAGTTTATTTATTTTTCAATTTTATTGCCAAGGTGGTGTACAGAGGGGTTACAGTTACATAAATGAGGTAATAAGTACATTTCTCGTCAAACTTGTTCCCCCTCCCTTGTTTTTCTCCCACTTTCCCTCCTTCCCACTCCCAGTTGCACAGATCATTTCCAACCTATTGTCCTGTGAGTATCACTGTTGCATTGGTTCCCCCTTTGTCCTTTGTCTCACCATTTTGTCCTTCCCTTTCCTTACCTAATCCAGATAAATGTATATACAATACCCAGGGTATTAAATACAGTACAACAGGGGATCAACCACAGAGGGAAAAATACAAAAGAAACAAGAGATCACATAGTGCATTAAAAACAGCAAAGAAAAACCTCTTGTGTCCATGCCTTGGAGTTCATTTTGCTTAGCATCATCTTATATGATCATATGTACATAGCTATACCAATATAGCTCTTAGTGTTTTGTAAAATGGGAGTGAATGTTCAGTGAGTCAAGAGCACTGAACATTTTAAAAATAATCACTAGCCCAAGAAAGAAAGAAAGAAAGAAAGAAAGAAAGAAAGAAAGAAAGAAAGAAAGAAAGAAAGAAAGAAAGAAAGAAAGAAAGAAAGAAAGAAAGAAAAAAGAAAGGACATCTCAAATGATTTTAAAGACCTACATATGTTTCCACCAATCAAACTAATCAGTGGTGGTTCATATATATGTTAAAAAATTTAACCTCAGTGTGAAAGATTCTGTTAGATTTTTCAACTGTTATTCTTTTCTTGAGCTACAAGTAATATTTACTTGAACTTATTTCTGCCACATAGCCAAAAAAGATTGTAGAGTCATAAATGACCTAAGGGAATGTTTCCTTGCATAGCACTGTTCACAGAAGATTCCAAAAAGTCTGATGAGTTGTAAAGTTAGGACAGCTGGAAGGAACACAGCCGCGTGTAGGAAGGAGTTCATCCAGGGGACAGTAGGCGTGAAGGTGTACAATCTGCCTCCCAGAACAATAGATTTGTGTTACTTTATTACAGAATCCTTTCTGTTGCTTCTCTACCCAATCCCATGGATTCACATCTCTGTCTTCAGAGAAAAGATTGTGATACGACTGCTGTGGGAAACAAAATTACTCCTTAATCTCCAGACTCAACAAAGCCCAAGACATCGTGATAAGAATGTCTCTGGCCCGGTGGGCAAACTGGAAACTGATGAGAGAAGACACTGTCATTTGGAGCCCTCGCAGAGTGTCTACCCTACTGAATACAGAAGAGCCCACAAACTTGCACAGATCAGTGGCAAAGGGCTTCCCTGTGTACGGGGGCACCAGAAGGCTTTGTTTGATGTAGCGTACGAGGAGAATACTAGAGACTATTAGGATCAAGAGAAATTCACTTGTAGTTATGTATGACACTATCTGACGTCCAGCTAGAAAAAAAAAATAAGGGAGAGAAGAATTTCATGTTGAGTGATAGGATTGGCTGCAAGTAGAATGGGAGGAAAGAAAAGATGGACAGCGAGGTAGCTGAGAATCAATCCATTTTATTTTTTTTTATTGTGAAAATACTGTACAGAGGGGTTACAATTACATGAGAAAGATAATGAGTACATTTTTTTTTATCAAGCATTGTAGCCTCCTCCTTTGTTTCCCCTTCCCATCCCATCCTCCTCCGGCTCCTCCACCCAACCCTCCTCCCCTCCCCCTAACCCAAGTTGTAAAGTTCGTTTTCGACATATGACTTGTACGTCTCATTGTTGCAATGAGTCAATTTTAACTTTAGAAAAACTCAGGAATATTCACTTCTTTGTCTCCTTAAACATCCAACAGATCTCCTAAAGACATGAAGAATGGTGTTAGGAGAAAGTCTAGGATGTGTTTTCCATTTATCTCTCCAGATTGTTTTCCTCAGCAACTGAAAGGGCTACAGAATTCAGTTTTTCAGATGAAAATTATTTTGGGGAATCGCTTCAGAGACTGAACCCTGCATAGCCTGAGGGCTTTCATGGACAGCTTACATTTAAGACTGCTCATTGGGAGATTATAAAGTCCCAGGTCATTTTTCCTGAGTCAAGGCAATGCTACACTATCACAGCTACAAAAGTTCCCTGTGGGTTGGGTTGAAGGCTCCATAAAGAGTAGTCCATAGCTCAGCTTCTACCTTTGTGAAAGCTTACATCCTCTCCTTTCCTCACACAGGTTATCAATCTCAAGGTCACCCTTGCATCTGTATGTTGCATGTTAAGCTGTATCACAAAATCTTTTCAAGAAACCAAATCTGAACAGCTGGTATAGTGCACAGAGTAAGTATGTGTGTATTGACACAGCCCTATCTTTGTTAATAGAGCAAAAACACGAGTAAAACAGCAGAGGAAAATACGACCCATTCTACAGATACAGCAACAACAAATTTACACAGAATATAAGAATTTAAACCATGGATATCAGTGAAATCAACACATCTATGTATAATGTTACACAAATGACTTAGGTTGTTTCTATTTGTTTGGTTTTCTTTTTGCTCACACTCTTTTTGCTTGAATTTAAGGCCTCAAACTCTTGCTTGAGTTTTTCATTCAAGGCTGGTGTTCTATCATGTGAGCCTCATCTCTATTTATGGATTTTTTTTTCTGGTTAATTGGAGATGAGTTTCTTGGCTTTGTTTTCCCTGTGCTGGCTTCAAACCTGGATCCACAGATCTCAATCTCCTGAGTAGCTAAAGTTGCAGGAGTGAGCCACTGGCATTCAGCATCCATAATTTTTAATTCCAGAAAATACACAGAATAGGGGCTTTTCCGTATAGGTGAGAAGGCTAACTTGAGTAGATTTTACAGAAAAAATTGTCTCTCTGGTAACAAGTGAGGAGAAAAGTTTATAAAAGAATGAAGGAAGGTAACTTTATAAAGTAATGTACTTGAATTCTTAATAGCATTCTATATAAGCTGCCACATAGAAAGACTAGACTGAAACTAAGTAGCTGCAGGCTAAGGAGAGAGTTGGATTGGACAGAAAACTGAAGAAGTAATAGGTTCAGGAGAAAGAGTTTCACTGAGGCATAGAGGAAGGTATTCAGTGGTCCACAAAGTTAATATCAAAAGTGCCAATAATTCATATCAAAAGAAGAGAATAGAGAAAACCTGATTAGGATTACAGGTGTGAACCATTGGCACCAGGCTTCATTGTTGTTATTTTTTAGGGATAACTACCAATCTATCAGAGTGTGTTTGTGTGTGTGTGGGGGGGGGGGGGTAATAACAAAGAGAGAGAGGGAGGGAGAAAGAGAGAGAGAAAAAGAATGAGAAAGTATTTATGTTGTTTGTTATGACAGCAATATCTTCCAAATGGTATCTTTCAAAAAAATAAATGTAAGAATGTGCTAAGGTCTTCTAGGTAGGAGATATAGGTTTGGGTTATTTGTTTTCCTAATTGTGAATTCTTCCATGCATAAACATATTTCTTCCAAATAACCACTGCTCTCTAGCAGCACTGACACAGGCAGTGCCTGTCTGGGCACGTGAAGTCTGCAGTCAGTTAAATTCTGAGATGTGCTGTGAAATGGCTTCCTAAACAAGCTTCACTCCTATCTGCTTGAATCATGCCCTTCTTTTACTCACATTTTCACCTGCAGAGAATATTGTAGATTTTATAAAATGCCAGTGTTAGGAGCTCTCTTTGATATCAAGCATAAGAAAAAGCTGTTTGTTGAAGTTCTGTCTTTCACTGTGCAGGGATGCTGACATGGAAGGACAGCAAAGCAGAGGCACTGAGACAGAAAGGAAAGAAATCGCTTCGCAACTAGCTAGACACCCCTGGCTATTGCTTGCAATCTTAGCTACTCAGGAGACTGAGATCTGAGGACAACAGTTTGAAGCCAATTGGGCAGGAAGGTCCATGAGGCTATCTTCAATTAACCAGCCAAAAGGTAGAAGAGGATCTGTGCCTCAGATAGTAGAGTGCCAGCCTTGAGTAAAAAGGCTAAGGCCCTGGCTCCAGTACTAATACACACACACACACACACACACACACACACACACACACACAGAGTCATTCTAAAGGTCATATTAATACAAACTAATGGCTTTCATTTACCCTGCTAAATCGCTAATGTGTTGTTATAGTTCATATACGACAGAATCTGTAATAATGAAGATACTTAAGTTAGTGCTCTTTGATGCCTTTCAATGATGTGTTTCTGGATTCTAATAAGAAAAACAAGTGAATGGGATATGGGAGAGGCCATCATGTTGGAAAATATCTCTGAAAGTACTAAACTATACAAAGAACTTAAAAGTACTTTAAGGAATGGTAATCTAGTTTATATTCAATTTATTTCATTTCCCTACAAAGCCCCGAGGAACATACTCCATTTATTGCACAAAAGCCAATTACAGTAATGGGATGTTCTTAAGAGTTTCCAGCTTTCAAAATTAGTTTTTACTATTTAACAGTACATTTTCAGAGGGCTGTGCAGATAATCATTTCTAATTCTTCAGTAACTATGTTTAGAGGATTGACACCAAACGACACCATTCTCTCAAAACTCAATGCAGACAAACATGGACAAACTAACAGAAAAGGAGAAGAAAAGACCTTGGCTGATTATGGTAAGCAGAAGGTACAAAGAATAATTTCATAATAATAAAGTCTTCTAGAGGAGATAAAAGTTGTTCACATGCTTTTAGGAGATTCCCATTGAAAGAACAGTTCCACGGTGAAGCAGGTTTACACAGCCAAAAAATAAAACACCCTAAAACAAAAACCAGGGACCAAAGGTCCTTAGCTGTGGGGTTTCTTTCTTCCTTTTTCTCTTAATGAAACTCATTTAGAAATACAGTGTGTTAATGAGACTGCTCTAGGTGGAAAAGCATGAGGAGTCATCTAGGATTCTGTTCCCAGATATTGTCCTCTTATCTCCCATAGGTGTGATACTCCTTCTGAAAATATTCTTATTATCTTTAAGTAGTGGCGTGAAGGGATTGCCACTCACTGAAGCAGTTTATGAATACAGTGACTCTTGATCAATGTCACCCCTTTCCATATTCTCACCCACCCTTCCCAACCCTCGCTTTCCTTTGCTTATATTCATTTTGGGTTATGTATTGAATTTTTTCCAGTTTCTGCATCCTTGAGCTATGTATTACTTTGTCTAGTTTCAGGGATTTTTACCTGTAAAACATGTGAATTGTTAGACCCTAGCAGCTCTCGCCTATAATACTACCTATGCAGCAGGCTGAGATATAGAGATCGTCATTGAAAGCCAGCATTGCCAGAAATGTACTTGAGACTCTTATCTTCAATTAACTTCTAGCAGAAAGCTAGAAGTAGAGATACAGCTCTCGTGGGATTTTGCCTCAAGCAAAATCATTAAGGGGGAGTTCTCTGGCTCAAAGTTCATATCCTAATACCAGCACACATACACCTGTGCACACAACAAAAAAAGAACAACAGAAAAAAAACAACTAAAAATCAATAAACATGGCAACCATTTCCCCCCTAATATTATTAAATAAATGGAACTGTGCCCTGTAGCATATACAATATATATATATATATATGTATATATATAGTATATATATACATATATATATATATATATATATATATATACAATGGGCTGATATATGCCCAACAGATGTTCATTATATGATCTTTGCTTTTACATGTATTTTTCCATGTCTGCATGCTTTAGAGAAGGAGATAAATTGTTGTCTATACCAATAGATTCTTATGTTAATTTATGGGCCATAAACTTCTACTACAATCTGATCAAAAGGAATATTTCAGCTATTTTTGACCCCCTTAAGTTTTCTTAAATAGCCCCATATTTCTTAGTATGGCCATAGTTGACATTGAGTTGAGACAGTTAATTAATTGGAGCTTTAGCAAGCAATTAGAATGCTTACTTTCCAAATGTTGTCTACTAAATGCCAATAACAAATCAGTCATTGTAACAACACAAAACACAATCCACAGAAAGCTGCTGAATATTCCCTCTATGAAGACCTCCAGACTTCAAAATCCTACATATAACCTTTCCTTTCTATCTGTGACCTCATACAGTTCAAGAGAACGTATTTGATAGCTTAAATATCCTCTTCTTATTATAAACATTCTCTTATACATTAAGCACAAGCACAGATCTTACAAGTACCACTAACCCTTATGGATACTGGTCATTTCATTTACTTAGAACAAAAAAAGTAATCAAAATTTTAAAATTCTGCGCTGGAGCTCAGTGTTAGTGGCTCATGCCTGTAATGCTAGTTTTTCAGGAAGCTGAGATCTGAAGATGGAATTTCAAAGATAGCTTGGGTGGGAAAGTCTGTGAGACTCCTATCTCCAATTAAACACCAAAAAGCCAGAAGTGGAACTGTGACTAAAGTGGTGGAGCACTAGCCTTGAGCAAAAGATGCTAGAGGACCATACTCAGGCTCTCTGTTCAAACCTCAAGACAAACACACACACACACACACACACACACACACACACACACACACACACACTACACCAGGAAGTCAGCTGAAATATGCACTATGTCTTCCAAACTGTGACTCACCTGTACACTACTAGCTGAAAAAACCTGGAATTCCCATCAGCCACAAATATCTTCACACATACAACCATACTGCTGAGGACAACATAACTAGAATCCTTTTTTAATATAGAATCTACATTTTTACTTTCTCCAAATCTCAAATACTTTGATGAAGGAGCAACTAATGTTTTTGTGTACTGCATTCCTCTTGGAGCTTAAAGCCAGTATCAATTCAGTATTTTCCAAGCCAGATTGAGCTATGATTATCTTTAACAGTTTCCTCATCTGCTCTGGATCCGTCTGCTTCAAAGTCAATGCAGCTTGTTTTACTGTTGGTGAATTTTTATTTCCTTTCTCATGTTCCCTTTCTGTAATTTTGTATTTCCTTTCTATTTCTCCACTGGCTTTCAGAGTATATGACTGACAAGCATCTCTGAAAGCAATGAATAAGAGCAATTTCTTGACTCTGTTTTTCGACCCTTTGTTGACTTTGAACACATATAAGGTCTCACAACATTCATCAATTAAACAGTTCATATTAGGGCAACCATATGCCTTCATAAAACCTCCTTGAGCACAAGTGACAGTTTCATCTAGGAGATGTGTGGAAATTTTATAATGCCTGTACTTGGTAAGAGTCTGCCTTTCTCCTTAGTTAACACAATTCAGAAGACCATGGAGTTACACATTGGAGAAGCAGCCTGGCCAACACCCAGAAGCCTGAGACAAACCACCAAGAACCTGTTAGAGGGAGCCACGAGTACTTTCTGTTTGTTATTTCTGCTCCAGTGGCTGATCTCTAATTTGGCTTCTGGTAACAGACAAAACCATGGAGGGTTTTCACACACAGAGCTACAAACGCCCACATTTAGTGCCCAGTAAGCTCAGGTAGGATAAGATTTCCCTGTCTCTATACCTGACAGAGAATGAGGAAACTGTATGGTTGATAGCCCGATTTAGCAATTTGCACCGATGTAAGATGAGCGTCTGGATCCTCATCACTGAGCCCCCTACAAGTCAAGGGGGAAAAAATAAGATCATATTCTCTATCTTTCTTACACAGACACATGCGTACATGCACACACACACACACACACCAATCATAAGCACATAGAACATACTATTTGTGGAACTGAAGTTCTAATGAAGATTCCTCAGCTAACATCAGTTAGCTGACTAAAACATCCTAATTTTGAAAAGATGGAATAATGCAAGCTAAGAACTCAAATAACCAAATCACCCTGAACTGTTTTAGATGTTTTTTTTTAAATAGCCATTTCCTGTCAACCTTTGTATGTAACCTAACATGCAGTAAGTATTAGATAAACCTCTGGGAAGAACTGTTAAGCTTGGCAGACCCCTGGCCTCTACCAGCCACACTGCTAAGATGTAAAGCTTACACAACAGGTTTCCCCACTACCCTGTACTTCCCTTACCTAGTGATTCCCTGCCAGTGGATTTATTGAATGCACTGATTTATGACTTCCTTTGTTCTTTGGCTATGAAATGTATTTCTATGTAATGTCTTTCACAGCCTAACATAGTATTTGGGATAAACTGAATCCATCGTCCTGGATCATGATCACTTGTATTTGATGCAGATAAAGTACTTTCTTGTTTCCTTTAATTCAGAGGTGTTATTTTACACTGACATAGTAAATATTTAATAGCATAGGCCATGACAGGGCTACATGTTTTCTTCTATACCTAGATACATACTCAAATGTGAAATTCTATGTGGAAACAGAAAAAAACATGCAAGTTAAATATATTTACATATGCACACACAATCATTCAGTATAATTAAGGTTTTATACCTTTGTGACTAGTGCAAGGCATGACACTAATTTTTAATAACGCATGAAGCATGAGTGTATCCTGAATGAGTATACATGTCTATGTGAAAATGTAATAACATTGCATTGCCTTTCCTTGGTGCTTTGTTTTGGACTATTTCTTAAAATTCTACGTAATATATGAATGGCACACAAATATATTGAAGGTTTCTTGTTCTGGGAAAGCTTTCTTTTTATAATTGACCAAAATATGATTATTTTTATTTAAAATTTATACTAAATGGAGTCAGTGTTGGAAATAAATTGGTTTTGAAAAGGAAAAGTTAGAATTGCTAGTTGTTAGTATGATAGAGAAAAATTACAATTGTTAGAGGTCTTTGGTTAATATTGAAGAATCAGTTTGTAATGTTCACATAGTTTATAATTGTACTTTTTTCTACTATCGTTAAGTAGTTGCACAGAAAGGTTTCAATTTAACATTGTAAGCAAGATATCTATTACTTTTTGATTGCTACCTAGGCATTTTGATTAATTGCTATGACATTGTATAATCATATATATTACAGAGAAGGAAAGTATTGCTTATGCATTTAACAAAGTTTTATTGTCATTGCCAAATTATAGAGACTAAGTTGGAAAGATAAAGCATCATTATCTTTCAAGTTAATGGATAGTAGAATTTTAAGCCTCATTTAAAGTCACCTAACTTAGATTTTGTGTATGAGTACACTTGTAGAAATATTGTCTTGCTGTTTTTTTTTGTCCTTCTTCCAAAACTTACCATTTTTATGGAATAGTATCTCCAACATCTACTGGGAATTAGATCCATCAAATTAAACATACTTGACTATTAAATATGTATTCTCTAAAACTCAACAAAAAGAGGGGTGTGTTGCTAATTGTTTCCAGCTCCCTAATTTGGGTAACTTTGACCTTTCTGCCTTTCTCCTAATTTCATCCCATTAGCTCTAATTACACTGAAGTGAATGGTATCAGCCACCACTGCCCTCTTGCTGTTTACAACGATATGTTATTTTCAATTCCTTCCTGAGTTCCACTTTTAGTTAACTCTCAGGCAAAAATTTGTTAGGATTATACTACCACTGTTTATCAGTTGTTTTCTATGGTTTTCTAAATGGCCCTTTCTCATTAATGCAGGGACAATTTAAAGCTCAGGGTGGAATTTTCAGTTTGTCCAGATTAGTATTAGTTTTATTTTTCATAAGTGAGGGACAAGAATTCCTATTCAGCAGGCTTTTTGGATGCCATTGGCTTTGATAATGCTTCAAATAAATCACCAGCATTCTAATGAATGAGAAATAATGCCATCATTTTGATTATTCTTGCTTCTGATAGAAATTCAAAACATTTAGAAATATAATGAATGCTAGGGTATGAGTGTTAAGACTTCTATGAACCTCCTAAATTAATGTAAGGCACTTTTACAATGTTACTCAAAGATCTAAAGGCAAGGAAGAAAATTAAAACAGCATGGGTGGCACTTATAATGGAATACATTGTTAAATCCAGTCTCAAACACATATAGAAGGAAATCTTTCACTTAGAAGGCAGACCTGATTCCTGCACTGGGCGAAACACATTTTCCTAAAACATTGTCACCCTCCACTAAACCTCTTTATTATGGATCTCTTTTCTTGGACTACTCAGAGTCCCAAACAGCACAATGTTCCTTTCTTGCATACAGCTTAACTTTGACCTAGCATCAATCAAAATTCAGATAAAAAAAATTCTTTAAATTCCAATCTTTTTGGTTTAAATATCTGAATAGAGGCAGCATTTTGTAACACCTCAGAGCCTACCCTACCAGATGATGCTTCTAATTAGAACCAAATTCTTTTTGGACAATTCTCTTTGTTTTCAAATATATCAGTTTTCTTCTCAGTTGACATCTATGAACACAAAGTCAAGTTGGAAAAATAAATGCCTGCTTCCTATATCTAGAAAGTGGAATTCAATCCAAATGCCATCTCCTGCCTATTTGGCTGATCACTGGTTAACAGTGAGAAAATTTTCTCCCTAGAACACTAATTCTTAGGTTTAAAGCTCTAAGGTCACTTAGTCCAGCTGACAAGCGTGAACAGCTCTGGGGAAGACACTTTCTCAGCAAGGGTTAAACATGTAGTACTATGTAGTCCCACTTTAAGAGAATATATACATTCATGAAAAAGTATTGTTCTTGTCTATGAACAGCTTTATTGTTAATCAGCAAAATCCTGAAACAGTCTAAACAATCTAATCAGTACCAATGTGGTACATCTACAGATTAGGCTACTACTCAGACAAAGGAAAAAAAATGTACTTATTTATATAACATAGATGAATCTCAATTGCAACATGGTAAGTAGAAAACAAATCCCAAAGCCTCTATACAATATACTTCCATTTAAAGAATACATAGTAAAGTAAAAACATGCACCAATTGCTAAGGGTGTGGCTCAAGTGATAGGACACCACCTAGCAGGCCCAAGATGCTGAGTTCAAACTCTAATACCACCAAAAAATGTATAAGAATAGAGGAAAATGGTGGAGTGGCTTTTCTGGAGTTTTGAGTGAAGAGAGGCAGATTTATAGAAAGATTTAGATAAAAGAACTGCTTGGATCAGGACTGTGGTAGTTCCATACTTTTATGCATTTATCAATATTCATGAAACACTTTCCTAAGAAACATACATGTTATTATATCCAAGTTACAAGGAAAAATATATTTTAAAAAATGGTAAGGTCTTTTTTTTTGTAACACAGAACGTTAGACAAATGTTTATGGGAGCACTATGCTCTCTGAAATTCTGCTCCAAAATATAGCTAGAAGCAAAATCACACAGGTCTTTTCTTGATAATCGCTATAGAAGGTGAAAAAAATCACTTGACAACAATCTAACACCTTTTTGTGGTAATCATACTCAAGAACCAGAAATGGAATAGAAAAGAACTTTTTTTTTTTTGTGAGAATACCTTACAGAGGAGTTACAATTACATGGGCAAGATAACGAGTACATTTCTTATCAAGCATTGTTGCCTCCTCTTTGTTTCCCCTTCCCTTCCCTTCCCATATCCCCCCCCCACCTCCCCCCATGCGATCCTCCCCGCCTCCACCAAAGTTGTAAAGTTTGTTTTTCGACATAACAACTTGTACATCTCATTGTTGCAATGGGTCCACCTGTATTCCTAGTTAAACAATTTGTTTTTGCCCTTCCCCTCCACACATTATACCAACATCAAATACAGTGAAAGCAGGGGTTATACCATGGGGGAGGGACATAAAAAGTAACATAGAAATCATCTTATAAATATGTTAGAAACAGTTGCATGAAAGAAAAAAAAATATTTGAATACTTACCTTGGGGTTCATTCCCCTAGCATCAACTTATCTGACCTTTTCAGCTTGACTCAGACATATACTAGATATTGCAAATAAGGGAAATCATAGGACCTATGTTTCTTTGGGCCTGGCTTACTTCACTTAATATAATTTTTTCCGAGATTCACCGGGAAGATGGCGGAGGAGAAGCTGGAATCTGAACAAGCTCTTGCATAGAAAACAGTTTCAGAGTTCCAGTGAACAGTCCCAAGCCAGAGAATCACACCAAGTGTGCCATCACAGGACAGAGAGTTAGTCAAGAGAGGGGAAGCCAAGCAGACACATCAGAGCGCCTGCCAGCAGCTGCTGCTGCGGCGGCAGGGTCGCTGCAGCGACCACCGCCACGGGGGCACACCTGAGACACAGTCCGGGACGAAGGAGCCAGACGCAGCGGATGAGCGGATTCTACTCAACACCAGCAAGAACCGACAAGGAGCGGACAACTTCATCCTGCACTTTGCAGACCAGAGACGACCCAGGATCCAAGACTCGGTGTGAGTAGAAGCCCGACTTCCTCACTCCTTCTCAGGGAGCAGAGGAGGGAAGGCCACCCCTCCCCCCCCAGCACCGGTGATCTCCATCTTGGATACCGACAAAGCTCGGAGGAGCGGCTAGCTCCAGCTCAGGCCTTGGAATAAAACGAGTCATTTAGCAGGTCACAAGAACTTAACGGCGAAGTGACCTCACAGACTCAGTTCCATCCAGGGAAAAGTCACCCAGCTCAGGCGCCAGCCATTGGAGTGGCTCTCCTCACCGGGTAACCAGAGCCAGAGGCTGCCCCTCCCTCTAGCAGCCACCACAATCAATTGAAAAACAGAAACCCTGAGAATGGCTCCAGGCTGGGTGCTGTGAGTTTTTTTCACAAAATAGCCCCAGGGAAAAGCTACTGTTCGTTGAAAGGCCTCAACTCTACCCAGAACCTAGCCTCATCACTGCATCCCCCTCCTTTGTGATTCTCAAAGCAGATCACCCTCCCAGTAAACTAACCTGGGAGGGGGAATCTCAAAATCTTGGGTAAAGCAGAGCATTTTTCTGCCTGTTCCAACAAACTGACTTAAGAAACCAATCAAGCCACAGGACCTCAAGCTGACCAGAGACTCCAACCAGACTCTGGTTACAGACAAAAGGGAGATACAGGACTCTTCCCACCCCTCCAAAAAAAAAAAAAAAAGTCAAAGAACTTTTTTTTTTCTTCTTTTCTTTTTTTCTTTTTTTTGTTTTGTTTTTTTTTCGTTTTTTGTTACCTTATATATATAAAAAAATTTTTTGCTTTTCTAAAACTTTTATTAATCTTTAATTTTTGCTTCTTCTGAAAAAATAATTGTTTTCCATTAACTTTTTTTTTTTCTCCTCTTATAATTTTTATTTTAGGAATACGTGAATGTGTGTTTTCCTTTCTTTTCTTGTCTTCTTTCTCTTTTTCTTTCATTCTTAATTATCTTTTTGTTTTTTGTCTAGCTCTACTGAACTTCTGATCTTTTCTTCTCACTTTCCTATCCTTTCCATCTTTTCCTCTTTGTTCTTCTTTATGTGACTTAACTCTTGTCCTGTACATCCTCAGATAAACCCGTAGTTAACTAGTAGACCCTATCCCCCATTGTGTACACACTTAATCCACAAACTTATTACTCAATTCAAAACCTCTGAGAATTAAATTCATTAATAGCAGTACTACCTCTTTATACCTATATAATATTTTAAGCATTTTTTTAAAGTTTTTCACATCTCCTCTATGTCTCTCCCTTTCTCTCAACATATTCATATTCCTCTATAAATAGATGGTCTTTTAATCTCTAAAATAACATTAATTTTTACGTTTCTATTTCTTTTTCTGGTCTCTTTTCATTCCCCTTTCCCTTTCTTCTTTCTCTCTCTCTCTCTACTTGCATCCTACCCAACCTATTTCCTGCATTGTGATTAGGACATAGTTAACTCTCCCTGTGCCTCCCCACACCAATCTATTCCTATTTTTTACCCACATCTCTCCCTAACCCTAATAATTTCTGGTTTTCCAAATTCTTCTCTGCGGTTCGAAGTCCTTTAACATATAGTTGTTTGATGTCGAATAGATGTATCTGTTGAACTAGATTGTATCTGTAGACTATTGACTGTACAAATGCAAACTTTGGTTGATGGTTGCCTTAAGATAGTGTTCTAGCACAAAACTGGTGCTATCTTCATCTCAAATGGGCAGAGTAAGCCGGAAAAACACAAGAAAAATGGCAAATTCGGGTCTCTCAATTCCCAATCTTGATAATCAGGGGTTAGAACAGATAATGAATAATCCAGAGGAGAGTTCCCAAACAGCTCTACAAACACTGCTGGCAAACATGATAAATGAAAAGTTTGACAACGTACAAAGGACTCTGTATGAGCGTGATAGGGAGAGAGAGGAGGCATCCCAGAAGTTTATACAGGAATATCATAAGCGTGAGGAAGCTACTCAAAAACTGATACATGATTTGCGTGAACAACTTGAGAATACTCAAAGAGAAAGGGAGGAATGGCGTGAGCAGGCTGAGAACACTCAAAGAGATCTGCAGGAATCTCACGAACGGGAGGAAGCTAATCAAAGAGTAATACAGGAATTGAGAGACCAGGGAGAGAACACACAAAGATCACTAAAGGCATTCATGGAATCCATTAACAAAGAGCTGAAGGAAGTCAGGGAGACCACAAAGGGAATGCTGAATGGAACCCAACAGAAGGAATGGGAGCCCAAAGAAACCATAACCAATCAACTAAGTGATTTGAGGACAAACACTGAACACCAAATTAAGGAAGTAAAGAAATTCATACAAGACCTAAAACAGAGCTTCAACAAAGAACTTGAAGCCATCAAAGCTGACCAACTAGAAGGAAAAGAGATAAAAAACAAAGTAGAGAGTCTTGACAGCAGGTTAGACCATGCAGAAGATCAAATCTCAGGGATTGAAGACAGCCTAGAGATTATAGAGAAAGAACATACAACCATCCAAGACAAGTCCAAGAAATATGATAGATCTATCCAACACCTGGAAGACACCATCAGAAGGCCTAATCTAAGGATAATGGGTGTAGAGGAGCGCCTAGAAACAGAAGTTAATGGTCTAGGAAATTTGTTTAACAGGATCCTAGCAGAGAACTTCCCAAACATGCAAAAAGATAGGCCTGTCCAGATACAAGAAGCCTTTAGAACCCCAAATAGACCAGACCAGAATAGGACATCCCACCGCCACATTATAATCCATACAGGATCAACTCAGAACAAGGAAAGATCCTTAAAGCTGTCAGAGAGAAAAGGGTAATCACTTATAAAGGGAAACCAATTAGAATCACCTCAGATTTCTCAGCAGAGACAATCAAAGCAAGAAGAGCCTGGAATGATGTATGCCATGCCCTAAAAACAAACAACTATCAACCAAGAATACTGTACCCAGCTAAACTCTCCTTCATAACTAAAGGCCAAATAAAAACCTTCCATAGCAAAGAAAAATTGAAACAATACATCTCCACCAAACCAGCCCTACAAAAGATTCTTAAAGATGTCCTACACATAGAAAACCAACAAGACCACAATAAAGGACAAGAAACTGCACCCAAACTGAGAAGCCAAGAAACATAGGAAGAACCCAGTTTTTGCAGCCCCCAAGAAGGTAGATAACATGGCAGGAACTACAAATACCTCTCAGTCCTATCTCTTAATGTTAACGGACTGAACTCTCCAATTAAGCGACATAGACTGTCTAGTTGGATTAAAAAACAAGACCCTTCTATCTGCTGCCTTCAGGAGTCACATCTTGCCCGTAAAAACAAACACATTTTCAATGTTAAAGGCTGGAACAAAATCTACCAAGCAAACGAACCGCATAAACAGGCGGGAATTGCAATCCTAATATCAGATAAAATAGACTTCAAATTAAAATTCGTGAAAAGAGATAAAGAAGGTCGCTACATACTAATTAAAGGATTTCTCCTTCAGGAGGATATTACAATTCTAAATATCTATTCGCCAAACAATGGAGCACCCAAATTTATTAAAGAAACACTACTTTCCCTCAAATCCCATATAGATCCAAAGACATTAATTGTTGGGGATTTTAACACACCACTCTCCCCACTAGATAGATCAACTCGGCAAAAACTCAACAGAGAAACCGCAGATCTAAACAGCTGCATAGATCAACTAGACTTAACAGACATCTACCGAACATTTCACCCAGCAGCATCAGAATACACGTTTTTCTCAGCAGCACATGGAACGTTTTCTAAAATAGACCACATTTTAGGCCACAAAGCAAACTTGTCTAAATTCAGAAACATTGAAGTTATACCTTGCATTCTCTCTGACCACAAGGGAATAAAATTAGAACTCAACACCAAAAGCCACCAAAGAAAGTCCGGTATCACATGGAGGCTGAACAACAAACACACTGCTGAATCATGAGTGGGTCATGGAAGAGATTAGAAAGGAAATTCAAATGTTCAAGCTATTCAACAAAAATGAACACACAAAATACCAGCTCCTCTGGGACACAGCAGAGGCAGTACTCAGAGGCAAGTTTATAGCTCTGAGCTCCTACATCAACAAATTGGAGAGATCTGAAACTAACAATTTAATGACACATCTAAACCTCCTTGAAAAAGAGCAGCAAGATAAACCCCAATCCAGTAGACGGAAAGAAATAATCAAAATTAAATCAGAATTAAATCCATTAGAATCCAAAAAAACTATAGAAAGAATCAACAAAACAAAGAGTTGGTTCTTCGAAAAACTTAACAAAATTGACAGACCCTTAGCAAATCTTATCAGAAAAAGAAGAGAACACACCCAAATTAATAAACTCAGAGATGAGAATGGAAACATCACCACGGAAACAACCAAGATTCAGAACATTATAAGGGAATACTTCTCAAAACTTTATGCTAATAAGTTTGAGAACTTGACAGAAATGGACCTCTTCCTAGCAAATATTGACATGCCAAAACTAAACCAAGATGAGGCAAACTATCTTAACAGGCCCATATCAAGCATTGAAATAGAAACAGCAATAAGAGACCTCCCAGCTAAGAAAAGTCGAGGACCAGATGGTTTTACAGTGGAATTTTACAAGGCCTTCAAAGCAGAGCTCACACCAATTCTCCTCCAACTCTTCAATGAAATTGAAAGAGAAAGCTCACTACCGAACACATTCTATGAAGCCATCATAACCCTCATCACAAAACCAGGCAGGGACTCATCAAAGAAAGAGAACTATAGACCCATTTCTTTGATGAACATTGATGCAAAACTTCTCAACAAAATTTTGGCCAACCGACTTCAACAATTCATCCAAAAAATCATACACCACGATCAAACAGGATTCATTTCAGGGATGCAAAGCTGGTTCAATATACGCAAATCAATTAATATTATTCATCACATCAACAGGAGCAAGAATAAGAACCACATGGTTATCTCAATAGATGCAGAAAAAGCATTCGACAAGATCCAACACCCCTTCCTGATGAAGGTTTTGGAAAAATTAGGAATCCATGGAACATTCCTCAATACAATAAAGGCTGTATATGACAAACCTACAGCCAGCATTATACTCAATGGTGAAAAACTAAAGCCATTTCCTCTTAACTCAGGAACAAGACAAGGATGCCCACTCTCTCCACTTCTCTTCAATCTAGTATTAGAATGCCTAGCTACAGCAATAAGACAAGATGCAGACATAAAGGGGATCCAAATAGGGAAAGAAGAAATAAAACTCTCCCTCTTTGCAGATGACATGATCTTGTATTTAAAGAATCCCATAGACTCCACTCCCAAATTACTCAAGCTGATTCAAAACTTTGGCAAAGTAGCAGGTTATAAAATTAACCCCCCAAAATCAATGGCTTTTCTGTATGCCAACAATGAGAAAAGTGTGGCTGAAATTAGGAAAGCAACTCCATTTGTAATAGCCCCACAAAAAATAAAATACCTAGGAATTAACTTAACTAAAGAAGTGAAGGACCTCTATGATGAAAACTTTAAAATCTTGAAAAAGGAAATCAACACAGAACTTAAAAAATGGCAAAAACTTCCATGCTCCTGGATTGGAAAGATTAACATCGTGAAAATGGCAATACTTCCCAAGGCTATCTACAAATTCAACGCAATACCTATCAAAATTCCACCCTCATTCTTCAAGGAAATAGAAGAGGCAATCCAAAAATTCATATGGAACAATAAAAGACCCCAAATAGCAAAAACGCTCCTCAATGGAAAGAACACTGCTGGAGGAATATCAATACCAAATTTCAAACTCTACTATAAAGCCATAGTAATCAAAACAGCTTGGTATTGGCATAAGAACAGACCTCAGGACCAATGGAATAGAATTGTAAACCCAGCAATGAACCTACAGAGGTATAGCCATCTAATCTTCGATAAGGGAGCTAAAACAATAGAATGGAAGACAGACAGCCTCTTCAGTAAATGGTGCTGGCAAAACTGGTTAACTACATGTAGAAAACTAAAGCTAGATCCTTATATATCACCCTGCACCAGAATCAACTCCAAATGGATCAAAGACCTTGAACTCAAAGCAGACACTCTGAAAACATTACAGGATGGAATAGGAGAAACCCTGGGTCTCCTTGGCTCAGGCCGAAATTTTCTGAATAGAGACCCGGAAACAAAACAAATCAAAGAAAGGTTGGACAAATGGGATTGTATAAGGTTGCAGAGCTGCTGCAGGGCAAATGACATAGCTAGCAAGAGCAATAGAAAGCCCACGGATTGGGAGAAGATCTTTACTAGCCATACAACGGACAAGGGTCTCATATCTAAAATATACTTGGAACTCAAAAAATTAAACCACCCAACAACAAATCCTCAAAGAAACAACTGCCCAATAAGTAAGTGGGCGAAAGACTTAAAGAGAAGCTTCTCTGAAGAAGAAAGAAGGATGGCCAATAGACACATGAAGAAATGTTCAACATCCCTAGCCATAAAAGAAATGCAAATCAAAACAACATTGAGATATCACCTCACTCCAGTTAGAACAGCAAAAATCAAGAACTCTAACAACAACAGATGCTGGAGGGGATGTGGACAGAAAGGAACCTTACTTCATTGTTGGTGGGAATGTAAACTTGTTCAACCACTTTGGAAAGCAGTATGGAGGTTCCTCAAAAGACTCCACATAGAGCTCCCCAATGACCCAGCAATCCCACTTTTGGGCATTTACCCAAATGATCACAAACAAGGCCACACTAAAGCTACCAGCACAACTATGTTTATTGCAGCATTATTTACCATAGCTAAGATATGGAACCAACCCAGATGCCCCTCAGTAGATGAATGGATCAAGAAGATGTGGTA
Organism: Dipodomys spectabilis; assembly: GCF_019054845.1. Taxonomy (NCBI): domain Eukaryota; kingdom Metazoa; phylum Chordata; class Mammalia; order Rodentia; family Heteromyidae; genus Dipodomys; species Dipodomys spectabilis. Next base: position 4,116,312 of record NW_024870813.1, on the reverse strand, counting down.
TATATACACAATGGAATTCTATGCCTCCATCAGAAAGAATGACATTTCCCCATTTGTTAGGAAATGGAAAGGCTTGGAAAAAATTATATTAAGTGAAGTAAGCCAGGCCCAAAGAAACATAGGTCCCATGGTTTCCCTTATTTGCAATATCTAGTATAGGTATGAGTCAAGCGGAAAAAGTCAGAGAATGTGATGTTAGGAAAACGAACCCTCAAATATGTATTTTAATGTTTTTGTTTCTTTCATGCATGTGTTTCTAACGCATTTATAATATTATTTCTTTGTTGCTTTGTATGTCCCTCCCCCACAGTGTAACCCCCGCTTTCACTATATTTGATGTCAGTATAACATGTGGAGGAGACGGGGACAAACAAGTCGTTTAAGGATTCAGGTGGACCTGTTGCAACAATGAGAAGTACAAAATGTCATGTCAAAACCAGCTTTACAATGTCGTTGGGGGGGGAGGGGGGTATGATTGGGTGGGGGGGAGGGGGAAGGCTGGGAAGGGAGGTGAAGGGTAAACAAAGGAGGAGGCTGCAATGCTTGGTAAGAAATGTATGCATTATCCTGCCCATGTAATTGTAACCCCTCTGTACAGTATGTTCTCAAATAAAATAAAATTAAATTAAAAAAAAAGAAAATAAACAACAATAAATGTTTGTGAAGATGCAGGAGAAAAAAAAATATATAATTTTTTCCAAGCCTTTCCATTTCCTAACAAATGGGGCAATGTCATTCTTTCTGATGGAAGCATAGAATTCCATTGTGTATATATACCACATTTTCTTGATCCATTCATCTACTGAGGGGCATCTGGGTTGGTTCCATATCTTAGCTATGGTAAACAATGCTGCAATAAACATAGTCGTGCTGGTAACTTTAGTATGTTCTTGTCTGTGATTATTTGGGTAAATACCCAAAAGTGGAGTTGCTGGGTCATAGGGGAGCTCTATGTGGAGTCTTTTGAGGAACGTCCATATTGCTTTCCAAAATGGTTGAACAAGTTTACACTCCCACCAACAATGCAGTAAGGTTCCCTTCTGTCCACATCCCCTCCAGCATGTGTTGTTATTAGAGTTCTTGATTATAGCCATTCTAGCTGGTGTGAGGTGGTATCTCAATGTTGTTTTGATTTGCATTTCTTTTATGGCTAGACAGGTTGAGCATTTCTTCATGTGTCTATTGGCCATCCAATAGAAGAAATTTACAAAAAACCTATCTGTACCTACCATAATTATGAAAACAATAAATGTTTTTGCTCTAAGAGCATATGAACAAGAAAATTTGTTCTTGTCACTTTAATATTTCATTAGAGGTTCTATCTAGAGCAATCAGGGGGATTAAAAAGAAAAAAAGGGGGAAAGAAATAAATGAAAGGCATCTAGAATGTAAATATGACTAGTATGTGAATCTTCATGCCTTATGCCAGGTCAAACCATTTCATATAGTATATGATTTATATTATATGATATGGCCAGAAAAGAGAACTCTCTGTATCCAGAGAGAAGATTAATGGTTGAGAAAGCTGGGTGAACAGAAGGATTGGGGATTGGTTATTAATGGGCATGAAGTTTACTTTGGGATCACCAACCCTTTCCATATGAGGAATGCAACTCTCTTGAATGCACTAAATATTTAACTGCCCATTTTCAGGTGTTAAATTCTAGTTTAAGTACATGTAAATATACTTATAAAATATTATTAGCATTATAAAATAATCCATAAGGGGAAAGGGGACATATATCATCATCACTAGTACATAGGTTACTGTACATAGAGTACACACTGCAAAAATAATCTTAATTACCATATAGATATGAGTGTGTGGTGTGTTTGGGTATGGGTATGGGTATGTGTGTTTGTAAGTTTTCACAGTTTAGTATTGCTAGGATGTAGCTTCTTAGGTAGAGAATACAGTATCTATTTAATTTGGGGGAACGTTCCCATGACTACTAATTAAGCCAATATAGTAATGTATTATTTCAGGACCAGATTTCTCTAAAAGCGTTTGTTCATTTGTGCTTGATCATTATTTTCACTTCAGTCAACAGAAACAAAGCATTGGTCTTGATGTGCCCCCTCAAATTGTCTTCTAAAAGATGTGTGTGAGATGTTGGAGATTTTGTGTGGTGTGTGTGTGTGTGTGTGTGTGTGTGTGTGTGTGTATGTGTGTGTGTGTGTGTGTGTGCCAATAGTGAGGCTTAAACTAAGGACCTGGGCATTGACTCTTAGCTTTTTCTCTCAAGGCTAATAGTCTACCAGTGAGGTACACCTCCACTTCCAGCTATTTTGGATGTATGTGTGGTTAATTGAAGATAAGAGTTTTATGTACTTTCCTCCCAGGCTAGCTTCAAACCATGAAGATCACAGCAACTTGACTAAACTGGTGCCCAGCTTAATTATTTCTACTAGGCTAATTAATACCCTGACTAGTACAGGAGACACGAACACATTCTTATGTAGTTTGCTAGCAATGGAGCTTACTAGTTTGTAGTGAATTAATGATAGCATAACCACAATAGTTATTCATCATCTTAACTGATATGTAGAATCAAAGTCACAGATCACAGGAGAAGATGGATGTCTGGTAAAATCTTTTAGGCTCTTTCAGTTTTCTTCCTGTTATGAAGACAAGGAGTGATTTATATTGTTGCAAATCTGGTGAATTTAAATCACGAAGATCTTCTGAAATGTTTACTCATGCTCAACTACATTTCTCCTTCCAGCTTATTTTCTTCATTGAAATTCTTCAAAGATATGATTTTCTCCAAAATATAATGAACACTTTCACAAACAAGAAAACCAGATTTCTACATTGTGTGACCTAATTACAGATACACCTTTTTTGACTTCAGATTAGTAAGAATATATGATATTTCATTTATATTTTTAGCTGTGCAATACACTCTTGTTAATTATAACTAAAATGATGCATAGCCAGTTGCTATATCTTAATCATTTCATACATTATGAAGCTCGGAGTGAAAGGTGATATATGTATAATTTTTTAGTATTTTTTGATAATCATAAATATATGGTAATATTTTTTAAGAGCACAACACTGATCTAAAATGTAGGGTGTAGATCTTACAAATTTTCTAATTCCAAAATGTATCATGAGTTTTTATTTGTTTTCCTTTGCTGGGGGAAGAAGAGAGAAGTACTGAGACTTGAACTTAGAGCCTTTGCGTTCTCCTTTAACATTTTTGCTCAAAGCTGGTATTCTACGACTTGAACCACAGCTCAAGCAGTTAATTGGAGATAACCAGCTAGTTAATTAATCAGTTTGTTGCTGCTTAATTAAAGATAAGAGTCTCTTGAATGTGTCTGCCTGGTATAGATTTAAATTGTGATCCTTGGATCTTAGTTTCTTCTGTAGCTAAGATTACGACCAGTAACCACTAGAGCCTGACTTGCTTTAGTTTTGATTGGAATAAAACCTCTCTGTTCTCTATTAGATCTTTTGCATGGTGGGTCTGGATATTTGATATTTGATGCTTACCTCTATCATCTATATTAAATAAGCTCATTAATCTATTTTTCTTAAAATAAGGATGTCATGTAATCAGCCACACTTTCATTATTAGGGTTGAAAAAAGGCATGCAAAAAACATAATTCATAGCATAGCCTAAATAATGGAATCATACACATTTTATTCTCCTGATTTTCTTCAGCCAATTCTTTAGCCAGTCTCTAATTTAGAGCCTTATATTATCAGTCACAATTATGGATGGTGTTTTAAGGAAATCTTACCTTTGATAAACAAGAACTTTCCCACTGAAGCAAGAAGACTCCCCAGTCTTAAAGTGTGGAACTAGGGAAACATCACATTTTTAAATGCATATTGATAACATGTAGAGATTCCACCATCTGTGAAATGATCAGGCTTTAGATTGATCCTGAAGAATATCCCGGAGGTGGTATCTTTTGCATAGCTCACATGTTCAATAGGTTAGAGAGATAATCAATAAGGAAGGGAAATATTCCAACATTTCTCAAACAAAGATAAAGCAAATGATAACTCCATAGGAACTGGGAATTCTGTCAAGAACAATATTCATCAGTCTGGTTCTTTGTTTTATACACATGAAAGAATTTTCTCCCTTACTTGTTCAAACAATGTTCTACATTCCACTGCCTCGCTTGATAAATACTGAGTCATTCTCATCTTGATAAATATTTTCCAGTCACACAGCTACATGTATAGATATGTATCTATCACATGCTTATACATATGAAAGCATGAATACACAGCACAGTAAAAAGCTTTGTGACAATTACACAGAAGGAGAATTACCCTTTGGAATAGAGAATTCTCACAAATTAATTTAATTACTTATTATAGACTTCAGAAAGTAAGTACCAGTCGAATAGACATCCTAATGGTATGGAAACTAAGAAAAACATTCTTTTTTCCTCCACCCACTCTATCACCATGATAATGCTGCATATTCATTGAAACAGTAGTACATATTCAGATATCATATGAGTTTGGCTTTAATAAAGCATAAGTGGCTTAGACAGTTCTAAATTTTGTGAGCGTTTTGTCTTCGTGCAATTACATTATTTTGTGAATGACTGAATTTTAGGTAAATGGAACTGAAATACATGAGTATTTTAAGGTTAGATTATTCTAATACTGAAGGTCAATGGTTATTATTGATTCCAGGGGGGAAAAAGATTTAGGCCAAAACAAAAGGGTACAGAATTCCATTTAAAAAGACAGAGGTGAGTAAAAATTCAGAAAGAGATATTTGAAATTTGAGCATGTAAACCTTCTGGCCGAGGAGTATGCTTAATTTTGAGTGGAATTTGATCCTGTCTCCTTTTGTTTGAACTTGAGTCCTCTCCAGCTTGGAGGTGTTCTATTTGGGTTGTGTTTCCATGTGGAGCTCACTGTATAGTTATTTTGTGTCCAGACAATGGCCTCCATAACAACAAATCTGAAATGCTCAGTGCTCAGAGAATTTGGCCTAGCAGAGATGATCGTCTTGGAATTCATTTACACTTTGTCTGATGTATGTCATATCTCTCTATCTCACTGGCTATGAAAGAAATGTTAGACACAGCTCAAGATAATTGTGGCGTCACATGGGAATAAGTACACCAACTCAAAAGGAATTCAGAAAGGCAAACTTTACTTCTGCAGAAGGGTGTACCATCAGCCAAAAATCTGGCAGGCAAGCAACACAAGAGCAATGCTCTCTTTTTATCCCTCACCTCGCCCCTCTCCTCCCATTGGCTGAGCTCAGGTTAACAATCTGAAAAAGGATGTGGCTTAATTGAGTTGCCACAATTCTTTACATATGCCAAATAATAATCTCTTAATCCCCTATCAGATACCTGACTTGTAGATATTTTCCATTTGTTTTTATTATGAATAGTTCCACAGGATGCCTTCTCATCCTTTCGATGCATAAATATTTTAAATGGGTAAAATTTTCATTTTTCTGCTTTTGCTTCTGTGTCTGGTGTGTTTGGTGACATAATCAAGAAATCACTGCCAGATTCAATGCCAACGAACTTTTCCACTGTATTCGAACAGGTGTTTTATAATTTTAGCTCTTATGTAGATGTTTAATTCATTTTCAATAGATGTTGTATGTCATTTAAGGCTCAGTCTCATACTTTTGCATATTCATAGTATATTTTTCAGCTCCATTTGTTAAAGACACTTGTCTCCTCCCATTTAGTGGTGCTAGCTACCTCAATGGAGATCAGGACAGGATGGTTGTCAGTGCCATTTTTCCAAGATTCTATTTTGTTTTGCTGCGTATAGCTTTGCACTATTTTTAATCTGTTCTTTCACAGAATTATCTTGACTGTTAGAGGATCTTCACTATTACATACGAATTTTGGAGTGAATTATCCTATTTCTGAAAAGAAATAGACTTTCATATGGATTATATCAAAATTGCAGATCACTTTGGGATATATTCAATTTTCTTTTAGGTACATGTGTACTCATACTGCAACTTGAACTCATAAAACAGACTTGCCTATTTCACACAGGGGTGGCTAGTCTTCTGCCAACTTGACCTATGCCTTCACTTCCTAAGTTTTGCTGGTTATTTGGAGATAAAAGGTCTCAGATTGCTATGCAGACTGGCTCTGAACCATGATTTTCAGATCTCAGCCTCCTGAGTCACTAAGATTACAGGAGTGAGCCACCGGCACCTGAGTTCAAATCTTAATATCCACTCTTCTGGTCGATGAAAAGTGATTATCATTTCATTTGCTGAATTTCTTTTATAATGTGACATCAGAGTACAAATATTTGCCTCCATTTATTAGATTTATTCCTAAGTAATTTATTCTTTTTAGTGATACTAAGCATAGTATTGTATTCTTAAATGTTACTTTGTATGAATTTAATAGCCACTCTTACTCTCATTTGATGACCATTTATGTGAAAGATCTGCTATCTTTTCACTTTAAACCTAATTTGGGTTAACTCTAAGGCAGTTCACTTGAGTATAACAGGTAATTAAAGATTATTTGTCTTTAATTTGCATGGCTAATCTATGTCTTTTAATTGCAACATTTAATCACTTTATATTAAGTAATTACGAGGAAAGCTTTGCTGGAGTCATTCTGTTGATTATGTTCTTTATGTCTTGGAGGTTTAAAAAACATCCTTAAAGCTTTTCATATGTTCCATACTATTCCTTGTACTTTATCGTTGTATTTCTTGGAATGATGTATTTGATTCAATTCTCATTTCTTATTGTGTATATTTAATAGATAATTTCCTGTGTCACCATAGCAATTTCATAAAGTACCAGAAAATTATAGTGTTCTTTTTAAACTGATAATAACTTCAATTGTACATAAATTTTTGTTTTATGATTCCATCATGATCTTTGTTACCGATGTCAAATTCACATCTTTACAGACTATGCAACCTGTCTATATAAATGCATAGGTTTAAGAAGGTTTTGTCATTTAAATTCTTCACACCATCATTATAGTGCCATACACTATGATGGTTGTCGGCTTGTGTATGAGAGATTTTCTGTATTTCAAATGACTTGTGTTGCTGACTGACATTCTTTCATTTTCAAATTGGAGGTCTCTCTTTAGCATGTATTTTAAATAAGGATAGCTGTGATATACTTCCCTTACTTTTCTTCACCAAAGAAAGTATTTCTCCTTCATTTCAAACACTAGTTTTGCTGGAAACAGCATTTAAGCATGATGAACATATTCTCAATCCCTTTTCTTTGTATAGTTTCAGCAGAGAAATCTGTTGGTATTTTGTGGAAACTGCCTAAGAGCATGATAAATTATTGTTTCCTCCCCTCACTTTGAAACTTCTCTTTCCTATTGACTTCAGATGTTTGCTTGTAATGTGTTTCTGTGTGGCTAAATTTGAATTTATTCTACTGGGAGCTCTTTAAGGGTCTTTCAATTTTATGTCTATTTTCCTTTAAATTTGGTAAGCCTTAGTCATTACTTTTTTATATAAACTCTTTTCTCTCTATATCCTCTTGAAATTTTCATAATGTTTGTATTGGTGCCCTTGAGTTTCTTAGGTTTTTCTTTCGATGCTCCATTTCAGCTCTTCTAACTCAATTATTTCAAATAACTTTTCTTCAAGTTTGGTGATTTCTCAGCCTGATCATGTCTTCTGTTGAATACCTCTAATAAATTTAAACTACATCTATTGTATTTTTCAGCTGCAAATTTTTGAGTCTTTTTTTGCACTTTTCATCTTTTTGTTTATATTCTCAGTTTGATTGTGTATTTTGTCTGATTTTTGTTTAGCTGAATACTGTGTTCTTTTCATCTATCCAAATTTTTATGCAACAGCTCTTTTAAATGCCTCTTCAAGTTGTTTATATCTCTGCATTTGTTTCGGGTTTCTGAAATTTGATTTTTGTTCCTTCAACTCAACCATGTTTCCCAGTTCCTTATGATGTTTTGCTTAGATTTGGGCAATCAGACGAACAACCACCTGTCCCAATCTTTAACTACTTTTATGTAAAGAAGATTGTCACCAATCAGCCAGCTGAAGGTTCTAAGGACTCTCGAACCTTTTCTGATGTCCTGCTCTCTAGAATCAACCTGCAGAAATGTAGAGGGACCATGTAGTTCTACTCACATTTTCCACATTCCCAAACTCTGAACTTCATTATTTATTATTGCAAATTAAATAAGACATCATTGAACTCTTAGACATCCCTAAAACAAGCCAAAATGTTGGGCACACCAGTCTCTCCTTTATTCCCATCCCAAGAGAAGCTTCATGGGTAGATTTCCTCTTGGTTGATTTCTCTTGCATCGCCTAGTAGGTAATGACACAATAAGCATGGAAAGTGACACCCATTTTCTACTCTTTTCTCTGGAATCTTCCTCTTTTTACAGTGACTGAAATACCTCTTGATTGGTCTCTAGGGTGCTTACAAAAGTATTCTTGTGTACAAAGATATAATGCTGTTAAATAAGTGTTTCGGTAGAAGAAAAAGGAGCATCTGTATCCTCTTAAGAGTGCTACTTTGCTGCTATCACTCAAAAAGTTTCACATTTTAGTGAAGTCTGACATTGATTTTATGTGGATTATAACTTGGTATTGTATCTAAAATGTCACCACTAAACCCATATCACTTGGGTTTTCTATGTAGGATTTACTAGGAGCTTGTAATTTTATGTTTTGCATTTAAGTCTAGGATTCAGTCCGTGTTAAATGTTTTGAAAATTGTAAGCCTTATGCTACTGCTGCTGCTCTCTTCCTCTTCCTCTTCCTCTTCCTCCTCCTCTTCTTCTCCTTCTTCTTCTTCTTCCTCTTCTTCTCCTTCTCCTTCTCCTTCTCCTTCTCCTTCTCCTTCTCCTTCTCCTTCTCCTTCTCCTTCTCCTTCTTCTTCTTCTTCTTCTTCTTCTTCTTCTTCTTCTTCTTCTTCTTCTCCTTCTTCTCCTTCTTCTCCTTCTTCTTTCTTCTTCTTCTTCTCCTTCTCCTTCTTCTTCCTCTTCTTCCTCTTCTTTCTCTTCTTCCTCTTCTTCTCCTCCTCTTTCCTCTTCCTCTGTTTCTTCTCCCACTTCTACTCCTCCTCTTCCTTCTTTTCTTTCACATCTTTCTCTTTCTGCTCTTCCTAATTATGTTTTTCCTCCTCCTAATCCTCTTACTCTTTCTCCAAGTCATCTTTCTTCCTTTTCTTTAACATGTGGATATCCAGTTACCTCAGAATCATTTGTCAAAAGTAGGACTTTTCCTCCATTGTTATTCTTTATTCCTTATAAAAAGAATATGTGATATTTGTATGGGTGTTTCTGAGTTATCATCTTTCATTGATTGATTTGTTGTTCCTGTCTCAGATATCATAATTTTGCTTTTTGTAAAACTACACACTTTCTACTAGTCTCTCTGTTGTGCTTCATGTAAGTTTCCAAATCTAGACACATGTACCTGCATGGAAATAGTAGAAAGGATTTCACTCTAAGGTAAAGTGTGAAATGGCAAGTTACAATGAAGGAAAACTCCCAGATAGGCAAATCAGGAAGTCTTTCAGCTGAGATTTTTACCATTATAATGCCACTCAGAATGAACTGATTAAAAATTATCCAACAAGGTTGGGAATGTTGTACTCAACCGTGCATTTAAACAACCATGACTATTTTTTTCTGTCCATTGGCTTAGAATATAACTTTTATTGATGATCTTTGAATTAGTTTAGGTAATTATCAAGGATAAAGCCAAAGTCATTTATATTGGATGCAGAATTATCCTTCTTCTCTGTCACTACAACTGCCACATGCATCTTCTTGCATTTTGTCACAGTGTTTTGACAATGTTGTCTTAATGCTGCCTCCTCCAAGAAAGCAGCTCATTCTAGGTTCTCATGACTTCATGATCCCTGTTTCCTTCTGCCCCATGGAAATCTTGTCTTTTACTAAATCTAAATTTCTTTTTAAGTCTATACCCATAAAATTAATTTGCAATTCACTTGGTTTAAATATCTTTGGGGGTTTAATGTTTTGAAGTACATTTAATTGAATTTATTATTTCTCTGGAGAAATTTTATCTCCCTACCAAGTGTACCATCTATCTACTTTATATTCTTGTAGAATTAAATTATCTCTACTCATGGAAAAAAATGATAAAGAGAAAATGCATTCCCAATGCAATCTTTCCCTAGTTTGCATATAATAACTATGCAAACATGAAAATACAAAGTCATCAGGGTATTGCTAGAAACTGGGTGCTATTTTCATGAATTGGAATACAGTGAATTGCCAGTAAGAAACTCCATTTGTTGCCTACATGCAAGGAGCCAATGAAACAAGATGATCTAGCAAAAGATACCATGATGTTCTTGTTCAAAACAAAATCCATCTTATTATACCAGATACCCCTCCTCATCTTTTCTATCCCTGTGAAATTTGCTATGATTTATTCATTTTTTAAAATTAGATATCTGATATTTATTTTTGTTTATTTTTGTGCTACTATTAAGGTTTGAACTCAGGGCCTGGGTTCACTGTCTTAGATTTCTTCATGGCTGGCCCTTACCACTTGAGTCATAGATCTACTTCTGTTTTTTGGGGGGGGAGCGGGTTGATGAATTTGAGAGTCTCACTGACATTCCTACCCAGGCTGGCTTTGGACTGAAGTACTGAGACCTCAGCCTCTTGAGTAGATAGGATTAAAGGCATGAGCCACTGGTGCCTAAGAAATCTGGTATTTAAATATAGTCTTCATCTAGTACAAATAGATTACCACAATGATACATCATCTAACTACCAAACAGCCTTAATACATGTGTTATGTGATTATCCTTCATGTCACAGTTTTCACTGTTTCTTTCTTCTCAATTTTATTTCCCATGGCATTTTCTTGTCGCTAGTTGATATACTTTAATGATGAGAAGATAAGCTTCGGTTAGACAGAGGGACCTACCCTAGGCAAGCATTACTCACTGTCAGAAGACTCAACCAAGAACCAAGATTAATCTCACTTTCTGGTAAGGGAGCCATAAGCACACTCTGCTCATGATTTGGTTGTGAAGATGTAAGATTATTAAATACAATAGCACAATCCCCAAAATACGTAATAAATTAATGAAGATTAATTAGGATGGTCTCAACATTTCCCTACACCATAAAGTGAAGTCATTGAAGTATTAGAGGCAATGGCTCACAGATAGGAAGTCTTGGAAAGAGGAAAGGACAAGACAGAAGCAAGAGATGTGTGGATTTTTCAGGTGAGCTCCCATCATTCATATTGTCACCTATGGAAATAGACATCAGTGTCATAAAACAAGAAAGAGATGATGACATTTCTAATTGTGATAAAGGCAAAAAAAAAAGTCTTCTGAGAAAAATATGGAAGCACATATGACGAAGCACATCTGTATTTACTCACAGTGGTTCAGGAATTTTTTTGTCTTGTTGGGTCAAAATTGCTCCAAGTAGGCACACTTTTGTAGTGAAAGGCATTTTTTAAAATATAATGGTCGTGTTCGCTTCAGCAGCACATATACTAAAATTGGAAGGATACAGCGAAGATTAGCATGGCCCCTGTGCAAGGATGACACGCAAATTCGTGAAGCGTTCCATATTTTTTATATGTCTGAGTCAAGCAGAAAAGGTCAGATAAGTTGATGTTAGGGAAATCAACCCTAAGATATGTATTCAAATGTTTTTTTTTTTCTTTCATGCGATTGTTTCTAACACATTTATAAGATTATTTCTTTGTTGCTTTGTATGTCCCCCCTCCACAATATAACCCCTGCTTTCACTGTATTTGATGTTGGTATAATTTGTGGAGGGGAAGGGGAAAAACAAATCATTTAAATAGGGAAACAATACAGGGAGTCCATTGGAACAATGAGATGTACAAGTCATTATGTCGAAAACGAACTTTGCAACTTTGGTGGGGGGGATTGGGTGGGCAGGGGGAGGATGGGAAGGGATGGGAAGGGGAAACAAAGGAGGAGGCAACAATGCTTGATAAGAAATGTACTCATTATCTTGCCCATGTAATTGTAATCCCTCTGTACAGTATTTTCACAATAATATATATATATATATATATATATATATATAATGGTCACATGTTGGGAAGCACTTAAGTCAATATTGCTGAGAAAACATGAGGCAAAAATTATGTAGGACCCAAGGAGCAGGATGTCCTGCATCTGACAATAATTCAAATAGGAACGTAGTCTATTTAAGACATTGAACCTGATAGAAAAACCTACTTCCTAAAAGTGCACCTTTGTATGGTTCCGTGCTATTACTAGTTAAAAAGAAATGTCCATACTTTAAATATGCAACTCCATCTTTTACATTAAAAACTAAATCCACATGTATGTGTACACATACATATATGGGCCTATGATCATGCTGGGATTTGAGGTGTGAATCCTCATACCTAGTTTGTTTGTTGAGTTAGGGACTCACTACAAAAATTTTTTGCCAGAGTTGGCCTCGAACTGTGAAGCAAACTTCTTATTGAACTGGAAGGGGAAACAGATAAATAAATACACAGTGAAGATTCAAATGCTCTTCTCTCAGAAATTGATAATAATGAGAAAGTCAACAGAGAATTAGAAGACTCAGAAAGACCTCATTAATATTTACTTGGTCTACCCCAAAAAGGTTAAAAAAATGCATTCCTTAAATTGTCTGTAAAAGACTCACTATGGTAGATTGTATGCTGTGCTCTCAAATGAGTCTTAATTAATTAATTTTTTAAATTATACAGGGGATGTTTTCTTTCCACAGAAAAATTAAATGAGAAGTAAATTACAAACTTATCTGAAAAGTCCCAAGTAATTGGAAGTTAAGCAGAGCACACTGATGTACTGCAGCTGCAAAGAAAGAAATCATAACTTTGAACAGAATGAAAATTGAGGCATAAAATACAAAAAGTGGTCAAAGTTACAGTGAGTGTAGTTAAAACAATACATCCTTGGCAAAATGACATCAAATCAACGTTACAGAAGAGAGCACAGGAGTATTCTTACCAAAAACAATCATTTGATTTCCTAAAAGGTACTGAGGTAATTCAGAAGGAAAAAAGTACGTTTTTCCAGACATAATAATTCCATATATCAATATGCATGTGGATAAAAGGTAAGCTTTAATACATATTAAGTTGTACAGATTTCCTAGCTGTTTAGCTTTCTTTGTGGTATTTTTACACATACATATAATGCACTTGGGTCATATGCAGGCCCTCTATTAATCTTTGTTACACTCATTTTCCTATTTGTATTTATTTATTGATTGATCGATTTTAAGTATATATATTACTTTTTTTGCTTGCATTATTTATTGGAGTTTGAACTCAGGATCTTGGTCTAAGTCTTTAGGTTGGCCATTCTAAATCGTGTTGTAATCAACATAGGATGTGCAGATATTTTGCTTCAGACACATGTCCAAGAGTGATAGGACAGAGCCATAAGGTAAATCTAATTTAAAAACTTTTTGTATGTTTTTTATTGTAAAAATGCCTAACAGAGGGGTTACAGTTACATGAGCAAGGTAAGGAATACATTTCCTATGGAGCGTTGTTGCCTCCTCCTTTGTTTTCCCCCTACCATCCCTTCCCTCCCACCTCCACAACTACCCCCCCCCACCACTGAAGTTGTAAAGTTCATTTTCAACATTTTATACATCTCATTGTTACAATGGGTCAACCTGTATCCTTATATCTGCATTTTGTTTTTTCCCTTCCCCTCCCCAAGTTAGAGAAGTATATATACAAGATGCAAGGTACCAACATCAAATACAGTGAAAATAGGGGTTATACCGTGGGGGAGGAACATACAAAGAAACAAAAAACTCACATGGTACATTATAAGGAAACTCCATACTGATTCTCAGAGTGGCTACACTAATTTATACCAACAGCATCTGAGATTCTATTTTCCCACACATCTTCAGCAGAATTTGTTGATGTTTGTTTCCTAGTAATAGCCACTGTGAATGGGATTACATGGAATCACAATGTAGTTTTGACTTAAGGTTTATTTTATTAAGCCTTACGTTTTAAACACAGCTTTAATTCTAAAAGTGTCAAAATCCACAATACATAATCTTCTAGATATCAAAACTCTAAAGCTTCTGAAACAAAACACAAGATTTCATGTCACAAAAGTTTTGACTCATAAAAGAAAAATACTGCAAAACAATTATATATCATGAAAATTTAAGTGCCTAGTCTTCAACATAGTCTATATAGGAAATGCTCAGTTTATAATAATTTGCTAAGCTTTATTCTTATGTTTTATATGTGTTTTATATGAATTCTGCTTCCCCCTGCAAAAAACAACAGACCTTATTAAAGGTTTGTATTTTGTTTTGTATTATTAAATAGTTTGTATTTTGATTTTTAAGAGTAAACTAATATATATCTGAAGTAAATGTCATGAAAATCATAGTGCCTCAGTTCTATGTCTTTAACCTTTTTGTAATGGTACCATCCTCAAGTTATACTTTTCTTGATAATCTCCATAACCAAGATGCATGTAAGGTTCATGTAGCTACATAATGAATTGCACAGTCTCGTATTCCTTAAGATGCACAATATTTATATGTTTATATTGTTCTTACCAGCTGCATACAAATAAAAGATATAAAGAAAAAATGACCTAAAAATGAGCTACACCCTTTAGCTTTCATGAGTTTTTTGGCCTGGTCCAAACTGGGACCATGACCTTCCTGCCTATGCCTTCCAGGTACCTGAGATCATAGGAGTGCATGGCCAAACCCAGCTTATTTGTTTGAGGTGGGTTTATCTTTACTTTTTGTTTATGTTGACCCTGAACTCTAATACTCCTTATCTCTGCCTGCCAAGTATTTTGAATTGAGAGAAGAAATATAGCTAGGCTAGTCTGCATGTCTCACCATGGCCTTGAGCAGTCCTGTTTGCAGGTCCCTAGACATCATGTCACCAAGACCTTAGCAGTTTAAACATACAGGATCCTGGGTATCATGTGATAACCCATTGCCTCTGGGAGAGTTGTGTGTGGACATGCAGAGGTATGCTCTGGAGCAGACATTCATATAGAGGGACTAAAGGATACATGGAAAGCTTCTGCAGGCTGCATGGAGCCTCTGATTGGTCTAAAGACTGCTATGGGCCACAGGCTGTCAATGACCTTAAGAGTCACATAGCTGTATCTTAGAGATACCTTAAATATCACCTGCACCACACACCCCAGGCAGTACCCTCTTTGGAAACCCTTCTTGTCAAGTTAAAAAGCTCTGCTTATCCTTTTCTTCAATGAACCTTTGACTTTTTATTTCTCCCTCTGTTTTGATGGACTCATTCTTTGAATCCATAGAGACAAAGGACCTCTCACTCAATGAACCACCACATCCATAACTTAACAGTAGTTTATGGTTGATAAAAAACTGAATATTTTTTCTGATAAATTTTATGGCAATTGTCTAACCTATAGCTTTTATTTATTTAATTTTTTTTTTGGGTCCAGTTGTGGGGCCTGAACTCTGGGCCTGGGTGCTGTCCCTCAGCTCTTCAGCTCAAGGCTAGCACTCTACCACTTGAGCCATAGCGCCACTTCTGGCTTTTTTCTTTTTGCTTATGTGGTGCTGAGGAATCAAACCCAGGGCCTCATGCATGCAAGGCAAGCGCTCTACTACTGAGCCACCTTCCCAGCCCTAACCTATAGCTTTTATAATGCACATATATTATATGTGACATACTCAGTAAGATAAGCTTGACATAATTATTATAATTGAGTTATATTCATAGTAGGGCCCAAGCCTACATGGAGATGAGCTCTGGGTCCTTAAGAGTTATAGACCTTTTTACTGAGCCTGGAGAGAAAGAAACAAATAAGAAAATTCTGTTAGCATGGGAAGATTAAGCCAAAATATTGCATTCATCAGCAAATCTACATGCTGTTCCTAGTCAATTAACTCAGTGTTTGCTGGGGGCCCAGTGTGGTGGTAGTGTCAAGCTTTTATTATGCTTCATACAGATGGTAAATCAATAGCTTCATTTAAATTATTACTTACAGGGACTGGGATTGTGGCTTAGTGGCAGAGTGCTTGCCTAGCATGCCTGAAGCCCTGGGTTTGATTCCTCAGTACCACATAAACAGAAAAAGCAGGATGTGGTTCAAGTGGTTGAGTTCTAGCTTTTAGCACAGAGAGGCTCAGGGACAGACCCTCAAATCCTGAGTTCAAGCCCCAGGACAGGCACACACAAAAAAATACATTACTTAAAATATGAGTCTCCTATATACATTTGACTAGCAGGCTGTCCTTTGTTACTTTTTTTTTTATTACTGTGAGAATACCGTACAGAGGAGTTACAATTACATGGACAAGATAACAAGTACATTTCTTATCAAGTATTGTTGCCTCCTCTTTGTTTCCCCTTCCCATACTCCCCCCTCCTCTCCCCACCGATCCTCCCCCCCAACAAAGTTGTAAAGTTCGTTTTTTGACATAACTACTTGTACATAACACAACTCTTTTATTAAAAAGTGTGAACTCAGAAAATATAAAGATAAATTAAATCTACCTCAAATTTTTATTAAAAATATTCAAACAGGGTTTGAAGATCCACCAAAACATCAACTGGAGAAGAAAATAATAAAAGATGAATAAAGAAAAACTAGGAAGCCATATTCAGTCAAAATGTTTTTCAGCCAAATGCAGATTTTTTTCTAATGGGCAAAGTTCATCTGATGTAATACAGGCTATTCTAAGGAATAGTTAGCTGCAGGCCAATATAAAAGGAGATGAACCAGGCTTACGGACATTTGAAGACCCAGGCCCCTCCCTCAAGACGTACTTATTTTCCTGTTTTTCTTAATTTGTTCATTTTTGTTATTGCTGTTATGTTTTGCCATCTGAGATGGGCTTTTACAGGCTTTCCAAATGTTAGAACAAATACTCCCTATCACTTCCTCTAGAGAAAATGCAGCTCAGTCCAACATATCTTCAAGTGTGAGTTTATATGAGCTTTGTTAAACTTTCTCAATTCTGAAAAAAAAAATAAAAAACCCACACACATACACAAACACACACACCCTCGCATACCTTATTGTTAAAAACACCAAATCCCTGAAGAACAGCAATTTGTTACCAAACCCACTTTGTAAAACATGAACTAGCTATTCAGGAAGCTAAGAGGTGGTGGATCACTGTTCAAAGCCAGCCTAGCAGAAAAGTCAACAAAACTTGATCTCCAATCTACCAGCAGAAAGCTTGACTGGCAACATGGCTGAAGTGGTAGTGCACCAGCAAAGAAAACTCAAAGCACTGAGTTTGAAATCAAATACCACCAAAATAAAAAATCCAATGAATTTGAGGTCAGAAACAGAAGAAGGTTTAAAAGATGAATCAGAGTCCTTTACATTGTGTTGTTAGCAATAAACAGGCAGGTTCATCTTCTGAGAAGACGAAGTATGGTTTTTACTTTCTTCCAATTGAACACAGGGACAAATAAAACATCTACTAATAAAAATGAAACAAACTAGAAAGAAGGAGCTGAAAGACTGAGAAGAGATAAAGTGTTCAGGGGCTTTGCAACTAAATCCAATATGGCTATGAGATCAGTGGGATTTCTTCTTGCTTTATATAGCGCCCGCATGGAACTAAAGAATCAGAAACCAGAATGTACCAAAAGTTCAAACCTAGATTGAAGAGGAAATGTGAGTTGCCACCCTGTCTCTAGGTTGCAAAGTCACTATTAGAGAGATATCGAGCTTGGAGGCAATAACTACTCTTTTCAGCCAAATGCCATGACAAATATATGCATATATAATGTATATATTATAATTATATGTATTTATATGTATGTATGTATTTAAATTTATTATATAAAATATTAAAAATCTCACTTCTGCTAGTAGACTTCATGTGAGGATCCCAGACATCCATCCATTGGAAACTATGATGAAGGATCCTTCTCTATCCTTCCTCTCTGACCAAAGAAGTGTACTTTCACAGCTAATGGTGGTCACCAGTCTATACCTTATACCTTAAGCAAAATTTAACTAGAAGTTAGATTAGGTCAAGTACAGGTGGGTCATGTCTGTAATCCTAGCTACTCAGGAGACTGAGATTTGAGGATCACAGTTCAAAGCCAGCCCTGGCAGGAAAGTCCATGAGATTCTTATCTCCAATAAAAACCACCAGAAAACCAGAAGTGGCACTGTGGTTCAACTGGTGGAGTGCTAACCTTGAGCTGAAGAGCTGAGGAATAGCACCCTGTCCCAGAGTTCAAGTCCCAAGACCAGGAAAAAAAAAAGTTGGATTAGATATTTAAGTGTAAAACTCTTTACCCTTTTTAAATGATTATTATGTTCAAGTAGTTATACAAAGGAGTTTCAATTCAACATGTCAATATATGAATACTATCCATCTTAGTCAATATTACTTCTTCCAACACTTTATCTGTGAGAGAAAAAAACTAGGAGATAATCTTTGGGACATAAGACTAGGCAAAAACAATTTATAGCTTTGCTATCAAAAGCACAATCAATAAAGGTGAAATCAATAAATTTAATCCAATGGGAATTATCTCTTTTGATCTGTGAAAGATCATTTTTGAAAGGTAATCTTAATCTCCAGGCTGAAAGAAAGCTTCAAACAGAGAGATTTAAAGAAAAGAACCTGCAAATACAATGCTAAAGGAAATCTATTACTTAAGATATATAAAAAAGCTCAAGCTAAAAATACAGAAAAAATTAAATTAGAAAACGGGCAAAATATGCAAACACATTCTACCAAAGATCTAGAAATGGCAAGTAAGCCCAAGAGACAATACCATCATCATTAACCATTAGGCAAATGTGAATTAAACCACAATGATTCATTACTACACACCTATCAGAAGAGCTAATGAAGACAACAAATGCTGGTGAGGATGAGGTATATGGTTTACTCAGACCATGATGCTTAGAACATAAAATACTATAGACCTTGTAAGAAGCAATTGGGTTGTTTCTTCAAAAATTAAACAAATAACTCAATATACAACTACCATATAAATACCAAATTACATTCTTGTGCATTTAACCCAGAAGAAAAATAAAATCATGTTTATACCAAAACCTGTGTAACTAGACACTGGTGGCTACCCTATCTATTCAAAAGACTGATATCTGAGGCTTGTTGTTTGAAGTTAGCCTGGGCAGGAAAGTCTGTGACACTCCTTATCTCCAATTATCTACTAAACAAATAAATAAAAATAAAACAGTAGAGCTGTGGTTCAAATGGTAGTGTTTACCTTGAGCAAAAGAATCTCAGTCAGGGGCAACCATCAGTCAGGGACAGCCAGACCGTGAATTCAACACACACACACACACACACACACACACACACACACACACACACACAGAGAGCACCTATATGTTCACGTTTATTTTTGTTACGTTTATAAAATCTTGATTCATAACAACCCTAGTCTGAAAAGACCCCAGTAATCTTCCCAAAAAGGAATTAAAATCCTGATTGGGTTTCCAGAGAATAGTGGGCTGTGAAAAAAAAAAAAAAAAAAAAAACAAAACCAAACAACAGGCAAAGCACAAAAACAACACTCTACCCAAAACATAACAGTAATTCAACAAATTACATACACTATGGTCCTACTTATATAACATTTTGAAATTATAATAATTTATACAGAGAGAACAAACTAATGGTCAGCAGGGGTTAAATAGTGTTGGAGAGAGATATGTACCTAAAAAAGATGTGTTTAACTCTCAGAAAGGACAACTTAAAGATACTTACTGATGGTGCACTCCTGTAACTGCAGCTACTCAGGAGACTGAAATCCAAGCTTGAGCCAACTCAGGCAGGAAAGTCCATGAGACTCTTATCATCAATTAATTACCAAAAAGCAGGAAGCGCAGCTATTGCTCAAGTGGTAGAATGCTAGCCTAGAGCAAAAAAGCTCAGGCTTGAGTAAAGCCCCAATATGCCTCCTTATCCCTAAAATGCCCCCAAAACAAACAAGGTGACCTAAAAGATCTTTTGTTGACAAACAATGCTCTGCATATTTTTTATTTCCTGTCTGTTACATCATCCTTGAGATAATGTACTTTGCAACAACCTGGATACAGCAGAACATGCCAGCATGTTCTGTATACTATTCTATTGCTTCTTATAGCATGGAAACCAATCATTATGCTTTTGAAGTTAAAAAAAATAAACAGGGACCAGTTCATATAGCAAATTTAGAAGTCATGCATGGGGGAGAAATTATACTCACATAAACAAAGCATTATGGAATAGGGAATCTCATGAAACATGGCAAGGGTCATGGAGAAGAAGCACCAAAGTACTAACCTTGAACTTGATCAGGGGAAAGGTCATTGAGCACATGGTACTGAAGAGCTGCCTCCACAGGGCAGAGAAGTTAGGGTGTGGGTGAGGAGAATGGTGGAGCCATTTCTGTGAAAGTACATGCACAGAATTAGAAAAGACAGGAGAGCTGGAAATGTCACAAGAAGAATGTGTTCAGTATTAGAAGGCTTATCAGAACTATGATTTGTGAATGCCTCCAGGACAAGAACATCTCTTACATAATATCATGTCACCAAATCACAGTCTAATATCCAGCATATAACAAATGCTTCATTAAATGCTGCTGTTGGTTTCTCCCCCAAGCAATTTCAGCACTGGAAAGGGGATAACACACAGACTCAGTGAGTCCTAGAGTGAATAGGAAGTGAGGGAAAAAAAGTGACTTTCAAAAAGCTTGGTCTGAAGGTAAGAACATATTACCTTTTAAAAAAAAAAAAGCTAAAGGCAAAGGCGCATTTTATCTTATGTTCTTCCTGTGGCTTTAAGACAAAAGATGCTTTCTTTATACGTCTTGGGTAAGAAAAAAAATCAGCAGAGTCCTTAGAGAGATTAGAAACCAAGGAGAAAAGGAAAAGGGTAAATATGGAAATAAAACTCAAGGAGGTAAAATGGATGCAGGCATTTGTCGATGGAGTGGAGGGAGTGCTTCATGGGTGGTCTCTAATTCTCCTTTCAATGTGAGGTGGACTGTGCTGTTTGCTAAGCGGAGAAAATAATGAGGACACAGGAACAAGTTTCGAGTTTGGAATAGATGGGAACACGATTACACCTTTGGGAACATTTCACAACATTATTCGTTTGTCAAAACATGGCACTGCATCCCATAAACAGGTGCAAATTTTATTTGCCAATAAAAATAACACCCTAGAATGGATGGACCCTGGGACTAGATCCCAGGATAAGCCTGTGCCTCCTTGTTGCTGTGTGGTCAGCATCTTTGCTGCTGAGTCCTTCCTTCCCTCCATGTGCATCTCTCACATCTCCAATCATGCAACTCACTTCTGCAGAGCTAGGCTGGCCGTAGCAGGGGCCAGATGGCCTTGGTACAAAATGTCTCAGTGTATTTCCCAAATCATATTTAATCAGAACAGTATATATATATATATATATATATATATATATATATATATATATATATAATGCAAATACATTATTATTTGGTTGTTGTTCAGAGGCAGATTTAAGCATTCTGATTCTTTTCAAGGATGAAATAAATGGAAAAGCCCAGAGACCGATTTGCTCACTTTATGCACGCACTCTGTTGAGCACAGAATATCTTATAAGATGAGTCACTGGAGAATGTGACCTATTTTTAGACAAATGCTTTTGTAAATTTCATACACAGTGATAGAGGAATATTTTAAACCCTAATTGAACTAAGCGGTCTCATTACCTGGCTGTTAGTGACCCGTGAGAGTTGCCATGGTGACAAGGCAATCCAGTCAGCAGGTCCTACTGTGAGAACATTTTTTATGCCGGACTTTTTACTGAGTTCGGTTTTGCTCATTCCTGAACACTTGGTAATCAAATGGGGTACAAAGAAAACAATTAACTGACACAGAAGTAGAATTCATGAAAAAAAATAATAATACAGGGTACTTTCTGGAAGAAATTTTATTCCCAAAATATGTTCACATATACGTCAAAGGAACAGTTTTTTAAGCAATAGCAATTTAGGTTTCTCCATAAAAAATTTAAGACTTTTAACTGTACGCAAATTCTTTTTAACATTTTATAAACTTAATCATATTTTGGCCAAAAAAAGTAAATGTTGAATCAAATATGTTGGTGTCTACACAATTTGTCCTAAAGACAATCATATTTTGGTTTGGTTTTGTTTTAGTTGTACCAGTCCTTGGACTTGAACTCAGGGCCTGGGCACTGTCCCCGAGCTTTTGGCATAAGGCTAGCAGTCTACCACATGAACCACAATTACTGGAGATAAGAGTCTCAAAGGATTCATTTCACTTAGCATCATCTTACATGGTCATATGGGCATAGCTTTTGACTTTTTCTGTTTGTCCATTAAGATTATCCTAGATGTATACTAGTTATTACAAATAAGGGAAAATATGGTACCAATGTTTCTTTGGGCCTGGCTTACTTCACTTAATATAATTTTTTCCAAGTCTTTCCATTTCCTAACAAATCGGGCAGTGTCATTCTTTCTGAAGGAGGTATAGAATTCCACTATATATATATATATATATATATATATATATATATATACACACACACACACACACACACACACACACACACACACACAGTGGAATATATATGTATACATATACATATATATATAGTAGAATACATATATACCACATATAAGATGATGATAAGTGAGATGAACCCCAAGATAGAGACACTGAGATGTTTTCTTTGTTTTTAATGTACTATGTGATTCTTTTTTTTTTTTAATTTTATTTTATTTTATTTGAGAACATACTGTACAGAGGGGTTACAATTACATGGGCAGGATAATGCATACATTTCTTACCAAGCATTGCAGCCTCCTCCTTTGTTTACCCTTCACCTCCCTTCCCAGCCTCCCCCCTCCCCCCCACCCAATCATACCCCCCTCCCCCCCCATCGACATTGTAAAGCTGGTTTTGACATGACATTTTGTACTTCTCATTGTTGCAACAGGTCCACCTGAATCCTTAAATGACTTGTTTGTCCCCATCTCCTCCACATGTTATACTGACATCAAATATAGTGAAAGCAGGGGTTACACTGTGGGGGAGAGACATACAAAGCAACAAAGAAATAATCTTATAAATGCGTTAGAAACACATGCATGAAAGAAACAAAAACATTAAAATGCATATTTGAGGGTTCGTTTTCCTAACATCACATTATCTGACTTTTTCCGCTTGACTCATACCTATACTAGATATTGCAAATAAGGGAAACCATGGGTCCTATGTTTCTTTGGGCCTGGCTTACTTCACTTAATATAATTTTTTCCAAGCCTTTCCATTTCCTAACAAATGGGGAAATGCCATTCTTTCTGACGGAGGCATAGAATTCCATTGTGTATATATATCACATTTTCTTGATCCATTCATCTACTGAGGGGCATCTGGGTTGGTTCCATATCTTAGCTATGGTAAATAATGCTGCAATAAACATAGTTGTGCTGGTAGCTTTAGTGTGGTCTTTTTTGTAAACATTAGGGTAAATGCCCAAAAGTGGGATTGCTGGGTCATAGGGGAGTTCTATGTGAAGTCTTTTGAGGAACCTCCATACTGCTTTCCAAAGTGGTTGAACAAGTTTACATACCCACCACGTCCCCTCCAGCATCTGTTGTTGTTAGAGTTCTTGATTTTTGCTGTTCTAACTGGAGTGAGGTGATATCTCAATGTTGTTTTGATTTGCATTTCTTTTATGGCTAGGGATGTTGAACATTTCTTCATGTGTCTATTGGCCATCCTTCTTTCTTCTTCAGAGAAGCTTCTCTTTAAGTCTTTCGCCCACTTACTTATTGGGCAGTTGTTTCTTTGAGGATTTGTTGTTGGGTGGCTTAATTTTTTGAGTTCCAAGTATATTTTAGATATGAGACCCTTGTCCGTTGTATGGCTAGTAAAGATCTTCTCCCAATACGTGGGCTTTCTATTGATCTTGCTAGCTATGTCATTTGCCCTGCAGAAGCTCTGCAACCTTATGCAATCCCATTTGTCCAACCTTTCTTTGATTTGTTGTGTTTCCGGGTCTCTATTCAGAAAATTTCGGCCTGAGCCAAGGAGACCTAGGGTTTCTCCTATTCTATCCTGTAATGTTTTCAGAGTGTCTGCTTTGAGTTCAAGGTCTTTGATCCATTTGGAGTTGATTTTGGTGCAGGGTGATATATAAGGATCTAGCTTTAGTTTTCTACATGTAGTTAACCAGTTTTGCCAGCACCATTTACTGAAGAGGCTGTCTGTCTTCCATTGTATTGTTTTAGCTCCCTTACCGAAGATTAGATGGCTATAGGTCTGTAGGTTCATTTCTGGGTTTTCAATTCTATTCCATTGGTCCTGAGGTCTGTTCTTATGCCAATACCAAGCTGTTTTGATTACTATGGCTTTATAGTAGAGTTTGAAATTTGGTATTGATATTCCTCCAGCAGTGTTCTTTCCGCTGAGGAGCATTTTTGCTATTCGGGGTCTTTTATTGTTCCATATGAATTTTTGGATTGCCTCTTCTATTTCCTTGAAGAATGAGGGTGGAATTTTGATAGGTATTGCGTTGAATTTGTAGATAGCCTTGGGAAGTATTGCCATTTTCACGATGTTAATCTTTCCAATCCAGGAGCATGGAAGTTTTTGCCATTTTTTAAGTTCTGTGTTGATTTCCTTTTTCAAGATTTTAAAGTTTTCATCATAGAGGTCCTTCACTTCTTTAGTTAATTCCTAGGTATTTTATTTTTTGTGGGGCTATTACAAATGGAGTTGCTTTCCTAATTTCAGCCACACTTTTCTCATTGTTGGCATACAGAAAAGCCACTGATTTTGGGGGGTTAATTTTATAACCTGCTACTTTGCCAAAGTTTTGAATCAGCTTGAGTAATTTGGGAGTGGAGTCTATGGGATTCTTTAAATATGAGATCATGTCATCTGCAAAGAGGGAGAGTTTTATTTCTTCTTTCCCTATTTGGATCCCCTTTATGTCTGCATCTTGTCTTATTGCTGTAGCTAGGCATTCTAATACTAGATTGAAGAGAAGTGGAGAGAGTGGGCATCCTTGTCTTGTTCCTGAGTTAAGAGGAAATGGCTTTAGTTTTTCACCATTGAGTATAATGCTGGCTGTAGGTTTGTCATATACAGCCTTTATTGTATTGAGGAATGTTCCATGGATTCCTAATTTTTCCAAAACCTTCATCATAAAGGGGTGTTGGATCTTGTCGAATGCTTTTTCTGCGTCTATTGAGATAACCATGTGGTTCTTATTCTTGCTCCTGTTGATGTGATGAATAATATTAATTGATTTGCGTATATTGAACCAGCTTTGCATCCCTGAAATGAATCCTGTTTGATCGTGGTGTATGATTTTTTGGATGAATTGTTGAAGTCGGTTGGCCAAAATTTTGTTGAGAAGTTTTGCATCAATGTTCATCAAAGAAATGGGTCTATAGTTCTCTTTCTTTGATGAGTCCCTGCCTGGTTTTGGGATGAGGGTTATGTGTACTATGTGATTCTTTTGTTTCTTTTGTATGTTCTTCCCCCATGGTATAACCCCTATGGTATGTCACTGTAATTGATGTTGGTGCCCTGCATTATGTGTATACATTTTTTTTTAAATTTGGTGAGGGGAAGGGAAATATCAAAATGCAGAAATAAGGATACAGGTTGACCCATTGTAACAATGAGATGTACAAGATACTATGTTGAAAATGAACTGTACAACTTCAGCGGTGGGGGTGGGAGGAGAGAAATTGGGGAAGTGGGGATGGAAGGGATGGGAAGGGAAAAACAAAGGAGGGGGTGACAGTGCTCGATAGGAAATATACCCATTACTCATGTAACTGTAACCCCTCTGAACATTTTTTTTTTAAAGTCTCAAGGGCTTTCCTGCCCAGATTGGCTTCAAACCTTGACCCTCAGATCTCAAACTTCCAAATAATGAGGATTACAGACGTAAGCCATCAGCACCATGTTTGTATTATGCTCACCTTTTGGTCCTCAGCTCCACCCACACCTGGGCCCCCCTCCCATTCCTGGAGTTCCCATCATACCGCTGGCCCTTCCCTCTCTCTGCCCAGACCCACCTGAGCTCCCATCTACCTCACTTCCTATCCCTCAGACCCTGCTGCTACCTGGTGCCATGTGCTCCCTCTTGGGGGAAATATGGCTCCTCTAATAAACCTTGTAATAATTTTTCTCCTGTGCCTGCCTGCCTCTGCGTGGTCCCCTGGGATGGATGTGTGGGATCCTCCTTCACACCATGCAATAATACTTTATTTAAATGAAAGGTTTGGAGGCAACATATGACTAATTAATGAGTGGTACCAGGGTTGGGCAAAATGACAAGAAACTTCAATGTTCACAAACACAATCTAAGAGCTGAATACAAAGTGGTTTCAATTTATATCATGAATAGAAGTATACAATTATAAAGCAAGGCTAGAGTTAGATTTTAAACTTATTGCTACATGTTTGCTACTGTTGCTGTTTTCTTAGCATAAAAACATCTTAAAGCATTTGAAATGTCATTTCAAAAGGTAAGAAAGAAATCGTAGGTAAACTCTACCTAGTAGTCCTATATATTTCTCCCTTTATTTTTCTCCCTTTTATTTTCTTTCTTTTTTTTTTTTGATGGGGGGCAATAAGAACACAGCGTGGAATAAAAAGCTTACCACAGAATCTAAAGCAAAAAGCAAGTTCTGAGTAAAAATAACAAAAGGATAACCAAACCAAGTTATGCCTTCTAAATTTCTTGTTAAGATTTCCATCCAGGCATGCAGAATATAACATAAGCATGAAAAACCACATTGAAAAACCAAAGTAACACAGGCTGATATACAGAACCTGGAACTAATTGCTACTAACTGGATTTTATATGCTACAAAGTAAGTGATTTCCCTATTTTGTGTTATTTCAGCATACACTAGTACACTGAAAATCCGGCATAGCCCTGGGCACTTGTTAGGTATTTAAGAAACTTTTGATTTTATATCTTTGTTAACTGGACAGTTATTTGTAAATAGCTGAGAAGCCTCTTTTTTAAACATCTGCTGAGTATTTTCCACTTATTATACTAAAATAATGCAATGGGTGCCTTCCAATAAGAGTAGGAAACCCCTCTTTCTCATGGAATACCACAGAGTTGAGAATAACCAAAGGGAAACTTTCTGCATAAGTGTAGTCATTGGGGCCAGTCAGAACAAGAATTACCTCCCTGATTCTGTTTTAATATTCGCTCTTCTATACATTGTGCTCTGGATTCCTCACCCTGGATTCCATGTAGCATGAGCAATGAACAAATGCAAGATCATATACTACCACTTGGCAAAGAGAAGCTGTTTGAGATCATTCAATCTAGGAGTGATGTATTATGGGTTTGACTTTTATTTTGGTATGCTACAGGATAGCTGTAGTGGTTGCTTCTATGCGAAACATAGGTCCCATGGTTTCCCTTATATGCAATAACTAGTATATGCCTGGGACAAGTAGAAAAGGTCAAAAACTATGTACACATGACCAGATAAGATGAAGTTAAGTGAAATGAACCCCAAGATAGGGACACAAGTGGTTTTGTTCTTTCTTGCTATTGTTTTTAACATATTTAAAAGGTACCATGTGTGTGTGTTTTTTTTTTTTTTTTTTTTGCTTTGTATGTTCCTCCTCCATAGTATAACCACTGTTTTCACTGTATTTGATGTCAGTATAATTTGGGGAGGGGAAGGGAAAAAACAAAATGTGTAAATAGGGATACTGGTTGACCCATTGTAACAATGAGATGTATAAGACACTATGTTGCAAAACAAACAATTTAGGTGTGGGGAGAGGGGAGGGATGGTAGGGGAAAAACAAAGGAGGAGGCGACAGTGCTTGATAAGAAATGTACTCATTACCTTGCTCACATAACTGTAACCCCTCTGTACAATATTTTCACAATAAAAATAAGAATGAAAAGTGGGATCCCCAGGGTGATCTGAATAGGACTGGGGGTATGATCAAGAGGTGAGACCTTTAGAGGTTGGGTCATGGCCTTGAAAGGGATTGTGAGACCCTGCCACTTTCCTCTTCCTCTTTGCTTTCTAGCCATGAAAAGAGTAGTTTACACTGAACATTTATTTTCCATCCATCTTACCTACCAGAAACCTGAAATAATGGTCTTGCCTACTCTTCGACAGGAAAATTTCAAAACTGTGGGCCAAAATTAGCCTTTTCCTTTTATAAATTAATTAGCTATTTCATTATAAAGACAGACAACACAATACTGAAAGAAGTTAGGAATGGCATTTACTGTTGGCAGCTGGGTCATGAAATTGGATTATCAGAACAAAATAGGTTCAATTTAATTTTTAATGCAAGACAGGTGTGGTGGCACACACTCGTAATCCTAACATTTAGAAGTATGAGGCCACCACGGACTGTATGATAAGATAGCATCTCAATTAAAAGAGAAGAACAAGAAGACGGTGAGGAAGAGAAGAAGGAAGGAAAGAAGGAAGGAAGGAAGGAAGGAAGGAAGGAAGGAAGGAAGGAAGGAAGGAAGGAAGGAAGGAAGGAAGGAAGGAAGGAAAAGTAGGAAAGGAAGGAGGAACAAAAAGTACTAACACATGCACAAAAAGAATACTACTGAGCCGAGTACCAGTGCCTCACACACCTGTAATCCTTTCTACTCAAGAGCCTGACATCTGAGAATCTCAGATGGTAATCTCCTGAGATTCTGCAATTAACTACCAAAAAGCCAGAATTGGAAGCATGGCTCAAGAGTACCAGACTTGAATGGCCTCAAACAGAGAGTTCAAGCCCCAGAACTGGTATACACACACACACACAAGAGAGAAAGAAAGAAAGAAAGAAAGAAAGAAAGAAAGAAAGAAAGAAAGAAAGAAAGGAAGGAAGGAAGGAAGGAAGGAAGGAAGGAAGGAAGGAAGGAAGGAAGGAAGGAAGGAAGGAAGGAAGGAAGGAAGGAAGGAAGGAAGGAAAAAGAAAGAAAGAAAGGAAGGAAGGAAGAAAGAAAGAAAGATTTAGAACCAAGAAAAATATGATTGGAAAGAATTTTTCTGAAAGAAAAAGAATAATATAGAATGTCATACTAATGCATATATATATATACACATGTATACACATATATATGTGTGTGTGTATATTCACATATACACATATATGTGTATATACATAGGTACACACATATGTATGTATATATACCTATTTATATCTATATATGCATAATGTCATGCCAATGACTTGGGTTTGTTTTTCTAATCTTTTGTCTCATTTTGGTATTTGCTGGGGCTTGAACTCAGGGACTCAAATTCTTGCTTGGATTTTTTGTTCAAGGCTGACTCTCTACCACTTAGCTATACTTACTCTACTTCTGGTTTTTTTAAATTAATTGGAGATAAGAGTCTCTTGATTTGCCTGCCTAGGCTGGCTTTGAACCTTGATTCTCAAATCTCAGGCTCCTGAGTAGCTAGAATTGCAGTCATGAGCCATCAGAGCCTGGATTATACAAATGGTTTGGTATTCTTGTAGTTATTAAACCCTCAATAGAGAATAGAGCTTTCGTTTCTCAAAATATGTTTGAGCCGAAATTAAGTCATTCTTTATGTCTGAAACATCAGGTTTTTGTTCATGGATAAGTCTCCTCATCCCTGAAATTAGCATTACTACTTCTCAGAGAACCTTGAAAACTACATGCAGTGTTTTGTTTTCAAAAACATTTGATTGGAGGCTGGGAAGGGATGTGAAGGGTAAACAAAGGAGGAGGCTGCAATGCTTGATAAGAAATGTACACATTATCCTGCCCATGAAATTGTAACCCCTCTGTACAGTATGTTCACAAAAATAAAATTAAAAAAAAAACAAAAAAAAATTTGATTCTTTTCAACAAAATTCCTAGAACACGAGCATGCCTTAAATAAACAGAAGTGGTCATCTTGGACAAAACTTGACATTGGTAAATGCATTCTTATTACTAAAGTATTTTACTCATAACTGAGTACAGCCTACAAAGATCCATCTTTATCCTCTCTATCCACTCTGGCTGACTTTATCTCAGTAAGACTAATCATGACACATTCTCCTGCTCATCAAGAAGGCCTACAGGGATGCCCTTCTATGGTTTGGATTTGGCAAATGGGGTCACTTGAGTAAGGAAGAATGAAATATTAACTCACTCAGTAAGTTGGCTATTTTTGGGCTTTTTTATTGTTTTGCTGTCTAATCATATTTTTTCTATCTTGGCTGTTTACCTCTTAGATATGCCTCAAAATGATTATACCATGAATTCTTTTTTTTTATTTTATTTTTGTGAACATACTGTACAAAGGGGTTACAATTACATGGGCAGGATAATAAGTACATTTCTTATCAAACATTGCAGCCTCCTCCTTTGTTTACCCTTCACATCCCTTCCCAGCCTCCCCCCCCACCCCCACACCCAATCCTCCCCCCCTCCCCCCCACCAACGTTGTAAAGCTCGTTTTCGACATGACAACTTGTACTTCTCATTGTTGCAACAGGTCAACCTGTATCCTTAAACTACTTGTTTTTCCCCATCTCCTCCACAAGTTATACTGACATCAAATATAGTGAAAGCAGGGGTTATACTGTGAGGGAGGGACATACAAAGCAACAAAGAGATAATCTTATAAATGTGTTAGAAACAAATGCATGAAAGAAAAAAACATTAAAATACATATCTAAAGGTTCATTTTCCTAACATCACATTATCTGACCTTTTCCTCTTGACTCATACATATACTAGATATTGCAAATAAGGGAAACCATGGGACCTATGTTTCTTTGGGCCTGTCTTACTTCATTTAGTATATTTTTTTCCATGCCTTTCCATTTCCTAACAAATGGGGCAATGTCATTCTTTCTGATGGAGGCATAGAATTCCATTGTGTATATATATCACATCTTCTTGATCCATTCATCTACTGAGGGGCATCTGGGCTGGTTCCATATCTTAGCTATGGTAAATAATGCTGCAATAAACATAGTTGTGCTGGTAGCTTTAGTGTGGCCTTGTTTGTAAACATTTGGGTAAATGCCCAAAAGTGGGATTGCTGGGTCATAGGGGAGCTCTATGTGAAGTCTTTTGAGGAACCTCCATACTACTTTCCAAAGTGGTTGAACAAGTTTACATTCCCACCAACAATGAAGTAAGGTTTCCTTCTGTCCACATCCCCTCCAGCATCTGTTGTTGTTAGAGTTCTTGATTTTTGCCATTCTAACTGGAGTGAGGTGGTATCTCAATGTTGTTTTGATTTGCATTTCTTTTATGGCTAAGGATGTTGAGCATTTCTTCATGTGTCTATTGGCCATCCTTCTTTCTTCTTCAGAGAAGTTTCTCTTTAAGTCTTTAGCCCACTTATTTATTGGACAGTTGTTTCTTTGAGGATTTGTTGTTGGGGGATTTAATTTTTTGAGTTCCAATATACCATGAATTCTTATCAATCAGTTCTCTTCTTTCTCCCCCCTCTTTCTCTTCCTCCTCTACTCTTTCCTCCTTTTTTACGCTTCTTCCTCTTCCTCTTCTTCTCCTTCTTCCCTTTGTTTCTTCTCCTACTGTTTCTCCTTTTCTTCTTCACACACCTCCCTTTCCCCTTCCTCTTCTTTTTCCTCTTTTCTTCTCCCACCTTCATCCTCCTCTTGTTGCTCTTTATCATCCTCTTCTTCCTCACTTTTCTCTTCTTCCCTTTCTTCCTCCCTCTTTTTCTCATCCTTCTCCTACTTTTACTCTTCCTTTTCCCTTTCCTCTTTTCTCATTCCACTTCCTCCCTTTCCCCTTCCTTCTCTTCCTTCTTCTCTCCCTATAAGTTTCCATAATTTGGGTTTTCTACTAAGTCTGCTTGTAACTTTATTGAAGGACCGTATTAATGAACAAAGGAAGTAGTCTTTTCTAAGAATGAAAAGCAATAGGAAGTCTACCTAATATATTTTCCTAAGATATGGAATAAAATTGTCCTGCTTTTTCCCCTTGCTTCCACTATACTAAGTCTCAAAAATGTCTTTTTACAAAACCTCATAGCAATAGTTTAATTATAAAAAGCTCCCTTTTTCCATGTTAACTTACTCCTTTCTTCTGAACTCAATGATCCATTTGGCTAAATAGCTTTTACAATGACAGATACTAATCTTACAATAAATAACAGTTTGAAAATGTTGCTGTAATTCATTTTATGAGATATAAAATCAGGACTAAATGCTTTTTCTAGAATCACTGTGGCTACTCAATCTTCCCCATTTGGGAAAGCAGTCTACCATCTGATTTCTGGATTTACAGTAATATATTTGTGGTAAGAGCTGGACAAGCCCCTGATTAGCCCACTTGTCATAAGTGTGTTTGCTGGACAATTAAACATGTCAAGTTCCTACAGTAGGGGTGACTTATAGAAATAAAAAATGTGACTTCACGTGTAAGTCCATGGGGAGTCTCTTTATGATACTGCCCTATCACATTAGAAAAATGCAAACAAGTCTTGATTATGGCCCAATAAAATCTGTGAAGCCTTATTTCTAGCTTACAATAAAAGTCTTCATTTCTCTAATTTCCTGCCTTCCTATGTTCACTCATCTTCCATTCTCAGCATATGGGAGCCTTGGCTTGTGCTAAGCACAGCTTTTTTGAGACTGTCTCCCTGCTGGTTTGTCTCTACTGGCGAGATGCAGTTGGCTTTGTGAGATGCTGTCCACGTAGTTTCGAGCTTGATCGATTTTCCTGGAGACATGAGCTCACATTAGAAATGTGTCTTCCCAGATGCTGAGGCCCACATCTTGCCTTTCTGGATCCCCAGGAGTCATGAACTCCGGCAAAGTCTCTGTAGCAATATTTCACAAGTTTTCTTCCAATTGTAGTCCGACCCTCCTTCTCTAGCTTTTGCCTACCAAAGGAAGAGAAATGTCCTTATCTAGATCAACATGCCCACATCTGCACCAGGGATGGCATTCTGATACAGTCAGAGGGAGTATTATCCATCCCCTCCCCCAAGCCTGGTGTTGTTAAAGAGCCATACATCATCCTCACAAATATCTCCCAAGCCTGAGAACCTCTGTCATTGCCTAAACTTGAGACACTATCAGCATTCACCTCAGCACTCTGAGGGGGATAAAAACTTCATATTAAGAAGTTGACATTATTTAACAAATGGTAAAAGTCGGGGGGGAGAGGAAACATCTTCTTCCTGAGCATATACTATTTCCTAGGCAAAGAGCATATACTATTTCCTAGCCACATACCATATAATAACATCCATGACATTGGGAAGAAAATAGAAGAAGAGAAAAATCAAGGCTCTCTGGGGCTAATCAGTGACTCAGAACCATGGCACTCCACATGCCAGATAGTTTCATTGAAGTTTACTGTGCTTAGGGACCTATCAGCCTCTCAAGCATTTAATGAGAGGTTTATATCTCCTATGTTTAATATCCTCCTCACTAATACTGTTTAATGTGCACATCAGTTTAAACATGAAACACAATGGGCTACTATTCAGCCCTGAAAAAGAATAAGCTTTTGTCATTGGGGACAACATGGATAGAATGAAAGATCCGTATGCTACATGGAATAACTCAGGCACAATGAGATGAGTCTGATGTTGTTGGAGGAGGGACAAGGTTGATGAGCTGATACCCCAAGTAACAAAAGGATGTAAAGAACTAATATTAAGACACATTTTGAAGAAGTTTAGAGTGGTTACATTAAGATGTAAAGTTATGCTAAGGATGTATAAATTATATATATATATATGTGTGTGTATATATATATCTTTATATATATATATATATATATATATATAATGTGTGTATGTATAGTGTATTGATGAAGTCATCAATATACAATACATGCCTGCACTCTTGTACATTTATCTCTTTAAAAAACTTTAAACAATATGCTGGGAACAATTCTGTTACTTGGCCCTACAAGTGGACCAAATTATCCCCCACAAAGAATATTTTATAATAAAGAATAATTTGTTAAACCCAGTGCTGAAAAGAGAATCTGGCATGAATACCTTAATATGCTTTTAAACCCCGATGAAGTTAAAAACTCATGAGTCGCACCATCCTGAGGTGAGACTCATGAGTCGCACCATCCTGAGGTGAGACCGGCAATATTCTCAGCTGTCGGTTCAACCATGGGTGAGAAAGACCAGACGCTGCTTCCCCTGTCATGTAAGCCCATGCTAGGAGAGCCTCATTCATCAAAGTTACAGGTCTGAGATATGAAAATATCAAAAAGGAATTCGCCAGCCCCTTCTCAAAGGCCTTCACATACTGTATGCAGTGGACTTGCCAATACGGCGATCGGTGACAGATGAGCCTTGGGCCCAGCCTTGGCATCCACTCTCGCTCTCGCTTGGGCTCTGGCATGTGTCATACACTTCTCCAAAGTGATGAAATGAAAGTCTATTGACTTTAGATCACACAGGGTTGGGATTAATTCTGACTGTGACATAAACTGTGAGACTGTGTTCAAGTCTATTAACTGCTTGACATGTCAGCTCATCGTTGGTACAGGGCAGAAATTAGGCCAGGAGGTTGTGCTGTGCTTCTCTGAATTAATCTGCCTTGTGTGAATGTGATACATATGAGGAAAATATGTAACATATACATTGCTATCAATAATATCAATGACTTTTAAACTCGGAGGGCGATGCTGAGTGTTTGTCCATGATCCGCTCAACAACTGATAGAAGATATTCAAGGAGTGACAGCAGAAGAGCCTGTCCCCATCTAACATTGATTCATTCATTTGAACTTGAAAGGGGGAATAGTCACCCTGCTCGCTCCCTTATTTAGTATATAGCCAGCCAGATGAAGATTCATCTTGAAGTCTAATCGCTTAAACCGCTGGGTCTCAATCATGGTCTATAAGACCAGGATGCTTGCTGTCCACTGAGTACTACATCTGCTAATTTGTGCACAATACATATATATATAAAACTATATATATATATATATATATATATAAAACTATATATATATATATATATATATATATATATATAATTACTTCAGGGTCAAGTAAAAAAATCATTTTAAAATTCCCAGGGAAGATAAGCCATCGCAGAAGACATGATTCACCAAAGTAAAGGGAAGAAAATTTTAACAATTGAGCCATCTGCTCTGTGTTTGGAAAGGAGACCTCTTCTTTTTCAAGATTTATCCTGTCTTCTCGTTGTTGCTATTTGTTTGCTTTCATAAAGCTTATTTTCTTTCTTTTTGTAAGCTAACTTATTCATTTATTTTTTAATTTTTGAACTTCTAAAGGTGGTGTAAGGGGGTTACTGTTTAACAGGCTCATCTAATTGTCCAGGGCTTCCTGTTCGGTAATCCTTTCCATCCATCTCCCTGGTCCTGTCTATTTTCTACTCCTGACACTCATTTCGCATTTCCCACTTCCTTTATCTAACATGTTCATTGAGTATTCCTTTTGTCATGCAGCCACCCTCCACCCACCACCCCACCCCTTGCAATTGTGTTTTAGCTACCTGGTAGCCATTTGGTTATTTGTTTTCGTCTGTTCATGGCTTTAGTGTGTTAATGGAGTTTCTGCAGTGTCTCTTGAGCAATGCTGATGGTGTGTTTTCATCCCCTGTCACAGCCCTATATTCCTGAGATGGAACTGCTACATTTTTCCAGAAGGGAAGCCACAGCTTCCAGCCAGGGGCAAGTATCTGGGGGCAGGCACAGGAAGACAATTCTAAGACTTTGGGCTGGTCAGTCACACACCAAGAATTGGATGGAGTAGCCCAGACATTTCCCTTCAGTCATGTGCTTCTGTACTCTGAAGCACTGGGCTTTCATCACACTCATTTCATTTTCACACAGGTCATCCACTGTTCTTTTTCTTTTCTTTTTTCTGTAGGACATGGGGCTTGAACTCAGAGTCTGGGTGTTGTCCCTCAGCTCTTCAGCTCAAGGCTAGCACTCTCCTACTTGAGCCACAGCACCACTTCTGGTTTTGTAGTGGTTTATTGGAGATAAGAGTCTCACAGACTTTCCTGCCCGAGCTGGCTTTGAACCATGATCCTCATATCTCAACCTCCTGAGTAGCTAGGATTATAGGCGTGAGCCACCAGTGCTCAGCCCATTGGTTTTTTTTTTGTTTGTTTGTTTGTTTGTTTTGTTCCAAGCACTTTGCTCTGGGCTGTGCTTATAAGCTGTTTTGAAAGCTCTGCATGCACTTTGCAGAAACAATTGCTTTACCCCCAGTTTGTTCCTATTCCAACGTGGTGCTTTGGCTCAGAGTACATTTTTCTGCCCATACTTCTAAGCTTGCTGCCAGTCTCCTGGGGGACCTGTATCCAGGAGGAGAGAGGACATGGGCAGATGAGGAGACAATATGGAACAAGCTGACTGCCCCTAGATGACAGGTCTCACCAGAAGAATTTTCCCCAGATGGACCCAGCCAAGCCTAGCCTTCTTCTATTGACAGATATTTCTGTTTTCCACTTCAGCCATGTGGCTGCTGGCATGCTGTTTCAAAAGACCCACAAGGTAGCACTAAGCCTCATGTTTCCTAGTCTCCAGGGAAGCCGGCTTTCCTGGTGACTGCATTAATTTATGTCACTTTTTCTTACAGGCTCTCTGTTGCTGAAGGAATAATGTGTAAGTTTACATGGAACCCACACAGCTAACTCTTTCAACTGTAAAATGGAAGAATCAGTGCCTAACATTTTGGGTTGCTTTGAAAATTAACGAATCTATTACAGTGGTATTCCTTATCTGAAGTGCTTGGAGACAAAGGTGATTTTCAGATTTTCTTTTTGTGGATTTTGGAATATTTGCATGTGCATAATAAAATATCTTGGGAAGAAAACCTAGCTTTCAACATAAAATTCTTCCATGTTTCCTGTATACCTCATCTAGGAATATAACCTTTAAGATAGTTTTAGGTACTGAAGGTAACCTTATATACAATTAATAATCTGATATTGTATTCTATTTTAATAGCTTTGTAAATGCATCAAAAGAATTTTCTGCTTATGATGTCATGCTTATACTTCAACTTCATAGGATTTGAGAATTTTTTTAAATTTTTTTGATTAAGGATGGTAAGTATAGCCAGGTTGAGATATGAAAATCACAGTTTCACAGCCAGCACAGGCAGATATATACAAGAGACTCTTATCTCCAATTAACCAGCAAATAGCTGTAGATAAAGATGTGGCTCAAGTAGTAGCGTGCCAGCCAAGTGAGTGCAAGACCCTTACTCAAGCCCCAGTATTGGTGCAGAAAAAAGAAGAGAACAGAACAGAACAGAAAAGAAAAGGATGCTTAACATAGAGGCCAGTAGTTGCCTGGTAGGCAAAACTACTTAAGAACAACCAGTTTTCTTTGCCATATTACTTTGTACTCTGGTCCTTATCTGTGTTGTGTTTATCTCCTACTACTCATTCTTCACTTCAGATATTCACATTCTTCAAAAGATTCATCAGTATTTGAATCAGTATTTCCTCAGTAAATAAAACTTCCACAAGCCAGCATTTCTAGTGAAACCTTCTCTCACATTCACATCCCATCTCTCCTCCTCCCCTCACCCCTACGTGGTACCATTGCTATAACAGTCTCATAACTGGGCTGACCTTTTATCATTAGTGGTAATGACACATCTGCCATTCTTTAAGGTCTTCATTAGGTACCAGAAACTGTGTTGTTTATATGACGAACATGACTGTTGCTCTTCAAAACCAATCCACAGTTGGTGATTTTAGCCCCTCATTTTGGATAAGGAAAGTGAAGTTCTAAGGGGACTCTAATACCATAAGAATATCCAGCCTAACTCCACATGTGTCTTATCGACTAGACCATACTTCTTAAATAAACTGTAAGGGAACTTGTCCTCAATAAATGACCTCCCTGACCCAGAAAGGTCTCTTCTTTCCTGGGATTCCTTTTCCACCTGTATCAAGAGCTTCTCTCTTTCCTTTTAAGGGGCATGTTTCTTTAACTCCTCTGTGTTTCATACATACCACCAAAGAATTACAGAAGGGCTCAATAGATCATTCAGGTGACACTTTTTTTTCATTACAATCTAGAAATGCACCTCCCCCCCTTTTACTTGGGAGGAGAGTGAAGTTGTGAAGGATTTTCTTGAGATTCTCAAGGCACACTTTGTCCCAAGCTGCTGTTCTTACAAGGAACTCTTTAACAGGCTTGGGGAAAATCACTCATTTATTTTCAATCTGTTAAGACCTCAGTTCCTCCAGGAAACTGTCAAAAGCTGATCTAAGTAAACATGATTATTTATATTTCATCTTTGGTCAAGATGATATGCGGTATCTTTCCCTAAAATAGAAGAAAGGACAAACTGTGTATCTTTTCTTTCCATAAACTCATCTGGGTAGCACAGAGCGAAAGAAAGTCTGAAATGCATTTGTCCACCCACAGGGATCTTGATTAGTTACACAGGTGAATCACAATCTTCCAATCCATTCGCCTAAGCTAGCTGAGATCCTGATGCTCTGTCAAGCAGGGGAACTTGACACAAAGCCTCTGCAGGACAGATTCTCCACAAGGTGAATACAGCAAATATTTATATAGCAGCATCAATTAATACACTTGTAAGTAATGAGCCAGTGGCAGGGTCTTTTTTAAAAAATTGGGGTGAATAGAATCATAGTTCTAGATTCTAGTGTGAATGGTACACTAAAGTCTTATTCTGACTCACCAGTTACACAAGGGTGGATGTAACAGTTGATTTTACCCAGATAGCCAAGCATATGGACTAAACTCTGTTTTCACTAGAAAAGTATTTTTGTTGTCGTTGCTTTGTTTTGGTGTGGTGTGGAGTGTGTGTGTGTGTGTATGTGTGTGTGTGTGTGTTTGTGTGTATGCCAATATTGGGGTTTTCACTCAGAGGTGGGTGCTGTCCCTGGCTTTTGTGCATAAAATTAGTGCTCTACCACTTAAACCTTAGCTCTACATTTGGCATCTTTTGTTTTTTTGGGGGTAGGGGATGTTAACTGGGGATAAGAATCTCATGGACTTTTCCTACCTGGGCTGCTTTAAACCCCTATCCTCAGATCTCACCCTACCCAGTCACTACAATTACAGGCATGAGCCACTGTCTATTCTAATGTGTGTTATGAAATTGGCAAACCCCTTTCAGCATATTCTGATACTGATAATGTAATATTAGCCACTAAAGTATGAGACTCTGTGGCCGAAAGTAACCTGCCACTGTTAGGACCTAGATTCTTTTGTAGAAGCTTTTGTGGATTAACTGCTCTTCCTGGGGCTTGGATGAAATGGACTCATATGCACATGCATAACCTCATCTACAGACAAGAAAATGTAGGTGACATCCAAAGCATGCTTCCCTTGTTCTCATACCCCTTCTCCAAGGAAGAATTCCTCTAGGTCATGCATCTGCCTCTGCTGCTAGAGATTTCCTATGTTTTTCTCTTCTTCTAGGACCAAGCTCCTCCAGGACTGGCTGCATGACAGAAGTGACCATAAATGGTTGACTTTCCAGAGTCAGCTCAACTTAACTCACAGCACCAATCTCTGAGGGGGTCTACTGATCTCTAGCATGGATGAGATGCTCGGATATAAGTCAACCTGACTTTTCTTGGGCTCTATGTCATGGTATATGGTATAAGATGGAAAGGGACAGAGAGCTATTAAATAAATGACTTAATTGCTCTTCCTGTAAGTGGCCAGAGGTGACCTGTGAAAATGATTTGCTACTATCTAGACCCAGAAAACCCCACAAAATCATGCAAGTCAAGAGGTTCCAATCTTCATGTACACTTTAAGAACACTAGAGAAACAGCCCAGGCCATCAAGGGTATGCATATCCAAAAAGTGACCAAGTATCTGAAAGATGTCACGTTAAAGAAGCAATGTGTGCCATTCTGGTGTTACAATGGTGGAGTTGGCAGGTGTGCCCAGGCCAAGCAGCAGGGCTGGACACAAGGTCGGTGGCCCAAAAAGAGTGCTGAATTTCTGCTGCACATGCTTAAGAATGCAGAGAGTAATGCAAAACTGAAGGGTTTAGATGTAGACTCCCTGGTCATTGAACACATCCAGGTGAACAAAGCACCTAAGATGCGCCTCCGAACTTACAGAGCCCATGGTAAGATTAACCCATACATGAGCTCCCCTGCCACATTGAGATGATCCTTACTGAGAAGGAGCAGATTGTTCCTAAACCAGAAGAGGAGGTTGCACAGAAGAAAAAGGTATCCCAGAAGAAACTGAAGAAACAAAAACTTATGGCACAGGAATAAATTTAGCATAAAATAAATGCAAATAAATAAAATAAATAAATAAATGACTTAATTGATGACTATATTAGAGTATATAGGAATGATCACTTGAAGTCTATTGCCTACACTGTGGTCATTCTGACCAAAAGAAGCCAAAGTAAAATGGTAAGGTAGAAACCAATCTCTTACACAGCAACCCAGGACACAGAAAAGGTGGGAGTTCCATGGA
The DNA here is from genome assembly GCF_019054845.1 of Dipodomys spectabilis. Taxonomy (NCBI): domain Eukaryota; kingdom Metazoa; phylum Chordata; class Mammalia; order Rodentia; family Heteromyidae; genus Dipodomys; species Dipodomys spectabilis. Next base: position 4,075,908 of record NW_024870813.1, on the reverse strand, counting down.
AAATTAGATTGACTTGTATCTGATGTTGGCTTTGCCTAAGAGAGACCAACAGGCCCCTTGGAGGACCGGTGCTGTGAGTTAAGCTGACCTGACTGGAGAAGGCAAGCCATTTGTGGTCAGCTGTTTACACAGCAATAAAATAATAAAATATGCTGGGGAAGAGGCTCAAGATTAGGAGATACTCTGCCCAGCGAAAGCCCCATACTCACTCCGTTTGCTCTATGTCATGGCCTGCTTCCATTACTACCCAAGCACAGAACCTGAACTTGAGAATTTCCTGCCAATTCTAAGATTAAGGGTTCTCCCTGCTTGACCTGCATCTGATATAGGTGTAAAATTGATTCCCAAAACCCTGATATGGCTCCATAGGACAAATGAATCATCTGCTTTCCAAATTCCATGGAACTTCCAGGTCAGGCAGGCTGGATGGCCTCAGAGCCTCTCCCCAAAGGCACAGAGAAAGGCAAACAATCAGGTCTTGGTTTGGAGGGTCATCTCCATCTGTGTGGTCAGTGCCATCATCCTCTTACAACCCTCAAGGGGCTTGGGTATCAGCAAGCAAGCATATGGTTTGCATCTTATTAACTTAATAAGCTGCTTTGTAGACAATTTGGGCCCCTGTGAATAGCCAGACCCCCTTTCCAGTCTCTGCTCAGCTCTGGAAGGGATGAAATACATACATCTCTTTTGCCCAATGGACTGCAAAGAAATTTTACCAGCATTTGTAACACCTGTAAAAACCCATTCAGGCCAGCCTGAGCCTACTGAAGCAATGAAGTTCGGTTCCACCCGACAGCTTTTTACAAAGTGGTTATTTTTTTTTTTTGCAGTTAGAAAAGAAGAAAGATATCTCAACAAAGATTCACGTTAGTCTGAGCCCATACCTTTTCATGGCTCTTTGATGGAAATTGATGACGTGTGTGTGAGTGTGTGAGTGTGTGTGTGTGTGTGTGTGTGTATTAAGGAATAAAGTGAATTACTTTCTCCATTTGGAAGTCTTGTTCTTTTTTAACTGGCCAGTGATAAGTTTAAAAAACAAGTAACAAAGTCAGCCATAATTATAGGACACATATTCCACTTGCTCTATATTCACATGGGGAAAGCCTTCTTTCCCTCTCTCCCCATGCTTCTTGTCTCTCCAGTTCTCTGACCCATGAATGTCAAGGACTGCACGAGATTCTTCAGCTAGAGGAGACCTGGAACTCATCTGGTTTGTGAAATTAGAAGTACTATCAGAAATATATCTTCAAGCCACGCGCTGGTGGCTCATGCCTGTAATCCTAGCTACTCAGGAGGCTGAGATCTGAGAATCATTGTTCAAAGCCAGACTGGGCAGAAAAGTTCCCATGAGACTCTTATCTCTAATTAACTACTGAAAAACCAGAAGGGGTGCTGTGGCTCAAGTGGTAGAGTACTGGCCTTGATCACAAAGAAGTTCAGGGATAGTGCCCAGGCACTGAGTTTAAGCCCCACAACTCTCAAGGGGGAAAAAGAAAAAAATATCTTTTTCAAGCTCACATATGTAATCCTAGTTACTTAGGAGGCTGAGATCTGAGGGTTGCAGTTTGAAGCCAGCCCAGGCAGGAAAGTTCACTAGACTCATTATCTCCAAGTGATCACAGAAAAAGCCAGAAGTGATCCTGTAGTTCAAGTGGTAGAGTGCTGCCTTGAGCAAAAGGAGCTTAGAAACAGCACCCAGGACTAGAGTTCAAGGGCCAGGACTGGCAAAAGAAAAGACAGAAGGAAAGAAAAAAGGGAGGAAGGAAGGAAGGAAAGAAGCAAGCAAGCAAGCAAGGAAGTAAGGAAGCAAGGAAGGAAGGAAGAAGGGAGGGAGAGAGGGAGGGAGGAATCTTTAAAAAGGCATTCATCTTTCAAAGAAATATTGGTGAATCATTCATAAACATGAAAAGGGAGATGAAAGATTTTAGTTCTTACCAGCAAAGGAGAAATGGGGCTACAAAGAAGAGAAGCATATTTCTGAAGTACCTATATGTGGGAGAAATCAAAGACTACTCAACAGAAGATAAGCAGAAGCCATTCATGCAGAATTGCTTAAGTAAGGGAATACGCCATTTGTATTGGGGAAAGAGAGGGATAGAAATGCTTTACAGGGGGAACAAAAGACTGTTTCAGCTCTTCCCAGCTTGGGGTTGGCAGGCCAGATGAAACTGGAGGACTGCAAGCTAGAAATTGGGACATCTGGTGTGATTGATTTGTGTAGCCCATTTGATTTGTTTCTGGTTTGTTCAGAGTTGGAAACTAGCACTTCTTGTTTGAGCTCTAATTGAGTCTGTGGATTGATGATTGCTGGAGAAGTGGTGAGTTGGGTTTTATTGTAATCTATTTTGTTTACTTTTCACATCACATCATGTCCATAGACATGATTTGCGTGGTCAGTCTTTTATATTATCTGATGATACTGTGACCAGTAATCATATTATAAAAGAAAAGTAGATAAGGAGTTATTATTTTATTTTCTTAGCCTTTTCATTTATTCTTTTTTAAATATGTTTTTATTGTAAAAATATTGTACAGAGGGGTTACTGTTACATGAACAAGGTAGTGAGTACATTTCATCATCTCAAAAAGGAGAAAAAATGAAGGTAGTTTTTATAGATTGCAAAGATTGTAAACTTTAGGACAGAGTTTAAACCACGTAGAAGGTTGACACAGAAGCACAATCTCATTCTACTTTCATGCAGCCATACTGGCTGAGGTAAATCTTTTAATTTCTGCAGAACAATGTGCACAGATCAGGGAAATTTCAGACATATCCATTTTTTTGTAATGTCTATAATGTTCAGTCTAGACTAGCTTCAATCTAGTCTGCACTCCCATCAGCTAATCACTGGATTCTGGGCTCCAATGTCTACACTAAAATGTCTGGTTCCAACTAAAGTAAATGCCTAACCAATGAAGAGATGTTTATGCTGACAACATAATCAGAAAATACACATGCCTTTAAAACATATTTTAAAAAGCAATAAAGATTTTATAAACCAAATTTTGCTTTGTATTAGGAGAAAAGAACACTGGAAAAAATTCTATACCTTATTCCAGATTAAAGAATTCATGGTGATTAAGGAATTCCAGAATAAGGAATTTATGGATGATTTTATTTTATCTGTATATCTGGGGAGCTAAATGATATGCTTGAACAAGTTACAAAATATTGTGCTTATGAGCATGTTTGCATTTTCCCCCTCTGGGTATAAAGTGTTGGTCTCTTCATAAGACTCTGGTACTGGGTATTTTCTTCCACAAAGAATAGTCTTAATTTAAATGAAACAACAACAAAAGCTGGTAATGGGTAGTCAAAATTAAGAAACGTTCCTATAAAAGACAATAGTGTTTTAAGTACAGCTATCACTGCCATCTCTGACAACATTTTGAATCTTGTAAGTGGAACCGCTTAACTAGAACTAGAATTCTAGTTAAGAGACCTAAGAGCTGGGTGAATATGAGTACAGCAATGATATTTTGGAATCCTGGTTGTCTTAATAGACTTTTTCGTTACTACTTTATTTTATTTTACTTTATTATTTTTGGTGATCCTAGGGCTTGTAACTGAGGGTCTCACTTTGCTTTTCCATTTGAGTTACACTCCCAGATCTTTTTGGTTTTATTTATTCTACCAATAAGGTCTCACATTTCTGTCCAGGGTGGCCTCAGACCACAACCCTCCTATTTATGCTATTCAGTTAGCTAAGGCCACACTCCACTATGCCTAGCTTTTGGTTAGATAGGGTCTTACTAATTCTGTGCCTGGTCTCATCTCAAATCACAACCTTCCTAAACTCTGCTTTGAAAGTATCTGGGATTCCACATGTTTGCCACTGCACCAGGCCTAGAGATTTTCTAAATAAGTGCTTTCTGACAATGGTCTGAGCAATTTAGATTGGATGTGTGTCTTTATTCTTGCAGAAAGGTAGACTTACCTAAGTGGAACAAGATCACATTCCCTCTTTTTTTTTCATATTGAAGTTTCAGGTATAGTTTCATTTGAAAATGAGATGTGAAACGACAACAACAAAAAGATTAAAAAATCTTAAACAAAATGAACTTCAAGGAGACATCTGAAGCTAAGAAATTTTAACTTTTGTTTGTTTGTTTTGGTTGTGAGGTCTGGGCATTGTCCCTGAGCTCTTTCACTCAAGGCTATTGCTCTACCACTACTTATTTAGATAGATAGATAGATAGATAGATAGATAGATAGATAGATAGATAGATAGATAGATAGATAGATAGATAGATAGATATAGTGTATATATATGTATATATATATATATACATATACAGTAAAAATACTATATAGAGGGGTTATAGTTACATGAGTAGGGTAATGAGTACACTACCTCTTTGAGCCTCAGCTTCACTTATGATTTTCTGGTGGTTAGTTGGAGATTGGAGTCAGGGTCTCATGGACTTTCCTGCCCAGGCTGGCTTTGAACAGGGATCCTTAGATCTCAGCCTCCTGAGTAGCTAGGATTACAGGTGTGAGCCACCATCACCCAGCTTAACTATTTTTTTTCAAGCACTCATTTGTGTTACGAGAGGAAAATCAGATAAAAGACATTTCCACAGTATTTTCACAACAAAAAAAAACATGTATTTAATATAAAGATTTATCTTCCTAACCCAAAGAAAGACATTTCCAGAAAAATAGATACATAATTAGATGTATATATGTGTGTGTGTGTGTGTACATGTATATGTATACACACATATAATTTAGCCATATTTTGGCAATTAAATGTCTCCCAAATGTTTGTTTATCCAAAAACTTGGACCCAGCTGATGGCACTGTTGGAGCACTTAAGAGCCAAAGCCTGGTAGAAGGAATTGAGGTCATTGGAAGAGCACCCTCGAAGAAGTTGCTACTTTGCCATCCCTCCTCTGTCTCTTCTTCCTGGCCACCATGAGTTTCGCTCTACTCCATGTTCCCAGCAATGACATATACTCTTACTGGAGGCCCACAAAAAGAAGGGCAAGCAATCAAGGCTGAAACTGTAAGTCAAATGAAATCTTTCTTCTTCTAAGCTGATTATCTCAGGTATCTTTTCACAGTGATAGAAAACTGGCTGACACACTGTCCTCCCCCCACTCCAATGGTCTGGTGAGCTAACCTGTTCTCAGAATATAGGAGGAAAAATTAGGTTTTGATTCTGCCCTTGAATACGTTAGTTTTAGGAATGGTCATGGAAATATATTATTCCACTATTTTAAAATTTAGTAAAAGAATGCTTTCATGCAATTGCCTTCTCTTTCCATATGCTTTTCTTTATTTGAGTGCCAGTCCTGGGGCGTGAACTGGGTACTATCTGACCATTTTTGTTCAAGGGTAGAGCTCTACCACTTATCCACAGCTCCACTTCTAGTGGTTCATTCGAAATGAGAGTCTCATGGACTTTTCTGTCTAGGCTGGTTTCAAACCATGATCTTTAGATCTCAGCCGCCTGAGTAGCTAGGATTTATAGGCATGAGATATTGACACATGGCTGATGTTTCTTGGAACTCTACATGATACTTTCCTTGGACTCTTATCTGTTCTCTTTTTTCTTTAAACAGATTCATTGATCTAGCTACTATATGCCACCCCTGTCTGTGTGGTTCACCTGCTGTGTTTTTAGTCCCTCAAAGTTTTCACCAATTCCAAGTAACCACAAAATACAGCTATAAAATGGACTGTTAGATTACCAATAGTTTTGAAAGACCCTTGATAGGCAATAAAAGATAAAACTTCTAGAAACTTTTTAACACAGTTGAAGTTTAAAATGGTCATTTTAATAATTTCACTATATTTACCTGCTTCCTAAGAAGCATGTGTAAATCAAAGGCTGAGAGTGTAACTTAGTAGAGCACTTGTCTAGCATGTGCAAAGCCCAGGTTTTATATGAAAGAAAGAAGGAAGGAAGGAAGGAAGGAAGGAAGGAAGGAAGGAAGGAAGGAAGGAAGGAAGGAAGAAAACAGAGAGGGAAGGAGGGAAGGAAGGAGGAAGAAGGGAGGGGAAAGGAAGGAAGGAAGGAAGGAAGGAAGGAAGGAAGGAAGGAAGGAAGGAAGGAAGGAAGGAAGGAAGAAAAGAAAGAAAGAAGGAAAAAAGAGGGATAAAAGAGAGAGGGAGAGAAAATCAAGAAACATATACATTATTTTTACTTATACCACAATATCATATAAATGGTTTCTTACAGCACATAACCTTATGAGATGATGTTCTTTCATTTCATACCCCTAAGACATCTCATTACATGTACTGAAATTTCCAAAATTTGAAAAAATCAAAATATTTCTAGTCTATTCCAATTTGAACAAAGGATACAGAGCTTGTATTTTTCCTAATTATATACATTATACGATTATTTGCTGAATATTTACCCACCTCCTTGAATAAATTCCCTGTAGATCTGCTTGAAATATTTTTAATATTTATTGTAATTGAATGTATCCATGAAGGGAAGAATCAGCAAATGTGGAGGTGCCACTACAATCTATAGAGCACTGTTTGAAGGGAAAGTTGGTGTTGTTATGACAAATCCCTTGGTTCAACCATTTGTTAGGATGACGTGAGGTCAAGTTGAAAGTTTTTTTTACATTTCTCCTCCAGGACTCATTCTAGAATATAAAACATAGCAAGACAAGGAAGGAAAAAGACGATGAGATGGTTAACATTTTAGGGCCCATTATGTCTCAGGCAATTTAAGGGGAAAAAATATCCAACTAGGGCTTCAAGAAATTATCCTTGACCTTAACCAAAGTCACTGTTCTAATAATTGGGAAAAATGGAACACAGTCATAGCACAAAGACAAAAGCATTGTTTTCTTCTTGGTTTGGTTTATCTCCCTCCACTTAGTACCCTGACAAACAATGGCTCTTGGATAATATGGAGTTAAGCCATGTAGTTGTCTTTCAAAAGCCTATGTAATTGTCAGAATGTACCAATCTGAAGGCCTACCAGATGTATCTCAAGAGGGTTATGGATTATTTGTTTTCTTTGAATGTGTTCCTTAAAAGAGTAATAAAACATCATAATACAAAAATTCCATTTTGCTTTATACTGCACCCTACCTCTTAGGCTGGATTGCCTTTCTTGACTTATCTAAAAATGATTAAGCTTTCAAGTCATGCCCAAAGATGTTAAGACTCCACAAAGGTCACTTCTAATGGCCAGAAAGTGGGAAAGCCCTTAAACTTAATATAAAATAGCATTATTAGCAGAATAATGCTTCATATATACAAAGCTCAACAAATAAGTGGGTCTCTCCTCAATACCCCCCAAAACAAAAAGGACTTCCATCACTGTTACAAGAACTATTAGAAGAACCACAGGATGGAAAAGAAAGCCATCTCCGTAATTTGCATTTCCTTTTTCAACCCAAGATATTTCTTAGCATCCCTACTAGGATGCCCTACCAGAGAAATACTTTGGGGCTATATTTATGTCAATTAGCAAGCAGGAAGATTTCCCCAGGATGTGAAAATGACACTGCTTGAGCATTTAGGGCATTTTGGAAACCCAAGACCCTGAGTCTGGTTTAGATCCTAGGTGTAGAGAAAGACCATAGGGTCTTCATAGACAAGGTTTTCTAGGCAAGATCACCCAATATCACCAGCAAATTTATCTCAGTTCTGTTCAGTTCAGATGGGAATACCTCCATCTCTCTATTCTGAACACATTTTATGTTTGGAGATATTAGCTATAGTCTGGCTTGAATATTCTAATCTCATACTCCTCAAACACGAGATATATAAAACCCATTTGGGGATAGTATTTAGTAGGCTTTTATATAAGCTAAGTCCTATTTTGTTGTTGTGATATGTTGGTATTGGGGCTTGAATTCAGTGCTTTATCCCTTTGCTTGGATTGTTTGCTCACAGCTGGTAGTCTACCACCTGAGCCAAGCCTACACTTCTAGTTTCTTCCTAGTGAAATGGAGATAGACTTTTCTTCTCAGGCTATCTTTGATCCATAGTCCTCCAGATCTCAGCCTCCTGAGTAACTAGGATTATAGGAATGAACCACAGTGGGTACTTGGCTGAAATGTATTCAGAGTAGACAGATGGAGGTATTCCCATCTGAACTTTTAACATGTTTCTTGGATCATTTTAAGTAGTTTGTAAACTGCTGGTTCTCAAACTCTAGTGAGCCTTAGACTAATTAGCAGGCTTGTTAAACCAGATTTTCAGACCCCACTCCCAGAATATGTAGGTGTAAGGTATACACCTTTGGTAGATATAAGACAGGCACTTCTATTGAGATACAGACTTCTGGTAAATATGGGATAAAGTTGATAATATACTGTAGGTACGAGTTTTCTGCATACCACACGAAATGGCCAGAGTAATGTAGAATCTAATTCTCATGCTTTACCTGAACTGATAAGCAATATGTGTACAGTTTGCTGGTTTTCTAAGACCATTTGCTTAGAATTCTATGCTTATCACTAGTTCCTCATTATCTTACTGAGAGATGGGTCTTTCCCTTTTCCCCCATTGCCCAAAATGTGAGAAGCACTACGGAGAGCATGGACACTGGATGACATGGTTTGTGGGAGGCTCTTTCCACATGAGCAACCATATTGCAACAGACACATCTTAGGAAGCAGTATCCTTTCATTCTAAAGGGAAAGATGGAGTCAAACTCAAAGGAAAAGAGAAAACAACTTCCTTACAGAAGAACTTCTACTTAGAAGTTCACAATTAGAATTGCAACCCATGACAGGGAGCATTGGTCTAGGAGAGCCTCCGGGATGTCTGGAGAACATAGGGAATGCTGAGAATTTTATTAGGGTGAAAAGTCTATGTAAGTTATTTTATGCAGTTCATGGGCACGTTGGTACCTGCAGGAGATGGTGAGCTCTAGGTGGTGAGCAGTGGGAGTTACTATGTAAAGCAAGACTAAAGGTCATGCATGGCAGTCACATCCACAGGAAGTAAAAGCAATCTTAAAGGTGAGGCAAGCTATCTAGCTGTACCAGTTCTGGGAGGAAGTTTCTGAACCAGGCATCCATGACCTACCTGCCTTTCTTCTTTCCCACAACCACACCCGCAACTTTGACATTATAATAGGAATGATTCTGCTTTGTCTAATAATCCCAATAGAAACATAACTACTCATAGGTGAGAAAATAGCAAACCTATCCCATTTTATCATCCCTGCCACCCTTCGAGTGTTTTGCCCTGTCTTCCATCCCCTTTTGACATTCTTTCCCAATTTGTCAGTGATCACTGAGAGAGCAGACAGGATGGAGACAGCATCCTGTCCACTAACTGAATTAAAGCAAGTTAGTTATCGCTCCTTAACCTTTCCCATCCCCAGGCCCAGGAGGGTTCTTCCACAGCCCCGGCTATAGCTCAGCTCTGAAATGTCCAAAATGACATGTCGGCACAGCACCAGATGGCTGCTGGCAACGATTGAGAAACGTGACAGACATTTCTACTCCAGGCCTTTCATGTTGAATTGTTCCTTTCTATCAAATGTGTCCATCTGCACTTGACCTTTCAGTGAGAAGCATGTAGCTCTGTTAACAAGCCTCTCCTTCAAAAGGCAAGAATCAATCCACTCCATCGCCTGTTGCACTCTGTGGGCGCCTACTCCTACCTGAGTCCTCACAGATACAACCCTAGATGCCATTTCCAGCACCCAAGGAGGCAAGTTTCCCTCCAACTTTATGTGCAAACTCAACTGGAGAGGGAACTCTCCAGAGCAGACAAGTATTTTCAAGTGTAATATTTAGCTCCCTGACACTGCTTAACCATTGTAATTACTCTGCTCCCTAGAGAGTCAAATGAATTTAGTAATTATAGAAAATAAAGTGATATAGCTCAAATCCTTATTTTCCCAGCAAACCTTCTCAGACTAGCTGATTAAACCTTAACTCCAATCTCAGGTTTACAGCACCGTTGTATCCATTTTGAGGTCATATATTAATAAAAACTTATCTTGGTGCTCCTATGAATAATTCACATTTAAAAATAAATGGCAAGTCCATATATTTCACTTTCTCTGCACCAAGCAGTGTTTTAAGTGTCTTACCTATAATAACTAATTTCTCACAATGCCTGGATAAGTTTGGCACCAACCCTGGCTTAATTTACAGAAAGATAAGTACCTTGCCAAGATCATATATCCAACCTTCAACAGCAGGCTTCAGATTTGGCCTTTTCTTACTTTGCATATTACACTTCCTACATCACTAGCACATCAGGTTCCTGCTCCAAAGACATAGCTAACAAGCTAAAAAGGCAGTCTACAGAATGGAAGAAGATTTTCACCCAGGTTTACATCTGACAAGGGCCTCCTATCTAGGATTTACAGAGAACTTAAAAACCCCAATCCTGAAATAACCAATAACCTATTTAACAAATCAGCTAATAAGCTAAAATAGAGACTTCCAAGAAGCAGTAAAAATGTCCAATAGACACATGAAAAAATGCTCAGCATCTCTGACCATAAAGGAAATTCAAATGAAAACAGCACTGAGATTCCTTCTTACTCCAGTCATAATGGCCATCATCAAGAGTACTATCAATAACAGATGCTGGTATGCATATGGGCAAAAGGGAACCCTAATGCAGTGTTGATGGGAATGTAAACTTGTTCCACCACTCTGGAAAGAATATGGAAGTTCCTCAACAACTAAACATAGAACTACTCTATGATCCAGTACTACCACTCTTAGACATTTATCCAAAAAATTACAAGCTAGGAATGGTAAACCTATCAGCATAACCATGTTTGTTGCAGCACTATTCACCATAGACAAGGAACAGAATCATCCCAGATGCCTCTCAAGGCTAGCACCCTACCACTTTGAGCCACAGAGTCACTCCTGGTTTTCTGATGGTTAACTAGCAATAATAGTCTCACAGACTTTCCTACTCAGGCTGGCTTCGAACCACAATCCTTAGACCTCAGCCTCCTGAGTAGCTAGGACTACAGACATGAACCACTAGCATCTGGTAAACCTTCTTTTTATAGAACCATTTTAATTGCGATTGGTAAAAAACAGGAATCATAACCCAGAATTAGTCTCATCTCCTTAAACTTACCTTTATGTCCTTGTCATCTACCCTGGTACTTACCCCTCCTGTGCCCTAATTGTGCTTTTTGGTTTATTCATTGTTTCTCCTACTATATTGTAATGTTCTTTGGGGCAAAAGATGCTTGAGTTTTCTCCTTATCTCATTCCAATCTGGTTTTTTTGGGTTATGAAATACATTAGAAAAGATAACATTTTGAGTAACTAAGTCTAGTAGAGACACAGTGGAATTCTCGGTGAAATTGTAGTACCTACCATTTTGTATTTTAGTGGTTTGGACTAAGCCAAACAAGTTGTTTTTATTTTTCTGTTTGTTTTTAAGTAAGTGTTATCTATATATTTTCTGATATCTTATACAGCAGAATGACAAGCAATGTGATACCTGGACTTTATATTTGTATAATTATAGAATAGTTGTAAATTAGCTGTAGGTCCAGTCCCATTTTTTTTCTTTCCTATTTTTCTTCCTTTTTTGGTGCCAGTATTAGAGCTTGAAATCAGGGTTAGGACACTTGTCTAAGGCTGGCATTCTACCACTTCAACCACAGCTCTCATTATATCTTTCTCCATGGTTAATTGGGAATAAGAGTCTCACAGATTTTCTTGCCTGGGCCAACTTCAAACTGAGATCCTCAAGATCCTTAACTCTCAGCCTCCTGAGTAGCTAGGATTACAAGTATGAGCCTCCAGTGCCTAGCTTCCAGTCCCATTTTCTTTACATGGAAATGTACCAACATGACCTTAACTGAAGGGCACAACAAAGATATTCAAGAGGAGATTATAGCCTGGGGGTCATATGTTTTACCCATGGACACATTACTATTGTTTATCAGATAACGGCTTTACATTCATAGTCATCCAATACTATCTCCTGTGCTTTTGTCACAAATCTACTGAGATCTGTGTACAGCTGAGAAACAAGGGTAAGTCTGTGAACTTGCTATGCAAAATGTGCTTTGGAACAAGGAAATGGACATCATCAGGAAGTTTGTTAGAAATGCTGATTGTACAACCCCTGGGTTGACATTAACATTTTAGAAAAGATCACTGATCAGATGGGCTTTCTGCACATTAAAAGCAAACTAGCAATGATAGATACTAGATTTGCAGCTATGGTAGTCAAGTACCTGCTTGGTTAAAAACTGTGTGTGGATTGGGTGGCCATGAATGGAGATAGGTCAAAAAAAAGATGAGAGAATATTCTAAGGGATGGAAAAGAGTGACAGCTACTTGATGATACTTGATGTTTATATGGAAGAGTTTCATCTGAGACTAATTGGATAAATTCGTTTGGAGCTCAGAAAGAGTCCCAGATTGGAGACATGCACTGGGATTGTGAAATGTAGTGTGAATAAAGCTGAAAAGAAAAAAAAAAACATGGAGAAAGAATAGCAGAGCAAGGACAAAATGGCCTGGACACTATCCTGTGAAAATTTATTATTCCTGTTCACTGTTTGTCTCAAAGGTTTAGAAATAGAAACATGTTTTAAAGGACCTTGAGTCAATGTGAGGAAAAGACAGCTAACAATTGGAATTCTTAGGTCAATGAATGGAGCTCTTTACAGAAATAAAGAGGAGCTCTATTCTATTTCATCCAGCACACAAACACTTGCCAGGGGTGTTTCAGAAAGAATTAAAATACAGAACCATTGGGAGTATTCAAGCCCTGAAATTCTACCATTACCAAGGCTAAATGATTGTGTTAAGAGTATATGTCCCAGTATGTTCAAATTCTGGCACTGTTAACTGCAATTGCAATATAAGCCCATGGAATTTTGATGTTAAATATAGAGAGAGTAAAAACAAATAGCTACATCATGTTATGAAGATCGTAGGATTTGATTTGTTTCAGCCCTGGGAAATTGCTGTTGTAATTTTTTTCTGCCACTGTCACAAGGAAGACTTGAGTTGTGTTAAGGAAATCTGAAAGCAAAGGGCAGTAAATCGAGACTCTTAGAAGAGTCTATGCTCCCTTTCCTCTCATGTCTCTAATATATAACTTCTGCTCCATGGTACAGCTAAAAAATAAACTCTGATTATGCCAGTTTGTAGGTTATGGTGGTGAGAAGGGGTTTACAAATGCTCTTTTTCTTTTTTTTTTTTTTTTTAACTTTTTTTTTTTTGTGTGTGTCCGGTCGTGGGGCCTGAACTCTGGGCCTGGGCGCTGTCCCTCAGCTCTTCAGCTCAAGGCTAGCGCTCTACCACTTGAACCACAGCGCCACTTCTGGCTTTTATTCTTTTTGCTTATGTGGTGCTGAGGAATTGAACCCAGGACCTCAGACATGCAAGGCAAGCGCTCTACCACTGAGCCACCTTCCCAGCCCCCTACAAATGCTCTTTTTCTTATGATGTGATTAAACCCATAAACCCATTGTAGCCAGGCACCAGTGGCTCACATCTATAATCCTAGCTACTTAGGAGGCTGAGCTCTGAGGATCACGATTCAAAGCCAGCCTGGGCAGGAAAGTCCGAGGAGACTCTTATCTCCCACAAGAAAACCGGAAGTGGCACTGTGGCTCAAGTGGTAGAGCACTTGACTTAAGCTGAAGAGCTCAGGGACAGTGCCCAGGCTCAGAGTTCAAGCCCCATGACCACCACCAACAAAAACAAAAAAGCCCATTGCAAGCTGAATATCATAACCCCAAATGCATTTGTTACTTTAGCCTACATAGCTTAGCAATGCAGTTCACTGTGGAGTATCAATGAATTCTCCTACCATCTCCTAAGAGCCATGACTCGCTGCTACTGCACGCATTGCAATCATGGATGATGTGGCATATAGCTATCCCAGGAAAAGACAAAAATTCACAATTTGAAGTGTGATTTCTACTAAATGATAACTGCTTTCTCATCATCATACAGGTGAACATTGTTAAACTGAACATTGTTAAACAGGAACTGTATTCTTCTGAGCAAACACCAATTCCTTCAGTATTGAACCCAACTCTTTGGATTTTACAAAATACATTGCATGGCAAAACTCAGATTCTTCTCTAGGCAGCTGATGCTATAGGTTTTCCTCTCTAAAAATGGTCTTCTACTTTATTCTTCACCTGGCGAACTTCTTGTCTCTAAGGGCCCAATTTAAATGCTTCCTTTTCACTAAAGCTTCCAAAATTTTCCAAATTAGGTTTAATCACTGGACAGCGAACTGCACAGACTTCCAATAGAGCAATTAAGACATGTTTTTCTGGAGCAATGGGGTTTATCAATCTTCTTCATAGCATTGAGCTGAGGAACAACTTCCGTCTTTCTCATCTTCTACTCTCAACACACTACCTTTAGTACAGAGGAGTTGCAATTACATGGGTAAGTGTAACGAGTACATTTCTTATCAAGCATTGTTGCCTCCTCTTTGTTTTCCCTTCCCATCCCTTCGCATACTCCCTCCCATCCTCCCCCCTCCACCAAAGTTGTAAAGTTTGTTTTTCGACATAACGACTTGTACATCTCATTGTTGCAATGGGTCCACCTGCATGAGGCCCTGGGTTCGATTCCTCAGCACCACATAAGCAGAAAAAAAAAGGAAAAGCCTAATCAGATTTAAAATTTTAAAGCAATAAATGGAATACAGACATGGTAAGAGAAGGCTGATAACTATTTGTGGATTAATAATGCTATGTGAAAGATGATACAATCTCTAGACAGAGATTTAAACCTTGACTCTTATACCAGTATGTCTTTGGAAAAAAATCAATCAACTGCTTGGATTTCCATTCTCCATCTGCAAGAGATGATAACAGCTATGTCACACTATGGCTGTAGAGAGAGTATATGTTTAACCTATCATGGTATAGAGCAAGGGCAGCATGATAAAAATGAAATCAGCAATATTTTTAGACAAATTCTTTGATAGGTAATCCCAGTCATCACCCTGTGTTAGGATTTTCTAGAGAATGACTTACAGAACCGAAGGGATAGGGAGAACCCACGGAGATAAGGAATTCTCCCATGTAAATAGGACAGTTAACAAGTTCCAGACTATGCAATCGGCAAGATGAAGGTCTAGGAGAATCAATGATGTGTCTTTAGGAGGCTTGGGAAGAAGGAAGGCTGATAATGTCATAGCTAATCTGAAAGCCACTAGGTCAGTACCTCAACTCAAATCTGAAAGCGGGATGTAAAATACAGCCCCAGCAGTCAGAGAGGAGTTCTCCCTAACCCAAAGAGTCAACCTTTTGAGTTTTTCAGGCTGTCAGTTGGGTGGTTGGGCACACCAACTAAGGTGTGCTGGACTAAATATGATATTAATCTACTCATCTTAATCCAGCACCTGAAGTAGTTGCACCCAGGTATTTCAATCCAATCTACCAATTCATGAACACACTGCCTCTTGATCCATGGCCTTCAGCATTCTCCCAAGGCCTCCCAAGCCCACTCACTCTCCCAATTTACCTGGTTCTATCTTCACATAGGTACACTGGGTATTATGATTGCATTTGCCCACCCTTTCTCTCTCTGTCTGTCCTCCTTCCCTGGTCCCATCAACACAGATTCCAGCTTCCTGGTTTTCATTTAAACTGTTAGTTGTCCAAAGGACAACTTGGAATCTCCCTCTGAATATGACCTACTTTAGTTAACAAATTTGTGTGTGCATATATATGTATGCATATGTATATGTGTGTATATATGTGTGCACATATGTGTATGCATATGTATATATAAACATATGTATGTATATGACCCTGCAAATAGTTACATACATTTATAATTTAGACCTAACTATTCCATATATGTGAGAAAATGCATGTCTTTCTGAGCCTGACCTACTTCAAACATTAAATCTCATTTGGAAATACTCTCACAAATACACCAAGAAAGATGGATGGCCAAATGTCTAGGTGCCCTATTGTCCCATCAAGTTGACACAAACATTTTCTAGCATATACCTTTATTCCATATGTAAGCCTTACATTACAGCCCTTCAGGGGTCTATATCCTAGTAGAAATTCTGGATTTATCTCTGGGAATTGAGTCTCTAGTGATCTGTCTGCTGGCACTGAGCCTTGATTCACCTGACACTACTAAACTCTAGACATATCAGCATATCCCTGGAGCACTATCATTAAGAAGAGCTCCTTGGTGTGTTATTATCCTTTTAGTCTATTTTCTCAGCATCATGCTAAATGCAGTATGATTATCTCTTACTTGTTCTCATATGGGCATTAGAAGAATGCCTTCTTTCCCATTAGGCTAAATGAGAGAAGTAAACATTCTTGAGTTGGTATTGTAAAATAATACCTAATCTCCAATCACTGAAAAATTAATTGCTTCCTAATGTAACAGGTGCTAAAAAGCTGCATTTTACTGAGACATATTGACCATTCTCTGGGTCTATAAATGAAAAAAAAAACACACGCAGAAGAAATGCTTGGCATTCCTTCCTCCATTTTGTGTGTCTCTATAGTCACTTTGCAATAATCTAGGACAGGACTTATCAATAACATCTTAATTACACCATGCTAAATCTACCTTTAAGGAACAGGCCAACCACTTGGCAATGAAGGCTTGTTTAGCCTGACCAGTAATAATACTGTTACAAACTTCTCCAGACAAGTACTGAAATCCATTAGACCATCCTTTAACCTGGAATGTTTGTTAATGATGCATGCATACCTTTTTGCCTGCTCCCAGCTCTTTGTCCATAAAGACTATAACTCATTATCTATGCCTCAAAATTGACCGAAGATGGACTGAAGTGTTGTCTTCCTGTTGCATGCTGGTGCCATATAATAACTTGCCTGTCTCTCCTACTTCCCTCTCTGGTTGTGTGTGTGTGTGTGTGTGTGTGTGTGTGTGTGTGTGTGTGCATGCACGTGCGCGTGCGTGTATGCACCTACACATGCAAGCACACTAGCCCTGGGGTTTGAACTCAGGGCCTGGGAGCTGTTCTGTAGCTTTTGTGCTCAAGGCACTGCTTGTTTCTATCTTGGGGACCAGATCTCCCAGCAAATAGGGACAGGGCCTGGAAATCCAGAGAGGCAAAATGGTGACTGGTTACCAGCCCAGTCTGATTACTAAAGAGTTCAATCCCCTCTTAAAGACCTTGAGCTTTTGGCTTCATAGATTGTAAATAGTGTTACACAATTCATTTGAAGAGGGTCGTTGCCCAAGAATGCTGATCTATTTTTTTTTCCACTCAGCAAATGGATTATTTGATTTTCTCCTCCTCCCAATTAGCATCAGGGGTATATTTTCTAACAGTCTGATTTGACCTTGAAGGTTAAACATAGCATGCTTATCTGCTGTTCCAATCAATGCCACTCTGACATTGCTATTCCTCACCTTAACTTCCATTGATGATTTGATCTAAACCAGCTGTTTTTGCTAATTCCGTAATTAGTGACTTGGCAAAGCACAAATCTTACAAGGAGGTAAAAAAAAAAAATGAGCTCAGATTTACATATCTAATGAGATTTCAGCACAAATGGGTTGTCCTGCAGAAGGATCATCTCAAATATGAAACTCAAATTTGTTCAAAATAGAAAATGAAAAAATTCTTACAACATGCTTCAGCCCCTAAGATTTTATATTATTGTACATTTGATTCTGTTGCCCATCAAATGTGTGCTAAGTACTGTACCAAATGTTTTATATACCACTGAATGGTAAACAAAACAGCTATTATCAGATCTTCTTTGCAAATGAGAACTTAAGGTCTAGATGTAGTTAATATTTTTCCAATATAACATAGACAGAAAATGGAAGTGTAGCGATACAAAATTAGATTTTCATGAGGCAGAACAGGTACATAAGGGAACAAGAAAATAAGAAAAATACAGAATATTAAACGGACTAGACTCAGAAACTCAAAACAGGAAGTATTTTTTTTAATTTAATTAAAAGCAGAAAGCTCCAGTCCCACCACTTCTTTCTAGATGCTAAGTTACAAGAATAGCGTGATGCCTTCTCTCTCGAGAATGGACAAACTTTTCACAAATGGGGAGGGATAGAAATTTGGTGGGCAGGCCTGGCAAATGGAAGCCCTGATACATCCCCATTATCCCTGGTTTATTGGTAAGCCTACATTGTCTTCTTGTTATTTGAGTAATAAGTAGCACCCATCTTGGCCATGTTGGCATGCCGGGAACTCATTCTTTGTAATGATTAGCATTTTCTAGGTAACATAACCACAAGTACCTGTCCCCAGCTCAAAGAATATGAAATCCATGAAAAAAAAAACAAAAAACCCTCAACTCCCATTCCCACATTTCAAAAAAGAAGGTGCTTCCCTCACCCTTTTTCTATTTCTCTCTACCCTTCTACACAAAAAATAAACCCTGGCTAAAACTGTCACCCTGTGAGATTTCCTTATTGTGAGACATCTTGGAAACACTTTTTAATGTAGATCTCAAGTTCCTGTGGTTGTTTTTCATGGAATTGGGAAAGCTAAGGGACTAACTCATCTCTTTCCTGCTCTGATGATAATGTAAGTTAAAATCTTATGTTCTTTAAATTCTTTTCCCAAGCACTTGGCTATTTTCTTCTTCTCTCAATGTGTGAGCCTCTACTAGAGTCCTATACACCCCACCTCAGAAAAGCTATAGGTTTGCATTTGTCCTGAATAGTCATGAGAACAGGTAGGATGTGGAGCCTATTGGTCCTACAAAGGGAACTAGGCAGGATTATGGAATTTAGGTCTCCATCTTTGAATCCACAGTTGTTTGTGTAGTTGGAACTACATTATAAATTACCTAATAATTTTAGAATTTCTGTTATTAATGAAGCATGTTCACCAGTTATTACTTGCCAGTAGACATGTATTTTTATTCCTCTATCACTAAGCCTAATGGCTTTCTCTTTTTCCTAATCGCATTTATTTTCTTTTGTGTATGTGTGTGTGTGTGTGTGTGTGTGTGTGTGTGTGTGCCAGTCCAATCCTGGTGCTTGAACTTAGGGCCTAGGTTCTGTCTCTGAATTTTTTTTGCTTAAGGCTGGCTCTCTATCTCTTGAGCCACAGTTCTATTTCCAGCTTTTTGGCCGTTAACTTGGAGATAAAGAGTCTCTGGGACTTTCCTTCCAGGGCTAGCTTTGAAATTCAGTCCTCAGGTATCAGCCTCCTGAGTAGCTAGGATTATATGTGTGAACCACTGATACCCAGATCTATATTTTTATCCAAAGAAAAATTTCCAAATATTAGAAAAAATATGACTTCTTCTATGCCACCTTTAGAAATAAATAGCTTGGGGCTGGGAAGGTAGCTCTGTGGTAGAACGCTTGCCTTGCATGCCTGAGGCCCTGGGATCGATTCCTCAGCACCACATAAGCAAAAAGAAAAAAGCTGGAAGTGGTGCTGTGGCTCAATTGGCAGAGCACTAGCCTTGAGCTGAAGAGCTGAGGGACAGTGCCCAGGCCCAGAGTTTCAGGCCTCACGACTGGACCCAAAAACAAACAAACAAATAAACAAAAAAGAAATAAATAGCTAAATGAGGCTGGAGCTACAATAGTTTATACAGAAGAACAGTGAAGACATAGATCAACATTTACTGTGACATCAAAGGCATTATCTCAATCTGTCATGTGACTCCAGAATCAGAGAGTTTAGAAATGAGAAAACTTGAGCCAGAAAAGGTAAAGTGTTTTTAGCAAGGTGTCAGGGCTCGTTTCCAGCAGTAGGGCCCTGTACTCTGCTTCCATGAGTAACATAGATAATTGTCAGCACATCATTTGTTGCTAAACCTGCAAAGTTTTAGAATCCATCTCTCCACACTGAGCTGCCCCTCTACCAAACACACAGACATCTCAGTCACAATGGATTGTTAGGAAGTGAATTCTCTTTCAAATATATTTCTAATCCTACAATGACTATATTTATTAATATGTCATCAGAGTGTTAGATGTGTTAAGGATAGAAGAAGCCAGCTATATTACCCTGCCACCTCCCTTTGCCTAATGAGTACATTGTATAAGGTGAAGCTTGCATGTCAACCTCTGTAATTTTACCTAGGTCTACAAATAACAGGTAGACTTCCAGAATCTGGGCTTCCTTGCTCTGAGATGAACATCAAACACCCAGTGGCTGTATCAGGATGGGGGTCAGCCCCTGTGTACAGAATTCAAGTTTTATTTAACTATGTTTCATCAAACTAAGAAAACACATCTTACAATTGATTTCGTCTCAAAATGCACTTGGGCTTTGTAACACAGAAAGTAGCTTTATTAGAAAATAAATAACAATTAAAATAAGAAACAACTGAGGTAAATATAAATTAAAATAAATAACAATTTAATTAACAATTCCCTAGGGAGAGTTTACAGCCTGACTCAAAGTTAAGTAACCAACAATCAAAACAATCAATTCTATTTAACACTGTGATAAAGTATGCAAAGTTCTCTTTGTCATTTAAGTCCGGGGGAAATAAAGTACAGAAAGAGTTACCTAAATCTGGGACTTTGTTTACATTCAAAACTTGCCCTTCTTATGCTAACACTTTCAAAGTCCTTTTCCTCTGATACCTTTGCAAGCGCTTATTAGGATTTTAATCTATGTAAATTCAGTTTCTAATTTAATTACAAGCATTGTGCCCCACATATTTTTAACACTGGGTTCAACATTTTTCCCAGTGTGCTGCAGGGTTAGATCAGTAGTCCTGCCTAATTCACTATGTCCATATAAAGAGTTTTCACTGCTGATTATGCAAAAAAAAAAAAAAATACAACGAGCTAGCATATTAGTAAGTGCAAAGCCAAAATAAGCCTGGCCAAGACCCAAGAGCCGAGCAAGATTTATTACCTGCATTAGACAAGGAGAACACATGAGTTATTTCCCAAGCAGTGCCCTTCTTGAACATCTAAAGCATGGGGATTTAATTGGGGGTCCCAGACACATTCATAAAGCAAAGAATTTTAAGGGTGAGCCCATTCCTGAGCAGGCTCATCTTAAAGTCATAATTTAAGATAGCGGACATGTTTCTGGCCATGCTGAGTTCAAGGTCAAGGGGCCCATTTTCGAAAGGTGCCAATGGTTGACAAAGATACCACCACCCACATGGCACACAGATTGCATGATCAAGTTGCAGCAGAAAATGAAGGAAAAGTCATATAGACAGTGCACTTTTAATATAAGGATTTGCCCTCGAACATGCCTGCCCCACTTAGGGGCTAAAACATTACTTTGTTCCCAAGTAGAAAAACCATACTTTATTTCTTCCATTTCTCTAAATGCATCTGGTACCAACCTGTGGGATTACTGGAGCTTAAACTCAGGGCTCAAGGCCTGGGCACTGTCCCTGTGCATTTAATGCTCAAGGCTGGTTGGTCCACCACTTGAGCCACAGAGGTACCTCCCGCTTTTTGCTGGTTAATTGGAGATAAGAGTCTCAAGGACTCTCCTGCCCATCTCGGTGTCACAGCTATAATCCTCAGATCTCAGCTTACTGAGTAGCTAGGATTACAACTTTTTATGAATATCATTACTAGGGTACAGATGAAGAGCCCTACTTGGTAGTGTGTTGGAGTACAGGGGCTGGGGGTAGGGTCAAGCTTCCTGGGATCTCTTGGCAAGCCACCATTCAGGAACCTCTATGTGTTGGGCAATTTGGAAATTCACCAAATGCTAACCTTTGGGGCTTTTATGGAGACTTCATTAACTAAGCAAGATTGATCAAATCATTAGCCAATGGTGATCAACTCAACCTTCAGTTCCTTTCCCTTCCACTGAGCTTAGGAGGTAAGACTGAATGTCCTAGCCTACTAACTCTTGCCTTTCTGATGATAAGCTGCCAACAGGCTGTTAGCCATCAACCAGCATTCTAATATACAAGGAGACCCTAGCATTTTGGTGATTCCAAGGATGATTCAACATGTCAAGAAGTATAGGGACAAAGACCAAATATGTATTTCCCGATATCTTAGTTGCTTAATCAACACAGTGTTTCATTGTGGTTTATTATCTGTGAGCTCTCAATATCAGATGGGCTTCTGGCATTCAGTGGAAGTTGCAGGGCTTGGGCTGGCAACCTTGCAAATGTAACCCTCAACCCTCATAACCAGCCTCTTCAAGTAATATAATTCACAAGGCAAGAAGTTAAGGTATTTTACATGTTGAGTTGCCACCATGCTTGAAGAATTCTCTCAGAGTTTCATGAATGCCCAAGAGAGGGGTAGTTCTTAGCCTATGAGTGACTTTGTTTAGGATGATAGTATCATCCTAAGCATTCCATTTGTTTCTATTGTACTGGATTCTCTACATTCGTGATTCCTTATCTTGCTCTTTCTTGGTTTATTCCATCAGTTTAGCAGAGCATATTTTTAGTGGTTTCCTAAGGAAGAGAATGTTTGAAAGGTAATTTCCTTTAAAGAATTCAATTGTGACATTTTCTTATTATATTAACAAAAAATAATTTGACTCAGAATAGAATTCTAGATCAGAAGTAATGAATTATGAAGGAACTACTATATCATTTTCTAGTTCTCAAGATCATGCTTAAGGTCTATAATGATGAATAACGCTTTGTTTCTAAAATCATATTCTGAATCCCATTATGTCATCTATCCATCCGTCTACGTGTTTATCTGTCTATGTGTCTATCTGTCTGTCTGTATGTATACATGTATCTATCTATATTTCTGTCTAAGTATCTATTGTCTATGTACTCATTTATCTACTGATAGTTCTCTCCCCACAGTTACAAAATTTTCAGATAGTAGTAGTAGATGATATATTTTTATATAGGTCTCTTTTTCACATGATATATGAGATGATTAATAAGCCTGTTCACTCTTGAACCACATTTTCTTTATTTTTGATAAAAATTCTTCCACTATTTTATTGATGATTTCCTTTCCACATTTCTTTTTCTAGTCCTCCCTGGAATTTCTATTTAGGAAATTGGGTTAGTGGTTCTTCTGGACTGGCCTGCTAATGTTTCTCTACATTCTCTTGCATTCACATCTAAAGTTGCCAGATAAAGGATTTCAGTTGGACAGTTTTTATCCAGAGGCTTTAAATATGTTATGCTATGGCCTTATAGCCTCATTTTTGCTTTCTGAAGAGAAGCCAGGTATTACTGTTCTTTTTGAAAACAACATGAATCAATTTATTATTCTGTTTTCCTTTCTCAGTCCTCTCAAACAGTCTCACAATTACATTATATATACCTGTGTATGTTGGGTACTGGGCTTGGGTCATATGCAATTGGTTCTTCAATATTAAGTGAGTATATATGAGTCCTTCATTCTTATTTTTGTGCACTGTAGAATAAATGTAAGCATAGTATAGTTGCACAAATATATATGGATATTTTTTGCTATTTGTGAGATTTCTTTTATAAACTAAAATATCATATTTTGTTGAATTTCTGCTATGTTTACAATAAAGCCTAATACCTTTGATATAAAGTACTGTTCTATATATTAGGTAAACCTTGAAAATTATGTTATATGAGTCTTCTGTATCCTATTTTATTGTTGTTTATACAACCTATCTTTTCTAAGAGAAGTTTGTTTTCAACTAACTCTTCTCCTCCATTTGTTAATTTTTATGTTTCTAAAAGATTTTACAATATAGACTTTATCTTTATGATATTGTGGTTATAACGTAAACTTGACTGAGCACATTTTGTCACTATAATTATCTTTTCATTCCTTTTTGCATGTTTTGATTAGCTTTGAAACTACCTGTCTCTTTCTACATTCTAGTTAGCTTTAAGAGTTTTATGAAAGCCAGGGCTACTGGCTCATACTTGTAATCCTAGATACTCAGCAGGCTAAGATCAGAGGATTTCAGTTCTCAATCCTTGAAATTCTTATCTCCAAATAATCATCCAAATCCTGGAAGTAAAGAAGTGGCTCAATTGGTAGAGCACCACCCTAGATTGAAAACAAGCTAAAGGACAGCATCCAGGCCCTGAGTTCAAACTCCAGTACCAGCACTAATTAATTAATCAATATAAAAACTCTTGAGATATAAGTCATATGCTAAAAAATATTCACCCACTTCTCATCACAATTTTTAGAATATTTGTAACATCCCCTAAAAATGACTTCTGCCTTTGTGCATTTTATCTCCATCCTGCCACCTACTTCCCTACACACACTCTCAGAAAATCAGTAATCTGCTTGTAGTTTCTGAAAACATGCTTTCATGTAAAGGAAATTATACCATACAGCATCTAGCAGTTTCCTTTTGGCTGTGACAGAATGCCTGATATGAGCAACTTACAAGGAAGAATATTTGTTTTGGTTACAGTTTCCAGGGTTCCAGTTCATCAGAGTGAGAAGGGCATGGCAGTGCAGTGTAATTGAGAAATAACAAAATGCTGAAATAAGGATTCAGGTGGACCCATTGTAACAAGGAGATGTACAAGACACCATGTTGAAAATGAACTTTTCAACTGTGTAGGGGGAGGGAGGAGTTGGGGAAGTGGGGAGGAAAGGGATGGTAGGGGAAAAACAAAGGAGGGGGTAACAATGCTCAATAGGAAATGGACTCATTGCCTTGCTCATGTAACTGTAACCCCTCTGTACAGTATCTTTACAATAAAAAGGTTTTTTAAGCCTCCGTGATCTAGCCACCAATGGAAGCATCTTCTCAGCCACACCCAATGTCAAGGATCTAAAATCCTTGGAAATTATATCACCATTCTGCCTTCATCTGGTCCCAATACCAAGTAGTTAAAATATTTCTTAAAACAAAATGAAGTGACAACTGGTTGGAAGTTCCCTATGCTCCAGTCTTTTTCCTTCTTCATTCCTGACTCCATTCTTTTTTTGTTCTGCAGTCCTGATTCTCTTAGCTGACAGTCAGGGCCAAGACCTTGGTTAAGGCTTTGCAAAATGAGATGTACAAGACCTTAGGTCAAAAAACGAATTTTACAACTTTACAACTTTGGCAGTGGCGGGGGGTGGGGGTTGGGGGGAGGAAACAAAGGAGGAGGCAACAATGCTTGATAAGAAATTTACTCATTACTTTGCTCATGTAATTGTAACCCCTATGTATGGTATTTTCACAGTTTAATAAATTAATTAATTAATTAAAAAAAGAATTGAGGAAATAGGAAAAAATGGTTTCGATTAGATAAGAGAGGACTGGGGAAGAAAGAATTGTCTAAAATGTTTGGTTCAAAATAGAAAAAAAGGAGACATTAAGACAAACCACACAATGTAAGTAGCAGATGGTGTAAGTAGAAGATGGTGTATGCATTGAGTTTTATAAGACAGAGCTTATAAGATGGTAATATTAGCATGTAATTGCAATTTAAAAACTGATCTAAAGGGGCTGGGAAGGTGGCTCAGTGGTAGAGTGCTTGCCTTGCATGCATGAGGCCGTGGGTTCAATTCCTCAGCACCAAATAAGCAGAAAAAGCCGGAAATGGTGTTGTGGCTCAAGCACTAACCGAGAGTTGAATTGCTGAGGAATGGCACCCCACAGTCTACCAGTGCTTTAGGGTCTCCTGACCCTGCTATTTGCTAATAAAGATTCTGCTTTTGGCAGTCAAAAAAAAATAAATAAACTAATCTAAGATTTTTTTTCCTAAGATGAAAATTAACACATGGATGTAAAAGGTTTGCTATTAATAGCTCTGTTCCCCAAGTATATAAGCCACCTTGGATAAAAAACAAAACAAAAATCAAGCAATGGCATCCATGTGTTCCTTCTTGTATATGATCTAGTGCCATTTACAAAGCTGTCAATCTTGCTTAGTATACAATGGAGATAACCAACTAAATTGTTTAATAAGTTATTGTTTCAAACTTCCAACATAACCACTTTTTTTTGAGGGGGTCCGGTCGTGGGGTCTGAACTCTGGGCTTGACCACTGTCCCTCAGCTCTTCAGCTCAAAGCTAGCGCTCTACCACTTAAGCCACAGTGCCACTTCCGGCTTTTTTCTTTTTGCTTATGTTGTGCTGAGGAATCGAACCCAGGGGTCATGCAAGCAAGGCAAGCTCTCTACCACTGAGCCACCTTCCCAGCCCTCAACATAACTACTTTTAAGTCTTTTATCATTGCAGATTTAATCCTCTGTAGCTCAAGTCAGATCCACAAAAAGTACGTGACCAACTACATAACAGCTGTCTCTCAGCAACCCAGCAACAAGGCAAAGCCATGTTTCTGCTCCAAAGTTTAAGACCTGACTCTGATAGCATAAGATCCCTACTCCCCTCACCACCCCACATCACAAGGAAGTAGCCAGACAGGACATCATCCCCTTACCCTTGTTTCTTGTGCCTTTCTCGTGTCAGGAATGATGGAAAATGACTTAACCTAAAGCACCCACCTCCCTCGGACAGCCATATCTTAGAACTTTCCTTGCTGTCCAGTCACTGAATCATCTTCCCTCCACTCCCACTGAAGAAATGAACCAGTGGGGTCTTGGAAGACAGCCTGAGACCAAGGCCACAGCTGAGGCTGAGGCTGCCCCTGATTAACACAGAAGCTGTTGAGACCTTGAAACTCCTCAGTCAACATAGCATTGCTCACCCACCCTGCCTCCATCTCACCCCACCTCCATCTTCCCATCCTCCTGATTTCACTGCCTAATATTTAGAGCTCTAGTTATAAGGGGGAGGGTGCCATTTCCCCTTCAGCCAGGCTGAAGGAGACTTGGTAGCCCTTCCCAGGCTTCATTCCTGAATAAAGCCTTCTGGTCTGTTGAGTTTGCTTTCTGCCCTTTGTTCTAATAACTTCATGACTCAGTTTCTTACACTATATAGTATATACATATATATATATATATATGTATATTGACACATAATTTAATATTTTATAATCAAAATGTTATTTAACATAATTGGAAATAGATCATTTCTTGAATTTTGGAATAACATTATCTCAGTCAATATTATATTTGGCAATCCTGTCCTCTAAACAATTTTTCAATAAATTTTTGCAAGATTTTATCTTGTTACTAGTTAAAAATAATCTAGTAGCCAGGTGCCAGTGACTCATACCTGTGGTCACCCTAACTACTCAAGAGGGTGAGATCTGAGTATTAAGGTTCAAATCCAGCCCAGGCAGACAAATTCAGGAGTCTTTTACCTCCAACTAGACAACTAAAAAGTGAAAATGAAGGTATAGATCAAATGGTTGAGAACCAGCTTTGAGTGACAAGGCCAAACAAGAGCAGGAGACTCTGCATCCAAATCACAGCATTAAGGCACATACATGCACATATAATCTGCTACTTCATACTGTTATTTTGCATGATTAAAGGTTCATTTCTGAGTTGTGATTATTATTATTATTATTACTTTTTCCAGACAGCTTGTAGTAACTAAGCAAACCCTGGAACACTTCACAAATTTGCATGTCATCCATGCACAGGGGCCATGTTAATCTTCTCTGTATTTCTCAAAGCTTAGTATACAAATTGCCAGAGTAAGCACTGTTATTACTTTTAACATTTATTGTTCTATAATGGTTTTCTTTCTGCATGAAGACTCCATTCTATCTTTGAAGGTTTTCAAGTATAGTAAGAATATTTGCATATAAATATATCTATTTTCAATGTCTTTGAATCATTTCTACTCTTTTTCTTTATTTGTTTTCTTTAAGCATGAATCCATAGTCTTTGAAAGCCTACTTGTGGGAGTCTCATGGAGTGTCTGATTAAAGTGGGTGACCCCCAGATTTCTCACATCTGCCTCTTCCAGGCTCCTGGTGACAGATCAAACTTAGAAGTACTTTAACTTGTGTCCTGAGCCCGGTTTGAATGATCATTCAGGGAATGTTAACTTATCACCTACCTCTTCCCAAGCAAAACTTTACCCAACACAAAAAAACCTGGATAAATTTCTTTTTCAGCCTGCTTAAATGTGGTAAGAACATTTGTGCCTAAGTACACCTATTTCCTGAAGTCTTTTGAGGGCATGGAGTGAGGGCTGGCTTTTCCCCACTTATCTTGGTAACATAGATGGACTGTCCTACTAGATGCCTTTTATTTTTTCAGAACATAGGTTTCTGCTTATTTCTCTGTTTTCCTCTAAGCCCTATACCCTAACATTTAAAAGCAAGTGGGTTACTACAGTTCAGCAAATAACTTATGTGTAAATGTCATTTATTTGTCTGAGTTACCACTTTGACATAATTTTTCTCTGATTTTTCAAAAGATTTTCTTGTCTACCCCACCTTATATTTTTAAACTAACATTTTAAACTGTTTTTTAAAGTCTTCCAAGATGTCTATTTTACCATCCTGCTAGAAACAGACGTTATTATATTTCTCACACGGAAAAAAGATAAAAATAATACCAATAACATCAAGTTATTTGCTCGGTTTCCTAATATAGAATCGTTGCATCAATTTGTAGACTATTGTCTGTGATCGGCTTCTCAAACTATCATTCTGCCTATTTTATTCCTCGGCAAACTCTAAACAGTTTCCAATGCTCACGTTCAGCCTCCACATTCAGTCTCGCTGGATAGTCCAGTCAATATTAAGTTGCAGTCTTCTTGCTCCCATATCAAAACATAAATAATGTGTTATAGAGTTTCAAATGATATATAAATTATCAACTCTCTTTTAGATGCTGGGAAATTGAGCTTAGGACCATAAAAGAGCAAACACTGAGATTGATGCTTCAAACTTTCGTCCAATTCCTCACCTTGAAGCTGTAATAATACAGAACACAAAATCTTATTTATTTGTTTGCTGCTCAAAATTGTATCTGCAGGATGTGAACAGTTGTGGTTCTGAATAGTAGCTTGGGATGGAGGCAGCGCTAACCACAAGATTTTGTTTATTAGGCGCTCCATCAAATGTGTTCCCAAACAGACAATCCAAGTACAAAGTAGTCCTGCTTCGCTTCCTACCTCAGCTGTGAAATGGAAATAAGTTTTACCCAAAGGGATAACAGCAGGCCCTGGCATTTTATGGCTCTGAATAGCCTGCTGGCCAAGGACTGAGACTGATGTTTTACCCTCATCAACCCAGCTGCAAGATTCATTTTGTGTATCTACTCAGCTAGCCACAGGGTCCCCAACTAAACATTGTTTCTGGGTATGTTGTAGAGAGTGTTTTCCAAAGAGATTGGCATTGCTGTCAACAGAGTAAATAAAACAGAGTAATCTCTCCTATCTGGTTGGCCGTCATCAGACCCACTGAAGGTCTGAAGAGAACAGATGGAAGAGGAAGGTGGAATGTGTGAGTTACACATCCATTTCAACTTCTCTTGTTCTTGGACTAGGATTTGCACCATCAGTTATTCTGATTTTCGGGCCCTTTAAGTCAGATTAAACCTGGATCCCTTGTGTACAGATAGAAAATCATGGAACTTTTCATCTTTATCACCACATGAACTATTCCCTCACTCTCTTTCTAAAATAGATGGTAATGAGGTGGAGGAGGAGTAGAAAGAGGAAGAAAGATGATGGATAGATGGATGATAAATAGCTGATTGATAAATAGATAGATAAATAGATAAATGATAGATGATAGATGGGTAGATAGGTAGATGGGTGGATAGACAGACAGATAGACAGACAGACAGATAGATAGATGGATGATAAATAGCTGATTGATAGATATAAATGATAGATGATAGATGGGTAGATAGGTAGATGGGTGGATAGACAGACAGACAGACAGACAGACAGACAGACAGACAGACAGACAGATAGATAGATAGATAGATAGATAGATAGATAGATAGATAGATAGATAGATAGATAGACTTCACAGATATTTTTCCTCCAGGGTTTCTGTATCTGGGAGTTCCACACCCATAATTGCCTCCAACAATGGATCTGTGTTGTAGTGACAACTACTCTCATTATGTCAGTGTGTCCAGACATTGCTCTTGCCACCATTCCCTAAGCAATATAATGTATCAACTAGTTGTGTAATATTTACACAGTATTTGGTATCACTAGTAGACTATATTTGGCATAAAATATGAAGGAGAACCTGGATAGGTTCTATGCAAATGCTCTGCCACATTACACAAGGGACTTGGGTATCCTTGAATTGTGGGTTCTCTTGGTGAGGAACGTGTGTAGAAACCAATACTGAATGATATCTGTACATCCTAGTGATTCTATTCCTCTGGATAAACCCAGTTATAACAGGTCAGGGTCATCATCCTTTTCTCCAGTAACTTTGGCCCAGTGACTCTCTGGAGAGTTTGGGTGATAAACTAGCTATTGGCATTCTTCTGTCTGGGGAATACTGCTCTCAATAATAGATGTAACACTGACTCCACTTTTGTAAACTAAGCACACTTTCTAAAGATTTGACTCTAATTCCAGTACATTTGTGTGTGCTGGACCTTCTTGCAGCTAATCATCCAGGGTGCTATCCTTCACCATTTTTTTTTGCTCAAGACTAGGGTTCTACCACTTGAATCATAGCTCCATCTCCAATTTTTGATGATTAATTGGAGCTAAGAATCTCATGGACTTTCCTGCCTATGCTGACTTCAAACTTCGATCCTCAGATCTGAGCCTCCTTAGTAAATATGATTGGAAATGTGAACCACCAGTGCTGGGCTCAAGGCTATAATATTTATCATAGTATTGCTCTCTCTATAAAAGGAGGAAATCAAAATTCATATCTCTCTGTCAATTGATTGATGTATGTACATATTTTATTGCTGTGCTAGAATAAAAATAGTGTGCCCATTACCAACTATGCTCTGCCTTAAAATACCTTAAATTCCTCAGAATATTCTTATGATTAAGCTACTGACTACTAAGACTCAGCCTATGAAAAAAGTACCTCAAACTTAATGCATTTCAGATTCCTAGTATTTCCATATGCCTCTAGGGTCCAAGTTATTATTTAAAATGATTCTTTGAGCTGCTAACTTTTGGGTTGCATAAATTAAACTTGGTGATACTACTAATAAAAAATGATCAGTTATAGTAGTGATGATAATGACGATAGTTGTGGTGGTGGTGACGGTGATGATGAAATTGTTGATATTGTTTGTGATGGTGATGATGATGATGGTAGTGGTGATGATGATGACGATGATGATATGACTACAGGTTCCATTCTGAGAGGCTGGGTTTGTCAGAGAGAAATGAGAGAGCAAAGAAAAAAGTCTGCAATAAAAAGATTTTGCTGCTAAATGACTCCATGTACAGCTCCTTTAGCTTTTGCATTTTCTGTAAGACAATTTGAAAACTGAATGGTACTTCAACCCAGAGAATACGTAATGAGGAATCTGTACTGTTCAAGTCGTACAATTGTGTTCTGATAAATAACCTTAAGTAATCTGAGACCTAAAGTCTCCCTTCACATCATCTCTGTTCATAACCACTGGTGCTGCCAGTTTTAAGTCATGTTTCCTTTTAGAAAGATTATTGCCATTCTCCAGCCTCAAGTGGCTGTGACACACTGGTGTTTATGACACGTAGCTGCAGTACAAGGGTGACCATTCTTATAAATAGTCTTCATTTTACTTAACTGCTGTCCCTTCATTAGTAGGTAGGTAGGTAGATAGGTAGGTAAATGGGTAAATAAATATTTCCAGTTTTTCTGAAACATGGGGCGGTAGAAACAGACATGTGACATTCCCTCTAATCTCTGCCATCTTTCTCATGCTTCATTTCCATAGTACATGGATATTTATTCCCTGAGACATTTTACAAGCGAAACAGTTCTGCCCTTGGTAGTGGGGCGGGGGGGAGAGGAATTGAATCCTTAAGGAGAAAAACATACCTCAATCATATATCTATAAGATATAAGATTATTCAGTTTGAGGCTTAGCTTTGCAAATATAAAGACACTCTTCAGGTCCTGGGTAGTGAATCAAATAGCAAAAATCCAGGTTGAAAAAAAACTAAGAAATAAAAAGAAGAAAGTAAAATATCTTTTCAGTAATGTGAATTTCTTATTTCCTATTTTATCTCTGAGTCTAACAAAATAGACTGTATTCCACAAAATAACTCTTTTTCTTGCAAATTTTCAGAAAGGAAAACTTTTTGGGGAGGAAGGCAGCATTTTTTTTGCTTGACCTCGGGGCCTCCTGGCTGCTTAGGTAATGCTCTACCATCTGAGCCACAAACTCAGTCCTTTTGATCTGATTTTTAGTTTATTTTTCCAGACAAGGACTTGTCATTTGGTCCCAAACAAACTGAAACTATAATCCTTTGACCTTCATCTCCCACATTGCTGAATTCCTGATGTGCAACCCTGACACCCTACTTAAAATTTTTGGTTCTAATTGTGATCCTAAGCTATGCCTCAACATTAATGTTTGGTTTACAAAATGCATATGAAAAAGTGAGTAAAAACTGCAGTATATAAGAGATGTTACCATGGGTACCTTCACTTTTTCTTCCCCCAGATCAGTGATGATTATTTCCATAGAGAGCCTACAGAAATCCATACTATTTATACAGACCAATGGAGGATATGGCTTCTGGGGGCAGGGTAGACTGCAAAACCCAGTGATCCTCAGCCTGCTGCTGGTGGCTCATGCCTATAATCCAAGCTGCTCAGGAGGCTAAGTTCTGAGAATCACAGTTCCCAGCCAGCCCAGGCAGGAAAGTCTATGAGACTCTTATCTCCAATTAACCACCTGAAAACAGGAAGTGGTGCTGTGGCTCAAAGTGGTGGAGTGCTAACCTTGAGCCAAAAAGCTCAAGCTGTGAATTCAAGTCCCACGATAGACAAAAAAAATTTTTTAAAAAATTATCATCAGAACCAAAATTCTAGACAGAAAGCATACCTGAGGTACATTCACCAGCTTTTCCTATTCCTGTGGGATCCAGAGCTTGCATTTTGCAGAGTGCAGTGAGGAGCTAACATGAAGTTGTAACTTAGGTGCATCACAAATCCTAGACGTAATCCAGTATTGCCTCTTGAAACTGTATGGAGCAAGCCTGATGGTTCTTTTCTATTTCTGGAATATTCTATTACATGACTTGATGAATATTAT
This sequence comes from Dipodomys spectabilis, assembly GCF_019054845.1. Lineage (NCBI taxonomy): Eukaryota > Metazoa > Chordata > Mammalia > Rodentia > Heteromyidae > Dipodomys > Dipodomys spectabilis. The sequence goes on along the minus strand of NW_024870813.1, from coordinate 4,043,046 downwards.
CTAGGAGGAAGTACTGGTAACATAAGTTTATATGATTTGAAAAGCTGGAGATAGAAAACTCTCTCGTTGGTTTTCCTGTATCATCTATTCCTAGGGCATTGAAGAAATGAGATGACTATTTGAAATTGCCTTTGTGTCTTTAAATAAGAAAGAACCAAAGGTAAAATCAAGTTCTTACAGTGAATAGGAATTATTATGAGGGGCAGGGAGTGGTCTAGGTATTATAACCAACAGCAACATGACTGGAACTCAGGAACTGGTAGAGAAAGAGTGGTTCACGAAGCTAGAGGTCCTCTTAATGATATCCAATCGAGACAAAAGAAATCCTTCTCATTAACTCAAATTAGACAGAATATAATACATAAGGTTGTTGATTTCACTGGGGATAAAGAATCATGAGCCAATCAGATAATACAGGGTACTAAAGCTCAACAAGAGCAAGAAAGCCTCTGTGTCCATTAGGCTGAAGAAACTCAAGGAGAAGGTAGTGTTACAGGATCCCTAATACTAGATAAAGCTAGGAACCACAGCTGGTGTTTTGGTTGTGGGCTAGGACCACACAGTTGCTACCATAAATGCCTGGAAGGTAGAAGAAAAGTGACTTGGATCATTTTCTTCTCTTTAGTCTTAATCGTGCCTCTCTTTAGTCCACGCCAGCCGAAAGCCCAATCTTGAGAGCCTGGGCATGAAGACTTTGTCATAGATGCTTGGGAGAATTGTGGTAGGAGAGCAAATGGAGTATTTGGGAAGAAGAACAGGAAATGAATACACCTGGGGGAAAAAAATCATCATGTGCCGCAGAAGACAAGCTCAGAAAAGACCAAGGCCACATGTTTCCTCTCACATGTGGAGATTAACCTAAATCATAAACATATATGCAAATTGATCAAACTGACTAACTTGTGGGTTTCCATGGGACAATCTAATTGAACAGTTAAAGGACAGGCGAATAAAATGAGTCTTCACTGCAATGGGTAGAGGCTAATGGGAAGGAAGATAAATAAATGAAGTAAGACTGGTGGGAACATACAGTCATAAGTCTCAATGAACGCATATGGAAAGTCAACTAGGAAACCTGGCATTGTAAAGAAAAGGATAAGCATGGAGGATGATAGAAGGGTTGACACTGATCAAGAAGGATTATACACAGAAATGTACATGGTAAGTGAAAATCCTCTTGTACAACTATTTGATGATAATAATACATAAACTAAGGAAAAGGTTGAACAAAAGAAAGTGAGGCATTTTAATTTCTTAACATAAAGGACATAGAATAAAATGTGTTCTATAAACCCACTCATAAGAATTAAGGGTTAACATTGTTTGTAATAAATCATTTTTGAGGTTTCTATAAAAAATAAAAAAATATGAATTGGGAACCAGTGGTTCATACCTATAATCCTAGCCACACAGGAGGCAGAGATCTGAGGATCATAGTTCACAGCCAGTTTGAGCAGGAAAATCCTTGTGACTCTTATCTCCAATTAGCCACCAGAAGGCTCGAAGTAAAGCTGTTGCTCAAGTGGCAGAACACCAGTCTTTGAGCAGAAAAGCTCAAGGACAATGCCCAAGTTCCAAGACTGATACAAAAACAAATAATTAGTTATTTTATTTTAATTATTGTCTTTTTTTTGACAAGTCCTGAGCCTTGATCTCTGGACTTGGGCTCTGTCCTGAGGCTCTCTGTGCTCAATGCTAGCACCCTACCACTTGAGCCACAGTGCAACTTCTGTTTTTTTCTGAGTAGTTTATGAGAGATAAGAGTCTCATGGTTTTTTCTGCCTGGGCTGGCTTCAAAGCAGGATCCCCAGATCTCAGCCTCCTGAGTAGCTAGGATTACAGGCAATGATTATTTTTATATTCAACTTGATATCTTAATTTTTTAATTTTTTTCCAGTTCTGAGGCTTAAACTCTGAGCCTAGTTGCTGTCCCTGAGCTTTTGTGCTCAAGGGTGCTGTTTCCACTTGAACCATGGCTCCAATTCCAGGTCTTTTATTTATTGGCAAAAATAGTCTCTCACACTTTCTTGCCCAAGCTGGTTTTCAAAAATGATCATCAGATCTCAGCTTCCTGGGTAGCTAGAATTATAGGCATGAGCCACTGGTAGCTGGATAAAGTATGATTTTATTTTTGAGAGAGGGTCTCACTATGTAGGCTATGCTGGTCTCAGATTCATAATCCTCATGCCTCACCTGCCAACTATTGGAAATAGAAAAGTACACCACTAAATCTATTCTAAAATAGAATTCTTTTAATTTTTAAAAAATATTCTGTCAGATAAATGTATCAAATTATATGTACAGTTTTTCTACTATGGGATCTATTATGAAATAAGAAGAAACTTTTTATAATATTTTTTCTTGATTTTGAATGCTTTTTGCTTTTCTCCAAAAGATAACTCACTCTAAAAAATATTAATAAGCTAAAATTAGTAAATATCTGTTCCAAATCAAGCGATCACATAGTATCCCATTTAGTCCTAAAAATGTGAGATAGACCATTTTCAGCATTCTAAGTACAAAACTGCAAAAAAGTTTAAGTACGGTGTTTTGAACCATGTAATTAGGAAGTGTCTGGGCCACATTTTGAAGCCAGGGCTATTGGATCCCTCCCCATACTTTGTACTACAGGAGTGACAACAACTGAACAGTTTGAACAGAAGTTTAATGGCAATTCCAAGAAATGTTGTGCCATGTCTCATCCACTTGCACAGCCCCTGGAATATTTATTTGGGCTGCTTTGGCAGAGAGATAAAAAGAGTTCAAAGTCATTTGGCTCTTGCTAATTCCAACAGAGAGAGAGAGAGAGAGAGAGAGAGAGAGAGAGAGAGAGAGAGAGAGAGAGAGAGAGAGAGAGAGAGAGAGAGAGAGAAAGAGATTGAAGAAACCATGACCCCTTGAGCTGTCAAACAACACTTGAGCATATCCATCAATCCTAGCACAGCATTTCACTCACTTTGGCAAAGAAGATCTTTCTGGAACTGCTCATCCTGACAGTTTGAGCAGCTTTAATTAACAGGCTCTATTAGACTGGAGGAAATTAGTTCCCTAAATACCAGTCAGTCCTGTTCTCCCTTTCATGGGTTCCCAGACGAAGATTGCAGCTCATGCTGCTGCAGGCGGTGTGTTATGGAACCCAAGGGCCAGCAAAGCTTGGCCAGGGTTTCAGATGCAGCCTGGCTGTAAACCAGACAGAATCAGAGATGAACTCATCCAAGAAACAACCATAACCAGAGGGGCTTCTCCAAGTTCTGCTATCTCATTCGAGGGATGGGGAGAGCTGATACATTTTTTTTTCTGCTCCTTTTACCAAGGGAAACCAAATGATCTTTAAAGGTTTCTATCTCTGAGAGCAGAATCTGACTTTTTCAAGGGAGAACACTTTAAGTTTGGAATAATGAGGAAAAAGAGTGTGGAACCCAAAGTGAGTTTTTTGCTGGTTATTTTGAAGAGAGAGGGGTGAACTTTCCAGCCCTGGTTGGCCTTGATTTATGCATCTTCCAGATTTCAGACTGGTGATGAGCTAGGGTTATAGGCATAAGCCACCTTCTCCTGGCTCCAGAAACAAAGGAAAGAAATGTTTTCTCCTTAAGCTCAATTTAACCTGAAAATATGATTCACCCAATTATCAATGCCATTTCCTAAATCTCCATGATTGAATTTTTATGCTGATTTCTAAAACTTGTCTCTATCTGATTATATGAAATAAGGGAAAATCCAGCATATATTGTAGAGAATGTAAATTTCCCTTGACTCTTGTATGGCTTGAAGATACTTTCATTAGGGAACTGTCAATTTATGGACACTTACATTGTTTGCTACTTAGTGTGTGTGTGGGAGGGGTGGTGCTAGGGTTAGAACCCAGGATCTTACACATTCTAGGCAAGTGTTCTGACACTGACCTTCTCCTATGGACTGAGTATGTAACCCAGACTGGCCTTGATATTTTGATCTTCCTGCCTCAACCTCCTGAGTAGCTGGGATTATAGATGAGAACCAGCATGTTTGGTTCATGCAAGTTTCCTGTCAGTAATAAGGCCCTTGTGCCTACAAAGCAAATAACTATTTCTGAGCTATGTCCACAGCCTGATTACTTTTATTTGGGGACAAAGTCTTACTACGTTACCCAGGCTGGCCTCGAACTTAGTCTTCCTACTTCAGACTCCCAAGTGTCTGGGCCTCATTTTTTTTTCTAGAGACACTCATTATTGAACTAGAGAGGACAAGGATTTATATGTCAAAAGGCTTGCTTCCTATCACTGTTCAAGGGGACAAGCCCAAACACCCTCACATTCTTGGTAACTTGGGCCCTACAGCAGAAGTTCAAGGAAACAAGGGATCTAGGTGTTATTTCTCCAATGCAATAGTAATTCCTTCCATTTGTGTCATAAGAAACATAATGTCCATGGGCAGAAGCAGTGATAGTTATTCAGAGCTCATCCTAACTCTCATAGAAGTTAGAGGTGAGGTAGACCTACAATAATATGCATCCTTTCTCATAAATATGTAAAATCTTACAATTTTGTAAGAGTCTATTATGCTTTGCTAAACCTTGATTTACTCAGAACAATTTACACATCCCGTTCTGCTTATGAAGCTCCCTTATTGTTAGGTCCTCAAATTTGTGTTCACTTCCACATGATTCTACCTCCTTAGAGACCAATTTCATTTGAGCATTTATTATAAATTTAAAGTCAGCCTTCTGCTAACCACAACCATAATACAATCTCTGGTCAAATAGTAGCTATTATTTGAGCCAATTGGGTACCTCACCCAAAATTTAACCGGGAGGTCCAAGAACAAATGAGATGTAGCAATGCAGTCAATATGTCAGAAAGATTAGCAAGCAGAAACAGGGAAAGGAAATCGTGACAAGTGCTCTGAGAAAAAGCAGAGTCCATTAGGTTGCTGAAAGGGAGACCAAAACAAAGCAGCTTGTCAGTTGCAATTTCTTCTAAGGCTGTTTCTATCCTTGGAAATCAATGGGATATCACTGGTATTTTTCTAATAACCACTGTGGCTGTTATTTCAAGAGTGATCTGGGATGTACCCCTGATTGTTTTATCTAAAAGGCCTTTCTAACATATCCAGGTGCCAGTCCCTCCAGGTAAGCAGAGGCAGTATTACTACAGGACCAGAAGCAAGGAGGATTGTTTGCCCAGTGGTCCAGCTTATGCGATTCATCAGAATCCCCTGGGGGACTATGAAACATTAGACTCTCAGACTCATTCTGGCTGGCAATAGACCCAGAAAAGCCAACATTTTCTAAAGATCGGCAGATATTTCTTATGTGTAGCTAGTTTATGGAATCTAATTAGGAGACCTGAGTCATTTCTCCGCCATCTTCCCGGAACCTCTTTTTTTTTAATTTAATTTTAGTGTCAAAGTGACGTACAGAGGGATTACAGTTACATAAAGAAGGGAGTACCTTTCTGGTAGTACTTGTTACCCCCCTCCCTCATTTTTCTCCCACTTTCCCTCTACCCAATCTTCCTCCCCCAAATTGTATAGTTTATTTCCAACATATTGTCTTGTGAGGATGACTGTTGCATTGGTTTCCCCTTGTCCTTTGTCTCACTGTTCTGTTGTTCCCCTTCCCTTCCCTAATTCAGATAAACATATATACAATACCCAGGGTACAAAAATCAAATACAGTGACAGCAGGGGATAAACCATAGGGGGTAAAAACACAAAAGAAAAAACAAATCACCTAATACATTAAAAACAATAGCAATGAAAAACTTCTTGTTTCCATGTCTTGGAGTTCATTTTGCTTAGCATCATCTTGCATGATCATATGTACATAGCTATTGAGCTATTCTGCTCACCTGTTAGGACTATCCAGACATATATTAATGATTAAAAATGAGGGGAACCATGCAATCTATGTTTCTTTGGGTCTGGCATACTTCACTTGAAAAATACCTTTGAAAAACGTATCAAGTATGATTCCTTATTTCTGTGGATGTGTTTTTGTGTAACTTTAAGAGACTTCCTTTAAAGAAGTCAGTTCTATGTTCCCTCCTCCTTAGGACATGCTAGACTTCAGAGTGATACAAAAACACATCTAACAGCCTATGGAGAATCACCAACAGCTAAGTGAGTATCTGTCCTGGTTCTGAACTGTATCTGACCTGGTTCAAGCAATGACATGTGCGATGAGCTTGGGTTGAAATATTGATTGTTATCTTGAACATCATGGAGGCTGAAACACCTGACAAACTAAATCCTAGGTCATGACCCACAGAAGGTGTCAAATAATAAATTTTCTTTGGTTGTTGTCAGCCACTAATTTTCAGGATAAATCAGGATACAACAATAGACTATTAATATAGATAGCAAAGAAGACATAATTTTAGAAACATTGAACATCACAAAAGATAATAGGTTTAAGAAGACTTTGAACTGAGAGACAGATAATTGATATTTGACTCCAATCATTTCTTTACTCACCATCTACTTACAGCCCTGTAGCTATATTTGAATTTCTACTAAAATAAACTCCAACACCTTCATGCATAACAAGGTGCAGTATCCTTCAAACAAATTAAAAAACCTCCCACGTTCTCTGACAAAAGAGGCATTACAAACCTCCAAGAATCAAGGAATACATCTTCTGGAAAACTACTTCAAAATTCTTTTCTGAGAAATTTCTTGTTCAGTGAAAATTATCTTCATTACAGAGCAAATATAACCGCCAAAACAAAGTAATGTCTCTAGGATTCTAAGCAAGAAGGTTCATAAATACAGTCAAAAGAAGAGCTAATTCTTTCCTCTATTTTCTTTGATTTCCAGACCACAAATCAAGTGTTCAAAGTTAAGAAGTTTAAAACTTTGGGACATTCTTTGGTCCAAATGTTGCCCTAAATCAATGTATTGAAACTTAATCATCAGTCTGCTAATGTGAAGAAATGTATTGTTTAGGCATAAAACTCATGAGGGAGGTCATCAACTGTGGAAAATGGGTACTAACTGGGTGCAATTTTCTCATGTTTCTCTCTTCTTCCATGTGAGGACTCAATATCCATCTCTCATAGCAACAAGGTGCCATCTTGGAAACAGACAAAACAGCTGTCATCAGATTTCAAATCTGTCAACCTACTTCCTTTGGACTTTCCATCCTCCAGAACTATGAGAAAATGAGGAATCTTTTCATTCTTAGTTTAATTCCAGTGTTATATTAGAGATAACCCCTGGACATGTATTCCCAGAGCAATACTCTTACCAATGAATAATTCTCCAAATTCATGATTTTATAGGGGTATAATAGTACTATCTTCTGTTCTTCCATCTGACATTACTTTTCCTTATTCAGGACTTTGAACTTATTATTAATACATATTGGGAGGACATATTCAACATTGTCTTTTTCATTAAGTTATGCTGATAAGTGAGAATGTAGATACAAAACATGGCTAAAGGTTTTTATTATATACTTGGCAGAAAAATGAACATTTCATAGAGTTTTCATTTTTAAAGACAAGGTGTTATTTAACATTATAAACAAACTGGTCCATTGCCATGGTCCATTGCTTTTGGATTTCCTGATTCTGAGTCATGGTGTAAAGTAGTGCTCCTTTCAAAAAAAAAATTTTTTTTTGGTTAGTCGTGGGGCTTGAACTTTGGGCCTGAGCACTGTCCCTCAGCTCTGCAGCTCAAGGCGAGTGCTCTACCACTTGAGCCACAGCGCCACTTCCGGTTTTATGGTGGTTTATTGGAGATAGGAGTCTCACAGTTTCTCCTGCCCAGGCTGGCTTTGAACCAAGATCCTCAGATCTCAGCCTCCTGAGTAGCTAGGATTACAGGCGTGAGCCACCAGCGCCCGGCTCAAAATATTTTTGATAATAAAAATCTTCCAGCCAGATGAAATTCAAATACAAATGATGATGGTTTTTTCCCTCAATAATCAGCCATCTTCTTCAGTGATAGGTCATCTCCATGGCCAAAATGAAAACTAAGCTTCAAAGGAAATATTCCATTGTTTTTCTTCTATACTATAGTTAAGACATTAACAGAAGCATGGACTCTGAAGACCAGATAATCAGATACCCAGATACCCAAAATCCAGGTGCCAGTGACTTATGACTGTACTCCAAGCTACTCACCAGGCTGGGATCTGAGGATAGATGTTCAAAGCCAGCCCAAGCAGGAAAGTCCATGAGATTCTTGTCTCTAATATCTAATTTTTTTTTTAAAAAGCTCCAGAAGTGGAGCTATGGCTCAAGTGCTAGAGTGAAAAATCCAAGGGACAGCACCCAGGTTCTGAGTTCAAGCGGCAGTTCTGGCACACACACAAAAAAATTATTTTTTAAAAGATACCCAGAGATCAATAATCTGTCTGTAAAGTGTTTCTAAATTTCTGAGGAAAAGAACAATTTGATCAACTGACACAAATACTCTATTCTTTCAGTTGATTCACTGCTTGATATAAGCAAGTTGGCCATGTATTTGTTGTTATTATTATTTGTGTTTCTCACTATTATAACTAGTTATCATAGAGATTATGAGCCGATATAAATTTATGATGGCAATTTTAAGGGAAAATTCACCTTCCTTCTTAGGTGTTCAGGAAGCAGATTGCAAATGAGTTGGCTTCTCATGTTGATTTTCTATCATAAAAGGAATGTAGGAATGTGGTATATAGGAATATGGGTTTTTTATGGTTTTGTTTTTTTTAGTAAAGTCATAGATCTGTGACCAATATATACTAAAGGCCTGTATGAGTTCAGTTAGTGTGACTCAAGTCATTAACCTTCTTGTTCCCTGAAGTGATGATGGAAATGAATTTCAGAACCACAACTATGAAAATGTCACTGTGGACCAGAGCTCCTCCATCCCGTTGCCCTCTTGTTGAATACTCTCAGGACATCAGGCAGCATCTGTCCATCACTGCTATCTTGAATCTTGTTAAACCCAGATTCATATGTCTGTTTTAAGTGATTTATTTTTCATTTCATAGGAACAAGGCAAGGCAATACTCATTCCTTTTCCATTACAGCAGGGTTCTTAGACACCATAGGCTGCTATACCAATATACCACTCAAGAACAAAGAAAGGAAAAGGGTAATGAATTATACCAAAAGACTACTGTAAAATCTATAAGGGTGGACATAGAAATCACTTTGAATTATCTTTCCATCTGGCAGAATGAGCAGAACCTGTTTAATATTATGTGCATGCATTTCCTCATAGTGCCTTTTTAAGAAAGACCAAGCTTGGCTCTTCTGGGTGTGAAGGATAGTTCCATGTTTCTCCTTCCCACTATTCTCATATTTCAACACACTGGAATTTGTCTGTTTTGACAGGAAGGGGTGAGGGGAAAGGTTTATTTCCAAGTCAAAAGGCCTAGCTCATTTACACAAAGAAGCATGTGTTCAGTGTGAATCAACTATAGCTGCTGAAATTAATTTTTTTTCTCTCCTGGTATGGTTACATTATACTTTCAAATTATATAGCAGAATTAACCAAGCTGTGCAGAAGTTGGCTCTTAGAATAAATATCAAGCATGGTTTCTTTGGTTTGGCTGGGCTAAATCATCACAGATCAGCCAAGAGAGACAGGGAAGGCGGATATATCTCTAAGGTTGGAGCACAGGCACCAAATGCAGATCTGAGGGCTGCGGTGAGTCCTGTGAATTTCTGCACTTCATGGAAAAATGACAATCAGTAGTTAAGTTAGATTCCAGGACACAACCAAAACATGGAGTTCGGATTCTCTCTGGGGACTACATGTCATCTAAGGCATTTCTGGTGAAATAGAAGTATGTTTTCATGGAATCTTTTACTGGATTGTTTTATAAAAATCATTCTCTCTCTCTTTCTTTCTCTCTCTTCCTTCCTCCCTCCCTCCCTCACTTTCACCAGAGTCTGCCTAATGAATGAGACTGGGCTTATGTTCAGGATTGCAGGTAATATTTGATTTCTCTTCTTTCATAATTCTTGAGTTCCCAAACTTATTTCTTTCTCCTCACTTTCAGACAAAAGAGCAAACTTATGAACCCTAAGATATGTATTCAAATGTTTTTTTTTTCTTTCATGCGATTGTTTCTAACACCTTTATAAGATTATTTCTTTGTTGCTTTGTATGTCCCTCCCCCAAGGTATAACCCCTGCTTTCACTGTATTTGATGTCAGTATAATTTGTGGAGGGGAAGGGGAGAAATAAATCCTTTAAATAGGGATACAGGTGGACCCATTGCAACAATGAGATGTACAAGTCGTTATGTTGAAAATGAACTTTACAACTTTGGTGTGGGAGGGAGGTTTGGGTGGGGAGGCAGGGGGAGGATGGGAAGGGCAAACAAAGGAGGAGGCTGCAATGCTTGATAAGAAATGTGCTCATTATGTTGCCCATGTAATTGTAACCTCTCTGTTCAGTATTTTCACAATAAAAAAAATAATAAAATTAAAAAAAAATGGAGTTTGGGGGAAAAAGTAGCCAATGACTATCAGAAATCACTATTACCATCCCTCAGGCTCATTGCTCACCCCAGACCCATTCAATTCTTTGTATGCTTCAATAACTGATTTCACTCAAATATAGAAATTGAATGTGTGATATAATGCTATTTGCTCATGGTTATATTGCCCCTTTCCTCCTCTCTCTCTTAGAATATGTAACATAGACTTCTGGAAGAAAGTGATAAAGGAGTATATAAGTTTTCTTTATCTTCTTCGTTAGGAAATGCATAATATTTGGTAATGCACTGTAGAGCCAGACGCTTTTGATCCAAATACTAGTTCAGTCCTCTGGTATAACCACACAAGCCGCCTGTGTCCTCATCTCCTAAAAAGGGACCACAATACTCCTCCACAGATTGTTCATTCCATCTGTGAAGATTTAGTGAGCACGTATCCTATGTCAGAAACTCCATGAAGCCCTTCACCTCACTTATAAAGTCAATTTATTCTACAGCAACTTGTGAATTGGGTACTCATTATTATTCCTGTTTTTAAACTTTTTTAGATGGAGAAATGAAATATCATTTTACAAAAGCTTGAGTATGTTTTAATGAATCTGAGTTGGAGCCCAGGGCCTAGATTCTATGTGTAAGCAGTCATGCCTACGTGAATCCTGCCCACATCCACACCTTAGGATGGGTACCATCTCCCAGAAGGCTTTGATTCAGACTATCATTGCAGTGGCAAATATACTGATGTATGCTCATTTTAATGAAAATTGATTCTTTCCTGGGCCAATAATTATCTCATAAGCTAAACAATCATTTTGTAACTGTTTCTCCTCTGCAAGAGGAATAAGGAGGGCTTGAATAAAGAGGTAAGGTTACAGAATCTTATTTCCCTTCCAAGAGGTTACCAGAAAGAGAAGAAGATACTCTCACAAACTGCCTGTACCAATAGGTTTGATTATCTCAGGAGAACACCCAAGACGCTACTAAAATGAGTTGTCTGAAGCCACCTGGAAAAACCAGTAGTAGTTATGGTTTTAATATTTTTCTTTCCTTTTTTTTTTTATTTTTAACAGTCCTGGGGCTTGAACTCTGGACTTGGGCACTGTCCCTGAGCTTTTGTGCTCAAGGCTAGTGCTCTATCACTTTAAGCCACATCTCCACTTCTAATTTTTTATAGTTTGGTGGAGATAAGAGTCTCACAAATTTTCCTGTCCAGGCTGGCTTAGAACCACAATCCTCAGATCTCAGCCTTCTGAGCAGCTAGGATCACAGGTGTGAACCACTAGTACCCAGCTTGGTTCTAATATTTTCTAACTCCAAAGGGCAAACCTTTTCATTGAAGTGCCTTAAAATCTTCTCTATGACAGTCTTAATGATACTCCTTGATTACCCTTGGCTCTCTGAGACACATAATAATTTGTTTCTGTATTTAAGTGGGGGAGGGATATTTTCCACTCATTCTGATTCTTTCAGGCTCTTATTATTTTGTAGACTTCTGAAAGTAGGAGTTGGCATTGAAGAGGAAGACTGCAGTATAAAATCCATAAATTATGATCAATGACCTCTTCTATATAAGACACAATATGCTTAATATGTGTGCAGATAAGTAAGAGCTAATTGTGAATCAATTGATACAGGGAGAGGTACAGTAAAATAATAAAACAAGAATATCACTAACCTCTGCTCAAGCTCTAGCTTAAATACTATGGCTGAGAAACATTTCCAGTTAAATGAAGCTATTATTTCAAATTTTTGTGCTAAAAATCAGTATATGAAACGGTAGGGTTACTATGACATGCTAGGCCAGTATTTTAAATTTATCTCTGCTTACTAACTTACTCCCAAAGCCCAGGTTCCTAAGATTATAACCAATGTCTCACATTTTCTTAGCTGCCCATGTCCAAAAGTTCTGGAAGTTCTGTGATTTCAGTAATAAACAGTAAGTCAGTAATCATTTTTTATATCAGTTTGACCATTCAATATGTACATCAACATGTTCATATTTAGCAATCCAAAGTATCATTTCTATGGCTTCCTTCTACTGACATAACCCAATGACCCAATCACAACTGAGTCATTGTCTGTGAGGTGACCAAGTCAACAAAATAGAAGGATTCCAATATGAGAGACAGATGGAAGCTTCTCTCTTCTAGTTGAGCATTGGCGGAGTACCACCAATAGTGTCAAGAGCATCAGACAGGACCTCAGTGACTCAGCAGAGACAATGGAACTTGCAGTTCTTAGCACTCTTGATTGTGTCAAGAATTAGATTGCATTGCAAAGATCACTCAGTGTCCTGCTTACTTCTTTAGAATAATAAATACAACTGGAAATAACTATTGACCTAACTTCAATGGATTTCACCATTTAGGAAAAATAAAAATAAAAAAGCTGGATGCTGGTGGCTCATGCCTGTAATCCTAGCACTAACTAGAAGGTTGTGATTGAGGGTCACGGTTTGAAGTCAGCCCGAGCAGGAAAGTCCATGACACACTTTCCTTCAATAAACTACTCAGACAAAGTCTCAAGTAGTGCTGTGGCTGAAGTGGTAGAAAGCTAACCTTGAGCAAAAGAAGCCCAGGGAGAATCCAGGCTCTGAGTTCAAGCCCCATTACATACAATGTGAAATATTTGAGGGTACATCGCCATACATTTTTTCATTCGTTCATTCAAGTGACAAATTTTGAGAATTTCCTATATAAAAGGCATATTGGGGAAGAAACCATAGACAAATTGTACATGGAACTTACCCTTTGGTGGGTGAAATAGACATGAAATTATCGTTTGTATAATTAGATACTTAAACACAATGTTTACCTATTTTTATTTTTTATTTCTATCTAGTTTTACTTATTTATATGTCTACTTTTGTGATGCTTTTGGAAGTTGAACTCAGGGCCTGGGCACTGCCCTTGGGTTTCATTTTGCTCAAGGCTAATAATACTCTATACCATTTGAGTCAGAGCTCCACTTCTGGTGGTTAATTGGAGATAACAGTCTCATGAACTTCCCCATCTGGGCTGGATTTGAATTGCCATCCTCAGATCTCAACCTCCTTTTTGTATTTTATTTTTATTCCTTTGCTGGACTTCAAGGCAGGGTGTTGTACTTTCGCTTGGCTTTTTCCACACAAAGCTGGCACTCTACCACTGGAACCACACCTGCACTTCCAGCAGGTTAATTGGAAATAATAGCTTCAGGGACTTTTCTGCCAGAGCTAATTTTGAAATCTTGGGCCTCAAATCTCAGCTTTCTGAGTAGTAGGATTACAGGTATGAGCCATTAATGTCTGTCTTAACTAAAAAAAAATAAAATAAAACACTACAAAGAAGAAACATGGATTACTAAGAAAATATACTATTTAATACAAGCTGTGTGCAGTAGGTCAGGGTATAATTCCTTTCCCAAATAACACTTGAAAAAATATGTAAGTAATAACTAGTAATTAATTTGACATATGGATTTGGACTAACCATGTTATCTGTTCAAGTCTTCAGTCTCTAGCTTGTAGGGTATATAATTAATATCATAGTTCTGTCATGGTGATGATCATTAGACTCAAGAAAGCTCATATTTTCTTCTGTGATATTCGCCATTTAATTTGAACCTTTTTTGTTTTTTTACAATTTGCTCTGATCAGTAAATTTACTAGATGTAAAAGCTAGGTTCTGTTCCCCATCAATATCATTTTAGGGTTGACAGTGTCAGCCTTCTTCTTTATACCCTCAAAGCACCCTGTCCTGACTCCACCACCGACCTCTAGTCTGTGCAGTGTGAATTTCCTGTGTCTGCATTGATCTCCCTGATTAGTTTGCACAGACTTCGATGGAAAGTCTCCTAGTCTCCCATATTTTCTGTGGATTCCTGGCACTGAATACACACTAGGCACTCAATAAACATTACTTTGATAAATGGGTGGCATTAAGTATATTACCTCTCTAACTCACAAAACACACATTAGGATCTCTAACACTGATAATATGTTGTCCCTCACTGTAGAATGGGAAATACAATCAAACCAGCCAGATGGAGATTTGAAAGTGTGTGAACAGGTGGTGCTGGGCTTGAGGATGGCCAGAGACCCCTAATGAGGAGGCAACGCTGAAAGACAACGTGGTGTAGATTGTCTTTGGCTCAGCCTGTGGCATGACCAGGGCTCTTCTTTTGAGGATGTGAAAAAGTACATTCCTATGCAAGACAGATAGCTAAACAACACACACACACACACACACACACACACACACAGAGCCAGTACAGGCCTGCCTTTCTTTCTATGTATGTATGTATATATGCATTTATTTATGTTGTAAAGGTGATGTACAGAGAGGTTACAGTTACATAAGTCAGGTAATAAGTGCACTTCTTTTTGAACAATGTCACCTCTTCATTTTCTCCCAGTTTTTTCCCTCCTGACCCCCATAAGTTGTACAGTTTATTTTCAACATCGTGTCTAGTGAGTGTTACTACTGCATTAGTTCACCCTTTGTCCCTCCATTTCTGTGCCTCTCTTACTCTCCCCCAAACAGATAAGCTTAAATACAAGACAAAAGGCATGGAAAACAAAAACAGTGACAAAGGGGGAAAGGGGAAGTAAAATAACAAAAAAATAAAAAATCTTGTTTCCATTTCTTGGAGTTCATTTTGACAAGGGCCTTTCACTTTGTAGATCTCTCCTTAGGGCATCTAAATTTCATTTCTGTAAAAACCAATAATGACTCAGAGAGACTTTGGAGGATCGAAACTTTTTTGTAAATGACATAGGTATAAAAGAGCCTCCTAAAGACCAGAACTCATATTTTCCACATTCTAATAAGCCTAGCATTAATTAAAAGCTCAAGGCCAAGAAGCTCAGCCAACTTTCCATCCTGATGGAATTTGTAATAAGTGTTATAAAGCCCAGAAATGCTCAGGACTTCTGACCATTGCAAGGACAAACTGTAAAAGATCATACATCCCTAATATGGGAAGAATAATGATAATAAGACCAATGTGACAGTTTGTCAGAAATCTACCTCTTTTAAGCAGACATTTATTGAGTGCCTGTTATTTGCTAGGGAATGCCTGGAGGCTGGGAGAGGGGATGAACAGGTCTCTAGAAAATGAGAACACATAGTCACAGACATACAGACAGACACATCATGTGCAGCTAGGGGTACAGGACCTGTTAATCCATAGCAGTGTGAATGATGCACATAGCGCTTTGAAATTCATATGATGTCCTTGCTCTAAGAATTTTAAGCCACCCGTTTGTAGTTACAGCATTCTCGTGAAACTGATAACACTTTTTCTTACATGATGGATAGCATAAATCTGCATGATTTTATGGGATATTTATATAAAAAACCTTTTTTGAACTTAAAACTAAAAAATAAGTGAGTTGCACTTACGTAGAAGCTTAGTCTGAATAAAAGGACAAAAGTTCTCGCTAACAGAGGCAATATATAATGTCTATATGGCTATGCAATATATACATATACAGATACATGTATATAGAGACACATATAGATATTATGGGAAGTGATGCTGTGGCTCAAGTGGTAGAGCACTTGCCTTGAGCTGAAGAGCTCAGGGACAGCCCCCAGGCCCAGAGTTCAACCCCCACCACCGACAAAAAAAGGAACAAAAAAACCCAAAACAAATAAAAACAACACACACACAGATATTATGTGTATGTGGGTAGACTTTCTTTATATAATATTTTACACTTAATTTAAAAAGCCAAACAAGAGTGAAGGCTCTGAGTTCAAGCCCCAGTCCTTGCACAAAAAGAAAAAAGAAAACAAAAGTTTATGGTTATTCTTTTTTATCCCCTAAAGGTTGTAACCTGAAATTCCCTAATGTTTGCTTGGAATGTAGACTGTGATAGATACTTTATATACAGCTTTTCCCCATAGCTTTTCCCTATGCGTATATACCTATAATAAGGTTTATTTAGATTATGTACAGTATGAACAGTGTCAATAGCAACTCAATAGAATAACTATCACAACATATATATCTCCTGAACCTTGCCATATGGCAATTTTTGTTCCTTGCTAAGGAAACACAAGGACATTACTATTTTCTGTTGTTGTTTTTGGCTATGGGGCTTGAACTCTGGGCCTGGGCACTGTCCCTCGGCTCTTCAGCTCAAGGCTAGCGCTCTACCACTTGAGCCATAGCGCCACTTTCGGCTTTTTTTTCCTGCTTATGTGGTGCAGAGGAATCGAACCCAGGGCCTCATGAATGTGAGGCAAGCACTCTACCACTAAGCCACCTTCCCAGCCTGGTCACTACTATTTTTAAAATATGTTTACATTGTGAAGCATCTAACTGAGAACATCTAGATAGTCCCAAGACCAAAGACACCCCATCAATTTAGCTATATCAAAGTGATGCAACAAAAATGTCTCCTTTCTACTTCCTTGTAGCTTTCCAGAGCTTAGTGGTCAGTAAATTGCTCCTTTTTTATGCCTCTATATTATAATTTTAGCATGATTAGGTTTTGTGTGTTTCTATTCTATGGCTAACCTATGAGTCCATTGACAATAATAGATTTGTCATAGAACTCTGTAAGTATTCCCTTGAAAATACAAGAATCAAGGTTTGCCTTTACTGAATAGACTAAAATTGTTTTAAAGAACAAAGGAAAGAAGAAGGAGGAGGGGGGAGGAGGAGGAGGAAGAGGAGGAGGAGGAAGAGGAGAAGGAGGAGGGGGAGGAGGAAGGGACGAAAGGAATGAGAAAGAGGATGAAGAGAAAAAGGGAGAATGAGAGAGGATATCACGTTTATTTTTAAAACACACATGCTATCATGTACTGTCAACTTTCATCCCCAGGAAGAAATCAAGCAATGTTTTTTTTCTTTTGTCTTTCAAAACACCCATCTTTAAAATAAAACAACAGAATCTAGGATTCAGTATCAAACTGAACCTGCTGCACAGCAAAATTGGGACGCACTGGAATGAAGAATGAAGGAGAAATTTTAGTTACACAAGTAACAGAAACTCAAATATCCTAGATGATTTAATATCACCTGACTGACACCAAGGGCTACACCAGTGGATCTTGAAGATTGTTCTTCCAGGGTCTTGTAAATCTGAAATTTATGAACAAGTTGGTGCTATACCTCTCTACTAGCTCAATACTCTGCCTTCATACTCTACACTTCCACCAGCTGCCAGATAGATGACAAATGACAATCAAAGAAATCACTGGGAGACAATAGTCCCTACGAGACTCACATATTTATTTTTCCTAAATTAAAATGCTCAAACTTCAGAGCCACGCTCATCCTTTATATTTATGGTTTCTTCTGCCTTGAAGCTAGTGTGGCGAGTACCACAATAAATCAGCGGAAAGCCTGTCTCATTTTCCAGGCAGACCCTGTAAATTTCTGAGCTGTGAGTTGCAACCCTTCATTCTGATTTGTAATTCGCAACAACATTGTGGATAACACACCGAAGAGTCTACAAGGTCCTTTCCCTTCAGCTGAGCAGGGGAATTGTGAGGTCCTGGCCTTTCATTATCCCCAGAATATCACAAAACAATAGTAAACCAGAGCATTGGCCCTTCCCAAGGGGGACGGAGGGCTTGATGTTCCTGTCAAGACCTTCCATTAAGAAGGGGAAGGTGCTAAATGGGACACAAGGTGGTTGTCAAGATGGTTGGAATCCATAATGACATGATGTTACAATTTCTGAATAAAGAACTTAGTCTCACTTAAGACCACTCTCCAATATACATCTTAAGAAAGCATTCTTTTACGAAGCAATCATTTATAACATTACCCCTCTTTGCTGCTCCATTGATGGAATCAGAGGAAATAGAAACAAAATGACTAGGGATTTTTTGATCTCTTTGATTTGGGGCCGAAGGAAAAGATAATAAGTGAGTGAATATGCTTTTGTTTCTTTCCCAAAAGCTTGTTACCTAAATTGTGACCTCCAAACCAAACATAGCACAACCCATCAGCTAGAGAAAATAAATTCAATTGAATGGCTGTGTTTGGGGGGGGGGTATTCTTATTCTTTATGGTTCTAAGTTTCTACACACCCTGTTTATTAGATATCACATTCACATATGAATTTTCAGTTTTATGGACTATTTCTATTTCTATGTTCTATAATAACTAAGTATGCACCAATGGTCTAGCCCAGGGCAACACAGAAATTCAGTTGCTCAAAGAGAAGACTCCACGCACATGAGGTAAGTGTTTATTGTCTCCATGGAGCTTAAGAAACAACAGGTGGTAGGAAATTAAATCTCACTTTTCTCCAATTTGCCAAACAAGCCACTTCTCTTGTATGTATGTGCTAGTACTAGGACTTGAACTCAGGGCCTTTGCTCTCCCTTGGCTTTTTAACAAAAGAGCTCAAGGCTTTTTTGTGTGGCACTGTCCCTGAGCTTTTGTACTCAAAGCTAGCACTCTGCCACTTGAACTATAGCTTCACTTAAGCTTTCTGGTAGTTATGGGAATAAGGACTTTCCTATCCCAGCTGCCTATGATCAGAAACCTTCAGATCTCAGTCTCCTGAATAGCTAGAATTACAGGTGTGAGACTATAATTTTTCTTAACTGGACTGTGTATTCCTACTTTCTCTCCTCTCTCCTCTCTCTCTCTTTCTCCCTCCATCTCTCTCACCCTTCTCTCTCTCTTTATCTCAGCCCTTTCTCACCCTTTCTCTCTCTATCCAATGAGATGCTAAATGAATTTAGTCATTATAAAAGCATAAGAATAAAAGTAAATTACTACTTAATATATATAATTTTCTAACTTGTAGCAGTCAAGTTATTGGAACATTGTAAATATTAATAGTTTTCTGGGTTTGATTCCATGCCTTGCATTATAAGGAAAACTGGGCTCCAGGGATTTAGAGTGCCTTGAAAATATGAGATATGAATAACTATGTAAGATATTTGTCAGTTTTTTTAAACTAGCCTGGTTTGTGTGTGTGTGTGTGTCTGTCTGTCTGTCTGTCTGTGTGTCTATGTCTGTGTCTGTGTATGTGTGTGTGCTGGCACTGAGGCTTGAACTCAAGGCCTCAAGCTCTTGCTGCTTGACATTTTTACCCAAAGCTAGCCTTCTACCACCTGAGCCACTTCTTGCTTTTTGCTGGTTAATTGGAAATAAGAGTGCCTGGAACTTTTCTGCATCAGCTGGCTTTGCCAGTATTACAGGTGTGAACCACCAGCACCTATATAGCCTGATATTTTTAACCTAGAGATCATTCCTCATGCTAAAGTTTCATAAATATTGTTTCATATGCAGGCCTGAATCTGTTCTAGATGCTAGGAGTACATTAAGGACTAGAACAGACATGGTTCCTACTATTGCAAAGCTTATGTTCTTACACAGTGCTTTAGAGAACAAACAATAAAAATAGTCAATCACATAATACGTTAGGCGTTAGGAGTTAAAAACGTTGCAGAAAGTTGGGCAGGCTGGACTGATCTGAAGAGATGTGGATGCCAGTGTAAATTATACTTTTAGTTCAGATGACATACTTTTAGTTCAGGTGATCAGGGTAAGCTAACATTAGCTTTGAGTATATCTTGTTTGGGCTCATGCATGAAGAGAGGGAGCTAGCCATTTGGAAAATGTCAGAAAGAGGGAACAGCCAATAGAAAGACCCTAAGACACAAACACACCTTATCCACTCAAATGAATAGTAAGCAATTATGTGCAAGTGTCTAGAGGAGAATCAGAAGGGCAGTTAGCACAAGGTAAGGTCAGAGGAGGATGAGGGAGGCTAGTCATACAGAATTGTTGGGAAGACTTTGGAACAAATTCTGAGTAAGAAAGACAAATGTCAGAAAGATTTAAGCCAGGAGTGGCTTCATTTCATAGGTGTCTTACAAAAATTATTGCAAATGATTGGGTTTATAGTAAATCATGTGGTAGAAAGGTTAGAAGCATGAAGCCAGTTTGAACACTAACTGGAGAAACTCAGGGCATAGTGAAATATGGATACTGAGTCTAACTGGGGCCATCTTGGCAATGTGATAGATGATAGGGAATCTCCCAAAACTCTCAGAGGTGGAGTCTCACCTCCACCCCCAGGAGATGGGCATGCATGAGTGCCTAGAGGCAGGGGTAAGAACTTGGAAAACAGGTTACTGGACCTACCAAACCTGTACCATGATCTCCCAAGACTGAGCTCTTGAGCTTCCTGCCCCCTGACCACGAACCTATTTAGGCCTGACCACCTCAGCCACCATTTTGTCCCATTTCTCAGGTCTCCTGACTCCTCAGGTCACCATGGCATCCCTCTTCAACTCACCATTAGAGTTGATCAATTTTCTTGAGATTGTTTTTCTGTTGTTTTTTTTTTCTTTACTACCTCTTTACTACCCTCGTAGCTCAGTTTTCTGTTATTAAGTGCATTCAAGGATGCAAATTTTTTTTGGGGGGGATATGTGTCTGCTCACAGTCACTGGCTTTCTAATAAAGACCCACAATTCCACCTCTCAACATGTGGCTTCTCTATATCCTCATGATTGAAGTCCCATATAACAATAGAAAATACTGGCTTGGTTCAGAACACAAGTAGAGTAAGTGCTAATAAGCAGTCAGATGGTAAATGTATTAAGAGTGTTAATTCAGGAAGATTTCATGTCACTTTGGAAACGGCATAAATGAAAGGTAGTGGTCAGGCTTAGCCTGCAGTAATTGAAAGAAGTTACTAGCCCTAATTATGGTGGAGAAGGAGGCAGATGAAGCAGATTTGGGGAAAGGGATGAGAAGAATCAAAGTTCTAACTGAGTATGTTGAAGTTGAGATATTAGATTTCTTAGCAGCAAGTTCACATCAGTTCTTGGTTATACACAGGTAGACTTCAAAGAGAATCTAGATGCCAGATGAAGTAAGGACTGGAGGTATGGATTTGGAATCTATCAGGATATTAGATTTATATAAGCTTTGTGAATTCATGAAATCTATCCCAAAAGGGATAGTCTGCTAAAAAGATGAAAGGCATCGACTGGGAAATTCCAACATGAAGATTTTGAGTTAAAGAGGAGGAAACACATACAGGGGAAGGAGAACAATAAACATTATGTCATGTAAGGATATTATTACGTATAAAAGAAGATGTTGTACTGCATGCGCACATGTTTATGTGTGTGTGTGTGTGAAAGAGAGAGAAAGAGAGAGGGAGAGAGAGAACACACCAGTTCCAGTTCTAGGGCTTGAATCAGGGCCTTGTGCTCTTGTTTGCCTTTTCTATCCAAGGCTGATGCTTTACCACTTGAGCTACCTACACTTCTGGCTTTTCAGTGGTTTACTGGAGATAAGAGTTCCACAAACTTTTCTTCCCAGGCTGACATTGAACCATGATCCTGATCCTTAGATCTCAGCCTACTGAGTTGATAGGATTATAGGAAAGAGCCAAGGGGGACCAACTGTATTTTTATAACTATCAAGAAATTGAAGAATTTGAGAATGACATTGTATTTGACAACATAGGGTTGGTTGATTGCTCAAATTAAGGCAGTAGATTTTAATGCAGTTACATGAATCTGAACCTGTCAGAAATTGAACCTTGAATAGATAATTCTTGGCAAGTTAGATAGGGTAAAGGTAGGAGCTATAATTTGTAAAGTAAGTGTCCTATACCTGAACTCAAATCCTGGCTTGACTTTCCTATTAGCAATTGAATATCAGCATTATTTCATCCTGCTAATTCCAAATTAGCTCATCTGGAAGATGCAACTATCACTAGGAAGTATGTCACAGGTGTCCAGGGAAAATAAATATGTGAACCCCTTAGCAAAGTTCCTTGCATATAGAATGTTTTCAATGCATTAGTTATTATTTATATCAAAGCTATTAAAATTAATACACTTTTGAGATATTGTATTCTGAAGGGAAGCACCAAGTTGCTAGCACAATTTTAAACGTAATTCTGATATTCTTGTTACAAACACGTATTCAGAAGGTTGCTCAAACACTATATGTTATAAATATCACTTGAAGCAGAAACAGCAATAGCCATGGGGTATCTACGCAATAAACTATTAGAATTGGTTTCCATTTTAGGACCTTAATGTAACAATAATTTTGAAATCCTGGAAACACAGTTAAATGTGATTCAACCTGTATAATTCTTTAGATCAAGGAATATAGTCCTTTTGGGAGAGCGTTAGAAGCACAGAATTTGAACTTTATAAGCCACCTAGCTCTCAGATGATTTACACTGTCATTGAACCATCACTTTTTAAAATAAGTATATGCAGTGGTTGCCGAGAAACCACTTTTCCATGCCAACCTTTGGATTTGTGATGTTTCTGATCCAGAATTCTACAGAAGGGTTAGATACATTTATTTCCATCTTAAAAGGCCAGTCAGGGCAAGCAAGGAGCAACACCACAGAGTGATCCTCAGAGCCTCTGAGCAATGTACAAAATTGGATTGTAATCCAGGGTCTGAACTACTTCATATTCATAAAAGATGAAGGAGAGCCAAGTGCTGATATATCACACCTGTAACCCCAGATACTCAGGAGGGTGAGATCTGAGAATCATAATCTGAAGCAAGCCAGGGCAGAAAATTCTGTGATACTCATCACCAATGAACCAGGAAAAAGCTGGAAGTGGTGCTGTGGCTCAAGTGGAGGAGCACCATCCTTGAGTGCAAAGGCCACACAAGAGCATGAGGTCCTAAGCTCAAGCCTTAGTATTGGCACCAAAGGAAAATGAAAAACAAAAGATTACAAAACAAAAATTAAGTAATTGTCAGTTCCTCCCAACGCTGATTTTTTTATGAACTTAAAAACCCCTGCTTTCACTGTATTTGATGTTGGTATACTTCGTGGAGGGGAAGGGAAAAAAACAAATTGTTTAAATAGGGATACAGGTGGACTCATTGTAACAATGAGATGTACAACTTTATGTCAAAAAACGAACTTTACAACTTTGGAGGGGGGGCGGGAGGGCTGGGGGATGGGAGGGGAGATGGGAAGGAATGGGAAGGGGAAACAAAGGAGGAAGCAACAATGCTTGATAAGAAATGTACTCATTATCTTGCCCTTGTAACCCCTCTGTACAGTATTTTCACGATAAAAAAAGAAAATTACATGAAATTTTTAAAAAATCATAAGTACATATTAAAAAAATCAGACTTTATTTGACTTTTCTGTTTCATTACCCAAGACTCTTCCAGGCCATTAACATGTCACTTAAGTGTGTAAATGAAGTAATTTTACTTAGAGATTAGATATTTAGGATAGAAGATAGTCTAGATTTTGAATAGCAGAGGAAGCTAGATTTAGCAATGACCTTAATTGTTGAAAGGGAATTCTGGAGATGGTTCAGAGTTGAAGCACAAGATTAGGAGTTCAGCTTTGAACATGAAGATTCTGAGAGTTTTGTTAGAACGTTACATGGAATTATTTGGATGTATAAGTTAGTGTTTCGGTGTAAAGTTTCAATTAGTTATAAAAGTTGTATCAGTAGCAGCATATGAGTCATTGTTGAAATGCTGAATTCAGATGAATGGATGCAGGATGAGAAACAAGAACCTAAGATTAATATGAAGAAATCTAGCACTCAGAATGTGTGTACAAGATATCTAGCTGCTTAAATACCTAGGAAAGATGAGAGTAAGCTTTAAAAAAAAAAAAGACAGAAAGAAAAAACGTCAAGAGAAAGGCCTGTATTCCTGGCTACTCATGAGGTAGCAATCTGAGCATTAAGGTTTAAAGCCAGCCCAGGCAGAAAAGTCTAAGAAACTCTTATGTCCAATTAATCAGCAAAAAGCCTGAAGAGGAGCTAGGGCCCAAATGGTAGATCACCAACCTTGAGCAAAAAACACTAAGGGACAGTGTCCAGCCCCAGAGTTCAAGCCTCATACTGCCACAAATAAAAGAAGGAAATGATTTAAGTCAGGCACCAGAACCTAGCTAGGTACTCAGGAAGCTGGGATCTGATGATTGTGGTTTGAAGCCAGCTCAAGCAGGAAGATTCGTGAGACTCAATCTCCAAGTAACCAGTTAAAAGCTGTAAGCAGAATGTGGCTCAAGTGGTAGAACACTATTCTTGAATCCAAAAAAAAAGGAAAAAAGGCTGTACAACACTACCCAAACTCTGAGTTCAAGCTTCAGGACAGGCACAAAAAATGAAAAAGATAGTATTTTATATTATTTCCCCAAATCCAAATACCCCATGCATTTATAAGTTTCTCATTTCTATGATTAGTTCTGTGATTTAAAACTTCAAATTATATAGAACCATTTAAACAACCCAGACTCCTTTCTTTAGAAAGCCTGGCATGGATTTTTAGATATTGTTACATAAAACAGAATGACCTGCCATCATTTTCTTTATTATAATATTCATGTCATGTTTCTATAACATGATTATTCCTATTGAATGAAATTAGATAAATATATTTTCTTGTTCATACTAAAGTATTATGCTTTTCCCTATACGTTTGAAAGACTTACAATTCTTATGAAAATTACAATACTGTAGGAATATTAACAAATCAGTATTTTATAAATATACATATATGCACATATATATTATATACATATTGCACTATAGTGTCTTTTTTCTTGGATAATTTTTTGTAAGTTTTTTTAAGTATTTATTATACTTGGATCTAGAATCTATTATAATGGTATTATGATCTTTTTATTGTCTGAAGAATCAATGCTGATATACCTCTTCATTCTTGAAAATAATGACTTTCCTTTTCTTGTTACTTTTTGATCCCTTTTGGCAAGGATTTGTATTTTAATATTCTATTTATTTTTTAAATTATTGATTTTTTTTCCATTCTCCCCAGTAAGGTCGTTTTCTACATCATTAATTTCTCTGATTACCCATTTTCCTTTCTCCCTTCCACATTATTGAATTTAATTTGATACTAAGTTCTTGAGATCAATACAGAGAACAATTTTCTTAAGTCTTATCTTTTCTAATATGCACTGAAAGTTAAATTCTTTTTATTCTGGTTATATCAACATACAAGGCACAGATTCTATATGTACATTTTGAAGCATATTGACAGATAGAGTTACCTATTCAGACATCATCATGTTCAAGACAGAGAGTAGTTTTTCTTTCTGACATCCCAGAACACTTATTCAGAACCTTTTCCCATTTCTTCAGCCCTCAGGGGCAATCACAATTCTGATTTCAAAGCCCATAAAAATCACTTGTTCAAACTTAAGGTTACTGCCTACCATCTTTCTTTCAACCTAACATTTTATTATATTCTTAGTATTGAGATAAAATTTGAAAACAGCCAATGTACACATCTAAAATGAACAATGACTTTTAACAAAATGTAACCATCTGCACAATCATGATATATCACCTGAGAAACACAACTCTAAATTTCATTTGCCCTTTCTTTGAATTCATATAAATATAGTAATGTACTGTGTATTTTACTATATATATGTGACTTCATTTACTTAATATTTTGGAGATTAATTAATGGTTCAGATAATACTTATAAATATTATAGCATATACCAAAATGTCACATATTTATTCAAAATTATTAATAATTTTGTGAATAAAGCTGCTTTCAATATTGTTATATATATGTGTGTGTGTGTGTGGATATATATTTTCATTTCTTTTAAAAGTTTGCCCACAACTATTGGACTATCAGATCACTTCAAATTTTAATATGACTCTTTATCATTTTTATTTAGTATTTATATCAATGATTGAAAGTAGAAAGTTAATATCATCAACATTAATTATATACTGGTCTTATTCCCTTTTCTCTTTTGCTCCTTTGCTTTGGTCGTTACAATTTTTGATCATTAGGTCTTTTTGAAATCTAAATGTACTCCTTTTCTTCCATCTATGGTATTTGATTCTAATCTAGCCACTCCAATTTTATCTTCTCTACATATTTCTTTGTGCTGGTCTTGGGCTTGAACTCAGGTCCTAGGTGCTATCCCTGAAGCTTTTTTGCTCAAAGCTTAAGTTTTTTTGCTCAAGGCTAATACTCTACCACTTGATCCACAGATCCACTTCCAGCATTTTTGGTGCCTCACTGGAGATAAGAATCTCAAAGCAGCTCTGCCCAGGCTGGCTCTGAACTATGATCCTCAAATCTCAACTTCCTGAATAGTTAAGATTACAAGTATGAGCTTCCAGCTTTGCCTAAGTTGTATGATACATAATCCCCTCCCTCCGCCCCCAAACATTTACTTTCAAATCTTCTGGCCTTTGTCATTAACCTGTAACTCCTGTTGAAGACATATCATTAAAGAACATTGATTATTTATCTAATCTGATAAAATCGCCCCACCTTTGCCTTTTTAGTCCATTTGCAAGTAATAAAAGCATACATGGTTAGACCGGACTATTTTACTACTTATTTGGTTTAATATCTTTGGATATTAAATTAATATCTTTGGATGTCTGATGCATAAAATGAAAATGTGTGGCTTCTATTCCTCTGAGGTACCATCATGCTCACTGAATTCAGGGCATCAAGTTCAAAACCACCATCCTCTACAGCTGTATTTGGCCTAGAAAATGCACATTAAAGATGACCTTGCCAATCTACTTTCAAAGAAAAGAATCCTTTACACCATTCTGTGAGACAGGGAGTCTCCCAATTCCCTTAACCCATGAATGTTTCTCTGCACAATTATCAATGAAACTTGTCATCTCAAATTAACTACAGGCTTCATGTCATCCCATCTTCACTAACTATAGACCATACGTAGGTTCATGCTTCATTTACCTTATTACACAATCAGTCCTGGTTTATGCAACCAGTCAATTATCCCTGAGGCTGGGGATGTAGCACAGTGTTAGAGTACTTGCCTAACATGGGCAAGGTGTTGGGTTTTCCAGCACCACAAGAATGCAATACAAAACAAAACAAAAACTCTTCTGTAATATATAGCTTATAGTTGGTATGATCTTCTTTCAGCTATGGTTAGTAGTGCACACCTTTTAATCCCAGGACTGAGGAGGTTATGTGATAGGGGAATTACAAATTTGAGGCCAGCCTGAATTATACAGCAAGTTCCAGACTAACCTGGACTACATAGCAAGCCCCCATCACAAAAAATAAAAACAGAAATCCATATTGCAGGTATTCATGTGTAACATTTATTACAAGGTTACTTTTCATCCTTCAATATCTTTAAAAAATGACATTTTTCACTCTCTCTCAAAAAGGGTGGTCTTCTATTGGCAAAGGTGACAGGAAAACGTGGAAGATCAAAGTCCTTATCCTGATGTCACTTTCCGAATTTTTAAGGCCCCAGACTTCACAATCAGTACTCCAACTTTAACAAAAGAAACCTTCTAAGCTATAAATTCATTTACATTATAAACCAGGCTGAGGTGTGGCTTAAACAATAGAATGCCTACCTAGCCAGTTAAAAGCTGAGATCAGTACAACAGACCAGCTACTCACAGGATTAATCTCTGGGGCTTGTTTCAGAATCTTTTCAGAATCATTAATACTATACCTAACAAAGTTAGTGTTATTATGCTTGTTTGTGGTAACCTTGGTCCTAGGGCTTGAACTAAAGGCCCAAGCAGTGTCCCTGAGCTTTTTTGCTAAAAACTAGCACTCTCCCACTTCAGCCATTGCTCCACTTCCAGCTTCTTCCATAGTTTTATTGGAGATTAGAGTCTCAGGAACTTTTCTGCCTGGGCTGGCTTCAAACCACGATCCACAGATCGTAGCTAGGCATGAGTAGCTAGGCATGAGCCACTAGCACACAGAATGGTTGTTTGTTTTTGTTTTCAATTTGTTTGTTTGTTCTGGTATATTTTCCAGAATTTGAGGCAAAAAAATTTAAAACATTGAGCTCAAAGTATTCTTTCTGCATGTTTTTCAGTAAGAGACACACCAACAAACAAACCTACAGTTTCAAATTCTCGTTTCCATAATATACCATTTGGCATTAACAAGCTTTATTGGCACTTAATTCCTATTGACCCCAAGTTACTGCTAAGTAAGTACCATGACATTCTATATAGGCCACCAGTACCTTTACTACTATTATCAGAGTTATTAATGTCTTCTCTTCTAGTGAGATAAGAGAACCAATCTAGGCTACTATCTCTAAGGTTTTGTTTCCTACAAACTACTTCTGACACAAATATGTGAAATCAGAAAAGCAGATTTACTGTAAGTGCCATGAGATAAGAGAATGGTTAGGTTAGACCTTAAGCAATTGATAAGAGGAGGTGGGGAAATGAAAGCAAGAGTTAGCAGATGAGACAAATAAATCATGAATTAGTCCACCTGCAGCAATGACGTGAGGAGATAAGTCAGGACTTGAAAGAAAGAAACAATGCATGTCTAGCTGCCAACATGGGATCATAATGGATGGAGTATATGGAGTTGAATGAGAAGCTACGAGTTCCAATGTAAGTACTGTCATGATGTGACTAGTGGTAGGCCTGGACTGTTTGTTAGGGTACCATTGTGCCTGCCTAACCAAGAGCTTATGGAGAAACTGAAAATCTATGTGATTTCTAAAGGTGGTCTTAGAGCCCAGTTACTCTGACATACAGAAACCCACACCATCTGTGAACATACCAAAGTACCTGGCACTTTGGCCCACTTCATTTCCCAGGCAAAAGCCAGTATTACCTTGCCAACTACATGGGTGAGCCATTCTGGAAACAGATTCTCTAGGTCCAATAAATCCTGCTCATCTGATATAAGTGGAAATGTATTCTTTCCCCACTGAACCAAGCCCAAGTTCTAGATCTGTGAACAAACCTAATGTTTATTTATTGCTGTCCTATGTCAAGTGTCAGCAATAGTCTTGCAATGGACCAAATACCAAATACTTCAGGCTATAAAAGTCTCATGAAATTTTTGTTGCATATTCTTTTTTATAAAATAGCTCAAAAATAATACAATGAAATCCTAGCTTTTAAGAATAGGCTGTGGATTAGATTTGTGTTGTGGGGAAGTTTCCTGTTTCCTGTTGTTAGCTTCAATTGTTGTGGTGATTTGTTACATTGCAATAAATTATCAAAACCAAATAAGCTTCACCAAACTATATTTGCAAAATTAAGCAGGAAATAGGGAGCAGAATTCTTGCAGGTTCATACATGCTTATATATCTAATTATAGCTTTATTGACTAAGCATAGAAGATGAGATCAAATCTAAGTACAATAGCAGTCACCTAAAACAAATATTCTTTTTCCAGGGAAAGGTAAAAATATTTATTAACCACTTGCTATATTCTAGAATTTCTGTAGTGCCACAACACAAAAATTTTAAGAAGGAAGCTTAGTTGAAAGCCAAATAATCTTTCAAAGACTCCATGATTCCTAATAGGAAGAGTTTGGATTGAAACCCAGTTCTATCTACCAGAGTCTGAATGAGTTAATGCTACAATAGTGAAACCAGTGATAATGATCAAGATGCATTGTACTCACAAAATGACATGTTCAATTGCAACTGTACAACTACTCTTGTAGGTGCCTGGGCTACAAGTCTCTATCTTAAATAAAATGGATTCACCTAACATCCCTTTCTCATCTCACCTTCCAGTTTCACAGAGGAAAAACCTGAAAGGCTGAAGGCTCCTTGGAATCATAGCCATTAACACTTATTTGCCTCTTCTGGGCTTAATTTTTACCTCTATACATGGCTAGCTTTGAACTGCAATCTGTTTGATATATATGATCAATGGTAACATTTGATCTAATTGATCTAATTGAGGATTTAAAAATTTAGATATTACTTGTAAATTTTATTGATAAGCTGATTTAAGAAGTTATGAATGACTAAAAATTTCAGCAAGTTAATAGAAGATGTATATGCCCATGCCTTTGTTGGGTGATAAATAGAGTTGTTTCACATGAACCATTTTAAGGAATAGAAAACATTCTAGCAAGCCGGGTGCCGGTGGCTCAGGCCTGTAATCCTAGCTACTCAGGAGGCTGAGATCTGAGGATCATGGTTCAAAGCTAGTCCAGGCAGAAAAGTCCGTGAGACTCTGATCTCCAATAAACCACTAGAAAACCGGAAGTGGCGTTGTGGCTCAAGAGGTAGAGCGCTCACTTGAGCTGAAGAGTGCAGGGACAGCGCCCAGGCTCAGAGTTCAAGCCCCAAGACCAACAAAAATAAAAAAGAAAGAAAACACTCTAGCATATATGCTGCTTTTGAGTTGCGTGTAGTCCTATGTAGATCAGTGTTTCTTTGGGTCCACAGTTTTCTGATGCATTTAATTCATGTTAGGCACTGTGAGATGACACAGGAGTCCACAAGGCTGATCATTTCTGAGAATCCCCTACGCTTGTTCTGATGTGTTTATCAAGTACCCACGACATCTGAGCTCTGCAAAGTACCATCAGAAGGTTCCCATGCACCATGAAAGCTTGTTCTGTTTAGCTCAGCACAGAATGGAGAAAGAGGTCTACCAAGGTTTGAGGAGATAATTCATAAGCTATGTTTTGACATGTCATAAGATATGCATCATAAGACACCAGATTAAAAGAGGCTCCCATTTGAGCAGCAGGGCTCTACCATAGCCCCAGCCTTATGGAGCAAAGTCTGGAAGGAATAAAGCTAAGAAGCATGTATTTAGTCCATCATCTTAATGTAGGTGAGCAATTGTAGTGGAATTTGCAGTAATATCCAGTTATCTTCAGCTTGCCAAATTGCTTCCAAGTGCAACACAGTCACATGACTACATTTCTGAACAATGAAATATGACCACAAATACATACTGCTGTATCTGTTTTCTATTGGTTGGTTGGTACTATTATCTGTTTTCCCTATCCCTCCTGCAGAAGCTTGTGCTTAGATGGAAGGCGCTATACAATCAGTGCATCTTGGGACAGAGGCAAGAAACCCTGGAATGCCTCCCAGATCTATGGCAAATTTGGAGTGAATGAGAAACAAATGGCTATTGAAAACAGCTACTGTGATATTGATGTTTTGTTTCTGCAGCATAACCTAATCTATCCTGATTAATATACCTAGCAACTCCATGGTGCTACATCTATCAAGATTCTGCTGATTCTAATGAATCTATCTAATGGATCTCTTAGCTCTCCAGAATAGTGCAGTAAAAATACCTCATTTCATTTTAAATCCTCATTGTTTCCATTGTGAAGGCAACAAATGGGCCCAAGTAACTACATGTTTGTCACTGGACTCCATTTTTGTACAGGCTTCTGCCTAACCTTGCTCAATAATTGTTTCTGAAATGCAGCTAGCAAGTCCTCTATTATGTTCTGAGAAACCACAGTAACCAGAAATTTTGAGGCTAAGTCTCAAAACCAAGAGACAAAAACCTGTGCTTTTGTCAGGGTGCCTTCTGAATCATCAAAACATACCTCACTATTTGTCAAGGGACCAAGGTCCACTGATTCCATTCTCATCCACATTTCTAACACTCTCTCTTACAAAATCCGTTTGAAGATCACTGCTGTTACCCCATGCTACAATACAATGTGATAGCTAGCTCCCTTCCTCTCTTGGAAAGTGAGTAAGTTTTTGCTTTCTGGTAGCCATTCTGACCCTTGATGAGTTCTCTAACAATTCACAACCACCCAAGCTCCCAGAACAAGTAACTACCATTACTCTATGAGGAAAAACTGATGACCAATCTCGTTCATTTCTGAAGGTGTTGGCACTATTTTTGTTAACTATTCCTTTTTTCATACTGACTTTTATCTCTCTTAGTAAATTTTTCAATACTGACTGTAAAATAAATTTTGATTAAAATAGTGCAACTTATGGTAAAAATTAACAGGCAAATGAACAATTAGGATAATATACTTACACCATTTAATATTGTCAAATTAGGAGAGAGCTCAGAAGTCAATTGAAAATAGGCAATCTCTAAAAAATTAGTTTGAAATGACTTGAAAAATGTAATTTATAGAAGTGTAAACATTCAACTAAAATATGAGAAAATTAATATCACCAATCATCACTTTCTAATAGGAAATTGTTTATTATAGTTCTTACTTATTGAAAGATTGGAAATTGTATGTTAATCTGGGATGCTAAAGATAGAAAAATAATGGTGGTGTAAGTATAAGATTATTGCATCTTGAATGTAGGCTCACTTAGTACCTATATATCTGAATTTTAAATGCACATAACTTGGAACCAGGATTTACATTCTGATAGATTTATTCTTTTGTAAAAAGAGACAATTATATTTCAAACATATACAACGATGTGTCCATTGCAACCTTTTCATATAAGAAAATCAAAACATGAACATTCTAAAGTCTATTACTACTTCTCTACTCTTCCCAGCCAAGACCCATGAATGATTTTTTTTAAAAAACATGCACTACTGATGTGTCAGCCCCAAAAACAATGTTCTGACTGTTCCCTCCATCTAGAAAATTGTTTACCATGAATTCTGCATCTCTTTTCCCCTCTTGATTGATGCTTTGCCTTTTCCTAACAGCATCTCAGTAATATCTTCTTTGATTACCTTATTTAAATTACAATCACCCTTTTCTCTACCAGAATCCCCAATGCCTCTTAGTTCTTACATTAACATAATACTGGCTGCTCTCAAGTAATGATGGCTATAATAGATGAACTTCAAAACCTCAAAACATTAATGCAACAAACGGTATTTCTGATAACATTACATCTAATTGAAGATATTTAGTAGGTGATTCAAGAAGTCAGACTCATTGTAAGTTGTTTTGTCTGCTGTTAGCACATGAATTCCAAGTGTAAACCCAAGTTGGAAAGTTCCTTCCAAACAGGGAAGGCAAAAACAAAGGAGATAATTGGCCAGACATTTTAATATATTTCCTGCTAATCAACCACATGTATCCACTCCACATTCAATAATGCCAAATGTAATATTATCAAGAAGCAGGGAAAAAGGCTGGAGTTGTGGCACAGCCAGAAAATACCAGTCTAACAAATGCAACCAGCACCATGAGTTCAAACCCCAGTTCCACCTATAAAAATGATACTAAGACACAGAACAAATTCTAATAGCTTTTTTATCCTCTTGGTATCTTTAGGATAATCACTGTAATTTTTGGTTCAATCCTGCTATTGTTAATGGCTGCTCCTTTTTAATGTGTTAGTCATGCTAGAGATTTGTTAATTTTATGGATATTTTTCAAAATAAACCCATCCCCATATTTCACTGTATATCATCATTACAGTTTTTCTCCTGTCAATTTCTGTTTTTTCATTTTGTGTGATTTTAAACATTTTTAACTTACTGTGGTTAGTTGAGTATGCTATCTATTCTTGGTATATATTCTATGGGTTCAGTTTTTTGTTTGTTTGTTTTTTTGCTTTTGTTTTTGTTTTTAGCCGGTTGTGGGCTTGAACTCAGGACCTGGCTTCTGTCCCTAAGCACTTTTGCTACAATGTCACTTCTGGTTTTCTGATGGCTACTTGGAGATAAGAGTCTCTCAACCCTGGTTGGCTGTGAACCGGGATCCTCAAATCTTAGCTTCCTGAGTAGCTAGGATTACAGGCGTGAACCACCAGCACCCAGCTAATTTCATGGGTTCTTGAGAGGAATATGTATTCTGTTACTGTTAGATGATGTGTTGCAAAAATATAGATGAGTTCATGTTAATTAATGGACTGGGGACAATTAGATAACCTTCCTAATTTTCTTTCTAATTGTCCTGTCAGTTGTAGAGATAAGGATGATGAGTTTCCAACTATAATTGCAAATTTGTCTCTCCTTCCTATTTCCACGTAATGCGTTTTACAGCTCTGTTGATTTATGCGTACATATTTAGGAATTCTGTATTTGTTGATAGCTTCACTCTTTATCATTACATACCACATATCTTTGTCTCTGGCAATTTTCTTTGCTGAGAAGTCTATGATTTCTGATATGTTGGGTCACTTAATGTTTCCCTAAATCTCACCGATTTTCTACACTCTACTTCATCTTTTTTTTTTTTTAAGTTTTGCTTCCATGACTAAGTAAATTCACAGTATTTGTCTTTCATCTGATTGATTCTTCTGAATGAATGAGTGTGCTGCTGAAGCACTGTATAGAGGATTTTTTTGTTTTTGTTTTAGTTTAGCCATTATCATCTTCAGCTTTTTTAGATTTGTTGAGCTCTTAGTAACACTATTATCATTGTTTCTATTGTTACTTCTTTTTTATGGAAATACTGCAATTTTGAAGTCAGAGACTCCTACTTTGGGGGCAGATGCCATACCACTTCAACCAAAGGCCTAGCCCTTTATTGCTTCAGTTCTTTTTCAGATATGGGCCAATTTGGAGAGCTTGAATCTGAGTATGGATTTTGTCATAAAGTAGTTGTTCTGGCACTGAAGCGGGCCTGGAGTAGAGAGCTGTGTGGGTGAGTGTAATCCTATGGTAGGTATAGACCTAGAGTCAGCAGGGGCTCATCTGGTGCTGAGGCTGGGGTCATAGGCAACAGTGTGGTACTTGGAATCAAGATGCTCATTTGGGTACAGGGTTCATGAGGGCACGGTGTGGAGTAGGGCTTAATAGAGTAATGACTTGTTTATGTTCTTCTTCTTCCTCACATGGAAGGCTTCGTATTGTACTACTCAATCTTTAAGAGGGGTTACTCAGTCTCTCACCTCTGTAACAAATACCTGTCATAGACAATTTAAAAAGAAGAAAACTTCATCACACCTTATGATTTCCGGAATCATATCTTTTTTGCACTGCACAGCTTCTTGCACTGGGCCTGTGGCATACCAGAACATTATGGAATATGGAACAAAATTAGTCATCTCTTGACAACCAGGAAGCACCGAGGGAGACAAACAGGAAGAAGTTAGAACAAGACATCCTTTAAAACCACGCCCACAGCTTCTATAATTCCATCACCCTTTGGATAAGACTACTCAGATTTCAAATCCATGAAAGGATTAACCAATTCATAAAGGCAGAACTCTCATGATCCAATCGCTACTTCAGTGATCAACCTCTGATCATGGCTTCCATCAGGAACCAAGCCTTTCGCCTTTGAGTCTTTCTTGAAAACATGTAACACAAATATTATTCACTTTTTTCCTACTTCCTTTGGTGCATCTTTTCGTATTTCTATACTCCACTCAGGTTCCTCAACTCCTCATCTTTACCAAAAGTTATTTTTAGACCATATGCCTGTGGCTCTCACCTCTCATCCTAGCTATACACTATAGTAGAGATCTGAGAATCGCAGTTCAAAGCCAACTCAGGCAGGAGAGCCTATGACAGTCTTATCTCCTTAAATTAACCACAGAAAGCCAGAAGTGGAGCTGTGACTTGAAATGGTAGAGCACTAGCCTTGAGTACAAAAAGCTCAGGAATGGTGACCACACCCTGAGTTCAAGCCCCAGGGCCAGCATCAAAAAAGTATTTTTAGGTGCAGGTAGTTATTCACATTGATGTTCCTGCAAGAGGAAGAGCACCAGAAGTTCTATCTACCATTCTTCTGCCAGATGGCATTTTGAAAAGTCCAGTTTTTACTTCTTACTTCACCAATTAATCAGCTGAAAATAGGTGTGTATATGTTAATGTATAATGATTTTTTTCCCCAATCGATTTGTATTTTATTGCTTTGGTTACCTACTGTGTGGTCAGGCTTGAAATGTTTTCTTTGTACTTGAAGAAAGGTGCACTCAGGGCTCCTTTTTGAATGCAAGGCTTGGAAAAATGACTCATAAGATTCCATATTTGCCACAGCTGGAACCCTACAGGTTTGGTAAATGCAGGGACCATTTTCACGTCAACTTTTCTTCCTAGAAGCATACAATTTTGACCTTTCCTCTCACTGTAAATGTAATAAAGAATTGTTCATATTCTGATTGTTTTGTGTGTGATGGAGCCTTTTCCCAGGTGAGCACTGGCAGTCTGCTTATTTCCCAACTGAATTCTCAAGCTGTGAATGGTTTTCTGTGTATGTATCCATTTTTGTTAATTAATAGTCATATCCATGTTCCTGCCTATAAGGCAATTCTTGGTTCCAGCTCCTATTTGTACATGGTGGTCTTTAATAAACCTCAAAACCCCAGCTTCTAGAATAAAATTGGGTCTTTTCTTTAGTCACAGCTAGGCTTCATCTTCTGATTATTATTTTTGAATTAAATTTTTCTTTTCATGTAGTATCCAACGTTTCTTTTTCCTTTTTATTCTAATTTTTTTCAATCATGCTTATTTTTAAGATGTCTTTCAGCAGTGTGCGCATGTGTGTGTGTGTGTGTGTGTGTGTGTGTGTGTGTGTGTGTGTGTGTATAGAGTGCCATAGCACTTCCCCCATTGGAAGAAAATGCTGTAGTTTTGAATTCTGGGATGGGATATTTGACATCACTACTAAGCCTGAATTGAGTGACACATGAGCCACCAAAGCATAGGTAATAAAAAATAAATTATTTATTATGCTGTTGTTGAGGATTCTGAATCTAGT
Organism: Dipodomys spectabilis; assembly: GCF_019054845.1. Lineage (NCBI taxonomy): Eukaryota > Metazoa > Chordata > Mammalia > Rodentia > Heteromyidae > Dipodomys > Dipodomys spectabilis. The sequence continues at coordinate 4,006,310 of NW_024870813.1, read as the reverse complement.
ACCCTGTCATGGTGTGGTATTATTTATATGTGGGATGGCATCATAGTTTATTTTATATCTAAGTCCTAATGAGTGATACATAATAAAAGCTTAGGTGAATTCATTTTCTTTTTCTCATTTGATCAATGGAATTAAAAATTTTCTAGATGTGATATACTTGCATGAAAAATTCCATTTATACATATAAAGTTGTTGTAACAATGCTCAGTATTGAAAACAGCAAGAGGGCTCAATTATTATTCTAAATCATTGTGTATAACAGTCTACATCTTTTTAACCTCAATTCTCAATTCTAACCATAATAGAATCAGATTCTATTATGGGCTCTTAATACAGTGCCCAGTATGCACGGAGATGGGGGTAGGGGAGAGAAGGAGCAAGAAAGAGAAAGAGAGAAAGAGAGATTTGGACAGATCATAGAACACTGAGGGAAACAAAGTTAATTTAGGTGGAAACTGACTGTGTGGCAGCTAAGTAGTTAATGGTTAGACTTTTGATTAGTGTTGGTTTTATTGGTAATTATGAAGGCCTCGTTTGTTTATGGGGACCACTCTCAAACCACCAGTGTAACCAGTAAGAAGGGAGAGTACACATTTATAAGCTCCAGCATTTGCCTTCCCCACTCTTCCTTCCACTTTATTGCTTTTCATTCCTTTTTCCATGAAGCAAAAGGCATTACTTCTTGCTATCTTTCTTCTTCCTCTAGACTTCTAAAATTGCCTCCCCTCTTGTTTAATACCAGTGCCTTTGTTAAATGTGACTTCACTGTGTGATTGTTTCCTCCTTCTCTGTTCCCTAGATCAGTAGTCTCTGTCCCTCTCACCTGATAATTCCAGGAGTTTTCATTTTCAAGTCTCATAAAGCCCTGGGGGAGAAAGAAATGTGAACTTCTTTCTTGTATAATGTTTGTCTTCCACTCAAGCAGAGAAGTTGCTATTTCTATGGTTGCAATTTCTTCTTTTCTGATTTTCTTTTCCTGTTAAATTTTCTCCACCTGAAGGGCTACTCCAGCTCTTGGACAATAGATTCAGTGTTCATAATATTTATATATTATACTTGACCATGAAGCTGTTAACTTCCTAATGTCAGTAATTCAGTTATCATCAAGGTATCTATTAAAGAACCTTGTAGGCATTTTACTGTAGAAGAGGTTCTGCCTTGCTCTGGATGTCTTTTTTGGTTGTTTTGATTTACATGAAAAGTGTGCCAACCCCAGGACCTCCCTGAGAGCCAGAAGGTAGGAGAATCATTTTCTTTGTGTGTGTAACAAATGCAAGGAACACAAAAGTGATTCATAGCATATCCCATTTGGGCTAAAGAATAGAAGAACCAACATCACCCTACATACTAAAAGGTATACAGAATACAACTGCCCACGCACCATCTATCCTTGTACTTCCTCGAGCTCTGTAAAATCAAGTTATGTACCCCAATACTTTCATCTTGGCAGAAAAAGGAAATTCTATTTTCACAAAGACAAACTAGGCCCTGGCATGATGACTCATGCCTATAATCACAGGTGCTGGGGAGCTGGAAAACAGAATTACTTGAATCCAGCTTGGAAAAAAGTTAGTGAGGCCCCATCTCAACAAATAAGCCAGACATGCTTGTTTCCACCTTATAATCCCAGCATTGTGGGAAGAACAAGGTTAGGAGGATCACAGTCTGACACCAGCTCTTGAAAAAAACCTTATGTGAAAATAGACTAAAACTAACCAAAAAAGTATCTATCTGAAAACTAAAGAAAATAAGGGCTGAGGGTACAGCACAAATGGCAGAGTACTTGTCTTGTAAGTATGAGGCCTTAAATCCAAGTCCAATAAGTAGTAAATAAAGAGTAATAAAACTTAATGGTATGGTTATCTGTTGCTTGCTTAATATATGCACTGAGATGCATGGTTAGGCCATGCTGTGTTCCTTCAAGATCCCTGTGTTGAAGCCTTAGCTCCACTTCCAGCTTTTCTGGTAGTAAGTTGGAGATCACTCTCATGGGCTTTCCTACCAAAGTTACCTTTGAACCACAGTCATCAGATCTCAGCCCCCTGAATAGCTAGGATTACAGACATGAGCCACTAGCATCTGGCCCATCATTATAATTCAAATAATATTGTTATTCCTGGTACATGTTGAAATAATCATCTAGAAAGTGGGTAAAGTGGCCTCATTCTATGGAGATACAGCATGAAATCTCACCAATGTTCATTTGCCTGCGATGCCAGGGTTAGAATTCAAATGCAGTGTGTATTCCTGCTATATTTTCAGTGTCTACCTTCATCAGATCTCTGTTTCTTGCCCCATCCAAAGGCAGGTAGAACTTTCTGTATCAATGAAATGTTCCTCCATCTCTAAACACTGGAGAAAACTTCAGACTTCTCTTTGAGTGGAGGCTCAGATTTGAGGTTTCCTCCCAACAACCACCAAAACAGATTTTTTTTAATTGTAAAAATACTGTACAGAGGGGTTACAGTTACATGAGCAAGGTAATAAATACATTTCCTATCGAGCATTGTTGCCTCCTCCTTTGTTTTTCCCCTACCATCCCTTCCTTCCCTACCTCCCAAACTCCTCCCTCCCCCCCCACCTAAGTTGTAAAGTTCGTTTTCAACACCAACACAGATTCTTGCAATCATTCAAATGGGCCTGGTTTTTCCAGTCCTTGAGCAAAACTTGCCCTCTACACTAGGATCAGTTTTTGCCAGATCTGAAGGAAATCTCTATTGAATTTCTGAATGGGGACTGACACACTCCACTCTCACCTCTGGCTGAAATCCTACCATGACAACAGGGCATCTTTGGATGAGGAAAAAGTGACTAGAAGCAATGCCACATGACAGCAGATGATTCATGAGACATTTTGCATTCCTGGTGATGCCTTATCTTTTCCTTCTCACACAAGAAGGGCAGCCACCATAATCTAAATCGAGCAAAGAAGTCTTTTGTGGACTACTGGTTTTCTTTCCTTAACATTTTTGTATGTTTTTTTTATTGTAAAAATACTGTACAGAGGGGTTAAAGTTACATGAGCAAGGTAAATGGGTACATTTCCTATCGAGTATTGTTGCCTCCTCCTTTGTGTTTCCCCTAACATCCCTTCCCTCCCCGCCTCCCCAACTACCTACCCCTACCCACTCCTTGCTAAAGTTGTAAAGTTCGTTTTCAACATAATATCTTGTACATCTTATTGTTACAATGGGTCCACCTGAATCCCTATTTAAGCATTTTGTTTTTGCCCTTCCCCTCTCCAAGTTAGGGAAATGTATATACAAATGCAGGGCACCAACATCAAATACAGTGAAAACAGGGGTTATACCGTGGGGAGGAACATACAAAGAAACAAAAAAAAATCACATAGTACATTATAAATACGCTAGAAACAATAGCAAGAAAGAAAAAATATTCATGTCCCTACCTTGGGGTTCATTTCGCATAACATCATCTTATCTGGTCATATGTTTATAGCTTTTGACCTTCTCTGCTTGTCCTACACATGTACTAGTTATTGCAAATAAGGGAAACCATGGGACCTATGTTTCTTTGGGCCTGGCTTACTTCACTTAATATAATTTTTCCCAGTCTTTCCACTGATATTTTTAAATCTATCAATACAACATATATTTAACACCATGCTAGTTACATTGGCTTTCCCAGTATCATTTGTTTATTTATTCAGGTGGTACCGGGATTCAAACTCAAAGCCTTACACTTGCTAGGCAGACACTCTACAAGTTAATCCATGCCCCCAGATCTTTTCATTAGTTTATTTGTTTTTAGATAGGGTCTTTTGCTTCATCCTGAGCTTGGTCTCCTACTTCTGCCTGTCATTGTTAGGATTGAGATCTTTTGTATAAAGCACTTAGTATTGTGCCTATACACTTAATGAAGTTTGATATTATCATTAATGTTGTCTTCCTACATCTTCACATTTGAAAACATTCTCTGCAACCATGCAGGGACTTAATAATTATTTATTATGTGGATGGATGGATGGATGGATGCCATGCTGACCTAGGGAATGCTTTGGAAGGAAGTTAACTTTATTTCACAGTTGAGAGCCCACTGCTGCCCATGAAAGTCTAATAAATATAAAACATTTAACTTAATACCGTAATTTAGTAATGACAATAACAATTATGACAAAAACAATTATATTATTTACTTATCTGATATTTATTAAGTATACATTATACCATTGTAAAAGAGCTGTCCTATAAATTTAGTTAGGACACAGACTTGGACAGAAGTGATCCTGGCTTACTTGTGATTTAATATTGATTATTGAAGCTCTGTCTCAGATACCTATTCCTATTGCTGCCTTATGCTTCTCTGTGCTTAAGAAATGATAGCTTCTTTCTAGTCTTCATCTGATCCTGCATCCAAAGATGATCCAAGCTATTGATCTTAGTTGATCTTTATTGATCTTACTCATCTTAAAGACAACACCATCTTACTTATCTTAAAGACAACACTATCTTTGAATTGTTGATGTTTCAGTAGAATGGAACAGTTGATCTTCGGAAACTCATCCTCCTAGAGGAGCTCCCTCATGATTGGCTGTCCTGTCCTGTGCGTGTGGCCAGGGGCTCCTTCAGCCCAGGCTCTCTGTCCAGTTCCTTGCTAATACTGACAGGATACCCTTTCTGTGTGGATCCTTCTCTTGGGTTGAGGGCTCCAAAAGAAACAAGGAGAAGGAAATAGTAGATAATGACTTCTATTCCTAAAAAGTGGAATGCATTTCTCATTTTACTCTTCTAGTTGTCACAGCAATCTGGGCTGTACAGATAAATGGAGACACCAGAATTTAAGGAACTTGGCAAAGTGACAGAGCTAAAGAAGCTATACCTTTACCATTTAAACTCTAAACCACTCCATTTGCTCTGGAACGGTTTTCTTCTGCTAGGTATCCTGACCACACTCATCCTTCTTTTCCCTGTTAACTTTTGAAACCAGACCCCAAACCAAAGCTCATCACGGATGTACAGTATAAGTAACATAGAGAAAAATGCACCCACACCATCACTATTTCCTGAAGGTATGGATTCTGCACAGAAATATAGAATACATCTACAGCAATGTTAGAATCAATTGTCACTCTTGCACAGACAATTGCATGGTCCTTAGCAGCCTTGTGTTTGTGATAGTCTCACTGTACACTGTATTTAAAGTATGTATGGCTTGGAGTTCTTTCCCATTTATTGTATTCCAGGCATTCCTAATAGGTACTTACATCATGCAGGCCTAAAGTGTAACCATATTCCCTTACTGTATACCAATTTCTTTACTGTCTGTCTTCATGTTGTCCCCAGTCACAGTGGAGCAGCAACACAGCATTGACTCTGGTCCATAAATCATAGCTAACTTTTTGGAATCATCTGTTTTCCAAAGGTGGACATGTGGCAGGCTCCCCTCCGCTGTGATACAGGCTTCATGAGAGTCATGTGGCTTCAGCATTATAAATCAGTACCAGGCAGCCGACAGCATTCTGACAGCAGGACAATTATTATCCTGGAAATAAGAAATGCAAATTTCTCTTCCCTCCTCACAACCAGTGGGCTTTCTCCTGTGATGTTGATCAATGACTTTAATCTCCTCCCACCCACAGTTTGTAAAATCCATGTAACGCCTGTCAGCTCTTCCTTCTCAGCTGAGGACTGAGACGGTTTTTGATTTCCCTGGGTGTCATCTGAGTCAGCTAGGTCACTCTGAAAAGGTGGCTATTAAAATGGTAAGTTTGGGGAAGAAATTTTAATTGTTGCTATTTTGTCTTCCAGTTGAATTCTGAAGACTTCCACACTTGGGAGCTGGGTGACCTTGACAAATTAGTTGACTGCTCTGAACCTATTTCTTATCAACACATACAGACCAAAATAGCTCCAGCTATTCAAACAGAAGAAATTCTCATCTTGTGCTCTTCATAATGTTATTGAGCATTACCTATCCAGAGTGGTTAGATATCAACTAAGGAAAACGTGAATTCCTACTAATTGGATTTGCCAAGGCATAGAAAAAATAGGAGTGGATGCTTTATCAAGAGATTATGTGTTGCCAGCACAAGTGGCTCACACTATTTAGGAGGCTAAGATCTGAGGATCACAGTTCAGAGCCAGCCTGATCAGGAAAGTCTATGAGACTGTGATCTCCATGAACCACCAAAAAGCTGCAAGTGGACCTTTTGGCTCACACCACCTATGAGTGAAAAAGCCAAGCCAGAGCTTAATGCCCTGAGTTCAAGTCCTAGTACTGGCACAGAAACAAAAACATGGACATAATGTTTCACATAACTGACAAGTAGATATGGCTGAAGACAAAACATGATAAATAAAGAAAAAGGAGAATGGTACAAATTGCATTCCTTCTGTGTGTTATCTCCACATGTAAATTAGCTAATAGAAATTAGCTTCCATTTTTCTCAATCCAAACTAAAGACTCTCCATTGTTTTAAGAACATCACTGATGATAGAAAGTGGTATTCAATCTATAAATTTCATGAAATTTATGAAAAAAACCCAATCATCATGATGTAAAAATTATTAGGTGCTGAAAGAAAACTGAAGAAATTGATGTATCTTGCTTTTGTAGAATATAAATAAATCTGAGCTAGTTGAAGTGCTCAGGACCAAAAGTATGGTAGAAATTGAGGAGAATTCAGATTAATCTATTTGAAGTAAACAATGTTTGGCTCACTGTTTCAATTTACCTGATAAAGCCACCATTGCTGATGAGAGAATGCGGTCATTATGATGATTTAAGAATTCTAAGCCAGGCACTAGTAGCTCATGCCTTTAATCCTAACTTCGAAGGAAGCTGAGATCTGAGGATCTTTGTTCAAAATCAGCCATGATAGAAAAGATGAACTCTTAACTCCAATGAACCATCAAAAGGCTAGAAGCAGAGATATGGCTCAAGCTATAGAGGGCCAGCCTTCAGTGAAAAACTAACAGGCAATAATGCAAAGCCCTGAGTTCAAGTCCTAGACTGGCTCCCAGATAACAAGAAAAGAACTATAAACTGTAGCATTCTAAGGATATCCTATTCCTTACCCAGGGACATCATGAAATTACCATGATTTCTGAGAATCTGTTTTGTTTTGTCTAGATTTAGCCTGGGGATCCCAACAGGCATTGTAAGGATGGGAATCTTTCAGTCTTCTACTTCTGTTGCATCTTAGTACAAAATAAATGAAAGCTCATATAGTTCTAAGTCTTTCCCATCCATCAAGATCAGAAATATTCTGGTTCTATCTGAATGATCACAGAAAAAGCTGAATGTACAAAGAAGCCTGATGAACATTTTTTTCCTTTGTATAGAAGAGGTGTGTAAATAGGAATGTCATCTATGAACTATCAACTAGCTAGTCACAGCAAGTGACCGTAGCAATAAAGTGTGAATATGTATGGAAAAGGATAAGAATGGGATAATAATGACTTTCTTTGAATCTTTGAGATTATTGAGAAAATAATGTAACTGTTAGTTTGAAACTTCACCTTGCACTATGATGGTATTGGGCCACCAAACCTTTAGAAGGTTATGAGGGTCAGACAGGGTCATGGGGATGGTGCCCTCCTAATGGGATTTGTGCCCTTAGATAAGGAAGAGCATTAATCTTTCCCTTTGCTCTGTGAATGTACAGAAAAGGAGATCATGTAAACACAGAGCAAGATAGCTGGCTACAAGCCATGGGATAGAGCCTTCAAATGAAACCATTTGTCAGTTCCTTGATTTATTTCTTTATTATCTGGATCTATGAGTGATAAATGCTATTATTTAAGCCATATATCTATGGCATTTTGTACGGCAGCCTACGCACTTAATACAAGATCACTACCATTTTTTTTCTTTTTCTTTTTTTTTTTTTTTTTTGGTCAGTCATGGGCCTGAACTCTGGGCCTGGGTGCTGTCTCTCAGCTCTTCAGCTCAAGGCTAGCACTCTACCACTTGAGCCACAGCACCACTTCCAGCTTTTTCTGCTAATGTGGTGCTGAGGAATCGAACCCAGGGCCTCATGCATGCAAGGCACACACTCTACCATTGAGCCACCTTCCCAGCCCAGATCACTACCATTTCACCAAACAATTCATCCTTCTTTCTTGCCTCTGAACAATTACTTCAGTTTTTTTTGGGGGGGGTCCGGTCATGGGGCCTGAACTCTGGGCCTGGGCGCTATCCCTCAGCTCTTCAGCTCAAGGCTAGCGCTCTACCACTTGAGCCACAGCGCCACTTCCGGCTTTTTGCTTATGTGGTGCTGAGGAATCGAACCCATGGCCTCTTGCATGCAAGGCAAGCGTTCTACCACTGAGCCACCTTCCCAGCCCACTTCAGTTTTTATTTGAATATGGTGTACAACAGTTGAATGGAGACTATGGTAAATACTTCACAGAATATTCTGATATGTTAAAGATGTATCGTCTCAAAATTTGAATGCAGTACCTTAGGACACAGTTGTCTCTAGATGGTGGTTTAGGTTTGATATTGGTAGAATTTGGGAATTTCCTTGATTGGAACATCAGTCCAATGGATTGTAGCCTCCCAGTGTCCTATCCCAGAGACTTCCAGTCCTGCAGTCAATGGTGGCAGTGACCTGGTCTGGAAATTTCAGTCATGTTCCTTGGTATCTGATGGTATGAAAGAGAGAGTATAAGAAAGAAAACTGGGAAATAAGTGTTGCAATAAGCCCAGGCACTTAACCTGGTAGTTGTGTTTAGAAGTGGCCTAAAACCTGTAGGAGTGGACTTCTTAAATGTTTTGCTGCTCCCAATGGCATCAACGCACCATTCAATATCAGAAAGTTGTTACTCATGGTGGTAGGCAAGGATAACAGCTTCTCAAAGAGATCTACATTGTGATCCCTGGGAACTATGAATATGTTGGATGTGATAATAGAGGAATAAGATTGTAGAAGGAACTGTCATCTCTGATCATCTGCCCTTAATGTGACCATGGATTATGTGGTAGGGTTTGTGGAATGACAAAGGTCTTTCAAATAAGGAAGAAAGGGACAGGAAAGTTGGTGATGGTGTTTGTGAAGCATTTGATTGGCCATTGTTGCTTTATAAATGGAAGGAGTCATAATCTGAAGAATAAAGAGAAGTCTAAAGGTTAAAAAAAGAAGTCAAGACAGTTGATGCTATCCTGAGGTGTCTATAAAGAACACAAAGCTTATGGCATACTAAGTTTTAACCCCATTTGATCCATTTTGAATGTTTAACTTCCACAACTTCAAGATAAAAATATTATGCTGTATTAAGTCACTAAGTTATGCATGTTAGGAAATGTATACACTTGTATTCATTCATTATTTTGCACATATTATGAACCTCTTAAGTCAGGAGCTGGTGGCTCATGCCCATAACTCTAGTTACTCAGGATATTAAGCTCTGCAGATCTAGATTCACAGCCTGTCCAGGAAAATAAATTGAGATACTCTTTTTATTTTTATTTTTACGGGTCCGGTCGTGGGGCCTGAACTCTGGGCCTGGGTGCTGTCCCTCAGCTCTGAGCCACAGCGCCACTTCTGGCTTTTTTCTTTTTGCTTATGTGGTACTGAGGAATCGAACCCAGGGCCTCAGGCATGCAAGGCAAGCGCTCTACCACTGAGCCTCCTTCCCAGCCCAGATTGAGATACTCTTATCTCCACTAACCAACAAAATCCAGAAGTGGTATGGCTCAAATGACAGAGCATCAGACTCAAGTGAAAAAGCCAGGTGTGAGTAAGAGGTCCTGAGTTCAAGCCCTACTACCAATACGTACATACACACACACACACACACACACACACACACCACTAAATCCATCAATTTACTATTATGATAGAAACAGAACAAATGGAAGATCAAGTTCTGGATCACAAGTAGAGGATGTACTTGGAAGACAGACAATACTAACTAACACATATTGAACACACATTCTGGCATACCTATGCTATAGAGTAATTATGTTGGCTCCAAAGCCCTAATATGATAAGAAGGAAGTCTAACCCTTACATAGATGTCCCCAAACAGCTATCTCCTCTCTTCTACCCTGCAAGGTTATAGCCCAAAGATGGCCCTCTCTGAATCAGAAAATGAGCATTCACTGAGCATGGAATCTACAGCATTTTGATATTCAACTTCCCAGCCTCCAGAACGCTGAGGATTTCTGCTGTTCATAAACCAGTTAGTTTGTGACATTCTGTTATAGCAGCCCACGCTGACTAATATAACACATGGCTCCAACACTATACACACATGAACTCAACCTCACGTTCTATCAGGACTATCATGTAGGCTCAGTGAGGTCAATGAATTAAATAAGCTAATGTTATTGAGGAATTGGCATTTGATTTACATCCAAGTGATGGCAACTAAGTTCATTTTGTTGTTCTCCTCTTTTTTTTTATAATAAAGGAATGCGCCATTGGGATTGCAGGTTTCACAGGAAAGAATATTCAAATTGGAAGAATCAATAATAAATAGGAAGAGTTTGGATTATATCCATGGTATATTCAGAGAACAACAACTAACATATTTCCATATTTCCATCATGTAATCATTTGTATTTAGGTGATCAAGGTCAGTCTTCTCCTGCTAGCTAGCTATCTAAGACTGTCCTCAGCACCTAGAGAGCCACTGTATTCGTCATTGACCTCTTTCCTGACCACCACATCTGCTTCATCCTTGAAGCAAGCAGGGGGGGATTCCATCTGAATAATCATCTTTTTATTTGAAGGGCTCACCTGATTAGATCAACCCCCCCACACACACACATATACACACACACATACACATACACATGTACAAAGTTGGCTTTTGATGGCTTAAAGTCAATAAACTAGTAACTAAATGATATAATTTATAGTCCATTATATTCATTAGCCATGCCCACACTCTGGAGGAAGGATAATGCAGGATCCACACATGAACGGTTGAGAATATGGAGAGCCATGTTAGAATTCCTCCTACTACATTTACTTGGAAATGTGAAGGAGCAATAATACTGTAATTTACGTATTTATAACTTTCTATCTTTCCACACTTTATAAAATACTGTTATGGTACTGATAGATGATAGATAGAAAAGATTGATAGAGTTGTACATATGTCAATGAGTACTTGTCAAAACTCATATGTTATGATTTGAATATAAAATATCATGGGCTTCTATGTTAAATAGTTCCTTCACACTGAGGAATTGCATCTGCCCAACTGTGAAATTATTCTTTGTGAAAGATTCCTTGTCTCCCCTGACCCTGATAGCCTATAGTAGTATTGTACCATACTGTGTCACCTCAGATGGGCTGGGTATACATTTACATCTGCCATACCATTATTGTTCTGTTAGAAAAATATCATTAACATAGTAGAATCTTAGCAAATGACTCTTCTCATGACAAAGTGACTGAAATTCCTAAGATTTAAATTTGTATAAAGAAATTTGAATAAATGTATTAAGTAAAAGGGGTACAACTTTACAAATCAGACCAACTTTAGTGGGATCCAGAATGAAATCAAGGAACCAGAATATCAAGTCATCAGGATGAACAGGATTACCATACTATAAAGGAAACAAACAGATAGAATTTGAGGTCAGTTGAACTTCATAATTCTGAGTCTGTCATTTACTTGATGTACTAGAATTTAAGCATTTCAGTAAAACATTAGGTTGCTGCTAATGAAGCCAGCAGTACCTAATTGCTATTATCATGTCTAAATGAAATAACACAGGTTTAAGTGTTTTTGGCAAACTGCCTAATATACACTAGGGCTTCAAGAAATGGTAGTTATTGATTAGACAACACCAGCAAGCTCTAATTGAGGGAATATAATATACAAACTCTGCCGAAACATTCCATAAGCCCAAGGCTAGAATCAATTTTGTTTGTCTATCATAGACTGTATGAAACTGTATGAATCAGAAGGAAGAATAAATTCAAGACCTGAAAGGAAAGCTAAAGGTCAAGAAGTCAAAGAAGCCAGAGGATATCAAACTGAAACAAATGAAAAAGTACTCAAGACAGAAGACAAAGAAGTTCCCCAATCATGGGAGTGAAGAATGGTGGTGAATGGAAGGGAGAGATGGAGAATGGTCCAGGAAAATCATCAGGTATTTGTAATGATGGGTACATTGCTACTAGAATACTCATGGGAATGATTAAAGCAGATGACCACACAAAGTTGCACCACAGCCAGGTACACACCTGTAATCCTACTTATTCAGAAGGCTGAGATCTGAGGATCAGGGTTCAAAGCCAGCCTGGGATTCTTATATCCAATTAACTAGAAAAAGAAATGAAAGAAAGAAAGAAAGAAAGAAAGAAAGAAAGAAAGAAAGAAAGAAAGAAAGAAAGAAAGAAAGAAAGAAAGAAAGAAAGAAAGAAAGAAAGAAAGAAAGAAAGAAAGACGGAAGGAAGGAAGGAAAGAAGGAAGGAAGGAAGGAAGAAATGGAAGGAAGGAAGGGAGGTGTGGCTCATGTGGTAGAATACCACTCTTGAGCAAAAAAGCCAAGTGAGAGCACAAGGCCCTGAGTTTAATTACTGTGCCAGCACAAAAAGTATTAAAAAAAAATTCACAATGGCCAACACAGATAGCAATCTGCAGTCAATGCCAGCTATTTTTATGATTTAGTGCCTGGGAGTATCTAGATGCTCCTATGACTAGCTCACACTGGCCTTAGCTGATACAAATTCCCAATGAATCAATATGGAGTTCAAATCTAAGTAGAACTTCTTGAGTCAAGCATCAGTGGCTCATGCTTGTAATCCTAGCTACTCAGGAAGCTGAGGTCTGAGGATCACAGTTCAAAGCCAACCAGCCAGAAAAGTCCATGTGACTCATATCCAATTAGCCAACAAAAAGCCAGAAGTGGAGCTCTGGCTCAAAAGGTAAAGTGCCAACCTTGAGTGAAAAAATTAAGGCTCTGAGCTGGGAAGGTGGCTCAGTGGTAGAGCGCTTGCCTTGCATGCATGAGGTCCTGGGTTCCATTCCTCAACACCACATCAGCAAAAAAAAAAAAAGAGAAGAAAGTGGGAAGTGGTGCTGTAGCTCAAGTGGTAGAGTGCTAGCCTTGAACTGAAAAGCTGAAGGACAGCACCCAGGCCCAGAGTTCAGGCCCCATGACTGGACCCCCCCAAAAAAAAAAATTAAGGCTCTGAGTTTATAGCCCGGTACTAGCACTAAAGAAAAACAAAACAAAACAAAAGTCTCTTAAAAAAAATACAATATGGAAAAATAAGAATTATAATGCATAAAAACTATGTTAGTGTTCATAAAAATGTATACCAAGGATAGATTACCATGAAGATGTTTCTGTCTAAACTTGTAGAAACAAATATGTTTGCTACTTGCAATTTTTGTGTCCTTTTTTTGCCTTTACAAAAGGGCATTGTGACTACAAAACTTGTGACAGATAACTTGAACTTTTTTTTTAAGTTACTGCTCCAACTTTACAAATGAAGACAGAGGATCAGCCCTACAGTCTCTAGTGAGGAAAGATTGACTCAGTGAGGGTTTTTTTGTTGTTGTTGTTGTTTTTTGTTGTTTTTTGGGTTTTTTTTGTCGGCTGTGGGGCTTGAACTCTGGGCCCGGGCGCTGTCCCTCAGCTCTTCAGCTCAAGGCGAGCTCTCTACTGCTTGAGCCACAGCGCCACTTCCGGTTTTCTAGTGGTTTATTGGAGATAAGAGTCTCACGGACTTTCCTGCCCGGGCTGGCTTTGAACCGTGCTCCTCAGATCTCAGCCTCCTGAGTAGCTAGGATGTCTGGTGTGAGCCACCGGTGCCTGGCTCTCACTGAGTTCTGAATACAAACACTTTCCACACAAAAGGCTCCCATTCCATTTTACCATATTGTTATTTAAACAAAGATGTCTCAGCAGTCCAGCCCCATGGAAACCATAGGCTCATAAAACCGAAACGCAGGCAAATGTTCTCTACTAGAATCTAAGCCAGATCTGTTTGTGGTTGCCAAATCACTGTCTCATCATCAATTCTAACACAGTCTGCTCACCTGGCCTAGGTACTAGGAACAATAGGAAAGTTCTTCCATATGGCATAAAAGTTCCCAAGCCTTCTCGAACCTGATGCCCAGGCCTAGGGAGAATGTTCATGCATATTCTTTTAACAAACAGAATAATTACAGAAATCATGGGTTTGATGTTTTACTAATGAATGAGATTGAATGAGGGACTAAAGGTTATCCATGTATGTATGCTTATTTATGGCATGAAAGCATTTGGGGTTTACTGCACAGGCATGGTTGTTATTTGGGAGTTTATACCACACTAAATGAATCAACCTTTTCTTTCTTTCCTTCTTTCCTTCTATCCTTCCTTCCTTCCTTCTTTCCTTCTTTCTCTTTCTTCCTTCCTTTCTTCCTTCTATCTGTCTCTCTCTGTGTCTCTGTCTCCCTGTGTCTGTCTCTCTGTGTCCCTCTATATCTCTGTCTCCCTTTCTCTTTCCCTCTTTCTTTGTGCTGTTAGTGCTTGAACTCACAGCCTCAAGTTCTCACTCAGTATTTCTCCCCACATATGGCTGGTGAGTAGATCACCAAGTGGTAGTGTCCTAGCCACAATACCATGTAAGCCTTAGCTGGTTATCTGGAAATAAAAGTATTTTGAATTTGTCTACTCAGGCTGCCTTCAGACCTCAATCCTCATATCTTAGCCTCCTGAGCAATGACATTGTAGGAGTTAGCTCTTGGCACATGGCAATATCCTTTTGTTTTCCAATTATATAAAGCCAAGCCATGCATCAGCAAGCTATCCTGTAAATGAACTCATCTGTTACTTCTCTCAAGGACCGAAGGCACTTCTAGACCATGTGTAGTCACAGTGCTCTTAAGCACAGGATCATGACATTGTTTCTAGAGCTCCTGAACTTGGTCTTCTCCATTCTCATATCTGGGGAAAGTCTCATACACATATGATCTAAGTTATTTCTATTATTTTCCTTTCCTTTTGTTTTTTTATTATTTTATTACCCTATTCAACTAATTTTTTGTCATTTTTGTCTATGGTATGTCTTTATTCCATTTCTCCCCTTTAGAAAAAAATGAGACTATTCTTTGTACTTTGACTTCAATAGGAAAGAAGTTTGTCTGTGTTTGACAGCAATGCATGTAATTTGGAAACTCGGAAAAGGTAAGCATCTGGTCCAAGTTATGTCACTCCCCAGGAACCCATTGAAGCCCCGCTTCTTTCCTGTCTGTCTATCTATCTGTCTGTCTATGTATCTAACTATGGATGTATCTATCTCTCTCTCCGTGTGTGTATATATATATATATATATATATATACACATATATATATACATATACATATATACATATATATACATTCACATATATATATATATACAGTATACACATATATATAGCTGTACCCCTTTTTCATCCACTATAGTTAAAATTTGTGAGCCATGAGTTTCACTAAAATATTGTTAACCAAGACAGTAATTTTTTTTCTCTCAACACCTACATAAACTCATAAAGTATTAGTTTCTTGCTTCTACTAACTTCGAAAGCTCTAAACAAGGAGATCAAGCAAATTTCAGTGGTAGAAACTTATGCCACTTAATTTCAACCATTAGAAGGAGGAGCAGTGTTGTGATGTCTCTTAAAGTAAATACTATCTTCATTGGAAAGCCATGAAAGAATAGTTTTGCTTTCATTAGTGAACAGATATCACATTATTAGCATATTCTCAATTTACATATACCTTAAAATCTCATTTGTTTACTCTTTATATCTTTATTTCAAGGATTACCAATCACTCTGTTAATTAGCCTAGATCAGTCAAACTTTCTTTGAGGTAATTGGTAAGTTAAGGGTTCATTTGATGTGATGAGTCAGATAAATCTAATCCAAACCTACTGTGTGTTTCTAATTTAGTCTTTCTTGTTCTCATGTATTTTCATCATGAGAAACTTTTAGCTCCAATGAGACTTTGGATATACTTTGACAGGTTGGCAGGGTAGATTTCACAAATTTTCTATTTGTTACAGATGAAATGAATCTCATGAATAGTTAAAGACTAGATAGATGACATTAGGCCAATCATTGACAACACAGGCTAAGACTATCATATTAGATGGTGGTATTATGTTACCTGGCTGTCTACAGCCCCTTCTGATAGAATCTGCTTCTTCTTCAGTCATCCGGTGGCCCCGTTTTACTTGCCTATGTTACCTGTTTTCCATTCTTCATAGCTGAACCTAAACTGAGGGCTATAGAAGAGGCCAAACAATGAAGAAACAAGGAAGGTAAGCACGTTTTCTTCCCAGACCTGGAAAAAAAAAATGAAGAATAAATGTTTGTTATTTTGTGTGATCACAAATGTTTCAAAATACAAAAATCTCTCATCTATTCTATACCCCAAATAAATGCTTCTTTGAAGCACTTTGTATGTATTGCTGATTTTTGAACGAAAATAAGATTACCTCTGTGTTTTGCAGTGTAAACATCTCAAAATACACAACAATTCTTATAGATAAAATCGTTATAAGAATTTATTTTTCTACCAGTAATGAGAGTATTTGTAACTTTATTTTCCAACCTCATACTCTTTATTCAGAGAACCCAACTCCCCGACAGGCAGGACTTTTCCTATAATAAACATTTCAACTAAACATGCTTTTAATTTTCATGCTCAACATTTTTGAGTCCTTGGTTCTGCAAATATAAAGACCAAGAATAAGATCCAGTGTCAGAATCCTGCTTCTAAAACACCTAGGCAGGAAAGTTTGTGAGACATATCTCCAAATAACCAGCAAAAAGACAGAAATAAATCTGTGGCTCAAGTTATAGACTGCTAAGCCTTGTGCAAAATAAAAGGTTAAGGGACAATGCCCAGGCCTGGGTTCATGTCCCAGTAATGGCTCACAGTCACTCCTCCCATCCTGCCACACACACACACATCAGGAAATAAAGACCAGGAAGTAAGCAGAGCCTCTGATTTCTAAGTCAATTCCACATGAATCCCACATATTACTTAACATCAGCATCTTCTCACAAGCCAGGATACCGTAAAGGCACTTGTGCACCCATATTCATTGCTGCACTATTCACAATAACCAAGTCATAGAAACAGCCCACATACCCTACAATAGATGAGTGGTTTAAAAAAAAAAGTGGTACCTATACACAGTGGAATTTTACACAACCATCTCAGAGAGACAAATTGTGCTTATTTTCTCTCATATGTGGAAGCTAGATCTAAAATACACCAGGACATGATAAATTATACAGGACTCTAGGCATTCACACACAGTGAGACCGAAGGAGGATACTTTTAGGCGAGGAACACAAAGGCACAATGCCTATGTGCCTCTGATCATATATTATTTAACAAAATGAACTCCAGGAAATGGAAACAAGAGGTAGTTTTTTCTTTGTTGTCGTTTTTCTTTTCTTTTTGTCTTGTTTGATCATTTATCTGTCTTTGGGAGGATCCGGGGCACAGAAATGGAGGGACAAATGGTGAACAAATGTAGCAATAGTACTCACTAAATACTATGTTGAAAATGAACTAAACAACTTGAGGGTGGGGATGAGGGGGGGACCTGAGAGAACCAGTCCAAAAAGAAATGTACTCTTATCTGACTCATGTAATGGTAACACCTCTGTATATCACCTTTAAAATAGCAATAAAAATATTTTTTAAATCACCATCTTTTTTTTTTTTTTTGGTCAGTCATGGAGCTTGAACTCTGGGCCTGGGCATTATCCCTCTGAGCCACAGCGCCACTTCCAGTTTTCTGAGTGGTTTATTAGAGATAAGAGTCTCGTGGACCTTCCTTCCAGGGCTGGCTTTGAACCGTAATCCTCAGATCTCAGCCTCCTGAGTAGCTAGTATTACAGCTGTGAGCCACTGACGTCTGACATCATCTTCTTTTGAAAAAAGAAATGCAGGCCACTTGTTTCCTACAACCAAAGAATGAAACAAAAACACATTAATAAATGGAAAAGTCCCAACCATCCTTAATGCTAAGTATGTGAAGTTCTCTTGCCTAATAGAGTCTCCTAAGTTTATTAGCTAGGTATCAGAATTATAAAGACCTAATGTGTAGGTATATCTATATAATTA
The DNA here is from genome assembly GCF_019054845.1 of Dipodomys spectabilis. NCBI lineage: Eukaryota > Metazoa > Chordata > Mammalia > Rodentia > Heteromyidae > Dipodomys > Dipodomys spectabilis. Next base: position 3,988,262 of record NW_024870813.1, on the reverse strand, counting down.
AATCCCCTATGAACTCCTAGAAATATATTTGTGTCTTTCAAACACTAGTTCATGGACCAAAATCCATGATTTACCCAAGAGCAAGAAAAAAAATTCATGATTATTTTATAAAATAAAGTGTATTACATTTAAAGAAGTATAGTACTGTAATCTTCATTTAACTATATCATCCTTTCTATATTAGGGAAATAAGATACCCTTTTTAAATGAAAAGACAATAAAAGTAAATATTGTTTCTCAATATTTTGAACTGACCTACCCATCATTTGTGAATCTAGTCCAGGTGCAGTAACTCATGCCAATAGTCCCTGCTACCCAAGAGGTGTAGATCAGGAAGAACACAGATTGAGGCCAATACTAGAAATAAGTTAGCAAGATTGTGATGCATGCCTGCCTTGCAGCTATGTAGGAGACATAAGGAGGATCCTGGACCAAGGTCAGCTCTTGGCAAAAGTACAAACCTTATCTTTAAAAAAAAAATGACTAAACCCAGTAATCCTAGCTACTCAGCAGGTTGAGATCCGAGGATCAGGATCCAAAGCAACCTGGGCAGTTAAATCCCTGACACTTATCTCCAGGTAACCACCAGAAAACCAGAAGCAGAACTGTATCTCAAAGTGGCAGAGCACTATTCTTGAACAACAAAGCTCCAGGATAGCACCCAGACCTTGAGTTCAAGCCTAGCGACTAAAAAAATTATAAAAACTGAAAAACTAAAGCGTAAAGAGATGGGGGAATTGCCAAAGTGGTAAAGTACCTGCAAAAGTACCAAGCAAAAGTCCCTGACTTCAAATTGCAGTATCACCTGAAAACTTAAGCATTTTTAAAATTTTACTGAAGTTTAATGTTCAAAAATCTGGGTCAATGATGCATAAAACACAAAATCAAATACATTAGTTTTGTTTAAAATCTGGGGAATGAATTTCTAATAAGGGAGTTTAACATCAGTCAGACTTGCACAAATACCCCCAATGGAGATGGAGATGGTTAAAGTAGAACCCAGACCTGCTCGGGAAGACATGATTGAACTATGAGGCCATACAGATCCTCAGGCATGGGCAGGAAGGGGCACACTCAGAGCCCATAATGGCTGTGAGAACTTCATTTCATTTCTGCTCAGGATCCCACAAGTGAAGTAGTTTGGTGACTGAATTCCAGTGATTCTGATGACACAATAATATAAGGAAAGAACGATAGAAGTGATCCATCACAAAAGTCATAGCTGATAACTGGAAAGCCAGTAATAAGAGTGGCATGACACATTTATTTGGTTATAGTGTTATAATAGAGAAACCTTTACACACAAAGACTTCTACTGAACTTTGTGTTCCTCACCTAAGAGTATCTCCTTTAGTCTCATTGTGTGTGAATTCCTAGAGTCTTGCATAATTTATCATGTCCTGGTGTATTTTAGATCTAGCTTCCATATATGAGAGAAAATAAGCACAAGGTGAGCTTGGCTTACTTAACATGACTTGTTCTAGTTCCATCCATTTCCCTGCAAATGACATAATAGTATTCTTTCTAATTGCTGTGTAAAATTCCACTGTGTGTAGGTACAATGTTTTTTTGTATCCACTCATCTACTGTAGGGTATGTGAACTTTTTCTATGACTTTATTTATTGCTTAGATTTGATAAGACATGGATAACCATGCAGAAGTATGATAGTAAGAAATGATGTGACTCAATGTAACACACTCCATGAGGGAAACCCAGCAAGGCTGTAGTCAGATTTTTCTTGGCCTCTCTGTACAATTTTCCATCTTTAGGAAATAGGTTGCCATTTTATGTACAATAGAGATCTTATGGCCTAAAACTGAACAAGCTAGGTCAGATATTTTTTTCTTTTCTTTTACTGTGTGTGTGTGTGTGTGTGTGTGTGTGTGTGTGCGTGTGTGTGTGCGTGTGTGTGTGTGCATGTGTGTGTATGTGTGTGTGTTGGAACTTGAACTCTGAAACTCAGGGCCTGGTCCAGTCACTGTCCCCTAGCTTCTTTTTCTTCAAGGTTGGTGCTCTACTACTTGAGCCATAGCTTCCTTCCTGGCTTTTGGGTGCTTATTCAGACTTTTCTGTCCAGTCTGTCTTTGAACCATGATCCTCAGATCTCAGCCTCCTGTGTAGTTAGGATTACAAGTGTGAGCCACCCGTGCCCAGCATCAGAAAATTTCTTTATGGCAAGTTTTTACACAGAAATGTAGGGTAACAAAGTTGTATTTTTAGGTTTGATAGATGGCTTGGGGATAAAATGAGGCTTTAACCTCTATGATTCACCTTGGGAGAGAGGAATTGTAGTTTTCAAGGCTGGTGGCAAGGGGAAATGAGGGGGAGAGGAGGAAGGGAAAGAAGAAATAAAAGAGGAACTTTATTTCTGAGGCCTTAACTGGAAGGTATTGTTTTCTGATCCCTATCTCTTTTATCAAAGAATAAGGTTATTTTTATCATTGCTAAATAAGTTAGCATCTTTATTTGAACAGAGTATCTTTATTTCAAAAGAGTTCTTGGACTGTGAAGCCCAAAAAAGGTAGATCATACTTTACAAAGCCAGAAATTTTTGGAAACTGGATTTGTAGCAAAAGAGATACATAGAAATCCTTTGAACATTCCAGCATTTTGCACTTGTGTGTGGTTTGATATAACCTTATGGGTCTTAATTCTGGCTGCATAGGAGAAACATCCTGGAATTAAAACAACTTCCCCAAAGAGAATTGCAATCAATTAGAGGGTACTGGTCTTCATCCCCTAGGAGCTCTGTGTAAGCCATTTCAATTCAGATCCTCATTACCAAATGAAATCTTTGGAAGAAATGATCTCCAAGCTTCCTGTAGTTCTATTATCTCATTGTTTTTCCTTCAAACAAAATATTACCTCTTCATCACAAGACAAAATTTGGATTAAGTCTTATAGATTTTTAAAAATTAACATCTATTAGTTGTACAATGGTGCTGTGTCACTGTGATATTTCTATATGCACAAAGTACCCCCATCAAACTAAACATATACAGGTGCCTACATACACAAACATGTAAACTAAAGTATGATATGTGCGAGAGGGTAATGCAAAAGTGTAACTCTTTTGGACAATGAATCTACATTTTAACGAAGTGAATACCAGGAAGTTGGAATGTATGCTGCTGGAAGGGTGCAGTCCTGGGTTGGAGGGCAGAGAGGAAGGAAGAAGAATATAGTTATAATAGTCAATGTACATATGTGATAGTGGTAAGTTGAGGGGGTGAGTGGGATTGAGAGATGAGGGAGAATGACAAAGGGGGGTGATATTGATCAAGATGTATTCAATCCAACAGACACATTGGATTGAAACCCCTTTGTTATAACTATTCAAGGATAATTTTTAAAAAGATCAGTTTTTTAGAACTCAATTCCTTTTCTACACTCCCTTATCACCCTCTCTCTTAAAACAATTGCAACAGATTTCATTGTCTTTTGTTCCTGCTTGCATGTAACTATATTCACCACTCTTCAACCTTTGCACTGGCTTCCTTCCTTCTCACTCACCTCCTTCACCAAAGAGCTTGTTTTACCTTTCCTGTCATTCATTTTTCAGCAATATATATCTACATATAGATATATATTACAAACGGTTTCACCATGGCATGCTCGCACACGCATATGAATTAATTTTTAATATAGTTCCATTCATTTCAATTTTAAATTAAAAAATAAAGCTGAACTCAAGCAGCTGGGTTTTTTTAATCTTGGAAGAAGAGATGTCAGAGAATACAATGACGGCATGTCTTCCTTCACTGGGGGAAGGCACAGCCTAGCTCACTGTAGGGCAAAGAAGGCCCAGTGGTGACATGGCAACTCTCTGGAGTTTCAGAATTTGTCAGAAAGGTGTTCACAGGGAGGTGTCGCCTTAGAGGCCATCTTGCTGCAAAAATGGCTGGAGAGAGTTGAAGGAAGCTGGTGCTCACCATGCTGCTGGCTTTGGGGCACGGTAACCCCCCAGAGGCTGGAGAAAACACAGCTCTGCTGGTGAACTCCTGTGTGTTGCAGGAGCTGGTCCTGGAGAGGCCATGGCCACACTGTCCACCAGGGCTGACCTGGGGAGCACACCGGAAACCGGAAGTGAAACTCCCGGAAATGCCTGCCCAGCACCAGTCCTTACGCCCTGGAAACTGAGATACAATACTTCAGTAACTGGACAAGCTAAGGTGAAGGAACATTTTTGAAGGCATTTTGAATGGAGGTGTTTATCACTCATTCTCTGGGTGCTGCCCCCAAAGTTTCCCTGTATAAGATCAACCCCACCTGCTGGTTTTGCTCCTATTCCTGATCTGTACTCACTTTCCTCATGTTCTTGTCTTTCTGTTAGGACAAGACCCCAGTGTGGAGGCTCTGACCCCTGACTAGTTCTCATTATACTCTTCATATTCCATCGACCCTCTGTTAGGAACAATACACTTTAAGGGTGTTTATTAGGAAAAGCTGGCCGAGGACAGGGATGGATACAAAAAGGAGAGAATAGTTGGGGAGGGTGGGCACCGCTTTGGAGTCTCTAGGCTTAAGTTCTACCTTGTGGGGGCTTTGGAAAGAACTGGGACTCCAAAAACCAGAGTAAACACAGAAGGACCCAGAGCCAGTGGAAATAAAGTTGAAATAAGCTTTGATCACTTTCAGTTTCAATGTTTATAACTTCGCTATTGAAATAATTTCATGCCACACAGCGACAGCGACCGGATGGGGCAAAGGAGAAATATTGAGAAGTTAGAGTTTCTTTGTTAGAAACAACTCTGGACACTCCACAGATTTCTGAACACAAAGAACTCAGCCAACCCTAAGTAGAACTGAGAATAACTGGCCATATTTCCCTAGTTTTTGTCTCATATAGACTGCTGGTTTTCTTTTATTTTCTTACACAAAAAGACTGGAGCATAGACAAAAAGTGTCATTATCAAAGTTCCTCATTTTGTGCTCATGGGAAAACAGGCTTATTGTTTGACAATTGGACTGTAGCCATGATCAGGAAAGAGAAGGTGTGTCGTCTCTACTTTTGATTTCCTCTACTAGAAATTGATATTGTCACAGATCTCTTGCAGATGATATTCCAGTTGGAGCTCCCCAATGGCCATAAAAGCAGGAAGTACTGCTAGTCTTGAGCTTTTTTCTATACAGAAACAAGTGTTATGAAGAGAGCAACAGAGAAATCTCAGCGGCCCCACACTGGATTCTGAGTGAACTAAATCAGAGTTTGCCACATTCCAGAGTTAGTCTTCATCTCTACATGCCTTGAAGCTGAATCCCATCAAAAATCATAGCAATATAGCCCACATTAATAAGAGGTAACCAATTAAAAGGACTAGTCAAGTCCTTGGTGCCATGCATGTAAGCTGAGATAAATCATAGGTTTTCTGTCTTTTTCTCTATGTATATGCATGCCTATGTGTATGTATATATGTATATTTTGTGTGTATATGTATATATATATATATATATATATATATGAGTGTGTGTATGTATGTGAATATATATATATATTGGCTACATCTGTTCCCCCCCCCCCAAATCCTGGGGCTTGAACTCTGGGCCTGGGCACTGTCCATGAGGTCCTTTTACTCAAGGCTAGCACTCTACTACTTGAGCCACAGCACTACTTTCAGGTTTTTTTTTCTGTGATTAATTGAAGGTAAAAGTCTTGAACCATAATCCTCAGATCTCAGCTCCTGTGTGGCTAAGTATAAAGGCACAAGCCACCAGTGTCTGGATCACCAGTTTTGAATTAGAAGAAATTTGACATTCCTTAAAATACCAATTTTTTTCCACAAAATTAAAGTAGTACATAATGGTTTTAAGGAAAATACTTAAATAAAAATGAAATGATTAAAATGTCTTACATTCCTAGCTCATTCTAGAGGTGTCCAGCTACTGAAAAACACAATTTTGTTTCATATGCCTTTTTTATTTTTTGGTTAAGACAGAAAGTAACACTCATTTATTCTAAATCTATCACCTTGATTTTGACTTGTGTCAACTTTTCAGTTCTAATTTCATTCCTTATATTCAAGGGACAAGCTGAAAAAATGTATTTAATATTTTAATTGGGTGAAAATGTCTTTAAACCTTTCCTATAGGAGGCCTTGGATTGCCTCTGGAGCATTGGGCCAAAATGACCATGAAACTAATCTCACAGACTAAGATTGGAAAGACTGGCTAGTTGGCTAATAGTTCACTGGAGAGAGTTCTAGTGAGAAATGAGGGAATATGAATTCCTAAAGTAAAATAACACAAGGATTCCTACTTTAGGAATATGAATTACTAAAGTAAAATAACACAAGGATTCCTTACTGTGTGGACACCAAAGTTTTATGCTGCACACAGATTCTGAAGGAGATGGTCAAATTCCACCTTTATTACCTATTAGACTTACAGATTTGGACAACTTGCCCAACACTCTGTTTCCTCTCTCTGTGTTTAAGTAATGTTAATAACCATACCTTCCTCAGTGGATTGTTTACAAGGCTACACTGCAACTTTAGGAACACTCCAAGCACAATCACTAGTAATAAGAACTGATAGATAAGCATTTTTTCCTTCTCTTTTCCTTCGCTACTGATTTTTAATCTACTGCAATATAGAGTTGATAGGGGTGTTACTTTTTTTGGGGGGGGGGGTCCATCATGGGGCCTGAACTCTGGGCCTGGGCGCTGTCCCTCAGCTCTTCAGCTCAAGGCTAGCACCTACCACTTGAGCCACAGTGCCACTTCTTGCTTTTTTTCTTTTTGCTTATGTGGTGCTGAGGAATCGAACCCAGGGCCTCATGCATGCAAGGCAAGCACTCTACCACTGAGCCACCTTCCCAGCCCCGGGAGGGGAGGGTGGGTAGTGTTACTTTTGAAGTCCTTTTTCTTTAGATTTCTTTTGGTTCAATATGTATGTCTCTCTACTTTTCTACCTGGGAGTTTGTAACACCAGGTTAGGAATACTGAAGGTGTTGCTATGGCTACAGCCATCCTCTGACTCCAGGAAGTGATAAAGCAGCAGGAGAGAGTCTATGCTTTCATGTGGATACCGCCCAACAGGAGAACAGGAATGGTGAGTCATGGAAGACCCTGGGTCGTGGAACATGTCTTCAATGATCAAGGATGGAAATCAGGTCTTTGGATCTTGGTCCACCATACTCCACAGGCTTAGTAGTTCCAGAGATTTTGGAAGCAGCACTTGCCACATTTCCTGGGCCAAAGTTCATTTCTGTGTGCATTTTGTCTTAATTTTCAATTTATCCTGGTCTTCCTTTCTTAAAAACAAATTCCCTCTGATTTTCACCCTTGCTTTAAAGTTGCTTAGCTAACCAAACTATTCTTATTTCCTTTCTCTTGTTCTCCCTCCCTCCCTATCCTCTCTCTCTGTCTGTCTGTCTCCCTCTTTCTCCTCTCTCTTTCTCTGCATGCATGCTCAGGAACACACACGTTTAGCAGGTAGAAGACACCGGCATACAAACACATTGCTTCCTTTGAACCCTGTCATATGTCAATTCTCTCTTTTTTGTAAAGATAGTTTGGCATTCTTCCTTTTTTATTTTTCAGTTTTACTGTTGTACTGATAGAAAACTGAGTGTGGGATGTTTTGATATATGTATAAACAGTAACATGATTTCCACAATCAAACTAATTAACATATCCATCACCTCACCTGGTTTTCTTTCCTTTTTTGCATGTGAGGTGAGAATACTTATTATTTGTTCTCCTGTCAGATTGCAAATATACAAGAATTATTATTAACAGTGCTGTAATTAGGTCTCTAGAACATATTTATTATAACTGAAAGTTTGTTCTCTGACCCACATCATCACTCTCTGATCACCTACTGTCTGTTTCTGTTTTACATCCTCTGTACAAATTGAAGCATGTTGCACTTGTCTTTCTGCATTTATTTAGGGTAGCATAAAACCTTCAAGGACATTCATGGCATGCCAAATTACAGGATGTCTTTCTATTTTTAAGGCTGAGTATTTCTATCTATCAGTCTATCTCTCCTCTATCTTGTTTTCTTCCATCTCTTCTCTCAATCTCTTTTTCACTATCTCTTTGTCTCTTGGTCTCTCTCTATTTCTCTCCATCTCTCTGTTTCTCTTTCTTTTTTTTTTTTCTTTTTTGGTCCGGTTGTGGGGCCTGAACTCTGGGCCTGGGTGCTGTCCTTCAGCTCTTCAGCTCAAGGCTAGCACTCTACCACTTGAGCCACAGCGCCACTTCCGGGTTTTTTCTTTTTGCTTATGTGGTGCTGAGGAATTGAACCCAGGGCCTCAGGCATGCAAGGCAAGCTCTCTACCACTGAGCCACCTTCCCAGCCCCTCTCTGTTTCTCTTTCTATCCTGTCTCCTTCTCACTGTTTTTGTCTCTGTCTCTGTGCATGCATGTGGGAGGACACATATATACACACAAATACATTGTATTTTTTTTTATTCATCAGATAGTGGGCATTTGGATTAAATCCGAAGCAGGTCTACTGGAACTAATGCTGCCGTGAAAGGGGGACCTCAGAAAGCTCTTCAACATAGTAATTCCATTTCTTTTGTTTATTCACCCAGAAGTTTGAAACGGGATCTTATGGTAGTTTTATTTTTTAAAGTTTTGAGTAACCACCATGGTAATTTTCATCATGGCTGATCCAATTTATATTACCATCAACAAGGTACCAGTGTTCTGTTTTTTCCATGACCTCAGGGAAACAAAGTCAAACCCACAATTCAATATTGTCTCACATCTGTTGAAATAGCAATTATCTCCATCATTCTAACCTGGAACCACATCAGTCCACAGTTTGAATAAAATGAATTTAGCAATAAAGCCCAAACCCTCAACCTAGAAGTCAAGAAAACTGCATGAATTACTTCACTACCCTTTGTACCAGTTACTTATGCTTCTCTTTTTAACTTCCTAATTATTTTATGAAGTCTCTAATATTTGCTCCCTTTAAAGTGGTAGGTCCTTTGGCTGAAGTCAGACTTAGTGTCTGTGTGAGCCTAGTACGATCTAATTGTCCTGCCTCATCTCTTTCTTTCCATTCCATGGTCTGATCATCACATAGGTATTTTCTGCTCAGCACAAAGTATTACACCTTTGTAAAAGTATACTCAACATTAAAAGATGCCCATTAGGAGCAGCTGATATTGTGTCTGAGATTTTTCCTGAGCTATCATGGTATTCATCGATATAACCTATTTTCAGGTTGCTGGACTTTGAAAAATATATTTCCACGAAAGCAGAAAAAAAAGAACTGATGTTGCCCATGGCATTTCATGTCTAATGTACAGCACCATACCCTTTAGCTCCTGGAAAATGAATTTCTTTCTTCTTCTCACTTTTAGAAGGCTTGGCCACTATTCACACAACAGAGTGAAAGAATGTGTTATCCTTTTGTAATGGGCTTTTTTACATTCTCAATTAGGCTGGTAGGAAGCTGAGGGGATACAATGACAACAGAATCGCCTTTGGACCATGAATAGCCAGAGAATAAGTCAACGACCTGGTCAGCATCTTTGTCTGTAAAAGAAATAGACAATGCTCCCTCCTGGTGAGGGTTGTAAGGTGAGTTCCATCTATGCCAGGCCCAATCTGAGCAACATTCTGTCTGTAACATCAGGCCTTTGTAAATAGACAGCGATCATGTTCAGATGTCTCCGAGCACACATTCATCTTCCCCTGCGTTTTTGTCAACATTTTCCATCTCATCTTTATTTCCAACCCTATATCTTTAGTGTCATCTAAAAATAGAACAAACATATGTATTTGAGGACTAGAGTAGGGCTCAAACCATAGAGGGCTTGTCCAACAAGCCCAAGTCCCAGAAATCAATCCTCAGTATCACACAAAAATGCCAGTTGGAACTTCTTCACGTAGTTGGCTTTCCTTATCTATGGATTCTACATTCATGGATTCAACCAAATATTGGGGAAATACTCAGGGGACAATTCCAGAAAGTTCCAAAAACAAGCAAAATCAGAGTTGTCCATATGCTGAGCATTATTATGTTATGTCCAAAGGAAGGAAGTGATGAGCAGGCACAGCTTGCTGCAGCCCATGCTTATTCACTCATTCTCCGTCTTTCTAGCACACACTATTGGAGCCTTATTGGGATCAAGTCTCATTAATGTTTCACGTAGTTAGGCCGAAGGTAGTTGCATCTATAATAAACATGGGCACACTATTTTTTCCTGCCCTTATTCCCTCAACCAGACAGTGTAACACCAATCCTGGTAACCCCAGGATTTTCCTGGAACCAATTTCCAAGGATATGTATGGATAACTGTGCTTCATTCGCATATAACAAATGCTCAAATAAAGACGCTTGCTTATCTCTCTATATTTTAGTCTCAAAGACAATTCACTTGTTTTTCAATACTGAGTCTAGAGCTTAGCACATTGTAGGCCACCTCACTATTATTTGAGCCATGCTCCCAGCCTGATAATTCATACTTCTGTATTTGGAACAGGCTATTCTTATCTTTGGCGTCCCTCTTTAGGAGGATTGCAAACAGTTATGTTTACTCATTAAAATTGCTCTCTCATGTTCTTTTCTTAAAGGGTTTCAACACTAGACAAACTTACAAATATCTACTACATACGAAGGACCCATATTTGGGTTCAGGCATTGCCCTGTGTGTTCAGTTCACATCCATCATGTGAGGCATCATTAACCCTATTTGACAGGTGTCGAGATCAGGATCATAGAGTTAAAATGGCTTTCCCAAGGTTACTTAGCAGGTACAGAGTGAAGATCAGAGTGAAGTGCATGACTCTCTTCAAGAAAAGCTCTTATACTGGTTTATATTTTCTTTCACTGCACCTCTCAAAAGGAGAGAATCTCCCTTCCCTTGGCTTCCATTTCCTTTTACTTTTTTTGCACTTGGTCTTAGTTTCTTCGACCTCCTTTGCCCCTTACTTTCTTCCTTCACTCTTGACTATATCTAGATTTTATTGAAGTCATACTTGTTGACATTCTCCATGCTTCTCCTGGTTTATCATACAGCCAAATTCTTATTTTGGAGACAAAGCTTTCAACACAATGTTAGAAGCCAACATCATGTGTGTGCCTGACCACCAAATTATAAAGATCATTAAGTTTCTTCTGTTCTTCTCCATCTTTTTAATCTACTTTTGGAGTTATATATTGCTTAATACACCAGTATGTTGAATGGCATTTCCAGTCATTGCTTCCAAAATAAATAGAGTAGTTAAGGCATACCATACGCTTTCAGGCACTATAAAATTGTCAAAGGAAGATTAACTCTTTTCCCATAATTCAATTCCATAGGAAATTTCCATTATATTCATATGTGTTGTTTTTTATTCATGATTCATATTGTGTAGCTGATACACATTATGGCTGCCTTTCATTCACCAATAGCATTCTGTGGAGTTTTTTATTGTGTGGCCATGAAATGCAAGGTTAATAGCAGTCAACAGGTCACATGGGCCATTGACTGTCCACTGTAAAGAAATATGATTAAGGTTTTAAGCAAATAGGCTGTCAAAAAGGAATGTTTATTGCTTTTAATGGTACAACTTCCATTTCATTGAAGAGTCTGAATTCCTGCCATTGCCATTAACAATGCTGTTTTTGTTTCAGAGACTGGTAGAATTTTAAACAGCTATTGGAGCACAAATGTAGGTCAGTGTTCCAGACTTCAGAAGTGGGCCATACCTTGAGGTCAGCATGGACATTTTAATTTTGTGGTCTCATGTTTCATGACTGTCTCTTGTTGTTATCCACCAATACACACGCACAAGAAACCTAAAATTTCCCCTCTCTAAACCACCCACCATATCCTTTTCCTCAACCCTTCATCTAACTTTATCCTGCCTTCCCTCACTAATACCGTCTTTGGTCTTGTCTCCATTTCTGCCTTTGAGCAGAGCAGGACTGGAGTTTCCTCAGGACTTCTGAGACGGGGAGTTTCACATGGTTCAGTAGTTCAGGACCTGCTCTTGCATATGCTCTTGTAGCAAGTCAGAGTGCAAGTTACAGGACTAGAAAATCTGTAGGTTGAACGAATGGGGAGTGAGACTTCAGCTCTCTAATATCTTTGATGTAATCCATATAGGTCAGCTTCTGGGCCTCATGGTAGGGTGGAGATGGACTGATAGAAGTGTACAGGCCAATGTACAATAGCCTGAAAGTCATTAAGGTAGAATAAGACAGAGTACTGAATTGGAATTGGTGAGAAAATAGATGAGCAAGCAGGGGAACATCTTATGAAAAGGGTCCACAGTGCTGGTGATGAGGAATTGAGGTGACCAAAGTTATTTGGTGGAATGTTTCTATAATCTGAATTAGAGAGAACCTAACCTTAGTCCTAGGGGAGCCATCTTTTCCCACAATCTATTTGTCGTTGCTCTTACTTAACAGAACATATCTGTTTTAAGCTAGCCACCAGGTACTCATGCCTATAATCAGAGCTACTCAGGAGTCTCAGATCTAAGGCACAAGATCCAAGGCATCCTAGACAGGAAAGTCTATGAGGCTCTTACCTCCAATTAACCAGCAAAAAGCCATTAGTGAAGCTTTTGGCTCAAGTGGTAGAGCTCTTGCCATGAACAAACATGCTCAGGGATAGCACTCAGGCCTCGAGTTCAAGCCCCAGACCCACCACTACAGAGGACAAAGAGAGAGAAAGAGAGAGAGAGAGTATATATATCCTTTTTAAAAAATGCATATAAAATATGGAGAAATATGCAGTCATTTGATTTTCTGTCAAAAACGTACCTTTTCAAAATACATTTTTATTGTAAAAATGTTCTGTTCAGAGGGGTTACAGTTACATGAGCTAGGTAATGAGTACATTTCCTATTAAGCAGTTACCTCCTCCTTTGTTTTTCCCATACCCTTCCTTCCCTCCCACCTCCACAACTACACCTGCCCCCCAACTAAATTGTAAAGTTCATTTTTCAACATAGTGTCTTGTACATCTCATTGTTACAATGGGTCAAACTGTATCCCTATTTAAGCATTTTGTTTTTTCCCTTCCCCTCAGCAAGTTAGAGAAATGTATATACAAGAGGAAAGGCACTGACATCAAATACAGTGAAAACAGGGGTTATACCATGGGGGAGGAACATAAAAAGAAACAAAAAAAATCACATGGTACATTATAAATACTTTAGGAACAAGATCAAGAAAGGTAAAACCACTTGTGTGTCTATTTTGGGGTTCATTTCACTTAACATCATCTTATCTGGTCATATGTACATAGCTTTTGACCTTTTCTGCTTGTCCCAGACATATACTAGTTATTACAAATAAGGGAAACTATGGTACCTATGTTTCTTTGGGCCTGGCTTACTTCACTTAATATAGTTTTTTCCAGGTCTTTCCATTTCCTAACAAATGGAATGATGTCATTCTTTCTGATGGAGTCACGTACCTTTATCTTAATAAAAGACATCATTTGAGAACAATGAAATTTGGTGAAATTGTACTGGGAATGGGGAGGGAAGTAAAAGAGTAGGAGAGATAAGTTGGAATACATTGTATACACATTTGGAAACATCCCATTGAAATCTCTTCTCATGTATCTTATACATGCTATTTTTCTAAATAAAAGAAGCATGATTTGGAATGTTTAGCTTTAATTACTTTTGTTGAAATAAACTCCACAGCATACAAAATAACTTGGAAAAATAGTATACCATCTATATGTATGTGCAACTATTTACTGATTTGTATATGCACATGCATATATGTGTGTGGTTTACATACATATTTATGTGAAAATTTTCTTTATGTTAACACAGAATTTCTGTCAACAATTGGTTAATAATTTTTTTCAAAACTCCCCCTACAATATGTATGTGTGTTTGAGTGATATGTGTGTATATATGTGCCGAGAGTTATTTGTTGTTGGGTTGATACAATCATTGAGATTTTCCTAGAATGTTATTATGCCAAAGGTTGGAGGATGAGGAATAATTTATTGCATAACGTACACCACGACATTTTTTTATGCTATCTTCCATTAACAAGCAAAGAAGATCCATAAGGGATTAACTTTTGGGGGCAAGGACAGTGATTCATGGAGGTTGGGAAGATCATTGTTTAACAGTAGTCCAGGGGAAAAGTTAGCAAGATTATATCTCAACCTATAAGCCAGGCCTGATGGTACTTGTATGTAATCCTAAAATATATGTGAAGGTATGAATAGGAGTATCTAAATCTCAGGCTAGAAAAATGTGAACCTCTATCTGAAAAAAATAACTAACGCACACAAAAGTATCAGGTAGGAGTGAACTTTGTTTAGCAAGTGCAAACATTGTGCTCAAACCCACTCCTTCGCCCAAAAAATAATTAGCACTTTTTCTGTAATTTTAGTTTAAGTGGCATTTGAAAACTCTTGAACATATAAACATATAAAAGCTCCTGAGTCACCTCTTGGCCATAGAAGTTATTGAGGCTTTTTAATTCCAATATACTCAGAGAAGTAAAGACACAGCTGGCACTTCTTAGCAGAATTATTTCTTTTAATTGTGAAAATACCGTACAGAGGGGTTACAATTACATGGGCAAGATAATGAGTATATTTCCTATCGAGCATTGTATCCTCCTCCTTTGTTTCCCTTCCCATCCCTTCCCATCTTCCAGAATTATTTTTTAACCAGCGTTTTGGGGGGAGGGGCGGGGTGGGGAGAGGGCTTGTTTGTTTTTTTTGTTTTTTGGAGGTTTTTGTACATGGGCAAGATAATGAGTATATTTCCTATCAAGCATTGTATCCTCCTCCTTTGTTTCCCTTCCCATCCCTTCCCATCTTCCAGAATTATTTTTTAACCAGCGTTTTGGGGGGAGGGGCGGGGTGGGGAGAGGGCTTGTTTGTTTTTTTTGTTTTTTGGAGGTTTTTGTACCAATACTAGAGCTTGAACTCATGGCCTGATTACTCTTCCTTAGCTTTTTTTGGCTCAAGATTCACATTCTACCACTTGAGCCACAGCTCCACTTCTAGCTTTTCCGTGGTTAATTGGAGATGAGTTTCATCAACTTTCCTGCCCAGGCTAGCTATAAACCACAATCTTCAGATCCGAACCTCCTGAGTAGCTAAGATTATAGGCATGAGCCATTGGTACCCAGTATGGTTGGTGGTTTTGTTTTTGTTTTTGCCTTTCTGGCCCAGTAGATAGGAAGATATTGGGATCTTATGGGACTATCAATTTCTGATATTACCATATACTCACTTCTTCTCCAACTCTTCTTGAGGTAGCCTATTATATGTACTGAAAATAAAGTTAGATTCTTATTATATGCCCACTTGTTTCTTTGTGTTGAAATTATCTTGTTCTCCTAAGGACCTAGATATATATTGAATGAGCAAATGCAAGGAACAGAAACAGGTACTCTCTCTTGACCCCTGTCTCCTTCAGGTGGTGGAAGCCCTAGGCAAGGCTTGAGGTTGTTCAAGAGACTGTGACAGTAAAGAGACATTGGAGGTGGAAATACTTGAGAACAAGCCTAGAACAGTCATTGGCTAATATTTCCAAATGACATCATGTCACCATGGGTTTGTACATAATATTATTTATTCTTCAGCTCAGAATTGTCTTCCCTACTAGGTTCTGAAACCTTTCCAAATAAAAAGCAAAGTGTGGAAATTCAAATAAGACCACTAGGAGGACACAGTTCCAATACTTAGGACTTAGTTTTATAACATTATAAGGATGCACCAGCATGGTAAGATTCTGTTCTCCAACAAGATAGAAAAAAGGTCAGGAACAGCAAGTTCAGTTACAAAGAGTTTATTTAACAAGGAGAAAGTGAAGGTCACTCAGAAGACTGAAACCAGTTGTCCCCTGTGGTCCTGGGATGTTGCTTTATGTTGCTGTTTTCTCTACTTTCTCTCCTTCCTTCAGGCAATTCATCACATCATGATTGGTATGTTTGCAGCACTGGAGACCTTCTCCTGGCCACTGGAGAGTGGGCTTGCCTGGGCTCATGATTGGTTTTTTTAAAATAGGCAAAGCCCTCTCCTGGGCACTGGCCCAAGAAAAATGGGTCTGGCCTGAGACACTGTGACCTCTTCCCCTTTTCCTTCTCCCTCTAGGCAATTTGTCAGATTGCAATTGCTTATCTAAAACCAACTAGACCACTACTGGGTGGTAGCTATAGGCTGGTGGGCCAGCCTGGATACCTGGGCTTTTTTTTTCCCCCCTCCGTAAATTATAGTTCAGAATTTCAGTCTTGTCATTTATAACATGAACATCTTACTTTGTAAAGCATTTTGTAATAATAAGTATAAAACCCAGAGCACCATACCCAACATTTAGAATCCTGACATTTCATTGCACCTATTCCACTGAAGCCTGATTCAGACAAGCAAGCTCCTTCCTTTGTTTCCATGATGAGTCAGCCATGGGGTTTGTTTGGAGCCACACACATCACTTGGAATCAGAACGGATTCATTTTTTGTTTTACAAGTACCTGATTCCCTACTTGCATACTTCTCAAGGGTGTCACTACACCAGAAGAATGATCAGAATTAAACCACATATTTAGTCATAATTAAATCATCATGTGACTATAATCGATCATTTGAGATTGCTTCTGGAGAGCCATTTGCTATCCATAGGGTCACTTCATGGTTTTATCCTGTGTGCAAAGTCTGCCTGCCTCCAAAGCTAGGAAGTGTGGGTTAAAAAAACACCCAGTCATGAACCAAACATTTGAGGATGAGAAACATTTAAAAGCTGTCAATTCAAAACATGCAGTAAATTCAAAAGGGAAACATTAGAACAGAAAGCTCAGCAAAAGTTCCTGTGCAGATGACCACTTAAGGTATAACAAAAGGGACTTCAGAGTAATGTAGAAATAATATTTTCTATTAATATGAGTGGTTTGTATAACTATATAATATTCATTTTATGCTTAATTTACCTAAAATTCAAAATTTAAGTATAAGTAAAATATAGACCTAAATGGGAAAGGAAAACCAGTAGAGATTTTCATGGTAATATAGGAAATATATATTCTAACCTTAGTGGTAGGATCTATTTCTTTAAAATCACACAGAACTCCAGTCAGTATAAAAAATGATAAATAAATTAGACTATTAAAACTGAGCCAATTATATGTACAAGATATTAAGCCAAATACTTTTGCTCACATAGACAGGAGACTAAACCACCTGCTTGTGTGAAAAAAAAGTCTTTTCGGCTAAAATGGGTTGTTTAAAAGTTCCTACTTTGGCCTGGAGCTTGGATGTTGTTGATCATTCCACTAAGACAATATGAGCAAAGTGAAAAGAGAAAATTGAGGACCTTGGAATAAGAAAGAACTTTTGAAATGTCGTTTTGTCTTAACTGGTTGCTCTAAGATGGAATGAAGACATACCTCAGAAGATACATCTCAGATTGTTCAAGAATTGTAACCTCTCTGTATGGTATTTTCACAAAAAAAATCATATTTAAAAAAAGAAATAGCAGGGGATGTAGGTATGTTTTGAGATTACTTATGTACTGTTAATCTAATTTCAAAGACTTTGAATGGTCTTACCTTATTCAAATTAGTCAAGAGCAGATTGTGAGCCTCAGCTCTCAACCAATCTGAGCAGAGGGGCAGGGCCTGCTGGGTTAGGGTTAAAAAGGTAAAGAGCTTGCTTGCTCTGTGTGCTTGTTTGCCAGACTTTTGTCTGATGGCACATCCTTCTGCAGAAGTAAATTTTTCCTTGCTGAGACAATTCTTTGTTTTTGTGACTATCTTTGTGACTCTATTGGTGCTTGGAGAGCATATTTATAACACTTAGTACCAATGACTCTTATTGTAACAATGCCCCACCTGACCAGTGCTGAAATGATGTCCTGCCAGACCATCAGTCACTACAAGAACATAAACCTTAGCACTCTGCCTGCCTCAAGTTCTTTATCTATTTAAACCCGTAGCTCATGTCTATGCTCTGAAAGTGGTTGTCTTCAATGTGTTGTCTTCCTGTGGCTGCCAGTGCTACATAGTAAATCTTTCTTCTTCTCTTTGCCAACTCTCCTTATTTGTTATATGAGGAACAAATGTACCTGAAGTTTAAAACTCTGCTCCTTAGTATGTTCCCTATAGAAATGTATATATAGCATTTACAGCCACAGTGCTAATAATCATCTCACAATGATGAACAATACAAATGTCCATCAACACTTTAATGCATAAATATATTGTGTTGTATGCATTCTATGATATCCTATTCAGAGTAAAAAAAACTAATGCACTTCACACAAGCAAACAGGCTAATGACATGAAATTGCCATGGGTAATTATGAACAAAAGAAATTAACCAAGCTTCAGTGATAGACCAAGCTAGTCAAGGTGTTAGAATTCCGAATAGTGGTTACTTTTGCATCAGAAGTGACTAGAAGAAGAATGGGTGAATGGGTGTTTTTATCTGTAAAAATTAATTCAGTTCCACACCATACTTGGTGCATTTTATGCTGGAACTGGGGTTTGAACTCAGGGCCTCTCACTTTCCCTTAACTTTGTTGCTTAAGGCTGGTGCCCTACCACTTGAGAAACACCTCCACTTTCCACCTTTTGCTAATTAATTGATATAAGACTTTCACAGATTTTCCTGCCTGGGCTGATTTCAAACCAGATCAAATTGGATCCCAGCCTCCTAAGTAAGTAGGATTACAAAAATAAACCACCAATTTGCAAATGTAAAACATTTCTTTCTGTTCTTTGTTTTGTTTTGTTTTGTTTTTCGTGTTTTAGGTCTGAGACTGGGACTCAAACTTGCTACTTTCACATATTGGCTAGCTCTCTAACAACTGATCCATGCCTCCAACCCCTTTAATGTATTTCTTTACAGAGAAAAAGTAACTTACAACTAAACTTAAGGGGTTTGACAAAATATGTCTAGTCAATACAAATTCCTAAGTTATTTCCTCAAGTTATGTTCTGGTAAGTGGAGACAACTTAAATGAACCTTTCTCTTTTATTTTCTCCCTAAATTTTGAAAATTAGAAAAAAATAATTGTCATTTCTTTATACTTGGATATTAAAATTGAATTTAAGAAGTATAAACAGGATACTTGAAAAATATATGAACTTGATGGTAGAAAAATTTTGTCTGCAAAGAAGAGAAATAGGAATAATATATTAAGAAAACTGAATATTTCATTTCAATATTTTTAACTTCCAATATTTCATTTAATGTTTGGGTTTTAAGAGACAGTCTTTCTCTACTTAAAAGAAAAACCCTCAATTGCTGATTATTAAGGAAATATAAGGCCTTGTATTTGCTGCAAAATAATAATATAATAATAATAATAAATAGGGAATTATTACAATTTACAAAAGGATGGATGGGCCAGGCACCAGTGGCTCATACCTGTAAACCTAGCTACTCAGAAGTCTCAGATCTAAGAATCGTTGTTCAAAACCAGTCTGTGCAGGAAAGTCCACAGGAATCTTATCTCCAATTAACCATCAAAAAGCCAAAAGTAGAACTGTGGCTTAAGTGGTAGAGAGCTACCTTGAGAAAAACAAAAACAAAACAAACGCATTGTCAGCTTTCAAACCCTGAGTTCAAGCCCTAGGACTAACATACAAACACACACACACACACACACACACACACACACACACACACACACACACACACGAACTAAAAATGATGCAAAGATAATGAACTTTAGCATGTACATTACTTGCATAGACTCATAATATCTACACTTTTAAACCTATAGCTTTGGCTTCCATGTTTTCCTTCCTGGCTTCTCTCAGAGGACTTTCTTATCTTATACCTAAGAGTTTTATGTTATCTTAAAAGTTATCTTACACTTAGCTTAAAAGTTAAGGTTGGGATGGGTGGAGTTGGGAGAGCTGGGAGGAATTATAGAAGGGGTGAGCTGGATCCAAATGCATTGTAATCATAAACTGATATGATGAATTGAATCCCTTTTGTACAATTACTTAAAAATAATCAAAATGAAAAATTAAATACAAAAAATAAAGTTAGGGTTGGCTTACCTTCTCCATAGTACAGTTCCCCCTGGAAACAAAGAAGACAGAAATAATTATTTAGCTTTGTTTCACAATTGCCCTTTATGATGTTGAAAATTGTCATATTCTTACTCATTGACTTATCTTCTTGTAATTTGTTAATGTTTTCATTTGACATCATTTTTATGCTACAGATGGAGAGCAAAGGCCATATCGAATTATTTTCTGTGTGAAGATCTTCCAGTAATCTTCATTCCCAAATCAGCAAATGTCCTGGGCTCTCTGCTCTGCAGAGAGGAAAGGAAGATGCTCTTGTAGGCATTCCAGACAACAACAGAGGAAGTGTGCACGTTCCATGTGTGAAATTGCTGTTCAAAACCATGTTTCTGTGCTTAAGATCGATCTTCTAGCCAGCCATTACAGATTCACTAGGGAATCAATGCAGTTAAATTTACATTGACCTCAGCATAATGGTTTGTAGTAGTATATCCTAGCTCTGTCTGAACTAATTCAAAGAGTTACAGACATGTAACTCAGAAATTCTTTTTCTGGGAACCCATAGTTAGCTAGATGAATACAGTGGTGAATCCTGGAACACCTGTCAGTCGCCAGTGTTTTACAGGCTTTAATTTAGTGTTTTGCTTTAAGCATGTAAAAACGTAGAACATGCTATGAATAATAATCTTAGATAGAGAAGAGATCATTTATTGGATATTTAACAAGTGTTATGCATGGTGCTAACCACAGAGATATCAAGTAAAACATTATTTTCCCTTTGTTATTACTGGGGAAACAGTGGCTTAAGGAAGTGTAGCCACACAGCCTGCCTGTGTCAGAACAGGACTTCACCTAGACATTCTGGTTCTGGTATTCAAATTACGGGAACACATTGTCACTCATTCCACTGTGTATCCTTCGTTTTCCCACTCCTTACAACAAGAGAAGGACTGTCAGGAAAACCCAGAACTGAGTGTAACTTGAAGAGTCAAGAGGGGGCCTACCTGTAATGGAAAAGCAAGTGGACAAAGATACTCAACAGCCACTAGGAACAAGTAGAACAATTCAGATCAAGATCAGTTCAGATGGGCTGAGAAGGTGGCTCAGTGGTAGATTGCTTGCCTCGCATGCTTGAGGCCCTGGGTTTGATTCCTCAGCACCACATATACAGAAAAAGCCAGAAGTGGCGCTGTGGCTCAAGTGGTAGAGCACTAGCCTTGAGCTGCAGAGATGAGGGACAGCGCCCAGGCCAGAGTTCAAGCCCCACGACAGACAAAAAAAAAAGATCAATTCAGAACATGGAAAGTGAGAAGTGAGAATCTTCCTCAATATGACTCCATGAATGAGAAGGAGGATAAAAAAGGAGAGACTATATCCCAAAGAGAGAAGGAAAAGCAGTATAGAGAAAATGTGATACACACACACACACACACACACACACACACACACACACACACACACACACACACACACACTGGAATTCTATGCCTCCATCAGAAAGAATGACATCATCCCTTTTCTTAGGAAATGGAAAGACTTGGAAAAAATTATATTAAGTGAAGTAAGCCAGGCCCAAAGAAACATAGGTCCTATGGTTTCCCTTATTTGCAATAACTAGTACATGTGTAGGACAAGCAGAAAAGGTCAAAAGCTATGTTCATATGACCAGGTAAGATGATGTTAAGTGAAATGAACCCCAAGATAAGGACACAAGTGTTTTTTTTTCTTGCTTGCTGTTGTTCCTAATGTATTTATAATGTATCGTGTGATTTTCTTGTTTCTTTGTATGTTCCTCCCCCACAGTATAACCCTTGTTTTCACTATATTTGATGTCGGTGCCCTGCATCTTGTATATACACTTCTCTAATTTGCTGAGGGGAAAGGAAAAAACAAAATGCTTAAATGGGGATACAGGCTGGCCCATTGTAACAATGAGATACACAAGACACTATGCTGAAAAACAAACTTTACAATTTAGGTGGAGGGAGAGGGAGGATAGGGGTAAAATGAAGGAGGAGGTAACAATGCTTGATAGGAAATGTATTCACGTACTCATTACTTTGCTCATGTAACTGTAACCCCACTGTACAGTATTTTACAATAAAATGTATTTTAAAAAAGTAAAATAAAATAAAAGATGACAGGCCAGATGCTGGTGGCTGATGCCTGTAATCCTAGCTGCTCAGGAGGCTAAGATCTGAGGATAACAATATAAAGCCAGGTTGGGCAGAAAAATCTGTGAAAATCTTTACTCCAATTGAAGCAAAATCCAGAATTGGAATTATGGCATAAGTAGTAGAGCACCAACTTCGAGTAAAAAAGATAAGAGTAAGCACTCAGACCTTGAATTCAAGCCCCATAATTGGCAAAAAGTAAAAATAAAAATAACAAAATAAAAATAACAAAAAAGAAGGAAAAAAATAAATGACAGCAAGGCAATACAAAAAAAAGTAGGAAAAGTCCATGGTTCCAACTTTGGCTCATTAGCAGGGAAACGAAACCAAATTCAGAAACTCAAGGCAATCATCACAAACCTAGTAACAAAAGACGCACAGACATAACTACTGAACATTCTAACAGCTCAGATATAACTACAGAACATTCTAACAGCTCCCTCAAGACTTAAATTCCCTGGAGGACCTTGGTGTCTTGAGTGGTATCACGTCAGACCTGAGGGAAAAACAAAAATGGACCTCTCACAGAGTACGGGTGGGAAACAGCCCTGAGAGGTGGTCATTGTGAGGGGAAATCTTCCTGGCTGTGATGAGAAGTTTAAGCAGCAGGAGTGTGGGCAGTGAACGACGTGGTGGTCAGCATCCCTGCCTGCTATGACAAAGAGCAAGCTTTGCTGGTAGCTTAGTAATAGCTGTGGTAACAGAACTCTGAACATGCCTGGCCCTCAGGTGGCAAAGTTCTTTGTATCCCACAATGGCTCCTGGAGAAAAGAAGGGGAGCCCCCCATGAGAATGTAACCCTAAAACATGACCCTTGACCAGCTCCACAGTCAGGTTAAATACAGCAACAACTGGGTACCAGAAACTGTAAGAATTTCCAGCTAGTTTTCTTCTCTGTCAGTGGTGCTAAGATTAGGCTCAGTACCCAGTGCATGTGGACAAATGCTTGGCACCTGAGCTAGACCCTCAGTGCAGTGGTGAGAAACTGTATCTCATCTCCTTCCTAGCCCAGTCCTGCCTGATTATTGGAACTGACAGTACATAGGTGGTTAAAAATTCCAGCCAGTTACTTGACCTCAGATGTGTAAACCTAATGTAGAAACATAAGAAATACTTTCATTTTATTTTATCTTATTGTAAGGGATGTACAGAGGGGTTGCAGTTACATAAGTAAGGTAATGAGTACGTTTCTTGTCAAACAGTAATAGCCCCATCCCCATTTTTCTCCCACTTTCCCTCCCTGTCAATTCCCCTCCCCCCCAAGTTATAAAGTTTATTCCCAACATAGTGTCTTGTGAGTATCACTGTTGCATTAGTTCACCCTTTGTCTTTTATCTCTGCATTTTGTTATTCCCCTTTCCTTCCTCAAATCAGATAAACATACATACAAAACACAGGGTACCAAAATAAAAAATGACAACAGGTGATAAACCAAAGCAGGGGTGGGAAGTGAAGGAAAAAAGAAATAACTTCGCACAGTACACTGAAAAAAATTACTCCTCTTGTTTCCGTATCTTGGAGTTCATTTCAATTAGCACCATTTTATATAGTCATATGTACATAGCTATTGAGCTATTGTGATCCTCTGCTAGGATTATCCTAGACATATACTAATTATTACAAATGAGGGAAATCATGGAGTCTTTGTTTCTTTAGGTCTTTGTTTCTTTGGAGTCTTCCATTTCCTTATGAATAGGGCAATGTCATTCTTTTTGATGGAAGCATAGAATTCCATTGTGTATATGTATCAATCAAAGAAAGTCTGGATGCCAGGCAGTGGTGGCTTACGCCTAGCTATTCAGGAGGCTGAGATCTGAGGATCACGGTTCAAAGCCAGCCCGGGCAGGAAAGTCCGTAAGACTCTTATCTCCAATAATCCACTAGAAAACCGGAAGTGGTGCTGTGGCTCAAGCATTAGAGCTCAAGAGCGCAAGGATAGAGCCCAAGCCCAGAGTTCAAGCCCCACGACTGACCAAAAAAGAAAAAGAAAAGAAAGAAAGAAAGCTGGATAAATGGGATTGCATTACACTGCAGTGCTCCTGCATGGCAAAGGACATGGCTAGCAAGATAAAGAGCAAGCTGACAGATTGGGAGAAGATCTTCACTAGCCATCCAACAGACAAGGTCCTCATATCAAAAATATATCTACAGGACTGGGAAAGTGGCTTAGTGACAGTGTGCTTGCCTAGCATGCATGAAGCCCTGGGTCTGACTCCTCAGTACCACATAAACAGAAAAAGCCTGAAGTGGTGTTGTGGCTCTAGTTGTAGAGTGCTAGCCTTGAGTTACAGAAGCTCAGAGACAGTGCTCAGGCCCTGGGTTCCAGTTCCAGGACTGGGCTCAAAAAATTAAATCCCCTAATAACAAATCCTGAAAGAGACAACCACCCCATTAATAAATGGGATAAACAACTAAAAATAGACCTTCTCTGAAGAGGAAAATAAGAATAGCCAATAGACACATGAAGAAATGTTTGACATCTCTGGCCATAAAAGAAATGAAAATCAAAACTATATTAAGATTCCACCTCCTCCAATTAGAATGGCAATTATCAAGAAAACAAAATAATAGTAGATGCTGGCAGGGATGTGGCCAAAAAGGAATACTACTACACTGTTGGTGAGAATGTAAACTGGTTCAACCACTCTGGAAAGCTGTATGAAGGTTCCTCAAAAGACTAAACATACAGCTCTCCTATGATCCAGCAATGCCAGTCCTGGGCATTTATCCAAACTATCATAAGGCCACACTAAAGCTACATCACAACTATCATTTACCATAGCTAAGATATGGAGCCAACCCAGATGCCCATGAGTAGATAAATGTATCAAGAAGTATTATTTAAAAGGTGACATGATTGGAGAGTGTAAGGAGAGGCACAGAAATGGAGGGACAAATGAACAAGTGCATCAATAGTACTCACCAGAAACTATGTTGAAAATACACTATACAACTTGTGTGGGGGGATGGGAGGGAAAAAGTGGGCAAGAGCAATGGAAGATGTGACATTGTACAAAAGAAATGTACTCTTCACTTGACTTATATAACTGTAAACCCTCCATATATCACCTTTATAATAATAATAATACTAATAATACTCTTTTTTAAAAAAGACAACATGAGTCCTCTAAAAGTCAATAACTCTACTGATAGTAAAGTTGATAGTCTCTCATGCCACAAACTTAAAACTATGGGCCAGCGACCATGGATTGTCAACTCTCTGGAGTTGACAGATAGCTATCCCAGGACCAAGAGGAGAATGTGCCAAGAACATGAGGGAAACAAAACTGTGAGTATCTAAGAATAGGCTGGAGGTAATAAGGTAACTTTCCTTTGGAGCTGAATGGATCAAGAAAATGTGATATATATATACAATGGAATTCTGTGCCTCCATCAGAAAGAATGACATTGCCCCATTTGTTAGGAAATGGAAAGACTTGGAAAAAAATTATATTAAGTGAAGTAAGCCAGGCCCAAAGAAACATAGGTCTCATGGTTTCCCTTATTTGCAATAACTAGTATATGTCTGAGTCAAGCAGAAATGGTCAGATAAGTTGATGTAAAGTGAAATGAACCCCAAGTTAAGGACTCAAATGTTTTTTTTTTCTTTCTTGCTATTGTGTCTAGCATATTTACAAGATATTTCTTTGTTGCTTTGCATGTCCTCCCCCACAGTATAACTCTTGTTTTCACTGTATTTGATGTTGGTATAATTTGTGGAAGGGAAGGGAAAAAACAAATCGTTTAAATAGGGATACAGGTGGACCCATTGCAACGATGAGATTTACAAATTGTTATATTGAAAAACGAACTTTACAACTTTGGGGGGAGTGGGGAAAGGGAGGCTGGGGGTCGGGAGGGGATGGAAAGGGATGGGAAGGGGAAACAAAGGAGGAGGCTACAATGCTTGATAAGAAATGCACTCATTACCTTGCCCATGTAATTGTAACCTCTCTGTATGGTATTTTTCACAATAAAAAAAAATGCTTGTGTGTTGAAAGCTAGATAAAACTAGACTTTTGCTTGGCCTGACTAATTGTGGAAAATGCCAGTTCTATACCCAAACCATTTGATTAAATATTTGAAATAACCTTTGTCAAAACAGCTATTTGAAGACTGCCTCACAAGGGATCAGCAGGAGATTTTGAGTTGCAGGTATGTGTTGGGGATGGAGGATGTTTTGGTTTGATGATACTGAAGTTTGAACTCAGGGCCTTACATTCTCTTAGACTCATGCTTCACCACTTGAGCCATGTAGCCACCCTCCACCAGGAGGAGTTATATAGCATTAGAAATTTCTTTAAAAAAAAGACCAGTTCAACATCTATTTCAGAAGAAAAGCTTTATGATGTATTGAATGTGGGATTTTATTTTAATTTTGTCTGTTTTTCCTAAAAACATATCCTCGAAGGACAATAACAAAGTTACTTCAATGGGGATATTATGAGAAATCTACAGACACAATTCCCCATTGGTTATTTTCTGATTTTCAGTTCTTTATGTGTCTATCATGAAACAAAATTTAGAACCTCCATGTTTGAGCCCTAAAAAGAATGAAAAGGGATGAAAGTGTTCATCTTCAGGGTTTGTATCTTCTAGTTTGGGAGGATTCTCTCCCTCCCACTGGATGGGTGTCTTCCTTAGCCTTTGCTTCTTGAATGCATAGCACTGCCTCAAGAGCAGTGACTAGGGATGTCCTGGGCATAAATGAGATGGTATGGTGTTTTCACACGATCTCTTAAGCTCTGGAGGGAATCAGAAACCAAGTACGGACAAAGTGCCTCCAACGTAGCATGCACAGATCCCCTATCCCTATCTCAAGGCTCCTAGCTCAGGATCATGGTTCTGGATGATTTCACTTTGTGTCCTGAGAGGCAAACATAGACTTCTCTGAAATCACCTTGCTTCCTGTATTCCTTCCTCCCAGGTTCTGGCCTCAGGTGTATACAGACAGTCCTGAAAACACTTAAGTTTTTTAAATTATATATATATATATCACAAATACAGACCGTCCTGAAAACACTTAAGTTTTTAAAATTATATATATATGTGTGTATCACAAATATATATGTATATACACATATCTATTTTAGATTTTTTAAATGATGCATCATAATTGTACATAAGCATTGGGTACATTGTGTGTCATTTCAATACATGTATTCAAACTTTAACGACTGCTGTAACTGACTAATCTATCACTTCAAACATTTCTTATTTCTCTGTATTGAAAATATTCAACTCACTCTTATGAGTTATTTTTAAAGATACAGTTCACTGTTGTAATCCATAACTACCTTACTGTAATGTCAGACTTGAAGTTGTTCCTCTTGTCAAACAGTACCCCTTGCATTTGTTAACTATGTATTTTCCAAACTCCCATAATCCCACCTTTCCCATTCCCATATGACCAAGGGAACATTCTAGCCATGATGCCAGCCCTCATGCCTTCCCACTCAGATCATTCGCTGGCTGTAAAGGCATACATTTCCTCTAGGACACAGATCCTCTGAGGGAGCTCTCCCTTACACCTGTACTGTTTCCCTCACCAAAGGGCATAGGTATTCCTTTGTGAAGCCACTTTAAAATATGAGTATCATTACTGTGCCCACTTTATAAATCAATACACTGAGGAACAAATGGATTAAATGATTTTCTCTAAACCACATAGCTCACGAAGAATAAGACTGGGATTTCAACCCAGACAAATCTAAGTGCTAAACCATAGTTATTCCCTGCCGATTTCTGCAGTACCGTGTTCTTTGTGCACATCTTATATTTCATGAAAACAAACAATCTGTCATAACTAACTCAAAACCTGTGCTGGTATGTCTTGAACCAGCCAACTTTTATTTATGAAGATCTCTGGGTAAACCTGTTTAGACTCAGTATTTATTATTGTTCTTGGTCTGAAATAGGACTGGCTAGTAACTTGAAAAATGGATGAGGAAGTTGTATCATTGTGCTCTAGACTGGTTTAAAATGCCTCCTTCCAGGCTGAAATGCTACTGGGCATGTCAGTTCTTCCAGGCGATCACCCTGAAATTATGATGCAGACCATTAAGCTCAAGGATATTTTCAACTCTCTGCAATTCTATAAGCTATGAAGGCTCCATTGAGCACAGAAGGCTGAGCAGTAAATGGACATGCATTGTGAATGGAACACTTTGTGCTTAGGGAATCCCCACAGAGAAAAGCAAGGGGAAGAGAGTATTAAACTTGATTCACAACAACTCGCATCTTGTGACACATCTGATGAGGCTCCTACTGTTCTCGAGTAGCTGGTATATGTGCCATGAGACCTCCGTGGGGAATACAGTTCTCCCAAAGCCTACTGGGTAATTCCTGTTTGCTTTACGGTTCACCTGTCTTTCCCAGGACCTCGGCCTAGCTGCATCCTCAGGTCCATGAGACAACATATTTCATGACAGTATCTTGCTCACCATTTTCCTCTGTAGTGCCTTCAGTCTTCCCTTCAATGTACTTTTCCTCTTTCCCTATGGCTGGCATTTCAGTACCAACTGTGACAAGATCGCTAGAACATAACCTAACCTTAACTTTTCCATCCCTCAACTTCCATGCTTACCGCTCTGTTCTCACTGAATTTCTTTCCCCATATTTGATATGGTGGTCAGTTGACTGCAAAGTTCTATAAGAAGTCGATGGCCTTCCATAATGGAGCTAAAGAACTACTACAGTGTGTCCAATCCTGGAGTGTTTTGATAGCTTCCTTTCAACCAGGCATTCCACCACTATGTTTGCCCTTGTGCATATGCATGCTTAGGCCTCTCGTGTCCACATAGCAATGGAACTACATACACTGCTCCTGTTTAGGTTAGCAAGACCTCTAGTGTAGAAGGGCCAACAGTCTCTCAGAATGTGCTCCATCATTCTAGACATCTCTTTATCTAGTCACTCTGTTCAAATTCACTGGCATTTTAGAGTTCTGGCTAATTCAATATTATAAGGGAAATGAAGACAGAACTGTTGACTATTGGAACTTATTGTAGCAACCAGAATTCAAAGATCACCAAAAGACCTTTTACCTATGATGTCATAGATAAAAATACACCACCCCAAAGACAAAACATTGACAATAAGGATTACTTTGCGTTAAAAGTACTTGAGGTTTTCCCATGCTAGTAGTGTGCACTCTGGTAAACCTGTGCCTTTCCAGGGTTTTGAATATCAAGTTATATCCATTCTTGCTGTTACATTCAAGTATGTTGCCTCCACCACGTGAACTTAAGCTTACTCCAAGCCTCTTACACCCACTGGGCCATGACACTGTACTGTATCTTTCCATTTGTCAAGATTCTCTAGTGTGGGAATGACAAGTCTCCAGAAGTGTGCTGCTCATTTATTGTGGATGCCTTTCTATCTAGCATCTGTGGTCAGACTTCTGAGCTCTGGCTAACTCAACACTGTGAGCACAATGGAAGCAGACCACTGGACACTGGAGATCACAAAAGATAGTCTTCCCATGATGGAGCAGATTAAACACACTCCTCCAAAGAAACAATGTCAACATGATGATTATTTTGAGGCCATTGAGATTTAACAGAGGAGAAAGAAACTTCCCAAACCTTCCCTTATCTGGCTAATGGCAGAAACTTCTGAGAAAGGAGGACTGCTATAAATCCCCTCTCTGGGAAAATTTTATGGCCATGGAGAAGATGGAAGGTCAGTCAGCCCTTTGATGGAATCGTGCAAACAAGTCTTACACTTTGTTTCATCGATATATTTACCTTCCTACAGTCTGCTGTCATTGGAGCCCTAAAACCTTTCCTTTCTCTACAAATTTATTGTTCTTTGTTAAGATGTCACATGAGCATAAGTTCTATCCCCTTACCTTTTGACATTCTTCTTGGCCAAGTTTATCTTCTATATGTGTTTGCTGGGCATGGAATAAACTGTGTTTCTCTTGTTAATTTGTCTTTTGTCAGCTTAACTTGCAGGGCTCTAGGAATAAACTTGGAAAGGTAGAGAAAGTTTTCTTTTTCCTTTTTTCCTCTGCCCTACAATAGTAGCCATCGAAGGCAAAGTAATAACTCCTAGATACTCTTTCAGAAAACACCCATTTTGACATATTTGTTCTTCTTCCTGTAGTGCCCTTAAAGAGCTCACAGTGCACTGGAACAGAAAGGGACTATGAAGACATAGTATGTAATCACAGAATATGCAGGAAAAACTGGTATTTTGGAAGACAGTTAACTAAGTAGGATTTCCAGGGTTCAATTCCCTTCCATGGCTATGTATGATGTCTTGAATCAGACAAACCTCAGATTCAATTACAGTTATATCATTTCCATGAAATAAATTAAATCTGGATGTAGGTAAGGACAACTTCATTCCAAAGAATTATTGGATTAAGGTGAGAGAAACTTATGTGATAAGAGAAAAGGACTATTGTAAAATGCGATAGCTCCCACCACAAGACCTGATAAGGTCTCAAAGTTTAGGCCAAACAAAAGTTTTCCCCTTTTAGGGAGTAATAAACAAACATAAAGATGTGAAGTCCAGGTGACACCAGACAGTTTTGTGCCTTGAGGTGAATCTATTCTCAGGACAAACAGCAGAAGGGATGTTTGCTGGTTCAGGCTAAGGATAGGTCAAAGTTCAGGTAGTAAGGAAAAGAGAAAAGCCTAACTAAAGTTTAGATCCTGGTAAAAAGTTTGTTATTTTTTCCAGAAGTATAAACAAGTTAGCTAATCATTTACTGGGCAAAGAACAGTGATATGGTTTGGATTGCAAATGTTTACCAGAGACCCACTGCCAATGTTAGAATGTGGTCAACATTTAGAAGGTGGAGACTAATGGAAAGGAGTTAGATTATTAGGGAAATATCCTTGAAGGAAGTGTTGAGATTCTGGTTCCTTCCTGTCTCTATCTTACTTTCAGCTGTCATTTGCTCCAGTACTTTTGTAAAGTTGTAGAATCATTAAGAGGTGAGACCTATAAGAGGAAACTAGGTCCTGGGGAACATGCCCTTGAAGATGTTAAGACTCTATCCTCTTCCTGTCTCTCTTTTGCTTCTAGCTGTCATGGGGTGAGCCACTTTCACCACATGCTTTCTACCATGTTGATAGTTTGGCCTCTCTATAGACTGAGAAGCAACAGAGGCTGGCAACCAAGAATTGAAACCTCTGAAGCTATGAGCTAGTAAGCTTTTCCTCCTTCCTGAATAGATTATTCCGGCATTTCTTTCACAGTGATTGAAAGATGACTATCATAAATGGGAATGTGAAAAGACTTTATCTGGCCATAACAGGTGAATAAGTCATCTGAGAAGAGGCATTTGAGGGAGATCACATGGGAAAGGAAGGTCTTTGCAGGAGCCACTTCCTGAAATAGGCAAGCATGGGACTATGTCATAGTTGACAGTTTGTAAGAGTACCCTATCAGATACAGCCTATCCTTGCTGCTAAGTGGATGGTGATTTTGAGCCTTCATTTTTCTCATAAGAAACTGAGGCTTCTTAAAAAAAAAAAAAAGCAATTGGGTTTTCAGAAGCATAGGATGGAACTTTTGTGGAAGAAGCACATTTAAAAAGTCTGGTAATATTAGTCACTGCTAGCAATCTGATTAATTTTGTTGTGGCTGTGGTGCCTGTATCTTGGGCTTTGCTTTTATTAAAGCAATTTTTATTATCTATTTTTAAATTGAGTGCAAACAACCAGAGTCTATAGCAAAGCAGTTAGCCAAACAAACCAGGATATGATTAATCTTAATGTGACCCCATGAACATCCAGGAGAGAGCCAATGGCATGGGGAGGTATTTGACCCAACAAAGGACTAGTCAGATCTTGTTACTCTGACTTTCCCAACATGATTCATCCCATGCAAAGTGAGCACAGGCCTCTGGGGTCAGAAGCTAGAAGCTCTCTTGTAGGTCTATAGGAAAAACAGCTCACTGAGAGTTATGCTGGGGGATCTCGGTGTGTACTCCAAGTCCTGCTGATATGACTTCAGTGTCTTACTCTGAGCATTGAATTCTTCCACCGAGTTCTCACACACACTGGGATGGAGCCTCCCTTCATATCCTCCTGGCTTGAAAAGGATTCCTTTGAGACTTCATTTGAGGGAATTCTAAATATTTCATGGGCTCATCTGCCTGTTTAATTATGTCTACATGCAAAAGAGGCTTCCTGGCAAGGCAGTCATTTTGCAATAGTGTTACATAAATATTTAAACAGCTGGGTTTTCTCTGTATCCTCAAGAAAAGTATCAACCTTTGCCTCTGAAGATAAGCTCCAAGTGAGGAAGCTGTGGTGGACATATCAGCATCTTGTGAGGCCATCTCTGTATATAAGTGGGGCGAATAATTTTTATTTGCGAAGCTAATTAAACAAAAGAAACTTTGCTTTTTTGCCTGGATTGTTTTCCAGGGTAGATTCAAATCCCCTCAAATGGGGCTTTGGAGTCAAATAGATACAAAGGAGAATCCTCATGACCCTTTGCTAACTGGACAAAATTATGTGAGTCAGTTTAACCACACTAAGCTTTATTTACCTTAGGTTAAAAAAAAAGAGCAATAATAATTCAGTTCTAACTTCCACAACCACTAATTTGTTCTCCATTTCTATGATTTGGGTCATTTTAAAAACATAATATAAAGGGAATCTTACAATACATGGCCATCCCTATACCCAGCCTACTGAAGAAGCATGGCAGGTATGGAGAAGTAAGTAAAAACAACATAGAAAAATAGGAGAGCAGTGATTTCAAGGGCTAGGAGAGATGGAAAGACTTGGAAAAATTATATTAAATGAAGTAAGCCAGGCCCAAAGAAACATAGGTCCCATGGTTTTAAACAAAATATTTAAATAGGAATACAGGTTGACCCATTGCAACAATGAGATGTACAAGACAATATGTTGAAAAACAAACTTTACAATTTAGGCTGGGGGGGGAATGTAGTTGTGGAGGCAGGAGGGAAGGGATGGTAGGGAAAAAAACAAAGGAGGAGGCAACAATGCTTGAAAAGAAATGTACTTATTACCTTGCTCATGTAACTGTAACTCCTCTCTACAGTATTTTCACAATAAAAAAACTTTTTTGGGGGGGTGGGGTCCGGTTGTGGGCCTGAACTCTGGGCTTGGGCGCTGTCCCTCAGCTCTTCAGCTCAAGGTTAGCACTTTACCACTTAAGCCACAGCGCCACTTCCATTTTTTTTTTTTCTGCTTATGTGGTGCTGAGGAATCGAACCCAGGGCCTCATGCATGCAAGGCAAGTGCTCTACCACTGAGCCACTTTCCCAGCATAAAAAAACTTACATATAAAAAAAAGAAACCTAGATCCCATGGTTTCCCTTATTTACAATAACGAGTATATGTCTAGGAGAAGCAGAAAAGGTCAAAAGCTATGTACATATGACCATATAAGATGATGTTAAGCAAAATGAACCCCAAGATAGGACACAAGTGGCTTTTTTCTTTCTTGCTATTTTTTAATGTACTTATAATTTACTATGTAATTTTTTTGTTTCTTTTGTATGTTCTTCCCCCATGGTATAACCCCTGTTTTTATGGTATTTGATGTCAGTGCCCTGCATCTTGTATATATATTTTCCTAATTTGGGGACAGGAAAGGAAATAACAAAATGCTGGAATAAGGATATAGGTTGACCCATTGTAACAACGAGATGTACAAGACACTATGTTGAAAACGAACTTTACAACTTGGAGGGAAGGAGGGAGGAGTTGGGGAGGTGGGGAGGGAAGAGATGGTAGGAGAAACACAAAAGAGGAGGTAACAATGCTCGATAGGAAATGTATTCATTACCTTACTCATGTAACTGTAAACCCTCTGAACAGTATCTTTAAAATAAAAAATATGCATATATAAATCTCTTTTTATTTTATTTTATTTTATCTTCTTCTCCGTCATGGGGTTTGAACTCTGGGCCTGGGCACTGTCCCTGCGCTCTTCAGCTCAAGGCCAGCATTCTACCTCTTTGAGCCACAGCACCACTTCCAGTTTTTTAGTGGTTTATTGGAGATCAGAGTCTCACAGACTTTTCTGCCTGCACTGGCTTTGAACCGCGATCCTCAGATCTCAGCCTCCTGAGCAGCTAGGCTTACAGGCGTGAGCCACTGGCTCCCGGCTATAAATCTCTTTTTAAAAAACAAAAACTAATTATAGAATTTTCTTAGAAGACAAAAAGTGCAACCTCTGATAACATGCTAAATTTTCATAGGGATTTTGTATATACACATTAATATGTATTATATTTATTATATAATATTGCATATTCTTTTACATCATATTCCTATAATTACCTCCTTTAATCCTGATCACAAACTTGAGTGGAAGAAATGCTGATCTTCCAAGAAAGCTTTAATTGGGGGGTCTAAAGTATAGCTGTTAAATCACATACCAGTAAGTCTATATATATAATTATATACTTATTATATAATTATATATTATATATTATATGAATGTGAGGGATAGATTCTTTACAGAGTAAATATTTCTACCAATAGCAGGTAGCTATTCTAAGCTTTATGAAGGAGAAAATTATTAGAAAGACACTGTGCTAAAAGTGCTCAGACCCCCAGAAGACCCAATGCAGTGACAAACCAGGAAAATCCAAGTAGGCAGCAAATCACTCAAATCACAGTCAGGTGAGGCTTTATGAAAAAATACTCATAAGTGAGGGACATTTTCTGCCCTTTCCCATCTTACTAGTTTTGTGTTAATATTGTTTGGGTATTGTGTTCTGTTTTTGGGTTTTGTGAGGCTTCTCACTCTCATTTAGATAGCTACCTCAAGGTTGGTACTCTTCCATTTGAGTTACACTTCCATCTCTGGCCTGTTGGTGCTTAATTGGAGATAATACTCTCATGGAATTTTCTGCTTGGGCTGGCTTTGAACCTCAGTCCTCAGATCTCAGCCTCCTGAGTAGCTGGGATTACATGCTTGAGCCACCAGTGCTCAGATTCTAATTTTAATTGGGAATGAGAAGAATAAATAGGAATAAAAGATAAATAAGTATGGGAAAAGATAGGGAAAGGACAGGAAAATTGAAGAAATAATTAGGATAGAGAAGAAAGCGAAGTGACAGAGAACATGGAGATAAACCTCAGTTGTGCTGGGCGCCAGTGGCTCACACCTGTAATCCTAGCTACTCAGGAGGCTGAGATCTGAGGATCACGGTTCAAAGCCAGCAGGGGCAGGAAAGTCCATGAGACTCTCATCTCCAATAAACTACTCAGAAAACCAGAAGTGGTGCTGTGGCTCAAGAGGTAGAACTCTAGCTTTGTACAGAAGAGCTGAGGGACAGTGCCCAGGCCTAGCATTCAAGCCCCATAACTGACAAAAAAGCAAAAAAACCTCAGTTGCTAAAAAGAGAAAATAAAAGGGAGAAGACAAAATGTGAAATAGGAAAGAAAAGGCAAGTAAGTAGAAAGTCTGGGTGGAGGGAGAGATAGAACAAGGTAGTAAGACCCAGGGAGAAATCTTTGAGTGAAGAGATACCAGGGGACATGCTCAGACTCCCTGGAGCATCAACGGACCCCGGCCTGCAACTATCAGCCCAGGACACTCCCTGAGGATGATAAATACTTCTTTACATTTCATTTGTGTCTGGCATAGCAGAAATACCTCACTCACAGAAATCTAGGTGACTAGCACCTGTGATCCTAGCTACTCCAGAGGCTAAGATCTGAAGATCATGGTTCAAAGCCAACCCAAGCAAAAACAGTCCATGAGACTACTTCCTCCAATTAGATTCCCAAAACCCAGAAGTGAAGGTGTGGCTGAAGTGGCAGAACACCAGCTTTGAGTGAAAAACCTAAGGAAGGAACAGTGAAAAGACCCTGGCTTTAGGCCCCAGTATGGGGGAGGCGTGAGGAAGGAAGGAAGGGAGAAAGGGAGGGAGGAAGGGAGGAAGGGAGGGAAGAAGAGAGGGAGGGAAGAAGAGAGGGAGGGAAAAAAGAGTAAAACAGAAAGAAGAAAGAGAGAGAAAGAGAACAGAAGGAGATAAGGAGAAAGAAAGAAAGAAAGAAAGAAAGAAAGAAAGAAAGAAAGAAAGAAAGAAAGAAAGAAAGAAAGAAAGAAAGAAAGAAAGAAAGAAAGAAAGAAAGAAAGAAAGAAAGGAAGGAAGGAAGGAAGGAAGGAAGGAAGGAAGAAAGGAAGGAGAGAAAAAAGAGGGAGGGAGGGAGGGAGGAAAAAAGGGATGAAGGTAGGAAAGAAGAAAGAGAAAAACAGAAAGAAGGAAGAGAGAAAGAAAGAAAGAGAAAGGAAGGAAAGAAGGAAGGAAAAGAAAGAGAGAGAGGAAGGAAGGAAGGAAGGAAGGAAGGAAGGAAGGAAGGAAGGAAGGAAGGAAGGAAGGGAGGGAGGGAGGGAGGGAGGGAGGGAGGCGAAGGGAAGGAGGAAAGAAGAAAGAAAAACAGAAAGAAGGAAGAAAGAGAGAAAGAGAACAGAAGGAGATAAGGAGAAAGAAAGAAAGGAAGGAAGGAAGGAAGGAAGGAAGGAAGGAAGGAAGGAAGGAAGGAAAAGAAAGGAAAAGAAAGAAAGGGAAAGAGAGAGGAAGGAAGGAAGGAAGGAAGGAAGGAAGGAAGGAAGGAAGGAAGGAAGGAAGGAAGGAAATAAATTCTGGGTGGCAATGGGAGATACAGGGGAGATAGGGGAGAATGATGGCGATGGAAGGGGTGGCATTGATCAAGTTGCATTGTATTCACAGATTGATATGTGGAATTGAAACTCCTTTGTACAATTACTTGTAGATAATTAACAATTTTTTTAAAGACAAGAAATTTCCCAAGGCCCAATTTCAAACTCTCATAACAGACAGCATCAGGTTTATTTTTTTGTGTAGTGGCTGTTGCTTGTTTGAAAGCTACAGAGTCTCTGCTTTATGCCCTGTCAATGGAGAACCCTGGCATGTGCACTGAGGCTACCCAGCAGTTCCAGAAGTAAAAGGAAAACTTTCCTCACCACTTTTTTCAAACACAAATCGTGTTAAATTAGAAACTAACAGCTGTGCACTTTACCCACTTTCTCTTGCATGAGTTATTCCAATTGCACTTCTTAAATAAAACTTCCATTTTAGCTGTGGAAATAGATTTCTTCCCGAACAAGTTCTTCCTCTAGAAATAAGTGTTATCAGATATGTGACAATGATTTTCCCCAAAGAAATGTGCTCCATCAACAATGGCATCCTATTTGTAGTATTCTGTGATGGAAAAGCTTCCTCATCCAACATTTTGGGAATGAAGAGGAAGTATTTTGTGGAAAGAGAATAAAACAGATTTCTGCAAAAATGAAAATTATCCACAAAGCAATTTAAAATATCTTTTCCAGGCAGGAAAATATGATTTATGATATTGGCAGTTCTGACCATTACTTCTCAGGTACATAGAAGTAAAAAGCATATTTTAAAGCCATTAGCCTGAAAAGAGAAATTTGCACTCTAGAATTTGTCCTACTTTCAATTTCCTATTTAAAAAAAAAACTCCTTTGCTTTTTCTATTTGATAATAAATAAAAGCCATTCAGTGAACATTTTCCCTCTAGCTTACATTATGGAAAGTACTTTATGTAACATACCTCTTTAATCCTTAAAACAGACAACAGATCAAGAAAGTATCAACTGGGGGTCTGAAATATGCCTCTTAGATCATATAACACTAAATCAAAACTTGGACTGGATTTCTCCAAGCATGAGGTACAGAGCTAACATCTTACATGGCCTCAAGTAGAAGCTTTTTATGGAAGACATATGTAGTGTGCTAGAGGCTACTGCAGGGAATAGGGGAACCAAGAGGGCGTCGTGGGCCCATGTTATGTAAAGCAGGAAGACTATTCACATAAAGGCATATAAAGGAAGACAGAGCTGCTAGTTGTGTGCACCAGATGGGGAACAGACGCACTATGAGCCAAGTTTTAATACTATATATGAACTTGATGTAAATGAGAAGAGTCAGGAATAAGTGGAAATGTTCAGAAAATCTACATAAGGCATCTAGGAGTCTAGGCTAATGTAAAGGATATTTTGTTTTATCATATGGAAATGAGGTCTTAATAAGATAGCCGTGTTACTTTCAGGCACCAGAATATGCTGTTTCTTGAAGTAGTGAACACACAGAAGTATTATAAACTGTGGCACTATTATCATAATTAATATCATCAGTAATTAGAGGTCAGAAATGTCCTATCAACAGCTGACCCATTTATCAGGCACTAATATATCTTTTCAAATTGCTCCTAGTATTATGATGTCAACAATGGAAATGTATATTTTTTGTAAAAACACTGCATTCTAAGAGTAAAAAGTAAAGATAATTTAAAACAATAAAAGGAACCTGGCATTCATAAATGATCACTAATAACTAGTAAATAATTGGTAAATGCTGTTTATAGAAAAATGTCATTCTGTTCTTGCTATATAATTTGAATACCTTGAAATGTAAATGAATCCCCTTTCAACATATGTGCTAGTACAAAGCTAAAGGAAGTATCTAACTTCTATTTAATAAAAGAAAAATAAAGAAGACAGAAAACTTGCATATATCACTAAGCAAGCCAATGAATGATTTAACATATAACTATTGTAAAAGTTGTTTACAAAATGAAAGTTCATATATATATATGATATTAAAGATAAAATAGGTTTTTGTAAGAAATTTAAAGAAATAGTAAAAATGCCAATTTCTCTCAGCATTAAACATTAATGCTGAAGTTTATGAATTAAAAACCTATAATATCTCAAATTGCAAATGGTTGGCAATTTTTTTCCTTCTCTCTAATTATCACACCTCTATCTACCTATCAATCTATCATGATCTATTTACCCATCTACTCATCTATCTATCCATCCACCCACCTACCCATCTGTCACCCAACCATACATCCACCAAACCATCCATCCACTCCTCCATCTATCTACCTAGTCTATCTATCCATTCAGCATTCTAACTTATCTACCTATCACAAAGGAGAAATTTAAAGATCCAAAATACAAACACATAAAGTTATAACTTCCTTTATTTTACACAAGTGACCATCTAGTAGCTTTTCACCTCTGAAGTTGCCTAGCAAAGGTCACTTGGTTGATATCATATGCGCACATTCATCCTTTGATTTACTGATATCAGATACTATTATGATATTTTCTGTCTGATATTCACTCTAACTGGGATAAGATGAAATTCCAATACTGTCTTATTTTTTATTTCCCTAATGCTAAGGGTGCTAAGAGTATTGAACTGTTTTTTAAATGTATTTAGTGGCCATTTGTACTTTTTCTTTCATTTGAAAAGTGTTCTGGTCAATTGCTTATTTTTAATATGCTTATTTGCTTTTCTGTAGTGTTTCTGCTGCTTATTTGCTTTTCTGTTGTGAATCCTAACAAATTAGTATCTGGCAAAGATTTTCTTCCTTGCTGTTAACTGTCTCTTCATTCTGTTGACTTTTTTTGTTTTGTTTTGTTTTGTTTTGCAGTGAAGATTTTAATTTGCTACAGTCCTGATGATCGATTTTTGTTCTTCGTTAATTCAGAAATCCCTAGTCTATTACTGAAGGACTGAACTCCGCCCAGTGTGTACTCACCTGTTTGACCAAAGGCAGGTCATTCCAATCTTGGCTTAGCTAAAAGTTCCCTCACCCCAAATGCAGCATTCTATTCTGGGCCTGGCCAAGGGTGGGTGCCCCAAGAGACCATAGCCTGATTTTTATTTTCTGCTTTCTGGTTAAGATCCATATAAGCCCAACCCCAAACCCACCCCATCCCAAGACCTCCTATCCTGTGGGAATGTTTGTTGCCCCTCTCTGTACCTCAAGCTACAATCTTCCCCCACCAGGTGGAGAGTCTGGCCTGTTCCTTCCTTTCTCCTCCATTTTCCTAACTTGTGGCACTGAAACCCCGGGAAAGGAAAAGCGCCAGGAGTAACTGGGTCCCCTCTGCCTAGAGGCCATCCACCTCCTGGCACTTCTTATGAAGCCTTTGGCTGCCCTCTTTTCTGAGGCCTGTCTCCACCCGGGGTACAGAGTCCCCTGTGCTTATTATTCCCTCTCTTCTGTCCCCCGACTCTTGATCTCCAGGCAGGAGGCCCTTCGCCCTTTGATGGAAATAGTTCTCCCTGTGGAAGATCGAGTCCTGCCTGTTTTCTTCCTCTCTCCCCATTTTCCTAATGAGGTCCAATCTCTATTAGATAACATCCTTAGAGAACTCAACTGCCAAATACTTTGTTGCCTGCTTCAACCAATATCTGAAGACAAACTTTGATAAGCCCCAATGAGCAAAGCCTCTGGACTGAATCCCATAGACCAGCCTCTAAACACCACCTGCTTTTTCTAACCTTTTGCTTTCCTGACAAGACTCAAGCACCCACTTCTTGCCTCTCTCTCCACTCTCGATTCTCTTTAAAATGCCCAGTCACATCAACATGATCAAAGTTGAGGTCCATTTAAGGTGGATTCTTTCCCAACCACAGTAATGACTAAGTAAAATCTGTCTTAGTGCCTTTAAGAAATGCCCCCCATCCTTTCTTGATCTGTAACTTTACACACCAAAATATATCATGTGGGTTAATGAATGAGAAGATGCATTATAATAAAGGTGTCAGAGTCTTCCCAGATAATTCCAAAGTTTCTCAGTGAAAGTCTAAAAAGTGTATTGTGTAGCTGAGTCTGAAACTCTAGTTAACCCAGAAAATATAAGGTTAAAGAAATGTGACTTTTACAAGAATTGATCTGTAAAAATGTAAACTTTATGACAAAGTTGTTGTAGGACAATGTGGAACCAGTTCAAAAAGCCTGAGTCTCATGGAACAGAAAGGATTCAAAGCCAAATACATGTGAGGAAAGTGGATAAATAATAGAGACTGCACTAGAAATAAAGGAGGAAATTGGATGCTGATAACTCATACTTGTCATCATAGCTACTCAGGAAGCTGAGATTGAGGATTGTAGTTCAAAACCAGCCTGGGCAGGAAAGTCCATGAGACTCTTATCTCCAATTAACCACCAAGAAGCCAGAAGTGGAGCTTGTGGCTCAAATGGTAGAGTGCTAGCCTTGAGCACAGAAGCTTACGGACAATACTCAGCCCTGAGTAAGTGCGTGCTCACGTGTGCGTGCGCTTTTGCACGAGTGTGCGCATGCGCTCACACACACACTCTCTCTCACACACACAGAAAATTGACAGTGATGCACTATGTAATAGTTCTGAGATAATTCGCAATTAGCTTTATGCTTGGAAAAAAATTGAATTCAAGTTTGAATTCATCTAATTCATTAAAATTGAACATTTTCATTTATTTATAAAGCTTAGGAAGCATGCCAATACATTCTGACATTCGTTTTCATCATATAGATATGTAAAACATGCACAAATGCTATGTTGTAATATATACAATGATGATTTTCCATTAAGTATCTTAAAATATAACATGCATTAGAATGAGGAACAAATAAGGATAAAGACTACTTCTGGGAATGACAGAAGTTTCAGACAAGGCAAGGTGAACCTTAACTGTGTGAAAAGATTTATTTCTTAAACAATAATTTGAGAGCCAGATGGTTGAGGCTCACACCTGTAATCCTAGCTGTTCAGCAGACTGAGATATGGAGGTTGACACTTCAAAGCCAGCCTAGACAGAAACATAGAAGTAAGACTCTACCTCCAAAATAGCCATCAATAAAGTAGAACTGAGATTCATAGAAAAAGTTAACATAGATCATCCCATGCCTGCCATACCACTCCTAAGTATCCAGAACATCCCAAGCCAGGATATCGTAAAGACTTGTACATTCGTGTTCATTGCTGCACTATTCACAATAGTCGAATTGTAGAAACAGCCCATAAACCCTACAACAATGAGTGGATCCAAAAAATGTGGTATCTACACAGCCATTAGAAAAAACATTATTTCATTTGCAGGAAAATGGATAGACCTAGAACAAATCATGTTAAGTGAGGTAAGCCAAGCTTAGAGAGATAAATGGTACATCGAGTAGAAACTAGATTACTGGGAAGTAATAAATTATACAAGTCTCTAGGCATTCACACAGGTGAGACCGAAGGAGAACACTCAGGAGAGGAACCAAAAAGCCTAATGCCTATATGCATCTGATCCTACCAAATAATATTTATTGAAGTAAATTCCAGGAAATGGAAAAAAGAGGGTTTTTTCCTTTTCTTTTGTCTTTTTTTGTTCATATGTCAAGTGTAGCAGTGGTACTCACCAAAAACTATGTTAAAAATGAATTTTTGTTGACTTTAGTTCAAAGATGTTACTGAATAAGAGTTACAATTTAACAAAGATTAACAACCAAAGAGAAGGGATCTGATTTCCAGATTTCTCACATTGTAATTATCAAAATTCTTACGACAGCTGGAGCACTGTTGGCTCATAACTGGACTCTTAGCTACTCTGGAGACTGAATTCTGAGGCTTGTGGTTCAAAGCCAGCTAGGAAAGAAAAGTCCGTGGGATTCTTATATGCAATTTACCAGAAAAAAAACAACACAAAAATAAAAAACAGAAGTGAAGGTGTGGCTCAAGTGGTAGAACACCAGCCTTGATCAAAAAGGCCAAGTAAGAGTGGGAATGGCTAAGTTTATTGCCAGTACAAGAAATAAATTTCCATTACACAATTATAGCATTGAGATAAAGAGACATTAATCCCTATAAACAGGAAAAATTAAATTAATAAGAACTATAACTGAGAAAACACTGGCATGACCTTATTAGGCATCTAAAAATCAACTATGTCGAATAGTTGAAAGAAGTAAAGAAACCCATGTATAAATAGACCATCGGAAAATATGTGAACAAAGTCTCACAAAGTCAAAAATCCCCAAAAACTATATTGACATTATGTACATATGATCATATAAAATGATACTAATTCAAATGAACTCCAAGGTATAGAAACAATAGATTGTTTGTTTATTTGTGTTTTTTTGATGTACTGTATGAAGTTATTTGTTTTACTTTTCATTTTTTTGCTTTTGGTTTAGCCCTTGTTGTCAGTGTTTTTGATTTTGGTACCCTGTGTCATGTATATACATTTATCCGATTTGGGGAAGGAAAGGGGAATAACAAAATGGTGAGACAAAAGACCAAGGGTAAACCAATGCAACAGCGATACTCACAAGACATTATGTTGGAAACGAACTTTACAACTTAGAGGGGAGAGAAGTCAAGGGGAAGGAAAGTGGGAGAAAAATTAGAGAGGAGCTAACACTGCTCAACAAGAAATGTACTCATTACTTTACTTATATAACTGCAACTCTTATGTACATCACCTTTACAATAAAATAAAACATTTTTAAAGTATAAAAACACAATGAGAGAAATATTCCTTTTCAATTGTCTAGAGCACATTTAAGTAGCCCTGGAAAAAATTTGATAAACATGAAAATAAGTCAAGTGAAATCATGCCATTGAAGAACAGGAAAGGAAAGATAAAGGATGAATAATTAAATGACTAAATTGAATTAATTAGTATTAAGTACTGAATTAATGAATGCATGAATCAAAAAGAGTGACATTCTCTAACAGAGCAGCTTCTTCCAAAAGTTTACTGCATGATGGGCAAAATCATTCATAAAATTATTGCTAGAGAGCTGGATATTGGTGGAATGCCCAGCTTGGAATCCTGTCAACTCAGGAGGCTAAGATCTGAAGATCATTGTTTGAAGCCAACCTAAGAAGGAAACTCCA
This sequence comes from Dipodomys spectabilis, assembly GCF_019054845.1. NCBI lineage: Eukaryota > Metazoa > Chordata > Mammalia > Rodentia > Heteromyidae > Dipodomys > Dipodomys spectabilis. Next base: position 3,944,496 of record NW_024870813.1, on the reverse strand, counting down.
TGAAATACTTATCTCCAGTTAACCATCAAAAAAGCCAGAAATAGAGGTGTGGCTCAAGTGGTAGAGTATCAATCTTGGGCATAAAAATCTCAGGAACAATACCCAGGCCCTGAGTTTAAGCTCTAGGACTAGCACAAACAAAAAGTATCGCAATAATAAAAATATTAACATGAGATTTTTAAACATAAAACAATGGCCTACTAACGTGTCCAAAAATGTCATGCAAAAATAAATATCTTACAATGTGTGTCATAAGAAAGGTATCTTAGAAACATCACATTCAAGTAAAATGCTTTCAGACTAATATATAAACCTTGCTGCCAAGTTTGTGAGGTTTCAAACAAGCTATTTAAAGTTAAGTTACTACTTACCTTAGAGAAATGGCGAACAGATGGGCCAAATTAAAAAAAAAATATTTGTTTCTTAGATTGAGTTGATGAATTCATTGGTGTTTATTTCATTGTGCTTCTAAGTATATATTTTATTTATTTTTAAATCATATATCACAATAGTAAAATTGTCCATTTAAAATATGCTTGAAGGCAAGAAAGAGAAACAGTCTTAAAAGATGAAGCAAACATCAGAACCAAGCTCTGATATGGCATCATTTTTAGATTTGTCAGATATCTAAAATACCTATGATTAATATGCTTGGAAGCCAACAGAAGATGCAGACAGCATGTGAAAACAGATGGATAATGTAAGCAGTGAGATGGAAACCTAGCAGAAAAATTCACGAAAGGAGAAAATTTTAAATTCAACTTTATTAAAAAACAAAAAGTGTACGCTACAAATAACGTCTTAGGTAAACAGCACATGTGGTACATAATAGAAGGAAATACTTTTGTACCACACATCAGTGATTAAGTGTGTACTTGGCTGAGTTATAGGGGTTTCTAGACATCTGGAACACAACTGTTCTGGTGTGCCTGTCAAAGTGTTTCCTAAAGCGATAAACATTTTTGTCCATGGACTGAGGAAAGAAAATCTGTCCCTTAACCAATGAGGAAGGACCACCAGCCAATCAGGCCAGGGTCCAGATGACATCAAATGCACAAGAAATAGGAACTCTGTGTTTGCTGGAGCTGACTCTCACAACTTTTTCTGGCCTAGAATACCAGAACTCTGTGTACCCTAGTCTTCAAGACTCTAGAATGTGTACTGCAGCCACCCCAGACTCTAAGGCCACTGAATAAGACAGAGCTAGCTGTTTATCTGAACTATAGACAGCTTTCAGTAAGTCTTCTCAATCTCCTTAACTGATTGGGTCAATTCCTATAATAATCTATCCATCCATACATACATCTCTCTACTATCCATCTATATATCTGCTTATTTATCTACTGTTTATCCATCTACTAGCATCTAGCTATCATATATCATTTACAAACACATATGTATTTACATTTGTATATGTAAGTAATATATATACTTCATAATTAGTGACAGACTTTTATCTGAAAGGTTTGAAGAACTCATGGAAGCTAACAGTAAGAAAATAAAGGGTAAATTTGACCAAAATACATTATCTGCATGCAAAGAAATATTGCAATAAATTAACTAATACGTTTATAAAAAGGAAAATAAGCAACCCAATTAAGAATTGGGAAAAAAAAGCTCAACAAATATTTCTCCAATAATGACATGATGAAACATTCCTTGCTGGTTTCTTTTATGTTCTTCCCCCATGGTATAATCTCTGTTTTCACTGTATTTGATGTTGGTGCCCTGCATCTTGTATATACACTTCTTAATTAGGGGAGGGGAAGGGAAAAAACAAAATGCTTAAATAAGGGTACAGGTTGACCCACTATAACAATGAGATGTACAAGACACTATGTTGAAAATGAACTTTACAACTTTAGTGGGGGCAGAGGCAGCTGTGGAGGTGGGAGGGAAGGGATGGTAGGGGAAAACAAAGGAGGAGGCAACAATGCTCAATAGGAAATGTACTCATTACCTTGCTCATGTAACTGTAACCACTCCGTACAGCATTTTTACAATAAAAAATGTACAAAAAGCACACAACTTTTATAATATATGGTATGCTCTTGTAAGGTTAAAGATAGTTTTATCAATAATGGCATTTGCAGGGAAATGCATGGAGCTAGAAGAAATCATGTTGAGCGAGGTAAGCTAAAAGCAAAGAGACAAATGGCACATGGTCTCCCTAATAAGTGGATGTTAAATCCAAAATGTAAGGTGATACTACAAAACTAACAAGGCTTAAGAAACAAAAGACTTCCACTCATCTGGTCGAATCACTACTAAATAACCCCAAGCTGCTGATCACACACATGGTACATATATGCACACTGAGGGAAATCAAGAGGACAACACAGAACTAGAGGGAATCAGGGAAAAACATACAACAGCAGGACCCATCAGCTGCACTGGACATTGACCAAAATGAACTAAGCAACTCAATGGCAACGATGGGAGGGAGGGAATGAATGGGAAAGAGGGAACAGTTGATGCTATGCAAAACAAAAGAAATGTACATATCACCCAATATGGAAGAAATAACTGTATTTCAAAGCTCATAGAACTCATAAATGGTATAGACCACAATAGACAATTTGCCCCCATGAATGTTAGAATGTGTTTGTGACTTTAACTAAGCATCACTATCCCATAATACTGTGAAATTTGGGAAATCATGTAATCATTAATTACAATAAAGAATTTGAAAAAGGTGGGGGGAGACAGGAAATGGGTGGAGGGAAGAGGAAATGCTGAACTACATGGTCAGGAAACCAATTTGACAAGGCATATGGAAAACAAGGGCATATAGAATCAAGTGCCACATACAGTAGTACACAGCCCAAAGCCAGCTTTGTTTTCAATAGGAGGACTCAAATGGCAGACCGGGACTCAAAGGCCAGCATCTGCCATCCACAGAGGAAATCACCTCAAAACTCCCTGTCAAGCATTGTTTTTGTCATTATTCTTCTTTAGATGACTGAGACAAGACTTGCAAATGGAATCTGGATTAGAAGACTTTTTTCTTTCTTCCTTCTTTGCTTTCTTTTTCTTTCTTTTTGGTGCCAGTCCTGACCTCAGGGCATAGCCCTCTACCACTTGAGCCAAACTTTCACTTCTGGCTTTTTGGTGGTTCATTGGGGTCTTACAGACTCTCCTACCTGAACTGACTTCACATCACAATACTCAGATCTCAATATCCTGAATAGCTGCGGTTACAGGCATGAGCCACTGGCAACTAGCAACTTTGACATCTTTGAACACTGAAGACCCAGCTTTATCCGTATGGTGAACTACTTCTTAGAGAAAACAAACAAATTACCTGAGAACAAGACTTTGATTGCCACACCAATCAAGCCGGAGACCTTTTACCCAGGTAATAAGAAATTTCTCCAGTGGGGAATTTATTGGGGTATTAAATGAGAGGAGACTATAAGAGAGGACAACTTCTATGATTTTCCAATTTTGATCAGGTCTGGCAATGCCTCAGCCTCTGACATAATTGCTGAGATTTATGAAAGGCAAAAGAATTCCAGGTGAGTACCAGTGGCTCACATCTGTACATGTTATCTTCAAGAGGCTTTCCAGGCAACCCACTTTGTTCTGAAAATGTGATGGTGGCTTCCTTTATACCTCAGAGTCCCTGCTCCTCCATTATCTTTCCTCCTCCCACCTTCCCCCACCCATGCCAGTCTCATCGTTGCCTCATTCCATTGTCATGTATGTACATTGAGTATTTTGACCATATTTGTGCTCCTTCCCCTTCTCCATTTGTCCAACCCCTCCCACTACAAGTCCTTCCACCATAGTTAAGACATGTTTCAGCTGGAGCTATAGTTTCACTATTTTTCTAGTGTGACAATTTCTAGATACAAAGGAAGTAAGTACATGGGGTGGGGGTGAAGGGAAAGAAAAGACACTTGCTCCCACCAGACAGAGAAGACCCTTCTTGTATTATTTGTCAACTGATTCCCAAGAGTCTTCTCTGAACATGTTAAACTGCGCACTTGGACAGGGAAGGTCAGGACTCTCTGCCATGCGCTTTGTGTCTTAAGTGAAGACACTTTTCTTCTGCCTTTCATGGAAACAAGCAAAGCAAGAACCCCTGAGGAGCAGTTTTCTTAGCCAGCTAGGGGACACAGAATACCATATCAGGATCCATCACTGCCCACCTTCACCAAAGATTAGAGTTTTTACAGAAGAGGAATAACCTCAGTCCTTCATTCAGGAGCGACCGTCTATTGTTCACAGGCTTTGGTCTGGAATTCTATTGCTTTTCCATTTGTAGCTGGCGAGTTCTGATATGGATCCTGTAGTGTTATATAAAGGGGCCTTACGGCCAGCATAAATCAAGCCTTAACAAAGGACTGTTTTTGAAGGCTGCCTTAATCCTAATCCACTGTGCTGCCTCCTTTCAAAGCATGAGACTCAGAGCTACAAACAACCTAAGAATGATGAGGAAAGTTCTGCGTTAACTATATATGTATTTTAAATATATAATCTCTTCCAAAGAATAATCCTATCATTGGTCTATTTATATAACCACTTTTTCAATATGGGAGGCATTAACTTACACATAGTCAAGTGCGGGGAACCTTGAACACTTAACTGACAATTGACTTTCTTCTACCTCAGGCTGGTTGTGGAGAAAACAAGACAAGCTCCATATTCATGAGCTGAAGTTACACCATTAGATATTATATTATTGATGAAGTCACACCATTAGATATTATTGATGATTGCATTTCCATTTTTCTTTTTCTTTTTTCTTTGGTGATTGCATTTTTGAAATCTAATTTCTTTTTTCTTGATCTTTTAACTGGGGACTTAAATGATAGCCAGTAATATTGCTGGATTACTCAGTTTCCCTTCAAGTTGAATTAAAAGAAAGGAGGAGGAAGAGATGGTGGTAAAGGAGGTGGAGGAGGAGGAGGAGAAAAAGGAAAGAAGCAACAGCACTGGAATTACCCATGGGCATTTGATTTAGATGATGTCAATGGTGCAGTAGAGGACTGCAACATCAGGTAGGATGGAAAAGTAATATTTAAAAAAACAGAGGGCGATTACGTATGTCCAGGGAGCAGCACCTTCTCGGTCCAGGAAGCATGCCCCGTGAGTACTCCTTCATCTCTACTTACCACTCAAAGCATGGATACTGCAGCACAGTAGCCATTAAAACCAAAAGATCTCCATGACAAACTTAATGGTTATTAATGATTATTACCATGTGGCCAATTTTATTTTGAAATATCAGACGATTGTCTTTGAAATGGTCCCTTTGTCTCCACCTCTGAATATAGCTGTAGTCTATTATAGGCTTCCTATTCCCACAGCAATACCCTAGTAGTCCTAAATAAACATTATTACTCTTTGAAAAAAAAGCTCATGATGATGATGATGATGATGATGATGATGAAGAAGTGATAAGGTACATAAATTTGGCTCTACTGGAAAAGGAGATTGATTGTTAACATCAACAAACTAATCAGCTAAGAGAAGCATTCTCCATCTCTCCTGAGCATCAGATTTCTCTTTTCCTCTGAGGGATTCTGAGGCAAGCAGATGCAGAAAAAAAAAGGTCCCAGCCCTACAATAAGCAATCCCCTCTGGGAGTCTCTTAGCTACTGTAGAGTAAGCAGGCCCAGGAGAATGCTGCTTCTCAGTCAATCACAGCTATTTGGGCAAGAATAAGGAAGAAAACCAGTCTCAGTTGGCGATGCTCACCACATTCCTGTCCCAACAAGACACTCCACAGCTTTCTCTAGCAAACTCCTCCAAGACCCTCATGAAGCAAAAGCAGGGATAAATAGTCTTATCTCTACCAAAGAACTAAACAGACCAAAAATAGCAATCACAGGCTCTGAAAGTTAAACTACTATTAAAATCTACACAGTATGATTACATGTAGAAATACCAGATTAAGTAACACTCAAAGTTCCTCAACACAGTAGAAACAAATGTCCAAGATGCAATGAAAATCACCTGTCACAGAACTACTAGGAAAACTGTGACTAGAAAGGAAAATCAATTAATTTCTGCCATGGGAAAATTAATTAATTTCCGCCAACACTAAAATGAATCATGATCTATCACCTCATAAGATCTTAAATCAGCCATGATAAAAGCACATTAGTAATCAAGTAAGTATTCTCCTGAAACAATGAAAAAGAAAAACAATTTCAATTAAAAAAATCATTTTAAGAAGCAAGTAAAATTCTAGAAATGAAAAATGCAGTAACAGAATTAATCTTGACCAAAGAATGAGATACACATGTATATATGTGTACACGCATGTGTACAGGAGTGTGTGCATGAGTGTGTATGTTTATGTATATGGTTGGGCTTTAAATAAATTTTAAATTTTGGCATGATCCATGTATCAGAATGCAATATGTGGTTCTCACTGTAAATACGAATCAAGTGAATCCTAAGATTGTTCCCTTTCAAATAAATTCTATAATTTTTGACACTGAGAAATACTTCTTACAGCTAGAAACAAACTAACAAGCTCATTTCCACATGAATTCAAGCCAAATGGTTCTTCTCAAATATGGCCCTTGTTGGTTTCCATAAGAAACAAAAGTGTAATCAACAAAACGCTGTTAAGCAAATTTAAATTGTTTTAGATTATTAAATCTTTAGACTAATAGTCTAATGTTATTTATATGTGGGGAAAATTACTTAATTGTGTATAACTTATATTCTCTGCTGTTCTTAAAGTTAAGATAAATAGATAATCCAGCTGTCACTTCTTGGATATATGTACAAAGGAAATGAAATCATCACATCATAAAACCACATTTAATGTGGCACCGATACTAAGAGAAGGGTTGATTCACTAAGATATGGAATCTGCCTAGGCACTTATTAAGATAGAAAGGGATACAGGAAATGTGGTATGCATACACAATGGAGTATTATTACTAAGCCACAAAGAAGAAATAAATCTAGAACAAAATGGGTAGAAATGGAGGATATTACCTTAAGTGAAATAAGCCAGAAGCAGAATGGAAAGTCTTGCAAGTTCTCTCTCTCATATATGGTCACTAAACACGTCAATAAAGTAGAACCACAGGTGACAAAGGTGCTAAATTTGATCAATACATGATAGATACAGGATAGATAGATAGATAGATAGATAGATAGATAGATAGATAGATAGATATAGATATAATAGATATATGGATATGTAGGTACATATACATAAGGATAGGATTATTACATTGAAGTGCATTAATATATACAGCTAATAAGTGTTAATAAGTATGTAAAAGTGTTCATCTATGAAAAATAGTGAAAAAAGGGTACAGGAATTTATTGTCTTGCCCTTCATGAGTACCACTGAGTTTATTATCAAGCCTAGCATTCTAAGCCAAATACTTTTTACCTCATTTCCCTAATTCAAAGCAGGGGCCATGGACCATTCAGCAAAGCTTAAAGGCCACAGCTCTCAATACCTGATAAAATCCCTCAGCAGACACATTCTCTTAATCACAGGTGCTCTTGCTTGTGTGACTGGGCATCAGAAAAAGACATTACAAGGCTCCATCCCCTTCCCACTATGGAAATTCTGGTCCTCTCTCAGAATGCCATGCCAATTTTTTCTTAATGGCAACCATTTTGTCAGAGTTTAATATTCCAAATCTAAATGCTAGCTTGTTTGGAATTAACATTGTGAAAACCCGAAGAGGAAAAAGAGATAAGACTCTGGGTAGCCAAATATCAGATAACAGTGACACAGTTCATTATATCGCAGCATGTAATCATTTGAATTCAAGTACAACATGAAGGTAAAATGTTGGGATATCTTTATTTTCCATATTCCCTAACAGTGTCTTCGAACTTGAAACAGTCAGACTTCAGCATTCCCCAGGCTAATAGCTGTATCATACCCAAGAAAGACATCCAATCCTTCAGAAGAACTCAAAGGTTTTGCTCAGCCTTATTTGCAACGTTATGAAAATATATTTTGGGAATAGATTCTGAAGGTGCCAGCCGAAGAAAAAAATGATAGCATAATTTAAATTACATTTAATGCATCTATAATGTACTTGGAAGCGTTTCTAGATTCCATGTTTTAGCACAAGCAGCAGGGAGTAGCTTTAATTGGTTGCTTGGTTGATTAACTGAGCATGGGTTCAACAAAGGCCCCACACTAAATGAAGTTAAGATGCCAGCAATTTCTTGATGCACTATTAAAGAAGTACTCCAGAGAGATACAGTTACCGGAGTAGATTTACCATGTCTAATCCTCCATCCAAACTTAGCTCTTCTCTGAAGATCAGAGATGTTGGTAAGTGTAACTGTGGGTGAAATACTTCCCTTCTTGGAAATGGAAAAATCATGACTGGCTAAAGCCAGGAAGTGGCTACAACAGTCAGGGAAATTCATAGACCAAAACAATCAGCATTAAGAATAGAATAATCTGATGTGAAATTATCTTTCTGAGGGGCAAATATAAATAAATTGGAAGCCCATTAACTTCTTCTCACAGTTGAGAGAAAAGAAACATATATATATATAATATATAATATATTATTACGTATTATATAAACATATTATTACATATTATATCATTATATAACACATATTAATATATTATATTATATATATCATATAGTATATAGCACATATATAATATATACATGTACAATATATGTATATATGTATATAATATAATTATATGTTAATTATAATTGTAAAATAATATAATACATAATATATAATATTATATATAATATATAATATAGTATTCAATATATAATTATGTAACAATATATAATTATAAAATATATTTATATAATATATAATAATATATATTTCTTTTCTCCCAACTATGAGAAGAATTTATATATATATATTATATTACATATATTATATAAATATATAATACATAATATTACATATAATGTATCAATTATAAATAAATATAATATGCAAATTGATATATTTATATTTAATATAATACATTGATATATTATATAGTATATTTAATATATAATGTAATATATTACATATATAATTATTTATAATTATCTATTATATAATATAGTAGATAATAATGTAAATATCTATTACAATATATGATATATTTTGCATTATACAAAAAAGATTATAAAATATATATTATATGTAAATGTTATAGTATATGTTCAAAAATTCCAGGAATTAATGAATAAAGTGGAAACGATATTATTTTGAGGAAAATATTCTGCAACCTCAGCAGCAATACGTCTATCTTACTCTAGAACTTTCATTAATGGACCTATGGCCATTTTCCAGGAAAATAGTGCAAAGAAAAAGGAGACACACACAGCTACATACAGTAAATTCTAGCTCCTGGACTATCATCTATTCTTTGAATGCCTTAATATTATTCCACCATTCAGGAAAGGGCTTGTTCTTATTATTGTCTATTATTCTGTACAGATGTGGTATTACAGAACCAGTGGGATCCTGGGACTGTTTCATTTCCAAAATACTTCCTGGAAAAAATTCATCAATAGCTTAGAAACCCCCATGTTGGCCTCTCTTTTTTTGTACATTTCTTATTGTAAAAATACTGTACAGAGGGGGTTACAGTTACATGAGCAAGGTAATGAGTACATTTCCTATTGAGCTTTGTTGCCTCCATGTTGGCCTCTTAACATAAAGACTGAGCACAAAGTGGAAACATCTAATCAGGGTATTATACCAATCCAAAGCCATATCCCTGAGAAACTACACAAGTACTTACCTCCATGTAAAACTTGGGCACAAGTGTCTCACACCTTAATCTTACCTACTAAGAAAGCTGAGGTCTGACCATCCCAGTTTGAAGCCAGCTGGATCAGAACAGATGAGACTCTTTTATCCAATTAATCAGTAAAGTGCAGGATTCCAGATGGCCAGGCTATCACAGAAGCCACAAGACCTAATGCTACACACAGCATCACATTTTCAACATTTCAGTTAAATGATGGAAACATTTCTTATAAGCCTATTGGGATCCACTGATGCTATTGTACACCTCCTCATCCAGTGACACAACTTGTAGAGAATTTGGATAGGATGTGACATGGCATACAATAACTTCACAGATTGGGCTCTGTCCTAAAGAGTGAATTGTGTCCTATCCAATAACAGCAAAGACAGATTGATTCTTTCTAATAGCAAAAATAAATGGATGAAGAAGAAACAAAAGATAATTTTTTCAAATGGGCTGTTTCACTCTTAACAATTAATTTCAGACTCATACTATCTCTATGCTTTAAGTGTCCTGAATTAATTTGAAATTTTAAGACTCAAGAAAAGAGTGTTTCCTCTAGGAAATGTAATGTCATTGCCATTAAAATAGAACTTGAAATTGATATGTAGTCAATTTGGAATGGTTCATGCTGTGAGAAAGAGGGCGAGTTTGCATCAGTGAAGAAAGAGAAATGAGGACTGATAAGCCTAAGGATTTCCTCCGGAGGTTCCTTATACTATGATATCCTTAGTAAAATTTAATGTAAAATTACTAGAGTCAAATCCAATACAAGACCAACAATAGCAAGATATCTCATTTGAGTCAACATTTAAGTCACATTGTTTTAGTTTGACCAGCTGACAGAGTTCCTGGGATGGGGAGGGATGAATAAAAGAAAACATGAGAAAGAAGAGTCATGAACACAACCTAGGAGTCCATTATCATTGGGGAAATAAAGACGTTTAGCCACTTCTCTTTCCATGTCACATTTTTTATTTTGTTTTTTTGTTTTTGTTTTTGATCAGTCATGGGGCCTGAACTCTGGGCCTGGGCACTGTCCCTGAGCTATTCAGCTCAAGGTGAGCACTCTACCACTTGAGCCACAGCACCACTTCCGATATCACATTTTTTATAAATAAAAGAAAACCATCTAATGGGGGCTCCGGAAAAATTAGGAATCCATGGAACATTCCTCAATACGATAAACGCTGTATATGACAAACCTACAGCAGCATTATACTTAAAACTAAAGCTATTGCTTCTAAACTCAGGAACAAGACAAGAATGTCCACTCTCTCCACTTCTCTTCAATTTAGTATTAGAATGCTTAGCTACAGCAATAAGACAATATGCAAACATAAAGGGGATCCAAATAGGGAAAGAAGAAGTAAAACTCTTCCTCTTTACAGATGACATGATCTTATATTTAAAGAATTCCACAGACTCCACTCCCAAATTACTCAAGTTGATCTGAAACTTTAGCAAAGTAGCAGGGTATAAAATTAACCCTCAAAAATCAATATCTTTTCTGTATGCCAACAATGAGAAGAGCATAGCTGAAATCAGGAAAGCAATTCCCTTTGTAATAGCTAGGAATTAACTTAACCAAAGAAGTGAAGGACCTCTTTGATGAAAACTTTAAAAACCTGAAAAAATAAGTCAAAGCAGAACTTAGGAAGTGGAAAAACCTCCCATGCACCTGGATCAGAAGGATATACATCGGGAAAATTGCAATACTTCCCAAGGCTATTTACAAATTCAATGTGATACCTATTGATATTCCAATCTCATTATTCAATGAAATAGAGGAAGCAATCTAAAATTTCATATGGAACAATAAAAGACCCCAAATAGCAAAAACTATCCTTAACAGAACAAATAGTGCTGGAGGAATATCAATACCAAATTTCAAACTCTACTACAAAGCCATAGTAATCAAAACAGCTTGGTACTGGCACAAGAACAGACCTCAGGACCAATGGAATAGAATTGAAAACCAGAAATGAACCCACAGACCTATAGCCACCTAATCTTTGATGAGGGAGCTAAAAAAATAGAATGGAAGAAAGACAGTAAATGGTGCTGGCAAAACTGGTTAACTACTTGTAGAAAACTAAAGATAGATCCTTATATATCACCCTGCACCAAAATCAACTCCAAATAGATCAAAGACCTAGAAGTCAAAGCAGACACCTGAAAACATTACAGGATGGAATAGGAGAAACCCTAGGTCTCCTTGGCACAGGCCAAATTTTCTTAATAGAGACCCAGAAACAACAAATCAAAGAAAGGTTGGACAAATGAATTGCATGAAACTGCAGAGCTTCTGCAGGACAAAGGACATAGCTAGCAAGATCAATAGAAAGCCCACGGATTGGGAGAAGATCTTCACTAGCCATACAATGGATAAGGATCTCATATCTAAAATAAACTTAGAACTCAAAAAAATTAAATCCCCCAACAACAAATCCTCAAAGAAACAACTGCCCAATAAACAAGTGGGCTAAAGACTTAAAGAGAAACTTCTCTGAAGAGTAAAGAATGACCAATAGACACATGAAGAAATGCTCAACCTCCCTAGCCATAAAAGAAATGCAAATCAAAACAACATTGAGATACCACCTCACCCCAGTTAGAATGTCTATAATCAAGAACTCTAATAACAACAGATGCTGGAGGGGATGTGGCAAGAAAGGAACCCTACTGCATTGTGAGTGGGAGTGTAAACTTGTTCAACCACTTTGGAAAGCAGTATGAAGGTTCCTCAAAAGACTCCACATAGAGCTCCCCTATGACCCAGCAATCACACTTTGGGGCATTTACCCAAAATTCACAAATAAGGCTATACTAAAACTACCCACACAACTATGTTTATCACAGCATTATTTTCCATAACAGATATAGAACCAACACAGATGCCCCTCAGTAGATGAATGGATCAAGAAAATGTTATACATATATGTATGTATAACATTTTCATTATATATATATATATATATATATATATATATATATATATGCGCAATGGAATTCTATGCCTCCATCAGAAAGAATGACATCTCCCCATTTGTTAGGAAATGGAATGACTTGGAAAAAATTATATTAAGTGAAGTAAGCCAGGCCCAAAGAAACATACGTCCTATGGTTTCCCTTTTTTAAAAAATTTTTATTGTGAAAATACTGTACAGAGGGGTTACAATTACATGGGCAAGGTAATGAGTACATTTCTTATCAAGCATTGTTGCCTCCTCCTTTGTTTCCCCTTCCCATCCCTTCCCATCTACCCTCTACCCCCCACCGCCCCAGCCCGGCCAAAGTTGTAAAGTTTGTTTTTGGACAAAACGACTTGTACATCTCATTGTTGCAATGGGTCCACCTATATCCCTATTTAAACTGTTTGTTTTTGCCCTTCCCCTCCATAAATTATACCAACATCAAATACAATGAAAGCTGTGGGGGAGGGACATACAAAGCAACAAAGAAATGATCTTATAAATATGTTAGAAACAATCCCAAGAAAGAAAAAAAGCATTTGAATACTTATTTGGGGGTTCATTTCACCCTTATTTGCAGTAACTAGTACATGTGTAAGACAAGCAGAAAAGGTCGAAAGCTATGTACATATGATCATATAAGATGATGTTAAGCAAAATGAAACCAAAGATAGGGACACAAGTGGTTTTTTCTTTCTTGCTATTGTTCCTAACATATTTATAATCTACTTTGTTTCTTTGTATGTTCCTCCCCTACACTATAACCCCTGTTTTCACTGTATTTGATGTTGGTGCCCTGCATCTTGTATATACACTTCTCTAGTTTGGGGATGGGAGGGGAAAAAACAAAATGCTTAAATAGGGATACATGTTGACCCATTGTAACAATGAGATGTACAAGATACTATGTTGAAAAACGAATTTTACAATTTAGGCGGGGAGGAAGGAAGAGGAGAGTGTAGTTGTGGAGGTGGGAGGGAAGGAATGGTAGGGGAAAAACAAAGGAGGAGGCAACAATGCTTGATAGGAAATGTACTCATTACCTTGCTTGTGTAACTATAACCCCTCTGTACATTATTTTTACAATAAAAACCATATTAAAAAAGAAATCCATCTAATTCCTCTTCACCACTCTACTATTGTACATAGGGTATGCTAATGTAAGTTAAATTCATGGTTTCATTTCCTGGTTATAACATTAAATTAAATATCCTGATGATATGGGATCATATACATCTAGAGGAGAAATGAGTTCTGTTTCTAATGCTAATGGGAATAACCTGGAGGATGAGGTCAATTTCAGTCAATGGCCATTAATTACTTTGTATTTTGTTGGGAATAGATGTGGAGAGATAAATGTGCATTTGATAATAAACTGAAGATTAACAAGGTGATCTAAATGGCTGGACTATAATGGATGTTTGCCAAGTTGTGTTGAAGTCCTCTGCCAGCAATAGAATCTGAAGAAATAACTATCATGAGACTTGCTTTCACTGGGTCAGTATGCACATGGCTTACATTTATCTATTTGCTTTCTTGTACCTTGGATTTGAATGAAGAATGGATGACATGAAGAAAGAGGATAAGGCCTTTGCAGTGCTTGGTCCTCTCCCTAAATACCAATCCCCACTCTCATTTTGTTTCAACAGTATTGAACTCGCTGCCTTCCAGGTAGATGGCTCCAAACACTTCTCTCTCACATCCACATTCACACATCCACACACACACAAGATCATTTCTATCTCAGGATGCCACGTTCACTATTTACTAACCCAGAACCCTTTACCACCTGCAGTTTTCTATAGTAAAATCTCTACTGAATCCACAAATACCCGTTTCAAAGCCTTCTTCCCTTGCTTGCCTATTATAGAGAAGTTAGGAAACATAGTCACTCTCCCAGAGTGCCTTGCAGCAAGGAATGGCCCTGTGACAGAGTGGTACCCCAAAAACCATAAGCAGAGACTTCTGGAAACTCTTCCCTGAATTTGAAAAAATAAATAAACAAAGGCAATAGGAGAAGCACCAGGACCGATTTCCAGGGTCTAAACTGTGTGGCCACAGGAAGGCCTGATCGTAGAAGGGAACTTCCCACACATCTCCTTGGTTTAAATGCTCTGCGGCTATTGTTTTGCAAATCACACATCCTTAATATGTCTTATTTTAAAAGCAGAGTCTAAGGAGACAGTGGGGGCATGATGACCATAACGACTTCATGAGCTGGCCGTGTAAGCACACAAAGCAGGCAGTGCAAGCACTAAGAAATTGGCATGGCTTGGTGGCCAGGCATGCTTGTCTTCAGCTGTTCGGAGTACCACCACACCCCACGGTGGACGGCCAGCAGAGGCTACCATAGGAAGTGGGAACGGAACTGTGACTAAGAGGCCATGTCTACGGTGTGGGGAAGTCCAGCTTGCCCTTCTAGAGCTGCCTCCCTCCTTTGCAGCCCCTCCACTCCAGGCATCCAAGGACTAATCCCAGTACTCAGGCTTCAAACTCCGTCAGCAAGTTACTACAAAATAAACTTTCATGCATGGATGTCTCGATATAGACTACAAGGGAGTTACTTGGAGTGTAAGACCTCTGGCTTTGAGAACAATGGTAACATGGCAACGAAATAGAAATTGAATGTGCAGATCATGGACAGGAAAGGGCACTTCTCAATGAATCTTTGGATGAAGGCAATTCACTCGTTTTCCTTCTTTTTTTTTTTGGTTCCAGTCCTGAAGCTTGAACTCAGGGCCTGGATGCTGTCCCTGGGCTTTTTGTGCTCAACATCAGTGTTCTATCATTTGGGCAATGGCTCCACTTCCACTTTTTTTTTGGTGATTAATTGGACCTAAAAGTCTCACAGACGTTCCTGTCTGTGCTGGCTTCAAACTGAAGTCTTCAGATCTCAGCCTCCTGAGTAGCTAGGATTACAGGCATGAGCCACTAGTACCTTGCAACTTTTTGCTTGTTTGTTTTTTTAATTGAAGATTCCACAGTAGATTGCATAAACAGACTCTTTCAGTTAGGGATAAATCATGCAGACTCAAATTCTCTTTTAATCTTCATATGCTACGAAAACTATTGGAGGATTCACAGAAATGCCACCACAAGAAGGCACATTTAACACTGAGCCACAGTGACTTTAGAAAACTTGTTTCATACAAATCAGTTCTAATTGGACTAAAATTTATATTTGGAAATAATTGGGCAGAAGTCTTCCCCGTGTTGCCACATTCTATAAAATACGTTTAACCATTCCAGCAATAGTTCTGTCATCCAAACAACTCTTGTCAAAATTAAGCAATTATCAAAAACTAATTGCAATTTTGCATCTGCCGAGAGTGAGTGGCAAGACTTTCAATTACATTGACTGAAAATGAACTACGTTCAGTCAAACTTTGATGATCTAATAATTGAAATTGTAGAAAAGCCAACCTGAGAAATAATATGACCAATTAAGATAACACTTCAGTTATTGACTATGTTAGGCCAATGTATGGCACCAAAACATGTTTATTCTTGCAATTTGTCAGGTTTTACCGTTTCTTGTATTATACTGTTACCTAACAAAATATTTCAAAGGAAAAGGGTTTATGTATTTCTAGCACTTTTTTTTTTCAGTCCTGGGGCCTGAACTCTGGGTCTGGGTGCTGTCCCTCAGCTCTTCAGCTCAAGGCTAGTGCTCTATCACATGAGCCACAGCACCACTTCTGGCTTTTTCTGCTTATGTGATGCTGAGGAATTGAACCCAGAGCCTCATGCATGCAAGTCAAGCACTCTACCACTGAGCTACCTTCCCAGCCCTATCTAGTACTTTAATTGTTACTTTTTGTAACTTTTTCCTGTGTTTGGGAAACAGAATCCTTCATTCTCATTTTAATGATCCTATCAATTATAAATCTACCCCCTGACAGACACTATCTTTGCCTTTACTTTCTACTTTCAATGATACCTAAAGTTATAGTACTCATTTGGAAGCCATGAGGAATAAAATGCTACATATTGTAAATTAATAATAAGGATAATAAAATTCATTTTCATTCTTTTTATTCTGTAAGTGGTACTGGGATTTGACCTCAGGACAAGCTTTTTAATGCTTGAGACATGCTTCTAACCCCTTTTACCTCCATTTATTTTTCCAAATAGTGTCTTATTTTTCTCTTCAGGGTAAGCATTGGACCACAATTTACCTACATCTTCCTCCCTCATAACTGGGGTTAAAGATATGCACTATCAGTCTCTGTATCATCATTCTTATTATTTGTATTTAGTGGATACCATTGCCCTATACAGCCTACTAGTACATATACTCTTATATGTACAGAAAATGAAATAAAGTATCAAAGCTTGAGCTACATTTTGTTCATTGTCTTATTTGTATACATCTATTCATACCAACTCATAAATCACTTCTGAGAAAGAAATTGTCTAACTTAAAATTTCCACCTTCCATGATAATAATCACTCTATTAATATTTACAGCAGGCAGCAACTACCTCATATGGCCTTCTGTCTTTGTTGGCATGATTTCCTTTTTCCTATTCTTTTGTGCCAGTCCTAGAGCTTGAACTCAGGGCCCCATGTCTTACTTGGCTTCTTCACTCAAGGCTGGACCTCTACCACTTGAACTACACTTCCACTTCAAACATTTTTTACTTAATTGGAGTTCAGAGTCTCATAGACTTCCCCACCTAGGCTGGCTTCAAACCATATCCTCAGATGTCATCTGAGTAGCTAGGATTACAGGTATGAGTCATCAGTGCCACACTACATGATTCATTAAATCAAAATGTAAGTTCTATAAAGGCAAAAATGGCTCCTAGTAGTATCACTATATATCCAGCACCATAGCACAGAGTACCTATTTAAGAGATGTTTGCCATATTGGTAAACAAAATAAGAAGAAAGAGAGAAAGGAAGAAAGGAAGAAAGAAAGAAAGAAAGAGAGAGAGAGAGAAAGAGAGAGAGAGAGAGAGAAAGAGAGAGAGGAAGGAAGAAAGGAAGGAAGGAAGGAAGGAAGAGAAAAAAGCATCACACAGCAAAAAATCTCTGGCTTGCATTATAAAATAGGAAAGAGAAAAACACCCACTTATTATTTCTTTAACAAGACCAACTTAAAAGCTTTTTTTCAATCCTTCTAATGCAAATTATTATACTTTTCAATTTATTTTTTTAATTAGGAAAGTTAGGACATTTCTTGGCTAACTCCAAAACATATAACACAGTTTCTGTGAAAGCAAAAGGCATCTTCTGTCTTTGTTGAAACTCAGGGCTTGCCTGTTACAACCTCATCCTCAGCCTATGCATCCCTGCCACACAATCTTCTGAGGACTTCAGGGTTCCAAACGCTCAGAGTCTCACACAGCACTCAGAGGTGCAGTGGATCCAACAGTACCATTTGGCTATGATTTTTCAAGTACTAGAGGTAAAAAGGAAAAAAAAAACCTCAGACCAGAGAGTTACATGTATGATAGAGAAACAAAGAAAGAAAATGAGTGTTAACCTTACTCTTTCCTGATATACAGCCATCTCAGCCACAGCCCCATTTCTTTCTGGAAACAGATGCAACCGCCTAAACTCAGGCATTATTTTGAATGGTGTTTTGCCAGTTATCTTATTTATTACCTTAATATTGATCTCCTTATTCTAAACAAGTGACCCGTTTTACTTCTACAGCTCACCCAAGGAGGCCTCAGTCCATCTCAACCTTCAGTTCTGTGGAGGTCTTCACATGTCCTTGTTCATATCAGGGGCTACTTGCAAGGAATTGTGGTCCCTTCTATCTGAGGACCAGAATCTCCTCTCTAATCCAGAGTCTGGGATTCTCAACTAAGAAATTCAGTGACATTTAAGTATAACAGCAAATTCATTGGCCTCCCATCACCCTCTGCTGCTTCTTTCCCTTTTAGTCAAGATCAGGCAGAAGCCAATCAATTGATAAAGCAGGTTGTCCATGCAAGGACCTAGGTAACATTTGAAAAAAACACTTGCATTCTTTTGCACTCTAATTAGAAATGGTAACCTGTTGGGCATTGGTAGCTCTTGCCTCTAATCCTAGCTACTCAAGAGGCTGAGACATCAGGATCCCAGTTCAAAGCTAGCCTGGACACAAAAACCTGTGAGACTCTTATCTTCAGTTAACCACCAAAAAGCCAGAAGTGAAATTGTAGTTCAAGTGGTAGAGCACTGACCTCAAGCATAAAATCTCAGGGACAGTGCCTAGGCCCTAAATTCAAGGCCAAGTCTGTCATAAAAAAAAAAAAAAAAAAAAAAAAAAGTAAAAGAAAAAAGAAATGGCGATCTGTAGGTAATTCCATGCCCTGCAATTATATTATCCAAAGAAAAGACACATGCCAAAAATGACATATGTAAAATAAAAACATAGGTAATGAGGATGGTAATAATAATCCAAAAATGTAAACAAGCTGGGTGCTGGTGGTTCAAGCCTGTTATCCTATCTGCGCAAGAGACTAAGATCTGAGAACCATTGTTTGAAGTCAGCCTGAGCAGAAAAGCCCATAAGATGCTTATCTACAATTAACCAGCAAAATAACCCAACTGGACTAGAAGTGTGGCCTAAGTGGTAGAGCACCAGAATTGAGAAAAAAAAGCCAAGTGAGAGTGCAAAGCCCCAAGCTCAATGCACAGTACCAGGTAAAAACATTTTTTTTTTAATGTAAGCAAGTGCGGGGCGCAGGTGGCACATGCCTGTAATCCAATTACTCAAAAGGCTGAGATCTGAAGATCGTGATTCAAAGCCAGCCCAGGCAGAAAAGTCCATGAGACACTTATTTTTTTTATTATGTGAAAATACTGTACAGAGGGGTTACAATTACATGGGCAAGATAATGTCCATGAGAATCTTATCTCCAATAAACCACTCAGAAAACCAGAAGTGGCACAGTGGCTCAAGTGGTAGAGGCTAGCCTTGAGCTGAAGAGCTGAGGGAAAGCGTTTAAGCTCAGAGTTCAAGCCCCATGACCAACAACAACAACAAAAAAATGTAAGCAAGTATTCCATATCTCATGCATTTGATAGACAAAGTAAGATTTCCAGAATCAAAGATCTTATCTTTTTCATTAATTGTTCTAGCATTATTCAGCATTATTGATGTTTTTGCACTATAAAATAATATATGGTGTTATAGGTCTATTTTGTGAATGCACACACAAAGTCTACTTCCTTTACAATTTCTGAAGCTCTTTCCTGTCCATTCTCACAATTTCCTTATACTGAAATATATTATCAACCTGATTGTACAGGTGAGAAACTTGAAATGCGATAAACTGCCCAAATTTAATCACATATATCTGCCTAAGAAAATAGACTAGCAATAAAAATGTTACATGGCTCCAGTTTCTCAGAAACACAGACTTCTAGAGGTAATCCCAGCTGACCTATGCAATAGCAAAAATACTCTTATTTGATGGAATCCAGAAAGTTTGTATTCCTAGAAAACTGAAGCTAGGAGCTCTGTGACAAAGGAAAATGGAGGGTTTTAATCAGATACTCCATCCATTCCCATGAGCTGACATTAAAAGTAATGGCCAATTTGTTTACAGTTCTATTCAGGGAAAGAAATGTCTGAAACTGCAACATAAATAACCTAATGCATCAAGGCTTAAATTTCAAGAGGCAAGAACCAAGTCACTAAATGAAGCTTCATTGAGCAAAGATTTTTTAGCTTTAATGACTTTGAGACAGTTAGAAATATTGACCCGGAGACCAGAAGTGTTGCTGGTGAAGACACAAAAGTCCCTCAATGGTAGGTAGCCAAATCACCACTCATCAGTTCACTTAAAAAGTGCATCCAGAGAAAATATTTCCTTCTCTGCATTGAGAAAGACTTTTGATAAATCTAGGCAAATGTTCAAGGTAAAAAGAAGAAAGGTGGACTCTGGATGAAATCAATTACATATTGGTATCAATGACAGCATTCGTGTGGCAAACTCCTTACTTGGTGAAAGTCAGCCCATACATACCTTCTTCTAGGGAGCAAATCTAGCCAACTGTATCCCGAATGACTTCCTTGAAGCTCCCATTGTGCTGTTAGCACAGTCCTACTACTATACTTATTATGAAATTTCCTCTCTGTGCACTTCTATTACCCGAAATGTAGCCTCCTAATGAGATTTGTCCATCTGTGTTTCTACCATGACCAAGAATAGACCTCAGTACCTGGTACATCCAATCTATGTTAGTTGAATGAATTTCTAAAAGACATAATGACTACCACTTGGCAGAGGAAAACAAAATCTACTTTTCTCATTAATTAATGAACCTGTACATTAGATTAAATCATCAAGCCTGATTGAATGCTTTAATCGACAAAAAAAGAGAAGTAAACTCTTAATTTTAGATGTATTAATTTCCTCTGGAAATGAAAATACTAATTATTTGTGGGACCAGTCAGCGAATCCTGCCTTCTAATTTTCTTACTGACAGCTTTCTTAATGATATTAGTAAAGAGAGTCCCCAAAGACGTAAGGAATTCATCCAAACTCCATCAACCCAAAAATTCATGTAAGCAAGATTAATTAGATCACACTGTCGTTTCCACACTGAAAGTCTTTCAGATTGAGCTGACATTGAGGCCCTGAAATTGACATCCTAAACTATAGTCTACCCACAGCTGCACGTGTTTTAGGTAATCTGCTGATGGCATTACCACCTCAATTTTAGGAAATGAGGTTGTATTCTTTTTATCCTAATTGAATCATATAAAATACACTTTATATCTAGCAAATTGAGACATTCTCAGGCCATCATTATTGGTTTTTCCTCTCCTAATTTAGCATTAACAAGTAGAAAGTATATGTTTAAAAGTAAAAGTAATTCTTAACCAGGCACTGGTGGCCCATGCCTATAATCCTAGCTACTCAGGAAACTGTGATCTGAGGATCATGACTCAAAGCCAGCTTGGGCAGGAAAGTCCATGAGACTCTTATCTCCAATTAGCTACAAAAAAAATCCAAAGTAGAGCTGCTGCTGAAGTGATAGAGCACTAGCCTTGAACAAAATAGTTTGACAGTGCCAATGCTCCGAATTCAAATACCAGGATAGACCCACCACCCAAGAAAAAGTAAAAGAACTGTATTTAATAGAAATAACAAAAATTGGGATATTTATTCTAGTTCTGAAAATATATACAAAGTATACAACCATAAATAGAATTATTTTCTCATTGAGATGTTCAAACTACTACTTTTTTGTTCATTTTTTATTGTAAAAATACTGTACAGAAGGGTTACAGTTACATGAGCAAGGTAATTAGTACATTTCCTATAGAGTATTGTTGCCTCCTCCTTTGTTTTTCCCCTACCATCCCTTCCCTTCCACCTCCACAACTACCTCCCCTCCACCCCCAGCCAAAGTTGTAAAGTTCATTTTCAACATAGTGTCTTGCAAACTTCTACTTTTTTAAGATAGAGAAAACTAAGGAGCCTCCTAAAGTGACTAAGAATAGAAACATACTTAATGAAACTATTTTAAAAATGAGATGACTTTTCAAATCTTTGATTTCTCATCCTTCTCTAATTTACTTTTATTAACTGAGTTCTTTATGGTCCTTTGTAAAAGAAAAGTTATGATGAGCAAATATCCTCATCTTCTCATTAAACTAATACACTACACTTATAGCCATTCTAACCTTTCCTCTTATTTCAAAGGAAAAATTAATGAAACACCAAATACTCTGTATTTCTGAAGAATTCTTCTACATTTTCTTAGAAGACTTACTTCTCCAAACTTCTGGATTATTCTATTCAAGACATTCTACTTAAAAATACTGCCTAGTCCAAACTCATCTCTGCTACAGCCATGATTACCATCTTTCTTTCAAAAGTAAATTTTAAAAAGGTAGATTGTCAGCTGCTTCACTTCCCAACAACTACTCTCTTGCCGGTAGATATACATAGGGACTTTGTACCTTACAGTTAGCTGAAAATAATCTTAACAAGACAACAATGATCTTACTGCACCTAAATCAAATAAATAATTTCAATCAGGTGCTACTCTCCCATAATACTCATTTAATCATACATAGGACACCTCTATTTGGATGTTTTACTGGATTCTCAAACTTAAAGCCCAAGACTTAAGGCGACTATCAGTTTCCCAAAAAATGTACACGTACACACACACACACACACATACACACACACACACACATGCACACACACACACTTTCTCTTTAATTTTTTTAATCTGAGTTCAAGAGAAGTCTATAAAGTCCTAGGAAATTGAACCACCCAATTCTCCCAAGTAGAAGGTGACAAAGAAACAGGAATAAGCATGCAGAAACCGCTTGTTCTCTAAAGCAAATAGGATATCCTCAGGATGACCACAGCATTGGCTCTGATATAATCATATCCAGAAAATGTCTTTTTTTCCATTTCCTACTTTAAAGAAAGTGAATTTCTATAATATATACATGCCAGCATTACCTCTCTGTCAACAACATTCTATTCTGAGGATATTACCAGCCAATCATTTCTTTTCCGAATTTTTTATTGTGATTAAGTGATTATATAATTTCCCAAATTTCACAGTATAGAGATGCTTAGAGTCACAAGCACATTCTAACTTTCATGGGTCAAATTGTCTATTGTGGTCTATACCATTTATGAATTCTATGAGCTTTGCAATATGATTATTTCTTCCACATTGGGTGATATGTACATTTTTTTGTTTTGCATAGCATCAGCTGTTCCCTCTTTCCCATTTGTTCCCTCCCTCCCATCACTACCCTTGAGTTCCTTAGTTCATTTTGTTCAATGTCCAGTGCAGCTGATGGGTCCCACTGTTGTATGTTTTTCCCTGATTCTCTCTAGTTCTGTGTCGTCCTCCTGGTTTCCCTCCTGTATGCACATATATACCATATATGTTATCAGCAGCATGGCATTATTTAGTAGTGATTCAACCAGATCAGTGGAAGCCCTTTGTTTCTTAAGTCTTGTTAATTTTGTCATATCACCTAACATTTTGGATTTACCATCCACTAATCAGGGAGACAATGTGCCATTTGTCTCTTTGCTCTTGGCTTACCTCGCTCAACATGATTTCTTCTAGCTCCTTTCATTTCCCCGTAACTGCCATTATTTTGTCCTTTCTAATGGTTGTGTAATATTCCATTGTGTATAGATACTACAATTTTTGGATCCATTCATCTGTGGTGGGACATCTGGGTTATTTCCATATCCTGGCTATTGTGAACAGTGCTGCAATGAACATGGAGGTGCATGTGTCCTTGTATACTGGTTCCTATTGTTCAGGATAGATGCCTAGGAGTGGTATGGCTGGGTAATAGGGAAAGTCTATATTTAGCGTTCCAAAGTGGTTGTATAATTGTACATTCCCACCAGCAGTACAATAGGGTTCCTCTTTCTCCGCATCCCCTCCAGCATTTGTCATTTGCTGACTTGAGAATGTGGGCCATTCTGACTGGGGTAAGGTGGTATCTCAGGGTTGTCTTTATTTGTATTTCCTTTATAATCAGGGATGGTGAACATTTCCTCATGTGTTTCTTTGCCATTTTTATCTCTTTCTTCTGAGAAGTCTCTCTTTAGTTTCCTTGCCCAGGCAGTAATTGGTCTGTTAGGTTTGGGAGGGATTAGTTTCTTCAGTTCCCTGTATATACTGGATATTAGCCCCTTGTCTTATATCTTGCTGGTAAGTATTTTTTTCCCAGTTAGTTGGTTGTCTTTCTAGCTTGGTTGCTATAGCTTTAGCTGTGCAGAAACTTTTTATTTTAAAGTAATCCAATTTGTTGAGTCTCTCTCCAATTTGTTGTGACCCTGGGACTCTGTTCAGGAAGTTACTTCCTGTGCCTTAAGTTCAAGTGTCTCTTCTATTCTGTCCTGCAGTAGTTTCAGAGATTCAGGTTTGATGTTAAGGTCTTTAATCCATTTTGAGTTGATGTTGGTGCATGGTGATAGGCTGGGGTTCACATTTAATTTTCTGAATGTGGCCACCCCGTTTTCCCAGCACCAATAGTTGAAGAGGCTGTGTTTCTTCCACTGTATGTCTTTGGCTCAAATATAAGCTGACTGTAGGGGTGCGGTTTTAATTCTGGATCTTCTATTCTATTGCACTGGTCTTCAGGTCTGTTTTTGTGCCAGTACCATGCTGTCTTTGTTATTA
This sequence comes from Dipodomys spectabilis, assembly GCF_019054845.1. Taxonomy (NCBI): domain Eukaryota; kingdom Metazoa; phylum Chordata; class Mammalia; order Rodentia; family Heteromyidae; genus Dipodomys; species Dipodomys spectabilis. The sequence goes on along the minus strand of NW_024870813.1, from coordinate 3,919,665 downwards.
CAGCTCAATAGTAAGAGTTGGAAGTCTAGCATCAAGATCCCTCCTGTGTTGTCTTTTTTGAATAGAATTGTTTTGGCTATTCTAGATCTTTTGTTGTTCCATGTGAATTTTTGGACTATTTTCTGTATTTCAGAAATGTACGTCATTAGAATTTTAATAGGAATTGCACTGAATTTGTATATTAATTTTGGTAGTATGGCCATTTTCACTATATTAAGTCTGCCTATCCAAGAGCATGGAAGATCTTTCCATTTCCTGGTGTCTTCTGTAATTTCTTTCTCTAAGTTTTTATACTTTTCATTAAATAGTTCTTTCACATCTTTGGTTAGGTTAATTCCTAAATATTTTATTATTGTAAATAGGGTTGCATTTCCCTCTCTGCCTGTATATTGTCTGTGTACAGGAAGGAAACTGATTTTTGTGGGTTGATTTTGAATCCTGCTACTTTACTGAAGTGGTTTATAATTTCTAAGAGTTTGGGGATGGAGTTTTTGGGATCATGAAGGTATAGTATCATGTCACCTGCAAAAAGGAATAATTTAACTTCTTCCTTCCCTATGTGGATCCCTTTAATGTGTTTTTTCTTGCCTTATTGCCTTGGCTAAGGGTTCCAGGACTACATTGAAGAGGATAGGAGACACTGGGCATCCTTGCCTTGTTCCTAATTTTAGGAGAATTGATTGTAGTTTTTCCCCATTAAGTATAATATGGGCTATTGGTCTCTCATATATAGCTTTTTTTATTGTGAGAATACCATACAGAGGAGTTACAATTACATGGGCAAGATAACGAGTTCATTTCTTTTTTTTTTTTTTTTTTTTTTTGCCACAGCGCCACTTTCAGCTTGTTTCTTTTTGCTTATGTGGTGCTGAGGAATCGAACTCAGGGCCTCATGCACGCAAGGCAAGCGTTCTACCACTGAGCCACCTTCCCAGCCCCAAAACGAGTACATTTCTTATCAAGCATTGTTGCCTCCTTTTTGTTTCCCCTTCCCATCCCTACCCATACTCCCCCCACCTTCCCCCACCCGATCCTCCCTCCCACCAAAGTTATAAAGCTCATTTTTCGACATAATGACTTGTACACCTCATTGTTGCAATGGGTTCACTTGTATCCCTAGTTAAACGATTTGTTTTTGCCTTTCCCCTCCACAAATTATACCAACATCAAATACAGTGGAAGCAGAGTTATACCGTGGGGGAGGGACATACAAAGCAACATACAAATCATCTTATAAATTTGTTAGAAACAATTGCATGAAAGAAAAAAGAAAAACATTTGAATACTTATCTAGGGGTTCATTCCCCTAACACCAACTTATCTGACATTTTCTGCTTGACTCATATATATACTAGTTAATGCAAATAAGGGAAACCAATGGACTAGCTTACTTCACTTAATATAATTTTTTCCAAGTCTTTCCATTTCCTAACAAATGGAACAATGCCATTCTTTCTGATAGAGGCATAAAATTGCATTGTGTATATATACCACATTTTCTTGATCCATTCATCTACTGAGAGGCATCTGGGTTGGTTCCATATCTTAGCTATGGTAAATAATGCTGCAATAAACATAGTTGTGCCGATAGCTTTAGTATGGCCTTGTTTGTGATCATTTGGGTAAATGCCCAAAAGTGGGATTGCTGGGTCATAGGGGAGCTCTATGTGGAGTCTTTTGAGGAACCTCCATACTGCTTTCCAAAGTGGTTGAACAAGTTTACACTCCCACCAACAATGCAGCAAGGTTTCCTTCTGTCCACATCCCCTCCAGCATCTGTTGTTATTAGAGTTCTTGATTATAGCCATTCTAACTGGGATGAGGTGGTATCTCAATGTTGTTTTGATTTGCATTTCTTTTTATGATTAGAGAGGTTGAGCATTTCTTCATGCGTCTATTGGCCATCCTTCTTTCCTCTTCAGAGAAGTTTCTCTTTAAGTCTTTAGCCCACTTATTTATTGGGCAGTTGTTTCTTTGAAGATTTGTTTTGGGGGGGTTTAATTTTTGAGTTCCAGGTATATTTTAGATATGAGACCCTTGTCCGTTGTATGGCTAGTGAAGATCTCCCATTCCGTGGGCTTTCTATTGATCTTGCTAGCTATGTCCTTTGCCATGCAGAAGCTCTGCAATTTCATGCAATCCCATTTGTCCAACCTTTCTTTGATTTGTTGTGTTTCCGGGTCTCTGTTAAGAAAATTTCAGCCTGTGCCAAGGAGACCTAGGGTTTCTCCTATTCCATCCTGTAATGTTTTCAGAGTGTCTGCTTTGACTCTGAGGTCTTTAATCCATTTGGAGTTGATTTTGGTGCAGGGTGATACATAAGGATCTAGCTTTAGTTTTCTACAAGTAGTTAACCAATTTTGCCAGCACCATTTACTGAAGAGGCTTTCTTTCAAACATTCTATTTTTTAGCTCCCTTATCGAAGAATAGATGGCTATACATCTTTAGGTTCATTTCTAGGTTTTCAAATCTATTCCATTGGTCCTGAGGTCTATTCTTGTGCCAGTACCAACCTGTTTTGATTACTATGGCTTTGTAGTAGAGTTTTAAATTTGGTATTGATATTCCTCGTGCACTGTTCTTTCTGTTGAGGATCATTTTTGCTATTCAGAGTCTTTTATTGTTCCATATGAATTTTTGGATTGCCTCTATTTCCTTGAAGAATGAGGTTGGAATATTGTTAGGTATCACATTGAATTTTAGATAGCATTGGGAAATATTGCCATTTTCACAATGTTGATCTTTCCAATCCAGGAGCATGGGAGTTTTTTGCCACTTTCTAAGTTCTGTTTTGATTTCCTTTTTCAGGTTTTTAAAGTTTTCATCATAGAGGTCCTTCACTTCTTTGGTTAATTCCTAGGTATTTTATTTTTTGTGGGGCTATTACGAATGGAGTTGCTTTCCTAATTTCAGCCACACTTTTCTCATTGTTGGCATACAGAAAAGCCATTGATTTTTGAGGGTTAATTTTTACACTGCTATTTTGCCATAGTTTTGAATCACCTTGAGTAATTTGGGAGCAGAGTTCATGGGATTCTTTAAATACAAGATCATGTCATCTGCAAAGAATACAAGACCATGTCATCTGCAAAGAGGGAGAGTTTTACTTCTTTTTGTATTTGGATCCCCTCTATGTTTGCATCTTGTCTTATTGCTGTAGCTAAGCATTCTAATACTAGATTGAAGAGAAGTGGAGAGAGTGGACATCCTTCTCTCATTCCTGAGTTTAGAGGAAATGGCTTTAGTTTTTCACCATTGAGTATGATGCTGGCTGTAGGTTTGTCATATACAGCCTTTATTGTATTGAGGAATGTTCCATGTATTCCTAATTTTTCCAGAACCTTCATCATAAAGGGGTGTTGGATCTTGTCAAATGCTTTTTCTGCATCTATTGAGATAACTATGTGGTTCTTATTCTTGCTCTTGTTGATGTGATGAATTATGTTAATTGATTTGAGTATATTGAACCAGCTTTGCATCCTGAAATGAATCCTGTTTGATCACAGTGTATGATTTTTTGGATGAATTGTTGAAGTCGATTGGCCAAAATTTTGTTGAGAAGTTTTGCATCAATGTTCATCAAAGAAATGGGTCTATAGTTCTCTCTTTGATGAGTCCCTGCCTGGTTTTGGGATGAGGGTTATTATGGCTTCATAGAACAAGTTCAGTAGTGAACTTTCTCTTTCAATTTCATTGAAGAGTTGAAGGAGTATTGGTATAAGCTCTGCTTTGAAAGCCTTGTAGAATTCCGCTGTAAAACCATCTGGTCCTGGGCTTTTCTTAGATGAGAGGTCTCTTACTGCTTTTTCTATTTCAATGCTTGACATGGGCCTGTTAAGATGGTTTAACTTGTCTTGGTTTAGTTTTGGCATGTCCATATTTGCTAGGAAAAGGTCCATTTCTGCCAAGTTCTCAAACTTATTATCATAAAGTTTTGAGAAGTATTCCCTTATAATGTTCTGAATCTTGGTTTTTTTCTGTGGTGATGTTTCCACTCTCATCTCTGAGTTTATTTATTTGGGTGTGTTCTCTTCTTTTTCTGATAAGATTTGCCAAAGGTCTGTCTATTTTGTTAATTTTTTTGAAGAACCAACTCTGTTTTGTTGATTCTTTCTATGGTTTTTTGGGGTTCTAATTCATTTAATTCTGATTTAATTTTGATTGTGTTTTTTTTCTTCCGTCTACTGGATTGGGGTTTATCTTGCTGCTCTTTTTCAAGGAGGCTCAGATGTCTCACTAAATTGTTGGTTTCAGATCTCTCCAATTTGTTGATGTAGGAACTCAGAGGTATAAACTTGCCTCTGAGTACTGCCTTTGTTGTGTCCCAGAGGAGCTGGTAGTTTGTGTGTTCTTTTTTGTTGAATATCATGAACACTTGAATTTCCTTTCTAATCTCTTCCATGATCTACTGGTGGTTCAACAGTGTGTTGTTCAGCCTCCATGTATTACCAGACTTTCTTTAGTGGCTTTTGGTGTTGAATTCTAATTTTATTCCCTTGTGGTCTGAGAGAATGCAAGGTATAACTTCAATGTTTCTGAATTTGGACAAGTTTGCTTTGTGACCTAAAATGTGGTATATTTTGGAAAATGCTCCATATGCTGCTGAGAAGAACATGTATTCTGATGCTGCTGGATGATGTCTGTTAAATCTAGTTCATCTATGCACTTGTTTATGTCTGCAATTTCTCTGTTGAGTTTTTGCTGAGTTGATCTATGTAGTGGGGATAGTGGTGTGTTAAAGTCCCCAACAATTAATGTCTTTGGATCTATGTGAGATTTGAGAGCAAGTAGTGTTTCTTGGATAATTTTGGGTGCTCCGTTCTTTGGCGAATAGAGATTTAGAATTGTAATATCCTCCTGAAGGAGAGATCCCTTAATTAGTACGTAGTGACCTTCTTTATCTCTTCTCATGAATTTTAATTTGAAGTCTATTTTATCTGATATTAGGATTGCAACACCCCCCTGTTTATGGGGTCATTTGCTTGGTAGATCTTGTTCCAGCCTTTCACATTCAAAATGTGTTTGTTTTTATGGGCAAGTTGTGACTCCTGAAGGCAGCAAATAGAAGAATCTTGCTTTTTAATCCAACTGGACAGTCTATGTCGCTTAATGGGAGAGTTAACCCCATTAATGTTGAGAGATAAGACTGAGAGGCATTTGGGAATTCCTGCCATTTTATCGAACTTCTTGGGGGCTGTGGCAACTGGGTTCTTCCTATGGTTCTTGGATTCTCAGTTTGGGTGCGGTTTCTTGGCCTTTACTGTGGTCTTGTTGGTTTTCTAAGTGTAGGACATCTTTAAGCATCTTTTGTAGGCCTGGTTTGGTGGAGATGTATTATTTCTCTTTGAGTGTTCTCAATCTGCTCACGCAATTCCTGTATCAATCTTTGAGTAGATTCCTTACGCTCATGCGCTCATGAGATTCCTGTATTGGTCTTTGGTTTGTCTCCTCTCTCTCCCTATTACTCTCACACTGAGACCTTTGCAGGTTTTCACTCTTTTCATTTACCATGTTTACCTGTAGTGTTTGTAGAGCTTTTTGGGAACTCTCCTCTAGATTATTTATTATCTGTTCTGTCCCCTGATTATCATGAGTGGGAGTTGAGATCCCTAGAGTCTTATGTTTTTCCAGCTTTTTCTGCCCATTTGGAATGAGAGTAATAACACTTTTGTGCTCGAACACTATTTTAAATCAAGCATCAACCAAAGTCTGTAGTTGAACAGTCAAAAGTCTGCAGATAGAATCTAGTTCAAGAGATACAATCTATTCAACATCAAACAAGTATGGCTTAATGGCCTAAGAACAGCAAAGGAGAATTTGGCAAACCAGAAATTATTAGTTTTAGGGAAAATGTGTGGAAAAATAGGATTAGAGAGATGTGAAAATGTGAGGGTAGAGTGAAATTAACCAAGTCCTAATCTCAAAGAGGGAAATGGGTTGGACAGAATGATAGCAGAGAGAGAAAAAAAGGAGGAAAAGAAAAAAAAAGAGACAAGAAAAATTGAAAAAACAAAAATTTTAAATTAAAAAGTGAAACACTTAAAAATGCAAGTTAGAGATGTAGTATGCAGAGAAGAATGGGGATGAGATGAGAGGAGGGGAGGGATAGAAAGGAGACATGAAAAACTAAAAAAAAAATGTTTAAAATATTATATGGTATAAAGAAGTAATACTGCTATTAAGGGAATTAAATCTAAGAGGTTTTGAATTGAGTAATAAATTTCTGGATTAAGTGTGTACACAATGGGGGATAAGATCTAATCATCGATGACGGGTATATCTGAGGATGAGCGGAACAGCAATTAAATCACGAAAAAAAGAATGAAAGAGAAGAAAAAGTGAAAAAAATGAGAAAGAAAGAAAGAGGATCAAAAGGTCAGTAGAGATAAAAAAAAAATACACACATATACACCTAAAATAAAAATTATACGAGGAAGAATAGAAAACAAAAGAAAAAAATTAAAAATAAAAAATAAAAAAAATTTAAAATAAGGTACAAAAAAAAGTTCTTTGTTTTTTTTTTTTTGGAGGGGGGGTGGGAATGGGAAGATCCTGTATCTCCCTTGTGTCCGTAACCAGCCTTTTGGTGGAGTCTCTGGTCTGCTTGTGGTGTTTGGTTTTCCTGTGGCTTAATTGGTTATTTAAGTCAGTTTTTTTTTGGGGGGGGGGGAGGGCAGGCAGAAAAATGCTCTGCTTTTCCTAGGATTTTGTGATCCTCCTCCCAGTCTAGTTCAGTGGGAGGGAGATCTGCTTTGAGTATCACAAAAGAGGGAGATGGCTGTTTCCTCTAGTTTGGAGATGCTGTGATAAGGCTAGGTCCTGGGTAGAGTTAAGGTCTTTCAGCAAACAGTAGCTTTTCCCTGAGGGGCTAGCTTCTGAGACACTCACAGAGCCCAGCCTGAAGCCTTTCTCAGGGTTTATGTTTACTGAATTTCAATTGTCTAGGCTGCTGTAGGGAGGGGCAGCGTCTGGCTCTGTTTACCCAGTGAAGAGAGCTACTCCTCCTGGCGTATTTTCTGCTGCCTGAGCTGGGTGACTTTTTCCTAGGTGGAGTTGAGCCTGACAGGTCTGGGCAGGTTCCTGTGACCTGCTAAATGACTCTTTTGTTTTCTCTCAAGGTCTGAATTGGAGCTAGAAGCTCAGCCAGGCCTTTGTCAGTATCAAAGATGGAGATCTCTGGTAGTGGAGTGGAGGATAGATGGCCTTCCCTCCCCTGCTCCCTGAGAAGGAGTGTGGATGTCAGGGTTCTACTCATGCCGCCAGAGTGGTGGTTCCCGGGTCGTCTCTGGTCTGCAATCTGCAGGATGAAGATATCTGCTCCTTGTCAGTTCTTGCTGGTGTTGAGTAAAATCCGCTTGCCCACTTCCTCTGGTGCCTACGTCCTGGACTCTCTGTGTTGTAGGTATGGAGGCTACGGCTTCCGCCACCGCAGCTGCAGCCTCAGTTGCCGGCAAATGCTCAGATCTGTCTCCTTGCCTGGATTTTCCCTCTCTGGCCTAACTCTCTGTACTGTGATGGCACACTTGGTGTAATTCTCTGGCCTAGAACTGTTCACTGAAGCACTAAAACTGCTTTCTATGCGAGAGCTTGTTTAGCCTCCAGCTTCTCCTCCGCCATCTTCCCTTTCCAGCCATCTTCGTATATGGCCTTTATTGTTTTAAGGAATGTTCCTTCTATTCCTATTTTCTCCAGAGCTTTTAACATGAATGAATGTTATGTCTTATCAAAAGCCTTTTCCACATCAAGGGAGATAATCATGTAGTTCCTGACCTTGGCTCTGTTGATGTGTTGGATTGCATTTATTGATTTACATATGTTAAACCATCCCTGCATCTCTGGGATGAAGCCTACCTGGTCATAGTGTATGATTTTTTTTAATGTGTTTCTGGATTCTGTTAGCTAGAATTTTGTTAAGGATCTTCGCATCTGTGTTCATCAAAGAGATTGGTCTGTAGCTCTCTTTTTTTGTTGGGTCTTTGCCTGGTTTGGGGATGAGTGTGATATTGGCATCGTAGAATGAGTTTGGGATAGCTCCCTCTGTTTCTATTTCTCAGAAGAGTCTGAGGAGTATGGGTATTAGTTCCTCTTTAAAGGTCTTATAGAATTCTGTTGTGAATCCATCTGTTCCTGGGCTTTTCCTTGTTGGAAGACTTCTGATTGCTTCCTGTTTCTCGTTGTAAGATATTGGCTTTTTAATTGATTTACTTCTTCTTTGCTCAGTTTGGGCAACTTGTATTTCTCTAAAAATGCATCCATTTCTGCTAAGTTTTCTTTCTTTAGAGAGTATAACTTTTGAAAATAATTCTTTATAATTGTTTAGATGTATTGGGTATTTGTTGTGATTTTTCCCGTGGCATCCCTGATCTTGTTAATTTGGGTTTCCTCTCTTCTTTTCTTAATTAATCTTGCCAAAGGCCCATCCATTTTATTTATTTTTTCACAGAACCAGCTTTTTGTTTTATTAATTTTATTTGTAATTTTCCTATTCTCTATATCAATTTCCACTCTTAATTTGATTATCTGGTTCCATCTAGTTACTTTAGGTCCAATTTTTCCATGTTTTTCTAGATGTTTTAATTGCAACATGAGATTATTTACTTGTTCTGTCTCTATTTTCTTGCTGTGGGGACTGAGGGCGATAAATTTGCCCCTCAGAACTGCTTTTGCTGTGTCCCACAAGTTTCTTTGTGATGTATCTTCATTTTTATTGAATTGTAGGAACTTTTTAATTTCTTCTCTAATTTCCTTTGTTACCCAGGTGTTGCTTAGAAGTGTGCTGTTCAAGTTCCAGGTATTTGAGTAATTTCTACAGTATGTTATTTTGTTATTGAGAACTAGCTTGATTCCACTGTGGTCGGATAGAATACAGGTAATTATGTCAATCCACTAGTATTTGCTTAAGTTCCTTATATAAATTATGATGTGGTCTATTTTGGAGAAAGTTCCATGAGCTGTTGAGAAGAACATGTACTGTGTTGTTTTAGGGTGAACTACTCAGTAGATGTCAGTTAGTTCCGCTTGAAGTATGGCCTTACTTAATTTGGTAGCTTCTTTGCCAGTCCTCTGGTTGGTAGACCTGTCCTTTGTGAGAGTGGGGTGTTAAGTCTCTTAGTATTATCATATTTGGATCTATTTTTTTCTGTAAGTTTGAGAGTATCTGCTTAACATATTTGTGCTCCAATGTTTAGGGAGTATAAGTTGAAAATGGTAATGTCCTCCTCTTGAATTGTTCCCTGTATTAATATGTAGTGTCCTTCCTTGTCTTTTTGTATTGATTTTAATGAAAAGTTTATTTTGTCAGATATCAGGATAGCTACTCCTGCTTTCTTACTGGGAACATTTGATTGGTAGACACTTTTCCAACCCTTCACTCCGAGTTTGCTTGTATACTTGACTGAGAGGTGGGTCTCCTGAAGGCAACAGATGGATGGGTCATGTTTTCTGATCCAATCCGCAGTTCTTTTTCTTTTGATTAGTAAATTAACTCCATTAATATTTAAGGTTATTATAGAGAGATGCATTGTGGTTCCTGTCATTCCTGTTTTCCTAAGTTTTTCTTCTTTCCTTTCCTCCTGTGCTTACTAAGTTAGACTTCTATTAATACCTGTCTGGTGTGGGTCCCCATTCCTGGTTGTTTTCTTCAGGTTGTGTTCCCCCTTTTAGTATTCTTTGTAATGCTGGCTTATTGTTTATGAATCCATTTAGTTTTTCTTTACTATTAAAATTTTAGTTTCTCCATTGAATGTGAATGCTAGCTTTGCCAGATATATCAGTCTGGGCTCGCAGTTATTGGTTCCCAGGGCTCGGATGGTACTTTCCCAGGTCTATCTTGCATTCAGTGTCTGTGTGGAGAGATCTGCAGTGATTCTAATTTTGTTCCCATTGTAGTATAGTTCCTTCTTTGTTTTTGCTGCATGCAAGATTGTTTGCTTATTATTCAGATCTATCATTTTTACTATAATGTGCCTAGAAGTGTTTCTCCTGGGATCCTGCTTGTTAGGTGTTGTATATGCTTCTGTTATGTAGGTAAGAAGTTCTCTTCTTTTAAGATGGGGGAAATTTTCATTGATAATCTTGATGAGTAAGCGTTACATTCCCTTGCTTTGATATTCCTTGCCTTTGTCCACTCCAATTATATGAAGGTTAAATTTCTGGGCACTATCCGCTTGCTCTTGGATTTCCCTTTGGCATAATTTAAGTGATTTTTCCATATCTGTGACTTTTTGGTCCAGTTGGTGCATTCGGTCTTCTGTATCTGATACTCTAAATTCCATTTTGTTCACTCTGTTAACTATGGCTTCAATTGTGGTTTGCATGCGGGAAATGGACTTATTTATGGATTTGATGCTGTTTCTCAAAGTCCTAATCTCACTTTTAGTGAGGTGTGTACTGCCTCTATTTTTGCATGCTCCTCCTGTTTGAGATCCTACATCTCTTTGGATAGTTAGTCCCTGTGTTTTTTAAATTTCTGGTCTATTTCTCACTTTAATTCTTGAGTCATTGCCTCCAGCATCTCTTGGATGTAGTTTTTGTCTTCCATTGCTGCTTTGCTCCCATTGGGGTTCTCCCCTGGGTGGCTGCTGGCTTTTGGGGGGTAGCATGCTATCCTGGGTGTTGATAAACCTGGTAGTGTTTCTCTATGATTTTTGCATGGGGAGTCAGGGAGTTTTGGAAACTAATATGAAATTTTGTTTTGATCAATAGGTGTCTATCTTTGATTGGCTGCTGTTTCTGGGCTGGCTGAGAGAGTCTGTACCTGGTCTCTGTTCTGTTGAGGGCCGACCTCAGGCTGCTGGTCTGACCCACATAGGGCTCTTGGCTCTCTGCTGTAGATCACTGGCAGTTCCTGCCTTTAGAAGGACTGAGTGGCCTAGACTGCTCCTGTTTACTCCTACAGGTGCTCTTGGCTAGATCGGGTGTGCTGGATGTACTCTTCCAGTTGCTGGCATCTGCTATGGGCTCCTGATGTTTTGGTTATTTATTTTGGGGTGGTTTTTTTTGGTCGGTTGTGGGCCTGAACTCTGGGCCTGGGCACTGTCCCTCAGCTCTTCAGCTCAAGGCTGGTGCCCTGCCATTTGAGCCACAGCACCACTTCTGGCCCTTTCTGCTTATGTGGTGCTGAGGAATCAGATCCAGGACCTCATGCACACAAGGCAAGCACTCTACCACTGAGCCACCTTACCAGCCTGAGCTCCTGACTATTATCAGGTGCTGGCAGCCTGAGTTGTCCAATTCCTGACCTAGAATATATGGGTCAAGTTCTGGTGGGGTTTGGGCTTCTGGTTCTCTTGCCCTGGACACCCAAGTCTTTTGCTGTCATGCGCATGATTCCCAGGGGGTGCAGTTCCCTGTTTTCCCCTCTCTGCTGAGGCATATGCTCAGTTTCTGACTTCAGTTGGGAGGAGTTGGTTGTGTAGCTCAGGCACCAGATCCCCAGGCCTGGTCCTGGTTCCCAGTCCCCGGCCTGGGGCATACCAGTTGGACCTGTGCTGCTGTGTATCCCACCTGGGTTACGCATCCTGGAATACACAGTTCAGATTTCTAACACTGTTGGCTGTTGTGACCCATGGGTGCTGTTTCTGGCTTGGGTGTTTAAGCTCCCTTCCAGGGGCACTCTTGATCTAGCCTGACAGCTGGATGTGCTCCATGGGCTGGTGGAGCTCTAGAACAGTTCCCAGTCATAGTGGGTCCTGTAGTCCAGGTGTTGGGGCAGGGGTCTGGGTCAAGATTTGGGGGTTCCCACTTTGGGACCCTTGGTCTGGTCTCCTTTGTGGAGGGATATGCTGTCCCCTGCGGGGTACTCACCCTGGAGCTAGTTATTGTTTCTGTGCGATGTAGGTCACTGGTTGCCGCTGCAATCAGTGTTCAGTTGAGATGCTTATGAGCTGGGCTGGGCGGTAGTGGCTCTGCGTGTTTTTCCTCTGTTTCTGCCTCTGTTTGGGTCAGTGCTGGGGGATGGGTCATTCCTCGGGTGGGCTGTGTGCCAGACTCCAGCAGAGAGGTGGGGGAGGGGTCTCCATGCAGGTTCTGAGCACTGGGGTTTGTCTCTGTTTGCGCTCTCAGGATTAGCACCAGTACCTAGCAGGTCTTCTGCTCTGGCATTCTGTGGGCAGCCTGTATAGTTCTGGGGTTCCTGCCATGGGGCCAAGTGGCTTTGGCGGGATGGAGTCCCTCTGCTCAGATAGTGAGGGGTGGAGGAGGAATCTTTGTGCAGGCTCCCGGCTCAGAGGTTTCTCTGTTTGCCTTGATCAGTGTGTCCGACACTCAAATCATTTTTTTTAATGTTTGATATGAAGTGTGTAATATTGCCTAAAACGTAGTCGAGATAAATGTTTAACTTAAATACATTAAGCTTTCATTTTATCTTTCAATTGACAGGAAATACAAAGGATATGAAAGGAAACAAAATAACACCAAAATGAAATAACTAGTATTGTACAATACAGGGTGTCCCGTAAAACAGCTGGCCTTATTTATCAAATCATTATTTTTTTATTTTAAAGAACTAAAAAGAGGTGATTTTGCTTCATTAGAAGAGAAAGCCAGGACTGGATCACTGTTTGAAAGAGCACTGTTTTATGTCAATTGAAAGTGTTAGAATATGGTGTGGGTAAGAAAAAAGTTTAAATGTTTTGATATGGAAAGATAAGTCTTATTTATTAAATAATCAGAGTATCTGAAATATATATCATTATAGCAAAAAATTTACATATGGTAATAAATGTATTGAAATATCTGAAAAGTTATTCAATAAACTCAAGAGTTTTTTTTTTTAAGTTAATAAAAGAAGGAAGAAAAAATGACTTTCAGATGGAACTCAGTATTTCTCACTTTTATTTCTTAATTCCCAGGACCACAGTAGACTTTGAAAGATCTTATTGGCCAGGTTCAAGGTTAGTGCAAACTGCTGGTACCTTCTTATTTCTAAAATTTGAAAAGTGTTACAATGTGCCTTAAGCTTTCTTTTATAAATCATTTGAGAAAGCTACTTACATAGTAAAAGGAAAACTTGAATATGATGCTAGCATGATCAGTTACCTTGCAAGGTAGATCAGGGTCCATAGAAAGAAAGGTCACTTGAGCCAGGCTTTGGTGGCTGACATCTATATTCTGAGATACTCCGGAGGCCAAAATCCAAAGGACCAAGTTTTGAAGTCATCTAGGGCATAAAAGTCAGTGAGAATCCATCTCTAAAATAACCATCCAAAAGCAGGGTTGTAGGCATGGCTCAAATAGTAGAGCATCAACTGAGCAAGGAATTTGAGCAAGTGCAAATCTCTAAGTTCAAACCACAGTACTGCCAAATTAAGAGAGAGAGAGAGAGAGAGAGAGAGAGAGAGAGAGAAAGGTCAGTTAAGGATGAAGAAATATGTCATTAAGACTAATAAGTGGATAAGAGTCTGATGTTCTGAACCAGATCATTCACTATTCTTTCCATGTGTACATCTGTCCAGGATTCATTCTAAAGTTTTCTCAAGCTCTAAAGCCATCTTTATATTTACATGTCAAATAAATGGAGCTAGTTGATCAATTAACATTAATACTACTTATGCCTTTGCAGATTTTAATCATATGCATGGGCTGCCCATTCCAGCTAAAAGTCTACACTGTATTTTCCATGAAAACCTTGTGTCTCTGTAGTCCTCTCACCTTCCCTCCTCCTCTCCTCTTCCTTTTCCTCTTCCTCCTCTGCCTTCTCCTCTCCTCACCTCTAGCTTTCTCCAACTCATCTGTACCATTTGTATTCATTTGTATTAGGTATGGAAACTAGTAATGCTTTAGAAAACATAAAAATTTTTCTCCTAAGTTTCCAACGTCATTTGTAATTCTGTCCAGAGATGAGTTGATCTTTGAAGCTCAGTAATTGTGTTCATCTGTAACATGAAGACCAGGATGTCTGCCCAGTTACCTCATCTGTGTGCCACATCACACTGCATTTGGAAGAAGATGTACCTCCAATCAAGTTCATTCACACATCCATTTTGATCCCATCTTAAGAAAGGTAAGAAAAATATCACTTATATTATGTGTTTCTGATAGTCTTTAGAAATTGCACAACATGTTAAAATCAATGATATTATTTGTTGGCCAAAACAATCTTTGGTAATCACTTCACTGTTTGGAAACATGAATTCAGAGAAGATGGATCCTATGCCTTCTGTATCAGAGCTGAAAGTGACTGTGAAGTAGGCCAAGGTCTCCCAAAGTCAGTCCTAGCTCCTTCCTGTCCTCCACCCTGGGTAAACACCTATATTGTGAATCCCAGCTTGCTTTCATGCCTGTGAAAGACAGAAAAATCACTCACTCTGTATCACCTTCTCAGATGCCCATCCCCCACCCAATAATTTCATTAGCTGGCAATCCACTTGAAAGAATTTCCCAGTCCTCCATATTCATGCTATATTATGATTTTCCTGTAAAGCTGAATAATCTCTATATTTAGTGTGTTTGCTCATGCTGAATTGAATGTGTCAGCGTCGTTATAATTCTCTTAGGTCATAGATGCTTACACCCTCACAAATTGGGCCCTTGCATCACTGTTTCCAAGGATTCTTTCAGCAAGAAAGGATATACAGAGAGAGAGAAATATGATTTTTTTTTTTACTTTTATGCCCAGCATCCAAATTCAGAAAGGAGTAATTTCCATCATGTAACTGGGCCTAGAAAATACACTACCAGTTCACCAGAAATCTTACATTCCAGAACTTGGTTGCCTACGGACAATATCTTCAAAATAGTACTTATGCTGAGTGCTCACACTTGTGATTCTAGCAACTCAAGAGGCTGGCATCTGAGGATCGCTACTCAAAGACAGCCCAGGGAGACAAGTCAATGAGACTCTTATCTTCAATTAACCAGCAAAATGCCAGAAGAGGTAGTATAATTCAAGAGGTAGAGAGCATCAGCCTTGTTTGGAAAAGCCAAGTGAAAGTGTAATACCCTGAATTCAAACCACATTTCTGGCAGGCACACACACACACACACACACACACACACACACACACACACACACTATCATATTTGTCCTGAATCATCTTTTAGAACCCCTTAAATTATCCTTCAGACTAGATTCTGAACTTCTAGATCTGGCCAAGAAGTTATTCTAAAGTCCTTACGTTCATCCCCACCCCATGCCCAGCCAATCAACAACCCAGCAAAATGATTGGGAAATCTTGCTTTACACCTGCCTTGTTCACTACATTTTTAACTAAACTCTTAATCCTGCCTTGGGATTTGAGTTTCACACTTAGTCTTGATTGGAGCACATCTGGCCCTAGTCATAGAGCAAGAAAAACACGTGTTCCTGTTTCTCACGCACTTTGTTAGATAACAACCAGCTTAACTGAGCCTCTTAATTAAAGAAAACTCTAAGCTAACAATTGAAAAAGGAAATTGCATGCTATTGTTCTTCTGAGCATAGATGCAGGGACATTTTCTCCCTCCTTTTCCTTCTCAGGATCTCTTACTATAGATATTGTTAGGTATGCTAAGAGAGGAGAAAGATTAAAATATATGAAACACGAGCTCATTAAATAGGATGTTTTGCTTTCTAAGTGTCTTTCAGATGTCCATTTCAGAATCTCTGAGGATAATGTCTTAATTTTCATCTCTCAAAAACTATAGTAGCCAGGTGGCTGTAAGCTTATGCACATAATCCTTGCTACCCAGGAAGCTGAGATCTGAAGATTTGGGTTCAAAGCCAGCCTGGGCAGGAAAATGTGAGGTTTTTATCTGCAATTAACCAGTCAACAGCCACAAATGGAGCTGAGGCTCAAATGGTAGATCACCAGCCTTGAGGGGGGAAAAAAAGCTAAGGGGCGGCATCTATGCTCTGAGTTCAAGTCTCAGTAATAGCACTAAAAACCCAAACCAAACCAAACAAACAAAAAAAAAAAAACCCTATAGGAAGTACAACAAAACCAGCTTGGTTTGCTGTCTCAGAAAATATCCATCTTCAGAATTCCGACTTAACAATGACTTTTGGATGATGTAATATTTTTTCAAAGAAACAGGAAGGTCACAGGAGGCTTTATACTGTATTAACTTCCCTGACTCAGGACTACAGGCCTAAGCAAAGCCTCCAGGGATTGTCAGGGAGCCCCTTCTGCAGGGAACAGGAGCAACCATCACCCTCAAGGGAGCAGCAGGATTTAAGAGGAGAGAAGAGAACCATCCAAATGAGCAGAACAGGGCAGGAAAGGCAAAATGAGAGCCCTGCTTCTGGGACAAGCTCCAATGCATCCTGCTTAGCTGTGAGCTAGATCGGCAGCTGATCTGGGCTCCCAACCAGAGAGCCAGGCTTTGTACAAAGGGCACAGGAATCCATGAGGGGCTCCAGAGTAGAGGAATGGAGTCAGCTAGTAAACACAATCCCTTCAGCCAAAGGCTCAGGGAGAAGCAAGTATGTGGTCATGGAAATGCCATGCCCCCCAGAATGATGAGCTCCCCAGCAAGCAGGCTCAGAGGTGGCCTAGATATTCCTGGGCCTGTCCTTATCTCTCTGAACCTGAAAATAAGCCTTGACCCAGATTCAAAGAACCAGTTCCCTGTCATTAATTCTACCAACTACCCCATCCTGATAAAGCCCAAAAAAAATCTTACATGATCATTCTTGAGAGAAGTTAATTGCCTGCTTATTGCTATTACTGTGATTAATGAGGGCAAACTTGCTCTCAGCAATGCCTCCAAAAAAGAGTAGGCAGCCACTTTCTAGACCAAAGAAGCCAAGATCTTTGAACACCTTTCTGACCAATCATCAGCACATTACTCCCCAACACAGAGAGGGGGGAGAGAGAGAGACAGAGAGAGACAGAGAGAGACAGAGAGACAGAGAGACAGAGAGAGAGAGAAGAGAGAGAGAGACAGAGAGAGAGAGAGAGAGAGACTGTGCATTCACACCACTAGGCCAGTGCTATTCTCCTTCCATCCTTGTCTCCCTAGGCCCTCAAAACCAACCCAGCCCAATTGATAGTTCCATGACCAGGTCCAGCCACTGAAGCAGCTGGAGATGACAGAGTAGTCAACCCATTGTAGTCAATAGGATATGGTGAAGCTTGACTGGGACTTGACTCAGATTCAATTTATACTCAACTTCCTTCTGATTTTATGGTGCTTTTACTTTCATGGCTCTGGAGGGTGGGGGAAAGCATGTTTGTCAAAGTATCAATCACAGTATTAAGCCTGTGGAGGAGGCACTTTTAAGATGCCCTCCCCTGTGAGGACATAAATGGGAAAGGGTGTGACATAACTCCTATTTATCTGTTGGTGCCTAGCTCCCACGGTAAGGCAGAAAAGATCTTGCTGCTTCCATTAGGATGCCTTCTCTTCCTGAGGACTGTAATTAGCTAAATGCATTTAAACTCCACCATAGAAACAGCTGGGTATATACATTTCCAAGTGACGGTTCAAAGCTTTACTCGTGCAGATCTTTGCTTTTCTAGGTGTTAATCCACAGTTTGAAGAAAATAGGTAAAACAGCAAGTACTTCACAAAGCTGAAGACACTGAGAGGAGGCAATTTGAGGCAGGAATACGTTGGGGGTGGGGACAGTGAGGAGGAGATCCAGACAGAGGGCTGCATGCTGACACATATACCAGCAGAGTAGGCACTGGAGAAAGGCAGCTAGCTCCAAGCTGATGGGCAAGGCTGGGACCACTGTAAGACCTGACAGTGGTCCATGACAGGCAATGATCTACCTTTTTCCATAACAAGTCAGGCAACACTTATTTTTCAAACTGACATTAAACTTGTATATTGAATGAATTAAAATAACCTTTTTGCTAGACATTTTAATTATAAAATTACTTATAAAATTAATTACAAGAAAGCTATTTTTCCTTTCCTGTTAGGGTTGGTGCTTTTTCTTTGCCATGAACATATGTTTGAGCCATCTTGTGAATGTGAGTGCCTGGCATTGTGTTGGATTGATTGGAGGACTGTAAAGAGCATGGAGCCCTCTAATGAAGAATCTGGTCAGGGATTGGCCCTAGCTCCATCTGGGAAGCCATTGCTATTAGGATGAAACCCCAGCCTTGGGCAATATTGAGGGCTCCATTCAGTTCCAGAGACTCCAGCAATAAGATTTTCATAAACAGTCAGAGGTGAGCAAAGAGGAATGAGACCATGCAGACCTACAAACTGTTCATATTCACAGAGATAGATGTCTTAGTGGGATAAGGTCCCACTATCAATGACGTCTATCAATGGCAGAATGCATAAGAAAATGCAGGATGTTTACACAATGGAATACTCATTGGTCCTTTAAAAAAGGAAAACCTTCTCATTTGATACAGCATGGATACACATGGAAGATGTTAAATGTAATGAATCAGGCACAGAAAGACAGTACTCTTTAACATGGTCACTTTAAGAAGAATTTCATGAAGCTTTGATTAGAGAAATGGAGAAGAGAAGAATCACAATCAGATATTTGGGGAAAGCAGAGGTTATTGGACACAAGATCAGAAAGATGGAGGAACAGGATTGCACATTAGGGTAACTATAGCCAATAATAATATATAAATATGTAATATAAAATAACAAATCATATACATAGAATATGACAGTATATTATAATATAAAAATTATGTTTGTATAATACTATATTAGAGTATCATATTTTGTAATGTTATAAGGTATTATGTAATACTAAATATATACCTCATATTAATATAATATATAACATTATATATGCATTATACATAAAATGTTTGTGCACTGTACAATGTATATTAATATGCAATGTACACATGATATAATGTATATAATATAAAAACCCATTATATTGTTTTACATTATATTATGTATTATGTTATAGTAGATAAATAACATACAATGTGATATTATGTTTTATTATATTATATTACATATTACATGGTGTATTGCATATTATAAATATGTATTGGATATTTCAAAATAACCATGAGTCCATTTCAAGTGTCTCAGCATGAAATGATAAGTGTACACAGTGATTTTTCATGTCAGTGAGCTTGATTTAATCAGGGAGATCATATGTAGAGACCAAAACATTACTTTACACTGGGGATATATATATATATATATATATATATATATATATATATATATACTTGATTTGTCAATCCAAATAATATTAATATTTTTAAAGAAATGGTAAAGACCAGAAAAGAGACTAGACATTTTAGTGGATCCTTGATCTTGGAAGTGAGAGGGTCACTCCATCAA
This sequence comes from Dipodomys spectabilis, assembly GCF_019054845.1. Taxonomy (NCBI): domain Eukaryota; kingdom Metazoa; phylum Chordata; class Mammalia; order Rodentia; family Heteromyidae; genus Dipodomys; species Dipodomys spectabilis. The sequence continues at coordinate 3,900,461 of NW_024870813.1, read as the reverse complement.
GCTGCCCCAACAGTGAGAGTGGAATAGCTCCAGAAGTCCTTGCCTTGCTGAAAAACACAAGGGTACTGGAGGATTGTGGGAGTGGGGAGTGGTCAGGGGAAGAAGATGGAGGATATTGAGGGGGAGGGGAAACCAAGCAGAGTGCCAGAGAAGCAAAACAGGCTAGCAAAATCAGGACTTAATTGTTCTCCTGATATTAAATCTCCCCTGTCCAACACAAGAGCATCAGGACAGTCACTACCAGAAAATAACACTAAGCTTTACTGTAAGCCCAGTACTGTTATCTAAACTTAGTCATTTGGTTGATGTCAACTCATTCACGGCTTTATCAGAAAAAAAACAGACCTGCAAGAATTGGGAGCTAACTTTAATGGAGCCCTTACTCTATAATTGCCAGTATGCTGGGATATATTGAATTGAAATTTCAAGAGCCTGGTCTCAGTAGCTAGAACCATCTGAGTGCAAACATCAGTCTCACATGAGTTACTTCATCTTCTTAAGTCTCAGTTGTCCATTGTATGTCTGAGGAAACCATATTTACTCTGAAGGGTGGATGAGGGAGTTAACCAATCTATATAAAATTGTGATAAATAAATTCTTCATTAATTTACTTAGGCCTTGTTGCCTAGATATTTAGACAACATTTATTGTGTCTATTTCTGTAAGCCTGTTTTTGGATGAATGAATACCTGAATAAGTAGACTGAGAAAACCATCTCACTTTCCAAAAAGTGGAGGGACCTCATCCAATTAGCTGAAAACCCAACCAGAAGAAAAGAAAAGAATGATTCCATCCAGCCAGAGCGAATTCTACTATCGTTGAACGTCAGTGGCCTTCGCTTGGACTTGCCTAACTCCCTAACCATGTGAATCAATACCCCTCCTATCTTATTGGTTTCTTTTCTCTACTGATTCCTGATTAATGCAAATATACAATATGCCTAGATACACGGTAAGCACTCTATGTACCATATCCCATTTAATTCCCACAACAATTTAGGTATAATTATCTTCATTATACAAAAGAGGAAATTGGGGATTGGGAAGATAAAATGTCTTGCTTAATACTGTGTAAATACTGAATGTCCAAAGTATGCTTTGTCTTCAGCCAGTACCTGCCACCTAAGCCTGGACTTTCAACCACCCTTCTACCCCATCCTGCTCAAAAGACTGGCTGTTCAACATGGTCAAAGAATTGCAGTTCTTTTAAAGAATATAGACAAAGTCTAAATTTATTGAAATTCCAGAGTTCTTAATATCTCTTGCCAGGCCCATACACATGCTCCATCAATATGTAATGCTCTAATTCACTGGATCACATTAAAAAACTTTTGGGGATTGCTCAAATGAGCTCCAGGAAGATGTAGTGTATCCAGAGAGGAAGCTCTAAGCAGAAATCTTCCCTTATACCCAGCATTTTAATTCACTCTGTGACTTGTTTACCAACCACTCCCATCAAACAACCACTGACAGTATCTCCTAAGTTACCTCAGAATATCTCACATGCATATGGATTCATTGTGTGCTGGTCTACTCTCTCTTTCCTTAGTAAGAATGCACCAGTAAACATCCATTTCTTGTTCTCAGAAAGAGCTGCTTATAAATAATTTAGAGCTCTAATATTTGCAAGCTGTTGTTAACATTGCTGTGGACCAAACTAAATCTTAGAAGGATCTAAACAGTCCTGGTTGTAAGTTCTTCATCTTTGGAAGATGTAATAAATGAGAGTAGATTTTTTTACCTGCTCTCTGAAACAACAAAATATAGACTATACCAAATAATGACCAGATATTACCCATCAGGAAATGATGGGTATGAAATGAAACCTTATTTCCTTGGCAAAGTTTCTAAGCCACAGCCCAGGATAGGGAAACCCAATTCCTCTTGTCCTGAGTCCAAAGTAGTGAGAGTTTGCAAAGGAGAGGACTGAAGAGGAGACAGTACAGTGGCAGGAGCAGGGTGGTGCTTGGAGAGTCACTGTATTCACTTAAGTACTAAGGAACACAGGCCTGTGAGGAGAATCCCTTCAGGATGGTAAAAGAATGACTCAAAGGTTGAAATACTGGGCTTCACACAGAGCTGGGGGAAGTTCGTGTTCTTACCTGACAGCTGGAAAAAGGTCAGGAACATTGGGTAAAGTACAGAAAAAGGTCTCACAGCATCAATGGAGAACAATTAATACCACATCAAACATTTCTGTAGTCTTGCCTAACTAAACCTTACAGGTGGCTTGGTGTCTGTGGCTCACACCTGTAATCCTAGCTACTCAGGATGCTGACATCTGAGGATGATGGCTCAAAGCCTGCCAAAGCAAACAAATCAAGGAGACTTTTATCTCCAATTCATCAACGAAAGTCCAGAAGTGGAGGTGTGGCTCATATAGTGGCACAACAGCTTTGGGCAAAAAAAAGAAAAAAAAAAAAAAAAAAACAAGGAAGAGTGAGAAGCCATGAGTTGAAGGCCTGGTACTGGCACAAACAAGCCCACACGCTCACGTATACACACACACACACACACACACACACACACACACACACACACACAATAAAGTTAATTAAATATTAAAGTAAGACATGACTACAATTAAATAGAAGGAATGAGCCGTAGTTTTCTATTATACCATAGAACAACTATAACCTACAGAAATTGTGTATATTTCAAAATAGCTCAAGGAAAGGTTTTTTGTATTTCACTATAAAGCAATAACAAATGTTTGAAATGATAGATCTGCTAATTTCCCCAATTTTTATCATTACCTGTGTGTATATAGATATATATATATATATATGTGGATAAAGATATATGCATATATGTCCCAGAAATAACCAAATTACATCAAGTAGCTATGTCCCCAAAGTAAAGCCCAATACTGTCTGTATAAATATGAAAATAAAACAGCATCCAGCAAGGTAAAATTCTTTATGACTGACATCAAGCCAAAAATGACCATGCACTTAGGAAAACAGAAAAAATTAATCAATTGAATCTTATCAGAAACTGGCATAGAAGTTAATATTAATAAGTATGATAGCTACTTGAAGCATATTCAACTGTTGAAAAGGTTAAGTATAGACATGGAAGATAAATTTTCAAACCCAAATAAAAGTTTCATATGAACCTTCAACCAGGAATGACGACTTAAAAGGCCAACAACTTAACAACAATACAGTAACACCTATTCTAAAGAAAATGTAGACTCAGGAAAAGTTTTAGTGGAAAGCTCAGTAAGCTGTGAAATGATTGTAAGAAGACTAATGACTAACATAGGTAGGCTTAGAGTGCTCCAAGAAAAGAGTAAGAAAGGATATCTCCATAAAATTATTTTACTTTTTTTTTGTGCCAGTACTGAGGCTTGAAGTCAGGACCTCATGGTCTTGCCTGGCTTTTGAGCTGAAAGTTGGTGTTCTACCATTTGAACCATAATTGCACTTTTAGCTTTTTCCTGGTTAATTGGTGATTAGAGACTGGACTTTTCTGCTTCAGGGTGACCCACAGATCTTAGCTTCCTAAGTAGCTAGTGGAGAAATGAAACTCTTTTCTGTCAAAGAGATTGCTTTCTTTTAGGCAACCTTGTAAAAAATGTTTTTTCTGACAAGTTTCTGCTTTGGGCAGGTTGCTTGTCCCTACTTGATTATATTTTAGTTACAACCTATTCCTGTTAAATTTTAATTAAGGCATTCTATTACAAATTCATTGAATTTTAGTTACATTCTGCTCCTTTTGTATTTTAATTAAGCCACATCCTGTTAAACTTTTTGACCCTCTATTTTGCAAATTTGTGAATCATATTTCTGGCCAATTAGAACAAGGAGTGGTACTGCATTAGAGATAAAACCTGGCCAACTTCCTGTCCAGCATGCTTGAATACTTGAATTCTTGTCAAGAGCATCTGTTTCTACAGAAGTAGAATTTGCCTTATTGAGTTTGAGTTGGTATCCTTATTCCTTCACACAGCATCTCAATATCTTGAGCTGTTTAGAACTCGAGGATTACAGGCATGACGTGCTAGTGCCCAACTGTAAAGGGATATTAGAAGCAAAAGTGCCTATGCAACTTATTACAGTGACTATCTGACAATTATTATATTTCCAAAGGCTAATTTAGTATTAATTGCAGTCCATAATATGATGCAAGTTTTATGAGTTGCATCTCTTAATTCTGCACAGGATATCTCTGTGACTGAAAGCACATAACAATGTCAGAGTCTAAATTTGAGCTACTTCACGGACAGGAGGCTTTTGTCTAAATGAACTTGGCGACTTTTAAAACAACCCCCACCTGCACAGGGAGCATGTTATAGAATCGCAAATGCTCAGATCTTCTGGCTCCCATCTTTTCTTTGTTTCAAGGTCATCTCAAGGTCATGCTCAAAAGCATGTTTATTGATTTTATTTTCTTCATCATAGCTCTGTGAAATACAGTGAAGGATTCTAAAGCAACTTCTATAGAATGTTTGAAATACAAAGAAAAATAAGTATAGTGACTTGAAGCAAACAAAGTATAAAGATAATGTATAAAGTATCAGGCTCTGGCAGCAATTATTTGATATGATTACTGATTCCTTAGATGACACGCTAAAGAGATGAATAACCTTCTTGCCTGCTAAATGTTAAAAGTTACAGCAGAGGATAATAAAACACACTAGGGGTAGGGCAGCATAAAGATGACCTGCATGGCAATGAGCATTAAAAAAAAAAAAGATTGACACTGAGAAGGATTAAATAAAAAAGTAATGAGACTGGCTTGTCTTCTTTTTTATGGTTACTTGTGGAGCACTACTCTATCACTTTCTGCTGTGAAATCATACTTCTTTTTCTTCCTTTAGAAAACACATTTGGCCATCTGAAATGAGAAATTCTGTCAAACTTGTGGTTGTACCATGGAGAGTGACCCACTGGGAATGGAAGAGCTGCCATATTGAGGAGGACAGGCAATTTCTGAAATTCTGAAGCCACAGGCTGTCCTCTCTTAAAAGGAACTTGAGAAGAAAATTAGTGGAAATTGGCTCTAGCATTCTGTGTGTGTGTGTGTGTGTGTGTGTGTGTGTGTGTGTGTGTGTGTGTATTTGTGTGTGTGTGTGTGAACTTCCAACTTAATGGAAAGCTAAATATTTGAAGCTACTACAGCAAATTTGTCAAAGCTCATTTTTATTAACCTTGTAAAAGTCACTTCTTTGTGTCTCTCCTTCCTTTCTTCATTTTTATTCTGTTGACAAGCATATTTTTCTGTACCTAGGAAATCATACTCCCGTTGAATATTCTCCCATCCCACCACTGCCACCACCAAAGTTTTGTTTCCAGGTTATTTCTCTGGTACTTGGTTCAAACTAACATTGAGGTTTAAACTCAGGGCCTGGGCACTCACTATACTTTAACTTTTTCATTCAAAGCTGATGCTCCAAAATTTCAGCCACACCTCTACTCCTGACTTTTTACTGGTTCACTGGAGATAAAAATCTCAAGGGCTTCCCTGCCAGGGCTGGCTTTGAACTGCAATCCTCAGACCTCAGCCTCCTGTGAAACTCAGATAGCAGGAGTAAACCCAGCAAGAGTTACCATTTATTAATCAGGAAATTTACACAGGAAAGTAAAGCAATAGGGCTGGGGTGTGGCTCAAATGGTAGAGAATTTACATAGGAAATGTGAGGACTTGTTTTAAAACCCTATTACTGAAAAAAAGATATCTAATAAATTAATAGATGTAGCTTAGGTTAAAGTAAAAGGAAGTACATTCCAAGTAGATCAGGGCCTCAGGTTTTCCTGAACTTTGTTTTCAGCCCACCCTCTTGTGAAGACCTAGGTCCTAAGTTTTAATGAACTTGGCTGTTTGACCACATAGGGTATGAGCCCTCTCTGCCTAAACTAGAGAGTTCCATGGGAATACAAAGCCTTCTTTACTGTACTTCCAGTGAAAATTCAATAGATGAGTCAGTCATGGGCCTCCCTGCTATACTGGAAGAAAAACATGTCCAGCAAAGAACAAAGGACCCAGTGAAGATCTAGAATATTTCCCACAAGTCTGAAGCCTTTCTCAAATAGCTTAATTAGCACGTTTTAATTAGTTGTTCTGGAAAAGAGACAGTTCAGAATTATCAGCAAATGAGGCATTCAGATGGCTGGGCTTTCTCTCAAAGAAGCAATAACTGAAAGATGATCTTTTTCTCATTCTCAGAAAGAAGAGGGTTCAAAATCCACCTTAAATGATCATACAGACCTTCCCTTTCTCTGAGAATTTCACTTCTGGGATTATAGCCATATTTGATGTCGTAGGATATGACAAATCAGAAAAGTAGACTATACCAAGCAAGTGAGTTTTGAGCTTCCCTTGGCCAACAATGGCTTGATTTCATCCCCACTTATTCCTACCTATAGATGGGTAAATCATAAGAGCTCTATGCCATAGCATAAGATACCACAGCCATATTAATCAGGTATTTTCACTTCAAATCATATAAGTTCATCACTAGTATATAGAACATACATATTGTCAGCTTTGGAAAAGCTCTAGACAAACACTGAGCTGGGCCTCTGCTTCCAAGAGAGTCGGTCATGTTTTCTTTTCTTGGGCAGAGGATACCTAATCACATGATCAAAGCACATTACCAAAAACTTCACCTAATTAGAAACTGTCATTCTGCAATGTATTCAAGTTCACCCAGGATTAAAAACTTGGATAAAGTCATAAGATGCAAGAACTTACAAAGAGGAGGTACAATGCTTGATAAGAAATGTACTCATTATCTTGCCCATGTAATCGTAACCCCTCTGTACAGCATTTTCACAATAAAAAAACAAAAACAAAACAAAAAAAGATGCAAGAACTTTAACAAAAGTTTCTATTTTGGTTATAGTGTTTTTTATTCCACATGTAAACTAAGACATTTTAAAGAAAAAAATTATTACTGAGCACCAGTGGCCCATGGTAATCCTAGCTCTACAGGAAGCTGAGATCTGAGGATCGAGGCTTGAAGCCAGGCTGGGAAGTAAAGTCTGTGAGATTCTTATCTCAAATTAACCAGTAAAAAGCCAAAATGGAGCTGGGGTTCATGTGATAGAGTGCCAATCTTGATTTAAAAAGCCAAAGGATAATGTCCAGCTCCTGAGTTCAGATCCTAAACAACACAAAACAAAACAAGACAAAAAAAGAAAATGAAATTATATTTTATAAATTTATAAGTATATTTATATGTATTAGACTATTTCTATATCCACAGTTCAACCATAATGCAAAATTGTCCTCTTGTTGAATTTATTGCTAAGGGAAATTGTTTCCCCAAATCAAGGCAGAAATGAAACCAACTGAGGGCTCTTCCAATCCCAGGAATCCTCCAGTGATACAGGAGGCCTCTAGCTCCACCCATGTAATTTAGCAGTGAGCCTAGGCAACCCTGTAAGTGCTCAAGTCATTCCTCCAGTAACTAGCCATGGGATGAGAAACTTTCAGCTTATTGAAAAACTCTCCCTAGTGCACTTGTCCCTGGTCAGACATCAAGGAGCCCAGTGAACAGTGGATGAGCAGATGGACAGATTTTCTCTATACACTGAATGGCTCATTTCATCCTTGCTCCATTCCTGTTTGTCCTTCAGTCACATTTCTCTTTCATTAGAGAAGTCCCACGGCCTTTCATCCTACCCATTGCTATCTGTGTAGCCTATTTTGGATTTCAGTAAAGACAACACTTGTTGAAGGATGCCTTCTGTGGATCTGCAGGTCACTTGAAGCCCTGTTGTCACATGTCCTAAGAAACATATTTCCCCATGGCAATGATGTACTTGCCTTTCTTATCTGACTTTCTCACCAGACCACAGGTGCTATAAAAGCCAGTGACCATAACAGGGTGCTAGTGGCTTATATTTTCAATTCTAGCTACTCCAAAGGCTGAGATTAACAAATTGCTGGACTGGAGGCCTGACTCAAGTGGTAGAGTACCAGTAATGAGCAAATGTCAAGCAAAGCCTTGAGTTCAAGCGCCAGTACACACACACACACACACACACACACACACACACACACACGAAGTCAGTAAACCAAGCACAGTTGGCTCACACCAGTAATCCTAGCTACACAGAAAGCTTCAATCTGAGGATGGTAGTTCAAAGGCAGCCTGGGCAGAAAAGTCCATGAGAATCTTATCTCCAACTACCAAAGCCAGAAGTGGAGCTGTGGCTCAAAGCACTAACCTTGAACAAGAAGGGTATGGGCAGTGCCCAATTGCAGAGTTTAAGCCCAAGGTCTGGCACAAAAACAAAAAAGTCAGTGATTATGTATGTTTTTGTTTTTGTTTCTATTTTGTAATTAAATTGTTTTATTCAAATTTTCAATAGATAATACATTTAGGAGGCATAGATATTTTAAAGTAGAAAAGCTTTCAGAGTAAAAATTAAGCCTTCTACCTACCCCAATGCCTCCACCATCCAGTTCCCCCAGAACATAGGTTTCTCCATTAGAGTGTCCTTTCTCCCTGCCACCCTACCTCCCTGCCTCTCTTCTTCCCTCTCTCCCTTTCTTCCTCCCTCCTTCCATCCTTCTCCCTCTCTTCATTTCCTCCTTCTCTTTCTTTTTTCCTTTTCTCTTAAACATAAATGGTTGCATACTAAGCAATCTTGCACCTGTTTAAAAATAATCTTATATTGCAGCATTACTCACCATATCCAAGACAGGAAAAATTGATGAAGAAAATGTGTTATTATGTATAGTAAATAATATCAGCATTTCCCCCCCCCCATGGGGCAAATTGTCTTTAGTGTGGTTTATAAAGTTTATGAGTTCTATGAGCTTTGACAATACAGTTATTTCTTCCACACTGGGTGATATGTACATTTCTTTCCTTTTGCTTAGTGTCAGCTGTTCCCTCTTTCCTGCTCATTCCCTCCCTCCCATCGCTGCCCTTGAGTTGTTTAGTTCATTTTGATCAATGACCAGTGCATCTGATGGGCTCTGCTGTTGTATGTTTTCCCCAGTTTCCCTCTGTTTCTGTGTCTTCCTCCTTGTTTCCCTCATCTGTGAACATATATACCATATATGTGGTCAGCAGCATGGGGTCATTTAGTAATGTTTGGACAAGATGAGTGGAGATCCTTTGTTTCTTGAGTCCGGTTTACTTTGTCATATCTCCTTATGTTTTGGATTTAACATCCACTTATCAGGGAGAGCATGTGCCATTTGCCTCTTTGCTCTTGGCTTACCTCACTCAACATGATTTTTTCTAGTTCCATCCATTTCCCTGTGAATGCCATTTACTTTGTCCTTTCTAAAGGCTGCATAATATTTCATTGTATATAGGTACCACAATTTTTGGATCCATTCATCTGTGGTGGGACATCTGGGTTATTTCCATATCCTGGCTATTGTGAACAGTGCTGCAATGAACATGGAGGTGCATGGGTCCTTGTATACTGGTTCCTGTTGTTCAGAATAGATGCCAAGGAGTGGTATGGCTGGGCCATAGAGAAGGTCAATCTTTAGCATTCTGAGGACCCTCCAGACTGCTTTCCAAAGTGGTTGTATAAGTGTACATTCCCACCAGCAGCACAATAGGGTTCCTCTTTCTCCGCATCCCCTCCAGCATTTGTCATTGGCTGACTTTAGGATGTGGGCCATTTTGACTAAGGAAAGGTGGTATCTCAGGGTTGTCTTTATTTGCATTTCCTTTACAACCAGGGATGGTGAACATTTCCTCATATTTTTCTTTGCCATTTTTATCTCTCCTTCTGAGAAATCTCTCTTTAGTTCCCTTGCCCATTTAGTAACTGGTTTGTTAGGTTTGGGAGGGATTAGTTTCTTCACTTCCCTGTATATACTGGATATTAGCCCCTCCTCTGATATATTGCTGGTAAATATTTTTTCCCAGGTAGTTGGCTGTCTTTCTAGTTTGGTTGCTATGACTTTAGCTGTGCAGAAACTTTTTATTTTATTTTTTATTCTTTTTAATTTTTTATTTTATTTTTTTTCATTTCACTTTATTTCATTTTTTTGTGAACATACTGTACAGAGGGGTTACAATTACATGGGCAGGATAATGCATACATTTCTTATCAAGCATTGCAGCCTCCTCCTTTGTTTACCCTTCACATCCCTTCCCAGCCTCCCCCCCACCCCCCCACTCAATCCTCCCCCCCCCCCACCAACGTTGTAAAGCTCATTTTCGATATGACAACTTGTACTTCTCATTGTTGCAACAGGCCCACCTGTATCCTTAAATGACTTGTTTTTCCCCATCTCCTCCACAAGTTATACTAACATCAAATATATTGAAAGCAGGGGTTATACTGTGGGGGAGGGACATACAAAGCAACAAAGAAATAATCTTATAAATGTGTTAGAAACAAATGCATGAAAGAAAAAAACATTAAAATACATATCTAAGGGTTCATTTTCCTAACATCACATTATCTGACATTTTCCTCTTGACTCATACATATACTAGATATTGCAAATAAGGGAAACCATGGGACCTATGATTCTTTGGGCCTGGCTTACTTCACTTAATATAATTTTTTCCAAGTTTTTCCATTTCCTAACAAAGGGGGCAATGCCATTCTTTCTGATGGAGGCATAGAATTCCATTGTGTATATACACCACATTTTCTTGATCCATTCATCTACTGAGGGGCATCTGGGTTGGTTCCATATCTTAGCTATGGTAAATAATGCTGCAATAAACATAGTTGTGCTGGTAGCTTTAGTGTGGTCTTGTTTGTAAACATTTGGGTAAATGCCCAAAAGTGGGATTGTTGGGTCATAGGGGAGCTCTATGTGAAGTCTTTTGAGGAACCTCCATACTGCTTTCCAAAGTAGTTGAACAAGTTTACATTCCCACCAACAATGAAGTAAGGTTCCCTTCTGTCCACATCCCCTCCAGCATCTGTTGCTAGAGTTCTTGATTTTTGCCATTCTAACTGGAGTGAGGTGGTATCTCAATGTTGTTTTGATTTGCATTTCTTTTATGGCTAGGGATGTTGAGCATTTCTTCATGTGTCTATTGGCCATCCTTCTTTCTTCTTCAGAGAAGTTTCTCTTTAAGTCTTTAGCCCACTTATTTATTGGGCAGTTGAAACTTTTTATTTTAAAGTAGTCCAATTTGTTGAGTCTCTCTCCAATTTGTTGTGACCCTGGGACTCTGTTCAGGAAGTTCCTTCCTGTGCCTTAAGTTCAAGTGTCTCTCCTACTCTGTCCTGCAGTAGTTTCAGAGATTCCGGTTTGATGTTAAGGTCTTTAATCCATTTTGTTGATGTTGGTGCATGGTGATAGGCTGGGGTCCACTTTTAATTTTCTGCATGTGGCCACCCAGTTTTCCCAGCACCAGTAGTTGAAGAGGCTGTGTTTCTTCCACTGTATGTCTTTGGCTCCATTGTTAAATATCAGCTGACTGTAGGGGTGTGGTTTTAATTCTGGATCTTCTATTCTATTGCATTGGTCTTGGGGTCTGTTTTTGTGCCAGTACCATGCTGTCTTTGTTATTACAGCTCAATAGTAGAGTTGGAAGTCTGGCATCAAGATCCCTCCTGTGTTGTCTTTTTTTGAATAGAATTGTTTTGGCTATTCTAGGTCTTTTGTTGTTCCATATGAATTTTTGGACTGTTTTCACTTTTTTAGAAATGTACGTCATTAGGATTTTAATAGGAATTGCATTGAATTTGTATATCAGTTTTGGCAGTATGGCCATTTTCACATATTGTCTGCCTATCCAAGAGCACGGAAGGTCTTTCCATTTCCTGGTGTCCTCTATCATTTCTTTAAGTTTTTATAGTTTTCATTAAATAGTTCTTTTACATCTTTGGTTAGGTTAATTCCTAAATAGTTTATTTTTTTTTGAGTTCACTGTGATTGGGGTTCTTTCCTTGATTTAACTTTCTGCTCATATATTGTTGGTGTACAGAAAGGCAACTAATTTTTGTGGGTTAATTTTGTATAATGCTACTTTGCCGAAGTATTTTACAAGTTCTAAGAGTTTGGAGGTGGAGTTTTGGGGATCATGGAGATATAATATCATGTCATCTGCAAAAATGAATAGTTTAACTTCTTCCTTCCCTATGTGGATCCCTTAAATGTCTTTTCTTGCCTTATTGCTCTGGTTAATGGTTCCAGAACTATATTGAAGAGGAGTGGTAAGAGTGGGCATCCTTGCCTTGTTCCTAATTTTAGGAGAATTGGTTGTAGATTTTTCCCCATTAAGTATAATATGGGCTATTGGTCTGTTGTATATGGCTTTTATTGTTTTAAGGAATGTTCCTTCTATTCCTATTTTCTCCAGAGTTTTTAACATGAATGAATGTTGTATCTTATCAAAAGCCTTTTCTGCATCAATGGAGATGTGGTTCTTGACCTTGGATTACATTTATTGATTTATGTATGTTAAACCATCCATGCATCTCTGCGATGAAGCATACTTAGTCATAATGTATGATTTTTTTAAATATGTTTCTGAATTGTGTTGGCTAGAATTTTGTTAAGGATCTTTGCATCTGTGTTCTTCAAGAAGATTGGTCTGTAGTTCTCTTTTTTTGTTGGGTCATTGCCTGGTTTGGAGATGAATGTGATACTGGCTTTGTAGAATGAGTTTGGGATAGCTCCCTCTGTTTCTATTTCTCAGAAGAGTCTGAGGAGTATGGGTATTAGTTCCTCTTTAAAGGTCTTATAGAATTCCATAGTGAATCCATCTGGGCCTAGATTTTGCCTTGTTGGAAGACTTCTGACTGCTTCCTCTATCTCATTGTTAAGATATTGGCTTATTAATGGTTCATTTCTTCTTGATTCAGTTTAGGCAATTTGTATTTCTCTAAAAATTCATCTATTTCTGCTAGGCTTTCTTTCCTTAGCAAGTATAGATTCTGGAAATAATTTTTTATAATTGTTTGTATGTCTTGGCTATTTCTTGGAATTTTTCCTGTAGCATCCCTGATCTTATTGATTTGGGCTTCCTCTCTTCTTTTTTAGTTAATCTTGCCAAAGGTCAATTTATTGATTTTTTTCATAAAAACAGCTTTTTGTTTTATTAATTTTATTTATATTTTCTTAGTTTCTATCTTGTTAATTTCAGTTCTTATTTGGTCATCTCACTCTGTCTAGTAACTGTAGGTTCAATTTTTTTTCATGCTTTTCTGGAAGTTTTAGTTGCAACATGAGATTATTTACTTGGTCTGTCTCTATTTTCTTGATGTGGGCACTGAGAGCGGTAATTCGCCCCTCAGGACTGCTTTTGCTGTGTCCCACAGGTTTCTTTATGATGTATATTCATTATCATTAAATTGTAGGAACTTTTTTTGGGGGGGGGGTCTGGTCATGGGACCTGAACTCTGGGCTTGGGCGCTGTCCCTTAGCTCTTCAGCTCAAGGCTAGCTCTCTACCACTTGAGCCACAGTGCCACTTCTGGCTTTTTTCTTTTTGCTTATGTGGTGCTGAGGAATCGAACCCAGGGCCTCGTGCATGCAAGGCAAGTGCCTTCCCAGCCCCAAATAGTAGGAACTTTTTAATTTCTTCCTTAATTTCTTCTGTTACCCAGATGTTGCTCAGAAGTGTGCTGTTCAATATCCATGTATTTGAGTAATTTCTATACTATACTTTGTTACTGAGAACCAGCTTGATTCCACTGTGGTCAGATAGGTCAGATAGGGATTATGTCAATCCACTTGTATTTCCTTAAATTCCTTGTATGAACTATGATATGGTCTATTTTGGAGAAAGTTCCATGGGCTGCTGAGAAAAATGTGTACTGTGTAGTTTTAGGGTGGAAAACTTGATGGATGTCAATTAGTTCTGCTTGAAATATGGCATCACTTAATTTGGTGGCTTCTTTGCCAAATCTCTGGTTGGTAGAATTGTTCTTTGGTGAGAATGGGGTATTAAAGTCTCCTGGTGTTATAGTATTTGGATCTATTTTATTCTGTACGTTTGAGAGTATTTGTTTAACATATTTGGGCGCACCAATGTTTTGGGAGTGTAAGTTGATAATGATAATATCCTCTTCTTGGATTATTCCCCATATTAATATGTAGTGTCCTTCTTTTTCTTTTTGTATTTTAATGAAAAGTTCATTTTGTCAGATATCAGGATGGCAACTCCTGCTTTCTTGCTGTGAGCATTCGCATGGTAGATCTTTCTCCATTCCTTCTCTGAATTTGTTTTTATGTTTGGCTGTGCGGGGGAGGGGAATCTCTTAAAGGCAACAGATGGATGGATCTTGTTTTCTGAACCAATCTGCAGTTCTTTTTCTTTTGATTGGTGAATTGAGCCCATTAATATTTATGATTGTTATAGACAGATGCATTGTTTCCTGTCAATTTCCTGCTTTCCTAAGTTTTTTCTTCTTTCCTTTCCTCCTGTGCTTACTAAGTTGGACTTCTAGTGATATCTGTCTGATGTGGATCCCTGTTCTTGATTGTTTTCTTCAGGTTGTGTTCCCCCTCTTCATATTCTGTGTAGTGCTGGATTATTATTTATGAATTCATTTAGCTTTTCTTTACTATTAAAAATTTTAGTTTCTCCACTGAATGTGAATGCCAGCTTTGCTGGGTAAATCAGTCTGAGCTGGCAGTTACTGGTTCTCAGGGCACGGATTGTACTTTCCCAGACTTTCCTTGCATTCAGTGTCAGTGTGGAGAGATCTGCAGTGATTCTGATTTTTCCCCCATTATAGTATAGCTCCTTCTTTGTTTTTGCTGCATATAAGATTGTTTCTCTATTATTCAGATCTATTATTGTTACTATAATGTGCCTAGAAGTGTTTCTCCTGGGATCCTGTTTGTTAGATGTTCTATATATTTCTGTTATGTAGATAAGATGTTCTCTTTTAAGATAGGGAAATTTTCATTGATAATCTTACTGAATAGTTGCTGCATTCCCCTGTTCAGGTATTCCTCACCTTCAACCACTCCAATTATAATTGGCACTGTCTGCTTGTTCTTGGATTTCCCTTTGGCACAATTTAAGTGATTTTTCCATATCTGTGACTTTTTTCCAGTTGCTGCATTTTGTCTTCAGTATCTGATATTCTAATTTCCATTTCATTCATTCTGTTAACTATGGCTTCTATTGTGGTTTGCATGGAGGAAATTGAGCCATTTATGGCTTCTATCTTGGTTCTCAGAGTATTAATCCCATCTCTTAATGAGGTGTGTACTGCATCTATTTTTGCATGCTCCCCTGTTTGAAATCCTGTATCTCTTTTGATATTTTGTTTCTGTGTTCTTTAAATTTCTGATGTATTTCTGGCTTTAATTCTTGAGCCATTGCCTCCAGCATCTCTTGGATGTAGCTTTTGTCTTCCATTCCTGCTTTGCTTCCACTGGGGCTCTCCCCTGGGTGGCTGCTGGCTTTTGGGAGTAGCTTGCTATCCTGGGTATTGATGAATCTTGTAATTTTTCTCTGTGATTTTCACATGTGGATTCAGGGATTATTGGAGACTAATCTAAACTCTGTTTTGGTCAACAGGTGGCTATCTTTGCTTGGTTCTGGGTTGGTCCCTGGATCCATTGATGAAGCTCGCTCTTGGCCCTGGGTTGGCTGAGAGAGTCTGTATCTGGTCTTGGTTCTGTTGGGGGGAGAGGCTGACCTCCAGCTGCTAGTCTGATCCATGTAGGGCTCTCAGCTGTCTGCTGGAGATCACAGGCAGCTGCTGCCTTTAGCCAAGGACTAAGAAGCCTAGACTGCTCATGCTTCCTCCTGTGGGTGCTCTTGGTGAGACCAGGTGGTCTAGATGTATTCTACTAGTTGCTGGAGTCTGCTATGAGTTCCTGACTATAATCAGGTGCTGGTGGCCTGAGCTGTCCAATCCCTGGCCTGGGATATACAACTCAGGCTCTGGTGGGACTTAGGCTTCTGGTTCTCCTGCCCTGGACACACAGGTCTTTTGCCAACATGGGTGCAATTCCCAGGGGGTGCAGTTCCCTGCTTTCCCCCCTTCTACTGAGGCATGTGCTCAGCTTCTAATTTCAAGCAGGACAGGTGTGTTGTGTAGCTCAGGCACCTGATCCCCAGACCTGGCCTTAGCTCCTGGTCCCCTGCCTGGGGCATGCCCATTGGACCTGTGCTGCTGGGTATCCTGCTTGAGGTACGCAGCCTGGGTACACCGGCTGGCTGCTGTTGCCCACGGGTGCTCTTCCCAGTTTGGGCATTTAATCTCCCTCCCAGGGGCACTCTTGATCAAGCCTGGCAGGCTGGATGTACTCCACAGGCTGGTGGGGCACTTGAACAGTTCCCAGTTTTAGTGGGACCTGTAGTCCAGTTGGTGGTGGGGGTCTGGGTCAAGCTCTGGGGGGTTACTGCCAGCACTGGTATCCCTTGCGGGGGTACACTGTCTCCTGCAGGGTACTCACCTTGGAGCTAGTTGGAAACTCTCCAGCGGTGCTGTGGCAGATCGCTGTTTCTGTGTGATGTAGGTCGCTAGTTACCACTATATTCTGCATTCGGTTGAGATGCTTGTGGGCTGGGCAGGGTGGTGGTGGTGGCTCTGTGTCTGTGTTTTTCCCATCTCTGCCTCTGTTGATGCTGTCTGGGTTGGCACCACAGGCATTTTATATGCTGGCCTCTGGCAGAAGGGTGGAGGAGGGGTCTTGACGCAGGTTCTGAGCTCTGAGATTTCTGTCTCTGTTTTCATTCTCTGGGTCAGCACCAGCACCTTGGGAGTCTTCTGCACTGGCATTCTGCAGCCCGACCCCTGTATTCTGGGGTTTCCTCCTTGGCAGTGAGGCCAAGTAGTTTTGGCGGGATGGGGTGGCACCGTTCCAGTAAGGGGTTGGCGAAAGGTCTTTGTGCAGGTTCCAAGCTCTGAGGTTTCTCTGTTTGAAATCAGTGGGTCCAGCACTGCCTCCTTGGGCATCTTTTGTGCTGGTGTTCTGCAGACAGTCCATTGTGGCTGGGGTCTCTGGCAACCCCGGACCGGGCCAGCCGAGGTTTGGCATGGAGCTTTGCAGCCAGCACAGCTTGGGGGAAGAGTCTTCACACTTTTCTGTTTTGAAATTCTTCCTTTTCTTTTTTTTCCTTTTTTTTTCACCTCCTGTTTTTCTCTGGGTGTTCGGCTTTTTGCTGTTCTCAGTCTCTTGGGGAAATTAAGCATTAGAACTCAAACTCTATTTGGTTGGAGAGAACTGTGGTGTTTCCCTACTGTCCTATCACCATCTTTGCCCTGCTCAACCATGTATGTTCTATGTATAATAAATAATAAGTAGCAGGGCCAATCACATAGTACTTGCTTAAAAATGTTTAATAAATAGATTTATAATTAATCAAGAATATACAACTCAGTAGAAACTACAGATAAGCCAGGCAGAAGGTAAGAACATGTGTGGACTTCTAACAACCTGCATCACGGTGAGACAAGTCAGAAATTAAAAAAAAAATTATATCAGTTTCAAATGATTCTCCAACCTGACCATCTCTGTAATTTCTGCATTGGTATCTATCCAGTACATTCAGGTCCACAAATGTGTGCTATAATACAAAGACAGAAAACATGAGTCTTTTATAAATTAAAGAAAAAACTTAAGCTCTCATTTCTTACTAGTGTGATCCTGAGGAAGACATCCGACCTCTCTAAATAGTTACTTGCTTATAAAAAGCTAGTAATGATTCTATAAGGTAGGGCATTTGGAAGAATTTTCCCAATGATAAAAGGCTAGGCTAGAAATGGTTCTCCTGATGGAAACAAAACAGAATGTCAAGTGCTAACACACATACAATTTCAGGATTTGGGAGCCCCAAACAAATTCCTGCAACAACCTGATACCAATAGCAATGACAGAGACTGTGAACATGATGCCTGGGGGGGCTCCCCCCTGCAGCCCTCCTCTCCAGACAGATGGCACTGCTGCTTCTGCCAAAGGGAAGGCTGGAAGCCCAGTCCATTTAAATAGATTCCATTCCATCGGACTGTCTCACAATACTCACTGTATTTGCCACCAAGCTCAACAATGTATAAAGGCCACTGAGGTGCAAGCACAAGCTAAATGAGTCTGGGCTTATGAGCTGGGATGACCTCTCACTAGTCATTCAAAAACTGCTCTCTTAGAGGCCAGCTGACACTGTGGAATATGAAGGGAAAATGGCTGAAGGAACAGCTCAGAAGGCCATGTATTAGTGTGCACAGGAATTAATTATAGCCCTGCTATAATTAAGGACATACTACTTCACACAAAATATCTGAAAGTAAGACCCTCCGTAGACCAGGTCAAGAAGAATAATAGAATGGGGAAAGCAAGATTCAACAAATTGTCAAGTAGGCCATCTTGAAATTGACTCTTTTTTATAGCCATTAAAGGAATGCAGAAGAAAAGACAGAGGTAGACAGAAGTGGAAGGAGTTCCAACCTGGAGAAAGTAACTAACAGTGTGGGGCCAAGGCCGTAGATATAGGTAGAACTCATGGCTGTGATCTGGAGAGTTGGCTCAGAAAGAAGCTGCTTCCTGGGGCTGGGAAGGTAGCTCAGTGGTAGAGCGCTTGCCTTGCATCCCTGAGGCCCTGGGTTCGATTCCTCAGCATCACATAAGCAAAAAGAAAAAAAGCCTGAAGTGGCGCTGTGACTCAAGTGGTAGAGCACTAGCCTTGAGCTGAAGAGCTGAGGGACAGAGCCCAGGCCCAGAGTTCAGGCCCCACGACCAGACCCCCTCCCAAAAAAAGAAACTGCTTACTGTCTACTGTTCAGAGATGCAAGGGCCCCCCTTGTGGCTTTTGCATAGTCTGGGTAAGTGTTTGTTGACTATGGTTCACTGCTAATCTCAAATTGACTCAGAGTTGACTTGCCATTGGTAGCAGCCTTTTCAGGAACACTGTGTGGAAAAAGAGCCATCAATGGGTAACTACAAGCCATCCAATGTGAGCCCCATGGATTTCCTCACCAAAGCATCCTGTGCCTGGGAGCTCCTAAGTCCAGGTCTCTCTGTCTGCTAATTGCTTCCCATATTCCTTACCTCCCTTAGGAAATGTGCCATCAAAAAAGGAAAAAACAAAAACAAAAACAAAAATAGAAAGCCCAGTCAAATCTGCTGATGTTTCTGCCTTTGAGGAGATTAGAGCTTAAGTCAGACACTAATGATGGAGTTATTACCAAATGCACTAGCTGAATGCAAATGACTCTCATCCATCTATGTGTGAGCCACCCCAGCACCCCCTGAGAAATTCATTCTCCTTCCTGTATATTTAGTTAGTGAAGAAACATCCGGGGAAGATGCTGTTTGGCTTTGAGAAGCAAATCTTCTAGTGATCACGGGAACTAAAAACATCAGTTTTGAAAAATGGAAATTTTGTGTGAGCAGCTCCTATGGGAAGACTCTTGTTTTGCATCTGGTTTCAGAAGGGGGAAACTCTATTGACATTCATCAGAGATTCCAGCAAAACCCTGCCAGCACCCCCTCCCAACTTTCTGCAAATCCTCTTAATGAATCCCAAGACAAAAGAGAACAGAGCTACATAATATCCCCAAAGCAAGCTTTAGCCCTCAAACATGGACTATCATTTGGATATAAAAATAAATTAAAATATCCCCTTGTTCTATAAAATTTGTTATTTTTCTGTCTTGCTTGTGAGGATTTATTCCTCTAGAGTAGGTAAATAGAGCATTGGGATTCTTGCAAGAGGGTACTTTTGCCTGGCTGAAGCCTCAACCCTCAGAAGAAATGAGACAGCCAATGTAAAAAGGGAATGGAGATTTCCTCTAAACTATACAGTGAGGAGTTTTGTTGGGAAGGTTCTGAGTCCCTGTATGCAGCTCAAAGAGCAGTCGTGGCTTAAAAAGAGTTGCAAACAAGAGTGCATACAAGTTAATTTCACATGCACACACACCCAAGCACAAAAAACACATCCTCCCCATTTTTTTCTTCTGAAAGCCATATGATTTATCTCATGTCTGTATTAATTTGCTTTGTTCATGTATAAGGAGTATCTTCCTTTTGCCAATACTGGCCACCTATATGGACTTTTCTGTTGATCACACTACCTATCCCTTCCATACTGTGAAGATCTTCAGCTCTTGATCTCAAGATTGGCTCATTGTCTTTCAACAATTTGCAATGTACCTCACTATGCACCTTTTGTTTTTCTTATGTTTTCTGAGCATTGTGTATTTGTAAAATTTTTTGTAACTATTATGTTAACTTTTCAAAATTGTACCACATTCTCATCTATGACTCAAATTGCACAGTAGAATAGTTAGTATAATGCCATAGACTAGATCTACGAACAACCATTCTCTCTGTACTGGTCATGTCTATGGATTGGCCTCCATAGTCACTTGCTCTTTTCTCTATCATCTCTTTTTGGTGGTTATATGACAATGTACTATTTTTTTTCAATACGGATGGAATTTTTCAATTCTAGAATGTCTATTTCTATTTCCTAATATATTCATCCACTCATGTACTATGAATATAGCCTTTTGTTTTACCCTGATCAATATCAATATCATAGCCATTTTGTGTGTGTGTGTGTGTGTGTGTGTGTGTGTGTGTGTGTGTGCGTGTGTGTGTGTGTGTGCTGCGCGTTGATATTGGGGCTTGAACTGGTGCTGTCTGTTAGCTTGTTTACTCAAATATAGGGTTCTACCACTCTAGGCATAGCTCTACTTCCAGGTTGTTGTTGGTTAATTGAAAATAAAAGTCTCATAGACTTTTCTTCCCAGGATTCCTCAGATCTCAGCCTCTTGAGTAGCTAGGATTATAGACACAAGCACCTGTACATTATAGCTACTTTTAAATTTTATAGGCTGGTCCCCATACCTGCATCATCTTGAGATTGTCTCCTTTTATATTCTTTTTCTATTAAGTGTAGGTAAGCTTTCTCTGTGAAAGAACAGAGAGTAAAAATTGTAGGTTTTATGGGAGGCATATATATAATTGTTGTCAGATATCCTTTTTTGTTGGTTATATTTTGTTTTGTGTAAAAATCCTTTAAAAATTTAAGGGGAAATCCTAGGCAATGAGTCATACAATAAATGATCTGGGTAGTCATTTTGGTCCACATACTTGTTGGCTGACACCTGCTTTTGAGAGCATGTTTCTTACTCTTGGAACTTCATATGCAGAATATTTGGAGTACATCCTGAACATCATCAGTGCTAAGTGGTGGAGAGCTTGGATTCTTTTTGTTTTCCCTGATGAGTGCTCTTTCTTTTATTTCAGTAAGCAATTATCTTGGATGAGCTCAAAGTACAAAGCCATTTCTTGGGCAATCAAGACTGTCTGAGTTCATATTCACCTTTACCTCAGTTACTTTGAATCTCTTAAATAGGATTAAGGGAATCCTCTATCTGTTCTACCCCTCCAGAATTCTCCTCTTCAGTGGCTAGTTTTCTGACTTAACTTTTTGTGACTCACACCAAAATACTTCAGGTTAACTTTTTTTTTCTTTTGGACATCTCCATCTATCATTAGGATCTATGCCTCTCCACACACATGTGTTTGATCTTAAATTAAAAGTTATAGGTCAGTAACTCCCTCAGGTAATTCCACTCCTGAATGTGAGTACCAGGATGTTCTTTAGTGCCGCAGCAAGCAGTATTTTAAAATTCCTTCCCTCATTTCTTTATTTTCTTTATTTATTTTTGGTGCTAATCCTGGGGCTTGTCCTCGGGGCCTGGGCACTGTTCCTGAGCTTCTTTTGCTCAAGGCCTAGTGTTCGACCACTTGAGCCACACCTCTACTTCTGACTTTTGGGGTATAGTTTATTGGAAATAAACTTCTGGCTTTTCTGCTTGGGCTGATTTTGAATTGTAAACTTTATAACTGAGCCTGCAGCATAGTTAGGATTACAGGTATGAGCCACTCACACCTAGCCTGCACACATTTTTTTTACAGTTATTCTATATAACAGATTCAGTCCAGTAAGATCTTAGATGAGGAGACATCTTTCTATACTGGCATTTGCTAAAACAATGAGTGTAATGTTCTTACTATCAGGTTCTGACAGCATCTTCATCTTACATCCAAATTAAGAAAGAAGTCGGAGTATAGTTGATAGCTATTGATCCAAGATCTCCTGGACCAAATATCAGATTTAATGTTCAGACAAATGCATGCATTCTTAGAGTTCACACATGATAAACACACTGAGGTTATAAAAATGCTGATGCTTACTGTATGATTTATTTCCTAAGATTATTTTCCCATTTACAACAAAACTACAATGCAACACTCTTCAAAACCCTTGTACAGCTAGGTGCTGCTGGCTCACACCTGTAATCTTGTCTATTCAGGAGACTGACATCTGAGAATTGAGTTTCAAAGCCAGCCTGAGCAGAAAAGTCTATGAGACTCTTACCTTCAATTAACCAGCAACAATAATGGAAGAGGAACAGTGGTTCAAGTGGTAGAGTGCTGACCTTGAGCAAAAGAACCAAGGGACAGCCCAGTCAGAGTTCAAGTTGTAGTACCAGCTTGAACTTACTTCAGATCATAAAATTGTTTATTCATTATGAATGGGAATAAAATGTACTGATAATATTCAAAACTTTCCCAAGATAACCAAAGAATAACCACCTTTCTTCTGACCAGTAAAACCCCATATCAGAACTAGAGGTGATTGAAATGAAATGGTCTTTATAATTCTTTTATTGATTGATGATTGATTGATTGCCAATCCTGGGGCCAGAACTCAGGGCCTGGACACTGTCTCTGAGCTTCTTTTGCTCAAGGCTAGCACTCTATAACTTGAGCCACAGCACCACTTCCAGTTTTTTCTGTTTATGTGGTACTGGGGAAATGATCCTAGGGCTTCATGCATGCTAGGCAAAGACTCTGCCATTATTTCACATTCCCAGCCCTCTTAATACATTCTTTAGTACTTTGTTTTGCTCTAGGTTTAGAGAGGAAATATGTCACATGTAACAAAAATATGAACTTGATAATCAGTACCAAATATTTCAGTCTTTCTGTTATTAATAACATAAAACACTGATTTCTTTACAATTTACCATAGGCTAAATAGGGCAAAAAAATGTTAAAAGCTTTATGTTGGCTCACCATTTCATTCATTCTGGTGGAGAATTTTTGCTGGCAGAATCCCAAGGCAGCCCTGGGCCTTACACAGGGAGAAACTATGACCATTCCAGAGACATAACCACACATTCTCAAATAACTCATTAACCCTTTAATTGCTTTAACCCTTTAAATGTAAGTGGATCGATCTATTTATGAGGGCCAAATGCTACTCATCTCTCAAGGATCACACCTGGTCCTACCTTCTAATATTTCATGATGGGCATTAAATTTCAACATAAACTTCAGAAGTCCTCACAGAAGTTAATCCACACTATATTGAAACTGTAACTCCCTGGTAACCATATTTCAAAAGTAAAACTTCTGTCAGGCACCAGTGGCTCACCATGCCTGTAATCCTAGTTACTCAGGAGGCTGAGATCTGAGGATTGTGGCTCAAAGCTAGCCTGTGAAACTCTTATCTCCAATTAACCACAGAAAAGTGGAACTGGCATTGTGGCTCAAGAGGTAGAGCACTAGCCTTGAGCTGAAGAGCTGAGGGACAGCACCCAGGCCCAGACTTCAAACCCCATGACCAACCCTGCTCCCCCAAAAACGTAAAATTTCTACTCACATGTTAACAATTATATTTCTTCTGTCTTAGTTCAGAAATCAGTGGTTGATAACTGTGTGAGTCGCCACTGAAAGGTATCAATTGAGCAATCAGGAGGAAACTGCCAGACACGTACAATCTAGTGTTATAACATCCTTAAATTGAAAATGGCCAAATTCACAATCTAAAATCTCTCTAGACTTAGTCAGATGTAAACTTAGTCAGATGTAAACTTCTAGTTCCATTCTTATGATTGCTTGTGGGAAACTGGTCTTTCTAGACCAAGACTATTTAAGGTACCCATCTATTGTGGAGGGACAAAGAAGGAGCTAGAAAGGAGGATTAGAGAGGGTAGCAGGGGAGGTGACTGTCACCATCAAAGTAGGTTGCATATATGTATAAAAATGTGATAATGAAATCCATTACCTTGTACAGTTAATATAACCCAATTAAAAGAAAGTTCCATTGCTGGGAAGGTGGCTCAGTGGTAGAGTGCTTGTCTTGCATGCATGGGGCCCTGGTTCCATTCCTCAGCACCACATAGGCAGAAAAAGCCGGAAGTGGGGCTGAGGCTCAAGCACTAAACTACAGTTGAAGAGCTGAGCGACAGATTCCAGGCCCAGAGTTCAGGCCCCACAACCGACAAAAAAAAAAAAAGTCCCAAATACCCATCTAACAAGAAATTGAGGTATTCTCATCATAGTATAGATATACACTGCTTCTTTCATCAAGAAAGGAGGATAGTCTTCAGACAGGATCACTAGGGCTCAATAGCTATGTGCATATGATCATATAAAATGATACTTATTGAAATGAACTCCAAGAAATGGAAACAAGAGGTTTTGAGAGTTTTGTTTCTTGTTTTTAATTTCTTTACTGTAATGATACTATACAGAGGAGTTATAGTTACATGAGTAAGGTAATGAGTACATTTCCTATCCAGCATTGTTACCTCCTCCTTTGTTTTTCCCCTATTATCCCTTCCCTTCTCCCTCCCAGACTCCTCCCCTCCCAAGTTGTAAAGTTCTTGTATATTTCATTGTTACAATGTTACCTGTATCCTTGTTTCAGTATTTTGTTATTTCTCTTCCGGTCACCAAATTAGAAAAATGTATATACAAGATGCAGAGCACAGGAATCAAATACAGTGACAACAGGGGTTATAACATGGGGGAAGACCATACAAAAGAAACAAAAAAATCACCTAGTACATTAAAAACAACAGCAACAAAGAAAAAAAAACCTACAAGAGGGTTTCATTATTGCACTCTTTGCAGTTCTTTTTTTTTTTTTTTTTGCTTTTCTTTTCTTGTTTTCTTCTGTTATTTTTTTTCCTTTTGTTGCTTTAAAAAAATTTTCTTTTTTTATTGTGAAAATACTGTACAGAGGGGTTACAATTACATGAGCAAGGTAATGAGTACATTTCTTATCAAGCATTGTGGCCTCCTCCTTTGTTTCCCCTTCCCATCCCTTCCCATCTCACCTCTACCCCCCCCACACACACCAAAGTTGTAAAGTTCATTTTTCGACAAAACATCTTGTACATCTCATGGTTGCAATGAGTCCACCTGTATCCCTATTTAAGCAGTTTGTTTTTTCCCTTCCCCTCCACAAATTATACCAACATCAAATAGAGTGAGTTTAATCTGACTTGGGGAGGGAAAGAGGAAGCAGAGAAATGGTGGGACAAAGGATGAATGAGTTCAGCAGTGATACTCACTAGATACTACGTGGGAAATGACACTGTGGGAAGCTCCCACTGTGGGAATTTTGGGGGACAGGGAGGTCAGGATGGAAAAAACTGGGAGAAGATGTTCAAAAATAAATGTACTCAACACCTGACTTGTGTAACTGTAACTCCACCTTTACAAGAATTTTTTTAAAAAATTAAAAAAGGAAAGGCTTGTTATAAAAAACAGAATTGCCATCTGAATCAGAGGTATAATTAGTACTAAATTTTATTTATATGCACTCCTTGCAATCTTTTTCTTTCTTTTGCAAATTTGGGACTAATAACAAGCATGATTAGTATTTAACTCACACTCGTGAAAGCTGGCACTACGAACTTTCCTTGGTAATACAGTTTCCATTGCTCGAAGAGTTGGTTGGTCCTGAAGAAGTACTTAAGCTTGGGATTTTGTAGAACACTTGCACATTAAAATAATATGTGAATATCTATTGTGCATACCACTGATACACAATTGAGGTACTTTAATAAAGAAAACAAAGGTCACTGGCATCATCCTAGAGTCCTACTGAGTGGAGGATACATGGCATCCATACCAAACCATAAACAATCAATAATATTATTATATACATTAGAAATCAGCAATTAGTGTGGATAATGTTTAAACCAGCCAAAAAAGAGCAGTAGTAAGTAATAAGTTGTAATTACAAATAAGGACACTTTGGTGAAAAAGATGATACTAGATCAAAGCCTTTCAGGTGATGACGATGTCAGCCATATGCATGCCATAAAAGGATGCATGCTTAGAACATTTTTAAAAAATCATAGTGCCCTGTGCTCCCAAGGAAAGGGGGGAAATGGAGAGAGAGGTGATAGGAACCAAATCACAAAGGATATTGTGGGAGGTTGGCTTTTACGATGAGTAAAATAAAAATCATGGGGGATGTTAAACAAAGGACTTAGTGATGGTCTATGTTAAAGGCTTTCTGTAGTTACGAAGTGGAATAAAGCTTGGAGCATGGAAAAAACTAAATTAGAGCGCTTTTGCAGTAGCATAAGGAAGTAAAATGATGGCTTCCCCCAGAGTGGTAGAATGAGAAGTGGCACATAGCTGGAGCAGGAGGTAGCTAATAAGATTTCCTGATAACTGTTATGTAGCTATGAGAGATAGAAGAGTCCCTATGACCATATGACTTTGGAGAATGTACACTGAACAATAAGACAGATGATGGCTTGCCATGCTTGGGAAAAGAAGGAAGGGCATGAAGAAATCCATGAGTAGAATGAAGAGATTAGAAAATCAGGGGGAAAAAAGAGGTGGATCTGAAATAGAAACTGGAGAGTCATCAGTATATAAAACACATTGAGAGTTGTGGGAATGAAATTATTATTTTATAAAGCTTCCCAGAAATCTTTTTTTTTGGGGGGGGGGGGGGTCCGGTTGTGGGGCCTGAACTCTGGGCCTGAGCGCTGTCCCTCAGCTCTTCAGCTCAAGGCTAGCGCTCTACCACTTGAGCCACAGCGCCACTTCCGGCTTTTTTCTTTTTGCTTATGTGGTGCTGAGGAATTGAACCCAGGGCATCATGCATGCAAGGCAAGCGCTCTACCACTGAGCCACCTTCCCAGCCCTCCCAGAAATCTTTTAAAACAGGAATTTTCTCTTTATAAAAATCGGTATTCAAGTCCCTTCAAACATATCTTTCTGGTTTATAGGTTCTCTGAGTCTTGGCTCTGACCCCCAGCTTAGCTGCACCTGCTGGTGCTGACTGCCTGACAGGTACACATTACCAGCCTTCCAGAAGTCATGGAGGTGGCAGATTTGGCTCGGAATATGTGAAGCAATTAGATTCACCCCGGTCCTGGCTGCTTCTCCAGAATAAAGGCAGGGGGCTGCCAGGCTCCCACTTTCACAGTGTGAATGCAGAAGTGTTCCTCACCTAACGAGGAGGCTGCACTTCGACAGTCTTCTGTCTTTCAAGCATTTTGCAAGGGAAAGGAAAAGTAATGCCGAAAGCTGAGAGGATTCCTTTAAGCATTTTGGATAATGGAGTCGCAGCCCTAAAACTAAAGGCTAGTTTTTGAAGGTAAATTATTTTCCCAACAAAGTTAAGTATCTAGCTGTCCATGGCAACAATAGAGGGAGGTAGAGATGGACAGGAAAATTAAGAAAATAAATAAGAATGTTGGCATCATCTACATAGCTTTTCTCTACTCAGTAGCATCAAAAATGAATAAGGACTGTGAGTGTGGCTCAGTGGTAGAGTGCTTGCCTAGCATGCATGAAGCCCTGGGTTCGATTCCTCAGCACCACATTAAAAAAAAAAAAGCTGACAGTGGCACTGTGGCTCAAGTGGTAGAGTGCTAGCCTTGAGCAAAAGAAGCTCAAGTACAGTGCCCAGACCCTGAGTTCAAGCCCCAGGACTGCAAGAGAGCAAGAGAAAGAGAGTGTGAGAGAAAGAGAGAGAGAGAGAGAGAGAGAGAGAGAGAGAGAGAGAGAGAGAGAGAGGGAGGGAGAGAGAGAGAGAGAGGGAGGGAGAGAGACAGAGAGAGAATATGTAATGAACCTCATGATAGGGACACAAGTAGTTTTTTCTTCCTTGCTATTGTTTCTAATGTATTTATAAGGTACCATGTGATTTTTTTGCTGCTTTGTATGTTCCTTCCCCACAATATAATCCCTGTTTTCACTGCATTTGATGTTAGTATAATTTGGGGAGGGGAAGGGAAAAAGCAAATTGTTTAAATAGGGATACAGGTGGACCCATTGCAACAAACAATGAAATGTACAAGATGTTATGTCAAAAAACAAACTTTACCATGTAATTGTAACCCTTCTGTTCAGTATTTTCACAATAAAAAAGAAATATACTCTTATCTTGCCCATGTAATTGTAACCCCTCTGTACAGTATCTTCACAATAAAAAATTTTTAAAAAATGAACTTTACAATTTAGGCCAGGGTGGGGGAAGGCAGGGGAGATAGCTGAGGAGGTAGGAGGGAAGGGATGGTAGGGGAAAAACAAAGGAGGAGGCAATAATGCTGCATAAGAAATGTACTCATTACCTTGCTCATGGAACTGTAAGCCCTCTGTACAGTATTTTCACAATTAAAAACAATTAAAAATAAAAAAAATTTAAAAAGCAAATGGAATTAAAGTGGGAACCACATGTCTACAGATCTCTGTTTGTGACCTTTGGATGGGTGGTCCAAAGACTAATATCCAGTGTAGAGGACATGTATAGAGCCTGAGCTTACTTCAGTCTAGCATCTATTGGCTATGGATTAACATAACATCTGGCAAGGAGCCTCTGAATCACCATCCCCGAATCCCATCAAAGCAATCCTGAACAACTCCCCCCCGCCCCGCCCAGAATCACAAGAACTAAAAAGAAGCACTGGAGATGGAAGTAATATTAAGACTTATGATGAGAGTAATACTTAAATATACAGCTGGGAGGACTAGAATCAAAAATTGAACTCTGTGGCTCAGGTTGTCTGAAATAAGTTCCCTGACTTTTCCTCTCTCACCACAGGTTGTCCATGACTTACGAGGCAAGGGCAGCTTTGAATTGGGCACCACTGGCTTACACTTACAATCCTAGCTACTCACCAGGTAGAGATCTAGCCTGGGCAGGAAAGCCCAAAAGACTCTTATCTCCAATTAATTACAAAAAAGCCAAAAGTGGAGGTGAGGCTCAAGTGGTAGAGTTCCAACCCTGAGCAAAAAATCTAAGAGACAGTGCCCAGGCCCTCACATTCCCCAGCAGTGACACCAAGAGAGGGCAAAAGAGGGAGGTAGAGGAAAGAAGGAAGGAAGGAAGGAAGGAAGGAAGGAAGGAAGGAAGGAAGGAAGGAAGGAAGGAAGGAAGGAAGGAAGGAAGGAAGGAAGGGAGGGAGGGAGGGAGGGAGGGAGGGAGGGAGGGAGGGAGGGAGGGAGGGAGGGAGGGAGGGAGGAAAAGACTAGGTTAGAATAATTAGCAAACCAGACAATCTTCTAACAATCACTTATTGAAGTGGCCTGAATGTTACTTATCTCATCATTCATCAAAAATAAACAATATTAATATATGGATATGTTGTTTAAACAGCAAGAATAATGATTGGACTAGGTACCTGTGGATCACACTTATAAGCCTAGCTACTCAGGAGGCTGGGATCTGGAGAATGAAAGTTTGAAGCCAACCTGGCAGAAAATTCACTAGTTTCCATCTCCAAAATAACAAATAAAATAGCTTTCTCTGATATTCTGCTCACCTCCCTTTCCTCTTCTGTTTCTCTTTTATTTTTGTTACAGCTCCTGTCACACTGTATTGCATAAACTACTTATTTTTCTTTCTTTTTATTTTTAGCTAGCTCATTATCATTGTACCTATTCAGGGGGTAGAGTGTGATATTTCAACACATGTATACATTATGAAATGATCAAATCACTGCAATTTGCATATCTATAACCTGAAACATTTATCATTTCTTTGTGTTGGAAACACTCAAAATCCTCTCCTCCAGTTATTTTGACATATACAATAAATTATTGTTAACTATAGTCACCCCACTGTGCTAAGGAACGCCAGAACTTAATCCTCCTATCTAGCTGTGTTTTTGTACCCATTAATCAATGCTTCTCTATCTCCTACCCTTCTACTCTTTACAAGTCAGACAAAGCCAAGAATTCAGACTGAAAAGATACTCAGATTCAGAGAGTCATCATCAATAAGGCCCGACACTGAGCAGGCATTTAGCAGCCAGCATCTAGTTCCCAAGAATCCAGAGCTGTTTCTGGACCAAGTCAGATCAAAACAGAAGCTTCACAATGAGGATAGTAGGTCAGGTAAAGTGAGTGGCAAGGGTTCTCTGAGAATCTTCTGCTTCCATTCAATGCCTATCTACCCCCACCCCCACCATCAGAGAACAGGTGTGCAGAGGAGCCTTGTAGTGAGAATTGCATGTGAGGCTACAGAGGGATACTGAGGCTGGGAACAAGTCAAACTTTCAGTGGCTCTCACACTTCTCAAGGACAAACTAGGAACTCACTAACTTGACTCACAAAGTCTGGACAATGAGGTTTTGTCTGTCATTCATAAGCATGGCAGTGGACCTGGGTTTCATTTCATTTCATCCAGCAACAACATTTGCCTGAAGCATTTAGTGACTTCCCACTCCTGTACCAAGCCATGAGATACATGCCACATCTCTCCACAGTACCTTGATCATGTCTGTGGGTTTGCTACTTGCAAACTGGATGCAGCTGCCTGCAGCTGCCTGCATCTAGTGCCTACCACAGAGCCAGTTCATTGAAGACAGAAAACACAAAACTGAAGCACACCTAAAGCCATGGGTAAACTCTTCCAAGCTGTTGCAAACCAATCTGCTGAAGAATCTATTGGCACAAAGAATTAAAGGGGCCTTAGAGACTGGATCTTGAACTTTGCCATAACTGCTTCTTTGATCCCAGCACATAAATCTATCAGTCTTTCATAGACATTCTTATTGTCACTCCCTTCAAGGCAGGCGAGTGGCAGGAGCAACCCTGGCTGTCACTGAGGAATCCTTATGAATAATGATAAGAGCTTAGGGTTTAAAGAGTCTTATATGTGGGTGTCATGTTTTAACTCCAAGATACAGCATCTATGACAAATATTTTCTCAATTTATTGCTTGCTTGCATGCATGCATAAATATGACACAACTTACTTTATTGGGAGAACTATAGGCTTGGTTTAACAATTTTGGTTTCACATTCTAACTCTATCACTTAATGGGGAAGTGGCCGATAGACTATAAAACTGGTCCATTATCCTCTTGCCCGCAAAGTCATAAGAATCATGGGGAAATCAATGCAATATACATAATTCTTAGCAGAGTTCCTATTATCCATTCAGTGAATGTCTCTCCCTTCCTCCTGCAGCAGGAAGCATTCCCTGCCCTCTTTTACCAGCTTCTACTCCAGAGTCTAGAGAGATCATTTTTAAACATCAAAATAAATTTCACATAATGCCATAAATACTTATGAAAAAGTTCCTGGTATTCTGTGTTTCTTATCTATTTAGGAGCTATTTGGAAGCATTACCAAAGAGTGGAATCCCAAAATCCACTGGCGGAAGCCAAGGACAGAAAGCTTGCCTGCTCTTTCCAAATCTCAAGATGCCACAAGATGCTTCAATGCCCCTTGACAATTAGAGCCCTGGCATCTGCTGCAATTTTCCATGGCCACCTGGAAAGTATTGAGAAGTAGAACCTGTAAGTAGTAGTTAGACCATGAAGCTCACCTTATGAATAGATTCAAGGTGTTTTAATGACAGTGGGTCCATTATCATTGGACTGACTTTGATGTAAAAGTGAGCTAGTTCTTTTGTCACAAGCTTCCCCTTCCCTTTTGGCCACTTTATGATCCAGCAAGAAAAAGACCCTCATCAGATGACAAAGCCAAGCTCTTGGATTTGCCAGCCTCTAGAACTGTGAAAAATAAATATAGTGTGTGTGTGTGTGTGTGTGTGTGTGTGTGTGTGTGTGTGTGTGTGTCTGTGTCTGTGTCTATGTCTGTGTGCATGTGTGTGTGTACACCAGTCCTAGAACTTGAACTGGGCACCGTCCTTCAGCTTTTGTGTTCAAAGATAGTGCTCTACCATTTGAGCCACACATCCACTTCAGGCTTTTTGATCAACAACTACAAATAAGAGTCTCTCGAACTTTCCTGCCCATGCTGGCTGTGAACTGCTAACCTCAAATCTCAGCCCACTAAGTAGCTAGTATTATAGGAATGAGCCATCAGCCAGCTTGAATCTCTATTGTATTTAAATTACAAAGACTCGGGTATTCTTTGATAGCAACATAAAAGGACTAAGACAATGCCGATGATGATCAAAATCATGAGTGTATTTATATATGTGGAGGCCTGGACTGTGCACACTCTGCATACTACTACTCCAGCAGCAGCAGCAGCAGCACTGTTCTTAATTAGTCCTTGACCAGGAATGTTTGAAGTTCAGAGACATACTCAAAGAGGTAGACATATTTAACTAAAAGGAACTTGGGATAGGTTTTGAAATGCAGAAAGAAAGGAAATTAAACACATAGTTTGGAAATGGAGTAAGTCTTCCAGGGGGTAATTTCAGCCTGCAAATCTTCACTGCATGTAAAAGTGGGCCACCCAGCCTTTAATACCAGCAGATCTTACTGAAAAAGAAGCCAAGCCTGGTAA
This sequence comes from Dipodomys spectabilis, assembly GCF_019054845.1. Classification (NCBI taxonomy): domain Eukaryota; kingdom Metazoa; phylum Chordata; class Mammalia; order Rodentia; family Heteromyidae; genus Dipodomys; species Dipodomys spectabilis. The sequence goes on along the minus strand of NW_024870813.1, from coordinate 3,868,064 downwards.
CTGAAGCAATGTTACAATCCTAGGCGCCCAGCCAGGGATCAAGATCAGGACCAGACCCGGGGAAGGTTAGGGGTCCAAGTACCTTTCACCATCCTGATTCTGCCACAACTCAAGCTGAGTCCTTCATTCCTGCCGTGTTTGGGTCATGTCTACACTGTTCTTCCTTCTACCCTGTAGGGCAATCAATCCCTCCAAACAGAACTGCAAATACTGTTGTTGTCTTTTTTCATTTTAACACAAGTTGCCATTGTTGATATGAGTCAAACACAGCAAGAGAAGAATTCATCATGAATATCAAGCTTCTGCTTGGACCATGAGTTGGTAGGCCATGATTGGAACACAGTAGAATCAATTCTTAGATATAGATGCCCACAATAGTACCATGTTACCTGAAAACAAAAAAGGTAGAAGTTTTTATTTTAAAAAAGTATTTATTTATTACTTATTATTTATTTGTTTGTTTGTTTTGGTCAGTCCTAGGACTTGAACGTGGGGCCTCAGTGCTTTCCTTAAGCATTTTTATTCTATGCCTTTTGAGCCACATCTCCACTTCTGACTTTTTCTTGGTTCACTGAAGGTAAGAGTGTCACAGAGTTTCTTGCCCAGATAGGCTTCAACCCCTCAGATCTCAGTTTCTGGAGTAGCTAGGATTGCAGGCATGAATCTGTAATGAGCTGGCATATAGCTAAAAACATTTTCATTTTTAAATATGACTTTAGAAACCTTAAGTTCCCTTGCTACTAATACAATTAACTCTGTGGCCCATACCCAGTGGTTTTCACTGGGCTGTCTCAAGATATATTTTCACCATATCATACTTTTTTCTACCTCTATCATACAATTCACCTTCAAATGTTAAAAAAAAAAATCTCACCCTCATTTTCTACCCACCAAACCCAAACAAACTTCAAAGTCTAACCCTTTCTCTGCCTTGCTTTCAAGCTCTTCCAACTTTTCCAGGTCATCACCACCAGCACATGGATGATTTTTCTATATCATTTAACCCACACTTAGCTCTCCTCTGTAGGTTTTTAGCCACCTGCTCCCCCATTTACTACTCACTGGAAGAAAGAAAAGAAATGGCGAGCTCTTCTTTTTTATAGCTAATAATCAAGGTATTTTTTTTATTGTGAAAATACTGTACAAAGGGGTTACAATTACATGGGCAAGATAGTGAGTACACTTCTTATCAAGCATTGTAGCCTCCTCCTTTGTTTCCCCTTCCCATCCCTTCCCAGCCTCCCCTTGCTCCCCCCAATCTCTCCCCTCCCACCAAAGTTGTAAAGTTCATTTTCGACATGACAACTTGTACTTCTTCTCATTGTTGCAACGGGTCCACTTGTATCTTTATTTAAACGACTTGTTTTTCCCCTTCCCCTCCACAAATTATACCAAAATCAAATACAGTGAAAGCAGGGGTTATACTGTGGGGGAGGGACATACAAAGCAACAAAGAAATCATCTTATAATTGTGTTAGAAACAAATACATGAAAGAAAAAAAAACATTTAAATACATATCTTACGGTTCATTTTCCTAACATCACCTTATCATTGTTGGTGGGAATGTAAACTTGTTCAACCACTTTGGAAAGTAGTATGGAGGTTCCTCAAAAGACTCCACATAGAGCTCCCCTATGACCCAACAATCCCACTTTTGGGCATTTACCCAAATGTTTACAAACAAGACCACACTAAAGCTACCAGCACAACTATGTTTATTGCAGCATTATTTACCATAGCTAAGATCTGGAACCAACCCAGATGCCCCTCAGTAGATGAACGGATCAAGAAAATGTGGTATATATACACAATGGAATTCTATACCTCCATCAGAAAGAAAGACATTGCCCCATTTGTTAGGAAATGGAAGGACTTGGAAAAAATTATATTAAGTGAAGTAAGCCAAGCCCAAAGAAACATAGGTCCCATGGTTTCCCTTATTTGCAATATCTAGTATATGTTTGAGTCGAGCTCTTCTTTTTTATAGCTAATGACCAAGGTATTCTTTTTTTTTTAATTTTATTTTCTTGTCAAGATGCTATACAGAGAGGTTACAGTTACATCCATAAGGTAATGAGTACATTTCTTGTTGGGCATTGTTACCCTATCCTTTGTTTTTCTCCCACTATCCCTTCCCTCCCCTACCTCTCCCACTCCCCCTGCCCAAAGTTGTAAGTTTTCCAACATAGTGTCTTGTGAGTATCATTGTTACAATGGATCAAACTATACCCTTGTTTTTTTTTTTTTGTTTTTTTTTTTAATTTTATTTTGTTTTATTTGAGAACATACTGTACAGAGGGGTTACAATTACATGGGCAGGATAATGCATACATTTCTTACCAAGCATTGCAGCCTCCTCCTTTGTTTACCCTTCACCTCCCTTCCCAGCCTCCCCCCTCCCCCACCACCCAATCATACCCCCCCCCACACCGACATTGTAAAGCTGGTTTTGACATGACATTTTGTACTTCTCATTGTTGCAACAGGTCCACCTGAATCCTTAAACGACTTGTTTGTCCCCGTCTCCTCCACATGTTATACTGACATCAAATACAGTGAAAGCGGGGTTACACTGTGGGGGAGGGACATACAAAGCAACAAAGAAATAATCTTATAAATGCGTTAGAAACACATGCATGAAAGAAACAAAAACATTAAAATACATATTTGAGGGTTCGTTTTCCTAACATCACATTATCTGACTTTTTCCGCTTGACTCATACCTATACTAGATATTGCAAATAAGGGAAACCATGGGACCTATGTTTCTTTGGGCCTGGCTTACTTCACTTAATATAATTTTTTCCAAGCCTTTCCATTTCCTAACAAATGGGGAAATGTCATTCTTTCTGATGGAGGCATAGAATTCCATTGTGTATATATACCACATTTTCTTGATCCATTCATCTACTGAGGGACATCTGGGTTGGTTCCATATCTTAGCTATGGTAAATAATGCTGCAATAAACATAGTTGTGCTGGTAGCTTTAGTATGGTCTTTTTTGTAAACATTAAGGTAAATGCCCAAAAGTGGGATTGCTGGGTCATAGGGGAGTTCTATGTGAAGTCTTTTGAGGAACCTCCATACTGCTTTCCAAAGTGGTTGAGCAAGTTTACATTCCCACCAACAATGAAGTAAGGTTCCTTTCTGTCCACATCCCCTCCAGCATCTGTTGTTGTTAGAGTTCTTGATTTTCGCTGTTCTAACTGGAGTGAGGTGATATCTCAATGTTGTTTTGATTTGCATTTCTTTTATGGCTAGGGATGTTGAACATTTCTTCATGTGTCTATTGGCCATCCTTCTTTCTTCTTCAGAGAAGCTTCTCTTTAAGTCTTTCGCCCACTTACTTATTGGGCAGTTGTTTCTTTGAGGATTTGTTGTTGGGTGGTTTAATTTTTTGAGTTCCAAGTATATTTTAGATATGAGACCCTTGTCCATTGTATGGCTAGTAAAGATCTTCTCCCAATCCGTGGGCTTTCTATTGATCTTGCTAGCTATGTCATTTGCCCTGCAGAAGCTCTGCAACCTTATGCAATCCCATTTGTCCAACCTTTCTTTGATTTGTTGTGTTTCCGGGTCTCTATTCAGAAAATTTCGGCCTGAGCCAAGGAGACCCAGGGTTTCTCCTATTCCATCCTGTAATGTTTTCAGAGTGTCTGCTTTGAGTTCAAGGTCTTTGATCCATTTGGAGTTGATTCTGGTGCAGGGTGATATATAAGGATCTAGCTTTAGTTTTCTACATGTAGTTAACCAGTTTTGCCAGCACCATTTACTGAAGAGGCTGTCTGTCTTCCATTGTATTGTTTTAGCTCCCTTATCGAAGATTAGATGGCTATAGGTCTGTAGGTTCATTTCTGGGTTTTCAATTCTATTCCATTGGTCCTGAGGTCTTTCAGCATTTTATTATTCCCCTTTCCCTCCCCAAAGTAGATAAATGTATATACACGATGCAAGGTGCCAAAATCAAATACAGTGACAATAGCAATATACCATAGGGGGAAGAACATACAAAAGAAACAAAGAAAAAAATCATGTACATTAAAAACAACAACAACAAAGAAAGACCTCTTGTCTCCATATATCTTATGGTTCATTTCACTTAGTGTGACCTTATATGGTCATATGTACATAGCTTTTGAGCTTTCCTGCTCATCTGATAAGATTATCCTAGACATATACTAATTATTGCAAATAAGAGAAACCATGGGACCTGTATTTCTTTGGATCTGACTTACTTCACTTAATATGATTTTTTTCCAAGTCTTTCCATTTCCTAACAAATGGGTTGATGTCATTCTTTCTGATGGAAGCATAGAATTCCATTGTGTGTGTACATATATATATACATATGTGTACATATATATACATATATATGTATGTACACATCACATTTTCTTGATCCATTGGCATGCTCTTTTAAGCATATGAAATCTACATCATCCTCCCTTCTGTCTTCCTGTTCCCAACACAGCTCCTAGCCTATGTCATAAGCTCACCAAATGTCATTGATTAGTCATAATAAAGGAACAAGTACATTGCCCTATTGGAAGCATAGTATGCAGCACATTACAATCAACACGTTCTAGGAACAGAGAACAATGGGATACTGTTGGCTCTGAAGTCAGAATGCCCACTTGTATCTCTATCACTATCATAGTAGGTCCTCCCTCAGAAACATTTCACAGTTGCTATTATCAGTGAAGGCTCCAATTCTAAGACCTGCAACTTTGAGTTAGTTATACATGCCTTCAGCTAGAAAACACAGATATACAGGTTCAGAAATCCCCCAGGAAGCACACCTCTGTACAGACATGGAAAGCTGTGTAAGTCTTAATTGTTCTTGTGATTCTATATAGTTTCTCACAATTTGAAACCACATGATGTACTTGGCCTTCTAAAGAAAAGAGGCACTCAAGCCCAGCTGCATTTAGTTTTTCTTAAAGGAGAAAGATAAAAGACATTGAAACATATACTCTAGTTTCCTAAGGTTATAAAAAAAAAAGACTAAGACTATTTAACAATACAAGTGACAATAGGGAGTGAAGAGAGGTTGTATTTAAGAACTGTTCTTGGATGCCCCCAGACTCTGAGCCAGATTAAGTATGGTTCCTTTCTTTATCTAAAAGACTCTCCCTTGCAGTCTATTCTTGATATTTTCTCTGAAAAAAATCTTTTAATTCTATCTTTATTCATTGTCCATTACTATAACTCAAACTCCAGTGCTTGTTGATCTCAAGCTCAGCTTCTGTAAACATACTGTAGCCAGACAATGTGCAAAATGTCACAGCCAATATTCCTGCTCCCTGAATCCCTGGAGGTGATCCTGAGGCCTTAGGTGTTAGATTGAGGATGCCTGTACCAGAGAGACACCTGCTGGAGCCAGCCACACACCACAGCTATAAGAAAAGCTATCTTCTAGCCAGAAATCCACAAGACAGATGCCCAGATACACAATGCAACTTAATGCCTTTCAATCGAAGTGTACACCCATAGGCATAGTTGATCCCATTTCCTGACACCTCTGAAGAATAGGAAAATAAATTTATATTCACTAGGCATCCCTCGTATGTCAGATTCCATGCTAAGCATTTTCCATACACCATTGTATGACCCTGTCAACACCCCCAGAAACAGCTGGTTTCTTGTCCAAACAGAAGTAAGCATATGAATTGGAATCCTGCTGCCTGACTTCCTGTGTCAGCACAACTGAATGTTTCAGGTCTGTCTAAGTAAGAGACACTGTTTGTTGTTCTGCTGGGTTTTGCAAATGATGCCACCCGTTGTTTGCCATTTCCATCCAAACTCACAAAGGTAGTCTCATCAGCTAGGAAGGAAAATAGGAGTGATTTTTCCAAGCATTAACTTGAAGCCAATTTCATTTCATACATCATCACAATGAATCCTCACTCAAGGATGATAAAAGCTAGTCAACTTTGCATAGCTCAAATTTAGCGCTCTCTCTTTTCCCAGTCCCATTGCAACTTGCCCATCAACTGTCTAATGCTTATATCTCTATGAAGAGGACCCCAAGTTTGTACAGAGAGTACTATATCATAGGAAAGGTGCTTTAATAGTGAAGAGCATGGCTCCAGTGACAGCAAGAGTCAAAAAGAAAAATGGGCTTGAAATTCCACCTGGAGCAGAATTACAGATCAGCTCAGCACATGTGTTTAAACTAAAATGCATCACTACCCTTGTGAACCATCTTAATAAGCAAGGGGTAGGGAAAATAGCTGAGACCATGCTGTGACCAGCCAGTTCACATGAAGTAACAAATGAGCTGAAACCACAGGGAGATAGATTGGCACTAAAGGAGCACAGCCCCATATTCCAAAGTCAAGGCTTAAGTGACTCCAGCATCTGGAGCAGGTGGGTTCCCTGCGGGGATCTCTGATGATAAAAAGGCAGAGCAGCCACACGGGGTGGAACGCGTAATCATGGTAAGCCCAGAGTGGAGTTGAATTCTATCCTGTGAAATTCAAGGTCACAAAGCCATACAATGAAGATGTCAAGGGAAGAGAAGACTAGACACAACAAAGGAATCCAGTGGTGACAACTAAGATTGTAAAATGTCCTTTCACAAGCCTGGGATGGATTGTAGATGTGTATCCATGTGAGCTCTCGTTGGCATGTGTTCATATATGGCGGGAAAATCATAGAGTCTGAGCACAAGGAAATGCTCTGAACAGGTAGGTTGACCACAGTACCCTGAGTTCTGATGAGTAGATAGATTCCTTGCCCTGCTCTACTCTGATTCACTGTGGCCAGATTTCCAGAAGGTCCATGCAGAAATCATCCTCCTAGCAGGGAGAGTGTTAGCCTTGAGTTGAAGAGCTGAGGGTCAACGCCTAGGCCCAAAGTTCAAGCCCAACAACCGATCAAACAAGAAAAAAATCATCCTAGCAGCATGATCATGGTTCTCATCACCAAAAGACTCAGAACGCAGTGACCATCCATGGGTCCACTCACCCTGCACCTTCAAGCTGATGCATCCACCATGCTCTCCTAAGTGTATGACCCCTTCCACTTAATCATTCTTGGAGTTTCAGAGATTAGGTATGGGACTTAAGAGTTTTCTCAAAGACAGGGTGATGAGAAATGGCATGAAGCACTCATCTTTTTCCCTGGCCTCCGTGAATCATTTCCCCTCCCATCCCCTGAACAAACGCACCTGGTAGTCTTGGAAGAGAGCTTGAGACCAAGGCCATGCCTGAAGCTGACACCCCTGTCAGGGACAGATATAGTTGAAGCCTTGAAACTCATCAATCAAAATAGCATTGCCCATCCACCCCACCTCCATCTGCCACTCTGACTTCATATTTCTGCCTAACATTTAAGGGAACCCTAGTTGTAAAAGGGGGTGCAATGTTTCCTCCTTCAGATGGGCTGAAGGAGACTTGGTTGCCCTTCCCAGGCTTTTCTCTCAAATAAAACCTGTTGGACAGTTGAGGTTCACCCTTTTTTATCTTTTTATTTTTACACAGGGAACACTTTATTCCTATCTTCCCGGGGGTCAGGTGGGTCTATATTATTTTGGCAGGAAGGGTGACATGTTTAAAGCAGATCAATCGGTCACACTTCAGTAAGAATCGTCATTCCTCTAACTGTAGTAAAGAGCCATACACTGCCTCAGTAGAAGATCGGAGTTCAAGACACCTGAAACTCAAATGCTCACTCCTCCTCAGCCACATCACATGTGACCTTGCTCTCAGTGCCCCCGTTTTTTCACATATTAAGAAGGAAACATATAGAGACATACAAAACCCTTACATGAGATTGAGCAAGATGGAGTGACATCACAGAACTAAACACATTGATGTCAGTTGGGTACTGTTAGTGAAATGAGCTCCCTTCCCATAGCTTAGCACACTCCTTCCCCTCTCCACAGCTTAGCATGCTCCCTTCCTAAGCAACACTAGGCCCACTTAGTAAAGGCAGTAAATAGTCAGCCTCCAACCCCTTTACCTTGGGATGGCCCTTCTCTTTGGCAGCTACCACCATATAAGGCAACAAGAGCTCCTTAGAGAGACCTTCAGGTCTGGGCAGCTGCAGGGCCCCTTATCTACTACTTGGGCAGCAGCCATATATACTAGTCCACCATGATGAAGCCCCTGGTCCTCAGGTCTACACAGGGTCTCCACCTCCTAGCCCCTTCTAGCCCCTCCTAAACCTCCTAGGTTATATAGGTCACCTCAGACAATAGCCGGCGCTTCTTCTCACTTCTCCCTTGTGAGAAGGGGTCTTGCTGGCCCCTTTCCTGCCAATAAACCTTTCTTTGTTCTCTGTACCTGGATGTCTGCATGGTTCTCTGGCAAAGTCTAATAATCTAGCAGGTACTATTACGTAAAGGTTCTTAAAGTTTTGGAAAAATGAGCTGTAACTGATGGAACTTACATTTGTAAGAGGTCATGTTGTCTTAAGTGTTAGGGCTGACTCCATGCCCAACATGAGTGCCCAACACTGGGACAGCTGGAAGCCTTCTCACAGTCAGGATTATCATCACCATTATCATCATCACCACTATAACCATAATTGTCATGTTCACCACCAATATCATTATCATTATCATCACCACCATCATCAGGTTTGCCAGCTTCTTCATCATCATCATCACCATCATTAATTTGGGGGCTCACTATATTGCAAGGCTCAGTTGCATAGGGAATCTCACTGAATCTTCAAAATAACACCCTAAGGTAGAAATTACTATTATTCATTCATTGACATGTGAGGACATCAAAGTTCAAGAAGTCAATGTCCCTTGATAACAATTTCATGACCAGAATGTAGTCTAATCTGAATTTGAACCCTAAAGTCTTTGAGAGAAAACACATTCTCTTAACTGTGATGCCTTTCAGAAAATGTGAAATCAAGTTTTTTGCTTTGGGTTTTTGTTTTGGGGGGGGGTAAACATAGGCCCATCCTATGTGAGATCACATATATAACTTCCCAGTTGATCTGTTTGTCTTCCAATGACTAAGATATTAGCTCTTCTCCAATGATAGTCTAAGTCTATGGGTCCTTTCTACTTTAATAGACAATACTTTGAAAGAGAACAATACAGTACGTGATTGTCTTACAGGTATACAGACACATTTTGGGGCAACATTCACCAGTGTCTGGTAGCCAAATGGACTTCACAGAGGGAATATCTCATGATTTCCATGAAGATCTTGAAAGAAAATACTAATTCCACCACCACAGATCAGCCGAGATGTTGCTTAAAGTTCTCAGACCTTCCCTTAAGTCTGAAGAGATTTGTCACAAGCAGAGAAAATGAGACCCCAACAATATGTCTCTAACACGGTTGTCAGAGAAGGAATGTTTTGTTAAAGAATTCCTAGAATCTCAGTAATCTCAGGTAGATATTACTGTGTGAAAGCTGGGCATGGTGTAGCATGCTTGTAATCCCAATATTCGTGAGGCAGAGACAGGAGAGCACAAGTCCAAGGCCAGTCTGAACTGCATAGTGAGACCCACTGTTAAAAAAAGAAAGAAAGAACGAGAGAGAGAGAGAGAAAGAAAGAATGAGAGAGAAAGAAAGAAAAAGAAAGAGAAAGAAAGAAAGAAAGAGAGAGAAAGAAAGAGAGAGAAAGGAAGAAAGAAAGAAAGAAGGAAAGAAAGAAAGAAAGAAAGAAAGAAAGAAAGAAAGAAAGAAAGAAAGAAAGAAAGAAAGAAAGAAAGAAAGAAAGAAAGAAAGAAAGAAAGAAAGAAAGAAAGAAAAGAAAAGAAAGGGAAAGAAGGTAAAGGAAGGAAAGAGAGGAGAGAAGAGAAAGAAGGAAGGGAGAAGGAGAAAGGAGAGAAGTGGGAAAGGGAGAGGAGGAGAGGAGAGTGGTGAGAAAGAAGAGAGGAAAAGAGGGAAGGGGAAAATAAGAGGTGGAGGAAAAGGAAAGAAAGGAAAGACAGAAAAGGTTCTATCAGAGACTGAATGTCATGTAGCATCCCCAACTACCCGAAAGGCTGTTTTCTGATGTCAGAGTTAGCAATCCTTTTGACTGCTATGTGGAAAAGGGAAGCTACTCCATGGTGTTCTTCATCTATTTCATTTATTAACCAGAGAAATCTCATGGAAGGCTGTTATAAAGGCAAGGAAAGAAAACAAGAGCTGAGATAGAGATTGTTGCTTCTTCTTCTGTGATCTAACCTACAGCTGCTGCAGCTGGGCTAATTATTTCATACAGTGTGGCTCTGGCTACTAGCAAAATGATGAGTTCTTTTTTTTTTCAACAAGATCCTCACTGTTGATGAGTTTCTGTGTTCAAGCCCGGATGAGATAAATAATCATCTGTTAAGAACAAAACAGAAAATAAAGCTATCTTCATTTACAAATTCTTTTTCCATTAACATATAAATGCTTGTGAGAAGTAAAAACAAATTCTTGATAGGATTAGAAGAGGCAACTGGAGAAGAGAACAATCAAGCAAGAAATGAAAGGAACAAGACTAAAGAATTCAGCCAGGCCAGCAACTCCCAGCTCCAGAATCAAAAAGGAAGGCAGAGGCTGCCAGTCTGAGTTGCTGGATTTTGGAAATCTGTATGGTTTGGGAGGCACGCAGTTTTCATCACCTTTGCTGTACTAGAAAAGCTAAAAGCTATGGGAAATAATGGACTTGATTTCCATTGTATTGGTATCACCAGGCCCCCAAAAAGACTAGCTCAGAGTCAACCAAAGGACCTTCCACTGTATTCTTTGCTGGATTGTCCCAGATGATAACCTTCACTGATAGTTTTCTCTCTCATCCCTGCTCTAAGAAATAAGAGGATGTTATTTACATGTCTATTGTTAGAAATGACCTGGAGGACTAGAAGTGTCATGATGGAATGAGACCCAAGACTCAACAAGGCAAAGTTTTACTTCTTCAGAAAGATGCCCAGCTGACAAGAATCGAATTAGCAAGCACTTTGGGCAAGCAATCCACCCAGGTTTTATCCCTAATGTATTGGTGCTGAGCACACTCACTCCCCATCCCCACAACAGCACCTGAACACCCAGGGCTGAGAGCAGAACAAAGATAATTTCAGCCTCTGCAGTGTCTCTCAGCTCATTCACAGCCACTGGTGCTGCCTCATGGACTTCTAGAAGCCTTTCCCATCCTCTCCATACATCTGCACTAGTGGCTGCCAGAGCTCTGAACTGCAGTCCAATCATAGCCCTTTCCCTCCTCAAAATAATGTTATAATAATAATAGAAATAATAATTACTATAGTCCGTAGTTTTACAAAATAATTCTAACTACAATCAGGGTCTATATTTCCCTTTCCCCCAAGATAACTTCTATATACTTTTCTACTAGATTAAAAAAGAGGAAGAAGAAGAAAAGTAGGCAGGGGTTTTTTTTGTTTCATTTTGGTTTTGTCCAGCTGTAATTCTAGCCCTAAAGAGATGGGTAGTTTTCCTGTGCCCATGTTAGCCCAGAAAGACAAGAATGGCACAGGTTCGGCTCAGCAGTTGTCAGTGTCCCTAGGCATTGGATCTGAGGCAAAATGAAGTACTAATGGGAAAGAAGTGGACACACCACACGTGCCTCCTGGCACTGAAATCCCAGCTCCCAGGAACACACAAGTGTCTGTCAGGATCCCAGCCAGGACTTCCTGGGCTGGTGACTGTCAAGCAGCATGTCAGAGCCTCAAATGGGCAGGACCAGCACGACACTCAGGCCAAACATCTAGCAAGCTCAGCAAGAGCCAAGGGTAGGAGCCCACAGGTGCTGGTGACTTAGGCAGGCACTACTATGTTCTAGGTGGCCAAACGAATGTGGAGCCACCTGCTCTGCACATTGGCAGAATGAGTGCTAGCCCAGGGATGCTGATGGCTGAGCCTGCAGGGAAATGCACCTCACTTCCCCTGGAACAGAAGGTAGATCCCATTTAGCATTCCCCTGGAAGGATGTTGGCTCCCATTGGAGATAGCAGCCAACGCTTCAGCCATGCCTTTCTGCTCTCAAAGGCATACCGACATGGCTGAAGAAGTGATTGTTCAAGTTTACTAACAAAGGAGCATTCCAGCTGCCAGCAGGTGGAATGAAGTACCATAAGTCCTTGCTCTCCAGGGATTGCTGGCTCTTTTTTGGTGGTAGTTGTTCCCAGGGAGAGAGGTAGTCAATCACAGGGGACTCCTAGCAGTAGAATCCCAGTTTCTAGGAATTCTCTTTTATCCCATCTTTATTTTCTGTTACAGTTTTGATTATTGTTCTCCTATTCTTCCTCTCTCCCCCATGTTACTGGTCTGTCTCCTCTCCTTTCTCTGCACTCCACACTACCATTTCCCTTCTCACCACTTCAAGACATCCCCTCAGTTCACTATCACCCAGTGACAGTGAAAAAAACACATTGTTTTCCTCACTTTCTTCCAATCCATCAATGTCTCTGCTTTTTCTGCCACTACAGGTCATGAGGCTCTACCCCATGAAGGATCAGATCGAAGGAGGATGTACTTGACTAGCTGCAATACCCCATCTTGTCAGGATCCTCAATGTCCTCTCCACCTTCTTCCAGATGGCTTCTCCAGACAAAGCCATACCTAGCTACACCCTCCTCAGAAACCATGCAGGGTGTACTATCAGATGACCAGTTAGATAAAAAAAATATAAGTCATAGCCAGGTGCCAGTGGCTCACTCCTATAATCCTAGCTACTCAGGAGGCTGAGATCTGAGGATCAAGATTCAAAGCCAGCCAAAGCAGGAAAGTCCGTGAGACTCCTCTCCAATTAACCACAATAAAACCAGAAGGGGAGCTGTGGCTCAAAGTGGTAGAGTGCTATCCTTGAGTAAAAGAGCTCAGGGACAACGACCAAGCCCTGAGTTCAAGCTCTACAACCAACCAAAAACAAAAACAAAAAAATAATGAGTCATCTGTTATGAGTCAAATTATGTTTGGATCAATAACTGGTAATGATGCAAAGACTTTGATATCACAATCTTTGCCTTTCCAATACTGCCTATATCATGCCTCCAAGCTGATCACTTGCATGTTACTCACCTTTGTTTTCTAATCTGGAGAATGGGTATAATAAGATAAACATGGTTATTGGAGGGCCCATGAGAAATGTAGTAGTGCTTGGAGCATCCTAAATATCTAAAATGATCTGCTCTTTAACATATAAACTAAGGAGAGAAACTGTCTTTGGTTTGCAGACTTTTCCAGCCCAGTCTCATTGTAATGCCTCCTCTTGCCCCATAGCTAGTATGTAGGATGGCAGACACCAGAGCAGCACTGACACCTGCCTTAAAGCCAAACATGCTCACCTATGTGAGGAGGAGATTGTGTTTTTTTGTGTTTTGGCTTTTTTCCTGTGAATGTGGGGCTTCAACTCAGGACCTATGCACTATCCCTTAGCTTTCTCTACTCAAGGATGATGTTCTTGAGCCACAGCTCCATGTCTGGCTTTTTGTTGGGTTAATAGGAGATAAGGGTCATATAGACTTTTCTGCCTAGGCTGAATTAGAATTCAGTTCTCAGATCTCAGACTCCTGAGTAGCTAGGATTATAGGCATGAGCCACTAATGCCCAGCTTCATCTTCTTTATATTAATAATTTCAGAATACTTCCATTGCCAGCTAAGAAAATCTCAAGAGTCAATTATCACCCTCAGGACCCAGTGTGTCTGAAGCCTGGTACATCCCTTCATGCTTGCCTCTGCACTACCTGCTATTTTACCTAGGCCTTACAATATAGAACATTCTGTGGCTCAAAATTACCTATATCTTAAATTTTCTCTGTTATTACTGCCTAAAAATTAAGTGCTAGGGGCTGGGAAGGTGGCTCAGTGATAGAGCGCTTGCCTTGCGTGCCTGAGGCCCTGGGTTCGATTCCTCAGCACCACATAAGCAAAAAGAAAAAAGCCGGAAGTGGCGCTGTGGCTCAAGTGGTAGAGTGCTAACCTTGAGCTGAAGAGCTGAGGGACAGCGCCCAGGCCCAGAGTTCAGGCCCCACGACCGGACCCCCCACCAAAAAAAATTGAGTACTAGCTTGAGAATAGCTCACTTTAATTAGTTTAAACTTCAGATGGGAGCATATTCAGTAAATGTTATTTATGACCAAAAGTAGATGCTTGGAAAATTTGAGTCCAAATGTTACAGGGTCCTTGTTGTCTACGCTTCTGTGCAGCTTAGATGCCTTTATATGATTTCTCTGACAAAGGAGAGATCAGGAAATACAACTCAATACAAAAGATCTCTGGCTTTATCATAGCTTTATGTGACAAAGAATGGCCTGCAGGACTCCAAAGTAGCATATAAAACTAGTCTGTGATATTCTTATTTCCAATTAACCAACAATAAATTGAAGTGAAACTGTGGTTCAAGAGGGGGTCAAGCATCAGCCTCCAGAGGAAAAGCCAAGGGTCAGGCCCCAGGTTCTAGCCCCAGTACTAGGAGACACACACACACACACACACACACACACACACACACACACACACACACACACACACACACGGATTAGAGAAAGAACTAGAGGCAAGCTCTGACCATACTAAAACCAAAAGCCCCAGCATTTATTTTTCTAGTCATATCTCTCTGACTAGATCTGATAGCTCTGAAGCTACTTTGAGATCAACACTGAAGCTATAAGGGCCTTGTTCCTCATAACCACTTCTTTTTGTAGTGACTTTCCTTCCCATCTTCCCATTTTTCCACCAGACACAGAGACCCTTGAATTTTGAGTCACTTGCAAGAGCATGGTTTCATGTTAAGCCAAGATTTTCACTGTGCCTTAGGACCATTCATTAGAACTGAGAAGCTCATGGGCTACTTCTGGAAAGGCAGTAGATCAATGGGTAGGGCTGTGAGAATGATGGAAAGGGTAACATTGATGAAAATACATTGTACTCATATGCTGACATGTTGAATTGAAATCTTTATATATGACTACTTGATAATAATAAGAGCAAATGAACCACTCCCACTAACCAACAAAGTGACAAAATATAGATGAGCTGGAGACTAGTCCTTTAAATGTCTCCCAGAATGCAATTGCTTCCACAGATCAAAATGTTAAAAAAAAATCAGAAAGAAGTCTAATTGCTTCTTCCCTTGTCCTTTCACTTCAGGAACTGCTTTTTCTTTAGCTTCCTTTCCCCTTTTTCATGCAATGAATAGAATCATTAAGAACCCTCTGGCCCTCTCAGGACTGAATTAATTAATCTGATTTGGGATACTTCCCTTCTTAGGCATGGTAGGCCAAGTGTGGTGTGCCAGCTCCAAGCTCTTGTAGACCATGCCATTCGCCTCTCATGCAAAGCTTCAAGACTCCCTAGTGAAATCAGACACTTAAATTACCCTTGTTCTTTTACCCATACAATTAATAATACTGTTGGCAAGAGAAAAGAGAGAGAGACAGAGACAGAGACAGAGAGGAAGGGAGGGAGGGAGGGATGCAAATCAGTTTGCTTGTGTCCAACCTACTGGGTTAAGGTGCTGGGTGGGAGCTTAGGGGACCTTGCCAAAGTTCTCTTCTCTCAGGGAAAGAAATCCTGGCTGGTTATTTGCATACAAGGCCAAAATTTCTTGGCATGTATGCAGCACTTTGTAATTTACAAAATGTTTCTCAGCAATTATCTCAGTTATTAGACACTGCTCAATATCTCCCATTTGCTTTTATTAAAAAAAAAAAAATAGGCAGCTGATATGTCCAAAGCTAATTTGTTCTGGGACAAGGTCTGACTTGAGTAGGATTGGTCACTTTCTTTTCCCCTTCCCTTCTTTTCCTTCTCCTTCCCTGCCCCTTAGTTACGGTTGTTTCATCTTTTAGCTTATCTTCTAACTTCTTACAATAGTGATACTTTGTTTCACAGAAAACACACACACACACACACACACACACACACACACACAGAGCATTTCCAAAAGCAAGTTTTAGGCCTCTCATGTTTCCTACTTAAAATCTTTTGATGTTTTTAGTGTTCAGAGGCTCCATTTGAAAATCTTTTGCCAGATCCACTGTGCTGATGGATGCAAATATAAGTGATTCATTTTCAAGTACCATGTGACAGTCCTTTACCAGATATATAACCCAGAATGTATCCATCTATTCTCTTTCCTGGCAATTAGAAATGCCAAAATAAAGTGCTGAAATGAAGATGCATGCATCTCTTGTATATTCCCAACAGAGGTTTCTGGCAAAGAAAGTGATATTTCTGGGTCACAAGATACACATATTTTCAACTTTCTTGGGAATTGACAAATGGTTCCTCAAATTGCTTGGACTAGCTCACATTCCCAGCCTGGATGAACAATTCATCTTCTCTACATCCTCATCTAGCATGCTATCAGTCAATTATTTTTATAATTCTATATGTAAAAAACAATAAATTCATTTTTCTTCTTTTACATTTCTTTGATTATTAAAGAAGTTGGCAATTATTTTTCTTCTAATATTTGTCTCCTCTACAGGAAGCCCATTCATACTTTTTGCCTATTTTTCTTCTCCTATGTTGTCTCTTTTCTTGCTTTATAAACACATAAATGCATTCTGTATGAAAATAATTTTATATTTCCCTTTTCACTCTTAAAAATACATTATTACACAAATTATTGTTATAAAATAAACTTGTATTTTGTGCTTATAAATATATTCTTGTCCAATGATATTTTCCTGTATCATTTTCTGAAAGTTTCAAATTTGAGGCCAAGAATTAGGGGCTCAAGACTGTAATTGTAGCTATTTACAAAGCTGAAATCAGAGAATCTAGGGTCATAGCCAGCCCAGGCAGACAAATCTAAGAGACATCCATCTCCAATTAACCAGCAAAACCCAGAATTGAAGATGTGGCTGAAGTAACCATCCTTGAGGAAGAAAGCCAAGCAAGAACTGAATTCAAGCCTCAGACCAAACTCAATGTAAAGAAAGAAAGAAAAAGACAGCGAGAGAGAGAGAGAGAGAGAGAGAAAGGAAGGAAGGAAGGAAGGAAGGAAAATTCATTTCAAGTTTTTTTCCTTCACATTGTAATTACTTCTTCTTAGGTTTATTTTTGGAAAAATTATAAAAAAAAAGAATTTTATTTTTTTATTGTGAAAATACTGTACAGAGGAGTTACAATTACATGGGCAAGATAATGAATACATTTCTTATCAAGCATTGTAGCCTCCTCCTTTGTTTCCCCTTCCCATCCCTTCCCATCCTCCCCTCCCCCCCCAATCCTCCATGCCCCGCCCACCCGCAGGAAAGTTGTAAAGTTCGTTTTCAACATAACGACTTGTATATCTCATTGTTGCAATGGGTCCACCTGTATCCCTATTTAAACAACTGGTTCTTCCACTTCCCCTCCACAAACTATACCGACATCAAATACAGTGAAAGCAGGGGTTATACCGTAGGTTAGGGACATACAAAGCAACAAAGAAATAATCTTATAAATGTGTTAGAAACAATTGCATGAAAGAAAAAAAAAACATTTGAATACATATCTTAGGGTTCATTTCCCTAACATCACCTTATCTGACCTTTTCTGCTTGACTCAGACATATACTAGATATTGCAAATAAGGGAAACCATGGGACCTATGTTTCTTTGGGCCTAGCTTACTTCACTTAATATAATTTTTTCCAAGCCTTTCCAATTCCTAACAAATGGGGCAATGTCATTCTTTCTGATGGAGGTATAGAATTCCATTGTGCATATATTTATATTTCCTTTATATATCTGGCTAGTTAATGTTCTTAGAAAGATGAATAGTCCATCCATTTTCTGCTGTAGTTTAATGTCAGTTGTCATGTCTCAGACTGATTCTTTTATTTGACTAATCCCATGTGAATACCTCTATTTGAACTATTGTAACTTCTTGAAAGTAGATGGCACAAATTTCACCTCGCTCTTTTCCTTCAAAATGATCTCAGCTTCTTCCTTTTCTCTAGAATGTACATAAACTGTTGAGGTTTTGGTTGGAATCTCACTGTTTATAACTTCCAGAAGAATAACCATCACGATAACATTGCTGTCTCCAATAACTTAGCTGTTTGGTTGTGTTCTGTTATTTTATCACTCTATTTTATTTCCAACCCCACTGATTTGCCTCCATAGTTTAATTTTTTTTCATTTCTGAATTTCAGAAAGTTGCACAAGGGGATTCCAGTCTAACACATCCATTTACGTATCCATGCTTCTTGGTCATAGTCACCCCTTCCGTCATTCTCCTCCATTCCAGATTTCATTTTTAAAAACTTCTAATTATTCTAATTACTGCTGCCTATGTGTTCTTATGTATGGTCAGGCAAATGCTTTTGGGTAATTTGTCTTGAGATGAGCACCTTGCTGAAATACTTTATCTGGGACATCTCTGAAATATTCTAGACAGACGGTAGGCTTCCTATGAGTAATTAGTCTCAGTTCTTCATTTTAAAATTTTGTATATTATTTTTCTGTTTATATATTAGACTTTGGGTCTAATATAATATATATTGGTCTAAAATAATTGAGTGTCATCAATTTTATAGCATTGAAATTAATATTTATATACTTTCTCAAACATACATAAATGTATAACTAGAAGATACTATACATTTTCTACTAATTTTTAAGATAATTCTAGTAGTTCACTATGAAACATGATGTGTGCTATAGGTGTTTAGTAGATACCATTTTTAGCTAGGAGACATTTACTTCCATTTGTCTTTTAAAGTTTCCAAAAACTTGACTCTAAGTAGCCATGCCTGCAATTCTAGCTACTCAGGAGGCTGAGCTTTTGTTTCATTTTATGTTTTCTGTCAGTCATGAGGCCTGAACTCTGGGCCTGGGCACTGTCACTCAGCTCTTCAGCTCAAGGCTAGCGCTCTACCTTTTGAGCAACAGCACCACTTCTGTTTTTTTTTCTGCTTATGTGGTGCTGAGGAATCGAACCCAGGGCCTCATGCATGCAAGGCAAGCACTCTACACTGAGCCACCTTCCCAGCCCCAGGAGGCTGAGCTTTGAGAATCACAGTTCAAAGCCAGTGCAGGTCAAGAAATCTCTAAGACTCTTATCTTCAATTAACCAACTAAAAGCTAGAATAGAGCTGTGGTTCAAATGATAGAGCACCAGCCTTGAGCAATAAAAGTAAGGAAGAGTTCAAGGCCTTGAGTTCAAGCCCCAGCATTACCAGAAGGAGAAAAAAGACCTTTTCAGTTTTAATTTTCAACGAAAACTAGTAATACATTTTGGTGGAAACTACAAAATATGAATATGTTCTTGAATGTGTTTGATATTCCCTTCCCCACTGCCTCTTTCCCTTTTCATCTCTAAGCTCAATTTGTTATGTTCACTTAAGATTTTTGCCATTTGGACCATAATTAGCATCCAGTGTTTCTGTTTCATGTTGCCTTTGATTTTTAAATCAAGGTTACAATATCCTCACACAATTAATTGGAATGTTTCTCTTCTTTACTCTGAAAATATTTGCATAAGGATTATCTATTCCTCAAAGGTTTAGAGGCTGATGTCTGTAAATAGAATGAGTCTGTTTTTCATTAGCATTTAGGTCAAGTAGATAAATTTCTAATAACTGACCTATTTTGGGGCAAATTTTTATTTCTTTAGAAATCAAGCTGAATTACAGTTTCCTACAGTTTTCTTTTTTATGTATACCTTTCAAATCAGTTATCCTGTTATCTATCCCATAAAGAATTAGAAGTCTCTGGGCTGGGAAGGTGGCTCAGTGGTAGAGTGCTTGCCTTGCATGCATGAGGCCCTGGGTTCGATTCCCCAGCACCAAATAAGCAAAAAGAAAAAAGCCAGAAGTGGCACTGTGGCTCAAGTGGTAGAGCGCTAGCCTTGTGCTGAAGAGCTGAGGGACAGCGCCCAGGCCCAGAGTTCAGGCGCCAACACCGGACCCAAAAAAAAAAAAAAAAAAAGAATTAGAAGTCTCACCATTGCTGATGACCCCTGTAATCCTAGCAACTGAGGAGTCTGAGATCTGAGGATCACAGTTTGAAGCCAGCCCACGCAGAGATGTCTATGAGACTCTTATCTTCGAGAAACTACTTGGAAAAAGCCAGAATTGGAGCTGTGGCTCAAGTAGTAGAGCACTATCCTTGAGCAAAAGAAGCTCAGGGACAGAGCTCAGGCCCTGAGTTCAAGCCCCAGCATTAGCACGCACACGCGCGTGCACACACACACACACACACACACACACAGAATTAGTAGTCCTTATTGGCTTCTTATTCTGATTCAAGATCCTAGAATCTACAAAGAGTAAAAATTAGAGCCATAATCTAAAGTGCCAAGCCCATGCACACAAATTATCCTCAGGGTGGGCAATTTTCTTGTAGTTTGTCTTGGCCTCTATCAAAGGATCATTTTGTCTGGGCTGCTGCTTCATATACACCTCTTACTCTGCACAAACACCTTCATGGCTCCATGCATGTGCAAGGGTTTCAATTCTAACACTCCAAAGCCAGCCTATGCAAGGATATGTCTCCCTTTCGCTTCAGGTGCATTGCACATGTAGATACTAAAACTCACTCCTACCCACTAAGACGTCTGAAGCACTAGCTTCCACTCTTACCAGTTTGTTTTCCAGAGACCTATTTGTTTCTAACGCATACCAACTATCCTTCCTTTCTGGTAACCATAACTGCGTGAAAGAGTGCTGAAGAATTTTATAAAGCATTTATGATGCAGTTACCCATGTCAGAGTCTTCAAACAATGCCCAGGAAGATAAGGGTTGGGTTGGATCTCAAGTCAACAGTTGACAATTTGAGGACATTGAGCACCAAGAAGTTGAAAACCTGGGAATATGTAGGAAACTCTACTGAGACAAACACTGCTGCTGAGACTTGATGGGTATGTAGAATTTTTTATACAGCGTTACCAAAGTGGAAGAGCACAGGGTTGGACGTAAACTGAGCTTCATCCTGTGAATTTAAGGTCACTTCAAATGACAGCTGCCAGAAGAAAAACAAACAAACAAACAAAACGCCTAAGGAAAATAGAGTAAACCATAAGAACTAACGATGGAATGAATGAGAAATGCTGGTCAAGGATTCCCAGAGGAAGCAAGAAGGTTTCTTCAGCTATGTGTCAGCTCTAAGATCACTGCCTCACAAATGCCATCCTCAGAACAAGTGGCCCCAAGCAGTCTCTCCTTGTCTCTGTGTAATTAGAGCTGAAGTGTCTAGATCTTAGCCCAAAGCTGTCCACTCCTGCACAATTGAGGGAGCAGATATCCTCAGACAGAAGCCCATCGCATCTGAGCATTGACAATAGTTCGGAGGACATGAAGCCCCAGGTGAAATGAACTCTCTAAACAACATAAATATTGGCTAAACTTTATCCCTCTCTAAGTCAAGCCTACTTGCCACCTTGGGAAGTAGGTGAGAAGCATGCTTATTCATGAAGTGGATAGAATCAAAGGAGAAAAACCTCAGCGTTCCAGGTGTAAATGTAACATTTACAGCTGGGTGTGACTAAAATGATGAAAGGAGTAAGCCTGGCAGACTTATGTCAGCCTTTTTACTTTTTTTATTCTTTTCTTTTCCTCTTCTCTTTCCTTCCTTCCTTCTTACCTTCCTTCTCTCCTCCCTCCCTCTTTTCCTTCCTTCCTTCCTTCCTTCCTTCCTTCCTTCCTTCCTTCCTTCTCTCCTTCCCTCCTTCTCTCCTGCCACTTAAGCCACACCTTTACTTCTGTCTTTTTGGTGATTAATCAGAGATAAGAATCATATGGACTTTCCTGCTCAAGCTATCTTTGAACTGGGATCCTCAGATCTCAGCCTTCTGAGTAGCTATGAGTAGCTAGAATTGCAGGTGTGAGACATTGCCCCCCCAGTTCCAGTTTTAGGAACAAGACAAATTCAAACACACTCTAAAGTGTATTGTCTTCTCACTTTGGACCAAAAATAGTACTTTATATTAATATTTGAGCTAAAGTCTTCTTTTAGAAGAAAAACATTGGGTGATCCAGGATCAGCAAACTTATTCTGTGTAATAAATATGATTTGAAACCAAGCCCTTTGAACATTTGCATCCAGGGATAAACATTTTCCTTATCTGACAAAAGGCCATTTAATTGCTAAAATCTGAGCAAGTGGAATATTGGAAATCTCTGCCCTCCAGCCCACTTTGCAGATAAAAACATCACAGGAAGTTACAGAAGTAACAGGTTGTTGTCTGGGTTGAACATCGAACTCTTTCATTGCCCCAACAATTGATACTTCATACAAAAACATTGAAATAGCTGGGTGCTGGTGACTCATGCCTGTAATCCTAGCTACTCAGGAGGCTGAGATCTGAGGATTGCAGTTCAAAGCCAGCCTGGGGAGGAAAGTCCATGAGACTCATCTCCAATAAACCACTCAGAAAACTGGAAGTGGGGCTGTGGCTCAAGTGGCAGAGCACTAGCCATGAGCTGAAGAGCTGAGGAACAAAGTACAAGCCCAGAGTGCAAGCCCCATGACCAACAAAACAAAACAACAACAACAACAAAAAACACCACTTAGAATAAGAAAGCCTACTACAATTAAATATTTTTTCACCACTATAAGTAAAATTTCTTGATTCCAGTATGGAACTTTTTTTGGCTAAATTTCCTACTGATCAGAGTTCAGGAAGTGGCGCTGTAGCTCAAGTGGTAGAGTGCTCGCTTTGAGCTGAAGAGCTGAGGGACAGCGCTCAGGCCCAGAGTTCAAGCCCCACGACCGACAAAAAATAAAACAAAACAAACCAAAAAAAAAAAACTGTCATCTGATCAGAGTTCATTTGAATCATTTTCAGTTGCAGAAAGGGGTGAGTAATTTATGGTAAGAATGCAGTGTTTTCATCCCCTTCCACTCCAGGAAAGAACAGAATGATCAAGAAGATTATGAAGTTAATGTGTATAACAGAAAGCACTGGAAAGATTTGTATTTTAGTTTTCTGCTCTATAAGGATGGGCAAGTTGATTAGCTTTTCTATGCCTATAAAATGAAGACAGTAATATTGTCTTTTTACCTTACCTTTGTGCTACTTGGGAACATATGAAGTAATGTAGTTAAGGATACAATTGGAAAGTAGTGTGATTTTTATAAGCAGTATGGTCTGGAAACACACTCTTTTTTGTTTGTTTGTTTGTTTGTTTTGTTTGTTTATTGTGTGTTCATCCTGTGTCTTGAACTCAGGGCATGGGTTCTGTCCCTGAACATTTCTTGTTCAAGGTAAGCACTCCACTACTTGAACCATAGTTTCACTTCCAATTTTTTGTGATTAATTAGAGATAAGAGTCTCATGGACATTCTTACCTGGGCTGGTTGAATCCCCCTCCTCAGATCTCAGCCTTCTGAGTAGCTAGGATTACAGGCTTGAGCCACCAGCACTTGACCTATGTAGGTCTCTTAAGCACTCCCCGTGTGTTTCCACACAATTTTCTCTTCCAGGTTACCCTGTGCTGAACATTGCAACTGCCTCCTCATCCTAGAACTCCTTGGATTTTGGTGGTTTTTTTTTTTTTTTTTTTTTGAGACAAGTCTCAATTTGTAGCCCAAGCTAGCCTGGAACTCACTAAGTGTGCAACCTAGCCTGGCTTCAAACTCACAATCTTCCTGCATCAGCCTCACTAGTGATGTGATTATAGTTATGCACCACCAGGATACATGATCTAAAACTGTGATGTTTACATTCTGAACTCAGAGAGAACAGAATCCATGTAGGTTCACACTTCTGTTGAATGGGAGGGATACTACTGCCGACCAAAAGCAAAGGGGAGTTAGGGGCTTTTCCTGCCCTCACATCTCAAGGATCATTATCCTATACTCCTTATTGTCTAATGCCTTACCTGTTTTGATCAGTTTTATTGTTGTTTATAGTGGGAAAAAACCCTCAATACCAGCGATTCTGTCACAGCTGGAAGCATAGTGCCCCGAGAAATTGTTACTCAAAGTTCTATACCTAGAAAACATATTATTTATGTGCAAGACCATCTGAAAGTCTTATACTTGCTGAAACACAGAAAAACATTCCACCATATATATTTTTTCTGAAAAAAACCTAAGCAAAAACCTTTCAGCCTCAAAATGTATCAAAACTCAATTGTACACTCCTGATGCAGCATCCAATAAATGCAAGAATAAACCCCCAAGTTAAAGTTACCTTCGGATCTACATAATTATTGGTGTTGTAATGGTATAATGCAAGTAGGGAATTAGAGCTCTGAAAGATTGGTGACTATGGAGCCAGATTTCTGATGTAGCCATGAGGGGTCCACTGGGATGATTACTTTTCTTTGCTTGTGTTCCTGGCACTAATCGTATTGGTGTGTCTGTGTTACATGTAATTTGCCTCAAGATTTCCCAGTTGCTATCAAGACACAAGAACTCAGAGGACCCACCAGGCTCCCATAAATGCACAGAGTTGAAGGTTTAGACGTTGACTGGGGAAAACTTTGACCAGTGGGAGACGTGCCAGAAGATAGCATTTCCCCTTTTTAATCTGGATAGCTTGATTAGAAATTCAGATATTTTGTTTTCTACTATTGCTCTGATGGTATCCTGAAAGGAAAAGCAATTTGCCACAAATCAAAGGCCAATTCAACAACACATGTTGTTCGCCTGTGTTCTGTCTCTCCTTCCCTCATTCCCTGCTTCTTCCCTGGCATTGTGTTTTGCAATCCAGTCTTCTTCATGGTAGGATAATGATAACATAGATCTAAAAGCTGAGGTTATATCAAAGCAAAGGCACTCTGGAGGAAGAAGAATGTAAATGCACATTAGACTAGATATACTATATAGAAATCAATTCATTTCATTTCATTCTTGCCATTGGTAAAGAAATAAAGTTTAAGTGTGATTAAAAAAATCATTATAAAATGAAACAATATCTTGGATCACTTGGAAACGTCAAAGACTGCTGCAAAAACTAACAAAATACACAAAATAGAGATAACACAAATAGTAAATAACAGTAAAAATAAAATACAATTGCTATACTATAACAAAGTGGGTTTGTTTCTCTTTTTCTGCAAGTATTAACCAATTGCAGTGCAGGCACGGTAGATAAGTCAATCAAACCAGATATTGACTTCTGTCTCCTATTGTGAGGGAAACAGAAATTAGCCAAATAATTAAATGAGCATGTAGCTCATGATTGCTATGAATGAAAGCCACACTTCTGTATGAGTCTTTGGCAGGAGGAGCTGATCCAGCCTCAGTGGTTAGCAAAAACTTCCCTGAGTTTGTATGAATCAAAGACCAGAAAGATAACAAAGATGGACCCATAAAGCGATAGCCTGGGCAAATACTAGTATCCAAAAGGGTCAGGAAACAGAAGTAGACACCCTGCAGGATTCTGTCATTGAGAGACTAGAAAGTCAATGAAGAAGTTTAACATGTGGAAATCCTTTAAGCAACATAAAATAAAATCTGAGAAAACAAAACAATTCTGGTTTTGTATCCATGAACTATAAATGTATACTATTAGCAATAAGTGAGGAAGAGTAGAATGGGGTTACTATAAAGCACACAATTATTAAAATATATAAATATGTAAGAGAAAATTTGCTTAAAAAGTATAAGTTACTAGAAATAGCTGTTCAAATGAGGAAACTGCTAGTCTAATGAAATGACAGAATGGAAGGAAGAATTTTCTATGAAGTTTGTAGGGGACTATATGATCTGAGGATATAGTTCAATTCAACTTTTTAAAAATTATCTTTAGTTGTACAAAGGAGTTGCCAAAGCAGTTTATAAATGCAAGACATTTTGGTCCACATCAGTGTGTAGATAATTCTTGTTCTTTTTGACTCTATAAAAGAGTGAAAATATTTCCATAAGAAAGGTAGGAAATGATATAAAAGCCTCAAAGTAAACAATGCAGAAGTAAAAAGAATGTTAGCAAATAGAAACTAGCGTAAATTAAAATAATAACCAAGAAGGATGGAGAAAATTTGCTACAAAATAGATTTTTCTGTGCAGCAAGGAAAATATAGTTAATATCGCAGAACTGCATACTTAAAGCACTTAAAATGATCAGTTTTTATGTTATACACATATAATTAGAATTTTAGAAAACAAAGATGTACTACAAAAATATAAAGACCAATTACTATTATATATCTATTAACATTAATTATATTAATTTGATGAAAAATTTAAAGATGTCAGTAGTTACTATTATTTTATTAATGATGGTGTCTATTTCAATTTCAAAATGCTTGAACAGGATTGTAATAGAAAATCGAGTGAGTGTGTGTGTGTGTGTGTGTGCACCCCTGTCTGGGGCCTTGAAGTCAGGGCCTGGATCCTATCCCTGAGCTTTTTTTGTTCAAGGCAAGTGCTCTACCACTTGATCTACAGCTCCAGTACTGACATTTTTGTGGTTAATTGGAGTTAAGTGTCTTATGGGCTTTCCTGTCCAGGTTGACTTGGAACCACAATAATCAGATCTCATCAGCCTGCTGAGTAACTATGATTACAGACATGAGCCACCTGTGCCCAGAGAAAATTATTTTTTATCATGATAAAAATGTCTCTCCAGGCAAGTGCCAATGGTTTACACCTGTAATCCTAGCTACTCAGGAGGCTGAGCTCTGAGGATCGCAGTTCAAAGCCAGCCTAGGCAGGAAAGTCAGTAAGACTCTTATCTCTAATTAACCACTAGAAAACTGGAAGTGCTGCTGTGGCTCAAGAGCGGTCGCCTTGAGCTAAAGAGTGCAGGGACAGTGTCCAGGCCCAGAGTTCAAGCCCTATGACAGAAAAATTAATTAAGTAATTAATTAATCAAAAAAACTATCTCTCAAGCAACAGCTACCTTTCTTTTCTATAGCAAAACTAAAAGTAAGGTGTGTTTTATAGCCATTGAAAGGGGAAGTATAAGTACTGGCAAAAGTTATAATTGCACACCTGAAATGTCAGAATTAACTGAAAGATTGACAAATAGTGCAACAGTGGACAAATATAATCATAAGACTCAATGTACACATTTGAATATATAACTGGGAAACAGGGATGGAAGGAATTGAGATACGTAGGGGTAATACTGATCAAGATGCATTATACTACATAAAGTGACATGTTGAATTGAAATTCTTTGTTACAACTATTTAATGGCAATAAAAAGGATTAAAAATAAAAATAATAATAACAGAAAAAAAGAATTAACTGAGAAATTGTTATGGCAAGGTCTCTTAAGACAGTAGTTATAAGATAAATATACAAAAATGCTTCTCTACACTTGAGATTAGCCAGTTAATAATGTAACAAGCAAAAGACATGATTCAAAATTGTAATTGAAATATAAAGCCTCTAACTCAACCACTTCAAACTAAACTGGAGCTATAAACAGAGACGTATAAAATCTAACCAAAGTATTTAGAAATATCAAACCTGTGGAAATCCATTGCAAGCATAAATTAACCTTAAAAACCTAAAGCTAGGTGTTTATAAAGTATAAATATGTTGAATACATAAAATATAAATATAGATAATATAATTCAATGTTTAAGTGTATGCATGGAGTAAATTATTGATAGAGCAAAATGATTCTTTCATAAAAGACACATGTAATGCTGGTCACCAGTGGCTCACACCTGTAATCCTAGCTACTCAAGAGGCTGAGATCTAAGAATCGAGGTTCTACAAGTCGGTGAGACTCTTACCTCCAATAAACCACTAAAAAATCAGAAGTAGCGCTGTGGCTCAAGCAGTAGAGCACTTGCCTTGAGCTGAAGAGCTGAGAGACAACACACAGGCCAGAGTTCAAACCCCACGACCGACCCCTACACCTCCCCAAAAAAGACACATGTAAATGCTTTTAAATGAAAGACTAAGAAACCTAGAAGAAAGTTTCAATCTCTCAGAACCTGGGTGGGGTCAAGGCAACTGAATCAGCCTGTATGAGAGGACCCTGTCTCACTGTTCAGCAGTACTCCTTTCTACCCTCCAGATATTCCTCTTGCCGCCACTGCAGGAAGAGTTGATCTGAACTGCTTGCTCAGATCACGTCTGCTCGTAAAGTGTAGGAATTTGCTTTGCAACCTTAGTGATTGGATAAAATCCTTACCCCAAACAGAAGGACTTCCCCTCCTTCAGATTATTTTGTTTTTATATTTCATTATTGTTTGGGGTTTTGTTTGTTTGTTTTTGTTGTTACCAGGGTTTGAACTCAGGATCTTGTACTTACTTGGATTGCTTTCTTGGCTGACTCTACCAAACCTCCAGCCAAACTTTTTTGCTTACTATTTTGGGTATAGAGCCTTTTGGACTTTCCTACCTAAGCTGATTTCAAACCTTGACCGTGTGGATCTCAGCCTCCTGAGTTGCTAGGATTTCAAGCATAAAATGCTGGTGCCCAGATACTTCGGGATTTTACTGTCTTTTTGGTTTTTACTATCCATACTATCAGAAAGCACTCTGGTAATCTATACATCCAACAAGAGGTTCCTTTTTTAACTATTGTACATCTACAAAATTATCACTGTATATCCATAAAATTATTAAATAATAGGAATCTTCTGCTTGTTTCATGCCATATTTTTTGGATGAGAAAGAAGAGAAGGAAGGAGGGAAGAAAAGGAAGAATAAAGTCTAGAAATACCTTCAACATTGAACTTTTTAATTTTTGAGAAGAGAATTTAGGATTTGTTTGGTTATCTATGATGGGAGGTATTTTGTTATCTTTTATGCTGCTCTGGATGATCAAATGTTTCTGTGGTAAATAAAACACAGTACTTTTCAATTTCTTCTTTTCTCTTAAACTCTTGGACAAAGTCTATGCCGCCACCTAACCAGAGGAGCTCTAGGGTTTAAAGTGATTTCATGAAACGCATACCCATTATTGGCTACTTAAAACTTCCATGTTCTCTAAATACATGTCATGTGTGTTTCCATAAGCTAAAGAGGGAGACCAGCAAAGACAGAGTAAAAGAAAAAGCTTGCATGTTTTAATACATGTTAATTAGTTCCCAAGAGATAAGTATTGTAGTGTGCTACAGTCAAATGGGTAAGAGTTCAGGTACAATCCCTCCCCCACAAAAACAAACAAACAGTTATGGGAGAGATTTGAACCCGTAGTACAGTCCTTAATTTCCCCAGTATCATTTTCTGTGGTTTTAGTTACTTGCTGTCAACTACGATACACAAATCTTCAATGGAAAATCTTAGAAAAAATGTTTTTCTAGAATAAAAATAAGTTTCCTGAGTTTTCATTGAGCATCATTGTGAGTAGTGTGATACACTCTCATACCACCCTACCTGCCTTCCCCCACACCCCCTCAGAATACAAGTCCTTTTCATCCAAGGTTTCCACACCCACCCATGAGTCATTTAGTAGCCCTCTTGACTACTAATAGTCAGATGGACTATTATGGTATTTTAGTGCTATGCTCAATAACCCTTAATTAAAAATATTCCTGAAACACAAGTGATGCTAGCAATTTGTATATGCCAAAGATAAGCCATAAAGGACTTGTTTCAAATGAGAATGTTAGAGCCCTTGACTTAAAAAGAAAAGAAAAAAAAGTCCTATGTTGAAGTCAGTAGGATCTATAGTGTAATAAGGTATTTTGAGGGAAAGAGACCACATTCGCATAACTTTCATGACAACATGTTGTCATACTTGCTCTATTATATTATTAGTTATTGTTGGTCTTCTCTTGCTTCACCTAATTTTTTTTTACTTTATTTTGTCTGCATGTGTCAGACCTAGGGCTTGAACTCAGGGCCGAGGTACTGTCCCTGAGCTGTTTTTGCTCAAGGCTAGTGTTCTACCACTTGAACCACAGCTCCATTTCTAGCCTTTTGGTGGTTAAGTAGACATAAGTGTCCATAGACTTTCCTGGAAGGGCTGACTTTGAATCTTGGTGTTCAAATCTCAGCCTTTGTGTTGCCACCAGTATCAGGCTACTTTTTAATTTTTTTAATTTTGTCAATTATCTTTATGTAGTTGTACAAGGGAATTTCAATTCAGCATGTCGGTTTATGAGTACAATGCATCTGGATCCATGTCACTCCTTACATTGTTCTCCGGTCTCGCTCATCCCATCCTTCCCTCAAGTTACTTAGTTCTATTTTCATAAATGTACATTGAGTATTATGACTACATTTTCCACCCTTCTTGTCTCCATTCTTTTGCCTTCTCCCCCTTCCCTGATCAATAACATGTTTTAACTTCCTAGCATTCATTTTGTTAAAGTCTATGTTAGTTTTTCAAAGGACTGATACCATTTGAACCCTTTTCTGCTGCATCTAATTTACAAATCAAGTATTTAAGTATAGAAAAAAGTACACAGTATATACAGAGTTCCACACTATTTGAGGTTTCAGGCTTGAACTTGAGGTACTGAAATACATGCCCTGGAGATAAAGAGAGATGATTCTAAATTACAAGTGCTCAAGCTTCAAGCTTGGCAAAAACCTTAATTTGGGGCTTTCTCTTCACCTATCAAAGATAGTACTTTCTCTCTTATAAAATGATGACAAGTAGTAATTCCTACCTGACAGGGATTTTGTGAGAACTGGGTGAGATCATACATTTCAAAACATTTTGTAATCTGTAAATCACCTCACCAGAGAATTTGTTACTAATCTGTCTCTCTCCTCAACAAATACCCCCAAACCCTAGCACATAATAAGCACTCAATAGATACTTTCAAAAATTATTTTTTTGTAACTTTTACAAAATCAGAAAAAATAGCCAAACCCTTGCAAACACAACCACGTAAAATTCAGCTCATGGATTTTCTATTACTGGTTCTCTCTCACCACTTTCCCATCACAAAGCTCACACTCTCAAAAAAGTTTCTTTTCTGAGAAAAGTCAGCTGACAAGCCAAATGATGGAGAAATGCAATCCTTTCAAGTGTGAGATCTAATAGAGCAGCATTTCCCATAAAATATAGGTGAAATCAAACATCTATGTGCTGCAAGCGATCATTTCTGCCCCAATCCTTCCTTTCTATGAATCCATGAATTGCTTTCAATTCTTACTTCTAGTAAGCTACAGAGGTTTCTAAGCTGATATGCCTTCAATAGAAGGCAGTAGAAGATAGAAAAGCCATTTCTTTAATGAACATTTTGTAGGAAACAGTTTTTCTGCCTCCTCCTCCTTCACCGAATTGTCTCTAGCATTCGAACAGGAAAGGGACACAATCCTGTAATTTGCCCAAACCAAAGTATCTGAGATGACAGATAATGCACAATTTGCTTTTCAGAAATAGAGTTCTACCTTCCAAGTTCTGAAGGACAAACTACTGAATTGACTTGTGAAAAGCCAAAAGGGGGGGGGGGGCGGTATTCCAGTCTCTCAATAGCACAGAATAGACCTATCTAAGTTACTGAAAAACTTGAGCCCTGTCACAAGTCACAACTGACATTCCTTCAAAGTCATTGATTAACTTATTCTAACTTGATTGAGTTCTTTTTAATTGGTGTATCATTTGCTTTTAGTCCTGAACATGTTTGCAGAGATATTGGAAAAACGATGAGAAAGCTCATTGTCCATTGTACCACCCAGCATTACTTTTTTTCTTTTTAGTCAAACATCTTATTATTTCAAGATAATTACAGATTCCTATGCACTGTAAAGAAATAATGTAAACTCATCTAGTCCCTTTTATTGGCAGTTCTAAGGATGGAACTCAGGGCCTCATGCATGCTAGAAAAATGTTCTAACTCTCGAGCCATACTTCCGGCCCCACTCCCACTTTTAAATATTATGGTATTGTGCTTTCACATGATAATTTTGAATTTAAGCATTGCATGTGAACTATCAACTCGTGAGGATAGTCTCGTTTATTTATCTGGTCTAGTTTATTTATCCTAAGGCTTCAAAGGTCTTTATTTTATCATTTACTTTCTGTTGGAAAGAATTTCTTAGCCATTCTTTGATAATTTCAATAATGAGCCTGACTGGCCCACCTCCTGCTATGACAGCGGGTGTCAAGGAACACCTGGTCTGGGTCTCCACCCATCTCCTCCCTCTGCTGGGGAGTTTAGTGGGGGGCATAAAGATTTCCTTCCACAGTGTTGTAACCCAGAACTTGTATCCAGCCCATCTTCTCCTATTCAGAGTTCTCTCTTGGTTACTTCTTACATTATCTCCCAGTATTATAGTTGTCCTTAGAAAGGAGACTCAGGAGAAAACAAAGAACAACAACAAAAACCCAACAATATTATTTTGTTTCCATGACACCAGCATCATTTCTTTTTCTTTTTTTTAAGAAGACAGAATCATCCTTTTAAGAAGTTTCCATATCTTGGAGTTTGTTTCTTTTTTTTATACTTTTTTATATATTAGTTTTTTATTGTGGAAATACTGTACAGAGGGGTTACAATTACATGGGCAAGATAATGAGTACATTTCTTATTAAGCATTGTAGCTTCCTCCTTTGTTTCCCCTTCCCATCCCTTCCCCATCCTCCTCCGGCCCCCCCCCCCACCCAAACCTCTCAGCTCCCCTCCCTCCCTCACCAAAGTTGTAAAGTTCATTTTCAACATAACGACTTGTACATCTCATTGTTGAAACGGGTCCACCTGTATCCCTATTTAACGACTTGTTTTTCCCCTTCCCCTCCACAAATTATACTGACATCAAATACAGTGAAAGCAGGGGTTATACTGTGGGGGAGGGACATACAAAGCAACAAAGAAATAATCTTATAAATGCGTTAGAAACAATCGCAAGAAAGAAAAAAAAACATTTGAATACATATCTTAGGGTTCATTTCCCTAACATCACCTTATCTAACCTTTTCTGCTTTACTCAGACATATACTAGATATTGCAAATAAAGGAAACCATTGGACCTATGTTTCTTTGGGCCTGGCTTACTTCACTTAATATAATTTTTTCCAAGTCTTTCCATTTCCTAACAAATGAGGCAATGTCATTCTTTCTGATGGAGACATAGAATTCCATTGTGTATATATACCACATTTTCTTGGTCCATTCATCTACTGAGGAGCATCTAGGTTGGTTCCATATCTTAGCTATAGTAAAAAGTGCTGCAATAAATATAGTCATGCTGGACACCAGCATCATTTCTTAACAAATTCTTTAAATACCAGTATGTAGGACAGAGATAAATTGCAGAGTATTTTATTTGCCCCATGCTAGTGTGTGTGTGTGTGTGTGTGTGTGTGTGTCTGTGTGTGTGTGTGTGTGTGTGTATGTGTGTATGAAAATACCATCTAGGGTAAAGTTCATTTTCTCTGCTGATTGAAAAATTAAAAAGCAGAAAAGTGTTTAAAGCAAACAGAACAAGTTTATTTGAGAATAACAGAAAAGCACCATAGCAAACTCTCCAAAGTCCAAAGAAAGGAGGCCCGAAGATGACAGTTCATAATCCACTGGTCTTGACCAGCCAGATATTTATGGTGCACCCCGTTCCCCTACAGGAGTATTTTTA
Source organism: Dipodomys spectabilis (assembly GCF_019054845.1). Taxonomy (NCBI): domain Eukaryota; kingdom Metazoa; phylum Chordata; class Mammalia; order Rodentia; family Heteromyidae; genus Dipodomys; species Dipodomys spectabilis. The sequence continues at coordinate 3,834,781 of NW_024870813.1, read as the reverse complement.
TTTTAATTGGTTGAGTTTCAGCATTGTGTCACCAGAGGTCTCATGACTGGTTTTTCTCACCTTGGGATGCAGTAGAAGAATCAGGGAGACAAGTGCTCAACTACAACTCAGCCAAGGCACAGGCCATGAGAGCCTTGAACCTATGTGGCCCTCTAGGATCAAGAGGAGCATTCTGCATTGTGGTGTATTTCTGCCTCACATCAGCATTAGCCTCAGATACCATTCTCTCTCTAACAACTGAGCTAGGGTACCAAGCTCGTGTGTGTGTGTGTGTGTGTGTGTGTGTGTGAGTGTGTGTGTGTGTGTGTGTGTGTGTTAGTAAGAAATCTTTTAAATCTAAAGGCTTGTCATAAAATTCTGAATTTCTGGCCACCTGGGACCTAGCCTGGACACCAATCAGCAAAGAAGAGAAGAAGTAACCCTCTTAGGACTGAGTACTTCACCATACTTTCCTCTTCCTTAGATCTAGTCCTGCAGCCATTTAAATCATGGCTGTCTCCTTGAGTTAACAAACCCTGACTTAGCTCACTAATAAACAATCACCAACCTTTATAACTGCATTTTACAAACACTCTCCCATAAATTCTTTTATTTAATCCTCACTACTAAATCTGGCACTGTTTCATACTAATTCTAATGATTGGGTCTCTCATTCTCATTTTATAGCACAGGAGATGAGGTTTCTAAATGAAGATGAGTCTTCCCAAGGTCGTCATCCTATCTACTGGCAGAGTTGACATTCAACCCCCATCTTTTGTCGTCCTTTACAATGCTCTCTGCTAACTCTCACAGCTGAAGAAGCTAGGAGGTCATTCCATAAATAACGCCACCAGTTTATAAAGCTGCATTGCCTAGATAGATGAATGCCCTTTCCCGAAGAGTCTGGTGGACTCTCTCAGCTTTCACATGTTCCCACCTATAATGTATACTTGTTTTGTCAGACCAGTCAAACATATGAGCAAAGCAAAATCCCCAATTACATGGAGGAAGAACTGAAAATGACCTTTCCAATCAATATCTATTAAGTTCACTGGCCCTGAGCTTGGTGGATGAGTATTAACCACGATGAATACAATGAATGTTCTCTCATTTCTAGCAACTTTGGTTTTCTTTGTGCCCATCCTGGGGCTTGTGTGGTCTTTTCTACCAGTGCTCTCACAAGATGTATAGTGAGTCCAGCCAGTGATATGACCTAGAAATAGTGAGAGGTCAGATAGCTTCTCGCCTAAGAGGATCTCCATCCAGATGCCATTCAATAGAAAGCCCACAGATTGGGAGAAGATCTTCACTAACCATACAATGGACAAGGGTCTCATATCTAAAATATACTTGGAACTCAAACAATTAAATCCCCCAACAACAAATCCTCAAAGAAACAACTGCCCAATAAATAAGTGGGCTAAAAACTTAAAGAGAAACTTCTCTGAAGAGGAAAGAAGGATGGCCAATAGGCACATGAAGAAATGCTCAACCTCCCCAGCCATAAAAGAAATACAAATCAAAACAACATTGAGATTCTACCTCATCCCAGTTAGAATGGCTATAATCAAGAAATCTAATAACAACAGATGCTGGAGGAGATGTGGACAGAAGGGAACCCTGCTGCATTGTTGGTGGGAGTGTAAACTTGTTCAACCACTTTGGAAAGTAGGATGGAGGTTCCTCAAAAGACTCCACATAGAGCTCCCTATGACCCATCAATCCCACTTTTGGGCATTTACCCAAATGATCACAAACATGGCCACACTAAAGCTACCAGCACGACTATGTTTATTGAGCATTATTTACCATAGCTAAGATATGGAACCAACCCAGATGCCCCACAGAAGATGAATGGATCAAGAAAATGTGATACACACACACACACACACACACACACACACACACACACACACAGACAAAATGGAATTCTATGCCTTCATCAGAAAGAATGACATCGCCCCATTTGTTAGAAAATGGAAAGACTTGGAAAAAATTATATTAAGTAAGCCAGACCCAAAGAATCATAGGTCCCACAGTTTCTCTTATTTGCAACAACTAATATGTATCTAGGACAAGCAGAAAAGGTCAAACTCTATGTACATATGACCATATAAGATGATGCTAAGCAAATTGAACCCCAACATAGGGGCACAAATGGTTTTATCTTTCTTGCTTTTGTTTTCAATGTAATATACTATGTGACTTTTTTGTTTCTTTTCTATGTTCTTCCTCCATGGTATATAACTCCTGTTTTCACTGTATTTGATGCTGGTGCCCTGCGTCTTGTATATACATTTTTTCTAATTTGGGAAGGGGAAGGGAAATAAAATCTTGAAATAAGGATACTGGTTGACCCATTGTAACAATGAGATATACAAGACACTATGTTGAAAATGAACTTTACAACTCCTAGGGGAGGGGAGGGAAAAGTTGGGGAGAGGGGGAAGGAAGGGATAGTAGGGGAAAAACAAAGGAGGAGGTAACAAAGATCTATAGGAAATGTACTTATTACCTTACTCATAGAACTGTAACCCCTCTGTACAGTATTTTTTACAATAAAAATATATTTTAAAAAAGAATTTGAGGGGAAGGGAAAAAATAAATCGTTTAAATAGGGATACAGGTGGACCCATTGCAACAATGAGATGTACAAGTCGTTATGTCGAAAACGAACTTTACAACTTTGGTGGGGGGAGAGGGTTGGGGGGGGGGCGGGAGGAGGATGGGATGGGATGGGAAAGGGAAACAAAGGAGGAGGCTACAATGCTTGATAAGAAATGTACTCATTATCTTGTCCATGTAATTGTAACCCCTCTATACAGTATTTTTACAATAAAAAAAAATTAAAAAAAGAATTTGAGTCAGATAAGTTGATGTTAGGAAAATGAACCCTAAGATATATATTCAAATGTTTTTTTTTTCTTTCATGCAATTGTTTCTAACATATTTATAAGATGATTTCTTTGTTGCTTTGTATGTCCCTCCCCCATGGTATAACCCCTGCTTTCACTGTATTTGATGTTGGTATAATTTGTGGAGGGAAAGGGAAAAAACAAATCGTTTAACTAGGGATACAGGCGGACCCATTGCAACAAAGAGATGTACAAGTCGTTATGTTGAAAAACGAACTTTACAACTTTGGGTAGCAGGGGAGAAGGGGAGATGGAGTCAGTATGGGGTGGCAGGGGGAGGATGGGAAGGGGAAACAAAGGAGGAGGCTACAATGCTTGATAAGAAATGTACTCATTGGGCTGGGAAGGTGGCTCAGTGGTAGAGTGCTTGCCTTGCATGCATGAGGTCCTGGGTTCGATTCCTCAGCACCACATAAGCAAAAAGAAAAAAGCCGGAAGTGGCACTGTGGCTAGAGCGCTAGCCTTGAGCTGAGGAGCTGAGGGACAGCACCCAGGCCCAGAGTTCAGGCCCCACGACTGGACCCCCCCCCCAAAAAAAAGAAATGTACTCATTATCTTGCCCATGTAACTGTAACCCCTCTGTACAGTATTCTCACAATAAAAAAAAGAAGAATTTGAATGTCTCTTCTCCCTTTTTTCTTTTTTATTGAGGGGGGCCATTATTGGGGCTCTTCTTTGGTCTTTTTGCTCAAGGCAGACACTCTACCACATGAGCCACACTTCCACTTCTGGTTTTTGGTGGTTAATTAGAGTTAACAGTCTCTCAGATTGGTCTGCCTAGGCTGATTTCAAAACTATGATCCTCAGATCTTAGCTACCTGAGTGGCTAGGATTATAAGCATAAGCTGCCAGCATCTGGCTATTCCTCTTTTCTTACTACATCTGTATTCAGTCAAAGGCAGTTCCCAGGTATTTTTTTTTGTGAAGGAAGTTTGTCATTCTCGTAAGGGTAAGCTTTGCTGCAAGGTTTATGAGAGTCTTTGCTGAGAAGTTCTAATCTTCTGTACATCTCCAGGTCAGGCTGCAAGCACTAGATATTCTGGTGACAGGCAGAATTGGCCCTGCAGGACACTCGAGTGGACCTTAAGGCTATCATCAATCCTACAGCCATGAAATGTCTCTTACAGTATATTACACATATGTAAACACTTGTCATCTTAAGTCAGTGATGGTGAAAATTTGAAAAATGGAGAAGTAGGTGCATTCTGTACAGTCTATACAGAAAACAGAGTTAAGCATGACTTAAGAAAACAGCCAAAATGTAAAAAGGGAAATCAATGGTAAGAAACAACATTAGCTTCTAAGGACTATTAGTCTATGCTGCAAAGCCAATTCTGGGAGCCAGCAACACATATAAACTACTATAATCACATTAATCACTATAATCACATTAATCAGCACGAGATTATTCTTCAGGGAAATGCCAGCTAGCCTTTTCCTATTTCTTTCTCTTCATCTATACAAGAGGGATGGTTTTCTTTATTTGCCAGACTCATCCTACTCAACTCCCTCTTCAGTCTGTAGCATCCACCCCATAGTAAATACATTCGAATCAGAAAACTGGAAGCCACCAGCCTTGGGGGGGTCAGGGAGGACTAGGCTCTGATGAGCTCCTACACCCAAGAATGTCTCTGCACACTGAGGGTTAATCCATCTGCTATCCTGTTGAGCACTGCGGCTAGAGACAAATGTGTCTTGAATCTCAATCATGTTGTTCCTCATCTGCCCATGTGGAAGTTTGCCTCACTCCAGCTTCTAGCTGCCATCTTGTATGCACCAGACATACCACTCTTCTCAGACTTTTTTTTCATGTTGTCAAGCCCAACTACCCCTGTTCCTTAGAATGTCTGTGAAGAAGAAGGCTGGTTACCCTACTTGGAAGACTTGCCATGAAGTTCAGTTCATCTTTGAGGCTCCAGTTTGAGATTGTTCAAGTTCCACCATGACACTCTTCCCTTGTAACAACCTTATCTGTTGTAGCAAGCCTTGTAAAAAAAAAAAAAAAAATGCAGCATTCTGATGACAGATCTAATGGGGCCCACCAAGACCCATTGTGAAACCTCTTTTGTTTTAATCACTTCCTCCTCCAGGTGATTCCCCAAATACCACTGAGGAAGGTCAAAGACATAAGCCAGCTCATCTTCCTTGACTTACTCATGCAGTGCAAGCCCTACTTTGGGAAGGTGTTTGTCTAAGTGGCCCAGATTTTTAGTTCAAATTGCCAGTTAATACCTGTGGAGTTGAGTCCCAGCTTACTCAGCTCTGGGACTAGAGGAAAAACTTAATGGGCCTCAAAGTCTCCCAGGTTGGCAGTTTAAGCAGAAATCTTCAGGTTTGCAAAGGAACATCTTTGTCACTTTTCATTACTGGAAGAGAGATTAGAGCTGGGGAAAGAAAACAAATTTGCAAGGCAAAGGACTGGTACCTCAAGGGTCACAAGTGGCATCAGAAACTTCCCAGAAGCATCAGAGAAATGTCTGACCATGGTTTCCTTCTTTCTTTCTTTCTCCCAGAAAGAAGGAAACCAGCAGGTCGGAGGGGATGGGAGGAGAAGTTCGGAGGCTTGATTGAGCCCCATTGTGCAGCTGTCTGGGAAGATCACACAGCTGGGCTAAGTGTTGTATTCAGCAATACACTTGATGGACAGTGCTTTTGTCCCGGGACACTCCCATCAGCACGAAGCCCTAGATTCCTGAGAAAATTAAAGCCTTCCCAGACCCTTTCACAACCTACCTGATTTCTGTATTAAATCTGAGGGTAGATGGGCATCGTATTGGGTAATTGCCAGCCCTGAACATCACCATGGGCAACCGGGTTGCTCTGATCTTCTCCAACAATGGACAGAGGTCAGCTCCTCCTGGCCTATTTAGGCAGTGCCAGGCATTAGTAGCAGCAATGGATCACAGAGATGCTGAGTCTGATCCCATCCATGTCCAGGCAACCTCAATTTATGGAAGAGAGTAGGATCAACAGCTTCTGACCCTGGCTGGCAGAGAAACCACTTAGATTGACATCAGAACGGTCCCCAGCTAGCAAATACAGAGCATCAAGAGGGGAAGGAAACAGTTAAGTCAGATATTGCCCATCGGAATCTATGGATAAATGACTTATGTACAGGACATACATAACTCATGTTCTAACCATGCTATTGCCCATGTGTGTGTGTGCGCATGTATGTGTGTGTGTGCATGCACATGCACACACACACACACACACACACACACACACACACTGGTCCTGGGGTTTAAACTTAGGGCACAGATGCTGTTCTTGAGTTTCTTTTGCTCAAGGCTGACTCTACCATTTAAGCAACACCTCCACTTCCATTTTTTGTTTTTTTATTTGTTTGTTTGTATTCAGTGGTCAATTGAATATGAGTCTCATGGGCATTCCTGCCCTGGGCTGGCTTTTGAACTGTGATCCTCAGCTCTCAGCCTCCTGAGTAGCTAGGATTACAGGAGGGAGCCACGGATGCTGGGCTTAGGCTGTTACTCCTGTAAGAAACTGGCGAGATTCGCAGCAGTTAGCAATGTGGGTCAGGTTGACAGCAATGGTTTATCCACAGAAACATAAGCAGGGTACAGAGGAGATCTCAGAGTCAGGTCTACTTGCACAGAGAGCGGCATGATGTGGCTTCTCTTCAGCAAGTCACTCAATGTCTTGGAAGGCACACAGACACTCATTAGTCAGAGGAAGATGCTGAGAATTCTAAGAAACTGGGAACTCTATGGACCCCCACCTCTCCCCAACACACACATACCCAGAAGTGTCTGGTTCACATAGGGAGCTAAAGCAGGATGGTAATGGTCAGGTCATGTTTTTCCTTTGCTTGAGACTTATAGTGCAATCCCACCAAGGAGATGGGTGTTAAGAGAGGAAGCAAAGAGCACTCACCCCTACCTAACTTACTCTGTTCATTGTTCGCAAGCACATGCCTTGCCTATCTCTACCACTAGGATATTAGTTCTACAAATGCAGAGACCTTGCCTCTCCTATTCATAACTGTCTCACAGGACCAACAACCGTGTCTGTACCAATAGCTGATTCTCATTGAATCTACCTGGAATGGAGAGCCTGAAATGTCATTGGCACTTGCCCTTGGCTGTAAGAATAGAGATAGGGCCTGGCTCAGTAGAAACTTCAATTTCTTCTCATTACCATGAACCACAATGATGGTGTGATGGTTGAGATTCAATGTGTTCCTCCAAAACAGCTCACATCTTGACAGCTTGGTCCCCACCGGGTAGATCCAACTGCTGAGAGGTGATTGGATGATGAGAGCTCTAACTTAACGAATTAATCCACGGATGGATTCACTCTTGAATGAACTATTACAGGAGGTGGTAGGAATGTGGAAGGTGGAACCTGACTAGAGAAAGTGAGTTGCTGAGGGCATGTCTGTGGAGGGTATGTATTAACCTTGGCTTCTTCCTTTGTTCACCTCTCTGCTTCCTGGCGACCATAAGGTGAGTAGCTCTGCCTGTCACACTCACTCTGCCGTGATGTCAGGCTCAAAGTAATGGAGCCACCCAAACAATTTGTGTTATCACCTCAAACTATGAGCCAAAATAAATCTTTCCTCCTTTTAAGTCATTTATGTCAGATATTTTGTCACGATGATAGGAAAAAAGAAATACCTGACAACACAGGTGGGTGTTAAAAGAAAGCATGCTTAAGTTTCCTGCAAAATAATAAGCACAGCATATAAACCTAGGACCCAGGAGTTGGAAATAAATCAGGTCAGAATAGGGAAGCTGGTACCATAGAGCCCTCACATACACATCACTGAATTCCTGGGGGACACGAAGGTGTCTGTCTTACTCTGTTCATGTTGCCCTAACACCAGGCCACAACTAAATGTCTTAAATCAAAGACATTTGCTTCTCACTGTTCTGGAGGCTGGAAGTGTAAAGCTAAGGTGCCACATCGCCAGACTTTGGTGAAGGCTCTCTTGTTGGCTTATAGAAGACCACCTCCTCTCCATGATCTTGCCTGAGTCTGTGTTGGAGTGTGTGTGGGAGGGGGTGGGCGTGGGGGTGTGCACATGCACGCACACACATCCTTGTATGCTAGTACTGGGGCTTGAACTCAGAGCCTGGATATTGTTCTTTAGCTTTTGCACTCAAGTGCTCTATCACTTGAGCTACAACTACACTCTCAGCTTTTTGCTGGTTAATTAAGGAGATAAGAATCTCATGGACTTTCCTGTCCAGACTGGCTTTGAACCATGATCCTTCTATCTCAGCCTCCTGAATAGCCAGGATTACAGGTACAAACCATTGGCACCTGGCTCTCTCTGTCTTTTTTTTTTTTTTTTATTGTAAAGCTACTATACAGAGGGTTACAGTTACATGAGTGAGGTTATGAGTACACTTCCTCTTGAACATTGTTACCCCCTCCATTGTTTTCCCCATACCATCCCCTCCCTCCCTTCCCCGAGGTTCTTTTTTTTTTTTTTTTGATTGTGATTAAATGATTACATAATTTCAAAATCACAAGTTCATTCTAACTTCCCTGGAGCAAATTGTCTACCACAGTCTGTAATATATAACAGTGTTCACATGTTATATACCATATTTGTGATCAGCAGCATGGGGATATTTAGTAGTGGTTCAACCAGATGAGCGGGAGTTCTTTGTTTCTTAAGTCCTGTTAGTTTTGTCGTTTCACCTAACCCTTTGGATTTAGCATCCACTTATCAGGGAGACCATGTACCGTTTGTCTCTTCGTTCTTGGCTTACCTCGCTCAACATGATTCCTTCTAGCTCCATCCATTTCCCTGCAAATGCCATTATTTTGTCATTTCTAATGGCTGCATAATATTCCATTGTGTATAGATACCACAATTTTTGGATCCATTCCTCTGTGGTGGGGCACCTAGGTTGTTTCCATATCCTAGCTATTGCGAACAGTGCTGCAATAAACATGGAGGTGCACGTGTCCTTGTATATTGGTTCCTGTTGTTCAGGGTAGATGCCTAGAAGTGGTATGACTGGGTCGTAAGGGAGGTCAATCTTTAGCTTTCTAAGGACCCTCCAGACTGCTTTCCAAAGTGGTTGTATAAGTGTACATTCCCACCAGCAGTGTAATAGGGTTCCTCTTTCTCCACATCCCCTCCAGCATTTGTCGTTGGCTGATTTGTGGATGTGGGACATTCTGACTGGGGTAAGGTGGTATCTCAGGGTTGTCTTTATTTGCATTTCCTTCACCACCAGGGATGATGAACATTTCCTCATGTGTTTCTTTGCCATTTTTATTTCTTCATTTGAGAAGTCCCTCTTTAGTTCCCTTGCCCATTTAGTAATTGGTTTGTTAGGTTTGGGAGGGATTAGTTTCTTGAGTTCCCTGTATATACAGGATGTTAACCCCTTGTCTGATATATTGCTGGTAAATATTTTTTCCCAATTAGTTGGTTGTCTTTCTAGCTTAGTTGCGATAGATTTAGCTGTGCAGAAGCTTTTTATTTTAAGGTAGTCCCATTTGTCGAGTCCCTCTCCAACTTGTTGTGACCCTGGGACTCTGTTCAGGAAGTTCCTTCCTGTGCCTATTAGTTCAAGTGTCTCTCCTACTCTGTCCTGTAGTAGTTTCAGAGATTCAGGTTTAATGTTAAGGTCTTTAATCCATTTTGAGTTGATGTTGGTGCATGGTGATAGGCTGGGGTCCACTTTTAGTTTTCTGCATGTGGCTGCCCAGTTTTCCCAGCACCAGCGGTTGAAGAGGCTGTGTTTCTTCCATTGTATGTCTTTGGCTCCTTTGTCGAATATCAGCTGGCTGTAGGCCTGTGGATTTATATCTGGATCTTCTATTCTGTTCCATTGGTCTTCGGGTCTGTTTTTGTGCCAGTACCATGCTGTCTTTGTGATTATAGCTCTGTAGTAGAGTTTGAAGTTCGGCATGGATAGCCCTCCCATATTGTCTTTATCCCCTAGAATTGTTTTGGCTATTCTAGGTCTTTTGTTGTTCCATATAAATTTTTGGACTGTTTTCTGTATTTCAGTGATGTACGTCATTGGGATTTTAATAGGAATTGCATTGAATTTGTATATTAGTTTTGGAAGTATCACCATCTTTACTATATTAAGTCGGCCTATCCAGGAGCATGGGAGGTCTTTCCATTTCCTAGTGTCTTCTGCAATTTCTTTCTTTAACTTTTTATAGTTCTCATTAAATAGTTCTTTTACATCTTTGGTTAGGTTAATTCCTAAATATTTTATTTTTTGGGAGGTTATTGTGAATGGGGTTGCTCCCTTTATTTCCCTCTCTTCCTGTGCGTTATCAGTGTATAGGAAGGCAACTGATTTTTGTGGGTTTATTTTGTATCCTGCTATTTTGCCGAAGTGACTTATGATTTCTAAAAGTTTGGGGATGGAGTTTTTGGGATCGTGGAGGTATAGTATCAAGTCGTCTGCAAAAAGGGATAGTTTCACTTCTTCTTTCCCTATGCGGATCCCTTTAATGTCTTTTTCTTGCCTTATTGCCCTGGCTAAGGGTTCTAGGACTATGTTGAAGAGGAGTGGAGACAGTGGACATCCTTGCCTTGTTCCTGTTTTTAGGAGGATTGGTTGTAGCTTTTCCCCATTAAGTATAATATTGGCTATTGGTCTGTCATAAATGGCTTTTATTGTTTTTAGAAATGTTCCTTCTATTCCTATTTTCTCCAGAGCTTTTAGCATGAATGAATGTTGAATTTTATCAAAGGCCTTTTCTGCATCTGTGGCGATAATCATGTGATTCTTGACCATGGCTCTGTTGATATGCTGGATTACATTTATTGACTTACGTATGTTAAACCATCCCTGTGTCTCTGGGATGAAGCCTACCTGATCATAGTGTATTATTTTTTTAATGTGTTTCTGGATTCTGTTAGCTAGAATCTTGTTAAGGATTTTTGCATCTGTGTTCATCAAGGAGATTGGCCTGTAATTCTCCTTTTTGGATGGGTCTTTGCCTGGTTTGGGGATGAGTGTGATATTGGCTTCGTAGAATGAGTTTGGGATAGCTCCCTCCTTCTCTGTTTCTCTGAAGAGCTTGAGGAGTATGGGTATTAGTTCTTCTTTAAAGGTCTTATAGAATTCTGCTGTGAATCCATCTGGTCCTGGGCTTTTTTTTGTTGGAAGACTTTTGATAGCTTCCTGTATCTCATTATAGGATATTGGCTTATTTAATTGGTTAACTTCTTCTTTGCTCAGTTTGGGTAACTTGTATTTCTCTAAAAATGCATCCATTTCCGCCAGATTTTCTTCCTTTAGAGAGTATAGCTTTTGAAAGTAGTCTGTTAGAATTGTTTGGATATCTTGGGTACATGTTGTGATGTTTCCCGTGGCATCCCTAATCCTATTAATATGGGTTTCCTCTCTTCTTTTTTTAATTAATCTTGCCAATGGGCCATCAATTTTGTTTATTTTTTCAAAGAACCAGCTTTTTGTTTGGTTTATTTTGGTTATGGTTTTCTGATTTTCTAATTGGTTAATCTCTGTTCTCAATTTGGTTATCTGGCTTCGTCTAGTAGCTTTAGGTCCCATTTTTCCTTGTTTTTCTAGCTGTTTTAGTTGCAACATGAGATTATTTACTTGGTCTGTCTCCATTCTCTTGATGTGGGCACTGAGGGCAATAAATTTGCCCCTCAGGACTGCTTTTGCTGTGTCCCACAAGTTTCTTTGTGAGGTGTTTTCATTTCCATTGAGTTGTAGGAAATGCTTTATTTCTTCTCTGATCTCTTCTGTTACCCAGGCCTTGTTAAGGAGTGTGCTGTTCAATTTCCATGTATTAGAGAAATTTCTGCGGTATGCTTTGTTATTGAGAGCTAGCTTGATCCCACTGTGGTCAGATAGGATACAGGGGATTATGTCGATCCCTTTGTATTTGCTTAAGTTCCTTGCATGAACTATGATATGGTCTATTTTGGAGAAAGTTCCATGAGCTGCTGAGAAGAATGTGTACTGTGTTGTTTTAGGGTGAAATACTTGGTAGATGTCAGTTAATTCCGCTTGAAGTATGGCCTCACTTAATTCGGTAGCTTCTTTGCCAATCCTCTGGTTGGTAGACCTGTCCTTTGGTGAGAGTGGCGTGTTAAAGTCTCCTAGTATTATCGTATTGGGATCTATTTTATTCTGTAAGTTTGAGAGCATTTGTTTAACATATCTGGGTGCACCGATATTTGGGGCATATAAGTTGATGATGGTTATATCCTCCTCTTGGATTGTTCCCTTTATTAATATGTAGTGTCCGTCCTTGTCTTTCTGTACTGATTTTAATGAAAAGTTTATTTTGTCAGATATCAGGATAGCTACACCTGCTTTCTTATTGGGGAATTTGATTGGTAGATCCTTTTCCACCCCTTCACTCTGAGTTTGTTTGTATGTTTGGCTGAGAGGTGGGTCTCCTGAAGGCAACAGATGGATGAGTCTTGTTTTCTGATCCAGTCCTCAGTTCGTTTTCTTTTAATTGGCGAATTCAGCCCATATATATTAAGAGAAAGTATAGAGAGATGCATTGTTGTCCCTGCCATTCCGTTTTCCTAAGTTTTTCTTCTTTCCTTTCCTCCTGTGCTTGCTCAGTTAGACTTTGAGTAATGCCTGTTTGGGGCAGGTCCCAGTTCCTGGCTGCTTTCTTCAGGTTGTGTCCCCCCTCTTAGAATTCTTTGTAATGCTGGCTTAATCTTTATGTATTCATTTAGTTTTTCTTTGCTATTAAAAGTTTTCAGTTCTCCATCGAATGTGAATGCTAGCTTTGCCGGGTATATCAGTCTGGGTTGGCAGTTATTGGCTCTCAGGGCTCGTATGGTGCTTTCCCAGGCTTTTCTTGCATTCATTGTTTGTGTGGAGAGATCTGCAGTGATTCTAATTTTTTTCCCGTTGTAGTATAGCTCCTTCTTCATTTTTGCTGCATGCAGGATTGTTTCCTTATTATTCAGATCCATCATTTTTACTATAATGTGCCTAGAAGTGTTTCTCCTGGGATCTTGCTTGTTGGGTGTTCGATATGCTTTTGTGATGTAGTTAAGATGGTCGTTTTTGAGGTGGGGAAAATTTTCATTGACTATCTTGTTAAATAGGTGTTGCATTCCCTTGCTCTGGAATTCCTCACCTTCGTCTACTCCGATTATGCGAAGGTTAAATTTTTTAGCATTATCTGCTTGCTCTTGAATTTCCCTTTGGTTTAATTTGAGTGATTTTTCCATATCTGTCACTTTTTGGTCCAGTTGGTGTATTCTGTCTTCTGTATCTGACACTCTACCTTCCATTTCATTCACTCTGTTGACCGTGGCTTCTATTGTGGTTTGCATGGTGGAAATGGATCCCTTTATGGATTCAATGTTGGTTCTCAGAGTACTGATCTCACCTCTCAATGAGGTGAGATCAGTATGCATTACCTCTAATTTGGCGTTTATCTCACTTCTTACTGAGGTTTGTGCCGCTTCTATTTTTGCATCCAACTTTTGTTTGATGTCCTGTATATCTTTTGATAGTTCATCCTTGTGCTCTTTCAATTTCTGATCCATTTCTCGCTTTATTTCTTGAGTCATTGCCTCCAGCAACCCTTGGATGTAGTTTTTGTCTTCCATTCCTGCTTTGCTCCCACTGGGGCTCTCCCCTGCGTGGCTGCTGGCTTTTGAGGTGAGCTTGCTGTCCTGGGTAGTGGTAAACCTTGTGATTTTTCTCTGTGATTTTTGCATGGGGGTTCAGGAGACTGCTCTTCAATCTTGTTTTGGTGTGTCTGTCTTTGCTTGGTTGCTGATTCTGTATTGGTAGAGAGAGTCTGTGCCTGATCTGGATTCTGTTGGGAGCCTATTTCCAGCTGCTATTCTGACTTACTTAGGATTCTCAGCTCTCTGCTGTAGCAATTCCCGCCTTTGGAAGGGTTGAGCAGCCTAGACTGCTTGTGTTTGCTCCTGCGGGTGCTCTTGGGAAGATCAGATGCTCTGGATGCACTCTCCCAAATACTGGAGTCTGCTATGGGCTCCTGATGTTTTTGTTTGTTTGTTTTGGGCTGGTTGTGGGCTTGAGCTCTAGGTTTGGGTGCTGTCCCTCAGCTCTTCAGCTCAAGGCTGGCACCCTACCATTTGAGCCACAGCCCCACTTCTGACCCTTTTTGCTTTGTTCAGGCGCCGGTCCCCGGGCCTGGTTCCGGCCCCAGCCTGGAGCGCGCTCGTTAGGCCTGTGCTAATGTGTATACCACCTAGGTTATGCAGCCTGGAGGACACAGTTCAAATTTCTTCTACTGTTGGTAGTCTTGACCCAGGGGCGCTGTTCCTGGCTTGGGCATTTAAGCTCCCTTCCAGGGGCACTCTTGCTCTGGCCTGGCCAGCAGAGTGTGCTCCACCGGCTGGTGGAGCTCTCGAACAGTTCCCAGTTTTAGTGGGTCCTGTGGTCCGGGTGTTGGGGTAGGGAGTCTAGGTCAGGGTCTGGGGATTCCCTCCAGCTCTGGTCTCCCTTGAGGGATTCACTGTCCCCTGTTGGGTACTCACCCTGTAGGTCATCAGTTGTTGTTACAATCCGAGTTCAGTTGGGGTGGTTGCGGGCTGGGTTGGGCGGCCCCCCGCTGGGTAGTTGCGATCGCGATTGGGCGGGTGGTCTGTGGACAGGTCCCTTTGTCGCGCTGCTGGTGCCGGGCGGCTTTGGCGGGATAGAGCCTCTCCGCTCCAGTGGAGAGTGAGGGGTGGGGGTGGGATCCTCGTGGAGACTCCCGGCTGGTAGGTTTCTCTGTTCCTGGCGATCTGCTGTTCTGCAATCCGGTACCTGGTGATCTGCAAGAAGCCCCCTGTGTCTCTGTGGCTCCAGCAGCCCCCACCGGGCCGGCTGGCCGGCGGCTTGGCGCACTGCCGCGTGGCCAGTAAAGGTTGGGGGAGGGGTCTTCGCTCTTCTCTGTTCTGAATTTCTTCTTTTCCTCTCTTTCTTTTTTTGTTATTTTCCACCTCTGGTTTTTCTCTGAGTGTTCGTCTTTTTGTTGTTGTCGGTCTCTTGGGGAGATTAAGCGTTGGAACTCGAACTCTCTTTTTGGTTGGAGAGAGCTGTGGCGTTTCCCTACTGCCCCGTCGCCATCTTGGTCCCCCCTCCTCTCTCTGTCTTTTTATAAGGACAGTGATCTCACAGGACCAGAGAGACTCAACCTATAATCTCACCTAACCTTAAATTTGTCCATAAGAGCCTTATCTCTAATTACAGACTACACTGGGGGTTGGGACTTCCACATATAAAGGTTGAAGAGACATAGTTCAGTCAATGGAAGTGGTTGTTATCTGGGTGCCCTAACATACTTCTTGTCAGCAACAGACTCTCTTTTGGATTAACTGTGACATCAGAAGAAGGCAAAGGCTCATCTCCCAGGAAACAGCTGCCCCCACAGTAAGTACTGGATAATTCTGAGACAGTAGCTACCACCACAATCCCAGATACTCATGATCCTCCTAGGATAGATCGTGGGGCCTGAATTCTGGGCCTGGGCGCTGTCCCTCAGCTCTTCAGCTCAAGGCTAGTGCTCTACCACTTGAGCCACAGCACCACTTCCAGCTTTTTTCTTTTTGCTTATGTGGTGCTGAGGAATCGAACCAAGGGCTTCATGCATGCAAGGCAAGCACTCTACCACTGAGCCACCTTCCCAGCCCAAGGAGACCTTATCTTAATCAGTAAAAAGCTTGGGGCAGTGGCATATGTCTCCTATCTTCACTATTGGGAAGTGTAAATTAACACAATAGTGGTCTGGGAATAAACGTGAGAACCTATCTAAGAAACAATAAACACAAAAGGATCCATGGGTCACGATTCAAGTAGTAGAATGCTTGTCTAGCAAGCACAAGTCCTGAGTTCCCACCCCAGTACCACAAGTACTATTTGGCAAGAACTATTTCTCCAACCTAGATTTTTCTGAACCCAAGCCAAACCATCCACCAAAGTGGAATTCTGACACACAGAGAACAAATATTTCAGTGTCCTCTGCAGCCTCCCTGGGCTCTGTCATGACAAGAACAGAGAGAGCAAACTCTTCATGGCTTTTTTAATGCTGGATTTCAATTATACTCTCAGCAGATGTGTTCACATACTCAGAAGAACTTGGGGTTCATCTAAAGGATATTGCTGCCACTTATATACTCTGCCCACATGCCTCTGGTGGTCCCCAGACAAAGTTGGACTACCTCAGCACTGGGGGAGGGGGAAAGATGGGATACTTTTATATAAGTAGTGTCATCCCTTGAATCCCTGAAAGAGAACTCTCCCACTCACTAAAGGTGCACAACCTCAGTCCTGAGAGTATCTATTCGGTAGCACTTCCATGGTAAGCACATGAATACGTAGCAGGGTCTAAACAAACAAAAACAATTAGAACTAGGAGAACTTCTGGCCTGTTGAGGGGAGGAAGGAGTGTATCAGAATACAGGCAGTTATAACTCAGTATGACACCTGTTGTGATAGGGGTGGGAACCAGAGCTCACATAGGACTCCGAGCTAGGTTTCCGGGAATAAAGAACAATTGGTAGAAATCAGTGTCTGAACAGAGTCCCATGGTATGAGAAACCCTGTTTACTCAGAGGTATCGGATCAGACCAGGAGACCCATAAGAGGAACATCCTAGAATGAGAAAGTTTTGGGGAGTTGCTAGAGATGACATCAGATAGCAAAGGTTCATGCCATGAGCTTGGCAAAGTCAGAGAGTCCTGTGGGCACAAAGGCATTATCCACAGGGAAAAATGACGCTTTGAAGGATTTGTAAAATGGAGGCCTAGACTGGCAGTGTAGAAAGATCGCTTTCTGGCTAACATCTGAAGGTCAAGGAGAGTGATGTGCAGCAACAGAAGGCTCATGAGGAGGCAGGCTTCTGCAGCACATGTAGAGAGAGAGTCGATGGCCAGAGGTCGAGTTCAAGCTAGCCTGTCAATAGATATCCCAGCTGTTGCATCTGCAAGAGCCCTGTCCTGACCCCAGCCCACCTCTGGCTCAAGATTCAACCTAGACAGTAGTTTCTCATTCATAACTGATTGGTCATGATTAAATTCTGAAAGGATTTGATTTACACCCAATTCTTCATTCTCAAAATATAATTACATTTTTATTTTTAATCTTCCTTCCAGTGGTCATTTATGAAAATTGTTTTTATTCCATGTATGGATTCTTTAACGGGTTCACCGACCCTCCCCCTCCCCAGTTCTACTGCATCCCGTCAGAAAATGTGGCTTCTGTCATGTATACCATGGAACACACCGAGAGCTTCTTTCTGACATACTATATCACTGGGGTTTGAATCCTTGATTTATCTCATCGTCAGGCAAAATACATCTTACAGCAGCTTTTAGGAAGCATAAGAAAGAGACATACTTTCTAAACCATTGCATTTCTGAAAGTGTCTTTGTTTTATGCCTTCTCTCATCAATGACAATTTTGCTGAACACAGAATTCTGGGGTTACGACCTCCTCCATTTAAGCCTCTGGAGACAGCGTGGCTGGTTTGGAGCGAAATCTGAGGCAGATGGATGCTGCTTCCTTTGTAGGTGTTCGGTTCTTCTGTTGAGATGCTCATGGGATTCTTTTTTTAACTACTCGAAATCACATTATTCTCTTCATCTTCGTCTAGCTACCAGCCCACAGGCTACGGTATTCCAGGGAGGAAGTGAGACCCCTGGTGGCAGCAGGAGGGAGTACAGGTGCAGGCTCTTCTTCAGTCAAGTGTCCCCACAGCCTGGGGAGGGGGCAAGGTTTCCATGATAATTTCCCAAGCTACATCAAATAGTACCCTCAAGCACAGTCCTGCTGTTGTGAGCTCTGAGCTCTCATTTCCTTTCCATGAGCAGGACTTTATTATAAATCAATAAGATTTCTACAGCAAGGGCAAAAGTTGCACGTGTGGGATTGAGGAAGTAATAAATTGAGCCTTGAGAAGAATTTTTTTTTCCTTAGCTATATTATATGTTCTCCTTGGAGCTCAGCATCTCAGTGATAGAGGCCAAATCCCCACCCATGCCTACCCACTCCTGGCATTGCCTCTGACCTTGCCTGAGTTCTAGATGGTTCCATGACCCCTGACAGAACTAATTGCTGTTCTAAGGCATGTCCTCCCTCAAACCCCTGCCCAGAAAAGCCATGTGACAAATGTGTCAGGTCTTAGAAAACCTGTTCCAGGGGAATGATTAAACAAAAGAAAGATGGAAGATAGAGCTGAGGCCAGTGGAGAGATCATGGGAATAATGGCACTGATCTCCAGGCAAGGGTGATAGACAGTTGAGGATATGGTGGCAAGCAGGTTTACAGAGGATACCCCAAAAGAAAAGCTCATAGGGCAACAGGCTATGACACTCCAGCTCCAGAGATGCCCTCCTACACTGTTTACAGAAATGCCCTGCAGAGACCAGCTATGAGAATGCATGTTCCCCTTCTATAGCAAGCCCTGCTCAAAGGTAAGTTGAGAACAGATCTGAAATTTCTGCATGGCATGTCTAAGCTGATAATTAAGACTCAAAACCTCAATGAGAGCAAGGTGACAGTGGCTCTTACCTGTAATCCTAGCTACTTGAGAGGCTGAGATCTGAAGACTGTGGTTCAAAATTAGCCCAGGCAAAAAGTCCATGAGACTCATCTTCATTTAATCAGCAAACACAAAGCCAAAAGCAGAGTTGTGGCTTAAGTGGTAGAAAACCAGTCTTGAGCAAAAAAGCTAACCATGATTGCCACCCCCTGAATTCAAGCTCCAGTATTTGCACTCACATATAAGAACCTCAGTTAGTATGTGTTTCTAGACTGAATTCTTTTTTGTGCCCTTCCAAAATACACATGGGTTTTTGTATTGTGTTGTTTTGTTTTGTTTTTGTGTGCTGGTCCTGAGACTTGAACTTAGGGCTTGAGCACTGTCCCTGAGCTTCTTTTTTTTTTTGGGGGGGGGGGTGTTCGGTCATGGGGCCTAAACTCTGGGCCTGGGCTCTGTCCCTCAGCTCTTCAGCTCAAGGCTAGTGCTCTACCACTTGAGCCACAGCTCCACTTCCAGCTTTTTTCTTTTTGCTTATGTGGTGCTGAGGAACTGAACCCAGGGCCTCAGGCATGCAAGGCAAGCACTCTACCACTGAGCCACCTTCCCAGCCCTACATGAGCTTCTTTTGCTCAAGGCTAGCACTCTACCACTTGAGCCACACCTCAGCTTCTAGCTTTTTGGTGGTTAATTGGAAATAAGAATCTCACAGACTTTCCTGTGCAAGCTGGCTTTGAACCATGATCCTCAGATCTCAGCCTCCTTTGTCTTGAGGATTACAGGTGTGGGCCACCAGCACCTAGTTAATACTGAAGTTTAATTCCCCTGACAGTATATGATGTGGACCTTTGAAGGGTTTAGGTCATGAGACTTGAGCCCCATCATCACCAGCACATAGAATTGATACCCTTATAAGGGGGAAGACAGAGCTCCCAGCACTGTATGAGCACACTGTGATATTATTCCACCTATAAGCCAGGAAGCAGCACCTTCAGATTCTGAATCTGTGGTACCTTCATGGGTAACTTCACAGACTCTGTGTGAGGTATAGATAAATGTTTGCTGTTTATGTCTATGAATATGATAGTTTTACACAGCAACTCAAACTAAGTATGTCTGTCTGTCTCTCTCTCCTCATATATATATATATATATATATATATATATATATATATATATATGTCCAAATGGTCATAACTAGAAGGCTCTGCTCTGGCATTTAAAATGCATCTATTCCTATGTCTCCAAAACACTAGGTTGGTTCATAAGATATTCATCAGAGAAATGATTTAGAGACCAAATAAGTTTCTGTTAGAATAGTTTATCTTAGAAATGGAAAATTACTAGTGTATGTGTACTACATGTCATATTTAGGCTGACAAGTAAGACTAAAACTTCAGTTCAAGCTGGACCTACTGGTTCCTGCCTGTAAGCTGAGCTATTCCAGAGACTATAATCTGAGGATAGAAGTTGAATGCAGGTTGAACAGACAAATCTGAGAGGCTCATCTTCAGTTAACCAGCAAAAATAAGCCAGAAGTAGAGATGTGGCTCAAGTGGTAGAGTGCCATCTTGAGCACAAAAGGCCTTGAATATAAGCACCAGTGCTAACACACAAAAAATAATTTAAAAAAGAAAAGAAAAAGAAAACAAAAGAATATAGTTCTTACTAGTCCATAGCAAGCAGGATATCCAACAATGTCATACCAGCAGAATTCCTCTAACTCTTATAATCACAGTCACTCGGGCAAGCCAGGTATGACATGTGCAATAACAAGGCAGCATGACAGGTGTTCTTATCTCTGCTAAACACCTAAAGAGATTTTAGCCTCGCTTTGCTATGTGGAAGAACCATAGCTGATGTTGCAGAGACCCTGACTCTAACGGATATTTTAGACTTAATTAGTTGCTAAAGAGAAGTGACTTCCTCACAGTTAGCTTCCCATGCACAAGGTCCAGAAATTATGAGTTCAGTAAATGTTGGTTCAAACAAAGAAAACAAAGCAACAGAGGATCAGAGATGCAATTATACAATAATAGATCACAAAAGTTTGTCTGAGAAATACTTTTTTTTACAAAAATCTGGGTGTCATCAGCTGTGTTGTCAGGAAACCACTGATGAATTGTAAACAGTTAAAGAATCACTAGTTGGCTAGCACCAGTGGTGTTCACCAATAATTATAACTATTCAAGGGACTGAGCTCTGAGGATCATGATTTAAAGCTAGCCTGGTCAGGAAAGTCCATGAGACTCTTATCTCGAATTAACTACCAAAAAACAATGCCAGAAGTGGAGCTGTGCCACAAGTGATTGAGCTAGCCTTGAGCAAAAAAAAGCTCAGAGACAGCACCCAAGCCCTGAGTTTAAGCCCCAGGACAGGTACAAAAAGAAAAAGAAAGAAACTGTAAACGAATCTCAAATCTAGGTAACTTCTTAAGGTACTCTAATCTGAATGCATGCAACAACATTTCATTAAGCCCAACTCATAAATTCTTACACATTAATTGAGCCACTCAACAAATATTTGCTAAATATAATTGGAATGTGATTTAAATCATAACTTAGGGAAACACCTTTGGGGCAGGGAAAGGAGAAAGGTAAACTGATTTGAGGCTGAAAACCCAATTTCCATTATTCAAAGGAAAACCTTCCATCTCCAATGGGAGAGAAAAGGAAGGGAGAAGATTCAGAAGGGGACAGGCAAGCAAGGTACAAAAGGATGCTGCTGCCTGAAATAGCATGGGCAAACACTGGAACACTGTAGGGCTAAGAAACAAAAGACGGAAGATGAGCAAGGGGACTACAGAGTACTCAGCAGGATTAACTGGGAAGCTAAACTCCAGGAAGCTATGCTTCAGGCAGTGAAGCAGGTGAACATCTCCTTCTTATCCCCAGCCCTCCAAAAACCAATCAGTGTAGAGCAGAGGTAACCCCCTCACCCAAGGAAAAGATCAGTGTAGGTAGGTCCCAAGAGAAGAGGGACAGTGTCACATTAGCAGACATTCAATCCCAGAAGAGACATCAATGCTCCACATTGATTGACTATTATACATCATTGACCTCCCAGACAGCCCCATCTGTTAGTTCTTATGCCTTTTTAAGGTGTTATGGTTTGGGTCTTATAGATCCACCAATCAAGATCATGTCTTTGAAGACTTCACAATCATTAGATAGGACCTAGTGGGAAAAACTTAGATAATTTGGTGTATGACTCCAAAGTGATCGCCAAATCTCTCTCCCTCCCTCACTCTTTCCCTTCCCCCTCCCTCCTGTCTCCATCCTGGTCACTGTGAGCTGACTAGCCTTCTCTACTACATGTTGCTACTATCATATGGACCATGTCATCATAGGTCCAGGATACAAGGTTAAGTGACCATAGACTGAAATCTCTGAAAGCATGAACCCAAATCAGTCTCTCTCCCTTTTAGGTTAATTACCCCAAGCATTTGTCACAGCACCAACAACAATGAATACCATGTAAAGTAGGCTTGGACCTGTGACTAGCTTTGACCAATGGGACCTGAGCAGATTGACACCAGAATCCCACTTGCCAGATGGTCCTGTCAGGGAGAGGAGCCACATGGAGAGTCTGTGGAAGTCGACACTCTATAATGAGAGAATATACAGAAAAAAAAATATTCCTGGTGCCCTCAATTGAGATTGCATGCAAATACAGCTACTTAAGGACTGGGGCCAGCCTAACACAGAGCAGAAAAGTCCTGATCAACTTCAGGATCATAAAACATAAAGTATTTTTTAAGACACTGGAATCTGCAGTGATTTTGCATTGCCACCTTTCATGTCACAATACTACTACTAGAGAGAAATGCAAAAATCAGGAGCCCTGTGAGACTGGAACATGAAGGATATACTTGAAGTCCCAATGTTAATCCCAGAGGATTTCCAGAAGCTGGATACGAAGTGAGAGGAAGGCATACAGGAATCAAAGAAAAGGAAATTCTCAAGATTGGAGAAAGATGACATGCAGACCAAAGAGGCTCACTGACCATTAAACAGGTTAGAAGAAAACATGCAAAGAGTTTAGAAGATCATGCAGTGCAGAGCAAGGTGTGTGTGTGTGTGTGTGTGTGTGTGTGTGTGTGTGTGTGTGTGTGTGTGTGTGTGTGTGTGTGTGTTGCTTTAATTATTGATACCATTGTTCAATGCACAGTGTCTCACTGTGTGAGTAAGAGCTTTCTCTGAGGGGGAGAGCACATTTTAGTCTCTCTGCCTAAAATCTACCTCTATGCCCCCAAAACCTATTTGCCACAGATGCAGAAACATGTCCCTTAAAGGAAATCACGGGGTGTCATGACACCCCAGTTATCATCGCCATGACGGCAATGCCGTGAGGGTGGCAATGGCATGTTTCTCGGCACACTGAGAAGAGGGAACGTGAAGGGCCCTGTGAATGCCTCCTGGGGACTTACAAAAGCTGACTCCAGCCCATTGCTGCTCTCACCTTCGCTATTGTCACCTGTCTCTAGTACATTGTCTCCAAGTTGAGGCTGCCGTGACTAACTACAGGTTCACATTGCTCTGTCAGATACACCTTGAAGGGTTCTTCACTCTTCCTGGCTACACACTGACGCCAGTCATTTCCTGGGGCCGTTCTCTCTGCTGCCTCTTACTTGTCCTCAAGCAAACATTTCCACTGTTCTGTCTCTTGCCCTCTCGTTATCCTAACAGCTAGCTAGCCCCTTGCTTGGTCGATTAACCAAGCACCCAGACAACACAATGGCATGAACCATTCAGCGTGACATATGGCTAGTGCGTAGAGCTGTCCAGTGGCACCTGTATAGAGGGACATTGATGCCCAGGCCCCTCTCCAAATCCTGTTCTTCATCCCTCAAATGAGGATCACAGTCATTTAAATGACTGACATCTCCACATATCTTGGATAGAAAGACAAATAGGCAGAGCATGACTCTCTGTGAATTGCTCCCCTCCTGAAATGGTCCTACAAGTCGAAACACAATGATTCCTGTCTCTCCATCATCAGCCCAGTCTGTACCATGTGTGTGTGTATCTGTGTGTGTATATCTATCTATCTATCTATCTATCTATCTATCTATCCATCCATCCAGAGTGAACAAAAAGCTGTCCACTACAGAAATACCCAGAGCTACCAAATGGCAGTAAGAAAAAACTTACCTCCTCTGTATGCAGATTGTCTAGGGGATACAAGTGTAATAACATGTCTAACCCAGCTCACAGATTGACTTGCAAATGTGCCTTGTCAAGGCACTGCAGGCTCCCCCTGGAATTCAGAGCTATTTCATTGTGTTCTTGTTGAGTGTTGGCTCAGATATTGGCTTCATTCTCTCTCATTCCCAGTCAGATCCAGTTGGGTGTGCTGCATTGTTAACTGCTTCAACCCCAGTCTGAAACAGTCTCATGGCCATTTATGATCATCAGTCATAACCTAAGAACCAAGTTGAAGGCCCTTAGTCTGGCCTCATTGTCAACCTCCATCTCCTTCTATCAGAGTGTGCATGGGCTGGCTCAGAGAGAAGTGGATAGATACACTTGCTGATAAACTCTAACAGAGGGCAAACTGCTTCTAAATGAAAAGAGCCCCTTGGTGCATTCCTCAATCCCAAGTCCGGAAAAAGTCCTTGGTCAGGAATTTCACTCTGATATCCTATTTCCCCATGGCTGGGATTACACCATGAAACTTGAGACGCTCACGGTGACATTGATTAAGTACATGAAATCAATATGGGACATAAAAATCAGACATGAGTAGAGAATAAGAGGCACATAAGACAGGTGAAAAACAACTCACCCAGAAATGCCCCCCAATGCCCCTTTTGTGGTACCCACTTTACTTCTTATGGTTGCCTGCATCCTGCAAATAGGATAAAGGAAGATAACTGTTTTTAAGTGCTCCCCAAATCCTGTGCAGTTCAGTCCAACCATGACCCTAAGTACTCTTTTCGATGTTTATTCTTATTCAACAGCTCATAAATATTACTTGCATCTCATGCATTGGATTAAGAACCCAGAAATAGGCATTCAATACATGCATAACCTATCAGTCAAACCCTAATTAGCTTAGTTCCTCCAATAGAGGGCGTCCTAACAATCCTTTCTAGAGAAATAAAAGTAGAACTAATCTAAACCACAGGGTCCTGAGTTGCTTGAATTGAGCCTACAAATCATCTGACTGTATACTGCTCCTTTTGGATGAACTCTGCCTCTTTGCAAAAAATATATTCCTTTTCCCTCAGATCAATTCTTCTATTCTATCTCCTAATTATCTTTAAGCAATTGTGCAGAGGTGTTACATTTCAACATGTCAGTTTATGAATACAACGCATCTTGATCAATGTCACCCCTCTCATTCTTCTCCCCGATCAATTCTTTGATCACAACTTCAGTCAAGAATTGGACCAGGTTCTGTCCCACCAGTAAAAGAATGGGGTCTACACCAGGTCATGTCTCCATCACCCCTTCTTTGACAATGTATAAAATAACCATCAGAAAACACAGAAACTGACTATATAATCAGAAAGTTTTCTTTACAACGTCTGTAATCAAAAGAAGCAAGAGAAGTTCTGGAATAAACCTAGCTCCTGAAATAGGTTTCTTACCAAAACTCAAGATGAAAACACAAAAAGTTGTCACATATAAAATGCATGATCACATGTATTAGTCAGCTCTGCACTACTGTGACTAAAGACTGGAGGGAGTCAATTTAAAAGAGTAATGGTTTATTTCAGCTCATGGTTCCAGAAGTTTGTCTATGGCCACACAGCCCCATGACAGCACTTCCAGACAGAAGTGCATGGCAGCGGAGGCTACTCAAGATGGACAGGCTGGAGCCTCATATTATCTAATTTCTTGCCACTAAGTCCTACCTCCTAGAATTTCCACCACATCTTAGTAGAACCAAGGGCTGGGACCAAGCTTTGAACACAAGGCCCTTTACGAGAAGTTGAAGATCCAAACCATAGCATCAAGGCATTAAAGAACGTTTTTATAACCATAAAGTGAAAGAATTGGAATTTTTTTCAAAGTAAAGCAAATAAGATTTTTAGAATGGCTAGCTAGACACTGGTATCTATAATCCTAGCAACTGAGGAGGCTGAGATCTGAGGATACTGGTTCAAATCAGCCCAGGCAGGTAAGTCCAAGAGACTCTTCAATTAATCACACACACACACACACACACACACACACACACACACACACACACACACACACACACAACCCAGAAGTGTAGCTGTGGTTCTAGTGGTAGAATGCTAACCTTGTACAAAAACACTCAAGGACAACCCCCAGGCCCAGACCCAGCACCAAATTTATTTGGAAATTACTAGAGCGGTACAGAAAAATTTGTTATTTGAATAGATTATCAATTCAAGCAAAAGGAATGAAAAAGGAAGTATGAGAGAATGAGCAAAAAAGAAAATATTAAGAGGAAGTTCTGGATTCTTAAAGGCTTCCAATTTATCATATAGGTAACTTGGATTAGAATCCTTACCGAAAGGTATAATTTGTGAAAATGTTTTTGAAGTTTGAAAAAATAGATGTTGGGAATTAAAGTGCAACATTGCGCTATTTATCTTAAATGCATACAATTTTATCTGTCAATTATACCCTAGTAAATTTGAAGGAAAAAAAAAGAGAAAACCAAAGTACTTTACTATATCCTGGGAAAATTACAACATAGAAATTTGCATCAAAATATATTATAGAGCACAATTATTAGATCCTTCTTTATTAAGAGAAAATGAATAAACCAAAATTACCATATTACAGTGATACACCACTGTAATCCAAGCTCGGCAGTTAACAGAAGAAGGAGAATGATAGTTCAAGGCCAGCCAAAGCTAAAAGCATGAGACTCCTGAGAAATAATCTGATTGTGGATAGGAGTGGTAGAGTACTTACCTTCACTGCTTAGGTGACAGAGTGCCTGTTTGGCAAATGGGAAGTCTGAGATGTGTGTGTGTGTGTGTGTGTGTGTGTGTGTGTGTGTGTGTGTATTTCTATATCAAGCCAAACTTCCATTCATAAGTGATGACAATGACAATGAAGACATTTTTGACATGGAAACTCTGGAACAATCCCAGTGACAACTCTCACTACACAGTACCATCTGTCTTATTCATTGGCAATTATTAATCAATGTATTAACTACTCTCTTTACCACCAGTTTGCAAATGAGACCAGAGCACAAAATGGTTTTAAAAACCAACCTAATGAGATAGAACACATATATAGTATAGCCAGGATTCAACTCCAGGTCACTAGATTCTAAGTCCAAACATTTAACCACCATGCAATATTGGGCCCAGAAGTAGACAGCATTAAATCTTTTACCACACTGGTGGCAATGGGTTCAAGTTTGTGATCAGATCCAGAAGATTCAAGAGACATACGTCAAAGCTGAGGTCCATGTGACAACACTACTATTCAAAGCCAGATCAAATTCTTGCAGCATTTGACATTTACCTCAGTGCTGCAGACTCTAAGGGAATCTGGCTGAAAGAAGAGTGAGTGGGTGGGAGTGGGGGTTGGGGGGTAGGGAGATCATTCTCACAGCAAGGTCTACACATGCATCAACCTGGGCCTGGTACACACTTTGTATCTGGGACTTCAGAGCTTCCCATAAATACATGTTTTTGTTCAATTTTCTCCTGTCACACTGAATCCATCTCATAAGCCCATTGTTTAAAAGCACATCCCACAGAAACACAAGAAGAATAAGAGTCACGCATACATTCATACTGACTCAGTCCTTACTCTAGATGGCAGCTCTACCAGTGTCCCAATGGTGAACTTTTAAATTCCACAGCTACAAGGGGAAAAGACCATCACCTGAAAGGATTGAGGCTCTTGAGGCATTAAGCAAACATAAGAGACCAAAGCAGCCAGGGACTTATAAGGCGTTCTGATTTGGGGAAGTGAAAACACATGCCAAAAGAAGAAGAAAAAAGAGAGAGATGCAGACACTACAAAGGATTTTCTAAAAACTGAAAGAGAAGTGACAAGTCATGTTCTTAGAAAGTCAGCAAGAGCTAATCAAAGGCTGACAGGCTTCTGAAAGCATCATGTGTATTTGTTTCCAAAGTGATCTTTGAAGGTGTTTTAGAAGTCAAGGACACTTCCAAGGGAAGTCACCACAAAGTTACTCTGAGTGAAAAAGAGTGACAAGAAAAATCTCTTTTGTCTTCCCTGGCAGGTAACCTGGTGGGATCAGCATAGCAAGTGCTATGCCATTACTGCCATCCAGTTCCCAGGTCAGCCTTCCCTGAGGGATGGTTCTAGGTCAAGGTCAAGTACATTTCCATTATGTACAATCAACATGAAAATGTTAAGAGGTGGCTGAGCATAGACTGGCAGTAGACATCTGCCCAGGATCCATTCGATCAATTATAAGTATACTAGATTTGTTCTGTCATAGCATAGGTCAGACCTGTGGACCAAATTCATTCCTTCATTGTCTTCAGAAAGCAAAGTTCTGTAGGAACAGAGTCAAAGATTGGCTCCAAGTCCATGTAACCCATGCCACCAGAGAAGGTCCTAAAGAGAGAGGCCCACATTGATCTAATAGGATGCTGCTTTGTTACTTCCATTCTAATATATACATACAGACATATATATATATATACATATATATATATATACATACATACATATATATGGTTATCTATTCAAATATATGTATACATTATATATGTAGCACTGAAGTTGGAATTCAGAGTCTCATGCTTTCTACATAAACATTCCAGCACCTGAAGCACATTCCTAGCCCTTTTAGTTTTAATTATTTTTCACATAAAGTCTTGCATCCTTGCCTGAGATTAGCCTCAGACCATGATCCCCCTACCTATGCTTCCTCCATCACTGGGATTACACACATGTTCTATCATGCCCAACTTGTTTGTTGAATGAGATCTTGCCAACTTTTTGTCCAGGATGGCCTTGAACCACAATCTTCTGAATCTCTACCTCCTGAGTAGTTGGGGTTTCAAGCTGTGGTGCACACCACCACACACAGTGCTGGAAATTCTTTATTCAACCACAGGCTCCAGATATTCATTTTGCACTGTCCCCAACTTGGAATCTTGTACTTGGTATTTAATACAGCTCCACCCATTTTTAATGTACGAGTTACAGCTGCTCTCACACTAATAGGGCAAAGTTGACTGTTAACAACAGAGATCATACAGTTTACAAAGCCCTCTAGAGCAGAAGAAAGCTTCTCACTTTTGCTTAATGAGGTACTGTATATGCTCAACCTATACAGAATGAAGGTTGGAAGCACATTTGTCCTGTGGTAGAGACTTCAAAGTTTGGTTTGGGATTCACAGACAAGTCAATCTCTAACATGTGTAGACCACTATATCTCATTTCTTACCCTGAACTATATTACCAAATATCTGCCCTATCTCTCTGGTAAGGGGTGCCAGTCCTGGGGTTTGAACTCAGGGCCTGGGCACTGTCCATTTTGCTCAATGCTAGAGCTCTACTACTTGAGCCACAGCTTTACTTCCAGCTTTTTCATAGTTTATTGGATATAAGAGTCTCGAAGAGACTTTTTGAGAGTCTGGACTGGCTTCAAACTATGATCCTCAGATCTCAGCCTCCAAGCGTTGGAGGTGTACACTGCTCAATTGGCAGAATGCTAGCCAATGTGAGAAAGTATCAGGCACCAAGTTGGAGTGCTGGTCTCAGACATTTAAAAAAATTTAAAAAAGTAAAAGAAAAATCTCACCTGGCCACTAATGGCTTATGCCTCTAATCCTAGCTATTCAAAAGGAAGGAAGGAAGGAAGGAAGGAGGAAAGGAAGGAAGGGAGAGAGGGAGGGAGGGAGGGAGAGAGGGACAGAGACAGAGAGAGGGGATGGAGGGAGGAAGGAAGGGAGGCAGGGAGGGAGGAAGGAAAGGAGGCAGGGAGGGAGGAAGGAAGGGAAGAAGGGAGGGAGAAAGGAAGGGAGGGAAGGAAGGAAGGAAGGAAGGAAGGGAAGGAAGGAAGGGAAGGAAGGAAGGGAGGGAGGGAGGGAGGGAGGGAAGAAGGGAGGGAGGGAGGAAGGGACAGAGACAGAGAGAGTGGAATGGAGGGAGGAAGGAAGGCAGGGAGGGAGGAAGGAAGGAAGGAAGGAAGGAAGGAAGGAAGGAAGGAAGGAAGGAAGGGAGGGAGGGAGGGAGGGAGGGAGGGAAGAAGGGCGAGGGAGGGAAACAAAGGAAACAAAGAAACAAAGAGAAAGAAAGAAAGAGAAATCTCAGCCTCCTGAGTAGTTCACATTACAGGCATGAGCCACTGGTGCTCAGCTACTTGACGATGACGATGATGATGATGATGATGATGATGATGATGTAGTTGTGCAAAGGGGTTTCAATTCAACACATCAGTTTGTGAGTACAATGCTTGATCGTGTCACCCCTGAGATCCTTCTCCTTAATCTCTCAACCTCACCCATCCTGTCAAGTTTCTGTAGGAGGAAGACCCCTACTCAGGCAGGCAAGCCCACCTAGTCATCCGGAGTGACAGAGCCCACCGCAACAAAGTTATTATTAAAGAAGCAACTTTATTGAGAAAGTTCCTACACTGACAGGCCAGGGCCACAGCACAGGCTCAGGAGCTGATACTACGACCCCGAGCAGCCCATATACTTAGGTTTTTAAAGGCAAAATTGACAAGGTCGAGCCTGGTCACGCACAGGTGACCAATGGGATCATAACTGTATCACACACAAAGGATTGTATGGTCATACCAGACCACATACAGGTAGCCAATAGGTGGACTCACCAGTTGGAGCCAGATTACAACCCATCTGTTTAATCGGTCAGTCCTTAACAGAACAATGAAGGTGGGTTAAGTTGTAAAGGGGAGGGGGACCTAGAGGCATTCTTTCCTTTCCAAGAACTGGGCTGGTTGGAGCCAAGGTCGAGTTAACCTTGTTTAGAGGGTTTTTTCCCTAAAATCCCTAAAACAAAGGCGAAGCCTGGAAAGAAGCTGTGCTAGCTCGAGTCTCCTCTCAGGGCCTACTTCACTCCCCCCTTTGACTTGTTCCTGAGTTGAATCATTGACTCAATTTTTCCATTGGGATGGAATCATATTGAGTTCTCATTACCATTAATTTTATGGCTCCAATCCTCTTTTGTATGAATAACATTAATTCATTAATTACACAAGGGCCAATTTATAGCATCAGGAAGGTAAGAATCAAGGTGGGCAGCAATAGCTGAAATCAGGGTCATCATCCATGGAGACCTACATTTAATGTCAGAAGCAAGAGAACTATACCAGCCAGGGCAGTTATTAGGGTTGTCGCCCATGGGGACCATGAAAAGAGAGGCTGATAACATGACTCAGTCCCTCAGACTCTTCTAACCGAGGCCAAACTTTCCCTAATACAAAGGCTACCTTGCTTCCTGATAAGAAGTCCAGTCCCCGGCCATTTCAGAGAACTACCTCTGACAATGAGTCTACCTGGCGGCTCTAACTGAACCAGCATCTAGATTGCAGTAGGCATATAGATAAGACAAAGAATATTCCACATCAGTACACCAATCCTGACTTTATGCATAGCACAGCTAACTTAATTTTATACCAGCTCTACTCGTAAGCTCCAATATCAAGATATTTGCTACATACTTATACTTTCTGAGGTTTGTCTTCTTTCCTTTCAAACATTTAAAGACAATCCTTACTTTTCAAATCCTTTCTTATCCAGAGGATACCAATTTTTCCCCAATTCCTTTCCCAAGGCTTTCTTTGCCACCTTCCTCTTCTTTTCAGTTTCTTGAGCATCTTTGTGGCTAGAGTTTAAAACTGCCCAATTTTCCTTTGGCTTACAGAACCTTTACCTTAGAACAGCCTTAAGGCACCGCTGGTGATGCAGAAGCTTGCTAGATTTTAAGGCTAAGAATAAGGCTGGGTCTCATTTACCATACCAGAGCCAAACTAGGCTGTGACAATAGAGTGGATTTCCAGTCACTATGCACTGAAGTGCCTAAGGGAAGCAAGCCAGTGATATGCTTGTCCCCAATATCCACTGAGGGAATAGAGAGGGTTTCTGGATATCACCCAAAAGAATGTCCCACAAGATCTTAGATTTAGCAGCTTTCAACCAGGAAGCAGACTCAGGTGATGGAATCAGGCAGGAATTCCTCTAGGTCACTGTCTGGCCGTCGTTGAACTTTACCCATTTGGGTGTACAGCAGCAGCAGCAGCAGCAGCAGCAGGGTCTCTCAGTGGCTCCAAGGGACTGTTACCTGGTGCTGGGCTGCAAATTCCTACACAGACTGGTTAAGGATGCAAGTAATACATAGGCTTGGCAGGCTGTGGCCCCGTTGGTTTTTAAGAACATTTAGACAATAGCCCAGGACAATTTACCAAAATGACAACTTTTTACTAACCAGATATTTTTGTAAATAGACACAGAAGGCTTAGTCTTGTAACCATCTTTGACAGATGCAGTCTCCACACTTGCACACCTACAACTGTTAACACTATTCTTTATGCTTTTTTCTTAAAAAAATTATTTTATCTATTTTGCCTCATTTCTCTAAAACTGACTCTGGACTCTTGATCTTAAAAAGGGGTTGATGGGCGAAGGTCCATCTTCTGTAACTTCTTCAAGATGACTTCAGGGGCGTTGATCCTACCTAGCCAGGAACCTATAACCTTAGCCTATTTTACAAAGAGGTTATCAGGGTTAGATGTCATTTAGAACAATATTTTAACTTTTGACAACTGCACAGACCTTTTCTCCAGCTACAGCAGTATAGCTTGTTTAGCACTCTGGTTTGCAAAAGCATCTTTCTGGATGACTTAGGAATGTAATCTCTAGTGACCCAAATGATGCCTAAGTTACCTTTGCAGGCTTTTAGACAGATATCAATAGAAACACACTCTCAGGTTTACAAAATTTTTCTGAGCAGATGAATTTCATGTAACTAGTGTCAGCTCAAAAGTTACTGCCAATTAGAGCTTTTGGAACATAAAGGGGTTGAGATTTAAACTATCCCCCACATTTTATAACATTAGCTTTTACTAGTACCACAGAAGACTGGCAAGTTCCTGTCCCTTACAAGTTAGATAGTCATGGACATTAGGCATGCTTACAAACTCTTCCTATGATCTCCCGGCTCTGACCAGTTTTGAAGGGCCACGCACAAATGACTCTAGGATCTGACATTCCTGCCATCCAAGCAGTGGCTTGCTGCCTCTGGATGCTCCTCCATTGCTTTTGTCCCAGGAGTGTCTTCTCCACACTGGGATAAATGCCTCATTGGCATTTCCCTTAGCTGGTCACAGGACTTGAACTCGGGGCCTGAGTGCTGTCCTTCAGCTCTCCAGCTCAAGGCTAGCAATCTGCCACTTTGAGTCCTAAAGCAACTTTGCTTGCTCTTTCAGCACCCTGCTGGCTGAGTAGAGGTGACAGTCTCACAGGGACCTTTTCCTGCCCAGACTGGCTTTGAGCCAGTTTGCAGATCAATGAGTCTTATAAAAGGCCACTTTACTCCAATTAAAAGCAACAAGGTGGTCAACATAGAAGTAGCTTTTAAGCATGCTCTTACCTGGAACTTAAGAGCCAAAGTTACATCTGACAAACTTGTAAGAATCCTCTGGGCTTTGCTCTGGGCTTTGCTGGAAACTGTGAAAAAAAAACCTATAAGAGCAAACTAGAATAGCAATTCTTTTGGTAATCCTAATTTTTTCTTCGTGCACTTTGAGGCAAATGTTAAAAACAATTTTACTTTTAAACTTTATATCCAAAAATCCATTCCTAATTTTTAAGTTTCTTATTAATCTCTTTTAATATTCTATACTTTAGTTTTCATTTGCATTTTGAAAAGATCCCTTGAAATCTTGAGGCCACAAAGACAAAAATCAGGTCTCAGTGAATGGGGTGACATCTCACCATTCACTTACCAGGGGACTCAACCCTCCCTACTCACTTCCAGAGGATTTTTCTTTTAGATTCCTACAAACGTTGACCCAGGGGCCTTCCAAGGTGGAGGAGAATTCCCAGTCATCTTGGGGCAAGGGAAAAAAGTCCCTAGCGGCCATCCCCTTAGACTGACAGGTTCTCCCCCATGCTCAGACCCCCCTGAGCCAAGGCCTGAGGCTGAGATCTAACTGGGGCCACTTGCAGGTGGTCAGTGGCAATTTCATAATTGACAAACAAGCAAGTTAAAAAAGCAGAACCAGCAGTTTTTGTTTTTGTTTTTAAACGAACTAGGACAAGGTCTAGGGGTGTCCCGGGAGTGGACTCACTTTGCCCCATATTTTTCCTGTAAAGTAAATCCAATTACAAACATGGCAAGCAAAAGAAAAAGCACAATGAGACACAGACAGACACGATTATACACAGAACGAGGAGGGATCCCAAAACCAAAAGTTACTGTTTTTCTCAACCTATTTTCTCCACAAGCAAGCCCCTCCGTCCAACAAGGACTGCTAGGACTGGTGGAATTGAGGGGTCCAGGCGTCCCTGGACCTCCTCGGCTGTAGGGGACTCTGCTGCATCCAGCCTCACCCTGGCACCTTTTGGCCTCACTCTAGCACCTTCTCTACCTAGGTCAACGGCGCTTACCTCGAGGCTTTTCTCGGAACTTTTCTCCAACAGCTGAGTGCCCACACACTGTCCTCCCGGCTGGGGATCCCAGTCCCCTGCAGGTTGGAGCGGCTAAGAGCTCTATCCCGGATAAGCCCCCATGAAATGTAGTAGGAAGACCCCTACTCAGGCAGGCAAGCCCACCTACTCATCTGGAGTGACAGAGCCCACCACAACAAAGTTGTTATTAAAGAAGCAACTTTATTGAAAAAGTTCCTACACTGACAGGCCAGGGCCGCAGCACAGGCTCGGGAGCTGATACTGCGACCCCAAGCAGCCCACATAATAAGGTTTTTAAAGGCAAAATTCACAAGGTCGAGCTTGGTCACACGCAGGTGACCAATGGGATCATAACTGTATCACACACAAAGGATTGTATGGTCATACCAGACCACACACAGGTAGCCAATAGGTGGACTCACCAGTTGGAGCCAGATTACAACCCATCTGTTTAATCGGTCAGTCCTTAACAGAACAATGAAGGTGGGTTAAGTTGTAAAGGGGAGGGGGACCTAGAGGCATTCTTTCCATTCCAAGAACTGGGCTGGTTGGAGCCAAGGTCGAGTTAACCTTGTTAGAGGTTTTTTTCTCCTAAAATCCCTAAAACAAAGGCAAAGCCTGGAAAGAAGCTGTGCTAGCTCGAGTCTCCTCTCAGGGCCTACTTCAGTTTCCTTGCTCCATTTCCGCTTATGTACATTGACTACTATGGCTGTGTTCACCCACCTTTTCTCTCTCCATTCATCTGCTCACCCTCTCCATTTATCTGCCCCTGCCCTTGGATTTCCCCCCTGCCCTGATAAAACACATTTAACCTTCCCAGTATTCATTTTCTTAAACTGTTAAACAGTTGGTAAGTTGGTAAGAGGTTGGTAGTTGGTAAGAAGAGTTATACCATTGGAGTCCTCCCCTGGGAAAACCATATGTTTTGTTTATCTGTATAATTCTTTTTATATAGTATAAAATCTCTTCATGTAGATATAGAAGGCTTTATTTTTAATTATTTTATTTTACTGTAAAGGTGATATACAGGGGAATTATATAAGGAAGGTAATGAGTACATTACCTAATGAGTACCCTCCCTCATTTCCTCCCACTTTCCCTCCCCCCCCATTTCCGTCCCCCGCAAGTTGTAAAGTTCAATTTCAACCTAGTGTCTTATGAGTATCGCTGTTGCATTGGTTCATATTTTGTCCTTTGTCTAACAGGTTTTATACCTGTAAAAGGGATGAAAGTGATTATAAGCACAAATGGGCTTGTGAAGATGTTACCTAATGGTGAAAAATAGAATATTATGTAGGAAGGTAAAGTTCAAAAGCACTATCCTCCCCTTACTACCTGAGTGCTACAGTTTAGCTTCCAAATGTCCTTCAAAGGCCGTATGTTCAAGGCTGTGTCTCCAGACTGACTACTACTGGGTGGTGGCAGAAACTTTAGAAAGTGAATCCAGGAGTACATCCCTGGGGATGTACTCCCTAAAGGGGTTAGTGACAACACAGCCCCTTCTTTTTCTCTCTTTCTACTCTCGGACTCTAGACATGAGCAGTTTTGCTATACCCTGATCACAGTGAGCTGGCTCCCTGAAAGCCCAAAGCCACGGAGCTAAGTGATTAACCAGAGCTCTCCAAAAATCTATAAAAATCAACTTCTTTCTTTTCTATAGAAATTGATTTGTCTCGGGCATTTTATTGCAATGACAGAAAGCTAACAGGGCCAAGCTTTATCCTGTATTTACTCTGTATGGTTCTCACTTCCTTTCTACAGAAATGTCCCTATTGCTACTATGCATCTCAGTTACACAGTAGGGTCTCTCAAGGTCTGCATCAGCTGTCAGAAACTACTAAGGCTCTCTGATAAGCTGCTCTCTCTCTCTCTCTGGAGCATTTCTTGTTCTCTCTTTTCTTGGGATCTCCCTGAGAACAGACAAGGAGTAGTGAGTTCCTCTGAGTTCACAGTAAATCAAATCTAT
Source organism: Dipodomys spectabilis (assembly GCF_019054845.1). Lineage (NCBI taxonomy): Eukaryota > Metazoa > Chordata > Mammalia > Rodentia > Heteromyidae > Dipodomys > Dipodomys spectabilis. The sequence continues at coordinate 3,798,892 of NW_024870813.1, read as the reverse complement.
CCTTCTTACCTCCCTGAACCTAAAACTTCTGACTTTTTCTTCTTTCTTTTCTACTTTTTTTTGTTTTTGACATACTAGAGCTTGAACTCAGAGTGCTACATTCTTGTTCAGCTTTCTTACCGATGCTACTTGAGCCATGCTCTAGTTTGGCTTTTTTTTATTATTATTATTTTGAGACTGGATTTTAATGGATGTTGCTGCTTGGGTTAATTTCAAACCAGGATCCTCTGATTTTAGCTTCCTGAATAGCTGAGGAGTTACAAGTGTGTGACACTGGTTCCAGGCACTGATTATTTTATTAATAATCCACGGAAGGTCTTGAGTTTTTTCATCATTTGCCACAGACCATATGATGTCCAAGCTTCAGCCAGATATCTTAGAAAACTAGTAGGTCCACCCCAGTGTCTTTGAGAACTAGGTGATGACTTTGTGCCTCTAGGCTCTCCCCTGACTGGAATAGTTCACATTCTTTCCTTTTACATGTAGACGCTGCTTTCAGGGTATTGACCTGGTTCCCGCAGATACAGTTAGGAAATTCTTATAGTCCCTACAGCTGTGTAAGTTTCTTCCTTCTTTACAAGAACCTGAACTTCTCTTTGTTTAATTTATGTCAAGATGGGACCCTTGCTGGCAGCCTGGAGACAGTGTGAGGCCCAGATCATGAGCGGATTCCCACCTGAACCAAGCTATGACAGCATGACCTGTGGGTCAAGGACAGATGGCTGTCCTCCTGCACAGGGAACGAGGCTGCTTTGGCCAGCCAAGACATTTCTGGGATACTGATGGCTTAAGATGTTAGGTTCCAATGAACAGACAGTTTAACCAAATGAATATGCAGGAGCTGAAACATAGCTTGACTTGGGTCATGCGGTTTAATGGAGGGGGTTGGAGGAATGGAGAGAGGAAGGGAATATAGCCATAATACTCTATGTGCATAAATGGAAATGGAGGTGAGAAAAATAGGGATAAGATGGGAGTAGGGGGATAAGGGTGGAAAGGGGAGACTGACAGAGATGCATGACACAAATAAATGCATGTGTTCACTTGAAAGCCCCTTGTATAATTATTTGAAGATATATTTTAATTGATATTAGGTTTATTCAAACAAATAAGCCTAGCTCTTACATATCCTGTCTGCCTACAAAACACTGACTCTGACACATCTCCACAGTCAGCCTCCTTTGGGACACTGCTCCCCATATGACCAGAAGTCCAGCATAGTCTCCCCCACAGCTGTCAGGTCCCAGCATCTCCTTTAAATCTGTGATGGAGACCCTCTCTCTTTTCCAGAGTGCCTGCAGGTGACAGCTAACTGTCCTCTTAAATTCAACTTGAATTTCGTTTTCTTTCTTTAGTTAATTTTCTTCTTTGCAAGGTTTCTAATTCCACTATGAATAGCCAACTAACACTGAAGTGCTTGTAATTATCACTGGCCAACCTGATCAGGCTCATCAGCCACTTCTTCTTCCAACGGTTCCTCATGGCCACAGTCACTGTGACACCAGACACAGTCCAGGTATCGTTAGTCCCTGGCAATATGTTCCATACAGATAACTGGGAAATCAGTTTCAAAGTCCCTCCCAGAAGGTCTGCTCTCCAAGATCGGCTGTACCAATTGTCTTCATTCCAGAACATTGGCCTGCAGCAAAGTTCCTAAACCAATTCTTTACTGGACTCAGCAATCCCAGAGAAGCAAGAGGGTAGGAAGTGGAAAGTGTAGAAATAAAGCCATGGAAGAAATACAAAGTGGTTTATTACAGAGCTAGAAACAGCATCCTAAGAAAACACACTTGGCTGTTTGTTGTTTAAGCCTCTCCAGAAAGCCTGTGTAGACTAAAATTCTTCATGGAAAATCAACGTGAATAATGTGTGTGCAGATTCCTTGTCATCCTCTGTGCAACATGCTTACTGGTGAAAACTTTCATATGGCAGAACTAACCTGCTGTTATTTTCATCATATGTCACGAGGTGCTCCTGGACAGACCCTCGAGGAATCCCAAATCTCTGGGACTGCCGGGGCAACGGAAAAATACCAAAGCCCAGCCTTCGTCTCCAGGAGCAGTTGGACGAAATAATAACAGAAGTTTTCCAGCAAGTCAGCCTTGTGCCTCTGAAGCAAGCAGGACCGCACATGTGAATCTTGGGTAGTGATTGATTAAGTCATGACTTAATGCTTACAGAGTTTAGTTTTGCAAACATCCATCCAACTTTAATAGTAACTACCTTGGAAGAAGATGACAGTAAATTCTGCTACTTGGACTCAAAATAAAATGGAATGTTTGACTTGATTCTCTTTTTAGCATTAGAACAATCATAGTTCTAAACACACATTAAACTATTCACTTACTAATTATTTACTGATTTTTTAGTTAATTTCTTGACATATTAATGTTCAAGATGGTACTTGGAATAGTACAGATAATATTTCCTCCTCTGTGAGAGATGTGTTTTAAGACCTTCAGTAAATGCCTAAAACCATGGATTGTAACCAAACCATACACATATTTCCCCTACCTGTACCTGCCAATGACAGAGTTTAATTCATAAATTAGGCACAGTAAGAGATTAAAAACACCCCATAATAATAGGAGAGTTATACATTGTAATACAACTGCCAGCCTCACAACCATCACATTTTGACATATTATTCTGTAAAGTAAGTTTCTTGAAGATATGCATTTCAACACACAATTGTCATTGCAATAACTATAGAAGCTTCAAGGTAACTAACAAGTGAACAGCATATAAAATGTGGACCTAATGTGGATACAAATAATGATCCATCTTTGAGGTAGGATGCAACAACATTTCATAAGACTTTATCACACTACTCACAGTGGCATTCAATTTTCAAAGTTATAAAATAATTATTTCTGGGCTTTTCCATTTAATATTACATTGAAAATACAAAGCAAATCTTGAGATAATGAAGAACTGCTGTTTTATACACTCTACATCCATTAACACAAAGGGTATTATTGCTAATCTGGTTTTAGAAATGAGGAAACAGGAATTCAAATGGAGCTTGTATAACTAGTATAGTAGTTATGGAACTGGAGGCCAAAGCATGTGATCACACTGAAGATTTTCCAAATCATCTATGAGTATTTGATTGTTTGATTATGATGTGGTATAATTCAGATCTTACAGAAGCAAAAATCAAGTAAGTGAAAAAAAATGAAGCCAGAGATAGGTGGCTAATTCTAGTTGTACAGGAGGCTGAGATCTGAGGATTGCAGTTCGAAGCCAGCAGGACAGGAAAGTCTATGATATTCTTGTTTCCAATTAAAAATCAAAAAGCCAGAAGTAAAGCTGTGGCTCAAGTGGTAGAGGACCATCCTTGAGCAAAATAGCTAAAAGACAATGCTCAGGCACTGATTTCAAGCCTCACTGCTGGCCAAAAGAAAAAAAAAAAAAAAAAACAAGGAAAGAAGAAATAAAAAGTACACCAAGTATACCTTTGCAAGGGACTGTTTAAGTTGACTTTGCTTTGACTTTGTCCCCAACAATTACCAGAGTTTTGCTGTTCTTGCTGGGGAATCCAGATCTGCAGGCTTATCATAATGTAATTACTGGCATTAAACTACCCAGTGAATGCAGCACAACCTGGAATTCCACAGGCTGTGAATGAAAGCTTGCTTTCTCCTCTTAATTACTTCGTACTGTGGCAATGACATATTAAAGGCTTTTGAGACTCAAGAGTCATCAAGGCGAAATATTGAAGATAATTTCTTCCAGCCACAATTTCCTCAGGGACATGTACTTTACACATTCTTTTCCTACTTTCTCTAAGGTAAAGAGAAAAGAAAAAGACCCCACTTGGTTTCTTCGAAGGTTCAACTCAAAATGCCTATGTCCAAACACTGTAATGAAATTTCCAGGATTTTGTTCTTTCAATAAAACCATCATGAAATTTTGACAATTAAAACTTCCAAGATCCCCTTTATATTTCTTAGTTTAAAATTTTAAAATGTGTTTTGTAATTCCCTTTGATACTTTTTTTTAATTTTGTTTTTTATTGTGAGAAAACCATACAGAGGAGTTACAATTACATGAGTGCATTTCTTATCAAGCATTGTTGCCTCCTCTTTGTTTCCCCTTCCCATCCCTTCCCATACTTCTCCCTCCCCCCACCCAATCTTCCCCGCACCCCCCACCAAAATTGTAAAGTTCTTTTTTTGACATAACTACTTGTACATCTCATTGCTGCAATGGGTCCAGCTGTATCCCTAGTTAAATGATTTGTTTTTGCCCTTCCCCTCCACAAATTATACCAACATCAAATACAGTGAAAGCATGGGTTATATCGTGGGGGAGGGACATACAAAGTGACATAGAAATCATCTTATAAATATGTTAGAAACAATTGCATGAAAGGAAAAAAAAAACAAAAAAAATTGAATACTTATCTTGGGGTTCATTCCCCTAACATCAACTTATCTAACCTTTTCTGCTTGACTCAGACATATACTAGTTATTGAAAATAAGGGAAACCATGGGACCTATGTTTCTTTGGGCCTGGCTTACTTCACTTAATATAATTTTTTCCAAGTCTTTCCATTTCCTAACAAATGGGGCAATGTCGTTCTTTCTGATGGAGGCATAGAATTCCATTGTATATAGATACCACATTTTCTTGATACATTCATCTGGGTTGGTTCCATATCTTAACTATTGTAAATAATGCTCAATAAACATAGTCGTGCTGGTAGCTTTAGTGTGGTCTTGTTTGTGATCATTTGGGTAAATGCCCAAAAGTGGGATTTCTGGGTCATAAGGGAGCTCTATGTGCAGTCTTTTGAGGAACCTCCATACTGCTTTCCAAAGTGGTTGAACAAGTTTACACTCCCACCAACAATGCAGCAAGGTTCCCTTCTGTCCACATCCCCTCCAGCACCTATTGTTATTAGAGTTCTTGATTATAGCCATTCCAACTGGGGTGTGGTGGTATCTCAATGTTGTTTTTATTTGCATTTCTTTTATGGCTAGGGAGGTTGAGCATTTCTTCATGTGTCTACTGGCTATCCTTCTTTCCTCTTCAGAGAAGTTTCTCTTTAAGTCTTTAGCCCACTTATTTATTGGGCAGTTGTTTCTTTGAAGATTTGTTTTGGGGGGATTTAATTTTTTGAGTTCCAAACTCAAACAGACAAGGTCTGTCTGTTGTATGGCTAGTAGTGCCTATAGTGAAGCTTGAACTCAGGTACTACATGCTATCCCTTAGCTTTTCTACTCAAGGTTGGTGCTCTACCATTTGAGTCATAGCTCCACTTTTGACATTTTCTGGTTAATTGGAAATCAGAGTCTTTGGGACTTTCCTGTCCAGGCTGTCTTGGAACCAGGATCCTTCAGATCTCAGCCTCCTGAGAATTGCAGGTGTGAGTAGCTAGTATTATTAAGTATGAACCACCAGCACCTATCTCTATGCTCTTTCTCTACTTAAAATATGAAATGTTTCTCTTTTTTGGCTTTTTAATCTTTTTTACTATTTTTTGTACATTTTTATTGTAAAAATGCTGTACAGAGGGGTTACAGTTACATGAACAAGGTAATGAGTACATCTCCTATTGAGCATTGTTGCCTCCTCCTTTGATGAAATGTTTCTTGTAGTCTGAATGGAAACCAGAACAACCAGAGCCACATGATCTACAGGAAGTTTGATTTCTGCACTTCCAATCCTAATGACCTCAGAGTGATTCAGAAAGAGACACCAATGCACTTTTCCAGGATACTCTAGTTCCTTAGTCCAAATAACAAAATGCATAGAATAAGTGACTGAGAAACAGCAGAATTTTTTTTCTTACAGTTCTTGAAGCTGTGAAGCCCAAGGTCAATCTCCTGGAAAATCTGGGATCTAGTACAGACTCATTCTTAATAGCTTTGGCTATTTTCTCACATAGTAGAAAGGTTAAGGAAATTCCCCCAGGCCAGAACTACTTTATATAGGAAATAATCTCAATTGCCTGCAAAAATTCCCAAACTCCTAACTCCAACTTGGTTGCAGGATAGGATTTCATCGTATCACTTTGCAAAGACTCAAACTTTTAAGACCATCACAGCTCATGATGCTGGTTAGATTCATTTCCAACTCACTCACCACTACCATGTCCTTATCCAGTATACATAATGTCTAAAATCCAGGAGTAGACATTGGTGGCTAATCAAATGGGAGTGAGATTTCTTCAAACAGTAATTGGATCTGAGTAGGATGCTAGATAGGGGAGAGGGCGGGGGGAAGGGCTACAAGCTTTCTGATTCACAATATATCACATTCTGTGGTGATTGTAGTGACTAAAGAAGATCAATTGGCTAGAAGGATGGATTCCTAGATGTTTCACCCAAAACAGCCATGACATATTCTTTCCAAAGAGTTGTAAAAAAATTAATCTTCAAATGGGTATACCAAGGGTATACCAATTTAATGTGCCTTTGTATTCAATGAATTTGGATCAGTCACCACTTCTATCACTTTCCTCTATTCCCTTATCCTTTCCCTGGCATTATATTATCTTTCCTATTTCCTTTTGCATATATGTACATTGAGTGTAATGACTATATTTGTACTATAACCTCCTTTCCCATTCACCCACTCCCTCTACTTTCCCTTTGGCCTATTCCAATGATGGTTCAACTCTGATACTCTTTGTCAAACTGTTAGTGGTTCAAAGGGTTTGCTCTATAGAACTTCATGTCTGCATATGCTATACTTTAGTCAACTTGATCGCGTATATAAGCATTTTCCCAAACACGGGGTGTTTGTTTACAGTGGGAGATTTTATTAGGGGTCTAAGATCCACGTATGAGAATAAATACACACCCTTCGTCTCTCTGGGCCTGACATTACTTTATTCAGTATGAATCTTTTTACAGATCCACCCATTCCCCTGTAAATGACATAGTTTGTTCTTCTTGATGGCTGCATACAACTCCATTGTGTGGATGGATGAATAGATAGATAGATAGATAGATAGATAGATAGATAGATAGATAGATAGATAGATAGATAACATTTTTTTCCATTTTTCCATTGTAAAGCATCTAGGCTGTTCCAATAATTTGGCTATTGTGAACAACGCTGCAATGAACATGGGTTTACAATTGCAAATTCTGATTGTTAACCAAGGATAAAGTTTTCATACCTATACCATAATGAAGTATCATCAGAAATACTGAATCTAATTGAAATCCATCAAAATCCCTTTTTCCATAATACTTAAAATGTGGGAATAAGAGTGGATATAAGGCAGGAGCTAGCAAGCATTTCCTGTAAAGGAACATAGAGTAAATAATTGAGGCATTGAAAGCTATCTGGTCTCTTTTACATCTAATGCAGCCACTGGCAATACAAAATGAATAATAATGGCTGGGATCCAATAAAATTTTACTTATAAAATCAAGCAGCTGGTAGGTTTGGGCCATAGATTGAAGGTCCCAGATAGAAGGGGAGTGAGAAGACTCACTAGTCTTAGAGCTATGCTCTTGGAGGGGGGGGTCTGATAATCATATTATTTTTATTGGGGGTCAGGTCATGGGGCCTGAACTCTGGGCCTGGACACTGTCCCTCAGCTCCTCAGCTCTTCAGCTAGTGCTCTACCACTTGAGCCACAGTGCCACTTCCGGCTTTTTTCTTTTGCTTATGTGGTGCTGAGGAATCGAACCCAGGGCCTCATGCATGCATGCAAGGCAAGTGCTCTACCACTGAGCTACCTTCCCAGCCCTGATAGTCATATTCTTAATTGTGAATGTGGCAAAAAAAAAATCTCATCATCATGTAAGTGATGTTGCCCATTACTTACATAGTCCTGAGCATCATCTTTTCTACCGTAGGTACATTATTTGTGCTATCAATCTGGATTCATCAAGGAAAAAAAGTGTGCTGTCCCAAGACAAATATTGGTTCCATTTCTGATGGTAGCCAAGAAGATCATGCCAGTGGCCATGTCTGCCATTTCCAGCAATGACAGATCAGAGAAGGCTTTATTTGCACAAAGACAGCTGGTTCAACAAGCTCAGGAGAAAAAAAATTATTTTCTCTTTCAATAGAAAAAAAGTTATAAAACCATGTTATGTGTGCACTATGTTTATTCTATTAATCCTGACCTTGAAAACTGAAAATCAACTATCATATAATCATAGCATAATTGTCTGGTAATTTGTCCTTGAAACTAGAATACTAGAATCAGTTCTCAGAGCTGGAATTCACAAGGATAATTAGCCTGACCCTTGTGGTTCAACTCAAACATGGCAAATAGATGTTCTTTTGTCAACATTAAGTGACAATACTGTGCATTATTAAATAGTTGATGTATTTGGTGTCTGGGGGGAAAAAAGCAAATGTGTTACTTTTGATGCATTTGTCACATGCAACATTTTCTGACAGATGTGAGACTGTTGAGGTAGAATTTAGATAGGAGCCCTATCTGTTGTGCCTAGTATAGGAAACGATTTAATCAATTCAATAAGTACAATAAGCTCTATATTTTCATTTTTGAGCTCTCTAGCCACAGAGGTAACTAACTGCAGAATAATGCAAAGTACTACAAAGCATAAAGACACTTGTTCTCCGTGTTCATTGCTGCACTATTCATCATAGCCAAGTTATGGAAACAGTCCAGATGCTTTACAATTGATGAATGGATTAAGAATATGTAGGTATATGTACATATACAATGGACTCTTACTCATCCATCAAGAAAAACAATATTATGTCATTTGCACGGAAACGCTACATGAAGTTAGGTTCAGAGAAACAAAGGGTGCATGTTTCTTCTCAAATGTGGAAATTAGATCTATAAATGTATATAAAAACTTATACAGGAACCCATGCATTTATACAAAACACACTGACTAAAGCATGGTACATGTAGGAGAGGATTCCCAAGGTGTAACTCCTTTGAACTACTGCCTTAAATTTTAATGAAATTAATACCAAGAAGCTGAAACGTATGTTGGCAGGTGGGGGAGACATCAAAAAGAGGGAGAACAAGCCAAGCACGGGTGGCTCGTGCCTATAATCCTAACTACTCAAGAGGCTGAGATCTGAGGATCAAGGTTTGAAGCCAGCCTGGGCAGAAAAGTCCCCATGAGACTCTTATCTCCAACTGACCACTCAAAAACTGGAAGTGGAGCTGTGGCTCAAGCAGTAGAGCACTAGCCTTGAGCACAAAGAAGCTCAGAGACAAAGCCTAGGCCCTGAGTTCAAGACCCACAACAGAACCCAAAAAACGAGGAAGAGCAAGATGAGAGAGAAAAGATGGGAACATATAGTCATTACTGTGAACGTGCATATATGAACATGGAACCTTCATAACTTGAAGGGAAGAGTGGGTTGGAAAAGATGGGATGGACAGTGGAAGGACATTGACCAAGATGAATTGGGTACATTCAACTGAGTCATTAAATTGAAATTTCTTTTGCAACTTTACTTAAAGATATTCTTTTAAATTTTTTAAAAATGCATGGTACTCATAAACTGACAAGCTGAATTGAAATGCTTTTGTACAACTACTTATAGACAATTTTAAAAAATAAAGTAATAAAGAGGAGGAAAAGAAAATTGCATTGGTGTGGAACACACACGTATTTTTTCCTTTTCATTATTCCATAAAGAATACATAGCAATTATTTATATGAAATTTAGCTTGTATTGAACAACAAAGAGAAGATTTAAAGATATTGGAGGATGTATATTGATTATATAAAATCAGATGCCATGTTACAGGAGATCCTTAAACATCTACAGGTCTTGATATCCTCAGGGGACAGGGAGCCTTAGGCCACTCCCCTAAGATATCAAAGCAGGACCCTTCCACATATGAGCAAATCAGAGAATTAAGAAAATGCTTCCATCAGAAAGAAGGATGCCACCCCATTTGTTAGGAAATGGAAAGACTTGGGAATAATCATATTAAGTGAAGCAAGCCAGACCCAAAGAAATATAGGTCCCATGGTTACCCTTATTTGCAATAATTAGTATACATCTAGGATAATGTTACCAGATGAGCAGAAAAGCTCAAAAGCTATGTACATATGGCCATATAAGATGATGCTAGACAAAATGAACTGCAAGATATGGACACAAGAGGTTTTTCTTCGTCTTTTTTGTTGTTTGTTTTTGTTTTTTTTGTTTTGTTTTTGTTTTTGTTTTTTGGTTGGTCATGTGGCTTGAACTCCACCTGGGTGCTGTGCCTGAACTCTTCAGTTCAAGGCTAGCACTCTACCACTTGAGCCACAGTGCCACTTCCTGTTTTCTGGTGGTTTGTTGGCATTTCATGGACTTTCCTGTCCAGGCTGGCTTTGAACCACGATCCTCCGATCTCAGCCTCCTTAGTAACTAGGATTACAGGTGTGAACCACTGGCGGCTGGCTTCATTGTTGTTTTTAATGTACTATGTGATTTTTTTTGTTTATTTTGTAAGTTCTTCCTCCTATGGTATATCCTCTGTTGACATGGTATTTGATTTTGGTGCCCTGCATCTTGAATATACATTTCTAGGATTTGAGAATGGGAAGGGGAATAATAAAATGCAGAAGATAGCGGAGGAGAAGCTGGAATCTAAACAAGCTCTAGCATAGAAAGCAGTTTTAGAGTTCCAGTGAACAGTCCTAAGCCAGAGAATCACACCAAGTGTGCCATCACAGGACAGAGAGTCAGGCCAGAGAGGGAAAATCCAGGCAAGGAGACACATCTGAGCTCTTGCCAGCAGCCGCGGCAGCGGCAGCAGTGGCTGCGGTGGCGGCTGCGGTGGCGGCAGCCGCGGCCATACCTGAGCCACAGAAAGTCCAGGACGAAGGAGCCAGAAGTAGCAGGCGAGCGGATTCTACTCAACACCAGCAAGAACCGACAAGGAGCGGACATCTTTATGCTGCAGTTCGCAGACCAGAGACGACCCAGGAACCAAGACTCGGCATGAGTAGAAGCCTGACGTCCTTCTTAGGGAGCAGAGGAGGGAAGGCCACCCCTCCCCCCCCCCCCAGTACCAGAGATCTCCATCTTGGATACCGACAAAGCTCGGTGGAGGTGCTAGCTCCAACTCAAGCCTTGGAATAAAACAAGTCATTTAGCAGGTCACAAGAACTTAACCGTGGCGTGATCTGCCAGACTCAGCTCCACCCAGGGAAAAGTCACCCAGCTCAGGCATCAGCCCTAGGAGTGGCTTTCTTCACTGGGTAATCAGAGCCAGAGGCTGCCCCTCCCTCTAGCAGCCTGGACAATCAATTGAAATTCAGTAAACAGAAACCCTGAGAATGGCTCCAGGCTGGGCTCTGTGAGCTTTTCACAAACTAGCATCCAGGAAAAGGTACTGTTTGTTGAAAGGCCTCAACTCTACCCAGAACCTAGCCTCATCACTGCATCCCCCTCTTTGGTGATACGCAAAGCAGATCTGCCTCCCATTGAACTAGCCTGGGAGGAGGATTGCAAAATCCTGGGTAAAGCAGAGCATTTTTCTGCCTGTTTGAACAAACTGACTTAAGAAACCAACCAAGCTACAGGACCACAAGCAGACCAGAGACTCCAAGAAGAGGCCGGTTACAGACACAAGGGAGATACAGGATTTTACCCACCTATCCCAAAAAAATCAAAGAACTTTTTTTTTCTTCTTCTTCTTCTTTTTTTTTTTTTTTTTTGGTACCTTACATAAAAAAAAAATTTCTCTTCAAAAACTTTTTTTAATCTTTAATTTTTGCCTTTTTTGAAAAAAAAATTGTTTTCCAGTAACTTTTTTTTTCCTCTTATAATTTTTATTTTAGGGATACGCGAGTGTGCGTTTTTCTTTCTTTTTCTCTTTTCTTTCTCTTTTTTTCTTTTTTAATTATCTTTTTGTTTTTTGCTTAGCTCTACTGAACATCTGATCTTTTTTTCTTCCTTTCTTATTCTTTTCACGTTTTCCTCTCTTTCGTTCTTCTTTATGTGACTTAATTCTTTTTTTTTTAATTTAATTTTATTTTATTTGAGAACATACTGTACAGAGGGGTTACAATTACATGGGCAGGATAATAAGTACATTTCTTACCAAGCATTGCAGCCTCCTCCTTTGTTTACCCTTCACCTCCCTTCCCAGCCTCCCCCCTCCCCCCCACCCAATCAGACCCCACCCCCCACTCCGACATTGTAAAGATGGTTTTGACATGATATTTTGTACTTCTCATTGTTGCAACCGGTCCACCTGAATCCTTAAACGACTTGTTTGTCCCCGTCTCCTCCACATGTTATACTGACATCAAATATAGTGAAAGTGGGGGTTACACTGTGGGGAAGGGACATACAAAGCAACAAAGAAATAATCTTATAAATGCATTAGAAACACATGCATGAAAGAAACAAAAACATTAAAATACATATTTGAGGGTTCGTTTTCCTAACATCACATTATTTGACTTTTTCCGCTTGACTCATACCTATACTAGATATTGCAAATAAGGGAAACCATGGGACCTATGTTTCTTTGGGCCTGGCTTACTTCACTTAATATAATTTTTTCCAAGCCTTTCCATTTCCTAACAAATGGGGAAATGTCATTCTTTCTGGTGGAGGCATAGAATTCCATTGTGTATATATACCACATTTTCTTGATCCATGCATCTACTTAGGGGCATCTGGGTTGGTTCCATATCTTAGCTATGGTAAATAATGCTGCAATAAACATAGTTGTGCTGGTAGCTTTAGTGTGGTCTTGTTTGTAAACATTTGGATAAATGCCCAAAAGTGGGATTGCTGGGTCATAGGGGAGTTCTATGTGAAGTCTTTTGAGGAACATCCATACTGCTTTCCAAAGTGGTTGAACAAGTTTACATCCCCACCAACAATGAAGTAAGGTTCCTTTCTGTCCACATCCCCTCCAGCATCTGTTGTTAGAGTTCTTGAATTTTGCTGTTCTAACTGGAGTGAGGTGATATCTCAATGTTGTTTTGATTTGTATTTCTTTTATGGCTAGGGATGTTGAACATTTCTTCATGTGTCTATTGGCCATCCTTCTTTCTTCTTCAGAGAAGCTTCTCTTTAAGTCTTTCGCCCACTTACTTATTGGGCAGTTGTTTCTTTGAGGATTTGTTGTTGGGTGGTTTAATTTTTTGAGTTCCAAGTATATTTTAGATATGAGACCCTTGTGCATTGTATGGCTAGTAAAGATCTTCTCCCAATACGTGGGCTTTCTATTGATCTTGCTAGCTATGTCATTTGCCCTGCAGAAGCTCTGCAACCTTATGCAATCCCATTTGTCCAACCTTACTTTGATTTGTTGTGTTTCCGGGTCTCTATTCAGAAAATTTCGGACTGAGCCAAGGAGACCCAGGGTTTCTCCTATTCCATCCTGTAATGTTTTCAGAGTGTCTGCTTTGAGTTCAAGGTCTTTGATCCATTTGGAGTTGATTCTGGTGCAGGGTGATATATAAGGATCTAGCTTTAGTTTTCTACGTGTAGTTAACCATTTTTGCCAGCACCATTTACTGAAGAGGCTGTCTGTCTTCCATTCTATTGTTTTAGCTCCCTTATCGAAGATTAGATGGCTATACCTCTGTAGGTTCATTTCTGGGTTTTCAATTCTATTCCATTGGTCCTGAGGTCTGTTCTTATGCCAATACCAAGCTGTTTTGATTACTATGGCTTTATAGTAGAGTTTGAAATTTGGTATTGATATTCCTACAGCAGTGTTCTTTCCATTGAGGATCGTTTTTGCTATTCGGGGTCTTTTATTGTTCCATATGAATTTTTGGATTGCCTCTTCTATTTCCTTGAAGAATGAGCTTGGAATTTTGATAGGTATTGCATTGAATTTGTAGATAGCCTTGGGAAGTATTGCCATTTTCACGATGTTAATCTTTCCAAACCAGGAGCATGGGAGGTTTTGCCATTTTTTAAGTTCTGTGTTGATTTCCTTTTTCAAGATTTTAAAGTTTTCATCATAGAGGTCCTTCACTACTTCGGTTAAGTTAATTCCTAGGTATTTTATTTTTTGTGGGGCTATTACAAATGGAGTTGCTTTCCCAATTTCAGTCACACTTTTCTCATTGTTGGCATACAGAAAAGCCATTGATTTTTGAGGGTTAATTTTATACCCTGCTACTTTGCCAAAGTTTTGAATCAGCTTGAGTAAATTGGGAGTGGAGTCTATGGGATTCTTTAAATACAAGATCATGTCATCTGCAAAGAGGGAGAGTTTTATTTCTTCTTTCCCTATTTGGATCCCCTTTATGTCTGCATCTTGTCTTATTGCTGTACCTAGGCATTCTAATACTAGATTGAAGAGAAGTGGAGAGAGTGGACATCCTTGTCTTGTTCCTGAGTTAAGAGGAAATGGCTTTAGTTTTTCACCATTGAGTATAATCCTGGCTGTAGGTTTGTCATATACAGCCTTTATTGTATTGAGGAATGTTCCATGGATTCCTAATTTTCCCCAAACCTTCATCATAAAGGGGTGTTGGATCTTGTCGAATGCTTTTTCTGCGTCTATTGAGATAACCATGTGGTTCTTATTCTTGCTCCTGTTGATGTGATGAATAATTGATTTGCGTATATTGAACCAGCTTTGCATCCCTGAAATGAATCCTGTTTGATCGTGGTGTATGATTTTTTGGATGAATTGTTGAAGTCGGTTGGCCAAAATTTTGTTGAGAAGTTTTGCATCAATGTTCATCAAAGAAATGGGTCTATAGTTCTCTTTCTTTGATGAGTCCCTGCCTGGTTTTGGGATGAGGGTTATGCTGGCTTCATAGAATGTGTTCGGTAGTGAGCTCTCTCTTTCAATTTTGTTGAAATTGAAAGAGGAGAATTGGTGTGAGCTCTGCTTTGAAGGCCTTGTAAAATTCCGCTGTGAAACCATCTGGTCCTGGACTTTTCTTAGCTGGGAGGTCTCTTATTGCTGTTTCTATTTCAATGCTTGATAGGGGCCTGTTAAGATAGTTTAACTCATCTTGGTTTAGTTTTGGCATGTCAATATTTACTAGGAAGAGGTCCATTTCTGTCAAGTTCTCAAACTTATTAGCATAAAGTTTTGAGAAGTATTCCCTTATAATGTTCTGAATCTTGGTTGTTTCCGTGGTGATGTTTCCATTCTCATCTCTGAGTTTATTAATTTGGGTGTGTTCTCTTCTTTTTCTGATAAGATTTGCTAAGGGTCTGTCAATTTTGTTAACTTTTTTGAAGAACCAACTCTTTGTTTTGTTGATTCTTTCTATAGTTTTTTTGGATTCTAATTCATTTAATTCTGATTTAATTTTGATTATTTCTTTCCGTCTACTGGATTGGGGTTTATCTTGCTGCTCTTTTTTAAGGAGGTTTAGATGTGTCATTAAATTGTTAGTTTCAGGTCTCTCCAATTTGTTGATGTAGGACCTCAGAGCTATAAACTTGCCTCGGAGTACTGCCTTTGCTGTGTCCCAGAGGAGCTGGTATTTTGTGTGTTCATTTTTGTTGAATAGCATGAACATTTGAATTTCCTTTCTAATCTCTTCAATGACCCACTCATGATTCAGCAGTGTGTTATTCAGCCTCCATGTGATACCGGACTTTCTTTGGTGGCTTTTGGTGTTGAGTTCTAATTTTATTCCCTTGTGGTCAGAGAGAATGCAAGGCATAACTTCAATGTTTCTGAATTTAGACAAGTTTGTTTTGTGGCCTAAAATGTGGTCTATTTTAGAAAACGTTCCATGTGCTGCTGAGAAAAACGTGTATTCTGATGCTGCTGGATGAAATGTTCGGTAGATGTCTGTTAAGTCTAGTTGATCTATGCAGCTGTTTAGATCTGCGGTTTCTCTGTTGAGTTTTTGCTGAGTTGATCTATCTAGTGGGGAGAGTGGTGTGTTAAAATCCCCAACAATTAATGTCTTTGGATCTATATGGGATTTGAGGGAAAGTAGTGTTTCTTTGATAAATTTGGGTGCTCCATTGTTTGGCGAATAGATATTTAGAATTGTAATATCCTCCTGAAGGAGAGATCCTTTAATTAGTATGTAGCGACCTTCTTTATCTCTTCTCACGAATTTTAACTTGAAGTCTATTTTATCTGATACTATGATTGCAACTCCTGCCTGTTTATGGGGTCCGTTTGCTTGGTAGATTTTGTTCCAGCCTTTAACATTGAAAATGTGTTTGTTTTTATGGGCAAGATGTGACTCCTGCAGGCAGCAGATAGAAGGGTCTTGTTTTTTAATCCAACTAGACAGTCTATGTCGCTTAATTGGAGAATTAAGTCCGTTAACATTAAGAGATAGGACTGAGAGGTATTTGGGAGTTCCTGCCATGTTATCTACCTTCTTGGGGGCTGCGAAAACTGGGTTCTTCCTCTGGTTCTTGGATTCTCAGTTTGGGTGCAGTTTCTTGGCCTTTATTGCGGTCTTGTTGGTTTTCTATGTGTAGGACATCTTTAAGAATCTTTTGTAGGGCTGGTTTGGTGGAGATGTATTGTTTCAATTTTTCTTTGCTATGGAAGGTTTTTATTTGGCCTTCAGTTATGAAGGAGAGTTTAACTGGGTACAGTATTCTTGGTTGATAGTTGTTTGTTTTTAGGGCATGGCATACATCATTCCAGGCTCTTCTTGCTTTGATTGTCTCTGCTGAGAAATCTGAGGTGATTCTAATTGGTTTCCCTTTATAGGTGATTACCCTTTTCTCCTTGACAGCTTTAAGGATCTTTTCCTTGGTCTGAGTTGATCCTGTGTGGATTATAATGTGACTGTGGGATTCCTATTCTGGTCTGGTCTATTTGGGGTTCTAAAGGCTTCTTGTATCTGGACAGGCCTATCTTTTTGCATGTTTGGGAAGTTCTCTGCTAGGATCCTGTTGAACAAATTTCCTAGACCATTAACTTCTGTTTCTAGGTGCTCCTCTACACCCATTATCCTTAGATTAGGCCTTCTGATGGTGTCTTCCAGGTGTTGGATAGATCTATCATATTTCTTGGACTTGTCTTGGATGGTTGTATGTTCTTTCTCTATAATATCTAGGCTGTCTTCAATCCCTGAGATTCGATCTTC
The DNA here is from genome assembly GCF_019054845.1 of Dipodomys spectabilis. Lineage (NCBI taxonomy): Eukaryota > Metazoa > Chordata > Mammalia > Rodentia > Heteromyidae > Dipodomys > Dipodomys spectabilis. The sequence goes on along the minus strand of NW_024870813.1, from coordinate 3,781,924 downwards.
TGCATGGTCTAACCTGCTGTCAAGACTCTCTACTTTGTTTTTTATCTCTTTTCCTTCTAATTGGTCAGCTTTGATGGCTCCAAGTTCTTTGTTGAAGCTCTGTTTTAGGTCTTGTATGAATTTCTTTACTTCCTTAATTTGGTGTTCAGTGTTTGTCCTCAAATCACTTAGTTGATTGGTTATGGTTTCTTTGGGCTCCCATTCCTTCTGTTGGGTTCCATTCAGCATTCCCTTTGTGGTCTCCCTGACTTCCTTCAGCTCTTTGTTAATGGATTCCATGAATGCCTTTAGTGATCTTTGTGTGTTCTCTACCTGGTCTCTCAATTCCTGTATTACTCTTTGATTAGCTTCCTCCCGTTCGTGGGATTCCTGCAGTTCTCTTTGAGTGTTCTCAGCCTGCTCACGCCATTCCTCCCTTTCTCTTTGAGTATTCTCAAGTTGTTCACGCAAATCCTGTATCAGTTTTTGAGTAGCTTCCTCACGCTTATGATATTCCTGTGTAAATTTCTGGGATGCCTCCTATCTCTCCCTATCATGCTCATACAGAGTCCTTTGTACGTTGTCAAACTTCTCATTTATCATGTTTGCCAGCAGTGTTTGTAGAGCTATTTGGGAACTCTCCTCTGCATTATTCATTATCTGTTCTAACCCCTGATTATCAAGATTGGGAATTGAAAGACCCGAATTTGCCATTTTTCTTGTGTTTTTCCAGCTTACTCTGCCCATTTGAGATGAAGATAGCACCAGTTTTGTGCTAGAACACTATCTTAAGGCAACCATCAACCAAAGTTTGCATTTGTACAGTCAATAGTCTACAGATACAATCTAGTTCAACAGATACATCTATTCGACATCAAACAACTATGTTAAAGGACTTTGAACCGCAGAGAAGAATTTGGAAAACCAGAAATTATTAGGGTAAGGGAGAGATGTGGGTAAAAAATAGGAATAGATTGGTGAAGGGAAGCACAGGGAGAGTTAACTATGTCCTAATCACAATGCAGGAAATAGGTTGGGTAGGATGCAAGTAGAGAGAGAGAGAAAAAGAAGAAAGGGAAAGGGGAATGAAAAGAGACCAGAAAAAAAATAGAAACGTAAAAATTAATGTTATTATAGAGATTAAAAGACCATCTATTTAGAGAGGAATGTGAATATGTTGAGAGAAAGGGAGGGACATAGAGGAGATGTGAAAAACTTTTAAAAAAAATGCTTAAAATATTATATAGGTATAAAGAGGTAGTACTGCTATTAATGAATTTAAGTCTCAGAGGTTTTGAATTGAGTAATAAGTTTGTGGATTAAGTGTGTACACAATGGGGGATAGGGTCTACTAGTTAACTACGGGTTTATCTGAGGATGTGCAGGACAAGAGTTAAGTCACATACAGAAGAACAAAAGAGGAAAAGGTGGAAAGGATAGGAAAGTGAGAAGAAAAGATCAGAAGTTCAGTAGAGCTAGACAAAAAACAAAAAGATAATTAAGAATGAAAGAAAAAGAGAAAGAAGACAAGAAAAGAAAGGAAAACACACATTCATGTATTCCTAAAATAAAAATTATAAGAGGAGAAAAAAAAAAGTTACAGGAAAACAATTATTTTTTCAGAAGAGGCAAAAATTAAAGATTAATAAAAGTTTTAGAAAAGGAAAAAAAATTTTATATATATAAGGTAACAAAAAAGAAAAAAAAAAAAAGAAAAGAAGAAGAAGAGAAAAAAAAAAGTTCTTTGATTTTCTTTTTTTTTTTTTTTGGGAGGGGTGGGAAGAGTCCTGTATCTCCCTTTTGTCTGTAACCAGAGTCTGGTTAGAGTCTCTGGTCAGCTTGAGGTCCTGTGGCTTGATTGGTTTCTTAAGTCAGTTTGTTGGAACAGGAAGAAAAATGCTCTGCTTTACCCAAGATTTTGAGATCCCCCTCCCAGGTTAGTTTACTGGGAGGGTGATCTGCTTTGAGAATCACAAAAGAGGGGGATGCAGTGATAAGGCTAGGTTCTGGGTAGAGTTGAGGCCTTTCAACAAACAGTAGCTTTTCCCTGGGGCTATTTTGTGAAAAAAACTCACAGCACCCAGCCTGGAGCCATTCTCAGGGTTTCTGTTTTTCAATTGATTGTGGTGGCTGCTAGAGGGAGGGGCAGCCTCTGGCTCTGGATACCCGGTGAGGAAAGCCACTCCAATGGCTGGCGCCTGAGCTGGGTGACTTTTCCCTGGATGGAACTGAGTCTGTGAGGTCACTTCGCCGTTAAGTTCTTGTGACCTGCTGAATGACTCGTTTTATTCCAAGGCCTGAGCTGGAGCTAGCCGCTCCTCTGAGCTTTGTTGGTATCCAAGATGGAGGTCACCGGTGCTGGGGGGGAGGGGTGGCCTTCCCTCCTCTGCTCCCTGGGAAGGAGTGAGGAAGTGGGGCTTCTACTCACGCCGAGTCTTGGATCCTGGGTCGTCTCTGGTCTGCAAAGTGCAGGATGAAGTTGTCCGCTCCTTGTCGGTTCTTGCTGGTGTTGAGTAGAATCCGCTCGTCCGCTGCGTCTGGCTCCTTTGTCCCAGACTGGGTCTCAGGTATGCCGCCGCGACCCTGCCGCTGCAGCGGCAGCTGCTGGCAAGCGCTCAGATGTGTCTGCTTGGCTTCCCCTCTCTTGACTAACTCTCTGTCCTGTGATGGCACACTTGGTGTGATTCTCTGGCTTGGGACTGTTCACTGGAACTCTGTAACTGTTTTCTATGCAAGAGCTTGTTCAGATTCCAGCTTCTCCTCCACCATCTTCCCGGAACCTCCGTTTTGACTTAATTCTTATCCTGCACATCCTCAGATAAACCTGCAGTTGACTATTAGACCCTATCCCCCATTGTGTACACACTTAATCCTCAAATTTATTACTCAATTCAAAACCTCTGAGACTTAAATTCCTTAATAGCAGTACTACCTCTTTATACCTATATAATATTTTAAGCATTTTTATTTTTAAGTTTTTCACATCTCCTTTATATCCCTCCCCTTCTCTCAACATATTCACGTTCTTCACTAAAGAAATTGTTTTCGAATCTATATAATATTATTAAATTTTACTTTTCTATTTTTTCTGGTCTCTTTTTTTTTCCGTTTCCCTTTCTTCTTTTTTTCTCTCCCTCTACTTTCATCCTAACCAACCTATTTCCTGCTTTGAGATTAGGACTTAGTTAACTCTCGTTGTGCCTCCCCACATCAATCTATTCCTATTTTTTACCCACATCTCTCCCTAACCCTAATAATTTCTGGTTTTCCAAATTCTTCTTTGCGGTTCGTAGCCCATTAACATATAGTTGTTTGATGTTGAATAGATGTATCTGTTGAACTAGATTGTATCTGTAGACTATTGACTGTGCAAATTCAGACTTTGGTTGATGCTTGCCTTAAGATGGTGTTCTAGCACAGAACTGGTGCTATTTTCATCTCAAATGGGCAGAGTAAGCCGGAAAAAATGCAAGAAAAATGGCAAATTCGGGTATCTCAATTCCCAATCTTGATAATCAGGGGACAGAACAGATAATGAATAATCCAGAGGAGAGTTCCAAAATAGTTCTACAAACACTGCTGGCAAACATGATAAATGAAAAGATGAAAAACATACAAAGGACTCTGTATGAGCGTGATAGGGAGAGAGAGGAGGCATCCCATAAGTTTATACAGGAATATCATAAGCGTGAAGCTACTCAAAAACTGATACAGGATTTGCATGAGCAGCTTGAGAATACTCAAAGAGAAAGGCAGGAATGGCATGAGCAGGCTGAGAACACTCAAAGAGAACTACAGGAATCCCACAAACGGGAGGAAGCTAATTAAAGAGTAATACAGGAATTGAGAGCAGGAAGAGAATGCACAAAGATCACTAAAGGCATTCATGGAATCCATTAACAAAGAGCTGAAGGAAGTCAGGGAGACCACAAAGGGAATGCTGAATGGAACCCAACAGAAAGAATGGGAGTCCAAGGAAATCATATACAATCAACTAAGTGATTTGAGAATAAACACTGAACACCAAATTAAGGAAGTAAAGAAGTTCATACAAGATCTAAAACAAAGCTTCAAAAAAAAAATTGAAGCCATCAAAGCTGACCAATTAGAAGGAAAAGAGATAAAAAACAAAGTAGAAAGTCTTGACAGTAGGTTAGACCATGCAGAAGATCAAATCTCAGGGATTGAAGACAGCCTAGATGTTATAGAGAAAGAACATACAACCATCCAAGACAAGTCCAAGAAATATAATAGATCTATCCAACACTTGGAAGACACCATCAGAAGGCCTAATCTAAGGATAATGGGTATAGAAAAGCACCTAGAAATAGAAGTTAATGGTCTAGGAAATTTGTTCAACAGGATCCTAGCAGAGAACTTCCCAAACATGCAAAAAGATAGGCCTGTCCAGATACAAGAAGCCTTTAGAACCCCAAATAGACCAGACCAGAATAGGACATCCCACAGTCACATTATAATCCACACAGGATCAACTCAGACCAAGGAAAAGATCCTTAAAGCTGTCAAGGAGAAAAGGGTAATCACCTATAAAGGGAAACCAATTAGAATCACCTCAGATTTCTCAGCAGAGACAATCAAAGCAAGAAGAGCGTGGAATGATGTATGCCATGCCCTAAAAACAAATAGCTATCAACCAAGAATACTGTACCCAGCTCAACTCTCCTTCATAACTGAAGGCCAAATAAAAACCTTCCATAGCAAAGAAAAAGTGAAACAATACATCTCCACCAAACCAGCCCTACAAAAGATTCTTAAAGATGTCCTACACATAGAAAACAAACAAGACCACAATAAAGGCCAAGAAACTGCACCCAAACTGAGAATCCAAGAACCATAGGAAGAACCCAGTTTTCGCAACCCCCAAGTAGGTGGAAAACATGGCAGGAACTCCCAAATACCTCTCAGTCCTATCTCTTAATGTTAATGGACTTAACTCTCCAATTAAGCGACATAGACTGTCTAGTTGGATTAAAAAACAAGACCCTTCTATCTACTGCCTTCAGGAGTCATATCTTGCCCGTAAAAACAAACACATTTTCAATGTGAAAGGCTGGAGCAAAATCTACCAAGCAGATGGGGGACCAAGATGGCGACGGGGCAGTAGGAAAATGCCACAGCTCTCTCCAACCAAAAAGAGAGTTCGAGTTCCAACGCTTCATCTCCCCAAGAGACCGACAACAACAAAAAGACGAACACTCAGAGAAAAACCAGAGGTGGAAAATAACAAAAAAAGAAAGAGAGGAAAAGAAGAATTTCAGAACAGAGAAGAGCAAAGACCCCTCCCCCAACCTTTACTGGCCGTGCGGCAGTGCACCAAGCCACCGGCCTGCCGGCCCGGCGGGGGCTGCCGGAGCCCCAGAGACACAGGGGGCTGCTTGCAGATCACCAGGTACCGGATTGCAGAACAGCGGATCACCAGGAACAGAGAAACCTACCAGCCGGGAGTCTCCACAAGGATCCCACCCCCACCCCTCACTCTCCACCGGAGCGGAGAGGCTCCATCACGCCAAAGCCACCCGGCACCAGCAGCGCGACAAAGGGACCTGTTGGCAGACCACCCGCCCAATCGCGATCGCAACGACCCGGCTGGGGCTGCCCAACCCAGCCTGCAAACACCCCAACTGAACTCAGATTGCAACAACAACTGACGACCTACAGGGTGAGTACCCCACAGGGGACAGTTTATCCCTCAAGGGAGACCAGAGCTGGAGGGAATCCCCAGACCCTAACCTAGACTCCCTACCCCAACATTCGGACCACAGGACCCACTAAAACTGGGAACTGTTCGAGAGCTCCACCAGGCCAGAGCAAGAGTGCCCCTGGAAGGGAGCTTAAATGCCCAAGCCAGGAACAGCGCCCCTGGGTCAAGACTACCAACAGTAGAGGAAATTTGAACTGTGTCCTCCAGGCTGCATAACCTAGGTGGTATACACATCAGCACAGGCCTAATGAGCGCGCTCCAGGCTGGGGCCGGAACCAGGCCCGGGGACCCGGCGCCTGAACAACACAACCAACTCCTCCCAACTGAAGCAAAAAGCTGAGCATACGCCTCAACAGAGGGGAAAAAACCAGGAAACAACAATCCCCGGGAAGCACGCCTGTGACAACAAAAGATCTGGAGGCTCAGGACAAGAGAAGCCCAAACCACACCAAAACTCCACCCATATACCCTAGGCTGGGAATTGGGCAACACAGGATGCCAGCACCTGATAGTAAGCAGGAGCTCAGGCTGATAAAGCGGCTCAGCAATAGAGTGATAGTCTTGGATGTATGAGGCCCTGGATCTGATTCTTCAACATCACAAAAGCAAAAAGGGTCAGAAGTGGTGCTGTGGCTCAAATGGTAGGGTGCCAGCCTTGAGCTGAAGAGCTGAGGGACAGCACCCAAACCTAGAGTTCAAGCCCACAACCAGCCCAAAACAAACAAACAAAAACACATCAGGAGCCGATAGCAGACTCCAGTATTTGGGAGAGTGCATCCAGAGCATCTGATCTTCCCAAGAGCACCCGTAGGAGCAAACACAAGCAGTCTAGGCTGCTCAACCTTTCCAAAGGCGGGAATTGCTAGCAATCTACAGCAGAGAGCTGAGAATCCTAAGTAAGTCAGAATAGCAGCTGGAAATAGGCTCCCAACAGAACCCAGATCAGGCACAGACTCTCTCTACCAATACAGAATCAGCAACCAAGCAAAGACAGACACACCAAAACAAAATTGAAGAGCAGTCTCCTGAACCCCCATGCGAAAATCACAGAGAAAAATCACAAGGTTTACAACTACCCAGGACAGCAAGCTCACCTCAAAAGCCAGCAGCCACGCAGGGGAGAGCCCCAGTGGGAGCAAAGCAGGAATGGAAGACAAAAGCTACATCCAAGGGTTGCTGGAGGCAATGACTCAAGAAATAAAGCGAGAAATGGATCAGAAATTGAAAGAGCACAAGGATGAACTATCAAAAGATATACAGGATATCAAACAAAAGTTGGATGCAAAAATAGAAGCTGCACAAACCTCAGTAAGAAGTGAGATAAACGCCAAATTAGAGGTAATGCATACTGATCTCACCTCATTAAGAGGTGAGATCAGTACTCTGAGAACCAACATTGAATCCATAAAGGGACCCATTTCCTCCATGCAAACCACAATAGAAGCCACGGTCAACAGAGTGAATGAAATGGAAGGTAGAGTGTCAGATACAGAAGACAGAATACACCAACTGGACCAAAAAGTGACAGATATGGAAAAATCACTCAAATTAAACCAAAGGGAAATTCAAGAGCAAGCAGATAATGCTAAAAAATTTAACCTTCGCATAATCGGAGTGGACGAAGGTGAGGAATTCCAGAGCAAGGGAATGCAACACCTATTTAACAAGATAGTCAATGAAAATTTTCCCCACCTCAAAAACGACCATCTTAACTACATCACAAAAGCTTATCGAACACCCAACAAGCAAGATCCCAGGAGAAACACTTCTAGACACATTATAGTAAAAATGATGGATCTGAATAATAAGGAAACAATCCTGCATGCAGCAAAAATGAAGAAGGAGCTATACCACAACGGGAAAAAAATTAGAATCACTGCAGATCTCTCCACACAAACAATGAATGCAAGAAAAGCCTGGGAAAGCACCATACGAGCCCTGAGAGCCAATAACTGCCAACCCAGACTGATATACCCGGCAAAGCTAGCATTCACATTCGATGGAGAACTGAAAACTTTTAATAGCAAAGAAAAACTAAATGAATACATAAACATTAAGCCAGCATTACAAAGAATTCTAAGAGGGGGGACACAACCTGAAGAAAGCAACCAGGAACTGGGACCTGCCCCAAACAGGCATTACTCAAAGTCTAACTGAGCAAGCAAAGGAGGAAAGGAAAGAAGAAAAACTTAGGAAAACGGAATGGCAGGGACAACAATGCATCTCTCTATACTTTCTCTTAATATAAATGGGCTTAATTTGCCAATTAAAAGAAAACGAACTGAGGACTGGATCAGAAAACAAGACCCATCCATCTGTTGCCTTCAGGAGACCCACCTCTCAGCCAAACATACAAACAAACTCAGAGTGAAGGGGTGGAAAAGGATCTATCAATCAAATGCCCCCAGTAAGAAAGCAGGTGTAGCTATCCTGATATCTGACAAAATAAACTTTTCATTAAAATCAGTACAGAAAGACAAGGACGGACACTACATATTAATAAAGGGAACAATCCAAGAGGAGGATATAACCATCATCAACTTATATGCCCCAAATAACGGTGCACCCAGATATGTCAAACAAATGCTCTCAAACTTACAGAATAAAATAGATCCCAATACGATAATACTAGGAGACTTTAACATGCCACTCTCACCAAAGGACAGGTCTACCAACCAGAGGATTGGCAAAGAAGCTACCAAATTAATTGAGGCCATACTTCAAGCTGAATTAACTGACATCTACCGAGTATTTCACCCTAAAACAACACAGTACACATTCTTCTCAGCAGCTCATGGAACTTTCTCCAAAATAGACCATATCATAGTTAAGCAAGGAACTTAAGCAAATACAAAGGGATCGACATAATCCCCTGTATCCTATCTGACCACAGTGGGATCAAGCTAGCTCTCAATAACAAAGCATACCGCAGAAATTTCTCTAATACATGGAAATTGAACAGCACACTCCTTAACAATGCCTGGGTAACAGAAGAGATCAGAGAAGAAATAAAGCATTTCCTACAACTCAATGGAAATGAAAACACCTCACAAAGAAACTTGTGGGACACAGCAAAAGCAGTCCTGAGGGGCAAATTTATTGCCCTCAGTGTCCACATCAAGAGAATGGAGACAGACCAAGTAAATAATCTCACGTTGCAACTAAAACAGCTAGAAAAACAAGGAAAAATGGGACCTAAAGCTACTAGACGAAGCCAGATAACCAAATTAAGAGCAGAGATTAACCAATTAGAAAATCAGAAAACCATAACCAAAATAAACCAAACAAAAAGCTGGTTCTTTGAAAAAATAAACAAAATTGATGGCCCATTGGCAAGATTAATTAAAAAAAAGAAGAGAGGAAACCCATATTAATAGGATTAGGGATGCCACCGGAAACATCACAACAGGTACCCAAGATATCCAAACAATTCTAACAGACTACTTTCAAAAGCTATACTCTCTAAAGGAAGAAAATCTGGCGGAAATGGATGCATTTTTAGAGAAATACAAGTTACCCAAACTGAGCAAAGAAGAAGTTAACCAATTAAATAAGCCAATATCCTATAATGAGATACAGGAAGCTATCAAAAGTCTTCCAACAATAAAAAGCCCAGGACCAGATGGATTCACAGCAGAATTCTATAAGACATTTAAAGAAGAACTAATACCCATACTCCTCAAGCTCTTCAGAGAAACAGAGAATCCATGGAACATTCCTCAATACAATAAAAGCTGTATATGACGAACCTACAGCCAGCATTACACTTAATGGTGAAAAACTAAAGCCATTTCCTCTTAACTCAGGAACAAGACAAGGATGTCCACTCTCTCCACTTCTCTTCAATCTAGTATTAGAATGCCTAGGTACAGCAATAAGACAAGATGCAGGCATAAAGGGGATCCAAATAGGGAAAGAAGAAATAAAACTCTCCCTCTTTGCAGATGACATGATCTTGTATTTAAAGAATCCCATAGACTCCACTCCCAATTTACTCAAGCTGATTCAAAACTTTGGCAAAGTAGCAGGGTATAAAATTAACCCCCCAAAATCAATGGCTTTTCTGTATGCCAACAATGAGAAAAATGTGGCTGAAATTAGGAAAGCAACTCCATTTGTAATAGCCCCACAAAAAATAAAATACCTAGGAATTATCTTAACCAAAGAAGTGAAGGACCTCTATGATGAAAACTTTAAAATCTTGAAAAAGGAAATCAACACAGAACTTAAAAAATGGCAAAACCTCCCATGCTCCTGGATTGGAAAGATTAACATCGTGAAAATGGCAATACTTCCCAAGGCTATCTACAAATTCAACGCGATACCTATCAAAATTCCAAGCTCATTCTTCAAGGAAATAGAAGAGGCAATCCAAAAATTCATATGGAACAATAAAAGACCCCGAATAGCAAAAACGATCCTCAACGGAAAGAACACTGCTGGAGGAATATCAATACCAAATTTCAAACTCTACTATAAAGCCATAGTAATCAAAACAGCTTGGTATTGGCATAAGAACAGACCTCAGGACCAATGGAATAGAATTGAAAACCCAGAAATGAACCTACAGAGGTATAGCCATCTAATCTTCGATAAGGGAGCTAAAACAATAGAATGGAAGACAGACAGCCTCTTCAGTAAATGGTGCTGGCAAAAATGGTTAACTACACGTAGAAAACTAAAGCTAGATCCTTATATATCACCCTGCACCAGAATCAACTCCAAATGGATCAAAGACCTTGAACTCAAAGCAGACACTCTGAAAACATTACAGGATGGAATAGGAGAAACCCTGGGTCTCCTTGGCTCAGTCCGAAATTTTCTGAATAGAGACCCGGAAACACAACAAATCAAAGTAAGGTTGGACAAATGGGATTGCATAAGGTTGCAGAGCTTCTGCAGGGCAAATGACATAGCTAGCAAGATCAATAGAAAGCCCACGTATTGGGAGAAGATCTTTACTAGCCATACAACGGGCAAGGGTCTCATATCTAAAATATACTTGGAACTCAAAAAATTAAACCACCCAACAACAAATCCTCAAAGAAACAACTGCCCAATAAGTAAGTGGGCGAAAGACTTAAAGAGAAACTTCTCTGAAGAAGAAAGAAGGATGGTCAATAGACATATGAAGAAATGCTCAACCTCCCTAGCCATAAAAGAAATGCAAATCAAAACAACATTGAGATACCACTTCACCCCAGTTAGAATGTCTATAATCAAGAACTCTAATAACAACAGATGCTGGAGGGGATGTGGACAGAAGGGATCCTTACTTACTTCATTGTTGGTGGGAGTGTAAACTTGTTCAACCACTTTGGGAAGCAGTATGGAGGTTCCTGAAAAGACTTCACATAGAGCTCCCCTATGACCCAGCAATTTCACTTTTGGGCATTTACCCAAATGTTTACAAACAAGACCACACTAAAGCTACCAGCACAACTATGTTTATTGCAGCATTATTTACCATAGCTAAAATATGGAACCAACCCAGATGCCCCTCAGTAGATGAATGGATCAAGAAAATGTATATATACACAATGGAATTCTATGCCTCCATCAGAAAGAATGACACTGCCCCATTTGTTAGGAAATGGAAAAACTTGGAAAAAATTATATTAAGTGAAGTAAGCCAGGCCCAAAGAAACATAGGTCCCATGGTTTCCCTTATTTGCAATATCTAGTATATGTATGAGTCAAGCGGAAAAGGTCAGATAATGTGATGTTAGGAAAATGAACCCTTAGATATGTATTTTAATGTTTTTTAATTCATGCATTTGTTTCTAACGCATTTGTAAGATTATCTCTTTGTTGCCTTGTATGTCCCTCCCCCACAGTATAACCCCTGCTTTCACTATATTTGAAGTCAGTATAACTTTTGGAGGAGATGGGGAAAAACAAGTCGTTTAAGGATACAGGTGGACCTGTTGCAACAATGAGAAGTACAACTTCATGTCGAAAACAAGCTTTAAAACGTTGGTGGGGGGGAGGGGAGGATTTGGTGGTGGGGAGGCAGGAGGGAGGTAGGGAAGGGATGTGAAGGGGAAACAAAGGAGGAGGCTGCAATGCTTAATAAGAAATGTATGCATTATCCTGCCCATGTAATTGTAACCCCTCTGTACAGTATGTTCACAAAAAAAATAAATTTAAAATAAAAGAAATATAATGCAGAAGCATGGACCAAGGATGACCCACTGCAACAGTGATATTCACAAGACACTATGTTGGAAACAAATTTTACAATTTCTGGGGGCAGGGCAGGGTAGGAGTGTAGGAGAGAGGAGAGGGAAGGGATAATAGGAGAAAAACAAAGCAGGAGATAACAATGTTCGACAAGAAATGTACTCATTACCTTACTCATGTAACTGTAACCACACCCTGTACAGCATCTTTACAATAAAATACAATTTTTAAAATATCTGAAAGGTTTATGGATGCAACATATTATCATACTTACCTAAGACTTGAATTCCACACAGTAGATTTGGCATACAGTACAATGGCATACAAAAGCCAGAAATTAGTTCCAGGAGTTGTCTATTTTAACAAGAGCTCAGAGGGTACATGGTGTAGAGAAGAAGAGAGGAGAAAGATATCCTCAGCCACCACACACTAAAACAGCAAGGAGCCAAACAAGGGCACTGGGTGGAAACGAACAGTCAAGGGGTTATAGACCAGAGCTTCTTAAATGTTCATAGGTATAAATTGCCTGGTGTCTTGTCCGTGTGTTGATTCTGATTCCATCAGTATGGTGGAGGCTTAGACACTTTTTTTTTACAAGCCCCTGAATGAGGAATGTAAATGCTTGCTGTTAGTCCCAAATATATCTGAGTTCTTAACTAGCAAGGTGGCCTTTCTTCAGTTGTTATAGTTGGACAGTAGTGGACAGGACATAGAAATCAGCCCCTACATAGCACTCCACCCAATCTCATGGCCCAGATGAGGAAAAGGTAGGAAAGCTAAATGGTTTGCCAAAAATGTGTGGTATGGGTGGTCTCCTCACATCTATTCCAATGCATTTTGCCTGTATCAAACCTCTATTCAAACAGAGATAAGCAATAGCTGGAGAACGTATTATTGTCATTATTGTTATCAATAGGGTAAGGGATGAAGACATTCGTTTTCATTTCTGGACATTGTGAGATGACATTTCCAAATCAAGATTCTTCCTTATATTAAGGATAATTTCATAGTAAGCCTATAACATTCTGTTCATTTCCTTACTTAAATCCAGAACTGTTCCCCAAAGCAGAAGTTAACTTCACAAATCATCAAAGTTCCTATATTTTGATTAACTGTTAAACACAAATGTTCCTTGCCATTAAATAGTCTGAAAAGCTATACTTTGGGAGGGGAAAAGCTATACTTCAGGCAACATGACAGGTTCTTTGTCTGGAAGTAAAGAAACAAAATTCATAGACTCCATGGGGTTGCCAGAGAGAAAATTGTAATATTATTTCTTCATCATTGGGTATCTAGGAACATTTCCAAATCATTATGTGTAACTGTGGTCTTAACTATCCAGTCAACCTAGTTTTCTATTTTTTCAGCTTCTGTTTGAAAGTGAATATACCTACAAATGAGTGCAACAACAACAAAAAAAACCTTGAAAGGTTCTGAGAGTGGCTCACACCTGTAATCCTAGCTACTCAGGAGGCTGAGATCTAAGGATCTCAGTCTAAAGCCAGCCTGAGAAGGAAGGAAAAGTCTGTGAGGCTCTTATCTCCAAGTCACCAGAAAAAAATTGGAAATGGAGCTGAGACTCAAATGGTAAAATATCAGTCTTGAGTAGAAAAAGCTAAGGGACAATAACCAGACTCTAAGTTCAATCCCCAGTTTACCAGCATGAAAAATACAAGTTTCTGAGAAAGGGAAATACCACTTTCTGAGCCACTTTACTCTACTGTCCTTTGACTTTCAGAATAAGGGACAACTGGCCCATTAGAGAAAACCTAAACATCAAGCATCCAAGCTCAGCTCATGCTCATGTTCAGTATACTATACACTGTATTTGTGTGTGTGTGTGTGTGTGTGTGTGTGTGTGTGTGTGTGTGTGTGTGTGTGTGTGTGTGTGTGTGTGTGTATCAGTTATGGGGCTTGAACTCAGGGCCTGGGTATAGTCAATGAACTTTCATGCTCAAGGCTAGCACAGCTCCACTTCCACCATTTTTGGTGCTTCATTGGAGATAAGAGTCTTACGGACTTTATGACTGGGCTGGCTTTCAATCACAATCCTTAGATCTCAACCTCCTGAGTAGCTAGAATTGCAGCTGTGAGCCCCTGACACCTGGCTTATACACTGTGTTTTTCTGGCCAAACAATTCCATTTGGGGAATTGGAGAAAGATGAATGTTCAGTTTTAACTTTCAGAATTCAGTCTGTCCACCCAAGCAATCCATAGATGCCTCCACCCCTGAGCCTCACTAAATTCTTCATAAAGATATTCTGTGAATATCTGACAACTCCTCTTTTGCACTTAGATATCAGCTTGGCAACCAATTCTGAATATTTGTTGGGGGCCCCTCCAAATGGGCAGAGTTGGGGAAAATTGTAGCCATACATTTAAATAGCTTACTTAACTGTCCATGTTCCACATTAATTGCTTTAGCCTTCAATTGGATGTGAGCTTGGTAATTTTCTCCTTACACAGAAAACACAGATAAAATTTGATGGGCCGTGCTGGCCCTGGGCCGGACCACTGCAAAGTCTCTTTTCACATGAATGACGATGAACACAGAAGACAGGCAAGGATATCACAAATCAGGAGGAGTTGGTGGGGCTCTGTGTTCCAGAGAGTAGTGATGACATTTGCCTAATCTATCATGTATGCCTCATTGTGTTTTTTGTTTTGTTTTGGGTTGTTGTTAGTTTTTTTTTTAGCTTCTTTCCTGTATTTTATCAATGGGAGACTGCAACGTCTATCAGTCAGTAATTTCTTCTCCTTGATTAATGATTCCTAATTTGAGGGAGGGGGACATTTCTGTCACAAGCATTACTATATTCCACTGCATTTTCTAACCCCTGGCAAATTATTCGAGACTTGTGAGGCCATTTCATTAACCCTAGCACTTTGCCTTCTGTGGGCACTTTAAGCCGTCTTGGACAAGTTAGCCAGTGAGAGTATTTTCTGCTGAGGTAAATTACATAAAACAAAAGATGGGTAATCAGCAGAAAATGTGTTTCGCCCTCTATGCCATGTGCTACTTTAATAAATTTTTAAACTTTGTGTTCTGTCTGATCAGTGTTTACCCAGACAGCCTGTATGTGTCTGGCTTCCTTCACCATATCTATTCACCCAGACAGGTGCAGAGTGACCCCCAAAGAGAACATTTTTGGTCAAAATATTGTCAGTGTCCTAATCACAGGTGGCAACGCCAGGCATGAAGGAATGCAAATCACCATCAGGGGAAAGTCTGCCTAATGGCTCTGGTCACTTTACTAGGATATGTAAGTTACTGTATGTGCCTTTTTTGAATACTAAGTGGTTGTGACTTAGGGATAATACTGGAATTGATTAACTGTAAGTTTTGGTCAGATACCAGAGTGTCACGTTGCATTAGAGAAAGTTCTGGCTCACTTTGGTCATTCAACCTGTGCTGCAGAGACCTTCTTGCTGCCTCTCATGGATCTCTGTTGCTGCTGATTAGCTTTGCCTGATACAGCAGACTGGAGACGACAGGGGTTGCAGTTCACCATGTGGCAGTGTCCTTAGGGATCTTTGTAGGTCAAAATGGAAGGAAGAATGGTATAAGAATTCTGTGAGGTATACTAGCTCTGTCCAATGTTACCAGAGCTAAACACAGCAACACCTTCCAATATGAAATGTCCTTTTCCTTTTTCTTCAATCCTTTACAAACGTCTTCAGTAGACCCTCACTTTCTGAGAACACCACCACCCTCTCAGTTGCACAAGCAAAGAACCATGGGCCAGTCTTAATACTTCACTTACTTCTATGGATCCAAACCCCACTTGAACAAAAATCCCAACCATTCAATCTCTATAGTGAGCCCTAGATATATTGACTGCTGATTCTCATTGTCAGTTATTTAACTGAGAATCTTGGCTACTCTAGTAAAATAACTTGACCTATGGTCATTGGCCTGAAGTCTTGTCTCCAACCCAACCAGCTCAGTTCATTTTTGACACTATATTTTGAAAGTGGCTTGTCACCACCAAGCACATGTTGAATTTTAACACCTCCATGTGGAAGTATCAGAACAAAGCTTCTGAGAGTTGATTGCCATGTGAGAATGCTACCTTTCATGGGTAGATGGTTTCTCCTAAAATATGACATTTGGCTTCCTGAGCAAGTTAAAACTCTGGGGACTGAATTAGTTACCAGGAAACCAAGTTGTTACAAAGTGAGCTTGCCTTGTCCCCTGGGGTTTTCCAATCCACGTGCTCCTTACAAAGGACCCCCTCCCCCTTTCTGCTTCTCTGCCATGACATAGCAGAACCTCACCAGAAGGTGACTTGACACAGTTGTCCAGTTTGGGATAAAACCATTAGACAAAATAAACATTTTTAAATTACCCATCTTCACATAGTTGTTAGAGCAAACCATTTTATATTCTAAAATGCAAAAAAGAAAATCCTCCCATGGAACACCTTATTTAAGAATTCCAATGGTTCCCATCTCTGTAGTAGGTCATCAGGTCCCTTTCCATACCATTTCTGTATGTGACCTTCAATAACCTCTCACACACTCCCATCTCTGCTATTAAATAATGACCCCTAGCCACTCTTTACCAAGTCCTTTCATGCCCTCTCCTCTTCATGAAGTACACTTCCCCTGTTTTTCAGATTCTACTCAAAGATAACATTTTTATAAGAGTTTCTTTAATGGCCCTTACCTGTAAGGTATTTAAATTGGGATATAAATCAGTATTTTACCTACCATTTGCCTAAGGTCATATTGCCTTAGTCTAAATCTCTAGCTCACAGCAGCCTTAACCTATTAATATTTGTGGAAGAAAGGAAAAAGAAAGAATTCATTAGACCTAGAAGGAGAGACTATGCAGAAAACATATGTCCAAGATGGGGAGTCCCAAGGGTTTTGGAAAAGCAGATATTGTCCAAGTATAACCTTCTGTTTGCACAGTAAATGGAATCTCCCATAAACTGAGCATGTCAGGAAGCATTCCAACTGTACACTGGGGCAGAAGGACATGACCCAGAGGACAATCACAGCCATGGAAATGTATTCTAAAGCTTCCAACAAGCAGATCTGGATGGGAAAAGACCAAGCAGCAAACACAATATCCTTGAAACAAGAAACAAACCAAAAGTCTGCTTAAAGAAGTTAAAGATACACGATTTCTTTCCTGTAGTATTCCAACTCATTCATTCACAAAGAAAAGATCTATAGTTTGTTAAGGAAGGTGTGAGGGCTCATTCTCTTTCTGGAAAACGTAATTATAATGTCCATGAATGAAGTGTTGGTCTGCTAAGTATCTTAATATTCTTCATTTTGAGCTGCCTCCACACCTGTACACACACCATTCATATGTACACGAATATACATACATGCATAGTCATTCTATATAAAGGAATACATATGTAGGAACTAGGCTGGAGATAAGTACTAGAGAAGACCAGTAGAGCAGCACACACGCCACTCTTACAAAACACCAAGTCTCCTCTTCATTGATTCCCAGTCATGCCCCTTGTTCCAAGATGCTGGGAGATCTTTACTGTTGACTTTCTTCAACATCTGTTTTTAGACATTGTGGAACTAGAATCCAGAATGTAAGACTCTATCGGAATCTAAAATCTATCAGAATCTAGAATGTAAGAGAGCTAGAAGATGTATATGCTTTATTTCTTGAGCCTCCTTTGGCTCTGTCCATGAATTTTAACACCATACCAGCATCTTTAATCTCTGGGTCTTATAGGGAACATGAGAAATGAACCATACAAGGCTGTCATTTCATTGGCTGAGAAGACAAATTCAAGTAGCAAGCTGACAGCTAATACACAGTCAATGAATAATAAATTCCAATGACCTCCCCAATTCCTTTCCAACAGGTGTCGAATTTGTGTGATATTTTCTTTGCCTCTTCATTAGCCTGAAATGAATAGGAAACCTTGGTATTTGGGTGAGCTAACAACACTTAAAAGCTCCCAAGTGTCCTTCTCCTCACATACATAACTGTCACAGGCTATGCAGGCTATGCTGTATGTCAAAAGGCAAAAAGAATTTGATTTTCAACCTCCCTAAGTAAGATAAAATGTGATGAATAAACAAGATAAATAGGTCATTTCTCTTGTAGGATCTTGCTTATTTAGATCTCATTTTGAATACAAGAAACTAATCTCTATTATGCTGAGTATTTTTTCCCTCTCACAACGTGAAATACAGCAGTAGATGTATGATGTTGATGTTTGGTAGTGTGCATGATCAATAAAGGCAACAGGTGATAAAGACCAAAAAAACAGAAAGAAAAAAAGAGAGAAAGGAGGGAGGAAGGAAGGCAGGGAGGAAGGGAAGGAGGAAGGGAGGGAGGGAGGGAGGGAGGCAGGGAGAGAGGAAGGAAGGAAAAGTAATTTCTTTCTGAAAGAAGTAATCTATTATTACTAGATTAGTTGCTACCAGGTCAACTCTGAATTGATTTTTCTATAGTCAATACTTCATTTTCTTCGCATTAATAGTTAGGTAATAATGAGTACTGGCAACTTACCAAAATTGAATTATACACTTAGCAATCCACAATGTCTGTGATACAAAATAAGATGTCTCAGAGTATGGAAGACTTAGAAAGCAAAGGTACATGCCATGATACTGGAAAGAAACAAAGAAAGAGTGACAGGGAAAAAGACAATGAGAGGAAGGAAGGAAGGAAGGAAGGAGGGAAGGGAGGGAGAGAGGGAGGGAGGGAGGGAGGGAAGGGAGGGAGAGGAGGGAGGGAGGAAAGAAAGAAAGAAAGAGAGAAAGAAAGAGAGGGAGGGAGGGAGGGAAAGAGGGAAGGGAAAGGATAGAATGAGGGAAGAAGGGAAGGTCAGAAGGAAAGAAGAAGAAGAAGATAGAAGAGAAATTGAGAACGAGAAAGAAATCCTCTTTTACAGTGGCAGTTGAACATGTATAACAATGCTTTTCTTCCTTTATTACATCCCCAATAATCATTAAGTTACCATACAATTAAAGTAAACCCTATTATCAGTGGTGTAAACAAAGGTTCACAAACATTTTCACATTCTCATGTTAGAAACATTTAGAAATGTCTTAAAGACATTCTATAGAATAGTCTGGCTTTTGAAATTTTGAAACTTTTTACTAACCAAGCACCCACAACCTTAGAATTAAAAAATCCCAAAGTCAGGTGCTAGTGGCTCACACCTGTAATCCTCAGAATCCTGAGAAGTAACCTATTATGACTAGATTAGTTGCTACCAAGTCAACTAGGAATTGATTTTTCTATAGTCAATACTTCATTTTCTTCGCATTAATAATTAGGTAACAATGAGTACTGGCAACTTAATATTTTTCTGCCAGCCTAGGCAGAAAACTCTGTGGGAGTCTATTTCCTAAGTAACAGAGAAAGCCAACAAGAGGAATGTCTCAAATGGTGAGGCACTGGCTATGAACAAGCAAACCAAGCGAGAGCTCAAGGCTTTGAGTTCAAGACTGGTAAAGCCCAAGTCAACAGCTTGTGCAGGGGCATCACTGTCCTCACAATACTGTAGCCCTGGACAAAGTCACACATAATGTCCTTTCCCCCAAACAACTGAATAACACCTGGGACTCAGAGCAAAGTGAAAATGCAGAGCTCCTTCTTCAAAAATAAAAGAATCTTAAGGTGGTCACAGCAAAGCCTTAGACTAAGCCTGGAGTCCTCCTAAGTCTCAAGCCCTGTACAACTGCGCAATCCCCCAGAGATAAAACTGGCCCTGCCCCCTCTTCACCCCTCAGGGCTAGTCAGAATTTCAGCTTCTTCATCACCCAGTATAAAGTAGTCTTCACTCTCAAATTAATCATAGCAGCCTTCCTCTCTCATATCTCCTTGAACTATGTCCTATGTACCACATGACAATTAGCTAGCATGCCTCCTGCCCTTTATGAACTTCTCTATTCTCCTTCTTTACATCTATTCCCTGAGCAACTGCTTCCCTCCCCAGAAACCCCAACCTTTCTCACTCATCTTTCCCAGTAAAGAAGAATGGGTGCACATAGGGCATTTTTTCTTCTGAGGGTTTAGTCCTCATTCTAGTAGTCTACTTCTTTTTTCTCTCAGAGAAATGTCACTTATTTTGTTTGCCTCGTTTCCCTAAATAGTTAAGGTCACTACAGATTTATGCAACATTGCACCTTCACTGTATTTCCTTGGTGCCCCTCCTGCCCTGCGGAGAGGCACTGTCACACAAAAGTGCAGCCTCCTACCAACCTAATAGTCACACCCCGATCCCTCTCTAAACTGCTATAACCATCATTGACTTCTACCTCCACCCATGCTGTCTTCTTGTAAAATCTAATATCCCAGTGGATACTTTGCTCCAAACTTCACTGGTCAATTCTTAGACTTCACTCAATCCCATACTCCATTCCTTCTCACTCTCATCATCCCACAACCCCATATTCCATCACTCCACACCCCACTATCCCATAATCTCATAATCATCCTTTCCCACCCACCAACCCACAATCCTCCTGGACCACCAGTAAGTCCTAAGAATTACTCCACTTGGCTTTGGGCCTTCTCTTAGTTCAGGTAGCTTACTTTGTACCCCTATGACACAACTATATATATCCTTATCCAAACCTCCAACACATTGACTCCTTCTCTATTAAGGAATTGTCATCTATACCACTGTGGCTTCATTTCATGTTTGGTTCCATATGAACTAGAGTCCTATGGAGTTCATTTATCCATTACTTTTCTCCCTTCTTTATAGTCATGTGGAAACACCCCAACTATCTGCCAACTCCCAACCAACTTGAGTCAGATAATCAAAAAGTATCTCTGAGAAAATTGCAAAGTTAATAAAATGACACCTCCACATTTATGTTTTTCCCTCTTTATTAAAAAATTCTAACCTAAAGAAAAAATTGCAAGCATCCTATAAGATTAAATATACTACTTCATGTGAATAAAGGAAAGTAAAATAAATGATGACTTCTTCTCAACAATCTTAGGCCAAAGAATGAATGACAGCAGGAATTTTGAGAGTGAAGACCATGACTTCAGGACTCTCGTCCTGACAAGCTTTGGTTCATGTTCAAGGACAACAGAATCTCAGAGCTGCCTTGAATCTGTTAGACACATCCCATTCTGCCAAAAGATAAACTCAAAACAAAAATCAGAACTGAAGAGGTCATGGTATACAGGAGCAAAAAAATCAGAAAAGCATTACCTTGCTCATCTAATTGTAAGCCCTCTGTAAGGTATTTTCATAATTTAAAAAACTTATTAATTAAAAAAATAAAATCAGAAAAGCAAAAAGTTATAAATAAGGTTATAAAATTTACACAAATGTCAAAATTAAACATGGTTTTGAGTATTACATACAAAATACTTAAGCCAATGTTTTGGCCTACAGTTGACTATAACCATTAAAAATAAATAAATGTACTTATAATTCCAGCTTATGAGATTGATATGAACAAATTTAAGGAAATGTAGTGAGGAAGGGTGGATTGTAATAGAAAATGCAGAGAGGAAGGAAATAAAATCATATTCATATTTTAATCTGATGCAAGATTAAGTTAGAAAATACAAGGCTAATTTTATATTGCTAATGCAAGTAACATGGTGTACATGGATGAATTCAGTGTATATTGTTTCCTTTAAGGTTTTCCTCCTCATACTAGTAGTGTACTCTTATTCTTCCAGAAAAATGTTACTTTTTTTTGTCTAATTTTCCTAATTACATAAAGTCACCATAGAGTTAAGTAATATTGCACCTCTGCTAAACTCCCATGTCCAGATGGCTCCCTAACTATCCACTGAATAGGAGTTTACTCTGAAGTCCAAAATGGAATTTGCTACCATACCCCAAGCCCACAAGTCCATTCTTTAAGACAATAACTTTTTCCTTACGCAGAAGCCAGTCAGTTCAACCCACAAATAATGCGTGACAGTGCTAACATTCAATGTACATATGTGAAAAGGGAACCCAGTAACTAAAGGATTGAGTGGGGTTGGGAGCAGGTAGGAGAAAACAATGGAAAGGGGTGAGATTGATCAAGATACTCTCAGTACGACATTCCCAAATGTTAAGAGGTGCTGGTGGTTCATGCCTGTAATCCTAGCTACTCAGGAGTCTGAGATCGATGATTGCAATTCAAAGCCAGCCTGGGAAGGAACATCCATGAGACTCCAACTAACCACCAGAAAACCAGAAATGGCATTGTGGCTCCAGTGGTAGAGTGCTTGCCTTGAGCTGCAGAGCTCAGGGACAATGCCCAGGCCCAGAGTTCAAGACCCACAAGTGACCAAAAAAAAGAGTTTAAGATACTCTCAGTCCTAGCTGAGCATCTACATGTCTTATTTATTCTGAGTCCAAGACACGTGTCAGAATGGCAAGGTCTGCTCAGTTGTCCCTGTGGCTTGCCTTCCCGCAGCCCTGCACAGCCTTCCCACACAATGACATCACAATAATGCTACGCTAACAGCATCCACATTGATTGGGAGTCAAATGAAGCAAAGGAAGTGCTTTGAGGATCCTGAAATGCGGATTGGATAAAAGACGCCAACAGAACCAAAAAGACTCCAATTAACTTGGGTTGTTCTTTTTAATTTCCATAATTTTCTACAGAAGTTATCAATCCTCTCATAAGTAGGGGAGAGTTCCAACCAAAGTCACTTGCTGTAATTACCAAAGGTAACGCCTATTTCTAGTTTCACTTAGGCATATGTCTGAGAATTTCCAAAATGATTATTCTGACGAAACTCATGTAGGGGGAGGATATGGATCTCTAGGATGCTTTCCACCCTCACACAACATTATCAACACAGATTCTATGTTTTCTTATTGAAAAGCAAGAATATTATTGGGTTAGAGAGCTGTTCAGCAGAGTGCAGGAAGACATGCCCCCTCCGGTATGAATCTCCCTGATTACAGGCAACACAGCTGAAGCAGCAGGCTAGATGCAGCCCATAAACACCTGCCCACATCTGTCAGCAGCATGAGATAATTAATACCCTGTGCAGAGCCCTCCGCTTTCCATTTACTTTGCCAATGCTGCAGTTCCATACCACTGACTCTCCCAAATTGGATATTAATGATTTACTTGCTGAAAGCTAAGGGTGCTTACAAAACATGGGCATGTGAATGGCTTGAGGGAAAAAAAACTAATGGAAAGAGAGAATGCTGTCTTCTTCTCAGATAGGTGTGGCCTGGCTAATGATTTATGGAAGAGGATCACCTTCAGCTCTTAATGTGACAGGAGAGGCAGGAGAGGAAGAGGGGCTGGCTATCCAGCCAGAGGTTTGAAACATCTCAGTGGTCTGCTGACAGTGCTGGAACTGATCACAGGGTGAATGCTCTCCCCACACAGCTGAACTAACAGCATTCATGTATATTCTCACACAAAAGCAAAAGGTGCCTGTGGCAGTCAGTTCATGGGTTGAATGCCTGATCCTTGCCACCAGCTTACAGTGCCTGGCCTCTAGCCCTGGAAGCACTTTATGTCTTTGGTTCCACAAATCTGTGAGGATCAACACTGATAAAGCTGTCCAAGGCCTCTATGATGAAAACTTTAAAAACCTGAAAAAGGAAATCAAAACAGAACTTAGAAAGTGGCAAAAACTCCCATGCTCCTGGATTGGAAAGATCAACATCATGAAAATGGCAATTCTTTCCAAGGCTATCTACAAATTCAATGTGATACCTATCAATATTCCAACTTCAGTCTTCAAGGAAATAGAAGAGGTAATCCAAATATTCATATGGAACAATAAAACACCCAAATAGCAAAAACGATCCTTAACAGAAAGAACAGTGCTGGAGGAATATCAATACCAAATTTCAAACTCTACTACAAAGCCATAGTAATCAAAACAGCTTGGTACTGGCACTAGAATAGACCTCAGGACCAATGGAATAGAATTGAAAACCCAGAAATGAACCTACAGACCTATAGCCATCTAATCTTTGATAAGAGAGCTAAAACAATAGAATGTTTGAAAGACAGCCTCTTCAGTAAATGGTGCTGGCAAAATTGGTTAACTACTTGTAGAAAACTAAAGCTAGATCCTTATATATCACCCTGCACCAGAATCAACTCCAAATGGATTAAAGACCTCAGAGTCAAAGCAGACACTCTGAAAACTTTACAGGATGGAATAGGAGAAACCCTAGGTCTCCTTGGCACAGGCCAAACTGTCTTAATAGAGACCCAGAAACACAACAAATCAAAGAAAGGTTGGACAAATGGGATTGCATGAAATTGCAGACCTTCTGCATGGCAAAAGACATAGCCAGAAAGATCAATAGAAAGCCCACGGATTGGGAGAAGATCTTCACTAGCCACACAACAGACAAGGGTCTCATATCTAAAATATACCTAAAATATAAATCCCCCAACAACAAATCTTCAAAGAAACAACTGTCCAATAAATAAGTGGGCTAATGACAAAGTGAAACTTCTCTGAAAAGGAAAGAAGGTTAGCCAATAGACATATGAAGAAATGCTCAACCTCCCTAGCCATAAAAGAAATGCAAATCAAAACAACATTGAGATACCACCTCACCCCAGTTAGAATGGCTATAATCAAGAACTCTAATAACAACAGATGCTGGAGGGGATGTGGACAAAAGGGAACCTTACTGCATTGTTGGTGGGAGTGTAAATTTGTTCAACTACTTTGGAAAGTAGTAAGGAGGTTCCTCAAAAGACTCCACATAGAGCTCCCCTATGACCCAGCAATTTCACTTTGGGGCATTTATCCAAATGTTCTCAAACAAGACCATACTAAAGCTACCAGCACAACTATATTTATTGTAGTATTATTTACCATAGCTAAGATATGGAACCAACCCAGATGCCCCTCAGTAGATGAATGGATCAAGAAAATGTGGTATATATACACAATGGAATTCTATGCCTCCATCAGAAAGAATGACATTGCCCCATTTGTTAGGAAATGGAAAGACTTGGAAAAAATTATATTAAGTGAAGTAAGCCAGGCCCCAAGAAACATAGGTCCCATGGTTTCCCTTATTTGCAATAACAAGTATATGTCAGAGACAAGCAGAAAAGGTCAGATAAGTTGGTGTTAGGTGAAATGAACCCCAAGATAAGTATTCAAATGTTTATTTCTTTCAGGTGATTGTTTCTAACATATTTATAAGATGATTTCTTTGTTGCTTTGTATGTCCCTCCCCCACAGTATAACCCCTGCTTTCACTGTATTTGATGTTGGTATAATTTGTGGGGGGAAAGGGAAAAATAAATTGTTTAAATAGGGATACGGTGGACCCATTGCAACAATGAGATGTACAAATTGTTATGTTGAAAAACAAACTTTACAACTTTGTGGGGAGTGGGGAAAGTGTGGGTAGAGGGGGTGGGGGAGATAGGAAGGGATGGGAAGGGGAAACAAAGGAGGAGGCAACAATGCTTGATAAGAAATGTACTCATTATCTTGCCCATGTAATTGTAACCCCTCTGTATGGTATTTTCACAATTAAAAAAAATAAAGCTGTCTAAGGACCTCCCTGAGCTTTCTCTAGCAAGTGTTCTCATAGCACCTGTTACTAATTTTCCCCATATCCTGTCATTCCCTCTTCTGTGGAGTCAACTTAGAGAAGTCAGAACGTTTCAGAGTGGACTCAAATGCTATGGTTTTGAAGCCAGATCAACTTGCATGCATGTATCAAGGTGTTTCATGAAGGTTTGTTCTTTTCCTTTCTCTCATTTCATCCCCTCCTCCATCCAAGGCTGTGAAATGAATGGATATTATGACACCTTGAATGATGCTATTTTGATGAAGAGTTATGTTTCAAGGTTTTAGCTATTAATATCTTAAGGCATTTTCCCTCTTCTATGTGGTGAAAATTTACCCTTTCATATAATTTCTAAGTACATACTACTATATTGTCAGATCTAGGCTACAGGTTGTACAGCAGATCTCTAGATGTTAATTGTCTTGTATAACTTTGTACTCTTTCAATAATAACTGTCCATTTCACTCCCTTCAACCCCTGAGAACTGCCATTCAGTTCCCTGTTTCTTTGAGTTTAACTAATGTTGATTCCTGATACAAATAAAAGCATGAAATATTTGTTCTGTATCTCACTTATTTCATTTAACATAATTTTCTCCAGAGTCATCTATGTTGTTGCAGATGACAAGATTTTCTTAATTTCTTTTTACAGCACTAGAGATTGAACTCTATCACTTGAGTCACACCTCTAGCCCATTTTTCTACATGGACTATGTAACGAGTAGGGTCTTGCTTTATGCCTGGCCAGCCTGGGATTTGATTCTCCTCCATGTGTAACCCTGTGTCACTGGCAATGGCAAGTATGCATGCACCAGCCATGTGCTTTCCTGATAGCTGAAATAATGTACATATGCCACCACCTCCAGCCATTTGTCAAGATGTACTCATAAATTTTTATTCCTGGCTGGCCTGAATTATGATCTCCACCTCCCAAGAAGATAGGATGGTGGCCTTCAGCCACAATAACTAGCTCTGAAGACATCCCTTGATTATTAAGGTTGGATAATAGTCTACTGTATGCATATACCATACTTCCTACATACTTTCATCTACCAATATGCATTCAGGTTGTGTCTTTCTCTTGGCTGTTGTGAATCATGCCATAAAACTTGACAGTGACAATACTTCTCTAAAATCCTGACTTAGTTTATTTTAGAAAAATACCAAGAGGTGGAATAGCTGGGTTGTCTTATAGTTTTATATTTAATTTTTTGAGGTACCTCTGCACTGCTTTCTATGGTGGTGGGAGTAATTTACATTTCCATAACTTTGCATAATGCTCAATTTTCTCTACATTCTCTCCAACAATTGTTAACTCTTGTTTTCAATGACTGCCATCCTAACAGGTAGGAGACACTTGCATTTCCCTGATGACTTATGATATTGAACAATATTTCATATACATGTTGATCATCTGTATACCTTCTTTAGGAGAAATATCTATTCAAGTTCTTCATTGCTTTTTAAATTAACTTTTTTTGCTATGGAGTTCATTCATTATACATTTTAGGTTGTAACCTCATATTAGATAAATGGTTTGCAAATGTTTCTTCTATTCTCTAAGTTGCTTTTCATTCTGTTGATGGCTTGTTTTGCATCTATCTTAACAATGGCTTCATGATTATGGTACCAAAATCATGAGTAAGATAATCAATAATACTCAAGTGGGGTTCTGTTAACTAAAATGTTCTACATAGCCAAGTTTTGTTTTTCCTTATCCACAAGTAAGTATTTATAGCTTTCATCTCTTCCACGACACACAATACACATATGCACACATGCACACATACTCACATACAAATGTGTGTTTGAACATGCAGGAGAAGCTGAGATAGGATGAAGGCTAGGAGAAAGGAATGACAGGAAGACATTTTGTATGCATTCCTTGATTAACACCAAAGACAAGTATTCCATTTTGACCATGTCAAAAGGACTCTCTCCAAATTCCTCATCTGAATATGCTATGCAATATTTTATCCTAGACATATATAGATGAAGAAACCAAAGCTCAATACACAAAGCAATTTGGCCAGGTTCATAGAGTTGGCAATGCACCAGCATTGTACTAAACCCAACACCTTTAAGTTAATGTCCTGAGTTCTTACAATAAAAATAGAAATAGGGCTCTCTATCCAGAGAACATGCTCCCCAGTGCTTTGGGGCTACTAATTAGTTACTGAATGCCAGGCACTGTGCTGGGACCTGCAGATAATCACCCTATCAGCTCCTCTATCTGCTTCAAGGCAGCCTTTACTGCCATTCCTAGTGCATAGGTGAAGAATTTTTGTCCAAGGTCAGAACACTGGAAAATAACTGGACCAATCATGTGTATGGGAGTCACTATGGCTCCAGAAAAACAGTAATTGTAGCTCCAATTCTCTCTGTGGTCTTTGGCTCCTTCCACATTTTCCCTTCTCAACCTTTCTATATGCCACTACACCCACTTCCTTGGACCACAGGAACATGTCTGGACTCAATGACTGAGCAAATTTGTGGTGAAATAGATTAGAAAACATCCATCCCAGAAAGTGAAATAAGATGGGGAGATGAGAGGGCAGGAGAGATGGTGAATGGGAAATTCTAAGAAACAAATAGCAGGTGAAAGAGAGAATAAAGAAGAAGAAACAAAAAGGTAATGAAGAAGCAGAAGAGCAGAGAGGTACGCAGTAGGATGGGAAGATAAAATCCAATGACTGTGGTTAGCAGTCTAGCTGCAAAGATGTGGTTTTTAAGTTATTTAAAACCACGTCTTTCCCAAAGGAATATGAAGGTATTCAGAAGGGTTGAGTATATTGTTAAGAGGGAATGTGTAAAGGAACTGGAACATGAGTTTTTTAGTTTACTCATGATCCAGATCAGTTAGATGTTTCATCTCATCTAATCATTCACTCTTGTAATCCTAGCTATCAGTAGGCTGAGAGCTGAGAATCACAGTACCAAGCCAGCTCAAGCAGGAAAGTCCATGAGATTCTTATCTACAATCAACCACCCAAAAGCCAGAAGTGGAGCTGTGGCTCAAGTGGTAGAGCACCAGCCTTGAGCAAAATAATCTTAGGGCTCTGAGTTTAAGCACCAGGACTGTCAAGAAAGAAAGAAGCAAGAAAGGAAGAAAGAAAGGAAAGAAAGAAAGAAAGAAAGAAAGAAAGAAAGAAAGAAAGAAAGAAAGAAAGAAAGAAAGAAAGAAAGAAAGAAAGAAAGAAAGAAAGAAAGAAAGAAAGAAAGGAAGGAAGGAAGGAAGGAAGAAAGAAAGAAAGAAAGAAAGAAAAGGAAGGAAGGAAAGAAAGAAAGAAAGAAAGAGAAAGAAAGAAAGGAAGAAAGAGAAAGAAAGGCAGAGGAGAGGAAAGGGAAAGGAGAGGAGAGGGAGGAAGGAAGAAAGAAAGCTCATCTCTCTCTGAGCTTCAGCGCTTTATGCATTTGAATACTAATTCCTGCTTGGAAATGCTCTGATGATAATTACATGAGATAAAGCCTCAAACATGCTTACCCTAGTGGCTGATGAACAGCAAACTCAGTAAAGGTAAGCTACTCTTATGTATTTTTTTCTTAATAGAGCTTAATGAAAAATAAACAAGGAACACTCCAGTGGGGGTGAGGAAGACAGAGCAAACTGGTCCAAAGTGCTGATAGGGTTTCTATGACTGAACTTGAATTTGGCAGCCAAAGCCACAAGCAAGGCAAGTTTCCTACCTCCTAATTTTAGAAAGCAGCAACTATTAGGAAGGGGTATGGAAGGATGTTTTCTTTAAGACTTAGGAAGTTTCTCAGAGACAGAAATATTATGAAGTGTGTATCTGAGAATAGCTTCTTTGTGCCTTTTTTTAATGTTGTTCTTTCATTTTATTTTCTCCCTCTCCCTCTCCCTTTCCCTCCTCCCCTCTCTCTCTGTCTCTCTCTGTCTCTCTGTCTCTCTCTGTCTCTCTGTCTCTCTGACTCTCTGTCTGTCTCTGTCTCTGTCTCTGTTTCTCTCTCTGTTGATCCTGGGGCTTGAATTTTGGGACATAGGCCTTGGGTTCTGTCCTGCCTTTTTTTGCTCAAGGATAGCACTCTATCTCTTGAGACATAGATCCACTTTAACATTTGCTTGTAGTTAAAGATAAGTCTCACTAACAAGGGAAAACATGTAGCCTATATTTCTTTGGGTTTGGCTTACTTTGCCTAGTATGATTTTTCCAAGTCTTTCCTTACAAATGGGACAATGTCATTCTTTCTGAATTTAGTATATAGAATTCCATTGTATGTATATACCATATTTTCTTGATCTATTCATCCACTGAGGGGCAGCTGGGTTGATTCCATATTTTAGCTATGGTAAATAGACCAGCAACGAACATGGTTGTGCTGGTAGTTTTGGTGTGGTCTTGTTTGTGGTCGTTTGGGTAAATGCCCAGAAGTGGGATTGCTGGGTCATAAGGGAGCTCTATGTTTAGGTTTTTGAGGAACCTCCATACTGCTTTCCAGAGTGGGTGAACAAATTTACACTTCCACCAACATTGTAGTAGCCTTTCTTTTTAGCCACATCCCTGCCAGCATCTGTTATTATTAGTTTTCACCCCATTCTAACTGGGGTGAGGCAGAATCTCAATGTTGTTTTGCTTTGCATTTCAAAGAAACACAGGCTACATGGATTCCCTCATTTGTAATAACCAGAATATGTCTAGGATATTCTTAGTAAAGGATCCCAGTGGTTCAATAGTGATGTGGATATGACTATATAAATGATGCTTCCAAAAAACAAAAAACAGAAGTTTTTAGAGTTTTTTTTAATGGTACTGTCTGCAGTTATTTCTTTTTCTTTTTTCTTTGTCATTTTTTTTTATTTCTGTACCCTTTGTCTTGTATATACATTTATGTGATTTGGGAAAAGAAAGGGGAGTGGGACAAAGGGTCACCAATGCATTTTGGAAATGAACTTTATAACTTGAGGGGGGAGAAACTGAGGGTGGAGGTACCACTGTTCAAAAAGAAATATACTCATTACCTGACTTATGAAAATGTAACCCTTATGTATATCACCTTTACAATAAATTTTTAGAGGATTTCATTGTGACTTAAAGAATAAAAAATTAACTTAAAAAAACAGAGTCTCACAGACTCAGGCTGGCTTTAAAACACAATCCTCAGATCTCAGCCTCCTAATTAGCTAGAATTACAGGTGTGAGCCATGGGCACTCAGCTTTCTTCTTTCTTCCTTATTTTTATTTTTACTTTTTATTTTCACTTTTATTGAGCTTACTTATTTATCAAAGCTTTTGCATTCTCAGAAGTCACAATTTAAGGTAAAAAAGGTAGAAAATACAAGCATGAAAGTACATAAGAGGTTTTTCTGTCAGATTATTAACATAAAGGATAACATTACCGTATCTACAATTGCTGTACAAAATGATTTTCACTTTATTTTTCACCTGAAATAATATTGAGTCATAAAAGCCCTTAAGTGTTTTACTTAGATATGTTTTTATTTTTTGTTATCCTCAAGAGGTTATACAAAGGGGTTTTGATTCAACATGTCAGTACAATGCGTCTTGATCAATGTCAGCCCTTGGGTTATTCTCCCATTTCTCCCAACACCACCCATCCCCTTAATTTACCCAGTTGCATTTTCACATGTACATTGAATATTACATGTCTTTCATGATAACAACTGGTCCAGGATGGCTATCCTTGTCTCTTACTCCAAGCTACAAGTATGAAGCTTAATAATTCAATGAATGCATTGTCAAGAGAAGTATGGACAGCCCAGATTTGTGCTGAGAAATACCTAGTAGCTAATGGTAGCTGAGGACTCACTCTATTCCAGGAAGGGTTTGTGTACTTGGTATCACTAAACTTTGCCTATAGGGCTGGGAAGTTGGCTCAGTGGTAGAGCACTTGCCTTGCATGCCTGAGGCCCTGGGTTCAATTCCTCAGCACCACATAAGCAAAAAGAAAAAAGCCGGAAGTGGTGCTGTGGCTCAAGTGGTAGAGCACTAGCCTTGAGCTGAAGAGCTGAGGGACAGCACTCAGGCCCCATGACTGGACCCAAAAAAAAAAAAAAAAAAAAGGATCTCTAAACTTTGCCTATAGCATCTCCTACCACATGCTTATTATCCTTCTCATGTTACAAATATTTTTTGAAAATGAGACAAAGGAAGCATATGATGCTACCCAAAGTCATACAGCCAGTAAATTAAGAAGATACAGTCACATGATAGAGGCATAGCTCAATTAGTAGAGTACTTCCTATGCCCTGGTTTAATCCCCAGTACCACAAACAATAATAGTAATAATTAAAAAAAAAACAAAAAGCACAGTGTCAATGCCCAGTCCTTTAATGATCATGTTTACTCCAAACATAACTAAAAATAATTTCTGAGGCTGGAGACTTAAACATTCTACAGTAACACAATCCTAAAGATCTGAATTACTACCACATTTTAATAGAACCTAATAAGCATCCAAGGAAATGGGAAATTCCATATTAAGATTCAGAATTAAGGAGGAGGCAACAATGCGCCATAAGAAATGTATTCATTACCTTGCTCATGTAACTGTAACCCCTCTGTACAGCATTTCTACAATAAAAAACGTACAAAAAGAAAGAAGGAGAAAAGAAAGAAAGAAAAAAAAGACAGACAGAAAGAAAGAAAGAAAGAAAGAAAGAAAGAAAGAAAGAAAGAAAGAAAGAAGGAAAGAAGGAAAGAAGGAAAGAAAGAAAGAAAGAAAGAAAGAAAGAAAGAAAGAAAGAAAGAAAGAAAGAAAGAAAGAAAGAAAGAAAGAAAGAAAGAAAGAAAGAAAGAAAGTTAGATAGATTCAGAATTAACCATGTGGCTATCTCTTCTCCTTGAAGAACAATTGAAGGGCCTAAATCACTTATCCTATGATTTTGGAGAAACAGGTAACCCTCTTGATTCTCTGATGCTCTGCTTTCCAACCTCAATCTGAGAATTCAGTCCTGAAGCAAAAAGACAAAATCCTAGCTCCAGAATATGCCAGTAACTTTCAAAGCCATGAGAAAGCAAAAGGTTGAGAAAGTAATTTTCTCCAAGCAAATTATTTTTTAATGAAAAATAGCAGCAATTAGGTGCAAAAGCAAAAGTGACAAACAGATACATAGAAGAACCTATCAAGGTCTGCTTAGACAATGAACCAAGTCTAGGTAGAAAGGCTACTAAGGCTTAAAACACAGAACAGTCCTTTTAATAACCAACCAGACATAACTAGTTATTTTTACTAATTTTCCATGTCTGATGAATGAGTGTTCATCATTTATGATTTGATTTCAATCATCATCTCTTGGTAAATTCATTAATTACATGCATCAATTGAGAACAGGTTGAAGGACAGGAAGATAGGAGAATTGGAAACATATTGAAGGAAATAACTGATAGCTTTAGTCTAGATTCTTTTTTTTTTTTTGGTCAGTCATGGGACCTGAACTCTGGGTCTGGGCACTGTCCCTCAGCTCTTCAGCTCAAGGCTAGCACTCTACCACTGGAGCCACAGCACCACTTCTGGCTTTTTCTGCTTATGTGGTGCTGAGGAATCGAACCCAGGGCCTCATGAATGCAAGGCAAGCACTCTACCACTGAGCCATCTTCCCAGCCCTAACTCTTAGCCCCTCCCTACCTCACTTCCCAAAATAACCCCTTATGTTACTTAGCTTAAACCCTAAATTTACTTTCCAGAGTAAGCCACACCCAGCACAACCAACAAACCTAGACCAAAGAGGTTTATCAATTGGCTGGCCTTCAACTAACCAAATGTTCCCTCTCTCGTTGCTTTCAAATTGAGTTTGGAGAAATCTGGAGTCATTGATGGTGGGTATTTAGGAATAAATATGTGCAACTCAATTCTTGGGTGGCCTTATTGGTCATCAAATGAGGAAAATAAACAGAGGTACCTGTCATGAACAGAATGACACAAATGCAACAAGAGTAGATGTGCGGATGATGTCCCTGCAGAGATAGGAAGGAAGGCTCAGGGTCTAGACATCCATTCAGGCTACTCTTCAAAGCTTTGCAATAACCTTGTCCTATCCATGTGGTTTGAGTTGAACGGTGCTCATCTCTCCAGCCAAAAGGTACTGCCTCAGTCATATTAACATTATTATTGGCAATGGGTGTTTACCACTTATTTTGTATCTGGCATTATACTGAAACTTTCACTTTGTTTTTTTTTTCTTTTTTTTGTTTTGAAGATTTGACTTAAAAAATTTTAGTGGATAAAATGTTGTTATATATAACAACTGATGGTTAAAAAGGACTTTGTTGAAATGCTGAAATAAGGATACAGGATGACCCATTGTAACAACAAGATGTATAAGACACTATTTTGAAAGGAACTTTACAACTTTGGGGGAGAGGGAGTAGTTGGGAGGTGGGGAGGGAAGGGATGGAAGGGGAAAAACATAGGAGGGGGTAACAATGCTCTATAGGAAATGAACTAATTACCTTACTCATGTAACTGTAACCCCTCTGTATAGTAACTTTACAATAAAAATATATATTAGAAAAAGGACCTTTTTGTTAAGAAGACAAAATAATGAAAATTAATTCATGGTAAATATATGCTCCAAACAATAATAGCTAAGCTAACACAAAACTTTGATGGCTCATTATTTGTCATAATATTTCTCTGGAAGTGATATTTTTTGTTTGTTTTATCTATACTGGGATTTGAACTCAGGGCCTCATGCTTCTTCAGCTTGCTCACTTGGACGGTGCTCTATCATTTGAACCACATTTTCAGTCTGTCTTTTTGCTGGTCAATTACAGGCGATGTTTTTTAAAACCTTTTTCTGTCCAGGCTGGCTTTGAACTTTAATCCTCCAGATCTTAACCTTCTTAGTATCTAGGATTATAGGCATAGGCATGAACTACTGATGCTTGGCTAGAGAAGTATTGTTTTTATCCTAATTTTAGAGTTTAAAAAACTAAATCTGTAGACTACTAGTTGAAAGAGAAATTATATAGGAATGGATTGACTCAGAATCTAAGCTACCATGCCCAGCCCCCATGTCAATCAAACTCATGGGTCCAGGAATTATATCAACCCATACTACTTAAAGCCCACTGCCTACAGGGATGCTGTAATGAAGCTGGAAAAATGGGAACTTCAGTGTGAGTGGTGTTGAATTGAAACTCTCTGGCTTTGCAGTTTACTTAAACTTCTTCCCAATCACAACTTCCTCCAGCTATAAAATGATAATACATAGACAAAATCATATCCAACCCTTAGGGGCCAATTAGGTGAACAATGTGATAAATTGTTCTCAGCCAAAGTAGAACACCTAGCAGCTTTGGATCCACATCAGGTCTATTTGCAGGGGATTTAAAATATTCAGAAACTAGTTGGATGCTGGTGGCTCACTCATGTAATCCTTGCTACTTAAGTGTCAGAGATCTAAGGATCACGATTCAAATCCAGCATGGGCAGGAAAATTCATGAGACTTATCTCAGCAGGAAGTAGAGCTGTGGCTCTAGTGGTAGCGTGTTAGCCTTGAAAAAGCTCAGGAATAGCACCCAAGCCTGGAGTTCAAGCTCCAGGACTGGCACACACACACACACACACACACACACACACACACACACACACACACACACACACATATCACAAGTCAGGAACTGTATCAAAATGCCAGATACACAGTACAGAACATGTAATAAATGTATCCTGCAACCCTTCCCAGCTTCCACCCTTTAATATCTGAGAAGTCTTAGCAATCAGCTTGTTAACACAGTCTGAAATCACTTCTAGACAGCTTTTATACAAGGGACACTGTTCCCAAGCCAAGGCAATTTTTTTTGCCTCTTCTAAAATGTGTGCTATTCTCGGAGAGCTGAGAGAATTGTCTATGAAAAGCATGAAACCCAAGTCTGCTTTTACTTACAGTTATCACCGTTAAAAGTGTTACTGTAGGTTAATGAATTTTTCCAACAGAAGGAACTGTCATAGGAAAGGGGAGGGAGAATGGAGGGGCAAAGAGGAAAGAAGGTTAGTACTTGTGTGACTTGTGCTAGTTTCATTAACTACCACTCTGTTCACTGGAGATGAGTTGTGTGAAAATATCAGCTGACATGCCCACTAGAAGTGGATTCTAGCTAGAAATCTGCAAAGACCCAGTGTCTTTCTGTTAATCCGCCAGATGTCAGGAGATACACAGCTGCAGGGCTTCTGTGAGTGACCTCAGTCTTTCTTTCTTCCCTAGATCAAGAAAACTGCTTATCATCCTGCTCAATCCTCATCTAGCAGAAATGCCACTCCCTCTTGAAAATAGATGACCATGAGCATCTACACATGGTCACTGGAAAGACAAAATTTCATTCTGTCCAGGGATTGTCTGCATACTTTCTATCTAACAAATGTGCCATCTGTGGTCCAGCAATATCTGTATGGCCAGAGAGGTTGTTAACAACAGCGCAAAATCAGATGCTCCACCCCAACTCTCTGAAATCTGAATTTGCATTTGTACAGAAGAGATTTTCAATGTAGATTCTGACCCTGGAGGTCAGGCCTGGGACTTTGCCTGTCCCAGCTCCTGAGGAATGTCACTGTGGCTGGGCCAAAGAGCACAACTTGAGCAGCCTACGTAGTTGATTTACCAAACCTCACCTGTCCACATGGAGTAACAGCCTAGATGGAAATAGCTCGGTTCCAAAGCATCTTCTCCAGCCCAAAAGTCACTCATGTGAGAGCGCTGGAACAGAACCAGCTTTGAACTTCCCACCAAAATTGTGTGCACCTCCTCCAAATCACAGGCAGTTTATTCCTGGAAGGAGTTTCCAGTCAGTCAGTCATTCTGATGCTTCCCCCCCCCCCCCCACCAGCCCCTTCCCACCCAGCTCCACCCCCTCTTCTAGGGGTAGCCATGCAAACTAGCCCTCATCCATGTGTTCAGGAATGCCATAGGCCCCATCTGGACCAGGACTTCCCAGCAGGTGGAGCATCTCCACCACTCTTTTCCCTCTGTTGAGATTCCAGGATGTGGCAGAAAAAAAAATGGAAAGAAACAGATCTTTCAGTCAACACTGGGGAGAAAATCATCTCAGACTTCCCGCCCTGCATAGTCAAGAGATAGACTGTTATTGTTTTACTGCAACTGAAACTTAAGGCTTTCTCTGTTCTACAAGTTAGTATTTTACTACCTAAGATCACTACCACCTTATAACCTTCTACAAATTATAATAGCTACATTTTACTTAACCATGGGTATTGCCTCACCAGACTCTGTGCAAGTATGTTATATATGCTATCTCTAACCTCTCATGACCCTCATCTTGAAGATGTAGAAACTAAAACTCAGAAAGCTGAAAAACAATCAGACATACATATCCATGATTTCCACATCCCTGAATTCAACTAACCACATATTTGACTAGCCACTAATTGAAAGGGTTTTTTTTTTAATTGTATTTGTACTGAATATGTACTGACTTGTAGTAATTCCCTAAATGTTATAGAATAACAACTGTTAGATTGTACTGGGGATTCTAAGTAATCTAGAAGTGATTGTAAGTCTTCAGGAGGATGTGCTTAAGTGGTGTGCAAATATTATTGCATTTGAGAGACTTGAGAATATGGCAGATTTGAGTACTCATGGAAGCCTGGAACCAGTCCACCCGGGATACTGAGGAACAGCTGTTAACTTACTCAGGATCCCAGTTATCTCAGTTACCACAGAGCTGAATTTCAAGCCAGGTGTGTTCTGATTTTTTTTAATTTACTTTATTGTTATTCTAGAAATGATATACAGAGGGGTTACATTTACATGAATCAGGTAATGAGTGTCATCTGTTCCCTCACTCTCTCCCAGTCCCTCCCCCTCCCTTCTTCACCCACAAGTTGTATAGTTCACTTCCATCAATGTCTAGTGAGCTTCACTGCTGCACTTTTTCAACCCTTTTTCTCTGAGTTCTGTAACCTCCTTTCCCCTACCCTCACAAAGACATACCCGTGAACATGCCATCTGTAAGGTCAATAAGACAGAATCATCGAAAACTAACAACTAAAACAAAAGGCCTTTTGTTTCAGTATGTATATTATTTTCTGTAACTATGAAGGTCACTTAGGCATTGTGCCTCTGTGATTCTCTCCTAAGAGAATCTTGGTCTCACGGTATGTGCGTATCTAGAATCCTGTATAATTTGTCATATACCAGTGCACTTTAGATCTAACTTCTGCTTATCAGAAAGAACATGCACCATTTGTCTCTCTGAGTTTGGCTTACCTCACTTAACATGATTTGTTCTAGTTCCATCCATTTCCCTGCAAATGACTTTATTCTTTCTAGTGGCTGTGTAAAATATATAGGTACCACATTTTTTGATCCAATCATCTATTATGGTGCATCTGGTGTGTTTCCATATCTTGGCTATTGTGAATAGTGCAGCAATGAACGTGGATGTGCAGGTGTCCTTATCATATCCTTGCTCATGATGTTCAGGGAAGATGCCTAGGGGTGGTATGGCTGGATCGTAGTTTTTTGAGGAACCTCCAGACTACTGTCCAGAGTGGTTGCACTAGTTTATATCCCCACCAGCAGTGCAATAGGTTTCTTTCCCCCATATCCCCACCCCCCTACATTTGTTGTTCCAATTCAAAATGTTGGGCAATCTAACTGGGGGAGATAGAATCTCAGAGTTGTTTTGATTTGCATTTCCTTTATGGCCAGGGACGATGAGCATTTCCTCATGTGTTCATTTCCCCTTCTTACCTCTTCTGAGAAGTCTCTCCTTAGCTCCCTTGCCCATTTAGTGATGCATCAAACCAGGTGTGTTCTATGCCCAAGAATGAAGCTGGGACTGCAAGGACCATAGTTCTGTGGAGATTTGTCTGTACAACAAAATGAAAATTTCATCCCAGGCTCTTTACTACCCCAACGTACTGCTGACTTTACAGACCTTCCCAAGTAGCCTGGCTCTGTCCTTGGTATTCTCCTCTCAAGAGGAGAATAATTAAAAATAAAATAATTTAAAAGAAAAAAAAACCCTGATGTACTGGGCAATGGTGGCTCACAGTTGTAATCCTAATGACTCAGGAGGCTGAGATCTGAGGGGATCATAATTCAAAGCCAGCTTGGGCAGACAAAACCAAAAGACTTGTCTCATTTATCTCCAATTAAGTAGCAAAAAGAAGTGGGGTTGGTACTCAAGTGATAGAATGAGCAAAAAAAGCCAAAGGGGCGTACCCTAGTCCTGAGTTCAAGCCCCTCTACTAACACATGTACCCTCGCATGTACATGCATGCATGTATGCGCGCGCACACACACACACACACACACACACACACACACACACACACACACACACACACACACTTGTTGATCCTCAGAAATTCTCCAACCATGTAGCTCCACTCAGGACCTTGTTGAAGTTGCCTTCTCTCCAATCTTTCTCTGAATTTTGCCACACAAAAATGATCTCTATAAAGAAGGCTTAATTTTCCTTAGAGGTCAAAGCTATTGGTTGCTTCAGTGATGCCCATATTGCTGAGCTGGCCTCTTTCACCAGCTGTTTCTGTTTCTGTGAAGACTTTTACCTATCCCTCTGCGCACAAGCAAAACTTATCTCCAGAGTGGGTGAGAAAATTAACCACGGTGCTTCTCACCCCACATTTACCCAGTCTGGTTAGCCTCAGCTCCGAGGTCCTACCCTCTCCCTGTGGGCTATCTCAGCCCAGCTCACAGGACTGCCGTCCCTCTGACTTTACCTCAAGGTCTCTGCTGCTTCTTGTACATGAATTTGGCCAGGGAGGTGGGGTGTCTTCAGTCATCTTCAGCTATCATATCATAGAATTGACTTAGGGGGTTGGGGTTGTTAATGCAGGACAGTGATGAACCAGTGCTGGGGATTATTCAGATTTGAGAGATGAAACAGAATGGTCCCTCTTCCTAAGATTGCCAGGGACCAAAAATGATTTTAAAAAATAACCAACGTCCTCAGTTGTGAATATCC
Organism: Dipodomys spectabilis; assembly: GCF_019054845.1. Lineage (NCBI taxonomy): Eukaryota > Metazoa > Chordata > Mammalia > Rodentia > Heteromyidae > Dipodomys > Dipodomys spectabilis. The sequence goes on along the minus strand of NW_024870813.1, from coordinate 3,742,627 downwards.
ACTATGCCTAGTACCATGCTCTACCAGAGTTCTCAGCCTCAGGTTTAGCCTTTGGGTTCCACATGTCAGGTCTGGCAGTTTGCCTCAATCTGCCAAATAAATCGCTGAATAGTAATGAAGGACAGAAAAAGGAGATTTATTAAAGTAGCTCAGGCACATCACAGAAAAAGGCAAAGTAGGCATCTCAGTCCATCTTTTAGTTACAGACAGGAGCTTTAGGCATTGGGGATAGGAGTGGGGAAATATGCCCAATTATGAAATAAGACCAGTAACAGGTTTGTTCCGGTGGTCAGAGGCAATTGGATTGTTCATTATCTCAGGATTGGTCAACCAGATCCTTGTTACAATAAGAAAATCATTATTGCCTACAGGATTGTCTGTCCTGCAGAGGCTTGTCTGTTGCTCTCCATGGGAGCAGGCTCCCTTGTAAAGATGTTATTGACCAGTTTCTGTCCTTCCTGAATCCCAGGAGGCCTACAATAGGAAGAGACTCAGTCAAAGAGACTGATGCAAAATTTGTTCAGAGACACCAAGTTTTTTCTTGCTTTTAATCACCCTCTGGATAGTTGCAGGTTCAAGTGGGGAGCTGGTGGTTTTAGGCAAAACTTTCCAAATAGCTAATACATAACACCTGGCAGGTATAGGCACTTGTTAACGTTCTGGTTGTATAAAAAACTGAATCAGTTGAACTACAATTGGATGAAGAAACCAATGTTAGCGCTCTCTGTCTCTCTGTCTCTCTGTCTCTCTGTCTCTGTCTCTGTCTCCCTCTCTCTCTCTCTCTCTCTCTCTCTCTCTCTATATATATATATATATATATATATATATATATATATATATACATATATATATATATATAATGTCCAGGAGTAAAATGAGAAATTTAATACATCTGCTCAGGGTGGGAACACTTTTCTTTATCTTCCGAGGCCCACATGGATACTATAACATCATTCCTGGGTCATATAAAATCATCAACACAGTAAAAGGGCAGCAGCAATAGGAGGAGAAGCCTGAAAGATGCATCCTTGTAAATCCTGTCCTGTACCAAGTGATTTTTCCAGACTTTATATGGCCTATGGTCCAGATGTTCCCTAATGCTATAGGGGTCAAGTTAGGGCTGGGAAGGGTAAATGGGATTTTTCATATCATGATAAAGGGCAGAACTCACTTCCTAGACATTTCTACCTGAGCTCTGTACATATAAAAGAGAGATGAGATTTGTGATAGCTTTATCTTGGATGCATTCACTGATAATGAGTGTCTTCCTCTTCTTGGGATTTGTTGATTCATCTCTAATTAGATCCTGTGGGCTTCTCAGATTATCACACCAAACTAAAGAATGTGAAAGGCAGGCCTGCTGCAGGGAAGGTAAAGGTAAAGCACTGGTGACCTGTGTGGCCGGAGCTCCCAGGCAAGACTCTTTACAATAACAGCAGCCCTGTACCCATTACCTTACTCATGTAACTGTAACCCCTCTGTACAGTATCTTTACAATCAAAAATATATACATTTAATTTAAAAAATAACAGCAGCCCTGCAAGCCCTGGGGGCTGGCACTGTGCACGTGTATGACAAGAGCAATGTGTTATTGAAATCTTGAAATGATTTTAGGAGAGAAAATGAAGAGATCCAGATAGTTCTAAGGCTTGGTGGGTGTTCTCTGAAGACGTTTGTGTCTGTAATGTGCTTAGTCACAAGAATGGCAGTATTTGGAAATATTGTAGATATTTTTAGTGGTGGTACCCAGAAGGAGGTGCTTGAGGTCACTGGGACATGTCTCTGATGGAGATCGTGGGAAAGAAGGAAGGAAAGAAGGAAGGAAGGAAGGAAGGAAGGAAGGGGAGGGAGGAAGAGAGGAGGAAGGTTGGTCCATTCTGCAAAACATATCATCTTTGGTCCTGTTAACAGGCATAAACCAGCAGAGAGCTGTTTTCACAGGAAGCAGGGAGGAAATACCCTTTCAAGAAAGAGAACTGTTTCTCATAACCATCACTAGCTCCCTACAAGAAACCCTAGAGCCATTTTTATCATATCATGGAGCTTGATACCCTACCCAGACAAAAATATTAGTATTTTTAAAAGTTTGAAGCCCCTCAGCTTTGTCAGAGCCCCTGGAATCCATAATGAATATCTGGAATCCAGAGATCCCCAGTGGGGGACTCTCTGGATCCCACTCTTCTGGGTGAAAGGGAGTTTAGATGACTGATGACAAAGAAGCTGGAAGGAAGGACTAATAAAAGACCTAATCTCCCTCCTCTTCCCTCTCCTCCATCACCACCTTTTGTGCTAGGGAATGAACCCAGAGCCTTATACAAGGAGCCTGGCTTAATTAATGGCTTATCTCTGCACAGCAAAGAAAGCTGGTAGAAGGGAAAGGCCAGGCAGCAAGCAGGCAGCAAAAGGCAGTGGAGGTCAGGCTCTGCTAGGCAACTACATTTTCTGCTGTCTGTCCAGAAGCCCTCAGCTGGGAAGCAAGATCAGTGCACCTCGATTTGATTGATCACCAGGCTTGTGAATAGGTCAAGCCCCTTTGGACATGTGTCTCTTTGTAGCTCAGTAGAAATGGCATTTCAGGGGAGAAATGTCACTGAGAAAAAGTCTTGAAATAAAGATGCTGACTTGTTCTGTAGCTATTTAAGACTTTGAGCCCTGCAACTCCAAAGATCACCCCAGAAGTCCTGCCTGCTGGGCCACCTGCTCACAGGTACATGAAGAGGTGACCCTGGGAGCTCAGGACTTCTCATAATCCAAGAGCCTCCACCCAGCCCTTCCTAGTTTCTGGACCTACCTCACACTTCCAGCTCCTAGGGGACCTAGATCAAGGCTGCCTGCTCTCATCTTGGATGCAGAAATAATGTCATATGGAACAAAGAGAACTTTGACCCAAACTGGAGAGTCTGAAAGGCTTTCTACCAAAGCAGATTTCTTAACAGGATGGGGAAGAATAGGTAGGAGAGAACTATGTAAAGGCATGAGAGCTTTCCTAGCAAAGATGGTGTCCTAAGTAAGTTCATTAAAGCATGAGCCAGCAAAGAGAGCAGAAAAGGTCCAAGAGGCTGGGGTCAGTAGGAAAGAAAGAGAGGATGATATCAGAGAGAGCAGCATTCTGGGCACCTTGGAAGCTGGGCATTCTAGAGGGAGGGCAGGGGCCTGAAGTCAGGGAAGAGTTGTGTCAATAGGCTCAGAAATGACTTCAGGACCCTCAGTCCACCAGGTGCCAGGGGCTTATACCTGTAAGCAATCCTAGCTTCTCAGGAGGCTGAGATCTGAGGATTGCAGTTCAAAGTCAGCCCAGCTAGGAACGTCCAAAAGACTCATCTTTAATTAACAACCAAAAAGTCTGAAGTAGAGATGTGACTCAATTGCTAATGCATCAGCTTTGAGCAATTAAAAAAAAAAAAAAACTAACGGCTAGCTCCCAGGTCCAGAGTTCAAGTTCCAGGACACACACACACACACACACACACACACACACACACACACACACACACACACACAAATACCTCAGTCCATCAGCATGTAGAGACTGCATTGGATCAAGACTGATAGAAAAGGAGACCACCATAAAAGACAAAGAGAATCCAACTGAGAGGCAATGAGTGCCTGAATTAAATAAACGTCGTGTGAATGCAAAAGTTTCTACAGGTAGAACACTTAGATACCTAGAGTCTAAGTAAGTAAGTCAAAGTTAAGATTTTAATGTCTGAAAGAGATGTATGGAGGGAGTCAAGCATGCTATTGCACCAAAGAATATAAATATGGCAGGTGACAAAGGACAAGACCCCAAGGAGAGTAATAGCCGGGGAAACATGATGAATTGGAGAGTCTGGAGCCTCCCATGTGGAGAGGTAGTGTTGGTAAGTGGTTATCAGTTATATTTCATTCCTGCTGCAACCCTACAGGGACCAGATCTGACTTCTTCACCTTGCACACAATAGGTGCCAAATAAATGTTCAAGGAATGAATGTTTTGAAGCATAGGAAAAAAATCACCTCACAAATGCTGAATGTGAGGGCAGAGGTATATTAACATTTATTAAGTCAAGAATGAATTGGTGGATACATATTACTTCACACACCCCTCTATAATGTATTTACTTCTTATGACAATCTAGGAGATGTTAGTCTTCTATTCTACAGCAGAAGCTCAAGATACAAAGAAGCAAAATAATTTTCCCTTTCCTTATCTTCTTCATGACATTCCTCTATTTCAAGTTCCCTCTGGATTGAGAAGCAATGGTTAAGACCACCAGCTGTAGAATCAGGTAGGTTCAAATTCTGAACATTGTACACTAGCTGTGTGGCTCCAGTGTAGCTACTTAATCACAATGAACAGCTCCTTCAACTGTAAACTGTAAATACATATTAGTACATAACTCCTGAACTGGTTGAGGATAGGATGAGATGTTGCAGGTGAGCATAGAACTCAGCTCCTGGAATGCAATAAGTGCTTGGTAAATATTCGGGCACCTTGCTCCAGAGATCCTTTCCCCATCTCTCCCCAGTGCTACCAGAGGCAGAAATGTTGCCTGTTGTTTCTGCATTGTTTTTCTCTTGAAAAAAAGAAAAGCTCATTTCATGTACCATCATGGAACCAGCCCCAGAGTTAGAGGCCACCCAATTGTATTTCTCTCTCTCTCTCTCTCTCTCTCTCTCTCTCTCTCTCTCTCTCTCTCTCTCTCTCTCTCTCTCTGTTTCTAGAAGTGTATCCTACACATTGATAAAAAGAAAGCATGAAAATGAATTGACTCTTGTATCACACTTACTAGGAATAGAATTCAAGAGACATTTTTCAACATGTCTTACACACACACACACACCTCTTTCACTTTTACAATGATCAATCTCATATTGCCTTGAAACCTTACACTAAGATTCTCAAAGTATGGTCATAGCAGCAGCCACATCAAAGACCTTGAGAGTAAATTCACATACCCTGCCTACCCTAGCCCTCTTGACTTAGAAGTTATAAGAGTTGCCCCAGCTTGTGGTTAATAAGCCTTCCCAGTGAGGCTGACACTTACTCACTCACATTTGAGACTTACCACCTTAGATAAAGGTGAGGAGGAACCCTGATGGCTGCAAAGGTCAACAGAGGCCATTAGCATCCATCCCAACAGCAGCATTAAATATCACAGGTTCCAACCCCATTCTCCTTCCACCTCCAGCTCCTGACCACCAGGGGCATCAGGAATCTTGAAGATAAGTCAGGACCTGCCCTGAGCCAATAATACTATAGCCTCAAACTGAAGCTGGAAAACTATCTTACAAAATCAGTCCCTCGTTGTATTTGTTTCTAAATCATCTTATACTTCTGATGCCTGCCAAAGTGGCTAATGCTCGTGTGTGTGTTCTTAATCCAAGAAACATAGATCAAAAAAATGTATACCAGCAGAGATAGGCTGCCAACTTGAATAGATGGCGTGACCTGGTTTGGTGAAGACTGGAAAAATAAGACAATAACAAGTTATAAGAGTTGAGAACCGAGCAATAGTGGCTCAAGCCTGTAATCCTAGCTATTCAAAAGGCTGAGATTTGAGGGTTGCAGTTCAAAGCCAGTCCAGACAGAGACATCCATAAGACTCTTATTTCCAATGAACTAGTAAAAAGCTAGAAATTGAGGTGCCAGTACCAACACGAAATAAACTAAGTAAATAAAAAGCAGCTGAGAATCAGTTGTATCTAAAATGGTAGTGCCACGAGAGAGAGAGAGGGAAGGAGAAGAGAGAGAGAGAGAGAGGGAGAGAACCATGAATCAATCCTGCTGTGGCGTTGCAGGTTGTGAGTCTAACATATCCAAATGTTCTAATATTTCAGGTAAAATCAGAAGTAGAAACATTTGTGTGAACTCCCCTCCAGCTGTACCAAAAATCAGATACAAATTCAGTCATGAGAAAATAGTGAAGCCACATTTTGAGAGGTTAAATTTAGGGTCTTTATTAAAAGGTCAGTGACTATACATGGACTCTCATCTCGAAGATCTGCAGCCAGCAAATACACTAAATACCATTAGAAAACTGAGCCATGAGGGCTGGAGAGAAAAGAAAGAATGAAAACAATACCAAGAAACCAATTCAGTTCCAAAAGGGAGCTGAAGTGGGACACCATGGGGACCAGAGGACCAGGAGACGGGACAGAGCAGACGGGAGAACACATGGCATGATGTAATGGCACCAGAGGTGATCTCTACCTAAATAATGTGAGGGGCAGGGGACAGGGTCATAGGAAATTCAAGTCTCAGGCACTGGACTGACAAGTTTAGTAATCTATCATCCAAGTGCCTGCCACTGCCTCCAGGGATTCAGGCACGCCCATCACCATGAAGACAACATGTCAGATCCTACCATCTACCACGTGGCCAAGATGGTGCCAGCCAGACCCGATCTCCCCATTTCACTCCAAAGGAAATGTAAGCTTGGTTGTTGTTTTATCCTCAAACACTGTGTAGGTCACAAAGCTGAAGACTGGACTCTTGACTGCAGCTTCTCTGCTTTATAGAAATACAGTGTGTGTGTGTGTGCCTGTGTGTGTGTGTGTGTGTGTGTGTGTGTATGTATACGTGTATGTGTGATACATGGGATTGAAAGCAGGGCACTGATGCATGCCATCTACCTCTAAACTACACCCCCAGCCTACATTTTCTCTTTTTAAAAGGGTAACTGAAAGATGCTTATATTTTCCCTGCAATTTTCTTTGTTGCAATTGCTTTGTAATTTTGGATCATGGCTTTTATTAGACTTCAACTGCCCAAGACCAGGGAATCTATAGATAGGCACAGATGAGCCAGCATACTGGGCACATGCAGTTCCTTCCCTATAAGTCTGTCACTCCTCCAAATTAAAATGGAAATGCTAATACAAGGGAAGAAGAGCCATTGACTCCTACTTTGCACATTAATCCTTAGATTAGACTGTCTCCCTCCAAGGATGCTCCTTAACTAAACAGTGACATCCACTGGATGAAACTCAGATCTTGTGCCACTTTTTATGGAAGAAAAAAGACAAGTTAGCAAGATCATTTTGATCCAGGCAGAGAATTCTCAGCTGCTTACAAACAGCTGAAAGAGAAGAATCCAGAGCCAAGGAAAGGAGATCTTACAAGAACACAGATGTTCATCAGAACAGGAAAGAAATGCAATCCCCTATGCATGCTGGCCTGCTTTAAGGTTCACAATTAGAGAATCACAGAATTACAGCTGCACAGGATCAGCTCTCAGATGCCAGAATCCCAAGGGAATGTGATTCTGCAGCCTTTAGTGCAGGACTCCAGCCACACGTGGCTTCTTCTGAGCTCATACAATGCAGTTAGGCCTAATTGTAGTGTGCTATAAGTCTAAGCTGTACATTGACTGTGAAGAATGATTCCACCGAAAAAATGCTGTACACTGTCTCTTTGATAACGTTTGTATTTGGAACATATCGATGTAACTCTGTGGGGAGGGGGGGGGGTGTGGGGATGTGGGGGGGGGGGGGTTGCATACCAGTACTGGGACTTGAACTCTTGTTTGGCTTTTTCACTGAAAATTGTCACTCTGCTACTTGAACCACACACCCTACTTCTGGTTAATTGGGGATATAAATCCCCAATTAAAGATTTTTCTGCCCAGGCTGGCTTTGAACCTGAGTAGCTAGGCTATCTCCTGTTTCACGGAAGCATTCTTACAGCTCACTTAGCCCCATCATTCTCTGCCGTGCTGAGTTTCAGAATCTCCCATGGAGGTAGTGTGATGCTCAGATGTGGGGGACCCACCCTCACAGGTCTGACTGGGGGCGGAGGGTTGTAAATAACAGCAGCAGCATGAACTGCACTGTCCCTCCACCTCCTTTGGCTATCATTGCTACATCTAAGCTCCTTGGTCCCCTTGAATTTCCTTGATCCCTAGTCCTTCCATAGCACCACTCTCCTCTCAGACCTCCCTTCTCATGAATACACAAGGCCTTAATTCTCTTCACAGATACTAGCACACACCTACCATGAGCAGCAGGCATAAGAGATATAGGACGGCAGTGACAGACAATTTTCCTCACTCTCAGAGCTCATCATCAGGATGGAGTAGGAGAGATCAGTCAAATCAGTCAATTCAGGGGGGAAAATGTCAACAAAGAACTATAAGAGAGGGTCTTGGCCATTTGGGGTTCGGTGGCTTTGTCAGGTCTTGCTGAGACAGTTGAGTGGAGGTCTGTGTGACATTGGCTATGAGACCATGGCAAAGAGTCCCCTAGGGAGATGACAGCTGACACAAAGACCTACAGCAATAAGATAATGATTGCGTCTGAAGAACCATACATAACCGTGGTGACTGAGGTAAAGCAAGTTCAGGCATGGTCAGGAGTAAGAGGAAGGGAAAGCTTCTCCAGGAAGGTACTTATTAAAGAAATGATATAGTCTGCATGTGTCTCCTCAAAATCTCTGCACTGAAATCCTTACAATCCAGATGAGGGAATGTAGAGATTGGGGCTTTGGGGGAATATTGGGTCATATGGTTGGAACTCTAATCATAACTGCTCGGGAGGCTGAGATCTGAGGACCACAGTTCAAAGCCACACAAGCAGGAAAGTCCATGAGACTACTACTATGTCCAATTAACCAACAAAATGCCAGAAGTGGAGCTGTAGCTCAAGTGGTAGCATGCCAGCTCAAGGGGTAATGCTCTGATACAGTGAAACCCAGAAAAGCTGTCTGGCTCACTCCATACACCTGATAGACCAAGATGTTGGCAATCTGCAGCCTGGAAAATGGTTTACACCAGAACCCACCATGCTGTTTTCTTATCTCAAAGTCCAGCTTCAGTCAGAAGAAATAAGCTAAGTTTATTTGTTAATAAGTTAAGCGTATTTGTAAATTATGTCAATAATAACACCATTAATAAGTAATGCCATTAAGAACCCCAACAGACCAAGACAGGAGGAATTGAAGATTCTATGTCTATACTTGGTTGAGGAAAAATAGAGAATCACATTTCAGTTGGAGAGGATCCTGGGTGCAGAACTGTTATGACAATGGGAATGTAGCATAAGACACTGAGAAGGAGACAGACACAAATCAACAGCAGATGTTAAAGGATAACTATCAGGAATGCAGGCACCATCCTATAAAAATGCTTAGGGAAAGGTGCATTAGGAGTGTTTTCAGAAGCAGGAAGAAAAAAGCCAGGCACCAGTAGCTCACACCTGTAATCCTAGCTACTGGGGGTGGGGGGGGCGGGGGCTAAGATCCAAGGATCCAGGTTTGAAAACTCTTACCTCCAAATAACCACTCAAAAACTGGAAGTGAAGCTGTGGCTCAAAGTGTTAGCCTTGAGCAAAATTGCTCAGGGACAACACCTAGGCCCTGAGTTCAAGCCCCATAATTACTGAAACACACACACACACACACACACACACACACACACACACACACACACACACACATCCTATATTATTTATATTGTGCTGGTTAACTTGTAGAAAATCTTTAAAAAGAGGTATAAAAATATCTTACAATGCAAACAACTTCATTGACAGAGGGCTTTTAGGGCAGTAAAAATACTCTTTATGATACAGTGATAGTGGATATACCCATTTGCCAAAACCAAATAAGTTTTGATGGCACGAGTGAACTTTAACAGAAAGTGCGAGTCAGGGTCCAGTGGCTCACACCTGTAATCTTAGCTACTCATGAGGCTGAAAACTGAGGATTTCGGTTGGAATCCAGCCCAGGCAGGAAAGTGTAAGAGAACCTAATCTCCAATTAATCACCAAAAATGCCAAAGTTAGATCTGTGGCTTCAGTGGTAGAATGCTAGCCATGACCCCCAAAAAAAGATCAAGGACAGTGCTCAGTCCCTGAGTTCAAGCCTCAAGAATGGCAGGGGGAAAAATGAGACACTTCATGATGAATCCCCAAAAGCTAGGCTGATATCTGAGATGCATAGGCCCCTGCCTTGCTGATCATCTTGCATTCTCCACCCTTACATTTGTGTGTAGCTTCTGTTTTCAAATATTAGACCATCAAAGGTTTTCCCAAATCTATATTTGTGTGATTGCACCTCTGTCACTATCCAGCCCCAGATGTATATTCTACATAGCATTTCCAATTAAATTTTTGTCCTCAATAATGTGTACATTGCATATCTTAAAAAGAGGTAGTTTACATCCCATTGGCTAACATGTGTCCTGTATCTTTTTTATATGTAGAATACAGTAAGTACTTGGTAGATAGTTGCTGAATGAATATAGCAGACATTATTGGCTGAAATATGGAGGGAAAAAATTGCAGTGAATGAGAGAGGAGAAGAGGAAATGTAATAGAAGAGTGTTACATTAGTCCAACCATGTAAGAAACAATGGTCTCAAATAGTTTCTGAGCTATAAATTTCTGTCACATTTAGGAGGGAGATAAGGGAATTTGTTGAGAATGCAGGAGTTGAGGTGGACCAAGAATGACTCTTAGAACGTGTGGAGTGATATAGTCACTTGCAGAATTCTGGAAAAGAATAGAAGAAGAAAGTATTAAATTTGATTGTGAAAGGGTTGACTTTGAGATACTTTGGGAAAGCCAAATCAAATTATTTAGAAGGATATTGAATTTTGAATTCTCCAAGGATGAAATTGAAACATAGGCTAAGCATTGGTATTTTGTCAAAATTATTCTATTTTGCTAGGTGTTTAACATTGTCCATAAAAAAGGTTTTTTTAATATACAGTTATATAAACATCTGTAACTGTGAGGAAAAGCTCAGTCTGGAGTTATAAATTTGGATGATACATAGTAAAAGATGTCATTAAAGTCATAGACGAGAATAAATGCTCTGGCAGAAAGGATAGAATAGATATCAAAGAAAGCATCAGATCTCATTTTGTAGAGATCTATCATTTAGTATCTGAGTAGAAGCAAATGAGTGAGCAGAACAGACAGGAAGTGGCCAAAGAAGGAAAACTAGGCATTTTAGCTTCACAGATAGTTTCAACTTAATGCTATTTTAGGAAAAAGCTTTTTTCTATCAGTTTAAGGGAAGCCAGATGGAAGCCAGACCTGCCAGTGGCTTATACCTGTAATCCTAGCTACTCAAGAGACTGAGATCTGAGGATCCTAGCTTGAAGCTAGTCAGAGCAGAACATCCTATAAGACTCTTATCCCTACTTAACCAGCAAAAAGCCAGAATAGAGACTTGGCTCAAGTGGTAGAGCACCAGCCTTGAGTAAAAAAAAAAGCAAAAAGCTAAGTGAGAGTATGAGGCCCTAAGTTTAAGCCCCAGTATCAGTACATAAACAACTGGTCAGATGAGATTGCTTTCTCCAAGTATCTGAAGGAAGAGCAAGTAGAAGGGGCTGACTGCTACCTGTGATCCTCAAAATAGGACATGAGTTAGGACAGAAGGCCTGGAAAAGCAGGATTCCCTAGATGTGAAATTGACTTGTCTGTGAATACAGAACCAAGACAGTATAATTTTAAAGAAATATTTCTGACATCAGACACTACATCAGGCATCAGAGAGACACAGAAGATTCCTCTGAAAAGTCATTGAGTTTTCAATGGAGTGTGGAAAAATAACTGGGATTAATAAAACAATGATGAGGGTGAACAAGGGGCTGAGGGCATAGCTACCCTTTTCTCTCCTCAAGCCATTGATCAAATTCTTTCTAGTGTCATCGTTGCTCTTGGAAATCTTCTCTAGTAGACTGACTGATGGCAAGAGTGAAACACTACAACCTCCCTGACCAGCTTCCTTCTATGATCTGCCTTCACTGCCCGCAAAGGGCTTAGCAGAGCTAAGCTAAGGAGACTTAAAAGCTGAACTACCACTGGGGTATGAACCCTAACAGAATGATCTAAAATTACTGTCACTTTATCTGTCCATCTGCCTGCTTGAGCTCCACTGTCAGTAATAATAGGATGGAGGAACAATGGCCCTGACCTGAGATGCTAATGTGGCTTCATGGAAGCACTGGGGGTTCAGGGCAGGGCCACAACGCAAGGCTTAGGAAGTGATAGGTACTGAGAAGATGTTAGCTCTTCTTACTCTCTACCCTTCCCAAACCCTACACATGCACATGCTTGCACGTGCGCAAACACACACACACAGTTTAAATCAAGCTCCATGCCTCTATGAATTGGCCCATGTGTATGTATACATGTGTATGTGTGTTTGCGAGAGAGAGAAAGAAAGAGAGTGTGCCATGCCAATACTGGGGCTTGAACTCAGAGCCTCACACTTGGCACTCTACTTGAGCCTCACCTCCACTTCTAGGGGGGAGTGTTTGCTGGTTAATTGGAGATAAATGCCTCCCAGATTTACTTCCCTAGCTGTCTTTAAACCATGATCCTCAGATGTCAGCCTCCTGAGTAGCTAGGATTACAAGTGTGAGTCACTGGCACCCGGCTTGTCCATGGATTTTTATGTAAAAGGTGCCAGTGCCTTTTCCCATGACCAGCCTGGGCACATGGTAGACATTCGGGCATCTTTCACACCCCATTTCCCTCTACTACCCCAGGGTTCACAAAGCAATGACAATGAGAACCACAAACCTCCTAGAAATGGGTTTCGCTCTCACTATACAGCTGTATCCAGTAACCTGGCACATGGAAGGACACGTGGTAAAGCTTTGGTTAAGACATGAACACTGGACTTGGAATTGTACAAATGGGTCTTGGAGTCCAGCTTCTGTAACCTACCCTGTGCTTTAGCCTTTTGTTTGTGATGTGGAAAATGGTGGCTGCAATACCCGCCTTCTAATGAGGCTGTACTGATGAAAACAGTCAAATGAATGTACAGTAGAATGATTATGACTTCTGAGGATCTTGCACAATTCAGGGGCTCAGTCACATTCCTTCACCGAACGCTCATGCCTCCCCTCACCAGCCAGTGAGCCCTTCTCTCCACTTCTGCTGTGAGAGCCCAGCCCCTCCACCTGGCTGTGAAGGCACTGAGACTCGGAATTTTCCTTCTGTCTCTTTTAATAAACGCAGGTGCAGCTTCCTCTAATGGGCTGTCAATGGGCAGTAAGAGCCTGGACTGCACGATTAAACGAAACAAATGCTTGGCCATCGCTGCCAACAGCTGTGAAACTCAGGATTGCCTTCTGGTCTGAGAAAGTAAGATTCCGGAGTCTGTACCCAAAGAGCACAGCCTTTTCCACTTTTTTTTTAAAACATGGCATTGTTCCTGGGCTCTTAAGATTATTATTCTCTTACACTGAAGAGCTTGTGCAGACGAACAGAATGGCAAACGATCTAAGATGATAAAGGCTGCTCTTTAGGAAAATAATTAACCTGAATGGGCTTGCTGTAACAGCCTCAGTATCAAGGCACTTGCAATGCTTGGACTCTCTTCTCCTCTCCTCTCCTCTCCTCTCCTCTCCTCTCCTCTCCTCTCCTCTCCTCTCCTCTTCTCTTCTCTATCCTCTCTCTCTCTCTCTCCCTCTCTGCCTTCAACAGCTCAACCCTCACTCAGCCCTGGTTGGTGTGAATGAAGTCCTGAATACTGGTCTCAGCCACCTGGATTTTCTACAGGACTCTGTGAGGGTGGAGGGTGAGGAAGATTTGAAGCCAGGATCCCATGAGGCCACTTAGATTTTCTGTGTTGTGTGCAATACAAATCCACCAGGATATGATGTTTTGTTTTAACCCACAGCAAATATATCTGCTACCAATACTTAAAGAGAATAAAACATAAAAAATAAAAACATAAAAGTAATAAACCATTGACTATTGTGTTTTCTACGGGACCCCAGACTGGCGTGCAAATACAAAACTTCAGGGCTTGATTAGATGAAATATTTTACAAGTGTCCTCTAGAAGGTCAGTTACTTTTGTCTGGTCATACTAGCTCAGGAAGAACTAATACTAGCTGTAGATTATAGTTGTACATTTTAGGCTAGGAATGAGAATATTTGACTCAGAAGGTAGGTTTTGCTTTCTGAAAGATAATCATTTGTACCATTTATTTTTCTAACTGGTGTTTACTGACCACAGTTAAGCTTATCAGTACACATGAGGTTTCTAAGATGAATGACTAAGCCACAGGAATATTTAAACAAAAGACAAGTGGTCATCTGACTATGGTCAAAATAAACTGCATGCCGATGTGCATATCTGAACATACAAAATACTACTCATCAAAATGAACTCCAGGAAATGGAAACAAGAGATTTTTTTTTCTTTCTTGATGTTTTTTGTTTGTTTCTTTCCTTGTTGTCTTGTTTGTCTATGTCTTTGAGAGTGTAAGGGGAGGCACAGAAATGGAGGGACAAAGGACAAATCCAACAACGATACTCACTAGACACTCTGTTGAAAATGAACTAGACAACTTTGTGGATGGGGTGATAGGGAAAAACTGGGAGAGAAGGAGGGAATGGTGACATTACCCAAAAGGAAGTGTACTTTTTGTCTGACTTATGTAACTGTAACGCCTCTGTTTTTAGCATTTTCAAACAAGTAATAATAAATATATAAATAAATAAATAGACTCTATTACAGACGTAGAGGGCAGAGCTAAGAAATTGAAGGCTCACACTGAGTTCCAACAGATTCCAAGAGCAGGCAAGAATAAGCACCTTCTGTCTGCTATCCATGGTCCTGATGAGGCCTCTCTCACCTTGATGAATCCGAGGCTCTTTACCCATGCAGTGGAGGCTGTAATCCTTCTTTCAGGTGGCTGGCGTGAAAAGGAACATAGGAAACACATTCCTAGGAGCTTCAGAACCTCAGAGGGATCCATGGAACCATAGTTTGCTTTCTCTTAATCAAGCACAATGGAGCATTAGCACATCGAATTCCAAGATGTTCCATCTTGGAAGCAGGCAGAACTTGACTTGAGTTCCAGTTGCTTAGCCTATTTGCTGTGGGAATCCATGGAAAATCATCTCTGAGCCTCATCCCTACATGTCTACAATGTAGGTAATAAGTGCCTCAAAGATGGTGATGGAGACACGAATGAGGTTCATGACGCCCTGTCCAGCCCTGCAGAGTCACCCAGTCCAACCACCACTGGTCCAGCAATTCTCTCCTCCTAAATGAGGAATGTCCAGATTGGCTCACTAGCACATTTATCATTGGTTGGTCCCAACACATCAAACCTGTACAAGGAAATCATGAAAAATGTCATATTGGAAGGAATAAATTTCCCAGTTCTTCAGTGGAAAACCAAGAGTTGAATCAAATAATTTAAGAGTTAGTCAACGAGCACTTGAGGCTTATACCTGTAATCCTAGCTACTCAGTTAGTGGAGATCTGAGGATCACAGTTGAACAAAAGCTCAGGAACCTGAGTTCAAGCCCAGGACTGGCGCGCGCGCGCGCGCGCACACACACACACACACACACACACACACAAAAGAATTGATGAGCAATAGATTTTTCCAGTGCACCATGGAAAAAAGAGAGACAGGAAGGGCAGAGTCTAACCCCAGAAACACCAGAACAAAAGTAGGAGTATTTCTTCTATCTGAGGCCCATACTGGAAAAAATAAATTGCCCAAACCCCTCAAGGCTGTGGATAAAGAAGATAGGAAAAGCATTTTTACCATTTGATCTAAAAGAAAGTACTTTAGGGTTTGATTAAATAAGGGGCAGACGCAGATGCCATGATTCTGCAACTTCCTGAATGCTCAGCTGACACGATTTAGGGCAACCTGCTAAATTATAGCTGCTGGATTTTTACCTCTGCATCATATTCTGATAAATGGAAGACAGGAGCAGATCTGAACTTGTTTTGATGTGCTGAAAAGAACGATGAGGCAGAACCTTGGGATATTACAGCCTTTCTGAGCTTTATTACAAGTGACACTATCTCATCTTATACATGCTGGGAAAACTATGGAAATCCTCCTCTTTATCATGGCGCTGGTGACAGTTACACTTAGGAGATGCTGTCACACTTTGGGATAGAAAATCTATCTCCAGGCAATGATGGAATGTGCTGAGATGCATAGATGCCCAGTCAGAACCACTTTATAGAGCAGTCTCCAGGGTCTTGGCTGTGAGTGGCTAGTGATCCATTAACCAATGTGCCAGTCACCCAAGGCCCTCAGCCAGCCAAATCTTCCTGTCACATCACCTCCTGGATTTGATTCGTTTTAGATCCTAAATCTTTGAACTACAAAAATGTGATCCTGAGCAAATTATATAAACCCGCTGGGCCCTGTTTCTTCCTCAATAAAAGATTGTGAGCACTAAATTAAATAATGCATGCAAAACAAGCAGTAAAATGCTTAGCATATATAGAGCTCTGAAGACATGGTTGTTGATACTGCTGATGCAGCCATTTGGATGTATGTTTCTTTACCTCCTGGTGGATCAGAGGAAGTTAGCTTTTCAATTTACTTTTTATTATCTGTAAGTAGTTGTACAAAGGAGTTTCAATCCAATATGTCAGTCTGTAAATACAATGCATGGTGATCAATGTTACCTCTTTCATCATTCTCCCCTCTCCCGTCTCTCCCAAACCTACCCACCCCTTAATTTACAGACGAATGTATTACTCTTGGCTTAGAAAAATAAGTGATCCTGCCAGCTAGCAGCTGTAATCTTAGCTACTCAGGAGGTTGAGATCTGAAGATCTCAGATTGAAGCCAGCTCAAGCAGAAAAGTCCATGATATTCTTATCTCGAATTAATTAGACATAGAAGCATGGCTTGAGCAGTAGAGTGCTGTCTTTGAGGGGGAAAAAAACTATTGGATAGTGCCAAGCCTACATTAAACCTCAGCACTGGTCTCACACACACACACATACACACACACACACACACACACACACACATACACAAATTGTAGGTTCCAGAGTTGGACAGATTGACACACTTTTTGAGCTTGAACTCCCACACCTATAATAAAGAAGAGATGATAATAATATCAACCTCATTAATTATTTGGTTAGGCAATTGACTAATGTACATCCAAACACATAATAGTGCTTTTCAAATACTTTATCTTTTTTTTAAATTTTATTTTGATCTTTCATTGTACAGAGAAGTTGTTATTCAACAAAATAGTATATGAATACAATGAACTCGATCAATGTCAACCTTCTACATCGTTTTCCTCACCCCTCCCAAACCCACCCCTTCCTTTAATGTAAATATTGTATCTTATTATTATTTTATGTCATTTCATGACTAGCCTGTCAGTACTTATTCTTTCTATTAACCAGTAAGCAAATTGGGGCTTGAAGTGTTTAGATAACTTGTTAGTGAGATAATAGCAAAATAGAAATGGAAACAAAACCCCAGAAGACCTATGCCCAAAGACCCATCAGTCTCACTACATGTGGCTACTGCTCAAGAGAATCTGCTTTTGGTTAAGTGTGTTCACATTTCATCTGTGGCTCTGGAGCTCAATCACTTCTCTCATATACTGACAAAAAAAAGAAAGCAGAATAGGTGTCAGGGAATAGATAGTGGTAATCAAGACTCTGAGAGTTGATCCTTTCTCTTTTCTGTTCACTAGAAGCAGAAACTCATCTGACAAAAGCAAGTTTTTATGAGCAATTCCTACCCTAGGACCTAAATGTGGGTTTTCTTGGTCCATATTCACAACATCGACCAACAGAAATCAAAATATACTTAGCTTAGGTAGGACTAGCCTTAGACTAATAAGTCCCACATCACATATACACACTCAGCTGAGATGAAGGCTAAGAAGAGATGTTCTTTACAGAGTCCACTGCATGAGGCCCTACCTAATAAAGATTCTTCACCCCCTCAGTCCAAATTTCAGGTATGTGTTAGACTGTTACTCTAACTTCTAAGTATTCAGAGGATAGAGTATTCTTCTAGAATGAGTTTGGAGAAGATAGAGAGGGAACCAAAACATAGCAGTAGCCTTTCCACAGAGATCTGCAGTTCAAAAATGGGATTCTCTGAGGGTTTATTTGGGGGGGAGTTTAATTTTTTGAGCTCTAAGTATATTTTAGATATGAGGCCCTTGTCAGTTGTATAGCTAGTGAAGATCTTCTCCCAATCTGTGTGCTTTCTATTTATCTTGCTCGCTATGTCCTTTGCCATGCAGAAGCTCTGCAATTAATGCTATCACCTCTGCAATTAATGCTATCACCTCACTAATAAGTGGATAAGGAATGAAAAAGTAACTTTTCTGGAGAGGAAATAAGAATGGCCAATAGACACATGAAGAAATGTTCAACATCTCTGGCCATAAAAGAAATGCAAGTCAAAGCTACATTGAGATCCCACCCCACCCCAATTTAGAATGGCCATTATCAAGAAAACAAATGATAACAGATCTTGGTGGGGATGGGACTAAAAGAGAACTCTACTACACTGTTGGTGGGAATGTAAGCTGGGTCAACCACTCTGGAAAGCAGTATGGAGGTTCCTCAAAAGACTAAACATAAGAGTTCTCCTGTGACCCCGCAATCCCACTTTTGGGCATTTACCCAAATGATCACAAACAGGGTCACACTAAAGACACTAGCACAATTATGTTCATTGCAGAATTATTTACCATAGATAAGATATGGAATCAACTCAGATGCCCCTCAGTAGATGAATGGATCAAGAAAATATGGTATATATGCACAATGGAATTTTATACTTCCATCAGAAAGAATGACATTGCCACATTTGTTAGGAAATGGAAAGACTTGGAAAAAAATATATTAAGTGAAGTAACTCAGGCCCAAGGAAACATAGGTCCCATGGTTTCCCTCATTTGTAATAATTGTTCTAGGCCTAGAATAGTCCTAGCAGAGGATCACAATAGCCCAATAGCTATGCACATATGACCATATAAAATGATGCTAATCAAATGAACTCCAAGATATGGAAACAAGAGCTTTTACTCTTTTTTAATGTACTGTTTGCAGTTATGGAAATTAACTTTACAACATGTGGGGTAGAGGAATTGGGGGGAGGAGAGCAGGAGAAAATTAGAGAGGGGTAACACTGCTTTAAAAGAAATGTACTCATTACTTATGAAACTGTAACCCCTCTGTATATCACCTTTACAATAAAATAAAATTTTAAAAATTAAAAGTAAAAACAAAATGGGATTCTCAGAGATTAAAGCAAGGTTCTTGCATGCAAAGCAGCCCCAGACAGCCTGATGGATGAGAGAAAACTATATTCCAGCCCAGTGCAAATTGTTTCTGCAGTTTCCTAGAGGATTTGAGCCAGCTCAGAGCTGGCCTCTCTGTGTGATGGATGAAGGCTGAAAACCTCCCTTCCCTACCCAGAGCCAGGTGTCTAGTCAGTCATGGGCAGCTCTGGGTATGAGAATTGGCAGCTTACAGAAAACTAGAGGGAAGGGAGAAGCTGATTGGGCCAGAGTTTGAGTTTAGACCTGAGGATGCCAAACTCATCTGTACATTAGGATCACCTGGGGAAGCTTTTAACCATCCTAAGCACCCCAGGTCCAGTAAGCCACACTGTGCCCAGTGGGATGCAGGCACCAGGTGCTCAGAGGCTCCCCCAAGCACATAAAGAACCACTGGTTCTGACTGGTGCTTCTTAGCAGGGGTGGGTTTTGTCCTCTAGGGATTATTTGGCAATGTCTAGAGATTTTTGGTTGTTACAAGAGGGATGGCTCTACTGACATCTAGTGGGAAGAGGCCAAGGATGCTATTCACCACAAGAACTATCTGGCACGAAATGTCAGCAATGACAGGTGAAGAAACATGATTTATATTGATAATGTGCAGCCTCAGTCTGTTAGAAATGCAAGACCTCAGGTTCTCCCCTAGACCTAGTGGCTGCAAATAGGCATTTTTTTCTACCACATTCCCCATGTGATTCGTGTACATATTTTAAAGTCCCTAGTTCAGATGATTTGGGGCTGTTTTGTGTATAGGGAGGTATTATTACTTTTAACTGCAAGGCTTGATTTTTCCTACAGAAAAACCATATCTTTCCTATCCAAAATTCTCTCCACAAACAATCAAGCTTGCAGACAGGAATAGTCTCAGATTTTAGAATCAGACAGATTCTAAAGCACTAGATCCCAGCACTGGAGAGGACCATTTTTAAATAACAGCCTTACTGTTTTCTTAGCTGTCTAGCTTCCAATGGGGAGATGATATAAAGACAAGATAAACTAGGCAAAATAATTAAAGATGCTAACCTTTGTGAATTGACATTGAAGCTTCACTAACGTATTGGGTTTATGCCTTGAGCAATTTGTTTTCCTTCTATGAACCTCACTTTCTTCATCTATAAAAAGACAATTCATAACATGGCCATGGAGGTCAGGCAAGTGATTGAATTTAAGGGCTAGTATGCAGCAGGTACCCACATGCAGTCACTCACCTGCTTCTTGTAATACAGCAGAAGCTCCAGAAATGGGATGGTTTTCCATTCAAATTGCCCACCAAAGCATGATCAGTCCCTGTCCTTCATCAGTCTGGTGGGACATATGTTCACAGGAATGGACTCCCCTTCAGAATGACACATAGGAGGATTTTGTCACTGCTCTGTAGAGAATGCAACTTGAGGGTGGGTGGCAAGTCTCTCCTTCCCTTGCAATCACACTGTAACCCCAGATGAAGTTACATTAAAAATTCCTCCACAGATGCTTTCTGCTACTGATTCCAAATGCAAAGGCACACAAGTACTATGAGGAGGAGGTTGAAATGAAACCTGATCCCTCCAATGCCCAAACCAAAGTGGATGCATCTGCCATACCACCTTTCAGATGACAGGTGTTTCTATTCCCCTCCTCTCTCATACATACACATGTACACACACACACACACACACACACACACACACAATGCACCAATTTCAGCAAGCAAGCAAGCAATTAACAGTTGTTTATTGGTCGGCCTAGGGAGAGATTTTCCAAAGTGGTGAGCATTCATCTTTTCATCTCAATTGTAACAGTAAGAGCCACTCCTTTTTCTTGCTCTTGTTTCTCCAGGCTCTTAATACATAGATCAATGCACAGCAGAAACTCAATAGATGGGAAGTGGAGGTGTGGCTTAAGTAATAGAGTGCCAGCACTGAGGAAAAAAATCCAGCTGTTACCCAATTGATTGATTGGTGAGTCATTGATTGTTTAGGTCATGGTTGACTGGCATAAATGAAGCATGAGCAGCAGTAGCAGTAAAGACATGTTGAAGTGACACAACCTCCTACTCTATCTTTAGAATGTTTCTACAATTTCCTAAAGATTTTACTCTGGTCTGGTCTTCACTCAGCCCTCACCAGAACTTTCAAAAAATTAAACACATATAAAGAAAAGATGGCAATCTGGGTATTGGTGGCTCCAGCCTATAATCCTAGCTACTTAAGATGCTGAGATATTAGGATCATGGTTTGAAGCAAACATTTCTGCAGCCTGAGTAGAAGTCCCTGAAACTCTTATCTCCAGCTAACTACCAAAACAGCCAGAAGTGGAGCTGTGATTCACATGGTAGAATGATAGCCTTGAGCAAAAAAAGCTAAGAGTAGTATCCAAGCCCTGAAGTTCAAGCCCCAGTGTTGGCAACACTAATCAGGATGAAATAATCAGGCTGAGAATTCAGAGAACTGGATGAGGAGCAGCTGGGAAGAATGGGAGCCAAAAGATACAACCTCCAGAGCAAAAAAGACAAGCCTCTGAGAACAGTGTAGCATTTCTTTGGTGAGTTTGCAAAAAGACATCCACCCACCCAGACAAGTAAACTGAATTCAGAGGCTATGGAAACAAAATCAAAACCAACAGAAGTGTAAGAGCCACCCCGGATGAGCCAGAACAAGATTCAGTGATTCCAGCCAGGCAGCAATGTCATTGGGTCCAAGTGCCATGGCTTTCACCCAAAACCCTGGAGCAACAATGTGGACAGGTTCCAGTTCCAATGAGAAAACACAGACGGGAGCCCTTGGACCTGAACACTGGGATTTTCAATACTGCATTTTGTCACAAACAAACTAAGAACCTGCTGCATGTGCAGTGTAGCACAGCAGTCACTGAAAGAAGCACTTTTTCCTCAGGTTGAAGAAAGCCATCCTGAAATGCCATTTTCTCCTAAGAGAAAGTGAACCAGAGCATGCTTGCCTTGGCCCACCCAATGCCTCCTCTCCAAGGGCTGAGAAGAAAAACCTGCAGTCACTTTATTGCATGAAAGGGTTTCTGGGCCTCTAGTGGGGCTAGATCTCCCCTGAGGATTGAGGGACTGCTACAGATTTATTAGGACAGAACTAAAATGCCTGGACCTGAGGTTGCTGAGAGAACTCAGACAGACACGCAAGCAAGAAGCCAAAGGAGACTAAGGAAAGGAAAAAGGCAAAGAGAAACTCAAGCACAAGACTGGAAAGTAGTGAAAGGCTGAGGAGCAGGTGAGAAACACAGCTTGTTAAGAGCTGCCTCTGGAATATATTTACCTCCTTGGAAGATATTCCATCCCCACCTGTCAGGTGTCTGTGACTTTTGAGGAACTTTCTCCAAAACAGAGGACTTGTTTTTCCTGAGCTGGTGTTTATGTACCACCTACAGAGAGAGGCTATTCATGGAGCCCAGACATGAACAACAGCTAGATCTATTCCTTTCTGGGGTTATTTAATCCTTTAAAAGGCCCATAAAATGTATCTTTCTTCTCGCTAAAAGAAAATCTGAGGTATGTACTTCTTGCCCTTCTAAAAGCTGAAATTGGAATGATTCTGCATTTCTTTCTTTTGCCAATGTTAAGAATCACAGCAAGGTCTTCGTGAGTTTTGGGCAAGTCCTCTAGCACTGAGCTGAGTCCCACATTTGTTCTTTAAGGTAATATGGGGCAGATGAGAAAACCTCAAGTACTATGAGCAAATGGCATGGGTTTCAGAGTAGGCTCATAGGAAGGAAGAGAAGAGACTGCGTTTATAGGAATAGCATTACGTAATCACATATTTTAAATTACTGATGATGAAAGACACTGTAATATATGCTGTAATTTACACAAATGCCTATATGTACATCGACACACACACACACACACACACACACACACACTAGTCCCCAAAATGAAATATGTGATGAAGCCAAATAGTACTAAATAATAAAATAGACCTATTGTTAAAACTTTAACAATATGAGAGGGCTATAGGAACAAAATATGGTTTTATTTATATTTACATTTATAGTTTGAACTCAGGGCCTCATTCTTGCTACTCAGACACTCTAATATTCAAATCCTCAGTTCATTTTTGCCTTGGTTACTCTTTTGATATGGTCTCATAATTTTTGCCCAGTACTAGTGTCAGGCTGTGATTCTATCTCTGTCTCCCCTCTAGCTGGGATTTTAGACGTGTATGCCACTGTAGTCTTTTAATTATAAAAGGAACAAACTTCTAAACACATCATTGAGACAAATATTGTCCCAGGCACTCTATATAATTTATCTCATTTAGTGCTCTAAACAGCCAGTGAGATAGCATGGCTATCTCTCATTGATAACAAAAACAAGATTCAGAGAGGTATAATAATGTTCCCAATAATGTGCCAGCTCAGCAATTTTCCAAGTAGATAATCTGATACTGACTTATGTTCACTCCCCCTTCAAGCACACCATCACTACAACATTCAACCACCCTGGAGAGGTAATATACACCTCCCCCTACACATGGTTCTCAAGGCAGATGAGTTTTTAATTAATTCACCAGGTGAGTAATTGCCATCTTTCCTTATGTAACTAGCCCCTGATTCCTATAAAAGATGAGAAATTGCAGTGTCCTCTCCAAGTACATTGATATTCTTCTCGATCCTCCTCCTCCTTCTCTATTGCAGCAGCACATAAATTACCAGCTCTGTTGTCAAATGCTGTGTGTAATTGTGTTTAGCATAACATCCCAGGGGAAAAGAAAAGCCATCCACTCTGCCAAGACAGGCCAGGGTGAGCAGCAATGAAGGCTGAAGGCTGTTGTCCACCTCGCAGGCAGGGCCCAGGCCTGTCAGGAACCATAAACACAGTAGAGATCAGAGTGTAAAACAGGTCAGCGACTCTACTCAAGGAATAGGGAGCCTTTGCTTTTCAACCCTTGCAAACCTTCAAAGGAAAAAAAAATGATTTCCACGTACTTTTCTGGTTACCCTTTCTAGGTCCATTTTAGTAACTCCAAAATAAACAATATTAAGATAATTAGCATGAGCTGGGTTGTCTAATGATTACCTCATTTCATTTCTGCTATTACCCATGGAGCAGTAGGTAAAGCCTGAACTTAGGACTGCTGTTTGGCATGCCCAGATTGACCAACCTGGTAAATAGAGAAGTTGTTTTGTTTTGCTTTTGACAGTACTAGTATTTGAACTCAGGGGTTTGTGCCTGCTAGGCTAATACGCTATCTGAGTTATGCCTCCAGGACTGTTTTTATTGGTAATTTTTAAGATAGGGTCTTGCTTCCTGTCCAGGTGCACACCTAAGCTGTCATTCCCTCTACTTTGGGTTCCCATTGTAACTCTGATCATGTGCACAGGCTTCTACCTCCAGCTTCTTTCTATGGAGGTGGAATCTCACTGATGTTTCTGCCTGGTCTGCCCTTAAATTACAGTCTTTCCATTCTTAGCCTCCAACATAGCTAAGATTACAGGCATGAGCCACTGACTGGCTAGACCTGGAGATTTTTTTCTTACTGGACCCCCTTTTCCCATTATTTGTACCCCAGTCAGGTATTCTTTTCATATCCTCTTCCCATAGAACACTGCTTCAGCTAATCGGCCCAGTTGGAAATCAACCAAGCACTAGATAATCCTTGGAAATTTTCTGCAAATGAATCCAGTTCTCTATTTATTTTATTTTATTTTACTTTTGTATTTATTTTGGTTAGTCGTGGGACTTGAACTCTAGGCCTGGGCACTGTCCCTGAGCTCTTCAGCTCAAGGCTAGTGCTCTACAACTTGAGCCACAGTGCCACTTCTGGCCTTTTCTGTTTATGTGGTACTGAGAAATCGAACCCAGGGCTTCACATGTGCAAAGCAAGCTCTTTACTTGCTGAGCCACCTTCCCAACCCCTCTCTCTTTTTTAAAAATTATATTTTATTTTTATTGAAAAGGTGACGAGCAAGGGGGCTACTGTTACATAAGTAAGGTAATGAGTCCATTTGTTCTTAATCATTGTTACCCTATCCCTAGTTATCTCCCACTTACCCTTCCCTACACCGCCACCAAGAGTTGTAATGTTCATATTCAACAGTGTCAAGTATCAATGTTGCTTTGGTTCAACCTTTGTCCTTCTGTTTCTGTGATTCCCTTTCCCTTCCACATATTGAATAATTTTATGTACAAGACAAAAGGTACAGAAAACTAAGAGGAATTAAAAAAATTTTAAAGAAAGAACTACCTACAAAGTCTAATATGAACTTCTTGTTTCCATATACTGGAGTTCATATTGATACACTTCATTATATCTGGCCATATATACATAGCTATTGGGCTATTGTGATCCTCTGCTAGAACTATTCTAGACTTTTTATTATACAAATTATTATTATAAATTGTTACAAATGAGGGAAAACATGGAGCATATGTTTCTTTGGGTCTGGCTTGCTTCACTTAATATGATTTTTTCTAAGTCTTTTCATTCCTTACAAATAGGGCAATGTCATTCTTTTTGATGGAGGTACAAAATTCCATTGTGGGGCTGGGAAGGTGGCTCAGTGGTAGAGTCCTTGCCTTGCATGCATGAGACCCTGGATTCAATTCCTCAGCACCACATAAGCAGAAAAAGCTAGAAGTGGCACTGTGGCTCAAATGGTAGAACACTAGCCTTGAGCTGAAAAGCTGAGGGACCGCGCCCAGGCCCAGAGTTCAGGCCCCACAACCGACAAGAAAAATAAATAAATAAAAAATTTAAAATTCCATTGTGTATATATACCACATTTTCTTGATCCATTCATCTACTGAGGGGCATCTGGGTTGGTTCCATATCTTAGCTATGGTACACAACGCTGTAATGAACATCATTGTGGTGGTGGCTTTAGTATGGCCTTGTTTGTGGTCATTTGGGTAAATGCCCAGGAGTAGGATTGCTGGATCATGGGTAAGCTCTTTGTTTAGTCTTTTGAGGATCCTCCATACTGCTTTCCAGAGTGGTTGGACAAATTTACACTCCCACCAACTGTGTAGTGTTCCCCTTTGGCCACATCCCTGCCAGCATCTGTTGTTGTTAGTTTTCTTGATTATAGCCATTCTAACTGGCATAAAGTTGAATCTCAATGTTGTTTTGATTTGCATTTCTTTTATAGCCAGAGATGTTGAGCAATTCATATTTCCTCTTCAGAGAAGTCTCTCTTAAGGTCTTTAGCTCACTTTTTGAACGGGTGGTTGTTTCTTTGGGCGTTTGTTTTGGGGGAATTTAATTTCTTGAGCTGTAGGTATTTTTGGATATGAAGCTCTTATCTGTAGGGTTTCAATATATCTTGCTTGCTATGCGGAAGCTCTGCAGTTTAATGCAATCCCAGTTGTCCAGCCTTTCTTTGATTTGTTGTGTTTCTGGGTCTTTATTAAGAAAGTTTCAACCTGTGCCAAGGAGGCCTAATATAAATCCAGTTCTCTTGCAAACCAAAAAGAAATCCTCACTTTTGTTGTCAATTAGACTTGTTTGCTTGCAAATAATTTGAAAAAAATTCACAAAGCACACTGTAACTAACCTAGTGACATAGGACTATAGTTCAGATACTGGGGAGAGTGAAGGAAGAGGATCATTTGAGTCTAAGTTTTCAAGGGAAGCCTGAGTAATATAGCAAAACCCTATATACACTACCAATAAGAAAAAATATATAACTTAAAAAGGCAATTGTCTAGCCTAAAAGAAGTTCTGTCTTCTACAGTATTCCAACATAGATAAGAAACTCAGCCTTACATCTACTTAACCTTTCTGTCTTCTTGAGAGGGTTGCTTCCATTTGAAAGTCACCTCAGGGTTCAAATGGCTTCCAAAGCAATTGCCCTCACCTCTGAATGCCAGGATAGAGGCAGAAAGAAGCAAGGAAGGGTAGATAGGAGAGCTCTTATTTAAGAAGCCTTTCTAAGTTTTCTACCCAAAATGCTAACATGCTCATATCTAGCTACAAGACAGACTGAAAAATGTGGTTTCCAGTGATCACATTATTGCTCAGACTCATACCATAATTCTGTTCCTAAGAGGAGAGAATATAAAATACAATAAACATAATGACTAGGAGACTGCTGTCTCTCAAATGGCCACCACCATTCACTCCCAGCACCATGGTCACCTTTTCCCTGGAGACTTGCTGCATGATACACCTTTACTCTGTTGATCCCACAAGAACCTGATGAAAATTATTACTTCCCTGTTTTATAGATTGGGAAAAAAGGCCTGGCAGAGGCTAAGCAACTTACTCAGGTCATGCAACTGAGATGAACCTAGAATGTAATTATTATTAATATTTCTTCTGTTGTCAAACTGAAATTTCCACTTGACAAAATTGTTGAATGTGTTGTATTAATTGTCTTCTAACTTGAAGGCAACTCTTTGTCTAAACATCATGTAACTGATTTCTTTGTCCGGCTCCCCAGCTCACAATGCTGACCATTTCACACACCACCCTCACCCTCCTGGAGTGATTTCACTCACTGAACAGTTGTAGGGAAATTGCAAACTCAGGAAAGCCCTCAAATCAGCCTTTGAGGAAACTTCTTGGTGTGTCTGAATATGAATCAATTGTAAACCTCATCCTAGCTGGGGATATATTGATCTCATTTTACTGGAAAGACAGCAGAAAAACTAGATGCATAATCACTCTCCCCCCTCTTCTCTCTCTCAAGCCAGAAGCATTATTTCCACTATTGCCCTTTTTTTTACTCTACTTATAGCTAAAGATTCATTTCTTCCTTAGTTTATTCTATTGAGCCCTAACACATTCTTCATAGTTATTTCACTTAGGAGTTCTTTTTCATGACTATTTTAAGAGAGAAGCTGACCTGGCTACAGCCCTGCTCCTTAGTCTGCAGATCCCCAGGCGTAATTCCCATATGAGGTAAAAAGGTCAGCAGCCCAGAAAAATACAGCTTCCCCACTGCTACAGAGAGAAGTGAACATTCCTATTAGACCCATAAGCTAAATGTCAAACCATGAGCACCTTAGCAACAACATCTTTGAATTCCATGGCTCAGTCAAGAAGATCTGACAGCTATGTGGTCCAAATACTCTACATTAGGCTTAGGGCAATATATGCTAACAACACTAATGGCAAATGTACCTGAAGAAGCCATATGTAGAACTTGGCTTGGCAAATCAAGTTCACCATTTCATGAGCCCCAGTTGTAAGCCTAGCATCTAGCAACACTGAGAAGATGGGAATGAGAAAGAGCAAGGCCTTGTCTTTAATTAGTTCATAACTTAGTAGATGGATCAGAGACACAAATTAATTCCAGACCACAAACTTTGAGTGCTGCTTTCTGATGATTTAAGTACTTAGAGAATTCAGAAAGCTTTACCAGCTATTTGGAGGGCTATCAGAGGAGTTTGCTTAGAGGAAATGGCTCTGGAAGATGGCTCCTGATGTCACTCACAGGTAGTAACACCCCTATGGAGAATGCCAGCACTTACTGTAGTGGTGGTGGTGGTGGTCATGGTTGAACTCTGGGTCTTGTCCTCCTACTTAGATTTTTTAATCAAGGCTGGCACTCTACCACTTCAGTCATATCTTCACTTGTGTCTTTTTGCTGGCTAACTGGGAATACAAATCTCTCAGCTTTGTTTGTCTATGCTGCCTTTGAACTATAATCTTCAGGTCTTCAACCTTCCTGAGTAGTTACTATTACAGACCTGAGCCACTGGTGCCTGGCCTAGCTCTTATTCATGAGGCTTTAATAAATGTTCTATCTCAGACCTAGAAGTATACCCACATCCATGTGCATTAATAATAAATATTGTGTGTTATTTAAGATAATAATCTTAAGGAGATTGAGAAAATGTTAACTCATATATTAAAGACAGAACATAGGTTTTAAAAACCTATGAGATTTTTTTTCCTACCTCAAGCTTATTTTCATTTCCCTATTCCCCTTCATATTCTCCAATCTCTTCCATACTCTCAAATATAGCTCTACCTCCTAAATATAGTTTAAATGTTCAACTTAGCCAGAATAAAAGTTCAAAGATAGGTGAGCAATAAGATATCCTGGCTCTCACCCTAAAACACACACACACACACACACACACACACACACACACACCAATAATTTTGGACATTTAAATTCTGCCTATTTCTGAAATATAGAAAAATCCAATATGACTCAACCTAAATGAAATAAAACAAGATCTTTAGCCAAGCAGGAGGCTACAATGCTTGATAAGAAATGTACTCATTGTCTTGCCCATGTAATTGTAACCCCTCTGTACAGTATTTTCACAATAAAAAAAAGTTCTGGTTAAGGGAAACGATGACTCAGTACAGATGGACAGTCTCCCAGCAGGCTGGTTAAATATGTGGTTTAGATAGGTGGATTGCCAAGAGCTCTTGTTGTCAGCTTCAGATGTTCTGAGAAAGTGGTAGAACAGGAAACAGGTGAAGCCTTACATTACTGAGATCTCTAGAAATGTGTCATTGAATGGGATATTAGATCACTAAACATGTTTTCTCTTTGCTTCCTGACCACCATGAGGTGAACAAGTTTCCTCTGCCCTGCATACCTACCATGATTCCGATTTCAACCCCAATCTCAAAAGCAATGAATCATCCAGCCACTCAGGAAACTTTCCTAACTGTGAGCTAAAACCACTTCTTCTTCTATGAAGTTATTGTCTCATGTATTTTGTCATAGTAAGCAAAAGTGACTAAGACAAAACTGCATGAACTAAGCCAAAAAGCAGCAAAATTCTCTACATTATAAAATAGGAAAAAGAAATGTGCATTCCCTGGGTATGCTCCTTTAAAAAACAAAGAAGTCTACACTTAGAACTCCCCTATGACCCAGCAATCCCACTTCTGCGCATTTACCCAAAGGATCACAAACAAGGCCATACTAAAGCTACCAGCACAACTATGTTTATTGCAGCATATAGCTAAGATATGGAACCAACCCAGATGCCCCTCAGTAGATGAGTGGATCAAGAAAATATGGCACATATATACAATGAAATTCTATGCTTCCATCAGAAAGAATGACACTGCCTAATTTGTTAGGAAATAGAAAGACTTGGAAAAAAATCATATTAAGTGAAGTTACCCAGTCCCAAAGAAATTTAGGTCCCATGGTTTCCCTTATTTGCAATAATTAGCATCCATATAGGATAATCTTATCAGATGAGCTGATAAGCTCAAAACCCATGTACAAATGACCATATAAGTTGATGCTAAGTGAAATGAACCCCAAGATTTGGACACAAGACGTCGGTCTTTATTGTTATTGTTTCAAATGTACCATGTGATTTTATTATCTTTTGTTGTTGTTGTTTCCTTTGTGTGTTCTTTCCCCTTCAGCATATCCTCTATTATCACTGTACTCTATTTCTATATCCTGCATCTTGTATATATACATATGTCTAATCTGGGGAGAGGAAGGGAAATAACAAAATGCTGAAACAAGTATGACCCATTGCAACAAAGATACCTAGCGAACAGTATATTGGAAATGAATTTTACAACTTCGGGCAACGAGGGGGTGGTGGGGAGATAGGAGTGTGGGAGCTGGGGGAGAGAAGGGATAGTGGGACAATAACAAGGAAGGGAAGGGGTAAGAATGATCGACAAGTAATGTACTCATTGCCTTACTCATGTAACTGTAACCCCTCCATACAACATCTTAACAATAAAATAAAAATAAAAAAGAAGTCTTTTATACTTAAACTAGTAAATTATAAAATACTTCTCTTTAATTGCCTTTCAATATTATCTTGAGTCACAAATTTCAACACATTTGTTTTTCTTTGTTCTAGCCCTATAAGCTGCTTAAAGTGTATTTTAAGAAAAGAAAAGAAAACAATAGGAAAGCCCACAGAAGCTCAAATTGATACTTCTCACCCAGATGTAGTTATGTGACAGAAGTGACAGGCTCTAGTTTGCCTACAGGTTCACAGCTAATTCACAGAATGAAGTGTCATTGTGTGATCTTTCCACCCTAGAACACTAGGCTAGAGTAGTAGATGTCACCACAAAAAGAGAAAAAGAAAAAGGAAAAAAGAAAACATTGCCACAGCACAATCATTGTGAGCATGAAAAGATAATTAGGCATTTGATGCTTTTAAGAAGTGAGGGTCATACCTGTCAGAACACCTATTGGCTTGTAATATTCTTGTCACCCTCAGTCAAAAGCAAAGCATCAATTTATTTGAATGGCCTTTGCCAATGTGGATGTGAGAACATGCTGTGTGAAATAATAATAATAATAATATTAAATTAGTGAGGATAATAATAGTGACTATTCATTGAGTGCCTTCTATTCTAAGTGCAAACACTTTGCAAACAGAATGTTATTTAATTCTTACAACAATCTTACCTATGATCCCTGCTTGATCAATGAGAAGTTCATAAGGGTTAAATAATTCATCTAATTCAAGCCACATGCAAGATAAAATTCAAAGCCACACAAATCCATACCATGGAGATGATGGGAGAGAATATGTGATGTACCTAATCTCAGTGTTACCACCATAAAGAAGAGACATGCAGTGCATGGCATGGACTATCATGTCACCGATGCCCTAAAAATAAAGTGTTTCCATAGAAAGCAGTAGTACCCAGGCACCACTGGCTCACACCTGTAATTCTAGCTATTCAGTAGTCTAAAATCTCAGACAGGAAAATTTGTAAGACTCCAGTTATGCAGCAAAAAGCCAGAAGTAAAGCTATGGCTCAAGTGGTAGAGTACTAGCCTTGGGCAAATAAAAACTAAGGGATAGCACCCAGGCTCTGAATTCAAGCCCTAGTACAAGAAAGAAAAAGAGAAAGAGCAAGGAGGGAAGGAAAGAGGGAGGGAGGGACTGAGAGAAGAGAAAGAGAAAAGGAAGAAAGAAAGAGAAAGTAAAGAAGGAAGGAAGGAAGGAAGGATGAAAGAAAGAAAAGAAAGAAAGAAAGAACAAACTTTATAAAAAGCGAAGTAGCTGGGAGCTGGTGGCTCACACCTGTAATTCTAGCTACTCAGGAGGCTGAATTCTGAGAAATGTGGTTCAGACATATCCAGGACAGAAAGGTTCCTAAGACTGTTATCTTCCATTAACCAACAAAAGGCCAGAAATGGAGCTATGGCTCAACTGATAGAGCACTTGCCTTGAGCAGAAAAGCTAAGGGACAGTGCCCAGGCTCTGAGTTCCAGCCCCATTACTTGCAAAAGAAGAAACAAACAACAACAACAACACACACATCAAAACAACAGTAACATAGTCTGCTAGCCATATGTAACCCAGGCTCCCTGTGTCGTGGCTAGTTTAAATATTTCAACTTAATCAGTGGTAGGATACCCAGATATTATATACATATATATGTATATATTATATATACATGCATTATGTATATACATATATGCAAATTATATATATATATATGTATATATATATATATATATATAATTTCTAGGTGCAGCTATTATGTTGTTACCAGAGGAGATTATCAGTGGGAATTAATGGTCTGGGCCAAAAGATGGCCCTTCCTAGTATAGGTAACCGTTACCCAATCACTTGAAGGCTGAAAAGAACAAAAAGGCAGAGGAAGGGAAAAGTCTGCCTCCCAGGCTGACTGTGCTGGAACACGGTGCTCCTGCTTTTGATTGGACTTTACACCATCAGCTCTCATGATTGTCTGGCTTTCAAACTCAGACTGGAATTTTATCACTGGCTCTCCTGGGGCTCCTGCTTATATAAAGTAGGACACAGTACTTAGAGTTTTCTTATTCTGTTTCTCTGGAGCATCCTAACTAATAACATCTTGGTTCCAGATTGTTGGTCTATGAGTAACCCAAGACAAACAAATCCCACAGCCTTCTTTAGGAAATGTCAATCTGAGATGAAGAGACTGACTCAGCACAGTCTATGAAAACTCAGATGGTGTGCGTGCACTTACCACTGTCTTCACCAGGCAGCCTGGACATGGATAGATAAGCTCCGTCTACAAAGACAAAGAAATGGAATGCCTGGAGGAAGAGGAGGATTGATGGGGTCTGAAAAGCCTGTGAGCATCAGCTCCAGCTTCTCGTTCCTTCCAAAAAGACCAACTGCCTAGATGTCCTGTTCTCTTTGAAGCCAGACTATGGGCTGTTACCAAATCCACGCTCTCATGTTTAAGAAGGATCTTGCATTTTCCTTCTCTGTGGAATTGAAAGAACCCTAATTATGCAGGGTAATCTGAGCCACTACATAGAGTTTACTTGAGTTATCTTATAAGGGAGACAACATGAACCTAGGTGAGGATCAAGGACTGAATAATGAACACATCCTTTTACCTACTGCACATTTTTTTCTCCTCCCAAGTACCAATAATCTCTGATTTCAGTCTGAAGGAAATCAAAAACTATTTGAAAGAATCTGAAAAGTCAACCTGCTGTGTTCAAGAATGTCCATGTCCGAGGGCAGGCAGTCATCAAGAGAACAACGATCACGTTTACCGATGTGATGATGAAAGACAGCCTGATAAAGTGAGAGCCTTCCTGTGGGTTGTCTCGCAACTCCAAAACCTGACAGTAAAATTCAATACTAAGTGCTTCCTTGATATCTGGTAAAACTGGAAGGACTTTGAAGAACCTGAAGACAAGTTGCCCTCTCAATTTCTTTTCATGGATTGGGGCCCACATCCATTGACTACATACAGTCTCCACAGCCAAAGAAGTGGACAACACATAGACTTATTCCTGAATAGTGGGGGGTGGGGTATGCAGTTTACTGACAGCTTCCTTAGAGAGAAGAGGTTTAAAAAATACACACACACAGGCACACACACAAATATATATATACACATACACATGTGTATATATGTATATATATGTGTGTGTGTGTGTGTGTGTGTGTGTGTGTGTGTGTGTGTGTGTGTGTGTGTGTGTGTGTGTGTATATATATATATATATATGGCCTGAAGATCGATTGCAGACACCCAGTTTGCATGAGGAGTCCCAGTTTGCATGAGGAGTCCAAGTAACTGTTTCTTTCACTTTCAAATAAACCTGTTCTGTATGCTTTAAACACTTTCCTGCCCCTCAGTCCTTTAAATGACAGAGAACACAAACTGAACTCTAGACAGCATCCCAATTCCATTCCTGTGTGCCACAGTGTCTTCCTCCCCCTAGGCTGTGAACATGTACAATGAATAATAACCTGCTTCAGGTCTCATCTATGCAGGGCTGGGTGCCATGTGATTGATCATCCCTTAACCCTACAATGGTTCTCCATTGGGGTAAATAGGAGGTAATTCAAACACAGCAGCAAGAGATTTGACAAACACACACACACACACACACACACACACACACGCCCATGCAGACAGGAATATTATCCCCTAAGAACCTTCCCTGTGAGCGGATTCTGTCCCTGGCTCTGTGGGGAATGCCACTGAAAGAGAGGCAGGACATAGCTGAACCTGCTCTCCAGTTACTGTACTACCTGCTAAAGCCTTGTACTAAATGATTCATAGAGATGACAAGGTCAACCATCAAATGGTTTCTAGACCATTAACTTCAGAAGAATCCACGCAGAAGTAACAGAAAACCCAACCTTCACTGAGGTTCTGATGTGAACTTTCAGTCTTTAATTTTAAAAAAATTAACAAGCTTAGTTAAATGAGATCAGACAAATTATTTTACTCTAATTACTGCTACAGGTGTGTCTTTTTTTTATTTTCCATTGCCTGATGAGCCTCTTCAGGCCTCTGTGCTCATGCTAAGTGTGTCAAAAATAGGAAGATAATAATAATAATATCTTCGCATCAGTGACTTACACCTGTAATCCTAGCTACTCAGGAGGCTGAGATCTGAGGATCACAATTCAAAGCCAGCCCAGAAAGGAAAATCTGTGAGACTCTTACCTCTAATTAACCAGCAAAAAGCCAGATGTAAAGGTGTTAATCAAGTTGTAAAAACACCAGCCTTGAGCAGAAAAACCTTAAGGATAGTGCCCAGGTCCTGAATTTAAACCCAGTACTGGCATAAATAAAATAATAATAATACCTACTGCACACACTTACAGTAATGTCTACAGAACACTTAGAGTACTTCAATATATCTGAATCCTTAGAGTAAACACTCATTTTTTTAATAGTGGAATCTAGACAATTCCTGACCTTTCCAAGCATTTATTCAGTGAACCCTTCAGAGCTTCTGTCAATCCAGGAAGACATGAATAACTCAGGAATGAGTCAGAGGACAAGATCACATAATGCATGTAGGAAAGCCTTCAAGTGTGCAAACCTGAGAATCTTTCAAAACAGAGCAGTATGGGCTGGGCTTGGCAGCTAAGTGCTTGAGAAGAAGACTCAATCTTGGCCTTAATGATATATAAAATTGTCAGAAAGAACGAAATGGTGCAACCTGTGACATGAATATCTAGCAATTGCTCAGTAAGCCCAGGTTCACATAGTCCTGGAAAATGCTGTCATTGCAAAACTGCATTTGACAGAAATCTTTTTTTAAAATTTTAAATATCCCTATTTAAATGATTTATTTTAAATAGGGATACAGGTGGACCCATTGCAACAATGAGATGTAAAAATCATTATGTTGAAAAACGAACTTTACAACTTTGGCAGGGGGGGGCAGAGATGATGGGAAGGGGAAACAAAGGAAGAGGCAACAGTGCTTGATAAGAAATGTACTCATCATCTTGCCCATGTAATTGTAACCCCTCTGTATGGTATTTTACAATTTAAAAAAGAAGAAGAAGAAGAAGAAGAGGGCTGGGAAGGTGGCTCAGTGGTAGAGCGCTTGCTTTGCATGCATGAGGCCCTGGGTTTGATTCCTCAGCACCACATAAGCAGAAAAAGCCGGAAGTGGCGCTGTGGCTCAAGAGGGCTAGCCTTGAGCTGAAGAGCTGAGGGACAGTGCCCAGGCCCAGAGTTCAGGCCCCATGATCAACAACAAAAAATAAAAATAAAAATAAATAAATATCATTAATTGCATATATATTTATCTATAACATTCATTAAATTTATTTATTTTTCAACCACTACTTCACACCTTCCTTACATGCTATGGTGATCCTATATAAAAAAAATGTTATTACTATCTGGATACTGGTGCTCATGTCTGTAATCCCAGCTACTTAGGATGCTGAAATCTGAGGATGACAGTTAGATGCCAACCCAGGCAAGAAAGTATGTAAGACATTTATCTCCCAATTATCCACCCAAAAGCCAGAAATAGAGGTGTGGCTCCAGTGATAGAGCACCACTCTTGAGCAAGAAAGGTAAGGGATAGTGCCCAGGCTCTGAGTTCAAGCCCCAGTATGTACACAAAGGGGAAGGAAGGAAGAAAGGAAGGAAGGGAGGGAGGGAGGGAGGGAGGAAGGAAGGGAGGAAGGAAGGGAGGGAGGGAGGGAGGGAAGAACTTATCTCTGTAGTACCACATCCATGTGTCCCATACATTCCATTGCATAAGTAATATGTGTCCTCAGCTTTGATCTCAATCCTCAATGTAGGTGTCAAATGCATATTACTTGTACCATTATTTGTGTGACTCCATTTCATCCTAAAGTAACATAATCTCCAAAGGGGTTTATGTAGTATCAAAGCAGCAAAAGTGGTAGAATCCTGGATTCTCAAAGTCATCTAACAGATTAAGCAGAGATATCTAGCACTCTGTAGTCCTAGATTTTTGGTATATGTGAATTGCCTTTGAGTCACCCAGCATGCTGTCTGGCTGGTCTTCAGGCCCAAGCCTATCTCCATTGCTTGCCTGCTGAGATTGCCTCCAGTAAGATATTTTACTATTTCTTCTCCAGGGTCTACTCACCATTTCAGGACTCCGTAGCAGAATTCTGGCATCTGCTTTCTCTGATACACAAATAGTGTTCTCATCTCTTCTCCAACTCTCCTTTCTGCAAGACAAAGTATTTATTTTCTAGTCTAAAAGATGAGGATGATAAGAGGTGGTTATGCATACATTTGTCTCCCCCTGTGATTTGTTTCTCCCTATAATATGAATCCTCACTTTTCTAATAAATCCACTCCAGATACCCTACCTCTACACCTCCTCACATGCAGTTCCTCAGATCTTCACACCCTCACACCCTTCTATATGTTCACAGGTTTGAGATGCATTTCTTTCCTTTCTTCATCTCTAAAGTAAATAATACAGGCTGTCAAGTATACACAAAAAAACAGAAGAATAAGATAAGTTATAAATGTACAGGTATACAAGTGTGGTTTCCAGGCTGTACCAACCTCATAGGAACTTAGGTGTGTTTTTTGTTTTTGATTTTGTTTTCTTGGTGGACTGGAGATTGTATGTGCACCAGTACTGTGGTCAAACTCAAGGATCTTCCACTCTCCACTGGCTTTTTGCTCAAGACCAAAGCTCTATCACTTGAACCACACACCTATTTCCAGTTTGGGGCTGATTAACTGAAGATAAGGGGCTTAGATATTTGCCTGCCCAGGCTGGTTTGAACTGTGATTCTTAGATCTCAGCCCCCTGAGTAGCTAGGATTATAGGTAACAGGTCACTCGAGCTTGGCTTGGGAACTTATTAAAGTGGAAATTATCTGGCCCACTTAGAACACCAGAAAGTCTGGAGGTGACTAGTGCCCACCCTGTGCTTCAACATGCATTCCACGTAAGCCTGATACACATTCATGATTTAGAACCACATATTCATACACACAAAAGGACAAGGACAGTGAGCTAGCCGAAGGGACTGGAAGACGGGACCAGAGTGTGGGACAGTGGCCACTTACTCACCTTGCTTTGGGGCATGCCATTTATTTTTTTGGTTTCCAATTTTATTTTATTCTTTATTATCTTTTAAGTAGTTGTACAGAGGGACTTCATGTCAATTGATGAGTATATTGCATCTTGATCAACACCACTCCTTCCATCCTAATTCCTGAACACTTCCAGTCCCACCCATGCCCTCAGTTTTCCTAGTTCCATTTTCACATATGTACATTGACTATAATGAATGCAATCACCCACCCTTCCTGTCTCCAATCATCTACCCACCACCATTTATCCTCAATCCCTACCCCAACACCTTAAGTTCTAGCTTCCTGGTATTCATTTTGTTAAGCTGTAAATTGATTGTTCAAAGCAGTTACAACATAGCAATTCACCCCTGCACATACCTTACTTTAATTAACATGTTTATGTGTGTATATATATGTGTGTATATGTATATTATATATACATATGCATATGACCCTGTAGTTGTGGACCCTGTAGTTGTTGATTCTTTCTGTGAGTCTCTTTTCTTTTCAGCTGAAAGGCAGTGACTACCAATAATACACACATCACGTGGACTTCCTTAAGAATGAAATGAGTGCAGGTGGACAGAAGTCCTTCGTGATGGGTCACATGTTGCAAAATTACAAGGCAGGCAGGCGGGCAGCTTTTTAAATGCCAGCAGCAGTAGCAGGAGAACAGCTTGGCTGGAGGGTTCCAGCACATTCTGAACAGCCCTCTGAGGGCCTGAACAGCTGCTGGGATCAGCCCCACATCTCAACAAACTCAACAGCCATTTGTCTGCCCTTGCCAACAAGCACTGGAGTATCTTTTCTCCTTTGCTAGCAGCCTCCTGGGACCGAGCTCTGAGAACAGGCAGTCACTTGTGCCCAGTGTCCTCCCTGCATTGTGATTACAGATGGCCATGATTTACAGAGGGCATACTTGAAAGATGTCTAGTTTGGCTGTTTCTCACGACACTGCCTTTTGCAAATATCCTGGTTTTGAAAGAAATGGGGTGGGGAGGGCAGAAATTAGAAGGCAGCTGAATCAACTCTTCACAATCTGCAGGTTTACTCTCTGTGTGTGTCAGACTGGCTTCTTCTGAAATTGGTCAATGCTGATCAGAAATCAAGGGGTAATGAGGTCACAGATGGAACAGGGCCTATGAGCTGAAGAGGAGACTTGATTCAGCTGCAGGCAAGCAGGTTTGCTCATGTTCTTGTCTGTTTACAGAACAGTAGTACGCAGCACATCCAAGCAACCCGGAGCCCTGCTGGGAATGGTGGCTACTGGTCTCTATGGAGAGGAAAGGCTACAAAGCATGCATACCAAAGAGTTCTCCCTCCTCTGCAGGCTGGCTTTCAGGGCTCAACTTCATCTTCTAAGGTCCCTGTTGGCCTTGGAGGCCCAGTGTTAGAGAAAAACTGATGAGCCTAAAAACTATAACACAGCTCAGACATGATGTAGCCAACAGATTTCTTCTGCCTTTTTTTAAGGTAGAAGGCTGATTTCCCTCATGACCGTTGTACTATCATGGTACTATGACTTTATGGTGAGTAATGAAAACAAACCAATAAGGCCTCCTTGTTGTCAGTTTTGCTTTGTTTCATTTTGTCTTCAAATCTGAAAACTGGGGACCAAAAAAAAAAAAAGGAGGGAAAAATGTCTGCAAAGATATATTTCCTTTTACAAGATAACTTCCAAATCACATTCAACTTGGAGATTCAAGCAATGCAGCAATTCTACCTGAGAAAATACAAAAGGTGGTCATCTTCATACCTATGGAGATATACGTCCAGGCACACAACTCTGGGAGGTGTTTTTAATCTAATACCTAAGTTTATTCTCAGGTGTTTAAGGCTTTTCTTTAATCCTAACAGGGTGGACTGGTCCATGTTCCAGAAGTACCCATTAAAATGAGATTGTAAACTAGAGGTGGGGCACAAGTGGTAGAGTGCCAGCCTTGAGTGAAAAAGAGGCCAAGGAAGAGTGTGAGGCCATGAGTTCAAGCCCCAGTTGTGTGGCTGCACAAAAACAATAAATAAAAAAAAATAAAATACAATGGCATTGCACATTTAGCTCCCAGGTTCTCACAAGAAACCAGGGGAAAGAAAGAGCAGGCATAATCATTATTCAAAGGAGAAAGGATGAGCAATTACCTTTCTTATTACCCTGGATAAATTGTGTGCATTGATTTAAAGAGAGTAACAATACCAAAAAAAGATGGCAAGAGCAAGTAACAATACCAAAAAAAAGATGGCCTTGTGGCTCCATGCAAATGGCTTAGAAAATATCACTTACTGGCTCTGGCACCTCTAGGAAAGACCACTCCCCCCCCCAAAAAAAATGGGAGAATAATCCTAAAAAGGCAGAATAAATGAACTCTGTGGCTTTATAACATAAATTCCCTCTTTCCTTCTTACTAGAACTCTTCTAAGCCTGCAGCTACGGTTTTTCACATTTTTTATTTGTACAGATGCCAATTTAGCTCAGGGAGCCAAATAAAACACACCTCTCAACTAAATATACTCTCAAAACT
The DNA here is from genome assembly GCF_019054845.1 of Dipodomys spectabilis. Classification (NCBI taxonomy): domain Eukaryota; kingdom Metazoa; phylum Chordata; class Mammalia; order Rodentia; family Heteromyidae; genus Dipodomys; species Dipodomys spectabilis. The sequence continues at coordinate 3,702,388 of NW_024870813.1, read as the reverse complement.
GGAAGTTCACGTTTGGCCCGAGGTTTATCCACATTAAGCTGAGGTCTGGAGCTGGGGAGTCCTAGATTTTCCTGGTATTTCATTTTCACTGTAAGAGGACTGGGCTGACACATTATCTACAACTGGAAGGGTTTGGGGAATCTGTGCATAGAGCAGCACAAGAAGAAGCTGCAGACATTCAGTGCTGCCCATTTGTAGCAACGATATTACAAATAATGAGGCTATTCTACGGTTCTCTAAAACTTCAAGGCAGACCCATGAAAGCTGTAAGAATAGCCAGTTGCCTAGCATTGGTGGCTCACTACTGTAGTCCAAGCTATTTGGGAGGCTGAGATCTGAGAATCTGGATTCAAAGCCAACCTAGGCAGGAAACTATGTGATTCTTACATCCAATTAACTACTAAAAATTTACAAGTGGGACTATGGTTCAAATGGAGTGGTAGCTGAAGCATGGCGCCCAGACCCTGAGTTTAAGCCCCAATACTGTCACACAAAATTAAAAATAAAAAGGAGCCGGGTGCCAGTGGCTCATGCCTGTAATCCTAGCTACTCAGGAGGCCGAGATCTGAGGATCACGGTTCAATGCCAGCCCAGGCAGGAGAGTCTGTGAGACTCTTATCTCCAATGACCCACTAGAAAACTGGAAATGGTACTGTGGATCAAGCAGTAGAGCGTTCACCGTGAGCTGAAAACTGCAGGGACAGCACCCAGGCCAGAATTCAAACCCCAAGACCAACCAAAAAAATAAAAATAGATAAATAAATAAGAATATCCAGTCATCTGTGATGCAATTTTAGCCTTAGTAAATATCCCCCAGACTTCTCTCTCTGGGGGAAGTCCTGTGTTCAGTCTTCACATGAATAAAGTACAAAATTTTTATTCAACCTCCACACCCAGGATTGAGGGTTTGCTGAAAAGAGAATGATTAAGTAGGTCCAGAAAGCTAAGATAAAATGTTAATACCTAAACTCATTCATCTGAGATTGAATTTTTTTGGTCTATGTGCCAATACTGGAACTTGAACTCAGGACCTGTGTGCTATCCCTGAGCTCTTTAAAAGGTTCCAGGCTAGCATTCTACCTCTTAAGCCACAGCTCCACTTCTGGCCTTTGGGTGGTTAATTGGAGATAAGAGTCTCACAGACTTTCCCGACAGGGCTGGCTTCCAACCACCATCCTAAGAGCTCAGCTTCCTGAGTAGGTAGAATTACAGGCATGAGCCACCAGCACTCCCTGAGTCCTTTTTATTAAAAAAAAAAAACTATTATTGTGTTCTTAATATCCACCAACAAGGCTATATTGTATTGCTCACATGTAGGGAAAGGTTTACTATTAGTTACTCAGTTAAACACTCCAGGCTTAATGAATAGACAAGCCATTGCAGCTAAAGGTTTATTCAGAGCTTACAAAGATGGATGCCCCTTTCTACACTCACCTTCCTGATGAACTCCTTCCTCCTGACTAATTGCCAGGGCTGTCTGCTCAGATTTGTGGTTTCTACTCTTGTCCCCTATTTTAGGATTTCTATTCACTTAAATTTCCATTCCTCTCCAGTATACTAGGCTTTTAAACACACACACACACACACACACATACACACACAAGCTTCATACCTTATTTTTTTTTCTGCTCTCCACCCCTTGATTTTTTGGCTGAAAAAATCCTCAGTCTATTGTATCCCTAATTTTTCTGGAAGGATCTAAGAATGGATGGGATTCTCTGAAAGCACCAAGACTATTGGGAGACAACTTTGATATCCGGGCAAGAAGTGAAGATACCATGGACAAAGGCTGAAATAGTAAAGAGGGTAAGAAGGAATCACACTCAGGGAGCTTAGAGCACCTGCTGTTGGGCTGACCATTGAGACAGCAATATAATAATAGTTCCTGGAAGGGAGGTGAAGTTTTGGTAAACAAAGGAGGAGGCTGCAATGCTTGGTAAGAAATGTATGCATTATCCTGCCCATGTAATTGTAACCCCTCTGTACAGTATGTTCTCAAATAAAATAAAATAAAATTTAAAAAAAAATAATAGTTCCTGTACTTTTATCTGAACTCCTGTGGAAATGGTGGCACTATTCATTAAGATGGGGAAGCGGGCAAAAGGCAAGAGTTGACCATCATGTCCTGTTTAAAAATGAGCTCACTGCAAACCTGCCATGATCAAAATCACAGCTAAGTAGAAATATACCTGGCTCCATCTACAAACAAGGAGATAGGCAGACACATCTCAAAATAGTCATATATCATAAGCTATTTTGTACCCTCAAGCTAGTGAAGATGGATGCTTCAGTTAGATGACATCCACTGAAAGACTAATATGTGTCAGGTGTACTGGGAAAGTGAAGACTTAGAGAGGACAGCAAATTAGCTCCAAAATGCTAAGCAGAATATCTGATTCAATTCAAACAAGGTCCATCTATTCTCACTGAACTTTTTTTTTTGCACCAGTCCTGGTCTTGAACTCAGGGTATGGGTGCTGTCACTGAGCTTTTTGCTTAAGGCTAGCATTCTACCGCTTGAGACATAGCTCCGCTTTTGCCTTTTTGGTAGTTAATTGAAGATAAGAGTCTCTTAGACTCTCCTACCTTCAAACCATGATCCTCAGATCTCAGCCTCCTGAGTCACTTGAAACAGGTGTGAGCCACCAGCATTCAGGTTCATTGAATGTTTTTTAGGTCTCCTCCATGTGCCAGATACCATAAAAGACACTACCATCAGAGAGAAGAAATAAAATAAATGTTGATTGAATGTTCTTTGTTGTGATTATTCATATCTGAGGAGCTAATCATCTAGTGAAGAAGAGAAAGCCATAAACATTATAGAAATTTTGAAGATCATACAGGACATTGTGGCAATAGCTATAAAGGCTGCCTGGCCCCAGCCAGAGGGCTCTGTATGCCTCCTTCTGTCTGCTGTGCTAGCAATTAGGCCAAGGGCACTCAGCTCTGCTGTGGCAGAGACAATTCTGTAACTCAGTTATATGAGTCCCAAGTGAGCCTTCATTCACTGGTGACTGTGCTGTCCTAGAACCAGCCTTCATTTCTCTAGGAAAAGAGAATACACAGGCTTTCAATAGCCCTTGGCTATTTCAGTGACCTAGTTGTCTGTTATAGAATTCAGTATTTCTTCCACCCCGACACACTTGTATCCTTATATGATTGCAACTTAATGGTGGAAAATCCATGCCTTAATTCTGTGTCATTACAGCAAGCGGGAGAGAGCTGATTCTAAAGGATACCTGCTCAAACACACACACACACACACACACACACACCAAGGGGTATAGCCATCATAGAAACATTACATGTGTGTTATGAAACAGAAACTGCTCTGAGTACTTTTCCTGTATTGTCTAACTTGCTCAATGATGAGCCTCATTTAACACGTAGGGGAATCAAGATCACCCTGTATCATAAATGGAAGATCTAAGCAGGAACCAGACAGAATAGCCAACATTCTGGACCACTTGGTTATGTTAAATAGACTTTTTAATTCTAGGTACTACATTAAATGTACCACATGACTTTGTATTCCTCTACACACAAGCACTTATATCCAGGATAGCATCAGCCTAAGGAGAGAAAGCCTCCCTACCCTGCTGATGACTGCACAATCTACCTTCTCCCTCTCCATGCTCTGCCAACCCTCCCTATCAAGCTGTCCCAATTTACAAAAACATGGTGTGTCTCTACACAGGCCTGATTGACACCATCCAGAAACCTGCACAAAATAATGTGTTCTTCATAGATACTAGAGGCCCTTTCCATTTTTTCTTGCCAGTTTTAAGCTGTTAAACTGCCCACCAATCTGCTGATAAAATGCAATAATGTGATTTATCTTCAAGCACAGCAGAAACATCTCAACAAATTGGATTTACTTTATCTTCTGGGAAAAAAAAAAACGTTGTTGGAGTTTTCCAAGATGTCCTTTTCACAACATTGTCCTCGTGATAAGTTGAGATGACTTTGAGAAAAGAGAGAGAACTTTGTTTACACCTTCTGTCTCTCATCTGACCCTGAGAAGGATTTGTTTGCCCTATCCTCTTCCTTCAGCGTTAGCTGAGCTCCCAGAGGGGAGTCCTCAATTATTTCCAAAACAAAGGATCTACCCCCTAGAGTCAAACTGATGATGCAGCCCTCTCCTCTTTGTGTGTGTGTGTGTGTGTGTGTGTGTGTGTGTGTGTGTGTGTGTGTGTGTGTGAATGTGTGTGTGGTATGCACACCAGAACTGGAACTTTAATTCAGAGCACTGTCCCTTAGCTTTTTTACTCCAAACGGCACTCTACCACATGAGCCACATGTCTACTTGATGGTTAATGGGAGATAAGAATCTATCTCATGCCCAGGATGGTTTCCAACCATGGTCCTCAAATCTCAGACTCCTGAGCAGTTAGGCTTTCAGGTGTAAACCACCAGCACATAGCTCCTCTTCTCCCTCTTTTGCTATGTCCATCATTTGTAAGACAAGGAGGACAAGAATAACCCAATCTCTTCTGTTATTGATCTCTAACTACTCAGAATCTCATGCATTTGCCCAAATTCTTATTCTTTCTTGATTTTCCATTCTAGAATCTCCCTGTCCTTGTATTGGAACCCATCCTCCTCCATCTTCATTCTCTTCATTGAATGGTTCCCAAACCTTCTTTCCTTGCCTAGCTTTGATGAAGATTTATCCATACCTCTGTCCTTGGGGAAGACTGTTCCATGCTTTATTTCAAATCAAATTTTGTACTTTGTTTGCAGGACTTAGAAGAGTAGACAGATATGTTTTACTACTTTTCTTCCAACTGATCAATACACATTTGTGTGTGTGTGTGTGTGTGTGTGTGTGTGTGTGTGTGCCAGTCCTGACTTGAATGCAAGGCCTACATGCTGTCCCTGAGATTATTTTGCTCAAGGCCATCACTCTACCACTTGGCCACTGCTCTACTCCCAGCTTTTTAGAGCTAAGAGTCTCATGGACTTTGCCACCCAGGCTGGCTGAGTTGCTATGATGACAGGCCTGAGCCTCCATCTTCCAGCATGGGTCAAAGGGCTTAAAATATAACACACAAACAAAAAACATTTCAGAAGTGGAAACTTTTAGAAAACTAATCAGTGCTGTTTGCCTTTCCATGCAGGTAAGTAGATAAATGGAACACTTGGTTATCTTTATGGTGTAAATTTTGAGTAGGAGTTACTGGGAAGTAAATAGCATTCATTATAAATGAGAGGGTAAGCTTTTGCCAAGTTGCTGTCTTCAGGTTTATCATTATTCTTCATGTCTTCAGAATAGGAGCTTTTGAAGAATAAACCAAAGATTACCAATAGTGAGTCCTTGTAAAAAAAAAAAAAAAGATGGACAAGGGAGCCCTAGAGCACTAGATACATCAATGTAGTAAGAAGTGTTTCTGCAGTGCAAGTAGGGAAATCAGTATGAATATTCATCAAAAAAAAAAAGTAAATACAGAGTTACCACATACTCTAGCAATAACACTCAGGCATTTATCCAAATGATTACATGCTGGATGAAATCAGGGCATCTACACACATGTCCCATTGCAGCACAGTTCACAATAGCCAAATGGTAGAAAGAGTCCATGTGCCCCACAACAGATGCAGAGATCAAAAAATGTGATTACGTATATTTACATGCATATATTTATGTTTTATATTTTATACATCTTTATATCTATATATTTATATATGCACATGTGCATGCATAAGTATATATATGTAACCACATTCTATTTATTTATGTATATGTAATCAGTGTATATGTGTATGCATTCATATGTGGCTATAATGGAATTCCACACAGCCATCAGGAAGAAGGAAATTATATCATTTGCAGAGAAATGGATGGATCTGAAAATACCCATGTTGAGCAAAGTAAACCAGGCCCAGAAAAACAAAGGATGCATGTTTTCTCTCATAGATGGGTCTCAGACCCAAAACACAACCTCCTATGAAAATACACACTGAAGCATATGCTTATATACACAGTTTTATTAACTAAAGTATAGTACATGCAGGATTGAAGCTCCACGGGGGTAAACCTTTCAAACAATTACAGGAAGCTGAATAAAATGAATATTGGGAAGATGAAACAAAATTGTAAGAAGGGCTAATGGAGGGGGGTAAATGGATAAAAAGTGGAGCTGGGGAATAATATTAATTAGAATACTCAATATACACATGTGATCAAGAAGGTGGGAAATGTGAAATGAGGGACAGCCAAGATAGGGGGAGAAGGACAGAAGGGATGACTTTGATCAAGAAGCAATACACACTTAGATGGACATGTTAAATTGTAACCACTTTATACAACCTGTCAAAATGCAGAAAAAATAAGTAGATAGGTAAGTAGATAGACAGATGATAAGCTCCAGTATTAATTATTAATGTTAGAGCAAATATTACACACACACACACACACACACACACACACACACTTCCAGGCCTTCTGCACTGCCACTAGAGTTGTTCCTTAGAAAACAAGCTAGAATCTTCCTTTTCCTCCTGAAATGGCTGTCTACACAATGCCTTTAGTGTGGAATCCAGCTTAAAACTTAAAGACATAAATGCAAAGTGCGTGGGGATTCTATTTACATTAAGAGCACCTTTACCATATCTGCACTTTATCAACACCATAGTCTCATCTTTTTCCTCGTCTTCTTCGATGTTCTTTTTTTTTCTTTTTGCTTATGTGGTGCTGAGGAATTGAACTCAGGACCTCAGGCATGCAAGGCAAGTGCTCTACCACTGAGCCACCTTCCCAGCCCCCTCCGATGTTCTTTCTATTGTAGCACACTTGATGTTTTATTTCCAGAGCATGATTGCTCCTTTGTGGTGCCAAGAGTCAATGCTTTGCATTCTGAAACATCTGGCCAACTTTTCTCCCTGTCTCAAGCTGCCTCAAGGTAACCTGGTGTTCCTTCTCCAGCTCTCCCTATCACACTCTCCATATTTGTCTTTGTGTGTTTTACGCAGTTCCTAATCTCTTTGGCAAATTAAAAATGGCCATGAATTCTTTGGTATGACTCCCACTGGGAGATAGAAACTTTATGTTACTTCTTCAATCTAAGTGGGCTTATGGCTTCATTGATTAATGAAACAGCAAAAACAAGTCTAGACCCCAACAACCTGGCAATCTCTACTTTGTTTTCTTGGAAGACTTGGAGAGTCTTGAACAGCTATGAGTCTCTTGACTAGTCTAAGGCTTCCTCAGTGAGGAGTCTGGTATAGGTAAGATACGTGTTCCACCTGGCAGTTTCAGCTGAGCCCAGGCTTCTAACCATTTCCATGATGGTATCAGAAATGTATATAAAACAATCTTCCACAATCTATCTAGAACTTTCCACCTTCCTAACAGTGACCACAAGCGGCCTGTGTAAATGCCACATAGAATACAAACATTGCCTGGAGGTCTTGTCCCCAAATTCCTACCTCAAACACACACACACACACACACACACGAAGTACAACTAGGTATTTCTTTTAAGCTACTAAGTTTGAAGTGGTTGTTGCACAGTAATAAATACCAGAATTTTTTTTTTGCCCTAGACAGTTCTAAATTAAACCATCAGGAATGGTTTTCTGTATACACAGACATTCATGAACCTTGAATGCAGGAACCATCTCCAGACCACTCAGTAAAAAGGCTGTTCAACACCATGGTTACAGAAATTAATTTTCAATTAGCCCCATACATTGTTTTGGTTGGTTGTGGGACTTGAACTTTGGGCCTGGGCACTGTCCCTGAGCCTCTTTGTGCTCAAGGCAAGTACTCTTTGAGCTGCAGCATCATTTCCAGCTTTTCTGAGTAGTTTATTGGAAATAAGAGGCTCACTTTTCTGCCTAGGCTGGCTTCGTACCACAATCCTCAGACTTCTGAGTAGCTAGGATTACAGGCATGAGCCATCAGTGTCTGGCTGGCCCCACACATTTTTAAGAGTAGCACCTATGTTTAAGAGTTGGCTTGAAGCCTTGACCTAATTCCTGTGTTCCACAGACCTAAACCAGGACCTAATAAAGTCTTTTATAAAGGGCCAGATGCTATTTTAGGTGTTGCAGGCCAAAACACACATAAAACTCTGCCAACATAGCCATAGACAATACACAAAAGAAGCTAAAGGCAATGCAGAAATGAATGTGTGTGGCTATGCTGCAAATAAAACTTTATTTACAAACAGGCTGTATCTTATTTGGGCCCTGAGGCTATCATTTCCAACCTTTGGCTTATGCTATTTTATAGATATAATAAAACCACACAAGATAGCTGTGGCCATTAGAGAAATAAAGTTGTGGCAATCCTTTTTGATAACAAACCAAGATATGGGTGATTACAGCTGAGAATGGAGGCCAAGGGCACAATAAGCAACCTTCCCTCCCCCATCATTTGCTGATGTCCTATCCCATATATTATGGTCTGCAGTGTACAAGTAGCATAGACTATGGACACTAAATCTATAATCTTGCTCCTAAGAAGTCAAGTTGAAACAGCATTTAAAGTTTGACCTTCTGAAGCTTAAGTTATTTTGTTTGTGGCATAATACTTTTCAGATCATATCAATGAAAGATAGTTTTCAAGTCTGGATAACCTTGCATACCACTGATCATTTTAGGCAAGGAATCTTTGCAGTTCTACTCTTTTAGCAATTGCCAAATAATGACTGATACATCAGGTGCCTTGACAGAAGACCATGGATACAGAAGCCAGTAAGACATCTCTTCAAGTTGAGTCCACCGCTTAGTAAGAAAAGCACATAAGTGTAGATGGTCCTCAATTTAGGATGAAGTAATTTACAATTTTTCAACATACTTTGGAGCAAAAGGGATATGTCTCTTCAAGTTTCAAAATTTGATCTTTTCCTGGGCTATGGATCTATAGTACAATACTATGAACCAAGCAGTGACAGATACCTACAACTCCCATCACAGTAGGCAAGGGTGAAAAGAACAATGCTCACTGTTGTGTGTTGTGTTGCTAAGTTAGATTGTGCAGTCCCTTCAGAAAATAATGTGTATTTTCCACTTGGGACATTTTCAAGTTAAGATGAGTTCATCGAGATGCAAATCTGAAGAGAAATCTGAATATAGATAATAAAACAAAACACAAGAGTTGTTTTTAAATGGTTTAGTTATACGGTCATTCTTAATGCCTCCTGTGCTATAAACACCTTCCCAACATAGAGATAGATAGCCAATTCTGAATCCTGTTGCCTCAAAGTCAACCCTGGAACGTACACACACATCCAATCTGACTAAAGTATATATGATATATGTTGGGTCTGGCTTCCCTGCTGCAACCTCTTTGAACAATTTGCAGACAGTTTATCTAAATGAATGTGAGAACACTAAAGCATATCTTGCCTGAGTGGTAGAGGTTGAGAGGAGGGGCTGTGGATGAAGGGAGAGAGTAGTCACAACACTCAAATGCAAATGAGAACAGACAACTTCAAGAGAGAAGTAAAGATAGACTAGATGGGATGGGGAAAGAAAAGGATGGAAGGAGTGCCACTAATCAGGATGCGTCGCACAGCTGGACACTGGTGGCTCATGTCTGTAATCCTAGCTATTCAGGAGGCTGAGATCTGAGGATCATGGCTTGAAGCTAGCCTGGGCAGAAAACTCCATAAGACTATTATCTCCAATTAATCACCAAAACAGTGGAAGTGGAGCTAGTGGCTCAAGTGGTAGAGTGCCAGCCTTGAGCAAAATAATATTCAGGAACAGTGCCCAGGCTTTGAGTTCAAGCCCCAAGACCAGTACACACACACACACACACACACACTATGTGTTGTACACACAAATAGATGCATTAAATTGAAACTATTTGAAAGGGGGTTTTTTGTTTTGATTGTTGTTGCTGCTGTTTTGTCAGTCATGGGACTTGAACTCTGGGCCTGGGCACTGTCCCTGAACTTGTTAGCTTCTAAAGACAAGTGCTCTACCACCTGAGCCACAGTGCCACTCCAGTTTTCTGGTGGTTAATTGGAGATCAGAGTCTTGCGGACTTACCTGCCCAGGCTGGCTTTGAACTGTAATCCTCAGATCTCAGCCTCCTGAGTAACGAGGAATCCAGATGTGAGCCACCGGCACCCGGTTGAAGATATTTTTTAAAGATAGAATCAAGAAAGGAGATATTCCTATCTCACTTCTCACTTACTTAGAGAACACAAGTGCATGTCTTTGTTTCTGCCAGTCAAACACATCTATACAAGACCTGGATTTGCAACTTAACTATTTGAGAAGACAGAGAAGGATGCTGGGTGCTCACTCATGGAAATAAGTGGTAGCAGCTGCCATGGTTCTGGGACTAGGGAAGCATCTTTCTTAGCAGGATTGGACAATGGTGTGCTTCTGGGAGCTGCTGCTATTACTACTGGAAAATGAGTTGGAGTTTGTTTCCTCCCTAGTCCTTCTAACAACCCAGCCAGCTTTGTAACTCCCTTGGTTAACTTTCTGCAAGAGTGGCTTCTTGTGTTCTACCACAAAGAATCTACCCAAGAGGAAAAGAAAATTCAGGGTCCTGGAGCCAATGGCTCATCCCTATAATCTAGCCACTCAGGATTCTTCTGCCATTCTGGGCAGAAAAAAAATGCAATTCTTATCTCCAATTAACCAGCAAAAAGCCAGAAGCACAGGTAGGGCTCAAGTGGTAGAGTACCTGTCTTGAGCAAAAACCTAAGGGGCAAGATACAGGTCCTGTGTTCAAGCCCCATTACTGGCACAAAAAAAAAATTGTCAGGGTTACCTGAGAGTGAAGGGAAAAAAAAAAAAGTTCCTCAGAGCACTGATTTAAAAAAAAAAAGCCTTTGCTGAAGGACACTCTAGATGAAATTTCCTCAGCAGAGACCCAGATAGCACAGGAGAGTCTCCTTCATCTGGGAAACAAAGGTGACTATGGTAGAAATAGTTAGATCACCCAAAAAAGTGACAAGAGATGATGCAAAAAAATGTAGGCAGGGATCATGAAAGATTCTCTACGCTTTGATCGGGCCTTTGGATACCGAATAAATAGGAAGTCATTAAATGACTCGGTATAAAGGGATTGTCAATAGCACATGCGCATTTTAGAAAGATCACTGGGCAGCAAAGTGGAGAAGTAGATGCAAGGTAGAAAGTGACCAGGCCAGGGAGAACCCTTAGAAGGTTCCTGCCAGTATTCAGGTGAGCCGTAATAAGATCAAAATCAAAGCCATGGTGATTTAAATGGAGAGGGAAAGCAGATTGATTTGTTCTACTGAGATTCTGATTTAATCAGGGAAGAAGCAGCACAGCAGCTTCGCCAATCTGATGCCTCTTGACTAGGGAAGATAATATTCAGCTGAAAACAGCTAAATTGCAACCTTGGATCTCTATTTCCCCTGGGGCGACGGCACACAGTGCGAGCATGTGCAAGCCCCGGTGGATACTGTCGTGAATGTTTATGCATCTCTAGAAGTGGACTGGACACAGTGAAGATAAAAAATTAAAAAAAAAAAAAGCCTTGCTTTATGACTGTTGCCCAGCGCTTCCTTTCCGGAAGATAGGTGACTTCAAGACAAAGCTGCGAGATAAATCTCAGAAGATTGACATAGTTATTCATTCCCACAGAGTCCCATTTTTTTTTAACTGAGTTTCTCCATCACCTTCCATCCCCTTGAAAGGCACCTCATCAAGAAATTTCCCTGCCTAAGGAAACTGGAATTACTATTAGGTCTGCCTCCCAGAACAAAGGTTTTAGATGTCTGAACACTTTCCTATTCTAAGTAGAAGGTAACACAGGCTCAGGGGATTCCAGAAACAAAAGAGAAATGGGCAAAAACCCCACACAGACATTTTCAGACCACCATCCCTGTCATACACTGATGCCAAGTCTCTTGCCCTCTTTCTTCCTTCTCTGTACTTTTAGTTATAGAAAATACATGTATAAATTGAGCACTAGGGCTCATACCTGTGATCCTAACTACTCAGGAGGCTGAGCTCTGAGGATCATGGTTCAAAAGCCAGCTCAGGTAGGAAAATCCATGAGCCTCTTATTTCCAATTTACCACCAGAAAGCAGTAGAGTGACAGCCTCGAGCAAAAGATCCTAGGGATGGCACACACAATCCCTGTGTTCAAACCCACAACTGAAAAATAAATTAAAAAAATAATATTTTAAAAGCAAATCTGAGGGGCTGGGAAGGTGGCTCAGTGATGGAGCGCTTGCCTTGCATGCATGAGGCCCTGGGTTCGATTCCTCAGTACCACATAAGCAGAAAAGGCACTGTGGCTTGAGTGGCAGAGTGCTAGCCTTGAGCTGAAGAGCTGAGGAACAGTGCCCAGGCCCAGAGTTCATGCCCCATGACTGACTGAAAAAAAAAAATCTGAGCTTTACTTCTAGCTACTTAGGAGTCTGAGATCTGAGGAACAAGGTTGGAAACCAACCCAGGGAAAGAAAATCCATAAGACTCTTATCTTCAATAAACCATCAAAAAACTGGAAGAGGGGCTATCACTAAAGTGGTATAACCATAGCTTGGAACAAAATGGAACCTGAGCCTTGAGTTCAAGCACCATGACCCACACAAAACACACATATACTCATACATACACACACACACACACACACACACACACACACACCTGAAAAGATGGTAAATTACTCATAAATGTATTTTTATTGCCTTGATTAGCAAAACTTGAGTCATATCTCCATGCTGGAGGTCCAAGAGAGGGTAGAGAGAACATCCCTCAGGAGAAGTGAAGGAAACAGAAATGGTTAGAGGCAAAAACTGGCCTGCAAAGAGTAGTTAGAAAGAGGTCATCCCATAATGAGGGCAATGTCAAGAGAAGAACTCAGTTAAGTCATAAAGCAGCCAACTGCAATTATAGAGATGAATGGGTGAATTCTTAAGCCCAAGCTAGTCATGCACTCTAGAATCCACACTAAACTAACAGCTAGATGCAGAGAATATAAGGATATATGAGCACATGACAGTATATGAGGAGACTATATGAGTATACTATATGCAGTATAGCAACCTCATAATGAGACAATTAATGAAATCATCTACTCTGGGGATGCACAATACTGCTCCTTCTATTACCTCCTACTTTTCAGACTTGGACAAGAAATATCTCTGAGCCTGAGTTGTGTGTGTGTGTGTGTGTGTGTGTGTTTTAACTAATATAAGGAGAATACTAACGATTTAACTTAGATAAGGAAAATACTAATAATACTGACCACCAAAGTTAAGGGGATGATTAAATATTGAAGCATGTGGCTAGAGCAGAGCACACAGTAAACATTACATGCATCAATTTTATAATCATTAGTATTCAATTAATCTTTGTCTATTGACATATTTCATCTGGCTAGCATATTTAATGGCTAAATAGTGCTTTTGGATTTCAGCCTTTTTATAAATTTGTGAGTATTAGCACATACATGAGATATTTGGGCAATAGAACACAAGTTTAAACACATCTGTTTCATATATATACCATGTATACAGAAAAATATAAATGCATATATAATTATAAATATACACATATTATATATAATATACATATACATTAGTATATATTATACACATACATGCATATATACTTATATATACATACATGAGTTAAAGTCTCACCTGTGTATTCCAGACTGGCCTAGAATTCACCATTCTTCTGTTTCAGCCACCCAGTTTCTGGGATTGCAGGCATGTTACCAGCTTTGACTTCTGTAATATTTTAATATAATTTTGTGCATGAAATAAAGATTTCTTACATTGAAAACAATCAGCAAATGACACTTGTGACATCATGACAAAGATTTTTGCAACATTTTAGATTTCTGGATTTTCAGATTAAGGATGTTCAAACTACATTGCATCATTAAAAATAATATGTGGTTTTCAATTTAGTCATCTTCTATTTGATTTCTATTATTGCTGATTCGTTACTGTTGCAGGCAATGTAAAATATAAATATCTTCGCTGTGTAACTTTTATTCCTCTAAGGTAAAAATCCCAGAAATTATATGCCTCTGCCTAGCTATCAGAAAACCATGAATGGCTTCTGTGAAATGCTAATTTTCCAGTTTATTCTCTGTAAAACTATTATGGGTCTCTTCTACCAATGAGAAGTATTAGCAGCCAATGCTTCTCATGGAAATGCAGATCCTTTTTTCTTTTTCAGGCCATATGACTGCAGAATCATAAACTTATGAAAAGACAGAACAAGTTGAAGTTAATTTGAAGTTAATTTCTGGCCAACTGTGTTACACACACAAGCATGCAAACACAGAGAGAAGGAAGGAGGGAAGGAGGGAAGCTGAGAAGGAGAATGGGAGGGAAAGAAGGAGAGATGGAAGAAGAGAGTGAGGGGAAGGAGAGATACACAGAGAAAGAGAAAGGAGGGTGGGTGGAGAGAGAATTTCCCAAAGTCAAATTCAGGCAATTGCAACTTTTATCTTCATAATTCAGTTTACTTCATAGTTTGCTTCATTGTACTAAAATAATGTATGATTCTAGCTAGCATATTTTAAGATAGTCATAAATTTTAATAATATTATATGGAGAAGGAAGTTGTTTTAAAAAGCATTAACATCAAAGGAAAGCAAGCAGCCAAAAATGATTGTACTAATAGGGTTTAATTCGGATGCTGGATAATTGGGTGTTTCATCCTTTTTGCATTTTTAAGTGTATTGCAAGTTGGCAATAGTAAGCATTCTTTGAAGTTTGTGTTCACATTCATCTTGGAGAGAGTATTGGGGATCAGGAAAAGTTTTGATTATTTGTCAGATTACATGGTTACAAAATCTACTCAGCCAGGGAGCGGGGGAAGGGGAGGAAGATGGGAAGGGATGGGAAGGGAAAACAAAGGAGGAGGCTACAATGCTTGATAAGAAATGTACTCATTACCTTGCTTATTTAATTGTAACCCCTCTGTACCGTATTTTCACAATTAATTTTTTTAAAAAACCTACTCAGCCACTGATTGGCTACATGAGCACTTAGAAGCTCACAGGGCTTCTGTAATGACTGAAAAAAAAGATTAAAGTAGATATAAGGGTTCCTAGCAAGCAGCAAGCACTCAAAAAACATTAACACACACACACACACACACACACACACACACACACATCCTGTAATGGCAGCAGAAAAAAAAATGTGCCACCTAATAGATGCTTCAGTGGTCACCCCCTACTTCCATCTGGCCAGGGGAATGTTTTGCACTCATACCCCATTGGAGCCACTTCCTTCCAGACTGTCCCTCAGAAGACTGAGAATAAAGAGCAATTATAGAACAGATCCTGGTTAATCAGTTAATTAGAATTTCAAGAGATCAGGAAACAGGAAACTTAAATCCCAAGGCATAAATGAACAGTAAGCTGTGTCAAAAGGAAGCAGCTTATAAAAATAAGCACCATTCTCTGGGTCTTCTCCCCACCCCTAAACCCTGCTCAAAGCTGTCAGATCTCCTGCTTTCTCCTGTGGTCTTGCTGAATTTGTTATCATCCTCTCTCTGGTTCTGTATCTTCCCTGTGCTTTACAGCCCATGCCCTTACTTCCCAAATGTTACTCTATTTCCCTATTCTCTCCTTAATTAACTGAGCAGTTTGGAGTTTTCAATCTTTGTTTTAATGGCCTGGGAAGAGAGCCTTTGATTTTTTTTTTTACTATCTAGAGTACCTTCATTGAGGTTATTTGCTTTAAAAAGATGTACATAGCATGAAAGAAACGCTTTTATGTGAGTCTGTGGGAAGGCAGGGAAGGAAGATTCCTCCCATGCTTGGGTGCTGGTTCGAGATATTTTGAGCTTCTTTCTACGTTTGTCAGTAGGACAGTCCAAGCCACAAATACATTCTTGGGATTCCACCCCCCCACACACAAAGAACTAACCCAAGGGATAGAGAAATGATTAGCAATCCTCTTCTTCCTTTAATTCCAGATGAGTCTGATAAAAACTATTACCTTAAGAAGCTTTAGCCATATCAGAAGGAGCAACTTGAGCAAGGCTGGGGGCCTAGTACATGCACAGTGGTGGGACCCAAAGAAGTTGAATTGTAGCAGCCCTATCCTGACAACAAAATGCACCTTCCTTTCTAGCTTGAGGCCCCAATGAGCAGCTATTCCTCTCTTTTTTCCAATGCTCTGTGGTCTTCCAATCATGTTTAATCAAGGCCCAATAAAGTAGTGCATGCCTTTAATTCTTGCTCCTAAGGAGATAAAAATTGGCATGATGATTATGATTTGAGACTAGCTAGGACACAGAGTTAGCAGGATCTCATCTCAACAAATACACTGAGTATGTTGGCATTTGCTTGTGATCCTAACTACCCAGGAAGCCATAGGAAGAAAGGTGAGTGTCTGAAGCTAGGTACCTAATAATTAAAGCAAGGAGGAGGAGGAGGAGGGAAGAAAGGAAGGAAGAAGAAGAGGTGGTTAGTGAGATGACCCTCAAATGACAGAGTACCTGCCTGGCATGCACAAGACCTTGAGTTCAAACCCCAGTGCCATTTTCTAAAAAAAATAGGAAGGGGAATATAACAAGTTGTAAGGCCCATTAATGCCTTGTCTTTAGACAGCAGGCCCAGTATGGGTTAGTAGCCACTGTATGCAATAGAAGAGGTGGCAATAGTGTTTTAGCACTTTCTGTTACTGTAACAAAATACTCAAAACCAAGTAATTTACAAGGCATAGAGGTTTATTTAACATATAGTTCTGGAGGCTGGAAAGCCCAAGGCATGTGACTCTGGCTTCTGGTTTGAGATTCTTGCTGTATTATAACATTGTGGATGGCATCACAGGGCAAGATCAACCAAGCATGCATGCTAACTTGGGTCTCTCTCCCTCTTGCTAATCATGAAGCCCTCCACATGACTCCATATAATGCCAATAACCTTCCAAAGGCACTGCCTACCTGTGTCATGAACATAGGAGTCTGAAGTCTAAGGGATAGATTTCCAACACATGAATTCTGGGAGATAAGCATTGAAGTCACAGCGAATGGACAGAGAGTTTAGATTGCCACCAAACACTTACTTTTTTAGGATCTCTCTGAGAATGTAGTCATAATGTTCAATGTATGTTCATGAAAAAGAAAATTGGGGGGCAAGATGGAGAAGAATGATGAAGGAGGTGATGTTGATCAAGAAGCATTGAACTAATCAAAGAAAGGTTGGACAAATGGGATTGCATAAGGTTGCAGAGCTTCTGCAGGGCAAATGACATAGCTAGCAAGATCAATAGAAAGCCCACGGATTGGGAGAAGATCTTTACTAGCCATACAATGGACAAGGGTCTCATATCTAAAATATACTTGGAACTCAAAAAATTAAACCACCCAACAACAAATCCTCAAAGAAACAACTGCCCAATAAGTAAGTGGGCGAAAGACTTAAAGAGAAGCTTCTCTGAAGAAGAAAGAAGGATGGCCAATAGACACATGAAGAAATGTTCAACATCCCTAGCCATAAAAGAAATGCAAATCAAAACAACATTGAGATATCACCTCACTCCAGTTAGAACAGCAAAAATCAAGAACTCTAACAACAACAGATGCTGGAGGGGATGTGGACAGAAAGGAACCTTACTTCATTGTTGGTGGGAATGTAAACTTGTTCAACCACTTTGGAAAGCAGTATGGAGGTTCCTCAAAAGACTTCACATAGAACTCCCCTATGACCCAGCAATCCCACTTTTGGGCATTTACCTTAATGTTTACAAAAAAGACCACACTAAAGCTACCAGCACAACTATGTTTATTGCAGCATTATTTACCATAGCTAAGATATGGAACCAACCCAGATGCCCCTCAGTAGATGAATGGATCAAGAAAATGTGGTATATATACACAATGGAATTCTATGCCTCCATCAGAAAGAATGACATTGCCCCATTTGTTAGGAAATGGAAAGGCTTGGAAAAAATTATATTAAGTGAAGTAAGCCAGGCCCAAAGAAACATAGGTCCCATGGTTTCCCTTATTTGCAATATCTAGTATAGGTATGAGTCAAGCGGAAAAAGTCAGATAATGTGATGTTAGGAAAACGAACCCTCAAATATGTATTTTAATGTTTTTGTTTCTTTCATGCATGTGTTTCTAACGCATTTATAAGATTATTTCTTTGTTGCTTTGTATGTCCCTCCCCCACAGTGTAACCCCTGCTTTCACTATATTTGATGTCAGTATAACATGTGGAGGAGACGGGGACAAACAAGTCGTTTAAGGATTCAGGTGGACCTGTTGCAACAATGAGAAGTACAAAATGTCATGTCAAAACCAGCTTTACAATGTCAGTGTGTGGGGGGGGAGGGGGGTATGATTGGGTGGGGGGGAGGGGGGAGGCTGGGAAGGGAGGTGAAGGGTAAACAAAGGAGGAGGCTGCAATGCTTGGTAAGAAATGTATGCATTATCCTGCCCATGTAATTGTAACCCCTCTGTACAGTATGTTCTCAAATAAAATAAAATAAAATTTAAAAAAAAAAAAAAAGAAAAGAAATTGAAAGTCTACCCTAAAAAAAAAAAAAAAAAGAAGTATTGAACTTACAACCTGATTTGTTGAATGGTAGCCCCTTTGTATAACTACTTTAAGACAATAAAAACAAATTTCCAAAATAGACCGCTTTTTAGGTCACAAAGCAAACTTGTCCAAATTCACAAAAATTGAAGTTATATCTTGCATTCTCTCAGACCACAAGAGAAGAAAATTAGAACTCAATACCAAAAGCCACCAAAGAAAGTCCTGTAACACATGGAGGCTGAACAACACACTGCTGAATCACCTGTGGGTCATGGAAGAGATTAGAAAGGAAATTCACATATTCATGATATTCAACAAAAATTAACACACAAATTACCAGCTCCTGTGGGACACAGCAAAGGCAGTACTCAGAGGCAAGTTTATAGCTCTGAGTTCCTACATCAACAAATTGGAGAGATCTGAAGCCAACAATTTAATGAGATATCTGAACCTCCTTGAAAAAGAGCAGCAAGATAAACCCCAATCCAGTAGGTGGAAAGAAATAATTAAAATTAAATAAGAATTAAACAAATTAGAATCCAAAAAAGCCATAGAAAGAATCAACAAAACAAAGAGTTGGTTCTTCGAAAAAATTAACAAAATTGACAGACTCTTAGCAAATCTGATCAGAAAAAGAAGAGAACACCCAAATAAATAAACTCAGAGATGAGAATGGAAACACCACCACAGAAACAACCAAGATTCAGAACATTATAAGGGAATACTTCTCAAATCTTTATGCTAATAAGTTTAAGAACTTGGCAGAAATGGACTTTTTCCTAGCAAATATGGACATGCCAAAACTAAACCAAGATGAGTTAAACCAGCTTAACAGGCCCATATCAAGCACTGAAATAGAAACAGTAATAAGAAACCTCCCATCTAAGAAAACCCAGGACCAGATGGATTTACAGCAGAATTCTACAAGGCCTTCAAAGTAGAGCTCACACCAATACTCCTTCAACTCTTCAATGAAATTGAAAGAGAAAGTTCACTACCGAACTCATTCTATGAAGCCATCATAACCCTCATCCCAAAACCAGGCAGGGACTCATGAAAGAAAGGGAACTATAGACCCATTTCTTTGATGAACATTGATGCAAAACTTCTCAACAAAATTTTGGCCAATCGATTTCAACAATTCATCCAAAAAATCATACACCACAATCAAACAGGATTCATTTCAGGGATGCAAAGCTGGTTCAATATACACAAATCAATTAATATAATTCATCACATCAACAAGAGCAAAGATAAGAACCACATAGTTATCTCAATAGATGCAGAAAAAGCATTTGACAGGATCCAACACCCCTTTATGACGAAGGCTCTGGAAAAACTAGGAATACGGGGAACATTCCCCAATACAATGAAGGCTGTATATGACAAACCTACAACCAGCATTATACTTAATGGTGAAAAACTAAAGCCATTTCCTCTAAACTCAGGAGCGAGACAAGGACGTCCACTCTCTCCTCTTCAATTTAGTATTAGAATGCCTAGCTACAGCAATAAGATAGATAAGATGCAAACATAAAAGGGATCCAAATAGGGAAAGCTGAAGTAAAACTCTCCCTCTTTGCAAATGATGTGATCTTGTATTTAAAGAATCCCACAGACTCAAGCTGATTCAAAACTTTGACAAATTAGCAGGGTATAAAATTAACCCTCAAAAATCAATGGCTTTTATGTATGCCAACAATGAGAAAGGTATGGCTGAAATCAAGAAAGCAACTACACTCATAATAGCCCCACAAAAAATAAAATACCTATGAATTAACTTAACCAAAGAAGTGAAGGACCTCTATGATGAAAACTTTAAAAACCTGAAAAAGAAAATCAAAACAGAACTTAGAAAGTGGCAAAAACTCCCATGCTCCTGGATTGGAAGGATCAACACCATGAAAATGGCAATACTTCCCAAGGCTATCTACAAATTCAATGTGATACCTATCAATATTCCAACCTCAGTCCTCAAGAAAATAGAAGAGGCAATCCAAAAATTCATATGGAACAATAAAAGACCCTAAATAGCAAAAACAATCCTTAACAGAATGAACAGTGCTGGAAGAATATCAATACCAAATTTCAAACTCTACTACAAAGCCATAGTAATCAAAACAGCTTGGTACTGGCACAAGAACAGACCTCAGGACCAATGGAATAGAATTGAAAACCCAGAAATATAGCCACAGACCTATAGCCATCTAACCTTTGATAAGGGAGCTAAAAAAAATAGAATGTTTGAAAGACAGCCTCTTCAGTAAATGGTGCTGGCAAAATTGGTTAACTACTTGTAGAAAACTAAAGCTAGATCCTTATATATCACCCTGCACCAGAATCAACTCCAAATGGATCAAAGACCTTGGAGTCAAAGCAGACACCCTGAAAATATTACAGGATGGAATAGGAGTATCCCTAGGTCTCCTGGGCATAGGCTGAAATTTTCTTTTATTATCATTAATAATAATAAGTTTTTTATTGTGAAAATACTGCACAGAAGGGTTATAATTACATAAGCAAGGTAATGAGTACATTTATTATCAACCGTTGTTGCCTCCTCCTTTGTTTCCCCTTACCATCTCTGCCCTCCCAGCCCTCTTCCCGCCCACCCCCACCAAAGTTGTAAAGTTCAGTTTTTGACATAATGTCTTGTACATCTCATTGTTCCAATGGGTTCACCTGTATCCCTATTTAAACAATTTGTTTTTTCCCTTCCCTTCCCCAAATTATACCAACATCAAATACAGTGAAAACAGGGATTATACCATGGAAGAGGGACATACAAAGCAACAAAGAAATCATCTCATAAATATGTTAGCAACAACCCGAAATTTTCTTAATAGAGACCCAGAAACACAAAAAAATCAAAGAAAGGTTGGACAAATGGGATTGCATGAAATTGCAGAGCTTCTGCATGGCAAAGGACAAAGCTAGCAAGATTAATAGAAAGCCCATGGATTGGGAGAAAATCTTCACTAGCCATACAACAGACAAGGGTCTCATATCTAAAATATACCTGGAACTCAAAAGAATAAATCCCCCAACAACAAATTCTCAAAGAAACAACTGCCCAATAAATAAGTGGGCTAAAGACTTAAAGAGAAACTTTTCTGAAGAGGAAAGAAGGATGGCCAATAGACACATGAAGAAATGTTCAACCTCCCTAGCCATAAAAGAAATGCAAATCAAAACAACATTGAGATACCACCTCACCCCAGTTAGAATGGCTATAATCAAGAACTCTAATAACAACATATGCTGGAGGGGATGTGGCCAGAAGGGAACCCTGCTGCATTGTGGGTGGGAGTGTAAACTTGTTCAACCACTTTGGAAAGCAGTATGGAGGTTCCCCAAAAGACTCCACATAGAGCTCCCCTATGACCAATCAATCCCACTTTTGGACATTTACCCAAATGATCACAAACAAGACCACACTAAAGCTACCAGCACAACTATGTTTATTGTAGCATTATTTACCATAGCTAAGATATGGAACTAACCCAGATGCCCCTCAGTAGATGAATGGATCAAGAAAATGTGGTATATATACACGATGGAATTCTATGCCTCCATCAGAAAGAATGACATTGTCCCATTTGTTAGGAAATGGAAAGGCTTGGAAAAAATTGTATTAAGTGAAGTAAGCCAGGCCCAAAGAAACATAGGCCCCATGGTTTCCCTTATTTGCAATAACTAGTATATGTCTGAGACAAGCAGAAACGGTCAGATAAGTTGATATTAAGCAAAATGAACCCCAAGATTAGGACTCAAATGGTTTTCTTTCTTGCTATTGTTTCCAATATATTTATAAGACAATTTCTTTGTTGCTTTGTATGTCCCTCCCCCATGGTATAACCCTCGTTTTCACTGCATTTGATGTTGGTATAATTTGTGGAGGGGAAGGGAAAAAACAAATTGCTTAAATAGGGATGCATGTGGACCCATTGCAATAATGAGATGTACAAGACGTTATGTCAAAAAACAAACTTTACAACTTTGCCTGGGGGTGGAGGAGGGGGGGTGGTTGATGAGAAGGGATGGTAAGGGGAAACAAAGGAGGAGGCAACAATGCTTGATAAGAAATGTACTCATTACCTTGCTCATGTAATTGTAACCCCTCTGTATGTTATTTTCACAATAAAAGCAATCTTTCTGACTTTCATCTCTCCTTGAGACCTCTGTCTCAATTCTCTTTGGACTGAATTTTATTTCATGGTTGCAAGGCAGAGAAGCAAGCCATTCCAAACATGCAGACAGGAGGCACAAAGTGTTACATGCACATGTGTATTTAGATGGCCCACAAACAGAACAACCCATCTGAATTCTTGGCCTTCTGAAGAACCCAGTTGCATACAGCCACAGTTCACAAGCACTGAGCTAAGTTCCTGATCACACACACATAAGCCAGCTCTCACAGACTGTCCTTGATCTTGCTCCTGTAAGCCTCACGATCGGTAACCCAAATTTGTTCTCCTCAGAATACTGCCACTTAAAACAATCTCCAAGAGTCCAGATGACCAAGTCTTAGCCTATCTCAAGCCATATAATCAGGCTTTAGTGTACTGTAGCCCTCTCACTCCATTTTAATGACCAGTAGGTTCTTGTCTGGATGAGGAATCTTATTTCCACCCTGACCATTAGCACTGGTCTTATCTGAACTCGTGAATGAGAAAAGAAGTATGCCCTGAGAACAGTCCCAGAGTCCTTCTCTGAGATAAAGAGGTCATTAATCACCATCTCCCTCCACATAATTGGCCACAGACACGAAGTTCCCACAGCCTAAAAAGCAGAGCAGAGGGAAGTAGGAAGTAGAAGACACTTGATACAAGATTCAGAGGGACTGTGTAGTGAACCAGGTAGAAATATAGATAGGAGATGCCGTGGACCATTGTGGGGGTGGACTTGGAGCAGAAGGGACAGGAAACAGTGAGAGGGTATGAGAGTACATTAGTCCAGGAGGTGCATATTGTTTTACAGACACAATGGCAACAGTGGACCATGCTGTGGGCCTGGGAGACGAAGTCCATTAACTGATGACACCCAAGGTAAATGATTTCAGTTGTCTGAATTAAACAATGACCTTCATCCAGGCACCAATGGCTCATACCTGTAATCCTACCTACTTAGGAGGCTGAGATATGAGGACCAGAGTTCAAAGCCAACCTGAATGGAAAAGTCCTTGACTCTGATCTCCAATGAACTATAAAAAGGGATGGAAAGGCTAGAAATGGAGCTGTGGTTCAAATGGTAGAGCGCTAGCCTTGAGCAAAAAAGCTCAGGGACACTCCCCAGGCCCTGAGTTCAAGCCCCAGGACTGGTACATACACACACACACACACACACACACACACACACACACCTCAAATTTAATGTTTTTACTTCAGATTATTCTGTGGGTTCCAAGGGGCTCAGGAAAATTGTTCCCTCATTCTCTCTCTCCCCCCCCATCTCTCTCCCTCCCTCCACAGGGTCTTTAGATAGCATCTGGCCCTCTGAAAGTGACTGCTTCGAGAACAAGAAGTTCCACCATCTGATGATATCATACTTGATAGTAATACTGAAAAATCGCAACACCTAAGGTCTCAAAGTATGAGTCCATGGACACAGAGAGAGAAGGAACTTGTCAAAGATTATTGAAGACAAGCAGAGGTCCCGCTAGACCGGAGGGGTTTCAAGAGCCTAGCATTGTGTAGGATTAATAAGGTGTCTCTAGCAGAGGGCTCTGCGACTCTCAAGATCCTTGGATGGCCTGTGGGCCATATCAGACCCAAGATCTAATCAGAGGGCTCCCTGCAGCCATGAGCTCTCCACGTATCCTTCAGCCCCTCCGACTAGGTCTCCATTGTGGCTCACTGAGGTCCAATGAGTTCATTGTTCATGTGCAAGTTTTCCAGGGGCAATGGGCTTTGATGTGATTCCCAGGAGCCCAAATGGGGGACTGTTCAAGGCCAAGGTGATATGATATCTAGGGCCCACATACTGAACTTCTCAGGCCATGTTGAAGAATGCAGAATCCATATGGAAGGGAGGCCTTTGCCCTGCTGGCCTGCTCAGGTTCCTTTGCTGCTCTCATTAGTGCTACATAGGCCAAACCAAGTGAAACTGCTAAGCTAGATTCACAGGAGTTATGAAGGTTGGAGGTGGGGGTACATGTGGAGCCAGATAAACTGTCTGCACTCAGGAAACTGCTTTTGTGCTCCCGATATTTTATCTATTTGATTCTATTCCAGTATCCATTAGTGGTTTATAGAGTTTCTATGAATTTCCCTCTTCTCTCAGATAAGCCAAAAAAAATTTTTTTCTCCACTTCAATTGAAGACTGTAAAATGAAAATAGTGCTGCCTTGCTTTCCCCAAACACATGTGCGCACACACACACACACACACACACACACACACAGGTGCACACACACATATATGTTAATGAGAACAGTATCAGTTGGACAAACTCCCAGAGAAAGCTGAGCCTGGAGGAAAAATTCAAGACCATGTGTTCAATTATCTTTACCTGTGACTCCTCCCTCCCCAAATCTCAACAGCTCTCCAGTGCCCTGAGCTTGTTTCTCCTCTCAAAAGACATATCTTCTTGTATAAGGGACATTATTCTGTCACTGGTTAACTCTATCATGAGCCGAGAACTGTCAAGGCAATAGCTGGAGCCCAATTACTCTTTGGGCTATTTCCACCTTAATAACATCAGACTTCTAAAAAGATATTGGCTTGAAAATTGAATGCAGATTCTCTATTGTCATAGGACGAATTCCTTCCTGCTACCCATCACGTGGTAACCGGCTGCACTCTCCCAGAACTTAAACTAGGAAATGAGTCAGTCTCTTTGTTAATGGAAAACTTGATTGAAATGGAAATTTCATGGACCTCTCTGCTTATCTAATCACTGAACAAAGCTGAAAGTGTTCTACAGGCATGTCGGGTACATTTGCCAACTTCTATCTCTTTTGTGTGTAGGGAAAATTCACATTTAAAAAAATGCATTTAAACCAAATAAGGATTGTGACAGGCAGAGCAAAATACAAGCAGAAAATCTGAAATCCAAATAATGAAGGATTCTAGTACTTTAATCTGACAGCAATCTGGTAAGTTCCATTTTCAGTCATCTCTCAGTATCTACAGAGCAAGAGGCTCCAAGAACCCCTTGGGATCCAAAATTCTGGGAGGCTCAAGTTCCTTACAGAAAATGCCATGATATTTACATATCACTGTATCTTCCTGACTGCTTTAAATCATTTTTCAGTTACTTATAATACCTAACACAATCTAAATGATACATGAATAGTTGAATATTGTATTTTGGAAATAATAATGAATGAATAAGGTCTATTCAATACAGACATTTTTGCTAATTTTTTCTAATAGTTTTGATTGTCATTTAGTTGACTCTGAGGATGTGGGAAACTTAGGCAAGAAAATTAACTATATGTGCAAAATAAAAACCACATTGGCTCATATTGCATACTCTTCATTTTGATAATGGACATTCTTGCTCTTCATTGGATGAAGAAACTGAGAGCTATCAGGTGCCAGTGGCGCATGCCTGTAATCCTAGCTACTCAGGAGGTGAGATCTGAGGGTCATGTTTGGAAGCCAGCCTAGGAAGGAAAGTTTATAAGACCCTCCGAACTTCCAGTTAACTACAAAAAAAAAAAATCTGAAAATAGAACTGTGTCTCAAGTGGCAGAGTGCTAGCCTAGAGTAAAAACCTAGAGTAACAAAGCTCAGGAACAGCACCCAGTCCCTGAGCTCGAGCCATAGGAAAAGCACCAAGTTAGAGATAGATTAAGTGGATAGGAGAAATAAAGCTGTCCCAAACTAAGAAGTTGTAAGCACCAAGCAAAAATCATTTACATTGGAAATTGCTCTTGCTACACGGGTAAGAGATCTACGGGTCATCTCCTAGCTCCAGCCCATTTAGCTTTCCTCCAGCTCTGGAATAGATGGTCATTTTTCCCACAGAACTTGAAGGTACCACACTTGGTTTGTGCATGAAGTCCATGAGGTGCAAAGACTGTGTGTGTTTAAATGTTGTAGTCACTCTCTGTGCAATGAAGAACAGCAGAACCTGAGTCTACAGAGCCCAGCGTTGGATGGTGATCTTCATGGCCAGCTCACTCTGTATGGGAATCCCACATTCACTGGAGGGGAGACTGAGCTGAACTCATTACTCTGTTGGTGTGGTGTCTCTCCCTCCTCCTCCCTCTTTCAAACCTCTCTCTGTGTCTGCATGTTGAGTTCCTATGACTCCACTCACATTGGTCTCTGACTCTGGCTGGCTTGCAGCTCTGTCCTGAGTTTCAGAAGGCAACAACACATTAAGTGGTGAACAACACATTAAGTGGTGAAGACTTTATAAAGGAAGCATGCATTAAAGTTGCTTATTTGCCTACACAACCAATAGACAATATCACTCATAGTTGCTCATCCCCCAAATCCTCACAGTAATCTTACTCCAGTGACTGAATCCCAAGCTTTAGTCTGAGATGGCATGTCTGCCACAGTGTAAAATCTCGTGTGTGTATGTGTGTGTGTGTGTGTGTGTGTGTGTGTGTTAGTTGGTTGGTTGTTATTGGGCTTGAATTTGGGGCCTGGGCACTGTTCTTTAGTTTACCACTCAAGGCTGGCACTCTACCACTTGATCCATAGCTCCCCTTCTAGCTTGTTGGTGGTCAATTGGAGATAAAACACGAGGTTTTGTATTGTACTGTTCGCAGGTCTCCCCCCCCTTTTGGTTTATTCCCTTTTGTACTGTTGTTGATTTCTGTACCCCTTGTCTTGTATATAAATTTATCTGATTTGGGGAGAGGAAGTGGAATCACAGAAACAGTGGGGCAAAGGGTAAAACAATTCAGCAGTGATACTCAGACACTATGTTGGAAATGAACTATACAACTTTGGTGGGGAGGGGAAACAAAGAGAAATGACCTGACTTAGGTAACTGTAACCCCTCTGTACATCTTTACAATAAATATATTAAAAAATCATGGGCATCCCTGCCTAGGCTGACTTCAAACTTAGCCTCCTGAGTATTTAAGATTATAGGTGCAAGCCACTGGTGCCCAGCAAGTGCAATATTCTTGAAAAGAAAAAGAGAAAAAAGCAGTTGTGCAATCTTCCTCATCTTGTGAGCTTGGAAGGTGCCAAGTGCCAGAGCTGAGGTTTTTGGGGGGAAGAGTGATGCCCTTTTCACATACCAAGAACAGATGCTGGAGGGGATGTGGACAGAAGGGAACCCTACTGCATTGTGGGTGGGAGTGTAAACTTGTTCAACCACTTTGGAAAGCAGTATGGAGGTTCCTCAAAAGACTCCACATAGAGCTCCCCTATGACCCAGCAATCCCACTTTTGAGCATTTACCCAAACAATCACAAACAAGACCATACTAAAGCTATCCGCACAACTATATTTATCGCAACATTATTTACCATAGCTAAGATATGGAACCAACCCAGATGCCCCTCAGTAGATGAATGGATCAAGAAAATGTGGTATATATACACAATGGAATTCTATGCCTCCATCAGAAAGAGTGACATTGCCCCATTTGTTAGGAAATGGAAAGACTTGGAAAAAATTATATTAAGTGAAGTAAGCCAGGCCCAAAGAAACATAGGCCCCATGGTTTCCCTTATTTGCAATAATTAGTATATGTCTAGGACAAACAGGAAAGGTCAAAAGCTATGTGCATATGACCATATAAGATGATGTTAAGTGACATGAACCCCAAGATAGGGACACAACTTGTTTTTTTTTTTCTTTCTTGCTATTGTTTTAACATACTTACAATGTACTATGTAACCCGTTTTCAATGTATTTGATGTTGGTGCCCTGCATCTTATATATACACTTTTCTAATTTGGGGAAGGGAATGGAAAAAACAAAATGCTTAAATCGGGATACAAGTTGACCCATTATAACAATGAGATGTACAAGACACTATGTTGAGAACGAACTTTACAACTTTGGGGGGGGGGGAGGAGTTGTGGAAGTGGGAAGGAAGGGATGGTAGGGGGAAACCAAAGGAGGAGGTAACAATGCTTAATAGGAAAGGTACTCATTACCTCACTCATGTAACTGTAACCCCTCTGTAACACTATTTTTGCAATGAAAAACATATTTAAAAAAAGAAGTATATCTCAATCCATCTTTACTTTATCAGGCATTATGGAGAGAATTGTTTTATGAATTCACAAAAATCCATCACCAGTATACCTTCACATGTCATGTGATTCGAACTCAGTTTACATTCTAATTAAAGTAGGCAACTTGCCAAAGGGTGCCTTAAAAATGGGGTGAGATATCATCACCCTTTCTCAGTACTACACTGGTTTCTCCATGCTAGGATGAATCAAAACCAAAATAGATTCACATCATCTGGTGATTATCAAGCAAACTGACATTAAAAACTGTCATTAAAAAAAAAACTGTCATCAGGAAAATAAATAATTTGGGGAGGAAAAAATACATTGAAATAGTATGGTTTCTCTGGGAGAGAGATAAATGCATGTTTCCAGTTGACTGAGTCTGCCTAGAATCACCCAGAGTTTAGACAAAGATGCCAAGCTCTATCTCAGCTCAATGAACATTTATAATAACAGCAATAAAATGTTACAATTAGGAAACTATCTGCAAAGGGTGCATAATCTCATTTAATTTTATGACAATACCATGACATTGGAATCATTATCCCCCTTCGCTAGTTCAGAGAATGGAGGTTATAAGTTATGAGGCTTCTATATACTACATAGAAAATTAGCTTACTCCTTTAATAAACATATTCAATAAACACCATGTACCACATATTCAAATACAGACTGGGGGGAGCCATGAATGAAGAAGGCATTCTCCTTGGCTAAATAATACTTGGGATATATTCATCTATGGGACATTTCTTCCTGAGATTTCTGTGCCTCAACCTCCCCCGATAGACCTTATGTAAGCTGTTGGCCAGCCCTGAGCTCAGAGCCTCAGGGCAAACATTTGCTGTGGTGAACACAAAAGTAGCAACTATGTCTTTCTGCTTCTGATGTTCCAAAAGTCTAATTTCTTTTTTCTTAATAGACACCACAAGAAAAAAAAGAAGTGTGAAGAAACTCAGTGGTAGTATTTGTTCTAGACTAGATCCAAATCTCCCCACCGGCTCTCAGAAGTAAAGAGGATAAAGAAATGAAAAGGAGTTAGCAGCCTGGGAGGGGGTCCAAAGGAGGGGACCAGGGTGCCACTGGAGTCTTCCTCACGCTGGTGCCATTAGGGAAGTAAAGGGCCAGGGAAAGGAAATGGCAGCTTGTTTGTGCCAGCCTCTGAAACCTAGGAAGCAATTCCTATGTGGTTGGGTGCAGCCAAGAGCCAGATGATCTGACAGGACCCAATCCATAGAGACGAGGGAAGATGCCACGGTGGCCTGTTTGTGCCCATATTTGTGCTTGTTACGTGACTTGGGACTGAAGAACAAGTCTGAGGCTGGGGAGTCCTCACCAAAATAAAAATTCAATTAGAGAAAATAGATACTCAAGTGCTCATTCACCTGTGTTTATGAACCTAGATTCATACCCACTACCAAGATAATGAAAAGCAGTGGGTAAGGGACCCACACCTATGCAAAGGTGTCATGATTTCCCAGCAGACTAAGCATTCTGCAAATAACTAATATGAACTCTTGGACATCAATACTAAAATACTACCTGGAACCTCTACAGAGTAAAACAAAGGCTGGCAGAATTTGCCAGGCTGCTGAAATTTAGAAGAATGGATCAGCACCAGATAAGTTCCCCCCACTTTATGACTCTGGTCGATGGGTGCACTGCAATCATGTCATTGACATCCAGTGGCCTCTGAGAGAAAATGAGTGTTCTTTCTGTGCAGAAAGAGGAAAATCAAAGGAGGGCAGCCCATTGTATATCAACTCTGCCTAGTCACAGACTAGCTTTAGATTCACTCACAACAGGATGGACTGAAAGTATTTCAACTTAAAAATGGAGGACTACTAATATTCAATGCAGATACGTGAACATGGAACCAGGTCCCTTGAGGGGATGGGTGGGGTTGGGAGAAACGGCGGCGGGGATGGGGGGGGAGGGCAGTCAAGATACAGTGTACTCATGAACTGACAGGTTAAGTTGAAACCCCTTTGTATAACTACTTAAACATAATACATAAGTAAACAAATAACTAGGGAGGACTAGAGATGGAACTGTGATTTGAACTCGGGCCCATCTATTAGTAACTATTATTATTAACTATGCCCAAAGAGATCAAGGAAAATAGACTCATAGTGAAAGAAATCTTCCCAGAAGAATTAAAAAGCGTATGGGGAAGGGTAAGTGGGCGAAAATGAGGGAGGAAGTAGCACTGTTTAAAAAGATGATAAAGGGTATAAAAATGACTATGATACACTGTAAACATGTGTGGCAACAATGAAATCCTCTGTTCCCATAGCTGATATAAGCCAATTTTTCAAAAGTGATCTGTCCAATGATCAAGTGCCAATGCTACACTTTCCTTAGGGTTGTTTCTTTTACATTCCGTGTGTGCTTTACTTGATCAACACGGGCCTTAATATCTGGACAGCATTTGATTTTGTTGTAATTGGTATTCTGTATTCTAAGAGGTAAAATAAAGGTTTGTTTTTCTATTGTAATTTTCTTAAGAAACTTAATAGAATTAATTAGCTGGTATATTAAAGTCAAATTTTCAATTAAAAAAAGAAATTTAAAAAAAGAAATAAATGTACTCAATACCTTACTTACGTATCTGTAATCACCATTCATCGCCCTTGCAATAAACAAAATTTAAATCAATAAAATTTCAAAAAAGAATAAAAAGCATAAAATAAAGAAATATAAATGTAAAAAAAGAATATTAAATACCTAAGATTTTCTAATGTACTTAATGTACCAATAGATAAGGTAAAGGCACCAATAAGAAAGAGAGAGAAACAGAGTAAAAGAGGGAGAGAAAGAGAAAGAGAAAGAGAAAGGAAAGAAGGAAGGAAGGAAGGAAGGAAGGAAAGGAGGAAAGGGAGGAGGGAGGGGGGAGGGAGGAGAAAAAAGTTGATCAATTTGAAGAACAAAGAGATAAACATTGAAAAGAATTTAAAATATCTTATGGATTTGGGGGACATTCTCAATATGACTAGCCTCCAGAAACAGGATAGAAAGAATGGAGCAGAAAATCATTTAAGAAAAAACGGCTGCCATCACTTCCAGTGAGCATCCTCCCATTCTTTTGCTCCATGGCTGGGCAGTACTAGGACCACAGTGTGCTTTGCATCTCAGCTAGGAGCCCTCACAGATCGGATGGAAGACCCATCCATGTGCGTCTCAGCTAGGAGCCCTCACAGATCTGATGGAAGACACATCCATGGAGAACAGCAAATTGCAAACACCATCAATACTTAAAAAAAATCTTTTCCTAAGCACATCAGAATAAAACTACTAAAAAATATCAAAAAGAAAACTATTGCAAGCAGCTAGAGAAAAGTAATACACATGCAGAGAAATAAACAATTTCAATGATTTAAAATTTCTCATCAGAAGCCAAGGAAGTCAGGACCATAGCAACCCAGAGCTCTATATCCAGTGAAAACATCATTCTAGGGTAAGGGTGGCATGAAGCCAAATTCAGAAGACTAAACTCACCTATAAATGCTAAAGAAGGTTCTCCAGTCTTCAGAGAAATGATGCTGGGGGAAGCTAAAATCTCCATGGAGGACTAAGGTATTCAGAAATGAGAGGTGAGGGGGAGAGGAGGGGTTATGTTTGGGGTTGTATGTGTATGTGTGTGTCTGTGAATGTCTGTTGTGTGTCTTTGTGTGCCAACACTGTGGCTTGAGCTCAAGGCTGCTCTAAACTCCAGGCTAGCACTCTACCACTTGATCTACACCTTCACTTGAAGCTTTTTGTTGGCTAACTGGAGATAAAAAATCTCACAGACTTCCTGGCCTGGGCTGGCTTCAAACTTCAACCCTCAGATTTCAACCTCCTGCATAGTTAAGATTACAGGCATAAGCCACCAGGGCCTGGCATAAAGTAAATGCAAAATAAATACAAGATACCTGAGTAATGTAAAGGACTGTTACTTTCCTTATTGTCTTCTGCCAAATATGTACAACACTGACTCACCCTTGTTGTGTCTGTAATGAAGGTAGAAGCACTATATGTGAAAATTACAATATAAAGAAGGATAATGATAGATCTTAGACCCAAAATGTGGTATCTCATACCATCACATGTAGAAGCATATACTTATATACATAGTTGGGTTAATTATAGTATCTACAGGAGTGAATCTCCATGGAATAAACCTTTTGAACAATTGATTGACCAGTTTAACGTAATGAATACCAATATATACCAGAAATAAGGTTGTAAGTGTGGCAGTGGGGGAGTATTGGGAAGGTAGTGGAGGAATAAAAAAGGATGTGGAACTAATACAGCAGGAGTACTCAATGTACATAGGAAATAACGGAAATGAGAAGTGTGACATGAGCATAGAAGAAGGGAAGTGATCGGATATGGGAGAATGATGGAAGGGGGCCTCCAAACAGGAAGTATCGAGAGACGCAAGAACCCCTTTGTACAACCTTTTGAAATGCAGAAAAAGAAATAAATTGAATTTAAAAATCAAAAGAAGCGTAGTGGTAAAGGGATCCTATTGTTTGTACCTCTGTGGTAAATGCTTCCTTACTTTTAAGTTGCTAAGGGCACTCTATGAATCAGGATCTAGTCAGCAGACAGAAATCATTGCAGAAGGAGTTGGCTAAAAATTGGTGGTTTTTTTTTTTTCTTGTTGGTAACTGTGGTTTGAAATCCAGATAGGTAGGTGTTCTACTACTTGAATCTCACCCCCCCCCAACCCCAACTTCTTTTATCTATTTACTTTTCAGGTAGGGTGTTTCATTTGCTCAGAGAAGCCCCTCTCATTATCCTTTTACCAACAACCTTTCCACAGCGAGGTAACAGGTTCATGCTGGCAAGTTTAGCTTACTGTTTGAGATGAGGTCTCTCCTCCTGATCTCTGCCTACCAAGTAGCTGGGGTTACCTACATATGCATGCCATACCTGGCTGCTTGACTTCTTTTTTTTTTTTTTTTTTTTTTGTCGGTTGTGGGGCCTGAACTCTGGGCCTGGGCGCTGTCTCTCAGTTCTTCAGCTCAAGGCTAGCTTAGCACTCTACCACGTGAGCCACAGCACCACTTCTGGTTTTTTCTGCTTATGTGGTACTGAGGAATTGAACCCAGGGCCTCCTGCACACAAGGCAAGCACGCTACCACTGAGCCACCTTCCTAGCCCTGCTTTATTTCTTAAATGCATAAAAGCAGATTTTGATAAAGAGCAAGCCCAGTAAGCAGCTACTCTAAGACCGAGAGATTATACAATGGATTACTACATACCTGGAAGAGTGCTTCTTTCTCTCTCCTAGGCTGAGACTAGGACATTATTGGAAAGGCCACAGGCAACACAGAAACCCACAGCCTTGCAGAGGCAAGGAAATAAGCCTGCATGGATGGCCCAGAAAATCACTAGAGGATGTAAGCAAACTGGATCTGGTCCACAGGACATGGCCTACTAGTGTGCCAGGGGGGACTGAACTAGGCAGCAAGAAGTGGTCTCTTGGAGAGGAAGTCTCTAGAGACTGAATACCTCTGAACTTTCTGCGTGCTGTTAGGCTGGCAGGCATGTATGCCATAAGAGGAAAAAGAACCCAACCAGCAGAAAAAGTTCTTCCCTTTGCCTTAGAACTTGCATCCCTCTAGTGCCCTCTATTGGCAAAGCCTAACATTGCACCAATTGGGAGAAATATAAATTGCAGTACCACAAGCCAAGACCAAGGGTGAGGGAGATGGGGGTAAGATTAGAACTAAGTGACAGTAAACTGATAACCTTCTTGTCCACATGTATATTCTAATCAGCTAATCCACTAAAAGATAATACAAGATGAAGTTTAAAAGCCAGGGGTAATTTCAAATAGAATTCTAAGTCCATGTTTGAATAACCCAAAGACAATGGGAAAGGAAGAATGAAGAAAAAAGAAACAAAAGAGATGAACTAAAAGAAAATGTTAGACTTTGTCTCCACATTATTAGCTTAAGTGAAAGAAGACAGATGCAGAAGAGTTCCATTTGAAGCTGAAGTTTTAGAAAATGTTACCTAAGCCAGGCACCAGTGGCTCATGCCTATAATCAGGAGGCTAAGATCTGAGGATTGCAATTTGAAGCTAGGCAATGCAGCAAAGTGTGTGAGACTCTTACATACACTAAACTACTACAAAAAAGCAAGAAGTGGAGCTGTGGCTCAAGTGATAGAGCTCGAACCTAGGCCCTGCATTCAAGGGGAAAAAATACTTTAAAAAGAAAAGAAAAGAAAATGTCACCTAATCTGACAGAAAAAAGAAAAGAGATCAGTAGTTGTCTGGGACTAGAGATGCAGGTGGATGGCAGAATGCAAAAAGTTGGGAGAGCCAGGTGCTGGTGGTTCATACCTATAATCCCCAGCTACTCAGGAAGCTGAGAATTGAAGATTGCAGGTTGAAACCAGCCCATACAAAGGAAAATGCATGAGACTCTTTATCTCCAATTAACCAAAATGCTGGAATAGGAAATATGTAGTAGTATAGCTTCAAGTAGAACAGCTTCAGCCTTGTGCCAGAAACGTTAACTGAGAGTACAAGGCCCTAAGTTCAAACACTGGTATCTGCACACACACAAAAATGTTGAGGATGTACTATCTGTGGATTGTACTGGTATGGGTATGTTCATTTGTCAAAAAGAAAACATACTTGTTTTGTATTCTTTTAGTAGAGGCAGTTTGTTGTACACGAATTTTACCTTGTAGAGTTTTAAAGGTAATAGATACACTATTTCAATAGGAACAAAGTAACTGGAAAGCTGTAAAAAGTTGTAGGAAGAGCTCATCACCCAATGCTCACATGTGCTGTCCATGAAGCCCCCCATATCACTCATGAAACATGATGTCTTAAAAATGCAATTTCATCTAGAGAGAACCACCATCCAAGTAGTAAGGGTCCCAGACCCAAGCACAGAGAAGCTAAAGGCAAATGGTATCTCACTATTCAAAGTACCAGCTGTGTTGCAGCATTTGACAGTGACAGAAGGAAAGAATCGCCTGTTCAAGAATGCCTGAAGAGAGACATCCTTTGGACATTCCTGGGCTTGGGCTCCAGCTCCAGTAACTGACTTGATTTGATAGACAGAGAGTTAGAGGTCCCCTTTGGAGGGGTGCTGAAATGTGTAGGTACAATCAACAAAGGCAGGTTCCTGAAATCAGGAACTACTTTGAGAGTAAGGACTGCAATAAGTAATCTCATATTTACTTTCTTTATCCTCCCCTGGATGTCTTTAAAAACTAAAGCAAACTACTCAATGGTGGCTCAGAACTGTAATCCTATCTACTTAGGAGGCTGAGATCTGAAGATTGCAGCTCAAAGCCAGCCTGGCAGGAAAGTTTGTGAGACTCTTATCTCCAATTATCTACTAAAACGTTGGAAATGAAGCTGTAATGCTCAAATAGTAGAACACTAGCCTTGAGCAAAAAAGTTCAAGGACAGTGCCCAGTTCCTGAGTTCAAGCTCCAGGACCAGCACACACACACACACACACACACACACACACACACACACACACACAAAACCTCAAAGCAAATAAATGTGTCTTTGTGTAATTTATCACTATGGTAAACACCTTTCTGTTACCTGCTAACTTTAAAGATCTTGAAATTGGATGATATATGGATAGAATGAGAAAGACTTTCTGACACCAATAAAATGGACTGTTAGTAATTTTTAAGAGGAAACCAAAAGTTATTTGATTTTTTTTATCTTCCACATATACAATATTAAACTATTTACTCAGGGAAAGGGAAATCTTTTTTTTTTTTTTTGGTCTTGGGGCTTGAACTTTGGGCTTGGGCGCTGTCCCTGTGCTCTTCAGTTCAAGGCAAGTGCTCTACTGCTTGAGCCACAGCGCCACTTCCAGGTTTTTTTTCTGGTGATTTATTGGAGATAAGTCTCACGGACATTTCTGCCTGGGCTGGCTTTGAACTGCAATCCTCAGATCTCAGCCTCCTGAGTAGCTAGGATTACAGGTGTGAACCACCAATGCCTGACAGGGAAAGGAAAATCTTAAAAACACAGTAATATTTACAGTAATATAATTATGAACTGAAGCCTCAAAAACATCTTCCTTTTAGTGGATAAAGTGTTAAATCATCCAAGCAAGCATTTTCCTGCAATATCACCATCTTGGAATGCAATACATTATTCTCAAGCTTGTCCAAGTATTGTTTTGAAATTGAATTATCCATTCATCATCTTGAATGTTCTTAATATTTACATGGCCTCTATATGCTATAATCTAAATGTAACTATTCTGGACCTAACAGAAGCATACATAATGTCATCTTAATCATAATGCTATCAATAAGCATAATGTCATCTGGTTGCAATACTAGAAATGGTACAGGTTCTAAGCCACAAATGCCTTTCTGTGATATGCAGAGATTTCTTGGAACCTTAATACTCTCAACTGTGAATTCAGAACTAAGAATGCCCACCAATTTCATAAGGCTGTTGAGAGAGGATTTTTGAAGGCCAGG
The DNA here is from genome assembly GCF_019054845.1 of Dipodomys spectabilis. NCBI lineage: Eukaryota > Metazoa > Chordata > Mammalia > Rodentia > Heteromyidae > Dipodomys > Dipodomys spectabilis. Next base: position 3,665,296 of record NW_024870813.1, on the reverse strand, counting down.
AAATTGCCACTCACTGATAATCTATAAATGATTATGTCCTCTTCTTCTCTCAATAGTGATCAACTTTCTTATCCTTTTTCCAAAGATTTCCTTTCTGGCAGCTGACAGAGGTGACTGAGAATCAAAATCACTCACTCATAAATTCTTTGTGGAGATTATTATAATTCAGGCACTGGGTCCATGGCTGTGTAGGTCAGAATAGCTTAATGTTAAAGACTGAGTTCTACAATTTGCCCTACAGTATAATGGAGCAAGTGACAGGACATTTAGAGCCTCAGTTTCTTCTTTTTTAAAAGGATATAATAATAGCCTCAAAGTAGTCCCCTTGGGAGGCTATGTATGTACTCTGGGATAAAAATCTGTCTAAAAGCATTAGCAACACCTATTCCTCAAACAAACTATTCTATCACCTGAAAATTCATCTTCCCACAAAGTCCCAGAGCATAGACAAAATGTAGACAAACTCTTGGCCACAATGTAATACGAATGGCTTTTGGTCTAATTTTCAGTAGAGTCCTAGTTTCCATCTCATAGCCTTGACTGTCAAGCATTCCTACCAGCATGCTGGTCTTCTGAGCTCCCACCAGAAATGCTTTCAGCTCTGCCTGCCGCATCAGAGGCTTTCTCTAACCTCACCCACCATAATCAGGAAGTCACAGCTATGAGCCCATTTCTCTGGTGCCATTCTTTTTGTGCTAGTCAGCTTTTCATCACTGTGACAAATGCCTGAAAGAAAAACAACTTGAAAAAGGACAGATTTATGTAGGTTCTCAGGTTCAGCCCGTGGCCATTTGTGTCCATTGCTACTAGGCCCCATGCAAGGTAACACAGCTCATTGTGATGGGAGCCTAAGGCTGAGCAAGTGGCCCCACCTAATGGTAAGTAGGAGGCAGATGGAGAGGGGAAAGGACCCGAAACCAGGAGTTGCTTTCAAAGTCATGACCCTCAGAGATCTAATTCCTCCAACTAGACTCCACTTCCTAATAGTTCTACTACTTCTCAAAGTGGCTGCCATAGACCAAGCCTTTAACACATGAGCCTGGGGATATTGCTTATTCAAACCATAACTTGGAATTCTAAAAAGTAGCCCTAGTTGGTCTCACAATGATTCTACATCCTCTTCCTTAGTGATTGTTTTCCCTTCTATCTCTGCTATGTAATTGTCACATGTCATAATGTCTTGCTTGTTCTTCCTCTTTAGGCTTGCTGCCAGGCCAAAAAAACAACCAGCAACACCCATATTTCACTCATTTATTCCCCCATACTTCATTCGTTCATTCATTCAAGTGTATTGCTATGTGCCAAATGCTGGTATACTAGTGATACAGAATTCATTCAAATAATAAATTAATAATAACTGCATCCTTACCAAACTTACAATACATTGAAGGAGATGGTGGAAGATATGCATAGTATTTAATGTATGATAAATAGATAGATAGATAGATAGATAATATACTCTAAAAGTTTTCAACATAACAATTCTACTTTAATAAGCTTGCAGTCTCTCCAGGAGATTTCTTTGAAGGGAACAGATAATATGGCTGCCTGCAGATGTCTGCAAGTATGTGGGGTGGCTTATAGTTTTTCCGTCTTCTATGACAAACCTCTCTATGTTTTAATCCACAGTGCAGAGAAAAACTAAAAATTCAAACCTAACGAACAGCAGGGGTCATAAATAACTCATTTATACCTGGGCAGCAGGAAAGGTATTATTTGTGACTTCAATTCTTCCTCCTATCATTTTCAAAGGCAAACAATCGGATTGTCAGATAGAATAATCACTGTCCTTTCTCTAACCAGTTGGGTCATGGGAGGGGGGTAATACATAGGGCTAAGAGCTTATCAGCACACCATTTTTTCTTTGATTCTGTCATCATTGCTTCTGTTGCTATTCCAATGGAAGCTTCAGTGGGCACAATGGGTCATAAGAATTTCATCTCATGCTCCAACACAATTACTAAAAATATTGATAAAAGGCTTTATAGAGGAGATTACATCTACTAGTATGTGAAGTTTATCCTAGTTAAGTGAAGTACCTCCGAATACAGTGTTTGTGGTTTACAGAAAAGGGAAGAGTAAGTAGTATGGGAAGGAGGGCTGAGGGTTCATCTAGAGGAATATGGGACATCATTATGGTGTGAAGGAATGGCTGTCTGGTGCTTTCTTCTGTCCAGGGGACAATACATTGGCTCTACACAATCACCCGTTCCTGAAAAAAAGGCTCACATAAGAAAGAAAAATGAGAAGAGCCAAAAATCAAATCAATTTCTTGTCAATAAAACCTCTCTGGTCAGCCAGGAAAATATTGGAAAGTATGCTGTCCAACACACTTTGTATTTGCCTCAGAAGATAAGAAAATGTGATTTCATCAAATCACTTAGTGTGGATGAGCTGAAATGAATTCACCCTGGCAAGCTTGATTTTCGGCGACTGTCACAGAATAGGATAAGTAGCACTAGCGACTGTGAAGCTCAAGCAACACAACAGATATACCTTTCTTACAGTATGTGTTTAATATAGGTTGGGGACACAGGACTGGAAATTGTTAGTCACTCCAGGTTGCAGACTGACAGTGAGTTCCATTTTATATGTGATTCTCCGCCACCACAGAAGGAAAAGGGGAACGTGGTGGCGCATGTCCGGCTGTTCAAGCTTCTTTGCCATCACTTCCTGTTCACATCTCATTGGCTCAAGCAAGTCACCTCCTACCATGTGCCAAGGGTGAGCCAAACTGCCATATTTGTGGATGATGCTTGTTCCAGCCCAGAGACCCCTGTGACATTTTTACCTTCCCTTCAGGAATACTGTCTTTAGCAAATCCCCTACAAGCTGCATGGAGGGAAATGACTGACTTGTCTCCTGTGAGCTAGCTTAAGATTTCACACCACCGTGAATACTGAACTTGAAGATCTGACAAGACCTGCCTAAGCCAGGTTCTATGAGTCCAGGATATACAGGGATGGTATTTAGGGCAATTTGTCGATTAACCTATAATTTTGTCACTTCAGGTTAAAGGCCAAGTGAGTAATAATACCAAAGTAGAAATTTGGAGCGGGGTTGTTGAAGTTTTTACCCATCACAGATAAAATAACTTACTGAAGTAAATAGAAAATGAAACTCATCTATTGCTCCACTATCTAATTGGCAGAGATTTTTTAATATATGTATATTTAAATTCAATGAGTGGGATTTTCCTCCAGGGTAGGGCTTCAAGTACCCTGAGTAAAGCAGCTATCTGTAAACTCCAGGCAACACTAGAGCTGATGGGATGGCATCTTGGGCTACAGGACACTCAACAAGACTGGTGTCTTCAGTGATTCAGGTGTATTCAGTTATTTCTTGTAAATGATCTGTTTTTAGGCTGTTGACCTGCCAGTCGCAAAGCCCAGTTGCCTTGTAAAACAACACAGTGATGTGTGGAGCACCATGGCCTGTCCTAGTATATTGAGCTGGAGTGACTACTCCAAGGGATTTGAAACACAAATTTTACTTAGTGTTATGAGTTGGATATAAATATTCCCATGGGCTCCTGTGGCTTAGTCCCCAGCTGCTGGTGCTGTTGGAAAGTGATGGTAAGGACACTAACCATGAGGACCTATTGATAATGGGTTAGCCCATTGACGAGTTCATATTTATACGGGCTACTAGGAAGTGGAGCCTAGACAAAGAAAGTGGGACACTGGGAAGTTTGAAGTGTATCCTTGTATTGTCTCTCTTCCTCTCCCTTTTCCTCTTCTCCTTCTTCCTCTTTTTAAAAATCAAGGCATGGGAGCTATCCCTGAGCTGTTTGGCTCAAGGCCAGCACTTTACCACTTATGACATAGCCCCACTTCCAGCTTTTCTGTGGTTAATTAGAGATGAGTCTTACGGACTTTCCTGCCTGGGCTGGCTTCAAACTGTGATCCTCAGATCTCAGCCTCCTGAGTAGCTAGGATGACAGGCATGAGCTACAGCCGCCCAACTTTTATGGTTAGTTTATATGCATAGATGAGTTGCTTCACTGAAGTAAAATGAAAACTCTGAAGAGATAGAATCAGTTGAGAAGTAGTTAGGGTTACAAGCATGAGCCACTGCCTCTCAGCTGCTGCCTCTCCCCCCCCCCTCTCCCCCCCAGCAAAGTGAATAATACCAAAGTGGAGATTCTTCTATCTCTGTTATAGTTTGTGTGTGTGTACATGAGTGTGTGTGTGTGCATAAGTGTGTCTGTGTGCAGGTTTGGGGGCTTGAACTCAAGTCTGGGGAGCTGTCCCTGAGCTTTTGTGGTCAAGGCTAGCACTCTACCACTTGAGCCATACTCTGCTTCCAGCTCTTTTGGCAGTTAACTTAAAATAAGAGATTCATCAACTTTCCTGCCTGGGCCACCTTCAAATCCCAATCCTCAGATCTCAGCCTCCTGAGTAGCTAGATTACAGGCGTGAGCCACCAGCTTTCAGCTGTTAGACTTATTTTATATCCTCACATGAGTTGCCTCGCAGAAGTAAAATGAAAGCTCCAAAGAGGTGGGCAGAATCAGAGGTTTGTGTACTATTTTAACAAAGAGTACTAAATCTTGTAGATGAGTAACAAATCAAAGGAGAAGGGTTTTGAACCTTAAGGGGTAGTGAATTGTGGGGAAGCAAATATGTGGAGAGATTAACGGAAAATAAGGGTTACTGAGGAAAGTTCATGCAGGTCCATCTCCAGGCTGATCTTCCATCTTCTTCATGGCCACAAAACACTCCAGGACAAAGGATTTATGGCCATCCTCATTTCTGGCAAATGCTCTGCTTTTGGAAGATAAGTGAAGCTCTGAGAAGGCTTCTTTCTCACATTCATTGATTTTGAGTGACCTTCAGCTCAAAAGTACCCATACTTCCAAGTAGAATAGTTTGGAGAATCATGGATATAATACTGCCTCAAATGTATCTACAGATGTAAAGCCTGGTTAACAAGCATTATCACCATTAGTATAATTGCTCTGGCATTCTGAAGCAAACCCAGGGTTAAAAAAGCTTTGTAAATGCTATAAAACAAAATGCAATCCAGGAATTAGCCACCACAGCCAATTCACATGAAAAAGGAAGATTGTTCCCAGATTATATGAAGCAATGACCTGGCTGCACAGGGGATATTATGTTTCACAGAGCATTTTCATATTTATTCTACAGTGATAAATATCAGATGCTGTGAATAAAGCAGCCAAGATGTCAAGTGTCCAAACTTCTATGTCATTGAGCCTGCTAATCCTGCCTCTGTATGTTTGTGTATGTGCCTGTGTGTGTGCCTCTGTGTATGTGTGTGTGTGTGTGTGTGTGTGTGTGTGTGTGTGTGTGTGTGTGTGTGTAGATATTGAGGCTTGAACTCAGGGCCTGGGCACTGATCTTTAGCCTTTTTGCTGAAAGCTGCCACTATACCAGAGTGGTAGAGATTGAGGCAGAGTGGCAACCTTGAGCGAAAAAGTAGTTAAAGGTAAGAGTCTTACAAGACTTCCTTGCCCTGTCTGGCTATGTACCATGATCATCAGATCTCAGCCTCCTTAGTAGCTAGGATTATAGACATGAACCACTATATCTGGCTTAGTTTTGCCCATTTGAGACAAGTTGCATGGTATTACGAACTGTAAACTGTACCACTAGAAGACTGAGAATAGAAGGAAAGATAATTTGTTGATGTGGTATATTGAAAATTTGGATGATGAATAAGTGGGTGGGGTTATGGCCTTGAGTCTTGAAATCATACAGATCCTTAATAATGGTGTGATATTTGGAAATAATTAAATTTTTCTCAAGCTCACTTTACTGTTATTTGGACATGGATGGATGAAACCTAACCTTCTATATTATGGTAAAAACAAAATCGAATTGTGGATACTTTCTGAAGTGTTTTATAATCAAAAAGCTTTTCCTAATGAGTTGAATTGAGCAAAATGAATTGAATTACATTGGACTACAGTGAAACCAATAAAATAGCAGATCTTGGATAGGAGCAAAGAATTATTGCATTTGTTGCCTAAGAACCATTGAAAGAGTGGGTTCAAAAGGCTCATCATTTGCAAAGCACTTCAAGAAAATCAAATCCTTGTTCTAAGAGTAACAATAAAAAGTTTCCATATTGAGTGCTTATTCAACAGACTGACTCTTGATGAGTTCGATTTTTTTATGTATACAATTCTTTGTGAATACAGCTAATAATTTAATCATTATTAAATTCAAGGAAGGAGACACTCTCAAGCAAAGGGAACCAAAGACAGGTGGAAACAATTGTTAACATTCAAAGTTAAGCCAGGTACCAGTGGCTTGTTCCTGTTATCCTAGCTACTCAGGAGACTGAAATATGGAGAGTAGTAGTTGGAAGCCAGTCCAGGCTGAAAAGTTCACTAGACTTCATCTCCAAATAAGCCAGCAAAAAGTAAAACTGGAGGCATGGTTCAAATGGTAGAACACCAACTTACCTAGCACAAGACCTGAGTTCAAACACCAGTATCATCAGAAAACAAAAAATTCAAAGTTAAAGCTGTGTTTCAGAACAAAGGCTCAGCTCCACATGGTGAGTGCCACACATACACACACACACACACACACACACACACACACACACGGACACACAGACACACGGACACAGGGACACTAAGAACAATGGACTCTTAAGTGCCGTGTTACAGTGGCTTCAGTTTTCACAACCCCCTTCCTCTCCCTGCAGTCTAGCCTCAGTATTGTGACTACAGTCCTGCTCCTGAACAATACCTAAACACTGCAGTCTAGCCTCAGTATTGTGGCTACAGTCCTGCTCCTGAACAATACCTAAACACGTCTGCTCACCCAACACCATGGACCTGGCTAAAGCCATGTAACACTGGGTGTCAATCTTTAAAGTGCTTGTAGATCAGTCAACATTATAAAAGTCCAAGTTCTAGCCAGGTGCCAAAGACTCACACCTGTATCCCTAGCTACTCGGAGGCCAAGATCTGAGGATCACAGTTCAAAACCAACCAGATACAAAAGTCTATGAGACTCATCTCCAATTAACCACCAAAAATCTGGAGGTAAAACTGTAGATCCACTACAGCTAGCCTTTAGGGAAAAAAAAAAAAAGCTAAGGGACAAGTGTGCATGCCCTGAGTTCAATCCCCAGCACCATCCTTAACAAAAGAATTTTTAAGGTGCAAGTTCTGATAAAGAGGGCCTTCCTAGCAAACTCTCAGAGACTGTCAATACGTCTGGTCCAAGGATCACTTTGTGTTGAGACTGAGGTAGTCATTCATGTACAGAGGGACATCCAAGCTCTCTGGACCAATGAGCCCCAGCTAGCTCAGGGGCTCCACACAGAGGCCTTTAACACACAGCAGAACTTTTGCATGTTCTTAGAAGCTTTCCTTCTGCCTTGTAGAATGTCATTTCTGGGCAAGTGTACTATTTGAACCATGCTCCAGTTCTGAATATCTAGTCTTTGGCCAAATTGACACCCATGCTTCCCTTCCCTCCACACCCTTTCCCCAGCCTCCCAGACAAGGTTGCTCCCATCCTTGAGGACCAAGCACACTAGCCAAGCTAGTGAAGTCCCTTCCCATGCATAATGAATACATTGTTCCCTTCTCAGCAAGTACCCTTCAGTCCTTGGTGCTATTGCAGAACCAGCCCCCTGGGTTACAAACATTTTTAGACAAGGCGCTCTTTGTCTAATTCATATTTGTTTTCAAAGTTTGGTCAATGCCAAACATCTATAAATATTTGTCAAGCTGACACGCACCGGGGAAATGTAAATCACTTTTCAAATGTTATTGGAGATGCTGGGAGGGGCACAGAGCTCCAGAACTGATTCTCAAAGATCCGCAAGTGAGAATTTTCCGTACAGAAAGGTGACTGGGTGTCTCACGTCTAGAATCTCAGTTCTGTCATGGAGTAGGTGGCATTTACACAGCTTTTAGAGAGATGTTGAGAATGGTGATGAATGTCTATAATCCTTGCACTTGGAGGCAGAAGTGAGAAGATGGTATGTCCCTCCCCCACAGTATAACCCCTGCTTTCACTGTATTTGATGTCGGTATAATTTGTGGAGGGGAAGGGGAAAAACAAATTGTTTAACTAGGGATACAGGTGGACCCATTGCAACAATGAGATGTACAAGTCGTTATGTTGAAAACGAACTTTACAACTTTGGTGCAGGGAGAGGGGGGCCAGGAAGGATTGTATGGGGGGGCGGGTGGGGGAGGAGGATGGGAAGGGATGGGAAGGGGAAACAAAGGAGGAGGCTACAATGCTTGATAAGAAATGTACTCATTATCTTGCCCATGTAATTGTAACCCCTCTGTACAGTATTTTCACAATAATAAATAAATAAATAAATAAACTTACAGAATTAAAGCATAAAAAACACACTAAACTATATAGCAAGATTATTGTCTCAGAAAGAAATAGAGAGGAGGGAGGGAGGGAAGGAAAGAAGGGAGGGAGAAAGGGAGGGAAAGAAGGGAGGAAAGGAGGAATGAGAGAAAGGAAGGAAGGAAGCAGGGAAGTTGAGGTCGTTTTTCTAAAGTAATCACACCCCTATCATTCTACTGAGGACTTGGGCCATAATCCTGAAAGACACAGTCTCAAACCCTGAGTGTTGAAATACTAAATGATCAAAATCCTTAACAGCTTAAATCCTGAAAACAGAATTCTGAAAAAAAAAAAAGAGCATCCCTAAAAGACACTCATTTAATATTTTGAGAAACCCATCAATACATTACCAAACATTGTCTAGGCCATTTTACACTATAAAATAGGCAAAAGAAATATAGCTACATTCCCAAGTTTGAATACTTGGGAATATAATACATACAAATATGGTAGAGGTGGGCAGGTGGACCTAATTCATAAAAGAATAGGTCAAAAAGAGATGTAAATAGCAGAGGGTGTGGGCATATTTTCAGATTACTTGTGCACTGTTAATCTTATTTCAAAGTCACTCTGTGTAGATACATTTCACCCTATTCAAACTAGCCATTCACAAGCACATTGTGGTCCTAAGCTCAACCAATCCACGCAAAGGGGCAGTATGCCTGCTGTGTACTTGCTAACCAGATTTTTGGATGATGGTGCACCCTTCTGCAGAAGTAAATTTTGCCTTGCTGAGACCAAAAAAAAAAAGCAGAAAGAGAGAGAGAGAGAGAGAGACATGTATAATGTATGTCACTGAGCGGGGCAATGGTGCATGGTCAGCTTTGTCACTGCAGTCATCTGAAATGGACAAACTCAGTCTTTAGCAAGAGCAGTCGACAGCTATCGCAGGGCATATTTTCACCACACCCACAACATCTTAAGTCATCTCAGGCTTCAGAAGAGCTTCACTTCCAGTAGCAGAAAGAAGGTCAGCTAGGACCTGAACTTCCAACACCAATTCCATCAGCATATCTGGAAACTGACTGAAGATGGCTTCTTTTGGCAAATGTAGGTTTCATGCATTAAAAGCTCCTGTCAGCAGGAGTAAATGACAATGGAAACAAATACTTTTTTTTTTTTTTTTTTTTGCTGTGGCTTGAACTCAGGGCCTGGTCATGGCTCCTAAGCTTTTTTGATCAAGTTTAGTGCTCTACCACTTGATCCATAGCTCCACTTCTGGAATTTGGTAATTGGCTTTCCTGCCTGGGCTTGTTTCAAATCATGAGCCTCAGATCTCAGCCTCTTGAGTAGCTAAGATTACAGGCATGAGCCACCAGTGCCCAGCTGACAAATGCATTTTTAAACTGATGTTTTGCCCTGGTACTTTCCCACCTTGCCAATCTCTTTCCCAGAATTTTTCCTTCTACTATGTTCTCTTTTAAAAGGGAATTGTGGCTTTTGAGATGTTAGCTCTCAAGATTTCAACATTCAGGACTGCATGTTGGGTCTTTGGAGATTTTATTACTACAGATACAGCACCAAGCAAGTAATCACCATCCTATCTTCCTGCCTGAATTTGCTTATAGGTGCTGCTGGTGGTCAAGACAGAGCTAAGACAGAGGTAATAAATGCTATACCATGAAATTCATCAATAAATGTTAACCACAAACTCTTGCTTCTCTTCTCATGAAAATATGAAGCTTATGGTCTGTTTCCCTTGACTGTGAGCTAGGTGAGATGTTCTCTGGCCAGAAAAGAAAGCAGATATGATGCTGGTTCCGTGCCAGGCCTGAGTCCTCCAAAAGCCTGGCAGGTACTTCTGTTCTCCCTGGTAGCTCATGTAAAGTGGGCCATCCTGCTGGAGAGACCACACAGACAGGAAAAGACACCTGGCCAGCCCCCAGAGGCTCTTGTCATCAAAACAGAAGTGGCAGATAGGGGAGTTACACCATTCTGTTTCTGCCCCAGCCAAGTTCCCAGTGCATGCAGCCTGAGTAAGTTGAATTCACAGCCTCTGGAGCAACAATAAACTATCCATCTGTCCATCTGTGCTAAGTACTGCCAGCCTCAAGAATCCTCTGTTGTAAGGATTGAGTTTTAGAGCGGTTTGACCCAAAATATCTAACGATGATCTCTAATCAAATAGTCCAATATATACACTGAGCTCTGTTTAATGAAGTACATTATTGTGACACTTCACAACTTCAGCTACATATAAATGAGGTATGTATTTTAGGCAATTTATAGATATGTCTCCTATACTCTCCTCAGGTCTAACCGACCCTTCATAGATGAAGAGATTAATGCTTAAAAATCAACTGAATAGGGGGCTAAGAATGTGGCTTAGTGGTAGAATGCTTGCCTAGCATGCTTGAGGCCCTGGTTTCAATTCCTCAGTACCACATAAACAGAAAAAAGCTAGAAGTAGTGCTATGGCTAACCTTGAGCAGAGAGAGGCTTAAGGACAGTGCCCAGGCCCTGAGTCAAACCCCAGGATTGGCAAAAAAAAAAAAAAAAATCAACCAAATGGGGAACACTGGTGGCTCATACCTGTGATCCTAGCTACTCACAAAGCTGAGATCTGAGGATCATGGTTTGAAGTCAGCCTGACAAAAAAGCCATGAGACTTATTTCCAATTACCACCAAAAAGGCATAAGTAGAGCTTTGGCTCAAGTGGTAGAGTACTAGTCTAGAACAAACACTTTCAGGAATAGTATCCAAAGCCTGAGTTCAATCCAGGCCTGAAAAAAGAGATCAAAATGATCTCCACCATATGGATAGGTTTTCGTGTGTGTGTGTGTGTGTGTGTGTGTGTGTGGCGCGCGCATTTTTTTTTGGGGGGGGGTGGTATGGTTGTTTTCTTTTTTGTCTTTTTTAATCTATTGTTTGCAGTTATTTCTTTTGATTTTCTTCTCCTCTAGTTTAGTCCCCATGGTCACAGTTTCTAATTTCAGTACCCTTTGTCTTATATATAAGTTTATCTGATTCTGGGAAGGGGAGGGCAATCACAGAAATGGTAAAACAAAGGGTGACCAATGCAACAGTTGATACTCACAAGGCACTATGCTGGAAATGAACTTTACAAGGGAGAGGGGAAGGGGGAAAGGAAAATGGGAGAAAATTAGGGAAGGAGTAACACTATTTGAAAAGATATGTACTTATTACCTTACTTATATAACTTTACCCCCTCTGTGCATCACCTTTACAATAAAATAAAATTTTAAAATAAATAAATAAAATATGTGCAAGAATAAACCAAAGATCAACCTAAGGCCACAAGCCTAGTCAACAATAGGCCGCCCCTGCTACCAACCACCCAGTGCGGAACTCTAATACCTGTGTTCCTTCCTATGCTTTGTGCTACTCTTAACTATAGCACAATTCTTTGGTCCACAGCCAAATAGTAATCATACATTTCCAATCCATAAATGAAGTGGGTTGTACTGGACCAAACAACTGTCATGAGAAAAGCACTATTGTCCTGTTTCCTCTGTTACTAGGAGCCAACTCCTTTGTCTTTCTGCCTTTTTTTTCTGCATAGGGCCCTATAACGTCCTGGTACAGGTTCTCAAAAGAATCATCAGGAAACATGGGCTGCTTTCAATAAGCCTGGTATTTACTAACTACTCCCATGTGTGAGTGGATTTGGGATTTTCTGTCTTCTTCACAGGATAGAGCCCATGCTGGGTTTAAGCAGAATGAAGTTCACCAAAATTGATGATGTTCTTTCTCCGTCATTTCTCCATGAAAACCAAAAGAAAGATGGCACTCTCATAACAAACTTATTTGAGAGTGAAGGGAGAATAGTAGGGCAAGAAAAGGAATGATCACTGTATCCTGGAAGATGAGTCATTTTGCATGAATGGCACATAAACAAAATACTCTTAATAAAACTTTCATTTGTTTTTTACCTTTAGCATTCCAAGGGAAGTTTGTTGAAGCAAATGTCCCAGCTCCTTGAACTCTTGGCCAGATGTGCCTGACCTGCACAAGATGAGAGGAGCATTTTGCTAGGCCTTTGCTCCGGGATTCTTTATTCCCAGAGCAATGTGTGTGGTACACATTGGATGTTGGATGGCCTCATCGCCGTGTGGCCAGTGAAGGATGGCTGTGCCAAGCCTTGCCATCTGCCCACACCAACAGCCTACTGGTGGAAAAGGAAGGAAAGAAATAGAGCTGTCTGATGGGGTTCCAGTCCTGCAGTCCTGTCTCCAGCTCATCTTGAACCAGGGGCTTAGAATCTCTAAATTTAATACCTCTTTCTTTCTTTCTTTCTTTCTTCTTTCTTTCTTCCTTTCTTTCTTTCTTTCTGTCTTTTCTTCCTTCCTTCCTTCTTTCCTTCCTTCCTTCCTTTCTTTCTTTCTTGGTACTGGATTTGAACTAGGACTTTGCTCTTGCTAGATGGGTGCTCTACCCTTTGAGCTACTAATTTTAATGTATCTAAGTTGTAACAAATAAATAAATAAAGCAAGCAAGCAAGCAATATTCAGGAGCCAATAGCTCATGCCTGTAATCCTTGCTACTCAGGAAGCTGGGGTCTAAAAAATGTGGTTCAGAGCCATCTCAGACAGGAAAGCCCATGAGAGTCTTATATCCAAATAACCACACAAAAAAAAGCCGGAAGTGGAGCAGTGGCTTTGAGCTGGCACACACACACACACACACACACACACACACACATACACACACACACACACCCCAATAATACTCCCTAAATAGAGGCATCCTATTCCTTGATTCTTTGTTATCGTCCCCCACCCCCATCCTAGAAAGGTAGAAATATATATTGAGTATATTGGAGTAATGAGCTGACTGCACCTGCTGTCAAACAAAGACAGGGACTGTATTGTAATAACGCCAATGTCCACTTTTCCTTCCTTGCAATAAGACAATCTCCTATTTTATGAGATCCTAACCAGCATGTGCAAAGTTTTGGGTATGACTTTCCCCATCTCTAAGAAGGTGAAAAGTAATTTTTAATCTTCCATTTTTTAGCCAAAAACATGGCCACTTGATACATCTTTCACAGACACCAACTGTTGCCAAATGTAACCACTGTGACAATCTGGAGTAAATATCATGTGAAACCTCTAGGAAGATCTCTTTAGTGGAAGGTGACTGTCTTTTTTTTGTCTTTTCCTTTTGCCTCATTTCTCCTTACTGAAATATAGACATAAAGGCTGGAGACCATGCAGCCAACTTGTACCTTGGGACAGCTATAACAAGACAGGAAAAGTCTTGGCTGCTGATGATCACAGAGGTGGTAACTTATGAGGGCCCTTTATCTAGTAATAGAGCCATACATTTTCATTTTGAGTCTTTTAAAATCACAATATTTTTAACTTCTGCCAACCACAGCTGGGCTTCACTTTACTGACATCAGAGGTTCACATGTATGGTGGTAAATTTGCTCCTAATATACATTCAAATACATGTTTTCCAAGATCATTCCTTATTCTTTAAAAACTAAATCTGACTGGGTGCTGGTGGCTCACACCTGTACAACTAGCTACTCAGGAGGCTGAAATCTGAGAATCACAGTTCAAAGCCAACCCAGGCAAGAAAGTTTAATAAACTCTTTTATCTCCAATTAGCCAACAAAAAAGCCAGAAGTGGAAGTGTGCCTGGTAGGACACCGATCTTGAGCAAAAATACTAAGGGAGAGCAAGAGGTTCTGAGTTCAAATCCCAATACCCCCCTCAAAAAAAAGGTTGCCTGAAGTGTTACTTTCTTCAAGCAAGGACACTGTTGGACCCTAATCCAGCATGCTTGGTATAGCCTGTGCACTCACCACCCTTGAAATATTTCAAGAACGACAGTGGCTTCTAAACTGGAAAATTAAAGGAAAGATACAACACTGAGAAAGTTACCACATTCAACTGTATGTTCCTTCATTGATAATAAAAATAATAATGCCTGACAGGTTTGAATGTGTACTATGTGTTAAGTGCTATATACTTGGTGTAGAATATCTCATTTAATCTTGCCAACAAACTTGTGATTCCCTACACTGACCTTTGCTGTGCTATGGATGAGGTCCCTCTGTCTTTCCAACACAAAGCACTACTTCAACCAGCACCACAATCCCATCTTCTCTAGTGTCTATGCTGGAGAACATGAAGGGAGCTCTGTCTTCTTGCTGCTGCAGTGTGGACATGATTCCTGAGTGCTGAGCCTGTGGCCAGAGTCATGGCTGGATCTCCCTCCAAAGGTTTGGTTTCCAGCAGTTAGCCTCTGATAAAGGACAATCTCTGCCCATATACAGCCTCTCCTGCCACTCACAGGCCACTGAGCTCTCCGGCATGGAAAAAACTTAAGAACTGTGTGCTCAATCCCAAGAATAGGTTGGATGATGTTTTCAGACTGTTCTTCATTTTAAAATACCCAACTTCATCTGGGTGCCAGTGGCTCACATCTGTAATCCTAACTACTCAGGAGGCTGAGATCTGAAGATGATGGTTCAAAGCCAGTCCAGGCCAGGAAAGTCCCAGGAATATTTTTCAAAGGTAAAAATCTGTTTAAAATATAAAATAAAAATAAACCCCAAAACACAGTAAGTAGAGGTATGGCTCAAGTAGTAGAGCACTAACCTTGAGCACAAAAGCTCAAGGACAGCACCAAGGGCCTGACAGGACTGGTAAAAAAATGTATACACACACATATGTGTATATATAAACACACATATAGATGTATACACATACATATATGTGTGCATGTGTGCATGTACCCAACTTCAATCTCACGCAGGAATAAACTCCATGCTGTTTTGTAAATGTATAACCCATTAAATTCTGAGTTTGTACTTGTCTCCATTTGATTTACCTGGATCTCTGGTTAGACGCCAAAGTTCCATTCCTAACTCAGATATTGTCCCTTGAATCTCATTTAGAGAAAAAAATTCTAGATACATAAAACATCCCATAAAATAAGCATTCAGCCTTTTACATTACAGTATAGGATGACTCGACAGTAGATAAAATTGATAACAATACAGACTTTTATCCCAAAGTAAAATAAACTATCTAGTACTAAACTAGTACTGCCCAAAGCAGTATTAGTAAATAAAACACTTGGAGTGAGAAAATTCTTCACACACACATACACACACACAGAGTGAGGAGGGGTAGGATTTTAAATATGCCCATGGTACTTTAGTAGTTAATAAGAAAATACTCCCAGCTGAGGATTTCAAACATCTGGAAGAGAAAAAAAAATGAGCCAACCTCCCTGGGGGAAGCCCCTATGCTGGATTTGCTTTCTCCTGTCAGCAGTAGTCACCGGCAGCTTCCTGTGCAATGAAATACGCCCAGTGAACTTGAGCCAGTGCAGCTGCTGTGGCTCACAATCATCCTTGAAAAATGAGCAATCCCAAGCCTTGTGTTGGTTGTCCAGAAGTATTACAGACTGTGTTCTGTCTTGCAGTTTCAAAGCTGGCTGGCATATAGTCATTTTTCCCAGGGAATGTGTGGGCTGCTCGGAATGTCTCTCTATTTACCAGCTCAGGACTCGGGATTGGATTGCCACATCCCATAAAATAATCATTCTTTAGGCTTACACCAAAACTTGAAAATCATGGCAAATCCATATATCCACTTACCAACTGAACAAAAAATGAATTAAGCTCATACTGAAACCAGAGTTTAAGGGTAAAAATCTCTAGCTCTAGAAGTCCCTCCCAGTCTAGGCTTGGCCACCAGTCTCACTAAGCAAGTTTGAGATGAAGTAAGCCAGGAGCTGGTGGTTCACGCCTATAATCCTATCAGCTCAGGAGGCTGAGGTCTGAGTATTGTGATTCAAAGCCAGCCCTGCAAGAAAGTCCATGAGACTCATCTTCAATTAACCACCAGAACTGTGGCTCAAAGTGGTAGAGAGCAAGCCTTGAGCAAAAAGAGCTCAAGGATAGCACCCAGGCCCAGAGAAGGGGAGGGGGGGACTAATAATGAATTTGAAGGAAAAAAAAGATATAATGGAATGCAGCTGCATCAGGAAGACAGCTGGATCCAATGACCCCAAGATCATCTTCAGGGTACTGATGTGAACTTCCCGTTGACGTAGTGAAGGAGTGAGGACCAGGGTGAAAGATATGCCTACTTAGATGGTTTCAGTCCAAGATGTTATCTTAGTTGAGCATTATCCAGGAATGGTCAGGTGGCATTTGGTCACCATGAGAAAAAGGCAATGTTGCCACGTGTTGGTGACTCACAACTGTTATTCTACTACTTGGAAGGCTGATAGTGGGGGATGGTGGCTCAAGATCAGCCTAGGCAGAGAAGTAGATCACACCCCCTTCTCAACCCATAGCTTGTTGTTGTGGTACGGGCCTCTTCTCCTAAACTACATGGGAGGCTGATATTGGGAGGATCAAACTTCCAGGTTAGCCTGGGCAGAAAGATTCACAAGATTCCTTCTCAATAGATAGTAGCAAAATGTAGTGGTAATTGCCTGCCATTGAAGCTACCATGGAAAGTCTAAAATAGGCCAATTATAGTCCAGGAAGAAGCCTAGAGAGGAAGAAAGACCCTATCTCCTAATTAGACTTGGACTTACATGCAATACTATCTTAAAAAGGAAAGTTAATGATTACTTCCTTATTCAATTTCTATCTAAAAAAAAAATTAGATGCCTGGTGTTGGTGGGTCACACTGGTAATCTTAGCTACTAAGGAGGTTGAGATATGAGGAACACAATGCAAAGCCATCCAGGAAGGAAAGTCTGTGAGATCCTTCCCTCCAATTAACCACCAAAAAACTGGAAAGGGAAGGGCAGCTCAAATGGTACAGTGCCAGCCTTGAGTAAAGACACTAAGAGCATTCAGGATCTGAGTTCAAGCCACAGTACCAGCACACACACACACACACACACACACACACACACACACACACTCACACGCACACACACAAAACCACCAAAACAAACAAAAACAAAAAAATTAGGAGCGTACTCCTATAGTAACTCCAAATCCTCTGGATTATTCCCTCCACTTTAAAATCCTGAAAATAAGTATCCAGAGGCCATCCAATTACCACAGCATTTTCTTAAAATTTTCATTTTAGGAATCTACAACAATCTGAAAAATGAGCTATAACTAGGGCAAGAGGTTTTAGAGGGTGTGTGTGTGTGTGTGTGTGTGTGTGTGTGTGTGTGTGTGTGTGTGCGTGTGTGTGTGCGTGTTTCTGCCAATCCTGAGGCTTCAACTGAGAGCCTGAGCATTGCATTGTCCCTGAGCTTTGGTTTTCAAGGCTTGAGCCACAGCATTACCTCAAGGGTTTGTTGTTGTTGTTGTTGTTGTTGTTTCTTGTTTTGTTTGGTGGTTAATTGAAGATAAGAATGTCATGGACTTTCCTGTCCGGGCTGGCTTCAAACCATGATGCTCAGATCTCAGCCTCCTGAGTAGCTAGGATTATAGATGTGAGCCATCAATGGCCTGTATGAGATGAGATTTTAAACACAGAATGATTTGTAGTTTTTCAGCCTCTTCCTCTTCTTTCACAAAAGTTCAGTGCTATGAGTGTTATTTGTCATGACTTATCTGTTCTACCTTCTGCATGTCTAGTACCAACTGAGATGCATGCTCTAGGAGAGACCCATGCACCCTTTAGGGCATGGTAGGAGACAAAAGAAGCCAGGGTGGGAGAGAAGAGCTTTGAAACAAATAGGACAATATGGAGAGGGGTATGCAAGTGCACTTCTGCTGCCAGCCCCAACTCTGTCCCTAGCACAGTCCCTAGCACTCACAGGGTGTGATGACATGGAGTAGTACTCAGCAGTAGTTCCCATAGGTGCATCCACAAAACGTTAGGAAAAGAAAGAGAGCAGAAAGGTAGAGCTCGATGAGAAGGGCAAATAACATCCCCAGGCCACCTAGGGCCCACATAGAGATGAATTGCCTTAGAAAAAGATCCCTAAGAGGCCAAGGGTCCTTTCAGAAAAGTAAAGAATCTAGATCACTAGATCATAGGTGTGTGTGTGTGTGTGTGTACACTCATTGGAGGGGTGTGTTTGTGTGTGTATGTCCATTCGGTAGTGGCATAAAGAGATGTAGCTGCACCCCTGTGGACCCCAAGTGGGCATCTTAGTCCACTGGAAAATACAAGGCAGGTCAGACAGAGGGAAGCCACCTGCAGCAGGCAAGGCTGAATAAAAAAGTTCATATATGCTGCCCACTCAGAGAAACATGGGAGACTAGGAGGAAATCTACCTTCCTCTCTTTTCTGAACTTAACCATATAAGGAGATGATTCAAGGACAAGAGAAAAACTGGGACCACACTGAAACTAACAACAGAATCATGAATCCACCTGTGGAAACCTTCGGCTCGTGCTTACTGTCTAAGATGGGCGAGAATCAAGTTCTCCCTGACTGACAGAAATGAGAGTGGAGCCAGGTACTGGTAGCTCATGCCTGTAATCCTAGCTTCTCAGGAGCCCAAGATCTGAGGACTTAGATTCAATGAAATCCAGACAGAAAATTCTGTGGGACCCTAATCTCCAACTAACTAGCAAAAAGCTGGAAGTAGAAGTATGTATCAAGTGACAGGGTACCTGCCTAGAAAGAAGGAAAGAAACAAAGGAAAGAAGGAAGGAGGAAGAGAAGGAAAGAAAGAAAGAAAGAAAGAAGAAAGAGAGAGAGAGAGAGAAAGAAAGAAAGAAAGAAAGAAAGAAAGAAAGAAAGAAAGAAAGAAAGAAAGAAAGAAAGAAAGAAAGAAAGAAAGAAAGAAAGAAAGAAAGAGGTAAGGGGGACAGAAGAAGGAAGGAAACAAGGAAGGAAAGAAGGAAGAGAGGGAGGGAGAGAGAGGGAGGGAGGGAAGGAAGGAAGGGAGGGAGGAAGGAAGGAAGGAAAGGAGGGAGGGAGAGAGGGAGGGAGGGAGGGAGGGAGGAAGGAAGGAAGGAAGGAAGGAAGGAAGGAAGGAAGGAAGGAAGGAAGGAAGGAAGGAAGGAAGGGAGGGAGGAAGGAAGGAAGGGAGGGAGGGAGGGAGGGAGGGAGGGAGGGAGGGAGGGAGGAAAGACCTCACTACTTATGCCCACTGTGGTTCCCTTGTAGTATTCTCAAGCTGTGTGACCTGCTAGAAGGGCTCCATTCACAGATGTTACACATGGCCATTATAAGTCTTTCCTCATCTATGGATAGGTATGTGATGAATCACTGTTACAGTTTGCCAAATTTAGGTGTCATCTGTTCTTTTATGTATTTAATAATTTTCTTTACCTTGGCTGGCATTTTTACTTCACTCCAGTCTAAGCAATGAAGTGTCACAACGCAATGAAGTGTTGACTATATTTTTATCATGTTATTTTTCCATACTTTAAAAGGAAAATCTATTCCTCTTATTAAAACAAAAGATCTGACCTTTATGCTCCTTAAGATCATCTCACATACCATTGATAAGTGTGATCCATTTCAAGAAAGATAGCCGGTCATTGTGGAAGTTCTACACTGGATCCAATCACTGAATGATTTTTTGCAAGGTTCTTGGGAAATGTAAGGAAAGCCAAGCAAGATTCTGTGAGCTGCTGTTGGTCTTTTACTGGTCGAGACAAAGTACTCTGCCATATCTCTAAGCCTCTTCCATCAAATAAGTGGAAATCACTGGAGACACTTTGAAATATAAAGATGTAAAGGGTGGCTACTCGTGACTTCCAATTCCTGCCTGCAATAGCAACACCCCAACTCATGTCAACTTGTACCAAATGAGACCCACAAACAGATAAAGAAAGATAATTATTCAAGCAATTACAACATGCACACTTAAGAAATCAACATGTGTGGTTATTGCAGTGGAAATGATACCAAAGTAGAAAAACAAGAGGACCCAGGACCTTTGCTCACCTCTGCCACTTACTGGCTGTCCCAAGGACCTTCAGCTAAACTACTCCTCAAGCACTGAATTTCTTTTTCCATGATGACAGGGTTGGGCTAGACCAATGCCTCTCACATAGGCTGACATTATTATTGGCTAAGCATTGTTACCTATCAGCATCCTAAGAAGAAATACAAAATATTCAATAATACTCATCATTTTTTCTAAAGTCTGCTTATTTCCTGGAGAAAAATTAGCAGCCATTGGGCAAGGTGGTCTCTAAAAAAAGTCAAAAGCCAACAATGAATCCTTTGTTGGAGCCATCTGATCAATGAAGAAAGAGAGAGGGAGGAGGAGAGACAGTTTGGAGAAACTGAGGGAAGCTGGGAGCAGAAGTTCACCTTTGGATATATATATACACAGGAAACGGCTCACCTCGATTGTTTTTGGTAGTTCCATGCTCTTCTTTCTCTTCCAGCCAAAACTCAAGCAGCTTTCCTCTAGGGACACCCAGGTTAAATCATACTGGTTCTTACCTGGCCCATCTCTGTGAGCAGCCATGCAGCCAGAAACCTCTCAGTTTCCAGGATACTGACCTTCTCAGAAGTAATCTTGTACTGCTGTGCTTGGTAAAAGTTGGATGAAGGCTGGAGAGTGAGGGCTGAGGGGAACATGGGAGTGATGAGATACTGCAACAGGAGCAGAGTTTCCTTACAGTGTCTGTCATTGAAAACTTCAAGGGAAGTAACAGCCTGTGTTTGGAGATGTTTACTCTAAGATCTAACTAGCAAAACAGTCATCTGATTATCTACAGCGTTGGGAGAGGAGCTTCTCAGGAAAGAGGGTGGCAAAAGAGAACTGACTACCCTTCAATAAAATATCTGTAAGCAGACAGTTGATATTCATGCCCTATCTGGCCTACACACCTACCTCTACTTGCAGATGATAAATAAAAGATTTCTGCCTGTCAAAAAAAGGAGTAATCCTGCTTTTCTGTTTTCTACTCTGCAAAACTTGTTCAAAACCAACAACGTAAGGCTTGTATTGACAAAGGCATTGCCTTCCAGATGTATGAAATGGCTCCAAGTTTGCTGCCACCTCAATTTTCTAATCTCACTCCCAGAACCAAGGTCTTTATATTTTAATGCGTAATGAGATTTATCTCCATCTACACACAACTTAGTGTGCATGTGTGACCTGCCTGACACTGGAAGCTTCATGACCCAGATGAGGCCATATGAGCCACTTTTATATACCTGCATCCGACCTCTGGCAGAACTGTCTCCATTCTGGTTAATGAGAAGGAAAGCCAGAGAGCACTAACCAGGAAGGAGATGTTGCAAGTTCAGACACTACAGTACAATCTGCTGGTACAGCCAGTGAGCGCAGGCCCAAGGGCTCACTTCTCAAGCAGGAAGAGCTCTGGGCCCCCGGAGGATGCCTGCTCCGTAGAGCTGGGGCCAGGAGGAACTGCTCACACCCACAAGATGCTGCCAGCTAGAAAGGTCTTCTGTGACAGTGGCTGAAGCTGTGGTCTTTCTTACAAACTCAGAAGCATTTTTCTTTACAGGCTTTGCTAATGAGCTGAAATGGGGTTTTTGTTGAAAACTCACCAAGAAACTCTCTCTCTCTCTCTTTTTCTCTCCCTCTCTCTTCATGTGTGTGTGTCCTCTTTCCTCTCAGAATTTCTCTTTCTCTCTCTAAATATGTGTGTCTTTCTCTTTTCTCTCTGATCCTTTTCTATGTCTCTCTGTCTCCCTTTCTATGTGTATATATGTGTGTATGTGTGTTTGTCTATCTGACATCTTTTTCTCTTTGCTTCTATCTCTCTTTATTCTCTTCTCTTCCCCTCACCTCATCATACATACCATCAAACTAGGCAATTCCTGCCACCTTCCTGTGTTTCCTCCATATTCAAGACATTTTAACTGCTCTTATGCCAGGTACCGCTGGTTCATACCTAATTCTAGCTACTCAGGAGGCTGAGATCTGAGGATCACTGTTCAAAGCCAGCCCAGGCAGGAAAGTCTGAGATTTTCATCTCCAATTAATAACAGAAAGAAAGAAAGAAAGAAAGAAAGAAAGAAAGAAAGAAAGAAAGAAAGAAAGAAAGAAAGAAAGAAAGAAAGAAAGAAAGAAAGAAAGAAAGAAAGGAAGGAAGGAAGGAAGGAAGGAAGGAAGGAAGGAAGGAAGGAAAAGGAGGGAGGGAGGGGAGGAGGGAGGGAGGAAGGAAGGAGAGAAAGAGAGAAAAAGAGAGAAAGAAAGAGAGAGGAAGGAGAGAAGAGGAGAGGAGAGGAGAGGAAAAAAGAGAAGAGAAGAGAAGAGAAGAGCCAGAAGTGGAGCTGTGGCTTAAGTGGTACAGTGTTGGCCTTGGGCAAAAAGCTGAGGAACAGCACCCAGGCCCAGAGTTCAAGCCCTAGCATCAGAACACACACACACACACACACACACACACACTCTCTCTCTCTCTCTCTCTCTCTCTCTCTCTCTCTCTCTCTCTCTCTCTCTCTCTCTCTCTCCCTCTCTCTCTCTCCACCTACTCTTTCTATGTGTCAGGATCTCCTCAAGTTTTGAAAGCTCAGCTGAAATGCCACTGACCCCAGCAAGCCTTCCTTGGTCTCTCCAAGAAAGTAATGAAATCTTTTCCCTCTGTAAACTCCATGGACTTCTCTGCAGCCCATTTCTGAGGCCTTCACCTTGTATCCATTCCCTTCACTCTATAACAGGTATTCCAACACCAATGAGCACACATCAATTGATAGTTGATGAATTAATGTACTGCAATCATTTTCATCCTCAAAAACAGTTGGTATTAGAAATTATATTGTGATAAGGGGGAATATGTTGAAGTAGTTTATTTAATGTATGTAAAAAGAACAATGGAGCCTGCTGACATTACTTTAAAAGAGGGGGGAGGGGCGTGGGATAAAGGAGAGTAGTAAAGGGGGTGAGGTTGATCAGGATATAGTATGCATGTGTGGAATTGCCACAATGAAACTTACCCTTGTACAACTACTATGCACTAAACAAATATTTTTTAAAAGTAACAGTGCAAAAAAATGAAGCAAGTCTCAGTCGTAGAATGCTTTCTTGGCAAACATGAGATCCTGAAAATAATAAATTAATTACAAATTACATCATAAGCAGGCATAGTGCACACACCAAAAATCTAATCAGCCTTTGGAGGTAGCCCAGACCAGCCTCGGCTACACAATAAGACCCAGTCTCAATAAATAAATAAACAAACAAACAAAAATAAAGTTTTTTAAAGGCAAGAAAGACAATGAAATAAATTAGATTGTGATTATTGCTTATGATGTCTGGGGATGAGGAAGAAAATAAGAAACAGGATAACATAAAATATAAAGAGTGGTGAATATTTGGTATAAAATAAGAAAATAAACAAAAAATGATGCACCTCTTTTCTCATGCAAGGAAATGTTGTAAATTTTCCTTATGTTATGATCTTGGCAGACAGAACCAAGAATCTTATCTCCATCTTGCTACTGGGAATTCTATAGTCGACAACATTATTCTTCTGGTATAATATAAAGACATTCATTGATCAATTTTTTTAAGTTGCTCAACAGGGCAAATTATTATTTTAATATGCTTACCCCTTCCCTACCACCCTCAAGTGATATTGGTGATGCTTTAAAACATGTAAAGATATTCAATGCCTCTGTTATCCTCTGGGAATCTGAACTGTTGTTTTTGTGTACATTAATAATTTCTTGGTGTAATTTTTCCCAAGAGAATGTATCAAACGAAAGTGTGCAAAGAGTTAGATATGTAATCGCTAATAAGCCTTCCAAGAAGAAAATAGCCTTCCATCCAGGAAGAAACAATATCACTTTAAAGCAAAGCTTAATGTCTATCAGTGTTTTTCCAATGTTATAAAAGAATGCGAGGCTATCAGTCAATAGCAATTAGGAAATGTAAGTAGCAATTCTGAGAAGTGGCCAGCCACTTGATGGTTACAGAGGCAAAATGCAATCTCTATTATGTGTATCTACTATTTTGTCTACCAGGGCATGAACATCCTTCTTACTTGGAAGTTATTTCCAAGATTTGGGGGAGGTAAAGTCCTATTTCCCTTCATGCATCTCCTCTCCCAGCTCCCTGATGACACAGGTATAGGCACATGATGGTGAACCTTGAACAAGTAATAAAAATAAAAACAAAAATATAAAAAACATCACCCAGTGCTGGTGGCTCATGCTTTTAATCCTAGCTACCCAGGAGGCTGAGATCTGAGGATCAAGGTTTGAAGCTAGAACAAGCAGAAAAGTACATGAGACTCTGAACTCCAATTATCCACCAAAAAGCTGGAAATGGAGCTGTGGCTCAAGTAGTAGAGTGCTAGTCTTGAACAAAAGAAGTTCAGGGACAGTGTGGAGAGAGATAGAGATTCCTAGGATTAACCAATGACTGGCATCCTACAAATTTGTAATAAGAAAGACAAAGTAGAATAAGGAAGTTATAGTTTCCCTGTTTTCTTTAAGTCCTTACCCAATAGCCAAAAAATGTAGATTTACAAATGACTTCATGTGATGTCAGTAAGATCGCTACAAAATATTCCAACAAAAATGTTTGGAAACAGCCAGGCTCATGGCTGTAATCCTTGCTACTCAAGAGGCTGAGATCTGAGGATCTCATTTCGAAGCTAGTCCAGAAAAGAAGTCTGTAAGTCTCTTACGGCCAATAAACTATTCAGAAAAAGGTGGAAGTGGCTCTGTGGCTCAAGTGGTAGAGTACTAGCCTTGAGTAAAAGAAGCTCAGGGACAGAGCCCAGGCCCTGAGTTTAAGCCCCAGGAAGGGTAAAAAAAAAGAAAAACAAAATATTTGAAAACATTTAAATGAAACATAGAATGAATAATATTGGTATGGAAATAAATTAAGCAATCTGGAAATTGGTACATGGAGCTTTATTATACACTGCTACTCTGATTGAAATTTTTCATAAAATACTTGCAGTAGTTTGATTCTGGCTCCTGTGTTAAGGCTTGCTTTTCAGCCTCGTTCAACAGAAATGCAGCTCTCCCCTACTAAACCACTGGCTGACTTTGAATCTCACCATCTACTTGCTTGTGGCCTTTGAATCCCTCCCAACACAGCTTTCCAAAACCGTAACTGAGATTTCAAAGACATTTTCCATTCCTAGCCAAGGTAAAGCAGAACAAATAGAAAAAAATCTGCCAGCAAAACCCTTCTAAGAAGATAATGCAATGTTTAAGCTGATTATAAATAAATGAGTTCAGCTATAGTGGACAACAACTAATTGAGCGTACAAAAACACAGAAGTACAAAGTACAGAAGATTTTGAATGTTCACTGCCTAAAGAAATGATCAAGGTCTGTGGATATATATGTATGTATATATATATATATATATATATATATATACATATATGCCAGTTACCCTGATCTGATCACCCCCCATTGCAAACATACACTGAACCCCGACTGGACCCTGTCATGTGTGCAGTCACATATCTGCTAATAATAAATAAAAAGTAAATGTGTGCAAGATGGCTCTATCTTCCCTCATTCTTCTTCAACTACCTTCCCCCTGTATAAAAGGATAAATGACATATGCATTATATTTGCTAAGAATGAATAATATCAGAACTCCTCTAAAGACTTGAAGCTGTAGAATTCCTTTAGTTCGATCTTTTTTTGCATCAAAAAGAATTTATTGAAGAAAGATCTCTACATTATTCCCCATGAATATGCAAACTCTATTACAATACTAGTATTTATAGTCATAATACCTTTAAATCTCTGTATCAGCCATATTATTTCCTGCATCCTGCAAACACACACACACACACACAGGTTTCACACATAATGCAGGTTTCATAATATTTTGGTTTGTGTTGGTTGACACTGGTATGGGGGCTTTAATTCAGGGCCTCGTGTTCTTGCTTGGCTTTTTCCCCTCAAAGCTGGCACTCTACCACTGGACTCATACCTTCACTGAGAGCTTTTTCTGGTTAATTGGAGATAAGAGTCTTGTGAAGTTTCTTGCTCAGGCTGGATTTGAACTGTGGTCCTCAGACCTCAGCCCTGAGTAGCTAGGATGACAGGTGTGAGCCACTGGAACCCAGCCCCGGAGGCTTTTAATCTCTAGGGTGGAGCCCAGCCCCCTGACAGCATTACCCCATATCAGGATTTCTGTAGCTCAGCAGTGTTGCCAACAATAGTCACAGAAGAGAGGAGGAAACCTATACATTATCATGAGGCAGAAGTTTTTTTAACGAATGGGAATTGTGTCACCAAACAGGAATGCTATTGTCTAATCATAAAAAAGTTGCTAAAAGTTCATGAAATTGGAGACACTCTTGTCTATAGGAGAAAGTTTGCAGTGTTTAGAAAAAGTGAAGGTGTCTTATCCTCATATTCTCAAAAAGCTAAGCATGCTCAAGTGCATTAGTTAAACATGAGGTGAGGGTAAAAATAACATCTAATTCATGTGAGATGACTATGAGATTGAGAAGAGATGTGTGGAAAGTTCACAAGGGCAGAGAGTTTGACTGTTCTACTCAATACCTAAACTCCTTACCTTGCACACAGGAGGCTCTCAGAGGTGTTGGTGAATGAAGAGTCGTGGGCAAGTGCTAATCAATGTGAGCTTATGTTAAAGATTGACCTATATAAATCTACCAAGTTAACAATCACTGTTCTTTATTTGATTTCCCCTGCAGTAGAGACTGAGGCATAAGCTCAGCTATTTTATTTGGAAGGTGATACCAGAAGTAGAGAGAAAAACAGAATGACTGAGACAAAGAAGTAGGGAGTATGGATAAAGCCAGGCACCAGTGGCTCATGCCTGGAATCCTAAGTACTCAGAAGGCTGAGATCCCAGGATCATGGTTCATGGTTCAAAGCCATCCAGGGGAGGAAAGTCAATGAGCCTCTTACCTGCAACTAATTAGCAAACAGCTGAAACTAGAGCTGTGGCTTAAGTGGTGAGTTCTGGCCTTGAGCCCAAAGCTAAGGGAACAGCACCCCGGCCCTGAGTTCAAACCCCCGAATTAGCGTATACACACACACACACACACACACACACACACACACACACACACACACACACACACACACACAAGGTGCTTGATTGAGCTGGTTACTGTTGTGCATGACTAACTTTAATCCCACTAGAGGAGAGTACCATTCCATTTCCCTTTGCTATAAGGAGATACCTGACGTTTAGCCATATGTACCAAAAAGATTGGTGGTGTTTGGGAGACTATAAATCCAAGATAAGTCAGCCACAACAATTTGATCTCTGGTGAGAAAATAATCAGTAGCAGAACAAGTGAGAGTGGCCCCTTGGCAAGACAGGGATCCAGAGAGCAACTATGTGTCACATGTGCTCTAAACACAACTTACTCTCTTTAAGAACTACCTCAGAGTCACAAAAGAACACCGCATCCAATAAGTTAGCCACCATCCCTTAGCCCCCATGAAAGAGTTCTCTACCAGTTCTCAACACCACCAGACCTAGCTTCCAACACATGAACTCACACCATACTCAATGATAGCAGAGGGTATTAGAACCTTGCATGAAGCTTAGAATCCTCCAATCAAGGCTTGGGGCCAGGGCATTTGTCCATCAACCCCTACCCCAAGTGGCTGTTGGCCACCCTCAACTCACACACTTCTAAGCCCAACCATGTAGGCCAAGCAAAGACCAGACACTTGGAAGAAATCCTTAAAGCAGAAGGAGCTGAGCTTCCTGAGTGCTTAAGGTGATAGGTGATCTGCATGGCCCTTGCCAGGCTGGAGCTGAAGGAAGAGGCTAACAGAGAATGAGCAGCAGTGGGCACTGCACTGGCTGTTCTGTACCTCCTGAATAACCAAGCATTAAGATTTTATGAAGTCCTGTGAGTGCCTCAGGAGACAAGTGTGATATCCAAGCACAGAACAATTTTATAATTTAAAAGGGATTTGATTCTCTTCTCTGTCTAGACAGAAAAGAAGCTAAGAGGATGACTCAGACCCTGTATATTTAAACAGACTGTTTCGTGGGCACCTTAAGTGAAGATGTGTTAGTCTCTTGTGTAGAAAGTCAGATTAATACACATTACTTTGCAGGAAAACTAATTAAATTTTTCTATCTTCCTCCTTGGCCTCTATCAATTAAGTGTAATTTAAACTTTACCTGGGTCTTTCCATAGAGGAAATAAAGAACACAAGCGAAGTCCTGGAAAGCAAATATGGTGTTCTTGGGGGAAAATTTGCAAAGGAGATAAAAATTGAAAACCTTTGGTAGTTTGGAGTTCAACTGATTACAACCTCCATTATTCATAGAGGGTAAACCTGGAAGGTACAAAGAACTTAACAAATATGCCGACCCCAATTACTGGATTCAAGGAGATATTAATGCAGATCATATCCCCCACAATAAACAAAACCAGGCAAAGAAACAAATCAACTCACACAAAAAAGGAAAGGCAATACCACCTAACATTATTCTCAATGCTTTATTTTTTGTGGCTTTTTGCTTTTGTAGTATGAAGGATTGTACCCACGGCCTTACCAATACTAAGTAAGCACTTTGCCCCTGACCTTCACCCCTACCCTTTTAATAAGTGCTATATGCTTTGGTGCACTATCAGACGGACTAGTTAAAGGAATGGTTGAAATTGTTCAACCCTTCAGAGCCTATGATAACCAGTGGGTTATGTTAGTAGAAAGTCACTTTATTCCATAGCCCTTTTTCATACAAGGTTCTTTGTGTTTTAGAGTCAGTAGGTATCTCTCAGGTGTATTGGTAAACACATTGGCTATTGTCCCTCTACTCTGAGGTGTCCTTTACCCTGGATTATAACACCATAAAACATAATTACACTACATAACAGCCTGTCTCTTTCTGTCTCTCTCCCTCTCTATCATCTGCCTGCCTGCCTGCCTGTCTGTTCATCCCACCATCTGTCCATCCATCCATCTATTTTGTTCAGTTATGCTCTCTTCCAGAAACTATTGCAAGTTTGACTTTTCTAGAGCTAGGGATAAACCCAGGGCCTTATAGATGCTGGGCAAGTGAGCTACATCAGAACCTGATCTTCTGATCTATGGCAAGGATACATCATGCCTGCTGCCTCATGCCTTAGTGTTTTAGCTAAGGTTCATCAACTGCACACCTGTTCTCTAGGACTCTCACTTGTTCTATAAATTTCAAGGAGGTAAGACTTGCACAAAAGCTATAGTGACAAACTCAGTTCTAGTCATTCCAACCACATCTCCTCAGCTCTGGCTAGTCTCTTCTTCCTTAAAAGAAATGTCTTTTAGCTTTCTTTTTTTTTTTGGGGGGGGGGGGGGGTGGTTCGGTCATGGGGCCTGAACTCTGGGCCTGGGCGCTGTCCTGCAGCTCTTCAGCTCAAGGCTAGCGCTCTACCACTTGAGCCACAGTGCCACTTCTGGCTTTTTTCTTTTTGCTTATGTGGTGCTGAGGAATCGAACCCAGGGCCTCGTGCATGCAAGGCAAGCACTCTACCACTGAGCCACCTTCCCAGCCCTCTTTTAGCTTTGTAAACTAAATGGTATTTAGGGGCATCATAGCTGGCCTTGAGCTGCAATCCTCAGATCTCAGCCTCCTGAGTAACCAGAATTACAGGAGTAAGCACCAGTGCCCAACTTCAAAATATTCTTTGAAAAAGCATAGACAGGCAGAAAACATAGAGATAACTTAAAAACTTGCCCTCTATAACTCAGTAGTTTCCGTTTTGAAAATAAATTATTAGAAAGTAATATATGCATATATGCATGCATATTATGGTAGTGATAAATTAGAAGCAAATTAAATGTCCTAAACAGAGGAAGTATTAATTAACTTGGGACATATCTACTTTGTGGAATATTATGCAACTATCACAAAGCATAATTATGAAGACTGTAAAGCATCTCAGAATAATACTTGTAAGTCAAATGGAAAAGCCAGGAATGAGACAATATATTCCATGTGATTATCATTATGTAAAAATATGGATTAATATTAAATACATAAAGGAATATTCAAAAAGTATAGTGATTATGTTAATGGCCTTTTTTGTTTGCTGTTAATTTCTGTTTCTTTTTTTTTTTTTTTTTGCTAGTTCTGGGGCTTGAACTCTGGGCCTGGGTGCTGCCTCTCGGCTCCTTTTGCAAGGATAGTGTTCTACCAATTGAGCCATAGCTCTACTTTTGGTTTTCTGGTGATTAATTAGGGATAAGAGTCTTATGGACTTTCCTGCCTGAGCTGGCTTCAAACTGTGATCCTTAGATCTCAGTCTCCTTAGTGGCTAGGATTACAGGCATGAGTCCTTGGTGCCTGGCTCTTTACTGCTTTTTAACTTTCTGTAACATTATGTTGCTTTGCAATGGAAAGAAGTCCCATCCCTGTACTGATGGCTCACACTAGCAATCCTCAGGAGACTGAAGGATGGAAGTTCGAAGCCAGCCCAGGCAGAAAAGTCTATGAGGCTTTCAACATCTCTGGTCATAAAAGAAATGCAAATCAAAACAAGATTGAAGCCAGGTGCAAGTGGCTCACGCCTGTAATCCTAGCTACTCAAGAAGCTGAGATCTGAGAGGTTCCTCAAAAGACTAAACATAGAGCTTCCCTATGATCTAGCAATTCCCCTACTGGGCATTTATCCAATAGACTACAAACAAACCCACACTAAAACCACCATCATGGGCTGGGAAGGTGGCTCACTGATAGAGCGCTTGCCTTGCATGCATAAAGCCCTGGGTTCGATTCCTCAGCACCACATAAGAAAAAAGAAAAAAGCCAGAAGTGACGCTGTGACTCAAGTGGTAGAGCGCTAACCTTGAGCTGAAGAGCTGAGGGACAGCACCCAGCCCCAGAGTTCAGGCCCCACAACCGGAACCAAACAAATAAAATAAAATAAAAAATAAAAAAATAAAATAAAACCACCATCATGACCTTGTTCATTGCAGCACTGTTTACCATAGCTAAGATATGAATCAACACAGATGCCCCTAAGTGGACGAATGGATCGAGAAAATATATTTATACACAATGAAATTCTATGCTTCCATCAGAAAGAAGGATATTGCCTCATTCATAAGGAAGTAAAAAGACTTGGAAAAATTATATTAAGCGAAGTAAGCCAGAAACATAGGCTGCTTGACTTCCCTCATTTGTAGTAATTAGAATGGGCCTATAAGTCTGCAAAGAAACCCAACGGATAGTAAAAGACAAATAATGACACCCAGACATGATTTATAAAAGTAGCATTCTAAACACTCACATAGTGAGAACAAAGGAGGATATTCTTAGGAGATGATCTCAAGGGCTCAATAATTATGTGTTTATGATCATATAAAATGATGCTTATCAAAATGAACTCCAAGAAATGGAAGCAAAGGGTCTTTTTATTATATTGTTTATGGTCTTTTTAAATTTTTCTTCTTTCCTTTTTTCATTGGTTTATTGCCTTCTGTTGCTGTTTTTTATTTCTGTGCCCTTGTCCTGTGTATAAGTGTATCTAATTTGGGAAGGGGAAAGGAATGTACAGAAAGGGCAGGAAATAGGTGAACCAATTCCACAGTGAAACCCACTGGACACTGTGTTGGAAATGAACTATACAACTTGAGGAGTGGGGGAAAAACTAGTACGGAATGAGGGAATGGGTAACACTGTTCAAAAGGAAATGAACTCATTACCTGACATGTAACCATAACCCCTCTGTACATCACCTTTACAATAAAATCTTTTTTAAAAATAAATAAACTCCTTAGCCAATACTAGAAAAAAAAACAGAGAGCCAAAAGTAGAGCTGTGGCTCAAGTGGTAGAGTGCTAGTTTTGAGCAGAAAAGCTCAAGAACAGCATAAAGGCCATGAGTTTTAAGACCCAGGATCAGCATCATCATCATCATCATCATCATAATAGCAATAAGAATAAATCCTTTATACATGTAAACACACAGTCACAAACATAAACTCAGCTTCTAATATTTCTTACAGTTTTAGCTCAAATAGTTTCTATCACAGGTTTAATTTCTCAAACTCAAGGGATATTCTAGAAATAAATATTTTTCTTTTCAAGTGGAAAAAAAGAAATAATTTTGTTTACTAAGGGAAAATGTACCTCCATATTGAGTAATATCATACAGTGCAATGCTCTTGCACCTCTGTGATCAGGGTGTGTATCTCAAGTAGATCTGCACTATGCTGCCCTATACCTTCACCTTGTTCTCCATCCACCTAGCTGGGGACTGGACATTCTAGTTTGCCTGGTCAAGCAAAGTACATTAACCTATCCACTGATCATTCTGAGCCCTGGGTAAAATGCTCCATCCAAACAAGCCAAATTGAGATATAATAACACTGCGATGAAATGCCGGAGGTCATTCTGTGCCAGCCAGGTGAATACATTATTGACAGTA
Source organism: Dipodomys spectabilis (assembly GCF_019054845.1). Classification (NCBI taxonomy): domain Eukaryota; kingdom Metazoa; phylum Chordata; class Mammalia; order Rodentia; family Heteromyidae; genus Dipodomys; species Dipodomys spectabilis. Next base: position 3,632,761 of record NW_024870813.1, on the reverse strand, counting down.
AAATCATAAATTATCTAGAATACAACCAGGAAATTGTGTGTAAATGTATGTAGGTGTGTTCTTTTAACATTCCAGGAGAAATAGAAACTTAACCTCACTAATGTCTAAAGAATAAATATTATACTACATAACCATAGCCTATGTCATAATGAGAGGAGAGTGTATAATAATGACTCCTTTAACTAGATGCCTAACTCCTTCAAATTATTGTTTTTTCAATTTACATTTGTTTATGTGTTATGTTGCCAGTACTAGGGCTTGAACCCAGGGCCTTGGAGCTGTCCTTTAACTTTTTTACTCAAGGCTGGTACTCTACCACTTGAGCTCCACTTCTGGCTACTTGCTAGTTAATTGGAGATGACAGTCTCTTGGATTTTTTCACCTGGACTGACTTGAAATTGTGATCTTCAGATCTCAGCCTGCTCAGCAACTAGGATTAGAGGCATGGACACCAGTGTCCAGCCAGGGTGTCATTTTCCATTTTCCTTCTTCACCTATAATCAACCACTATATTCTCTTTATTCTACTTCTAAATAGTTATCGTATTAACTATCTATATCTCCATTGTCTTTGCCTAAATTCCGGTCTTTATAACCTTAAAATAGGCTAATGATTAGTATTCTCTTTGTCTAATCTTGCTTGCTTTTAGTCTGTCATCCATAATTAGTGCCAGAGTAATCCTAGCAGTCCTCAAAAATAATTTCAGTGCTTCTCCTTACAAGAATCTCAATTAACAAATGTAGGAGAAATGGTGGAAATAGAAAATCACCACTAGCCAGGGTAGGGTGATACACATCTGTAATGCCAGCACCCAGGAGACAAAGGCAAGATGACCTTGAGTTTGACCTTGGACTATGAGGCAAAATCCTGTCCAAAAACAAAGGAAACCAAAGAGAGGAACATTTCAGCCTTCACAAGCCCTCGGTGCTCGCACATCTGCATGTCATAGCACCCTTGCCTGGGACAGCATGTTTTCCTGGCCTTGTGCCTGAGCTGACATGACACAGAGGCACACCCTGGGGTGACCGGTAGGCTATGGAAGCTCCTCCCTGGACACCTGACAAAATTGCTGCTCATTTTCAATCAGCCAGCGTCCAGGAGGACCATCCTTTTTTGTCAGGGAAACAGCCCACACAGACCAATGGAAGAAATTGCCAGGCTGTGGTGTGGGGACTCGGTCGACAAGTATGGACCACGCTGCTGCATCCTAGACCCATCCTGCTTTAGATTCTGAACTATTTTAACTTGGAGCCAGCACAGAAGGTTTCATGTTTCAGATACTGTATAACCCAGTACTTGGCAGACAAAGGCTATTTGATCTTCTGAGGCAGTACCTGGAAGGCTGGTTGAACATGACTCTGAAAAAATTAGAAAACATCAAACACCTCATTTCTGGATGACTGCTGCTTCCGGAAAGAAACAGGATCCTGGTAGCTTTCTCCTGTAATACTTGATTCTTACAAGGGGTTTTACCTATGTTTTTTCTTCCAAGGTACCTTTATTCATGTTTCAAAGCTGAAATCTAAAGAGATACAACAAACAGGAAGAATACGTCAAAGAAGGCAAAATAAACTGGGCACAGATGTCTCATGCCTATAATCCTAGCCACTCAGAGGATGATAGCGGAGTATCAAGGTTTAAAGCCATCCCAGAGGGAAAAATATTACATGAGACTTTTGTTTGGGGGGGGGGGGGGTCTGGTCGTGGGGCCTGAACTCTGGGCCTGGGCGCTGTCCCTCAGCTCTTCAGCTCAAGGCTAGCGCTCTACCACTTGAGCCACAGCACCACTTCTGGCTTTTTTCTTTTTGCTTATGTGGTGCTGAGGAATCGAACCCAGGGTCTCATACATGCAAGGCAAGTGCTCTACCACTGAGCCACCTTCCCAGCCCTACATGAGACTTTTATCTCTAGTTAACCAGAAAAAATTCTGGACCTGGAGATGTGACTCAAATGGTAGGGCACCATTGCTGAGTAGATAAACCTAAACAAGAGCATAAAGCTCCAAATTCAAGCCCCATTACCAGCACAAAAAAGGTGAAAGACATGACATGAAGAAAATATATTTGCCAGACAAAATTTTTTGTAGTATTCCCAGCCTTAAAGCCATGCTGTATATTAAGAAAGACTATCATAAATGTTAATGTACCTGTTGCATTTTATAACTCTGTGTTACTCTCTCTGTGTATCATCTGCCTCACATTGTCCTCTTAAAAATGGGACTGATGTACCTTTGACACATTATGTAATGCTAAACACAACAAATGTAAAATGATAAATGAAGAACAGACCTGCCCTTCTGTTGCCGGCCAAGAAATCCTTGTCTAATAATGCGTTGGATTTACTGAGCTCTATTATAGTTGTGACTTGCCTTCAATTGTAATTAACCAGCTTAGTTTAAGAACTAAGTACAAACCAAAGCAGAAAGAAGTAACAGAAAAGAAATCAAACAAGATACATTAAAATCGATAAACAATAGGAGCTTATTATGATTCTGAAGGCTAAGTACAGAATCAAGGTGTCAGTAGATTCAAAGAAGAGACTTGCTCTCTGCCTCAGAGAAAGTGCCTTGTGTATGTGTTCTCATATGGTGGCCGGAATAAGGCACCTCTCTCCAACACTATTTATTTATTTATATGTGCATCCTGAGACTTGAACTCAAGGCACTGTCCCCGAATTTTTGGGCTCAGGACTAGCACTCTACCATTTGCGTTACAGCTCCACTTGAGGCTTTTTGGTGTCTAATTGGAGAAAAGGCTCTCACAGACTTTCCTGCCTGGATTGAATTTAAATGATGGTCCTCAGATCTCAGCCTCCAGAGTAGCTAGGATTACAGGTGTGAGGCATCTCACTTGTCTTCAACCTCTTTTAAAGGTCACTAATCCCACTCATGAGAGCTAACACTTCTCCCATGCCCTACTTCTTTATATCACCCCAGTAGAGATTAAATTAATTGTATATGACACCAACATTCACACCAAAGTACAACACCAATTTTGTAAACATACACAAGCAAACATGTGAAGCCTATGTACAATTTCCTGAGTTTGGATGGAGGATTGATTTCTAAGTTCTCTGGCTTCCCCCCAAGCCACTAGCTTTTATTGAATCAACACTATTCCCATTCACTTATTAGATTCCCAGGTTATGGCATATGACATATCATAGCTAAGTTAAGGTATTCAACTCAATTTTGTCATCAGTTTAATCAAACCTTCTGACAGAATGTAACACCCTATAATGGTATATGTCACAAAATGGAATTGAAAACCCTGAAATCATTCGTCTCCAGTGCAAACACTACATCCATTTTCATGAAGTCAAGATAGGCACGTTTATGCACATTTACAAAGTGCATATTTCTACTCTTACAGGTCCCATTACAATCATGTCTCAATCCTGTAGTGTTAAACAGAATGCCACAGTGAAGAAATTATTGGTGCATGCATGCAACGGCCTGGCCCGACTTCTTAATAGATTCACAAATAGGGATTTGATTCTTTTATTAGTAGTTAGAAAAGGTTGCATTAATATTCAGGAGTTAAAATGTGCCTTTCTAAATTTTACATAATTTCCCACAGAGGAATAAATTTTCTTGAGAATATTCCCCATAGAAGAATGGCTTTAATACCCACTGTCTGTGAACATGGCAAATAAAATGGCTCATAGACTTCTGCTCTGGCAAACAGTTGAAACAGCTTCCCTTTATAAATGAGTATGAGCCCCGCTCATTTAAATGGATTGAGATTGGCTCACTTCTGTATATAAGTGTGTTGACAATTCTTTGAGTCCTGTTGACTTTTGGGTTCCCAAGTCCTTTCTTGAAAACTTTCTAAGCTACTACTTTAGTAAAGGGAGCTGGCTAAGTGCCAATAGGTGGAACTGGAAATCACTGAAGGTTCTGAGAGAAAGGAAAAGTATTGCAGGAAAGTCTCTATTTTTCAGTCTTTTCCTCTCTCCTCCTTCTTTGTTTTAAACCATCAACCAACTTGAAGTAGCAAAAGGGGAAACTTCTTCCTCAAGTGAGAAAAAGAGCTACTAGAAAGCCACAGGAGCAGACAAGTAATTGCAATGGAGCAGAAAGGACTGCAATCCCATCGAAAAGCTTTTCTTCCTAGAATGCTGGAGAGAACTACAGAGCACTCTGCAATTCATGGGCAGGCCCAGACACAAAATTGCAGGGGATGAGTCAGAGCAACCACACACAAGGCTAGTGATTGACTCTCATCTAGAAATTGTTCTCAATCAGATAAATAACACTTTTCCTTGAAAGCAACGTGCTGGAGGAGTCCAACTGCTAAAAGAAGGAGCTACTTTTCTGTCTCCCAAAGTACAGAGAAGGGAAAACATCAGTGCTCTAGTGTAAAAGGATTTGGATCTAAATATTGTCCTGGTATCATTTAAGGACAAGGCCCACAAACCTCACCATGCTAAACATTCAGGCATGCATGCTCTCAGAATCTCTGTAGCACGAAGTCTGATTTTTATGGGTGCTGTCTCCAGGTGTCCCTGTTAAAATGTTAAGTATAAAGGCAGGGACCCAAAAGATTCTCTTATTAAATAGTTGTGAATATAAAAAATAGCTGTAACACATAAGCAAGCCCCTAAAACCCTGAGTAACATGCCAGAAACAGCATCTAGAATGCAAAGCAGGAAGCAAAGCTTATAGCAGGCTCAGATTTTTGTTTCCCCAGATCTAATTTTAAAAACTTCAGGGCAGGCTCACTCCAAGGAGAACTCACATTAAGCACAGATTCATTTATTTTCTGATGATGAATGCACAGACATGTGACAGCTGATAAAGTCATTTCTCTGTGTAAAAGGGTCTGAGGAATACAGTTAGGCATTTCAGCTCCAAATTCCCATACCATCCAATTTACTGATGCAATGATAGGTTTGTTGCTATTACATTAGGCTAAATATATAGGTGACTTGATTCTATCTATATTTGTTATCTTCTTTAGAAGAACTGGAATAAAAATCACTCCATCTACCAGGGGAAAAAATACGTTCCTTGTGATGTTGATTCAGTAAGTAAATGCAGTGGGAGAGGATGTAACTATTTCTGGGAAAATATCAAGAAAAAAATTTACAATTGGGTGCTAGTGGCTCATGCTTGTACTTCCAATTGCTGAAGAGGCTGAAGATCTGAGGACCACAGTTTGAAGCTAGCCCAAGCAGGAAGGTCTGTGAGACTCTTCTCTTCAATTAACCACCAAAAGCTGACCATGGAAGTATGACTCATGTGGTAGAGCACCAGTTTTAAGGATAAAAGCCAAAAGAGAACATGAGGCCCTGAGTTCAAGCTCCAGTACTGTCAGAAATAAGTTCTTGGCAGAAGCATACTGAGTCTTCATTTGGAAATCTGAGAGGCAAAAGTGCAACAGAGTTTTCCAGTTGCCTCTGCTAAGGCTCTGCGTGAAATACTGCTCCATTACCACTGACCTGCACCAGGTCCATGCTCAAGAACTTTTTCTTTTTCTTTCTCCTTCTTTCTTTTGTTCTCCTTCCACCTCATATCCTTCACACCCTGCTCTCTGTGTGTGTGTGTGTGTGTGTGTGTGTGTGTGTGTGTGTGTGTGTGTGTGCGCGCGCGCTAGTTCTGGGACTTGAACTCAAGGACTAGGAACTATCCCTGATGATTTTTGTTCACATATAGTGCTACACCACTTGAGCCACAGTACTATTTCTGTCTTTTTGCTAGTGGTGGTCATCATGAGTTTTTTGCTTAAGGATAACATTCCACCATGGCTCAAAGTGGGTTTTTTTAGGTGGTTAATTGGAGATAAGAATCTCACAGACGGGCTGGGAAGGTGGCTCAGTGGTAGAGCGCTTGCTTTGCATGCATGAGGCCCTGGGTTCGATTCCTCAGCACCACATAAGCAAAAAGAAAAAAGCCGGAAGTAGCGCTGTGGCTCAAGTGGTAGAGTGCTAGCCTTGAGCTGAAGAGCTGAGGGACAGCGCCCAGGCCCAGAGTTCAGGCCCCACGACCGGACCCAAAAAAAAAAAAAAGAATCTCACAGACTTTCCTGTCCTGGCTGGCTTCAAATCAGGAGCCTCAGATCTCAGCCTGCTGAGTAAGTAGGATTACAAGCGTGAGCCACTAGCAGCCACCAAGAGAGTCACTTTTAAATTATTTTTCAAATAGTATCTTATATTAATAACATCTAATGTTCATATTCATGACACAAAAAATAGTATTGAAACCAGACTCTGGTAGCTCACATCTGTAACCCTACCTACTCAGTAACTGAAATATGAAGTTCACAGTTCATAGCTACCCTGGAAAGAGGCTATGAGACTCATCTCCAATTATCTAACAAAAAGCTGGAAATGGGAGTATGTTTGAAAGGCAGAGCGCTAGCCTTGAGCAAAAAAAGCTCAGGGACATGTCCAGGCCCTGAGTTCAAGCCCCAGGACTATCACACACACAAAAATAAATAGTATTGAAAAGAAAAATGGAGGAATGTAATTGCAGGTATAAGAAAATGACTACCTAGAGATGAAGCACAAAAGATAAAACAGGAAATGCTAAGGCAGGCATAACACTATAGATACCAATAATTACCATCTGACTGTGAGTGTGGCTCAAGTGGCAGAGCTCTTCCAAGAAAATGCAGAGTTCAATCCCCAATACTAAAACAATAAATAAACGAAACAAAGAAAGAAACAATGAAACAAAGAAAAGAAAGAAGGAAGGAAGGAAGGAAAAAAAGAAAAGAGCATGCATACTGCATTTAACTAAGTATTACTGGGACATGGTTTTTTTTTTTTCAATCAACCCTACAGAATAATAGATTCAGAAGCAAAGAATGTAATGGTTTGTATCAACATTTCTTTAAAGCCTGAATTGTCCAAAGATACTGAAGATAATACATTGTCAGTAAAACTACTTTTAATCCCGCAACATCTCCAAAATACTTAGAGATGCTCTCTCAGGGTAAATAACTACAAAGAAGCAAATGGTTTCAAGGAAAGAAAGAAAAGCAAATGGACATTTTTATCTAAGCAAGGTTAATGGTTAATCCCAATTTCTGATCTAAACATGAGCAGCGAGTGCCACCTATTGAAAATAACAAAGAAAAATTTTGCTCATAGCAGGCTCTGCAACAACTGAACTGGATCAAATGTCATAAAGGAAGGAGTCAGCATTTTAGTGGGGAAAAAATCTGTTCTTTGTTCTGTAAACAAAGCTAACGGACTCGAATGGGCCTAAATACAAAGCCACAAAAGATTTGATGGAAAAAAAGACGTGGTTTATTATCAAAGACATTTATAAGTCTTATCCCAGCCTATTAAATCAGAAAAACAAAAGAGAAGCATAAAATTTAACAAGGGAGGAATGATTACTGAGTCTTTATTTTAATTAAAATACCATATTTCTTGGTGTTTTTCTTCTTTAAATGGTTTGTGTTCTAAAAATACTTTTCTAAACACTCATTTTTCACCAATGACTTAATTATTTTGTTCTCAATCTGTTGAAAACCATCCTAACTATAAATTATATCCTAACTATCTATATAATATATAATTATGTTATATATTTCATGTTGTATATTACATATTATTATATAATGTACATTATATTTTGTGTATTTATATGTATTAACTATTATATCTATATAATATACATATATATTAAAATAGAATACAAAATAGGACTTGTGGAATTAAGTTTGACCTATAGCTACCTCTACATGTTTTATTTTATTTTTTTTGGAGGGGGGGGGCGGGTCCAGTCATGGGGCCTGAACTCTGGGCCTGGGCGCTGTCCCTCAGCTCTTCACCTCAAGGCTAGCGCTCTACCACTTGAGCCATAGCACCACTTCCAGCTTTTTTTTCCTGCTTATGTGGTGCTGAAGAATCGAACCCAGGGCCTCATGCATGCAAGGCAAGCGCTCTACCACTGAGCCACCTTCCTAGCACCTACATGTTTTTTTATTGAGACCTAAAATTTTCTTTTCTTTTTTTTTTTATTGTGAAAATACTGTACAGAGGGGTTACAATTACATGGGCAAGATAGTGAGTACATTTCTTATCAAGCATTGTAGCCTCCTCCTTTGTTTACCCTTCCCATCCCTTCCCATTCTCCCTCTCCCCTCACCCAATTCTCCCCCCCCCCAAGTTGTAAAGTTCGTTTTTGACATGACAACTTGTACTTCTCATTGTTGTAACAGGTCCACCTGTATCCTTATTTAAACGACTTGTTTTTCCCCTTCCCCGCCACAAATTATACCGACATCAAATACAGTGAAGGCATGGGTTATACTGTGGGGGAGGGACATACAAAGCAACAAAGAAATAGTCTTATAATTGCATTAGAAACAAATGCATGAAAAAAAAAAACATTTAAAATACATACCTTAGGGTTCATTTTCCTAACATCACCTTATCTGACCTTTTCTGCTTGACTCATACATATACTAACTATTGCAAATAAGGGAAACCATGGGACCTATGTTTCTAAGTAGTAAAGTATAACCTAACTTGTGTAAACACTGCAACCTAGCCTATCACAATTAGTTGAGTCTCAGCCAATCAAATAGTTGAATTCTAGTGACTGACTATTCAAATCAGGTTCAAACAAAGCCTCTATCAAGCTTTACCCATCCAGCAGTCTTTATATTTGACTTCCTTTTCCTATACTCACTTCTTTTCTGTCTGCAAATTTTTCCAGCCATGTAGTGACTCTGAACTCATTCTGGGTCTGAGTGCTATTTGGTATGTAAACCATTTCATTTTTCTCAACTTCTTGAAATTAACATTTCTAAAGTGTCTTTTGAACAAAATAAGAGTCTTGTAAGACTGTGTAGCATTGATAAAAGGAATGGTATGTAGAGAAGGAAGAAGGTACTAAGAAGATTGGAAAATGTTACCTGGAGAAATTGTATGTTGAGATTAACTTTGAAGAAAGAGTTTGGTTCCAAACTGAGAGATTGCCAGGTGCTGGTGACCCATACCTATAATTCCAGCTACCAAAAAAGCTGGAAGTGGAGCTGTGGCCCAAATGATAGAATACTAGCCTTGAGTAAAAGAGCTCAGGGACAGTGCCTAGGCCTTGAGTTCAAGTCAAGTCCCAGGACCAGCACCGAAAGCAAATTTTAAAAAAAAAGCAAACAACAAACACACACAGCATTTACATCCATACTCTATTATCTACTCTAAGACCAAATGCAATGCTAGGATTATATTTCCCTTTTAATAAATTCAATGTCAACCCTTGGGCTATGAATAGAATGATCTTGTCTTGAAATTGGTTCTTTTCTGCTTTATCAATTATGTGTTAAATTGATATCTATTTTATTTTGCGTCAAATTTGGATCAAAGTAACTTGTGATCTTGCATGGTGTTTGCTTTAGGGGAAAGTTTTAAATTGTTTTCTTGGAGTCCTTTTGTTTCAAGCAGAAATATTTGTGGTCTCCGCTTGTGACATGGTATTTATCCTCGATTTCACTTCGTTACAGTGTTGGAATGGATCCCTCTTGCTTTCCAGTGACCATTATTTTCCTTGAATTTTTATTGTTTTTGGTTTTGTTTCTATAGTACATCAGCATGGAACTTCTTTAGAGAAATTATGCTTCTTAAGAATAAGGGATGCCAAAGTAGCAGGGTATAAAATTAACCCTCAAAAATCAATGGCTTTTCTGTATGCCAACAATGAGAAAAGTGTGGCTGAAATTAGAAAAGCAACTCCATTCATAATAGCCCCACAAAAAATAAAATACCTATGAATTAACTTAACCAAAGAAATGAAGGACCTCTTATGATGAAAACTTTTAAAACCTGGAAAAGGAAATCAAAACAGAACTTAGAAAGTGAAAAAAAATTCCCATGCTCCTGGATTGGAAAGATCAACATCGTGAAAATGGCAATACTTCCCAAGGCTATCTACAAATTCAATGTGATACTTATCAAAATTCCAACCTCATTCTTCAAGGAAATAGAAGAGGCAATCCAAAAATGCATATGGAACAATAAAAGACCCCGAATAGCAAAAACGATCCTTAACAGAAAGAACAGTGCTGGAGAAATATCAATACCAAATTTAAAACTCTACTACAAAGCCATAGTAATCAAAACAGCTTGGTACTGGCACAAGAACAGACCTCAGGACCAATGGAATAGAATTGAAAACTCAGAAATGAACTTACAGACCTATAGCCATCTAATCTTCGATAAGGGAGCTAAAAAAATAGAATGGAAGAAAGCCTCTTCAGTAAATGGTGCTGGCAAAATTGGTTAGCTATTTGTAGAAAACTAAAGCTAGATCCTTATATATCACCCTGCACCAGAATCAACTCCAAATGGATCAAAGACCTCGGAGTTAAAACAGACACTCTGAAAACATTACAGGATGGAATAGGAGAAACCCTAGGTCTCCTAGGCACAGGCCACAATTTTCTCAATAGAGACCCAGAAACACAACAAATCAAAGAAAGGTTGGACAAATGGGATTGCATGAAATTATAGGGCTTCTGCATGGCAAAGGACATAGCTAGCAAGATCAATAGAAAGCCCACGGATTGGGAGAAGATCTTCACTAGCAAACAACAGACAAGGCTCTCATATCTAAAATATACCTGGAACTCAAAAGATTAAATTCCCCAACAACAAATCTTCAAAGAAACAACTGCCCAATAAATAAGTGGGCTAAAGACTTAAAAAGAGACTTCTCTGAAGAGGAAAGAAGGATGGCCAATAGACACATGAAGAAATGCTCAACCTCTCTAGCCATAAAAGAAATGCAAATCAAAACAACATTGAGATACCATCTCACCCCAGTTAGAATGGCTATAATCAAGAACTCTAATAACAACAGATGCTGGAGGGGATGTGGCCAGAAGGAACCTTACTACATTGTTGGTGGGAGTGTAAACTTGTTCAACCACTTTGGAAGCAGTATGGAGGTTCCTCAAAAGACTCCACATAGAGCTCCCCTATGACCCAGCAATTTCACTTTTGGGCATTTACCCAAATGATCACAAACAAGACCATACTAAAGCTACCAGCACAACTATGTTTATTGCAGCATTATTTACCATAGCTAAGATATGGAACCAACCCAGATGCCTCTCAGTAGATGAATGGATCAATAAAATGTGGTATATATACACAATGGAATTCTATGCCTCCATCAGAAAGAATGACATTGCCCCATTTGTTAGGAAACGGAAAGACTTGGAAAAAATTATATTAAGTGAAGTAAGCCAGGCCCAAAGAAACATAGGTCCCATGGTTTCCCTTATTTGCAATATCTAGTATAAGTCTGAGTCAAGCAGAAAAGGTCAGATAAGTTGATGTTAGGGGAATGAAACCCAAGATAAGTATTCAAATATTTTTTTCTTTCTTGCAATTGTTTCTAACATATTTATAAGATGATTTCTATGTTGTTTTGTATGTCCCTCCCCCACGGTTTAACCCCTGCTTTCACTGTATTTGATGTTGGTATAATTTGTGGAGGGGATGGGCAAAAACGAATCGTTTAAATAGGGATACAGGTGGACCCATTGCAACAATGAGATGTACAAGTCATTATGTCTAAAAACAAACTTTACAACTTTGGTGAGGGGGAGGATGGGGGGAGGTAGGGGGAGTATGGGAAGGGAGGGGAAGGGGAAACAAAGAGGAGGCAACAATGCTTGATAAGAAATGTACTCATTATCTTGCAAATGTAATTGTAATTCCTCTGTACAGTATTTTCACAATATTATATATATCATATAATAAACTATAGAAGACTAAAAAAAAGAATAAGGGATGCCATTAAGTAAGCCAGATCCAAAGAAATATAGGTCCCATGATTTCCCTTATTTGTAATAAATAGTATACATCTAGAATAACCTTAATAGATGAGCAGACTAGTTCAATATCTGTGTATGTATGACCATATAAGATGATGCTCAGCAAAATAAACTCCAAGACATGGACACAAGAGGTTTTTCTTTGTTGTTGTTTTTAATGTCCTATGTGATTTCTTTTTTGCTTTTGTGTTTTGACCCCTATGGTTTATCTCCTGTTGTCACTGTATTTGATTTTGGTACCCTAGGTATTATATATATGTTTATCTGAATTAAGGAAGAGAAGGGGTGCAAAAAATGATGAGACAAAGGACAGAGTGGGAACCAGTGCAACAGTGATACGCACAAGACAATATGTTGGAAATGATCTGTCCAAATGATCTGTGGGGGGATTAGAGGGGGAAGTAGGAGAAAAATGAGGAAGAGGGTAACAAGTTCAACAAGAAATGTATTCACTACCTTACTTATGTAACTGTAACTCCTATGTACATCACCTTGACAATAAAATTAAATGTTAAATAAAAAAGAATAAGAAATGTCTTGTAATTTTGTGAATGTCTGAATTTCTTTATCTTGCTGAATCACTCAAATTTTCAATAAGAAAACTGAAGTCATGGTATGTATTTAAACAGAAGGGAGGTAATGGAGAAAATTTATTGAGTAATAATGGAAGACCTGAGAAATCACATAAGGGTGTACAGTAGCACAGATCAGAGGAACGAAATGAAAGGTGATCTCAGCAGATCCCACCTCTGGGCCAGGTTGTCCAAAAGAGCCCAGAAGAGACCAGAAGAGCAGAGAAGACACAACAATTGTTAGATCCCACTGAAGAGATGGGGAAAGAAGAATCGGGCCCTGGTTTCTCTCTTCTTTTGCATTCCCATTGCTTCACTCTAGCCAGAAGCCAGTAAACAAGTAGCCTGAGAACTGTAGTCCTCCAGGCTCCAGGATCCTGGCAGTACCACATGTACACCTTTAAGAGGTCCTCCATGCATTTACCATACATACCTTCGCTGCTGTGTTTCAGCTCCTGGTAGAATTGCCAATTTTTGCTTTATCATGATTGGAAGCCTATCCAACACCTAGACCTCCAGCTCTCCATCCTCTATAATCATCTTCTCTTCAACCTAACTCCGTCATTTCTCCCATAGTCATATATGTAACTATACCATCATCAACAACCAAACTTCCACAAAATCTGAATTTCAAATATTCTCTCTCTTCATTTCATCAAAATCACCAAGAATGACAACTTTCGGTGTATGTGTTGGTACTGGGGCTTGAACTCAGGGCCTTGCATTCACAATCTCACTTGTTTTGTTTTGTTTTTTCATTAAAGGTTGGCTTTGTACCACTTGAACTCATCATTCACTTCCAGCTTTTTTCTGGTTAGTTGGTGATAAAAGTCCATCCGCCTCTCCTGTCCAGGCTGGCTTTGAACTTTGATCTTTGATCTCAGCGTGTTGAGAAGCTAGGACTACAGATGTAAGCCACCAGCACTGGGCTACACACAAATTTCTTACCTGAACGAAATACTATTTTTTTCAAAGCTATTGGCATGTTAGATGTTTGAAAATGACATATAAGGTGATATAAAATGAGTGTTTTCTGCCCATTAGCATTTATGTACAAAAAGGAAAGACAGGCCCAGATGTGAAACACAGAAGATGAAAATGTAGCAAGTGTTGTGTCTGCTGTCTGACAAGAACATTTTGAAACATGGCAGGTGAATTTCATCAGGGACTGGTGTAAAGTAATTCACTCAGGGAAAAAATATTATAATCAATCTATATTTATGGAGTAATAAGCTCAGAACCACCTGGTATAAACTAGTATATAAGATGCTATAAGCCAGGTGTTGGTGGCTCACACCTGGGATCCTAACTACTCAGGAGCTGAGGAGTTGAGGATCGAGGTTCAAAGACAGTCCAGGCACGAAAGTCCATCTAACTCTTATCTCCAATTAACCACCAAAAAGTTTTAAATGGAGTTGTGGCTCAAGTAGTAGAGCAAGCTTTGAGCAAAGAACTCAGGGACAGTGCCCAGACCCTGAGTACAAGCTCTTGGTCCAGTACCAAAAAAAGAAAATGTTGTAAACTACTAAAATGGAACACTAATCCAATAGCTGGGGCAGGGAGAGTCTAATATTAACTAGCACAGCCAATAAATGTAAAGAGGTATCATAAACCACATAGCACTTATAATATATGAAGGCCTCTTTGGTCCACCCTAAGAAAGATAATTGAAACTGAAAAAATTCAGAGATAAATAAAACTCATAAAAAAACAGTAACAATAATAAAGTAATAATTATTAATAAGATGATCGTCTGTCTACTCTTCTCAGAACTAGCACACACGTTACTTCATTTAACCCACCTAGAAGGCCCGTGAGATATGTATTACCATTTTCATCTCAGAGGAAATGCATTAATCTGCGTGGGCTGCTGTGACAAAATACCAGAGCCTTAATGCCTTAACAAAATGTGATCCTCCATTCTAAAGACTAGGAGTCCAAGATCAAGTGCTAACAGGGTTAGTTACTGGTGTGGGTTCTTCTGTGCCTCACTTGCTGAGAAATGGATCTCTAGTGTATTCTTTTCTTAAAAGGATATTAGTCCTCTACACCTAGGATATCACACAACCTTAATTACATCTTTAATGGCCTTGTCTCCAAACAGTCACATTGCCAGGTAGGGCCTCCATACAAAGTCGGGGTGGGATGGAAGACACACCATATACTTTGTAACAGATGAAAAACTGGAGACTTGCTCCTCACATTGCGCCCTACCCTGGGCCCTTGGGCACCTGACTTCTTTTTTTTTTTGGGGGGGGGTCCAGTCATGGGGCCTGAACTCTGGGCCTGGGAGCTATCCCTCAGCTCTTCAGCTCAAGGCTAGCGCTCTACCACGTGAGCCACAAAGACACTTCCGGCTTTTTTCTTTTTTGCTTGTGTGGTGCTGAGGAATCGAACCCAGGGCCTCAGGCATGCAAGGCAAGCACTCTACCCCTGAGCCACTTTCCCAGCCCATGGGCACCTGACTTCTGAGGATCTCACAGTCCTACCTTCCTCGGGCTTAAAGTTGAATTCAGCCATTGGAAGGTACAAGCAGGTAATCAGAAGGTAAGAAGTTAGGAAATGTATGCTCCAGGTCTCATCCTGTTTATCCATAGCTCTAGTCTGGTAATCCCTCTCCTACATCCATAATCTTTGGCAGGATCCATTAACTACCCTCTTCCCCCACATAGGATGTCTCTCTAGGCCGGAGTGGTTACAGCTTCTGGCTGTTGCTAATTCCAGGGTGCTTTACTGTTCCTTTTTATTTTTTCCTGTTATCCCAGCTTACCATTTGTCAGTAGTAACTTCTTTTTATATGACATACAATGTAGAAAGCATTTATTGTCCACACAAGGATTTCATATATCTTCAAGAACATGCAAAGTAGTACTTCTTATCTTTTATTAGCACATAGGATAAAAATAAAAAGAAGTTGATAAGATCATTCACAGAAAAACACATTCCAGCAAGATAGCAGAGCAAGAGTACATGTGTGAAAATACTTCACATTATAAAGTAAGTGCATGCTGGGGGTGCTAGAGCAGATATTAAGGGAGGCTTGCTGAGTATCAGATGTCCACCCTGTTGGCAGGTCAAATAAAAATGTTTCCTAGCTACTCAGGAGGCTGAGATCTGAGGATCAAGATTGAAAGCCAGCCTGGACAGGAAAGGCCTTGAAACTCTTTATCTCCAATTAACCACCAGAAAACCAGAAGAGGCACTGTAGTTCAAGTGGTAAAGCACTTGCCTTGAGCTGAAGATCTGAGGGACAGCGCTCAGGCCCAGAGTTCAAGCCCCATGACCGACCAAAAAAAAAAAAAAGTTTCCTTATGCTCTTTCTTTCCTTATTTGTTCGGAAAATACTTCACTTGTGCAAAACATCGATGTATATAATGATAAATAAAATACAACACTGCAAATATATTTTGTTTTTCAGGACCATTAGAATCCCATCCACAATCTCCTCTCAAGCTTCACCACAGGACTTAACTATTAATTAATTAATTAATTAACGATCTCACTATGTAGCTCAAGCTGGCCTGAACTCATGATATTCCTGTCACAGCCTCCAAAGTGTTGAGATTATAAGCGTGTACCACCATTCGCAGCTCAAGGAGTAAGTTCTAGTCTGAAATTAATATGTCCTGTTGTAGTAGGAAGCGTGGTGGATTTAAATCCATGTTTGTAAATACCCCAGGAAGCTGGGCCTGTGTCCTCTGGTGTGTCCAGTGTTTCCTCTCTTCCACAGTCACTACCAATTCAATTGCAAGCAGCACCTTCACCTCTTTTGCACATAAGGAGTGTTGCCTGTCCTTCAAAGTCATATAGATGCATGCTTGCTTGAGCAGCACACACACTAACACTGGAACAATGTGCAGATTAACAGTACACACAAAATCATGATCTTCTGGGTTTGGTCTTTTAAAATGGTTGTGTTGGTGATTTTTAGTAGCTTTGTGTGGGTTTTTAGTACTCAATTATAGTAGATAAGGCTGAGGTGAAGCCTCTTAAATTACGTTCACCTACATCTGGCCAAGAGATAAACATAAAGCAGTATCATATCCTAGTGGTACTGGCATAAGTCAGTGCTACCTTCAGTGTGGAAGTTGTAGTCTGTCATCTTTTCATTTAATTTAGCAATTTGTTTTATACTAAATTTCTGTGGGGAACAAATTGTCAGTAGTAACTTCTATGGACTGACTCCTCTTCCCCCCTCTCTCTCATTCTCTCTAGGGGGACACTGATAGATACACTTAGAGCTAGGATTTTAATGTAGGCATATTTTTGGATCTTGTATGTGTGATAATTGGTTTTAATACATCATTTAGTTTAGTCCTACTACTTTCATTAAAAAATGAAAAATGACCAGTTGAGTACAAGCAAAACTGAACTCTATTTCTCTGTAAAGTCAATTCAAATTTGCTTTCGAGGGTGGATATTTTATTACCCTCAGGCAAATTAAGGATAATCTGATGATTTGTCAGTTAGATTCAGGATGTATCAACAACAGATAAATTAGAGGTCAAAGCCCTCACTCTTCTCCAGGGCCCACTTGACTTAAAAACATACAAATTCAAAAGGAGAGAAAGGATAGAGTCCTTTTGAACATTACACCTCTATTTAGGAGATGCTTTACACAGAAGCCAGAATCAGTGATTTCTTTTTCATCTATGGCTTCATTTTCCTGCCATGGTTGATGTGATTTAATTTCTGGGGTTAGCAATTTAATCTCTCACCCAACCCTAGCGATGCCAGCAGGACATCTCCCATGCCAGCACTTTCTACTCATCCACCAGGTAAAAATAAGGAGCTAAAGCAATCATTTTAGAACCTAAGCCCCAAATTCCAGGGGTTCCACATGTCGGGACTGACCATTCACCCCTTTAGGCCATTAAAGAAATGGTGAGGAACACATTTATTATGTGGCATGGGCAGCCAAGAGAAGATACCATTTTAGTTCATCATCGGCCATCTTAAAGGTGTAGACATTGGCTATAGGTTTCAATAAACAAAGAAATGAGGAAAAGAGAAAAGTATGCATAATTACAAGAGTCCCAGGTAGTCTGACAGCCCATTGTCTCAGGATTGGTTAGATGGGCCTTGATAAAGTAAGAGTCATTGACATTTGGCAGGTGGCCACAGCACCTGCCAGGGTTCTAAGATGGTTCTAAAGTGACAACAGGAGAGAATGGAAAAGGACATAGATAGTTCAGGATGTCTAGCATTTGTTCTGCCTTTGGCTAATTTGTGGACCCACGTGGGGAGTCAGTGATTTTCAACAAAAGCAAAAGTTCCAGCAATTATTACAAAACCAGTGAGCAGCCTGTTATAAAAAGTTATGGAAGCCTGGTGCCAATAGCTCACACCTATAATCCTAGCTTACTCAGTAGACTGAGAACTGAGGATTGTGGTTCAAAGCCAGCCCAGGCAGGACAGTCCGTGAGACTCATGTCCAATTTACCACCAGAAAATTGGAAGCGGCACTGTGGTTCAAGTAGTAGAGCACTAGCCTTAAAATGAAGAGTTCAGGGACAGCGCCCAAGCCCAGAGATATTCAGCACCGCAGTTCAAGTATTTTTTTTAAATCTATCCTTGGCTCTAAGATATTAGAAGCACTGAACTTAACATTTTAACATTCCATACTGTTTTACTTATCTACATCCCTGGCATCTGTATCTCTTTCTGTGTCTGTCTCTAAATGAATGATGTAATTATCTGACCAATTTCACTCAGTTCTGAATGGAGGAATTTCTCAGGTTGCCTTTCTCTTATCAGCTGAATTCAGTCAGTCATTAAATCCTGTAAATTCCACCTCAGTTGATGTATCTCTGTCACAAACCTCCTCCCTGGCCCTCTACTGTCTCATTTCCAGGCTTCATGACCTTTTGCTTGAACATTACCAAAAATTTTAACTGGCTTTCCAGTCAACGGAACCTTCCCCACCCATGCTGCCACAGGAGAGCCTATCTTTGTAAGTCATGTAACCAGGTCCTTCACCTGTTCAAAATATTTGACATTAGTGGACACAGAAATACCACCCTAACTTGATGGAGAGAAACAGGGTGTCAGAAATTTTTCCTCCTATAGGAAGCAAATAAATTATTTTTTAATTTGTTTATTCATTTATTGGTAGTGGGGATCAAACTCAGGACAATGAACTTGCTAGGCAAGCATTTTGCCAGTGAGCTACATCACAACCCAGAATGAGCCTTTTAATTAATAGAATTTTTCCAAGAATGTTGACTCCTGACTTTTAAGATTTTGTTCATTCAAGTACTGTGTTGTAATCTGTCCTCTGCTGCTAACAAAGGCTGTAGGCACTAAACAGAAGGAGCTAAACAGACAGCTTGCTTGCTAGCTAATCAAATTGCGTAAAGATCCAAACTAAGATTAAATTGCTCACGTGCTATCTGTTCAATATCTTAAGCCACAGATTTCTCTAGAGATTTCATGCTATTTTGAAAGCAAAGAGATAAGAACTCTGTTGTCAAACTGTTTTATTGCCCAAATAAAAAAGCAAATTGTAATCTTTGTCAAGATTTTCCTAGTTGGGAGATGATCACAAATCACAATTCATAATTGTTTGCAAGATAATAAAGGTTTATTAGTTTTACACA
The DNA here is from genome assembly GCF_019054845.1 of Dipodomys spectabilis. Classification (NCBI taxonomy): domain Eukaryota; kingdom Metazoa; phylum Chordata; class Mammalia; order Rodentia; family Heteromyidae; genus Dipodomys; species Dipodomys spectabilis. The sequence continues at coordinate 3,613,792 of NW_024870813.1, read as the reverse complement.
TTGTTAATCACGTTATCTTGCCTCTAGGATTTTTCTTCTTCGTAACACCTCCTTTCTCTGTTCTGTTTTTCCATTTTCTCCCTTCACCTGAAAGTGAATGCCTCAAGGGCAGAGGCTTTGGCCCACCAAAAAAGGGTACTCAATGTTTTAATCATTTGTATACATTACTACCGTAGTGATTGCCTCAAAATGAGCCTCCAATAAATATTGAACAGGTCATCCTGAGTGAAACAGACAGGCAAATGAACTTCTATTTCCTATAAGCCAGAGATATGGGTTGTTGTTTTTTCTTTTCCTTAACAAATTGTTCTCAATACATCTTAATAGTCCTCAGAAAAACCCTTGTATAAATATGGGGAGTTGCATGTATATGCTCCACTATACAGGTATAGACTGAAGCTTGAAAACAATATGTGATGGCAAGGTCACAAAGCAATGAAACATAAATGTAGGGGGAAAAGTCCTTGGAACTTGGGGATTTCTCGGGATTTCACCATCTAACCTTGGTTGTCTAACCCAAGTAATAGATTCGTCCTCAGAAACTGCCACAATAGACAAGATTACTTATGTCACAACTACAGAAGGTCATAAAAAAAAAAAAAGCAAGGAGAAAGGAACAGGACTACGGATTCATTTTCGACTCCAGCAACTTCTGAATTTTTTTTTTTTTTTGGGGGGGGGGGGGTAATGCCAGTCCTGGGGTTTGACCTTAGGGCCTGGGTACTGTCCGTGAGCTTTAGTGTTCTAGGCTGGCGCTCTACTACTTGACCCACAGCTCCACTTCTGGCTGGGATGGGGGGGGGCGGGGAACGGTGATACATTGGAAAGAGTCTCACACTTTCCTGCCCGGGCTGGCTTCGAACCGTGATCCTCGTCTCTCAGTCTTCAGACTAGCTAGGATGACAGGCGTGAGACACACGAGTGCCCGGCCCACTCTCTCCATTTTTAAACTTTTGTATGTGTTAAACTTTTGTATCTGTGCCAAGAGAAACATTAGCAGCCACATTAGAGCGCTCCCTCTGCCCGGAGTTAAAATGGCCGACACCGTTTCATTTACCCACACCCAACATGGACGCTCACTGTGACGTTTCCAACAACAATCTATCCTCCAGCGGTCCCGCCCCCCACCAGGTCAAAACCCCGCCTATCCTTCCCCGCCCCCTCCCCGGCGTTTCCGCCAGACGCCCGCTCATGATTGGCTGTTTGTACTATTTACCTTTTCTCCGGATGTCGCGTCACGCAGTGAGTCAGAGCGACTGCGCGCGCAGGGACAGTAAGGACCGGGCGGAGGGCCGAGAAGGTGCGGCGTCCGCGTTTTCGCAGGCCCGAAAGGGGAACTGCGTGGTGGAGGTCACCGGGAACTGAGGTACTTCTCCCCTGGGCGGGAAGGAGACCCTCCATGTGCTCAAAGTTGGGGCCGGCGGGGGCCCCTGGGTGCTGCTGGAGAGGGTTGGAGGCGGCGGCGCCCTGGAGCGCGACCCGGCCGGCCCGGGGGCCGCTTCTCTGCGGGCGGCCTCCTGGAGGCTGGGAGAGCCGGGGCGCGCCCTGGTCCGGGGGCCGGAACTGGGGGGCGGCGGTGAGCTGAGTCACGGCCCGGGCGGAGTTGGCAGCCGCCGCCGCCGCCCCAGGCCGAGAGCAGGGCGCCCGCGGCCGGGCCGGGGGTAGGGCCTGCTTTGACTTTTCGGAGTTGGGAGGTTGAGCCGCCGCCAGGTCTCGCCTCTGGGTAATAGGGTGGGTGCCCCAGGCTCATAAAACGCGCCCGGGTGCGTCTCGTTATGATGAAATCAGGTGCCCGTTTCAGACATCCCAGCATTCACACAAGGCCGCTTTAGAATGTGTGACATCAAGGTTTCCCACTCGGGGCTTTATTATTATTATTATTTATTATTATTCGGTGCCGGTTTTCATGCTTGAACTCAGATCCTAGGCTACGTCCTTCATCTGTTTTGCCCAAGGTTAGTGCGCTTGAGCCCAGCTTCACTTGTGGCTTTTTTGGTGGTGTTCATTGGACACGGACTTTGCTTCCCCGGCTGGCTTTGGATCCTTTCCGTTCTCAGCCTACTGAGTAGCTTGGGAGGATTACAGGCGTGAGCCGCCAGCGTCCTACTCTGGGCTTTTTTTCAAACGATACAGTTGGCCACTGCCTGCACCCTGGGCCTCTGTCCTAACCCATGAGCCGAAGACTTAGAAAAAATTCTGCTTGAGATGATGCAAATGGCACGAAAGTTTCAGAAGAGATGGGGATTTTCCCAAAGGTCAGGTGCCCAGTGGTTTTATTTATAACCTTCAAAGTTCCTGTGGCAGAGCTGGAAGGACTTGGGGATATTTCAACGCTAGAATCCTTAGCTTTGAGGATACTAATTTAAAAATGTATATTCCTGGTTCTATTTCTAGAGTTAGAATAATTGCCAGAAGGTATGATCTAGAAGTTTTGGTGGTGGTGGGGTGTGTGTGTGTGCGTGCGTGCGTGCGTGCGTGCGTGTGCGTGTGCGCACCCACTTGTATTCCATGTGCCCATCCTGAGGCTTGAACTCAGGACCTGGGTCTCAGCTTTTTCGTTCAGTACTGGTGTTCGGCCATTTGAACCACAGCTCCATTGTCGGTGGTTAATTGGAGATGGAAGTATCATGGACTTTGCTTCCCCTGGCTTTGGGCAGGGATCCGCAGGCCTCAGCCTCCTGAGTAGCTAGGATTAGAGGCATGACCCACCAGCACCCATCAGGAGTCTAATTTTAAGATCTATCTTGGGTAGTTTCAGAGTGGGTAGTCCAAGGGCCAGCACTGTAGTCTAGTACTATTTTGGTCCAGATTTCTTACGGAACAAATGGGGAAAATGAGACCCAGGAGGATTTCATTTGCCTAGGATTGATTACAAATCATTGACAGAGATGGGCTGGTAAGCCTAAATTGTCTTACGTTTGTCATATTGACTTCTGGATGGCCACTTACTTGATATAGATTGTCCTGGAGCTGGAATTTTTAGCATGCTTTTCTAGTGGTGACACCACAAATGGAGACCAACATATGAGGGACACTTCATTGGTGATTGTTTATTTAGATTGCCCTTTATTTGATGTAGAAAGTCATATAGAGTAGGTGAACTGAATTGAATATTTCCATATCTTGTCTTGAATATTTGAGTTATGTCCCGACCCGCAGGACGTCAACGAGGGCAGTGAACCTAAGCTAGAAGGGATGAAGGGACAAGAGACACAAAGAATGACAGCAAGACAAGGGTTCTGATCAAGCTGCAAATTTTTATTTTTCATACAGGGGTATTTATATGCTTGGAATAAGGAAGCTTTTTCATTGGCCATTAAGGAAGCTTTTTCATTGGCCATAGCAGTGCAGGATGTTTACTTAGGGCAGGATGAGGGTCAGATTCTGTAAACTCAGCCTCAAGATGTTCCAGTGAGATAGTCAAGCCTATTATGTTGAGAGACTCAACTTTTGGCTCCCGACAGAGTTACTTGAAATTTATTTGTTTGGGGTTTTTTTTTTTTTTTTCCTGCGAATGTGGTGCTGAGGAATCGAACCCAGGGCCTCATGCATGCAAGGCAAGCGCTCTACCACTGAGCCACCTTCCCAGCCCTGGGTTTTTTTTTTTAACTGTATTTTTTTGTCTTTTCTTTTTTGGTACTGGGGATTGAACCCAGGACGATGCACTTGCTAGGCAAGCACTTTGCCACTAAGCTACATCCCAGCTACTTGAAATTTATATTTGACCCTTTGTCATATGTCTTCATAGACAACATTTTCCTGTGCTCAAAAATTCCTACAGCTTCTTCTTTTTAAACTTTCCTATTGAATGCTGGTATAAGTATTAAGTCAAAAAGTACATTTGCATAAGATCTCACCATCCTCTCAATGGTTTTAAGATAATCTTCATTCTGTGTCATGTATAGTTTTTGAAAAGTCATACGTACTATTATTTAAACTGGGATTTAAACTTAGTTTGATGGCTACGTCCCAAACAGGATTCTGTGGAGTGGTTTCCTGTAAGACAAGCAGAGGATTCATTGAAAAAGTGTTGCACCTAAGCAAGGCACTGGTGGCTCATGCCTATTATCCTAGCTACTCAGAAGGCTGAGATCTGAGGATCGCAGTTCAAAGCCAGCTCAGGCAAGAAAAGTCTGAGACTCTTTCCCCTCCCTCCCCCCCCCCCCCCCCCCCCCATGAGACTCTTATCTTCAGTAAACCACCAGAAAACTAGAAGTCGTGCTGTGGTTCAAGTGGTAGACTGCTTGCCCTGAGCTGAAGAGCTCAGGCCCAGGCCCAGAATTCAAGCCCCACAACCAACAAAGAAAAAAAGAAAAAGTGTACGGAGAAAAGTGTACACCTTACTCCGTATTTCCAATGAAAGCTAATTATTGTATCTAGTTCTGATTCATCTGTATCCTCCTTTAATTAGTTATGCTTTTATCCTTCTCTCTAGCATTTCAGATCTGCTTAGTAAACCTGGTTCATCACCATGCTGGCTGCAAGGCTTGTGTGTCTCCGGACACTACCTTCCAAGGTTTTCCACCCAGCTATCACCAAGGCCTCCCCGGTTGTGAAGAATTCCATCACAAAGAATCAATGGCTCTTAACACCCAGCAGGGTAAACAAATATGTTTATATTGTCTATTTTTCTCTCTGCTCCTGGTTTTGTAGAACTGGTTTGGAATTCGGGTTTGGGATGGGTTTTTGTTTTGTTTTTTGGAGGTAGGGTTGTATTTGTTTGCTGCCTGTCCTTGGGCTTGAACTCAGGGCCTAGGTGCTGTCCTTGAGCTTTTTTGCTCAGGGCTAGTGCTCTACCACTTAAGTCACAGCTCTACTTCCAGTTTTTTGGTGGTTAATAGAAGTTCAGAGTCTTACGGATTTTCTTGCCCTCTGTTAAAATGGAGGAGAAAGGAAGGACACAGACTGGACTCAGTCTTCTATAGGCTAGAACTGCTCATTGAGGAACAAGAGGGGCATAGCCTTCCAGCAGCTTGGAAACTGTGTCAGAGGGGTGGAGTTTGAGTTTAGGCTTTTATGGAATCTGAGTAAGGAGACAAGTTGAGTTTAGTTTGAGGGGAGGGGGTGACTGCAGAGGTAAGGCAGAGAATAGGGTATTTCTTATCTAATGTCTCAAACTTTTTTAATTTTCAAACAGCTCTATATTTGTCTTGCCTAGGCAGTTTGTCCCTCACAGGGTCCAGTTCTCAGTCTGCCAACCACTTACCCTTTCCAGGCCTCACAGCTCAACCTCAGAGCCTTGCAGTCTAGGCCCACAATGAAATGTTTACAGCCAGGCTCAGGTTGGATTGCCCTGCCTGTGACAGGCATTCTGTGCCTATCTTTGTTGGCGTCCTGATGTCTTTATAGACCTGGGAAAATAGGGTGGGAATCAGTCCTTCATATTCCAACTTTAGATACATAAAAAGATTGGGCCAAGAGGGGAGAGGTAAGTCTTTCACCCTCAGTCCTCAGATTGTTACCTTGTAAGTAACTAGGATTATAGGCATGAACCACTGGTACCCAGCTCTGTTTTTTGTTCCTAGCAGAATATAATGGTGCTCATTTCTGCCTCTATCACATAGGAAAGAGAAAAGGTTCTATAACTTTATTTACAGATCTTGTAATTGAAAGTAAATAGCAAGGACTTGAGAATTAAGTGGTATAACAAAAGACCCTGCATAAGGCTATACTCAGCTGCTTAAAAGCCCACACTTAGCACCATGTGGTCAGTAGCTTAATTTTTGTTGTTGCTTTTGTTAATTATCTTTTTTAAATTGCTATTAAAAAGGTAATGTACAGAGAGGTTACAGTTATATAAGTAAAGAGTACATTTATTTTGGGACGGTGTCACCCCTTCCCTGACTCTTTCCCAGTCTCCCCGCTCCCATCCCTACCTACAAGAGTGTCTCACTAACTTTCCTGCCCAGGCTGGCCTCAGATCTCAGCATCCTGAGTAGCTAGGAGTCAACAGCGCCTAGTAAAGCTCATTTTCTTTTTACAACAAGCCGTTTTTCTATTTCTTTCTTTGAGTCAGAATTTTACTGTGTTATCCAGGCTAGCCTCATCTTCCCCAATGTTGGGATTATAAGCTTGTAACTCCATGTCCAACTAACAGATTTCTCCTCAACATTCCAATAAGTTAGGAGTATATGTTTTAAGTATACAGTAATTAAGAAGGACATAAAGTAGCTAGTAAGAAACGACTTTTTTTTTTAATCAACTGCCCCACTGTTTAAAACAAAACATGAAGCAACCATGCTTCTCTGACTTGTTCAGGAGAGGGAACTTGCTTAAGGCCATTCACCAGATGACAGAATGTAGCCTGTGTTTTTTGACTGCATTTTTTTTATAATCAGGAATATGCCACCAAGACAAGAATTGGGATGCGCCGAGGGAAAACCACCCAAGAACTCAAAGAAGCGGCATTCGAGCCATCAATGGAAAAAGTATATAAAAGTAAGTGGCAGTCATTAGATTTTAAATTGATGTTCATGGAAATGTTTTAAGAGGTCTATAACAGTCTCTTAATAATATATGTGAAACTTAATAATTTGTGCATTTTCTGGAAAGAATGGTCCCATTACTGTTCTCAGGAAGGTGATTACTTAAAAAAAGTTGCACTAGGTTCCCAAATTTTCAATTACAGATTTGATTTCACCATTTTTAGGGGGAGAAGGAGGAAAGTATGCCATAATCTGAAAGTCATAGCCTATTCATTTAAGTTGTATAGAATCTCTATTCAAGTATGTAATGTTTATGTGTTTCTCAGATCAGAAATCACTAAAATGTAAATAAATATTATTGTAATCCTAGTCATCTGAGAAACTTCCTCAAACTGGCCATTAGGGCCTTTCATAAGGACTTTACCTTAATGAACTCTTTCTGATTCCATTTAGATTTCAGTTTGCAAGTTCAGAAACTAGTAATCTTCTGAAATCTTAATTTTTAAATACCATTATTCCTTAGTAGTCTTGGACACTGTCAGCATATTAAAGTGGGGGAGAGCCTTAATCAGTATCCCTCAGCATATTTCTTTCTGATTAGTTCAATCCTACAGAACAAATCATGAGTACACTAACATTCTCTGAACAAATATAGATTGAAGGGAGTAAGATGTTTCTTAGTAAAGCATCTGCCTTCCTCTATCAAAATAGAATTGCCACTCTAAAACAAGCATCTTCTACCTTGAGTCCCATGACAAACTACAATTTGTCTTCAGTTTTCTTCTCTTTTGGCTGCTTTTAAAGCTTCTTAATAATCACGTTAAACACAGGATGGAATGACTATTGAGCACTCATTTTCTACTTTGTTTCTCATTTTTTTGAGATAGGTCTTACTGGATAGCTCAGGCTGGTCTCAAACTTATAATCCTCCTGTCTCAGCCTCTCTAGTACTGGGATTTCATTTTTGTTTGTTTAGTTAGATTTTATTTTTGCTTTTTGTAGACAAGGTCTCAGTAACATGGCTGGTCTAGCACTTAAGAGTCCTCCTCAAGAGTCCTCCTATCTTAGCCTTCCAAGTATGAGGATGCACTACAGTTCTTAGCTGGTCTTCCTTTTATTCATAGTACTAAGGTGTGAACTCAAGCACTCTACCAACTTAAGGCACATGTATAGCTAGCCCCTTTGTTTTTATTACGCTTTCATTTCAGGGGTGCTCTTTACTACTGGTCTCCTAACTTGAAGGACATCTATGTGACTGTTTAAAAAACAAAAAATTATATGATTCAGTCCCCTCATGAATGTTGTGAAAGCCTTATCTGCAGCACTTACAACATGTTACATGGCCTGCCTGCATTTCTTCCCATATTCTGCAGTTGACCAGATGGGAAGGTGGTTCGTTGCTGGAGGGGCTGCTGTTGGTCTTGGCGCACTGTGTTACTATGGCTTGGGAATGTCTAATGAGATTGGAGCCATTGAAAAGGCTGTGTAAGTAATTACTCATAAAGAATCCTAAGACTTCTTTAAAACAAAGTTCCAGTTTTCTCATATTATATTCACGTTTAGATAGTCTTATGTACATACACAAATAAAAATAGAATCTTTTGCTTTCTTGGCATGCATTTATTCAAACCTAATGTTTTTTCACCTGTGTTATATGTGTTGATTTTTACATGCCCCAAGTGCTTGTCATTTAATCTTTCTAGTAACTTAATTATTTCTATGATAAATGAAGATTGTTCTAACACATAGTTTCATAAACTATGTCATGTTTCTTACAGAATCTGGCCTCAGTATGTGAAGGATAGAATACATTCTACCTATATGTACTTAGCAGGAAGTATTGGTGTAACAGCTTTGTCTGCTTTGGCAATAGCCAAATCTCCTGTTCTCATGAATTTCATGCTGAGAGGCTCTTGGGTGGTAAGTCAGCCTGTTTGATTTGGTTTGTTTGTTTTTTTTTAAATCAAAATATTAAATGAAATATATTGGCAGGAGTTGTTGTGAATGGTTGAATACCATGTTAAGCTGTTTTTTGCTCTTGTGATCATGAATCAGTATAGGTGAGAAAGTTTAGATTTTGTTCTTTGTTGAATATATATTTTAATAAAACCAAAACAGTTGTAAATGAACCTTACAAGAATATCCTTATCTGCTGGGCACTGGTGGCTCATGCCTTTAATTCTAGCTACTCAGAAGGCTGAGATCTGAGGATCGCAGTTCAACCTGGGCAGGAAAGTCTGTGAGACTCTTATCTCCAATAAACTACTAGAAAACCGGAAGTGGTGCTGTGTCTTAAGCAGTAGAGCACTCACCTTGAGCTGAAGAGTGCAGGGACAGCACCCAAGCCCAGAGTTCAAGCCCCATGACCAACAAAAAAGAAAAAAAGAATATCCTTATCTAGCAGCAGATAGCAAACAGCCTTTGTTATGGAATTTTCCTAAACAAAAAAAGAAAACATACAAACTTCCTTAAAGGTTGGTGGGAAATAACTATCACAAAAATCCAAGGTTTTTAACCTCCCATGCCCCTGGATTGGGAGAATTAACATCGTGAAAATGGCACTACTGCCGAAGGCTATCTACAAATTGAATGTGATGCCTATCAATATCCCAGTCTCATTCTTCAATGAAATAGAAGAAGCAGTCCAAAAATTCATATGGAACAATAAAAGACCCCAAATAGTAAAAACAGTCCTTAGCAGAAAGAAAAGCACTAGAGGAGTAACAATTCCAAATTTCAAACTACTACAAAGCCATAATAATCAAAACAGCTTGGTACTGGCACGAGAACAGACCTGAGGACCAATGGAATAGGACTGAAGACCCAAATATGAACCCATAGACCTATAGCCACCTAATCTTTGACGAGCTAAAGAAATAGAATTGAAGAAAGCCTTTTCAGTAAATGGTGCTGGCAAAATTGGTTTACACCTGGTAGAAAACTAAAGCTAGATCTGTATATATCACCCTGCACCAGAATCAACGCCAAGTGGATCAAAGACCTTGAAATAAAAGCAGACTCCCTGAAAACATTACAGGAAGGAATAGGAGAAACTCTAGGGCTCCTTGGCACAGGCTAAAATTTTCTTAATAAAGACCCAGAAACACAACAAATCAAAGTAAAGTTGGACAAATGGGATTGCATGAAACTGCAGAGCTTCTGCATGGCAAAGGACATAGCAAGCAACATCAGTAGAAAGCCCACGGACTGGGAGGAGAGCTTCACTAGCCATACAACAAATACAAGGGTCTCATATCTAGAATATACTTAGAACTCGAAAACTTAAATCCCCCAACAACAAATCCTCAAAGAAACAACTGCCTGATTAATAAATGGGCTAAAGACTTAAAAAGAGACTTTTCTGAAGAGGAAATAAGAATGTTCAAGACACATGAAGAAATGCTCAACTTCTCTAGCCATAAAAGAAATGAAAATCAACATTGAGATTCCACCTCACCCCAGTTAGAATGGCTATAATCAAGAACTCTAATAACAACAGATGCTGGAGGGGATGTGGATAGAAGGGAACCTTACTGCATTGTTGGTGGGAGTGTAAATTTGTTCAGCCACTTTGGAAAGCAGTATGGAGGTTCCTCAAAAGACTCCACATAGAGCTTCCCTATGACCCAGCAATCCCACTTTTGGGCATTTACCCAAATGATCACAAACAAGACCATACTAAAGCTACCAGCACAACTATGGTTATTGCAGCATTATTTACCATAGCTAAGATATGGAACCAACCCAGATGCCCCTCAGTAGATGAGTGGATCAAGAAAATGTGGTATATATACACGATGGAATTCTATGCCTCCATTAGAAAGAATGGCATTGCCCCATTTGTTAGGAAATGGAAAGACTTGGAAAAAATAAAAGTGAAGTAAGCCAGGCCCAAGAAACATAGGTCCCATGGTTTTCCTTGTTTGCAATGACTAGTACATGTCTAGGACAAGCAGAGAAGGTCAAAGGCTATGTACATATGACCATATAAAATGATGTGGTTTTTTCCTTGCTTGCTATTGTTTTTAATGTACTTACAATGCACTATGTGATTCTTTTGTGTCTTTTGTATGTTGTTCCCCCTGTTTTCACTGTATTTGATTCCAGTGTTCTACATCTCGTATATACATTTTTGTAATCTGGGGAGGAGAAGGGATAAAATGGCATGTTTAAATGGAGATGTAGGTTGACCCATTGTGACGATGAGATGTACAGCACACTGTTGAAAACCATCTTTACAATTGGGGGGGAGTGGGGAGAGGAGGTGGGGAGAGAAAGGATGGTAGAGGGAAAACAAAGGAGGAGGTAACAATGCTCGATAGGTAATGTACTCATTACCTTATTCATGTAACTGTAACCCCTCTGTACAGTAATTTTACAAAATACATACATTAAAAAAAATCCAAGGTTTCTATGCTGTTAAAGAATAGCACTGCTGTAATTATTTCTCAGCTTCTTGTTCGTAGAGTTTTAAAGTCAGTGAATGTTTCTTGACCTCTTGGGGTCTTTTTTCTTGTTTTTGTTATTTTGGCTTTTTACTTATTGTTTGTTTGTCTCTGTTTTTCTTGATAACCATGTTATGATTTCAGACTTAGGTTGTATTCTGCCTGTCTGAAGAAAAGATGATATGGAATGGATGGTATAAGATTTGCAGTAAGAAGTAGAAAATACAAAGTTGGTTGACAGATTATGTCTTAGATTGTAAGTCAGATTCTGTGAGGGACACCTGTTGGATCAGGGCTGTTAAAGACTAAGGCTTATTTCAGAAGAGACAAGGTCAGTCTAATTTTACAAAATAATATGAGCAAAAGAGAAGAGCTTGGAAAACCTAATTTGAAAATGGTATACAATCCCATTATAGTGAAATTCCAAGTATTTGAGGTCTTAAACATGAAGACTTGACTTAGAAAAGGTATGTTTGATTTCCAAAGTTCATTGAGTTCAGAGTCAGATGTTACTGAACAGCGGTCAAATTGAAGTTATTAAAGAGACTAGAACAGCAAAAGTACAGTTTAAAATTGAGTATTAAGAGGTAAGGTAGAAAGACATGAAACAGTTGTGCATAAGGGAATAATAATAACCTGACTAAGTGTCATGAATCTCTTAGCTTATAGGATCATGTAGGCATAGAATGAGCATAGTGAGAAATGTCAAGCAAGCAACTTAAATTGGGACTTTTGTTTTTTTAAACAAAAAATGTGGCAGTATTATACTAAAATGTATGTAAATTTTAGGCCTTAAAATAAGATTCCATAGTCTTATTTAAAGAAGTTTTATGCTTAGACCAGACCCTCAACTGTAGGCAGATCACTCTTTTCCTGTTATGAACAGAAAAGCCAGACAGATGTTGAAGTGAAAGTGTAGCCATTTGGAAGTGGTATGGGATCTGAAGGGGGAGGGCAAAGAGGACAAGTCAGTCATTTTCACAAGTGCTTTTGGGACAGAGGCATCTAACATTGCTTGTGAGAAAAGTACCGACTAGAAAAAGGTACTGAAACAACAGTCTTAGGAAATCAGCCAGATAGCGAGGAGGTTTTCTTATAGGCAGATTGGACAGTTAAGGAGACATGGGGAGCATACTAGCAGCTTCCAGTTCAGTGTAGCTGAAACTTAGAGTGTAGAAAAGTAACAGGCAAAACATGAAGCTGAATCAAGAAGAACCTTTAAAGAAGGAAATACAGTTGAAATGAAGTGTTCTGAAAACTTCAGAATAATTCTATGAAGTGGTTTCTAGTAATTGTTTCTCTGTTAGAAAATGGTAGTTACCCAGTATGCTTTTTCTGCATGAATTAGGGCTTTCTTGCCCTCTGCAGAAACACCTGCTGTTTACTTGTATTTTATGTCAGAGGCTAAGCATTCTCAAGCCTGTGGATCAGGCACACAAGGAAGCCTAATAGCTCACATAAGGAATTATTGGTATCTAAAAATGTTTACTGGTTTTAGTAGTAATGTGTCAACAAATATCTGCTGCCTGATTCTACCCAAAGGTTGCAAAAGTTTGCTATTCCTGCTTTATATTTTGTGAAAATGTACCACTATCTTCCCATTGTACACATTTTTTCTTGCTATACACAGAAAATATTTAAATGTCATAACAGTGGGAATCCAAGATACACAAAGAAAAGGAACACAGGCCAAGTCAGCCATTACCCTAGGAGGACAGAAATGTGGGATCTTACTCTTTTCCATCTGCTACAAATAATATCTGCATTCTATTTGCTGAGTCTTATTAGAAGATGTTATTTGATCTCTGTCCAACAAAAAAATTGTTAAAATGATGGAATTAGTCTGTTCTGTTCATGTTCATGAAGCTCATATCTGGCAGCAGGGGGCACTCTTGCTAAACTAGCCAATACCTAAATAATCTCAGTGTCTTAAAAGTATTTGGAAAAATACAGGGTTCTTTTTCCATTTTATCATTTGTCTTCACAAAACTGGTTTATTAGGAATAACTTAATGTGTTTTAATGATGTGTGTCTTTCAGACAGTTGGTGCAACCATCGTAGCCATGATTGGAGCTGGAATGCTAGTACAGTCCATATCGTATCACCAGAACAAGGGCCCGAAGCATCTTGCTTGGTTGCTACATTCTGGTATGTTCTCTTTTAAATTGTTAACTTTTTCTTTTTTGAAACAGAACCTTACTGGGTAGCCTAGGCTGATGAAAATTAATGGTTTCTCAAGGCCCAGTTTTTAAATATTTCCCCTTTAGATTAGCTCTTCACTGCTGTAATGGCTTTATACATAATATATTGAAAGCTTATGTTGAAAAAAAATCACAATTTTCTGAAGTCACTACTGGTTGCATTACTGTCAGACATTTACATTGAAGGGTAGATTTCTGATAGTAAATCTGTGGCCATACACCACTATTGAACTTGTCTCTGAAACAAGGTAATATGTGCAGAGTACTATTTTTTGGTATATTGTCCAATACCAGTAGAATTTCAGACCTGATATTTACTACTTGAGATTTACTACTTGAGAATTGCTTTTGTCTGATCATTATGGGGGAAAAAAACTGAAGATAGAAAAGGTTGCTAAAATTTTTTCTGCCAATTGCTGTTTTTGATCAAGGCTAGTGCCCAGGCCCTACAAACAAAATAATAACCTAACATTTTAGTAATGAAATAATGTCTTCAATCAAGATTTTTTTCAGTTCAGGTGTTCCATTTATCTTTGTTCAACTTTTGCTCTCTTTTCATTTTTATGAAAATGCTTACCTAACAACTAAAATTACTTACAAGCTGCAGAAGCACTTGCTACTGCACAGAGTAACAATAGCATCTGTCCTGAAAGTTCATGTATTTTCAGACTTACCATCTTACACTCTTCCTCTCCTTTTACTTTAGTCTCTTTGGAAGCAGTAGATTTGATCTTGACTCCCCTTTTTTTTTTTAAAAGCCTTAGATATAACTAAAAACCGATGGTGGACTGAGACCAAATAAAGAGCTAAACAGAATTTTGTAAGGTTACTAAATATGTAGAGTAATGTTAGTGTTTGTGAGTTGTTACCATTTGACTGAGAACCTAGTTAATGTGGTATGGATTTGGTTAGCCTCAGATTTGGGTTGTGGAATTATATAAAGGGAAAACATTTTGTAATCATACTGTTTTCATATAAGGTACAGCACAGCATGGCATATTGGAAGCCACATTTTCGCTTTGGTAACAAGCATTCCCTCTTTCCCCAGGTGTGATGGGTGCCGTGGTGGCTCCTCTGACAATACTGGGGGGACCCCTTCTCATAAGAGCTGCATGGTACACCGCCGGCATCGTAGGAGGCCTCTCCACTGTGGCCATGTGTGCTCCCAGTGAGAAGTTTTTGAACATGGGCGCACCACTGGGAGTGGGCCTGGGTCTTGTGTTTGTGTCTTCACTGGGTAAGCTGCCGTGCTTTCATCCTTAGTGCTTGATTCCTAAATTCTGGCACATTTTGGGGTGGTAGTGGGATTTGAACTCAGGGCCTTGTGCTTGCTAGTCACTCTGCCAGTGAGCCTCACCTCCAGCCAGGGAATTCTTTGTTTCTTTTTCTTTTTTCTTTTTTTAGAAAGTAAAGCTTAATTTTCTTGTTTTGATCTTAGGGTCCATGTTTCTAGCACCGAACACTGTGGCTGGTGCCACCCTGTACTCAGTGGCAATGTATGGTGGATTAGTTCTTTTCAGTATGTTCCTTCTATATGACACTCAGAAAGTAGTCAAACGTGCAGAGGGAACACCATTGTATGGACAGAACAGATATGATCCAATCAATTCGTAAGTAATCCTTACAGCTGTTACTCTGTTACATAAGTATGTTTGTGTTAACGTGGGCTATATTTCTTAGAGTATCTTGAGATGGGTTGCTTAAGACAACAGAAAGTTACTATTTTACTATCCTGAGCCTGGAGCCTACAAAGAAGTACAATATTATATTTCAACACCTAGATTTCTTGAGCACTCTGAAGGAAAAATCTATTCTGTGTTCTACAGCTTTTTGTTACTGTTGGCAAGGCTTGATATTTCAATCCTCCAACTTCACTTGCCATGTTTCCTGTGGGTTGTGTCTCTTCTTCTTTTAATTCTGTCTTGTCTATTTTTTTAAAAACAGGTTTTCTTTTTTTTTTTTTTTTAATAAGTCCACCAGGCATATTGGGATGAAAGCCCACCCCCTACTCTAGTATGACCTTACCATTACTTACCTTAAAATCTTAATTATGGGCTGGGAAGGTGGCTCAGTGGTACCGAGTGCTTGCCTTGCATGCCTGAGGCCCTGGGTTCGATACCTCAGCACCATATAAGCAAAAAGAAAAAAGCCGGAAGTGGCACTGTAGCTCAAGTGTTAGAGTGCTAGCCTTGAGCTGAAGAGCTGAGGGACAGCACCCAGGCCCAGAGTTCAGGCCCCACGACCGGACCCAAAAAAAAAAATCTTAGTTATGTCTTCCGAGAAAAATCAGACTCACAGATCCCAAGGTTAGAACTTCTAGGTATCTTTTGAGAGGATGACTTTATCAAATTTTGCTATTTTATTTCATAAACTATGTATAGATCCAGAAAACATCTGTTTATATGGCAACCAAGCATATGCAATTTAGTTATTCCATTGAATTGTATATTCTGTTTATTGGGAAAATATACATAATTGACTTCAGTTTTTAGAGACGTATAGAATAAGCTCTTATAATTCTAAAAATTAACAAAATTTTTAATATTCAGGATACAACTCCATTTTTTGAGATATTTAAGTGGCATTTAATATTATATATCACTTTTCTTGGAGTCTACTTCAGTAGTTTTTTTTTTTTAAGTTTCTTAGAGTTACATGGTATTGGTCACATTTTTTTAAAGTAATTTGTTTTGCTTAATCTAAAATATTTTGTAATGGTTTGAAAAATGTTTCTGTAAAGATTTGTAGCTTTCTTTTTTTGGGGGGGGGGTGCCTCTGGTCGTGGGCCTGAACTCTGGCCCTGGCGCTGTCCCTTAGCTCGTCGGTTCAAGGCTAGCACTCTACCACTTGAGCCACAGCACCACTTCCAGCTTTTTTTTTTTTTGCTTATGTGGTGCTGAGAAATTGAACCCAGGACCTCATGCATTCAAGGCAAGCGCTCTACCACTCAGCCACCTTCCCAGCCCTTGAGCTTTCTTTAGGAAGGTGAAACTGACATATTTTTAAATTCCAGACTGTGTCTAACAAGTTCTTAGGTGTTTCTTTGGTTTTATTTTGATTATTTCATTGTCTAACACCCAAGGTTTGTTTTGTTTATTCTTTCTTTGCAAGATATTATATTTAGTGCATCAGAGAATAAAATATAGAATAATGCCTTTAAAGATTACCGTTAACATTTAAAGATAACTCTACCGGGGGGGAAATGCCTCTTTTCTAATTTAAGACTTGTTTGGTGGTTAGCAGTTAAACATTATTTTAAATAAATTTCCATTTCATAGATCTAAGACAAATAATATTTCTTTTTCTTTTCTATGTTAAGAAATAGTCTTTATGTCATTAGGATTGCATCATATATAATGGGCGTAATTTCCTTTTCTAGGATGTTGGGAATCTACATGGATACGCTGAATATATTTATGCGCGTCGCATCTATGCTAGCAACTGGAGGTAACAGAAAGAAATGAAGTGACAGCTTCTGACTCCTCCAACACATCAGATGTCTTGCTGTTGAATAGGAGCAGATATTCATTGCACAGTTTGGACAAGCAGCTTTCATTGAAGTTTAGAAGATAAGAACCTGTCAACATGTTTGAAATGTTCCAGTAATGTGACCCTTCAGGTCTGCTTTTTCTTCTAGAGAATAAATTGAGTAGTACTCTTCCAGATAAGCTATATTTTCAACTCTTATATATAAATAATCCTAACATTCTTTAACAAACATGAAAACTAAGATTTGTGTTATGAGAATTAAGTGTATTAGATGAAGAGTTAGCCTACATATGTTGGTAGATAGAAAATATTGTGATGTTATAAATGACTTTAAGGATTTAATATAGAGAGCAGAGAAAGGCAGTCGTAGGACTTAGCAATATGTAATTATGAAGAGCCCTAGTGAACAACATTATTTGGACTATTTGAAAACAAACACCTGCTGTGTTTTCATTAGCCTGTAAAAGAAAAATGTAGGATTTCTTCTCCTGTTGTTTTCCTTAGTACTCTTTTTCCAGTGTTGATATGTTGTTACAGTCCAGAATGTGAATCATATGGAGAGACCCTGATAGAATTATGTATGTATAGATGTTTTACATTGAAATGTCTAAAACAAAGTATCTTACTCTCACAAGTATATTTGATGCTTATGTCAGGTATACATGAAAGATATTCACTAGTTGCTGAATTTTGTGCATATTTACTGAATGTCTAATTGAGATACATGCTTTCATTTTATCATCTCAAAGTTTTGAAGGCTTTGTCAAAAAAGCCGATTTGTAGCTTACTCTAGAGATTGTGAAAATGTTTTACTCCTGAAACTGTTGTATGTGTTTTCCGTTTTCTCTCAGACTGAGCATTGAAAAACAAAGCAAAAAAATTTTTTTCTTTAAAATATGTATGCATCAAAAGTGTATGTGGGATATCCGAGGTAGTTCATTGGTTCCCCTAGCAGAATTTCCTTTTTGTCCTACATAGCTTTCTCATGATATTTGTAAGTTTTTTGATACATAATAGTTATTTGGGGAAGTCTTCAGTGAATGAAAGGAGAGCTGTATGATTATTGAGATGATTGCTATTCTTGGGGAACATTTTATTACAGTAATCCTGAAATAACTATTTTAACCACTTCAAAGTACACAGGATATCTATTTCTGAAATAATAAAGATGCCAGCTGGATGGTGATTAGTGTACTTTTTCTGCCTGAAACATGTACCTCATTTGAATCTTGATTTATTCAAGAAAGAAACTCAGGCTCTTGCTACTATATGGTGTAATGAGATGGTGAGTCTTGTAGGTAGACTTCCTCTGTTTCAGTCTAAACCCTTCACTTCTTAAATCTGGTGCTGAATGGAGGTGTTGATTGTTAGCATCAGCTGTGGGGACACACAGGGATGAGTGGCCAGAAGCATGTTAGGGAAGGCACCAGAGGGGCAGCTGACCTTGGTGAATTTTGAACACAATGCTGAAGTCAGAAATCCTCACAGCAAGTGGGGAATTTAGAGCCCTAACAACAGCTTGAATTTTCAATGTAAGTCCTTTTAAGAGATCAACTGTTGGTGTTCTATTAAGTTAACAATTGAATCTTGGGAAATAGCAACAAGCACTTTGATGACTAAGGTAAAGTTATTCATTAACTACAAAAGGATTATCCAGAGCAATTGCAACAGAGTCTGCAGGAAGTAGCGAGCAAATGTGCCAAGTGAGGATGGGAAGGGTTGTGCTTTGGCGTGAAAAGAATGTTGGGCTATTCCCACAGGCAGCAGCATGGGAGGTGTCTTAACCTACTTAGCAGAGTGATTAGCTTCCACCTGCAAGACCCTGACCAAGTTCTGTGTGATTTGAAAGATTGTAGATGAAAGAGGATCAGACACACCCATCCCAAGGGACCACACAGAGGCAGGCAGGCACAGGAGAAAGATTATAAGGTTTATTAGGGGAGCCATATTTCCCCCGAGAGGGAGCCTCCCTCACCATCCAGGTAGCAGGAGGGTCTGGGTGGAAAGAGGGAGAGACAGTCTGTATGGAGGGATCTCCAGGGTGCGAGGGGGGCTCAGGTCTGGGTGGAGCTGAGTACCAAAGGTGAGCATAACACTAGCAGTAGAAACTCCTACAGAACTCTACATGCTCACAGTTGAGTGATTTTACCCTCACATGCCTCAGAAAGATATGAGCAGTTGGCCATTTTATTTAAGTAAAGTAGTGATTTTTAAAGAAGTGGTAGAGCGCTTGCCTTGCATGCATGAGGCCCTGGGTTTGATTCCTCAGCACCACATAAGCAGAAAAAGAAAAAAAAAAGCCAGAAATGGTGCTATGGCTCAAGTGTAGAGTGCTAGCCTTGAGCTGAAGAGCTGAGGGACAGCACCCAGGCCCAGAGTTCAGGCCCTACCACCGGACCCAGAAAAAAAAAAAGAAGTTGAGAAAATGAAATATTTTCACTGTCATAAATTGAGTGGCAGGAAAACAACTGACATTTAGTAAGTGAGGAGCTCTAGGAATCTTTTCAGTCTTTTTTTTCCTTAAGGGTATATTAGAAAGTGAAAATAATTAAAAACACTTTGTAAGAAGTTGAAATGGTAAAAGATGCTGGAGAACCAGTTTTTTTGTCTACCCTAGAGTCCTCCAAGTACAAGGGCTTGGCCGCAACAACTCTGACTCCTAGCTGAGGCAACATCTCTGGGACTACAGCTGTTGCCACATTGCTCACCTCACCTGTTCTAGTGGTGCTAGGTATAGGAGCAAGAATAAGAAGTAAGGTGACACCTCTCCCTGGAAGTCTGCCAAACTGCAAGATACAGAAGAGACAAAACAGGATCCATCCCAAGCTCCCCTGCTGTTCTCCCACCATGAGCTCTAGCAGAAGCATTTGACTACATTCCTGCCCTGTTCTTTCTGTATATTATCCCTTCTGCTAAATCTCTTGTGCTTGCTCTACTGGTCCTCACTTTTCCCCCCATCAGAAAGCACGTATATATGAAGTGCTAGCCATAATTGAGACCTAAATTTCCAATGGTGTGTGTGTTTCCTATGCTCTGTGGCAAGAGAAACAGTGAAGATTGGGTAACTTGGAGAGATTTTTGAGGGAAAGGTAGTGAAATCCAGACATGAGATCTTGAAATCTGTGTTGAAGGAGGTACCTGCACCCTCATGTTCACAAGAACCAAGACATGGAATCAACCTGGTGTCCATCTAGAAAACACAAACTTTATTTGCAACAACATGGATAAGCCTAGAAGGTATTGTGTTAAGTGAAATATTCTAGGCAAAGAAGTTTGATGGTCTGTTACACAAGGAATTGTAAACAATTCTCAGAAGAAAGGTGGGTACCCTACTACTGGGTTAGAGGGAATGAAGACATTGTAGTTAGGGCTGGGAAGGTGGCTCAGTGGTAGAGCGCTTGACTTGCATGCGTGAGGCTCTGGGTTCGATTCCTCAGCACCACATAAGCAAAAAAAGCCAGAAGTGGCACTGTGGCTCAAGTGGTAGAGCGCTAACCTTGAGCTGAAGAGCTGAGGGACAGTGCCCAGGCCCAGAGTTCAGGCCCCAAGACCAGACCCCCAAAAAAAAAAAGACATTGTAGTTAGCATTCAGTTAGACAAGAGGAAAAAGTGCTCCATAATGGATATGGTAATTAGTTTCTTTCAATCATTCCACACACAACATCACTGTTACCCCATAATTCCGTACAGATAATTGGTCATAAAATGAGGAAACATTAGCATGGTGCAAGTGAATTCTGCACAAGTTGGAAATCTTAAACCTTAGGAAGTAAACCAAAAATAGCCAGAATTTTTCTTAATCTTAGATGGTATTGAAAATAAAATTTCATTAGAATTTCCTGATGAATATGACTTGATTTAGTTGAATGTAGAGTCATCCTTAACTGTTGACAAATACAATAAATACTTTGAAGGGGAAGCGATAAACCTGGATCTGGAAATCAGCTAGACTACATAAAATCTTCCTGGAGCAAACACTTTGCCATTAAACACCAAGCAAACCTGTTAACTATGCAGCTCCAGTTACTAATTTACATTGAAAGAAACAGGCACAGACAGAGAAGTTGATCAACTTGTCCAAGTCACACAGCTAAAACAGCGTTCTGATTAGAGCCTTGGTCATGTGGCAATAGAACCTGTATGTGTTTTCAACAAGTATGGGGGGAAGCAGGAAGACAAAAGTTGCTTGAAAATGTGTTGGGGCAGGAAGCACAATGGTGAGGGATGGGGGAGAACCCACACAGCTCCAGAGAGCAGGCAAAAAAGTTTGGGGGCCTCTTCCACCACAGACAGTCCGGTTTCACAGGTGCTCCAACACCAGTGTGGAGTGGCCGGACAGTGCCTTTAGTCTCTACCAGCCTCAGTTGCCTGTGGGAGAGGGTAAGATCCCGGCCCTTGGAGTGGAGGAATGCCTTGGTCTGGTGAGAACGCCATAGTGAGCCAGGATAACCCCATAGCCAAGACAGCAGGTAAACAGACCAACCTGTGTGGAAGGAGACGTGAACAGCAGTGGAGAAATTCACAGCACCAGTGAGCCAGTAAGACCAGCATTGAGGAAACACTCCCTCACCACCAAGCCAGCCTGACTAAAGCAGTAACCCAGCAGCTGCAGGCAAGACCTGCAAGGCTTGAGGCGTAGAAGGAAGTTCAAGTAACTGTCAATAGGAGGGGAATTATTCTTGCCTGTAAGCTAAACATCGATTTTTTTTAATTTTATTTTTATTGTAAGGATATTGTTCAGAGGGGTTACAGTTACATGAGTAAGGCAATGAGTACATTTCTTGAGCATTATACCCCTTCCCTTGTTGGTCTCCCACCTCCCTCACTCCTTCCCCCTCCACCCCCTCAAAGTTATAAATTTCATTTCAATATACTGTCTTGTGGGTATCATTGTTGGAATGGGTCATCCTGTGTCCTTGTTTCAGAGCTAAACATGGATGTTAAAGGCTATTTCCAACAGCTCCTGAATTCTGGAGCTCTGGGAGTTTTGGAATCCAACAGATCAGGTTCCAGTTGAGAAATTCTATGGGGGAGGGCGAAGGGGAATCTGGCACCATACTGAGGGTTGTGCAGTTTGCTGAGCAATTTAAAGTACTGGTACATTATGGGGTCTATAAAATCCTCTTGGAAGAAAAGGTGCTGCCTAAGAGCAATGTAGGACATAAACCAAGAAAAGGTGCACTTCTGGGATTTGCTTGATTTGACTTTGACTGACTCTTTAGTTCCTTGTAAATTCCCAGGTGTCCTTGGGTGTGTCTCTGAAGACTTCTTTCTCACGAAAGCTACCACGGTTTCAAAATCATCTTTGGAAACCACTCAACGCCTTATGTTTGAGTATTTGGGGGGAAGTGGACGGCAAGACTGCATATGTTGAAAACCAACAGGTGTCCCTATTAAAAATGATTCTCATTTTCACCTCTCTCAACTCAGCATGAGATTTTGAATATTCCAAAAAGCCAGAGGTGTTTCTTCCCTTTTTAAAGCTAGGAGTTGACAACTCTCTTTGAAATGTTAAAAGCGAATGAAAATCTGAGAACAGCAGTGGTCCCCAGAGTGTAGGATTGCACCTAGAATTTACTCTCTCTACCCAGTGTTATTTCAACTTAGGGGGACAGGATTGCTTCAGCAATTGGTTTTAGGAGCATTTGAGAAGCTGAGGGCACAAAGCATGAAGCTCAGTGATGCAGCATCTGCTAACTGAGCACTGCCTCCAAGTTCAATGTCCAGTATTAGAAAAAAGGAAGAGGGGCTGGGAAGGTGGCTCAGTGGTAGAGCGCTTGCCTTGCATGCATGAGGCCCTGGGGTCGATTCCTCAGCACCACATAAGCAGAAAGAAAAAAGCTGGAAGTGGCGCTGTGGCTCAAGTGGTAGAGCGCTAGCCTTGAGCTGAAGAGCTGAGGGACAGAGCCCAGGCCCAGAGTTCAGGCCCCACGACCGGACCAAAAAAAA
The DNA here is from genome assembly GCF_019054845.1 of Dipodomys spectabilis. Classification (NCBI taxonomy): domain Eukaryota; kingdom Metazoa; phylum Chordata; class Mammalia; order Rodentia; family Heteromyidae; genus Dipodomys; species Dipodomys spectabilis. The sequence continues at coordinate 3,591,283 of NW_024870813.1, read as the reverse complement.
AAAATAGAAAAAAGGAAGAACAGAAAAGAGAAAAACATAACAGGTAGGAACCAGGCACCCGTGGCTCACTCCTGTAATCTTAGCTACTCAGGAGGCTGAGAGCTGCGGATGAAAGTTCAAAACCAGCCCAGGCAGAAAAGTCTGTGAGACTCTTCAACTAAAAGCCTGAAGGTGAGATGTGATGCAAGTGGTACAACACTTGGCAAAATAGCCAAGGAAGAGCATAAGGCCCTTAGTTCAAGCCCCATTACTGGCAAAAGAAAGAAAAGGGGAAAAAAGAAAAGAAGGAGGAAGCAAGCAAGCAAAAGATAAAGAGAAAGAGGAAAAAAGGGAAGGAAGGAAGGAGGGAAGGAAGGAAGGAAGGAAGGAAAAAAAAAAAAACAAGTAGGCTCCTGCCAGATTTGTCCCAAGATGTGGTCCCAGGAAAACCTGACAGTCTGTGAGTTGTATGTGTAAATGTATAAGGAGCAAAGCCCCTGGATAGCCCATTCCTTCCCTTAGCTGTGCAATTAATTACCCTAATCCCTACATCTCTGTCAGCTACGCTTTTATTTTCCCCTCTGATGATGGTTTGCCAAAAAGCAACAAGGATCTATTTCCATGCAAATAATACCTGTTACAACAGGTAACAGGTAAGTGACAGCCAAAGGTGAGCTGCTACCCAGAAAACTCAGCACTCTCAAATGACTTCTGATGAAAATCTAGTGATGCTAGTCCTTGATTTGTATTGTGGATATTGTCCTAATCTTATGACACTAGGCTGGCTGTATAGGCCTGGGGCTTAAGAATCTGGTGGGGGGGGGGGGGGGGGGAGGTGGGAATGTGTCTGGGAATGTGGCTTAGTGGTAGAGTGCTTGCCTAGCATGCATGAAGCCCTTGGTTTGATTCCTCAGTAACACATAAATAGAAAGCCAGAAGTGGCATTGTGGCTCAAGTGGTAGAGAGCTGGCCTTGAGCAAAAGAAGCTCAGGGACAGTGCCCAGGTCCTGAGTTCAAGACCTGGGACTGGCAAAAAAAAAGTAGAAAAGAAAAACAAAGAACCTGGTGCTGGCCTGCAAGTGCAGCCTGACCCACCCAGTACTTCACCCTCTTTCCAAAAGTGACCACCTGAGGTCTCTCTTGGGGACCAGCTCTAGAGCTGTCTTGGTAGACACCACAGTCAAGCAGGCCATCAGGACTCAGAGCACACTTGCAGAGGGAGTCAGGATGAGGCCTGGGGAAGGTGATTGACATGACATACTATCAGTCCTTTGACCTAGCAGCCTCAAATAGTTTCTTTCTGCAAATTAAAGACATATGTGTCTGTGTCTGTCTGTGTGTGTGCACACACGTGCATAGATATTGTCCTTGTTCCTGAGCATTTTTGCTCAAGGCTAGCACTCTACCACTTGAGCCACAGCTCCACTTCTGACTATTTGGTGTTTAAATGAAGATAAGAGTCTCCCTGACTTTCCTTCCTAGGCTGGCTTCAAACTATGATCCTCAGATGTCAGCCTCCTGAGTAGCGAGGATTACAGGCGTGAGCCACCAGCACCCAACAACTTCAAAGCTTTTGACAATATATAAAAGTATTCAGGCTGTGGGAATATTCCATAATCATTGATTTGCTCATTTAGCTGTTCTAAGCATATGGCCTCTTTTTTTTTTTTCCTCTAATCTATAGCAGAGGAGGAAGGCTAAGGAAAGTGTAACATGGGCCAGATCCCTGCAACAAGGAATACCTGACATGGCTGCCCTGAACCATGGAGATCCTAGAAAGCTGGAAAAATATTGGGATCCTCAATAGGAACTTCCAGGATAGGAACCAGAATCATTTCCTTGGGCAGAAAGGCAAAGTTATCCAGGCATAGGAGAGATGGCCAACCCTATCTTCACTGGCTGATCCTGGCCTACCTACAAAATAAAAATTATATTTCTATCTTCAGCCACAGATAATGCCTAGCCTGTGTTCAAATACATGGAAATCCCTTCACTCACAGTTCCCTTCCACTCTTGTAGCTGGAAGGGTGTTTGCATCTTTCTGTATTCTCTGGACACCAGTTTGGACATATGGTACCGATTCTTCTTCTGTGGGGTTGTGTCTAATTGCCTGAGCCTTATCTCCTGTCCCTAGAGATGACAGCTTGCTTTGGGCAGGAAAGAGGTATCACCATGGATTTTCAGCACATTCAAGGAATTGCAGAACCCACACACTGCTCACAATTAAACAGACAGGCCCCACTAGGTATAAAGGCACAATGGGTCCATAGCACTTGCCCCAACTCTCAGGAATTCAACCTTCTATCGTCCCCTGGGCTCAGGCCCAGTGTCTCCGAGATCTGCATCATGATGGAAACAGCATGAGAGCTAACATCACAACTCGCACTGCCTGGAATGCTTAGGAAGAGTGGATAGTAGGCTTGTTCTAGAAAGACTAGCAAGAATTGGCTCAGAACATGGGGTCTGAGCTCAGCCTAAGCAGGGACTCAACAGAATGAATTAGAAATACCTGTCCCTTTATGGCTCCCAAAGGCTAGGGCCTTGCCTAGGCTCACGAATCTAGATGCCATTATTAAGAAAACATTCAGGAGACCATCCCTGAATAGAAGAGAAACCTTCAATGTTTACATCATCAGTCTCTACCCAACCAAAGTCTTCCCATGCCTCCCCTTTTCTTTTTTCTTTTAATGATTAAGAAGTTGTATAAGGGGGTTAAAATTCCTTAAGTCAGGGTAGGCATACCAATGCTTCTTGGTCAGTGTCACCCATTTATTCATTCTCCATTTTCTCCTTGCTGTCCCTACCCACAAGTTACATAGTTCCATTCTTACACAATGTGCATTGAACATAATGACTACATTTTCTTACCTCTCTTCCGTTCCTATGATTCCCCTTTGCTCTCCTCCCAAAATATGTTTCCACTTCCTGGTATTCATTTTGATAAGCAGTACGTTAGTCGTTCAGAGGAGTTACACCTTTGAAGTCTAAGTATACTATCATTTAGTCTGTTTGTTTGTATGTAAATGCAGTGAGCCCCATATATGCTATCATGCACGGTTGTATTTTAAATCTAGTTTCTACAGATGAGAGAAAACATGTGTCCTTTGTTTCTCTGGGCCTGGCTTACTTAACAAGATTTGTGCTAGGTCCATCCATTTTCCTACATTTCACATATCATTTCTAGTGGAAGAGTAAAATTCCATTGTATCCATGTACCACATTTTCTTAGTCCACTCATCCATTTTAGGCATTCCTCCAGTATTCATACCTTAGCCAATCTAACTCCTCTGTTAGCCCATGCAACAAAATTTACCAAGCCAGCCCAGCCCTGCATCCTGCTCATTATCTCTGTACAGCCTCCTCTTCATTCCCCACCCCTGACAGCATAATGACTCTCTCTACCTTTTGACATGTCCAAAACTTACAACAGCAATGTGGCAGATACCTGTCCACACAGAAGCTCCACCAACAGAAGCTCCCCATGGCCAGACACAGCCTCTTCTGTATCCCTGAGGCCTAAAGTATGGCCCATCCTGGGACATGTATCCAAGGAATGGATGACAACTGAATCTCATGGCCTGGTGAGCTGCGTCAGGAAAAGTAACCCTACGCCATTTCACACTTGGGCAGCAGACTTAGAGTCATTCAATGGCAATTTCAAGATCACACCTCTGGCAGGTGTCAGAGCAAGCCTTCCAACCCAGGCCATTTGACTCTCTCTGATGTTTTGCAGATGACTTTATGGTCCTTCTCCCAGCCACATTTATGAAAGCCTGAATTTGATGGGATTATTACTGACATTAAAAGTTAACCTTCAACCTTGCAGCAGGCCTTTCCTGCTCCAACCACTGAGGCCAGGTGGAGAGCTAACCCTCAGGGCTAGGCATTTATAGTTCTCGATGCTTCAAATCACTTAATGTTCTTGACTTCTTGAAAAACTAGGTTTATTTTTCCCTTTTTAGGAGGGACTGACTGTACTTTATATGAGAATTCCAAGGGTGTGGTACCCTGCCAATCAGGAAATACCTCTCTGTGTCTCTATAAATGTCTGCCAGAGAGGTCTTCTATAGGACATTCACCTCCTCAGGACCTGAGACTTCCTGCATCTCACTATGAGGCTTCTAGTCCTTTCCAGCTTGCTCTTCGTTCTGCTGCTCTGTTTCTCCGTCTTCTCCTTGGAAGGTAGGGCTGCTCCACACCCATTACCCCATCGGTCCCCCCCACTCCGAAATCAGGGACAGCTATTGTATTGTCTGAGAAGGCCATTCTGAGCTCTGGAATGACACAAGCCTGAACCTAGGCAGCACCCTTATCCACCATAGCCCCCTAACTGGTTGCTTGGGGCAGCTTCAGGCCCAGAACCTCCACCCACCTCTCTCCCAGCTCTCTTACGATTCATGGCTACTCCACAAGACGGCTAGAGCCACGTCCTTATTGTCTGGAAATTCAACACCATCCACGTGTGTTGTGCTTAAGTCAGTATAAATTTGTGCTGGGTGAGTAGTCAAATTAGCTGGTTAGCTATCTGATTTTGAGCATTCCAAAATCTCATGCACAGAAAACACCCACAGGTGGATGGAATGAGGTAAGATGGCATGGGAAGAGTCTGTATATGTTTAACAGTGGCTGGGCAGGGGGTGATGTTTTCAGCCCCATAGATAGGAGTATTTGGCTCTCCTGATTCAGAGAGGTAGGTATTGGGGCTTTTTTGTGTTGCCTAGAAACTGCTTACTTTGGAATATCGGCAGAGAAAAAAAAAATGCTGCCTTTCCCCATAAAGGGTTCTATCCCTTTAAGACTATCTGGCAGATTCCAGAAGTGGTGTTAGTCAATTAATACTTGTAAATGTATCTTACCACCCTGAATGAAGCACACTATCATGAATTCATGTCCTTGGGCATTGCAATGGTTCATAACTTCATAATGTATTAATATGTGGAACAGAGCTATGTGTATATAAATATTTCTTCTATTTAGGATTCTTAAACTAGATTTCCAAGAGAATTGCTATGTGGAATAACATCATTTCTCCACAGTGCCAAAACTGTGTTTAGACTTGAGCAGCCTGAGAAAGATCTATTCTTAGAGCATTGTTACCCACCAAAGCTGACTTTGCTGTTTATGCAAAGTAATAACAAAGCCCATCTCTTATCCTGGTTCAAAGCTAACCAGGGAAGAAAAAGCCCTGAGAGTTTAATTTCCAATTAACCACCAAAAGGCTAGAAGTGTAGACATAGCTCAAGTGGTACAGCTCCAGTTACGAGCAAAAAAGCCAAGTGAGAGCACTAGGCTCTGAGTTTAAGCCCCACTACCTACACACACACACACACACACACACACACACACACACACACACACACACACACACACCACTTCCCTCCTGAAGCCTGGCTCATCCTGAGTCTCCTTGAATAAATATTTCTGTACACTGAGCCTTGGAAGTAGAAACTCACTAGAGCTGTCTCTGCAAAGATCTGTTCCAGGGTGTCTCAAACCCACTAAAGTATCTGTTTCTTTGTGTCTTCAGGGAGAAGGCATTTTGCCAAGCCTGGGAAACTCAGGTTCTGTTGTCGCCTAGCTCCTAGCCGCAACCAGACAACCCAGAAAGGTAAGTATCCTCACCCTGCTAGGACCCAGAGGAGACACAGGACAGGCTAGACTTGTAATGGCCCTCACCTGTACCTGGCCTTATTCACTAGTACAGAGCCCCACCCCACCCCACCCCTGCAAACAGGTGTGATATCAGGTCTCAATTCAAGTCACTGATGGGGGATGGCATCTGAGAAGCCCCAACTTGGTGGAAAACAGGGTGGCTCCCAAAGATTCAGGCATCCAGACAGCAGACCCAGGCACCAAGCTGGAGGCTCAAAGCCAGAATCCATGCTCAGGATGAGTTGCAAAAATTCACAGCCTGACCTTTCTCAGACTTGAAGAAATGATCCACTGAGTACTAAGAGGGCACAAAGCCTGGCCCAAGAAGGCTGTGGGTTCCTAGCACTGAGGCTCCAGGCCAGGGGCAGCCCGACACATGTGACCTGTGCTGCTGGACCTCTGTGGTCAGAGGGCCATAGATCACAGAGTGGGCATAGCCCTGCAGGAAGGCCACAGAGCCTGGACACCAGCGTCTTGCCTATGCTTCAGCTCTGCAGCCCTGCTGGTTCCTCTGGGCAGCACCGAAGCAAAGAAGCAAAAAGGCAAAGAGGCTTGCAATCAATGGCAAAGCCTTGGGTCCTTATGTCTACCCCAGAAGAAACGGGGAAGATGGTGGTAAAGTTAGAGGGAGGGGAGCAGGAAGGCTTCAGTCTCAGGCCACCCCAACAGCCCCTCCTTCCAACTGGCATCACACCCAGAGTGGGGCTGAGTAAAAATAACCAGTTGTCACACATACACCTCAAGAACTGAGAACTGAGTGTGAGGCACCCACCCAGGCGAGGTGGAGGGTGAGCAATGCCTGTCTACAGCTCAGTCCCCCCAGGCCTAGAAGAGGAGGAGCCGAGGAGCAGCAGTGTTTCTGTGAAATGAGATGCAAACCTAGGAAGAAAGGTGGCTTGTTCCAACCTGCCCATCCTCCCTGGCAGGATACTCAGAGACAGGAGGGAGAAATTGAAGGGCGGGGTGCACCCATTCATAACACATATATACAGGCACTTACACAAATACACGCAAACACATATACATAGCACATCACTACACACACCATGACATACACAAAGAGCTATACATATTGTAACCCCTCTGTACAATACTTTTGCAATAAAAATATATAACACACAGATTAAACAGACAAAAATACATATGCCATACACTACACACATACATACACACAGATAACATGGATACACATGCATTCAGGCACACACAGATATGTATACACATGCATACATACATAAACATATATGCCCCACAACGATGTACAGGTATACACAGCTTACACACACTACCCACCTAGCCACACATGTCAGCAAAACACTAAACACAAAGACACAAATATACAATGCACAGACATGTACATACACTGTGCATGAACACATATACTATCAGGTACACACACACACACAAATACATATCTACACAAATGCATCATAACACGTACCTCATAACTATACTTAGAAAGCCAGAAATAGACACATAAACCACACACACACACACACATACACAGTTCATAGGAAATAGCCAGAATTGCTCCTTGTGCACAACCTTCTCCAGTGCAGAACTATTTAGATCCATGGCCCTTATGTGGAGATTAGATTTCTTATTTGTGTGTATATTTTCAAGATACCATTTCAGAAATGGATCAACAACTTAGAAGAAGAAGAGTGAAACAAATATATTGACTGGGTCCTGACCATGCAATCTCTTTGAAATCCTGGAGGTCTTGTGTCTAATGTATAGATTGGGAAACTGAGACTCAGAAAGAAACTGAGGCAGAATAGAAACCAGAGTCTATGGACCTCTTTCCTGTGACAATTTGCCTTTTCTCTCTAGAGGGAAAGTTCCTGCAGCCTCTGGATGAGGACAGGCCGGGGCCAGGTAGATGCAGAAGTCTGCAGGCTGCATACCTTTGAGCAGGTCCCAGGTTGGCTGAGCTGTGGTAAGGGGTCAATGAGGTCATGTCCATAAAGCCCTTGGCATCCAGCCTGCCACATAGCACAAGGCCTGCTACCTGAGGTGAAGGCTAGGCCCTAATCAGGCCTCCGGAGCAGTGCCAACATGGAACAGCAAAGGCCAGGCTGTCTTACAAGCCAACCTGGGGATGATCAGAGAGGAGGAGGTGAATCAAGTGTTATGTGACACAGAGCAGGATTTTAGAATTTTCCAAGCTCTTGAAATCCAGCCTTCTGTCCCAGTTCAGAGAGAATGCAGGGGTGACTCCTTTCAGTCTAAAGCTTTCCTAAGCATTACTCTGAATCTGAGCCCCGTGTTGCATGCAGGGCATAGACAGCATGCTGTAGACAGCCAAGATTCTGCATTAAAGGGACCAAAGCCATCTTTGAAATTTAAAGGTGATAAATGGCTGCTCTGCTGCATTGGCCACATTTATCACTTCACTTTAAAAATAAAGAGTTTCTCAAGTATTTTGAAAGTGCGTAGCGTCCCACACAGCAGCCTGGTTCTGGGATTTGAATTCAGAGCTTCACACTTGCTCATGTTGCGTCCCACAGCTTATACTCTACTACTTTTGTCACACCTCCACTCCACCTTGTCCCTGGTTATTTTGGAGATGGAGTCTCTCACAAGTGCAAGCCACCAGCACCCAGTATTAATTGTTGTTTTTTTTTGTCTTTTTTTTGCTAGACAAAGGCTCTAATTACTTCAGCTATAACTCCCCCAACCTCTCCCCTAAGAAACATTCAATATACTGGCCATATTGGCTTTTGAGGGATATCCAGCACTGGCCCCAAGACTATGAAGTCCGATTGATGATTGTTTAGGCCCCATCAGCTGAAAGGTCTATGAGTTTGAGACCTCTGTCAACCACTTTCCTGAGGCTGACAGAGGAAAAGCTTCTGGGAGACCCAGGCAGCTGAGAGACTGCCCAGGTTCAGAGAGCCGCTGCCACCTCCCTGCATCGAAGTGCAGCAGAGGAACTCTATCCTGGGGGCAGACTCACAGTGCAAACCATAAGCCACCAAGTGGCCATCCATCCTTGTCTGCAAAAAGACCTCAGGTTGCAGGGACGAAAGCTACCCATTGAAGACAGTGTGGTGGCTTGAAGTTTCTTATTCCAGAGAAGACATGAAGACACAGAACAATGGGCCTTGAAAGGAGGTAGAGAAAGCTCAGATCCATAGCCATAATCCTTGTAATTATATCCATAGCTGCATTTCGAGCCATCCCCAGCTTTGTATTTATGATTTTCCATGATTCTTCATGTCGCTAGATATGTTTTCTAGGTTTAGCTGATTCCATCCTCTTCCTTCCTTCTTTCCTTCCTTCCTTTCTTCCTTCCTTCCTTCCTTCCTTTCTTTCTTTTTTTGTTGGTCATGGGGCCTGATTTCTGAGCTGGGACACAGTTTCTCAGCTCTTCAGCTCAAGGCTAACATTCTACCACATGAGCCACAGTACCACTTCCAGTTTTCTGATTCGTTTATTGGAGATAAGGGTCTCACGGACTTTCCTGCCCAGGCTTTGAACCGCAATCCTCAGACCTCTGCCTCCTGAGTAGCTAGGATTACAGATATTAGCTGGTGCGCAGTGTTTTCTTTCTTTCTTTTTATCACCTTTTCTTTCTTTGTCCCTTGTTTTTTTTTTCTTTCTATCACCTTTTCTTTCTTTTTCCCTTTTTTCTTTCTGTCTCTCTTCCTTCTTTCTTCCTTCTTTTCTTTCTCTTCCTTCCTTCCTTTCTCTCTCTCCTGATCTTTCCTTCCCTGCTATTTTCTTTCTTTTTTCCTTTCCTTTTCTTCTTTCTTCCTCCCTTCCTCCTTTTTTTGTCTTAGACAGAGTCTCACTGTAAAGCCTGGACTGACTTCAAACTCACAGTCCTCCTGCTTCAGCTTCCCAGTGATTAGATCACAAGCCTCATCCATTCTTCTTAGAGCTCAGCAAAGTGGCTTTGTGGATCTTGGATAGGCTCTCCTGCCTGCCTCAAGTTGGAGGATGGGCCCAATTGGAACATTTAGAATCTCTGCACATGGTTTTTCATTCCCCAAGCATGCTATCGCAGACTGCTCACTCAGGGTTGCTGAACTCCACTTACATAATGGAGAATACATTAAGGCCTCTTTAGGCAGGGGCCAGGAACTAGTCCACCTTCATCCCACCCCATGATATTGGTGAAAGCAAGTCATAAAGCCAGTCCAGATACCAGAAGCAGGGGAATGGATTCTATATCATAGTGAAAGTAACCACAAAAGAGAAGGCAGAGTATTTTTCCCATATGTGCAATCTATCAACCACAATTGTTTTTGTTTTGTCAGTCATAGAGCCTGAACTCTGGGCCTGGGTGCTGTCCCTCAGCTCTTCAGCTCAAGGCTAGTGCACTACCACTTGAGACACTTCCAGCTTTTTTTCTGCTTTCTATGGTGCTAAGGTTTTATGGTTCTAAGCTTTGAGCCAACTTCCCAGCACTCAACTACAATGTTTATTGTAAAACCTAGAAAAGGCTGTCTGGGATTTAAAGGTAGGGATGCGGGTAGAGGAAGTGGTCAGGAAACCGTGGGCCTCCATCAGGAATGCTAGTGGAAAATTCTTATAGTACCATATCAATAGAAAAGAGCACACGCTATATTGTTGTGATTATCACCATGAGAAGATAAAAGCACTTTCAAAGGAAGAAGGAAAAGCAGGAAGAAAATCACACCAATGTTAGCACTTATTTATGATTAATACATGAGGCTTGTAGATGAATTATGATCATTCAATCTATTTTTAGTTTAGCATGCGCTTATTTAGCAATGACTAGGAGGAGGATTTATGCCTGCTAACACACTTAATCTCAAAATAATCCTAAAAGTTAGATACTAGGACTGTCCTCATTTTCACACAGGAGGGAGCAAAGCATGGAAAAGTAAGAGTTTGTTAGGATGGATGCCAGTGGCTCACACCTCTAATCCTAGCTACTCAAGAGACTAAGATCTGAAGATCAAGGTTTGAAGCCAGCAAATCCATGAGATTTTTTTTTTCTGGTCCTGGGACTTGAACTCAGGGCCTGGGCACTGTCCCTGAGCCTCTTTGTGCTCAAAGCTAGAGCTCTAAACTTGAGCCACAGTGCCACTTCCAGCTTTTTCTGAGTAGTTTATTGAAGATAAGAGTCACAGACTTTTCTGTCCAGACTGGTTTTGAACCATGATCCTCAGATCTCAGCTTCCTGAGTAGCAAGAATTACAGGTATGAGCCACTGGCACTTGGCTATGAGATTCTTATCTCCAAGTAAATAGAAAAAAGCCAGAAATGGAGGTGTGGCTCACAAGGTAGACTGCCAGAACTGATCAGAAAAGCCAAGCGAGAATGTGTTTCTGAGTTCAAGCTTCATTACCAGCACACGCATACATACACACACACACACACACACACACACACACATACACACACACACACACACACACACACACACACACACACAGAAAGAAAGAAAAAGAAAACTTGTTGAAGATCACACAGCTAATAAGTGGCACAATGAGCTTTGAATCCAAATAATTAGGCTCCAGATTCTATGTTTTTAAATTTCCACATTACAGTGTATATACTAATAATTTTAACAAAAGAGAGGAACAATATATGTTACAACTTAACCCTTCTGATTCATTTGTGTCTACTCTATTTTTTCCTTTTAGTTCAGAAACACTTACTTAGCTTTTTATTTGTCTTGATAGTCACCTTCTGGGCTCCAAGGAAGAAAGTAAGATCTGGTTTTTGCTTTGAGTTTTAAAAAAAATTGTATTTAGCAGGACAGTGGAGGCTCACACTTCTAATCCTAGCTACTCAGGGAGCTGACATCTGAGGAGCCAGCCTGAGCAGGAAAATTCAAGAGATTTCTATCTCCAATTAAGCACCCAAAAAGCTGAAAGCAGAGCTGTGGCTCAAGTGGCAGAGCACAAAAACTAAGGGAAAATGTTCAAGGACAGCACCCAGGCCCTGAGTTCAAGCTCCAGAACCAGCACAAAAGAAAAAAAAAAAGAACATTGTGTTTGAGAATGAATCTTAATTGTCTATCTCTCTTTCTCTCCATTCCCCACTTTCTGCTCCCTCCTTCTGATCTGCCTATTGCTCCCTTCCAGGAAATCGCATGAAGGTCTGCAGAGTGTGCAAGGTGAAGGCAGTGGCCCAGCCTTGGGTGGTACCTGGGGCACTCCCACAGGTGTGACTTTCCCAGAGCCAGGCTCTACCAACCGAAACTCTTATGTCCAGAGCTGGAGACATCCAGAAGCCCCCAGATGGCCTCTTGTGACTTTCACAGCAATATATTGTGATGTTGGAGGGCTTCATCTTGGGCAGCAAGGGCCCTGAGAAAGTTCTAGAACATCAGGGCCTCGACATGATCGTGTCATCAACCTTCATAATGATCGTGAATCAGGCCCAGCCCACCAGGCTTTGGTCCCCACAGAACCCACCTTTTGCTGAAAACTGAGGACCCTCATGATGACCTGTGCCAGCTCAGATCCAGAGACTCCCACACCTGCTGGCGTGCAAGGTAGCAAGACCCCATGATAGACCAGGACTGCAGAGTATCAGCCACCACCCTTCTAACCTCCCAACCTGAAAGAGCAACTAAACAAACACATCTAACTAAACTCACAGAAAAATACTATGAAGCATCCTTGTTTGAGAACATTGATGATAGGCCTGCACCACCATGGTCTTACAAATCTACCTCCATCTTGGTGTCATAGGTCATGTGAGGAAGAGGGACAATGTGTCCAGCACTTCCGGGCACAAAGGCCAGCCCTCCTGAGATTTTCTGTGTGACCTAGGTACAACAGTTCCTTTCTGTGCAGAATGGACATTTCAGGACCTACTCAGAGGACACATGGACAGGTGTAAGGAGCTCACAAAGGGGCATAGCTCAGGAAGTCCCTGCTTCCCCTGCCCTAAGTTCCTTTGTGTGAGAAGTGTAGAGGTGTTGATGTTCACAGTGCACACAGAGCTGAGGCACAGAAGAGACAGATGGCTCAGATCTAAGAGGCTTATCTATCTCCCAGCAAAGCTCTCTCTGATCGGATTCTCCCAGCAAGGTGAGAAGTCCCATTCCTACAACATCCACATGCAGGGATGAGAACACTGGGCCCTGCAGGAGTGAGGCCGAGGCAGAGTGTGAGGATAGCAGTCATTACCTTACCATGGGCCAGACTTCTCAGTCCTTCTCATAATCATCGCTTCTAGCTCACTCACTCCTCCAGTCACTGATTCCCATATTATGCCATGATCAGACTCGGTAGTAGGTTCTGGGGCTCGGAAAAGAATAAACTTGGTCCTTTGATTTCTGAAAGTCAATTACTGCTCCACAAAATTGTAAGTTCCAAGGTTAGACCTGAGAATGGAGGGTTCGGGAGGAGAGTGGGAAATAAAAGCAGAGAGAAGTTGACACACAAACTCAGTCAGTGAAAGGTAGCATTCTCTTTGGGGAAAGAGGGTTTGGGAAGTGTGTGTGGGCATGTGTCATACGCACACGGGTCGTGGGCTGTGTGTGTGTGTGTGTGTGTGCATGTGTGTGTGTGTATGTGAGTGAGTGTGTGTTGGGATGAAGTAGGAGCACAGCTGAGACTCAGCCCGGAGGACTTAAGTGTTGAAACAGAATTCAGCACCTGGACAGCAACATGGAGGACAAAGGACCCAGGATCTCATCAGGTCTTTGGAGTTTATCTTAAGGAGAGATTTGTGTTACGCGAGAGAGCACAAATGAGAGAAGGCAGAATTAACTAGAATGAGAGTATCACAGAGGCAGAGATGCAAAAACTGGGTAGGTAGAGGGACAAGTCAAACCCTACCAGGAGCCCCATTACTAAGAAGTTAGCCAGAAATGGCAGAACTGTAGTTCCTATGTCCTGGCCCTCCTCCTTCTCACCTTCTACCCAAAGAGGTAATGAAACACATACAACTTCACATGTGAGCTTGTATCCACCAGCATGGATAACTCCAAGATCATACACTCTGAGGAAAGCAGGAAGCCCATAAGCACTACCTCTCTGAGGGGCATAGTGGGTGAGTTACAACCTAGCTAGTACACACTAGTAACAGAAAGGCCCAGCCTGGCACCTAATTGGGGGATCAGGGCAGGATGGCAGTGCCATGGCTGAAACCACAGTGCCATGGACACTTGCCTTCCAGGGATACCAGCCTAAGAGGGCAGACTCAGCCCCAAACAAAACACAAAGGAAGACGAGGATTCTGGGAGTGGCCCACTCCACCTGTGGCCTCTGTGACACTGATCAGATCAGATGCGTTGTAACACCCAAAGTGCCAAGTTGAACAGAAACACCTTTGTACAACTATTTAAAGATAATCTACTTAAAAAAAGCATTCACTCTTTCTCGGCCAGCTGGAAGAGTGGATCTACTGCCCACCCCCCTCACTGTCCCAGACTAGATACAGGGGTAGGGAGGAGGCCACAGGTGTTGGATCCTACTAACAGGGTTCTTGAACACAGTTAATGAGATCCTCTGGGAGAGTTGGCTTGCTGGGGAGGCAAGGCAGGAATAGGCAGAGATCCTTCTCTCTGTGTTTTGGTCTTGCCCTCAAAGCCTAATGTCTGGGTTGTTTCCTGGCCTCTATTTTATCTTCATGAATGCTCAGAGAAGTCATGAAAACTCCTTGTAAGTCACAGAGAAAGATTATGCCAAAGGAAGTCTGGGGTGAGGGAAAGGACCACTGGTGACTCATAGCCTGTAATCCTAGCCACTCCAGAGCATGAGATCTGAGGTCTGTGTGCAAAGCCAGCTTAGGCATAGCATTTCATAGTTCTCTTATCTCCAATTAACTAGCACAAAGCTGCAAAAGGGGTGAGCACCAGCCAACAGGGAAAAAAAAGATACAGGACAGGGCCCAAAAGCCCCTGGAACCTCCCATCTCTACTCCCACCACCCCAGTGGAGCCTGAGGCCTACCAGGACTCAAGGGTTTTAAGGGACTCTAGTTGTGGCCCTGGGCCACCGGCAGGAAGACTTTCCCCAGCTCCATCCCTGCTTCACAGTGCCCCATCCCCCAGAGACCCAGTGGTCCCTTTGCCACTGAGAGCGAGGCAGGGGCAAAGTGGGGTGGTAGGAGGGAGGGCATTCTGGACACGCCCTCCCTCCCCACGGCTGCGGCAGGTCCCCGTGCTCCGTGCCCACTAATTGGCCTCATTAGGCGGCCGGCAGGAGCCCTCGGGCTGCGCGGATCCCAGGGGTGTCATCCGCTTAGCGCCCTCGCACCACCCGGCCCTCCCGCCCCTCGCCCCTCCCGCCGCCGCCGCCGCCGCTCGCGCGCCCCGCAGAGGTCCGCGCTCCACCGGTGCGCCCAGAGCATGCTCCGCGCTCCTGCGCCCGGTCCCGGCGGCGAGGCTCTGCACCGGCCCGCGGAGACATGAGGCGCGAGCCGCGCGCCGCCCTGGCCCTGGGGCTGCTGCACTTCTGCCTGGGTGAGTGGAAAGGACGGGGAGGAGGAAAAGGGGGGGGGGGACTGGCGAGGGATCCACATTTCTTCTTGCTGGGGCTCCAGGGCTACCACGATCCTGGATCCTGGATCCTGGACTCAGGCGGGCAGGCATGGGGAGCCTTCCAGCTACCAAGTCCAGTCCCAGGAGTGGGGCGCTCCCTGAGCGCTCCCCAAGAGCCGATCGCGCTGGAGCTGAGGCCCTCCGCTGCGCTCAGCCTCTGTTGACTCTGGGCGGGAGATTTTCGGCTGCTCCGCGGTGTGTGGGGCCAGGGAGGAGGTCCTGCCTCCCGGCCTCGCGGTGTGACCGTAGCTAGGTCGCTGCTCCTCTCTGGGCAAGGCTCCCCTGTCCGTTCTTTGATGGAGATGGGTTGGTGCTCTAGGTCCCGGACAGGCTTGAGGCTAGTCGAGGCCCACAGAAAGTGAGGTGCAGGAGTGGACCCTCTTCAGGATGGTCCAGTGGGCACCCTCAGGGCACTGCATACAGGGCGTTAGAGCATCCTGCTGCCCGCTGGTCCTGAAGAGTGACTGCGCGGGTGTCCCTCCCTTCTCTGTCTCTGGGTGTCTGAGTGTCTGTCTGCTCTCCCTAGCCCAGCCCAACTTTGCCCCCCACTTCTTTGACAATGGATTGGGCAGCACCAGTGGAAACATGGCCCTGTTCAGCCTCCCGGAGGACACCCCCGTCGGTAAGGAGCCTGGATTGACTGCAACCCCTCCCTCACACCACCCCCATCCCCCTGGATTCAGGAACCAAACTAATGGCATTTGGTGCCAGGTTGTGCACTCCCCGAGGTGCCCTGTTTGTACTTCGAATTCCCCAGAGTTGTGAGAGGAAAAAGCGGGCACTGCTACCATGGTGACCCAAGAGGGGAAGGCCAGCCACTCCTGGAGATCAGGACCAGAACCCAAGGCTGCAGGCTGCAGGCTGCAGACTGGCTCAAAGGTGCTGCTAAAAGATTGTGCAATCAAGAGCACAACCTCACATCTCTGGGTTGAAAACCACCAAGTCAAGCTGGGCGCCACTGTGGCTCAAGGCTGCAATCGCACCTACTCAGGAGGCTGAGATCTCAGGATCGCAGCCAGCCCAGGCAGGAAAGCCCATGTGATTCTTATCTCCAATTAATCACTGAAACGCCAGAAGTGGAGCTGTGGCTCAAGTAGTAGAATACTAGCCTTGAGCAAATAGGCTAAGGGGTGCCCATGTCCTTACTTCAACACCCAGGACCAGCACGCCCCCCCCCACACACAAACCAAACAAAAAAAAAAAAGCCCACCCCAAACCCACAAGCCAAGTATGGTTGAGATATATCACAGTGGGGAGAGGGGGAGAGAGGATTCACCTGCATTCAGAAAACCTTTAAGAGCCAGTCTGGGCACGGGGTAGGGGGATGTAGTGCTACACATGTATACTCAGTGCTTTTTTCCACTTGTCTCCTCTCCCATCCCAAGGAGCCCCCTAGACTTGCCTCCTGGAAGAGCAGTTGGTGCAGGCAGAAGGAAGTAAAGTTGGTACTATTAGACATACCAGCTTCCTCTGTAGACTGTATGGAAGATGACAATCTTGAATATGTGACTGATAACACCTAATAGTTGTGAAGATTAGTGATTTTTTTTTTTTAAAGTTGGAAGCCACCAGCAGGGGTGAGGCCATTTATGAGTGCCCCATTCGGGGATGTAACTTTGGCACTGAACTGAATATTCACTCTAAACAGTTGAATCCTTAACACTGAGCATTTGCCACTTAGTGTGTGTGTGTGTGTGTGTGTGTGTGTTTGTGTGTGTGGTGTGTGGATGTGTGTTTTGTGTGTGGGTGTATGTATGTGTGTGTGTGCTGGGTTTTAACTCACAGCCTGGGCACTGTCTCAGAGGGGTTTTTTTGTTTTGTTTTTTGTTTTGTTTTGTTTTTGTTTTGCTCTACAACATAAGCCAACAGCTACACTTCCAGTTTTTTTTGGTGATTAATAGAGTCTCACAGACTTTTCCTGCCTGGGCTGGCTTCAAACCCAGAGCCTCAGATGTCAGCCTCCTGAGGAGCTGGGATTACAGGCATGGCAGCTGGTCCTTTTAAAGGGAAAGTTGGGTCCCAGGTCCTAAGCTGCTCTTTCTGCCCTTGTGTCTCATTGCAGGATCTCATGTATATACCCTGAATGGAACAGACCCTGAGGGAGACCCCCTCTCCTACCACATCAGTTTTGACCCCGGCACTAGAAACGTCTTTTCTGTTGACCCCAATTTTGGAAACATCACTCTAGTAGAGGAGTTGGACAGAGAGGTATGGAGAAAATTTGAAGAGTACTTTGGGGCTGCTGTTGGCTTGACTTGGTGGACTGGAATGTTCTAGATGGGCCCTGCTGGTATGCATGAGGCCCTCCTGCAGAGTGAGGGGTGAGGAGAGGGCTGTCTTCCTCCACCCCAGCAGCTCCGTTTCTCATTAGCAGAGAAAACTTCACTCACCCCGAGTAAATAATGGGACCCCTAACATCTGCCAGCTCTGCTTATCTTTCAAGGACGGAGCCATTAAGAGCAATCTGTTTGTATGCTGCAATTTCTGAAAGAGACCTTCTCAACAATCTTTTTTTTCAAGCCAGTGCTTGGAAAGGCACTATAAGCCACAGGAGATTCGTGTAGCACACATGCCGAGAAAGTGTGGTCGAGCTTGGAAAAACTCCTGTCTGTGCCCTTCTGAACCTACAGGGTTGGAAAGTGGGCTTTCTCTCCCAATTAAGAACCTACAGCTGACTGGTCAGTTTAGTTGGCCACAAAGCTGGACCTTTGCTATGGGGCTACCTCTTGTTCAATGGCAGAATCCACTATCTAGCTACAGTGTTGGGCAGAGAAAGGAAAGGGAACTCGCAGAGACTGTGAGGGGACTCAGAGGTGGAGTCTTCTGTCGGTGGTTAGCCCCTGCATCCTCGGATCTAGTGATCTCATGGCAGTCTCAGCCACATCTGAGGAGACAGAGCACTGGAGACACTGGATCTGGACCACTGTCCAAACTCTTTAATATGGAGAGACATAGAAAAGATAAGGGAGGGAAAAGGGAGAAAGGATTGCCTTCTTTGCTGGTTCATGGGGATAGGGAGAGCCTGGCCTAATCTCTGGTCCAGGATGACCTGTTAGACCCCAGGCTCCTCACTCAGTCCCTGTGCTTTACAGAGAGAAGACGAGATTGAAGCCATCATCAGCATTTCTGACGGCCTGAACCTGGTGAGTGTTGCTCCAGTGGGCCCTGGCTGCATACAGTCAGGCCTGAGAAGGCCCACAGGGCCACAGTGAGACCAGAGGGGAAGGAGGAAAAGAAGAAAGGCAGAGAAAGAGGGAGGGAAAGTAAGGAAGCGAGGAAGAGAGAGGAAGGGAGGGGAAGAAGGAAGAAAGGGAAAGAGGGGGAGAGAGGGATGAGAGAAGGCAGGAGAGGAAGTGAAGAAGGAGGGGAGGAAGAAATGGAGAAAGGAAACAGATAGCAGGCTTTCTCAGCTGAGCTTCTGGTGCGTCAAACCATGCCCTATGGCATCTCCTAGCAGCTGCCTTTCTCATTCCCTATCTGCCTTCTCCCAAATGGGTTTTGGCCTCTTCCTCAGTTGTCCAAACTGAACACCTGGTCACCCTGGTGTCTCCCTTCACCTCCTGCCCCACAGCCACCAATTAGTACCCGCCCTAATTAGTACCTGCTAGGGTTGCTGCAATAAGTCCCAGACACTCCCCAGCCAACCCAACTCATCCTCAAATTACCGTCACTAGGAAATAAATGTAGATCTTAGCTCTCCAAATGCCAGCTGCTGGCCCTCCCTCACCTATCCACATGTCCCTCAGGTGATCAGGGCTTCCTGCCAATGCCACCTGCCTCTCTTGGCTTTTGTTCACCCATTCACCCTACACCCACAGAGACAGGAATCTCCTGTTCTCTGCAATCACACCATGCATCTCACCCTTCTTTGCCCTTGCATCTACAGTCCCATTTTCCCCACCTACTTTTCTACCTTTGTACTTAAGGCAAACTCACTTCATGACTAGGACGCAGCCCTCCCAGGAGCCTCTCTGCTACACACATCTGGGGCTGAGGCTTTCCTTAGAGCCTCTAGCTCTAGTGATCAGTCCTGAGCAATGCATTTATGCAGGCCACGGTACACAGCATGCCCTGGAGGGGGAGTGTGTCCATGCTCTCCAAACCTGGCACACTGGCATTGTCACTCCAAATGACATCTCCACCTTCTTCTCTATGTTGATCTTTGCTCCGTATCTAAGCCACCATGGTCACTGCCAATGAATGTGCCATCAGACGGTCTCTTTCTCTAGAACAGGACTCAATGATAGACAGGATGTGGTTGATCCATTTTATTTGTATTTACTGAATGAACAAAACAAAGAAGAGAAAGGGTGGGGAGGGGGAGAAACTATGGCAAGAGTATATTCCTAGTAGTCTTAATAGCCAACTACCTTTATCCACTAGAAGGTCTCAGTGTCCTAACTCCTGGTCTCCTGCCCTTCTCAGGTGGCAGAAAAAGTTGTGATCCTGGTGACCGATGTTAATGATGAGGCACCCAGCTTCGTCCAGCAACCCTATGTCGTCCTGGTTCCTGAGGTGAGTAAGGCTGCTGGGCAGAGAAGATGCTCTGAAGAAAGCCCATGGTCTGCATCATGACCCAGAGAACCTGAGTCTGGACTGCAAAGCACCTGCCCATCACCTGCTATTCGTTAGAGAACGCTGGCTTTGTGTCTTCCCCCCACTTCTGCCACTGTGACCTCTCATGCAATCTGTCTAACTATCCTATCTATCTATCTATCTATCTATCTATCTATCTATCTATCTATCTATCTAATCTGTCCTTGGGGAGGGGCAGTATTGGGGCTTGAACCCATGGCCTGGGCTTTGTCCTTTAGCTTTTATGCTCAGGCCTGGCATTCTACCACTTGAACCACAGCCTCACTTCTAGCTTTTTGCTGGTTCCTTGAAGATAAGAGCCTCACAGATTTTTCTGCCTGCGATAGCTTTGAGTAGTTAGGATTACGGGCATAAACTACTAGCACCAGGCTTTCCCATGCATTCTTAGGCCAAAGGAATATCCACTTAGTACTTTCCATTGTAATCATAGTGCATACTTAGTAGAAATATGGTATAGAAAAGTAGGGGAGAAAGACTGAAAAAAATACTCTTGATCCCTCTAATTTAAGTGTTAAGTGTAAATGTATTTCCTTCTACTATTTTTCTGTTTTTTTCTTTTTTCTTAACATAATTGTGATGGTATTAAAACATATGCTTTCTATGTCCTGTTTTTCATTTAATTTATACCATAAGCCCTTTCTTCATTGACTATAAAATTTGAGTGACCATCAATTTAATAGTTTCCATCAAGCTTACATTCTGGTTAATGGTTCAGTTAACTGACTGAATCATTCCTTTATGCTTGGATATTTAACCTTGAAATTTTTGCTATTGTAATAAACACCGAATGCTAAGCATACTCTCCCTTTCTCCTTTCTTACTTCTTTCCTTCCTTCCTTGCTCCCTTCCTTTTTTCTTTCCTTCCTTTCTTCTTTCATTCCTTCTCTTCTTTCCTTTCTTTTTTTTTACTGGGCAGTGTTTTACTATGCTGCCCAGACTGGCCTCAAACTTCTGGTCCTCCTACCTGCACCTCTGTAGTGCTGGGATTCGAGCATATAACAGATTTTTTTCTCTTTGATATTATTTCTATGTAGCAGTTGTGATGGTACATCGTTGTAATTCCAGCTACTGGGGAGGAGGAAATAGGAGGATCAAAATCTGAGGCTGGGTCAGGTTAAAGTATGAAACCCTATCAAAACTTAAACTAAAAGTCAAGGGGCTGGAAACATGGTTCAAGTGATAGGGTATTTGTCTAGCAAGATGGAGGCTTCGAGTTGAATTTCCATTATAAAAATTTCAGAAGGACGGGAGAAGAGGGTAAAGAAGAGAATAAGAAGCAGGAGCCGGGTGCTGGTGGCTCACACCTGTAATCCTAGCTACTCAAGAGGCTGAGATCTGAGGATCACGGTTCAAAGCCAGCCCAGGCAGGAAAGTCTGTGAGACTCTTATCTCCAATAAAGCACTAGAAAACTGGAAGTGGCGCTGTGGCTCAAGTGGTAGAGCGCTCTCCTTGAGCTGAAGAGCACAGGGACAATGCCCATGCCCAGAGTTCAAGCCCCATGACCACCACCAACAACAAAGAAGCAGGATGGGGAGAAGGAGGAAGAAGAAAAGGAAGAGGAAGAGGAGGAGGGGGGAAGAGAAGGAAGAAGAGGAGGAAGAGGAAGTATTTCTTTAAGGAGAGGGAGATAGCTCAATGGTAGAGTACTTGCCTATCTACTCAGAAACCTATGTTCATTCCCCAGTGCTGCAAAACCAAACAAGAAGAAAGGGAAGAGAAGGGAGGGAGGAGGGGTGAGAGGGACAGAGGACAGAAGAGAAAAAGTGAGAGAGAGAGAAAAGAGCAGGATGGAAAGATGATTTTCCTTAAGATACACCCCAAGATTTAAAGTTACTGAGTCAAAGCATGAATGCTTATGTTACCAAGTTGCTTTCCTTGCTTTCTCCTTACCCTACAACATAGAGCATGGCTTCTCTCCCCTGTCCCTTGCCTGTGCCAGGACTTCTCAAAGTTTCAAGTGTTTACTCATTCAACAAGAGAAAGATGTTTCATTCCTACTCTCATCTGATAGCTTCCATCAGGTTAACATTCTGGCTAATGGCTCAGTTAACTGACTGAATCATTGTGTCTCAGTGGTTCCAGATGAACTTAAATATGTCAATTTAAATATTGCCACTTCATATTTAAACCCTAAAAAAAAGGCAGGTCTTGCCTTTTCTTTTCCCCTCTACCTTTGCGTGCAATCCTAGCTCCTCGCCTTGTCTTTTCCCTCCTCCTTTCCTTCCCCTCTTCCCTGCTTCAATCTGCCATGTCTTCTCCACAGCTGGCCCTGCCTTGTTGGGAGCATACTCACATGGTCACCATCTTCTCACCATTTTCGCCCTCCTCTCCCTTGGCCCCGCCCTGCTTCATGGCCCCCATGCCTCTAGCTATTACCTGAGAATCTTGTCACTGACCCTGACCCTTCCTTGTGGCTGTCACCCCTTCCCCCAGGACACCCCTTCTGGAAGCAGCATCTTTAAGGTTCGTGCAGTGGACAAGGACACGGGCTCTGGAGGAAGTGTCACCTATTTCCTGCAGGTAAGGTGGGGGCATATACCCAATGTAGCCAGGGGACACCTGGTCACTTTCCACCTCTCTCACCAATGCCTCTGTTGTTCTCAAGCCTACACCAGGAACCCAAGAGGGACAGAGACGTCCCCTCCTTCTCTTTGAGGCCCCAGGATTCACAGTCCTCCAGTTCCCCAGCTATTTCCCCAGGAGGCCTGGGTGCTGATACCCTCAGAGCATAAGAAACCTATCTAAGCTAGGGATGAGAGGAAATTCTCAAAATAAGCAGAGTTATGAGGCCCAAGCTCCTACCATTCTCCATCCATGTCATTTTGATGAAAGTTGGGGAGGATTCTTCCTTGTAGCTCTGGACTTCCTTTTTGAATCCAGTCATAGGGTGTGTACTCAGGGCCTGGGTGTTATCCCTGAGCTTTGTTTGATCAAGACTAGTTTTCTATCAACTGAGCCACAGCTCCACTTCCAGATTTTTGGTGGTTAATTGGAGATGAGTCTCACAAACTTCTCTGCCCAGGCTGGCTTTGAACCTCAATCCTCAGATCTCAGACTCCTGGGTAGCTAGGATTTACAGGCATAGCTACAGGTGCCCAAAACCCTTACCCCTTTCTAGATTTCCCAGAAATGAGCCACGTCTCCCTCCCATGGCTGTGACTTCTACAGCATTTCCTCTTCTCTCTGTGTCTGGTTACCAGTCCTTTCTAATTTTCAAATCAGTACAGGTTGGTGCCTAAAACCACAGGTTGTGAAGAAATGTCCTGGACTCCATGGGAGCCAAGAGATTCCCCCCTCTTACCAGTCATGTCATCTCAACACATTACCTAACTTTTCTACCTCAATGTTCTTGATTATAAAAGAGGAAAGATAAAAGCATGGTTTTATTAGATTACTGTGAAGGTCAGGTACATAGAAAGCCACAGTCACAGTGCTTGGCTCCTAGCCTCTTAACCATCCCCAGACAGAAGGGCCTTAAGCACAGGAGGCAGGGGCTCCTGCCAACCAGCTCCAGACTGCTCACCACCTACTGCCCCACCCCAGCAGGGGCCACCTGAAACAGGCCACAGTCACATGCTTGGTGGATCTGAAGGTCTCTAAGATTCTCACCTTCTCCATGAGTGTTAAGCTCCAGGTATCTCTAGCGTTTTCTGTGTGCTGGAACCAACAGGCCCGATCTTAGCCCAAGGCTATATGTTTCAGCCAAGCCATGAAAAAAAACTAAGGCTTTACTGGAAGGGAACAGTCTCACTTTGACTGAGGGTGTGAGGGGAGAAATCCCCAGTCAAGCCCATGAAGAAGGACCCTGGGATCAAAAAGGCCAGAGGCCTTCCTATGGAACCTCAGCCTCAAGGCCAGAATGCCCACTGTAAGAGTAGACGAGACTTCCATCACAAGCAGAATGTCCATTCCTGGGGCTGGCCTGAGTTCCACCCTGACATCCAACTACTCATTAACTGTTACAGAACCTGCACTCTACCAACTTTGCCATGGACCGCCATAGTGGAGTTCTGCGTCTCCAGCCGGGGGCCACTCTGGACTATGAGAAGTCACGGGCCCACTTTGTCACTGTGGTTGCCAAGGTAATAGTGCGGGGCAGCCTCTCGTCTGCCTCACTAGGTTGACACACAGTTAAGGAGGGGCAGGTAGATATGCATCACAAACTGGCCAGTAGGCACCTCTCTTTACCCTTGCGCAATTCCTCTTCTCCCAGAGACTAGCTACTCTCTCTTAGCCTCTGTTGCCTTATCTACTTACTCCTGAAGCTTAAGTAAATTCCCCAGATTTCTGGAGTGAATAGAGTAGCATACCTGAGAATCAGCAGTATCTAGTGAAGCTCCTCCTACCTCCTCCCCCCTCCCCCAGGCAAATACCTAGCCATTTCTTTAACAGGAAGTCCCTTGCAGATCACCTGTTAGCTGTGAGCCATTTTCATCCATTTTGTTGTTGTTGTTCTTTTTTTTTTTTTTTTTGGTTCCGGTCGTGGGGCCTGAACTCTGGGCCTGGGTGCTGTCCCTCAGCTCTTCAGCTCAAGGCTAGCGCTCTACCACTTGAGCCACAGCACCACTTCTGGCTTTTTCTTTTTGCTTATGTGGTGCTGAGGAATTGAACCCAGGGCCTCAGGCATGCAAGGCAAGCACTCTACCACTGAGCCACCTTCCCAGCCCTGATCCATTTTGTTGTAGCTTGTTCCAGGGGGCTTGGAGATGGTGCCAACTGCCAGCTGCCGTGTGAGGTTGGGCTCGGGGGCACACTTCCATTACCCCTGTGTGGAAGTGAGGGCCTAAGTGGTATTCCTGGTAAGCCTCTCTCCTGGCACAGCTTGGAGGTGAGGTCATCAGGAAGTGTGGGAGGCTTGGTTCCTGGTGGGGAGTGAGAATTCACCTCTGACCCTATTCTTTCTGACACTGGCTGCCCAGTCCATGTTCCTGGAAAGATCCCATATCCAAAAGAACCTGTTGTGTGTTGAGCACTGATAGAAAACCTTCACATATCATCCAGTTGTCCCAACATCCCTGCAAGGGGAGGGAGAATGAACTTCAGGAGCACACAGACATCACTCAGCCTGCAGCTGACCTCATAGCCAGTAGGTGGCAGAAGTCAGATTTCAACGGAACCTGTCTGACTCATGAGCCCAGCCTGTTTGTATTCCTTAACCTTCCTTCTGTGTCCCGGATTCCTCTCTAGGATGGCGGAGGCAAGCTTCGAGGGGCCCATGTGGCATTCTCAGCCACTGCCACTGTCACGGTGAACGTGGAGGATGTACAGGACACAGCCCCTGTCTTTGTGGGCACACCCTACTATGGCTACGTGTATGAGGACACTCTGCCGGTAGGTGCTTGTACCCCTCGTCCAGTGTCTCCACCAGACACATCCTACCCTGTTCTTTGCAATTCCCAAGTCCCATTGACTGCCCTTCCCATATAGGAGTTGGCCCTGGATTCATCCATGTTCAGGCCACAAACACGTTTTTGGTTTGTTTTTTTTTTTAACTTCAGAAGAATAAGAGAGAGGAGGAAACTGGTACAAACATGTGTAGTAGCTCCTGTGTGCTGAGACATTTGTTCATTCACTCCTGCTTACACCAGCCCAGACACATAGATCGGCTGCTGGAAATTGGTGGGAAATGGGGCCATGGCAGGTGGCTGGATCAACATAGGCAGAACATTTCTCACACATCCAAAGGTTTCCTTGTGCTTTGCCAGCCCCAAACCTATAGCCTAGAGATCCTCAGACCCGCGGTCCTACCATGATCAGCTGCCGCAGAACTACTATGACGCTTGCCGGGCTTCCCACAGGTCCAGCAGGAAGTTCATATCAGCTTCCCTCCTGTTCAGGCTTCTGGTGGCCTCAGGACAAGCCCCCAATGTTTGCACTCCTCAGCCTGGCCCCCTGGGCTCAGCCTCCCTGCCACTTCATGAGTGCAATTCCTAAATCTCCGAATTACCTTATGGCTTTCCTTCCCAGTTTAGCTCAGGCGCTGCAATTCCTGCCACAGTAGGGCAGAGATGGGGGCACCTCCCTACACCTGGAGTATTTCCTTCTTGGAGTACATCCATGCATTTATTTTTTTTTTACATCCGTGCATCTATGTTTCCTAACTACAGCATTAGATCCCTACAAACAAGACCAAGCTGAAGCCAGACTTTATTGGGCTGTGACTCAGTGGCTTACTATAGAATGGCCTCTCAACTTTCATATCTCTTTTTTTTTATCATTCTTGACTTCATTATAAAAAAGTAGAGACCTCACAGAGGGAGAATGAAATGTTTAGGCCCATGGTGTAATCTGTAGGATAGTTGAGTGAGGCCCAGACCCCCCATTGAACAGCTAAGGGTAGAGGGAAATGTCAAGGGCCAAGGATCAGGGCAGGCTCTGAGAGGGGAAAACTGCACCTGTGCTGGCTTGGAATGTGGCCCTGAGTGGACAGGCCAGAGGGAAGAGCCTACAGAGAGTGCTTAGAAAAGGGCTACAGTTGTGCTCTACCTCTTCCAAAACTCTTTGAATAATATCCTGAAGGCCACAGGATCCAGTCCTAGATCTGAGATCTGCTATTTGAGGTGCTCTAAGACTCTTCTCACCTCTCTTCAACCTGCCTTTACCTTTCTTCCACCAGCCTCTCACCTCTCTCCCATATACCGCTGGGTCAGATGAAGGCAAAAGATGTCAGGGAGAGCAGAATGAAGCTGGAAGTCAAGAGTTTAAATGAGGGCCGAGGAAATAGCATGGAATGAGCAGGAGTCAGTCAAGAAACCAAAGTCACTGGGCAGCCCAAACTCCGACTCTAGCCGGATTCACGCTGTCTCTCTAGCCCTGGGA
This sequence comes from Dipodomys spectabilis, assembly GCF_019054845.1. Taxonomy (NCBI): domain Eukaryota; kingdom Metazoa; phylum Chordata; class Mammalia; order Rodentia; family Heteromyidae; genus Dipodomys; species Dipodomys spectabilis. The sequence continues at coordinate 3,564,759 of NW_024870813.1, read as the reverse complement.
GGCCAGTGGGTATGGAGACCTCTCATCCCAGCAGGACAGAGACATACTCCAAGGCCACCTGCGGCCTGGCTCTTTTCTTGGGTGGGACCATTGCCTCTTCTCTGCGATAGAACAGAATCTAGAGTGAGGAGACTTGAAGTATGTGCATCAACCTCAGGGAGCTTGCTTTTGTCCCTAAAGGGCTCAGAGGTGCTGTCTGTAGTTGCTGTTGATGGAGATCGGGGCAAACCCAACCACCTCCTCTACAGCCTCGTGAATGGTGAGTCGGGACAGCTTTGGGATGATGGCTCTGAATTTCTAAGGGAGCAGAATGAAGTTTCCAGCCTCTTTAGGATCTGTCTCTTAACCTACAGGACTAAGGGGAGCAAGATGCCTTGGAGAGGAGGGGCTGGGCCCCGCAGGCGATGAATGCTCCATCCCTGCTTGTCAGTACCTCCAGAGGGTCCCATGCAGGGCTGGAGAGCAACCCAGGCTGCAATAACCTCTCCTCTTACACTGGGCATGCTCTCAGGGATGGTAATGCATAGCCATATTTTTTTTATATTATTGGAATTGCTTCATTTTGTCCTTATTCTTTTCAGGTTTTTATTTTTTACTTCAGAGCACATAGTCGGGTTAAGTGGATTAAATCCAATGATGCTGTGACATTTCCCTACTATTAGCTCTGTAAATGAATAAGAAAGCTGAGGTTCAGAGGTGCTAACCAGGTGCCCTAAATCACCAGCACTGGACTGGAACCCACATGACCCTGGAGTGTACTGTTCCCACACCTGGGTAGAAGCTGAGCAGACATCAGGGTTCTTGGGGGTGGCTGCAGTCTTTGGGAAAACTAGACCTGGAGCCTGATCCCAAACATGGCACCTAATAAACTTGCACAGAGACCATCTCCCAACTCTGCCTCCCCTGCTCCCTCCTGTGGCCCTGTGCTGAACTGCAGGGCATATCTCTGACAGGGAGCGATGGTGCCTTTGAAATCAATGAGACATCTGGTGTCATCTCCGTGATGCAGAGCCCTGCCCAGCTCCGGAGAGAGGTATATGACCTGCATGTACAGGTAATGCTTCTTTTGCTTGGCCTACCCTTTCTCTTCTCTAGCCCTGGAAAACTACAAAAGGGATCAGACCTCCTAGAACTTCCCTAGGGGTTAAATCTGGAGAAGGAGCTAGATATCACTTCAAGGAGCACTTATGTCAGACTGCAGCAGATCAGTGTGATATCTCCAGAAAAGAGAACCATGAATTTTCAAGCAGGAATCATGAAAAGGCAAGCAAAGGAAGGCTTAAAGCAGCAATGCATCCAGTATGGTTAGAATCCAGCCTGTGGAGGAACACTGGCATGAGGGCTGAAGATGGGAGGAGTAGAATGGAGGCCAAAAGCTTGTGAGCTGGCCACATGAGCTGCAGTAGGGATTGGCCAAGAGTGAAGTGAAACTGAATCAGAGTCTATGAGCAGCAATAACAGGAGCAAGGAAGAAATCCCAGACGGGACCCAGGAGAGCAAGGCTCGCATGTGAATTGGGGATTTTTCCTAGATCAGTGACTTGTGTATTCACACAGATGCTGTTAGAAGGGTTCCTAACCAAGTTTATTATTTTTTTTTTTTTTTTGCCGGTCATGTGGCCTGAACTCTGGGTCTGGGCACTCTCCCTCAGCTCTTCAGCTCAAGGCTAGCGCTCTACCACTGGAGCCACAGCGCCACTTCCGGCTTTTTCTGTTTATGTGGTGCTGAGGAATCGAACCCAGGGCCTCATGCTTGCAAGGCATGCACTCTACCGCTGAGTTACCTTCCCAGCCCCCCTAACCAAGTTTATAATGCACTATTTTTTGCTCTCTCAAAATCTTTTTTTAATGAATAAGTTTTTTTATTGTGAAAATACAGTATAGAGGGCTTACAATTACATCAAGCATTGTTGCCTCCTCCTTTGTTTCTCCTTACCATCTCCCCCATTCAAAATCTTTGTGTGTGTGTGTGTGTGTGTGTGTGTGTGTGTGTGCATGTGTGTGTGTGTGCTGGTCCTAGGGCTTGAACTCAGGGCCTATGTGCTGTCCTTGAGGTATTTTTCTCCAGGCTTGTGCTCTACTACCTGAACCACAATTCCATTTCTGCTTTTTGCTAGTTAATTGGAAATAAGAGTCTCACAGACTTTTCTGCCTGGGCTAGCAGAACCACGATCTTCAAATCTCAACCTCCTGAGAGAATCATAGGCATGAGCTACAAGTACCTGCCTCTGGCTTTAATTCTTAATGATGCTGTGGCTTTCCATTTGTAACCAGAATTCTAAAAATCACTGAAAGATTTTGAGCAGAATTCTGGTTACAAAGAGAACCGAGTCACCTTGGAAACATGGAAAACTGGTTGCACTGGCTGCAGTGTAGAAGTTGTGTGAAGGTTCTAAGTGGGGAACAGGTGAGAATCCAATGGGGATAGGAAGTGGAGAAGAAGGCATGGGCTAATGGAAGGACCAAGGGTGAACAAATGCACTAGTGGTACTCACCAGACACTATGTTGAAGATGAACTATACAACTTGTGGATGGGTACAGGAGGGAAACACTGGGAGACAGTGAGGGAAGGGGTGACACTGTCCCAAAAGAAATGTACTCATGACCTGATTTAATAACTATTATCCCTTTGTACATTACTTTTATAAAAACAATAAATATTATTAAAAACAAAGAAGGCACAAGCTTCTGAGAAGAGACAGTTAGGAAGTTAGGACAACTGCCAGCTGTGAAGATGCAGGGTCCAGGGAGAGTCATTATAAAAAAAAAAAAAGCATTCTGATTGAGCCAGAGTTCACTCAGAATAAGGGGGATGAATAACTAACCCTGGGGATGGAGGCATGGGTCAGGTGGCACAGTGCCACCAATTGAGTAAAAGCATCAGATAATATATTGAGTTTGAGTCCTGGTCTTGGACTAAACAATTAAAAAAACAAGGGAAAGGAGGTAGAAGAGGAACAAATGACATTTGTCACATGATTTATGAGGTCCTATGGGCCTTCAGCACTGCTTAGCAACCTCTAATGCTTCCAAATAAATTCCCCTAAATGTTATGGTTTCAGTTGACATATACTGGCTGGACACCAGTGGCTCACATCTGCAATCCTAGCTACACAGGAGGATGAGATCTAAAGATCACAGTTCAAAGCCACCCCAGGCAGAAAAGTCCATTAGAGTCACTCTTAGCTCCAGTTAACCACCAAGAAGTCAGAAGTGCAGTTGTAGCTAAAGGGGCAGAGCACTAGACTTGAGCAAAAAAGCTAAAGGACAAAGTTTTAGGCCCTGAGATCAAGCCTCAGTACTGGCACACACAGACAAAAGAGACAATACACATTCATGTCTGGCACACATTTCTATCTGACCCATTCATACCTGGGTCTTTAGTTCCAAGGTCTCTCCAATGAGTTCTACAATTACAGTGTCATCTGGGCCTGAGTTCTCATCTGGAGGCTCGGCTGGGGAAAGATTGCCTTCCTAGTTTGGTTAGTTATTGGCATGACTCAGTTGCCTGATATGTGGGCTAGCATTTGTTCCTTGTCACATAGACTTTCTCCAAGCCAGAAAAGGAGATTATGCTAGAAAAATGGAAGTTAGAATCTCTTGTACTCTAACTGCAATGTCTTGTCATCTTTACTATATGCTGTAAATTAGAAACACTTGCTGAGCCAGTCTACCCCAAGGAGAGGGGATCACACAAAGTACCTGGCATAGCACCGGGTATACATGTCAGGAAGCAGTATTGTAGGAACCAATAAGATTCACTGGAAGCCTGGAGCCAGTGGCTCATGCTTATAATCCTATCTTACTCAGGAGGCTAAGATATGAGGATTGTGGTTTGAAGCCAGCCTGTGCAAAAAAGTCCGTGAAACTTATCCCCAAGTAACCACAAAAAGCTGCAAGTGGAACTGTGGCTCAAGTGGTAGAGTGCTAGCCGTGAGCACAAAAGCTCAGGGACAGCACCCATGCCGAGAGTTCAAGTCCCAGAACGGGCAAAAAGAAAACAAATTCTTCTGGACACACAGCCATGTCTACTTGTCCCTATCCCCAGGTGACAGAGGTCAGCTCTGTGGTAAGCCTCGCTGCCCAGGCCACGGTTCCAGTCACCATCAGGATAGTGGACCTCAACAACCACCCACCAACATTCTATGGAGAGAGTGGGCCCCAGAACAGGTTTGAGCTGTCTATGTATGAGCATCCACCGCAGGGGGAGATTCTGCGAGGCCTCAAGATCACGGTCAATGATTCTGACCAGGTGCGTGGTCCTGCCCTCAAAACTGATGGGGTCTGCATCCACCCTCAGAGTTAATGAAGCATAAGCCAGACAAGTAGAAAAACAATGGGACGAGAAGATCTGGCCAAGGGAGAGTGGAAGGATGGTGCCTAATCCAACATGATCTGCTTGGTCTAAATGTATTCGCAATCAAAACATGAAAGTCAAGCCAGGCACCTGTGGCTCATGCCTGTATTCCTAGCAACTCAGGAAGGCTGAGATCTGAGGATCAAGATTCAAAGCCAACCTAAGCAGGAAAATCTGTGAGACACTTTTTTCTAGTTAGTCACCAAAAAAGCAGACATAGAGCTGTGACTCAAGTGGTAGATTGCTAGCCTTGAGAAAAAAGATGGTTAGGAACAGCACCCAGGCCCTAAGAAAACAATGAAAGCCAGTCAAATGAAAGGTCCTCTGACTCTCCAAAGAGGTGTTTGCCCATATGTCCTGCCATAACCTTGGTCCAGCTCTGTTTGTTAACTTGCTTAATCCTCATAGTCTTGCTGATCCTTGATGAACTGACCTGTAGAAGGAAGAACTACTTACTCACTTTTTCAGAGTTAAGGGCCCAGGAAGGCTCCCCACCCAGCTTGAAATAAATAATGTATTTCTGTTCTTACGTGTCTTCCATTTTCCTTTCCCAAACTCTACTTCCCAGGGAGCCAATGCCAAATTTAACTTGCGGCTGGTGGGACCTGGAGGCATCTTCCGCGTGGTCCCACAGACTGTTCTGAACGAAGCCCAAGTCACCATTATCGTGGAGAACTCTGCTGCCATCGACTTTGAAAAGTCCAAGGTGTTAACCTTCAAGGTAGATAGTGCTTTGCACTTCTTTACATGAATGGGGAGAGAGGGATCACAGGAACTCATTCCAGCATCATCGTAATTTATACAGGAGGATAAATTACTCCCTTCTCTTCCTGGCCCTGCTCTTCCTTCCAAACCTTCTGCTCCTCTGTCTCATGGGAAGCAGGTGGTGGGTCGGGGTAAGAGGAGAAGAATGACTAACAGACCACTTCGAAGACCATTCACAGTTTCAGGAATGTAAGGGTTGGAGTTTGCCATTTAAACAGATACACAAGAGAAACTCCAATAATCGAGGCAGATGTTTTCTCCTGAGCCTTTAACATCTGACATTTATTTTGATAATTCTACTTTGGTATTTGTAATTATATAAAATTATAAATATATATAAACAATGCTAATTATATGTTAACATATATGTTAGGTCCTGCAGAATGGGAAAATAATAACTTACTGGATGATTTAAATAATTATTTATAATCACACACACACAAACATACATACCCATAGCATGCATTAGGAAGAATTATCACTAAAGGACTATTAAAGGTAAGAACAAAGTATGACTATGCTTAGGAGGCTGAGCTCTGAGGATCATGGTTCAAAATCTTCCTGAGACGTTTATCTGCAGTTGGCCAGCAAAATAAGCTAAAATTGGAGCTGTGGCTCAGAGGTAGAGTACCAGACTTGAGTGAAAAAGCTAAGGCACAAAACCCAGCCACTGAGTTCAAGTTCTAGTGCCACTATAAAACAAATAAACATTACTGTCTGCTATCACTACTGTCATTTAGTTCAATGTTTGGAATAACAAAATTCCTGGGTAAAGAAAGGCAATAAGATCTGCCAACATTAGAAAAGATGTTATATGTAAGGAATATTATTTCCTTAAAAATCTAAGAGAAATAACTGTAAAACTATTAGAAATACAGAAAAATTGCTAACACTGTTGATAACAAAATTAGTACCCCATCTACAACAGTTTTACAACATTCCCATCTTCAAAAGAAAATATGCTGGAATGAAAGATTTTTTTCTCTTTTACAAAAAACAACCAGCAGATAAAATTCCTTGAAATTAACATAAGGAGAAATAGTCCACATTTAAATAATGAAAAGTGGAGAATTTCACAAAGGGATATGAAAAAGACAGGTATGGCCTGGTACTGGAGTCTCATGCCTGTAATCCTAGCTACTCAGGAGGCTAAGATCTGAGGATCACAGTTCGAAGCCAACCAGAAAACCAGAAGTGGAGCTGTGGCTCAAAGTGATAAAGCACTAGCCTTGAACAAAAAAACTCAGAGACAGGACCTAGGCCTTGAGTTTAAACCCCATGATTGACAAAAAAAAAAAAAAAAAAAAAAAGAAAGAGAGAGACAGATCTGTACCCTTTTTGCCTTTTGTCTGTTTTGTTCTTTTTGGTGATACTGGGGCTTGTATTCAGAGCCTCTTGCTTGCTAAGCCAGTTCTCTACCACTGAGCCACGCTTCCTTTTTTTTTGTTTTAAAAACAAAATCTCTCCTTAATTTAAAGATTTCATGGCCACCCCCAATGAATGTTTACCTAGAATTTCCTTTGAAGAGCTAATAAGAATCCTTGATAAAATTATACGGGTTTTGATCTGGAGAAATGAACGTATCGAAAGAGTAGGAAACTTGGAGCTAGAGAGGAATATACAGATAAGTGGAGCAGCAACACCAAAAATAAGCAGGCCCAAAGACACATGGACATGGTAAGGGTGCTGGGATTGACAACTCATCGGAGCAGAACGATGTGAAGTCTCACAGAGGATGGCTGGAATGGCCCCATGGCAGGTGAGGGTGGAATGGGAGGCAGGTGGATGCAGTATCAGTTCTGGGGAGACAGCAAGAAGTCTCGAGGCAAGGTGGCCCCATCCAAACAAGCCTTTGATTCTCCTTCCTCTCCCAGCTCCTGGCCATTGAAGTAAACACCCCGGAGAAGTTCAGCTCCACTGCAGACATCGTGATCCAGCTCCTGGACACCAACGACAATGTCCCAAAGTTCACTTCCCACTACTACATTGCCAGGATCCCTGAGAACACCCCAGGAGGCTCCAACGTGGTGGCTGTCACAGTAAGCTGGGGATCTGCCCAGGGCCTAGGGTTGATTTAAATGGGGTTCTGGTTCAAATTAAAAGGTCACAGACTAGTTTCTAAACAAGCTGCTGCACTTTCCTAGCCTCTGTTTCTACCTCTGTGCAGTGAGTTCTGTGTTTTCTGCCACAGCTTATGTGGCAGGAGGTCAGAAAGGGAAGAGGATCTCCTAGCAAGATGGGAGTCACAATCTCTTAATCTACTCATGAGGAGATATCTCATCATCCACCATACACTCACTCAGAAGCAAGTAGCCAGGCCACCGTAGAGAAGCTCCTTATTTCTCATTGTTTGTAAGGGGGACCTTTGTATACATTTCAGGCCTGGTGTAAGGGGACCCATCCCTTTTCCTTCCTTATTTACGAAGAAGAAATAAAGACTTTCCAGTAAAACTTTTGCCTCCAACGCTGCACCTTCCTGGAAGAAATCTATAGTCCTAGAGCAACCTGCAAGTCAGATACTCCCTGCTTGCTGAGCCCTAGGCTCCTCTTCTCTCCATTGGAAGCCTCCTTCAACTCCAGGAGCTGCCTGGCTACTCGGCAGATACCATTGTGAGCTTTCTTTCTTCCAGGCTGTGGATCCAGACACAGGACCGTGGGGCAAAGTCAAATACTCCATCTATGGAACTGGAGCAGATGTGTAAGTACATCCAGTATCCCAGGCAGAGCTTCAGGCAGAGGATTTGAGTGGTGAGGGTCTCTAGCAATTAACGGCAGGAAAAGCTTAAAAGGGTTAAGAACGTGGGTTGAGGAATCTCCAGGGCTCAAGGTAGGGAGAGAGCAAGAGGCAGAGAAAAGTAATGGAGTCTGAGGTAGAGGAATAGGGGCCACACACAGTAAAGAGACTGAGAAAGAAGAAGGTAAGGTCACAGCCTGGCATTGGGGGCCATGGCCTCCAAAGCCAGGCAAACAGAAGTGGGCTCAGAAAGAAGCAGACCGTGGGAGGAAAGAGAAGGGCTGCAGTTCAGAACGTTAAACTCCATAGCAGTAGATGGATGCACCAATTGGCAGACCCACTTCTCAGATTCAGAATGCAAGGATAACAGAGGGTCAGCTGAGATGTCTTGAAGAAGAAGCTGAACCATGTCTCATGTGTGTGCAAGCCTGGGTGTGCTATAGAGGCCTGGACATGTGTGCACATGTAAGCATGACTGTTTGCAGACATGTATGCACTTGTGCCTGAGCTCTCTGTGCTTGGCAGCTTCCTCATTCACCCGTCCACCGGACTTATCTACACCCAGCCCTGGGCTACTTTGGATGCTGAGGCTACTTCGAGGTACAACTTCTATGTGAAGGCAGAGGACATGGAGGGCAGGTACAGCCTGGCTGAGGTGTTCATCACGCTTCTCGATGTCAATGATCACTACCCCCAGTTTGGAAAGAGCATCCAAGAAAGGACGATGGTGTTGGGGACCCCAGTGAGAATTGAGGTAAGTTTTACATGCAGTTGATCCCCCCTGCAAGCCCCATTCCTACAACTGGGAGAGACTCTGAGCATAACCATTTAGTTTAATATAAAATGTATTACACTCTCAGGGAGGGGGATGGACTACAAGGTACTTTATAGAAACTCATCTCCGGGCTGGGAAGGTGGCTCAGTGGTAGAGCGCTTGCCTTGCATGCCTGAGGCCCTGGGTTCAATTCCTCAGCACCACATAAGCAAAAAGAAAAAAGCTGGAAGTGGCACTGTGGCTCAAGTGGTAGAGCGCTAGCCTTGAGCTGAAGAGCTGAGGGACAGTGACCAGGCCCCCCCCCAAAAAGAAACTCATCTCCACACTAAACCCAGACAGGTTCTCTTGAGAAAGATGTTACAAATGCAAACCCGAGGCTCAGAGAGGTTGTGTCTGACTTGTCTGAGTGTCCACAGCTGGGCTACTTGTCTTCAAAGCACTGCTTTTCCTAATGTGGAAAAAGCATTAACTCTGACAGCCATCCAAGAGGTTGGAGGCATCCCTCAGTTAGTAGAGTGCTAGTCATTTCATGAAAGTATCAGGTACCGAGTTTGAGTCCTGGTTTCGGACCAAAAAAAGAAAAAAAACAAAAAACAGAACCCCAAGTCCCCTCTTTTCACTTCTTGTCACTCAAGTTCCATGCTTTCCTGGACCCCTTCTATGAATGGAACTATGTAACTTACATAATAAACCTTTAGTGGCCCCAAGGTCACAGTAGAGAACAACACATTCTCCTTTCCCACCTCAACTCACTCCAGATAGAGTCTGAACACTTCCCATCAGCTCAGCCAGCTCCTTACTCACTTACACTCACTCCATGCTCACCCAGTCAGTGTGCCCAAGTGTCTTGGCTCCCAACCCAGTTCTGTGTGTCCTACCCTGTGTACAGGCAACAGACCAGGACGCAGAGGAACCCAACAACCTAGTGGACTACTCCATCACCCGTGCAGAGCCAGCCAATGTGTTTGACATCGATGCGCACACAGGGGAGATCTCGCTCAAGAACTCCATCCGCTCTCTAGATGCGCTACACAACATCACCATGCCCCACAGAGACTGTACGTGGTCTGTAGAAGTGCAAGCCAAGGACCGAGGCTCACCGTCCTTCAGCACCACGGCCTTACTGAAGATTGACATCACAGACACGGAGGTAGGTACAAAGCCACAGTTGGTACCTAGACAAAGAGGGCAGAGGGCTATCCCCTGCCTCTTGGCAACATGGGCAAAGAGAGAAGGACCATCTTCTTCTTCCTCCAAAAGGCATTCAATGATAACAAAAGCAATCTGTGTCTGCCAAGCTGGTAATCGAGTTGAAATTCTAGTGTCAGTGCTTATTCATGATGTGTTTTGGGGGTTTTGCTAGGCCTCTTTTCTGAAAAATGGGAGAGTGGGACTGACAGAGCTGGGGTTGCAGGAAGACACCTGGGAATGTTGGCTAAGTTGGTGTGTGATATGGGGCTTGCCATAAGAAGCTTGGGAATGGTCTCGTTTTTGTGGTTGTTGTTGTTTTGGAGTGGATTGAGTTGATAAAGGAGAATGAATTTCAGTACAGGGCTGTTGAAAAGTCGAGGTAAAATAATACATGTAATTCTCAGCTAAGTATCTAGAAAATAAGGGGTTTCTGATGCAATTTGGTTTAATGCCTCCCCCAATCAAAAATAAACAATATCTTACTCTTCTAAGGACAGCATTCAATAAAGCAGAAGACTTTTAAAGATTTATTTATTTTTTAAACATTTTGCATGTGTTAATTATACAAGGGATCTTTCTTTGTAATATTTCCATACATGGATATAAAGACTTTCATCAAATTCACTCCTCAGTTACCATCTCAAAGCAGAAGTGTTTAATTTAAAAAAGGTTGTTCTACTTGTAATGGGAAATATCCAGACTGCAGGCTTCAGAATCACTGGGTACACAATAGGTTGGACATGTATGCTTCTGGTCAGTTGCTGATGACCCATCTGCCTGTCTGGATAATTTTGTATGGCTCTCAACTGATGCGATATTCAAATAGCCCTTGGCAGAGAAAAAAAAAGGAGTCCCCACTTCTGTGAGTATGATTTGCAATATCCTACCTCTGCCTGTATTATTTTTCTGTAAAGAAGTCTGTAGTGGGCCTGGGAAGGTGGATCAGTGGTAGAGTACTTGCCTTGCATGCATGAGGCCCTGGGTTCGATTCCTCAGCACCATATAAGCAGAAAAAGCCAGAAGTGGTGCTGTGACTCAAGCGGTAGAGTGCTAGCCTTGAGCTGAAGAGCTGAGGAACAGTGCCCAGCCCAGAGTTAAGGCCCTATGGCTGGCAAAAAAAAAAAAAAAAAAAGAAGTCTATAGTTAGGCAGGTACCATTGGGTCAGTCTTATAATCCTAGCTACTCAAGAGGCTGAGGTCTGAGGATAGAGGTTGAAAACCAGCCAAGGCAAACAAATCTAAGAGATTCTAACCTTCAGTTAACCAGCAAAATCCTGAAGTTGAAGATATGGATCAGGTGGTAGAGTGCCAGATATGTGCAAAAATTCCCAAGCCACCCAGCTCAAGGCCCTGAGTTCAAGCCCTAACACCAACACTAAATGAATGAATACATATATACAAACAGACAGACAGACAGACATAAGCAAATTCCACAATGCTTATCTCAAAAGGGTTCCTGGAACTGGAGGAAACTCCTATCTCCATTCTGGCCTCCTGGGTAGCAGGAGAGAATAGCTGAATGCAGGATGTGGTACTTTCTTCCAGACACTGTCCCGAGACTCCATGGCTGCCTTCCTGATAGAGACCAAAGACAACCCCATGAAGGCTGTGGGTGTGCTGGCTGGCATCATGGCTGTTGTGGTGGCCATAACTGTCCTCATCTCCACTGCAACCTTCTGGCGCAACAAGAAGTCCAACAAGGTCCTACCCGTGCATCGTGTGCTCCGAAGAAGGCCCAGTCCTGCACCCCGCACAGTCCGCGTTGAGTGGCTCAAGTTCAGGAGGGCTAAGGCTGCTACCAAGTTCATTCTCAAAGAAGATCTGCCCACCGAGAACTGCAACAACAGTGCAAGAAGCTCACCACCTCCCATGGCTCCAGCTCTTCCACCAGCCCCTAGAATGGCACCCAGCACAGCTGTACACTGGACTGTGCCTACAGTCTCTGGATCCCTTACCCCCAAGCCACCCCAGCAGTCACCCAAACCCAAGGACTTGGGAAACCCCATCCAATCTACACTGGTGTCTGAGCTCAAACAAAAATTTGAGCAGAAGAATGCTGACAACAAGGCTTGCTTCTAGAGTGCACCTCATGACCCTTCTCTTCCTCCCCCACTCCCAAACATCAGCCACCCTGATGCTCCCTGCCTACCCTCTACTCCTCAAGGAGGTCAGGTCACCCCACTTTGTACAGTAATGTAACTCATATCCAGGGCTCTGAACAGAGAGAGCCTTGGGCAAGAGAGTTCTTGGGCTATGGGATGCAATTGGCAAATACACTCCTATTACCCAAACATTGGGCACAGCAACCAGTGCTTTCAATTCTTCAGAGGCTGGGAGCTGACAAGGATCTCATAGTCATTTAAGTACTACTGAGATTTCATCATCCCTAGTCAAGGATCAGGGCCCTGACCACATATGACAAGGAAAACAAGAATCTGGATACTGAAACTTGCCCCTAAGATTCAGCCCTGGGTAAGTCTGGAGGTTAGCAAAGCTTACAGAGCCATAGGAAAGCAAATGAGGGCAAGAGGAAAGCCCTTGATGCTCTGAAAACTCATTCTGACTACAGGGCTGAGCCCAGAACTATTGGGACAATAGGATGAAATCATAAATCCTTGCTATATCCAGCAACATGGAAGTATAAAATGACTTTATGAAGAGTTAGGGCAACCGGGCACTGGTGGCTCATGCCACCAATCATAGCTACTCAGGAGGCTGAGATCCAGAAGATCATGGCTCAAAGCCAGCCTGGGTAGAAAAGTCCATGAGAGTTCATCTCCAAAACAGCTAGCAAGAAGCTAGGCTGGGGGCGGCCTTCTTTGATGAGATAGTGCAAGGTGCTAGATAGATCATGAGGGCTGAAATTTGAGGAGATTCCCATATGTATCCAGATCTTTTGCTCATATTATGACACCTTAGGGAAACTGTTTAAACTTCTTGATTGCCTTCTTCCTATACAAACGACAGAAAGTAAACCCTTGTCTATCAAATGAAGAAAGTAAACCCTAAGAACATAGTGGTGCTGAGGATTTTAACCAACTGTAAAGTGACAGGAATATAAGGTGTTTTTCTGTAGGCCAGATTCTCTGAGTTCAGTTTGTTCAGAAAGTATTAAAGCCTTGTAGTTACTCTGCCAAGTGTCCCTCCCTCTGAGGGCAACCACACATCTGAAGCCTGATGATGGCTATGTTCTGACTCACACACTTCCCTTCATTATCCCCTCACCCTACACCATTCTTAGAACTGGAGTCAGGCAGCCATATCCATCCAGTTTAAGCCTGTGTTTTGTCTGAGATAAGGGAACTATGTCTCCAAGACAGGAGTGATCAGCCCCATACCACACAATGGATGGTAGCAGGGACCTGGTCCCAGGCTCCTAGTCCATGGCAAGATCTTTTAGTTGGGGCACACCTTGTCATTGTGACCATCTCTCCCAGGACAAAAGCCGTAAGGAACCTCCTAGAAGGAAAATCTAGACATGTAGACAGAGATATAAGTTGAATTGTTCTTTGTATTTTGCTTCATTCACTAATAGCCCTCTGGAACACATGAATGGTTTTCTGTGAATAGATTGTACGCTCGTGTGATGTTCTTCATGTCTGATTTGTGTTTCAAGGTGTTGTCCAGATGTGTCCATTTCACTCATCACCAGGGTGTCTGCAGCCCCTGAATCAGACAGTATTGAAAGATGGACTCCACCCTACTAGGAGACAAGTGGAAATGCATTTTTCACCCCAATAATGCTTGTCCTCCATAGGAATTTGGAGTCCTTAAAACATGCATGTAATCAACTCTTTTGTAAATGGCAAATAAAATCTACTAATGAAAGGACAAAAACAGTTCTCCTTGTCTCCCTGCTTAAATGTGTGCTCACTGACTTAAGGGGACTAGTGTTCCAGACTCCTAGATCTGACTCTAAGGGAAGCTACAAAATTTGTCCAAATTGCCACCTTAAACAACAGTATATTTGCAGATTTGTCTGCTGACCTTGACTTGTCCTAGGCTTGCATGGAGCTTTTTGTCCCCAAACAGGATCAGCTTAGTTAGGGCTGTTTAGGGTAGAAAGAAGTCTGGAGCTAGAGTTAATTATCCTAGTACAGTCCAGAAGGAGAAGAGTTGGGAGATTACCATGACAGTCAGGAAAACAGTATACTCTCTCAGACAGTGACCATGAAGACCTCTGAGCTAGAAGAACAGGCCAGCATGTGAGTCTTGGGAAGAGAATGGGTCCCTGGATAAGCAGGAACTTGGCCCAAAGCAAAGACAATGTTGGAAACTGACTATGGAAAAGGAAAGGGCCTAGTAGCCAGGATGAGCCACACTGGGAGAAAGGAAGAGGGTACAGATAACCAAAGAGACCAGCAAATATGGTGAGTACCAAAGGAGTCACTACCAGCTGTGCCTTACCCCATCAGGGAATGGCAGTGTGAGAAACTTCCTGTTGAGTCACATTGGGACAGGCCAAGACCTACAAGCAGGTACCATATTAGGTTTCCAGTTAAGCATCTGCTGGGCAGCAAAGCCCAGCTTGAACTCAGGGCCTGGATACTACCCTTTTTTTCTTTTTTGGTCAATCATGGGGCTTGAACTCAGGTCCTGGATACTGTCCTGAGTTTTGCTAGCACTCTACCACTTTGAGCCATGGCTCCATTTCCAGTTTTCTGGTGGTTCGTTGGAGATAAGAGTCTCACAGACTTTCTTGCCTGGGCTGGCTTCAAACCATGATCCTCACATCTCAGCCTCCTTAGTAGCTAGGATTACAGGAGTGAGCTACCAACACCCAGCTCAGAGCCCTCTTTTCCTTCCCAAATCCTAAGAATGAAGCATTAGCTCTGTGGGGGGAAAAAATCAATAGTGGTAATTCAAAGAGATCAGTCATTATTTCCTTTCCTGTGGCTGACTCAACTTTCTAATCATGTGAAATAATCACATGTTTTTAACAGCTTGACAGCCCGAGGTCTAATTTTAGATTTTGCCACTTACACGTGATCTGAGGCAAGAGACTAAAGCTTTCTGGGCTTTGCTTTCCTCATGGTGCTGTTGGAGGTGACAAGTACCAAGAGCCAGCTTTGTGCTGTTCTGAGATTCCAACAGGACAGTTGAGGAAGGCTGAGTGTGGTCTACACAAAGGAGCACCTGTCCAGGAGCAAGGACTTTTCCCCACAGCCTTATGCCAGGATGGGATGTGTCCACTCACCAGAAGTCCTAAAAGCCTTTCCTTTGTGTTAAGAGAAGGGAAAAGATGAGGTAGAAGTGGAGGATCATAGGCAGACACCATAGCACCTGTTACCTGTGCAGCGTGCAGCTTGGGTTTGGGCATCTAGCTATGTGCTTAAGGGAGTGAAGAATGGATGAGACAAGAAAACCGGAAGCAGCACAGCTGATGAAGCATGGTGAGAGCTGGGGAGGAGATCACACCTTTGGCTTCTCTAGGCACTCCTGGGCCCCATCTTGGAGCAATGGATGTGGTGGCAGTGGTGGTGTTGAGACAGAGTCTTGCACACTGGATGTATGGCTCAAGTGGTAGAGCACCAGCCTTGAGCTGATATGCTAAGCAAGGACACTAGTCCTTGAGTTCAAGCCCCAATTCCAGCGCAAAAAAAGCTGTATTTCAACCAATATTGATTACCAACAAGTCCTAATATTGGATACTTACAGTGGCAGTTGTGCCCTTATCTGAAGAAACCACCTGCCACCTGCAGGAGGGGTGATATTAAAAAATGTCATTAAACTTTTCAAACTTAAATTTCTTCACCTATAAAAAGGGATATTTTAATCTATCTTTGGGAAGGTAAGGGGTCACACAGAAATGGAGGGACAAAGGATGAACAAATGTAGCAGTGATATTCACTAGATACTATTTGGAAAATGAACTACACAACTTGTGGGTGGGGAGGGGAAGGAAAAACTTGGAAAGAGTAAGGGAAGGAGGGGATATTGTCCCAAAAGAAACGTACTCATGACCTGATTTATGTAACTGTAACTCCTCTGCTCATCACCTTTATAATAACAATTAAAAATTTTAAAAAAATATTCTACCTTCCTTTACAGGATAGCATACATGAAGTGTTACATGTAGATGCTACATATAAACATGTGATGGTTATTGGGCTATACACATAGAGTAACATATAGATCTCAGATTTGTTGAACTTCAGCCACTGTCTATAAATCAAACAATCGATTTGCTAGGTCCAGGCATCAGATGCATGAAAAGAAGAACTATGTCTCCCTTTTCACTTTCGAAAACCCTCTGTCAGTGCCCATGCTTGGAATACAGTAGGTACTCAATAAACACTTGTTGAACACAAGTTGAACTGCCATGGATGGTTGGATTCAGAGGATGTTTCACATCACGTCTACCCTGCAGCCTGGGTCATTAGATCTTATCTTCCTCTACTTTTTCCTCCTCCTCCTCCAAAACTCTGTGTCCCTCGCCATCCTCACAGACAGTGGGATGGCCTTTAAAGGAGTCATCCTTGTATTGTGGGACTGCTTGGGGACACCGCGGGGCTTTTCTGTGATGAAGGGAGCAGTGCAGGCCCCACTCACTGCAAGGACCCTGCACAGCCCAGACATAAGCTCCCACAGGCACTGCCAGGAGCACAGCACACAGCACCACCGTGACATGAAGGAGGCGTTCACGAGCCTCTAACTCTCCACCGTCTCTGCCTGTCACAAAGACCACACACTGGCCTTGGCGCGGGGATTGATTCCCCAGGCCTACACATGCCTCATATTTTGTGCTAGGCAAGAGGTCCTCCACAGCATATGTGTTGATTCCTGGAGCCATGTGGATCACCTCCTTCCTGAGGGCCTCTTCAGATGTGATGTAGAGGGTGAACCACTCCTCAGGGGTGTTGGCCACAGCAAGCCACTCCAGCAAGATTCCATGCCCGGTGTGCTTGACCACACGAAGGTCCACATAGGCATTATCTTCTGAGGAGATGGATAGAGAATTGGATGCAGGCAGGGCCTGAATAGGCTGGACGTGGAGAGAGATGATAAGGGTGCTCCTGCCGATGGAGTTAGAGGCAACACAGGTATAATTACCGCTGTCTACTGGGTGAGCAGCAGGGATGACCAGCTGCGACAGAGTAGCATCTTCTGCAGTAGAAGAGGTCAACACTGGGTGGAAAGAAGAGGAAAACAGTGTGCATTTCTCTGATAGGTATTTGGAAGGTTCCAACAATGTCAAAAGATGATGTTAACCATCTATGAAGCATGTACTTAGTGCCTGGTGTTCTCTTCCCAGGGCCCCTAATAAGCAATTACATTTAAATAATATAAGCTGTTGAGGACTAGAGCAATCAAATCCTTCAGATTGGATAGTGAGAGTTGTTAAAAAGCAACAATTGATTTGGAACCTACTTCTTCTATAAACATCATACTCTTTTAATAATTTTAGTGTCTCCCACCAACTACCTTGGCCTAGTTGGGTCTAGCACCATGGCTTTCTGATATCTCAGAATGGTATGGTTAAAGATTAGACACAGAAGACTCAAACTTGTCATGGTAGCTATTCAGGATGCTGAGATATGAGGGTCCCTGTTCAAAGCCAGAGTGGGCAGACAAATCTGATACACTATCATTTCCAGTTAATTAACAAAAAGCTGGAAGTGTGGCTCACCTGATAAAGCACCAACCTTGATCAAAAAAAGTTTATCAAGAGTATGAGACCCTGATTTCAAGCCCGAATATCATCTCTCTTCCTCCCCCCCCCCACAGAGTTGTATTATTGATACTGTGAGCCCCAACAAATGCCTTCCCACCCCCACAAGTGCAATGCTTCAGAGAGCCTACAACCAAATACCTGGGTTCCGATCTCTTACTAAATATATGGTTTTAGTCAAAGTGCTTAATCAAGGTGCTTTAAATTCTCTTGACATTGATTTCCTTGACAATAAAATAGGATAATGATAGCTTTCAACCTATAAGTTTGATTCCAAGTATTCAATAAGTCTTAGCTGTTGCTTTTTTCCAGGAGACTAGATATAACACAATGTCAAGAATGATTACAAAGCATCACAAAAGACAAACTCTGGATGCATTTCCTGGGTTTCTACAGTGATAAGCCATTTATCTCTCCTTTATGAACATTTAACCTCTAGTCAAAAGGATGTGATCAAAATAATGAGGAAAAAGCTCAGTCAATTGGGTATTTTTTAAAACCATCTCAAAGCTTGCCGCCATGTATAACAATTATCTGGATGACTGCATTTTCCAAATTTTAACATAGTACTTTAAGACATCTTCTAGATAGAGGAAGATAAAGAAACCTATGTGTTTCCTTTCATTTCCCAAATAGCCTTGAAGAAGCTATGCCTCCCAGTGAAACCTCCCAGTGCTACAGGGGATCCCACACGAGGTGTGAAAAAAGAATACACAGCTCCAGTAATGGCAGACTTTGAATCTTATTCTGTAGCCCATGGAGCTCATGGGGTCTAGGCTTACAATTGCAAGATAATAAGGTTTGATCACCATAGTCATAAGACCTGAAAATTCATATATATGTGTGTAAATTATATTCCTAGTATTACCTATTATATACATAATATACACACATGTATGTGCATATACATATAAATATATACATATATATGCAAATACATATGCATATATGTACACAATATATGTATATGCTGTATATTCACATAATAGACATACACGTATCTATGTTATATACATATATACATAGATACACATATGTACATACTTATATACACATTTGTTATATAGCACATATACATACATACATACATACATATGTACATATATGACTCCTCAACCTTACTGGATAAGAGTACTAGATAAGAGTTAGTTGTGCATTAGTGTTGAGAAGGAAAGGAACACTTGCTAAAATACATGTCCTAGGGCATTGGATCCACTGAATTCAGCTTCCCAAGGCAGAGGATGGGAATTCTTATTCTAAACAAACACCCAAGCAATTTTGCTCCGTTAGAGAATAATAGATATTCTCTGGAACCAGTCCTAGTTGGAAATCCTAAGATTCTAAAATTCACAGTATAACGACTCTCCTCTAGCAGGCTCTCAAAGAATGTGTTTGTTCACATACAATTCTGTAACATTTCAAAAAGTATGCCAAATGAGATCCAGAATATGTATTTAATCTATGTATGTATATATGTTCCAGCAAGATCCATGCGCAACAATTTGAAACAATGTTGACAGTGGCATACTCTCTTCGAATCTTTTCTGTTTTGCAAAGTTAATTTAGACCTATACCAACTTTACCTATATATAGCTTTCATGATGGACCGTCCAGAACCTCCCTAATGAGGGAGGTCTGCACTCCTCCCAGATATACTGAGAAGCTACATGTAGCTTACCATCAAATTCTCTCCACGTGCTTAGGGGATACGTCCATGCAATGGATGCTGAGGGGCTGGCCTGTGACAAACATTTCAGTGTCACATTCTGTCCTGCCTTGGTGGTCATATTGGTACTAGGGGTTGAGATCTGTGGCTTCATACAAATCCTAAGTTCAGTCTCATGAAAAAGCTGCCCTGCTTTGGAGAGAGGGCCCTGGCATATAAGGTAGGAATTCACCAGAATAATTGGGAAGCTAATGGACTTGACAAACTGGACAAGCCCCCTTAGACGACAGTCACATACCCAGGGGTTATTGTGCAGTGCCAGCACCATGCTGGAATGAAATTCCACCCCACAGCCAGGCTGCTGGTGTTTCTGGTAGGCCAGCCAGTTCAAAAAGACATTCTTGGATACCACTGTAAGCCTATTGGAGGAAAGATCAAGGTAGGTCAGTTTGGCCAAGAACTGAAGAGCTAACTCAGGGAGTACATCAATCCTGTTGTGTTTGAGATCCAAGACTCTTAGGAGTGGAGTGGCGCGGAACACTGTCCATGGTACTGAACGGAGTTTGTTCCCTTCTAGCCTCAGCTCTCTCAGTTCTGGCATGAGATCCAGGGCTCCTAAATGGATCACAGTGACATTGTTAAAGTTGAGCCAAAGGTACTCCAAGGTGCTCGTGTTGATGAAAGATGCTCGGGCAAGTTCATACAATGGTGAGTTTTCAATTCGCATTTGCTTGAGCTCTTCAGGAAGGTTCCTTGGAATCTTTCCCAAAGAGATAGACATACACTTCAGAGTCCTGTACAAGAAACCGGAAAAGCTTTAGGATGAGTATCAGGGATCTGAAAGTGATAGATGGTAAATCCTGGCATGAGATTTGTAAACTAGATGAAAAATAAAGCTACTATTCAATGAACTGAAAAAGACCTATATTTGATTTTTAAAACACTCAGCTCACCAAAATCCAGCACCAATGAAATCAGTCCCATAGAAATTCAAATTTCCTGCCAATTCTAGGTATACGTACACTCTGCATCATCTCTACAGAAAGCCCGACCCCTACAACCCTCTGGCATTCTGCCAGAACAGCGCACCTGCCAACATTTTCCTCTGAGCAGATGCATCCTGGCAGGCAGAAAGGCTGAGCTGCCTGTGTGTCCAAAAGAACCAGAACTAGCAGGAAATAGTAACAACCTAAAGCCATATTTCTCTGTAAGAGACCGCCTTGTCTGCTTTGAATAAGCATAGCCCCAGCTTCCACATGACAAATCCTATTATTGGTAATCCATGGTGATGTAGGTCAGGACAACAGGAGCAAAGCCCCTGCGTGTCTAGATGTCTATAATGGCCCAGATCACAGGTTCAGGAAGAACCCATGTAGACAGAGTTAGGTCTCTTATCTAAGATCAGGACATTCACTCTTCATCTACTTCTTAAGTTTGAAAAGCAAATTCGTAAATCAAATATCCGGCTTTCTCCTGGTTCTCTCTCCTCTCAGTCTCTTGCAGGGAAGTCTGCAAAATAAGTAGGTGAGTACCTATGCTGAGTACCACTGCAGTTCAAGAGATTTGGCCAGAATGCATTGAATTCTTCATCTTTCCGAGCTAGCCCCTTAAGCCTAGAATTTCTATCTATTTTCTTGAAGTGACAGCAGATGATGAGTGAATAAAGTCAAGCTGCAATCATTCTTATCACTTGTTCTCTCCCCTAAACTTTGGGAGGTGTGTTAGCCATGCTTCCACTGCACCAAAACAGCTGTATCTACTGAGCACAGTGCAGTTTCAAACACAAGATGACATTTTACAATAACATCAAAGCTTTGGAGGCTGGGGATATGGATCAGTGGTAGATCTTTTTCTGGCCTTTATCTTAAATGTGGTGTATTTCACATCATAAAGTTAGTTACTTGCATTTTAAAGTGGCATGTATGATATTATATTGCTCTGCTATAATTCAGTCTCTTGATATTTATTGGTCATCTTCTCTAAGCTAGACACTTGCTAGGTGCCAGAAATGGACTGGTGAGCAAATTAGTGATAAACCTTCCCCATTTAAACTTTCTTATTGCCTGTGCTTCTGAGCCTTGAGGGTTTGGCAATGTTATTTTGCCTCTATGTTTCTGGTTTTCTCTTCTGCAGAGTGAGACTATTAGGTAATACCTCACAGTGCTTCTGAGAAATTTTGGCATTATTTAAAGAAAGCACTTGGCATATGATAGATTTTTTTCAAATAAAGAACCTAGCTAATAGAAGATCCCATTCATTCACATCTTATGATAACAGATTCTTTTTTTTTTTTTTTTGGGTTGGTCATGGGGCCTGAACTCTGGGCCTGGGCACTGTCCCTCAGCTCTTCAACTCAAGGCTAGCACTCTACCACTTGAGCCACAGGGCCACCTCTGGGTTTTTCTGTTTATGTGGTACTGAGGAATCGAACCCAGGGCCTCATGCATGCAATGCAAGCACTCTACCACTAAGCCACCTTCCCAGCCTGATAAAACGGATTCCTGTCAACTTCTCTATTAATTGAGAGTACTTTAGAATCCTGTGGTTTCCTGTAAGACTCATGATATACAATATACCCTACAAAAGGCCTCAGTGAAAAAAAAATCCGCTTAGTAGCTAACCAGTGAGCAGGAAATGGGTCACCAGCTAAGCTGATTACATTGCAGGGTTTTCACTCATCCAGATGTATTTGCTGAAGTTCCCAGGCAACCTAAATCTACAATCTGGATACATCTCTGTGGTTCCCCCCCCCCAAAAAAAAATCCAAAACAAAATGTATAAAATGAACATAATGTTTGTGATACAGGTAAAGATGTGCTACCTTGATATCTTTCAAGAGGGGAGCTACTGCTGAGCTGCAAGAAGTGTTTAATGGGGCCATGCACCTTCTAAGGCAGCCCCCTCCCAATGACAGAGGACGGAGGTGCCAGAGCTGGCCAGTGTGGTCTGATGGAGTCATCTTCTTTGTGTGTATATGTATGCCAGTGCTGGGGGCTTGAACTCAGTTCATCATGCTCTTGCTTAGCTTTTTCACTCACGTCAAACCCTACCACTTGAGCCACAACTCCACTTCTGGATTTTTGCTGGTTCATTGGAGATAAAGGCTTTCTGGATTTGTCTTCTTGGGCTAGCTTTGAGCCTCAATCCTAAAATGTCAGCCTCCTGAGTCACTAAGATTAAAATCATAAGCCACTTCACCCTGCTGATAGAATCAATGTGGATGTGAAATTCTCACTCCCGAGTCCTCTATCAAGTTTGCCAAGACTACAGCAGACTTGCTTTGTGAAAACACACACAACTTAATCTATCCAGAATCACTTGTGAATTCCTTCCCTCTTACAGCCAAATAAAAAAGCCTAAAGAATCTTCTTACTTCCCTATTATTTCTTCTCTACCTATTCTATGCTAACCTTTTAACACAAATATGGCTCCATCCATAATTGGCTGAGAACTTGTGAAGAACCTGCACTGGCATGCAATCATCTAGTCCTCCCTCCTCTTCTGACCAACTTCATTTTCTGGTTTCCTGATTTGGCATAAAGGTGTTAGGAGTAGTTAATGGTGGGAGACAAGACAAAGGACTGTGACAATCAAAGGGACAAGTCACTCAGGTGACATAACTTGTGGCTAAGAAGCCCTGACAATAAAGGGGAGGGGATCTAAAACTGTGCTAGCCTCATGTCCCTTCCTGTGGAAACCTCCAGAAATTTGGCTCTTAGAATTCTTAGAAGAAACAGAACTACTCTGTGCTTATGAAATGACTAGATATAAATGGCTCCTGATAGACTTGATGAGACTATCCTGTCTGTTCAATTAGAAAATTCCACTCACTGCTATTAGCAAACAAACACTGTTTGCAAATAAATCCGTAATATTAACAAAACTTGCACATAGCCCAAATAGAGAACTGGAAAACCTATGAGAGACTAAACATAACTTGCCTTTCTTTCCTGAGCTAGAACTCTTTCGTCAGTCCTTTTTGAGCTCGAACTCTTTCTGGTCCTTTCTACTCATGTCTGAGTTGGTTCTCAGGCCACTCATGCACTGCTGTGCCTGTGGAAGACATGTAAAAGATCACCATATCCTAGCCCTCCTGAGCTATGCAGACCTTGTGACTCATGTTATACCGAGTGAAATGTTTGAGTAAGATGATGTTTGAGAAAGCCCTACATTCTTCTTCAGTCTCCTGCCCTGCTGGGACAACTGTTGGCATCCCAGATGGTGGAGTCTCCATCAGCCTGGTCCTTGAGTGAATAAATGATGGAAAGCCCTCTCCTCCCAACCCTCTCCCTCATCCACATCTCCTTCTCATTCAAATATACTCTTTTTATTTTTTTAGATTCAGGACTGGGGCTCCAACTTGGTAGCTAATGCTTTTGGTCTACCAAGTGAGCCAGGCCTCTGATCCATCAAACACACTCTTAAAGAGTGGGAATAAAGGGATATGTTTTAAGCCACTAAAATTGGGGAAACACTACTGTGTCATAAATCTAGCCTGCTTACAATGTCTTTGCAACTAAGTAAAATATACTCAAATGCTTGTCAATCCATGTTTGTCTTTACTAGATTATATGAAAGTTAAAACCAGAATTATCAGCTGTGCTCCTTTGAATAATCTGCTCATTGAGTCTGTTGATAGCCTCATCTGATGCCCACATCCACTTTCCAGAATGTAAAGTCTATTGTTTTAGTTTACCCTAAAACTTGGGTAACTGAAAATAAAGTGACTTCAGGCTTGCCTTCTGCCTAGTTGGAAGAAATAAGAGACATGATGGAGATGCCACAACTACAACCAACATCCAAAGCAAACTTGTAAGGTAAAACCACCAGAAGTCATCATGGAGCATCATGTCATCATCTTCTAGGACACTCAGAGATAATTCAGTTTTCATGAAATGACTCATACTCACTATATACTACAAGATTAATAGATAAACCAGACGCCATTTATTTTTTGTACTATGGTAATTTTTGAAGTGACTTAAATATTTTTGGGGACAATTCAGAATGACCTTTCCCTATAAAAGCCAATCAGGGAAAACCAAACATATGAAGGGAGGTTGACAGAGGGCATTGGAAGGCTGAGGATGACTATTTTGAAGACGATGGACCATGAATGGGGATCCTAGAAAATCACTGGAAAGTTTAATCTGTTCCTTCTCCTCTTCCCCCTTTGAATCACTTGATACCTCCCAAACATCTCTCTCTCTTTCTCTCTCTCTGATATTAGCATACTAGCTAATGCATGCTTCCAAGTTCCTGATTTTTCTTCAGAGTTCACTAATGTCAAATGTTTGGGATCAATAATTTTTCAGTCAGGCTTAAGTCAACATTTAAAGGCGACATCTTTGATTTTTTGTGGTTGTGTGTGTGTGTGTGTGAGAGAGAGAGAGAGAGAGAGAGAGAGAGAGAGAGAGAGAGAGGGTTCTAGGGTTTGAACTCAGTACCTGGACAGCACTCTACCACTTGTGCTACAGCCCTACTTCCGGCTTTTGAGTAGTTTATTGGAGATAAGAGTCTCACAGGCTTTACTCCCTTTGCATGCTTCAAGGTGTAATCCTCAGATTTCAGCCTCCTGAGTAGATAGGATTACAGGCGTGAGCCACTGACATCTGACTCAGAGAGCTGTTTTTGCCTGCTACATTTATATTTGTTCTGATTTAAGAGTTGTTTGCCACTCTCCTCCTGTATTCAACTATTCTAATGAAGTCTTGAGAATCCATAGACACAGTAGAAATATATATAATACACCCAGATAAGGGGTTGACAAACTATAATCTATGGGCTCAATCCAGCTTTTCATCTGCTTTTTTTTATAAATAACATTTTATTGGTCCAAAGCCATGCCATTAACTCACAGATTGTTATTGAATTTACATCCCATTACCAGAGGTGAACATTGATAAGCTCCATAATATTTATTATCTGTTTTTGTTTACAAAGAAACACTGGCCCTTGATGTAGAGAGTCTCAGTCATCATCAAACTGAATAATTTTTCTTACCAATGATAATGGCTCACAGATATAATCAAATATATCCCTTAGACAGTGGCAGAAAAATATCCAGGTGTTGAAACTGTAGGCCTATATGCACAAGTGTTGTCATTGTGTTGATCCTAGGTTTCAGTGCCTCCGAAACAACTCATTTTCCATAGCGAATCTATTATGGATCACATTGCCAAGATCCATGCCAAATAAAGACCCTTAGTCCAGCTAAAAACTTGTCCAACCCAGATCCCAAAAGATAATCCACCTCTCCCCTGCAAAGATCAATTCTTTGGTTCTCAGATTTGTCATCTGCAGAATGAAGCAGAATTGGGTTGTCATGAGAATTTAAATGTGAGAAAATTAGTAGAGATATTTTGAAAGGTCTTTTGTAAGTGTGAAAGGGATTTATATCTTGTAAATATTTCCATGATGTACAGTCTCTTGCTCGTGACTAACAAAATAATTCCAAATATTCTCAGCTGTTGCCCCAGAGTTGAAACTAGGTATTTTGGTTGCTCCCTGCTAGAGCTCAGCTCTGTGGACAAGAAGCAAGTGAAGCCATCCCTTCCCTGGGAATATGCATTCTCTCCTGTGAAATGAGACTCCAACCCAATGGTTTTCAGCCTTATGCAAAACCGAACAAAAGTCCTCTTCTGAAGTGGTCCACTGAGTGACCAGGAGGGCTCCAAGACATTTGCAAAACCCCACGTCAGTTTCCATAGGATTCACGGAGGTAATGGCCATCTAGGGAGCCTGGCAACACTAGGTATAAAAATAGCTCTTCCAGAGAAGGTCTGTTGGATTCCCTCCCTCCTCGCACCCTGAGAACAAATGAGCAAAACTCTCCTGGGCATCACCCAAACCTTAGAATTTATTGAAAATCGGTTATCTCTGAGCAGCAGAGATACACTGAAAATAAATGTTGGAATTCAGAGAATAGATGTTAGAATTCCATCACATCAATGAGTGAGGTGTCGGTGTGTGTGTGTGTGTGTGTGTGTGTGTGTGTGTGTGTGTGTGTGTGTGTGTGTGCTGCTGTACTAGTGTTTGAACTCAGGCCTCAAGGCCTCATACTGTCCCTTAGCTTTTACACTTTTACACTCAAGGGTGGCGCTCTATCACTGGAGCCACAACTCCCCTTTTGGCATTATGCTGGATAATTGAAGGTAAAGAGTCTCTTGGATGTGTTTGCTCGGGCTGGTTTTGAACAGGGATCTTCTGATCTCCGTCATCTTCCTTTGTAGTTTTATAGGTGTGGGCTACAGTAGGAGCCTGGCAGCTTTTGCTTTTATTTGTTAGGCAGCAAAACACTGATGGATAGAGGCCAATTACTTAACCCCTTCATGTTTACCCTTTAGGAAAAAAAATAAAATGGAGAGAAGAACCGGTGCCTGATAAACCAAGGATGGCTTTCAGAGTTGAATGAGTGAATGCAGTATGAAGGACTCAGGACAGACCCTTCCTGGCACACGATTGCTTAAGACAGCGTTTGCTGTCCATCCAGTCGCTAGGTCGCAATGGCCGAGCCCATGTGCGGGCGTCAGAGTGACCTGCCTGACCTTGACCGGGAAGCGCGGAGCAAGCCTTAGCAGAAGTACTCATGGATGCGCCTGCCCGCCCTGACCCCCAAGGCCTGAGAGTCCAGGCTGGACCTGGCCGAGAGGAGCCTGTCCGCCTCGCTGAGGCTATTCCTGGAGAGCAAGTCGGAGCCATCCTGGCTGTGGCGCAGCCTCTCCAGGTGGACGTAGGCTCCCCCGGCAGCGTCGGCCGAGCCCCCGGCGGCGGCGCGGCACTTGCGGCAGCGCCTGCGGAGGGCCCCGCAGCAGACCAGCAGCGTGGGGGGCAGCGCGATGATGGCGGCCACGCTGATCACCACCATGTTGATGAGGCGCTGGGTGCCCTCGGCGTCCACCACCTCGTCCGTGGAGAAGATGACGCACTGCTCTCTGCGTGGCACCACGCCCCGCGCGCACACGCACGCCACGTACTTGGTCTTGGGCGCCAGGCCCTCGATGGTCACGCTGGTCTTCCCGGGCTGCACCATCACCCTGCGCATGTCCCGCTGCCCGAACACCGCGTAGAGCACGCTGACAGCCGTGGCGTTTCCAGAAGGGGGGTTCTTCCACACCAAGGACGCGCTGTGGTACGTGTCCCCCACCACCTTGAGAGACCTCACCATCTGGGCCTCCTGGGGCTCCTCCTGCCGATCCAAGGCGGAGGCCGCGCCCATCTGCAGATGCTGCAGGGTCAGTTCCTCCTTCGGGCTGGCCACTGAGGGCCGAGGGCCCCGGCCAGGAGGCTCGGGAACGCGGGGGATGTGTCTGGCCACCAGTTTGTTGTTGTAAGCCGCGGCCTCCACCCCTTCTCCTACCCTTGCCAGCAAGGCCCCTGGGATCCCCCCACTGTGCTCCGTGGAAGTCTGGGGTTCCGTGACCAGCAGGGAGATGAGCGTCTCGGAGGTTCCCAGGAAGTTCTGGGCCTGGCAGATGTAGTCTCCAGAGTCCAGGCGAGACACTGCAGGTAGGTCCAGCAGAGACCAGCTGGAGCCATCGCTGGAGACTTCTTGGTGCACTAGGGAGAGAAGAGGCAGATGTGGGAGGAGGAATGCATTCAGCTCCACCCCCCCCCCCCCCCCCATCTTCTGCCAGCGTTAAGTTCACAGCTCCTGGTTTGCACACTCGATCATGAATACCTTGTCATCCCAAGAACACACTGGCAGAAATTCAGCTTTCACATAGTTCAAGGATCAGTTCATTGGATCATTCAAGGCCAGACCCTTGCATTCATAGCTGAATGCCATTGGCTTAGACTAGCCAAGGGTCTCAAGATTACCCGGGCTCCAAGTGTGAGGAGAGTCCTTGGAACTTCAGGCAGAGGCTGAGCCTAAGAATAAACTGTCATTGAAATTCTGAGCTGTTCAGAGTGCTTTGCTTTGTTTTGTTTTTGGCACCTGTGAGGCTTGAACTCAGGGCTTGGGCACTTTCCCTGAGGCTCTTTTGCTCAAGGCTAGCACTCTACCATTTTGAGCCACCGCTCTACTTCCAGTTTTTGAGTGGTTAATTGGAAATAAGAGTTTCATGGGGACTTTACTAGCGGGGCTGGATTTGAACCGTGAACCTCTAATCTCAGCCTCCTGAGAGGCTGGGATTAGAGGCAACTGGCTCAAAGTGTGTTTTTTCAGGGTGCTGGAGTCTTGTAGAGGCAGGTGCATTGGAAGGGAGGCTGGCCAGGTAGTGAGCAGAAGGCAAAGGCCTAGTTGGAAGTTCCCTTCCCATCCCTACTCACACCCACTACCAAGTCAGCCAGAGCACCTTTACCTTCTTGATTTACACAATGGAGCTTTGGGTACCATTTTGTTTGTGAATTTATTTATAAACCCCTTGCCGATCTAGTTGAGTGAGAAGGCCAGGAGGCATGTGAGGTTTACTGATTCAGTGCTAAATCATTCCTCCTCCACCTCATTTTTCTGCCTGTGGATGGCTGTGACTCCCACCTTCTCTGTCACCATGGCAGAGATGAATCATTACTGCCCACACAGCCTAACAGAAATAGGACACACAGTTGGAATCCTAGTTTTTTTCTCACAAGCTGTATGATGTAGGCCAAGCATTTACTCGCTTGCAAAATAAGGATAATTAGGTTATTCTTTAAAGTTCAATGACATTCTGGGCAGAATTCACTTCACATAATGACCGACACAGATGAAGGGCTCAGGAGATGATAACCTCCATTAACCCTCGCTTAATATTCACAATTGGGAAACTTGCTATCAGTATGAAATACATTAAAAGAGGGCTGGGAATGTGGCTTAGCAGTAGAGTAGAATGCATGAAGTCCTGAGTTCAATTCGTCAGTACCACATAAACAGAAAAAGGCAGAAGTGGCAGTATGGCTCAAGTGGTAGAGTGCTAGCCTTGAGCAAAAGTAGCTCGGGGACAGTGCCCAGACCCTGAGTTCAAGTCCCAGGACTGGCAAAAACAAAAAAAAAATAACACTACAAGAGTGTATTTTGACCAAATATCACTTTTTAAAATTCTTCCCAAGATGGTCCTGAGTCTTGAATACAGGACAGGTTTGGAACATGGGGACAAGGGGCCTTAACAATTTTTAAGTTGTTGATACTGAGTTGGATGCTATCCAACTCCATTCAGACAAATGAAAGTCTACCCTGAGTCCCTCGAACATTACAATCCAGTCTGGAAGTCTCTGAATAGATAGGACACTGGTGGCTCACATCTGTTAGCTCACATCTGTTAGATATCAGGAAGCTGAGATCTATGAATCACAGTTCAAAGTCTGCGAGAGTCTTATCTCCAATTAACCAGTAAAAAAGCTTCACATGGAAGTATGGCTCAAGTGGTAGAGTACCACCCTTGAGTGAAAAAGCCAAGCAAAAGTGAAAGGCCCTGAGTATAAGCCCCAGTACTGGCACATACACCCTAAAAATGTTCCTGCTGTAGTTCACATACCTGTGCCATTGACTGGGTGCCCGTTGGCTCTTCGCCAGCTCATCTCAGGCCCAGGGACCCCAGTGGCTCCACAGCGGAGCAATACCGTGCTACCCACAGGTGATATGATGCTGGTCACCCCTGGATGCAGCTCTGGACCCTGACATTTCCTGAGCTCCAGTTGGCTGAAGGCCACTCCAGCCAGGCTACGTGGGCTGCCACACTTCAATCTGGCTTCAATGAAGACCAAGTTTGGGACCCAGCCATCCAGAAGATGGACCAGTTCATATAGTCGGCAGTCACATACCCAGGGGTTGTCCTGTAGACCTGCAGGAGTGTGTGAGAGAAAGCAAGAAGTGAGGCCAAGATATCCAGATCCTCAGGTCTGTCTTTCCCCTTAGGTAAAATGAAGCAGCTCAGACAAAGTAAGTAGAACTGGCCTATAGGCCCAGCTCCCTGTCTTGTTAGTTATATGATCTTAAACTGGCTTCTTTATTTTGAATAGCACCATTACTTTCCTTCTAGGTTCTGTCAGCATAAATAAAAGTACTGGGCAAGTCACACGGCATACTGACAAAATGCAATTACTGACGTCATACTAAAGCTAATTTTTTCAAGCCCCTGGTGGGGCAGGGGGCAGACTGTAATAATTGGAATATGCCAGAATGCATTTTGCTTCTCTGGCTCCTGACCCTTAAGCCCAGGTATCCCAGGATAAATGGCAATAAGAATGGTTCTGAGTAACAGTTCCCCTTTGACAAATGGGGAAAAGGGTGGAGTATGAAGAAAGGAAAATCAAATTTCATGATATATCCCCAGACCTCTTGGTGTTGCATATTTTTAAAGAAATGAGCAAGGCACTGGTGGCTCACACCTGCTATCCTAACTACGGAAGAGGCTGAAATCTGAGGATCATGGTTCGAAGCCAAACCAGGCAGGAAAGTCCGTAAGACTCCTATCTCCAATTAACTACCAGAAAACTGGAAGTGGTGCAGTGGCTCAAAGTGGTAGAGAGCTAGCCTTTAGTGAAAAAGCTCAGAGACAGCACTCAGGCCCTGAGTTCAAGTCTCATGACTGACAAAAAAGAAAGAGAAAAGAAAAGAAAAGAAAAGCAAGCAGCAGGCAGGCAGCAATGAATCTTGTTGAAATTGTTTTGAGAAAGGGTGAAGGAGGGCAGGATAAGAAAGAATGATAGAGGGGATGAGTTTGCATTTCTAAAATATAAGATGAAAGCATTTATTATAATGTTCTGTTTTGTGGGGAAGGTGTGCCAGCACTGAGAGCTTTAACTCAGAGCACTGTCCTTGAGCTTTCTCACTCAAAGCTGATGCTCTACCACTTGAAACACAAAGCCACTTTGGCTTTTTGGTGGTTAATCGGAGATAACAGTTTCAGAGACTTTCCTGCCTGGGCTGACTTTGAACCCTGATCTTTAGTCCCTAGCCTCTTGAGTAACTAGGATTATAGTATGAATCACCAGCATCCAGCTGTGATTTTCTTTTTGTATCCCCCAAGGCTTGCTATTAAGTTTGATAGAGTATAATAACCCATGATTTGTTATACATTTACGCACATATATTTGGAGAAGGGGATGTCAAAGAGAAGGAATGTTTGGATCTGATTGCATGTCACTGACTCTCAGGTCCTTTTGAGGGCAACTGGGGTACCAGTTTCCTCTGCCTCCTTGCTCCATCCTGCCAAAAGCTGATACCTGGTGTTCAATGCACTCATAATATATCTACAACTCAAGAGTCATCTCCACCTCAGCTCTGGTGGTAAACTACTTGGGAAAAGGCTGTTACAAAAGAATCAATGCAAAAAGTAAAGTAAGACAACAGTAAAGCTTTCACCCTTCAGATTGACAATAGTAAAGCATTTTGACCAGTTTGTTAGTTGAATAAGGGAATAGATTTCTGATTTCTGATGGTGGTGGTGGTGGTGGTGGTGTGTATATACTGTTACTAAGGCTTGAACTCTGGGCCTCACACTGTCAGCTTTTTCACTCAAGGCTGATGCTCTACCCCTGGGCCATACATCTACTTCTAGATTGTTACTGGTTCATTAAAGACTCTCATGGATTTGTATTTCTGGGCTGGCTTTGAAGCTCAATCCTCAGATCACAGCCTCTTGAATAGCTGAGATTAGAGGTGTGAGCTACCAGTAACCAGCCTAGATTTCTGTTTTGTTCATTAATGTATATCTAGTACCCAGAATTGGATGGCACACACACACACACACACACACACACACACACACACACACACACACACAAATCACTGGGTGATTACAAGGAATGAATGATCTTGACTGGTGAAATGGCTCAAGTGGTATAGCACCACAAAAGGAAAAGGGAAGAGAGAGGAAAAAAGTGTGTGAAAGAGATAGATAGAATGTAATTTGTTGGCTGGAGGCAAGGCTCAGCAGTAGAGCACCTACCTAGCTAGCACAAGGCCCAGGGTTCAGAATTAATGCTGTCAAAAAGAAAAAAGAGCTAATGAATGAATGGTCTTACACAGCAGGGTGGAGAGTACGAATTGTACCAGCCATGTTTGAACTATGAGGCTGAGTGTAAAATGCACACTATGCACACTCCATGACTTAACAATTGTACTTTCCAGCTCTTATCCTTCAGCAACACGTGCGTTTGCACACAAAAATATATTTCCAAGAATGTTCCCTGTGACATCCCAGGTGTTAGCAAAATAAGGAAGACATTCTAAAGGTGCTTTGAGGAGGGATGGCTACTATACTATGTGGTAAAGTATACTATGGAATAATGTGCAGTAGCTTAAAAAAGGCAATTTGTTCCGTTTGCCATAATTGAGAAAGACCTCTGAGATACATTGTTAAAAGAGAAAGATAATGCTATGTATTAAGCAGATAGATAGATAAAAATGAGTAATACATGCACACATGTATGTAAGAATTTGTATACATATATGAATGTATTGCAAAAAATAGGGATGTTTTTGGAATGAAAGAATGAGAGTAGGAAGGCTAATGACAAATGGGTCATTAGTTTTCTTGGTTATGTTTTAAATGTTTATATTTGTGTAACTGATACATAATTCAAATAGATTTTCCAGTTATGCCTCAACTGTCATTCTGAGGTCAAGGTGGGTGCCTTGGGAAGAAAATGGGAATTAGTTCACCTGTTAAGTCTCTGCTTTGTTACAAAGAGGAAAAGGAAAGATAAAGAAATCGGGTAGCCAGGCACCAGTGACTCATGCCTGTAATCCTAGCTACTCAGGAGGCTGAGAGCTGAGGGTTGCAATTCAAAGCCAGCCTGGGCAAGGAAAGTCCGTGAAACTCTGATCTCCAATAAGCCACTCAGAAAACTAGAAGTGGTACTGTGGCTCAAGTGGTAGAGGGCTCACCTTGAGCTGGAAAATTGAGGCACAGCGTCCAGGCCCAGAGTTCAGACCCTACAACCAACAAAAAAGGAAGGAAGGAAGGAAGGGTAAGAAAGAGAAAGAAAGGAAGGAAGGAAGGAAGGAAGGAAGGAAGGAAGGAAGGAAGGAAGGAAGGAAGAGAAAGAAAGAAAGAGAGAGTGGGGGAGGGAGGGAGGGAGGGAGAGAGAGAGAGAGAGAGAGAGAGAGAGAGAGAGAGAGAGAGAGAGAAATCTGGTGATGTGATGCACAAACCTATTGAACCCTGAGGTGGGAAACTGAGTCTCAAAGGGAGCTTTCTATTGCTCTTATAACCTGGAAGACCTGTTGTACTTTTGTTTCACTTTGTCTTGTTTGAGGGTGTGTGTGTGTGTGTTTGCTTCTGTTTTTGTTTTTTTTTTTAATTCACAACACTGGGACATGAATTGCTACAGTAGGGCTTGAACCTTGAACTCCCAAGAAGGTTACATTGTGGCTTTCTCCATCTTTACCCAAACACGCTAGGAAGTTATGACCTTTATTTTCCAGCTAAAGAATCAGATTTAAGCCTGCAATCCTAGCTACTCAGAAGGCTGAGTCCTGAGGATCATAGTTTGTAGTCTGCAAGACTCTTATTTCCAAAAAACTACTCAGAAAAATCTGGAAGTGGTGCTGTGGTCAAGTGGTAGAGTGCTAGTGTTGAGCACAAAGAAGCTCAGGGACAGCACCCAGGCCCTGAGTTCAAGCCCCATGACTAGCCAAGAGGAGGAGGAGGAGGAGGAGGAGGAAGAAGAGGAGGAGGAGGAGGAGGAGGAGGAGGAGGAGGAGGAGGAGGAGGGAAGGAAGGAGGAAAGAGGAGGAGGAGGAGGAAGGAAGGAGGAGGGGGAGGGGAGGAGGAGGAGAAGGAAGAAGAAGAAAAAGAAGAAGAGGAGGAGGAGGAAAGGAAGGGAGGGAGGAAGGAAGGAAGGAAGAAAGGAAGGAAGGAAGGAAGGAAGGAAGGAAGGAAGGAAGGAAGGAAGGAAGGAAGGAAGGAAGGAAGAAAGGGAGGAAGGAAGGAAGGAGGGAGGGAGGGAGGGAGGGAGAAGGAAGGAAGGAAAGAAGGAAGGAGGGAAGGAAGGAAGGAGGGAGGGAGGGAGGAGAGGGAAAAGGAAAGAGAGAGGGAGGAGGAGGGGGAGGGGAAGAGGAGAAGGAAGAAGAAGAAGAAGAGGAGGAGGAGGAGGAGGAGGAGGAGGAGGAGGAAGGGGAAGAAGGGGAGGAGGAGGAGGAAAAGACTTAGAGAAGCTTAGGAACTTGAACTTATTCATGACCTCAAGGCTCCTAAGGGAAATTGAGATGGAGGATGCCATCGCTTACCTAGGACCAGCCTGGTGTGGTGGCCTGGAAGGAAGGACCCTGTCTTCAAGTGAGCCCAGGTGAGCAGCAGCTCCTGCGGTAGCCTCATCAGCTGGTTACTGGAGAGGTCCAAGAAGGTGAGATTTCCTAGGAAGCGCGCAGCCTCAGGGGGCACCACAGAGAGGCGGTTGGCCTGCAGGTCCAGCAGCCGCATCTGGGGGGCGTCCCTGAGCACAGCCCAGGGGAAGGTGACCAGGCGGTTCCCAGGCAGCCGCAGCTCCCGCAGGCCATGCAGACCCCGCAGCATGAGCACACTGAGCTCACTGAGGGCATTGAAGGGCAGCCACAGCTGCTCCAGGTGGGCCAAAGACCTGAAGGCATCCCCTGGCACCCTGCGGATGGCCGTCCGCTCTAGCCGAAGCCTGCAGGTGTCCGGAGGGATAGATGCTGGCGGCAGGGTCATATCAGGGTCACTGCAAATCACTGTCCTGGGCAGAGAAAATGAGAGATATTTGAGCCACTTCCCATACGAACTTGACTCCCAGATCTGTCAGTTAACACAGGGCACGATCTCAATCGCAGGATGGGCTCTGGAGAGACCTGGGAACAAGCAGCGGCGTGCTTGGGCTTTCCTTTTGGAGGACTATTAATCTCAGAGCAGCGTCTATCAGGCACTGGTGGCTCATGCCTGTAATCCTAGCTACTCAGGAGGTTGAGATCTGAGGGTCGTAGAAAAGTTTGTGTGACTCTTATAAAACTACTCCAATAAAACTACCCAGAAAAAGCTGGATGTAGAGCTGTGGCTCAAGTGGTAGAGCATTGGTCTTGAGCAAAAGAAGCTCAGGGATAGCATCCAAGCCCTGAGTTCAAGCCCCAGTACTGACAAAAAAACCCACAATAAATACATTTCTTTAAAAAGGGATAATGTACAAATTCAGCCTAATGCCCATCACATTGTAAGAGTCTAGAGTTACTGGTCACTGTCAAAACCTTCATCATCGATCAGGGAGTCTTACTAGTGCCTTCCATTGTTCTTTCTGCCCAAACAGTAACAGGTATGCTAATCTTTGTTCTCTTATTTGTGTGTCTAAAGCTGAGGTTTGAGAGACCACAGGAAGCAATTCTGTCCCCAAGGCTGCTACAATTTAGGGCTGTGTTTTATACCATCAATAAGAATGGTACACTCTCACGAGGTTAGATGGAAAAAGAGGTTGGAGGAGGGTAATAGTTCCAAGGGATGGAAAATTTGGAGGCTGGGCACTGGGGCCGAGCCCATGTACAGAACCCATCTCAACAAAGGTTTCTCTACTCACACTGGTTGAGGTAGCATGACCATACTTTGCTCGGCTAAAGGTGTCATATTCTGTAATGTCATCATGCATTGCTCAAGTCCACCTTTCCTGATGCCATACATAGGCTACTCAAGGCAACTGGGCTAGGCTTGTTTTTCCTTATAAATGGTGCCACAGCAATGGCGCTCCCATTGAGGTAGAATGCCTACCAAGTGTTTGGCCAATCAGAAGAGACTGAAGTCACAGCCCTTGGTTCCTACAGTTTGTAATCTACCTTAGTAATCTACCAGAGTTCAACAAAAATAAACCATTGAAGACAAATGGTGTTTTCAAGGCAAAACACAGGTTGTTAGCTAGAAGGAAAGGATTTGAGTGGAAAGAAGGGAATCAATGGGAAAATACGGGGGGGGGGGGGGGGAGAAAAGAGTCAAGAGCACCAGTCAAGAACCAAATATGTAGGGCAGGGTCACTTAAGCCAATAGCACAAGGAGCATGAGAACACATTAATCCAGGGGTCTAGACGGGACCCTCCCAACCACTTTCACACTCACAAGGACATACAATCCGTTCATGATACAGGTGTACGGTACAGGATGAATACCACGATAGAGTCTCTGAGAAGCCTGGTTATAGCTGGGTGTCAGGGAGGTAGTTGAGATTCAGAAGGAACCTTGTTCTAAACACACAATCTATGCCTGTGGCCAAAGGGGATCTCAATTCCTTTGCCACACCTCAGAGCCTCATTCTCCTAGGACGCTCCATGCCGAAGGCTGGTACATAGCAGGAAGGTATAACCAATTGTAAGAGCTCTAGTTTTAGAGGAGGGAAAGGCTATCTTCTGATATTGGGGGCCCCTAGAAATCTCTCTCCAAATTTCACTTGCCATCCAAAAGGAAATTCTGTTGGCAGGAGCTTTTCTCTGATCTCTCTCCATGGTAACATCCTCAGATGGGAAGATGCTGGGAATTTGATATTAAGAGTATTCATTATCCCTTAAGCCAAATATGGGATTATTCCTATTGCTCAGACCATACAGGGTGTCTTTCTTAGGGGTTTCTCTCCAATCTCTGCCTCCCTTCACCCCCAGAATCAACTTGACAGAATCATTGGAAGAGTAGCTCTGGTAATGTTCTCCTGATCAGAAATCAGCAGTGGCTTTCTGTACCCACCTAAGACAAAGGAAAGAAAGAGAGGATGGAATTCCAAAACATTGGGGAGTTGGTAGGACAAGGCTGAACCAGAAGCTGAAATCCTGGCAAGTAAAGAAATATAGAGGTCATTCATGGATAAGCTGAGAAAAACTAGAGGAAAGATGGTATACGGACTGTGGAAGAGAGGTAGAAAATCAGCCACAAACCACAATGGCCCCAAAAAGGTTCCATGGAAAGAAATAAGGAGAAGATGGGGATGTAGATAAGGAAGTCAAGACTGAAGCTGACCCAGGCAACAGTGGCTCAAGCCTGTAACCCTAGCTACTCAGGAGGCTGAGATGTAAGAATTGCAGTTCAAAACCAGGCCAAGCAGGAAAGTCCATGAGATTCTTATCTCCAATAGACTACCCCCCAAAAAGCTGTAAGTGGAACTATGGCTCAAGTGGTAGAGTATTAGCCTTGAGCAAAAGAAGCTTGGGTACAGTGCCCAGGCCCCAAATTCAAATCCCAGGACCAGCACAGGAGAAAAAAAAAAGAGTGAAGCTGGGAAAGGACAGAGCATGCTTGAATGGATTGGACACTCCTGCAGTTAGGAGCACCCACAAATAGGGGTCAAGGCTGAAGCTCCTGTGGGCTTGCAGAGGGAAGGCATACAGAAGCATCATGGTGTGAAGGAGTAAGGGAAAATTCCTGGATATGGCTGAGTATCCCAGGGATCTGGAATAGGATTGGAAGAGGCTGAGGACACAAGAGACTGGGAGCCATAGAAAGGAAGATTAAATGGAAGGAAGCAAAGAGAGGAAAAGAAAGATGTAAGGAGAGAACTTCTTGGACCTTAAAGAAGGTTCCTCCCCACCAGGATCCTAGAGAAGGACATGGGGAGGACTTCCAGGAACAGGAATACCTCTTTCCACTCTCCTAAGTCAAGGTCCTTGATTAGCTGTTCGTCAGAGCAACCCTCCTGCTTGCTGGAAGATGAAAGAGCACAGACAACTCCCATAGGAGTCTGGGTTCCAAGAGCCAGGGAGGACAGGGCCTCACCCGGTCACGGGCCACAGGCCCTGGGTCCAGCAGGTCCTTATTTATCAAATGATCTCAGGTAAGGATCAGGGCTGAGCATCCAAGCCCTCCCAACCCAGCCTAGGACTTAGCAACCCACCCCACCCTCACCCCCAGTGCCATACCTGGCTTTACTGCCATCGCCCAGGATGTGAAGGCTGCAGCTGCATTGAGAGGGGCAGGAACCCCAGGCTTGATAGGGCCCCCCAAAGACCAGGAGCCAGAGCATGCCCGCTGCTACCCACATGACTCCTGGCTCCTCTGTGGTCTGAGCAGGGGGCCTTGACCTGGTCTTCTCCGTCCTGCCAGCCCCACAAACCCAGCAGCTGCCCACTTGCTTGCTGCCCTCCCTCTCCACCCCTGCCTAAGGCCATCGGATAAACATGGACAGGCTAGGGATTAGGGAGGGAAGCCCCAGCCACACCACTCAGCCGCTTATTGCTTCCTGAATCACTCAGTCCTGAGGGTGGGGGATGGAGGACCCCTTTCCATAGCAACAGCTCCAGGTCCAATAAGTCTGGGATGCAGCAAGACAAAGCAGGTGCACAACTGGCCAGAAGCAAACTGACTTCTGGATTGGCTGGTTGAACTGCCCAACTGCAAAGTAATCCACGCCAACCAGGCTGGGGGTAGCATAGATCTATTTCATTGGGCTGCAGAGGATGAGGGAAAATGGAATCAAAACTCAGACGTCTAATGAGGGCCTTTGGAAATTCTCCCCGATGACATTCTCTTCACTGAAAAAGCAGTATTGAAAGCAAGGCCTTCCTGAAAGTGTCAAAGGCATTAGAAGGACCCCACACTGCAGAGCCAGGATCCTAGGTTCAAATCTTAGCTCTTCTATTTACAGATCCTGACCGGTGTGCACATTCCTTCTAAAAAGGAAATAAAGTTATTCTACCTAGAGTGCTGATGAAAATCGAACAAGCTGAGTTTCTGTGGCCTTGACCACCTGGGGGAATGGAAGCTCACTCATCGGTTGCAAATATCCTGTTCTATTGGAGGTATCTACTCATGGAGAAACTGGAAAGATGCTGATATTTCAGAGACCTCAGAGATGGTTCCCATGGGTCTCTGAACAGTGAGGTCTCATCTGGGCCCTGCTAGGTATTATCCCCCAAGCTAAAGGGAAGGGGCATGTTTGTAGGAAGGTAGAGGTCCCTACCTCAACATATTGTACTCCAAGGAGGGTCTTAGAACAGTACCTCATACACTTTGTAGAGAAGATACTTGCAGTCTTTACCTGTTGTCTCCTCCCTAATGTCAGCCTGCCAAACCTTGGGGACTCAGCCAGGGGTGGTGCTAAGTCACACTCAGATGACTCGTCCCTTTGCTCTTCACTTTTGACTCTTTTTGCTTTCTGGTCCAACATCTCTACTCATATCCTTTGTCTTTTCTAAAAGGTTCCCCTGTCTCTCATACCCAGGGACTGGACAGGCCTAGGTTAGAGAAGTCTGATTGAGGAAGATACCTAGAGACCCAGTATATGCACAGGTAGTGCCTACCTGTGGCATAAGTCTGTTTTGACAATATTGAATTCCAGAAGACGATGGCTTCTAGTCACTTTCTCTCATCCAAAAATCTAACTAATAGGATTCCCTTGGTGTTATTACTGTACCTGGAGCCTTCCTTCTCCAGCCAAAAGACAAGTTTTGTCCTTTGATAATCAGGGCTATCTTTTCTTCTTTGTCTGGGATTCTTTTCCTCTTTCATCTGCCTAGATGACACTACTGTTTTGTTATTTTTAGTTCCAGTAACGGGGCTTGAACGCAGGGTACTATCCCTTAGCTTGTCTGCTCAGGGTTAAGGCTCTACTATTTGAGCCATAGCTCCACCTCTGGATTTCTTAGTAGTTAGTTGGAGAGAAGAACCTCATGAATTTTCCTGTCAAGGGTTAGCTTCAAACGATGATCCTCAGTTCTCAGCCTCCTGAGTAGCTAGGATTAGAGGCATCAGCCACCACAGCCCGGCTCTGACACTTCTCTTTATTGCTGGCCTTCTCCTCTCTCGTCTTTCATGAGTTCTTTCCTGCAGTATTTCAGAATAAATGGTTAGAAATTGGGAAAGGGCGGGGAAGGCACTGAAGGATATGACTATAAGCTCAGCTCCCAGGGGTGGGCAGGCTCACACATCAATGGGAACTTACAAGAGGGAAGCCTGGGAATGGGACATTCAGAAGGAGCTGCTTAATTAGCCAGAGAAAAAATGTTTCTGAAAAGTACCCAGACCTGCAGAATGGGAAATGAGACATTTGTTCCAGCACCACCTAAAAATTATGGCAACACCTCAGGTTGATTCTTAGCTACTTTTTTGGCAGGGAGGGGGTCCGGTCGTGGGGCCTGAACTCTGGGCCTGGGCGCTGTCCCTCAGCTCTTCAGCTCAAGGCTAGCGCTCTACCACTTGAACCACAGCGCCACTTCCGGCTTTTTTTTCTGCTTATGTGGTGCTGAAGAATCAAATCCAGGGCCTCGAGCATGCAAGGCAAGCGCTCTACCAGTGAGCCACCTTCCCAGCCTTCTTAGCTACTTTTTTCTGCAGTTTCCTCATCTAAAATAAAGATGCCACCTGATTTATGGAGTCCTTTCTAGGAATCATCAGAAGATGTCTTAGCACAAAGCCTGAACTAAGTAGATACCAGTCACATCATTATTATTTCTCCGTGGTTCAGTTTCTTCATCTGAAAACAAGTTAAGTTGCACAGATCAATTTTACTGGGTGTGGGTTTCACCAGGAGCTGATATATAAATTGCACAAAAACTTCATTTGTAGAAGGCAAAGTTCTTAGTGGGTCATGAGGACACTTAAGAAGACAGTAGACCATTGGTTCCAAGCCAATGTCTTGGGATATGTTTTTAAATGCTCATAGAGTGAAAAAGCATGATGTGAGACAGGAAATGAAGGCTTGCAATATACATCCATGATGTGTTCTAACCAAGGCTTAGTTAGACAGGACAGAGCATAAATAAAAGATGCTCTTAAATTTCAAAGGAGGAAATTGAGAAGACCGAGTTGTCCCACTGTAGAGCATGAAGCTAGTTACTGGTCAATTCCAGACAGGAATCCCGGGCCTTATTTGAGGTTCTTTATCTATAATAGTAGGTAATACCCCAAACCTCATCCTTTCCTCAGTTGCTTCCAGCACATCTATGTGATCCTGTGAGCACATGCATGTGCATGTGCGCGTGCACGCACGCACACACACACACACACACACACACACACACACCACTCCTAACCAGTCCTCCTGAACAGCTGCCACTCCAATCCCTCCTTCGACTCCCCTCCTTGGTTATGCAATAATACTTTTCCAATTCAGCTCTCAGCCACATGCCATTTGGATCCTCAGACTTTAATCCTGCCTAGTGGGGCTTAAATGAATGAGACAGGGCTCTATTTTAGCTTCACAAAGGCCACACTGTCTGACTGGTGAATGGGTTCCTTTGGCTTGGGCCAAAAGGGTGATTTAGAGGAGGGGAGGCAAAAGAAGGCATTAAAACCCTTATTTCATGATAATCTGCATGTGCCAGCATGTGGAATGTTCTTTAAAAAGGACGGGTCTGATTTTGGAAAGACAGAGCAGAGCAGGACCACTGAGAGGGAGGAAGACCACTGATGGCAACATCCGGGGACCTGCCAACTGGCTTTGGGGAGCTTGAGGTGCTGACTGTGGGCACTGTGCTGCTGGTGGAAGGTGAGCCAGGCAGAGTGTTGGGTGGAACAGGGGTCCAGTGGGTTCTCAGAGCTCAAAACATAGCACTGGCCAGAGAAGTCCCCCAAATCAGCTGTGATGTTATGTCATCTTGACACCCTCTTCTGGTATTTGGACCCAAGGAATCTTAGGGCATCTCCCCTTTGGGAGATATACCACGCTGGATAGGAGAACAAATCCAGACACACGTAAGGGAGGCAGAGACTTGGAGGATGTATCCAGGAGTCAGCCAAGAACCCACACTCAAACTTTTCTTGTCACTCTAACCAGGAGAAAATATAATTTACTCCTGGGAAATTGTGCTAAGAATCCCATAAAAGATCAGGCCTTCAGAAGGCTCTGAAGGCAGACAGCTCTGTCACTTGCTTTCTAGGTGAGTAGAAAACCAAGACACTTCAGTTCTTCTAACTCCATAGTCTTGATACTGCAAGTAGATAGTTATGGGGGTTAAGAGATATCATTTGTGTAAAACTCTAGACTAGCTGAGATCTGAGAATCATGGTTCAAAGCCAGCCCAGGCAGAAAAGCCAATGAGGCCCTTCGCTACAAATAACTAAAAGCCAGAAGTAGAGCTGTGGCTCAGATGTTTAAGTGATAGCCTTGAGCACAAAAGCTCAGGGACAGTGCCAAGGCACTGAGTTCAAGCCTCAGGACCAGCAGAAAAAAAAAACTCTCTTGATGGATGAAGCTGTCGTTTAGAAAGCTCAAAGAACATTCCTGTCCTTTGAGGTATTACTGTCCTACGGTGAGGGATCAGGCTAAAATTCAAGTTCACCTTGCCATTTTGGGCCCTGGACAGCTTCCAGCTCTAACTTGAATCATCTCCCAGGCTCTCTCCACAGCCTCCAGAGAAGGCATTTTGGAATCTAAAACACCTGAGACAGAGCCCTAGCTCTGCCACTTACCAACTGTGTACTTAGGGCATGTTAGTGAGAGTCTTTAAGCTTTAGTTTCCCAACTGTACATGGAGAGGAGATGGTCAAAGAGAAGACTGAATGAGCTGGACACCTGTGTTCATGCCTGCAATAACTAACTACTTAGGATGCTAAGGTCAAATGGTTGCAATTTGAAGCTAGCCCAGGCAGGAAAGTCTGTGGAAGTCTTATCTCCAGTTCACCAGCCAAATTTCTTCCTCCTGCCTCCCCTCTTTAAGTCATCCTCTTGAGTTATGATTCAAGTGACAGAGTGCAAATTTTGAGCAAAAGAAGGCAAGGGAGAGATTGAGGCCCTGAGATCAAGCCCCCAGTACTAACATATACACATGCTCACGCACACACACACACACACACACACACACACACACACACACACACACAGACTGCATAAGCTGATCTTTGTCACATGCTCTTTTCAGGGTT
Organism: Dipodomys spectabilis; assembly: GCF_019054845.1. Taxonomy (NCBI): domain Eukaryota; kingdom Metazoa; phylum Chordata; class Mammalia; order Rodentia; family Heteromyidae; genus Dipodomys; species Dipodomys spectabilis. Next base: position 3,521,894 of record NW_024870813.1, on the reverse strand, counting down.
GCCATATTTGCTTAGTGCTCATATTACATTGTGCTCCTCACAGCAGGAGGCCAGCCATGGAGCAGAGCATTCAGCACTTCAGTAGTAGTTGAAGAACTGCACCTAGAGAGTTGCTGGGTGTGAAGTGGGTGGAGACTGCTGAAGCTCCACCCACCCCAGACCCTGGTTGGGACCCTAAGTGACTCACAGCAGCCCAGATGCCAGTCCCTACCCTTCCTTTCAGCTCTCTCTGGTCTCAGCCTCAATGGTCTGACCATCTTCTCTTTCTGCAAGACCCGGGAGCTGCGGACTCCCAACCACCTGCTGGTGCTGAGCTTGGCCGTGGCAGACAGTGGGATCAGCCTGAATGCCCTGATCGCCGCCATCTCCAGCCTCTTACGGTACTAGCCAGCTCCCTGGTCCACAGACTCCGGGGCCCTGCCTGAGGCGTGACTTTGGGGTCTTGGGAAGCCAGGCCAGAATGTTTCTACCTATAGAAAATGAACCAATTGCAGAGGGTTGGGCAGGCTGAACTAGACTAAATTTGAATTCCAGATGATCACTGAAGAACCATAGCCAATATCGAGACATGGGGGTTGCTCAAACCTGAAAGATGTAACAAGCTCAAAGATTAAGAGCATGAACTCTCTAACAGGGTGGCCTCATTGAATCCTTCTAGCTTCCTCTTTCTGGCTCTTGGCAATTTTTTTACTTTTATTTTCTTGCTTTTCTGGATGTGTGTGTGGGGGGGGGGGTGTGAATGCACCTGAGCATACCCATCCACACTAGGGCTTGAACACAAGGCCTGGACACTGTCCCTAAGGTTGATGCTCTACCACTTGAATCACAGCTACACTACTGGCTTTTTGGAGGTTAATTAGATGAGTCTTATGGACTTCGCTGCCCAGGCTGAGTTCCTCAAATCTCAGCCTCCTGAGTTGTTAGGGTTACAGGCATGAACCATCAGTGAGTGGCTGATGATGTCCCTCACCTACTTTAGGAATTGAATATTATTATCTAGTTCATATGGGTGGCTGGAAGTATTGATTTAACGACTTACAAATAACTTGAAACAATGCTACCTAAGTAGCCCTAAATAAGTATTTGTGAGAGCAAACAGGATTTGGACTGGAGTCTCTTGTCTCCTTACATGCAAGCCAAGGTGTTCCCACATAGCTTAGAGAAGGCATTTCTAGATTCTTTCCTTAAGCTGACTGAGCATTTCACATCTGGGTAGGTCACTATAAGTGAAGGCTGATCTCATCCGGATGTGAAGGCTCTGTGGGGTCTAAAGCAGTGGACAAACACTTGGCCGACGGATCTGAGGGATGAGAGGCTTGGGGTCTTCCCTCTAACTTTGCCTTTATCTATGTGTGTGATGGGGACTCAGTGCCTTTTCCTCTCTAAACATCCTTCCTCCCCCTGCAGAATGAAGGCTGAACAGTTAAACCTCTGGCCTTGCAGAGACCTTTTGTCCAGCCTGCTACATGACCTGCACTAGGATCTACCCCTCCAGCTAGATGAGTTAAGCTCTAAAGGCCCTGCTTCCCTTCCTGGAAAAAGTAGATGACAATACCCTCTTCGTAAAAGCAGGAACAGCATGCAGGAACCTACCAAACTGCAGCTGGGCAGGTGTGGGAACGGGGGGCAGGGGAGGGCTGGAGAGATCACCTGGGCCCAATGTCTCCAACAGGCACTGGCCGTATGGTTTGGAGGGCTGCCAGGCTCACGGATTCCAGGGCTTCGTCACGGCATTGGCCAGCATCAGCGGCAGCGCAGCCATTGCCTGGGGACGCTATCATCATCACTGCACCCGTATGTCTTGTCCCCACCCCCAATGAAGGGATAGCTCAAGCTTTGGGTGTGGGGAGGAGTAGAGGCAAGGTGGGGATGGTCGTGAATAAGTTCTCAGTGCCTTCCCACAGGTGATTGGGGGGCAGGGGAGAGGATACACTCGTTCCAGGAAAGGAGGGAGGATGGGAGAGCATGATAGAGGCCTGTGTCCAAGCACAAGTTGTTGTTGTTGTTTTTCACTTGATCAGAGTATCTTCCCTGCATAAACTCTGCTTCCTCCTTTCTTGTCTGTGCAGGCAGCCTGCTAGGGTGGGACACAGCCGTTTCCCTGGTGATCTTCGTGTGGCTGTCCTCTGCCTTCTGGGCAGCTTTGCCCCTGCTAGGCTGGGGTCACTATAACTATGAGCCTTTGGGGACCTGCTGCACCTTGGACTACTCCAGGGGTGACAGGTGAGAGGGGGGGAGTGGCTTGCAGGCCCCTTGACCTTGAGTTTCTGGGACAAGGCTGTCTGAAATATCCATTAGCTCTTTCTTGGTCAGCCCTGCCTCTTCCCCATGGCTATCACCTGAGAGTCCAGGCTCATTTTGGGTACCTTCAATTATTTCTTCAGAGGCACACTAGACAGTCTCTTTGTCATCCAGAGACTCTCTCTCTCTCTCTCTCTGTGTCTCTGTCTCTGTCTCTCTCTGTGTGTGTCTCTGTCTCTGTCTCTCTCTGTGTGTCTCTGTCTGTGTCTCTCTGTCTCTCCATCTGTCTCTCTGACTCTGTCTCTCTCTGTCTCTCTGTCTCTCTGTCTCTCTGTCTCTCTGTCTCTCTCTCTCTCTCTCTCTCTCTCTCTCACACACACACACACACACACACACACACACACACATCAATGGTGGGGCTTGAACTCAGGATCTGGGTGCTGTCCCTGAGCTCTTTTGCTCAAGGCTAAGGCTCTGTCACTTTAAACCACAACTCTACTTCCAGCTTTTAGGTTTTTAAGTGGAAATAAGGATCTCATGGACTTTCTTGCCTGGGCTGGTTTTGAACTGAGATTCTCAGATCTCAGCTTCCTGAGTAGCCAGGATTACAGGTGTGAGCCTCTGGCACTGGCTCCAGAGGCTCTTTTCAAATCCTTGCCCCTAGAACACTCCATGAATGTTTCATCCTCTTGGTTCCACTGATATCGTTTGGTGAATACATCTCCTGAACTAAGTTCTTCCATTCTCCATGTTGGAATAACAACTTTAAGTTGAAGGCCAACCACTTGAACTTGAAGGAGCTTCTTCCTTATCTCAGCAATCTTGTCAGTTGTGGGGCTTGAACTCTGGGCCTAGGAGCTGTCCCTCAGCTCTTCAGCTCAAGGCTAGCGCTCTACCACTTGAGCCACAGCGTCACTTCAGGTTTTCTGGGTGATTTATTGGAGATAAGAGTCTTACAGACTTTCCTGCCCAGGCTGGCTTTGATCCTCAGATCTCAGCCTCCTGAGTGGCTAGGATTACAGGTGTGACCCACTGGTGCCCGGCTTGAGAAAACTTCTTGAAGAGATCAGCTGGGGCCAGGAGCTACCACACTCTGTGTGCTTGTCCAATGGAGGCTGTTCTCCACACCTGTCTGTGGAGTGCAGAGGCTGGTGGGCTTGGGAGGGCAGGTGAGCACTCTTGAGAACTGACCTTGTTCCTCAACGTCCTACCTGTAGAAACTTCACCAGCTTCCTCTTCACCATGGCCTTCTTCAACTTCCTAGTGCCCCTGTTCATCACACTCACTTCCTACCAGCTCATGAAGCAGAAATTCGCAAGGAGTGGCCGTCTCCAGGTAAAGAGCAGCTCCTAAAGCAGCAGAAATCTCTTGCTTCCTCCCAGGGAACATGCACGCTGTGATAGGTTTCTTTTCTTTTTCCTTTGTGCCAGTCCTGAGGCTTGAATGCTGGGACCAGGCACTGTTTCTTAGCTGTCTACCACTTGAGCCACAGCTCCATTTCCAGCATTTTGCCTGTTAATTAAGATTCTCACAGGCTTTCCTGCCCAGGCTAGCTTTGAATCTCAGCCCTCAGATCTTAGCCTTCTGAGTAGCTAAGATTATAGGCCTAAACCACTGGCATCCTGCTTCTTTAGCTTTTTATTCAAGGCTAGCACTCTACTGCTTGAGCCACAGCTCTACTTTTGTTTTTGTTTTTTTTTTTTTTGGTAGTTAATTGGAGATAAGAGTTTCACAGTCCTTCCTGCCTGGGTTGGCTTCAAGCCACGATCCTCAGATCTCAGCCTCCTGGGTAGAATTACAGACCTGAGCCACCAATGCCTGGCATTACTCACGGTTTCTATATTTGCAATCATGAAGAGAAATTTCAGCTTCCATAGAGCATGGAATGTGAAAGGTGAAAGGTTACTCTCCCTCCTCACCAAGTTCCGGGAAGAAGAGCTGGGATGGTTGGGAGTGATGCGTACCCTTCAACCCCAGGAGCCAGGGCTTCCTGCCAGATTCCGCCCATGCCTTCACACTCAACACTTCACAGGGATTTGAGGCTTAGCACAAAATTACAGACCCTTTAAATAACACTTCAGTTGCTTTCAGATGTTTGATTTAATCACCGTCACAGGCTGTTACAACATAAAAATCATACCTACAAGCATATTTGTCCAAGAAAAACAATGCTTCAAAAGAAGTCCTCTGGAATATTTCCACATTTCTGTATTCATATTCCCTTGCCACTTTTAACTCTGTTACCTGGGCAATTTAGCAAATAAGTCATAGCAGACAGAATATTTCGGGGGTATTTTTAAGACAGGTATTCAATATTACTTCATGCACATTGTTATTTCCTCTTGGTGACCACTGTCTGAGAAAGCAAAGCTTTGCTCGCCCTATTTTACAAACTGGATTGAGACAAAGGGAGGTTAGCTAAGCAATTTGCCAAAAGTCACACACCTGGTAATAACAGACATGGATCCAAATCTTCTCTGGGACTCCACCACCATAGTACTCATAGAGCATTAAAAAGCACACTCTCCTGCCAGGTGTTGATACTTCACACCTTCAGTCCTTGCTACTCAGGAAGATGAGATTCTGAGGATCATGGTTTGACGTTAACCTGAAGCAGACAAATCTGAGAGTTCTTATTTCTAATTAACTAGCAAAATGCCAGAAGTGGAGGCCTTGTGGGGGGAGGGGGAGGGGAAGTGGGGGAGGCAGGACTGAGCAAGAATGCTAGGTTCTGAGTTCAACCATAGTTCCCACACCAAAAAACTTTTTTTGTGGCAGCCAGGTGCAGGTAATCCTAACTATTCAGGAGGCTGAGATCTGAGGATCAAGATTCAAAGCCAGCCAGGGCAGAGTCCGTGAGACTCTTATCTCCAAGTAACCACCAGAAAACTGAAAGTGGTGTTGTGGCTCAAGTGGTAGAGCGCTTGCCTTAGGCTGAAGAGCTGAGGGACAGCACCCAGGTCCAGAGTTCAAGCCCCACAACAGAAAAAAAATTGTGGCTGCCTAGTAGTCCCTTCGTGTCAGTCTTTATTCATAGCTATCACCAATTATAAACAGCAGTATGCTATCCAGTTTCATTATGAAGACCCTTAATCTGCTTCCTCATTATTTTTAAAATTTCTGTGCATGGGGAATGGACCGTGTAGGTGGAGCTCAGCAGGAGATGCACATGCCTGTGAAGTCACAGAAATACAAGGACTGCACTGGGGCCAGGATCCCAGCTCCCAGCTCCCAGCTCTTAGGCCTGGCCACACCCTGTACTCTGCTCCCCCCAAGTCTTGTCTGCATACACAAAGCCACATTTTTCTGAAGTTCGGTCAGCCAGGAACTAAGGCTGGCACCATGTCTTTCCTGTTACCTCTGTTCACTTAAGCCATCGGCGATATCCCTACAGCTGAGGCACAGATGGCCTTGGAGAGATCTCAGTGGGCACCCACTGAGGTACAGATTCTTCTCCAGCCTCAGCTTCTCCCAAGTAGTCTCTTAGAGTTGATCCTCCCCCTACCTCCGCCTTTATTTTTTCTCCAGAAGAAGGGACAACTCAAAAGAAAACTATATCCCCTGGTTGGCCACTGGTAGCTGACACCCGTAACCCTAGCTACTCGGAAGACTGATAGCTGAGGATATTGAGGTGGGAAGCAAGCTCAGGCAAAAGAAAAACAAAAAACAACAACAGTATTCCATGAGACTCTTATCTTCAGTGAAGCAGCAAAGAGCCAGAAGTGCAGGTGAGGCTCAAGCAATAGAGTACTTTGAGGGGAAAATCCAGGAAAGAGAATGAGACCCTGAATTCAAGCCCCAGGACTGCACACAAAAAATGTGGCACTGATATTGGTATGTTACATCAACATTTTACTATGTAAGACTTCTGGAGCAAGCACGTAACAAATCCACCCTGAAAATTAGAGTTCAACGTTGGCGCCCCCTTGTGGCCCTAGATAGAACTTGAGGATCCACTATGCTCCAGGTGGGACCTGCTCCCTGGTTGAATCTGATGCCCTGGAAATCCATTGAGCTCTGACAGGTCGCTGTCACCAGGTGTCTGCTGCCACTAATGATGAGCTTGTTCTGTGCCTGGAGACCCTTTTGCACACACACAGTCACAGAGCCCTGAATACTGTTAAAGAGGAAAGATCCCCAGTATCCAATCCCACCAGTAGCCCTTGCCTCCAAGCAAGCCAGGTGTTCATAGGCTCTTTTTAAACAAAGCAACTGAACTCAAGTACACTTAAAAAGCAGGCCTTGGGTCACATGGTATTCCAAAGCAGAGAAACCCATAAAAGTCCTTCAGTCTTCTGCCGGTTCAAAATCTTCCTGAAGCCTTGCCCCTGCTGCTCAGAACTGGTAAGAACAGACCTAGTCTCCCTACCCTCTCTAGACTGCAGACAGCTGGGGTGAAATGATGCCTCTGATGCCTGTTTCTCTCCAGGTGAACACCACTCTGCCAACCAGGACACTGCTGTTGGGCTGGGGTCCCTATGCCCTCCTGTATTTTTATGCAGCCATCATGGATGTGAACTCCATCTCCCCCAAGCTGCAGATGGTACAGATACTTGTAGATACATCCAGGGTCCAAAGCTAGAAGGCTCTCCATTTTTGCATCTCTCTGTCTCACCTTCTGGTCCCCCTCCCCCACTCTCATTCCCTTCTCCCCCCACACTCCTTTTTAGAAGAGATAATGAGTGGAGAATTGGCCCCTCAGCATTCTCTGCTCACTGAGCTGAGCGATGGGTCAGGCAGACAGGATGAATGAGTTGATGCTACAGTCATGAGGGGCTGAGATTGGCGTGGATGGGAGCATAGGTGGATGGACTGGGTTTCTGCAGGACTTCATAAGCCCGACACATCTGCCAGCTACTCAGGAGAGGCCCAGAGGCTTCAGAATCAGGACTCCGTGATGGGCAGCCTGGGGGGGGTGTGGGTGGAGCAAGGAGTCACCTGGTGGGGATGAGGAAGAAGAGGAAAAACCCTGAAATGTCTTTCCTGGTCTTTTCTGCCACCCCAGGTGCCCGCCCTTATCGCCAAAATGGTGCCCACAGTCAATGCTATCAATTATGCTCTGTGCAATGAGCTGCTCTGCGGGGGATTCAGCCTGGGTCTCTTGCCCCAGAAGGGCAAGCAGGACCGCACCCAGTGAGGCTCTCCCTGGGCCTGCTCAGAAGCAGATCCACCTTCTGACAGCCTGGGGCGAGTTCCCACAACAAGATGCTGCTGTCCCAGAAGCCAAGCCTCAGCCACTCATCTACCAGTAATAAGGAACTGGCTGAGTGTGGCCCAAGGCTAGATCCAGGGACAAAGAGACACTAAGCTCCGTAGAAGAAGTCTTGGAAGAGTCACGGTCTCCAAGCTGAGCTAACCTGAATGTGACAAGCAATATGAATGTGGACTTACTAGGTTTCTGAGCACATCGCAAATGCTCATTAAAACAGCTATCCATCTAAACTGTGGCAGTATCCCCCCAGTGATTCAGTCTTAGAAAGGAGACAGATCCCTGATGGGAGGGGCTTCTGGTGGGAACTTGTCCCAGGCTATCAGCATTTAGACACTGCATATTAAACTGAAGTGGTGCCAGTGGCTTACTCTGACCCCAACCCATTCATCCCTGGGTTTTCCTATGCCTCCCACAGGGCACTTCAGGTGTGGCAGATGCAGAGTTCTAGGTGGGACTCGAGGGAATGAAAGAACAGAGAGATGAGGCTACACAGGAAGTCTCATAATGGAGGAGCAGCTGGGCCAGGCCCATCCTGTGGAACTTATGGAATGGAGGGTGGTCAGTCCAATGAGATCTAGGGTCATTAGACAAATGCAGAAAACCAGGCTACCTGTACCCACCTCTCCAGAAGCTTGCACAAAACAAGCCAGTCCTATCACTTCACAAAGCCAGGAGGAGGGGAGCAAAGGCTGCCTTTCCAAAGCACTGTTTCCAAAATCGTGGCCACGGTGTTGCGGAGATGAGATGCCCCTCAGCCACACTCCCATGCCCGTGTAAGAGGTTTTGTCTTGGGCCTTGGAGCAAGGGCAGGGTAGGGAGATCTCTGCACCTGAGCCACTTAAGAGCTGGGCTCTTAATCAAGCTGAGTGGTTGCTAGGAAAAATGATGGGGTCCACATTGACCATCCTGACTCTGCTCTCTGCAGCTCATCCATCCCCAGAATGTCTTTGTTAGGGACTTCCCTCATCCTCAGACACCTCCTCCTACGGAAGGAGATGAGGAGAGATGGTCAGAAGCGACAGGGGGATGAGTTTTGTCAGAGCAAAGAAGGGTTGGAAGAGAAGGAGCCTGAAGACCCACACCAAGGGTGTCTGGTGTCAGCTTTGTCCATGAGCCATTCCCCAGGGTGCAAGAGAAGGAAAACAGACGAAACAGATGAACATCCTTCCCTGGTGTTCAGAGGAGAAGAAAGGAAGGGAGATTTACCATCATGCCTGATTCCCCAGGTTTGACAGATGCTTCCAGGCTTCCGGCTTTAGAGCTTCTTGGAGAGGAGGAGAGGCTCTGGTACTGAGCCTCTCGGGCCTACGGACTCTGGCCTGGGTTGACAAGAAGTGGGAAGGGCTGAAGCAGCTACTCATGGGCGTGACCAGGGCTTTTCACTCTGGAAGCTTCGATTGTACCCATACCTCCCCAATCTTACTCATGGAATAACTCTACGCATCCTCACAACCTCTGAGTTTTCTGCCCATATCCCAAAGCACTGTCAGGATTGCAAGTTCTCATGGGCAAGCAGAGCTCTGCACTGTCCCTTCCCAACAACCTCCAGCAGCCCAACCTTGACCCTGGAGACAAGGTCAAGGTAAGCTCAGCTCACCAAGAAGATGGCTGCCTCACACCCGAGATTCACCTCCCCACAGGTCCTTTGCATACTCCTGACTGAGTGCTCACCCACGGCTAACACTCAACCAGGATCTGACCCAAGTTAGACTGGCAGACCTAGGACCTCTTCAGATTTGCTTTGCTCTGCTCCCCCACACCCAGGGCAGATTCATGGCCCTCCGGTTCTGCTGATTTTCTACAAATAAGTAGGTTTTCCAGGCTGGGCGCTGGTGGCTCACACCTGTAATCCTAGCTACTCAGGAGGCTGAGATCTGAGGATCACAGTTCAAAGCTGGTCTGGAAAGTCCATGAGACTCTTATCTCCAATGAACCACCAAAATTCTGGAAGTGGAGTTGTGGTTCAAGTGACAGCGTGACAGCCTGGGTCAAAAACATAGACACCTACTGGCTTGGAATTCAAAGTAGAAATTGTGGTACAACTGAGTACACATATATGCAATCGGACATAGTAACTAGGGTGATAAAGATAATCCAGAACTTTCCTTTAGAATCTCTTCAAGTCCTTACCGCAGAAATACATTGTTTTCTCTCATTCCAGATGTATGAAATATGTACTCATCCTCAGCTTTAGGTGCCTCACTTAGTTGTATGGCTCAACTCACAATTAAGGTGGACTTTCTTCCTTAATATCCTTCCCCTTTCATCCCTGTTCTGGGTGTGTGTTGTACTGGGGCTTAGACTCAGGGCCTCATGCTCTCGTTTGGCCTTTTTGCTCATGACTATCACTCTACCACGTAAGCCACATCTCTACTTCCAGCTTTTTGCTTGTTAGTTGGAAATAACTCAGACTTTTCTGTCTGGACTGCCTTCAATCGGTGATCATCAGGTCTGAGCTTCATGAATAGCTGGGATTATAGGCATGAGGCACTTGCTCCCAGCCTTTGGTTTGTTTTTTTTTTTTAAATGCCTAGGACTTAACCTACCATTATTTTTCAGAACAATCTCTTCCTTAAGTGAAACCCACCTGGGAAAAAGCCTCACACATCCCCTGTCGTAGCATGCTCAGAACCCTGCTTCTGCTATCCCTTAGGTGGGGTTAGTGGGCTTAGAAAAAGACTGATGGATGGAAGGAAGGAAGGAAAGGAGGAAGGAACAAAGAAAAATAGTAGAGTAATATCCTCTACCCCAGCCATCTCATCTGATTGTTCTGGGAAAGATTTCTCTTCCTTGCCAAATGGAGTTGGATTACAGTCACAAACTAACAGATTGTTTTCAAAGTAAAGGACTGGCTCATCACCAAGACTTCCACTGAGATAATTTTCCTGGAGAGACAAGATGTCTGTATACAACTGATTAGCAATTAGCAATTGCCTACACTCTATCATCAATTCATCTATCTATCTATCTGTCTATCTACCTATATATATATGTATGTATATATATATATCACTCATTAAAGATAAAGGGAATTCTGAAAATTTCCCCCATATTTAAAAAAGTTTAATCATAAGAAAGTCCTAATTCAGGGCTGGGTAGGTGGCTCAGTGGTAGAGTGCTTGCTTTGCATGCATGAGGCCCTGGGTTCGATTCCTCAGCACCACATAAGCAAAAAGAAAAAACCCAGAAGTGGCACTGTGGCTCAAGTGGTAGAGTGCTAACCTTGAGCTGAAGAGCTGAGGGACAGCGCCCAGGCCCAGAGTTCAGGCCCCACTACTGGACCCCCCCAAGAAAAGAAAGTCCTAATTTATTTTTTGCTGCTTTTGCTACAATAGTGATGAGACTTCTGCTCATTTTCCTTGTAAGAGCCAATCTTGATTAAATTTGCTCAAATACATGCTTACTTTCATTCTCACTCACTGAGTAAATACCAGTGCTTATATCTAACTTAAAGTAAGAGGAATGGAGAAGGAAAAGCAAAGTTCCAATACACAAATTGTTCTCCAAGACAGGATGCTATGCAATGCACTAAGCATGTCACTAAGCAATGCACTAAGGATGCCACAAGGTGGCAGTGTCCTCTCAATGATTAATTTTATCCTGGGCCACGAGCCCTGTGGTGCCTTTCTGCAAAACCTGCAGGTTCTCTAGCAAGACCACGGCAGTGGAATGTGTTGATTTCTGTAGTTTTGTTTGTTTGTTGTTGTTTGTTTTTTTGTTTTTGTCGGTCGTGGGACTTGAACTCTGAGCCTGGACGCTGTCCCTCAGCTCTTCAGCTCAAGGCGAGCACTCTACCACTTGAGCCACAGCATCACTTCTGGTTTTCTGATAGTTAATTGGAGATAAGAGTCTCACGGACTTTCCTGCCTAGGCTGGCTTTGAACCACAATCCTCAGATCTCAGCCTCCTGAGTAGCTAGGATTATAGACGTGAGCCACTGGTAACTGGCTCCTGTAAGTTCTTTAACAAACTTTCCTTTATCTGTTTTTGGTACTGAAGCATGATGTCTACCTATTTCTATGTTGGGAAATAAGAGTCCCAATCTCATGCCCCATCTGGCTCCATGCCTATAAACAGTCATTAGAAGTTGATCTGAGGATAAACCTCCAATATCTTGCCATACACCATGGAATTTGGTTAAGAGATCTGCATCTAGGCTTTGCCTTTGTCTAACTGACAAACTGGGACCATCCCTGATTTCTCTGACCTTGGGTTATTCTTCGAAAAGTGGGGCTGAAGTCAGGAATGGTGGTTCATGCCTGTAATCCTAACTTCTCAAGAAATTGAAATCTAAGGATTTGGGTTCAAAGCTAATTTGGGCAATCAAATCAGAGAGGCTTTTACCTCCAATTAACTGGCAAATAGCTGGAAGGGGAGCTTAGCTAAATTTTCAGTAGTAGAGTACCAACCTTGAGCAAAGAAGCCAAGCAAGAGCCCAAGGCCTTGAGTTCACATACACACACACACACACACACACACACACACAGTGGGACTGAGAGCCCATAAATTAGGGTCACATGTGAGAGTATGTTGTAGCTGGTGTGGGGAGGGTGCATGTCTGGAAAGCATTCTTGGTACAGTGCCTGCAAAAGCAGTCCAGACCTTGGCAGATGCAGAATAAGTAACATTTGGTGATAGACAATGTTTCCAAGGTAACAAATGCTGGGAAAGCACTGGGTGAAGGCCAAGGACATAATCCCTAAATTTTCCCTCTTCTTGGTTGTGATTGCTTGCCACACCCTTAAGCTGTTCCTTGGCTTCACCAACCATACACCTGTTTTTCCTTCCATCCATCCAACTCTCCTACAATTGCCTCCATTGTCTCCAGGAGCAGCACCCTCCGCTCAGCTGCCCATCCCCCCCCCCCTGCAGCTGTTGGACATATGCAACCCCTTCCCCCTCCTAGGTAAGAGACAGGAGGGGCAGCTTGGAAAGCACTTGGGTCTGGTATCGGGAAGACCTGGGCGTGAATCCAGAGTTTTTGCCAGTTTACTCAATATGACAGTCTTGGCTTGATCACATTTTCATCCATCTCTGAGCCCTTCTGTGCACTTCCTTGTAAAACCCAGTTCGAACGAAACCCTGCTGAGCAAGAGTCCCCCACACCTTCTGCATCTGATCAGATTCTTCAACCTCTACCTTATCTCAGGCAATGATATATGCCTCTCGGCCTATCTTTCAAGCAAGTATCCTGTTCGTTTGATGATACAGCTTGAATCATGAAAATCCTTAAAGGCCCATGTGTTAAAGGACTCCTTAGCTTGGTGCTCTTGGGTTGTGGTGGAACCGTCCAAAGGTGGGGCCTATGGAAAGGTCTTTAGATCATTGGTGCATGCCCTTGAAGGGGATGTTGGGAGTCCAGCCCTTCCTCTTTCTCTCGGTTATCTCTTTCTTCCTTTCCACAAGGTGAACAGACTTTTTCCCAGCACATACTCCCTGCCATGATGTGTTGCCTGACCACAGGCCCAGAAACAACCATGTCAACTGGCCATGAACAGGAACCTGCAGAACGTCGAGCTAAAATAAACCTTTCCTCTTTATAAGTTGGCTATCTTGGGTATTTGGTATAATGACAGAAGGCTGACTAACTTGGGTTAGCCAGAATCTTCTGAAGGTCTTCTCTGAATCATTTTTCCATCTATTTGCTCCCCACCTAGCATCTTAACTATAAATTCCTATTGCCCCTGTTGTATTTAGATATAAACGTGCAACACCTCTTGACACGGTCCCTAGCTATATCTATAGCAATGGCTCTAGATAGCACTTCCCTTGCCTTTCTTTGTGTGTGTGTGTGTGTGCTCATGCGCACACCAGGAATAGGCTTGAATTTAGAATTTAGGGTGTTATATTCTCCCTTAGCTTTCTTGCACGAGGCTGACACTCTACCGCTTGAGCCATAGCTTCACTTCTGGCTTTTTTTTTTTATGGTTAACTGGAGAAAAGAGTCTCACAAGATTTTCTGCCTAGGCTGGCTTTGAACTGTGATCCTCAGATCTCAGTCTCCTGCATAGCCGTGATTGCAGGTGTGAGCCACCAGCACCCAATATTCCTAGGTTTTTGGAGACCCTGTATGGTAAGAAGAGGAGGAAGACAGCCTAGGCTTAGGGGTGGGGGAGAGGAGCAGACCTCACACATTTGCTTCTTATGTATTCTGCGCCCAGTAAGCATTTGGAAACATGAGCAGGACATAAAAGACGGTGTCCTGATGGAGTCATGCATGTTACATGGTCTCCTCTAGGTGTGGAACAGAGTAACAAACTCCCAGCCATTCCCAGAGCCTTCAACAGCCCAGGAATTAGAGTAAGAATAACCCTATGTAACTGGGTGTCAGCGGCTCACACCTCTAATCCTAGCTACTTAGGAAGCTGAGATCTGAGGATCACGGTTCAAAGCCAGCCTGGGCAGGAAAGTCTATGAGACTCTTTTTTTAAAATTTTTATTTATTTTTTGTTGTGAAAATACTGTACAGAGGGGTTACAATTACATGGGCAAGATAATGAGTACATTTCTTATCAAGCATTGTAGCCTCCCCATGAGACTCTTATCTCCAATAAACCACCAGAAAACTGGAAGAAGCACTGTGGCTCAAGTAGTAGAGCACTAGCCTTGAGCTGAAGAACTGAGGAACAATGCCCGGGCCCAGAATTCAAGCCCCACAAGTGACCAAAAAAAAAAAAAAGAATAACCCTGTGATGAATGAGTTGTGACTTTATATTAAGCCAGGTAAGGCCATGAATGTAAGCATTCTGCCACCAAAAGTAATATAGATGGATTATAAAGAAGGAAATTACCATGGGGTGACAGTGTCTCATGCCTGTAATCCTAACTACTCGGAGGCTGAGATCTGAGGATCACGGTATGAAGCCAGCCCAGGCAGGAAAGTCTGCGAAACTATTATTACCAGTTAACCACAAGAAGCTGGAAGTAAGAGATGTGACTCAAGAGGTAGAGTGCTAGCCTTGAGCAAAAGAAGCTCAAGGACAGCACCCAGGCCTTGGATCCAAGTCCCAGGACCAGCACCAAAGAAAAAGAAAAAGAAATTATTGGAAGAAAATCTTCTTCACACATCTTTTGTGTTGGGCTGGGAAGGTAGCTCAGTGGTAGAGTGCTTGCCTTGCATGCATAAGGCCTTGGGTTCGATTCCTCAGCACCACATAAGCAGAAAAGGCTGGAAGTGGTGCTGTGGCTCAAGTGGTAGAGTGCTAGCCTTGAGCTGAAGACCTTAGGGACAGCGCCCAGACCCAGAGTTCAGGCCCCACGACCAGCAAAAAACAAACAAACAAACAAACACATCTCTGTGTTGGTGATCCTCAGATCACCTGAGGGAAGCAGGAAGGGGCTGCAGAGTCCCTCATGCAGAGGTGAAATGGTACCTGAGTTCATACCGGAAACCTGTCCTTTCCATTCTAAATAGAATCTCTAGTCCCTTCAGTCTCAAACACGTAGGGTCAGGGAAAATATGCTTGAAAACAACATATCTACAGACCAGAACGTCTTGTGACTCAAGTCAGCACACGCAAGACATTTTATCAGATGCTGTGGGAGGTGGCAGATGAGGTGGAAAGAACTCTGGACTTCCAGACACATAGACACCTCACTCTGGAGCCCTGGGATTGCTACTCCCTTCTTTTGTGGCCTGGCATGAGTCAACACATTTTTCTGGGCTGCAGTTTCATTTCCCTAATAGGAGGTTAAATTGATTCATTGTTTTCAAACTTTAAAAGTGGAAGCATTACAGAAGAAAGACCAGAAGGGAGAGAGGGAAGGAGGAAGGGAAGAAGGGAGGGAGGGAGGGAAGGAAGGAAGGAAGGAAGGAAGGAAGGAAGGAAGGAAGGAAGGAAGGAAGGAAGGAAGGAAGGAAGGAAGGAAGGAAGGAAAGAAAAGCCACCCTGGAAAGTATAAATAAAGAGAAGCCAGGTGCTGGTGGTTTATACCTACAAATCTAGCTACTCAGGATGCTGAGATCTGAGGATCACAGTTTGACAGCCATTTGTGCAGCCAATTCTGAAAGACTCGTCACAATTAACTAGCAAAAAGCTGGAAGTAGAGGTGTAGCTTAAAGGTAGAGAACTAAGCTTAAGTGAAAAAGCTGTAAGAGAGTGTAAGGCTATGAATTTAAGCCCCAGGACCAGCACTAACTAAAAAACTGGATTCATTAATTAGTTAATAAGAGAAATTCCATTGTATCATCCTTTATCAGATACTTAAGATAGAGCATGGAAAAATCTTCCTCCCCCAGAATCCCTATCCTGGAAGGTTTCCAGGCCTTTCTGCTTTGCTTCCCCCCGGCCCCCCACCTTCCTGGGGCTTGAACTCAGGGCTTGAGCATTGTCCCTGACCTTCTTTGCTCAAAGCTACAACTTTTTTTGGTAGTTAGTTGAAGATAAGTGTCTCATAGACTTTCTTGCCAGTCTGGTTTTGAACCACAATCCTCAGGACTCAGCCTCCTGAATAGCTAAGATTACAGGTTTGAGCTACCAGTGCCCTGCTTGCTTTGCTTTATAAGAATCTGATAGGGTAAATCCCACTTTGAGGCATTTACCCAATCACAAACAAGGCCATACTAAGGCTACCAGTACAACTATGTTTATTGGAGTATGATTTACCATAGCTAAGATATGGAACCAATCCAAATGCCCCTCAGTAGATGAATGGATCAAGAGAATGTGGTTTATGGGCTGGGAAGGTGGTTCAGTGGTACAGCGCTTGTCTTGAATGCATGAGGCCCTGGGTTTGATTCCTCAGCACCACATAAGCAAAAAGAAAAAAGCCAGAAGTGACGCAGTGGCTCAAGTGGTAGAGCGCTAGCCTTGAGCTGAAGAGCTGAGGGACGGCGCCTAGGCCCAGAGTTCAGGCCCCAGGACCGGACCCCCTCCCAAAAAATGTGGTATCTGTATATACATATATATATATATATATATGTATATATATATATATATAAATGTGTATATATATAAATGTGTGTGTGTGTGTATATATATATATATATATATATATATATATATATATATATATATATATGAATTCTATGCCTCCATCAGAAAGAATGACATCATCCCATTTGTTAGGAAATAGAAAGACTTGGAAAAAATTATATTAAGTGAAGTAAGCCAGGCCCAAAGAAACATAGGTACCATGGTTTCCCTTATTTGTAATAACTAGTATAAGTCTAGGACAAGCAGAAAAGGTCAAAAGTTATGTACATATAACCAGATAAGATGATGTTAAGTGAAATGAACCCCAAGATAGACACACAAGTGGTTTTTTTCTTTCTTGAGGTTGATTCTAACATATTTATAATGTACCATGTAATTTTTTTGTTGCTTAGTATGTTCCTCCTTCATGGTATAACCCCTGTTTTCACTGTATTTGATGTCGGTTCCCTGTATCTCGTATATACACTTCTCTAGCTTGGGGAGGGGAAGGGAAAAAACAAAATGCTTAAATAAGGATACAGGTTGACCCATTGTAACAATGAGATGTACAAGACACTATGTTGAAAATGAACTTTACAACTTGGGGGGGGGTGTGGTGGGGAGGTGGGGAGGGAAGGGATAGTAGGGGAAAAGCAAAGGAGGAGGTAACAATGCTCAATAGGAAATGCACTCATTGCCTTGCTCATATAACTGTAACCCCTCTGTACAGTATTCTTACAATAAAAAACATACAGAAAAAGAGAATCTACTAGGGTAAGCAGATTTCCTTCCAAAGTAAGTCCTGAGATTGTCTGCCTTCTCACAACCCTAATGTCCTCACTGCTCCAGTCCTTCTCTTTCTGCCTGGCCATTTTCCTGTCTGAGTTTCAGAGGCCTTTGTAATTCATCAGTAGGCAGGTGCATTTTCCAAACTGTTGGTCAAGTTAGACAGGAAGTGATTAGAACAGTCCCTGAGGTTAGGAAATGTTAGACTAAGCACTCACAATTAGAAAAGATCCTGACACTTGGTTATTGATGACACTTGCCAACACAGCTAATCCTTTGAACAATACCAAGATCACAACATTATAATTTTAAGTTTTATTGTCTGCATTGTATGTATGAGATAATGCAGCCTGTGATTATGAAAACTGCCAAAGGGTAGCTTAAGGAATGATAAGATTAAGATACAACACCCTAGAGCTATGAAGATACAAAAGCAAGACGTTTTTCAAGGATTTTCTCAGATTAAGAAGAAACGTTAGCCCGGCAATGTTGGCTCTCGCCTATAATCCTAGCTAATCAGGAAGCTGAGATCTGAGAATGGTGGTTTCAAGCCAGTCATTGGCACACAAATCTTTGATATTCTTATCTCCAGTTAATTAGCAAAAAAGTGGTAGAACTCCAGTCAAGGGCGGGGAAAACCAAGCATGCGTGAAGCTCTGAGCTCAAATTCCAGTACTGGCAGAAAATAAAAAGTAAAACAGGAATAAAGACATTCCAAAACTAGAAGGAAAGAAACAAAAGGCAAAAGCAAAACAACAAAAATCCCAGAATTCTTTTCCAGTAGATTATCTCCACAAGACTACTAAAGAAATTCTCTAGGCAGAAATGAAGGACACTACACAATAAGTAGAATCCACAGGAACAAAGAGAAAGTGTCTTATTTGCCCAAAGTGCCAACAAAACACCATATATACAAATAGAAATTTATTCTCTAAGCTCTGGAAGCTGGAAGTTCAAGACCAGGCTGTCACCACAGTTGAATTTGGTTGTTACTCAGAAATTCCTAGGTTAGAAGTGGTTGCCTTCTTGCTATGTTTTCATGTAACAGAAAGTTCTCTGTCTCTGTCTCTCTGTCTGTCTCTCTGTGTGTCTATCTCACTCTCCCTTTTACTTTTATTAGATTAAATCTTCACTCCTGAAGAGTGCCAATGGCTCATTCCAGTAATCCTAGCTACTTAAGAGGTTGAGATCTGAAGATAACAGTCAAGCCAGCCCAAGCAGGAAGGGAGTTCAAGTGACAAAGCACTAGCCTTAAGTAAAAAGCTCAGGGACAGTGCCCAGACCCTGAGTTCAAATTTCAGGACCATTTCACACACACACACACACACACACACACACACACACACACACACACTTTTACTGTTATGCCTCCTTTAACCTTTTTTTGTGTGATTTCACTACCTCCTTTAACCTTTAACCTCTTAAAAATCCTAGCTGCAAAGACAGTTAGCTAGAAATTCACCATATAAATTTGGGGAGCAGGAAATGCACACAATTCAGAGCACAGAAAAGGAAAGATGCAGAGAAAACGCTAAGAAGGAGAAAGAAAGGAAGGAAGGGAGGGAGGGAGGGACGGAGGGATAGAGGGAGGAAGGGAGGGAGGGAGGGAGAAAGAAAAGAAAAGAAAGATTGCAGAGGACATAAACAAAATTCAGAATTGAAATTGATAGCCAAAACCAATAGACCCAAGGTTTAATTCTTTGAAAATATCAACAATATTAACATAATATGACCTAAATAGACCAAAGGGGGAGGGAGAGAGAAGAGTCAAATGACCCAAATTAAGAATGAAAGGGTCACATCACTATGGCCTTGAGCAGAAAGAGCTTATGGACAGAGCTCAGGTCCCGAGTTTAAGCCACATGGCCAACAACAAAAAAAGTAAGTAAATAAATAAAATAAAAATAAAAAACAACAGTTCTCTTATATTCAAAGTTAAGGCAATGCTAAAATAACATGAATTCTAGCTGCAAACTCCAGTGCTACTGTATATTCCAGCTTATTATTCTCTCATTAAAAAAAATCTCTTTTTCCTTTCTTCCCTTCCCAGCTTGCCCTGAGGACTTCAAGCTCCAGCCTCAGTTTGGAAGCTCGCAGCCCCATTGGAAATATTTAACCAGCTTCTCAGGTGCTTAGGATCCTCACCGGCCAGTGTGATGTCAAACCATTGTAATCAATCACTCTTAGAACTAACATCCTACTGGTCTGCTCCTCTCATAGTCTCAACTTGCATTTAACAAGAACACATTTAACAATTTCGAATGAGGGAGAAGGAATCTCACTTCAGAAGGATAGAAATGGTCATACGAGACTCTGCAAAAGAGCCAATTATGACTCTCTCCACAGCATCACCATCCTGCCCCCATCCCTTACAACTGTCCTGTGGTAGTAAGTAGGCATATCCGATGTGTCTGACTTACTGAAGTTTAGGTATTTCTGTCTAAGTGGTTCCTAATTCTGCTTGACTAATGGTTCCATCAAAAATGGCTCAATTTGAGTCTAGCCTGCCTTGTGGTGGCCTGATTTTCTACATAGAACACAAAATATAGGTAGATGGGAAAAGGGATGAAATGAATCAGGAAAGCTACACTTACATCCTTGTGTCTGATACTCAAGCTACCTCAGGAAGAAATTTTACTTCCTATTTGGAAAACTTTGGATTTGAGCCCTTCAGGTTGAAGGAAGTAATGTTAGTGTTCTTTCTTCAAATCTTTTATACGGAAAATATTCATTTAGCTATTTACTCTTTTTGAACCCTTCATATTGCAGTTTAGAGTGAAAGTCTAAGATGTCCAAGTAACATTGTCTTTCTTTCTCAGGATACACTTGTGGCATGGAGAGGTGAAAGGAATCAAATGTTGATCATCATACTTTGCTATAGAAACAGTTCTCCCCTAGTAGGTACCAGTGGCTCATGCCTGAAAACCTACCTAATCAGGAGACTGAGACCTGAGGATCATGGATCAAAATCAGCTCTCACAGACAAATCCATGAAACGCTTAACTCCAATTAACCAGCAAAACGGAAAAGTGGAAGTGGAAGCTAAATGGTTAGAGTACCAGCCTTGATTGAAAATGCCAGGCCAAAGTCCTGAGATCAAGTCCCTGTACTGGTACACAAAAAGAGAAGTGGGGAGGGACGGAATGAGAAGCAGGGAAGGAGAGAGAGATAGAGAAAGAGAGGGGGAGGGGAGGGAGGGAGAAATTGCTCTCCCCACCCTTATCATTCCTTTATTACACACTGCTCTGGAAATGTTTCAAAGACAACTTCCTTGGCTACAATCACACAGCATTCTCCTTCAGCCTGAGCAGTAACTCAGTAAGCAGCACCTTTAAAATCATGCACCTGCGATCAGAACAAATGCGGTAGAGGCATGATCTACCCTTGTCTCCGGAGAGCCAAAGAAACACATTCAATTTTCCACATTAGTCTCATTCTTCCCTTACTTACTGCCCAGAGATCTGCTCTTGGGTCCTGCCCCACCCCCGTGGAAAGGCTGTCTATTCAATCAGAGACACAAAGTTGGCTTGTACAAACCAAGCATAGAAGACACAGGAGTGATTTATTCTGGTTAATAAGCTGAGAGAAAACATGTAGAGGCCAATTGTCTGCTGAAAACAAAAGAGTTTCTTGTGTGGGGAGTGTATAATGTTGGGACAAACAGCAACACTTGTTTGACTAGCAAACAGCCAGCCTCCTTTATTACTAAAAGAAAACTGCTATAGATAGTAGGCAGGTGGCTACAGGATTTGGGAGACAATCATTTGTTACCAACCCTGAAGGATTCATGAATCACAATTTCTTTACATATTTATGATACCAGCCTTCAAAATCCCTTCAATGATTCTTGCCTTTTGTGATTCATGCCATCATGCAATCTTTTGCTACAATGCACGGGGTAACCTGTCACCAATAAGATATTGTGGAAATCTCAGGAATTGACTTTTGAAATTAGATCAAAAAAGATACTGCTGGTTAATCTGGCTCTCTTGGATCATTTGCATCCTGAAGGATACACAGTGAAATATCATGAAAACTTTCAAGCAGCCCTTTGGTGAGGTCCATATGACTTGGACAATCGTCAGAACAAGTTTGCCAAACATGCAAATGAGCTAACTTTGCTCAAATGACTAAAAGCCCAGATGCTACTTTGACTGCAATTTCATGAGACTTCAAGTCAGAACCACTTAGCTAAGTCTCTTGCAAATTCTTGGCCCACATTAAAAGACATGTAGTATAATATGTTGTGAATTTAACTTTCTCCAACTCTATACCCAAAATATTTGCATTTCCAATGTATAAATTCCCTAGGTCAAAAAATAATGAATATCTGAATATGAAAATGCTAGCATGAGAAAATTCTTGGCTCAAATGTAAATTGTCATATTGTTATATTGTTATGTTAGGCCACTAAACATCAGTGTGATTTGCTATGCAGCAATGTTTAAGTAATCCACCAAAAATATTCGTTTCTATTTCCTTTCCATGGGATATATGTAGTGAGAAAACCACAGACTAAAAATTAGGGGCATAAATAATAGCCCTTGACATAGCCTATGTATTTTTTAAAAAATAAGTTTTTTATTGTAAAAATACTGTACAGAGGGGTTACAGTTACGTGAGCAAGGTAATGGGTACATTTCCTATCAAGCATTGTTGCCTCCTCCTTTGTTTTTCCCCTACCATTCCTTCCCTCCCACCTCTACAACTACACTACCCACCCCTCCCCCGCCATGCTTAAATTGTAAGTTAATTTTTCACCATAGTGTCTTGTACATCTCATTGTTACAATGGGTCAACATGTATCCCTATTTAAACATTTTGTTTTTTCTCTTTCCCTACCCAAATTAGACCGACATCAAATATAGTGAAAACAGGAATTATACCGTGGGGGAGAAACATACAAAGCAACCAAAAAATCACATGGTACATTATAAATACATTAGAAACAATAGCAAGAAAGAAAAAACCACTTGTGTCTCTATCTTGGGGTTCATTTTGCTTAACGTCGTCTTATCTGGTCATATGTACATAGCTTTTGACCTTTTCTGCTTGTCCCAGACTTATACTAGTTATTGCAAATAAGGAAAACCATGGGACCTATGTTGCCTATGTCTTATAATTGGCCAGTGGTATATTAGCAAATCATATCTCTAGAAGATAATTAAGAAGCCTTGATTTGTAATATTAACCTAATTTTATAGTATAAAATATTCCCCCTTTGAGTAATCTTATGTTATAAATGTGGTGTCACTCAACACAGAACTGGGAAGAGATAAACACAATTGGTTAATATAAGACCACATAAGTCATCTCCTGTGCACCACAAGATTGAGCTAGGAAGAAACAGATGGGGCATATATTCATAGTGTATAACTTTGTTTATGTGGCAAGGAGCAACTTCTTAAGAGGCTTCTTAAGTAACATCATGAGCTGAGGACTGGTGTCTCCTTGTAAGCTTAGCTACTGAGGAGACTGAGATCTGAGGATGCAGGTTTGAAAACTCTGAGCAGAGAGAAACTTATCTCCACTTACACAGGAAAATGTCACAAGTGGAGCTGTGACTCAAGGGTAGAGCACCAGCTTTGAGTGAAAAAGCCAAGGGAAAGCCTGAGTTCAAGCCTTAGTATTGGCATGGGGATAAAAAAGAAAAGTAGCATGATATTTTGACAGTAACTTTAGGACCAAATAACCTAGGGTCTAATTTTGCCTTTGCTGTTGTGGCCCCAACATCTATTATTTACTGATGACATGTGAGACTCTTCACTTATGAAGTAAAGATGGCAAAGTATAGCCATCCAAGTTCAATAACAATCAAAAGAAAAGCTATTAGCTGGGTCCTGTGGCTCATGCCTGTAATTCTAGCTACTTCAGAGGATACGATCTGAGTATCACAATTTGAAGCCATCCTAGGCAAGAAAGACAATGAGACTCTTACCTCCAATTAACCATCAGAAAATCAGTAGTGGTGCTGTGGCTGAGAGTGATACAGCATTATCCTTGAGTGAAAAAGGTAAGTGACAGTGTCCAGGTCCTGAGTTCAAGCCCCATGGGTGACAAAAAGAAAAAAATGCTATTGAGTTTTTACTATCAGGCCACAGTCTGACCTTATTAGATATAATTATTTAAGTTAATAATATAGAGAAAAGCAGTGAGGACTTAATATATAATTGCTAGCTATCAATGTCCTTTATCTTATTACATTCCTCAACAGGGTGAATTCTGGTCATTAGGATTCACAGTGGATTGGAAATGGTTGGAACTTGCTGTCTCCCCTTGTCCAAATTGATTTAGCATCTTGTTGAACTGAAAAAAGTGGCTCCAGTGGAGAGTTGTAAAGCTTACACAGGAGAGGACCAGAAGCTGGGCCTAGGCTGCCCACAAGATCTGTAAGTCACCTGGTGACCCAAAGAAGTAACAGGAAGAGTAGTGAAGGAATCCAGGAATGTGTCCTTCAGCACCATGGCCAGAAGTTGTTCCCCATGGCTGGAACAAGATGCTCTCCCTGTCCTTAGTGCTGAACTGAAATTACCATTGTTTCCCTTAAAGGGGATCTGACTTGTGCCCACCAGCACCCTGTGGACTCAGTTTCCTCCTGAGACCACAGGGAATGTGATCTAGCAGAACAGCAAGAAAGCTCTGAAGAAACCAACTAAAGAAAACTTGCTTCAGCCAAGGCCTCTAGCCTCAGTGAGCTGCCTTGACATCCACATATCTTTATAATAAGAACAATGAACAGACATCAGTAGACTCGCACTTTATGTTTATGCCTGGCCTAGTTGCATTATTAATGTTCTGTTTGGTCCTCACAACCCTTTATGAATTTTTCCCTACTCATGAAGAACCTGAGACATAAACAATTTGAGTAATGTGGAAGGCCAAGCACCTAACTAATCATCAGTGAGAAGAGCATTTTTTTTTCTTCGTGTCTAATTCTGAGTCTTGAGCTCAGGTCTTGGGCTCTGTCTCCAAGGTTTGTTTTGCTTAAGGCTAGTGCTCTACTACTTGAGCCACAACTCCACTGCTGGCTTTTTTTGATAGTTAATTGAAGAAAACTCATTACTCTCTGGACACTACTACTTCCAAAATGTTAAACATAACTTTAAACCTTCAAGCTAGCTAAGAACAAAAGAACTTATGGGATAGAGAATAAAAAAACTTGGTGCCTTATTTTTGCATTTGTTTTTCTTGAAACCAGAGGATAGGACTTCTACATCTCCTTCTTTAGGCTTTGGAGGAGCTCCTTTTGGTGCTAGAAAGAGACAGAACACACAACAGTTACAGAAGCTGAAGGCTTGGTGAGTCAGGCCCTAGAGTCAAAGAACACCAGAACTTGACATGAATTCAGAGCTGTCCTGATGTATCCCTAGTCCCCTGACGAACAGGATGGGCCTCTCACCCTAGGACAGGAGCGCATCATGAGGCTGTGCTGAGATGTGGTCAGGTCAGTAATAATCATACACGGGAATAAATGTTTGTACTAAGATAATAGCATAGTGGTTAAGGGTAAACCCAGATTGTCTGCACCCATATTAAGTTTTCTCTAGCCATGAAGTAGTTGAGGGACATTTACTAACTCTCTAACCATCTGTGTTCTTGTGTTTAAAATGTGAATAACAGGGCTGGTTATATGTAATTATATGAGCTTGGCTTGAGGAACTATTCAATAGACTTTAGCTACTATTACTACTATCATTATTATCATTATTATTATATTATTATTATTGCTACTGCTCTGTGATGCAGGTCACTGAAAGAAGAGATTTTTAATCATTAAAGGGTGTGTCACTCAGGATAGAGCTCTGAGACACTCCTAGGAGTGTCTGCATTTTTCCCTGAAGGGGAGCAAGAAATACTGGCTGGACTTTGGCTCTCTGCCCCAGGCCTTCCCTGCTGAGTCTTTGTGACATTCCTTTTTAAAAGTTCCTCCACCTGCATCTCCTGAACCCTTCCTAACCAAGACCAGAGACATCATGACCTCATCCCAGCAGCTGTGCCACAATCAAACCACCTTTATTTTTGCTTCGCATTTGCTAGGCAAGCGATGTACAACTTAAGCCACATCCCAGCCCTTTTGCTTTTAATTGGTTTTCCAGATGGGACCTTTCTTCCTCTTTGCCTATACTGGCCTTGAACTGCCATCCTCCTATCTCTGTTGCCTTGTTGTTGAGATTAGAAGTGCAAGTACCACCATGCCCAGCCCTTGAGCTATTTTTCAAGTTGCCTAGTAAACCCTGGGCCTCATATTTTCTATCCTGTTTCTCATTTCTCTAACCAGGCTTCTGACTTGCTTCCTCTGCTGGACATCTGTTAGGGGATAGAAACTCATTTGAATCATGTGGCCTCTTGCCCAAGATTGGGGGAGGGGAGAAGATATTCCTATGTGCTGAGATGACAACAGAGTTCCGTCCTGTGTAGATGTGTTGACTGTCAGGAAAATAATGGTACCGTCTGCATCATGTGTCAGTTGTCACTACGACTCCCTCACCCTAAATGAGCACTTGTCACACCCCTGTGGATCACCAGCTGCTGCTTAAATAAGGGCTCAGTCCTATAATGGTCTAAGCTGGCTTTTCCATCTGCATTTGCTAGAGCCAAGGGCCC
Organism: Dipodomys spectabilis; assembly: GCF_019054845.1. NCBI lineage: Eukaryota > Metazoa > Chordata > Mammalia > Rodentia > Heteromyidae > Dipodomys > Dipodomys spectabilis. The sequence continues at coordinate 3,496,136 of NW_024870813.1, read as the reverse complement.
TAGGAGCCTTGAACTTGCCATGACATTGAGCATCTTGCCTTCATCTTCTGAACCCCACCATACCTCTGCAACCAACTCTGAGATCCTGTGCAGGCCAAAGGGACTCAGGTGACCTCCCACTCACTAGAGCTGACTGGCTCCATTCTGTACCACAGCATTGAGTGGAGCATAGGGAAATTCCACCTCTCTCTTCCCTAGCTTGCTGCACCCTGGGCTCATCCATGTGCAACTCCCAATATCAGGATCCCTGATTCAGAGAAGACCCCAGGAAGTTAGCAGCCATCTAAGAAATTGAGTTCGACTCTGGAACAGCATTCCATTCTTGTATCTATTAGTCTTAGATTTAGGGTCTGAATTGTTACAGAGACATTACTTAACAAACATCTGTCAAATAAGGTCAAGACAGATTTTTATTTTATTCAAGACTATTGTAATAGGGAAGTACTGTGATGGGAGTATTTATGGTTTATGTCTTCCCTGTGCAAACATTGAAATCTGTTCATGTACCTCACCCAGGTAGGTCTGTGTGCGATGATGAGGTCATGGGGCAGAGTTGGGATTGGTGTCTTTATTCAAGAGGCCTGTAAAATCTTTCACCCCTCCTATACAGACAGAAAGAGCCATCTGTGAGCCAGAAAATTGACCCTCACTAGACACTCAATCCATCAGCATCCTGATCTTGGGCTTTCCAGGTTCTAGAACTGTGAGAAATAAATGTCTGTTGTTTATAAGTTACCCAATAAATAGCATTTTGATATGTCATCTCTAAAGGACTAAGGGACAGAGAGGTTGAACTCAGATACAAACAGGATCAAGATGGCAGGTTGGGGGAAAGGACAGAGAATTGTTAATCTTATGCCTAGATAAGGATCCCCAAAGACCACCAAGGAGCCGATTCCAATGTAAGCACATGACAGCCGTTTATTACAAGCTCAAGCCTGGACTCACAAGAACCATCAATTCAGCAGGTCAGAGTTGAAAGCCCTGACCCTTCCTCTAGCAAGGTTTTTATATGGTTTTTAGGGACTTCTTTGTGTCATTGCAGCACTTAACAAATCATATCACACGGTGGGAAAATCATAAAATAATTCTAAAAGATGATTAGCGTAACCAGTGGCTGGACCAGACCAGGTACTGGGGATTGGCTGGTTTGTGGGGCTGATGCTCCTTGAAATGATTGACTGGAGCAGATCATCTGAACCCGGACTGACCGACTGACTGGTCCTTATTCTGTTATCTGCTGATTAGCTGTGGGTAGAGGAATTTTCCTTAAAGGGGGTTGTTCCTGGAATTTAGGCTCAAGGTAATCAAGGGGAGTTGCTGATTTCCTGGAATATCAAGGGGAGTTGCTAATTTCTGGAATTTGGGCTCAAGGGGAGTTACTGACACAGTTCCCAGACAAAATGGAATCCAAACCTAAAATTGCTATATTTCATTCTGGCTTCACACTAAGAGGAACTTGGGTGGGTTGAGACAGGGGCAGAGGAACTTAATTAGATAGAAAGGATATGGGGATGATTCCTGATAAATTGGATCAAGTCTCAGTAGGATATCTTTTTAACTGGAACTGGGCATAATAGTAAGCCAAGGAGAAAGCCTGTAGAGAAGAGAATTTAGAGGAACCAGACTAATTGGTCAAGGAGAGTGTCATTGTCAATGTTGGTCAGAGTTCTCCAGAAAACCAGAATCAATTGAGCACATATACATGTTCATAATAGCTGTGTGTAGCAGTAGTAAGAGAAAAGAAGGAAGAGGGGAATGAGAGATTTGACTTTATTTTAAGGAACTAAGTCATGCAATTCTCCAAGTTAGCAAGTGAAGTGGACCCTCAGATGGGGCCCAAGCTGGTCTGATTCTATTTTGAGCTTTGTCTTTGTTTTAGATATTTTAGACTTGATGGGCCTAGTTCCTGGAATGAAAAAAAAAATGCATCTGGTCCCTCTCCCCTTAACAACCTAATCCACCCTTGATAGTTGAGTTAAAGACTGACCAACAAAACAGCTAGGTTGTAATCTGGCTCAAACTGGTGACACCACGTGCTTATGGTAAACTCTGCCTTTTTAAACCAAGGTGATAGGCTGCTTTAAACAGACATTACAAACAAAGTGTAACCTCATTGGGCACCTGTGTGTGGTCTGGTATGATTGTAGAATCCTTTGTGTGTGTTATAATCCATTGGTCACCTGCTAGTGACCAGGCTCGACCTCATGGATTTTGCCTTTAAAAACCAAAGAATGGGGGCCGCTCGGGGTTGCAGTATCAGCTCCTGAGCCTGTGCTGTGGCCCTGGCCGGTCAGTGTAGGAACCTTCTCAATAAAGTTGCTTCTTTGTTAACAACTTTGTTGCGGTGGGCTCTGTCACTCTGGATGACTAAATGGGCTTGCCTGCCTGAGTAGGGGTCTTCCTATTACACAAGTCTGATATTTGCAGGGCAGATCAGTATGTTGAAAATTCAGAAAGGAGTTGAGGTTAGTCAAGTCTAAACTTTTCAGGGCAGACTGGCAGGCCAGAAACATAATTTCTATGTTATAGTTTTCCTCTTCTCTTCCTTCTCTTCCTTTTCCTTTTCCTCCTCCTCCTCTTCTTTTCCTTCTCCTTTATTTTTTGTGCTGGTACTGGGGCTTGAACTCAGCACCTCATGCTCTCACTTAGCTTTTATACTCAAGGCTAACAGTATATCACATGAGTTATAGCTCCACTTCCAGCTTTTTGGTGGTTAATTGCAGGTAAGAGTCTTATGGACTTTCCTGCCCAGGCTGGCCTTGGATCTCAGTCCTCAGATCTCAGTTTCTTGAATAGCCAGGATTTCAGGCATGAGCCCTTGGGGCCCAGTGCTATGCTATCATCAGAATATATTCTCTGAGAAACCTCAGGTTTTGTTCTCAAGATCCTGAACTGACTGAACAAGGCCCCTTCAATTTCTGAAGGATAATCTGCTCTGTTTAGAGGACGTTGATTTAAATGTTAAATGTAACTACAAAATATCTTCCTGCAAGGACTAGGCTAATATTTAATCAAACAATTGGCTAGAACAGCCCTGGAAAGTTGACACATAAAATTAACCATCATGAGGTCAGAGGAGAGTATGGAAGAGCCTACCTAGGCATCTTCAGCCCATCTTCACTTCTGAAAAGTGCTTTCCCCTTGGATAAGACAAAGCAGAGCCCCCTAACCTCTAATAACAACTGTCTTATAAGACAGAGATAAAAATAAGGCAGAAAATAGCCCAAGTGAACATGGTCTATTTAGAGGCCTCTTCAGGGAACATCAGACCCTCAGCCTCTGACTGCTGAGTTGAGATGACTTGGGCCATTTCCCACAGGGCATTATCAAAGATAGAAAAAGCAGAAGCCATGCAAAGTAGTATCTCATACCAGAGAAACTGGAGTTTGACAATAAGTCTAAGAACAACAACATACGCATTTACTAATGATACTTTGGTGGTAAGGCCAAGGAAGGATTAGAATCCTAACCTTCAGATAGCAGAAATGGGAAGATTAGCTTTAAGTAATTGTACAAGTCAGTTTATAAATATAATGTATCTAGATTGATATAACCCCTTTCATCACTCTCCATTTCTCCCTGCTACTCACGGGAGAATTCAAACTGTAATTCCTCAGAAAAACTAGCTCACAATCCAACAAAATAGATACCAGGAAGCTGGTACTTCAAAGATGGAGAGTGGGTTAAGAGGAGGGGTGTAGGGGAATGAAGAGAGAAAAGGGAGAGAATGAAGTCTTAAAATTCAGTGCACATTCTTCTATCTCTTGACTCTTAGAAATGAGCTTTGAATTTGAAAAGAATAAACATACGGTGCTGCAACCACTACCCTTTATCTCACAAAAGTGTGTGTGTGTCTGTGTGTGTCTGTGTGTCCATCTGTCTGTCTGTCTGTCTGTACTAGGATTTGAACTTAGATCTCATACTCTCATTTGACTTTTTTTTTTCCTCAAGATTGGCACTCTAGACCACTTGTGCCACACCTCCAATTTATTTTATTTTATTTTTTCTGGATAATGAGTCTCACAAACTTTTCTGCCTGAGTTGCCTTCAAACCATGGTCCTCAGATCTCAGCCTCCTGAGTATCTAGGATTTACAAGTATGAGTTAGTTACCAGCACCTGGTTCCAAACATTTTAAGAGAGCATACTGTGCAATGAATCTCAAAAACAGTATTGAAAACTAAGCTGTTGCCAGGATGCTCAGAACCAAGTTCAAAAGTGCTAGCTGCCTCCATTGCTTTATCAAGTTCCTCAGCTTCAATGGAGTGGGCTTTCTTCCATTTCCCCAGAGAAACCCCTGGTGCCAAAGATTGTGGGTGGTTTACAAAGGAGCAGAGGAAGGAGCATACTTTCCCTACCTTCTTTGGTGCAGTTCTAAAGTAAAGATTTTGTTGTTAGAATGACAGCTCTTTCCGTTTTCACTTACAACATCCTGTTCTCCTGGGACTCAGACATTGAAGGCTGGGCTGAGACAAAGCTGAGAGACGCCTGGTCTGCCTTTATCCCTAATGACCAAGTTGGATCACAGTTTTCCTGCAGGGATTCCTGCCTGCTTACTCATCCACTGCTAAATAGATTTTAAAACGTATTTTGGGTGCCTGTTATGCACCGGACGCCATTATAGAGAGCTGGGGATACAGCTGTGGTTGCATAGGCTCTGCCATCCCAGAATGCCCATCCTTAAAAAGAGTATGTTTATCACTGTCACCCCAGTAAGCAGATGTGTCCACCAATGCCTGATTCTAGCTCAAATTTAAGATGTTTTCTCTGTTCCAAATGCTGAAATATTTTATTATTTTCTTTCGGTGCTGGTACTGGGGCTTGAACTCAGGACTAGGTTCTGTCCATAGCTTTTTTTCCCTCAAGGGTAGCACTCTCCCACTTGAGTTTCATCTTTTCTTCTAGAGTTTTGGTAGTTAATTGGATATAAGAATCTCATGGACTTTTCCTGCCTGGACTGGCTTTGAATTGGGATCACCCTATTTCAGCCTCTTTAGTAACTAGTATTATAGGTATGGGCCACCAGTTCCTGGCTTGTTTAAGTACTTTAAAACATCTCTTACATAGTATATAGTATCTCATGGAAGATACAGTTTTTTGTTTTTGTTTTTTTTTGTCGGTCATGGGGCCTGAACTCTAGGCCTGGGCACTGTTCCTCAGCTCTTCAGCTCAAGGCTAGCTAGCCCTCTACCACTTAAGCCACAGTGCCATTCTGGCCTTTTCTGCTTGTGTGGTGCAGAGGAATCGAACCCAGGGCCTCATGTATGCAAGGCAAGCGCTCTACCACTGAGCCACCTTCCCAGCCCAGCAGATACAGTTTTAGCAAAGTAGGAAATGGTAGAAAGTACAGAAAAGAATTACCACCTCTGATTCCATGTCCAAAGATAACTGCTTTTATACTCCTATGACTCCCTGATATACATAAAATTAGAAACATCCCACACAGCCTTGTATTGTGGAGAACTGGCCATTATTGCTCTTTCTTTTAGAATGTCTTTGGGGGAACAAAGACTCTTGGCTGGGAATGAAAAGAAGGTTGTTTTAGAAGGGCCATTTTGCAGCCTCTGTCTGGGTAACCAAGGGAGCTTCCTCTGAAGTATAATTTGGCTCCTTTATTTTTCAGGTCTATCCCAGGGAACAGCAGGAAACAAGCTAAACATGATGCAGCATCACAATGCATCCTGCTGGGACTCCCAGGAAATAGGGAAGCCCCAGGTCTAATTATGAGGTCTCCAAGAAAAGAGCTCCTTATTTACAGTGGGCTTGGGTGCTCTCCTTGACTTACTATTAGTGTTTATCTTTGATTGATGTGGGGACTGGTGTTTGATTTCATAGGTGTGTAATTTAAGGAAGCAAGATGACCAGTTGTAGTAGACCCTCTAGGCCCAGAATATACCAGCGTCTTTGTCCTTGGAGATCTTTCCCACTATTCAGCTGGAGATGCTTGAGAAGAAAGAGTCAGACTGGGGAGAAAGCACTGGAGTCATATGAAGGGATGGGTGTGGAGAGTGAGATCCTCTTCCTTAACCTGCATTGCCAGAAAGGCCAGGAGAAACTTGAATAAAGAGTTGTCATCACAGACAGGCAAGAAATCAGATGGCAGAATCTGGTTCTGGGATAGGCTCTGAGGTGACCCCTCCATAGGGCCTCAACATCTGCCGGCAACTCAGAAAGACTAATTATTACTTACAATGAGACAAGTATTCTTTTTCAATTGCCTCCAGGAAAGCCCTTGTCTGATATCAGGGCAGCAGGCCTAGAGTAGACTAAGCCAACAGGCTAACACATGGTATCAAGACAGCCTTTGTCTCCTAGAAAAAAAAAAAGGTGGTTACTTCCATACCTGAAACCAGAAAGATTTTATGGTTATTGTTCAGGACAGAAAGACACAAAGCCATACCCCTCCCTCCCACCAAAAAGAAACGGCCTCAAAACATGCTTTTTCTCTACAAAGAACATTGTTGAGGTAGACATAATAAGATAGCTTCTGTTTATTGATTTCACTTAAAATAGGAAGAGCACTATATTGGGAAAAGTGATGTAAGAGAGCTAAATCATGAGCTATAGGAGTTGTCTTAGTCCATTTTTTGTGTTGTAACAAAACTTCTGAAACTGAGTGATTTACACAGGAAAAGAGTATATTTTGTCTCATGGTCTAGAGTTGTGGAAGTCCAAGATCTGGAAGTTCCATCTGGTAAGGGCCAATGCTTCAACTCAGAGACTTCTGAGAGGGGAAGGGAAGAGAAGAATGTACAAGGACTTCAGCCATAGGAGGCGTCCCATGTTAAGTAACTCGGTCTTGCAGTAATTCATCCAGACTTGAGCCAGCGACTTCACTCCTGCTCCTTGATTAGAATGAAGCCCTATGACCTAATGATCATTTAAAAGTGCCACCACTTACTCAATAACTATCCTGAAAATGAACTATACAACTTGTGGGTAAGGATGGGAAGGAAAAATGGGGAGAGACATTGTCCAGAAAGAATTTTACTCATTATCTGACTTATGGAATGGTACTTAGCCACCAAAAAGCCAGATGTAGAGCTGTGACTCAAGTAAGCAAAAATGCTGAGACAGGACCCAGGCACAAAGTTCAAGCCTCAGTACCTTCACAAAAGAAAACAAAAAAAGAAACCAAGACACAAAAAACACTTAGGCTAGAAGTTTATTCCTTTATAACATTTCCCTTCATCCTATTACTTCAACATGTAGTATTCTCACTGTCTTTGATATCTAAACACATTAAACTCTTGCTGTGGTTTGTTCCCTGAATAATGTAAATTTGATCATAACATAATTTAAATCTATTAAATTGGGGATTCTTTGCTCTCCTCCTCTCAGTTGTTTTGTCTTTTTTTTTTCAAATGGAAGCTAAAGGTTTTACCTTCCTCAGGGAAAGGGATATGTCAAGAGATGAGATTGAGCACTGAAATGAAGAGAATGAGCCCACTAACTCCTGAGGGCTTTCCTGTCCCTTTCTCCCCAGGCCAGCTGAATATCAGCCATCTAAGATATGGCATTGGTGGCTCATGCCTATAATCCCAGCTATTCAAGAAGCTGAAATCTGAGAACAGCAATTCAAAGCCAGCCTGGCCAGAAAAATCTGTGAGACTCTTTTATCTATTAACTATCAAAAAGTGGAGCTTGGTTCCAGTGATAGAGTGCTAGTCTTGAGCACAGAAGCTCAGGAACAGTGCCCAAGCCCTGAGTTCAAGCCTCAGGACCAGCACACACACACACACACACACACACACACACACACACACACACACTAAGATATCTGATACTTCTTGAATATGGCAAGGAATATTTTCCTGGAGAATTACTATTGCACTGGGGATTTCACAGTAAGGCAAATATATGAAGCTCACTCTGAATCTACGGAAAAGTGGAAACTTAGATCCAAGGAGCAGGGTAAAGATAGTGGATGGCAAATTCCTAACAAGAAATATAAAGACTGGGAAGGATTCTTGCTAGGTAACTTAACAGAAATTTCTTCTTTTTCCTTCCTTCAATCATTTTTATCTTATTTTACTTTTTCTGTGCCACTGCTAAGGCTTGAACTTAGGGCCTCATATTCTTTTATCTTTTTCACTCACTGCTGATGCTATACCAGTTGAACCACAGCTTCACTTCTGTATTTTTCTGGCTGATTGGAGATAAGAATCTTACAGTGTGTGTGTGTGTGTGTGTGTGTGTGTGTGTGTGTGTGTGTGTGTGTATGCTTACATGTGTGCATATACACACCAGTCCTGGAAGTTGAATTCAGGGACTGAGCAGCATCCCTGAACTTTTTTGCTCAAGGCTACCTAGTGCTCTAACACTTGAACGACAGCTCCACTTCTGGCTCTTTGGTGGTTAATTGGACATAAGAGTCCCATGGACATTTTTGTCTGGGCTAGCACATTGACATATGGTGCAAAATTAAGTCTCTTTTCCTTGTTTTTTTAAAAAAAAATTTTTGTGCTAGTCTTGGGGCTTGAACTCAGGGCCTAGGTGCTATCCTTGAACTTCTTTTCCACAAAGCTCGCACTCTACCAGTTGAGCTACAGCTCTACCCCCAGCCTTTTATTGGAGATAAGAGTCTCACAGGCTTTCCTGCATGGATTCTCAGATCTTAGCCTCCGGAGGAGCTAGGATTACAGGTGTGAGCCTCCAGTGCCCAGCAACTCTTTCCCTTTTGCATCGCAGAGTATCAGACTCCCTTTCTGAGAAAGTAACCATGATTACCACTTTCTTAAATGTCTTCCCAGAGATGGTCTTTGAGTTTATAAATATTTATGTATTAAACATATTTCTTTTTCTCTGCTCAAGTTTTGTGGTGTACTACACATACTGCTTGCTGTGTGTCTGGCTCTCCCCAGACACAAAGAGCTCCATTTCAGCACACAGAGAGTGTGCTGTTCACTCTTGCTAATGGCATTACATTGCTTGGGCTTTAACTCTTGAGAAAAAAATGTCTTGGATCATTCTGAAAATCTACTCACACTATCTCTCTGCTAGGACTGAAGCGTTCTATAATGTGCAACTCCAATCCACCCTACCTTCAGAGATGTGTGCCATCCCCATAGGCCTCCCTGCTCCTGCTAATGGTAAAGAGAGTAGTAACAGAGCTAGCCATAGAGCTTTAATTTCTTCCACAGAACAATTGAGCAGGAGAAGGGGATGGCTCTTTCCTGGCAGGGAGGCTGTGGACCTTCTTCAATGACATGCTGATGACTGGCAAGCAGCCCAGAGTTACAAAACCTCCTCAGCCATATCGGACAAATGGTATTTGTGCCATTATGGCAAGGCTAGTAATATCAAATCAGCAATCCTTCCTGCTTTATGTGCCTGTTTCTCCTTTTGGATAAACAAGGGGTCATGTTACAGGAGAAGCAGCCAGCATCCTTCTCAGGGCTTCGTTATATCGCCTTTTCCTTACTCATGGACTCTGTGTACGAGCACCAAGCGTGAAACCTCTCAGCAGGTTAATATATTGTCATCGTCGGTTCCTTACTGACATTGCTCTGTACCAGTGGCTGACATGCCTGTAATCCTAGCTACTCAGAAGGCTGAGATCTGAGCCAAAAGCCGGAAGTGGAGACGTAGCTCAAGTGGTAGAACATCAGCCTTGAGTAACAAAATCCAGTCAGGACAATGAGGTCCCCAACTCAAGCTTCAGTACTAGCAGGAAAAACAAAGAGTGCTAGCATCGAGTGCAAAAGTTCACTGACATTAAAAATCAAGTTTGAGTCACCAAAACATGACTTGGGTATGTGAAGATGTGGTTTCTATTTGAAGTACATGTTTCTTTTCCTTCTTTAACTTTCCTTCTTACCCTAAAATTTACATGTGGTCTACCTCCTGTGTAAAATCTCCATTGGAGAATATCTTGAGAGGAAGGATAGAGGAGAGAATGACAGAAGGGGTGACGTTGTTGGTCAAGATGCATTGTACTCATAATTGATATGCTGAATTGAAACAACCACTTAAAGATAACAAATAATAAATGATTCAAAAACATATCTTTGCATGATTTTCTTGCTTCCTTTCAGATTGTGTGTGTATGAATGTGAGCGCCAGTTCTGAGGCTTAAACTCAGTACCCAGGCACTGTCCCTTAGTTTTTCACTCAAGACTGGCATTCTACCACTTGAGTTAAGCTCTACTTCTGAACTTTTGGCTGTTAATTGGAGAAAAGAGTCTCATAACTTTCCTACCCAGACTGGTTTCAGACTTCCATCCTCAAATCTCAGTGTCTTGAATAGCTAGGCTTATAGACATACACCACTGGCACAAAGCTTGCTTTTAGTTCTTATTTCTTCCCCCAGAGATTTCCACAGACACAATTTGTCAATCACTAGCTTTCTTGGCTTAATGCAAGAAATAAGTTGAAAGGAGTTGGAAGTAGACATTTCACTAATATCTGGCAAAAACTGTCCTAATATCCATTCCTTTTTTCTTGAATACGTACAGATTTTGTGTCTGGGCACAGGTTGCTGAGAAGAAAGAATATATTTTCCAACCTCCCTCTAACATAGTATGCCATGAAATATAGCTTTGGCTGAAGACAAAGTGTCTTGTAGTCACTTGAAGGAAAATTCCTTAAACTTCTACAGCATGTCTTTTGCCTTTTCTTTCTTGCCTTTGAGTGCCAACTTCCTAGAAGATATAAGGTTACCTTATATCTCAAAGAAGAAGATGTAAAAGAAAAAAATTATTCAATGTTAAGCATAGCAAGATAAATTTTGTTCAGGACTATTGCAGCAGATGAAAGAAACAGAAGGGACAAGATATAATTTTATAGCTCAGCATTAAGGTGAGACTCAGAGGATGGAATTACTAACAGAAGCCATCACGGAAAAGTGGACTCTGCCAAATCAGGGATATTGCAGAAGGCAAGTAGGAGTGATAACGTATCACTTGGGGGTGGGAGATCTTGTATAGTAGGAGGAGCCTAATCAGATATTGAAGGTGATCAGATATAAGGATGGAGAATTTTAGCCAAACCCATGTAGCAGAATTCTTTTTAAAGTTGAACAGAAACAAACACAAAGAAGACCTATTTGAGAAAGAATTCAGAAGTGGATCAGAAGAGTTTGCTCAAGGAGAGAATCTTTATCAACAACCACATTGTAAACTGGATGCCTGTGATGTGTCCCTGTAACCATATCTAGGAGGCTGAGATTTGAGAATCCAGGTTCAAAGCCAGCCTGAGTAGGAAAGTCCATGAAACTCTTAACTCTAATTAACTACCCAAAATCTGGAAGTGGAACTATGGCGCAAGTGTTTGAGTGCTAGTCTTGAGAAAAAAAATATCAGGAATAGCACCCAGGCTCTGAGTTCAAGCCCCAGGACCAGCACACTCTCTCTCTCCCTCCCTCTCCCCCCCCCCTCTCTTTCTCCCCCCCCCCCCTCTCTCTCACAAAAGAGTACCATACTGTGAAGATGGTAGACAGACTTCAAGGGAAGTTGATAATCCCATCCAATTTGGACTGCATATGTCCTGACCTTTCCATGAGGGAGAAATCAGTTCTGAACCAACCAGTCTGTGTTATGTTGAATTTTCCTTTGTAAAAATCCTGACAGATTTACCAAGCCAGATGCTGGTGGCTTATGCCTATAATCCTAGCTACTGAAGAGGCTAACATCTGAGAATTGAGGTTGGAAGCCAGTTAGGCAGAAAACTCCATTGTATTTGTATCTCCAGTTAACCAGCCAAAAGTCAGAAGTGGAGGTATGGCTCAAGTGGTAGAGTGCCAGCCTTGAGCAAAAAATCTAAGAGACAATGTCCAGGCCTGAGTTCAAGCCCTGGTACTGGCACTAAAAAGTGTGTGTGTGTGTGTGTGTGTGTATGTGCGCGCGTGCGCACGCGCACACGCATGTGAAAGAGAGAGAGATAGACAGAGACAGAGACAGAGACAGAGAAGTGAAGTGAGGAGCAGTGGAGCAAGGAGAGGGGAAGAAGGGGAGAAAAAGGGAAGGGAAGGGAGCTGAGAGGAGGCAGAAGACAATACACTTAAGGACTCAACTCTTTCCTATGTGTATAAGGTCTTGAAAACTACAGTACTCATCCCGTATAGTTATATCATCTTAGAGAAAGAAGTTATAAAATGGGGCAGGCATGGATACATTGAGCATTTTTAATCCAAAAATGATTCAAGGGTTCTTAAAATGTATTGCTTAAATTGCATATAAATTTCAAATAGATTGACACTTCAGTTTTTTTTTAAAAAGTTCAGCAGGTAGAGATTTGATTGTCTACATCCAATAAAGACTTTGTATTTCTCTGTCATTATTGGTTGAATTGTGCCCTAAAATTCATGTTGAAATCCTGAATTCTCTCAGCTACTTCTAGCATTTTATATTGAAAAATCTCCTACATTTGGAGATTGCATCTTCAAAGAGGCAATAAAGTTAAAACAAAGCTAGTACGTGGCTCAAGGAGGTAGAAATCAGAGGATCTCTGGTCTATGTGCAAGTAACTAAAGTTCACAAGACTCCATCTTAACCAACATCTCGGCAGAATGGCATGAGCCTGTTATCCCAACATAATGCAAAAATCCTGTAAGAGGCAACTTAAATGTTCCCCAACTAACCCTGTGCCCTTTGTTCTGAGCTATTCTCTGCTATAGTCAACTTTGCAATCATCATGGGCTCCAAGGAATATTCACAGATTATCAATCTTATGTGGAAGGCGAACCTTCCCTCAAGCAATATCTTCTTCCTATTATCATAAAGCAAACAGTCAAAAAAATCCAGGAGACCATTTTGTTCCTGTTCCATACCAGTAGTAACACGATAACTTCTCTGGAACTCCTCCAAGAACAAAGACTAAGCTAATGGTCAACCAGGCCATACCTGTGACTTGGGACTGTTTTTAACTGTGCATACCTTTCTCAGCCCCTATTTAACCTGAAGCCAACATCTGTATCTCTGATGATGTACTGTAGTCCTGTCTTCCTGAAGCTGCCATGGATTGTCTCCTTTCTCTGCCCTTCGCCATTTTGGTCTACGGAAGTAAGTAGCCAAACTTAACTCAGAACTCCTAGACTGGGGGCATGAGGTATAAAAACTTGGTTTCATTCATACCAATGTGAAAAGGGACTGGAGGCATGGCTCAAGTAATGGAGCACCTGTCTAGAAAGTCCTGAGTTCAATCCCTGGTTAAAACAAACAAACCGACCAACCCAACAACCAAGCAAGCCAACAAAGTTAAAACAAGGATTTTAGCATAGACCCTAATCCTATATGACTGGTGTCCTTGTAAAAATAAAAAGGATTTGAATACAAACACACACAAAGTGAAGACCATGTAAAGACACAGGGAGATGCCAACCTCCACAGCCAAAGACAGAAACCCCAGAATGATATTACTCCTACTGCTATTTGCTGTCAGACTTCTCTAAAATCTTTATCTGTTATTTAAACTATTCCAGCCTAACTAACTATTCCAGTTAGTTATAGGGAACCTAGAAAACAAACACATCTGTATATCTGAATGATAGTGTGAATACACTTTTATCATCACCACATCTTAATGTTGTAGGTCAATGAAAACATGTTATAATAATAATATCTAGTTATTTCATTACCTCTCAAATTTTTCAGTGGGAGTGGTTGTAATAATATTTAGTTAGTATTTAGCAATTCCTCCATGACAGGCACAATTATCAGGACTTACATATTTAACTCATTGGCTGCATAGAGCAATCTCATTTAATACCCACCTGCAGAAGTGAAAACTGGGTAACAGACAAATGGAGTTACTTGCCCTAAGTCTCCAAGAGTTTAAATGGCAACTTGTACGGCCGAGATTGCAAGTTAGATGGGCAGGCACATTTTTCTCTAGCAGAGTGAGATGTGGTTTTCACTTCGAGATACTTCCTGGCTGTTTTTCATGTAAGTACACACATATCTATAGCTTTTATTATGTAAGCATGAAGTGAAATGTTTGCTGCCTTAATAAGTAATCTTTCATCTCTCCTCAAGAACAGGAGAAAAATCAAAGTATTTCCTCTCTCCCCATGGGGAGAAGTAGACCTTTGTGTTCCTACGCACTTGTACTTGTAGACCTTCCTCCACTTATAAATAAAACAACTGGTTTTGCTGGCAACTACAGCTACTCTTTGAGGAGCTGCTTGGTTTGGATCTAGAATTTCATACTCTCATATGGCTTTTTTTTTTTTTTTTGGTCACAACTGTCACTCTACCTATTCCTCTACACCTAGCTTTTGTTGGTTATTTGGAGATAAGGTTCTCTGAGATTTATCTGTCAGGCTGGCTCCACTCTGGGATTCTCAGCTCTCAGCCTCCTGAACAGCTAGGATTATAGGAGTGAGTCACAGGTACCTGGCCTCATTGAAGAGCTTTGCCAGAAAGGACAGTATGACCTATTATTTGAGAAAAGAAAGCAAATGCATGTTTGTAGGACACTTACTGGACAGATTTAGAGCTAGGACCTCAAGAAATGGCAGGGAGCAGAATATAAGGACAAAAGCCTTGGTCCTGTGCCACAGACTAGCCCTTAAGTGGTCCCTGTGTATGCAGCCTGGAATAGGTCTGAATAGTAAGAAGGGACCATAGCGGGTCTGGCACAGTGCCCAGGAGGGATATCAGATGTGAGAATGGTTGCACTGTACCCAGAGGCAGCTCCATAGAGCAGGCCAGGCACCAGAGACAAGTCCTGCTTACCTAGCCTCCTGCATGAAAGCTTTTCCCACCAGGAATCCTCCTCACAACTTCTCTGCCAGCTAGGACGTCTTAGTTCCCTAGGAATCTTGAAAGCTTTCAGATTGAATCCATTTTTTCTTTTTTTTGGCCTCCTAGTCTCAGATTTTTTTCCCCCATGTGCATTCCAAATTGCAGACTTCATCTTTATTTGCCATTGCTTTTACTGAGCTTCATCACTGCTTTATCTTTTTCATTTCCAAGGACTCTTTTGTGTGTTGAGAACATCTCTTTTTATGACATCTATTCTTGTTTCAGGGGTTCAATCTTCTTCCTTATTGCTCTGAGCATATTATTTATAGCTTTGGAGGAAAAGAGTGTGTGACAGTAGTTTTTCTTCTCGTTTCTAGTTTTTCTCAGGTTTCTTTGTGTGGGTCTTGGTGAAATTGTTAAGTTTTCTGTTTTCTGTTAAGTAGGGAACGGAAACTAACATATTCTACAAAACAATTTTGAGTTGTATATGTAAATTCTCTCATATATGAACATCATGATATATAATGTTTATATTTCACATTATTCATGTTTACTCTCTTTTCATGTAAACATGGAGTATTCAGGGAACTTGACCACATAAGGGTCATTAAGAAAAGCTCAAGGTCTTCTAAAGAACAGAAATACTCAACATACTTTAATTATAAGGCAACACGTTAAAAATTTAAATCTGAGGGGCTGGGAAGGTGGCTCAGTGGTAGAGTGCTTGCCTTGCATGCCAGAGGCCCTGTGTTCGACTCCTCAGCAACACATAAGCAAAAAGCAAAAAGCCGGAAGTGGTGCTGTGGCTCAAGTGGTAGAGTGCTAGCCTTGAGCTGAAGAGCTGAGGCACAGCGCCCAGGCCCAGAGTTCAGGCCCCACAACTGGAACCCCCCCCCCCAAAAAAAAAAATTTAAATCTGAAAATTCAGTTTTCATGGAGATTTAAAAATGTTTTATTAAACAATTCTTTGCGTTAAAGGGAATTTTCTTTTTCTAAAAATTGAAGAATTCCTTGGTGTATAATCTGTGATACAACTAATGTAGTTATAATAGGTGAATTAATTACCTGAAATATGTGTCACAATAAAAGTGGAAACACAAATATAAAGGAATTCCACGTCCAAATTAGAAAATAAAATAACAAAGTGCTATAATAGGAATCTAGTGCATATCAGGTTCATAATCCTGTTGGTTTAATTTTCCTTCCTCCCATGGGAAGAAAACATAAAGCCAATGTGGACTTTCTCTAAAGTCAAAGCTTAACATTTAGAAACTAGAGACTCTCTTGAGCTTCTGTGGCAGGGTTCAAAGAACCAGGCAAGCAAATATGGCGTTAGAGTTAGACAGAAAGGCCTGATTCTATGTTAGCAAATTGGAGAAAACTGAGGATATCGGTTTTATGTGAAATGTATTATTTTTTAAATGTTGGTAACTAATTTGATGTTATTGTTTGCTTTTATTGTTGTTTTGGAGGTTTTCTTTGCTTGTTTTTGGTGTGTGTGTGCAGGTCCTAGGGCTTGTACTCAGCTGGCACTCTACCACTTGAGCCACAGCTCTACTTCTGGATTTTTGGTGGTTTATTGATGATATGGGCCTAAGCTGGCTTCAAAGTACAGTCCTCAGATCTTAGCCTCCTAAGTAGCTAGGATTACAGATGTGAGTCACTGGCACCTGGACCTAGCGTGGCTCTATCAGCCTCTACCTTAGTATCTTCAGTCTATTGCCCCAGCTGAAAGGTCAAGAATCATGCCCTCAGCTGTTACCCACTATGCTAAAGGCTCAGTGGTGGAGCACTAGCCTTGAGCAAAAATGCTCAGGGACTGTACCAAGCCCTGAGTTCAATCCTTGGGACTGGCACAAAAAATAATTTAAAAAGGTATTTCTAGTGTAGTGTTTTTCAATATATGATCCATAGGAAAGCATTATTAGAAATAGAAATTTACTAGAAGTGTAAATTAGTAGGCTCCATCCTGGGGCTACTGAATTTGAAAATCTGTGTTTGGGGTCCAGCAATCTGTGTTGTATCAAATTTTTGAAGGGATTCTGAGATATACTACAATTTGTAAACCAATGCATAGCTTGGTCTGCTTTTTGTGTGTGTGTGTGTGTGTGGCAGTCCTGGGGCTTGAACTCAGGGCTTAGGTGCTGTCCTAGAATTTTTTTTTTTTTCTCAAGGCTAACGCTCAACCACTTGAATCACAGCTCCACTTCCAGCTTCCTTTGGAAGTTAAATGGAGATTAGGATCTTACAGACTTTTTTGCCCAAGTTTTCTTTGAACAGCAATCCTCAGATCTCAGCTTCCTGAGACTTAGAATTATAGGCATGAGTCACCAGTGCCCAGCTAGTCTGCCCTCTTATCCTTATTTCCAGTGATACATAGACTTCAGACCCTCACGGTCAGATTATGTACGTATACATAATATATATATACACACACATAAGTGTATATACACATATACATGTACATATATAAAAATTACATATATACATATATGTATACATGTATATATAATTTTTTAAAATAAATAATTCTAAGTAGTATTCTAAATATACTTTCTTAGGTTCTATATCTGTCTATTTGGTATCCAAACTAATGGCCTGTAACAATTTTTACACCTGTCTTGCTATCTACCTTTTGTGGGCATGTGAAAATCTTCAATCAGTCCAAAGCTACTCAACTACCCCCTTTATCTAACTTTCACAAACCAAGTCAATATTTCCCCTATTCTAAATCACCCAGGGCCAGATATCAGATAACTGGAGAACATTTCTATAGCCTCAAGACCTCTGATCTTATTTAAACTAGCCAATTCTATGGTATCTACCCTGTCATGTTTTCTTTTCTCACAGAAATCCCAATAAATCTCTGGTTTGTACTTCATCCTAAGTAACTGTGATGCTTTTTTCTGTGGCTCTGCATTGCTTAGAATGTGTCCAGTTGAAAGAAAATGTAAGTAATAAAAATCAATCACTGCTGATCAGTGGTTAATGCCTATAATTGTAGCTCTTTGGGAAGTTCAAAGCCTATCTGCAATTAACCAGTAAAAGGCCATAAGTGAAGGTGTGATTTAAGTGGTAGATCCTCCAGCTGTGAGGGAAAAAGGCACTCAAAAATATGAGGCCCTGAGTTCAAGCCTTAGTACTGGCACAAAACCAAAAACAACCAAACAGAAAAAATGCATCAATACTTTTGACCTCTTCATGTCATCAAGGTTATCCCATGAATTAAAACCCAAGGGTACACATTGAAGCCCTGACTAATGGTTATAGAATCAATGTGACATAATGACAACCAAGGAAAGGAGAACATCAGGAAAAGAACAAAATGTGAATAGGGATAATCAATTGAAGGAAGCACTCCTACCTTTGTAAAAGTGGAAGAGAAGGGTGACCTCGTACTTCACAACTGCCAAAGAAAACAGAACACATAATCACCTCAAGTATTCAGGAGTCACAAGACAGTAAATTAGAAGTTTAGAAAAACAAAACTCTTCCTGGTTTTGGGACTTAAGAGATACATCTTTCCAGATCCTCCTATATTGAGAATGTAGCATCTTACCTAACTCCCAAGGACAAACCGAGAGGACCATTCTTTTCCCATTTCTCAAAGTAGCTGATGGTATAAACCCCAAAGCACATTTTAGCAACTGCATCTGTTGAGTGGTGTGTGTGAGGGACATGTTGAAGAGTTGTCTGCTTTTCTAATTATCTCAATCCAAAGAGAAATTGTAGAGTGCATACATACGTACATATATATATATATATATATATATAGAGAGAGAGAGAGAGAGAGAGAGAGAGAGAGAGAGAGACATATAGACTTTCTCAATGTCAAACATATACATTCATCAAGAAATTATATATATTAATGTTCAATCTTTGATTAAAAAGATAGGACTATTCTGTTGTTTACAACTAAATATAAAGATATAGACTAAAGCCGGACACTGGTGGCTCATGCCTATAATCCTAGCTACTTAGGAGGTTGAGATCTGAGGATCACGGTTCAAAGCCAGCCCAGGCAGGAAAGTCTGTGAAACTCTTATCTCCAATAAACCACTCAGAAACTGGAAGTGGTGCTGTGGCTCAAATGGTAGAGCGCTTGCCTTGAGCTGAAGAACTGAGGGACAGCGCCCAAGCCCAGAGTTCAAGACCCATGACCGACAAAAAAAATAAAAATAAAAATATATATAGATTAATATAATAGAGAGCTGGAAAGTGGGTGAATTTAGTCTTAATATTCATTGTACATATATGAAAATGAAATCAAGTAACTTGAGGGGGATGGGTAAAGTTGGAAAAAATGGGGGAGAACATGGAAGAGGTGACATTAATCAAGATACATTGTTACTTATCAACTGACATATTGAATTGAAACGCCTTTGTACAACTACTTAGAGATAATAAAAACATTTTAAACCCTAAAATACTTGAGTAAATATAAAGATATATTATTATAGGAGATATGGTTTTATAAATCAAACATTGCTCTCCAGTCTTTCTCCACTGAGTGTTACTGGTATGGAGACACAGAAGTGGGTATTTTTCAAAAGCTTCTCTTTTCATGTTACCTATTGTAGTTGAGCTGTTGGGACCAGCAAAAATTTCAGTGTAACTAGTTTAGTGCAAGGGCAGATCTGCATCAGATGCAGGCCAGATCTGATCTGTAGCTTTTACAGGGTAAAGAATCTCAGGGTTGGTCCAACCATCTAGAAAGGAAGGAAGGAGGGAAGGGATGGGCTATGGATAGCAGTACTCCTCAAAGGAACGAGGACTTGGTCCCGGGCAAAAGAAATTCAGACCTATGAAATCTTAGCATTGAGGGTCTGGGATGTAGCAAGAAGGGCCGAAAGGAGGGTGATGATTAAGTGGGAGAGCTTCCCTGTATTCTTGGCCAGATTCAGTGTTCTGGTGTGATGATAGGTAGGGTAGGTGTGGTCCTGAGTGTGGAAGGGCATGGGGAAGAGACATGGACTTGGAAACAGAAAAGGCTGGGTGAAGCTGGGCGCCGGTGGCTCACACCTGTAATCCTAGCTACTCAGGAGGCTGAGATCTGAGGATTGCAGTTCAAAGCCAGCCCGGGCAGGAAAGTCCCTGAGACTCTTATCTCCAATAAACCACTAGAAAACCGGAAGTGGCGCTGTGGTTCAAGTGGTAGAGCACCAGCCTTAGCTGAAGAGCTGAGGGACAGAGCCCAGGCCCAGAGTTCAAGCCCCACTTCATGCTAGTCTCAGTGTTCAGACCACTCCTAACTTTCCAGTCTGATTGGTGAGGTCCACAGTCAAGCCGCACATGTTAGTCCATAGGGCCATCAGGACTGGCATCAGTGGTTGGGCTCAGCAAAGACCTGAGTCAGAGGGCAGAGAGACCAAGGTGAGTTGGAGCAGGTGGGCCACGGAGCAGGGGCGGAGCCTCAGGAAGGCAGGGCGGGGCCACAGGAGAGCTGCGGCTGGGAGTAGGGCGGCGAGGGCGGGGTCCCGCGCCGTGAAGTTTGCGCCTGCGCACAGCGCTCCGGGGAGGGGTGGGGGCTGAGCTGCGCGCGCGCGCGCGCGTTGCGCAGGGACCCCGGAGGGCGGAGTCCGGGCGGGCGCCTTCCGAGGGAGGGGGCGCGGTGCTGAGGAGTCCGGCGCTCCCTCAGGCCGCGGACGCGATGCTGCTGGCTGCTTCGGCTCGGGCGGCGGAGCTGACCGGGACGTGACGGGCGCGGGCGGGGAGGGAGGCCTGTGGCTTCACTTTCTGTCCTTTGCGTCCGAAGGTCGCTTCGCTGGGCGAACCAACGCCGAGGCCGCGGTCGAGGAGGCAGCGCGACCTCCGCAGGGTGAGCGAGAGCTGGGTGCGGGCCGGCGCCTGGGTGGTGGCGGGCGCCCGCGGCAGCCCGGGACTGGGTGGGTGCGGGGGGTGGTCCGGAGCCGGGCCGAGGCCTGGGGTGGGGTGGGGGCGGCCGCGGGGGAGGGGGCCGGCGCGGACCGCCGCGGGACCCCCCGCGGGCACCCGTAGATCCGTCTGACAGGGGCGGGCGTGGGGCGGGGAGGCCGGGCGCCCGTGCTGGGGACGGGGCGCCGGGCTGGGGGCGCCGGGGCGCCGCCTCCTTCCCTTCCTCCGTGGAAATCGGGGCGAGGCTGAGATGCACAGTGATTTCCCGGTCAGGATGCTCTGGAGGGCGGATGGGGTGGGGGTGGGGGGAAAGTAGTACCGGGGTGCCCTGAATGGTTTTTATTATGTTTTAAAAACAAAGACACGCCCTAACACACGTCTAGGGGGTACAACTTGGGCGCCTCTCCTCCTCGGGTTCGCGCACGCTTCTCTGGTGGGATAAGGGGGCTGTTTTGGGGGACATTTCTTTCTTTCTTTCTTTTTTTTTTTAAATGCACCTACTTTCTTAATGGAGTGGGAAGGAGGCATGCCTCCTCGGAGGCGCTCACAGGTCGGTGGCTGAGCCCGAGTTTGAGATGTCAATAACTGCACATTCATCTCTAGTGGGCCACGGAGCCAATTAGGGTTGCCATTTCAATGCTAGGCCTGAAGCAGGGTGAGGATGACTGCGTGCACCCAACACCTCTTCCTGGGGTCCCAGCTTGGAATGTTTCCCGTCTTAGGAGGAGAGAGGAGACCATAAGCTTTTCAAACTGGACCCTTAAAAAAAAAAGGCCTTGTGTTTTTCTTTTCTTTTGAACATTCAGATGTGAATGGCACATGTTCATTTGGCCGTAGACATGCGGTGAGATACATTTGATCATCTACATACATTTATACGCACACAGAGGTACACGGGTGTATGCGTGCATACGGGTGCATCATCGTTTAGGCTTTTAAAGAGACTAGATGCTGCCCTGCAAAAGATAGAAAATGTTTTTACAATCTGTATACCAAGCATGACATGTAAATATTGACTTGATGTTTTGCTTGAAGTAGTCTTCTTTTTGGACATATTGTTTGCCTCCCTCAACTGACTAAAGCTCTTGGCTGTTTTCCTATTTTTTTTTGTTTTTCCTCCCTATTTTGGAACTGGTGCTGGGGCTTGAACTTTCAGTGCCTGGGCACCGTCTCTTAGCTTTTTCTCTCAAGGCTAAGGCTCAAGCACTTTAATCACAGCTACACAGCTTTTTGCTGCTTAATTGGAGGTAACAGTCTCATGGACTTTTCTTCACTGGCCAGCCTCCAACTGTTATCCTCAGATCTCAGCCTCTTGAGTAGCTAGGATTACAGGTGAACCATCACCTGGTTTGGTGGTTTTCTTTAGTGTTTTCAGCAACATTGATTTTTGATAAACTTTAGGTTAAAGTGCATACCTTTTTCAACCCTTTTGCCATAATTTATACCATCTTACTTCAGTGTTAGGTTAATATGTCATAGTAAGTAATTGCTAAAGTCATTCTGAGAGCAAGAACTTTTCATTAAAATTATTTTTTTCTACCTTTCCACAATTACTGTTTTTGCTTGTTATGTTACTTTTACTGTATGAAAGAAGAGGGCTTTGATTTCATGTCAGTGACTCTTCATATGAAGTCTCTAAAAATCCAATTTTATACTGTTTCTGGTTCTTGTCTCTGTTCTAGCTTTATCTTCTACTTTAGGCCTGTTCTCTTCATATAAAATGATTTGTCATTTGAAAAAGGTGACATCTTCCTCTGCGGTTTTACTTGGTTTCCTCTGCTGAGAATTCTTTTCCTCCCAGTAACTAACTAACTTGTCCTTCACAACTTTACTGAAATGCCACCCCTGAGTCTTTCTTATCCAGTCACTGATCCAGTAGTTGACATTTTGCAAACTGGTAGTTAATTATTTGCTTCTGTGCCAGGCTTTTGTGTTTCTTCTGGAGTTTGCCATTCTGGCACATGATATTACATGTTAGAAGTGCTCAAAAGCTATGAATACATTTTTGAGGAATAGTTCCATGCTTACATATAGCTTTAAGATAGGAAAAATAGGTTAGATTACTTAAGTATCACAAAACTTAAGAAAGATACTGTAGAAGGATTTTGGTTTTGTTTCTTTGTGTTGATTCTGGGTTCTATTCTTGGGTTTTTTTGCTCAGGGTTAGCATTCTACCACTTGAGCCACAGTTCCACTTCTGGCTTTTTTGTTGCTTAATTGGAGCTGAGAGTCTCACATACTTTCCTGTCCAGGCTGGCCTTAGACCAAGATTCTCAGCTCTCGGCCTCCTGAGTAGCTGGGATTACAGACATGAGTCACCAGTGCCTGGCTGTAGAAAGTATTTTTGAATATCCAAGAATGAAGTAAAAATAGTTGCTGGTTATTTATGAAATTCTAGTTAGAACAAAAACAAAATCTCCAGACCAATCCATTTTATGATGCAGGAGTAAGAAGGATACAGCCAGTAAAGACTGCTGTTTCATTGGTTCTGGAACTTTATTTTGAAGTGCAATAATTTGGCCAAGGTCATGTGGGTATAAAGGAACTGGAATGTGATCCAAGTCTTTTGACCATCTTTGTGTTTCACTTTTGCTCTCAGTCTCCTACTTCTAAATCTTAATCATTGTTTTACCATCTGAGTGGAGACTGTGAGAGAATTGTGTGTATATTGGGAAAGGGCTATGTTATGGTAATAGTTATTGAACTGGAAAGAATGAATAGGTTCTTTAGTTGAGTTTTAAAAAAATTGCCATTGAGCAGGTCTGAGGTTACATGAGATGCTTTCTATCTCATATCTCCTGACCTCATGGTGGTACCCCTCCCCCCCCCCCCCCCCCCCCCACACACACACTGTTTCATGGTACAGTGGAAGAAAATGAGAAATTCACTGTGTTTTTTCACATGGAAAATAAATGTGCTTGTCGTTTCTTTCTCTTTGAATCCTTAGCTGCCATTCCTGGGGATATGGAACCTGTGAGTGGTTAAGAAATATGATAATTCCTTGGGGAATCCAGGAGAAACCGAATCATCACCATCCTACTCAGCCATGTAGTTTTAACTCCAGTGTTGGAGGCCCAGATGCCCCATAACAACTGGCTTCTGGTTGCCATATGGAGATCCTGCAGACAGTTATGTTTTGATGGTAAAATGAGAATTTAGTATGGTAAGGTTACAGCTGGCTAGTAACATGGCTAAAATTACATGAGAATAGCTGCTCTGATTACTCCTATGTGATAGGTTTTTAGGGGAATAAATTGATGATTGTGGTTTTATGCCTCTGAAAAGCCAATTTGAAATATGCATTTAGTGGAGTAGGTCTTATCAATTTCAACAGGCTTTTTATTTGCAGATGATATAATAGTCAAGAAGTCAAGTCAAAATAAGCTTAATTTTTCTATTTCTTGTTACATCTGCATGATTTTATAATGAAACTTAAGCAAGGTGCATCTTATTTGCTTTTGTATGTATCTTTACTTTTTAACAGCTCACTGTTACCATGAATTGAGTCACTTTGTTAATATTTGGACATTTTAGGTTGCTTATCATTTTGTAAGTCTTGCATTTATTATGTATACTTGCCTTTCTTGACCTCTCTAAACCTTAGCTTACTAAAATATCCCCACTGAGTCTTGTCCAGACATATCATCCCTTTTGTCTTCACTGATTCAGTAGTAAACTGTACATTCTTCAGCTAGTGTTCTGCCATATGGTCATCATTTCTTTCTTTCTTTTTTTTTTTTTTTTAGACTAAAGGCTCAGGGGAGGGATTACAAGGTCATAGGGTCTGAACGGTTTTGTCAACTTCAAAAGATACTGCCAGGTATACTTTTTTGAGAGGTATTTTTGTACTCCTTCCAATGAAGTTTAGCTAGGATCTGTCATACTTTTTATAGCCTTTTGGTTTTTAAGAGTTTTGTTTTTTGAAGTAATAAACGAATCAATAATAGAAAAAAACTGCAACATTTTTCTAGCTTTCTTTTCTGCTCTATTTGGATTGTTTATCCTTTGCCTATAAATCTGTTGAAATCTTTTCACCAATTCTCATGAACATTAATATAAACATAAATATTAATTTTTTGAAAAGCATTTCAGGTCTGTGTCATTTTTGTTATTTTAATATAGAAGGTTTTGTAATTTTTTTTTTATATTGGAATCATTGACTTAAAAATTGTGATTTTTAACCATGCGTTGGTGGCTCATGCATGTAATCCTAGCTACTCAGGAGGCTGAGATCTGGGGATCACAGTTTGAAACCGGCCTGGGCAGATAAGTCCACAGGAGACTTTTATCTCTAATAAAGCTGAAAGTGGCACTGTGCCTCAAGTGGTAGAGTGCTAGCCTTGAGCACAAAGAGACCTGTGCCCAGGCCCTGAATTCAAGCCCCAGGACCAGCAAAAAATTTTTAAAAATGTGATTTTTGAGGCCAGAGGCTGGTGGCTCTTATTTGTTATTCAAGCTAGTCAGGAGGCTACTCTTTTGTCTCCAAAGAAACTACTAAAAAGCCAGAAGTAGAGCCAGTGTGGTTCAAGTAGTAGAGCAATAGCTTTGTGCAAAAAAGATCAGGGACAGTTATTAAGGTGTTGTACAGAGGGCTACCATTTCATAACTCAGGACCTGAGTACAAGCCTCAAGACTCTCTCTCTCTCTCTCTCTCTCTGTGTCTCTGTCTCTCTCTCTCTCTGTCTCTCTCTCTGTCTCTCTCTCTCTGTCTCTCTCTCTTTCTCACACACACACACACACACACACACACACACACACAATTGTGATTTTTGGGTTTTGATTGGGAGGTGTGAGAACTCCTTCATTTGATGCATGTTTTTATTGAACTTTAGAGTTTGTTTTGTTTTATGTATGCATCTTCAGTAAATTATGTACAGTAAATTGAAATTTGATTATGTGGATAAACCAGTTTATTTTGAAAAATTTTTAAAAATGCTGTTATGGGGCTTGAACTCAGGGCCTCCAAACTCTCATTTAGCTTTTTCTTCTACTTAAGGTTAGGACTATACCACTGGAGCCCCATCTCCACTATAGGCTTTTTGCAGGTTAATCAGTATTCAAACTCTCACAGACTTTCCTGCTCAGGCTGGCTTTAACCCCTGATCCTTAGTGTTCAGTTTCCTGAGTGGCTGGGATTACAGGTATAAGCCACCATTCTTGTCTGCAAGTTTTGAAATTGAATGGGAAACAAATGACTTCTTTTTTAATTAAAAAAAAAAAGAATAGGCACTTGCTTTTAAAAAGAAATTGTAAGTTTTAGGCGAACTAAAAGTTTTAAAAATAATTTTATTGTTATTAAGGTGTACAGAGGGGCTACCATTTCATAAGTGAAGTAATGAGTACATTTCTTTCTTTCTTTCTTTTTTTTGATAATGTCACCCCTTTCCTTGCTTTCCCCAGTTTCCTTCTTTCATCCCTGCCCATAAATTACATAGGTTATTTTCCCCATAGTGTATACTTAATAACATGATTGCATTTGTTCCTTTTTTCATCCTCCTTTTCTGTACCCTTAAACAAAAAATTTTATGAATGCAGTTGTATTAAAAGTTTTTATGTTGGTTCAAGATTAACCAGGTTATATCTGATTTACTTCTTAGTTGTTAATCATTCTAAAATACATGAAACATAACCTTGGTTACCGTCTCCATTTAGGGAATGATATATTTTAGATAGATGAGATAGCCCAGGATAATATTATCTGTGCTGATACTTAGCATGGAGCTTCCTCCTTCTCAGAGCCATTCAGAAGGTAGTTTTAATTTTATAATTTTTAAATTTTATTTTTATTGTAAAGGTGATGTACAGAGTGGTTACAGTTACATAACTTAGGTAATGAGTACATTTTCTTACAAATGGTACAATATCATTCTTTCTGATAGATTTCTGTTGTGTATACATACCACATTTTCTTGATCCAGTCATGTGCTGAGGGGCATCTGAGTTGATTCCATATCTTGGCTATGGTAAAAAATGCTTCAATGAATTTGGTTGTCTAGTAGCTTTAGTGTGGCCTTGTTTGTGGTCTGTTGGATGACTGCCCAGAGTGAAATTGCTGGATCCAGTTGTTATTGTTGTTGTTGTTTTTAATCCTCATTTTTGTGGATGAGAAAACATAAATGACTTGCTAAAGTTAACATAGCTTGTAAGCAGGGGAACAGAAGCTCAGACTGCTTTTAAATGTTGCTATTCCAAACCTGTATTCTTTTTTTTTTTGTCGGTTGTGGGGCTTGAACTCTGGGCCTAGGCATGGTCCCTGAGCTCTTCAGCTCAAGACTAGTGGTCTACCCCTTGTGCCACAGCACCACTTCTAGTTTTCTGGTGGTTGATTGGAGATACGAGTCTCATGAATTTTCCTGTGCAGGCTGGCTTTGAACCGCAATCCTCAGATCTCAGCCTCCTGAGTAGCTAGGATTACAGGCATGAGCCACTGGTGCCCGGCCTGTATTATATTCTTATTGCTGGCTAAGGATCTAAATTTCCTCTGTAAGACAATTCTGAAAGATTTAGATGTTTCAAAGCAAAGGAAAGATAAGGTATTTTATCTCCTAAAGAGATGGCTGAAGTGACTAGGTAGAAATAGATTGAATTGAGTTTTTTTACAGGAAGTGATTCATATAGATCATATGAGACATGGAGTCTGAGTTGTGAGGTGGGAGTGGAGATCAGGGGTTATTTTGTGAAGATATTGGACTGCTTAGCCAATTTATAAAAGAACGGGAAGGTGGAGTGTTGGTTAGAAGAATCCAGTGAGCTAATGAAGACAAATGTGTTCTCATAACACTTTATTATATTTCTTTCATTTCACTGACTGTAATGCATTGTGCTTAATCTAGACATACATCTAATCCCTGTTGGATTGTGTGCTTGTCAACACTAGGGACTGAGTGGAAGTTATAAGTGATTATAGGATGACATGACAGGAGGAGGCAGATTAATCTGAGAAATACTGTCACCAAGTCAAAGAGTAGGTGGGAGAGGAGTTCTAGAACTTGACAGCTATCCAGGAGGGGTGAGCTATCACTGCAGATGCCCAAAGGAGGTATTAGCACAAAAGTAAGTACATAGATTGTTAACTCAGGCTAGAAATAGATATGGTTAGTGCAGTCTAAAGTGACGAGCTGATGGCCAGAACTGTACAGAGGTTAAGTTGTGTTTCTATAGTTAACTGATACCTCCTACTCTGTGGCTTCCTGCCTCTTGGTTTCTAAACTACTTTTTTTGTTGTTGTTGTTGGTCATGGGGCTTGATCTCCGGGCCTGTGTGCTGTCCTTGAGTTCTTCAGCTCAAGGCGAGCGCTCTATCACTTGAGCCACAGTGCCACTTCTGGTTTTCTGGTGGTTTATTGGAGATTAGAGTCTCACATACTTTCCAGCCTAGGCTGGCTTTGAACTGCTGTCCTCAGCCTCCTGAGTAGCTAGCATTATAGGCATGAGCCACCGGCACCTGGCTTGGTTTCTGACTTCTATATGCTAGGATACTGATGTTGGCGTGTGACACAGATGATTGAGATCAGGCAGTAAAAGCACTTACAATTTATAAGAGAATTGACCAGTGAAAGTTATGTGTAATATCAGAGTTTTTCATTTTTCTCTAATAAGTTGCTTGTATTAGTCTAAGTTACATATCTGGCTTTTAGAGACTTCTTAAATTGAGGTTGGGATCCATTGGGGAGCCAGAGGATTCTTCAAGGCTAGATAGATTCATGAAGTTTTTCTTCTGTGTGCTGTCATAATTTGTAGTTTGTTGAATACAGTTGAATCATCTCTAGGGATTGTTGGCCTAATAATGCCACTAATTACTCCAAATAATGAAGAATCTGTTTTCTTTGTATTATTTATAATTATATAAAAGTATAGAAGACTGTTTTATATTTTTTGTCAGTTTCTAACTTCATTTCTTATTTTTATTTTTAGTGGTACTAGGGTTTGAACTCAGGACCTTGTGCTTGTTAGGCAAGTGCTCTATTTAAGCCACACTTCCAGTCTTTTTGGCTTTAATTTATTATTCAGACTGAGTCATGGTTTTTGCCCAGTGCTGGCTGGCCTGGGATCATAAGATCCTCCTACCTGTTCCTCTTGTTGTCGCCTGGCTTATTTATTGAGATGGAGTCTTGCTAACTTTTTGTCCAGGCTGGCTTTGAACTATGATCCTCCTGACCTCATTCCCTTCCTTTCTATAGTTATTACCATCCACCTGCCTCCATTATTGACCCAAACTGTTTAACTTGGCATGGCATCCTCTTCCACATTTGGAGTTCTGACTATGGGGATGGGGGAAGTAGGACATGGTTCTTTAGCAGAGGAAAACTGGCTATCACAGGCTGTTTGGCACATG
This sequence comes from Dipodomys spectabilis, assembly GCF_019054845.1. NCBI lineage: Eukaryota > Metazoa > Chordata > Mammalia > Rodentia > Heteromyidae > Dipodomys > Dipodomys spectabilis. Next base: position 3,467,242 of record NW_024870813.1, on the reverse strand, counting down.
ATTTCAGTTTTGGTATCTTGTATTGAAAATAGCTCAGTTAATATGTCATATATCTTAGCAGCTAAGATGAGTATCTTTTCTCCACTATTATACTACTCTTTTAAAATGAAAAATGAAAAAAAAATTCTGTTGCATTAAATTGTCTGTCTCTCCCCCAACCACCACGTTCGTCTAATTCTTCTCTTCTCACCAGGACATTATAGTCTTTGATGACTGAGGTGCTAGTATATACACTAGGGACAACAAAGAGCGGCAGACACCAGAAGGTTCTTTGAATTGTCATCATATTAACGATATTTGGTTGCAGCTTGAGTGCTTTGGGGAAATTTGAGAGCTTTCTCTGACCATTATGTCTTGGCAGCCAGTGGTTGTGTTGGGAGTTACAGTCTTCTCAGACCATAACTTAGAAAAGCAGGAACTTTTCATAATAGCTATTAAGAATGTAGAATGAGCATGGTACTATTTTGGTCTGAGCTGGTAGGCCAGTTTACAGGTTGTAACCAGGTACCATTTGTTTTCAGGAGGTTGGATGGCAAGGATAGCCATCTATCTCGCCGTCATCTTCTTTATGTTCCTCTGTATCCTGTTCTTCCTTTTAGTATGGACTTGTCAGTACGTGTTGTTCATTGTTGGTACTAGGTAGAGTTGTGTGCTTAACTGTTGTTGTGGCCAGTCTTGCAGTCAGTGTTTCTCCAGGACTTGTGAATTCTACACTGAAAATTCCCTCAGTACTGGCTTTGACACCAGATCACAAGTCTGGATTTTCCTTGTTCTTCTGTTCACTTAAAAGGGGTGAGCACAGGCTGGGAATGTGGCTTTGTGGCAGAATGCTTGCCTAGCATGCATGAAGCCCTGGGTTCAATTCCTCAGTACCACAGAAACAGAAAAGCCAGAAGTAGAGCTATAGCTCAAGTGGTAGAGTGCTAGGCTTGAGCAAAAGAAGCTCAGGGACAGTGCCCAGTCCCTGAGTCCAAACCCCAGGACTGGCAAAAAAAAAAAAAAGGGGGGGGGTGAGCACGTGCTAGAATTAGTTTTGCAATGACCAGAACAAATTATCTACTTGTTTGAGCTTACATTCAAATGAAAAGATAAAGAAAATAAATAAATACCTATGTAGTATCTCAGTGGAATAAGGTGGAAAGGGCTTGGGAAGGGGATACTGCACTTGTACATTATACTAGATAGTTAGAACAGACTTCTATGAGAACTGCTATTTGAAGTGAGAGTGTGATCAGTGCTGATACTGGGGAGAGAGAGCATTGCATAAAGATGGGCCAGGGATGCCAAGAACCTGTGCTGAAGCATGCTTAATCTCTTGCCTGAGTGACAGGTACTGCCTTAGTGAAGGCACTGAAAGGAATAGTAGACAGTGATGTCAGATAGGTAGGATGGGTGAGCAGGGAGGAGTTAAATCATATATGACTGTAGATCAGTAGGAACTTTGGATTTTACTTGGTAGGTGCACAGCTACTGAAAGTTTTGCCTTTTTTTTTTTTTTTTAATGTGATACTGGGATTTGAACTCAGGGAGAGGGCGTCATGCTTACTTGGTTTGTGCTTATCCATGCCTACAGCCCTATTTTTTTCTGGTTATTTTTAGGATAAGATTTTGCTTCTTTTTTTTTTTTTTTTTTTGGGTCCAGTCGTGGGGCCTGAACTCTGGGCCTGGGCGCTGTCCCTCAGCTCTTCAGCTCAAGGTTAATGCTCTACCACTTGAGCCACAGCGCCACTTCCGGCTTTTTTTTGCTTATGTGGTGCTGGGGAATCGAACCCAGGGCCTCATGCATGCAAGGTAAGCGCTCTACCACTGAGCCTCCTTCCCAGCCCAAGATTTTGCTTCTTGTGTGGACCGTGGTCCACTGTCTTTAACGTTAGGATTCCCCTTGTTGCTGGGATAACAAGTGTGCATCATCTCATCCAGCTTTCCCCCAAGGGAAAGAAATCCTGTGGACTTTTATGCCTGGGAGGGCTTAGAACCATGATCTCCCCAAACTCAGCCTCTTATGTAGCTGGGGTGATCAGTGTGGGCTACTGTGCCCAGCTACAGGTTGAGGAAGAATGGTGGGCTCAGGATCTTTCACTGCTAAGACTGACCTTGACCCTTCTGTTCTCAACCTCTCCAGTAGCTAATATTACTGATGTAATACTTGACTTGTTTTAAATGGTCCTCTGGGTTGCTATGCAGAGAATGTCAGGTGTCAGGCAAATGAGAACACTTAGCAAGCTGCATCAAAATCTTGGGTAGGTAATGAAATTGATTTTGGGCAGGAGCTGGGAAAAGCACTCCCATTGTGTCTACATCTTGAAAAGCAGAGCCAACAATTTGATGATGGATTGGATGTGGCATGAAAAACTGGAAGAATGGAGTTGACATTTACTGGGATGAGTAAGATTGCAGAAGAAGCAGGTTTCGGGGAGAAATAATGAGTTCAGTTTTAGTTTTGCCAAGTTAGCAGTTTAAGTAAAGAGGTATCGATAGCTGAGTACACATGAGTATGCATTTCAGGGCAGAGGTCTGCGATGCCTGAAGGTAGGTGACTGACAGGTACCATTTAGTACGATAGAAACAGATTAAGACAGCTTACGAAGTGAGTGTGGGCAAAGAAATTTAAAGACTTCTCTGGTTGGGAGAATTAGGGAGAAAGAGGGAGGGGTAAAGAGGCATAGGAAGAAACAACCCATGCAGGAGGAGAATTAAAAGTAAATGATATCCATGAAACTCAAGAAAATGTTTATGGAAGGAAGGAGAGAGTGAGCAACTATACCAGATTGTTAAATCTAGCAATATGAAAATTATTGGTGAGATTAACAAGTTATATCTAAAACCTGATTGGAGTGGGTTTGAGACAGAATTGGAGGACGGATTGGAGACAGCAGAGACAGTTCTTTCAAGGACTTTGCTGTACAGTGAAACTGAGAAAGGTGGTAGTTGGAAGGCATGTGGAACCATATTCTTCTTCTTTTAAATGATAGGTATTTTCCTAGTATATTTGTATAAATACCACAAATTATTTATAGTTAATGGAGTGATCCAATAGAAAAAAAAACTACAAGAGCTATTTCTTTGAAACAGAAACAAAATTAGTTTCATCTTAATCAGTGCACCCATTGTCCATCATTATCACATGTATTTCCCAAGTATTTCCTTTGCTCTTTGAAGGGAAGACAGTGGCTAGTGGGGAAAAGTGTTGAAGAACACTCCTCTCCCCCATTTTCAAAGAGAGAATGGTTTGAATTTTCATTAGTTTAAAATTCATAGTTTTTATAGGTAGGTAAGTTTTTTTTTTTAAGGTATGGTTTGAACTCAAAGCTTCTCTTGAGCTACACTTCTAGCCTGTTTTGCTTTAGGTTATTTTTTTTTTTTTCAGAAAGGAACTCAAGCTTTTTTTTTGTGCTGATCTTTTAATTTCCTAATCTCTATGAGTAGCTGGGATTATATGAGCGAGCTATACTCCTGGGCTTAGGTAGTCATACTTTTAATGAGTTATTGGGAAATGAGTTAAAAGCATTATGTTATTACTTATTCTTAGCTGTTTTTCACAGAGCTTGGCCTGCTGTGGATTCTAATTTATGATAGAGTGATCTGTCTGGTAGTATATTTTCACTATGCAATAACTTCTTAATAAAGAAAGAAATTAAAAAAACTAAAAATTGAAGCATAAATGAACTAGTTTTTTGGGAAATTTTAATGGGTACTCTTGTCCACACCTTTTCCTTTTTTTCCTAATATACCTGAGACTTTTACAGTAATTGTTTGTGATTGTTGTCAGTATTTTACTGTGAAGCATTTTAATCCTCCTTCTCCACTTTTTCTTTCATTAGCCACTGTTCCATGTTCTTAACCTTTGAATTTCTGAATCTAGTCTGTCTTATATTATTATTGTAAAAATTGGGGCTGGGAAGGTGGCTCAGTGGTAGAGCGCTTGCCTTGCATGCATGAGGCCCTGGGTTCGAGTCCTCAGCAACACATAAGCAAAAAGAAAAAAGCCGGAAGTAGCACTGTGGCTCAAGTAGTAGAGTGCTAACCTTGAGCTGAAGAGCTGAGGGACAGTGTCCAGGCCCAGAGTCAGGCCCCATGACCACCCCCCCCAAAAAAAAAAAAAAAAAAAAAGAAAAAATCTTCTGTGCCTCATTCTTGTCTGTAGAAGTTTGACTCCCTCACTTCCTTCTTAATCTTTCACCCACCTCCTGCCCTCACATGAACCCTGCTTTAGGGAATGTGGACTGAATGTGGATTTTAAGGTATACTGGATATACAGGATAAAGGTCAGATTCCTTATGACTGTACACAGAGTCCTCCATGAACTGTCTTGCCCTTGTCTTTTGAAATGGTTCCATGAAGATGAGAAACTGGACATGTCTATGCGTTCACCTCTATTGCATATCTATTTCTTTTTTTTCCCCTACACCTATCAGTTATCATTTTAGCTATCTCATTAAATCATTTTATTTCCATAAGAGTTCAATGTAGGTGTTTCCTCTTGTAGGAAATTTGCTAGGCATAATTTTGTTCTGCCTCTTCCACATGTCCCTCATCTTATTTTCTGTTACCTGTCTTCCTGTAACATTTTACAGTTTCTAAGAACTGAATTGTTAGCTATATTTTACTCTGTTGGTTTTCATGATTTAATGTTCTTACCTCCAATGTAAGAAAACTCAGCAAGTTTTTGTTGAAGGAATGTTGACTGATATATTTAGTTGAAAATTTATGTCATTTAGCTTGCTCAAGATACACAAACAATTCAAATAACATTCTTAAGGGCATTCATAACCTAGTGAATCTTAGGCAGTTAATATTTTGTTAAATATTTACTGTTAGTACATAATGTGTTAATACATATGTTTTGATAATTTTACAATATTTCCTCAATCTCTGGATTTTCCCCCATCTGGGTCCTTTTGTTTTTTTTAAATCTCGGTCTCTCTGTCTCTTCTGTGTATATGTCTGTGTCTTTGTCTCTTCTGTCTCTGTCTCTCCCTCTATCTCTTTCTCTCTCTATTTTTTTGGTGCTGGTACAGGGGCTTGAACCTCAGGGTCTGGCACTATCCCTGAGTTTTTTTGCTCAAGGTCATTACTCTACCACAGAACCACAGCTCCACTTTTTGCTTTTTTTGGTGTTTAATTGGAGAGAAGAGTCTCATGGACTTTCCTGCCCTGGCTGGCTTCAAACCGCAACTTTCAGATCTCAGCCTCCTGAGTAGCTATGATTATAGGTGTAAGCCACTGGTGCCTGGCTTCTTTTTCTCTCTTTGATATTTGTTTGGATTTTGTCTTTTAGACTTCCTCCATTCTAAAATCCAGCACATCTTAAACCTCATTCCTTAAACTTGATTCCCCTCCTAACTTCTCCATTAATGTTTATCACTATCTTGTAGTATGCTTAAGTTTCCTTATCCTTTTTTGGTCTCATTTCTGTATCTAACCAGTTACTTAATTTTATAATTCAACAGATTCTTAAAACTATTTCCTGTGGTGCTGAATTGATAGTACTTAAGAGAGGCAGAATAAGAAAAGTTTATAATACACAGATGATTATGGTACTGCTTGGTGAGTACAGTAACAGTGGCATATTCAGAGCATTATTAGAAGACAAGAAAAAAAATCAGCAGTTTTCTCATCTCCTTTCCAACACAGCCCTATTTTAGCAGATGAGTCTCTTATGATTTATGTCAAGTCTGACATTGTCTAGCTAGACTTAGCATAAGATCCTACAGGATAAAGGATTGGTTCCACAAGACTGCCCCTCACTAAAGATGCCATTTTCAAGTTCCAGGTTGTGATCTGTGCTTATGACTGATGAACTACAAATAAGTCATGGTTCACAGGAACCTCTCCTTGGATTCAATTACTTTGCTCAGAGAACTTAAGGGAATATTTTGCTTATGTTTTAACAATTTAATATAATAGATGTCTAGCATGTAGGTGAATAAATAGCTGGTGAAAGATTTTATCCTATCTTTGGCCGAGCTTTCCCCCAGGGACCCCCTGTTCAGCAACCTAGAAGCTCTTTTGTAAACCCTGTTTTGTGAGTATTATGGCAGATGACTAATTGTATCTTTGGCCACTAGTGATTAGCTTAGCCTTCAGCCCCTGTCCCCTCCCTGGAGGTTTGGTAGGTGGAACTGGAAGTCCCAGTCCTTTAATCAAGCCTTGATCTTTTTGGAGACCACCCCCCATGCTGAGGCTGTCTGGGAATATCCACCCTGCTGGGAAGGAGTGCCCTAGATTACTAGTTACCTGGTTAAATCAACAAAGGCACATCTTATCACTGGCAACTCCACTGGATTAGGGACAGAGACCAAATAGGGAGGGGTGTGTGTGTGTGTGTGTGTGTGAATATAATATATGTGGTATATAATTTTATAATAATATATTTTTATTATTATAATATAATATTTTATAATATAATGTATTTGGTATATAATATTTGGTATATATAATATATAAATATATAATGCAATATGAAAGTAAAGTTACAGGATATATAAAAGAGATACATTCTCTACGCTGGGGTAACTGTGATATCATGATATAATAATACTCTTCACCATCTTCTTATTTTTAAACCTCTGTTTATTTTCCCTTCTCCTAGCTTTCTCAGCTTAGGTATTGAAATTGTATTTGTCTTTGACACCCGCTTCTCCTTTGCCTTCTGAGACATAGCTTTTTCCTGTTTCATTTTGATACTCATTTTTCTCAGTTGTCTTTACTGACTTCTCATGTCTTCACTCCATTTTTCTGTCTTGATTAATGGTGATGGCAGTAACCCAGGTGCCCAAATTGTAATTCTGGAGTCGACATTCCTTCTACTATCTCTTATTTTTCATTAGTTATTTTCATTAGTTATATACTTCAGTTGTTGAATCTATTCCTTCTCCATTTTCTCAGGCTGTGTCTCATGTCCTCCTAAAAGGATCAATGAAAGGATCCACCACATCCATGCCAGGGGACCATGAGGAGGCAGGCAGGCACAGGAGAGAGATTATTATAAGGTTTATTAGAGGAGCCATATTTCCCCCAGAGAGAGAGCACATGGCAGCCTCCACTATAGGTAGCATCAGGGTCTGGGGGATAGGAAGTGAGGTAGATGGGAATTCAGGCGGGTCTGGGTAGAGAGAGAGAGGGGCCAACTGTAAGGCTGGAATTCCAGGGCAGGAAGGAGCTCAGGTCTGGGTGGAACTGAGGATCAAAGATGGGCATAATGCTTACACTCCTTAAAAGCCATCTGCCTAATCCTGGCATCCTTTGGGAAATGCATGTGTTAGTTTGACTATCTTAGAATATAATATTGGAACCCCAGGGCTAATAGTTTTGTTGTATTAATACTTCTGATCTACTAATGTTGATTTTTGAAATATCTCTGTTAGACACATTGCTGTGAGATATTTTTGCAAGAAACATAAGGATTAGGAATATTACTAGTTAAGATTACAGAGAAAAAATGGAAGGGATGTATGCAAACTGAGGTCTAGATGGAAGAAATGCTAGAAGTAATCATATGGGGCATATTCTTCTTTTTGGGGGTGGGTTGTGGGGCCTGTACTCTGGACCTGAGCACTGACTGTCTCTTAACTCTTCAGCTCAAGGCTAGCAATCTACCACTTGAACCACAGTGCCACTTTCCGCCTTTTCTGTTTATGTGGTGCTGAGGGAATCGAACCCAGGGCCTTATACGTGCAAGGCAAGCACTAAGCACTCTACCACTGAGCCACCATTCCAGCCCTGCTATGGAGCATTTTCTAAATGATATTAAAGGTTTGCAAATAACACTTGGCACTTAATGTCCAGTAAAAGAGTAATTATTCACAGAAAGATCAAGATAATGTGAATAGACAAAAACATGAGTTTTAGTGAGGGAAATTTTAAGCTAATGTATTTGAGTAGTACTTTGCAGAGATGTTGATTAATACTCGAGAGACTCATAAAATTGTTGCATGTATAATGGTATAATGTACTGAAACTTAAGATGTGGTAACATAATCACTGTAACTCCACATCATCTAACATGCTTTATAAGAACAAGCATTTGGGTTTTAAAAAATCATTATTTTTATTACCTGTATAGTTGAGAAGAGCTTATTGTCTTCTAAAAATGTTTCTTGGTTTGCTAAGTATTACTAAGTTGTGGCATTTAGAAAGAGTACAATATTGCAGAATAAAATACTTTAAAAATTGAGCATGTTGTCACAGGCCTGGTAGAGCACACTTACTATTCCAGCATTCTGGAGGTTGAGGAAAAAGATCTAGAGCTCAAGGCCAGCTCGTGTTACATGGAAAAACTATGTCTCAAAACAAAAGAAACAACAGTAATTAAAAAATCCTTTATATTCTAAATGCCTTAGTACTTAATTCAAAATAATTGGAATAGTTTGCAAAAGTTTTCAAAGTGAATTTTTCTCCCTAGCTCTTACCATACCTTTTCTGATCTTTTTTTTTTTTTTTTTTTTTTTTTGCGAGGTCTGGTCTTGGGGCCTGAACTCTGGGCCTGGGTGCTGTCCCTCAGCTCTTCAGCTCAAGGCTAGCGCTCTACCACTTGAGCCACAGCACTACTTCCGGCTTTTTTCTTATGTGGTGCTGAGGAATCGAACCCAGGGCCCTCAGGCATGCAAGGCCAAGCGCTCTACCACTGAGCCACCTTCCCAGCCCTTCTGATTATTTTTTACACATGAATTTAGGTGTTTATGAAGAGGCCTGTAGATTTCCATCTGTATGTTACCTTAGAAATTTTGATTGAGAGTGGGATATGTGTATTATTTTGATTTGTATTAGTCTGTCTAGGGCCTTCTTACAAGAGGAGGTGAAACAAAACAAAACAAAAAAAACCTTCACAGAGAATTGCCAATGTAGGCCAGCATAGATGAGTGGCACTTTGAACAAGGGAGGAATGTGTACTATGGTAGTTTCTGAAAGGACCAGTATTGTCAGGGATGCTTAGGTGCTTTAGTATAGTTGGAAGACAGGATTTATTGAGTAGTTTGTGTAGGGAACAGCTAAAAAAGGAATAATACCAAACTACATTTGGAAGGTTTTATACACATAGCTACCTTTGCTTATTAACTGTAGGCGGATGATACGATTTCTCCAAGTTTCAATTTTCTTAAATTTGCAAAATAACACAGCAAAATTATAACATTGTAGGACTGTGAGGTTTAAATGAGGCAACTAATTTGTTGAGGTGCTCAACAAATATCAACTGCTGTTGTTTGCACTGTTTTAAGGCAAAGTACACTTTGGAAAATGATCCACAAGGGATTTTAAGTAGAAGAGTGATATAATTTAAGTTTCAATGTTAATTCTGGGAAATATAAAGAATGGGTCAAGGAGAACAAAAAAAGGCAAGGAATTAAGGCAGTTTGTGCTCGAATACTAGTTAAACATGAAGGTTCTATATTTTAAAAATGTGGTAATGAGCTGAGCGCTGGTGGCTCACGCCTGTAATCCATGCAACTCAGGAGGCTGATATCTGAGGATCACCCATTCAAAGCCAGCCCGGGCAGCAAAGTCTTGAAACTTTTTTTTTTTTTGTCGGTCGTGGGGCCTGAACTCTGGGCCTGGGCACTGTCTCTCAGCTTTTCAGCTGTAGACTAGTGCTCTACCACTTGAGCCTCAGCCCCACTTCCAGCTTTTTCTGCTTATGTGGTGCTGAGGAATCGAACCCAGGGCCTCGTGCATGCAAGGCAAGCACTCTACCACTGAACCACCTTCCCAGCCCCTCATTGAGACTCTTATCTCCAATAAAAACCCACCAGAAAACTGGAAGTGGCGCTGTGGCTCAAGTGGTAGAGTGCTAGCCTTGAGCTGAAGAGCTCAGGGATAGCAACCAGGCTCAGAGTTCAAGCCCCATGACTGACAAAAAAAAAAAAAAAAGTGGTAATGGAGAGGGTAGGATAGCTTTGAAAATGTTTGTATATTGTCACATGTGTTGTATTCCATCACTTGGAAAGGTCTAAGTAAAGCTAGGAGAACTGACAACAAAGCAACTGAATACCCAGCTGAGTAAGATAAGACTCAAAGAAGTATAGGTCCCATGGTTTCCCTCATTTGCTATAATTAGTATAGGTCTAGGATAATTTTATCAGATGAGCAGAATAGCTCAAAAGCTAGGTACATATGGCCATATAAGATGATGCTAAGGGAAATGAACCTCAGGATATGGACATAAGAGGTCTTTCTTTGTTGTTGTTTTTAATGTACTATGTGATTTTTTTTTTGTTTCATTTGTATGTTCTTCCCCCTGTTGTCACTGTACTTGATTTTAGTACCCTGCATCTTGTGTATATAGATTTGTCTAATTTGGGGAGGGGAAGAAGAATAACAAAATGCTGAAACAAGGACACAGAAAGACCCATTGCAACAATGATATGCATAAGACACTATATTAGAAATGAACTTTACGACTTCTGGGGGGTAGGGAGAGGAGTGGGGGGGAGGGAAGGGATAGAGAGAGAACAACAAAGGAGGGGGTAACAGTGCTCAACAAGAAATGTACTCAATATCTTATTTATGTAACTATAACCCCTCTGTACAGCATCTTTACAATAAAATTTTTAAAAAAAGAAACACTGTAGTCTGTTGTCTTCTGTTTCTAATTGGGGAGGTCTGAAGAGGATGGCTAGTCTGCTCACCATTGCCAAGGATTTATGGCAGAACTTGGTTGCTTGCTGTTTCCCAGATGGCAACTCTTAAGTGATGAATTCAGAACAGTAACTTTGGGAAGCACATTTGGGGATTCCAAGTATTGGAAGCCTTCTTGAGTGCAGGAGGGAACATGAAATAAACCACAAGTAGACTTCATTACCAAGTGTGAAACAGGCCAAGACATTATTCTTCAGAGATTGGAGTGACAACCGAAACTGACAGCAATGTAGCATGTTTGGATTTGAATCTCTGAATTCTGGCCTTTCTGAGTGGTAGAAGAGGATCAGGCCTTAAGAAGTGAAGACTCATCTAGGATTTGTTAATTTTGCAGCTCAGGAGCATTTTATTTATTTATTTATTTTGCTCAGGAGCATTTAAAAAAAAATCTTTTTATGTTTTGGCATTTGGTGCTTGGACATTTTGAAGTGTTACCATAAAATTGTTAGGTATAAAGCATTTCTACTTTATAGTTTTTGGAATACTTTATGAAATTCTCACTGAAAGCTATTTTCTTTGGCAAGTTGAAGTGCAGTAGTTTTTGAAAAACTACCTTTCTCAGTTAGATGATTAATTTTTAACTTGTTTACTAAGTTAGATGTTGTTTCTTATATAATTTTACTTAAAAATTCTTTGAAAATAGAGAACAAAGTTCTGTCTAAAATATGTGTATGTTCTTGTCACTGAGATGTTCTCTATATTACATTCATCATTTGTGAGTATCAGTTAACTATAATGCACTTTGATCGTAAGGTATGGTTGAGATCCAGATCTTATCCTCAAATACCGTGTGTGTGTGTGTGTGTGTGTGTGTGTGTGTGTGTGTGTGTGTGTGTGTGTGTGTGTGTGTGTGTGTGTGTGTGTGTGTGTGTGTGTGTGTGTGTGTGTGTGTGTGTGTGTGTGTGTGTGTGTGTGTGTGTGTGTGTGTGTGCGCGTTCCCTCCATTTTCCCCAGTTGCTAGCCTGGTGAGATATTGCTTAGCCATGCCTCCATCCTAGTTTTCAGTGGTTATTTTTCAGATCGGGTCTTGCTTCCTACTTGGGCATGTGCTTGAGTTGAGATGCCTATTTTAGACTTGCTGTCCTTGTTGGGATGACAGGTGTGTGCCACTTTTGTTCCGCTTCCTTCCGTGGTGATGTATTTTTTTTTGCTTAAGCTGACCTGAACTGTCTGTGATCTTCCTCATTTCATTTTCCAAAGTAGCTAGGATTATAGGAATGAACCACTGGTGACAGCTTTATTAATCATTATAGTACTTGTGTTATTGAAGTGAACAAGATTTGGGGATTGAGTAAAAATTTATATACATTTTCACTTGTTTATCAGCCAGTCCTAGATGTTATATCTTGTTTACTACTGAATTAGAGAAGGACTTCCTGCATACTGCTGTGTCCAAGGTAAAAAAAAAGTAGCTTTTATTAGAGCTGTGCCCTAACATTTACATTTTTCAATAGTCTTTATTTCTTCACTCAGTAGCTTTTATTTCCGTTGATGATTTTCTATATTGAAATAGTCTTTAGGAATAGGAAAAAACTGTAAATATTTTGTGTTTTTTATCCTCATGGAGTTAGTTCTCTGTCTAGTAGAGAAAGTAGAACATAGAGAGACATGAGTTTAAAAAGAAAATAGTGGGATGATTACTATACTAAAGGATCTCTAGCTATAACATCTGAACATGTAGGAGAAACATCTTAATTCCAGCAAATGTCACATGAACTTGCTAATTCATGGAGTAAGTCTTTATGGTGAGAGTTATTGCTGTGTATTATATGAGAAAAGAAAATACGAAGCTGAAAGGAAGCTGTCACGGCAGTCTGATACAGATTAGGACACAGGACATTCCAGAGATGGAGTTGAAATAAATACTTATGTGAGACTACATACAGACTGTAAGAAACTTCTTATAGTACTTACCTCTTACAATCCCTTCTCTTTACAGTGTGTGTGAATGCTTCTTGTTTCCTTGATGAAGGCAGGATGGCTAGAATGGGTTGGGTTGAAAGGAATTAAATTTACTTAGCATGAACAAGTGAAGGCAGTCATTACAGTAGATGCATAGTCTATGAAATTTACAGTCAGTCGAGGGGAGGGGTTGGGCTGGGAACGATAGGAGAAATGATGATGGGGTGACATTGCTCAAGATGCATTATACTTATAAGCTCATTTGTTGAATTGTAATTCCTTTGCACAGCTGTTTAAAGATAATAAAAACAAAAAGAAAAATCAAGTATGAATTGCCTTTTAAAAATTATGTAGGGTTGAGGTATAGCTTAAGTGGTAAGAGTAAGGCTCTTAATTCAAACTTCAGTATTCAGTATATATACATATATATTGTGTTTATATAAATATTTCATCATCAGAAAAATGTTACACCACCACGAATATACAAAGGCTATTCCAACAATATACAGGTTCACTGGTTAATCTTTTTAGCTGTTTATAATTTGCCTCCTCCCCACCTGTTCCGTACTGAGATCTGAACTCAGGGCCTCGTACTTTATCATTGGCTGTCTTGTATTTATTTATTTGTGTGTGGCATTATATGCCCCTATTAGTAGATATAGATATATGATGTCCACCTGCACATCATACTCCTTAAATATTTCAACATGTATTTCCTCAGGATAGAATTTTTAAAAGAAAACAGTATGGTCATAGATTTCACTGGATTAACATTGACAGAACATTTAATCTGCCATGTGTACTTCATTTGATCCAGTCTCTTTTATAGATTTTTTCCCCCCTCCAGCAGGGGGAAGTCTCAATACTTTTTAAGAGCAAAAAATTAATCATGACTGATTTTTGTTTTATATAAATTTTCTATTAATGATCTAGAGAAAGTGATGGAAACTTCCCATTTTGTCCCAGTTATCCTCTCCTCTTGTCTTTTTCATTTACAGAAATGATAGCACCATTCGATATTTTTCAAGTCAGAAACCTGGGAGATAAAAAGGAGGAAGCAACAATGCTTGATAAGAAATGTACTCATTATCTTGCCATGTAATTATAACCCCTCTGTACCGTATTTTCACAATAAAAACAAACAAAAATCTGAAACAAGGATACAGGGTGACTCATTGTAACAATGAGATGTATAATAGAAAATGTACAAAAAATGAAAAAAAAAAAGAAACCTGGGAGTTATACTTGATTTCTCCCTTTCCCTATCCCTGGGTTTACCTCATCACCAAATACTATTGATTCTATCACCTTCATATATCTTGAAAGTCTTCTATTGCTTTCTAGCCAATTCACTTCAACTTGGCTAGTCCATAATCATTTTTTTTAAAATCCTGACTCCTACCTAGCTTTTTAACTGATTATCCTGCTTCCAAGTTTTCTTCCTTTCAGTTCATTCTTGTGACAGCCACAATGATCAGTGTAAATCAGATCTTGTCACTCCTGCTTATGCATTCAGAGGTTTTCCATTGCACCAGAGTGCTCTGCATAGCTTGGCTATCATTGTTCATTTCACAATTAAAATATTGTGTGTTTAACTTTATTTGTGAAATATGGATTACATTCTTAAAGTAGTTATGAGGATTGTATGAGTTGATGCATATGAAATGTTTAGAAAATTTCTTTTCTTTTCTTCTTTTTTTTTTGTTGGTCATGGGGCTTGAACTCTGGGCCTGAGCTCTGTCCCTCAGCTCTTCAGCTCAAGGTGAGTGCTCTACCACTTGAGCCACAGCACCACTTCCGGTTTTCTGGTGTTTTTTTTGGAGATAAGAGTTTCATGGCTTTTCCTGCCTGGGCTGGCTTTGAACCATGATCCTCAGATCTCAGCCTCCTGAGTAGCTAGGATTACAGGCGTGAGCCACTGGTGCCCAGCTAGAAGATTTCTTAAGTTGTAGTGTTATAAAAGTTGCTGCTCTTAGCTGGGTGCTAGTGGCTCACACCTGTAATCCTAGATACTGAGGCGGCTGAGATCTGAGGATCACGGTTCAAAGCCAGCCTGGGCAGAAAAGTCCATGAGAGTTTTATCTCCAGTAAACCACTAGAAAACCGGAAGTTGCACTGTGGCTCAAGCTGTAGAGTGCTCGCCTTGAGCTGAAGAACTGAGGGATAGCACCCAAGCCCAGAGTTCAAGCCCCACAACCGGAAAAAAAAAAAAAAAAAAGTTGCTGCTCTTAGAGCTGCTGCCACCTTCCCCTACCATATTGAGTGCCACTGACTCAGCTTCTGATATCCTTGTCTCTTTCTCTCTGTATTAACTTGGGCAAGCTACTTAATTTCTTTAAACCACTACTTCTTCAGCTCTGAAAGGGAAACGTATACTTACCTTGTAGTTGTATGAGGTTAAGATAATTCTTTTTTTTGGGGGGGGGGGAGTCCGAACTCTGGGCCTGGGCGCTGTCCCCTCAGCTCTTCAGCTCAAGGCTAGCGCTCTACCACTTGAGCCACAGCGCCACTTCTGGCTTTTTTCTTTTTGCTTATGTGGTGCTGAGGAATTGAAACCAGATCCTCATACATGCAAGGCAAGCGCTCTACCACTGAGCCACCTTCCCAGCCCAAGCTATAATTCTTACAAGTGGGTTGGCACAATTCTATACATAAACTGTACTCCATAAAAACTAGTTCATATCACTAAGTACCCTCACCATCATGTTCTCTATGTCCTCAGTGGGGACAATTAGATTTTTCTACACTTCTGGTCTCATAGAGAAGAGTTTGTTGTTTTGTCGTGGAGTCACTGCACAGCCTACTTTTTGTGGGTGTTCTGTCTGAGATGTTGGCCAGAGCTAGCCTTAGGGTATCATTCATTTACAGTAAAACCAGCCAGGTTTTGTGCAAGATACTGAGTTTTTTTAAACATCATAAATTCTTTATTAAACTACTAAATACATACTACAGATCTTTCCATTATAATCTTAAAGTTTTTAATTAATTAATTAATTTATTTTGCTGGTCCTTGGAGCGCGGCCTGGGCATTGTCCCTGAGCCTCTTTATGCTCAAGTCTAATGCTCTACCACTTGAGCCACAGTGCCACTTCTGGTTTTTCTAAATAGTTTATTGGAGATAAGGGTCTCATGGACTTTTCTGCCCAAGCTAGCTTTGAACCACAATCCTCAGATCTCAGCCTCCTGAGTAGCTAGGATTACTGGCAGGAGCCACCAGTGCCCAGCTTAATTTTGAAGTTGTGTTGCTCATGTTGAAGTTATTTGTGTTCTCCATGTTCTTGTTGATTGAGTTCACTCATATTACTTAGTCAGACCAAGTCCCTACCTCCTCCAGCACCATTGAGCTTCAGGCAATATTCCTATACTCTGCAGGTTCAGCCAGTCCTGACTAAGGTATGAAAGGCCTGCAATTACAGTGGCTGCATATCCTTGAGCAGTGTGCCACGGCTACCACCTTCTTGACTCATCACCTGCAATTCAGAACCTCTGCCTTTTTGTCCCATCTTAGCATATTAATTCTTAGAATAGAACTGGAAGTTTGTCTTAATCTTATATTTGGTAGGATCTTGTACCAAATATCATTCTCACTGTATTCTTTATTTTTTTTAACAGTCTCTTGGACCCCTTTTCCTGAAAGAAAAAATTAAAAATCCAAACTGAAAAATAATGTGCTTCTGTATTCTCTCAGGTTACTGCCTTTTTTCTTTAATTATGTCTTTGAAATTGTTTTCCAACTCTATGTCCTCCTTAGATAGTAGGAAATGAGTGGAAAAGACCTAGCATTCTAGGCTTGTCCAAGTGAACTAAGGATGGTGGTGACTTTTATAAAGGGAAATATCAAATGAAGAAAGAGCTCAGGAACTTAGCATGTCCGTGTTGGATTTTGACAAGCTGATATTGAGCCTGCTATAGTTGGGTTCATCTTGTTCCTTTTTGCTACAGTCATTCCTGTCTCTGTTGTAATCTCTTAACCCATCTCTTTTTCTATAGTGAAATCAGAGTGACTTTTCAAATAAGCTCAAATTATTTTTCTGTTCTAGTTTGAAATGCTTTGTTAATGTAATTGCCCATTATAAAGTCTGGATTTCTTAGTAAGGTGCATAAGGCCCTCTGTAGGCTACATTTTCTCCAGTGTTCTCTTGTCTGGATATATTTCTTTGAATGTTATTCATTCTTTATTCAACTGCTAATATCTTTCTCCATGAATGTGTTATACTAGTTTATGCTTTTAAACTTGGGCAGTTAGTGCTTTGTACAATTAGTGTTTTTAATACTGTGTGTTTTTTGAGGTTGAGCTCAAGTATTGCATCCTCTATAAACCAGTGTTTTGCTACCTTCCTTTCTCAATTAAACACTTTGCTTTGTGTCTCCATCTGCTGGCCACTACATTTTACAATATCTATTATAGCACTATTGCCTTGTCCTACAGAGCTTTTTCTTCACATTGTAGTACTTTATTTGTATCTTTTAACTCAGAACCAGATTCATAATAGGCTTTGAATAAGTTTTGTTGACTGAATGGGTTTTAAGTCACTGATGAAAAGGAGAGCTTTCCTTTTTTTTTTTTTTTTTTTTACCAAATTATGTGTTTCTTATAGCAGGTATTGTTTTTATGTTCTTTACTCTTCAGGATCTTGTCTCATAGTTGCTTAATAAAACCTTGTTAATAATAATCTGAAGTGGAGGTATGCAGTGGATTAAGTGGGCTTTCCTTCCAAAAAGAAGTTTGTATTAGTCCAAAGCACAATAAGATTTGTTTTTAAGATTACTGTTACATTTGGTGTGCATCATGTCTTGTGTTATGGTTAATTTATAGTTGCCTACATTGTGTCCAACTTTAGTTACTCTGATATTTGGCAAATCAAGTTGTTCCTCAGTGTTAGTGAAATTCTTGAGATTGTGTATTGCCTTAATTGCTTTCATTAATCTTTAAGGTTAACTATTAATTTTAGGATTTTTAAAAAATGAAATAATCTGGGTGTTCTTTTAAGTATTATGTGAGTAGTTGTCTAAAATACCTTATAATTAAATTATAAAGTATTATGCTTAAATTATAAAGTATTATAATTAAAGTGTAAATTTTTTTTTTTTGGGGGGGGTGGTCCGGTCGTGGATCCTGAACTCTGGGCCTGGGTGCTGTCCCTCAGCTCTTCAGCTCAAGGCTAGCACTCTACCACTTGAGCCACAGCACCACTTCTGGCTTTTTTCTTTTTGCGTATGTGGTGCTGAGGAATGGAACCCAGGGCCTCATGCATGCAAGGCAAGTGCTCTACCACTGAGCCACCTTCCCAGCCCCAGTGTAAATTATTATATTATGTAAGCATGCCCCAGTAGTAGAACACCTACGTAGCTATGTGAGGCTCTGTGGTCAAATCCCAGCACCATAAAAAATTAAACGTCTAGGACAAGTAGTTGTACAAAGTACTTACTATTAAACAAATTAGTTTGTAAGTACAGTGCATCTTGATTGAAATCACCCTTTCACCATTCTTCCTCATACCTCCCAACCCAACTACTCTTCAGTTTTCTTAATTTCATAGGATTTGTATAAAATATTATAACTATTACAACTACATTCTCCCCCCTTTTCTGTTTTCATTCCTCTCCCCTTCTCCTTTTGACCTTCCCCCTGCAACCTTTTAAGTTCCAGTTTCCCAGTATTCAGTTTGTTGGACTGTTTATCCAAGGAATTTGGATATTTGAATTCTCCCCTGCAAATTGATTATCTCTTTTTGTCTTAAAATTCTGCAAGAATGGAAGGTTTGCAATCCATCTGTAATTTTAGCTGGAAAGATAAGCTTTACAGGAAATAACCGAGTCATCATGATGACTTTGCCAGATATTGTGCTTATTTTGAGGTGCTTTCTAAATCATCAGAGGGGTTATAGTTACATAAGTGAGGTAATGAGCCCTTTTTTTTTTTTGAACCATGTCACCCCTTCTTTTGCTTGCTCTCCCAGTTTTCCCTCTGTTAGGTATTTTCAAGTTACTTGATTTCTCATGTTACTAGAAAGTGGTCAGCATGAGAGTCAAACCTGAGCAGCTACAACCTTTAACCATCATGTTTTATCAGAGTGACTGGGATAGGGTGGGGCAAGGAGGAAAAGAACTTGAAAGTGAATGATAAGAGGAGGTTAATATATAGCCTAACTCCTTTTTTCTATGAAAGCATTCTAATTAGGGGTTAGTTTTGTTTTCAAAGGAGAATTATGTATGGATTCTTGAGCATAATGAATAGAGAAAATATCTGATTAACCCCCAGCTTTTAATAGTTACCAGTTTTATTACTTACATCCCCTTGTTTTTGATATATAACAATATTTCAGATAAATTCCATCACACAGGTAATTGTACAAATTTCCATTCAACATGTGACTACATCTTGATTGGTGTCCCCTTCTTCCATCATTCTCCCATCTGTCCCAACTCCACTATTGTATACTTTCATATTTAAATACTTCAGTATTTGTTGCTGTAGCCTAAACAGACTGTCTTACAAAAGCAGGAACATTATACTCTTATCACCATCCCCTACATAAATTCTTAGTACAATTAGCTACTCATTCCATGCTCATTTCATACTCACTTTCTGTAGTTCTCAAAAATTCTTTATTACTGGAAAATTTGTTTAAATTAGGATACATATAAGGTCCACACATTGATTTGGTTTTTTGAAAGTTTATAGCAATCCCTCATTTATTTATTGAGGAAAGAAACTGAACCTTTCCCTTTCCATTTAAGATCTGATTGTG
This sequence comes from Dipodomys spectabilis, assembly GCF_019054845.1. Taxonomy (NCBI): domain Eukaryota; kingdom Metazoa; phylum Chordata; class Mammalia; order Rodentia; family Heteromyidae; genus Dipodomys; species Dipodomys spectabilis. Next base: position 3,447,953 of record NW_024870813.1, on the reverse strand, counting down.
TCTTTGGGTTTTTTAACATTTTTCTGTCCTTGTCTTTCCTGTATATTAGCAGATCTAAGGCTTGTATACAGATTCAGTTTGTTTAGGCAAGTATACTTCATGGTACTTCTGTGTGTTTCTTGTATCATAAGGGGATGTCAAATTAGGTAGTTTCAGGTGTCTTTTCACCTAATTGAGTTCACTTAATGGATTTAGTTATCATTGATGATTGCTACTTAGATTAGTTAATTCATTAGAGTTTATGAAATAATTTCTGTATTTTTCCATTTTGTTTTCTATAAAGAAAAATTTCTGTTGTCAGCTAGTTGATAATCTTAAAATAGGAAAATTGCATAGACAATCACATCTTGTATTAGTTTGTAGACTAGTTGTTTTGGCAAGTTGTCTTATTTGATGTAATTAGTAAGTTTAAAGAAACTTAAACATTGAATTATAAGCCTTCATAAACTAAGTGCATAAGTCTTCATTGATGTACTTCTTGGTATTTATATTATTCAAATCAGGTTGTAGAATACCAACACCTTAGTCAATACCTTTTCAGTCAGCTCCTTTCCAGAGAAACCTTACCCAGGGGTTCTTAACATGTGAACCCTATATCAGCAGCTTAACCTCCAACCCCCAGGGACTTGCTAGACATAATATTTTCTAAAGCCCTCCCCTTAACATTGACTCAGAAGCTCTGGGGGTAAGGGTTAAACCCCAGCAATCTTATTTTAACAAAGCCCTTCAGGTGATTCTGATACATTGTCTATCCACTAGTGGCTCTTCTATAACTGTTATCATCATAATTAGCTTAACCTAGTCTTGTCCTTTCCCTCACATAAATGGGTCAACTGCACATTTTTCATATTCCATTATATTTCCTCCAGATGCAATGGATTGTTTTCCTGTGGCCTTGGAGCAAGAGGGCTTATTGTTCCTTTCCCAGAATTAAAAGGCCTTTGCTTCTTATGAAAGAAGGATAAGAAAAGCAAGGGACATTGTGTTTGTCTCAGGGCAATCTCTGATTATATCATTCATGCCAGTAGCATTGAGAAGAGAGATTTCTTCTGAGCTCCTTTTTTTTTTTTTTCACAAGTTACTTTGATCTCTGTCTGAATAAAAATTAAGTTGTAGTTAAAGGACAGAAAAGGTCAAATTGGCCAACTCTGGCAGTTTATGCCTATAATCTCAGTTGCTTGGGAGGCTAACATATGTAGGATCAGATTTTCAAGCTAGTGGGTAGAAAAGGTTGTGAGACCCCATATCAACCAATAGCTGGGTTTGGTGGAGCAAGCTTATCATCCTAGCTACATGGGAGGCTGACATTGGGAGAATTGTAGTTCTAATCCAGTTTGGGCAGAAATGTTCCATCTCAATGGAAGAAGCTGAGTGTGGTGGCATGTTCCTCTCATCCCAGCTATTGTGGAAAACAGAAAATAGGAGGATTATGGTCCAGGTATGTGCCAGGACAGGCACAGAAACCCTATCTTAAAAATAACCAGTGCAAAAAGAAGTAGAGGCCTGACTCAGTGGTAGAGCATCTGCCTAGCAAACATTAAGACTTAAATTCAAACATTAGTACCATCATCAATAAGAAAAAAGAAAAGATCAAATTGATAGAATAATAGGGTGTTATGTTAATCTGATATGCCCTTTTTAGGCAAGTGATCTGCCACAGAGCACAATGTGCCCTTTTTAAAACCATGAAAAATCTGGAATGAAGTTCAACTGTTAATAAGTCTACTCATTGGCCAGAGATGTTCTTTTTCACTAATTTGACTGCCATAATCAAGCCTTTGAATAGGTTTATGCCACCGATGACAGCCAGGAAAAAAAGAGAAAAGGGGGAAAGTATTTGAATAACAAGTTGAAAAACTAACAAATCATTTCAAATTATAATGTAAGTCTCTGAATGTGAAAGTGAGGTTAAGACGTGACTACTTTCACCTATGTAGTCATTAGCAGTGTTGCTCAGCTAATTGTTCTTGGACTCAGAAATGAATTTATACCTATTTAACTTGTTAGAATACAGGCACTTCATAACCTCCTAAAAAGCTATTTGGAAAACTAAATAAGGAAAGTGAGTGGGTGGCTCCTCAGGATAAAGTAATGGATAAGAAAAGAGTAAAAAAGTGACAGGCTTTACTGTTCTCTTGCAAAACTCCTCCTTTAATCAATACATTGGCCCTTTGAAGTTTTTATGCTTCTCCTCTATAACATTACCTATCCAGTCCCTCCCTTCACTCTATCCCTTGTCTCAGAATATTTTATTCCTCTGTCATGAGGGTAGTCTGCATTGACCCTGGAATCAAGTAGACTTGAACCCAAGTGCTGCTTGGCAGTTTATGAACTTGTGGCCGTTTATGAAGCTTTTTGTTTTGTTTTGTTTTTGTCAACCTAGATATGGGCATATAGGCTGGGATGAACTCTTAACTACCTTATGTTCTGAAAGGTTAGGTGGTAAGCATAGTATCTAGCCTGAATGTGGAGCCAGCACTAGCCAGCACTCTAGCAGCTGTGACTGTTTTTTCCTTTTAATGAACTCCCCCAGTACATCTTTTGAGAAGTGTGTGTGATTCTGTTTCTGTGTAGTTGAAGATGGTATGTGGTAACATTGAGATGGTATGTGGTAGCATTGATGGAACAGCTCCTCTGGGATTCTAGGCTTCCCTGTCTCTCCTTAGACTGTCTTAAGTATCTCTTGCTAGTCTCCATCCTTTTGAGGATATAGTGTCTTTTGTTTTTTTTTTTTTTTTTCTATCGGTTGTGGGGCTTGAACTCTGGACCTGGGTGCTGTCCCTGAGCTCTTCAGCTCAAGGCAAATGCTCTATCACTTGAGCCACAGCGCCACTTCCGGTTTTCTGGTGGTTAATTGGAGATGTGAGTCTCATGGACTTTCCTACCTAGGCTAGCTTTGAACCACAATCCTCAGATCTCAGCTTGCTGAGTAGCTAGGATTACAGACATGAGCTACCAGTGTTTGGTGATATAGTACATTTTAATGGACTTTAAACTTCTTCCTCCATTCAGCAAATAGTAGACTTTTTGTATCCATGAGTCTGTGGATTCCAAGAAGACCACCTCTGAGAAAAACCTAGTAGTACTCAGGATGTAATAGAGCTCAGTGCTCAAGCAGATACTGGATGCACTTTTTCTGCTAACACTGTTTGCCCAACTTCCATTACATACAAGAGGTGCCTCTCAACAGATGTCAAATTTTCACTTCTATAGTTAATTAAGCCTGTTAACTTTCACTTGCTTTTTGGACACAGTTTGCCTTTTGGTAGGCATATTTTCACAAAATTAAGAGTAGGGAGATACTCAGATCACATAGTAATTTAAAGTGATTTAAACTTTTGAAGACAACTCACGGAGAGCTTCAAATCAACTGAGCTTGGCAAAGCATAATAGGAATTTAAAATTTTGGTTTTTGAAATTTCTTTTGATTGATTAATCATTTATCTTGGTCAAAACTACATGAATCCATAAATAACTGACTTACTGTGGATTGGAGTTTTGTGGACTCCAGTCTCTATTGGGCTGGATTCCAGCCTCACTTGGGCTGGCTTTGAACCTTAGTCCTATGCTTTCAGCCTCTTGAGTAGCTAAGATTACAGGTGTGTGCCACTGTCATTGCTCATTGTTTTTTTAAAAAACTCATATGTTCATGTTTCAAACCTTATTTTTAAAGCTCACATAAACAAAGTCACTGGCATAGTTCATTTTTTTTAAAGGTTCTGCATTGTTTTTTAAAGCTCATATGTTCTTAGTTTAAATAGTTTTTTATTTGACTATGGATTTGGGGTAGAAAAACCACACATTGTAGGTATTCTGTCCTTTTTATTAATTGTTGGGGAAAGGACATTTTGTAATTTACTTGAAAATTCATGATTTTCTAAATATTTTGGCACTATTAATAAAAATAGATCTTCTCGAACTCTGTCTTAAGCTATAGTTGACTTGGAGTCAGTTATTATATTTTGGTGGTATTAGTATTTGAATTCAGCTCCTTGTACTTAATAGGCAGGTACTCTATTAGTTGAGCTATGATTTTAACACCCTTTTGCTTTAGTTACACCTTGAATAGTCTGCAGTCCTGTTGATCCTTTCTGCATACCTGGAATGACAAGCATGTGTCACCATGACCAGCTTTTTTGGGTTGAGATGGGTCTTGTGAACTTTTTGCTTAGGCTAGCATATCATAATCTTTCCAAAGCTACCACAGATGTGAGCCACCACATGTAGTGGAATCAAATTTTTTTTTTAATTAAAAAAGTTGGACAAATTAAGCTGGGTGCTGGTGACTGGCTCCTGCAATCTTAGCTGCTCAGGAGGCTGACATCTGAGAATTACAGTTCAAAACTGGCCCTGGACAGGAAAGTCTTAACGGATTCTTATCTTCAAATAACTACTAGAAGAAAAGACTGAAGTGGAGCTATGGGTCAAGTGGAAGAATACTAGCAAAAAAATAAAAGTTCAGGGACAGCATGTAGGCCCTTAGTTCAAGCTCCAGGACTGGCATGCTTGTGCGTGAGCGCGCGCGCGCGCACACACTCACACACACACACACACACATTTTTGACAGATTAAAGATGTCAAAATACATAAAAATATCAGTGATCCAAAGGCTTTCATTTTTCTTTTGTATTTTGCTCTTTTTTGTGTTTTTGCAGAATTATATAGTTAGTGGGAACAGTGACCATATTATGTTTTTCTAAAAATTTGGACAAATGTTTTAATATTTCTTTATAATTTTTAAAATAATCCTATCACAGCATGTTGTAATTTATTGAGTGGTTACTCAAAGAGGGGATACTAGTTTCCAGTTCTATGTTCTTGTATGTGCATTGAACTTTTTCATATGGGTAGTTCTGTGTTATTAAATTAATTTGAGGGATTGAGATTAATGGTTGATGGGTCAATCAACTTTATTAATTTTTTTCTTCTCACCCTGGCACTAAGTTTAGCATTTGTTTGTAATTCTTTTTTTTTTTTTTGGATCCGGTCATGGGGCCTGAACTCTGGGCTTGGGCGCTGTCCCTCAGCTCTTCAGCTCAAGGCTAGCGCTCTACCACTTGAGCCACAGTGCCACTTCCGGCTTTTTTCTTTTTGCTTATGTGGTGCTGAGGAATCGAACTCAGGGCCTCATGCATGCAAGGCAAGCGCTCTACTACTGAGCCACCTTCCCAGCCCCGTTGTTTGTACTTCTAGATGGAAATTCTTTTGAGATAGCTGCTTAAAAAGACAGCTGAAATTTCAACCCTTAGTGCTAGAATAGTTTTTCTTTTTTGATGCTATTGCATTCTTCTCATTCTAATTCTTTTAAAATATGTTCTAGTTTTTGTAAGACCTTGTGTATTTTTACAGACAAATTATATGTTCTTATTTTTTTTTTTTTTTTGGTCCGGTTGTGAGGCCTGAACTCTGGGCCTTGGCGCTATCCCTCAGCTCTTCAGCTCAAGGCTAGCGCTCTACCACTTGAGCCATAGCGCCACTTCCAGCTTTTTTCTTTTTGCTTATATGGTGCTGAGGTATCGAACCCAGGGCCTCAGGCATGCAAGGCAAGCGCTCTACCACTGAGCCACCTTCCTAGCCCCATGTTCTTATTTTTTAAAGAAGAGATTTTTTTTTATAACCTAAAATAAAACTATTTTGATAGAAAATTGGAAGATACACTGTAGAATTTTTTCAATCTATTCATATTTGATAGTTTACTTTTATTATGTATGGACATTTCTGTTATCCATTGCCCAAGTTTTTAATAAGATATTCATAAAAACGTTATTTTCTTGCAGCATGAAGTTTTGCTTTAATTAGTTATATTCAATATTTGTTAAGATGCCTACAGGAGCCACTAATTACTTTGCATTTTTCTTTGTGTTAGTGTGTATGTACATTTATATAGGCGTGAATTATTCTTACTTATGGGTGTTTTACCTTCTTTTTTTTCTCTTCAGATTCTGTCACAATTTAAGAACAGATGTACCTTATAGCTCATGGAAGAGAAGACACAAATCAAGACATTTTTGGGTTCCAAGTTGCCAAAATATGGTGCAAAATCTGTAAGAAGTACACTGAAGCCGATGCCCAATGGGACAGCTGTTACTCTATTAGGAACGTCCAAGGGTAGTAACGTCAAAAGTTATATAAAAAATAATGGCTCTGATTGTTCATTGTCTCATTCCTTTAATTGGAGAAAAGCAAATAAATACCAACTTAGTGCACAAACTGTTGAAGAACCTAACAATACTCAACATTCACATGATAAACTAATTGATCCTGAAAAACATGCTTCTACTCAAGGAATGTTGGATAAAAATGGGGTAAAGGGAGGTTTAAAAAGCATTCCTTTGTTCACATCAAAGTTAACAAGGCCATCCACTATGTTTGTATCGTCTACAGAGGAGGTAAACCAAAAGTCTTTTTCTGGACCATCTAATTTGGGTAAATTCGCCAAAGGCACATTACTAGGAAGGACTTCATATTCTTCAGTCAGTGCTCAAAAATCTCAGTTGAATGGGTTTTATGGAAATCGATCAGCTGGTAGCATGCAGAGGCCCAGAGCAAATTCCTGTGCCACTCGAAGTAGTTCTGGAGAAAGCTTAGCACAGTCCCCAGACAATATTAAGTCTATGGCTTGTGAAAGAATGGTAAGGTCACAGAGTTTTTCACATTCCATTCAGAATTCATTCCTTCCCCCTTCATCTATAACCAGATCACATTCCTTCAATAGAGCTGTTGATCTTACAAAGCCTTATCAGAACCAGCAGCTACCCATTAGAGTGCCTCTTCGGTCAAGTATGCTAACAAGAAGTTCTCGGCATTTGGAAGTACTCAATGGGAATGAACATTTGGGGTATGGATTTAATAGGCCTTATGCTGCTGGTGGAAAGAAATTGGCTTTAGCAAATGGTCCAGGTGTAACTTCTACTTTGGGTTATAGGATGGTTCACCCTTCTCTACTGAAATCCAGCCGACCTCCATTTTCTGGGACTATCACAATTGATGGTAATAAGAATTCATCTCCTGACACATGTGTAGAGGAAGAGGCTACAGTTTTAGTTAAGGACAATACTATCAATAAGGACCAAGAAGTAGTTGAAAATGAAAGTTATAGAAGAGAAAATGACCAGACCATGAAACATGATACTAAAATTAGATACCTGAGTGATGATGTGGATGATATTTCCTTGTCTTCTTTGTCATCTTCTGATAAGAATGATTTAAGTGAAGATTTCAGTGATGATTTTATTGATATAGAAGACTCCAACAGAACTAGAATAACTCCAGAGGAAATATCTCTCAAAGAAGAAAAACATGAAAATGGACCTTTGAAGGATACATTTGATTCCCCCAAGGAAAATGAAAAAGCCTTTTGTAAAACTGACGAATGGATAGATTTAAGTGTTTCTGGTAAATATTAACATCCTTGAATTTACTTGCTTTCTCCTAGATATTATAACTGAATTTACATTTAGGATTATCTTTTTTTTTTTTTTGTCAGTTGTGGGGCCTGAACTCTGGGACTGGGTACTGTCTTTCAGCTGTAGACCAGCGCTCTACCACTTGAGCCTCAGCCCCACTTCGGCTTTTTCTGCTTATGTGGTGCTGAGGAATCGAACCCAGGGCCTCATGCATGCAAGGCAAGCGCTCTACCACTGAGCCACCTTCTCAGCCCCTTTATAGCAATCTTAATAGTGATACTTTCTGAGGAATGTTATTTCTTTAATTGAAGAAAGTGAAGTAACACTATATTAATCATTTCCTCTCATAGATAGCTATATTGGCATTAAATACTAGAGAAAGTATATTTGTATTTTCATATGCCTTAAAAGAAGAACTGAAAGGATTGGATAAAGGCATGTGGTCTAATCAAGGGACTAGGTCATACCTAGAAATACACACAAACCCTTGATTGTCTGCAGGTCTTACAAAAGGGACTGTGAGAGCAAGTTTATTTCCTTATAAGGAGGCAACTATGAAGTTAAATAACATACACAGAGGAAAGGAGTTTCCTGAACAGTGGTTAAAAAAATATCTTAGACAATATTAAAGGAATATGAGGCTATCAGAAATGTTGCAGAAGTGAAAGATGACTATGTGAATTTTCTTTTTGTTTACTAGAAATAGGTTATTTTAAAGACTTTACCTCTTTATTATTTTTTAAATTGTTTAAAACTTAGAAGATGTTGCAGTTACGAATGCTCTTTTGGGCCATCTATTTGACCATAATATACTAAATTGTTAGAGCTTAGTTTTTAGAAATGACAAGTAATTACATTTTGTGAATTAATATTTCTTTCTCTTTTAAACCAACTGAAGATAGGAGTGAATATACAAAACATACTTCTGGAAATAACTTGATTTCACCAGATGCGGATTACAGAGCTGGTTCTTCATTTGAACTCTCCCCATCGGATAGTTCTGATGGAACATACATGTGGGATGAAGAGGGCTTGGAACCCATTGGAAATGTGCATCCAGTTGGCAGCTATGAGTCTTCTGAAATGAACAGCATAGTATGTATGGATTTATGCCCTTTTGAAATACTTTGTTTACCTTACTGTAGTGAAACTTTTGACAGACATTGACTTATTTTTAATTAATGAAATAACTTTCCTAGTTTGAGAAATAGGAACTCATGTGTGTGTCTGTTAAGGGCTATAAAGTGTATAATAAGCACAAAATGTATAACATTTGATTTAAATACATGTATGCATATACACATGTTCATTATAATACATACATACATATACACATATCTATGGATGTACTATATTGGTCAGGTTCAGCTAGGCCAGAAATTCTCCAGGAGGGAGAGGAGTACACTTCTGGAAACATTTTGGATCTTTTCTTTTTTGGTACTGGGTATATAACCTAGGACATTGCACACAAGTGCTGTGCCACTGAGCTACATCCCAGCCCTTTCTGGAAATATTTCCAGGTATATTGCAAAGTGTTACTTGGTGAACAGAAGTTCTGCTTTCCCACAGTGCATAGGATAGTGCCCATAGCAAAGCATTTACCTAGCACTTACTCTGCTATTGGGAGATGTAGAGGTACCATTCACAGACCACCTCTGAGTTTCTTTACACAGTAAGATTTTTGTTGTTGTTGTTGTTAGTTGTGGGGTTTTAACTCTGGGCCTATGTGCTGTTCCTGAGCTCTTTAGCTGAAGCTGTACTCTACCTTGTTGAGCCACAGTGCCACTTGCACACAGTGAGTTTTAATTTTTACTCTTAGAAGTTTGTTGAAGGTCTGGATAGCTCTCTGAGGCAGCTGTCTATAGTGACCCCTACAAGTTTGATTTTGGGGCTTGACCTTTTGAGGCCCCTTGTTGGAGAGGAAGAGATTATATTGTCTCAGTGTAGTTACTTGTTTGGTTTGAAGGTGGCACTTGCCACCTTCACTTAACCACCTACTGACCAGACTACACATATGGTGACATAAAAGTATTAAGGGGACAGGAAGTATAAGTTTCTTATGAGCCTGGAAAGCAAAGGAACCAGGTATAGGTGAGTGCTAGAAAACCTACCATTGATTATACACAGGTATTTTAAGAAACAGTTGCGAGTAATGTGGTTAATATGTTATATGAATACACTGTAATGGATGTGTTTAAAATGACTCATTGTTAGTCGGCATCAGTGGCTTTTGTGCCTGTATTCCTGAATTTATGAGGCTGAGATCCAGAAGATTGCAGTTCAAAGAAAGCTTCGGCAAACTACATCTCCAAAATGACCAACAAAAAGGGAAGTGTGGCTTAAATGGTAGAATGCCAGCTGAGTAAGAAAACTGAGCCCAGCAAACTCCAGGAGCCCCTGACATTAAAAAAAAAAAAAAAGACTCATCATTTATTATTTAGTATGTAAGATGAGATTTCCCATAAAAATCAAATTGTGTGTGTGTGTGTGTGTGTGTGTGTGTGTGTGTGTGTGTGTGTGTGTGTGTGTGTGTGTCTACATTCAAAGTAGATTTCAGGCAATATAATTTCTTGTTTGCCTATAAATTAATGACAGGAAAAAAAACAACAAACCCAACATTGCTACCAGGCTTTTTGGGGGGAGAGGGTAAAGATGGAAGTGGGAGTGGTTCTAGAGTTTGATCTCAGGGCTTTTCTGGGCAGGTGCTTTACCACATGAGCCACCCCTTATTTTCATTTTAGTTATCTTTTAGATAGGTCTCAGGTTTTTGTCTGAGGCTGGCTCCATATCACAATCCTCCTATCCATAGCCTCCCCCTCAGCTGGGATCACAGATGATTGCCATCATATCTGGCTTATTTGTTGGGATGATCTCGCTAACTTTTTGCCAAGGTTAGCCTTGAGGCTTACTTGCCATTCTCTCAGTCTCTGCCTTCTTTCTAAGTAACTGGGATTACAGTTATAAGCTATTATACTTAGACTTAACAGAGTTTTTTAAAAGTTGTACATATAGAGGAAGAATATTTAGAGACAGTATCTTCATGTTACTAGATAAAGGCTATAGTTTATGGTTCTTTATTATGAGGCCTTTTAAAAGTGAATATAATTGAGCCGGGCGCCCGTGGCTCATGCCTGTAATCCTAGCTACTCAGGAGGCTGAGATCTGAGGATCACAGTTCAAAGCCAGCCCGGGCAGGAAAGTCTGTGAGACTCTTATCTCCAATAAATCACTGGAAAACTGGAAGTGGCGCTGTGGCTCAAGTGGTAGAGCGCTCGGTTTGAGCTGAAGAGCTCAGGGACAGCACCCAAGCCCAGAATTCAAGCCCCACGACCGACCAAAAAAAAAAAAAAAAAAAGTGAATATAATTGAAATGCACTTGAACATCATGTCCAGCAGATGGCAGCAATGTAACATTTAGTACCCGATGTCTTCAGAGGTTTACCATTTTCAACTCATGATTCCTATACTAGACAAAATGTCTTCTCTTGAGGTTTACTATATCTCAATTGACTATTAGCCCCTAATAGTCATGACTTTCATCCTTGATCAGTATGTTTTTGTTAACTTGAGATGGGAAGGAATAAAAATGTGGAATAAAAATTTGGAATGAGATGGTGTCTCTCATATTTCTCTTCTGATCTAAGCAGAACAGGCTAAGAAAGGATGAAGAACTGATGGAAAAGTTGAGAAAAGTGTTGAGATTCCCTTTTGTGATAGTTGGACTTAAAATTTTTTCTTGTAAGTTCAGCTGGAATTTTGCTTTGAGTATTTTAAGCTTATTTATATAGGCATATACTTGTTTAGAATTATTTTTATGATGAATTAATCTTTCAGCCATTATTTAGTTTTCATATATCTTCTATTCCTGTTTGTGTACTTGTGTCTACTCAGGATATTAAACATTTTTGTACTCAGTAAACCTTTAATTGAAACTGAACTGTTTTGGAGATGAAATACAGAATTTTTTTCTGCAAAGTTTTATTGCAGTTACATTTATGTTTACAATATTAGACAAAGGCATTTTTTCTTTTCTAAGCACAGTGAACCATACTCAGAATATTCTGCTGCCATGATGTGACTAATATGAGAGCTCTTATTGAGTGGAGTTGAATTACAATGTCACAATGACTGATTTCCTAACTCTAAAATATTTAGGACGTCGTAATTTTAAACTATCAAATGGGATGCTTTTATTTTTTGAGTTACTTTTTCTTTCTTCTTTTTCTTGTATTGTTTTAAAAAGGCTTTTGCCATATATAATCCCTAAAAATGTCTAGCTTTGTTTTTCTGTGTTTTGTCAACTTTGCCTCATTGTCTTATAGTAGGCCAGTTTAATTCCTTATTTAAATAGTCTTGAATATTAAAGGTATGTCAAAAGCATTCAAACCATTATTTTACGCCACCAATTTTGAATATACTGATATATTTTATTGAACACTTGTGGTTTACTGATGAAAAATAGGCTACATTTATTTTTATTTTCGGTGTTACTGAGGGTTGAACTCAGGGCATTGTGCTTGCTAGGCAGGTGCTCTATCCCCAACCCTTAGGGTCTTATATTTATGCTTGGGATTGGCTGAATCTCTAGCCATCTATTTACACTTCCTATGTAGCTAGGATCCTAGTACAACTGTGTCTAGCTGTTGATTGAGATGAGGTCTTATGTTTGTGCCCAGGCTTGGGCACAAACTCATAATTCTAGAACCATAATTCTACTGATTTCAGTTTTTGAGTAGCTAGAATTATAGATATTAACTTCTGGCATCTGCTTCTATTTTTGAGTTTCTGTCTTGGTGATTGCTATAGGTAGACTTTATTGAGACATTAAGTATGTGCTCAATGTAATAGTATTCTTATCAGTAGTTTGTTTGGTTTTATGAATTCCCTGGGTTATTTGTACTGAAGTTTGGAATATCTCTAGTATAAAAGTAGAGAAGAATATCAAAATATTTAATTTTAAGTTTTAGAAACAACCTAGAGAATTTTTAACTGTTTTTGTATTTTTTTTGGTATCAGTGATCTCTCTGTTCTTTATCCAGAGTTATTTTACTTTAAGGAAGAGAATAGACATGCTTTTTAAAAATCTTTCTAAAGAGTATTCACAATATATCATTTCAGAGATAGTGGCAGCTTGTGTTTATTCTGCTAGTTTTTTAACAGGTATTCCACTACAATCAAATAGTTTTCATTTATGTGGCTTCTTTATACCTGTATCTTTGTTCTAGGACTCTTGTACTGCTATTCCTTGCTGTGTCCTTGTGCAAAGACTATTTGGTATTTACCTTTGCATATGCTATTCTTAAGCCTAGGAAGCTTTCTTCCCATAGTTTCTCTGCTGGTCCATAGTGCACTTGTTCTCCCTCCTTGCTTCCTAAGGGTTACTTTTTAATGATGACACCTGACAGCACTTTATGTATGTATGCATGTATGCGTGTGTGTGTGTACGTATGTATATATATGTGTATATTCATTCATCCTTTTTTTTGGGGGGGGGCTCTGGTTGTGGGGCCTGAACTCTGGGCCTGGGCGCTATCCCTCAGCTCTTCAGCTCAAGGCTAGCACTCTATCACTTGAGCCACAGCGCCACTTCTGGCTTTTTTCTTTTTGCTTATGTGGTGCTGAGGAATCGAACCCAGGGCCTCATGCATGCAAGGCAAGCGCTCTACCCCTGAGCCACCTTCCCAGCCCCTCATTCATCCTTTTTATTATTGCTGGAACTAGGGTTTTGGCTAAGGGCTTCACATTTGCTTGGTGATATATTTGCTCTCTACGCCTTGAATCATATCTCCAGCCCACCTCTAACAGTTTTCTTCTTTATTTTTTTGTTTGTTTGCTAGATAGGAAGAGTGATGCTTGCTTCCCTGATCCACAACTGACTTAGTATAAGTAGTACTCAGTAAATGCCTCTTTTCTGTTAGAATTAATCACTACTTCCCCTCTGCTTCTAACTGCAATGCTTTCTCCCAGAATCAGCACTTTCCCTTTTGGGGTCAAATTTAATCTGATCTCCTCACCTTCTGAAGGTAAGGGCCAAATTGTATTATATCTTTCTTTCTTGACATATGCAAGTAGGATTTATTGATTCTTTGGATGGTAACCTAGAGAAGCTAGTACTAGTGTTATGAATTATATTTAAACTTTTAATTTTCTTTTGTAAAATTATCACTTATGATACATATGTGCTCCTTCAGCCCAGATTTTACCATAAACCCTTCATTAGTGCTGAGTTTCATGATGGTAATTGATATTTAAATTCTGTCCTTTTGATTTACAATGAAATCTCAAGTTTTGATTTGTGGTCCATAGGGCCATGATTTTCAAGGCTGAATTTTCAGTTTAGTCAAATTTGCCTCTTGTTTTGTTGTGAGTTAATCTCTCCCCCCTTTTCTATTTGAGTCCACTATAAAGATAGCATTTTTCCCCTTATTCATTCATATTCATGATGTGAAGTAACAAGTATAGGGTAAATGGTGTTGGTTGTCTTTACAAAATGATTCAGAGGCTGGGCACTGGTAATTGTAACTACTCAGAAGGCTGAGATATGGGGATTGAATTTCAAAGCTGTCCTCTGAAGAAAAAGCTATGAGATTCTCATCTCCAGATAACAAGCAAAAATGATGGATTGGAGGTATAGCTCACGTAGTAGAGTGTCAGCTGTTTAAGCCCCAGTACTAGCATACATACAAAAAATGATGCAGCTACAAACATAGTTTTGTATTTATTAAAAAAAATGACAGCATGGTCCTGTGTAATGGCACATATAATCCCAGTATTTGGGTGGCTGAGACAAGAAGACTGACTTCAAGGCAAACCTGAGCCATATAGCAAGGTCTAGGTTAAGTTGAGCTACATAGTAAGACTCTTATCTCAGAAAGCCAAGGGGATAGGGAGCCCCACCCCTCTTAAGACACCACCCAAAAACTGAAAAGAATACAAGAAAATAATAAATGTTACACTTTTGTAAGTGACAAATAATCTTTGACAGTGACTTTTGCATCATTTTTCAGGCCCTCCCCCCATTCTTGAATCATCATGGCTTTCAAGTAGGGTTCAAGGGTGTCTTCTGTTGTATGTTCTATGATATAGTTAAATATTCTCCTACTTCAGTCTCCTGAGTTCTGGGATTGTAGACATGTGTCACTGTACCTGATTGAGATATAAAATAGTTTTATAATACTTTTTATGTCTTAAAATATTTGGAATTGACCAAATTCTATAATTGATTGACTGTAGGGGGGGAAAGAAGCTCATCTTCCCACTTTTCGAAATTGTTGAATAACATTTCTGCTTCTACTTATTCTGCCAGATTATCTGAAATTGGCAGTTTGATTTATTATTTTCTTTTGGCTTTTCCATGGTTTATAATGTGAATTCTTTTCTCCAAAATCAGTTCTCACTGTATTTCATTAGTCTAGACACTTTTGCTCTCCAGTTCCTATTATGCATCTTGAATATAGAGTGTACTTTATTTTTCTATTTAATTTTTATTTTTTTGATTGGTTGTAAGGCTTAAACTCAGGGCCTGGGTACTGTCCCTGAGCTTTTGTGCTCAAGGCCAGTGCTCTACCATTTTGAGCCTCAGCTCCATTTCCAGTTTTCTGGTGGTTAATTGGGGTTAATTGGAGATACAAGTCTTACAGATTTTCCTGCTGGGGCTGGCTTTGAACTATGATCCTCAGATCTTAGCCTCCTGAGTAGCTAGGATTATAAGCATGAGCCACCAGTGACCAGCTAATGGGTACTTTATTAACTCATTTCTGCTTTAAGGCTCTCTTACTTAAATAAGGTTTCAGTAAACTTTGAAGGTTAAAATGGATGCCTGAAGACCTGATGAACATTACCATTTAGTTGAAAATAAATAGAAACACTTAAAGATGCTGCTTATCACTGCTTAGGATTTTTTCACATTGTGACATAGCCTCTTTTCAGTAAGTTTCTAAGGTATCGTGTGTGTGTCATAATAGCAAGCTGCAACTTGCTGGAAATGTGATGTTAGTACAGATGGGATAGTGGAGGGACGGCTTACAGAAAGTTGAGACGAGCTGAACATAGGTAAATCAAAATCTCAAACTTATTGTTCCTTCCACTTATGCTTGACCATCAAATCACAGAGAATTAGAAGGGAACTACACCATACAGTTGTTAGAGATAAGGGGAAGAAACTTTAAGATGAAGAAACTTTTTCTCAAAAGATTTTTTCTTCTCAATCTAGTAAAGCCTTCCATGTAGACTTATCAGTATAGGTTTGTTTTATCCTGTTAATATTACTTTTATGTTAGGAAAAAGTTTAAATTTGCCCGATATAGTTGTGACCCTTTAAACATAATTTTTTTTCATTCAATATCAACATATTTTATAATTAAATGCAATATAAAGTTTAATTTAGTACTTTTGAGCTTTTTTGTATTGTAAGTACACAAGTTCTGAGGACACTGATGTGGATTAAAATTTTTAATAAGTTCAAATCCTAATATGACAGATGTAAACAAGATCACAAGATGGATTTATAAGTGATATGATATTAATTTACAAAAGGTCTTGAAATAACAAAGAAGTCATCTCTTTATATAGGTATATTTATGTATAATAGAGGGAAGGAGGCAGAGAGGAAGGAGGGAGGGAAAGAAAAAATAACATTCAGGTTTCAAAGAAGAAGTAAAGTTTGAATTTAGTTTTGAATATTGGGTACAAAGTTAACCTATTAGCCAAGGAATTGAGAAGTTTTGCGCTTTAGCCATAGGCACCAGAATGTAGCCTGAGAGTACCTCAAAACATGATATATGGGAGGAATATTGGAATTGTTAAGAATATAAAGTATGAGGTAAAGAAGAAAAATAAAATGGGGAAAAAAACTAGGGAAATAAGATAGGAAGGAAGGAAAATCAGGTATCTCATGACAGATAATATGTACAAATCATATCCTAGAAATATTATATGACTGATTTATTAAATATTAGTGTTTCTATTTCATATATGTTTCCTGTCTGTGAGAGGATGAGCAGAGTATTTTTTTGAGTACTTTTTAATTTTAATTTTTGTTTTTTGGGTCCGGTCGTGGGGCCTGAACTCTGGGCCTGGGCACTGTCCCTCAGCTCTTCAGCTGTAGACCAGCGCTCTACCACTTGAGCCACAGCGCCACTTCTGTCCTTTTTCTTTTTGCTTATATGGTGCTGAGGAATCGAATCCAGGGCCTCAGGCATGCAAGGCAAGCGCTCTACCACTGAGCCACCTTCCCAGCCCCTTAATTTTAATTTTTGTTGGTCATGGGGCTTGAACTCTGGGCCTGGGTGCTGTCCCTCAGCTCTTCAGTGCAAGGCTAGCACTCTACTACTTGAGCTACAGCACTACTTCCAGCTTTTTCTGTTTATGTGGTACTGAGGAATCGAACCCAGGGCCTCATGAATGCAAGGCAAACACTCTTTCACTGAGCCACTTTTTCCTGAGTACTTTAAAATTATATATATATATATATATATACATACATATATATATATATATATAAATAAGTAGTTATTGGGCTATTTAAACTTCCCAGTCAGAGACTGTGTTTCAGAGCAAAAATTAGTGAACGTAAAGGTAATTTTTCTTCTCAACATGTCCCCTTTATGTAGCATAGTACTGGCAGAGAGTAGATATATAATATTTATGGAAAAAATTTTGAATGCTGTGAATTGAATCAGATAGTATTGAAAGGATCCATCACATCCATCCCAGGGGACCACACAGAGACAGGCAGGCACAGGAGAAAGATTATTACAAGGTTTATCAGAGGAGCCGTATTTCCCCTGGAGAGAGAGCACATGGTGACCTCCTTTATGTGGCAGAGGGTCTGAGAGTAGGAAGTGAGGTAGATGGAAGCCCAG
Source organism: Dipodomys spectabilis (assembly GCF_019054845.1). NCBI lineage: Eukaryota > Metazoa > Chordata > Mammalia > Rodentia > Heteromyidae > Dipodomys > Dipodomys spectabilis. Next base: position 3,430,684 of record NW_024870813.1, on the reverse strand, counting down.
ATGGATCTGGGTGGAGAGAGGGAAGGGCCAGCTGTGTGGTAGAAACTCCAGGGATGGGAGGGGCTCAGGTCTGGGTGGAGCTGAGGACCAAAGGTGAGCATAATACTAACAAGTATAACTTACATAGTTAACAGGTACACTGAAACTGAGAAAGTATATGGTTTTTACAAACTGAAAAAATTTTAAGAGTTGAGGTTGTTGTTTTGGTTCTACATTTTAAACTCAGGCTGCCATTATTGTTATCATCATCATCATCATCATCATCATCATCATCATCATCATCATCATCATTGTAATTTGGCCTGTGACAAAGCAAAAGCCAGAACCTATTGCTCTCAGAGGCGCTTCCATTTGTAGTGTCACTTAGGTGGTCTTTTCATAATCTTTCATTTATCTCCTAGTTTTAGGATACAGATAATCTGTATTTGTAGTTGTTGCTGATTTAGGACCTTAAGTTGGTTGCCTGGAAGCAGATGGAAAGTTGATCTTTTACTTGTGAAGTAGAAAATAGCATGAAAAGATTAGACTGACTACAAAAAACCCCAAAATTTTGACCCTAGTTCTACAATTAGTGACTTTTATGTCAACATAGATACTGTTGTTCCCTTATGAGTTGCATTAAGTGACTAGAGATATTTACCAGCTCTGAAGCTCTAATTTTTTTTCTTTGTCCTGTAATGTAACTTTTTTCCCCCCTTGCTTTTAGAAATAGAGACATTTGTTTTGAAAATAAATTCTCTTTCTTTGAAAAGCTTTAATTTTCTAAATTATACCTATTTGTTTTTGAGATTCCCTTTATTATTAATGGTTAATTAACTGGTTACTCTGAAGTGACATAGAGGAACTATTTTACTACTCAGATGTGTTATATAAGAGTTTACTTGAATTTCATTCTTGTAGCTTTTTAGTCTTAGCTATTTAGACTTACAGGGAAAAATGGAAAAACAGAGTTGGAATTTACCCTTCATATATCATCTCCTAATGCTATGAAGTAATGGTCAAAACCAGGAAATTAAGTTTAGTGTAGTGCCTTTTTAATGCGTATACTGCCTACTTTTGGCCTTGTGCTCTTGCCTGGCTTTTTCATTCAAGATTGGTGCTCTACTTCTTGAATCACACATCTACTTCTGGCTTTTTAGCTGGTTGATTGAAGATAAGAGTCTCACAGCTTTGTCTGCCCAGATTAGTTTAGAACCATAATCCCCAGATCTCAGTCTTCTGATTAGCTAGGATTACTAGTGTTAGCCATTGGTGCCCAGCCTATCTGATTTTTTTTTTAAAGTTATAGTGGGCTTATTTTTTTAGAATTAGTTTTTGCATAATACTTGTATTTGGATTAACTTTTTTTGCATTTTTGTTGAGTTTTAGCACTACTTGTTGAAAAGACTTCTCTGTAGTGAATACTTGTGTTCCTTTCTCATAATCAGTTAGCTATGTTAATGTGTGTTTATTTCTGAATTATGTGTCTGTTCATTGATTTATGTATCTTTTCCTTTGCTGTCTTGATTCCTGTCTTGTTTTGTCTTGCGGTATGGCTTTTGCTGTATAATAAAGAATTCAGCTGGTTGTTCTTTCTGGTTCCTGTGTGGGAGCCTCTATAGAGCTTCAGAATTTTCAGAGTGACAGAAGTATCTTTGTTCTTGGTGGGCCCTGCTGGTTTATGCTAATCAAGTGACAGTATGGGAGCAGGCAAGCTATGTCAGAAACACCAAATATATTGATGGTTGGGTTGTGAGCCATACAGTATAATCTGACTTTTGGGGAGGGGGAAAAAAAGGTGCTGGAGATTGATTCAGTCATGTGGGCAATAATTCAGTTCAGTCTAGGTGAGGAGACTAATAAAAACCTTGGGCACTGAGCCCTACATGTTTATCCCTGGCTAACAATACTCGTGTGTGTGCAGTTATGTGTCCATGTGACAGGAGGATGACATGTGCTGATTTTGTGTAGACATGAAAGCTTTATATTTGGACTCAGAACTTGTACTGTGTGTTACTTTTTGTGACACTTTTTGTCCGGTTTTGTCATGATTTGTATCACTTTTTTGCTATAATAAAATATTATACATAAATATACTGCTTTTTTGAGTTGTATGAATTGTTCTAGGAAGTTATCACACCCAAGGGAGAAGTTAGTACCACTGAATTTGTACTCAGTTGTTCAAAAGTACAGGCATCCTGGGAGCCTCTCAGCCTTCACCTGGTATATGAAGTAAAGATGTTCTTATAGAAGACTATTTTCTTAATTTGTGATGTGTTGCCTATACCTCTAAGATAGTTGTAGAAATCATGGGCTTTTGTTAGAACAATCCTTACCCTTTGAAATGTGATTTGGTATAAGAAAAAGGATGAAAGGTAGACTTGAGGAACCTTTGATTTTGGGGTGATTTCCTAATCTGTTACTAAAGACAAAAAGTAAAGGATGGAAACCAGAGAGTTTTTTTTCCCTTTAAAAAAAAAAAAGTTAAGGGGTGGAATTTGGAAAGGGCAGTAGATCGAGTTCTTGAGGAGATGCCTCAACTAGATACAAAAGGAATTGCAGAATAAGAAACATTAAATATGAAGTTCATTAGTAGTTATACCTGTAATAGCAGAAAGTAAAAGTTGTAGAGAGTGCTGGGGCCCCTGAAGTTGAACCAAACTAGATTTTAATCAGTCTGAGCCGTGACCGCTAACCTCAAAGGCACTCATGGTGAGAAAGATTGTTCTAGTGCCTTGGAGAGTACTATTCATGGATTCTGATTTAAAGGAAGGTAGTTGGAGAGAGCAAACCAAGACACTACTGAAATTAGAGGGAATAGGGTAAAGGAATTGCTTCATTTTGTGGCCCCTTCTCATCAGCATCCTGAGAAATCTTTTGCTAAAATGGATTTTGAGGCTAATTTTTACTTTTACTTTGATTGTTACACAGTGGAAGAAAATGTTTGGTTGATATATAGGTGTCACTTGGGACAGTGTTCCAGAAGATTAATCAAAGATTTGTGAAAAGGCCATTGTTGGAACTTGAATGCCTAACATGGTCATGGGATACAGAAGAGACATTTCTGAAACTCCTGGACCCAAATCTCCATGCACTTTAGGTGAAGTCTAAATTGGGATAGTGATTACTACTGAGAATGTAGAAATGTATAGGTTGATTTGATTAAGATGGGGATGATAATTGACTTGTTTAAACAGACTTTATTTATGTAAAATGTTTTTTTTTTAACCTAAATGGATATTATGTGGAACTGGGAAATACTTTCCCAACCTATATAAAACTAAAACCTGTTGAAGGGGTCCAGAAGACTGTAAGTGTAAAAGTTGAAGAAATTGTTATGTATGAAGTCTCAGAATAATACCTCCATGAACGATACTTATAATTACTGAAAATAGTATGGAGATTATTTTTTCCCTTTGTCAGATTACTTTCTTTCAGAAGGATTATGTCATTAACTTAATGTAGTCAAAAGTTTGTGTATATTGCTTTATTTTTTATTTTTAGGGGTTCTTTGAAGCATTAGTTATAGTACTGGAAGACTGGAAACAACCCAAACATGTAAATAATAGTCATGCCACCTAAGAGTAGCATACTACAAGGACTGAATAGAAGGAGGGTTGTGAATTATATATGTGTGTGTGTGTGTGTGTGTGTGTGTGTGTATATATATATATATATATATATATATACATACATACATATGTAGTTTAAATTGAAGTAATTATGCAACTTGTTAGAAACAGGAGACAAATATGAATAGATTAACCTTCCATGAACTTCTAGTGATATATTGCATTGTGCTATTATAGATAATTCAGTAATTGGCCTTGCCATTTTTAAAATTTATTTTTACCAGTCCTAAGGCTTGAACTCAAGGCCTGGGCACTGTCCCTGAGCTTCTTTTGCTCAAGGCTAGCTCTTTACCACTTGAGCCACAGTGCCACTTTTCCCTTTTTCTGTTTATGTGGTATTGAGGAATCAAACCCAGGGCTTCATGCATGCTAGACAAGCACTCTACCACTAAGCCATATTCCTAGCCCATGGCTATGCCATTTTTATATTTTGGTAACAGATGTATAGACTCAGAATGTTAACCAAAGGTAAGTTTTCAAGTAATTTTATAGTTATCTGAGCACTAACTTAAATTTCTCTTTTTTTAAAGTTGGATGAACATAACATAAAAACATTTTACTGAGCATTTTAGTGACATTTAGCTTATTGAAATACTGCATATCAACAGTCTCTGTCTAGTTCCAGAAATTGTTTTGGATGTAGAAGGAGGCTTTGTGCTTGCTAAGTAGGAGCTGTATCACCTGAGCTGTACCTCCGGCAATTCTGAAACACTTCCAACATCCTAAAGTGAACTTCACTCACATTAAGTAGTTATTTCTAACTACCCCTGAACCTCTTCAGCTTCTGGAGACTATTAGTGTGCTTTCTGCCTCAGTGGATGTATAATTTACATAAAGAAAGAATAGAGAATGGTTTTAAAATTCATCTGTGTTGAAGCATGTATCAGCAATCACTTTTATAAAGCTGAGTAATACATTCTGTTTTTGAGCACCTGTTTTAAATTTGGGGGGAGTGTATATGTAAATGTGAAATTGCTGTCAGATGGCAGTTAATTCTATGTTTAATTTTTTGAAGACCTGCCAAACTTTCCTAACAACTGAGTCATTTTACTTTTCAATTAACTATATATAAAGTTCATATTTTCCCACATATCTACCCACATCCTTTTTAAATAGCCATCTTATGGGGTGGTATATGGTATTTAGTTGTGTTTTTGGTTTGCATTTCATAAATGATGTCCGTCCAACATCTTCCATGTGCTTATTAGCTATTTTCATATCTTCAGAGAAATACCAGCTCCTCTGCCTAGTTTTGGCTCATTTTCATTGTTGAATTGTAAGAGTGCTTTATACTTGTGGATACTAGGGTTTTATCAGATATAAGATTTGCAGATTTTTCTGTGACTCTGTAAGCTGTTTTAATTTTCTTTGTAATTTCAAGAAAGTGCACAAAAAGTTTTTATGAAATCCAACTTATTATTTCCTTCATTATTTATAATCCAGGTATCATAATCTTGAAAATTTATTGCCAAGTACAAAATCATGGAGACGTGCCCTATGTTTTCTTCTAAGAATTTTGTTGTTTTTTTCTTTTTAGACATAGGCTATTGTTTCATTTTGTGGTTTTTGTATACGATGTGAAATAATGATCCTAGTTCATTCTTTTGCCTTTGGTTGACAGCTTTACAAATACCACCCCACTGCATTGGACTGTAATCTTTCTGATTGACAGTGTCATTGTTCATCTTACTGTGGGTCCCTAACATGTGACATAATTTCTCTTTTTCTGATTTCAGAAAACCTTTGACTTCTAACAATTTGAATAATGTGTGTATATTTATAATCTGCTGTGGCTTTCTTCTAGGTTAGGAAGTTTTAGTCTTCTTGTCTCGTCTTGTCTTCTTTCTGTATTAGGGTTTGAACTCAGGGCCTCGTGCTTGCTAGACAAGCAGTCAACTACTTGAGCCACTTCTTCTGCTGTCTTTAGTAGCATCTTAAATGTCTCTCCCACCTCCCTTAAGTAGCTGACTTTTTGCCTTCAGAATTATTGTTTTTCAATGTTCTGTATTCTCTTCCTGATGAATCTAATATATGGTTTCCTTTGGGTTTTTACATATATTCAAAAATATTTTTTTGTTTTTGTTTTTGTGTTTTTATTTGGTTGGCCATGGTTTTGAACTCTGGGCCTGGGCACTGTCCCTGAGCTCTTCAGCTCAAGGCAAGCACTCTACCACTTGAGCCAAAACACTACTTCCAGTTGTCTGGTGTTTAATTAGAGATAAGAGTCTCACATACGTGCCTGCCTGGGCTGGCTTTGAACCGCGATCCTCAGATCTCAGCCTCCTGAGTAGCTAGGATGACAAGTGTGATCCACTAGCACCTGGCTCAAAATAGTTTTTTAAAAAACATTTTTTGGGGGCCTGGAAGGTGGCTCAGTGGTAAAGTGCTTGCCTTGTATACATGAGGCCCTGGGTTCGATTCCTCAGCATCACATAAGCAGAAAGTGCTGGAAGTGGCGCTGTGGCTCAAGTGGTAGAACACTAGCCTTGAGCTGAAGAGCTGAGGGACAGTGCCCAAGACCAGAGTTCAGGCCCCATGACTGACAGAAAACAAACAAACAAAAACCATTTTCTGGCAAGTTTAGAGCCTACTGATTATACCTTCTATCTATTAAAATTACAGATGTGAGTAACTAGTCTTGACTTCTTTTTTGAGATATCACACTAGCATTTGATAAGCTTTAAGCCATGATCTGCCATGATCTGCTCATTTCCACCTTCAATGTGGATTATAGGCATGAGCCATTTTGACTGGCTCCTCCACTGTTTCTTTAGATATTCTTTCTAATCCTTCTCACTTCTGAGAATCTCTTTCTTAATGTAAATATTGATTAAGAGATACTTTATTTCTGTCCCCAAAGTTTCTTAGGCTCAATTTGTTTTTCTTGATTGTATTTGTTTTTTCTCCATGACCTGAACTTTTACTTGATCAACCTCATTCTCTCTCTGATTCAGATTTGCTATGGAAACTCCCTACCAAGGCTGCTTTTTGTTTTCTTTTGAGGAACAAATGAAACTATTAGAACCATTTCTACAATACCCTATAGGAATACAGTAATTATAAATTACATTGTTATAATATTACTCTTAATTATTAAGATTTGCCAGTTCTTGAGATTTTTAATTGTAAAAAAAATTAAAATTTACCATCTTAAACAGTTTTAGGTGTATAGTTTCATAACTTTAAAACTCAGGTTGTTAATATAACATATCCAGAACCTTCTTATATTACAGGTTGGATATTATTATTGTTGTTATTTTTAAGGCAGAGTCTCAGTATATAGCCCATGCTGGCTTCAAATTCTCCATCTTAGTCCTACCTCACTTTAGTTCTGGGATTACCACCAACACTCATCTTGTTTTTTGAATATTCTATATCCATTGAATAGCAGCTCTTTTCTTCTTCTCCTAGTCCCTGATAACCATCATTCTGCTTTTTGTTTCTGTGAATTTGACTGCTTCACATACTTCATATTAGTGAGTTCATACAATATTTGTCATTTTAAGATGCCTTGTTTCACTTAACATAATGTCTTTAAGACTAAGTAATGAGTTGGGTGCTGGTGGTTTATGCCTGTTATCTTAGCTACTCAGGAAGCTGAGAGATCTGAGGATCATGTTTTGAAGAAGATGAGTCAGGAAAGTCTGTGAGTCTTATCTCTAATTACCAAAAAAGCTAGAAGTGGAGCTGTGGCTCAAGTGGTAGAGTACTAGCCATTAGCATAAAAGCCCAGGGACAGCACCCAGGCCCTGAGTTCAAGCTCCAGGAGGGGCAATTAAAAAAAAAAGGATTGAAGAGTGTTTTGTTATAGCTATATACCACCTTTTTTTTTTTTTTTTTAAATTTTGATAAGGTTTATTCAGCTTACAATTTTGGAGGCAGGGAAGTTTAAGCTTGGTGTCAATCCATTAGTTTCTGTTGAAGGCTTCATGTTAAATCAACTTGAACAAAAAAGTAGAAGATGGAACAGCACACTGAAAGCATGGAGTATATGAGGTTAAGGCCAGGTGCTAGGTGTCAGGTGCTAACTTTTTAACAACTGGCTCTCCATGTAACTGAATTCTGTAGGAAGTACCCAGATCACCTCCTGAGGATGTATATCTTTGGCATGATTACATCTTAAAGGTCCCATCAACTTTTAGAAATGTTACATTTGAAAATATTTTACCATGAGGTTTGGTGGGAACAAGTCACACTCAGATCATTAGCATTGACTACAAATATTTCAAGATTGTTTGCAGTTGCAGTTCTTTTGTATGTGTACACAGAAGTTGTAGTAAGATTTTTCTTGAACTTACTCTTTTTTTTTTCTGTCTAAAATTTGTCTTGGAGTCCTTTTTTTTTTTTAGAAGTTCTCTTTCTTTACTGGTGTTCTGGTAATGGAAGTAGGAAGTACTGATGAGACTTCCTTATTAATGGTTTTCTTTGGCTCTTTGAGCATATTTACAATATATTATTTAAAAATCAACATTTAATAAGTTCAGAGCCAAGATTTTCTCAGAGATGTTTAGTATGCTCTATGATTCCTCTGTTACTTTGGCTTGTGGTCACTTAATATTTTGTGAATATTTCCTTGAATGTCATAAGCTAAAAAAATCAAAATTATAAAAAAAGAGGAAGAAGAGAGTGGGGACAGAGGGAGAGGGAGAGAGAGAAGAGAGACAGGGAGGGAGAGAGAATGAGAATAAACAAGAGGAGGAAACGAGAGAGAGACAAAAATAAAAAGACAGGTCAACTCTGTCCCGGGTTTCTCCTCCAGTGCTTGCTTCTCTTTCTGTTCCACTGAGCTAAGGGAATGGAAAGCTGCTGTGGATGTTCTTAGGTGTTTACTGAGTAACATCCTGCCCTGCATTTTTGTGGCTTTGTAAATTTCCCCAGTATACCTGGCAGCATTACACCAGCCTTTTACTTCAAGGTTTTATTTTCAAAAGTCTAATAGAATTTACTCAATTACATTTTACTCAATTATAGGAGACTTATTTAAATTCCTTTGTAAAAGGAATTTAGGACACTCAGTCTTTGGTCATCAAGAACGACATGCTAAAATAATGCAAAGGGCCAGATGACTAATATGTTAATCAGTATATTTTCTTTGTATTTATGGTATTTATGTTTCATCCATTTGTTAATATTGTGATAGGGAAATTAGTGCATATTATCAAAAATGAGCCTATATTATGGAAATTCAGTCTATATTATGCAGTAGAAACAGATTTGAAGTTCCTATCTCTCAGAATGAAAACATACAAGGATTTCTTGCACAACTAAAGCATTTTTCCAACAACATCAACAACAAAACAATCTTAGGGGTGAAGGTAAAAACCTGAGGTAGTACAAATTACCCAATTTTGGAAAGAAAATTTCCTGGCTTTTTCTCTCAATCTTTCCACATTCTGTTGTATGTTTTAATTGTAATCTTTTGCCATAGATGACTCTCTATAGTTCCTTTGCCTTACATTGTTTTTGAGGACTGCCCTTGCTTTTCTGCCCCAGTGAGTTCTGAATTAGTAACCTCAGACTGGTTAGAGCAGACAAATAATTCTTTGAGAGTAAAGGCTTCAACTTTGCCCTTTGGAACCAAAGACTCTGGAGGGAGTATGCTGTCTTCAAGTATGCAGTGGAGCAGGGGAGGGATTGTGGGAGAAGCCTAGAAAAACTTCTCAAAACCTGGTTTTCCATTGTTCATTTTTCATCATTTGGTTGTTCTGACAAAGCTGGTTATGTTGCTTTATTATTTTTCAGTTTGTTCAGAAAGATGGGCTTAGCTGCTTATAAGCCTTTTTTAAAAATGAGATCACTGGATTTTGTTTTTCTTTATAGAAACAGAACTTTGGAGTCTGGGAATATAGCTCAGTAGTAGAGTGCATTCTTGTATAACTGGGTATATAGTACATTCTGCTGTACAGTACATTCTTAGCATGTTCAAGAGCCTAGGTTCAGTCCCCAGCACCAAAATAATTTGCTTTTGTCTTATTAATGTATGTTTTTCTTTTTTTTCTAGTTTGCTCTCCTTTTTTTCTTAATATGTATTTTTTATTGTAAGGATACTGTACAGAGGGGTTACAGTTACATGAGCAAGGTAATAAGTCCATTTCCTATTGAGCATTGTTACACCCTCCTTTATTTTTCCCCTACCATCCCTTTCCTCCCCACCTTCCCAACTCTTCTTCCCCCTTCCCCCCCCCCCCCCCCCCCCGCGGCAAAGTTGTAAAGTTCATTTTCAGCATACTGTGTTGTACATCTTATTGTTACAATAGGTCATCCTGTATCTGTATTTCAGTATTTTGTTATTTCCCTTCCCCTCCCCAAATTAGAAAAATGTATCTACAAGATGGAGGGCACCAGAATCAAATACAGTGACAACAGGGGTTGTACCATGGGGGAAGAACATACAAAGAAACAAAAAAAAAATCACATAGTACATTATAAGTACATTAAAAAGAACAGCAACAAAGATAAAACCTCTTGTGTCTCTATCTTGGGGTTCATTTTGCTTAGCATCAGGCTATATGGTCATATGTACATAGCTTTTGACCTCTTCTGCTTGTCCTAGACATGTACTAGTTATTGCAGATAAGGGAAACCATGGGACCTATGTTTCTTTGAGTCTGGTTTACTTCACTTAATATAAATTTTTTCAGGTTTTCCATTTCCTAACAAATGGGGTGGTGTCATTCTTTCTTATGGAGGCATAGAATTCCATTGGTGTTTTTCTTTTAATGTATATTTTTCTAATAAACTCTGGAGAATTTATTAGTTTACCAGATCCCAAGTTTAAAATATGTAAGGAAGAGAATGAGAGAAGAGGTGACATTGTTCACAAAAATGTACTCTTTACCTGACAAAATATCTCCAGTATACATGGCAGCAATACATTATCTTTTCACTCCAAGCTTTTATTTTTAGAAGTCGAATAGAATTTACTCAATTACATTATTCAATTACATGTAACTCTGCTTATATGACCTTTATAATAACAATAAAATATTTTTAAAGGGGCTTAGACACTTTCTACTAAAAATGATAGCAGAATGACAGTCTTGTGATAATGTATTCATACATCATTAGCAAATCCAGACTATTGTGAGACAAAAATGAATATTGCATGCCTATTAGAATAGCTAAAACATAAAAACTGTATACTAAGTGCTGGTGAGGATATCAAGCAGCTAGTGATCTTATTCACTGTGGAATAGAATGCAAAATATTATAGCAACTCTGGGAAATGGCCAAGAAGTTTCTCAAGAGGTAAACATATACTGATTATATCATCTAGCAGTTCCACTCCTGTGTTGTTATCCTGGAGAAATGAGAGTTTATATTTGCACAAAAACTTGTACTGAATGTTTTTATGTAGTTTTATTTATAAAAGATAAAAGGAAGAATGAAAATGTTCTTCAGTTAATTAAATGGATACATAAGCTGGTGCTGCATGCAGTAGTTGTACAGTCTTAAGTGAACTAATAGTTGATATGTTAAAATAATTTAGATGAATCTTAAAGGTATTGGGAAGAGTGAAAGAAGCCACTCAAAAGGGTATTTACTATATAATTCCATGTACGTGATATTTTTGAAAATAAAAAACTACATTGGTGGTAAGCAGATGAATATTTGACAGGTGGTGGGTAAAATGAAGGTTTAACTGGAATGATAAATTAGAGGCTTTGGGGATGAAGAAAGTGTTTTGAATCTGAATTTTCTTGGTATTTACAGAAATCTATATATGCTTTGAAATTCATAAATGGTTTATATCCTAAATCAGTTTTATACTATAACAATAAAAGCTATTATAAAAAATAAGCTTTCTGCAATGTACAATGGAGACGAAGTATGCAGCAATGATTCACCACCTCCAAGTTCATTCTACTTGAATGGAAAAGTGTTTTCAGGGACCAAGGAAGTACTGTGGTAACTCTCTTAATAAGTGCTCAAAGCATTAATTCCATTGAGGCCTCTAGAAGCCACAGATTGCACATTTAATTTTCATTGTCATACTCAGCTAACTAAAACAGATGTAAGAGGATATTGGCTCTGAACAAGTGCAGGTGTTCCAAGTTAGATTCTGAAGCTGCAGTAACAAACATGAGACAGAAACTTTCCCACATTAACCAGTCTCTACTATACCACATGGCATCTTCTCTTCCTGTAATAATGTAGCTCCCATTCTGTGTAGATGATTTCTAAACTGGTGAAGAAAAAATTGCTTCCTCTCCTTTTCCTGAATCCTAATTGTAAGGCCCAGTAATATTTGAGACAAACTCATTACTCAGCATCTTCCATCTGTCATCTATTTGTTAATGAATCTCTTACATCAAGCTCAACTCTAAGCTTCTATATTCAACTATCTACTTGACATGTGTTCTCAAAGATGCTAAAGGCACATCAAAATTATTGTGTTTCCAAACTATATATTGTGTTGGGGGGGCTTTCATTGCTTTTTATTTTATTGTTTTAGCTCTCATGGGACTAGTCTTTCTTATTATGCTTTATTTCAATGAATAGATGTCATATCTGTTTCAAAACTAGGTATCTAAGGACTTATTGTTGCTTACTTACTAGTTGAATGTGATCTTACATATTCTAACTTCTTAGTATGTCTCAAAATCACTTAGTCTTCGCCAGGTGCTGGTGGCTCATGTCTGTGGCAGTCCTAGCTGCTCAGGAGGCTGAGATCTGAGGATCAAGGTTTGAAGCCAGCTTAGGCAGGAAAGTATGAGATTCTTCAATTGACTAGCAAAAAGCTGCAAATGGAGCTGTGGTTCAGGTAGTAGAGCATGAGCCTTGAATGAAAAATGCAAGTGATATCATGAGGTCCTGACTTCAAGCCCCAGTATTGGCATATGTGCATGTACGTTCACACATACACACAGTAAAATAGAAAACAAAACAAACCCCACCCCACTTGGTCTTTATTCTCACTAACACCAATAGGGCCATTGTCATTTGTTACATGGGATTTACAATAACCATAAAACTGTTTCTCTGTCCTGCTTAAGTCCATTCTGTGCATTGAATAATATTGTTTAATTCAAATCTTAATTAGCAGTTTCTTAAAACTCTTCAGCCTTTTACCTGTTTTTATTTGGTATTTCATTTGTAAAATTGTTCAGAGTGTCTGTGGTTGCCAAAACTGATTAGATGTTGACTGGCGGTGACACATTTATACCAAGAGCGAAAAGATCAATCAATTTATTCCTAACACAGTGAGATTTTATGGGGAGAGGAAGATAGGCATTGAAAGGAATCTAGAGTGACTATGTGAGGAAGGGTAGCAAACTCTGGATTTTATTGTGGTTAGGAGATGGGCCAGGTTGAAGTTTCCCATGGGTAGGTAGGTAGGTTGGGCTTAGTTGATTGAAATTTCCTACTGTTGCAAATGAAGACTTTCTTCATCATGAAGCTTTTCTATGGAATACAACTAATAAAACTGTTATTTTTATACTAGTTGTTCAAGAAAGCATTCTCTACTGAGAAGTATTAGGTACTAACTTTACAAAAAGCAAGCCCATAAAACAATTTATGTAGAACTATCCATTTTATGCAATAAAAGCATTGTGACATGTATAGAAAAAAGTTGAACAGAAATAAAAATGCAGATTAACTCTCATTTTAGAATTAGGAGGGGTTTCCTTTTTGTTAGAGTACCTTCGTTTTCTCAATTTTCTATAATAAGCATTCTGATTTTTCATTTTATAAATTATGTATGTGTATGAATGCATATGCAATATGTATACACACAAATATATACATATATATCCCCTCTATATTCATATCTACAGAACCGTTTCACAATAATAGTTCCAGTAGTATGACCCATAATATAATTACCAAAAGTAGTTGAGGATTTTTCACAAATTTTCTGGCCCATTATACTGTTAACTTGATACATAGTCTGATTACTTGTTTAATTTGCTTTTGACCTGAAGTTTAGTGAAGAATTTAAAGAATGTGTCCTTAAACAAACAAACAAACAAAAAAGACATTTTAGGGCTGGGAATGTGACTTAGTGGTAGAGGGCTTGCCTAGCATGCACGAATTTCTGGGTTCCATTCCTCAGTACCAAATAACAGAAAAAGTGGGAAGTGGCGCTGTGGCTCAAGTGGTAAAGCACTAACCTTGAGCAAGAGAAGTTCCAAGACTATGCCCGGGCCCTGAGTTCAAGCCCCAGGACTGACAAAACAAAACAAAACAAAATCCTACAAAGAACAAAAAAAAAAAGACCTACTTTTTAATTGGCACACATTGTGTGTATTTGTGAAGTACATTGTGACATTTTAGTACATTTAGTACACTTTAGTACATGTAGTACATTTTAGTACATTTAGATCAGAGTCACTGGTATATCCATCATTTTAAGCATTTATCTTTTCTTTGGGTTAGGGACATTTAAAGTCATTGTAGAAATGACAAGTAGATTGTGATTTTGAAATATAGAACTCAATATTAGAAAATATAGGTACCCTGTTGTGCTATACCTGTACCTATTAACCATTCTTTCTCCATCTTCCATTTCCCTTTGCAGTCTCTTATAGCCACTATTCTACTTCCTAGTGTGAATGAAGCATTATTATTTTTATTTATTTTAGTTTGACACCTTTATTACTATCATGCTCATTTGAGAACCAGAAATTTTTAAATAATTTCCTGAAAAGGGTTAAAATTCAAGTGCCAGTCTGTGCCCTGATGCTCACCATTAACCTTTAATCTCAGTGCAATATACAATCCACTCCCGCACATGCACTTGATTCTGATACAAGAATGCTTAAAAAAAAAGTTATAGCTGAGCATGCCTATAATCCCAGCACTTGGGAGGCTGAGATAGGAAGATCATGAGTTCAAAAGGTAGCCTAGGCCACATAATGAAATCCAATCTATCTTAGCATTCAAGTATGGAACTGTCTCAAAAAGAAAAAGAACATTATTAGGAATGAGCTAGGGGGGATCTTCCTTCACACCCCTAGCCAGTAGAAGGGGACAAACTTGGGGAAGGCCTGACTAGAGTATATATACAGATTGTGTTCAGCCAGAAAAAAAAGGAAATTCTCTTCACATGTACTGGCCAGATATGAAACATTATTTTTAAAAGCAAAGATTAAAAAATAACCTAATTAGCTATTCCCTTACTTAATCCCTTTCCATATTTATTATATTTTTTTATCACTTAAAGAGCAACAACATACTTTGTGTACTTCTCTTTAGCCATTTAGGCATTTTTCTTTTGAAGTTCTGAACAATAACCATACTTTTATACATACATTTTTATTCACTTGTCTATTTCTAAAGGATAAAATCTTAGGGAGGACAATTTTATTATTTTAAAAAGGCTTGAGCCTAAATTTTGATAAACTGAACTCTAGAAAGTAGGTGTGAACCTATTCTGTTCTCTAGTATAGATGAAAGCAAGATTCTTTGTGATAAATCAATATTGATTTAGCATTCTTTTCTATTTACTGAGATACTTGTTCTATACTTGTAAATTGTTAAACCTATTGCCAGTTCATCTTTTGTTATTATATTCATCTTTTCACTTGATTTTTGTGAGGACTATATATTAAGGACAATGGATATTTTCGTGATGGAAAGAGATTCCGGGACATAGTCCTTTCTTGAACTAATGATAGGTAGTTACTCAGAAATTTTTATAAAAAATTATTATTATTTTAGTTGCTTGTAGTCCTCAGATGGCCCAACAATACAAAAATTGGAAATATCTGCATGGAACACCTGACATAGGAAATAGTGTAATTTCATTCATATTACCTGTGATAAAATAAGTCTTCCTCTTCTGGTAGTGTTTTTCATGGCCATCATCTCAATTTAGTGGATTTGGAAACCTTTTACTTAATTTAAGTAGAAGTTTTACCATACTGATTTTAGTTCTTACATTGCAAAAATCTACCATAACTTAATTTTTGTCTATTCAGTTGCTCATAAAGTTTCAAATAGATCCCTGTTGCTTAAACTAGTTGGTATACTCTAGTCTTATCACAGAAAAAGAACATGTTGAATCAAGCCTAGGAAGTGGTAACCAACTGATGGAAGATAGAAAGAGGTGACTTTGGTACAAGATAAAGGAAACAAAATAAGGAGTTGCTGCCGACTATTTTAACTACTTTACATAACTAGTCAATTTCTTGAATTTATGAAACAGCCTTACACAAGTGATTCTTTACTATTTTTGATTATAGTATCAAGGAAGTTGTTAAAAGCGTGGACACAGGCATCAGATTACCACTGTTTACATCCTATTAAGCTAGTTCTTTGCCTTAGTTTTATAGTATACAAAAATCATATTAATAAATAACAGGTTATTTTGAATAAGAATAAATATTAACATATGAACATAGTAAGTTTTTGAAATTGTGAAAATAAACATTGTTTTTGAAAAAATTCTAAGAAAGAGGAAGACTAAGAAAAAAGTGTTACAAAGCACATTTTAAATAAGTCATTTGTGTTACATTATCATCACTATAACAAAATACCTACGATAATTGGCTTATAAAAGGAAAAGGTATGTTTGGGCTCAAAGGAGGTGTTCCAGTCCACAATTATTGGACCCTATGATTGGGTCTGTGATAAGCATTACAACTTGGAAGGATTGATAGGAGAGTAAAACCATTCACCTAATGGTCAGTAAGCCAGTGACACAGAGGAGAGAGTCAGTGCCCTACTATCCTCTTTAAAGAGTATACACTCAAGGACCCAAAAGTTATATGGTGATATTTGTAAAATTTGTAATTAATATGTCCCTTGAGCTAGGCCATAGTGAATTTTTTCACCTGGATTTGTTCACAGGATATTCTGAATAATCTTGAATCATGTGACCTTGAGGATGATGACCTTATGCTTGATGTGGATCTGCCTGAGGATGCACCTCTTGAAAATGGTAAGTAAGGACACTAGTAAACCTGCAGAAGCATATGCCTGAGCTACTTTAACTATAACCAGTTTGATATTTGTTACTTGCAGACTTAATCTCAAAGAAGCCTTTGAGACTGAGAATCAATATTAAGTGATAAGAAATAGGTTCACTTGCAAATAACCTTAAATATTTAAAATCTGGTGGTCTTGGGGCTGAGAATGTAGCTTAATGATAGAGTGCTTGCCTTGCATGCACTAAGCCCTGGGTTCGATTCCTCAGTACCATATAAACAGAAAAAGCCAGGGGTGGAAAATTGGCTCGAGTAGTGGAGTGCTAGCCTTGAGCAAAAGAAGCCCAGGAACAGTGCTCAGGCCCGGAGTTCAAGAGAACTGGCGAAACAAAACAAAACACAAAAATCTGGTTGTCTTAAGTGTTAGAATTACAATTCTGTAATGATAAAAATCATGGTATATACCTCTACCTCAAAGTCAGTGGTAGATTTGTTTTCTTTCTTTTTTTAATCTTGCTCTTTGTATGCTAGTAACGACATTGTGGGGCCTGTGTTCAATAAGATTGCCTTTGGGTTCTCTTGCTTCTCAGAGATAAAGTATTGATAGAGGAGAGTTTCTATATTAACAAGAGCCACTAGTACTAGGGAATACTCATGGGATAAGAGGTTTCTAGGGAAAAAATAAGACTAGAGATTTAAGTATTCCCTATTTTGCCTGGTCTTACAGGCTTCCCTAGGGCCAGAGATAAACTAAAGTGCAATCTTTTTATTCCTGGACCTAGGAGAATGCAAAGAATCTTCAGAGGGGCATAGGGGATCTTATTGGTTCTATAGTTTCATTGGGTATTGGGATCATGCTTCCTACTTTACTACTGGTTCATTTGTTACATTGATGGATTGAACTTTTTTGTTGATGTTGTTGGTTGTGGGGCCTGAACTCTGGGTCTGGATGCTGTCCCTCAGCAATTCAGCTCAAGGTTAGTGCCCTATCACTTGAGCCACAGTGCCACTTCTGGCTTTTTCTGCCTATGTGGTGCTGAGGAATCAAACCCAGGACCTCATGCATGGCAAGCACTCTACCACTGAGCCACCTTCCCAGCCTGACTGGTTGGACGTGTGTGTGTGTGTGTGTGTGTGTGTGTGTGTGTGTGTGTGTGTGTGTGTGTGTGTGTGTGTGTGTGTGTGTGTGTGTGTGTGTGTGTGTGTGTGTGTGTGTGTGTGTGTGTGTGTGTAACTAATCTGAAAGATTCATTGGTCTTTGGAATGATTCAGCTTATGGAAATGGGTTTAGGTCTTCTCCATGTTTGTTTATTCTGAGAGCAGGACTACTTTGGGCAAGTTATTGTGGCAGATGACAAAAGCGCATTAGGACACGAGAAAACTGGTGTATTATCTCCCCTAAAGTCTTGGTTTTAAAGCCCACACTTCTACTTTTGGCAAGTCCTGTGTCCCCACTTAACACCATTAGTACTACTCACAGCAAGAGACCCTGCAGTCATGAGACAGAGGAATTGTGATTTATAAATTTATTAAAGATGAAATTGGCAAGATGAGACAGATTACTATATACTCTATCATGGGTTAGAGAATGTTACAATTTCTTGTGATTCTGCTGTCAGTTGGGATGCTTCTGCAACAAAGACCAAGTTCCAGTGCTGAGAAAGGAAAATCACAGGGAACAGCAGACCTCCCAGGATCAGGGCAGTCAGGGAAATAATGAGGGCACGTCAGGGGTTTGTCTGGTAGCACAATGCTGTGTAGAGCTAAAGAACAAGCTTTCCCCTTAGAACAGTGCAGTACTGAAAGATATTATAGCTGCTGTTGAAATCTGATTTATTTATTCATTCATTCTTTTTTTATTGTCAAGGTGATGTACAGAGGGGTTACAGTTACATAAGTAAGGTGTAATAAGTACATTTCTTTTCAAACTTGTTACCCCTCCTATCATTTTCTCCTAATTGTCGTCCTGCCCACCCCGTCCCCACCACATGTATTTTTAAGGCTGATAGAGTGAGGAATTTACTTCCTTGGAATAAATCACATCCTGGATAATGCATTTTATTGAAGGAATTGTAACAAGTTATTGAAAACTTTTTGTCTTTTCTGAACTAAAATAGGAAGTACACATAGAGCAGTTTGGATCTTGCCCTTTTTTTTTTTTAGAGTACAACATAAAATCACATTAAATAGAAGTAAAAATCAAAGGGAAATTAAACATTTTTGAGGTGTTGATTGGAGACTTGGAGAAGGAGGGAACTCTAGGAACATTCCACATATGTATATATAGACTTTTCTCAGTAGAAGTCAAACAAGGATTTGGTATTTGAACTTAAGGAACACTGAAAGAAAGTAGAACATTGATAAAAATATTTAGCTTCTAGAGGCACCAAAGATAAAACAGTAATTAGGTTTAATGCTATAGGAAAGTGGGGAAAATGCCTATGATATTAGTATCTCTTGGGACCTGAAAGCACCTGCTAGGCATTTTGACTGAGAGGATAGGAAGGTAATGAACACTGAGATCTTTTTTTTTTGGTCCGGTCGTGGGGCCTGAACTCTGGGCTTGGACACTGTCCCTCAGCTTTTCAGCTCAAGGCTAGTGCTCTACCACCTGAGCCACAGCGCCACTTCCGGCTTTTTTCTTTTTGCTTATGTGGGGCTGAGGAATCGAACCCAGGACCTCTAGCATGCAAAGCAAGTGCTCTACCACTGAGCCACCTTCCCAGCCCCATGAACACTGAGATCTTCTTACAGTAAGTATTTGATTGTTGGTCTTAGTCCTTTTTAGTTTCTGTGTCTTATAAGGATATTATTCAAGTTTGGAAAGAGGTTTAGATTAGTCACTTTGAACCCTCATGGTGTTTAACACCACTAATTCTGCCAGTATCTTCATTGTCTAAAAGATGATTGGTACCTTAAGACCTTCCATTTGAGTTTGATGTAAATACACGTTCTTATTATGAACAGTCAGCCTTTTAACATTATCAAGTAAGAAGCTCTGAGAATGAGTATATTTCTAATAATTGAATTTGTGTTTTTTCCTCTGAATGTAGTGTATGTGTTAGCATAGAGGAGGAAAGAATGTTGACCAAGTGTTTGTTGGGCAGTTACTATCTAGAAACATCCACATTTGAATGTTTTGGTGATTATGAGGGGGAGTCTATGTACCTGTAGGTGCTGTTCACTGTTGACATTACAGTTCTTGTGTCAGTAAAACATTTATAGGATTGGCCTTTAATTTGTAGAGTTAAACTTAGTTTTAAGCCTTAAACATTTTTTCAGTTTAAGATAAAACAGGAGATTGTACACTTGATTTCCCCCTAAAAACATGTTTATTATTCACACATTTATTTTTTTTCTCTACCTTTTAAAAATATGATTCTGGGTAATTATTTTTCCAATTTAGAAATTGTGGTTGGGAGAGAAAAAAAAAATCTAGAAAAAGAGTCCAGTCTCCATCATTTATTTGACTATAGCACAGATATCTGGTTTTATGAAAAGGGCATTTTATTCTGAGCTTTATTCTGCTTCTTTTTCCCCCTAAAGCTCTTTTTACATGTTCAAGTGTTAGTGGTCTGTGATGAGGTTCCTTATTCTTTATCTGCTGTAAAGTCTTTAATAGAAAGTCAAGAAAGATGGGATCTCATTTGTCTCAGAATTTCTACTGAGAGCTATCTGCTGAATATTAGTCAGCAGTGGAATTAGCACTTTTTACTTACAGGACTGAGTCAGAAGTCCAATCTATGTTAACAGTAAAGATTTAGTCGACAGATTCTGAAAATTCTTTTCCTGTGCAGTTAAATCATGTGTTTTCTGAACTAGGGTCACGTCATTTTGCCCTGGCTGGCCTGGAACTTGCTATCCTCTTATCCACAGCCTCCTGAGTGCTGGGATTTCAGGTGTGTGCCAGCATGATCATTCATGGTCTCTTAACTCATCGTCAAATTCTTCACATTATGCCTTTTCCATTCTTGTACTATTGCATCTAGAGTTGCCTTAAACTGGTAAACTAGCTTTTATAGACCTGGGAGCAGTGGATTATTGATTTATAGAGCTATTCCAAAAACCTCTGTAAAAGTCTTCCTATCTTGGTTAGGCCTTAGAAAGTAGTATGGCTGGAGGCTCTTAGCTTAGAAAATTTAGACCAGATCTTTTTTTTTTTAATGTTTTTTTTTTAATTGTAAAATTAGTGTACAGAGGGGTTACGGTTACATGAATAGAATACATTTCCTATTGAGCATTGTTAACCTCCTCCTTTGTTTTTCCTTTACCATCCTTTCCCTCCCCACCTCCCCAATTCCCTCCTTTCCCCCCAAGTTGTAAAGTTCATTTTCAGCATAGTGTCTTGTACATCTCATTGTTACAATGGGTCAGCCTGTATCCCTGTTTAAGCATTTTGTTTTTTCCCTTCCCCTCCCCAAATTAGAAAAGGGTATATACAAAATGCAGGGCACCAACACCAAATACAGTGAAAACAGGGGTTATACTGTGGGGAAAGAAAATACAAAAGAAACAAAAAAAAATCACATAGTACATTTTAGATACATTAAAAACAATAGCAAGAAAGGAAAAACAAGTTGTGTCCTATCTTGGGGTTCATTTCACTTACCATCATCTTATATGGTCATATGTACATAGCTTTTGACCTTTTCTGCTTGACCTAGACTTATACTAGTTATTGCAAATAAGGGAAAATCATTGGACCTATGTTTCTTTGGGCCTGGCTTACTTCACTTAATATAATTTTTTTCCAAGTCTTTCTATTTCCTAACAAATGGGGCATTCTTTCTGATGGAGGTATAGAATTACATTGTGTGTGTGTGTGTGTGTGTGTGTGTATAAATATATGTATATATATATATATATATCATACTTTCTTGATCCATTCATCTACTGAGGGGCATCTGGGTTGGTTCCATATCTATGAAATAATGCTGCAGTAAACATAGTTGTGCTGGTAGCTTTAGTATAGCCTTGTTTGTGATTGTTTGGGTAAATGCCCAAAAGTGGGATTGCTGGGTCATAGGGGAGCTCTATGTGTAGTCTTTTGAGGAACTTCCATACTGCTTTCCAAAGTGGTTGAACAAGTTTACACTCCCACCAACAATGCAGTAAGGTTCCCTTCTGGCCACATCCCCTTCCAGCATCTGTTGTTATTAGATTTCTTGATTATAGGGTGAGGTGGAATCTCAATGTTGTTTTGAATGGCATTTCTTTTATGGCTAAAGTTGAGCATTTCTTCCTGTGTCTATTGGCCATTCTTATTTCCTCTTCAGAGAAGTTTCTCTTTAAGTCTTTAGCCCACTTATTTATTGGGCAGTTGTTTCTTTGAAGATTTGTTGTTGGGGGATTTAGTTTTTGAGTTCTAAGTATATTTTAGATATGAGACCCTTGTCCATTGTATGGCTAGTGAAGATCTTCTCCCAATTTGTGGGTTTTCTATGACCTTCCTAGCTCTGTGTCCTTTGCTATGCAGAAACTTTGCAATTTCATGCAATCCCATTTGTCCAACCTTTAATTTGTTGTGTTTCTGGGTCTTTATTAAGAAAAAGTTGGCCTTTGCCAAGGATCCCTAGAGTTTATCCTAATCCTTCCTGTAATGTTTTCAGGGTGTCTGCTTTGACTTTGAGGTCTTTGATCCATTTGGAGTTGACTCTGGTGCAGGGTGTTGTATGGGGATCTAGCTTTAGTTTTCTACAGGTGTTTAACCAACTTTGCCAGCACCATTTACTGAAAAGACTGTCTTTCTTCCATTTTATTTTTTTAGCTTATTGAAGATTATGTGGCTATAGTAGACCAGATCTTGAAATCAACTTTGTATATTTTGTTCTCTGTTCTAAAGGAAGTTTATATAAGAGATACTTCACTTTTGAGGTCTGGTCAGGTTGGGGGTGGGAGCAACATGTCGTAGAAAGAAGTGGGTCAGGAAAATCAAGGATCACAAAGTGGGGTATGAGAAATAATAAAGGATTCTAAGTTTGAGTTATTCTTTGGGAGGGACATAATAGGATATTTTTTAAATTAAAAGATATTTTTCTTTTTCCTTGATCCCCCCAAATCAAGGGCTTTCTGAAGGAAATACTTTTTTGCATTGAGTATCTTTTGGAAGAGATTGCTTGTCTTTCTGATTTCCCAAAGTCTGCACAGTTGTGTTGCTTTTTTTTTTTTTTTGCTGGACCTGGGGCTTGAAGTCTGGGCCTGGGCGCTTCCTGAGCCTCTTTGTTCTCAAGGTTAGCACTCCACCACTTGAGCCACAGTGCCATTTCCAGCTTTTTTTTTTTCCTGCTAGTTTATTGGAGTTTTTTGGAGGCTCACAGACTTTCCTGCCTGGGCCAGCATCGAACCACGTGACCCTCAGATCTCAGCCTCCTGAGTAGCTAGGATTATAGGCGTGAACCACCAGAGCCAGGTGTTGAGTTTGTTTTTGTTTTTTGTTTTTTCTTCTCTTGCATGTCCACTCATTGCCTGTAGACTAAAACATGGTATTTGGCATATCACAGCACAAAACTCAAGTTCACAAACTCCATAATGTATACTTTCAATGTATACAATTTTTCATTTTATCCATGCTATTTAGATTTTTCTTTGTTTAAAAATATGTCCTTCTAGTCACTTTCTGAATCCTACAGAAAGTTACAGTGCCAATTAAATTGCACTTTGTATTAAATTCTATTAGTTTACATTTCTGGTAAATTTTGTATTGAGATATAAGAGGTCAGTAATACCTTTGACTACTTCCAATTTATCTCCTTCTTTGGAAATTTCCTATTTCAGTAGTAAAAAAATGACTTATACAATAGGCATCCTCATAGCATATACTTTCCTATTTTAGATCCCTTTCCTTCTCCAGAGGGTAAAAGTGCTTTTTATATTACATAATTTATATTACTTAAAAGAACTAAAATCTACTGTTACCTGTAGAGCTTGAGACTCCCTCAGAAGGCTTCTGTTTATTCTCCAACAGGGCTCTGCAGTTCATTGTTCAGGTCTGAATCTGGCCAGTAGTTGGTTTGGATGAGCACTCTTGCTTTAGGATTTTTGAATTGGGATGCCTTTAGGGTCACCATTACTTCTTGGGAATTACCACAGGCACCATTGCACCTTATATTGTTTGTTACACAGAGGAGCTTTCCTCCTTAGATGTATTATTCTGTTCTTAATTTGTCAGACTCTGGAAACTAATCTTGATTTTTCTCCATCTTGCAATTTTGTTCTCCATTTTCTATATTACTAGATATATATATATATACATATATATATATTTATACTATATATATTACTATATATATTCTATTTCATTCTGTCAGAGAACCTTAATCTTGCCTAAGAAACAAACACTAATGTTATCTTACATTAGTGTTGTAAAGTATATAAACATGTGACTGATGGGTCCCTCAGGTGCCTCAGATAGGATCACAGGCAGCTTACTATCCACCAAGTATTAGAGCAGCCATTTCTTTTATAGTTAGGCCATCTGTCTCAGTCTGAACATCAGTCTTTTTGTAGTTATGGCAGTTACTTGTTTCTAATGCTTATTTGCTGTTATAATGCCCACTGTTGAATGTGAATGTCAGTAAAGATATGCAATTTGGAGTCTGCATGTAGCACTAACAACCTTTGCAGACTCAAAAGTAGCAGATCAGTTTCTGCATTGTAACTGCTCACAGTATTTAACTTATTTCTTGGCTAGCTTGCCTGGTTTGATTGCTTTTTGTTACTCTGGGTATACTGTGTTGATACTGTTCTAAGAACATTTTGGATGATTCTGATAATATGGTTTGGAAGTGAATTAGGAAAAATATAAATTCAAAACCTTTACAAGTTTGCATGTATGTGTGTATGTATGTATGCATACCATGTATCAGCTATACAGAATTGCTTAAGCTAGAGTAATGCCAAGTGGAAATACTTATGGGACTTAACTGAAATCATGAGTATAACTCAAACATGAGTTTATAAATTACGTTACCAAAGGGATTTAACTAAAATCAGTTCTAAATCTTAAGATTTATTTTTAAAATTTTCTTTTGAGCTCTCATTTTCTATTGATTTTTTAAGTAGCAATTGCTGTGCCTTTTACTTTGTTAGGTTTATTCATAAATGAACCTTTAAAATATTCATCTGGGTTTATTTCAGCAATGGTTGGAAATAATTTCAAATGTTAACTTCAAAAAGTACCTATACCTCTTTGTTTTTTAAAAAAGAAAAAAGCCCTGTAAGATGTCTGTCTGTACCTACTGACACCTTTAATGAATTCAAACAAAATTTCAGTATTCTAAACAGATGCTTATTTAAGTTGTTATGCATTTGAAGAAAATGAGCTCAGTGTATATGAGAACTGAACTTACGTACTTCATTTAATTGCATCATCTTTTCTTGCAATGGAAGGTTTGTTCTCATCTGAGATACTATAATAAAACACTTAGCGCATTTCAAATCCAGTTAAGTAAAACAATATTTTTAAATAAGTGAATTGTTTTTAAGAATCAGGAATTCTGTGGATATTTGAAGTTTTTTTAATCACACTCCAGACTTGAACTTTCTCATGTAGTAGTTCTTGGACTGGAGAAATCCTTCCTGTTCCGCGGGTTAGTGTTTAATAGTATTTTTAGTAACAGTCCTAAGTCAGTAGCTATGTAAGCACTGGGCGAAGATGGAGTCACAGGGCGGACTGGGCTTGCTTCCCACAGGGAGGGCTGGGAGTTGAGCAGGAAGGAAGGCCTGCTCGGCAGTGTCTTGTGTGCAACTATGTCTGAGTAGGCAGCTGGTAGCACAATGTCTCCCTTGTACAAAGTAACTCTCTTAGAGAGTGCTCAGATATGTGAGGAAAAAGTATTTGGGTAAGTGAAGAAGCTTGGGGTGTTTCAGATAGATTCTTTTCATGTTTCTGTGGTATTTGAATTTCAGCGAGTGCACTATTTGTTGTTGCAAAGTACTGGCTTTGTTTCCAGTAGCATTTTTAAGCTTTTTGAAGAAACGCTACGGTAGGCAGATAGAAGCATATTACTTTCTAAAAATGTGAGCTTAATTTTAAAAATGATTTGTGATGAAAAGTTAATTTTACTGCTTGAAAGCTGAGAAAACTAATTGTGGCATTCATTTTTAGAAATGAACTCTGTACTGTTCCTAAAATCTGCTTTTCTCCCCCTGTCATTTTCATTCTGAAACCAGAAACAACTTGTAATAGTGATGAATGCCACTTGAAACTGATTGCTGGCATAGGGAAATGCATGATGTTGATGTCAAAGATTTGCTTATTTTAAAATAATGCAGCAGTTAATTTTCCACTTAAGTGACTAATATAAAAGTAACATAAATGTATTACAATTTTTCTGAGTTTGAATAATGTAAAGCTTAGTTTTTACCAAAAGAACCAGTTGTTTTTCTTCTGGAAACTTCATTTTGTTACAAACAAGCAAAACTAGTTGGTGATAATATTACTTTAATATTTTCAGCAGCCTTCATTATGCAGCCATAAAGTAACCTTAGGTAGAGTGTGTGCATGTTTATTGTCTTTTGCTTTTGAATCTGTGTAGTGGAGTGTGACAATATGAACCGCTTTGACCGATCAGACAGAAATGTTCGGCAGTCTCAAGAAGGATTTTGGAAAAGGCCACCTCAGAGGTGGGTTGGACAAGAACATTACCATCTCAGCCATCCTGACCACTATCATCACCATGGGAAAAGTGACCTGAGCAGGTGAGTATTATTCTAACTTATCTTTCATTTGCTATCATCTGGTTAATTTGGATAATAATTCCCCTTCACAAACTAATTTTGTCTACCTTTTAGAGGTACCACAAAAACATTTCAGGTCACACGTGATACTTATTAGAATAATATTTAATTGCTCCCTTTTGGTCTAATTATAGCTTTATTAAATATAGATACTGTATATCTGTGGTTTGGACTTTTAAGTTGTAGTATATGATTTTTATTGTTTTAGTTCTCATTTGAGAATGATTAAATATTGACCTGGTTAAAGTTTATAATTTTTCTAAACAATACATAAATTTAATAACAGGTGATTTGTCTTTTTTTTTGCTTATAAGTTGAAATTGAAAGATTCTACTAACCCCTTTAGAATTAGAAGACAATACTAGAAAAGATGCTAGACATCTACCTCATGTGTAATGCCACTTTGTAGGCATTAAAACTTAAGATCAAAGTACCACCTTATACAGATAAACCTTGCAAGCTTAGACAGTTTATTAAATCCCCTCCCTACTTCAGCTTATCATCTATAAAACGTACCTTTCTCTTCAGTATTTGAGCATCAGGGATGAAAATGCCTGTAGCAGTCTCTGGTTTACATAGGCACCCCTTTGTTGTTACTCTTATTTTTCTCTTTTATCTATCTCAACCCACAGAGAATTTGAGCTCATTCTGGAGCAAACTAATGAAACTGAGATAAATTAGAAAGGAAAACATACAGTCCTGTATACTCCCTAATGTAGAAAATAAAATTGTTTCCAAGATCTTGGTAGCAAAAGCAAAGTAGAAAATCTGTTACAGAGTATAGATATACTTCTGGATTGATTTGATTTTATAAGATAAAAAAATTTTTTTAACATGAATTCTTAGAGTACTTTGGATTATGGTGGGAAGGTCGTGAGTACTTATCCAAATAAATTTAAGTCTTTTTCTTACTTATATTTGTTAAACCATGGTACAAAAATTCTAATCCAGCTGAGAAAGGAAGTTCTTCAGCTGATCATGAAGTAATGGGGTCAGACCGAAAATCTTTTTGTTGGTATAAAATTCATGAGAGGTGATGAATGATTGAGATGATGTGAAAGAATGCACTTACACAGAGTAAATATCATCACAGCACTTACTTTGGCTGTTTGTCCCATTCTATACAAAAATGATATATATACTTCTGTAGGAAAGAGCAGAATATAGACATTTAGTGTGGTGCTACTGATACAGTGATGATGTGTGCCTTTAGGGTAATGTGTAAGTGACGCCATGAGCATGCAATGGCTTTTCTGGGGGAGTGGGCAGGATAGCACAGACAAAAGAGTGTTACTATTTTTACTTATCTGATATTAAAGGAAAGGCTGTGGAGACAGAAGATGGTTTGGTTCTATAGGAGAAGGTTGGGTATTTCACCAGGAAAAATGGCATGAGTAAAAACTTGTATGATAGGATGTGACATTTTCCAAGAACTACACTTCAAATTTACCATAGCAGGATTGCTTGATCATTTGGAGGAATGATTAGATGTGATCTCTAACTCTAGATAGCCAAACTATATTATCTGCATTTTAAGATAAGAGGTGACAAATTTCACCTTAAACATGGGAATGTCCAAAATAGAATGAAATACTTGGAGGTAGGTCTCTCTGTTCTTG
Source organism: Dipodomys spectabilis (assembly GCF_019054845.1). Taxonomy (NCBI): domain Eukaryota; kingdom Metazoa; phylum Chordata; class Mammalia; order Rodentia; family Heteromyidae; genus Dipodomys; species Dipodomys spectabilis. Next base: position 3,402,844 of record NW_024870813.1, on the reverse strand, counting down.
GGGATGATCAATCTGAAATTGTCATCATCTGCCAGAAAAACTAAGCAGCATTCAAACTAACACAATTTTATTTCCTAGATGTCAACAGGTGTAGAAGAGACAGGTTCTCTGATCAAATGAGTATGAGAATGAATAAATTAGTTATTTGTTTAAACGGTGGGTTCTATACTCTTGTAATGTGTAAGTGTAGTACTATGATTTTGCAAAAAAGATGGTAAGAGACAACAGACACAAATACAAATCCTTTCTAGAGAGTATATATATTAAATTGCTTAGCATTTGTAAATCTGTATCATCCACATTGGTGATTCCTTACTGAGAGAGAAATGCATGATGTTTATGGAGATTGCTAATCTTAGAACACAGCTTTCTAATGTCTCAGGTTCACTGATTTGTTGTTAATAGTAGTAGGTGACAGTTTTGTTTAACCTTTACTGGTGACCTTGTTGAGTTTTTTGTATCTCCCAGAACCAATAATGAGGATGAGTAATATTAAAAAAAAACCTCCAATGATGAAAACTCTTTCATCATTGTCATAGTTAAAGGATTATGCCTTGGAAACTGATATTCTCTCATTGACAGCATATTACTACTCTCATTCTTAACACAGTTGATCATCCACCTCTCTTTTCTCAAGACCTTCCTTTTCCAGACACTTCTACTATATCATATGGTATTTTCTCACACCCTTACAAACTCACAACTTTGACCACCCTTGACCCCATTTGCCTACATTCTACCTGTAACTGAAATCCAGCCCTTTCCTGATTGTTCTTTGCCCCAGCAGCATTTTTACAGGAAGGATTCTTTTTTTCCAGTAACTGTAGAACTTTACCATTTAGAGGTGAGGTCTTTGTCCTTATTCTTCCTTGTCCCTTCTAGATGAAGTTTTCTTAAGTCCTTTTTCCTCCTTTGGACAGTTAGCACATTTGGCTGACTCACTTCCTCTTTATGAATCCATCCCTACAGTTTAAGAAAATCATAACCCCCTGGCTCACTTTTCTCATTCATTTATGAGCTTTGATATAGTCCCAGTAGCTCTAGTGTTATGTAAATGATTTATTTAACCTTCTTAGTTCCTTACAATTCTCTTTATGGATACTTTCCTTCTTTCTCTTGTACAGTTGCTATAGATTTTTAAACCCTCCGATGAAGCCAATAGCTGTATTTATTTTCTAGATATTAAGGAGAAAACAGAGTTTACTGTTGAGTAAAATATTTGTATGTGCACGCATATGTAATATGTGTATTTATATACATACACATATACGTGTATGGGGGAGAAGGGAGAGAAATTACATATGTTGAAGAAGTTCCCTTCTATTCATAGTTTGTTAAGTGTTTCTATCATTAATGTTGAATTTCATCAAATGTTTTTTCTGTATTTCATTGAGATTATATTTTACTCTTTGTTTCATCCTAATAGTATGGCATATTATATTGATTTTTTTTAAGATGTCAAACTTTTTATTTCTTGATTAGCTCTCAATTGTTCATATTACATAATTCTTTCATGTTGTCTGATTCAATTTGGTAATATTTTATTGAGGATTTTTATGTATATGTTCTTGAGAAATACCAGCCTATAGTTTTTGAGATACTTGAAATTTTGGCATCTGAACCACATATAATGAATTGTAAAAAGTTTTCTTATACTTTTATTTTGGGGAATTTTGTGAACTATTTTTGCTAACTTTTGTTTGGACCTGGTATTTTCCTTGTGGCAAGTTTTTTGATTACTAGTTTAATGTTTGCAGAATTCTGTCTGTGGCTGTTTTATTTTGTTGGTGTATAGTGTTTCCCAATCTTCCATTACATTGTTCGATCATCTGTCATTTGAAGATGAGGTAGTGGAAGTGTTAGAGGTAGTTCACTATCTTTTAGGAAGATATGCTAGTGAAAATTCTCCCATCTTTTGTTACTTTTCTTAGTTTCTCCCTATTTTGAAGGTAATTTTTGCCAGATTTAGAATTTTCTTGTAACATTCAATTGTACTTTCTGGTGAGAAATCACCTCATAATTTTGCTGAATACTTTTTCCACATGATGAGTCCCTTTTTCTTGCTGCATAGGATCCTCAGTTTTTCTTTGGATTTTGAAAGGTAAATTCTAATGTGTATAGATGGGTCTCTCATTGGCTTATACTTGTAGATTGTTGAGTTTCTTGAGTATGTAAATTAATTTTTTAATAAAATTTGGGGAGTTTCTGTCATCAGTTCATCAAGTTCATTCTACTCTTCCTTTATCCTTTTTCCTCTTCCTCTCCATCCTCTGGCTCATAATTCTTTCCTTCTCTCAAAAACTTTGAAAGATTGCTAGGTATCAGTGGCTCATGCCTATAATCCTAGAAGGCTGAGATCTGAAGATAAAGGTTCAAAGCCAGCCCGGGCAGGAAGGTCTATGAGATTCTTACCTCTGATTAACTAACTACCCCAAAAGCCAGAAGTGGAGCTGTGGCTCAAGTGATAGAGCATATGTTGGAAATGATCAGTACAACTTGGTGGGGGGCAGGCAGGAAGGCTAGGGGGGAGGAAAAGCAGGAGAAAAATGAGGGAAGGGGTAACAAGTTTGATAAGAAATGTACTTATTGACTTATTTATATAACTGTAACCCCTCTCTCTGTATATCACCTTGACAATGAAAAAGAGAGAAAATATATACAGAAACTACAAAAAGAAAGAAAGAAAATACCAAAAAACTCTGGGACAACACCCAGGCCCTGAATTTAAGGCCCAGGACTGGCACACACATACAAAAGCTTTGAAAAGTTAAAAGGAATATGTAAACTACTCAAATAGATCTCCTTTGCAGGATTTGGTGTGAGTTGTGATTTATTGTTTGTGCTTCATAGTCTCATCGCAGAGAATGAGAATTTCCTCTCCTCTCCCCCATTCCCTTCCAGTTTTGTAACAAGGCCTCACTATATAGGCTCATCATCCTACTGTTTTACCCTCCTGAGTGCTGGGATTACAGGTGTGCACTATCACAGCCAGCTTGGATTCAGTTTAAATGGGCAAAAAAATAAGGACTCCCTTTGTGTGCATCCTATTTTTTTCTGGTTGATTTTATTGGCTATACTTACAGAACAGTGTAAATAATATTGGTGTTAGTGAATATTTCTTTATTATTAATACTATTATTACTATTAACCTCAAATAGTTGTCAGGAGGGGGTTCATTCAGTTTAACAAGTCCATCCATGTGTAATGCATCTTGATGCAGCCTTTAGTAAAATCTGTTTAATTTTTTATTAGGAAAGATGATTTATCAATAATTTAAAATCAAAAGAGTAATAGTTCATCTGTCTCAACTGCTTGCTGAGGCATTTAGGTAATGGTAGTCCAGAGGTGTGTCCAAACTGGGAACTGATATGGGCTAATAAGTGTAGGCATCAGAGTTAACAGGGCTGAAAACAGTGAAAATTTAAGATGACGAGCAATGCAAAAGCTAAAGAACAAGCAGACACCATGGAAAAATGTTGGCTAGGTATAATTTTTTTAGCTAAAGCCTTATCATAATATTTGTTTTTTCTGGTTCTTAAGAAAGAAGTTTTATTCAACCAATGTGTAAGAAAAGGCAGGGTAGAAGTGATATAGACAATAATTCTAATGACAGCTAGAGTTAATTATGCCTTCCAGTGGAAATACATTCAGTGATGGAAGCAGGTATAAATTCAGAAACTTTATGATCATGGTAAATTATTTGTAGACTGCTGAAATAATTTCATTATCTTTTTTTTCTGAAATTGTATGTCTTTCTTTTTTCCTGCCATTCCAGAGGCTCTCCTTATAGAGAATCTCCTTTGGGTCATTTTGAAAGCTATGGAGGGACCCCCTTTTTTCAGTCCCAGAAGATGTTTGTAGATGTGCCAGAAAATACAGTGATACTGGATGAGATGACCCTTCGGCACATGGTCCAAGACTGTACGGCTGTGAAAACTCAATTACTGAAACTGAAGCGTCTGCTGCATCAGGTGAGTACATATTAAACATTTACAGCTCTAATATACTAAGCTGTAAAAGGGATCATCTTCCTTTCAACCTAAAGTTATTTGGGTTTCTGCCATCTGTTTAGATATGTATAGAAATAATGCCTATATATAGCACACACTAAAAACCCTGCAGTATATGTCTAGGATAAGCAGAAGGGGTCAAAAGCTATGTACATATGACCAGATAAGATGATGTTAAGCTAAATGAACCCCAAGATAGGGACACAAGTGGTTTTTTCTTTCTTGCTATTGTTCCTAAGGTATTTATAATGTACCATGTGATTTTTTAATATGTTTTTTATTGTAAAAATACTGTACAGAGGGTTACAGTTATATGAGCAAGGTAATGAGTACATTTACTATCAAGCATTGTTACCTCCTTTGTTTTTCCCTTACCTTCTCTTCACTCCCACCTCTACTACTATACTACTCCCCCACACACCTAAATTGTAAAGTTCATTTTTCAACATAGTGTCTTGTACATCTCATTGTTAAAATGGGTCAACGTGTATCCCTAATTAAGCATTTTGTTTTTTCCCTTCCTGTCCCCAAGCTAGAGAAGTGTATATACAAGATGCAGGGAACCGACATCAAATACAGTGATGTTGGGGTTATACCGTGGGGGAGGAACATACAAAGAAGCAACAAAAAAAAAATCACATGGTACATTATAAATATGTTAGAAACAATAGCAAGAAAGAAAAAAAAAACACTTGTGAACACTGTGTAAACAGAAGTATACTCATTATCTGTCTCTTGTTAGTATAACCTCTCTGTATATCACTTTTACGATATTTTTTTTTTAAAAAAATTGACTTCAGCAATCATCCCAAATTGCCTAGTGTCAAACTTACTCAAGTCAAAATATACTTGGAGCAAAACACAATGACCTCACCAAACACACATTTTCCTAGCGGGCCCCCAAGTTGTATATTTATTCAGTCTTTTTGTGAAGTTAATTGTATATACAATCCAAAATCCTAAAAATATCTTACAGATCAATGGTCAGTAGTCATCAAACTGAAAGAATAAGAAATAATCTCTCAGATATGTATGAACAGCAGAAAACTCTGTTAGCTTTGGTATTTTGGACAATGAGAGAGGCCACAAACTCAATGAAATGGCACATGGATAAGGATGGAAAGAATAACATATCTTCGCAATGAACAGTGTTGGGAGCAGTGCATGTGATTTTTTTTGTTGCTTAGTATGTTCCTCCCCCATGGTATAACCTGTTTCCACTGTATTTGTCGGTGCCCTGCATCTTGTATATACACTTCTCTAGCTTGGGGAGGGGAAGGGAAAAAACAAAATGCTTAAATAGGGATACAGGTTGACCCACTCTAACAATGAGATGTACAAGACACTATGTTGAAAAATGAACTTTACAATTTAGTCGGAGAGAGGGGGTTGCGGGCGGAGGAGGTGTCTAGTGTAGTTGTGGAGGTGAGAGGGAAGGGAGGGTAGGGGAAAAACAAAGGAGGAGGTAACAATGCTTGATAGGACATGTACTCATTACCTTGCTCATGTAACTGTAACCCCTCTGTACAGTATTTTTTAAATTAAAGTATCAAAAAAAACTTGTTGAAGAGAAAAATGTGAGTTGTTCATGCTGGTCTGAACTCAGAACACAGCATCAACATTTTTATGACTGTTTGCTATTTGGTAAGCCATTTGTTTTATTTCTTCATTTTTCTTTTCTATTTCTTTTTGCTGGTCCTGGGATTTGAACTCGTGGCTTAGGTGCTATCCTAAGTCTGTCTGTGCTTAAGGCTAGTGCTCTACAACTTGAGCCACAGTGCCACTTCAGGCTTTTTCTGAGTAACTTACTTCATGTCTCAGGGACTTTCCTGCATGGGGTAGTTTCGAACTCTTATACTCAGATCTCAGCTTCTTGAGTAGCTAGGATTACAGGTGTGAGCCACCAGTGCCTAGCTTCACTTCTTCGTTTTTATAATACCTAACTTGTAAGTTTGTGGAGCAAATGAGAAATTGTAGCAACCTAGTGCCAGAAACACTGGGCATTCTGGGATCAGTAGTTGTTACTATAATTTCAGGTAAGTAGGAAACAAGAGCAGTTTGTACTTAGTCATATAATTTAATTTTTGTTCTAGATCTTCAAGTTTGATCTTTTCCAATTTTTTTTATCCGTTGAGAAGATCTCAATTGATGGTAGTGATGGTCTTTATCTGAAGTCATGGAGTTGAACTCGATGGTAGAACTTGGTTTTTGATTCAAGAATACATTGTTTAAGCGTTTAGCATTTTCACATGAGCTCAGATGCACAGCTTGTAACCAAGGAATAAAATATTAATTTTGAATTGTGGCTACCTTTGTATTTGGTTCTAAATCAATGTTTGTATTTTATTTAGTAGCCCAAACTTAAACCTATAGTTGATAAAGGACACTGACTTCTCTCAGTTCAGTTTTCTTTCTAGGTCACCTTGCTAAGGGTTGTATATTTTAGTTCATATATGAGCAAAGACTTCATCTTAGAATTCCTGGTGGCCATCAAATTAGACTAATGGAATCTGCTCATTTAAGACTAGCTTAAATAAGGCTCCTCCTACTATAAGTGTGAGTGCAAATATTCTGTTAGTTGGGTAAATTGTTTTATATTATTTGCTTAGGATTTTTCGATATTCTGTGTATTACATTCTGGCCTACTTGATATATATGATATTTGACCACCTTTTGAAAAATGCTCTATGTGCTCAGTCTGGGAGCAAGAAAGTAGATGATCATTTTTGGATCTGGGTTTTAGGAATCCTCTCAAGGCATAAGTAGATTTCATGACTGAAATACCCAGACAGGGAGCTTACAGTTTAGCTTATTATAATCAAGAGATATTTGTTTTATGATATTTCTCTGTTTGATGGTCTGGGGTGACTTTCTGATCAGGAGCTTCAGTATCAAAGGAAGTAGGAGGTAAGAAAGGATGAGAAATACCTAAAAGATGTTAAATTGCTGGTGTGAGCCAGATACTGTATGTTCTGCTGAGTATATTGCTCTAAGTCACAAAACATGATTAAATATTAGTTAATAAGACTAGGCCACCTCTAATAATGAGAGAAAACGTAACTGGTTAGATATGGGTGAATTGATGATGACCAGCACAACAGAAATCTTTTTTAAAAATATTTTTTATAGCTCTGTGAATCTCTTAATTTTCTTTTTTGTCATTATGACCTCTGAAATTTCAGGTAATACCCACTGAACAAACTGACTTTGTGTTTTGTTTGTACAGTGAGAACAAAATTATGATGAAAAAAAATCACAGTTCCTTTTCAGGATTTCTTTCAGGCTTCCCAAATGCTAATAGAAGTTAAATACTGAAAGACTCCAATATTTTATGTAAATCTTCTTTTAGTAGTTTTCTCTTTTTAACTTCACTATATTACGAAAGTTCAATGTGAGTCATACATAGTTTAATAAGATTTAGTAAACCTAGTTGGGCAGTGTGACTCATATTCTGTGATCTTAGCTGCTCAGGAGGCTGAGATCAGGAGGCCAGCCTTCTCAAAGAAAGTTTGCATGACTACATCTCAAAGAGGATGCTAGGTATAATAACATACACCTTTGATCCTAGCTACATTAACAAAGCATAAAATAGGTTGGCCTAGGCAAGAAAAACAAGACCTTACTTGAAAAATAAGCAAACAGAAGAGTTGCTACCACCTATTTCAGTCTTTTTTCTGAACAATATGTGGTCCATAGCTTCTTTAGAGCTGTTTCCAGGAGCTTATTTTTGCCAGAGTTGATGCCAGTGGGGATACCTATTAAGTGAAGTAATTTTCTTCCTGAGGGTGATTATAATTTCTCCATAGTAAAATTTGCTAACTTGCTTAGGAAAAAAAAAAGGCCTGGAATGTATTTATTCATTATGCAGACGTAATGTTGTATGCAGACACTGGCATTAGTAGATACTAAAACCATTTTGCAAAGTAGTTATGCCTACCTACTTTTTACCTCTTTCATTTCTTGTTTGTTTGTTTGTTTGTTTTTTGGTCAGTCATGGGGCTTGAACTCTGGGCCTGAGCGCTGTCCCTCAGCTCTTCAGTTCAAGGCTAGTGCTCTACCACTTGAGCCACAGCACCACTTCCGGTTTTCTGGTGGTTTATTGGAGATAAAGAGTTTCACAATTTTTCCTGCCTGGGCTGGCTTTGAACCGCAATCCTATGATATCAGCCTCCTGAGTAGCTAGGATTTCAGGCGTGAGCCACTGGTGCCTGGCTTACCTCTTTCATTTCTTTTCACTACTTTCCCTGTTTGCTTTTATTGTATTGCCACATCTGTTTGACCTTGGAGTAGCAAAGAAAAATCTAAGATACAGTAATGGAAAAAGATGATGACAATTCTTTTTGACGTTGTATTGAGGTTTCCATAGTATTTGATCCCTGTGATTCTTTCTCTATGCACTTGATGCTTGTTTTGGGATGAAAATAAAGGAGTACGTAATAGTGTTTATGAACTGGCAAAAGTGATATATAGTTATTGTGTTTTATTATTCCCTCTCCAGTTTTGAGAATTAAACCAGTATTTTTTCCTTCACATAGTTGAATTTTTTTTTTCCCTGTGTGTGTGCACACACATTTGTATGTGCAGAGAGAGAGGTTTGCCCATGTGTGTACACATAGATGAAGAGAATATTGAAAGCAGTGGCATCCTGCATGAGTGCTCTGAGTTAAGGAGTGACTGCCACTTGGGGACAGAGAGTATAGAAAAGGCAGGGCTCCCATAATCCTTTATGGCCACACTTTTCTCATCACTTCAGAACAACAACAAAAAAAGCACCATAGATTTTGCATGAAAAGAATATAGACAGCCTAAGAGTTTGGTAGCATGAATAATAAGCAGCTTTGTACTCTATCCAGGTTAAGTAATGAGACATTAACTAGCTTTCTTGTGTGCTACTTCCTGATTAGAATGTTTTCCTTCTTTTAGCATCTAGAATTTTCTTTAAGTTTTCTAATCTATGTTTACAGCTGTATGAATATTTTGTTTTGCCTCTTTTTTAAAAAAAAACTTTGAATAAGTGAAATGGTATGCATTTCTCGGTGACTTCCCATGTTTTTAAAGACTCGGCCATGTTTCTGTTTAGCTCTATTTTGTTTACTATTATTTCTCTTTCGGTTCCTTTCTGCAGATTAACCATACTATTTCTTTCCATTTTAGTCACTGCTTATTTTGTTTCCAGTTGTTCTTTCTCTGACAAATACTGTTGCTAAGAACATTTTCCTGGTACACATATAAAAAAGCTCCTCTGGAGTATCTAATTAGAAGTGGAATTTCTTTGTCACGAGGCACAGAAACATTCTGCTCTATAAATACCAAACTGTTTTCCAAAGTTTTGTCTTTTTCTACCCCCATTGAGTAGTAGACGCTATTTCCCATTGTCCCATATCTGTGCAAACTTGATATTACCTAACTTCTTAATTTTTTTCACATGGATAAAAAAGTTATATTTAATTTTTGTTTTAATTTGCATTTTTCCTATTACTAATAAAGTTGAATATCATTGAATATTTATTGGATTTTGTTTCCTCATTGTGTCATTGTGTGAAATTTAGTTTTCTTTGTATATTCTCAGTGTTTATATGTATTGATTATATGTATTGTAAATATTTCAATTCTGTGAAGAATTGGTATCCTTTCACTTTTTGCTGTCCTTCAGTGAACAGCAATTTTAAATCTTATGTTGCTAAATTTTTCTTTATGGCTTGTACTTTTAGAAAAACCTTTTTAACAAGCATCATTTTTTGCTCTGTGGCCATGAAAATGTATTCTCCTGTTTCTTAAAAAGAAGAGTTTCTTTGTTTTTCACAGTTAAATCTCAAGAAACTTGGAATTGATTTTGTTATATACAAGGTATGAATTAGAGATTGTTTCATTCATTTCCATCTAGATTGTTAGTGGGTTCAGGACAAACATATTGAGTCTTTTTTCTCCTCTGGTAAGCAAGCAGTGACTGCTTGTGCTTTTATAAAACAAAAAATTAGCTGTCTATATATGACACTATTCCAATTCCAAATTCTATGGCTTAACTGTTGCTTAGTATTTTTATCATCATGGTTATTTTACTCATCTTCACATATACTTTATCTTCTTTTTTCTTTTTTTTTTTTTTGTAAGTCCTAGGGACTGAACTCAGGGCTTGGGCACTGTTCCTGAGTTTCTTTTTGCTCAAGGCTAGCACTCTACCACTTTGAGCCACAGCACCACTTTTGGCTTTTTCTGTTTATGTGGTACTGAGGAATGGAACACAGAGCTTCATACGTACTAGGCAAGCACTCTACCACTAAGCCACATTCCCAGCCTCAAATGTATTTTAATTTATATATTTTTCTTTTTCTTCCCCTCTGTCTCTCTGCGTTCCCTTTTACGTATTCTGTGACATTTTTGTGAAATATTAGAATCATTTTGTTGAGTCCTATGGAAAATTATGGGGCTTTTGGTGGGCATTTCTACCATGGCAGTCACCCTTTCTGTGTTCTTTCTATTTTCAGCCCACTAGGTTTTGATAGATTGTGCTGGGCTATGCATGTTTCAGAGAACCCTCCTTAACCCACTTAGATTAAGGGTTGCATGCATGGCCACCCACCTTCTTCACACCAGACTGTGGCCTCCAGTGCCCAACCTTAATGGAAGCCTACTTGCTTTGATTGGTACCACTTGCTGGTCTATGACCATACATGCACATCTCCCTAACCCCCTTTTCTCTCACCCAGCCCTGAGCTCTATACTTGTAACCTTTGGGAAGAAGATGTAAAGCCTGTAGAAATGGTTATGCAGAGTCAGATTTGTTCAAATTAAACTTTTAGGTTTGAAAAACAATAAATTTATACAGAAGAAATTTATAAGCACTGTTTACTTAGAATATTATGAAGTGTTTTTTCCCCCACATATTAACAACATTCTAGTCTATTTTTGAATGCTTGGTGGATTGGTTTTCACTTGTTCTAAAGCCAATCTGTTAGGATCACCTTATGAAACATTTGTTGAAAACCAGGCTTTGTTTGCCTCTGTTTTTTAAGTCCTCACAAATGTAGGTTGAAGTTGTACATTCTAAATCATAGGTGATGACAGTATTACTTTAAACTTGTTCTTAAAGCACATTCTAGAGTATGTGCAGTATGATGGTTCATTCATGTATCATTTTATTATTTTTGAAAAACCATGTGAGAAAACTCTTCTTCCTCTGCTGCTTTTCCTAGCGTGCCTCATGTGATTGTGTTGTAGCATGTCTGAACACAAGGCAGCTTTGTTGACATCACTGATGATGCTTGTTAGCAAGGATTGGTCAGTGCTGCCAGATGTTATCAATCACTTCAAGTATCCATGTCCATTGCAGCTGCTCTAGAACTCATAGGCCGACCCCAGTTTTTGCAAACTCATGGAAGAACCACCTGGGTAAGATGGAGTATCAGGGCTTTCAACAAACTAATAGGTGGAAGAATTATATAATATTAGTGCCAAAAGTTTATGCTAAGAGAAGGAAACTGGAAGATCAATTGCTAACAGAAGTTCTCTAAGAAGGAACTTAATAAAAACTTTAATAAAATGCTGATAAATTTTGACGATGTTGCTCAGTAATAGAACTCTTACTTAATGTGATAATGGCCCTGGGTTCAACTCTAGACACTGCAAAAACTTCCATACAAACCAAACAAAAACACCTGATTTATTTTGTTAAAATGCTAATGGCATTCTAATTGCACTTAAAAGTCAAATATCCTGACTAAACCCCATAGAAATTGCCTACACTTTACCTAGTAAAGCAGCCCAGAATACTGGACAGTCAATTAACTATGAGTTACTTATGCTTTGCTTATGCTTCTCCAGTTGGTGTGTTCTGTGGTCTTCCTCCTCCTCCTCCTCCTCCTCCTTCTCCTCTTCCTTCTCTTCCTTTTCCTCTTCCTCCTCAGTAGTAGTAGTAGTACTGGATTTGAACTCACCCTTGTACTTGCTTGCTAGGCAGGCATTCTATCACTGAGTCATTCCTCTAGTCCAGTTATTACCGGTTATTTTTGTGATAGAGTCTTGTTTCCTTCCCAGATGCATGCTATAGATCAGTCTACCTATTTTATGCTTTCCACTATAGCTGGGATGAAAGACACATGCCTTTGTACCCACTTCCACTGAGATAGTCTTGGGCTTTTCTAACAGGGAGGGCCTGGAACCTCAGACTTACTAACCTCAGTTTCCCATGTCGTTAGGATTATAAGTGTGAGCCATCAGTACCTGGCTTATTCTGTGTATTTCTTAAATGTGTTTGCATGGAGTGTTTAAGGCAGTGCATATCTCTGCTCAGTAAATGTTAGCTCTTTGGGATGTATAGTTTGAAGTATGAAAAATGCATGCTTTTTGGTTTTGTCTGTACAGCATGTGAAATTATATCTAGACCTTTTCTACTCCTTTGATCCATGTCCTTGCCAACAACATTCTCATGATTACTTGAGTTTTAGGGCAAATCTTGAAGTAGTGTGATTTCCATTTCTCCTAAGAGTTTTACAGAGCTTTAAATTCTGAAGGATTTTGCCAATGAAATATCTGTCCCAAGATAGATCTTTCATGGATGATGGTATGCTATGAATTCAGTTTCATTACTAGTTATGGATTTACATGACTATCTTTTCATCTTGGTAAGCTTTAAGAATTTGTGGGGTTTGAATATTTTTTTTTCATTTTCTATAATTTATAAAATTTGTGGATGTACAGTTTTTCATAGTATCATTACTTTATTTACTCTCATTATCTGAGACATCTGTAATGATATTCCTTCTGACATTTCTGATATGGGTCTTGATTTGGACCTTTTGCAAAACATTTTAGCAGTTTCTAAAGAACATGGTTTTGTTTCATTGATCTGAGTTTTTTTTTCTGTTAATTTTTGCTCATTATAATTCATCCGTGTACTTGTTCTAAATATTTTTTTTTGTTTTTTTGGGGGGGGTCTGGTCGTGGGGCTTGAACTCTGGGCCTGGGTGCTGTCCCTCAGCTCTTCAGCTCAAAGCTAGTGCTCTACTACTTGAGCCACAGCACCACTTCCGGCTTTTTTCTTTTTGCTTATGTGGTACTGAGGAATCGAACCCAGGGCCTCAGGCATGCAAGGTAAGCGCTCTACCACTGAGCCACCTTCCCAGCCCTCTAAATATGTTTTGTTCCACTTACTGCTAATACTTTAATGTTCATGTACTAACATGAACATTTCATGCCATAGGTATACTTCTATATACTACATTAGTTTAATTCTATAAAATTTGGTGTTGGTTGTCTTTTACTTCAATTCAAAGATTGTCTTGTTTATTTGTGATTTTTTTTTTTCTTTAGATCCATGAATGACTCAGAAATCTGTTGTTTATATCACAGTAAACAACAGATTTCTGATCTGTACAACAGATTATTCAAATGAGATTATCCTGTTTCTTGTCAGATTTACTAAGTTCAGAGAGCATAGTCTGTGTACTTTCAGTTCCTTTAAATTGAGCTTCTCAAGAATGTAGGTTTTTCCTGAACATTTTTTTCTATCCCATGTTCTTTCTTCTATGACTTAAATGACAAGAATGTTAGATCTTTTGTACTTGTCCCCATAGATTCTTGATCAGGCTCTTTTTTCCCCTCTACTTTGTTCAGATTAAATCATTTCTCCCTCTCCCCAGTTTTGCACATACTGGACAAACTGCCTACCCTTAACTTTGATAATTTTCCCTTGGTTTCTGTCAACTCACATGTTGATATTTAGCCCTTCAAATTACATTTTAAAATTTCGTTTGTTAATTTTTTTCACTCCTAAAATTTCCAGTTATTTTTACTTTATATATCTTGATTCTTTGCTGAAATGTTCTCTTCTATTCACTTTGAGTTTACCCTACTTTTAGATTTTATTTTATTTTTTGATGATAGCTTTATTAATGTTTCTTCTAGTTTAATCCTAACTTGTTAGCTACGTTTGTACTGGTGTCTGTGTGAATTGAGATTTTTTTCCCCCTTGTTAATGTAATTTTGGACTGTATCTTAGCTATTTGTGAACATTGTACTATGAGATTCATAATCCTATTAAAATCCTTTGGAGAATTTTTTTTTTTCCCTTTAAAGCGGGCAAATAATCTAGTTTGAGTCAGGCTCCAAGTTCCAGCTAGTCAATTTTGGATTGTGGTTTTAATGTCAGTTCTGTTTTCAAAGCCTCTACCCTGCTCTGCTGATCTATTCTGAGTATACACCCGAGGCTGGATTGGAGGCTAGGGGTCTTAGTTTGTTTTATTTTTCAGCCTTTGATAAGCTATTTAGGATCAAATGTGAGGAAGTTCTGCTCTCCTGGGAACCTAGGGATTCACATGTAAATTAGGGGAGTGTCTTTTGTGATTTCCTGGCAATTGGCAGTTTCAGTGGTTTTGGCTGAGCTCTTTTTCTTCCACACTGAAAACTGGTGTTTTATTTTTCTTTGCCCACTGTACACTTCCCACAATTGCACCCACATCAATTGAAAAACCATATGTGCTTACGTTTGCTCCCAGTCCTTTGGGTTCTTGCTTTGCAGTAAGCAAGAAGGTATTTAGATATTTGGAAATAATTTTCACTCTTTCTTTTCTCAAACATACTTGTATATAGGACTGGCTCTTTATTTACATGTTGTCATTAATAATGGTAGCTAAATTTTTCATTGAAGTGAATCTTGCAAAATTTTCTCCCCGCCTTCTCCCTACTTCCTTTTTAATAATAAAACATTTTGAGAACATTTGCTGTTCATTAAGATATTGCCTCTCCTCTAGGCTCAAGTTTGTAAATATCCACATGATTTCACTAATAAATGTCATTTGTCCATGCTGGAACTTCAGTAACTGCCTAGTTGTCTTTACTGTGTAGTCAGCAGTTGAGCTTTTCAAAAGCTTAATTGGGTCCTATCCCTAGAGATTCTGATTCAGCAGACGTATAGTACAGTAACCTAAATTCTTCTATCAAAAAACTGACCTACCTGAATGAAAGTTACTATCTATCACGTAGGCGTTTCAGAACAAGTATGACTTGGGTAGATTGTGATTGTAGTACTATTTGAAGGTTGCTAGTTCCATGGTATTGCAGTGTTGCTGCCTTGATCAGGGATTCAGTCCCTTAACATCACCTCAGGCAGATTTGGTATTGGTTCATCTTTCTTAATGTTGTCTATCTAAATCATTAAGTCATTTATTATTGTATAAGAAACCACTGGTTTCGTGTTTACAAACTCAGCAAGGAGTAGAATTCAACACTGTTATCATGTTTTCTTTATCATGTTTAAAGAAAAACGTGTTTAGTTTTTCACCTTTTATTATACCATGTGTTTGATTATACCATGTGTTCCATAAACTGCTTAAGGTGTACCAATCATAACCATCATAGATACTTACCGTATCGTCAAGAGATAGAACCTTTCCTGATTCCTGTGAGGTCTTCTAATGTCCTATCCTAGGTCAGCCCCTATTCTTTTAAAGCCTACCTAGCACCATAGATTAGTTTTCTCTTGTTTTAGACTTAGTATAAATAGAGTTGTGCACTATGTATCCTCATGTATCTAGTATTTTTAATCAAGTGATCTTAGTGGCCAAGCCTTGTTGACATATTTAATATTGTAATTTCTAACTTCTTTATACTCAAAACACTTGTAAATCAAAGTAAATTCAGTTGACTTATTTTGCATTTTCCTTAGTGGAGATAACCCAATCTTGAGATTCTTTAGGAAATCCTTTTATTTCTTTTCCAGCTTTAAAACATTTGGTGATTCTCTGCTTCATCTACTTATAGGATATCTGTTACTATTCCACAGGTTACTCTCAACTAGCTCTCTTTTCCTTCTTTTACATTTCTTTCTACCAGTGCAGAGAAGAAAAAGATTTCTGAAGTCTTAACCTCATATCTTTCCTTTGCCATGCTAGTGGTTGATCTGGGGTAAATTCAAGTTGAAGTGAATGTCTAGAGCTGTTATATTAATCTTGTGTTCCCCCCTCTCTCTTTTCTTCTGACAGCATGATGGAAGTGGCTCAGTGCATGATATTCAACTCTCATTGCCATCCAGTCCTGAGCCAGAAGATGGAGATCAGATATATAAGGTATGACTAGGTAGTCAGGCTACAGAAATCAGAATTCTTTTACTAAAATAATAAAGCAGGGGCTGGGAAGGTGGCTCAGTGGTAGAGCGCTTGCCTTGCATGCATGAGACCCTGGGTTCGATTCCTCAACACCACATAAGCAAAAAGAAAAAAGCCGGAAGTGGCATTGTGGCTCAAGTGGTAGAGTGCTAACCTTGAGCTCAAGAGCTGAGGAACAGTGCCCAGGTCCAGAGTTCAAGCCCTACAACCGGGCCAAAAATAAATAAATAAATAAAATAATAAAGCAATGGCAACCATAACGTTCAGTAATAAAGGCATTAAAAACTAGAGCTCTACTGTTCTGGGAAATAATCAGATTTGCCCTTAACCTTTACTATTTTGTTATGTTAAAATATCCCTTTTTAGCCCCAGCTGGCCTTGAACCAGTATCTTCCTCGTCTCTGCCTCCAGAGTAGCTGGAATCAATCATTGCTTTCAGCCTTTAAATCCATTTTTGAGTTTATTTGTTAATATAATAATCTTTCCTAATTACAGTATATATAACAACTATTAACAAAAATCTTCCCCATTGTTTGTGATATTTAAGTAATATATTAAAAACCTTTGTAAAATATCGATTTCTGATTTCTTGCTGCACGGCACTTATGTTCCTAGTATGTCTGATAGAGATGATATACTTTATCAGTAATTTATTTTCTCACATATTTTCTTTCTGGAAAGTTATGTGTATGTATGTGCATCTGTCCTCTCTTAATTTCTTTGCTGATGCAAGCTACTTTGTCAGTGTATAGTTTACAGCAATACAGAAATGAGCTAATGATAGTTTAGACTTTGAAAATATGCCAGATTGGTGCTTAACTTGACAGTATTAATGCAATTAATTAATTGCATCAAGTGTATCTCATTGATGTACTTGTTTTCTCCTTAATTCACAGGCTATATTCCTCAGAATTCTTTTCATGGAAAAAAGAATCTCCTTGTTATTCTTTGGGCACATTTACCTTTTGCTGATTTCTGAACCAGCCAAAAAATTCCTCCTAATTATACTGTTCCCTTTGATTACTGTGTCTTTCATTTTCTCTAGATAACTCATGTATATCCCTTGAAATTGTAGCTAAAGTTAGTTTTGCATGTTACTTCTCTACTCTGTAGCCTACATCTCAGATTTCTTACATATAATGGCTGGTGTCATTGCTCAGTGGTAAAGTGCCAGCCTACCAAGCCTGAGTCACTGAATTCAAACTCTGGTACTGCCAAATAAAACAAAATGAAAAAAAAAAAAATAAAAGGGATAGTGGCATATCTGTGTAGTCAGGATCAAATGCTTAAATACTCAAAAGTGCTTAGTCTCCAACACTGACCCTGCTTCATGAATGTTAGCTGTCACTTTTTGTTACTACCCATTGTTTACATGTCACGTGCTTTAGAGCATGACATTCTAGAATTTTTTTTAAATAAAGGGCTTTCTCTTTAAATGAACAAATAGTTTATTCATTACTGGTTTTCATTGACTTAATATTTCTCAGAATATTTTAAATAACTTGTCTTAATTTTTTAATATTTCAGAATGAAGATTTATTAAATGAAATAAAACAACTTAAAGAAGAAATAAAGAAAAAAGATGAAAAAATTCAGCTATTAGAACATCAGCTTGTAAGTAATATTATGAAGAATGTAAGTGGATGATTTTCATGTTAGGCCAGTGTATGCTTTTTATTTTTATTTTTTTGTGCCAGTCCTGAGGCTTGAAATCAAGGTCTGGGCACTGTCCAGTTTTTGCTCAAAACTAGTCACCTACAACCAGATCTCTACTTTCATAATTTTTTGAGTAGTTTATTGGAGAGAAGAGTCTCATGGACTTTCCTGCCTGGTCTGGCTTTGAACCATAGTTCTCAAATCTGTCAGCCTCCTGGGTATCTAGGATTATAGGTAGGAGCCACTGACCTCCTGCAAATGCTAATCTGACTCTCTGTCTATCTACCTATCTACCTACCTACCTATGTGTCTTGTCTGTCTATATTTACATGTGCAAAGTTGCATCATTACATAATGATTGCATTATATATGCCCTGGTAAATATCTTAACCATTAGCCTAAATATGAGGGATTCAATATGACAAAATCTTTGTTGGACATACATTTTTAGTGGGTTTCTGTTGTAGGGACCCAGTTCAACAATTTCCATTCATTTATTGATTGACTGATGCAGGTTAAATGTTTTTGAGACATTTTTTAATATAATAAATTCTAGGGACTGTCTAGGGACTGTGAGCAGATGATAGTAGGTATTTAGGTTATGTGTCATATTGAAGGAGATTACAGGGAAGTCCATCCTCTGTGGATCATGTTGAGTGATCCTTCAGTGCCATGTTTGAATCTGGATAATTTTACAGTTGTTGCAGTTTCAAATTTTAGTCTCATATGGAAACAATGCCTTGAATTCAATTATGATGTATTTAATAATAAAAAGGCCAGAATAGAAAGAAAATAATACATAAAAGTCACAGCAGTTAAAAGAAAATCTGTTGAAAGTCAAAAAGCATCTTGGCACAGCAAAGCAACTTGGTTTTAGGAATATTAATCTCATTAAGAACATAAATGATAGAGTATATTGTACTATGAGTCATAGAGTTCAAGAGACAAACTCATGAATAAATAGAATAGACAAATTTGATATTATTGTGAAGAAAAGGCCAAAGAAAATTTATGAGTTTGAATAAAGGATATCTTAGTATTACACACTGAAATCCTACCAAATACAAAATTAAAAAGGAAAGTAATAAAACCTAATGTGAAACCATATGTTTCAAAGCTAAACATCAGGACACAGCCACCTTTAAAAGAAGTAAAACACAAAATTGTGTAGACTTAATTTTTTCCAAAAATATATTACAGAGCCAAGAAGTTTATTGTCTAGTACATCAGTAGAAAAAATAATGCCCTTTGTATTTTATATCCTGAAAAGTTTTTATTTATATAGAAAGGTAACTATTCATATCTTTAATGTCTTGAAAAACATGTTACATGCTTCTGTTAGAGGAATGGGCAACCATTGACTGCAAAGCTTTACATAGTCTTGACCATGTACTAGAAAGGTGTGAGCCTTTGACTGGGCTGGTATCTGTCCTTAAGACTGGCCATTTCTACAGGGTTCCTGTGCCCCTAGTGGCCAACATTGCTACTTTCTTTTTTTTTGGGGGGTCCGGTCATGGGCCTGAACTCGGGGCCTGGGTGCTTTCCCTCAGCTCTTCAGCTCAAGCCACAGCGCCACTTCCGGCTTTTTTCTTTTTGCTTATGTGGTGCTGAGGAATCGAACCCAGGGCCTCATGCATGCAAGGCAAGCGCTCTACCACTGAGCCACCTTCCCAGCCCCAACATTGCTATTTTCTAACCATGAAGCAGATGATCATGGAGTTAATACAGAAGCAGTATAAGATGCTGATGGTAGAGAAGCTGTTGGTGGAGCTTCTGGAGGCTTTCCATGCTTCAAGAAGCAGCTATCCTTAGTCCCAGACTCTTTGCTAAGGAAACCACTCGAACCACTGTAATGTTGAAAAATACCTGTGAGTTAAGGGTGACTGTCCTTTGAAGAATGATGATTCATCATCGTGGTAGTCCATTGCTGTTGCTTTGTTGGGATATCGAAATGGTATCCCTGACAAATACCCATGTAAAGAGGAAATATGCCAACTAAGAAAGGGATTCTCCCAAGAATCCAGGCCCAGTCTTCTCTTCCCTTAGCTTAGGGTGAACCTCTACATATTATGGAAGGAAGCATATGACACAGAATTGACTGAAAGGATAAAACAAACAACTAGAGGTTGGGGGCTGGGATGTAGCTGAGTGGCAGATCACTGGCCTAGTACCAGAACCAAATTTAATTCTTAGTACTTTTTTTTTTTAAAGAGTTGGAGATTTTAATGCAAAAAAATAGGAACTTAAATTTAAAATTATGAGATATCACTTTATATTGATTTGTTATTAATAAGTAATGGAAGATATTCAGCCTTCCATATTGTAAAGTTTGGATAAAATGTTCATTTTAACATCAGCATATGTCTTTCTTTTTCTTTTTTCCTTCTAGTACTGGGGTTTGAACTTAGGGTGTTAAGTTAGCCAGCTTGTTTTCTTGTTTGATGCTCTTCCACTTGACTCAGGCTTCCCATCCTACTTTTTCCTGGCTATTTTGGAGTTGGAATCTCATGGACTTTTCTACCAGTGCTGTCTTTTGAACTATAATCCCATGGACCTCAGTCATCAGAGTATCTAATATTATAGGCCTGAACTGAGCTGCTGACATGCAGGTTCAATATGCATTAAAAAATAGTAATAGGTCTTTTTATACCACAAAAAGGTCATAAAATATTATGACCTTTGAGCAACTTATAGGGATTTCATAGTACTTTCTAATGTCTAGTTCATATTCAGACATCTGCACTTGTTCCAGAAATACAGAAATGTCCTTTGCATTTGATTAAATAACTAGAATCCAATTTAGGATTTTGTATGATAGCAGTTATACCTGACTCTTATGTTTCTTTTAGTTAAGAATCTTTCATTTTTTTTTAGTTTGGTACTAACTTGTTGAAAAGATTGTCAGTGATCCTGAGCAACATCTCATGCTTCATGCTGAAATATATTTAAAAAAAATCAGAAGTATGTAACAGATTCCCACCCTCCCCCAAAAAGAAAAAAATACAAGATAAATGAAAGTATTACTCTATAGAGTTATGTACCTGAAATCCTCCATATTGGAGGATATAATATTTCTTATATTAAACCTATAAGTCACATTTATTGTAAAAGGGCTTACCAGTATGCATATTTTTTCTGTAGATTGCTCTAGAGGCTACATTGCATTCAGCTAGAAACTTCCTTTATATGTGTATCATAATCATACCAATTTTTTAAATGGTACAGAATTATGGCTTTTAATAGAAGAACTGTATGAAACTTACCGTCAGTTCCTGTCAGACTAAGTCTGTCTTAGACTATAACGCACTTAATCACTGTAACAAACTTCCTGACAACTTATGGTATGAAGATTTATTTTTGTTCCCACATCCAGAGATGTAAGTCTATAACCCGACCCTTTTGAGCCTGGTGATACAACATCATGGTGGTAGGAGCATGTGGCTGAAAATACTTACGTCATAGCAGGCAAAAAGAAAGTAAGGACAAGATATAGCTCCCAAGGTCATGCACTCTGTCACTTACTTTCTTGAGAGTTAGATCTACTTCCCACTCCTACAACCTCCCCAAAATAGCACTACTAGCTGGGGATTGAGCCTTCAATATATGAGCATATAGGGATCACTTTGTATCTAAATCATAACCCTGTTCTTGAATCTAAAAACAATGTTAGTATAATTTTTTCTACTTAAATTTAGAGGATTGTAAACAATGCTGCTCTATAAAGGAAATAGCCCGTGCTTTACAAATTTCTTCCTTCTTTCCTTCTTCCTACTTTACCTCACTTTTAAAGCTAAGGAATTAGGAGTCATTCAGAGCCAAGTATGTTATTGCACACCTATAATTCCAGTACTTAGGAGGCAGAGGCAGTGGGATTGTGAGTTCGAAGACCAGTGTGGGCTACATAGCAAGAACCTTGTTATAAAACCAAGGGCTGGGGCTATATATAGTATTTGAGTGCTTGCCCAGTATGTACAAATCCTGGGGTTCCATACTCTCAACACTGACAAATGAAGTCAATTAGAAAGATTGCAGTAGTATAAAGTTTACTTGTAGAACTCTAGAAAGTTATTTGATCAAATCAAGAAAGTTGAAGGATATAAGCTTTGAAAGTATAGATAGGTAATAGCAGTTTTTGCATTATCAAAATTAAATTGCCCTTCTATATAAAGTTTATCTCTCTAAACTACTTAAACAGGAAAAAAGTCACCCGAAGGCTTTCTTGTCTTCAGTATTAATCAGCTGAATGACATAGGCAGATTCCATTACCCATTTAAGATCAGTTGACTTTTTTTTTTGTGAGTGTATGTGAGTCCTGTGGCTTGAACTCAGGTCCTGGGCACTGTCCTCAAGCCTCTTTGTGGTCAAAGCTAGCACTCTTACCACTTGAGCCATATTGTTCTAAGTAGTTTATTAGAGATAAAAGTCTCATGGACTTCCCTGTCTGGGCTGGCCTTGAAACTCAATCCTCAGATCTCAGCCTCCTGAGTAGCTGGGGTTACAGGCATGAGCTACTGGTGCCCGACTTCAGCTGACTTTTGCATCGCTAAACCTTCTTTTAAGGAAGAACTGGGTTGATGTATGCTGGGGCTCATAAGCTCTTTTTTGTCTTTGACTGTAACCAGTTTAAAGAATACTTACAGTAGCAATATTCCAGTGAATATTACAGAAAAAGAAATTACTTGTTCCTGTTACTTGTATGTGGTAAATTAAAAAGATACATGGTAAATTAAAAGTTCATTGGGATTGGGTTTGCACTTCAACAATCACGTTACACAATCTAGTCATTTGATACCTTGCATTTCATTGCTAGTCATTACTGACTTATCAATATCATAACCAATTATTTTTTTTCTTGGTGCTGATAATAGATCTTGAACTCAGAGTGTCATGTTCTTAATTATCTATTTTGCTCAAGACTGGTGATCTACCACTTGAATCATACCTTCCCTTTTGGCTTTTTTGGTGGTTCATTGGAGATACGAGTCTCACAAACTTTCCTACCGGGGCTGGCTTTGAACCGTGATCCCTCAGATCTCAGCCTCCTGAGTAGCTGGGATGACAGGCATGAGCCATCAGTGCCTGGCTAGGATCAAAGATTAAATATCACATTCATCTCATTAAAGCCAAGTTGAGTTGTGCTCTTAGGGCATAAAGCTCTTTTTTTTTTTTTCCATTCTGGTAGGCAGTGGTAGGTCAAGTGTGATTTTTTTTTCCCCCTTTCAAATCCTTGAGATGAACCCACATCTCAATGAGTAAGGACAGACAATACATTTATTTTCTATTCGATTACTCAAAGTATTAATTATTCAACAGTGCAAAAGGCCTGCAAGCCATTGAGTGCTAATTGCCCAGGGGAAAAAAAAGAATAAATTAGTGTAAACCATTTTCTCTGTATAGCTCAACCTTCCTAAGCCTGCAGTTGTGTTTTTTACATTTTTTATTACTTTATCTTTAAGTAGTTGTACAAAGAAGTTTCCATTCTACAAAAACAGTATATGAGTATAAGGTGTCTGACAACACTGTCACCCATCACTCCTAATCCATCCCTTCTCTCACTTTTTTTTTAAAAAATTGAGATTAGACGATTACATAAATTTCACATATTTCACAGTATTGTGGAATAGTGATATTTAGTTAAAGTCACAAAACATTTTAACCTTCACAAGGCAAATTTTCATTATCATGGTCTATAAAGTTTGTGAATTCTATGAGCTTTGACAATAGAGATTATTTCTTCCACATCAGGTGATGATTACATTTCTTTCCTTTTGCTTAGTGTAGGCTGTTCCCTCTTTCCCTCTCATTCCTCCCTTCCCATTGCTGTCTTTGGATTGCTTAGATCTTTTTCTTCTATGTCCAGTGCAGCTGATAGGCCCCTTTGTTTTATGTTGTTCCATTTCCCACTTACTCTGTTCCTCCTCCTGGCTTCTACGATGCTTTTTTATGTTTATTAAAAATACATCTCCATTTATTCCTAAATTTGAATGCCCATACAATCTGTCTTCCTATGACCTTCTCTAGCTTTTCTCTTCTTTGAGCATCATAAATTCCAGAATATTCCCAAATGCTGTACTGGGAAGGTGTCTTTTGTCACATTTCTAAGATGTGTTCATTCTTAGATGTCCTTGATTGTTGTTGAGGGCTTTGGACTATTTCAAGTAAACTATTAATATTATTCAAAGAACATTTGTAATTCTCCTTTTTAAGGACAAATACAAAGTATTTATGGCAAGACTATGACCCATTCAGCTAAAATAAACATCTGTAAAATTCAACTTAGGTTCACATTCTAAACCTGTGTCTCCTTTTATCTTTTGTAACAATACTGTATACGTTAGTTCAGTCCCCTGTATTTCAAATCCCTTATCTGTAAAATGAAGATAATGATGGCAACAGATACTCTGTAATTTGATAGAACAATACTTGACATCCAAGGTTTCAGTAACTTACAATTTTAGTAAATATATCATTATTTTAATCTTATAATTGTTAGTTCAAATCAGTCCCTAAGTAAACATGATCTAAAATGGAAACTTTTTAGTTTTTATTTCACCCATTGCATTGAAGGTCAGATTTCTATTTTTAATTTTAAAACTATGATAAATGAGAGTAAGAATACAATAAAATAACATTAAAGTATTTTATATGACTGTAAAAAAATGTCTTCAGCTCTAATTTGTATTTGCATGAAAACTGCAAGAAAAATCAAGTGACAATGTAAAGTTTAATCTCAGTGCTCTGACAATGTAGCAGAAAACTATAGAGATTTGGCCATATAAGCCTCATTTTATAGTGCCAAGAATACTAGTTGGATAATAGTTAATTTAGATACATTTTCTGATTGAATTCTCAGAATAAACTTGTGAGTTTGCTAGTGTAAATTTCTTTATGAAAATATGAAGTAGAGCACAGGTTAAGCAGGTAGCAATACCATTTGAAAACCATGTCATACCTTGAATAACATCCTGTCTTAGAAATTCAATAACTGTGTTGTTTTGTTGTTGTTTGTTTGTTTTGGGTAATGTTATATAATTTCTCCTAAGCATCTCTTGTAAGTGTTGTTAATAAGAACAGTATTGACTACATAAGCTTGTGATAATTAAACAAAATACAAATTAAACTATTTAATACCTATTGTGCCTGTGATAAATAGCAGCTCTAGGTAAAAGACTTGTCCAAAACCACTCAGTATAAATCAGTGTATATCTGGTGGTGTTTTGAGTTCCAAGTAGAAGTCCCTCATTAAAAGTGGCTTTAAAAAAACAAGAACCAGCCTTTATAAGTGTATAGGCTTGTAATCCCAGTACTTGGAAGATGGAGGCAAAAGGATTGAGAGTTCAAGGCCTCACAAGGAGACCTTGTTAGAAAACAAAACAAAAAAGAATGTTTGTGAACTCAAGTAACAAGAAACGGTGTAGGTCCCATCACTTTCAATAGTCGCTTATTGGTCATTTGGAAAGAGAAAATAGAAGCTGTTTGTTTTTGTTTTGTTTTTTCTTTAAGCCTTCTTTGCTGCTCCTTCATGATTACATCTTGTCTCCCATAGTTCTTTGTGTCACTCTGGCATCCAGTTTGTGGTCCAGACTTGTTTTCTCTAGCTTATCTATTTTTAAAATCAAGGAACAATTTCTCAGAAATATCCCAGACTTTTCTTACCTTTTATTGGCTAGATTTGAGTTACTTGTCCTTTCCTAAGCAGAGAGGAATAAGATTGTCTTGGTGCATCTGTATTAGCAAGATATGGCTTGTTGGAGATAACATATTTCTCTGAATATGGGTCTATACAGAAAATGAACATCCAAACACAAAATCTGTGAGTAATAAAGAAAACAAATGGAGAGGAAATTACTTAAGTAGTCATTTTTTGTTTGTTTAGTATATAAATTAGTATATATATCTATTTATAGATATATATACACTACTGAGTCATTGTTTGTTGGGTATATACTACTGAGCTTTTTGTTTTAAATTGGTTATCTTACATAAGGAAATTCAAATGCTTCTATTGCAATTAGTTTTTTACATGATTTTAAAAATAGAAACATTTAAGTTGATGTAGTAATTTAGAATCTCTTAAATTTTTTTTTCCATGAGAGAATATATTTATTTTTAGTAGGATTATTTAACGAATAATATAGTTATGTTCCATCTTTACACTAAGGTAAAACTGTCATTGGCTTTTCATTCTGGGCTTGAATTTTATGATTCTATTAAGAGACCTAAGTTTATGTACTATGTATATTGCATCATCTAGATGATTGTCCTTTCAGTGGATTCATGGATAGCAAACATGCTTGTGAATTGAGATAGTTAGATGGGCTTTTGTCACAGGGAGACTTTTCAAAATATTCCAGTCCAGTAGTCAGCATGTTGTTCTAGAGGCTTCATAGCACTGCACATGTGGATCACTTGATCTCTTAATATTGTTCATATTTAATACCCAGTCGACCTGTTCCTATTTAATATCAGTAGAACTCCATCAAAAATGCATTTAAGAAACTGTGATTATAGAATCATAACAGTTTAGAGAGATAATATAAATTTCACAGTTGTAATATACTGTATATGGCAAATATATTCTACTTAATATAATAATAGTTAATATTGTGTACATTTAATATTGTATACAATATTACATTACAGTATTATAATACATGTTATATTGTTTACATTTACATATACAATCACATATTATGTGTTTTATGGAGAGTTGAGGAGATTTATCAGGAGAATTTGGTCTACTTGAAATGCTACTTTTAGTGGCTTATCTTTGACCAGGACTCTGAATAAGATGGTACACAACTGAAAGACCTTGAGGTTTGTTGCAAGAAAGTAGCCAGAAATGTGTTGGCAGTGTGATTTTGTTGGTGTTGATTTGGTTTTTTAACCTTAGGTAGAGCCTCTAACCTTGTAAGGTGTATGTATAGAATTAAACCAATACAAAAATTGTGTGGTTTTTTTTTTTTTTCAGGCAACTCGTTGTAACTGTCACCAGAACTCTAAAGGCGAAAAATGTACATATGCTGATAAGTACACCCAAACACCCTGGAGAAGAACTCCTGTAAGTGACATGCTCTGGACTTCTTCTCTTATCATTTGCTGTTGTCATATTTTGTTTTGCTCTTTTATGCTAATCACTAATAATTTTGAATTTGTCATGGCTGCTGTTTTTCTTAGGTAAGTTGTTTTGTTTTTTTCTTGTCTCCTAGGTGTTTGTGTGCTTTCTAAAGCTTCTTGTTCTATATAAGCAAATGTGCATTTACTAGCTTTTCCATCTGCACACTGTAGCTCGTGTTCTTTGAGTGTCCACTCTTCTCACTGCATGTTTTTAGGAGAGCAATGTTTTCACCTGCCCCACAGAAGCCCTGTATGTAGCTGTCCCAGTTCAGCAGCATATTACACTTTGAAGAAACATGAGGTAGCAATTCCTTTTTTTGTTGTTGTTAAAGTTTCCAAATACATTTTACTATTACAGCTACTCACAAAATGTTGAGGGTATTAGGAAATATTAATACACAGAGTAGATTGTAAAGGTTGTGTTTAGGTAGTTAGTATATGGTTTCTTCTAAACAATACAGAGTTATCTATCCCTTGTTTGTTATTGTTGTTGTTGTTAATGTTATATCACAAAGCATATGTAGGGCTAAAAATATCCTGACCATCATTCAGACTGAGTTTTCTTGGAACTTAGTTCAGGTTGTCCTCATGTGACTACTAGTCATTATTATTCTATTGTATGATTTCTTTCATACTAAGAGAGTGCCTGATAAACCATGGCCCAGTCTTTTGCCTTGCATTTAACTGCAGAGTCCTAGTAACAAAAGTGAATGGGGAAACAAAAAGGTTAGTATAATTAGTTCAACCATAAAATGAACCTATAACTATAGGCATTCAAAATTTATAAAATAGTTAATTTTTTCCATCTAATAAATAATTACTTTTTTGTGCTGTTGAGGTTGATGGCAGAATGAATTTATTCAGAAAAAAGTTGGTTGTTCATTTTGTAGTCTAGACTTAGAATTTTAAAAGTAAAAGTGAGATTTGAAGATAGAAATACACTATAGTGATTCCTCTAATGATCACTATGTAAGGGTGCTAAACCTGGTCAGTTAATCATTGATATAAGCTGCTGTAATTCTATAAAGTCCAGAAGATGGGAAAATAAGGAGGTTGGTGAAAAGAGTAAAGGCAGCTTTTTCAAAAGCAAAAGTCCCAGTAGATTGAAATTACGTAATGTTTTACAGTGTTGACATTTACCTGTTTGACAGCATTTCAAAAGAAAAGTTCTTGCTGTGCCCTTATAAATGACATTTATTCTTTCTAGATTTTTCCAGTTTTTCCACATGGATGTTTGTGAGTTCAGGCCACAATACTAAGTACATTGGCATTCCTGTTCAATATGAAAAATTCCCTTTTATATCTTCATGGAAGTCTTTATATATATATTACTCTCTGGCTCCCTTGATCTCACTGTTCTGGAAACTGGATTTTCAATCCTCCTTACTAGACAAAGTAACTGGTGCAGAACAATACCACTACACTTGGCAGTGTCCCTAGTCTTGGGCAAAGGTCAGTGTTCCAGTGGTACACCCCTAACCCAGATTTCAACTTGCTCTGCTTGTCTACTAGTGAAGGAATTACCTAGCTTAAATACCTTCATTTTTTTTAGATAAGTTAACAAATTCTGGGATATTAAATGGCCTACTAAAGTTTCTACTATAAAGGAGGCTGAGCTAATACTCAGGATTCCTGACTTCTAGCCCAGAGTTCCTTGTCCTAAAACCTTTATGAGGAGCCTTGGAAGACAAGAGGTTTTGCAAATCAGAATGGATAAATGCCCTTGGCACAAGGAAAGTAAAGCAAAGAAGTGAAAAGGAACAGTTGGGCAGTAGTTAAATATATGATTATGTCCAAAACATAAATGTAGTATTTTTTGTTTGTTTTGGAAGAGTTTTGCTATACAGCCCAGACTGGTCTTAAACTCACGATTCTCCTGCCTGATCCTATTGAGTGCTGAAATTACAAGTGTGAACCACAGCTCCTGGCTCAGATGTATGTTTAAGAAAATAATGACATTAGTGTAGAATTAATTTTTTTCATCCAGGAATTACTATATAAATAGTTTTGTGTATTTAAGTAAATAATCTTAAATATGAAGTGCTAAATATTGAGTTTATCCTCTTTGAATAATGTTTCTTCTCTTTAAACTTCATTTGAAATATATTAGGTGGGAAACCATTTACTATAATCAGAATGATATTATTTTCTCAAGAAGTTACTTACACTTAATTCCAAATGTTCTTTTTTATTAGGAACTTAACCATATTTAAAACAGTTTTGATGTTATGAAAGTGTGAAAATACAGCTTGATTCTTTGGAAACATTTAGTTTGCTAGGCCATAATTTTAGCAATAAAACACTTGTTTAAAAATCTCGCCTTATTTTAAGAAAAGTATTTTTGATATAAGCCTTTGACAAGGTTAAAAGTTATAATCTAAGTTTGTTTTTCACCCTTTCTTACAGTATTTTGGGAAATTTAAATGTTGTTCTTTACATTGTCTCAATCATTTGACTGTAGAATCTACCTCAGATTTGTGAGGGAACCATTTTTTTTTTTTGTGAATTTCCTCCACACACAAAGAATCTGGCTTCAATGGGAGTTGGAAAAGAATGATGGAGGCGAAAGAGTTATTTTCTTTAGGCCTGTGGCTGCCATTTAGAAATTAGGAGAAGAAAAAGTGAGCAAAAGCACTAGACATTGATCAAAATGAACTAAGCAACTCAATGGCAGCGATGGGAGGGAGGGAACAAGTGGGAAAGAGGGAATAGCTGATGCTATGCAAAACAAAAGAAATGTACATATCACCCAATGTGGAAGATATAACTGTATTGCAAAGCTCATAGAACTCATAAATGTTATAGACCACGATAGACAATTTGCCCCATGAAAGTTAGAATGTGTTTGTGACTTTTAACTAAGCATCACTATCCCACAATATTGTGAAATTTGGGAAATTATGTATTCATTTAATCACAATAAAGAATTTGAAAAAAAAAGAAAAAGTGAGCAAAATAAGACAAGACATCCCAGCTAGGAATTTCTGGAGGAAAGGGAGAGGTGGACAAACATGACAAAAGGAAAAGACAACAAAACCCACAACAACAAAATAAAATCTCTTGTTTTCATTTCTTAGAGTTGATTTTGAAAAATGCTGCTTTTGTTATCTTTTCCTTTTGTCTTATTTGTTAGATTATTTGTGTTTGGGAGGGTTAGTGGGTCATGGAAAATGTGGACAAAATGTGAACAAATATAGTAGTGGTATTTACTAGACACTGGAAAATGAACTATACAACTTGGCGAGGGGCGGGGGGTGAGAGGGGAAAAACTGGGAGTGAGGGAAGGAGTGACATGGTTCAAAAACAAATGTTCTCATTACCTGACTTATGTAACTGTAATCCCTCTGTACATCACCTCTACAATAACAATACATTACACTTGAAACAAAAGAGAATGGCTGACTTCTGCCAGAGCAACAAAATGGAAATTTTCTGGGTATTACTTAATGGCTATAAAATAGACATTAGGATATAGGAGCAAAAAACAAAGCATGAAAAAGGAAAGGAGCAAAGGAAAATTATCACTTACTCAATCACCAAACACCTTCATGCTGACTGTGCCATGCATTGGGTTAAACTGGGAGTATAAGCTTGAAGAAGATAAGTCTCACAAGCATCTCCTGGTGCTTTCCAATATCTCCAATATGTCTATG
The DNA here is from genome assembly GCF_019054845.1 of Dipodomys spectabilis. Classification (NCBI taxonomy): domain Eukaryota; kingdom Metazoa; phylum Chordata; class Mammalia; order Rodentia; family Heteromyidae; genus Dipodomys; species Dipodomys spectabilis. The sequence continues at coordinate 3,372,307 of NW_024870813.1, read as the reverse complement.
CCTAATTGCTATTAACCTTAGTCTCCCCTACACATAAAGACTAAGAAGTGACTGGTACAAGTGTATAGCTTATCTACAGTATTGTTGTATACGAAGCCAGGTTTTCTTCACTTTGAGGAAATAGCTGCTTCTCTTTTGGATGGCTGCAATTAGTGAGGTGACAAGAAGGAACAAAGAGAACACAAGTCATACCTCTGGGAAAGGAGGACAGATGGTTGATAGCAGCAAGAGGTCACAAGAAGGACTTCCTTAAGAGAGAATTAAGAGATAATTGGGGGCCCCCCGTTGTACTGTGTGGTAGAGATCGGTAGTAGTCCATTGTGAAACTTAATTTTTCTGTGTTACTTAGTTGCTGTGACAGAGAAATATCTGACAGAAACAACTCCAAGGAGAAAAGGTTTATTTTGACTCAAAGTTCCAGAGGGTTCAGTGCAGGGTTCTTTGGAACCATGTGCCCTGGGCGGAAGAACATCATTGCTGTTGGGATGATGTTGCAGAGGAGATCCTTCCCCTCTTGGAAGATAGGAAGCAGAGAGGAAGGGACCAGGGACCAGGTCCTTTTCTCCCTCCAAGTAGCATCACCACTGGGAGCCAGGCATTCAACTCGTGAACCTTTTGGGACATTTCAAACTATTAACACCATGGAAACATACTTTTAGTATTTAAAAAAATTTTGGGGAGAGGGGATTGTTGAAAAAACATAGTTTCAATAAGAATGTAAAAGAAAAAGCTTCCACAAAAAGTTCAGTTCATGTCAGTATCAATAAAATGTGATAAAATTCAATGTCTTTTTTCAAAAGAATGAGGAAAAAATGATAATAATACTTTATAAAATGACAAAGCCAAAAGGGAAAAAAAAGGCTTTCTAAAGTGACTTTTTCCTTTTTTGTCCTTTTTCTATCAAGAAGTAACAATACCTTTAGTCTGTAGCATAAAAAATAAGAAAGCAAAATTATTTAAGAAATATTTACATCACTCAATTATACTAAATGCTCACAGCCATTATTAACATTCTATATATGGTCTTCCAGATTTGGTAATTCATGTTTCTGGGCATGTGAAGATCTGTTAAATTTATGTAGTTGGAATTATTATACAAACTTTGTCTCAGACATGTACCCAGATAGAATTGTGAAATGGTTCTGGTTCATTAAAAAGACTAGCAAGAGGTGCTGGGAAGATGGCTCAGTGGTAGAGCGCTTGCCTTGCATGCATGAGGCCCTGGATTCGATTCCTCAACACCACATAAGCAAAAAGAAAAAAGCTGGAAGTGGTGCTGTGGCTCAAATGGTAGAGTGCTAGCCTTGAGCTGAAGAACTGAGGGACAGCGCCCAGGCCCAGAGTTCAGGCCCTACAATTGGACCCCCCAAAAATTAAAAAAATAAAAAAAAATTTTTAAAAAGAGTAGCAAGAGAGTGAAAGGTGCCTACTCATTCACACAAAAATAGTGGGAGGGCTAAGTGCTTGGTTGCTCACACCTGTAATCCTAGCTACTCAGATGGCTGTGATAGCAATTCAAAGCCAGCCCAAGCAGGAAAGTCCATGAGACTTTTGCAAAACCTCCAGTTAACTACCAAAAAAGCCAGAAGTGGAGCTGTGGCTCAAGTGGTAGTGTGCTAGCCTTGAGCAGAAAAGCTCAGGGGCAGTGTGCAGTCCCTAAATTGAAACTAGAGGACTGACACCAAAATAAATAAATAAATAAATAAGTAGAACAGAACGGAATAGAATAGAATAGTGAGAAGGGAGCTAGAAGTACTATTGGCTAGTGGTAATTTTGAGAGACCAAGATTCATTCTATATATACAGCTTAGTCTTTTCAGATCTGTGAACAAACACAGCCTTAAAAATAGCTTTTTGCTAGTCAATTACTTCATTTTTAATAGATGAATAGCTATTTTGCACATTAAATGAATTCTGAATTTTCATTAGCATATGGTTTTTAAAAACCATTTGATCATCTTAAGTTAGAAAAGCCTTCCAAAAATTAAAAGTTCCTGGGTACACACTCTCAAATCCTTTATTATTTATTTTTCCTATGAAAACTGAGTGTAGGAAGAAACAGATTTTTGTCAGTATCCTAGTCCAGTGAAAAGATGCTAGCAGTGAAAACTCAGATTGTGTACAACACTGTTTTCTCTGTTGTTTTAAGCACTATTATACAAAGAAAGGCAAAGAAAATTATCAATATACATTTCAGATGTTTTGTTAAACTTAGTTTCTAATACTAAATCAAAGATTAGTCCACATCATTGCCTATACAGTGCATACATATAATTTACAAGTTCAGCAGTGGAAATAGAATGAATATTCTGAGCAATCCTTTGTACTTAGAATTAAGTTTTCATGCTTCAGATATACTGAGTCAGATATGCTCCCATTATAACATCAAAAACTATAAAAGATGTAAAGTCAAGTGCAACACAGAAATCATATTAAATGCTTACCATTTGCCCAGGGGAAAGTTTAGCAAGTTCATAACCACCACAATTTTACTAGGAAGGAACCCATCTTATTTTTCTTGCCTGAGAGATGCATTTTTTTGCAAATTTAACTAGGATGAAGCTATTGACTTATATTTTCCATGGGAGTATTTTACAAGTGTTTTAACAGTTTGATTTGTGGATATCTTTGATTAGTGAGGAGGCTGGGTATAACAGAGACCCAAGCTGGTGCTACATGTGTGGGATTGAACAGTCAACATTTCAAGGGTATTCTAATTCTGATAATCTGTGATTAAAAGTAATCACGCTAAAAAAGCTATATGTTATTCAGATTAAAAGCATGTGTCTAGACTCTGTGGCCTGCATGCTACATTCTTCATAAAGGACTTACTGTCTCAATGGCCTAATTCTTTTTAATGAGATGCTAGTTCTGTAACTTCAACTAATGTTCTTTATTTTTACCTTTTAATTTTCTAACATTCTATGATTTAAATGTTTTTATGGTAACTTTTTGATTGACCTGATGCACATATGAATGCATTTTCTTTAATACCTAAAATCTGTTTCTCTTAAGTTCTTTCCTTTTCTGCAAACAGACTAGGTAACTACTATATTAAAGTGATACATAATGATGAATGTGATATATTCTGGAAAGATGAATATTTCTTATTTGTTAACTATAAATATAGAGGAAAATAGATTTTTCCTTAAAATGTTTGAAAAATCTAGGTTCAAATTGTAATATAATTTCAGTAATTTGAGCTGCCTGTATTATTTTAAAAAGTGAAACTTGTCTTCTCATGAACCACTATTACTGTTATTTTTTTACAAAAACACACAAAAATGAATTATGACTTTGGTTTCTCTATTTTTCGGTTCCTTTTTTTTATTATTATACCTTCCCTACCCCCTCTCTCTCTGCACAGGGTGGGTATTCTGCTCCCTCCTTCTCTCCTTGGCAGGGCTCCTTCCAGGGGATCCCACGGACTGTTCCATCGCACCGCAGACAGAGTGAGTCTGTGTCTCTCACTCCTTTCCTGCTCTGGCTTCCAGTTCATGGTATTTTCCTTCTGCATGACCTTCCCTCCCTCTCCTTTCCCCTTACTGAGAGACCGGCAGGCCAATGCTTTATCAATGAGCTACCTCTGATCTCCTGTCTTAACACTTCCCTGACTGCATGTGAATAGACTTTAAAAACCTGTGGCCTTCTGAAAGCTCTGAGGTTAATGACATTCTAATGCTGTTTAAAACCTATTGCCAGGGACCCTAGGCCCATTGACATGCATCTGTCTAAATTCATTTCTTTTTTATAAGACCTTGACCTGTGTGAATAAACTTGTTTTTATCCAATGATTGGAAAAATGTACACACTATGCACAATGGTTTGATAGACAGATGCATATTGTTTAGGGACTGGGCTTACTAGACCATTGCACATTTCTTAAATGCTTCCTAATTAAAGGCTTTGATTGTGTTTTGCAGTCATCTCAGATATCTTTTCAGTTTTTTTTTAAGGTTTCTTTAATTTAAAAAAACTAATATGTCTTTGCAATTTGTCAGCTGCTTTCCAGCACAGAAGAAACCTTTTGAATATGCATGGTTTACTAATATTTCTAATGACTCAGTCATTGTTTGACCTTATGATTACTATTTATATTAAATCTACTTTCTAAAATATTGTTTATTTCTTTGTATTATGTACTTAAAGTATACCTGGTAAGTTGGTTATATTTTATCTTTTCTGAAAAGTCACCCAAAAGGCTAATATTAGTGAAGAATATTTAAATATAGTTCGTTGGAGTCACTAATAGGCCCTCTTGGATTTATTATCATTTGTGATTTATATTTTTTCATTAATTATCTTACTCAATATAAGAAGTGTTAAAAGCTGTGCTTTGACACTTTGAGCAACTAGGAGTTTGATTTATTTAAGTACATTTCATTTCTTGAGGGAGAGTCCAGATTTAATGGCATCAACAGGAATTCCAAAAAAAATAGGGAGTTTGCCTTCTTGCTTCTTTTTTTCTTATGTCCTTTTTGTTTGAATGAGAAAGGGAGTTTGTGTAGCCTCTCATTTAATGAGAGAAGTAAGAAGAGAATCTACTACGTCCTTTATAAATACTATGTTTTATTTCCTGTATTTAAATTGAAGTTTCATCCTTTTTTCCTCTATTTAAATTAAAGCATCCTGGTGCATGAGCGATCAGAGCAAATTGTTAGTCAAGTGATTTGAAATTTCATCAGGACAGTATGCTCTTAAACTTGGAGCCAGTAAGTGGCAGGGCTTGATAGGTTTACCTCAAATCAACTCACTTAACTTGGCTCTTAAGTCCTTTTTTTTTTTTTTTTTGGTTGGTTCTGGGGCTGAACTCTGGGCCTGGGCACTGTCCCTCAGCTCTTCAGCTCGAGGCTGGCACTCTACCACTTGAGCCACAGTACCGCTTCCAGCCTTTTTCTGCTTATGTGGTGTTGAGGAATCGAACCCAGGTCCTCATACATGTGAGGCAAGCACTCTATCACTCAGCCAACTTCCCAGCCCTCTTAAGTCCTTTTTTAATTCCTTTTTTTCCCTGCCTAGGGATTCCCCTGTCTTCCTGTCTTGCTGGAATACGCAATTGAAGTTTAGGGTTAACAATTGTGTATACCAAATAACACTGTGTGTGTATATATATATATATTTTATTATTATTATTTTATTTTATTTATTTATTTTTTGAAAATATTTTGTCAGTCATGGGGCCTGAACTCTGGGCTTAGGCGCTATCCCTGCACTCTTCAGTTCAAGGCAAGCTCTCTACCACTTGAGCCACAGTGCCACTTCGGGTTTTCTAGTGGTTTATTGGAGATAAGAGTCTTGTGGACTTTCCTGCTTGGGCTGGCTTTAAACGGCAAGCCTCAGATCTCAGCCTCCTGAGTAGCTAGGATTATAGGCGTGAGCCACCAGCACCTGGCAAATTGCAGATATATTTTTAAAACATATCTCTTAGACACAGTTGTTTCACTGGCTTAACTTGCATGTCTGTAGATATTTCTTGTCCTTCTTTGCATCAGTAGTCTTCCATTTTCAGGTGCTTCTTCTTCGAGTTCACAGCAAATCTTTCATCTCCAACCATAAGTGACATTCTCCTATAGTACCGCCCAGCTCTCTATTTTTTTTTAAATAAGTTTTTTATTGTGAAAATACTGTACAGAGGGGTTAGTTACATGAGCAAGGTAATGAGTACATTTCTTATCAAGCATTGTTGCCTCCTCCTTTGTTTCCCCTACCATCCCTTCCCTCTCATCTTCATAACTACACTCCCCCCCCCCCCCCTGTATTTTTGACTTCACTGTTTTCTTGTCTTTTTGTGCCAGTGCCATGACTTGAATTCAGGGCTTCATGTTTTCACTCAGCTTTCTTGTTCACAGATGGTGCTCTTCTGCTTGAGCCATGCCTCCAGTCTGAGGATTTTTCTTCCTGGGCTGGTTTCAGACTGCAGTTTTCAGATCTCAGCCTCTTGAATAATTAAGGTTACAGGTGTGAGCCACCAGCACCCAGTATACTTTTTAGTTTTGTAGATCAAGCCTCTGTCTCTGCATCTCCAGATTAGTAAGATGGAAGTTTTTGTTCTGCAGTTTGGATGGCTGAAAGTCAAACACTGACGTCATTTCTTGAGGAACTTTTCATAGCCTACAGAGCTAAGAGAACCAACATTGGGATTTCATTATTGATACTCGTAGGGCACTGTCTGTAGGAAGGGATAAACCTTAGGACCCTTTTTGGTAGTTCCTACTGGGCTTGAGAGCTTCCTTTAGAAGAAAAAAGAGGGCTGGGAAGGTGGCTCAGTGGTAGAGCGCTTGTCTTGCATGCATGAGGCCCTGGGTTCGATTCCTCAGCACCACATAAGCAAAAAGAAAAAAAGCTAGAAGTGGCGCTGTGGCTCAAGTGGTAGAGCACTAGCCTTGAGCTGAAGAGCTAAGGGATAGCACCCAGGCCCAGAGTTCAGGCCCCACGACTGGGCCCCCCCCCCAAAAAAAAAAGAAGAAGAAAGATTTTAAGTATGTTTTAACTATTTTGAGTTTACTCTGAGATCAGCTGAAGCAGTTTATTTATTTACCTATTTATTCATGTGTGTTCACAGGAGCAAATCCAGTGTTTTTCATAGGTATTGGGATTGATTTACCTTTTTCTGCAGTATGCTTATATTCATTGACAAGTCTGTCTCTCCATTTAGACAATATATATTTACAGTACTCAGTGTTGAGGGAGTTGACTGTGTAAGTAATGGAAGATAGTGAGGGTTCTACTATAATCTACTACAATAATCTCTTTCACTAAAACTTTCACGTTAGGCCTTCTTCAACACAGACGTGTATGTGCCATATCTGTCCTTGGCCAAGCTTAAGTAGAAAAAACTTGGTTTTGATTTTATGTGTTTTTGAACTTAGTAGAGTAGAAGGCTTTCCAGCAAGAAAAGCTGGTCTAAATATGCAGAGTAGATAATTCACGATTACAGCAAAGTAAGTTAATCTGGAAAGCTGCAGTAGTCTAGAGTGTCATGGCTGAATTACAGTCATCTCTAGGAATTAGAGAAATTGGAAATTCCTGTTTCTGTTTTTGTTTTCATTTCTCTGGAGATTTTTAACTTGTACATATCTTCCAAAGTTTACTAGTAGTTACTTCATGATCTTTATGTTCTGATGTCATTTGTTTTTATCTAGATTAGTAGCAAATAATGTATACTTAGATGTTTGGAGATCTTTTCCGCTGTCTGTGGGGATTTTAGCTGTGGTCCATATTCATATAACTGGCTTTGGTTTAGTGTTTCTAACCCTAATTTCCAATTGTACAACATTATGATAATCTATCTTACAGTAGATTTTAATAAAAAAAATTGCTTTTGACAAGTAGAAAGCCTTCATGGTCACCCAGGTAGCATTTTCTATTATAGCTCACGCTTATAGGGTATTTCTGTTTCACAAAGCATAAACTTTCCTTGTCTTCTTGCCTCAGAATCTTACTTGGTAGTCTAGGCTGGCCTCAAATTTAGGAGCCTCCATGTTGTGATTATGGGCATATACCATCACATGCCTATTTGATGTTTTAAAATCTGCCTTTTAATACTTTGCCTCTATGAATTCAGAAATTCCCATCTTCTTTCCATATACAATATAACTTATACAGGAAGAGAAAAGTGGTTTCAAAATAACCAAAGGCCTTATGTGGTTATACATTCTTGTTATTCAAGCTAGTTTGAAGCAGAAAGTTGAAAGACTGTAATTCAGGGCTAGCCCTGGCGAAAAGTTAGTGAACAAGCGAGCTAGGTGGAGCACATCTACAATTCCAAATATGTGGGAAGCATACATAGTATGAGGCTGGCACTGGGCAAAAAACACAAGACTCTGCCTGAAAACTAAAAAAAGGGCTGGATTGTTCCTCAGCTGATAGAGCAACTGACTAGCAAGCTCAAAGCCCCGACTTCAAACCCCAGAACTGCCACACTGCAGATTATATAAATGCATGCATATGTGGCATAATAGCTTGTCATTATTGCCATTGTTTCTTGATACAGTGAGGCCTGATTTCTAATGATAATTTATTCACCAAAATTGCATTTAGAACCATAGTTCTAGCTGGACACCTGTGATGGTAGCTACTCAGGAGGCCAGCCTGGGCAGAAAAGCCTCTGACACTCTTTCTCCAATTAACCTGCAAAAAGCCAGAAGTAGAGCTGTGGCTCAAGTGGTAGAATGCTAGCCTTGAGTGGAAAAGCTTAGGAATAGTTTAGTACTCAGGACATGAGTTCAAGTCCTAGGTCTTTGGTTTTTTCTTCTCATAATCTTCAAGGGTAATTTTGACATGTGATCACAAGTTTATTTTATATTACCACCCAATACATTTTTTTATTGTAAGCATATATTTACCACTCAGTGCACGTGTTTTTTATTTAAAGTTCAGACAAAATATTAATAATACATTCTCTTAGAATATATTTTTTCTCTACTCTTAAAAAAATGTGACTAGCAACTTGTAGTTAGAAAAACATGGATGTATTTTGCTCGTATGAGGTGGAACCTGTGGGTTTTAATGTACCAGTCTTAATGAGAAGGTTGATACCTTATGTAATTGAACATGGATAAATTTTGTATATATAATCATTTTTTTGCAGAAATACTATTTTTAATTGGTGCCTTCTAAGGAGTGAGCCTATGCCAGGAAACCTTTGTATTGTTGGAAAATACAATAGCTTGAATGACTGTTGAAGCTATGTAAAGAGCTGTTTATTCTCAGTCTAACCAAATTGCCAACTTCCCAAAGCCTTACTTGCCCTTGGCCTTCTGACTTTGATTATATTTCCTAACTTTAGCATCTCCCTCACTTTTCTTTTCTTTAGCCCTTTAAGTTCCTGAATTCTTCTCTTAGGATTTTTACTGTATGATGAGTCAAATAATTACATAAAAATTGCATTTGTAACTATGGTTCCAGTGGTGGATAACCTGCCTAGCAAATGTGAAGCTCTTAGTTCAAGCTCCAATATTAGCAGAAAATTTGCTTATTTATCACTTATTCATATATTGGAGTTTGAACTCGGGGCCTTATACGTGAACCTTACCACTAGGTGTTCTTTTTTGTTTGTTTGTTTGTTTTTTGGTGCTGGTACTGGGACATGAACTCAAAGCCTCACATTCTTTCTTGGCTTTTTCTAGCAAGGCTGGCACTTTATTAGTTCAACCATCCTTCTACTTCCATCCTTTTATTGGTTAATTGGAGATAAGTATCTAGAGGATTTTTCTGCCTGGACTGACTTTGAACTAGTAGCTAGAACTACAGACACTTGAGCCACTAACACTTGGCTGTCTGGGTCCCACAGCTGACTAAACTAAATTAGTTTAGTTTTCAGGTAGAGTCTTGGGATTTTACTTGGGGCTAGCCTCAGACTGTGATCCTTCTGCATATGTGTTCTGTGTGGCTGGAATCACAGGTATATGCCACCACTCTAGGCTTGTTTGTTGAGATTAGAGGTAGAGTCAGAGTTTTAATCCCAATTTTATAATAAAGAAAATGTAAATAAATATGAATGATAGTAGCAATTTGCTCAGGGTGAGTAAACACATGAAAATTAAGATCTTCTCTAAGTCCTGAGCTTGAATCTAAACTATTTATTGTGGATACGATTTCAGCTTTGTAAGTTTAGAATTGTTAGGTATCTGGTTTTTTGTGATGATTTTCATATAGTATCATAAACATTTTCACATAGTAAATATCTTTGAAACCACTTTTTAGTTAGTTAAGGTAGATAGTAATGCATTATCATGTTCCAGTCCTGATCTAACTCTTTCCTCTTGTCTGACATTGATGTCATTCTAGTTACAGAGATCCTATTACAGCACAATTTTTCCTGCAAGTCAGTGCTATCATCTTAGGTGTATTCCTAGAAAGACATTATTTAATTAGAGGGTTTGCACTTCTTTTGGGCATTTGCTGTTCATTTGTTGGACATTATAACAAAGTATAGCACTACATGGCTCACTCTGATGGACTCCAGCCTGTAGATGTAAGCAGTTTTATGTGGGAGGACAGGTTCAGCCTTAGTGCTTTCATGAGAAATTAGCTCTGGGAGTGACTTTTCATGAAAATAAAATATTGTCAAATGAAATAGAAACTAGGATAAGAAACTCAATCAATTTAGTCTTACAGTAAATATTTCTCAAAGATGGTAATAAAATAGAATGTGATATGGTATCCATTTTTGCAGCTGTTTTTCCCATGCTGTCTAGACTAGCAATTGGGCAATTGACTAGAAATGTGCATCTAACTCATGGTCCAGTAGGCCTTCCCGTAAACTTAGGCATGATTTAGTTTCTTTGACTGCGATTATGGTGGGCACAGCAATTTGTGCTTTTTATGTGTAGTTTTCTGTGAGAATCTACTCTAAAGATCAAGGATTTGTTTCTAGACAGTATTTGCTTCTATACCATATTGCCAGTAGCAGCTACCCTAGGCTAATGTGCTGTGCGTGTTGGTGACACAAGGGGTGTGGTACTGCTGTGAACCTGGTCACTTGCTTTTTGAACTACTCTGCATCTGAGAGGTAGATCCTAGTGATATTTTGCCTCTAGTAAATACCGTTCTGAAAGGTACAGAAATGAGAGCATTAATGGTTTCCCCAAAACAACGGAAACTGTTATTGGTCCATATAAATTCTGGAGCAGACACATTTATTTATACTTGTGACTTGGTTAGAGCTTTCATCTCCATAGTGATGTGTGAAGCCTGTGGCCTGGTATTTAAGTTAGGGTCAGATTATACCTTTAGTGGTCTTTCAGACACTGAAGTTTTCCTTGCTTTTGTAATGTACAAAGAAGCTCTAAAATTATTTTAGAAATGATTTCTACTTTCTTCATAAAGGATTACATGGGGCCAAACCTTTTTAGATCTTTGGAGTAGGCAATATGTCAAATTCCTAACAGTATTTTGTTTGGTAAGATCCAAGTAATTGCTTTTTGTGAGAAGTTTTACATGCACCATTGTATGGGCATGGATATTTGTACTAACTTGAAAACCACATTAGCAAGAAAGTATGAGTCATATTAGAATATTGCCATTAATAGTTAAGTAAATAAGGAAAAGTAATGAATAGTGCCTAGAAAATTTACAACAATAGCAAAACAAATCTTCTGGGCCACCACCCCGTCCTGGCGATCTCAGTGTTGCGTGTGGTCTCTGATGCCATTGTCCTGTCTCTTTCTTGTCTCTGCTCTCTCATTGTGCCTTTGGCAAGGAGTTGAGAAGTTAGTCCATTACTTCTCTGACAAAGCGTGGTACAGTACAATTTTGGATTTTCTCCCACCACCTTTCTTGTAATCACGTTCTGTTTTGTTTTTTGTTTCTCCCAGTTGCATGATGCATGTCAAAGTGTGCATGCAATCATAGGCATGCTGCCAGTGGTTACATTTCCGTTTTTGCTTTTATCCTTTAAAGTATATTTAACGACAGTGAACCCTTTTGTACCCAAGAAAATAATGTTAATTAATTCTGGTGTGTGACGTTTTTACACATGAGAATATTTCCTGATTTCGACTTCATATACTATGGTATATGTCTACTCAATCAGGACTTGCCATCTTAGCTGCCATCTTTTGGCTACTAACCTTAGAATAAGAAAGCTTAATAAAACCTGGCGTGTGTAAGACACTTTTCCTTAGCCAATGCTAGATCTCTGAGGAAGTACAATAGTAAAGACAATTTTTCTCAGTGCCCAGTGGCACTTTCAGCAGGTCACTGTGGAACTCCTGCTTTCCAGAAACATGGGTCCACAGTATGACCTGAGTTTGGTGTTTCAGACTTCTTTCTAGAAGAGATTTTCTATCTAGGGGAAAGCTAGCACCTGAATGATACTATTAAGTCTGTCTGTAGGGTTTTTAAGTATAGTAAATCTTAGTCATCAATCATATTGCATATTCTGAAAGACTGTGAACTCAGAAACTACTCAAACAATGCAGAAAAAGACTTTTAGTGTTTCATTTTAAATTCTCTGGTGGGTCAGATTCTACCTTTGTCACTTGCTAAAGTTTGTGACATTTAGACATGTTACTGTTAACTTTTTTAAACTTCTGTAGACTCATGGACAAAAAGAAGACTTTTTTTACAACACCTCCCACTCACAGCTTCAGGAGAAATTAGACATCAGGCATGTAAATTTGATTTTCTACCCTTGGAGAAAAGTAGACTTGATCTCTGAGCCCAGAAATGTAATATTTCTTAAGAATTTTCAATGCATTAAGCATTATAGTAAACATTTTACAAGCATGTTATTATTTACAATTCTGTGAGGTACAGATTCTGGAATTCTCCTCATTTTGAAAATGATTAAATTCCTTTCAGGACAGTGAGATAATTTATCTATTGTCTCATTAATACTAAGGAATTGATCATACAGCCCACACATGTGATGAAATTTAGTACTGTGAGAGACTGTCAACTTCAGAGTACCATGCACATCCTAGCTCCTGTTCTCCTCTCCAGGAAGGCAGTAAAGGAATCTTGACTTCTATTGTTGTATGAGCTGTAGCTACTGTTGATTTAAAACATTTAGATGTAACTGGAATTATTGAACTATGCACTGAAGCTTAGAAATCTTAAATCAGGTAACAGCTAGTTTATTATGTTGCTAAAGATCTTGTCTTTTACCTAAGAACCTGTTACAAAGCAGCCGTACTTTTGAGTTCTTTGTTCTTATACCACTACATAATCGTATGTGCTAAGCACTTAACAGTACCCTAGGAGGCCCTGTGCTGAATGCTTTACACATATAGTCATATTTAATTGTTAGAAATGGAAAAGAATAGAATGCTTATTCAGGTAATTTTTTCCAGCTACTTAGTCTAAAAATGGTATTTAAATAAAAGCCATTGGAGCCTAAGCTTGTAGGTCATTATGACAGGTACTTGTGTTCAAATTAGCATAATTATCCCTCCTGCTGGCCTTCTAAACATGAATTATTAACACCAAACCTGTTAGGGAAACAATAGACTGAATCATTAGATTTCTTTTTCTTTTCTGGCAGTACTAGAGTTGGAATGCAGGTCTTCGTGCTTGCTAGGGAAGTGCTCTGGCCACTTGACCCATTTACCCAAACAGTTTTGCTTTAGGTTATTTTTCAGGTAGGGTTTTGTACTTTTGCCCAAGGCTCACTTCAGACTGAGTCCTCCTACCTCTGCCTCTTGTATAACTGGATTTACAGACACGAACACCCATGCCTGGCTTGTTTTTAGAGACCAGGCTTTGGCTAACTTTTTTTCCTAGCCTGACTTTAAACCATGATTCTTCCATCTCTGTCCCTTGCATAGCTGGGATTACAGGCATGTACTGTAGTTCCTGTTTTACCAGTTTTTAAATTAGTTTTTATTTAATCATTAACACTCCATGATTAGTTTTTATTTAATCATTAACACTCCTTTCTTGACCTGATAGGAAACTATCACTTTGGTGATTAATGACCAAAGAAGCCATTCTTAAATCTACAACTAATACTCCCCTAGTAATTTTTTTTTAATTTTTTTATTTTTTGGGTCTGGTCGTGGGGCCTGAACTCTGGGCCTGGGCGCTGTTTCTCAGCTCTTCAGCTCAAGGCTAGCGCTCTACCACTTGAGCCACAGCACCACTTCCAGCTTTTTTCTTTTTGCTTATGTGGTGCTGAGGAATCGAACCCAGGGCCTCTGGCATGCAAGGCAAGTGCTCTACTACGAGCCACCTTCCCAGCCCCCCTAGTAATTTTTATAGCAGATATATATTGGACTCTTAGGCTGCTAGGAGTACCAACTACACCAAAAGTTAATAAGGAATGGTAAGTGCAGGTAAGGAGCTCAGGGTCTGGTTATCTTTGTAAACAATCCGAAGCTGGCATTTAAGCTTATCATTACAGGTGACCTTCAAGCCCAGTAGTAGTACCTGCTGCTGGTACTGTTGCCGTGGACACATGCATACATTTAATGAGGGAACTCACAGAAAAATATTTTGAAGTTTATGGATCTGACCTAAGAAGTAAGGTTTAGAGGCGCTTATGTCCAGTGAGAGGCATGTACTTTGAGTCTGGAGCTGTGGCTGCATTTCAGTTTTCAGCTCTAGGTTGCTGGGATTGAGTGCTGTAGAGCATCTCCCACAGTTCCCAGTGACAGAGGTGTTCCTCTGGGTCTGGAAGGCTGCTAAATTGGGGCAGATTTTCACAGTTTGGGGATGCCTTTGATGACCTCTCTAGTCCCACTCACATTTTCTTTTGTGTTCCTTTATGCTGTAAGGCCTAAGATGTGGTTTCCTCCCTTGTTTATTTGACCAGCTCTCAGGAAGGTCATTAAGCAAAGGAACAAGTATGACTGTGTGTCCCCTCCAGGTTCCCGGTGCCTGGCGTGGCGTATGACACACAATAGGCATTTCAGTCTTCTGCATTCCTTTCCACTAGTTCTATTAGCCATGAAAACATGCATCCTAAATATACCCTGTAAATTGTCAACTGACATGTTGAATTGTCACCCCTTTGTACAACTGTTTAAATATAACAAAAACATAATTTTAAAAAAATTAAAAAGGAATGCATTTTAAAAATAAATAGATTCATTCTAAAGATATCAGGGGCCTATTTTATGGCATTTGGTGCAGTAACAGTTGCATTCGGTGTGAATTAAATCTTGTGTATGTGTTTGGAACTTAGAAAGTGAGTTCCTATCCGAGTGCATCTGCCCGGCCGGCCAATGGTGAGGAGTAGCTTGCTGTTGCCCCCTTGACAGCAGGTGCTCCACAGCACTTAGCTCAGCTGCAGGGCGTCATTGTCCTGTGTGGAGATAACCCCCACGTGCTGTCCTCCATCTACCAGGAGCATTGTCCCCTCAGTCCTCTTGTAGTGTTACTTCCCATTCTTACTGAAAACAGACCATCTTAATTTAATTAAATTTAAATTAACTTATCAAACTATAGCTTTCAAATAAATATGGCACTTAATTGAGGGTAGAGAAAAATTGTATCCTACCACTAAAAATAATTTTTAATAAATTGCAAAACCTACCTGGATTTAGCAGTCACTGATTTGAGAAAAAAAAAAAAACTAATATGATTACTGTAATTAAATGATAATTGAGACTTTCCTTTATTCAGCTGTTCAGGGTAACTCCTTCTGAGTAAAAGACTCAGCATTCTATTCTTAAAAACCTGGTCATTTCCTGTTAATTTAGTATTGGGATGGAGCTCTCTCAGCCATACAAGCAGCACTGCTTTCTACCTTGGCCTAGGGTTCATCAGTGTGTGTGGTGAAGGAGGCATCAGCCTCACAGTGCAGTAACACAGTAGTGTATCTGGACCGCTTACTCCAGGTCCCAACAGCTCTTTCTGGAGAGCAGTCTGTGCAATTAGAAAAGCATATAACGTTTTGATGTTCTGAGTGATAGCACATGTCCATTCTTTTTTGTCCCTACTGGAAACAGTGAGATTACAACAGAATTACTTTTTTAATCGATAATTTTTCCAGTCATAAAATACATCAAGAGTTTTCAATTTGGGATGAGAATACCTTCCTTATGTGTTCGCAGGTGAGAGGAGGTGCAACAGGAGATATCTCCATGCCATCAGGAATTTTGTGCCATCTCCTCCTCCCCTACGCCCTTCCCACGCCCTGTGGTGTATTATCATTCCTTAATATGACCTCGCACTATTTTTCCACACACTTTTCTAAAGTTTTTTTTTTTAAATCACTTTTGCATGATTATTTTTTTACCTAGGGGAACTTCAAGGAGAATCTATTGAATCAATTAGCATTGATTTTATTTTAGAGCCTTCCACATTTTATTCATCTCTGTGGTAAAGGGTTGTGAAAATGCCAAGTGCCTTTAAATCTGGGACCTATAACTTCAGGCAATAACTAAGTTGGCTTATCTATGCCAGACATTATGTGATAGAATTTAATGCCACTTATCTGTATAAAGAATTCTCAGTAGACATTGCCTATTATTATTATTATTATTATTTATTAAACTAACAAGTCACTCCTACTGCAGCATTGCCTCCAATTATCCATCCTCAGTTATGAACCTGTTGTCAGTCACTCCTGATGTTCCTCAGTCTAAGCCCTGACTGCCCCCATTGCAGTCACTTCCCAGTGCTGGTCTTAGAGAAGAAAGAACCCAAATGAAGCAATAAAATTGCCCACCCTTTCACAGGCAACTGTGGGTTTATTTATAGATTAGCACAAATTATTATATTATTACTTATATTAGTGCTAATAATTGTACTATTGTTCATAATAAAGTTATTTTATTAGTAAAACACAGTTATTAAAAGTTCATATTTCAAAGCCCCTTTCCAAACTCTTGACACGTTAGCCTTCATTATCTAATAGAAAGCATAGGTAAAAGAGAAACTGGTTCAAGACAGGTGCACTCAGCCCTGCCCCATATATTTTAATTTATTGGGCCATAAGATCCTTTTTATTTTTATTTTTCCTGTGTGCGCTAAAGTAATAAAGGTTGCACATATTTCCTCCGATTTGGGGGCGGAGGAAGGGGGCAAGGTGTAACCGTACAGTAAACATCAGAAGGACCTATGAGGCCTTAGGAATGTTACTGTTGTGTTTTTTGTTTTGTGTTTGGAAGGGCAGTGTTAGGGATTGAATCCAGAATTTTGTACATGCTAAGCACGCACTTTACTGCATAGCTACATACACCCCCCAGGCTTATCTTGTGTGTGTGTGTGTGTGTGTGTGTGTGTGTGTGTGTGTGTGTATGCGTGCCCGCGTGTGTGCTCGCATGTGCTGATACTAGGGCTTTAACTCGGGGCCTCAACTCAGGGCCTCTGACTCTTACGTGGCTTTTTCACTCAATGATGGCAACTTACCTCTTGAGCCTCCACTTCTGGTTTTTTTGATAGTTAATTGGAGATGAGTCTCAAGGACTTTTCTGCCTGGGCTGGACTCAAACTGCTATCTTCAATCTTAACCTCTTGAATAGCTAGAATTACAGGCATGAGTCATCAGCGCCTGGCTCAAGGCTGATCATTTTAAATTTTACTAAATATGTGTTTTTCATATCTCAGCCATAATGGCAATGAAATGGGACAACTTCAACAACAGTATTAAAGGTAGGGCTAGCATTAGCTAAATGAATGAATTTCATGCAATTAAGGATGTCATGAAATGTGACAGTATGACCTTTAAACCTTTTATTAGCTGCTAATTTTAATTTGTCACAGAGATACACTTGGTAGTTTGGCATACAACATAAAAAGACCTTTAAGATGGGTGATGATCCCAAGAGCACTGCTTATGGAGATTAAATTAAAGTGCTATAGAAATTATTCTCAGGCTTTCTTGTAGATAAGGTTGTAAATACTTAATGAAAGTACTAAGGCAAGAATGTTTCCTATAATGAGTTGGAACTTTAAAGCTTTCTTTTCTTTCACCCCCCCCTTTTTTTCAGATCATGTTGAGTGTGTATTGCTTGTATCATTTTTTTTTGTTTGCACTACCACTTATATATATATATGTCATAAGATTGCTTGAATATTGCAATTCATTTTTGTATGTTTTAAATGCCCCACATGCTTTCCATATTAAAGCATACTCAGCCTACTTCCAACTTTGCTTACATTAATACTGAGTACTTTTCTGAGCTACATGGTTAATAATGTTGCTTTTAATCTCAACAGCCTCAAGTACTACAGCCTTCCAGCAGCCTTCCCAGACCCACAGACCACGCCCAGGGAAAACTAACAAGGCCACAACGTATCGAGGCCCACAGTGAATGTGCAAGCCAGGGTGTGCATCAAGGTGCTGCACATCCCGATGGAAGCTTTCCATGTGGCTTACAAGAAAACAACTATGATTTGGAAGACCGGCCTGTTTCCTTAAGCCCACACGTCAGGATGGATGTGGCAAAAAGTATATCTGACTCAAATTTGACCATGACCGTGAGTGCTGAAGAGCCTTCTCATTTGGCAAAGAATCAAATAATTGGTGAGATGCAGTTTGGACCCACTTCTCTTCCGACACCTCGCCAGACGAGTACAGCAGAGCAGGCTAAGAGAGTTGGAAGAGATCCGTCTCCGCTGGTTGGCTACTTGTCTCAGCCCAAGTCCTCACATCTTCTAAAGCCACCCGTCTTGAGTTCTTCGGCACCTCCTCCAGACAATGAATCATCTGCAAGTAGGACTCTAGGTTGTAATAAGCCACCCATCATCACAGCTCATTCAGCAAAGCTTCAGCCCACATCTAGTCAAACAAATCTTGCAAATAATCCGAATCTGAAAGCATCTAAGCTCCGCCCTCCTTCCAGCTCTTTCAGACAGAAACAAATAAGCAGCCCCCGCCTCGAGCCTCAAAGCTTGCAGGCCAAGACCAGCATCCCCAGGCCACTGGCAAGGCACAAAGAAATCATGCCGAATCCAAGTGGCAGTTTGCATTCTGGGGATCCTTCGGCCTCTAATCGATATTCTCGTCTTCCTAAACCAAAGATACATTAAGCACATAGCCAATGTCTGCCAGTTTGTGTTTTTAACAGCAGTCTGTTCTGTAATAGCTTTATGTGCTGTGTGCCACCACGTTGGAGGTTCCGTTGAAAGCTTGCGAAAACCTTAACATTAAAATGTGGAAGCTTCTACTCCTTTGGCTGATCCATTTTATATCTTGGTTCAAGTAGTACCATTCGAGCACACTTGTCTCAGGTCTGCCTGCCCATCTCAGAGGGCCACTGTAACATCTGCCTGTGCTGTCCACTCTTAGCAGGCAAGACACGTGCTTTGCTGACTTAGTCCTGTCTCCGTATTGACTGGTTATCAGAACCCCGCCTCAGTCCACGATGGCTACTATTTTAGCTTACAGCATGGTGATAATGGAAGATGATAGTCTGTAAGCAGAGTTATGGCCAGTGTTTTGTATATTTGAAAGGTCTATGCAAAAGCTTTGTGATGAATAAAGATCCGGCTTTTAATGGGAACTTGATGTCAGCTTTATTTCTTCTTACCTAGGATCAGCAAGCTAGTCTTAACTGTTTATTCATTTACCAGACAAATTCCCTAGGCTGACAATATTCAATAGTATATATGTATAAACTGCTGGTCTGTCAGGTTGACATCTTGTTTTTGTCACATACATATGCCATTTGTGCTTGTACTGTGTACATATTTGGAGAGTTTGAGATACACCTTGAAACCTATGCCGAAGGTGTATCCGCTTGTAGCCTGTGTTGGTGCTAGAGTTTTGCTGGCTGTTCAGGTTTGAAACCTAGTCTAGGCCTATGGATCTATCATAGCTGTTTCAAGGTTCCACAGCATCTATATTAAATTAAATCACTATTGTAATATTTATATTTATTGACTTTCTGCTAATATCCGAAGACTGGAATAATGGACTTGAAATACTTGCACAAAATTCTGATGGGCTAGAAGTTCCCCCGTTATGTAGGACTTCCAGCTTATTATTTTCTATAGAAAAAGAAGTTAAAATATTTTGACAAAAAAGATAAAGTGAAGTAAACTCTTGAAAAAGTTAGAATTCATAAGAGCTTTGCTTTTCTCAATTTCCTAGGTTGCCCTTTTCTGTTGGTGTATGTTTAAGTGACAGTCTCTTGAAAAGTAGATTTGGCAAGAATTGTGTACAGGAAATTGTGTTTCATTAAGAAGTTTTAAAAACTGGATGCTGGTGGCTCATGTCTATAATCCTAGCTGCTCAGGAGGCTGAGATCTGATGTTCACATTTCAAAGCCGGCCTGAGCAGGAAAGACTGTGAGACTCTCATCTCCAGTTAACCACCAAAAAGCCATCAAGTGTTAAAGCACCAACTTTGAGTGAAAAAGCTGAAGGGCAATGCCCAGGTCCTGAGTTCAAGCCCCAGTACTAGCACCAAAAATAAAGTAAATAAAAAGTTATGAAAAGGACATTACAAGGGCAGTAGCTCGTTTATTTTAATGTGCTACAGAAAAGAGCTGTGGAACCTACAAGCAATCATGTGCCCAAACTCAATCATGTCATCTTCAGGCTGCCTGGCCTTGGCTGCTTTAAATGGAATATTCATCAGAGAGCCTTACCAGGTCAGGGTTTGATTAGCTGATACAAAATATATTAAAAAAGCAATTAAAGCCCCAAAAATTGTCACTCAATTTTCTAGGTATTCCTTTAAAACACCTACATTGATGAAATTGTTTATCCATGTAATGTAACCAACAGTTGTAAGTGCTTTAGTGGGAATTTCCAAAGAGGTAATCGCTACCATTGTGATGCAGTGGTCCTCTCTTACCTGTCAGAAAACCATCTTGGTGAGTGTGTTGTGCAGTGATGCAAACGCTTCTTGGATTTGGTAATAAGGAAAGGGGCAGCCCTGGCCCACCACTGCACTTGTGTCTGCCAGAGAAGTACTGAAGTTCAGAAAAACATTCATTTCCTCCAGATACTGCCAGTGTGCTGTCAGGGGTTGGGTCAGCCCAGCATGCATTTGCTGTCTGCTTATGGAAGTGAGCCAGGATGGCCACAGCTGTGTGTGGTAGATGGGATCTTTCATCTTGATGGAGAAAGAACACTGCAAGTAGGGTGCTATAGTACTTTATTTCCCTGAAGTAAAACATACAAATGAATTAGTAGAATGTTTTATTTACATAGAAGTTGGTATAGACCCCCATGAAATATTATTAACAGGTTGTTTTTTAACCTTTAGGGGAAATGATTTTCAATTTTTAACTTATGTTTTAACCTCCTGGTCTGAGAAAAATATTCTTATTTTCTACTATGTAAAAATATTGACTCCAATTATTTGGTGTTTTGTTTTTGTTTTTGTTTTTGTTTCTTCCCTGACCAATTGGCAGAAATATTAACCCATCAGTTTAGCTTCTTTGTACCTTTGCTGAGCCTTAACCTTGGCAGAAGATCCGCTCCTGAATACAATTTAAGAGAAAACATACCTAGGACGCTTCCATGGACAACATCAAGTATTTACTGCATAAATCGTGTGCTCCTTAGTAAATGTGAAGTAGGATGGGGAAGTGCGGGTGGAGCTGTGTGTCACCCAGAGCGTACCTTCTCCGATTTGGCTCCATCTGCCTAACAAACGTTGTACCACATCCTTACCCACAAGAATTTTAGGCTCCTTGTTCTCCTCATTCCTGTGGTGTCAGCACAGGTGGTGGAAATGTATGAATTCTAAATCGTGAGGGGGAACGTGAATGCAGTTGGTTAAGTTTCACATTGGTGAGAGAGAAAATTGGACAAGAAGGCAGAATTAAACATTTGGCTACTGGTGGGATGCTTAGCAGTATTTTAAAGGAAGCTTTCCCTAAGGAGTTTAGTAGTATAAGTATAGATTATTTTGAAATACAAACATCAAACCAGGGATTAGAGAGCTCTATATATTTCGAATGTTTTCTAAATAACAGACCATTGAACATTTTCCTTTTGGAGTCTCTTTTTCTTTGTGCAATATTTTCAAGCCTATAGACTACTATTCATTGTGTAGATATTATAGGGATCTTACTATTTTAAACCAGTAAAAAAAAAAGTCTATGAAAGAAAATAGCAGATTTGCACTTTAAATGAGCTTAATTGCTTGGAGCTGTGCCTGAAATATCGAAAATGCCTCCTCTTGGGTGTGGCTTAGTTTCATGGAATAATTCTCTGTAATTTGTTGCTATTTGAAGATACAAGTTCACCGTTCACAGAGTTCTATCCCCAGCATGCCACTTTTCCCATGAAAGCACTAAGTTTTTGAATCTTCCATTGTCCCCTGTAGTATTTGTTCTACTTGGTGCACTCAGAGAGTCTGTGACCTGCTACAGCTGTCACTTCCCCCACGTTCCTGTGATGATGGGCAGTAATCCAGACCCATTTGTGCCTGGGATTCCCAGCAGGGTTGACCTGCTGGCTTCCTGGGCTCCAGGCCACCAGGGAAAGCACTTTGCAGTTACCACACAGGCTTGTGTACCCAAGCCCAGTTGGACTGCTACCCTGTCAGCAGCACCCTCTCTGTCCATCTTAACACATCAGGTTTCACATTGCTAAGTTAATTTGGGTAGTTATGTTTGCATGCTTATGTACACATTTGAAAATTAATGATCACGGTAGCACAGGTTTGTCCTCAGGGCTAACAGCCTTGCTGTTTTTCTTGATGCTTGAAATTATACTTTCTATTATTTCCCTCTCCCCTTCCCTACCCCACATAGCCCTTTGATTTTCCTGCTGTAGCAACCTGCGAGAAGAGTGCATTTGGATCCGTGGCGATGACAGTGAGCAACCAGTCTATAATTATGTTACTAATTAAAGATACTTGTCTGTTGGAAAGAGCTTCCTCTGCCTTTGGCCGTGGTGTAAAGCATTGCCCTAAGAAAATACTGGCCTAGAGAACTGAAAATCTATGTCATGACTGGTGTCTTTGTGTCATGACTGATTATAAACAAATAGTATCAGTGGTGTTTTCCCCATGGATTTGAGAAGCCAGTTCAGAGTACATACTGTATATTAGAATTTGCCTGTAAAATGAATTATACAAACCCAGATGTAAAGTCTCTTGAAAATGTTGGCATAGTAAATTAAAAAAAAATAAAAGTTCATAATTATGAAGGTGCTTTTGTCTTTCTTCACAGTTCATATTTTCCCCTGATAGTTTTTCTTCATGAAGATACCATTAATTTGCTTGATGTTTTTCAAATTCTTATTCCCTTTCTTCCACACACGTAACCTATCAAGCCCTGATGATTAGGTAGGAATTGAGAAGGTTTTCCTCTGTTTTCACAGATTCTGTCAACCTAGTATTCTGTTTCATGTTAATAAAATTTCTGTTTCATCTTAGGAAAAGAACTGGGACAATAGGTAGAGAATATTTTAAAAAAACAGCACCTTTATTGGAATGTTATATGATGGGAAAACATCACCATTGCTTTGCTCATTTCTAAACATTGTACATTTCATTACAAAATACTTTGAAACAAATTTAGGTCAAGTTAACAGAAGTTGGGAGAACAAAAGGAATGGAGAATTTATCATTTTTTTCCAGTTTAATCAAGTGTGATTATATAATGTAGAAAAAGTTAAGTTGCTAACATGTTACCTAATCGGGAAGGGGTTTGCATATGCCAGAAAAAGCATGGAGGAAACTTCATTATAAAACTTGACCATGGTATTTACTGCTGTTTAAGATACCAGTAGTGACTTCAAGGCCATCTGCATTATTACCATGCTTGAGAACTGCCTCAGATTTACCTTTTTATTCAGTCAAATAGGGCGTTTTTGTTTCTTCATTTGCGTTGTTTATTTTCCATTTGGAAAATGTACTGAAGCAAGAGTTCGTAGTTGAGTGTTGACTCGGCTGGAGTTACATTGGTGGGACGTCTCACGTGTGCTAGTCGCTGCTGTGTCCACGTGGAGGACAATGAACAAGGCCATGGCCTGGAGCCTGTGGACTACAGCAGTTCTTAGCATCCTGGTCAGGAGCAGCCCTTCCCTCCCTTTTCTTTGCCTTGGTTACCTGCCATTTGCTGTTGAACACACAGTAAGCTGCTCTTCACCGATATCATCCCATTTGTCTTTAATTCTCATGCACCTGTCTCTCTGCTCCTGTGCTTAATCTCAGTTTACACGCTTGTCCATCTGAAAATCTGACCTTTTTTACGTCTGATTTCATTCCAGGAACAATATTCTAGCAGTGCTGGGAATTAGTAAATATTCTGCCTTCTGCTTCAGGGTCTTAGAATTTAATTTTGAGGAATCTCAATTGTCCTATGATACCTTTCCTTTTGTTTCTTCCTGTTCCATTCCCTTGTTTACATAACATCCAGATATTCTGAAATACCTGTACTTTGCCACGGGGTCTCTGAAGAGGGGCTTAGATCATCCTCAAGGACCTTCTCATTGGTGAATCCTCACTCCCACAAAGCTACACACACACATAAACAAATAATGGAAGTGGGGGGGGGGGAGAGAGGAGATTGATTTTCTCAGAGGAACTTCTCTGACTTCTCAGCCATAAAAATGAGAAATCACTATTCTCTGGATCCCCCGATGATCCCCAAACACCCGTTACTCAATCCCTCTATGAATTCATTCACACAGGCATTTTGAGAATGACAGTGTCTGCAGTGGTAATATTTTCAGTGACTACAGAATGGATGTTTGATAGCAAAAGTATTTCTCAGTGTCAGACTACATTTCCCTCATTCCCCTTGACGTGATTAGAAAGTACACTCGCTGTGTGCCCAGCTCTGCTGAACGTGTAGATGAATGACCGTCCCTGCAAAGCAAGAAGCCACACAAGCAGTTCAGATGTACCCCAGCCCCCACTTCCAAAACCAATTCTTAGGGCTAGAAGTGTGGCTCAAGTGGTAGAGCACTTGCCCAGCAAGCCCTAGCAGGCCCTCAGTTCAAACCCCAATATTGAATAATAATAACAATAATACAAAATTA
The DNA here is from genome assembly GCF_019054845.1 of Dipodomys spectabilis. Classification (NCBI taxonomy): domain Eukaryota; kingdom Metazoa; phylum Chordata; class Mammalia; order Rodentia; family Heteromyidae; genus Dipodomys; species Dipodomys spectabilis. Next base: position 3,347,965 of record NW_024870813.1, on the reverse strand, counting down.
TTCCTCAGCAGATATGCAGATCTTAATCACATGACAGCAAATTTAACCAATCAGACTAAACACATGGTAAGTTCACAGTATTTCTAAGTCATGAGGAATTATCTGTGTTTCCTTGACAAATCCCAGCTGAGTGTACTTTTATCACAAAGGTAGGTCAAATGCAAATGTGAACTGCAATGAGAAAAGTAATAGAAGCTCTGATGAATTATTAATATAGGTTATTTCTTAAATTTGTTCATAACGTGGTGATATGCAGTTACAGGCTTTCTGAAGTCAAGTTCAGCCAGGGATGTGTCTCAAGCAGGCTTAGAGCACAGCGCATGGCAGGTCTCAGATCAGGTACTGAGGAAAGTCTGTGGACATAGGTTATTTGGAGATTATGCAAGGAACACTGGAAGTCACACAGGAACAACTATAGAAGCATGAGGGGTTGCTAAAACCTGAAAAAAAGATCTTTTCTAGTAATCAGAGCTGTACAATACAATAACATTCTGTTTATTATAAGCCTTTATAGAAGCAAAAAGCATAAGCAAAAAAGTAGAAGAAACCCAACTATGACAATAAAAATGACTAAATCATTTCATCTATATGAAAAAAATGATTTCATAGCTAATACTCTTGAATTTTTCAGTATCCACAGTATAACGAACTAAAAATAGTCACAACTGGGGACCGAGCTAAAAGCCATGAGAGCAATATAATTTTAATAGGGACATGCTTATAAATACCTACATGAGATAATAACTAGTCAATAATGATTGAATTCTAGTTGATTTTACTTTTGTACCTATACCTCACATTATTATTATTACTATTATTATTATTTTGTCAGTCGTGTGGCCTGAACTCTGGGCCTGGATGCTGTCCTGTCCCTCAGCTCTTCAGCTCAAGGCTAGCACTCTACCATTTGAGTCACAGTGCCACTTCCAGCTTTTTCTGCTTATGTGGAGCTGAGGAATTGAACCCAGGGCCTCATGCATGTAAGGCAAGCACTCTACCACTGAGCTACCTTTCCAGCCCCTGTATATTCTATTTTTAAGAAATTGTAGGGAGGGGGGATATGGGAAGGGATAGGAAGGGGAAGCAAAGGAGGAAGCAACAATGCTTGATAAGAAATGTACTCGTTATCTTGCCCATGTAATTGTAACTCCTCTGTAAGGAATTTTCATAATAAAAAATTAAAAAAATTGTATTCTGAGGATCACAGTTCAAAGCTAGCACAGGAAGACAAATCTCAGAGATTCATCTCCAATTAACTAGGAAAAAGCTGAAGGTGGAGGTGTGACTCAAGTGGTAGAGCACCAGCCTTGAGTGTAAGACAAACGAGTACAAGTTCCTAATTCAGTTCTGGCACGTGTGCATGCATGTGCACACACACACACACAGCTGTGAGACTGCTTATAGAGAGAAGATTATAGATGTGTTTTCAAATAGAAGGTCAAGATCATTTCTATTGCCTAGACAACATTGGTAAAGCATACAACACATAACTGATCTCAGCTACGGAGTTGATGTACTGTTCACAATATCCTGTTGTAGGAAGGTGCTTTGGGAAACTAAGTTATTTATACAACACACTACTAATGGGTTTGGTGTGCCTGACCTTAAACTAGAAGTGCTGCACCATCGTCCCTCCCTCCTCTTCCTCTCTCCCTCCTTCGCTTCCCTCCCTCCTTCCCTCCCTGCCTTCCCTCCCTCCCTCCTTCCTTCCTTCCCTCTAGTGTTACTAGGGTTTGAACCCAACCTCACCCTTTCCAGGTAGGTGCTCTGAGGTATCTCTGAGGCCACACCTACAGCTATTTTTTGTGCTAGTTATATTTTAGATACAGTTGTGCTTCTCACTCAGCCATGCTCCTGGACATTGATCCACCTATTCAGGCTTCCTGTCAAAGTGGAGTTGACTGGCCCAGGTGACCACGCCTAGCTTCTTTCCGTTGAGCTGCAGACTCATGGACTATTCCATTCCAGTTGGCATAAAACTTTGATCTTCCTAATCTCAGCCTCCCACATATCTTAGCAGCTGGGCACTACTGCATCTAGTTGAGAAGGGGATCTCATGGACTTTTCTTCCCACTGTTTGAAACACAATCCTCACATTTTCAGCCTCTCAAGAAGCTGGGATTACAAGCATATACCACCAGCCCCTGGCTGACACTTTCTTTTATTCAGGAAATTGGGATTGGGAATCCATGATCTTACGTATCAGAGACACATTAACCATTAGTGACAAAGTCTCTATCCCTCCTGAATTTGAACAATTTGCTGTTTTAGTGTAGATAACCTGAGGCTACAGAGACTCTCCCTGCCCTTCACAAGCACTTCTTCAAGCTTTCCATGGAGTTTTTTTTTAAATTAAGGGTGGCATAAGTAAGGTAATGAGTACATTTCTTGTTGAACATGGTTACCCCCTTCCTCTTTTTCTCCCACTTTCCCTCCCCCCACCTGACTCCCCTCCCCTCAAGTTGTACAGTTCATTTCCAACATAGTGTCTGGTATTGCTGTTGCACTGATTTATCCTTTGTCCTTCATCTTATCATTTTGTGATTCCTCTTCCCTTCCCCAAACCAGATAACTGTATATACAAGACACAGGATACTAAAATAAAAAAGCAGTGACAACAGGGGATAAGCAAAGGGGGGAAAAATAACTTTACACTACATTAAAAAACAACAAAAACAAAAACCTTTTTTTCCCACATCTTGAAGTTTATTTCATTTAGTATCATCTTAGATGGTCATATGTACATAGCTATTGAACTTTTGTGATCCTCTGTTAGGACTATCCTAGACATATACTAATAATTACAAATGAGGGAGACCATGGAGCCCATGCTTCTTTGGGTGGCTTGCTTCACTTAATATGATTTTTTCCAAGTCTTTCCATTTTTTTTACTCATGGGGTGGTCATTCTTTCTGATGGAAGCATAGAACTCCATTGTGTGTGTGTGTGTGTATATATATATATATATATATATATATATATATACCACCTTTTCTTGATCATTCGTCTACTGTGGAGCATCTGGGTTGGTTCTATATCTTAGCTATGATAAATAAGCAGAGCTTCTGCATGGCAAAGGACATAACCAGAAGGATAAATAGAAAGCCCACAGATTGGGTGAGCTTCACTAGCTATACAAGAGACAAAGTCCTTATATAAAAAAATATATATAGCTAGAGCTAAAAAAATAAACCTCTCTCCCTAGGGGTTGAGAAGGTGGCTTAGTGGTAGAGTGCTTGCCTAGCATGCTTGAAGCCCTGGGTTGATTCCTCAGTACCACATAAGCAGAAAGAGCCTTGGGTCCTATTGCATGCCTTTTTTTTTCTTTAGGGCTCTCTTCATGCTATGCTGATGATGCTCAGGTGTAGGGTGAGGGAGAGCAGACCAGAGTCCATTTATCCAGGTCTTAGCAGCACAGGGCCTAATAGAAGCTTCCTCCCCCAAGGAACAGGCACAGGAACTGTGCTCCTCAGGCAAGCAACCTGAATAAAGTCTGGGTGATTACTATTGTGTTTTGTATAAGGAAATAATATTCTCCCCATGACAGCTATTTTTCTTCTGTCATCAGTGGCTTTCTGTAACCCTGGACTGGTGGCTAGGCCTGGTCAATACCTTTCTACTAGCATCTAAGGGCAGAGGAAATTATGGGGTTCGTTGTCTCTGAAAAATATCAAACACCAGGCTCTGTACACCCTGTGGGGACTACAGGCTGGCATGCTCAGCTTAGGAAGACAGTGTGCACCCATACTGTCTACCTAAGAGCCTCATCGCCCCCCCCTCCCCCCCCACTGATAGCAGTAATAGGAATTTTATTAAAACAACTTGGGGTTTTCATGGGGGCTTAATGCTGGAGAAAAAAGGGAGGAGTAAGCCACGTAGAACCTTCACCAAGAATCTCAGCACTATGGACACCAAAAAGCTGGTTCTGTGGGCCTGAGCCCAAGGCCTCTGGCAGTGAGCAGCCCACTCGGACTCCCCTGCCAGAGTGCTGCCGTGACTCACTTCTGCCACCAAGGCCACGGCAGGGCTTTATCCTATCTGAGCAAGAGGAAGGAATATAGCCTAGTAAAATCAAAGGCAGCAAGCTTGGTGCCAGTGGCTCATGTCTGTAGTCCTACAGGAGGCTGAGATCTGAGGACTGTGGTTCAAAGCTAAGCCTGTGCAGGAGAGTCTATGAGACTCTTATTTCCAATTAACCAACAAAAAGCTGGAAATGGAGGTCCAATGCCAAGTGATAGAGTGCTAGCCTTGAACATGAGCTGACAGGCCTGGGTTCAAGCTCGGGTATTGATTCCCCCGTTATAGTTTACTCCCTGCGATGTCTCTTTCCAAACTAGTTTAGCTGTCCATCATCTTCTATATAACTCCAGGTTAATTTTAGAATTGTTTTGTCAAGTTCTACAAGAAAGCATGTAGGAAATATGATGAGGACCACAGGGAGTCTTTGCTGTTAGTGGGACATGTGGAGGTGTCTGTGGAAGGCACTTTTCTTCTTGCCCTCCTCAACCTCCTCCCTCCCCCTTCCCCTTATCCAGTCTCTTGTTCTGTATGTAGAGCAGTGGGACCAGGACTCAACCCTGTCACTTTGACACCCCAAAGAGCCCCAGTACAAACATCTGACAGGTGCATGCATAAAACAATGGTGTCAAAGTGGGTTCTGTGCCTTGCTCAGGCTGCATTTCCTGATACCCCCCAGCCCCGTGTGCTGGGCACTATGCTAAATACGAATAGCCCTCTGACTGCAGAGCGCCCCCAAGCCCTGCACTGGCCTCGCCATTTTGCAGGGAGGAAGCTCAGGCTCAGACAAGCTTTTTAATCTGCCTGAATTCACAGCCACGAAATGACATCATAGAACTTGAAATCAAGCCATCTGCACCAGATTCCATGCACTTAAACTATAAACGGCCGTTGTCTTTTATGCTCAAACATTTCATCTCAGTTCATTTTTATTTTTTTTTTTACAGTAGTTCTTCATTTCTCACATGAAAATGAGGCCTGGGCTGTTCGACGTTACTGGCTTAAGTAGCCATAGCTGGCTCTGATTAGGGAAGGAAGGGGTGGGCTATAGCCGAGTTCTTCTGTTTTACAATACTGACATCTAGTGGTCAAATATACAAACTTCTTTACCTATGGATAACCTACAGGTGAAAACTTCTGAAAACAATTTCTAAGGTGTTCAAATAAGTGAAAGGACAAGAATTAGAAAAATAATGAAAGAATGGCCGAGGCGATATCTTTTAAGTGAGAAGACTCAGAATTATCTCCGAGTTTCCTGGAAGCCAGGGTCAGGAAGGAAACTTATATTTCTCATTGCTTTCATTGCCCAATGAACACAAGAGTTTTCTTAATTTTGGGATGTGTAAAATAATCCAGTGACCTCTGTTTGACATTCACATACCTAGAAAAGCTAGCTTTGTGTCTTCGTGTGACAGGCTTGCCTGTTTCTCTAGGAACCCCTGGCAGCCTTGTCTAGGTTCATATACAACGAAGTTACAACATCTCATTTATAAACTAGGCACCAGTGGCTTGTGCCTGTAATCTGAACTACTCCATAGGCTGAGACCCAGGGGATTGCAGTTCAAAGCCATCCCAAGCAGAAAAGTTCTAAGAGACTTCATCTCCAAATAATCAACAAAAAGCTGAGCTCAAGGCTCGAAGTTCATACTCCAGTACCAGGAGGGGGGGGAGGGGAAGTCTTATTCGTAATTGTTTGAACTTTTTAGGGGGTTATTAATATTAATTTCACTGGTTTTCATATTTTAACGTGCAAATGGTTTAAAATCGTGCATCTGGCTATGATTCTACTATTAACTCCTTCAGTGGCTATTCAGGGCCATTTGTCTGCACTTCCTGGCTCCAGCTATTCAGAGGAGGCTCTCTGATTATCACGTGAACATGCAGGATCCTCATAAAATGTTTTTGTCCTTGTCCTCCACAGAGGGCTGCTTGGGAAGGGCGGGGGGGGGGGGGGGGGGGGGGGGGAGGGGGGTAGGTTGAGAAAATTCCATTGAACCACACCAAGGCTGCGGTAGAACTGGGGAACTTAGCTGCAGCATTCAGCATCCCAAACAGCTTTTCTGGGAGCAGCAGGGCGCCAGCAGGGAGACGGACAGGAAGGAGAGAGCAAGCTAGTCCCTCTGTAGCCCAAGATAAATGGGCTGGGCCCCTCTTTTGGCAAGTGCTCCCATCCTATGCCAAACAGTGCCCAGAACTCATCATTTCTCATCACTGGTGAGGTGTTATTTCCCCTACAGCATGTACTAGGGGAAAACATATTGAGCCTATGTTCCCCAACGTTTTACTGTTTTTCTATGCTTGCACCAAACATCAACCAGTGTCTCACAATCAAGTGAACGTCTCCAGACCCCTGTTCACTCCCAATAGTAGGGGGTAATTGTCAGGTTTGAGGGTTGTTCCTGGGGCTGTGTACTTCCCTCCCTCCCTCCCTTCCTCCATTCCTCTCGTTTCAGGCAGCGCTTTCTTTAGGTAGTGGGTCCCCAGCCCTAAGGCGGGCAGCCTGTCAACACAGCCTGCATTCTCGCTCCCGCTCTGGAGCAGACTCGCTTTGAGTCTTTATGGCAACATGTTACGACCCGCGGTGGGTCGATCTTTGTGTCTCATTGGGGTTGCCTGGGATTTGACTTCCTCCTTCTCTCCCCGGCCCTGGGACCTGCTGATCATCCAGGGGCGACGCTGCTGGCAGAGGTCCTTTCGATGACTTGGTCTCCAAAGACCAAGCTTGGACAACTGCATCTCCTGCAAGAGAGCAGCCTGATCCAGCCCATTGTAAAATGGAACCTGCATCCCGCATTGCTCCTATTATGCTCCCAGTGCTCTTGTCCCACGACGTTCTTCTCTTCACCAGTCTTTCAGGGGGGGAAAGCTAGCACAAGAAGCAAGGACTCCTAGAGCCTCAGTGTCCTGACCTGAGTGTCAACCAGGAACAACTTTCCCAGGGAAAAGCTGGGGCTCCGCCCTGCCTTTCCAGGCTTGGCCACACGAGGGCGCCCAGACAAGACGAAGGGAGGGTGGGTCTTGCACTTCCAGACATGGCCACACGAGGGAAGCCACGGACAGACCAGCTAGCTGATGGTAGGCGCTGCAGCCTAAGTAGCTATATGGGAATCCTTAATACAGCCTGCTCTGTATGCCTCTGAGACACACGATGTGTCTGACCTCACACAACCCTGGAACACAAGTGCTGTTCATAGGTGAGCTCCCAGCTGTAGATAGCAGAGCAGGCATGGTTGCCAGGAACAGCCCTGTGCAGGGAACTTGAATGCCATTCTTCTGCTCTCTGTAGCCTTAAGATGTATTCTTGCAGTTTAGGCTCAGGAGCTTGACTCTTCCTCTCACTGGACAGTGACCATGGGCTCCTACCAAGGGCCTGCTGGTCCAGGGCTTGGGGCTCCAGCTGTGAGGGGGCAGGGAGGGACTGAAGGAGGGGCAGTTGGCTGTGTCCCAAGTGTAGGTCTGGAGGTGCTTTATTTGCTTTATATTGTGGAGCACCTGCCCGGTGTGAGGCCCAGTTCTAGGGCCATTGGTATGGATAAAAAGGGAAGGACACCCCCTCCCTGCCTTCATGAGATTTCTTTTGTTCTTGTTTTTTTTTCTCCCTTTTGCTGCTGGTACCAGGCTTTGAACCCAGGCTTCCTGCTTGCCGCTGTAGCAATTGAGCAACTTGGCTTTTGGCTGATTATTTTGCATGTGGAGTCTTGAGGACCTTTCTGTCCACACTGGCTTTGAATTTATGATCCTTCAGATCTCGGCCTCCTGAGTCGCGATGATCACAGGTGTGAGCCATGGGCATCCGGTGTAGGAAGTAAGTAAGATGCGCTGGATGATTTGCACCTGGAATCCTAGCTACTCAGGAGACTGAGAGGTCCATGGTTCTAAGCCATTCAAATATGAGAGACTTATCTCTAGGTAACAAGCTGGAAGTGGGGGTATGGCTCAAATGAAAGAGCATCAGCCTGGAAATAAAAAGCTAAGCAAAAATGGGAGGTCCTGAGTTCAAGTTCCAGTATCAGTACACACACACACACACACACACACACACACACACACACACACACACACACACACACTTACACTGAAGAGTTAAAGTAACTCCATTTTGAGGCAGTAGCCATTTTGCTGTTTAAACTATGAGCACCTGACAGTGCTAACAGAATTGTTTGTACCGAAACGAAACCACCTCCACTTCACAGGTGGATGTTCCTAGCCCTGAGCCAATAGCCCTAACCATGCTCACACATCTGGTTGTAATTTTGTGGTTTTTGCCTTTATAAGCCCTGTGAAATTTCAGCTTGGGGCTTCCTCTTGAGCTCCGCTGTGTCGGTGTGAAGGACGAGGTCTGAGCTGCAGCCCGCCTGAATAAAACCTTGCTTTTGCATTTTGGAAAGTCTGACTCTCCGTGGTCTTCATGGTGGGGGTCCTGTGACATGGGTACCACAACACAAATAGAATATGTTAGCTGGGCGCTGGTGGCTCACGCCTGTAATCCTAGCTACTCAGAAGGCTGAGATCTGAGGATCGTGATTCAAAGCCAGCCCAGGCAGGAAACTCCGTGAGACTTTTATCTCCAATAAAACCACTAGGAAACCGGAAGTGGCACTGTGGCTCAAGTGGTAGAGCGCTCGCCTTGAGCTGAGGGACAGCGCCCAAGCCCAGAGTTCAAGCCCCACGACCAACAACAACAACAACAAAAGAATATGTTAGATTACTAAGTGGTAATAAGCTGTCTGAGCACACAAGAGTGTGTGTGTGTGTGTGTTGTGTTTTAGAGTATGGTGTGTGTGTATCTTTAATCTGGGAGGCCAGGGCAGGCCTGATTTCAGTAGATGCCATTCTTTTGACCTTCTTCCCCTCAGGGATGGGCTCCATGCTGACCCAAGATTGCCTGCAGACAGTGCAGATGGGAGGATTTCCAACGCTTCCAGAGCCCTTGAGTTTGCATCTGTAGAAAATGCAGTGTTTCCAAGTCTTTCCATTTCCTAACAAATGGGGCAATGCCATTCTTTCTGATGGAGGCATAGAATTCCATTGTGTATATATACCACATTTTCTTGATCCATTCATCTACTGAGGGGCATCTGGGTTGGTTCCAGATCTTAGCTATAGTAAATAGTGCTGCAATAAACATAGTTGTGCTGGTAGCTTTAGTGTGGTCTTGTTTGTGAATATTTGGGTAAATGCCCAAAGCCAGGCCCAAAGAAACATAGGTCCCATGGTTTCCCTTATTTGCAATAACTAGTATACATCTGAGACAGGCAGAAAAGGTCAGATAAGTTGATGTTAGGGGAATGAACCCCAAGATAAGTATTCAAATGTTTTTTTTCTTTCATGCAATTGTTTCTAACATATTTATAAGATGATTTCTTTGTTGCTTTGTATGTCCCTCCCCCACAGTATAACTCCTGCTTTCACTGTATTTGATGTTGGTATAATTTGTGGAGGGGAAGGGAAAAAACAAATCATTTAACTAGGACTACAGGTGGACCCATTGCAACAATGATATGTACAAGTTATTATGTCGAAAAATAAACTTGACAACTTTGGTGGGGGGGAGGAAGAGTGGGAGAGAGGATCGAGTGGAGGGAGGTGGGGGGAGTATGGGAAGGGATGGGAAGGGGAAACAAAGGAGGAGGCAACAATGCTTGATAAGAAATGTACTCATTATCTTGCCCATGTAACTGTAACTCCTCTGTACGGTATTCTCACACACACAAAAAAAAGCTGATAATAAATAAAAACAACAACAACAACAAAAACGCAGTGTTGTGGTCATGGAAGTTTCCAGAGACAGATTCCTGTAAGAACGGGGGCTTCAGTGCACTGCAGTATTCTGTGGATGAGAAGCACTGGACTCTGGTTATAATATATTGGGCTAGATGACATGCCAGGCGTGATGCACAGGCCTGAGCCGTCCTGTCAGCTGATGTGCAGACAGGCAGCTGTGAAGTCCCCAGGTGCACTCCGGGGATGCCTGAACTGCAAGCAAGCATCCTCTGTTGCAGTCAGTGTGGCTGGCCATAGCAGCTCTGACTGCTCCTCCCAGAAGGCGCCTGCCTTTCTGTCTCTGTGATCAGTCAGGGGCCAAGGGCCCCAGTTCAACCTGCCTATAACATTGTTTTCTAATTTTAATTTTTGTGTGGGTATGTGTGTGTGCTGGTCCTGGGGCTTGAACTCAGGGCCTGGGTGCGTCCCTGAGCTTTTGTGCTTAAGGATAGCTTTCTGCCGTTTGAGCCACAGTTATACTTGCAGCTTTTTATTTTTTTAGTTAATTGGAGAGAAAAGTCTCAAATACTTTCCTGTCCACATTTGCTTTGAACCGTGATCCTCAGATCTCAGTCTTCTGAGTAACTAGGATTATAGGCATGAGCCAGGGTGCCTGGCCAACATGCCTGAGTTTTGGCTCAGTCTTAGACCACAAGTCTCATTGGCAGGCAGTGCTGAATTCCTGAGCCAGCCTGGAAGGTTGGTGTGACCTTAGGGGGGGAGCTTGAGGGGATCAAGCTCCTATCTCCACCTGTGACCCACGAGGGGAACTGCATGCAGTTTCATGAGGGCTGTGCACCGAGGGTTGGGATTCAGCCAGAAGGGCACCAAGGCCTGGACGTGCTGCAGGCCCCACACTGGGCTGGGTGTCTGTGGATCTGAGCTCCAGAGTCTGACAGACTACAGTTCAAATCTCCTGTGACTTAACTTTTCTGAATCTCAACAGTTTTGTGGCCATGAAAAGCATCAAGATGTGGCCAGCTCCCCGTTGCTCCTTTTGCTGAGGCCATTTCCGGTCTGGGTCTCTTTGGGGGAGGCTTGCACGGGTGAGGCCCCCTTCCTGGGCTCACCGGGCTCTTTTAGGAAAAGCACCTCCAGGCCCTGATGGCGGCCTGTGCTGTCTCCGGATCTCTGGGCCGCCCTGGGTCCGGCGGCTGTGGTTTGTCTCACCTGCTCGTGGGCTCTACCCTTTCAGGGGCGCCTGGCACCCACAGTGGGAGGGTTTTCTGCAGCCCAGAGGGCCTCTGCTCTGCTTTGCCCCCACATACGAGCCCCTAGCAGCTCCGATCGCCTGGAGAGCCCCCGTGGCGGGTGACAGGAGCCCGTGTCCCCACTGCAGCCATGCGGACTTCTGCAGCACAGGGGCCTGCAGACCCCCGCTGGAGCCCGGTCTGCAGGTGTTAGCGGTGGCTGGACTCAGGCTTGGGAGTAAGGACGTGAACTGGTGAGGCCTAGCGTCCTGAGAGGCTACGTTTGTTTCTGTGTGTTTCCATGTTTTGTGTGTGTTTCTGTTTTATGTGTATACTCCTGTGCTTTATGGGTGTCTTATGTGTGTATTTCCATGTTTTGTACATATATGTTTTCAGAAGGAGCATGTACGTCTGTGGTCAGAGTATGTTTTGTGGGATTGTATGTGTGTTTCTGAATTTAAATGCTTAGTGCTCTGTCTATACTTTTATTTATGATGATGATGATGATGATGATTTTGGTGCCAGGTCTGGAGCTTAAATTCAGGGCCTTCAACTCTTCTTGCTTGTTTTTTTCTGCTCCACCACTTGAAGCACACTCCCACTTCTGGCTTTCTGCTGGTTAATTGGAGATAAGAGTCTCGTGGTCTTTTCTACATAGGCTGGCTTTGAACTACAATCCTCAGATCTCAGTAGCTAGGATGACATAGCTGAGCCACCGGCACCTAGTGTGTCTGTGTTTTTGCACGTGTCTATATGCTCATATTGAGGGGCTTCTCCATGGTGTGTGAGCACGTGTGCAGCCGCACAGGCAGGCGAGTTTCTGCACGTGATCATGTACGTGCGCGTGTTTGTGCATGGACACACGGGTCAGCCCAGCCTGTGAGTGAGGGTGTGATGTGGCTGGCTCTGTCTGTGCTGGAGGGCAGGAGCTGGTCCTGACGCCCCAGCCTCTCCCATGTGCACGGGCTAACTGGAAGCAAAAGCAGAAGTAAAGAACGATACCCTTGCCAGAGTGGCCGGCCGCTCCCCTCCCCCCTTCCCTGTGCTTGACAGGGCGAGGACGGGACCATGTGACCTGGCCATCTCACCCCTGGGCAGCACCGGGGCTCCTCCCGGGCCCTGCCACACCACAGCTGCTCTGTTGCTCTGGCTTCAGCCTCCCGAGGAGCAGCCTTGTTTCTCCCAGTGGAAGGAGGCAGGGTGAGGGTGCGGTTGGCCACACAGAGCCCATTTTTCTGCCCAGCAGAGCTCCAGCTCACAGGGAGAGGATGCTCCAGGTTCTGCCTCCTCACCTGTCGATCCCAGAGCTGGTAATAATCTAAAGATCATGCAAACCATGATCTGCTATCTGCCTTTTTGGAGTTTGTAAGGTAGCTGTGGTGTGTGTGTGTGTGTGTGTGCAGTATATGACAATACGAAAGGTTCACATGTGTGGTATGAGGTATGTGTAGTATCTGTGCTGGGTGTATGGTGTGAGGTATCTGCCGTGTATGTATGTGTGATTGTGTGTATGCTGACGATGTGTGTGCATGTGATGTGTGGGGTGAGCTGGGTGGGTTGTAAATGCTGAGCCTATTGATGTGTGGTGTGTGGTGAGTGATGTGTGTATGTGTGTGTGTGTGTGTGTGTGTGTGTGTGTGTGTGTGTGTGTGTGTGGACAGGGGAAGGAGCTCCTTGCTTTGCTGCTGGCTCAGGCAAGAGGCTGCACTCTGGGCAGGTGAGGGGCTGGTTCCCACACAGCCTTGCCCTGGGGTGGCATCTTCACAGCCCGTATGGATGGGTGTGGCTGGACCTGCCAAGCCTGCAGACATCCACTCACCAAATGGCTGATGTCTCATGAATAGATCTGGGGTTTACATATTTCTTTTTTTCTTTCTCCTTCCTTCCTTTCTTCCTTCCTTCCTTCCTTCCTTCCTTCCTTCCTTCCTTCCTTCCTTCCTTCCTTCCTTCCTTCCTTCCTTCCTTCCTTCTTCCCTCCCTCCCTCCCTTCCTCCCTTCTTTCTTTCTTTCTTTCTTTCCTTCCTTCCTTTCTTCCTTCCTTCCTTCTTTCTTCTTTTCTTTCTTCCTTCCTCCTTCCTTCCTTTCTTTCTTTCCTTCCTTCCTTCCTTCTTTCTTCCTTCCTCCTTCCTTCCTTTCTTTCTTTCTCTTTCTTTCTTTCTTCCTTCCTTCCTTTCTTTCTTTCTTCCTTCCTTTTTTCCTTCCTTCCTTCCTTCCTTCCTTCCTTCCTTCCTTCCTTCCTTCCTTCCTTCCTTCCTTCCTTCCTTCCTTTCTTGTTGGGTCCTGGTACTTGAACTTAGGGCACAGACACTGCCACTGAGGTTTTATTTTGCTCAAGATTAGTATTCTAACACTTGAGCCACAGCCACACATCCAGCTTTTTTGGTGGTTAATTGAGGGATAAGAGCTTTACAGAATCTCCTACCTGGACTGGATTCAAACTACAATCCTCAGATCTCAGCCTCCTGAGTAGCTAGGATAACAAGTGTGAGCCACCAATGCCTGGCTTGGTTTTAAAATTAAAAAAAAAAATCTGTTGGTTAACTGAATAGATCAATCAAGATTCCGGCTCCTGCCTCTTAGATTGTGGTTTTATTTTCTCTGTTCTGCTGGCTGGAGCTGAAAAGTTGCATGATTTCCACGCTGAAGCCACCACAGAAAACACCACTTTTTGCCACACCAGTGCTATCCAGCACACACAAGCCCCCTGTGCTGTCGTTTACCCACCATCATATCCTCAAGATCCTGACTTACTGGGGTTTATATACTAGGTAACTCGTTTCCTTTCTGAGACCCATAAAACCCTATGTGTGGATGAGGCTTGCGGCCCAGCCACAGCTCCTCAAAAGCATTTGGCAACCAGGCAGGAAAAGCCAGGGAAGTTGTTAGGGAAGGAGCCCACAATGGGACGATGAATCCCTATGGGTTCATTGTAGCTGAGGCGTAGCTGAGCTACAGTCTTCCAAGATCTGGAAACAGAAGCTGAGAAATAATGAGAGGGAATTACCCGGTGACACCTGACAGGGGATGTGTCTGTTCCCAGTTTACCTAAATAACAAGATCATTTCATGTATAATGAGATAAATGGAGAGCAATGCTAGGTAGGGCTGGGTGTCATTATAGAGCTATTTCTATGTTAATGGCAGTGGGAAGAGCAGGCAGAGTTGGTTGTCAGAGGTTGGGAAGGGTGATGTGAAATGGGCTTGTTGCAATTTGGCCGGGCAGGTCCCATTTCAATGAAGAGAATCAACCAGCAATGTTTGACTTCGGTGCTTCTTGGAGGTGGGGAGATGTTCGTGCTCCGTTGCGGCCCTGTCCCAGGAAATCTGGCAATCACTCTCCTCTCCTTCCCCCCAGCATTTGCTCTGCTAGACAGGGACAGAGATTCCAGGAGTGATCCAGGAACTCCATCAGGATACAAACCCCAGTTCATCTGCCTGAGTACCAGCAGGGCATGGAGCAGACAAGCCATGAAGAGATCTGAAGTTGAAGATGGAGGAACCAACTCAAAGATGGACAAAGGATGAAGCCATAGGATTCACTCAAGCCAGCCAGGCATCCATGGATCATGCCTGCTCCTAGTCTGAGATCCGAGGATCCTAAATTGAAGTTAGCTTGGGTAGGAAAGCCCATGAGACTCTTATTTCCAAATAACTACCCAAAAGGAGGAAATGGCGCTGTGGCTCAAGTGGTGGAGTGCTAGCCTTGAGTTAAAAAGCTCAGGGATAGCGCCTAGGCCCTGCATCCAAGCCCTAGGATCTGCACACACACACACACACACACACACACACACACAAACTGAAGTGGCTGGTAGAAAAACAGATGCAAACTGGCTTAGGCAGAAGATGTTCTGTTCTGGTGCGGCTTGCTTTGGCCTTAAAGAAGGTGGTAAGAATGCCATTTATCATGTCTCTTTCTTTGTCTTGCATTCTATTCCCTTTTGGGTCTACTCCAGGCTGCCTCTCAGAGTCTGAATCTTTCCCCTTGGAGTATAACACATCTGGTCATGCCCTATAGAAAAGAAGAGACCTATCTAGAAAACCTAATAAAAGTGTCACTGCCTACCTGTGTCTTTGACTGGGACATATACTCACCTCTAAAATACTCCCCATGTCAATCAAAATGCACAGATCTGATTGGCTAGGTTTGTGCCTTGGACTCAGACTGAATGACCTGGCCCTCAAATGGTGGTTTCTGCCCAATGCCTGTCTGTGTTTCTCACTTACTACCTCCCAGGCCTGCTGGAGTGAGTGTCCATTCTGTGTTGTCAGGTGGAGCGAGTGGTGTGGATATTGGCTTGTCCCCATGTGAGAACTCAGTTCTCAGTGATGTGTGAATTGGCCTTTAGGTAAAGTCTAACATAAGCTTTGCCAGGACAAAAGTCATAACCGACATTGCCTAAAGTCCCAATCACTACTGAAGAGGCACAGACAGGGATCTAGCCAGTCATTGGGTAAAGTGAGATTCTCCTTGGGTTTGTCTGTGAATAAAAATTCAAGCCCAAATAAAAATAAGGTCTTATTTTATTTTTAAACATTTAATTGAATGATCCTTCAAATTTATGCAAAATAATGCACCTAGAACAGCCATGTGAAATGCATCCAGATAGTCAATGTACTTCAGATAGGAAAACACATAAAAAATGAGACAATAATTGGAATAATATCATTTTGGTACAAAGTTAGGTGCATCAATGGATAACCTTCCCATGCATAAACATACACAAACTTAGTTTATAATAAAAATGACATTTCAAAGCAGCAGCGAAAATCAATGGTGTTGGAAAACAAGAACAAACAGTATTACCCCATGTACACATACAAGTTTTACCCCTCCTCCTTGCATGCAATGTTTCTCTCTCTCTCTTTCTCTGTCTCTCTCTGTCTCTCTCTCTGTCTTTCTCTGTCTCTCTCTGTCTCTCTCTCCATCTCTGCAGTTAAGGACTCTGGGAATCAAACTCAGGACTTCACAAATACCAGGAGAGTGCTCTAACACTGAGCCATATCCCCCAGCCCTTCCCTAAAGCTCTTCATGGGTTAAGATTTTTTCTTTTTTCCTGGTGCTGGTCCTGGGGCTTAAACTCAGGGCTTGGGCACTGTCCCTCAGCTTGTTTTAAGACTAGTACTCTACCACTTGAGCCACAACTCCACTTTTGGGTGGTTAATTGGAGAAAAGAGTCTTAAGGACTTTCTTGCCTGGGTTGACTTAGAACCTTGGTTCACAGATCTCAGCCTTCTGAGTGGCTAAGATTACACATGTAAGCCACCATTGCCTGGATCATTCTTTGTTCCTTCCTGCCCTATTGCCAGGAGATTGCACTGTTCTTCTGTGAGAATTTGATGGGTCATTATGGATTAAGGAAAAACTTGTTAGGAGAGTCAGGGATCACAAGTTTTAGGCGTCCTGTTGGTGTATGAATGTGGAGGACCATCCAGCAAGAATCTGCTGGACCCAGGGTCACTACTCAGATGAGAAAGAGGCCAAGGAAGCTCCCAGGAAGGGGAGGGGATCTCCCAGTATGAAAGGGGGATGAAGGGCAGGACTTTGTCACTCAGCAATGTGGAGTGGAGTCTGAATCCACATACGGACGGGCCTGAGCATCTTGTAGCCTTTGTCTGCCTCATCCTATCAGTGGTTAACAGCTATTAGTTGGGATTGGGGACAGCAGCAACACAGGCAGTCTCTAAATGGCTAAAACATGGCGTGTTTGAGCTACTTTAACAGATAATTGGATTCGTAAAAATGCAGGTTTGGTGCCGGCAGGCTTTTGAACCTACACATCTCAGCTTGCCATAGGGACTATAAGCAAGCTAGAGGCTACTCTGTGATGCCATTTGTACGAGTTCAGTCAGAGGTGCTCTAACACAATCTGGCTGGGTGCTTTATAAATAAAAGTGGTGTCTGTAGCTCACTGTTTTGGTGTTTGGAAGGGCTGAGATTGGGTGGCTCTGTTGGCTTGGCTCATGGCAGTGGCTTCACTGGGGGTGTGTAGAAGCTACGGTGATGGCAGAAGAGGAAAACCAGACAGTGGAGAACAGGGTTGTTTTTGTTGTTGTTTGTTTGCTTTTGTTTTTGTTTTTGTAGCCAGCTGTGTCAGGAGCAAACCAACCCCCCAGTGAGAGCTACATGAATCTATTCTGAGGGCTACATCTCCCTGTGTGGCCATAGCACAGACTGAGTTTCCAACACAAGATACACAAGCCAGACCCTAACCACAGCACTCACTTGAGCTTATTTATGTAACATGTCTGCTTTCCAAAAGTCAGGGAGGTCTTCTGTCTTACCACACCTAAATGGCTCCCCAGGGGAGTCCTGGGTGAGCCCCCAGTCTAGTCTACAAGGACTTGGGGTGTATCTGAGGTTCACCCCATCTCCAATTCCTGAAGGACTCTACTGCCAGAGAGTCGTGTCAGCCTGGCATTGACTCCTCTTGGTCCAACTCTGACCTTTTACCTCCAGGAGCCAGGGATGACAGGGCTTGGTGAAGGGAAACTGAACTTGGCCTCTGGTCCAGCCCTGGCCCTTTTGCTGCAGTGGGCCTATTGTAGGGTTGTGTTTTTCAATATTCATTAATTAGCAATGCGAACCCTTAGGTCCCCTTGTATCCAATCCACAACTCTGGGAGGGGCCAAGGGGCCAGCAGCAATAGCCCTGTAGGTGATTCTGATACCTGCGAATCATTGGCTAGGACAGGTCCAGAGCAGGCCACATAGGAAGCATCTTTTCAAACACTTAGATTTGCTTAAGCTTTAGTCTCACTGGCCCAGGTCAGTGGCCCTCACACAGTGCTGAATAACGAGGACGATTTCAACCTATATTCAGACCTCAGACGTTCTGTCTTAACTTTGAGGTCAGGGAGGTTAGACGCCAATAATCCTCGAATTTCCTGGGTGAGTGCCAGGCATGGAGGAGGCAGGAAAGCCGAGCTCCGGCCAGTGTGGGGAGCATTACCCGGCCAGTGTGGGGAAGGGAGGTGGGCTGCCTGCCTGCGTGCACTAAGCACGAGCAAGTCCTCATGATCTCCCATGTTCTCAGATCAAAGCCACCCCACGCAGCTTCCTTGTCTTGATGGAACACTTCCCTTGCCATCTGACAGCCTCCCTCAGATGTTTGAGAGAGCCAGGGGCTTGGAGGCCCTCAGGAGATCAGTGCCTCTTGGCTCTGTGGGGAGGGAGAGGTTGGGGGTGGGGATTATCTCTGGAGGAGCCCGAGGGTGTGGGAAGGCTGCCATCTTGGCCCCCCAGAGCTTGAGGACTGTATTACTACGCTGCGTCCTGCAGCTCCTACCTCAGCTGTGTTGAGCAAGCAGCTAGCTTCCCATGCATAGCTGTAGGCAGCAGCTGCAGGAGCTGGCTGTGTGGTCCTGGGCAGGCTAGTTCCTTTCTGAGCACCATTTCCCCATTCTCCTCCACTGGTCCAATGGATGGTGCCTGATGAGGGGCAGAATTTGAGCTTTTTTTCCCCCCTCTTCCTTCCTTCCTTCCTTCCTCCCTCCCTCCCTCCATTTCTTTCTTTCTTCCCTTCCTTCCTTCCCCCTCCCTTTCTTCCTTTCTTCCTTCTCTTCCTTCCTTCCTTCCTTCCTTCCTTCTTTCTTTCATCCATTCATCCTTTCTTCCTTTCTTGCCAGGCACTCTGCTTTCATGTACTAACAAATATACAAAGCAAATTGACAAGACAGTGACTCCTAGCAAGTCCCTCCTATATTACAGATGAGGAAACTGAGGCACAGAGAAGCCAGGCAACTTGCTCAAGACCACTCAAAGAACAAGAAACAGAGTCTGGGCTGGGAAGGTGGCTCAGTGGTAGAGCGCTTGCCTTGCATGCATGAGGCCCTGGGTTCCATTCCTCAGCACCACATAAGCAAAAAGAAAAAAGCCGGAAGTGGCGCTGTGGCTCAAGTGGTAGAGCGCTAGCCTTGAGCTGAAGAGCTGAGGGACAGCGCCCAAGCCCAGAGTTCAGGCCCCACAACCGGACCCAAAAAAACAAAACAAAACAAAAAAAAAAGAAGCAGAGTCAGATTCAGACTCAGAAGAACTCTTCCCTGCCAGGCTGGGAAATGTGGGCTTCCTCCTATCCAGTCCCTCCTACCTCCCAGACCTAACCCCCACCCAGTCACCCTCTTTCTTTTGGTACAGGTATGTGTGTGTGTGTGTGTGTGTGTGTGTGTGTGTGTGTGTGTGTGTGTGTGTGTGTGTGTGTACCATGGTCCTTGGCAAGGTTTTCTTCAGGTCTGGTACACCTTTCCTCATCAGCTAGGGTCCCGTCCGAAGACAGAAACTACCAATGATCAGAGCACAGAGTTTAATATAAAGCATTTCTCACAAGGTATACAGTTGTGAAAGACTGTAACTAAAACAGGCAAAAGGATTCCAAAGTGTCGCAGAAGTAGTGGCAGCCGGAATCATCCCTCATCCTGGGGATGAAGGAATGAAGGGAGAGAATGGGATTCTTAAATCTCCAAGGTCAGCAGAAGAGGCCCCCAGACTGCTTGAGAGAGGTTCTGACTGAGGCTGGGGTCTATCCAATGAATGAGGGTGGGTGGATTGAACATCATTGCAGACTGCATTCCTCGGACTGCTGCTGTAGGAAGGCTCTGACTCTGAGGGGTGAAGAAGCCTGACTAGGGTAATGAGATCAGGAGGTAAAACCCTGTGCCCTGTGCCAGCCTTTCAGTCTCCCTCCAGCGCCCTCTATTGGCAGAATCTAGCGAGGCGCAACTAGCAAGGCTGGTTGGAGAGGTTTGCAGCATCTCTAGGCTGGGATGTAGCAAGAGCTGAGACACAATTACTTAATAAATGACCTGTCTTCTTATGGTCAAGGTGAAGGCCTGGTCTCCAGCTCTCCTACTCCAGGCTAAGTTCTTCACACTTTTCCTTTCTTCTCAGCTCTCTCGCAGCTTTGTAGCATAATGCTTCAGATTCGTATAGAATACTCATTTCTCTTCCACAGGTTCAGGTGAAAGATAGCCAGGGACCATTGCCAGATGAGTAGATATGCCTATGTATATGTGTCTCCTCATGCTGGGCTGGAGACTCAGCCTTCCTGATTGTCCATGGGTGTCCCAGGCAAGTAGAACCCTTCCCAGAATGTACCAGAAAGGCAGGGCAAGGAGGAAGGGAGGGAAGGAAGCTGAGGAACAGCTTTTTGTCCTTCCCTTTTTCCTTGTCTATCTCGATCCTGTTTTATGTGTGTGTGTGTGTGTGTGTGTGTGTGTGTGTGTGGTACCCACACCACATGGAGTTTGACCTTTCCAGAAACAAATAATTTGAGTTTTCAGGAAGCGATTGAATATAAGATAGGCTTTAGCAATGTCAAAGTCTCATATCAATTACGTATCTGCTTGCGAGTTCTCTCTGACTTTCTAGGTTCCAAAAGGCCCACAATGAAATTAACTCCAAAGTTACTGAACTGAGAAATGTACAATTACTGTCTTGTGCAATAAAACAGAAAGGACTGTTTAGGCATTTAATTGGCATCCAGCAACCTGTGAGGACATGTTAATTAGGCATCTATTACGGCAGAGTACAAATTGACATTTGATAAGCATTCTAACTGATCACTGTTTACTCTGTCAAGTTAAATGCCTCAGTGGGCCACCACTGACAGCTGGGCAGTGGTTTGTGGAAGGGCTGTAGGGCCTGGCAACTTCCAGGTGGCAGGGCTTGACTCTAGAACATTCCTGCAAGGGTCAAGCAGTTGGATTTTCTTCAGATGATTCCTGGGGAGAAAAGAGGTCATTCATTTCCCTGCTAGAGTTAGACATTATGTTCCTTGGAGTACAGAGAAAACTCTGTTTTCTCAGCCTGCTCAGCCCCAAGATTTGCCCACTATTGATAGGCTTTGTAGCCAGCTCTGTCTTAAGGCTGAGCTTGCTTCTAGCACTTCCTCATGGTGACTTGGAGTCTATTTCCTTCTTCTGGCTTCTGTTTTCCTAAACTTAAGAAAAGTATTGGCCCCATGCTTAGCACAGGGTAGGAGCTCAGTCTCTAACTTTTTTCTTTCTTTCCCTTCTTTCCTTCTGGCCTCTTGCTTTTTCCACTCTGCTGCACTGTGGTTCTGACACCATCTTTCTTCATCTTCTAGTTGAGCCAGAACCAAATTTTATCAACCACCAGGGAATTCCTGGGGTTGGATTTTTTTTGGGGGGGGAGGGGGTCCGGTCGTGGGGCCTGAACTCTGGGCCTGGGCACTGTCCCTCAGCTCTTCAGCTCAAGGCTAGCGCTCTACCGCTTGAGCCACAGCGCCACTTCTGGCTTTTTTTCTTTTTGCTTATGTGGTGCTGAGGAATGGAACCCAGGGCCTCATGCATGCAAGGCAAGCACTCTACCACTGAGCCACCTTCCCAGCCCTGGGGTTGGATTTTAATGTGCATTTTACTGTGCATTAATTCCCATGGAATTGAGTCACTTTGTTTCTCTCTGTATGGGTGTGGCTATGCCTGCCAGTTCTGGAACTTGAACTCAGGGCCTTGCACTTTTTCACTCAAGACTGACGATCTTCCATTGGAGCCACATCACCAATGGCTTAATTTTTTTTCTTTTCTGGTGTTTTGGTGTTTAATGGAAGCTAATAGTCTCACAGACTTTCCTTCCCAAAGCCCACCCTGGCTTCAAGCCTCGATCCTCAGATCTCAGCCTCCTGAGTAGCTAGGATTACAGGCGTGAGCCACTTGGGTCTGGGAATTCTCTATTCTTTGGTTTTCCTCTTCTGTGCTACAGGACTGAAAATTCAGCAAGCCTTCTGTATCCATGGGATCTGCATCCATAGATCCAAACCACCAACTTGCTGAAAAAACTGCAACAGAATTGCTTCTGTGTACTCCTTTTTATTCCCTTGACATTATCTTCTAATCGCAACACGTAACTGCAGAACACTTGCATTGCGTCAGGTGTGATGAGTCATCTGGAGAGGATGCAAGCAATCCGGGAGGGTGTGTGGAGGTTTACGCAAGCTGGTGCTCTTTTATAGAAGGGGTTTGGGCATTGGGGTTCTGGAACCAGTCTTCCATGGATATGAACAGACAACTGTGCTTACCTTTTAGGGTTGATGAGAATATTTAGGATGGCGCCTGTGTTTGACAAAAACCCTATCTAGGTTGGCTGTTGTAATAGTAAGAATTGGCTAGAGAAGTGGGGAGGGGAGGAGGTAGAAAGAGGGGGAGAGAAAGCAAGTATAAGAGAGAGGAGAATGTGTGTATACATATAGATTGTTACCCACACTGATTAGGTGCTAGTGAGTCCTAGTTTTCTTAACGCATAAGAGACTTGTGGTGACTCTGCTCTCTCTGCTCTGTTCTTAACTGTGTTTCTTTTGTATGCATGCCCATATGCATGTGTGTGTGTGTGTGTGTGTGTGTGTGTGTGTGTGTGTGTGTGTTCTGGGGCTTGAACTCCACGTCTTCAGCTTTTTCTTGGTATTTTTGCTTAAGTCTGGCACTCCATTACCTGAGCCGTACTTCCATTTCTGGTTCTGATGGTTAATTGGAGATAAGGGTCTTATGGACTTTCTTGCCTGATCTATCCTCGAACCTTCATCCTCCTAGCTCAGCCTCCAGCATAGGTAGTATTACAGGTGTGAGCCATTAGCACCTAGCTATTGGTATTCCGTTCTAAAATGTTACTTGGAAACTGAGGTTGCCCACAGATCTAGGTCAATCCAAAGAAAACTAATTTATTAAATGGCTAATTTGCTAAAAGTCAAATAACTAGGAATTAATTTGCTGGGAATCTATTTGCTGAGTCATCAGATGACTGAGTGGCTAATTCACTGAGAATTGACAAAGCTGCAGCTGTGCTGAGGAAGTGGCTGTCAGAGCAAGACACACCTGTAGAAGTCGAATCAGGAGCTGAGAGAGAGTAAGGCATGTGTCCTTAAAACAAAAGGAGATGGGAAGCTACATTTATAAGAAGGCACCAGTGGCTCATGCCTGTAATCCTAGCTACTCAGGAGGCTGAGATCTGAGGATCAAGGTTCAAAGCTAGCTAGGGTAGAAAGGGCTGAGACTTTTATCTCCAATCTTGATCAAGATACGTTGTACTCATAAACTGTTAAATGACAACTCCTTTGTACAACTACTTAATAATAGCAAATCAATAAAATATCTCCATTTTGTAACCAGTCATCATTCTGTACTGATCGTTCCTAAAATTGTTTGCTTCTTGATTTTCATTGTAACTATCATCTGTGTTGTTTGCCATCTGTCAGGCATAAGAAAGGTATGAGAACTTACCAGAAGTGTTAAAGAATAGTGTTAGGCTTTTAAAAAGAGGTAGCTGAGTAAGAACAGCACCACGCACGTGATATTCAGGTAAGGGGTAGGTTTATTCACCGTTCTGGCTGGCACCAGGCCACGATGGCCCTCCATGTGGTAGGGAAAGGCCTGGGAAAGAACTGGGAACGAGGTGGGAAAGAGCTGAGAAAGAGCTAGAAAAGAGCACAGAGAGTGTCTGGGCCTGGGCTAGGCCTGATCTAGGGTATGGGCAGAGAAAGGTGTGGCCACATCAAATTCAGATGTGACCTCAGCGGATGCAGATGTGACCTCTTCCAGGTGTCCCAGTTGCCTAGGTAATGCAGGTACTGGGTGGAGACTTTGCTGTGAGGAGGGTGGAGTCTGCTAGCCATCCAGGAGCGGACCTTACAAATAGACTAGTGTTAAAGAATAGACTCCTCTACTGTACTTGCCAGCAACCCAGTTCCCAGCCATGATCCCAGACAACAGTGATGAGAAGAATGTGCATCTTTCTCTCCAAAAGGGCAGTGCCCCCCAGTATAGACCTTTCCCTATGGTCAGAGTGCTTTCTAGCTTCCTTGCATTACCTCCCTGCCCTAGTAACCAGTTTAAAATATTATAAGCCTGAGTCCTTAGCAAGAAGGAGAAGGGACAATGTCATCCCTTGGGTTGGGATAAATGCCAGTCTGACCACCCTGCCCAGTGGGTCTGCTACTGGGAGCGTGGCAGATCACCCTTCTGTTCAGAAGGGAAATGCCTTGACGAAATCTGCTCCATCTCTATCTCTCTATTCATTTTCTGACACCAGAGAGTCATCGTGTGTTTCCAGAAATACCAGCACACAAACTGCACGATAGATGTTGTTTGGATTTGGCTTGATGGTGGCCAAGAGTACGAAGGGCCAGGATTTGGATCTTAGAGTGTAGAGAGTGATTACTGATCCAAAGCAGCTAAAGATAGTAGTAAACAAAATATTTAGAACTAATGAAGGACAACCTTAAAATGCCATCTTCCAAATAAAAACCCCAAACAGACTTTATTTATTTATTATTTATTTTTGTGTCAGTATTGGGGCTTGAATTCAGGGCCATATGCTCTCTTTTAGCTTTTGTGCTCAAGGCTGGTGCTCTAGCACGTGATCCACACCTCCACTTCTGGCTTTATGGTGGTTAATTGGAGCCAAGAGTCTTAGAGACTTTTCTCCCTGGGCTGGCTTCAAACCTCAGTCTTCAGATCTCAGCCTCCTAAGTAGCTGTGATTACAGGTATGAGTCATCAAACTGACTTTATTGAAGTTGGAAAGTCAGGATAAAATAGAGCTAAGGGTAAAAAAGTGCTTTCTGAATCAAGAACAAGGAAGACTAGGATGGATCAAGGAAGATTGTGATATATACAAAAGGAGTACCATGTATGCTGGGTCTGTAGTTTACATCTCATCTGTACTGAGTATAGGGTAAGGAGTATACAAATTGTCTGAACAAATCATAGATGTCTAGGGTTTCTTTAGCTGAACCCTCTCTTCCTCTGTAGGAATAGACTTGCACATTAACTGTCTACCTGTAGTCAGTTTGGTGACCTGGCTATAGAAGGACTATGTTTTCAATGGATTTTAAAGGTTTTATTACCTTGAACTGATCTTGTTCTCAGAGGCTGAGGACTTTTTAATAATTGCCAGAATCCGGATATTTCAATAATACTTCTAAACCCATGTTATAGTTTCTCACAATTGTCTAACAAAATTGTTTACAATGCATATACTAACTTTTAAAGGTTTAGCTAGTAAAACAAAAAATGCTTGCACGAATGTACATATGTGCTTATGTGTATCCATTAGATATAGTATGTATAAGTTACTATAAGGAAATGTACAAACCAGGCACTGGTGACTTAGACCCATAACCCTACCTACTCAGGAGGCTGAGATCGAGGAATATAGTTCAAAGCTAGCCCAGACAGTAAAGTTTGTGAGACTCTTAGCTCTGATTAAGTACCAAAAAGCTGGAAGTGGAGCTTTTGGTCAAGTGGTAGAGTGCTAGTCTTGAACCAAAAAAACTAGGGACAGTGCCCAGGCTTTGAGTTCAAGCCCCAGGACTAACATCAAGAAAAGAAAAAAGAAAAGAAGAAAGGTGCATAGGGTGAAGTCAAACCCTATACAATGTCAAAGCTTTCTCATCCTGAGCTGTCCCTTAGCTTGATTCACGTTTTGTGTTTAACCATGTAAGTAATTATTTATATATGGTCATATATACCTATGCATATGTCTATGAATATGTATGTCTCCTAGGTTTAGCTTCCATATATGAGTGAAAACATCTCTGTCTCTCTCTATCTCCCTCTGTCTCTCTCTCTCTCTCTCCACACACACACACACACACACACACACACACACACACACACACACACACACACACACACCATACACGGAAAGAGAGAGAGCAAGCTTGCCTGTCTCATCAAGATGAGAAGAGGGAAGGGGAGAATGGAAGATGGAAAACAAGCCAGGTTGTAGTGGCTCACATCTGTAGTTCTAGTTGCCACTTAGGAGCCTGAGATCTGAGGATCTCAATTTAAAGCCAGTTTAGGCAAGAAAATCTGTGATGGGCTGGGAAGGTGGCTCAGTGGTAGAGGGCTTGCCTTGCATGCTCGAGGCCCTGGGTTCGATTCCTCAGCACCACATAAGCAAAAAGAAGCCGGAAGTGGCGCTGTGGCTCAAGTGGTAGAGCGCTAGCCTTGAGCTGAAGAGCTGAGGGACAGCACCCAGGCCCAGAGTTCAGGCCCCACGACAGGACCCCCCCCCCCCCAAAAAAAAGAAAATCTGTGAGACTACAATTAACCACCAAAACACTGGAAGTAGAGGTGTGGCTCAAGTGGTCAAGCACTAGCCTTGAATACAAACGCTCATGGACAGCGCCCAAGAACTGAGATCAAGCCCGAGATCAAGCCCCAGGACTAACATCAAAAAAAAGTTTATAACTTTGTAACACACTGCAAGTATGTATACCCCAAGGTACCATTTAGAAATGCAGTAATGACCAATAAAGGGGAGAGGTAGAAGAGAAATAGACTCTGTAGGTGGGTGGGAAGGCATGTCAGTGTTTGGACTGGCAGGAAGGATAAAGGAGGTTGAATACAGTCTAAATAGGTAATTTGCAACTGTGAAAATGAAATAAGGAAATCTATTGGGGAGTGCTATTTTGAAGAGGGGTAGAGGGTAAGGAAATGTGACAGGGATCGACTGGATTAAGTGTAAACATGTATGGAGGTATAATGATGAAATCTGTTCCCCCTGCATAATTAACAGAAGCTCATTCAAATTAAAATAGAATGTAAAAGTCTTAGTCTACGTCTTATTCCTTAAACTCAAATACCAGTATTCTCTTGTGTACATTTTCCAAAATATTTACAAAACTGTAAATGTGCTTATAGATATTAATAATTTTAATTATGTGTTATAGATGTTAACATTTTAATCCCTTCTTTTTAAATAATACATACAAGAAATATATCATTAATCCTTTTACTGTTTTCAATTAAAACCATGAATTGGAGTGTTCTTTTTGTGGAAATATATGTAAACACTTCTTTGCTGAAAAAAAAAAAAACCAACACAGTTCTGAGTGGAGTTTCAATGTGTGGAGCTATTGAACCAAATTTTGTTTAAATGTTTAGGAGAGTTCCCACTGATATACTTGACAATGCTTGATACTGTCAATCTTTTTAAACTGTGATATCCTGGTGGGTGTAAAACAACATTTCACTGTGCTTTCAATATAGAATTTCTTACTGGCTAATGGAATTTAGTACATTTTCCTATGTTTAGTGAACACTTGTCCGTGCTTTTGTTGCCAAGTACCCGTTCAAATGTATTTCCAACTTTTCTATTGTTCTTCTTGAGTATGGTAGATATTTATAGATTCTGATTCAACCCCTTTTACAATTATATATGAAATATATAAATATTAAAAATACATGAATAAAATTATATATGATATGAATTTTTACTTTGCAACTTGATTTTGATTCTTATTTATTTATTAAATGGTTTTTATTGTGAAAATACCATACAGAGGGGTTACAATTACATGAGCCAGGTAATGAGTACATTTCTTATCAAGCATTGTTGCCTTCCTCCTTTGTTTTTCTCCTACCATCCCTTCCCATCTCCAGGACTACACTCCACCCCTCCCCCGCCAAAGTTGTAAAGTTCATTATGGTATCTTTTGAAGTACAAAAATCCTCTATTTTAATTACCTCTTTCTCATTGAGCAATGCTTTCCTTATCATTGATGTCCTTAAGACACTTGGATCATTTTTCATATTTTGAGAAGGGTTAAATGATCCATATTCTACAATCTCTTTTTTCTGTTATTATTCAATACAGATGTATTTGCTTTTTTGCGAGTGGTTCAATGTGGTGAATAATTTACTCATTTTTTCTAAATGTTTATCTAGTTGACTATAAAAAAGCCTATCATTAAAATTTTATAAATTAGTTTGTTTGGTGCTGGGGATGCAACTCATGGTCTTATGCATTCTAATCAAGTGCTCTGCCACCGGGCTCCACTGCAGCCTCAAATTTAAAAAAATGATATATTTAAACACACACACATAGAAATCCTGCATGTGATATCATGTTTCCATTCCTATGGCTTTTTAAAATATTTGAAGTCAGATGGTATAATGTCTCTTGATTTATTCTCTTTGTTCCAAATTGCTTTGGCTATTGAGTGTTTTTGATGGTTCCACACCAATTTCTGTATTATCTCTAATTCTGGAAGAATGTCATTTGTTAAGCATGCAGTAGGCAGTGTGATATTGTAACCAGACTGATTCTTCTAATCCATGAATGGTGTTCTATGCTTCCATCAGAAAGAATGACATCACCTCATGCGTAAGGAAATGGAAAAGATTTGGAAAAAATCATATTAAGTGAAGCAAGCCAGGCCCAAAGTAACATAGGCTCCATGGTTTCCCTCATTTGTAATAATTAGTATATGTCTAGGATAATCCTAGAAAAGGATCACAATAGCTCAATAGCTATGTACGTATGACCATCTAAGATGATGCAAAGCAAAATCAACTCCAAGATATGGAAAAAGAGGTTTTTCTTTGTTGTTGTTTTTGATGTATAATGTGAAGTTATTTCTTTTTTCTTTTTTTCCCCCTTTGGTTTATCCATTGTTGTCATTGTATTTGATTTTGGTGTGCTGTGTATTGTACATTCATTTATCTGAATTAGGGAAGGAAAGGGAATAACAAAATGGTGAGACAAAGGACAAAGGGGGAACCAATTCAATTCTTGAGATACTCACAAGACAGTATGTTGGAAATGAACTTCATAGCGTTAGGGGAGCGGGGGGGGCGGGGGGGGGGGAGGAGGGAAAGCAGGGGAAAATGAAGGAGGAGGTAACAATGCTTGATAAGAAATATACTCACTACCTTATGTATGTAACTGTAACCCCTTGTAACATCACCTTGACAATAAAATTAAATTTTAAAAAGACTATAAAAAGACATATGCTTCCTTTTTTGCATCATTTTCAAACTATTTCATTGATGCTTTATAGTTTTTAATCATAGAGTTCTTTAACCTCTTTGGTTAAATTTATTTCTATAGGTTTTGTAACGATGAGATTACCTTCTTGGTTTGTATTTCAGAGAACTAATTATCAGATAGAGTAATGCTATACCTTTTTTTTTTTTGTCAGTTGTGGGGCTTAAACTCAGGGCCTTATCCTTTAGCTTTTTTTGCTTAAGGCTAATGCTCTACCCCCTGTGAATACAGCACCACTTCTGGTTTTCTGGAGATTAGCTGGAGATAAGAGTTCACAGACTTTCCTTCCCCAACTGGCTTTGAACCATGATCCTCAGATCTGAGCCTCCTGAGTAGCTAGAATTACAGGTGTGAGCCACTGGTGCCTGGCTTGCTATACTTTTCATATGTCCATTTTGTGCCTTATTATTTTGTTGAATACATTTATTAGTCAGAGTAGCTTCCTTTTTTTTAGCCAGTCCTGTGGTTTGAACTCAGGGTCTGTCCTTAAGCTTCTTTTGCTCAAGGCTAGCACGCTACCACTTGAGCCACAGTGCCACTTCCAGCTCTTTCTGTCTATGTGGTACTGAGGAATTGAATGGAATCCAGGGCTTCATACATGGTAGGCAAGCACTCTACCACTAAGCCACATTCCAAGCCCTGAATAACTTTCTTGTGGGTGAAATATTTGGGCATTTTCTCCTCTTTCCCTTTTTTGTGCTGTTACTTGGGCTGGAACTCAGGGCCTTCTGCTTTCTTTGGTTTTGTCCTCAGTTTTCAACTACTTGAACCACATTTCCAGCCTCTCATGGGGATTTCCTATGCTTTCCTTTCCCCAAACTTCCCAAATTAATTTTCCAAGTGATTTTAAAAAATGTTATTCATATGTTCAAAGAGCTAGGGGTGTTTTTGGACTTTGACTCTCTTGATTTTTCTCTGTCCTGCATTTATTTCCTTATCTATTGTTTGCTGTCCTTTATCATTTTCTTCCACTTTGAGTTTAATTTGCTGTTCTTTCTTCAACCTCTTGAGATGGATGGTTATATCCTTGATTCTTGGCATTTCATCTTTCTCATGAGTGCACTAAATGGTAAACATCCTCTTCTATTCATAGCTTTGACTGAATCCCATAAATTTTCATAGGCCAGTACCAAATGTTTTCTAATTTCCATTGTATCTTTTTCTTTTCATTTTTGTAACACATAGAAATATTGGCTTAATGGGGCTGGGGAGGTAACTCAGTGGTAGAGTGCTTGCCTTGTATGCATGAGGCCCTGGGTTCGATTCCTCAGCACCACTTAAACAGAAAAAGCTGGAAGTGGTGCTGTGGCTAAAGTGGTAGAGCGCTAGCCTTGTGGCTAAAGTGGTAGAGCGCTAGCCTTGTGGCTAAAGTGGTAGAGCGCTAGCCTTGAGCTGAAGAGCTGATGGACAGCGCCCAGGCCTAGAGTTCAGACCCCACAACCGACCAAAAAAAATCCTTAAAATGTGATACATTTAGGAATTTCTAGTTATCTTTTTGTTGCTGATTTCTAGAAAACTTTCACTGATGGCAAGGAAGGTAATCTGTCAGGTTTTCATCTCTTGATCATCATTGGCACTTGCTTAGGGGTCAGTATATAGTTGATTTTCATGATTTTTCTATAATAATCTATGCTTCACTTTGAGCTATAATGCCCTGTATATTGCAATTAGGTACAGTGTCCTAAACACACCATTTAAGTGCTTTCTTTTCTTCTGGATTTTTTTTTTTTGGGTCCGGTCATGGGGCCTTAACTCTGGGCCTGGGCGCTGTCCCTCAGCTCTTCAGCTCAAGGCTAGAGCTCTACCACTGAGCCACAGTGCCACTTCCAGCTTTTTTCTTTTTGCTTATGTGGTGCTGAGGAATCGAACCCAGGGCCTCATGCATGCAAGACAAGGGCTCTACCACTGAGCCAACTTCCCAGCCCCTCTTCTGGATTTTGTTTCTGTCAGTTCTAGAGCTGTTTTGCTCAAGGCTGGCTCTCTACCATCTCAGCCAGTCCTCCACTTCCAGCTTTTCACTGGTTAATTGGAAGTAAGAGTCTCAACAGACTTTTCTGCCCAGGCTGGCTTCAAGCCAGATCCTCCATTCTCAGCTAGGATTACAGGTGTGAGCTGCCATCACTAACTTAGGTTTGGGATTATGTGGAAAAATCTTTACTTGGCCTTTATTTTGGCTTTTATGCTGGAAATAAAATTCTTAGTTGGTAGTTATTTTCTTTCAACAGTATATGTGTGTCTCTCTGTATCCATGTGTTTATGTATCTATGTATGTATGCATGTCTCTATATTCCTTTCATTACAAATGCCCGGTGCTATATACATATAGTTATTTCTTTTGTGTGTATACTCAGACATATATAAGTGTGTATGTGTGTATATATGATACACACGCATTCCTGTTATTTCAAAATACTCTTATTTGGTCCTACCGAAAAGCTCTACCCTGTGTCCCTTAGACGATCAGGTGGCATAACCCAGCCTCCACAGCCAGTTCCCTTTACTCCCGGCTGGCTCAGCTGCATGTGGAACTCTAAATTACCAAGTGGGAGTTTCAACTTCCAATGTGTCTGGTAGAAAAATGACTTCCTTAGTAATTATGAACTTTACACCAGCTGAGTTCCACATAGTATGAACTGAAAGCACCTTTTTGTGTTCAGTAGCTGGGTAAATATCTGCCAAGTGAGTTTGTGGACCCTGGCCAACCGTGAAATGGACTAAGGCAGAAAGTCCATGTATCACTCACCTTCCATCAGCTCCAACTGTGCTAGGTGAATTGCAAGGGATCCTGGGTGCTTGGGATTACTGTCAAATTAAAGGCAATTCTCAGAAATCCCCGACAAACCTGGGTAACCCATCTTCTTATTTTTTTTTTCTTTTTGGCGGTTGTGGGGGTGAACTCTGGGCCTGGGCACTGTCCCAGAGCAGTTCAGCTCAAGGTGATCACTCTACCGCTTGAGCCACAGAGCCACTTCCGGTTTTCCAGTGGTTGTCTTACGGGCTTTCCTGCCCAGGCTGGCTTTGAACCACCAGCCTCACATCTCAGAGTCCTGAGTAGCTAGGATTACAGGCATGAACCACCGGAGCCTGGCAATAACCCAGTTTCTTCATGGACCACTGGCCCCAAGTCTGTAGGTCCTCTGGGTGACATGAAGGGGAAATTTACAGTGTATCTTTACTCAGCTTCCTAGGATTCTTCCCCTACAGAACCTGGATATCCTTGTATCTATCCCTGTCTGTGATATGGCCAACCTCTGGAAATTAAAGGAGAGGCCCAAAATCTCTACTGTGATGTACCATCGGACCTAATCTCAAACCGTTTATTTTGGTGCCAGTCCTGGGGCTTGAACTCATAACCTGAGTGCTATCTCTAATCTTGGTTTTTTTTTTTTTTTTTTTTTTTTTTGCTCAAGGCCAGAATTCTACCACTTGAGCCATAGCTTCACTTCCAGCTTTTTGGGGATTAATTGGAGATAACAATCTCACCGACTTTCCTTCTCTGGCTGGCTTTGAATCTCCATCCTCAGATCTCAGACTCCTAAGTACCTAAGATTACAGGTTGACTTTCTTTTTAAAGTTTTTTTTTTCTTTCTATTCATTAACTGAATAGATCAATCAAGACTCAAGTAGTCTGTTAATCTGCTTCAAACCTAGGGACAGGAAGACTATGTGACCAGTGACCAAAGAAATCTTTTAAATCTGCCAACTACTAGAGTAACCATACCTCCCTGTGTCTATGGTTGAATATTCCCACTTTATTCCTTTTGATTATGCCACTTGCATCACCTAGGACCTTGTCAGAAATGTACATCTCAGGTTCACTCAGGCCTTGAGGGAATTTTTTTTGAGGGGGGTGGTAGATTATCAAGTCCTTCTGATGCACAGCAACATACATCATCATTCCACTTCTGGCAATGGATTAATTTCAGTGGTGATGTTGACTCATATTCTTAGCTGTAGAGGAAGGACACTACCAGACTTTGATAAAGATATGGCACTCCTAATTTACATATCTTTTCAATATCCCATTATGTGTGCACTGTGTAGGCTATACCTGACAAATCCACTCTAACATTCCTGTCTCTCTCTCATCTCTCTTTCACTTTCTCCAAGGAAGTTGTAACACTTGCACTTGATTTAAGACCATTGCTGAGTAAGGGTTTCAAGTATGTATCTGCCCAGACCACAAGAGTACATCTCCAATGTATTATCTAATTCTTTGAATTAGAATGACAATGTCAAATATCCATATGCATAAAATAATCTTGGATGGCAATTAATTTCTTTCCTGCCTTGTTTGTTCTCTTGGGTTCTCTTCCCATAAGTAATTCCTAAGTATTTGCTGATACAAATTAGCAAATTATTGTGGTCTCCTTTTGTGTGTTATATTTATACTTACATCTTTGGGATATTTGGGGATACGACCCTAGCCGTGATTCTTAAGTAAGGAGTGCTAGCTCAGTCTTAATGGGAATGAAACTCTGCTTACAATTAGAATGACTCAATCCTAGCAAATGTCATCTATGGTTTTGAAATAGGTAGAGCTATTTGCACCAAAACTGAGAAGACAAAGACATTTCTAGTGCAAAGGATGATTCAGAAAGACTTGGGAATTCAAGATGCTCAGATTCATCCAAGTCTATCCCAATGGCCTAATTCTGCCCTCAGTTATCTCAATTATGATCCAAACTCAGCCACTACTTATGGCTTTGAATTAAGAAATTCAGCAAACTATTGTTTGCTTCATAACTGCACTGCCTTTGAAAAGGAGAAACAGAATCAGAATGTAAGTCTGATGACAGCCCACATTATAATGGAAAGAGCAGTTATAATATACAAAAGTAAGAAGGTTAAAAGATGTGTACATTGGTTTTGCCAGTGGTGGGATAATAACCTTTCTTAAAAAGTCCATTCACAGGGGCTGGGAAGGTGGCTCAGTGGTAGAGCGCTTGCCTTGCATGCCTGAGGTCCTGGGTTTGACTCCTCAGCACCATATAAACAAAAAGAAATGTCCCGACCCGCAGGACTTCAACCAGGGCAATGAACCTAAGCGAGAAGGAATGAAGGGACAAGAGACACGAAGAAGGACAGCAAGACAAGGATTCTGATCAAGCTGCCAAATTTTATTTTTCACACAGGGATATTTATATGCTTAGAATAAGGAAGCTTTTTCATTGGGCGTAGCAGCTGCAGGATGCTTGCTTAGGGCAATGTGAAAAGGTGGTCGTTAGCAGCTACCTGGTCTTTGTTTGGGGCAGGATGCAAAGACCAAATTCTGTAAATAGCCTTGAGAGATGTTCCAGCGAGATAGTCAAGCTTATCATGCAGAGAGACTCCCTGCAGGGCTCTCAACATCTCCCCCTTTCTTATTTAGAAAATTGACCATTAATTGTTGGTGCTCTTTTTGAGGGGGTGACAGAGGCTCTGTTCCTCTAAGGGCCCAGGGTTTTTCTCCACTCCGAGCGAGCGTCCTCACTCGGGGAGGGGAATTTTACAGACCTTGGCATGTTTTTTGAGGAGACGGCTTGTGGGTATGCATGCCAACCGTCATGCACCAGAGCTTGCCACTCAGGGGTCTTGGGTTTTGGGATCTCGCGGATCCATCCCCCTGCAGTCTTACCTGCACCCTTGATTAGAGCATTTTTTCTTCCTCCCATAGGTGCATCCTCCCCCAAGCGGAGGGGCCTATAGGAGGAGGGGCGAACCTATCCCTTATGGCAATAGGTCTTGCCCGTTGAATGGTCAGGAGTTATGAATAAGGAGGGTTTTCTAAATAAGAAAAAAAAAGGAGGGCTGTTTCCCACTGGAACAAGCTCATGGCAAAACATTAATTAAAAGCCTGGGGTCAATCCTAGATCTCAATGCTGCGGTCTGCCATATCAAGGCGATGGTGATGAACCTGTATGGGCTTAGAAACCAAAGATTAATCTGTTATTTAATAAATTCAAACAGGACGGTCCATGTCTGGAGTTCTAGCTGCATCTGCAAGAGAAAAGGAATCATCCTCGGGGGGGAAGGCTTCCCCTGGGTTGTGGTAAGCCATTCACCTGTTTTATCAGGCGTTCTGGCAGCCACCTTGGGGCCGCTTGTTCTTGATCTAAAATACAGGCTGAACCTCGCCCCCAGATAAGAACAGGATCTGGGCCCTTCCATTTGCCTGTAAGGGGGTCTCGCCACATGACAGACGGGCGGGCAGAACTGGAAGATGGGTGCCAATGCCTGTCAGCTGCCGAGTGGCCTTCATTGTCCAGAGTTAGAAAATTAAGGGCAAACAATGTGTGACTAAGGCGATCCCTAGGAGTGGAAAATGAAAAGGCAGAGGCTTTGAGGCGAGTAAGCCAGGTTTTTAGGGTGTGGTGGGCTCGTTCTACAATGCCCTGACCTTGGGGGTTATAGGGAATCCCAGTAGTATGACAAATCTGGAAAATAGCACAAAACTGTTTAAACTTGGCACTGGTATAGGCTGGGCCGTTGTCTGTCTTTATGTGGGCTGGTTTTCCCATTACAGAAAAGGCTAAAACAAGGTGAGAGAGAACATCTTTGGCAGTTTATAGCAAATAACTCCACAAGCTGGGCTGATTGGTAAGGGGCATCAAAGGTGGTGGTATGGTTGTTAACAACAAAGGCTGCACGGCCATTGCTTGAGCCATCTGTAAAGACAGTGAGGGCTTGAGGAATGGGAGCCTTTTGAGTAACCTTGGGAAAAACAAATGGATGTAGCTGGGCGAAGTGTAAAAGGGGATCATTGGGGAGATGATTATCAATTAGTCCTAAAAATCCTGACAGGGCGATGCCCCATTCATCCCCAGTCTGGAGTAAAAATTGAGTCTGGTCTTTGGTGTATGGAATTAAAATGGTATCAGGGTCCTTGCTGAAATATTGTCGAGAGAGCAAGCGACCTTTGATAATGATAGAGGCTACCTGGGCAGGGTAAACAGCAATAACCTTGGGGGATGTGGTGGGTAAATGGACCCAAAGCAGGGGACTGCCCTTATTATTGGAGTGGGGAATCTGTTGCCAAACAATCCTGTGGGTGTATGAGGGGTATGTAAAATAATTAAGACCAGAGGAAGATTATAGGAAATCTGTGTAACAAACTGCTGGGCAATGGCCTCAGTAACTTGGGTTAAAGCATTTCGAGCATTGGGAGTAAGCTTGCGAGGAGAGGAGGGGTCAGAATCCCCTTTTAAAATCTCATTAAGAGGCAAAAGCACGCTGGTGGGCAACCTTAGGTATGGCCTAAGCCATTGAATATCTCCAAGCAGCTTTTGAAAATCATTAAGGGTGTGAAGATGGTCTAAACGAAGTTGAATTTGAGGAACCCGAATTTGATTATTTTGGAGTTCTAGACCCAAATAAGTATAGGGATCCTGTGTTTGAACTTTATCGGGGGCAACCTGTAGTCCCAGGGCAGTAAGGGCTTTATAAAGGTCTAAATAGCAGTTTCTAAGTTCGTGGGTGTCAGGTGCAGCAAGCAACAAGTCATCCATATAATGTAATATATAGACGCGCTGCCATCGTTTTCTCACAGGGTCCACTGCCTGGGCAACATATTTTTGACAAAGGCTAGGGCTATTAGCCATACCTTGAGGAAGTACCTTCCATTGAAATCTTTGCATGGGGCCTTGAAAGTTAATGCGAGGAAGGCTAAAGGCAAAATAGGGTCTGTCCTCAGGATGTAGGGGAATGGTAAAAAAACAATCTTTTAAATCAATAACCATTTTGTAATAATCCCTGGGAATAGCCACCGGTGTGGGAATGCCTGGCTGCAGCGCTCCCATTGGGTGCATAGCTTTATTAACAGCGCGTAGATCTTGTAAAAGGCGCCATTTGCCTGATTTTTTCTTTATAACAAAAATAGGAGTATTCCATGGTGAAGTAGAGGGCTCTATATGGCCTGCCACCAGCTGTTCCTGTACTAACATGGAGGCAGCCTCCAATTTTTCTTGGGTAAGGGGCCACTGATCCACCCACACAGGGGTTTGGGATTCCCAAATGATTTTATCTGCATGGGGCACAGGAGGGTCAGGGGCCGATACTAAAAATCCGAATACCCAAGCCCATGTCTATCTGTTTTTTGGGTAGCTTGGATGGGCTCAACAATTCCTTCTCCTGATTTCCCAAGACCCGTACCAGGGACAAAATCCATACGGAGCATTTGATGTGTAACCACAGAATTGGGACTAGCAAGGATAACCTTCATCTGGGTCAAGATATCCCGGCCCCATAGGTTAACAGGGAGGTCAGGAACAACAAAAGGAGTAACAGTTCCCTTATTGCCCTCTTTGTCAGTCCAATTAAGAACCCTGGAGCTTACCAAAGGGTTTTTTGACTGCCCTATGCCTTTAAGGTCAGTTAGGGACGGGGTAAGGGGCCAACTTGGTGGCCAATATTTTTGGGAAATAATTGTGGCATCTGCACCAGTATCCAAAATTCCCTGAAACTCCTTTCCTTCAATTCGCAGGGTGAGGGTGGGTCTTTTTTGAGTGATAGGCTGAACCCAATACGCATCAGAAGACCCCAAAGAAGCAGTTCCTCGCGGTGTGGTCTGAGCAGTGGAAGAACCCCCTGAATTTAATGGGAGCAGTATCAATTGTGCAAGCCTAGTTCCAGCTGGAATAGCTGCAATCCCATTAATGGCCGTGGCCAAAATTTTTATTTCTCCTGTATAATCATTATCAATAATACCAGGAAAAACTTGGACACCTTGTAAGGTAGCAGAGCCTCTTCCAAGAATAAGGGCACACATATGAGACGGAGGGGGTCCCAGGGTCCCAGTGGGTATTATTTGAGGTCCTTGTACAGAGTCTAGTACTGTGTCGGTGGCGGCACAGAGGTCCAGTCCTGCACTGCCTGGGGTTGCCCGCTGGAGGGAGGCAATTGTGGAGAGAGGTGGGGGGCTTGTGTAGGACTGGGAGTTTGGGAGGGGACAAACCCTATTGCCCCTGGGCTTGTCTTGGGGATGGTCGGGGCCAGGGGCTGGCCCCGAGGGAAGTTTCCCGAAAACCGAGAGAGAATGGGCTGTCCAAGGGCATTTGTTTTGGATCTACATTCATTGGCCCAATGATGGCCCTTACCACATTTGGGACAAAGAGTGGCAGGGAGTGGTCTACCTGTAGCTTGGGAGAGCATTGCCCCTTGGCTTTGTTTGCCGAAGGGACATTCACGTGCAAAGTGACCAGGTTGTTTACAATTAAAGCAAGTATGCGAGCTGGGGACTGAACCTTGAAATGCCTTGGTAAAGGCAGCACCTATGGCGAGCCCCATGGTGTGAGCGGTTCCTACTCCAGCACAAAGCCTGACGAACTCAGAGAGGTCACCCTTGTTTTTATGTGGTCGGAGGACATCTTGACATGCCGGATTAGCATTTTCAAAGGCAAGATGTTTAACAAAGGCACTTTCACTTTCACTTGGCCCAAGAAGCCTTTCTGCAGCCAAGTTAAGCCGCGAGACAAAGTCACTGTAGGGTTCCTCTGGCCCCTGTCTAACCTTTGCCAGGGAAGTAGTAGCCGATCCCTTTTGAGGGAGACGCTTCCAAGCATAAAGGCCAGCGTTTTGAATTTGTGCCAAAAGTCCAGTAGGAAAGCGTGCCTGTTTAGCATTGGTATCAAAGGGCGCATTACCCAAAAGTTTAGTATAGGTCCAGGTTTTTGAAGATGTTTTAGCCAAATTTTTTTGCGCGGTCTCTCTACATTGTTCCTTAAAGTCCGCATTCCATAAAACAAAATCACCCCCACTAAGGGTGGCGCGGGCCAGGAACTTCCAATCATTAGGGGTGAGCCAGCGCGCACTTTGGTTTTCTAACAAGGCTAACGTATAAGGGGCAGTCGGGCCATATTGGGCACATGCATTTTTAAGCTTTTCAACAAACCGGAGGCTAAGCCTCTTATACTCTTGTTGGCCTTTTCCCTGGGTGGGTTGTTCCTCTTCATCCCCAGTATCCTGCTCTTCATCCTCCTTTTCCTCCTCTTCTGATTCATCCTCCTCACCCTCTGAGGCCCTATCTGTCTGGCTCCGAGTTACTGGAAAGGCGAGAACTGATTGATGGCCTGATCTAACCTTAATTTTATC
The DNA here is from genome assembly GCF_019054845.1 of Dipodomys spectabilis. Classification (NCBI taxonomy): domain Eukaryota; kingdom Metazoa; phylum Chordata; class Mammalia; order Rodentia; family Heteromyidae; genus Dipodomys; species Dipodomys spectabilis. The sequence continues at coordinate 3,309,148 of NW_024870813.1, read as the reverse complement.
AGGCGTTTTTGGCGTATCGGCCAAGGCCAGTATGCGGAGTTCATAATCAAGGGACCGCAGTTCTTTTAAAAGTTGAAGGTGTTCTCGCCTATGTTGAAGAGTCTCGCGTAAAGGTGCCAGGTTAGGTAAAAGGGGGGGAGAAAAAACATCTGGATCAGGAGGGGCAGTGGGCCCTTGAAAGGCCGGGTTACAAAAGGGAGGGGGCGCATAGGAGGAATGCGGAATATTTGAGGTAGAGGGTTTAGTCTGAGGTAGGGGGTGACTGAATAAGGGGGGCCAATCAGGCTGACGATATTGGGCTGCCTCCTCTTCCAGGGTGGCCTCCTCCTCGGGATTTAAATTATTCTGAGGGGAATGGGCTGCCTGGGGTATAGGATAATAATGTTCATCTACCTTTTGAGAAGGAGTTTCAAGATCTAATACAACCGATGGGCAAGCTGCGGGGGGCCGAGAGGCATTTTGGAGAACCTCCTCTCCCGTTTTTACAAGTTTTAAAATTCCACTATCAAACAGAGAACATTTTAAAATGTCATTAATCAAATTCCAATAGGAAAAGGCCGTAGCAGGAACCTTTTCTGAACCAAAGGTTTCATAATAATCTTTTAAACAATCTCCTACTCTTTGCCAGCTTTTTGCATCTATGATTCCTACAAGTCCTCTATGAATGAGAAAAATAATTCTAAATCCTTTTTCTTAACCCTCGTTCCCCGTGTCTTGAAGGCCTCCCTGAGGTCTGACAGAAATAGATCATGTGACGATATTGCTTGTCCCATAGTGGGCCACTTACCATGCGCTGTCCCCACTCTCCTCCTGGATCTGTCTCTCGGTGGGGTCTGTCGAGGCGATCTCGCGATCTCGGACTGTACTTGGCCAAGTTTTCCCGGAGGACGGCGTTCCTTCCTCAGTCAGAGGCTCGTGCCCCACGTTGGGCGCCAGTTGTCCCGACCCGCAGGACTTCAACCAGGGCAATGAACCTAAGCGAGAAGGAATGAAGGGACAAGAGACACGAAGAAGGACAGCAAGACAAGGATTCTGATCAAGCTGCCAAATTTTATTTTTCACACAGGGATATTTATATGCTTAGAATAAGGAAGCTTTTTCATTGGGCGTAGCAGCTGCAGGATGCTTGCTTAGGGCAATGTGAAAAGGTGGTCGTTAGCAGCTACCTGGTCTTTGTTTGGGGCAGGATGCAAAGACCAAATTCTGTAAATAGCCTTGAGAGATGTTCCAGCGAGATAGTCAAGCTTATCATGCAGAGAGACTCCCTGCAGGGCTCTCAACAAAGAAAAAAGCAGGAAGTGGTGCTGTGGCTCAAGTGGTAGAGTGCTAGCCTTGAGCTGAAGAGCTGAGGGACAGCACCCAGGCCCAGAGTTCAGGCTCCACGACCGGACCCCTCCCCTCCCATCCAAAAAAAGTCCATCCACAGATGGTCAGGGATAGTAGGAAGAATCACAGTCCTTCAAAATGACTACCCTCCAGCCCCCTGAACCTATGAATAGGTTAATTTTCTTATAGACTGACTGAGCACGAGATGGAGAGTTTAGCCTAGGTTACCCAGGTAGTTTCAATTTAATTCCTCCTTAAGCACAAAGAAGAGCAAATTTTCCCTGCCTGGAGAGGACCAGAGAAATGGCAATATGAGATGGTCTGATGGCTTGTTATTGCTGGGTCTGAAGAGAGAGAGGAACTATAAGCAAAGAAATGTGAGTGGCTTCCAGAAACGGGAAGAGGCAAGGAAATGGCCTTTACTCTAGAGCCTCCAGAAAAGACTAGTCTGACTCCTTTTAGTGCATTTGAGGCACATTTTGGACTTCTGAGTTTGTGTTGTTTAAGCTATCAGGTTTGTGGGTATTTTTTATGGTAATAATAGAAAACCAATACAGCAAGAAGATAACAAAGAATCAAAAAAAAAAAAAAAAAAAAGAGAGGGAATGGGAACAAACAATTCACAGAATTAATCAAGTAAACTGTAAAGATGTAGCTGAGTGTTGGTGGCTCACACCTGCAATTCTAACTATTCTGGAGTCTGAGAGCTGAGGATTTGAAGCTAGTCCAGATCGGAAAGACAATACCCAATTAACCAGCAAAAAGTTGGAAGTGGAGATGTGTGTGGTTCAAGTGGAAGAGCACCAGCCTTGAATGAAAAAGTCAAAGGACAGCACCCAAATAAGTTGAAGCCCTCGTACTGGCACACATAAAAACAGTTTTCAAGATATGTTTAATTTTACTAATGAAACAGGTTAATGCAAATAAAAACAATGAGATACCATTCTTCACTATTTAAATTCTGTAGTTGTTAAAAAGAGTGACAAAGGGGCTGGGAAGGTGGCTCAGTGGTAGAGCGCTTGCCTTGCATGCCTGAGGCCCTGGGTTCGATTCCTCAGCACCACATAAGCAAAAAGAAAAAAGCCGGAAGTGGTGCTGTGGCTCAAGGGGTAGAGCGCTAGCCTTGAGCTGAAGAGCTGAGGGACAGCGCCCAGGCCCAGAGTTCAAGCCCCACGACTGGACCCCCCCCAAAAAAAAGAGTGATAAAGAGAAACAATATGAGAAACTTACATTCTTGAATTTGGTTGGTAAGAGAGTGAATTTTTTTTGAGAAAGTACTAAATGATACCCAATATTACAAATAACACAGAAATTTAGATGTGGTAAAGCTACTTTTAACTATAAATTTAGAAAATTTATTGTGGTGCCAAAAATCTACAACTAATATGCAAATTTATCTTGTGTAATGGATAAATGATGATAGATCCACAATATGAAATACTATAGTTAACTAGAAATCTAGTAACTTCACCTTTTGTATAATATTTCATATCATGGGTATATCAGGGACTTAGAATGTTGTCCAGTGTAAATTATTTTATTTTATTTTATTTTATTTGTGAACCTACTGTACAGAGGGGTTACAATTACATGGGCGGGATAATGCATATATTTCTTACCAAGCATTGCAGCCTCCTCCTTTGTTTACCCTTCACATCCCTTCCCAGCCTCCCCACTCCCTCCTTCAGTGTAAATTATTGACTAAAATAGCAAGTTGCAAGAAAATGACCATAGTATGGCTCCATCAAGCTTAAGAATTATGCAACAAAAAATAAAGTAATATTTATATATGTATGATTTTGTTTCTTCATTTTTTTGTGTGTGCTAATCTTCAGGCTTGAACTCAGGGCCTGGGTGCTATATTTGAGTTTTTTTCTCAAGGCTAATACCCTATATCACATGCGACCACAGCTCTACTTTAGGCTTTTTGTTGATTAATTGAAGCTTACAAACTTTTCAGCTAAGGCTGGCTTCAAACCTTGATCCTTAGATCTTAGCCTCTTGATTCAGCATCATTAATTGATAATGAAATGCAGATTAAAAGGAAAAGTGAGAAACCATTTCACAGCCACTAGTATAGTCAAAATCAAAAAGGATCAATAGAAAGTGTCGACCAGGATATGGAGAATTAAGGACCCTGCTAGCTGGCTAATGGGAATATAGTGTTACTGGCTGCAGACACTCCAGAAATAAGATTGAATATTCTTCAAAGAGAAACATGTTTTTAGCATGTGATCTACCAAGTCCGAAGTTCACACCCAAGAAAAATGAAATATACATTCACCCAAAACCTTGTATTTGATTGTTTATAGCACTGTTTATAACAGCTCCAAATCAGGAACAATCCAAACATCCATCCATTAATGGACAAATACACCAGGGAATATCCTTGCAATGAGAGAGTATTCAACAATATAAAAGGAATGAATTTCTGATGTGTGTTACAATACGGCTAAACTTTGAAATCATTATGCAAAGTGACAGGACATAAAAGACCAGGTTCTGCATAATTTCATTTATGTGAAATGTCCAGAAGAGGCAGAAGATAGGTTAAGGTTACCAGGCCTTGTGTGTGTGCATGTATGTTTGTAATGAAGTGGTCACTAATGAGGATGCAATTTCTCCTTTGGAGTAATTAAATATTCCAAATTTAGATAGTGAGAATAGTTGCATAATTCTGTTAATATATTAGCTAACATCTAACTGTGAATGGACCCATTTTATATTGCATATGAATTATTTCTCAATATAGTTATTATATATAAAAATATGTAAGATGTATTGCTGGGTACTGGTAGCTCATGCCTATAATCCCATCTCCTTAAAAAGCTGGGCTCTAAGAATCATGATTTGAAGCTATCCTGGGCATAAAAGTCTGTGAATACTCATCACCAATTAATGACTAAAAAGCTGGAACTATACGTGTGGCTCAAGTGGCAGAGGATCAGCCTTGAGCAAAACAGCCCAGTGAAGACATGAGGCTGTGAGTTCAAGCACTATCTATCTATCTATCTATCTATCCATCCCTTTATCTTTGGGAAGATGAGAGTGGGTATTGATAACTTGTGTTTATGTATGTCAATGATAACTGAAATTTAGTGACTATTGTATTTCTTATAATTTTGAAATTAAAGAGAACATACAAGTATTTCCATCAATGTTAAATTCTGAGAACTTGTTTAATCAAATAATATCATGCATTTTGAGAACACATCTTTTTTAATTAATAAGTTTTTTTTATTGTGAAAATACCATACAGAGGGGTGAGTACATTTCTTATCAAGCATTGTTGCCTCCTGTTTCCCCTTACCGTCCCTGCCCCCCCTCCCCCTGCCAAAGTTGTAAAGTTCTTTTTTCGACATCTCATTGTATATCTTATTGTTGCAATGTTGCAACGGGTCCACGTGTATCTCTATTTAGACAATTTGTTTTTTCCCTTCCCCTCCACAAATTATACCAACATCAAATACAGTGAAAACAGGGGTTATACTGTGTGGGAGGGACATACAAAGCAACAAAGAAATCATAAAGATGTTAGAAACAATAGCAAGAAAGAAAAACAAATGGAGTCCTTATCTTGGGGTTCATTTCACCTAACATCAACTTGTCTGACCATTTCTGCTTGTCTCAGACATATTATTGCAAATAAGGGAAACCATGGGACCTATGTTTCTTTGGGCCTGGCTTACTTCACTTAATATAATTTTTTCCAAGTCTTTCCATTTCCTAACAAATGGGGCAATGTCATTCTTTCTGATGAAGGCATAAAATTCCATTGTTTATATAAGAAAAAGTGGTATTTTTTTTGTTGGTCATGGGCTTGAACTCTGGGCCTGGGCACTGTTCCTCAGCTCTTCAGCTCAAGGTTAGTACTTTACCACTTGAGCCATGGCACCACTCCTGGCTTTTTCTACTTATATGGTGCTGAGGAATCGAACCCAGGACCTCATGCAGGCAAGGCAAGCACTCTACCACTGAGCCACCTTCCCAGTCCCAGAACACATCTTCTTAATAAAGGGTATAAGCATTTAAGAGAGAAAAAAGAACTTGGAAAAACCATGGCAGAAATAAGAATAAAATATTAGAAATGATATTAAAAGAGGCAGACGCCTGGATGTCATGAAGTTGAGCAGAGCACACTGAATAAAGAGAAGAGTAGTAGGGGAGAGATGAAGGAAGGGTCCTTAAGGACCAGTAAAAATGAAAGTTCTGGGTCTAAAATTATCAACAAGCTGAAATGAACAGAGAAAAGCAGCAAGGGAAATATGTGTCCAGCTGGGAGACCTGAAATACAAGGTCCTAGAGATAATAAGCAGACATATCGGTATCTTATTAATAACGACGGGCGTCTGTTAGAGCTGCAGGCTACACTAGGCACATCTGGTCAACTAATGAAAGGTGCAAGGGGAAGGCATTTAATACTTGTGAATTGTGTCTCTCCCTTCCCGACATGCACACATTGCTTCATTTCCTACAGTTAATGTTTTGTGCCCTGTAAGCTTCCCATGCAACCAAGCCATTGACAATGGGCTTGGTCTGCACCGAAAATGACCAAAGGTCTGTGTCCAGCCACTACTGGGGAAAACATTAATGGAGGGCCAAGGTCAATGTTGTAATGTGAGGAGAAATGACTCACGCTCTCCAACAAGCTGGGGAACTGAACTTCGGTGTACTTGCATGAACTTTCGGGTAACATCTACTTTGGAAAGAGTGTGAATCACATAGACTCTCAGGCCCAGGAACTCTGTAGATTGAATGTGTGACAATCTTGGGTATGGCCAATCAGCTTTAAGCTTATTACTCCTTAATCAATTCCTGAGCAAAAGAGGTGTCAGGTGCTCCCCTGAAATTATGAGCCATATGGAAGGGCTAGAGCAAGGAATTCACACTGGTACACTTGGTGGAGGCTGAGAATGCCCCCAGTCAGGGGTAACGAGAATCCTCTGCCGATGATCAGAAAAGAGGAATGCACAAGAATGGGAGTTCTGCTATGGCCAAAGAACCAGGATACATAACTTCAGACAGGAAGGGCACAAGAGTCCATTTTTTCATTACCATACCAAATACCAGAGGTTGCTAACTTTACAAAGAAGAGAGATAAATTGGGGCTCATGACTCTAAAATACCAGGTATAAAACCTTTGTCTGTGTTTCTCTTTTTGCTGTGAGAGTCCTGAGGCATCTCAGAGCATCATATCTCACCTTCAGCTTTTAAATCCATGAGGTTTCAATCATAGTCAGATTAAGTTCCTATCCTCTTAATTAAGATAGAGCTTTGCACAGTTTAACAAAATGAATACCAGGAAATTGAAACTTGTCTTGTTAAAGGGGGGAAAGTCAAGGGGAGTGGGAAAGACAAATGGAGAGGGAAAAAGTGAGTGAATATGGTCAAAATTTGCAATGCATAAATATATACATATATATATCTCCAAGTAATTTGAGGGAATGAATAGGGTTGGGAGAGATAGAAAAGAATAATAGAAGGGATGGTATTGATCAAGATGCAGTGTACTGCTGGGAGCTAGTGATTCACATCTATAATCTCAGCTAAACAGGAAGCTGAGAGTTGAGAATCACAATTTAAAGCCAACCTGGGCAGAAAGATCTGTAATTACAATGCAATTATCTAGCCCCCCCCCCAAAAAAAAACCCTACAAAACCCCAACAACCCAGAAGTGGAGCTGTGGCTCAAGGAGTAGTTGACATGGTGAATTGAAACTCCCTTGTACTACTGCGTAAAGATAATTTTCGATTTGGGGATTGAACTTCTTCATGATCTTGGGAGGGGGATGGGTAGGAAGAGGGGGGATGGATAAACCATATTCAAGGCAAAGCGAAAGGTGAAGTCTTCATGTCCACAGACCTGATGTGGTCTCAGGGGAGAGGTGTGGAGGGGATGGTGGGGGCAGGCGGGCAGGGACTGCTCCAGGGCACCTGGGCAGCAGAATGTGACTGAGGGACAGGGGGTTGGGGGCACTGAGATCAAGTCAGAAACCATGACAACTGCGACTCACACTTCATGATGGTGTTTTTGTTTTAAAATTTTACACTCTGGGTTTAGCATTGGGTACTCCTCCCTTGAAGCCTGCATGGTATCTCATTTCCTTTAACCTAGCCTCTCACACAGGCATACCCCAAACAAAACTCTGTCAAGATCTTTTTTTTTTAATTGTTATTATAAAGGGGCTGCACAAAGAGATTACAGCTAAATAAGTCAGGTAAAGAGTATATTCCTTTTTTGACAATGTCACTTCTTCCTTAGCTCTCTCCCAGCTTTTCCCTCTGCTCTGCATCTGTCAATATCATAGAGGACCCTCTGCATACCTCTTGGCGCTCTCTTATGCGGCTGTGTGTTCACTGAACTAGTTTTGCTATTGTCAATTAATATTTTCATTAAACCACAGAATCTCCAGCAATGTAGTCTACTGGAAGTTCTCTATGAGGTCCATAAACAGAATCTGAATTTACAAGGCCCACTGGAAAACTGAAAACTATGCTGCCATTATCTGGCTTTACTACCTTGTCAGGGTGGACCTCTAGCTGTTTCTTTTTTTTACATTTTTTTTTCGCCTAACATCAAACACTTATTTGCTTTCCTTTCTTTTTCTACTTTGGCATCACTTAATGTCTTTCCTATTTCTCCTAGGCACATATTCTGAATTGATCAAAAGTGATTATCTCAGGTTTCTGAAAAGCTCACCTAAGAAAAGGGACAAAATTTACACACTTCTCTAAACTTCATAAAGTTGACAGTCCTTAACCTCGTTATCCATCATTTTATCAGTTGCATTTGCCTGCAAATACCCATATATATATATACATACATACATACATACATACATATATATATATATATATATATATATTATCAATGCAAACAGCAAAGAGTCGTTTATTGCAAGCTTGAGCTTGGTCCTCCCCACACTCGGTAACCGGTGACACTATGAGGCCCCGAGCATAGAATTAGCACAATTTTTATAGTATTGAACAAACAACTTTATGGAACTTTTACATAAGAAATTACATGATTGGTTAACATTTAAAGCAAGCTAATCTGGGCCTCTAAACAAGGTTAACTTGACCTTGGCTCCAACCAGCCCAGTTCTTGGAATGGAAAGAATGCCTCTAGGTTCCCCTCCCCTTAACAACTTAACCCACCTTGATTGTTCTGTTAAGGACCGATTAAACAGATAGCCAGTAATCTGGCCCAAATAATATCTTTTTCTTAATACATATTTTTTTCTTGTAAAGATACTGTACAGAGGGGTTACAGTTACATGAACAAGGTAATGAGTCCATTTCCTATGGAGCATTGTTACACCTTCCTTTATTTTTCCCCTACCATCCCTTTCCTCTCCACTTCTCCAACCCCCTTCTCCCTTCTCCCCCCCACCCCCACAAAGTTGTAAAGTTCATTTTCAACATACTGTTTTGTACATCTCATTGTTACAATGGGTCAACCTGTATCCTTATTTCAGCATTTTGTTACTTCCCTTTCCCTCCCCAAATTAGAAAAATATATATACAAGATGCAAGACACCAGACTCAAATACAGTGAAAACAGGGATTATAACATGGGGGAAGAACATACAAAGAAACAAAAAAAACCCCACATAGTACATTAAAAGTACATTAAAAAGAACACCAACAAAGATAAAACCTCCTGTGTCCCTATCTTGGAGTTCATTTCTCTTAGCTTCAGGTTATATGGTCATATGTACATAGCTTTTGACCTATTCTACTTGTCCTAGACATATACTAGTTATTGCAGATAAGGGAAACCATGAGACCTATGTTTCTTTGAGTCTGGTTTACTTCACTTAATATAATTTTTTTTCCAAGTCTTTCCATTTCCTAACAAATGGGACAGTGCCATTCTTTCTGATGGAGGCATAGAATTCGTGTGTGTGTGTGTGTGTGTGTGTGTGTGTGTGTGTGTACCACATTTTCTTGATCCATTCATCTACTGAGGGGCATCTGGGTTGGTTCCAGTAAACATAGTTGTGCTGGTAGCTTTAGTATGGCCTTGTTTGTGATCATTTGGGTAAATGCCTAAAAGCGGGATTACTGAGTCATAGGGGAGCTCTATGTGGAATCTTTTGAGGAACCTCCATACCGCTTTCCACAGTGGTTGAACAAGTTTACACTCCTACCAACAATGCAGTAAAGTTCCCTTCTGTCCATGTCCCTTCCAGCATCTGTTGTTATTAGAGTTCTTGATTATAGCCAAGGTGTGAGGTAAGGTGGCATCTCAAGGTTGTTTTGATTTGTGTTTCTTTTACGGCTAAAGGTGAGCATTTCTTCATGTGTCTATTGGCCATTCTTATTTCCTCTTCAGAGAAGTTTCTCTTTAAGACTTTAAGTTGTTTCTCTGATGATTTGGTTTTGGGGGATTTAATTTTTTGAGTTCTAAGTATATTTTAGATATGATACCCTTGTCCGTTATATGGCTAGTGAAGATCTTCTCCCAATCCATGGACTTTCTATTGATCTTGCTAGCTATGTCCTTTGTCATGCAGAAGTTCTGCAACTTCATGCAATCCCATTTGTCCAACCTTTCTTTCTTTGATTGTGTTTCTGGGTCTTTATTAAGAAAATTTTGGCCTGTGCCAAGGAGCCCTAGAGTTTCTCCTATTCCTTCCTGTAATGTTTTCAAGTGTCTGCTTTGATTCCAAGGTCTGATCCATTTGGAGTTGATTCTGGTGCAGGGTGATATATACAGATCTAGCTTTAATTTTCTACAGTATTTAGCCAATTTTGCCAGCACCATTTACCGAAAAAGTTGTCTTTCTTCCATTCTATTTTTTTTTAGCTCCCTTATCAAAGATTACGTGGCTATAGATCTGTGGGTTCACTTCTGGGTCTTCAGTTCTATTCCATTGGTCTTCAGGTCTGTTCTTGTGCCAGTGTCAAGCTGTTTTAATTACTATGGCTTTGTAGTAGAGTTTGAAATTTGGTATTTATATTCCTCCAGCACTGTTCTTTCTGCGAAGGTTTGTTTTTGCTATTCAGGGTCTTTTATTGTTTCATATGAATGTTTGGATTGCTTCTATTTCCTTGAAGAATGAAGTTGGGATATTGATAGGTATCGCATTGAATTTGTAGATAGCCTGTGGAAGTATTGCCATTTTCATGATGTTAATCCTCCCAGTCCAGGAGCGTGGAAGGTTTTTCCTAGCTGTGGGTTTCTTACAGAGGGAATGAATAAGAACTCCTCAGTACACAGAACCCTTTTCAGCTGCACAGAAGTCAGTCTGGGCAAGGAAATGTGTCTTTTTGTTTGTTTGTTTTTAAAGTCTGGCCAAGTTATTTTGAAAGAAATTCCTCCTGGGATCTAGAGTTTTCAAGCTGATTGACCAAAAGCAGGGAGTTGGGATGGGTAAGATTTGACCTTTTGCTTTCTTGGTATTTAGCACAAATGGTAAAGGCACTGCCTATTGGGTTCAGAGTGGCAGCCTGTGAAAATGATTTGTTTATGGCCATCCACTCCAATGGGTGACTGAAGTGGGTGCAGTACAGGACAGTGGTGAGCACAATTGCTTGTGTTCTGGAAAGTCATGAAATAAGCCACTGTCGACAACAAAGCCAAGCTCTAGAGAAAGAAGGGCATGTTCGGAGAGACACGACTGAGGGAAAGGAGGAGAGAATGGCTGCTCCCTTCAAGGCAGGAGCAGAGTAATTGTGTACGGTTTTTAGTAGAGAGGAAGGAATGGGTATCAGACACTCCTGGCTGTATATGTTGTGGGTTAATTGTGCCAACTCTTGAAGTCTCCGTTTTGCCACCAGTTGAGGGCTGTCTAGAAAAACAGCACCAATTCAACCAATGTAAGTACTCATTGCCTTCCATTCTCTTGCAATCTCTCTTTCCTTCACAGGAGATGAGGGAAGAGCAATGCAAAGACTGTTTTTTTTTGTTTCTCAACAAAACAATATCAGTGAGCAACCTGTCTAGAACTCCAACCCTGAAGAGTGCAAATATGAATAACTTTACTTTTCCCCAGTCACTTCATTTTCCCCTGCCCTCAAATCTCTTTCCCATTCTTACCAACGTCCTTGGTGAGATTTGGTAGCTTTCAAGTCTCTTTTGGATATTACAATCTAATTTAAATTTATGCTTTCAATATCAATCTTGGTTTAAATCCCTTGTTTTTTTTTTTGGAATATAGATGATATTTTAAGCAGGTCTAATCATTAATTCTCACATATCTGGAAGAATGCCACTCAGTATTATTGTCTCTGTGTAATGGAAGAGCAGGGATGGATACTGTAGTAGTTTACTTTCAGTGCTTGTTGCAAAATAACCAAACTGAGTAATTTCTAAGGAAATAAATTTGATTTATCATACAGATCTGGAGATCCAAGAATATGATGCTGGTATTAGCTAGGCTCTGGTAATGGTTGATGACATCGCAGTGGCAGAAATACTTAGGGAAGGATTCAGGCCAGTTGCCTATTCTGTCAACCTATTTTCATTGAAATAAATTCAGTCTCCTGTGACCTGCATTCATTCCCCTAAGCATAGTACCACTACACAGCCTGATTCCCTCACAATGAGTCCTACCACCCTGGAGAATGAGCTTTCAGTCATGAATTTTGTGATACAATTCAAATACATTTTAACCATCACAAGTGCCTGACGGAACAGTTAAAGGACTGTACTTTTCCTATGTCTTTCAGCTTCTGGAAATTATCTATTAGTGAGGAGTGGCTAGGAGTGGGGAGGGAGCATTATTGCTTACTCTTTCTTAAACCTGGACATGGGCTCTTTGTCTGGAGATGCAGGGACATCATTTAAGGAGTATTGTAAATCTGAGCTCTTACTAGACAACCCCACACTATGCCCAAACCTCTCTGCCCAGCTTATGCATCTCTCCATTCTCAGTCTTAACTTTCTTTTCCTGTCTGCTGGTGATGGGGAAATATGGCAAGGGATTTTGGGAGGCCATTTGAGTCTCTATCTCCACTTCCAAGTGACTGCTCTTTTCTGAGTTAGATTCACCCATGTTGGCAATTCTAGGGCTCCTGTTTTATTCTGCATGGTCTAGTTTGTGCCCTCACTTCTTCACACTGGTCACTCCTGAGATATCTGCTTATCTGTTCCAGGCAGGCTGGGCTTCAGGGACTAGAGTGGGCACATTAGTGGCATGGGCATTTGGGACAAAGGCAACATGATTGAAGGAATAGAGAGGTAAAGTCTGCAACATCATCAGCAAGGGCAGAAGAAGGACATGCAATTTTGTTCAGAGTAGCAGCAAGAAAGTCTCCAGGGGTACTGGAAAAGACAAAACCTAAGAAAATAAAAGTGCAGCTAGATGCTGGTGGCTCACACCTATAAGCCTCACTACTCAGAAGGCTGAGATATGAGGGTCATGGTCAAAGCCAGCCCAGGTAGGAAAGTCCATGAGACATTGTCAGATTTACCTTGTCTGCTAAAAGATTTATAATACCCACTTTCTAGGGCCACTCCTGTATCATATCCTAGAGGAAATATATGTGTAGGAGGACCAGATGCTGGTGACTCAGCCTGTAATCCTAACTACTCAGGAGGCTGAGATCTGAGGATCATGCTTTAAAGCCAGCCTGGGCAGACAAAACTATTGAGGTAAGGAAGTCAAGTCTGGCTGGGGCCATATTGGCCACATGGTGGATGGTAGGGTCTGGCATCTTGTCTTTATGCTGGGGGAAGGAAATGACCCCAGCCATCACCAGCCTCTTAGGTGATGGGTGTGCCTGGATCCTTGGAGAGAAGGGTGGGCACTTGGCTGATAGGTTACTGAATCTGTCATTCCACTACCTGGGACTAGGAATTTCCTGTGGCCCTGTCCCCTGTGTGGACCCTATTTAGGTTTGGACCAGCACAGGTGCCATGATGCCATACCACATGCGTCTCTGCGATCGTATTTTGTGTCCTATCTCCTGGCTTGTCTCTGGTCCTCATGGCATCCCAATTCAGCTCTCCATCACAGCTGAATTGATTTGTTGGTATTGTTTTTGTTCTTTCTTTCCTCTTTGGCCTGTTTCCTAGCTGGGTTATGTGTATTTGTAACAACTGGCTGCCTGTGGTTTGTTAACTGTGTAATAAAGTCTCCAATATTCCATCTTCCAAAATGTGGCTTCTGGGATAATTCACCTTACAACACTATGAGACTCTTATCTCCAATTATCTAGCAAATACTGAAGTGTCAGTATGGCTGAGGTCATACAGTGCCAGCTTCAAGCAAAAAAAAAAAAAAAAAAATCCAAGCAAGAGCTGAAGTCCCTGAGTTTAAGCTCCAGTACTGAGGTAGAAATAACAAGAACCCAAAATACCACTAAATGTAGAAAGAGTCAAGAAAGCATCTGAACGGACAGGACCTGCTGGGTTTCTGTACGCAGTCTGCTTTTCTACTTCATCCAGTGATCCAGACTGTCCGTGCTTCATCTAATCCAAGCAGAATCATTCACCCAAGGTGAACTTGGCCTTCGAATCATCTATCTGAAATCTCTTGTGTGACATAAAATGATAATTGAACAAATCTGTTACGACTTTTCTCCTCTTAGCCTGTCTATTGCCATTTTAATTCATCAGACGTGACAATCAAATCTGTCAGAAGGGAAGAGAGGAGCTTCTCCCACAATTTTAAACTAAGATTCTGCTAAGGCTGTTGCCTGCTGTGGGATCTGGGTTGCCAGAGGTGACTACCTCTAGAATTTGAGGCAGGGACTCAGGTAGGATGTTGCCAACAGTTTTTAAGGTCCTCCTTAACATACTTCCCTCAGTCTATTAAAGGGAATCTGGGCATTCCAGGCCTCACTACCTCTAGGCCCTGGTGGTGACCTTCGGCAAAGAAGTAGCTTTTTACCCTATCTGACAACCTTCTTCTCTCCTTTTCACTGCACCCTAGGAGATCAGCTCTATGCTACAGGCTCAGAGCTCAGGTTGCTGATTGTCCAAGTCAAACAAATCCTTTGAAACCACAGGAAAACTCTTTCGCCATTGAAGAGCCTCGCTCTTAAATGAAGAGCCTAGCTCTTCAAACTGAGCTCCAAGGTAGGGATTTTTTTTTTTAAATTTTACTCTGGTATTACTTTTTTCTCACTCTCCCCTGAAGGTGGTGCTGGGGGAAGCCATGGCTCCCTAGAAAATGTAGGAAGAGTCTTGGGACAGGATCAGCAGGCAAGAGTAGCCTTTTAATATCTAAAGATATTACCCCACCAACGTTTTACTTTTTATAGTTCGAGTTACATGTTTATTAATTTCCTCTGGAGGGCTTATTAAAATAGGATTACTGTGTGAAATGATTAAAGATGACTTTATAGATGGGAACAGGTTTTAAGATTCAGATATTAGACTCAATCAAAGGATGCTCAATCCTGGATGGAGATACAATTTTCAGGAAATGGGCTCATGACTCCAGGCAGTCCAAGCGAAGGAGCCCATGTCCCGCCTTCCCTGGAGTCGTGGGTGCTTTCCCCATTCTGCTCACTGAAGGGCTTCCAGCTCCTCTCTTTTAGGTTAAACTTCTGGGTAAACAGAGCTCCAATAAGAAGAGAAGGGGGTGGGTCTTAGGGAGGATGGAAGGGGCAAGGGCAACAGGTGGCAATGGACCCAAGAACCTGTAGGCGCTTCTGTCTGTCTCTGTTGTCTTCTAGCCTCAATTTTAACACAGGCCCAGGGAATGCTTGTATGGGAGGCCTTGGAGTGGGGTGAAGTGAACAAACCTGGGCAGCAATGTTGCTGATGGAGCAAGTTCTGATTCAGGGGACAAGAGGCAGGGGAAATAGACTTTGCTGTGGTCCAGGCCTGGTCTGGGTGGATGCTGTGTCTGATTTCTACTCTGCTCAACCAGAAGTGCCCAACTGTGACTGAAGCAGAGGCTGTGACAGTAAAGCAGGTAGAGACATTGGGGAGTGGCTTGATTTTTGAACAAAAGAGGGTTGGACAGGTGGGCATGTGTCAGCCTTGTTTATCATGTCTCTGAGCATCTAGACTTCTACTCAAAGCTAAGTACCACATTAAGGTTTTGACAAACCCCAGGGCCTACCACCTGCTGCTCAGTGACCCAAGAGAAGCTAGACTTCTTGGGACTGGGAATGTGGCTTAGTGGTGGAGTATTTGCCAAGCATGCATGAAGCCCTGAGTTCCATTCCTCAGTACCACCTAAACAGAAAAAAGCCAGAAGTGGAGCTAAGGCTCAAGTGGTAGAGTGCTAACCTTGAGCAAAAGAAGCTCAGGCACAGTGCCCAGGCCTTGAGTTCAAGCCCCAAGACTGGCAATAAAATAAACCTAAAAAACAAAAAAGAAGAAAAGCTGGACTTCTTGACTCAGGCTCAGCCACTCTGTCCCTAATGGTCTTGAAGAAGGATGGGTACTGAAGCTCAGTGCAGTCACTTCTGTGTCCTGGGAGTCATTGAACAAATGAAATGAAAAGTTGAACCCCTCTTGTTCAGCTCCCTCCTTCTGGTACCTTCTGAAGGATGAAGAACCTCAAGGGTTGATGGTGGAGTAAACCATATAGGAATGTCTAATCCAATCCCACACCCATCAAAACCTCCTATAAATAGCAGAAATGGACTCTGATCTACTTAACTGTAAAGAGCCATGCATAATATTTTTAAGAATAACTTCTCTGGTCGGTCCCCTTCAGCCAAACCACTTTTATTTCTTTTTCTTTTTTTTTTCTTTTGGTACTGGGGATTGAACCCAGGACATTGCACTTGGTAGGCAAGTGTTTTTGCCACTGAGATACATCTCAGCCCCTACGTATTTTTTCTTACCTTGTCAAATGTTCACTCTGAGCAAGACCATGAGACACAGAGCCAAAGAAAAAGTATAGGTTTCTGGGATATAGACCCTCTCAGGTGAGCAAGAGGAGGAGCAGATGCAGGAGTGGTGAGCAGAGCAGAGGCCAGGACACTAGAGGCCTGGGCCTTGGCAATGACCCTAGGACAAATGGAGGTATCCACAAGGCTCATGGAGCCTCAGTGTTCCTAACTGTGCAGAAGGTTTACTGTGCAGAAGGTTTGTTGCTACGATCCTCATGGTACAGTGATAAGAAACAAATGAGAGGAGGGTAAGCTAGCAGAGCTATAAGCTGTCTTTAGCTGGTCCTTTCCATACTTTTCACTTCCCCTCTCTTTGCTTCCCCAGGCAGTGGGGAAAAAGCTCCAGCACTGGCTGAGAAAGTGCAGAAAGACCTTGGCTGTTTAGAAAAAAAGAAGAGAACCATATCCTTGTGGGCACCATCCAGGGAGAACAATGTGCTCTTTCCTGGATACTGTCCAACTCTGACTTATTATGGATCACTGTGAGAGTTGTTTATGGCATTTTGGATTTGTGATTCATAATAAGCACCTGGGTCTCTGGTCTAAGACAGTTTGGCCTGACTTAGACCCCTGGGGTCAGCTGATTCTTATATCACCTTCATCCTGCAATCTCTAGGCTGACCTCTGGAGTAGACAGAAACATTCTGAAAGTTGGAATTCAGGCTTCAGGAATGAGATGATTGAAGCCCCTGGGCCTCAGTGGGATTCAAGAGCCTAAAGAATTAGGAAAAGGAGATTTCCTTTCTTACCTACATCTGAAACTGTAAGAGACTTTCGGTTCTGCATAGCCAGCTGACTACAACACCAGCCCTCCAGAAAGCAGTTTTACTGCATCAGAAAGTGATTTATTCTCAGAAGTTAATGATCTGGAACAATAGATCGGCCTTGGTCAAAAAAAATCAATTTTTATTATTTGGAGAAGGGGCTAGATAAAGTCTCCTTTTCGTGATCAGGTTCGCAGACAACACAATCCTAAATTACGGTTATTCAAGGACAAAGCTTCATTTGGATTGTGATTTGGGCACATTCACATTTTTTCTCCTTTCATTAGTCCTTAAAGCTTAAATCCATAGCTGGTGATGACTTGCGTAACTCTCACTTAAAATAAATCAGCCAGATTTGGTTTCCAACTTAGAGAAGAGTAGACAGGCACTCCTGAATACATCGCAGAGGGAATGGCTATTAAGTAGCTTGTTTGGTCTGTGTTGCAGCACTGAGCTGCCCTAACACTTATAATATGGCTGGAAATAGTGCCATAATCTTCACAACCAATATTTCTTTGGCTTTTAATGTCCTAGAGTGAGGACAAGGAAAAGCTAGGTGGCTCCCTCTTTTTTTTTGTGTGTGTGTGTTTTTTTCCTGTGCTACTGGGTCTCCTGGCTTGCCAGGCAGGTACTCTATCACTTCAATCATGTCACCAGTCCAAGGCTCTCATTTAACCAGGAAGAGGTGGGATTCCAGAGGAAGTACACAGAAAGATGGGAGACTGCCAAGATGGTATCAGGTGGGACTTCTCATGCCTGATGCTTCAGATTACCTCTTGTGGTCCCCTCTGACTAAACAATTCTATTTCATTCTTTCCAAGAACCAGGAGTCCTGTTGTCATTCCTGAAGCTTTTGGCTTTATGGCAGACCCTTGGGAATCTCTCCTACTTTTACTTCCCAGTCCTAGATTCTTTATTACTAGATTTTCCATGAATCAACTTTGGACAGTTTGATGACTTTGCTCCTCTAGTCCCCTGTCTGCCTGGAGTGTTCTTGCTCCTTTGCTTTGGGGCAACTTTTTGAGGGAGAAAGGCAGCCTAAGTGGTTCTCTCTTGTGTTCTACAGGCCCTGTGTTAGACCCACAATCCAAAGATAGGCCTAAGATCATGACTGTCTTTCTCCTCAGGATCTTTGAGTTTATTGAGAGCAGTTCTGATTTTTCTCTGTGTCTCTAGGGCTCCCAGTAATGACTGGCACTCCTGGGAAGGGTTCCATAATCAGGGCAAGAACAAAAACATACTTTTTTTCTTTTTTAAAGATGCTTTCATGCCGCTTTCAGCAAAGACTGACCTTGGCCTTTTCTGATTTCACATTTCTTGTTGCCTGCTCTGTAATTCCTTGGCTTTAGATCCCGCTGTGCTGTGTGTGGTGGTAGCTGCCCTCCCTTGCCAAAGGGAAACTCTGCTCTGCCTTGGGACTATAGCCCACTGCCTAAGATAAGGTCCCCCATCTCTGAATTTCCTTGGGGAGATTTGCATGTGATTTGAATGACCTCCAGGAGGAGCACAAAGTGACGTCAACCTTAAGGAGATCCACATCCTGGTGGCTGATATGTACAAGCTTGCGTTCTCAGCTTCCCACTTGTACGTCAAGTGCCTATTTTCTTCTGTTCTTCTCTCTTCCTCGAATATTTTCTGGCTATTGTTTGACGGAGGCACCTCCATTCTCCCTCCTCCCTGTCCTTCTTTAGAGCCCCAGTTTTCACTCCAGCTGCTGCTTCCCACAGATCTCCAAATGGTACCTCCCCCTCCTGCAGGGACTTAGATCACAACAAGCTTTCAGTCTTTGTGACTCAAAGTGGGCCTGTGCTGGCTTTTCACATAGGACCCCAGCCCTCACCCTCCACCCCCCACCAGGCTGTATAGCCTTCCAAGGTGCTCATGAAAGCTGCTTTCTGCTTTTTTTGCAGTCACTTTTTTTTGCAGGCTGTTAGAAGATATCAGTGGAGCTAGCCTTCAATCTAGCTAGCCTTCTTTTCCTTATCATTTTCTTCCTCTTGTCTTAGAAGCCCATGGCCAATCCATGCATAGAAATCCTAGGGAAGGGAGGGGCTTCCCTAGTTGGAGAAGGAAGTAGGCTCAAATTCTAGTTTGGATGTGGTGAAGACCCAGGATATGAGTAGATGGTGCAGATCTGTAGCTTTGATCTTTTGGGACTGGTTCCATGAATCTATTAAATTTGCCTATTTAAACCCTCTGTTTATTTATGAGATTTATGTAAAAGATAATTAGTTACAAATAGGTTGTATAGAGAGAAATGATACCAGTTGGTTTCTTTACCATGCAGAATAAAAGGTCAAGGCTGGATCCTACTGCTGAGTAGAGCAGGTAGAAGCACAGGTGTGCAGCATCAGTGCCAGGGATTCAGGTTTAATGGACGGCAGAGAGATTGACAATGGTGGCCTCCTATTCTTGGTGGGCTCCCTGTCATGGCTTCCTGGCACTTGGTGACCTACCTGTGAGTCTACTCAGTTTTCCTATAATTCTTCTTCATGACCTGTCATTCTGGTCATTGTACCTGTGTCTTAGGCATTGTACATCGATTCTCTTTGATATAGATCTCCTTTTCTTTATCATCTTTATCTGAATCCCATTCCTACTCCCACAGCCAACTTCTGTTTACAGATCTGTCTCTTTTCAATATTTTTCATTTATTATCTTACTTTTTTGGAAGACCTTCTGATTTAGGTAACCGTATACAGAAGGAATACAGTAAAGTTGACCCACAAGCTCAGGGTACATAATGTTTGCACTCCTGATCAGTCTCACTATTGATTACTTTTATTCAGTTAAATACAAATTCTCTTGCAATGCCTTCTGTTATAATGCTTCTGGATTGGAGCGTCTCAGTTAGGAAAGAGCTGCGAGTGGGCATTTGGAAGGTGCTTTGTTTTATGGGAAGATCAGAAGATTAGAAAAGTATTTTCAGTAGATATGAGGGGAGCAGTCATGGAATATGCTAATCAAATAATGAAATTTAAATTAAGAGGGAAATCTTTAGACTAGATGACTATGAATGGGAAATTTATCTTATCAGGTATTTATGTTTAGAAACTTGTTATATTTATGCAATTTATTTAGGGGGGAGGGCAACTAAGATATATAAATTCATCCAAATCAATCATCCAAAACACAGATGTGTTTTAGTTCAACATTATTGCAGACATGAAAAATTAGATGATACTACCTCTCTAAGAAATATTTATGTATTAAGTAATTGTGCAAAGGGGCTTCAATTCCAGAAGTCAGATTATTAATGCCCCCTTCTATTGCACTTCCTCTTCTTTGTCTGTCCCATTCATTCCTAGATGAGACATTTCAAAACTTTTTATTATGAAAACTTTATTATTATTTTTTTTTTTTGGTACTAATTCTTGGGCTTGAACTCAGGGCCTGAGCACTGTCTCTGAGCTTTTTTGTTCAAGGCTTATATTTTTTCACTTGAGCCACAGCTCCACTTTTGGTGCTTTTCTTTGCTGGTTAATTTGAGATAGAAAGTTTCACAGACTTCCCTGTCAGCCTGGCTTTGAATTGTGATCCTCAGATCTCAGCTTTCTGAGGAGTCAGGATTATAAGCGTGAGCCGCTGGTGCCCACCTTACTATAAAAATTTTAAATGTATACAAATTCAAGAGAAGAGGTGTCCATTCTCTATGTATTCATTATCCAACTTGTATAATGATCATTTATAACCAACTTTGATTCATCTGTTTCTCCAGGATTATTTTAAAACAAAACATATGATTTAAAATAATTATTACATCAAATAATTTATATATTGATATATATAGATATATAATAACTAAGAACTGAGTAATAATTGTTTATCAGTAGTTAGTGAATATTTTCATTTCACTGAATGTTTAATAAACAAGTGATTTATTTATTTACTTTTGGTGTTAGTCTTAGAATTTGAATTCAGGGCATGGGCACTGTCCCTGAGCACTCTTTTTTTTCCCCCCTCAAGACTAGTTCTCTACCATTTGAACCACAGTTCTTTCCTTCCTTCCTTCCTTCCTTCCTCCTTCCTTCCTTCCTTCCTTCCTTCCTTCCTTCCTTCCTTCCTTCCTTCCTTCCTTCCTTCCTTCCTTCCTTCCTTCCTTCCTTCCTTCCTTCCTTCCTTCCTTCCTTCCTTCCTTTCTTTCTTTCTTTCTTTCTTTCTTTCTTTCTTTCTTTCTTTCTTTCTTTCTTTCTTTCTTTCTGTTTTTTTTTATGCTTACTTGGAGATAAGAGTCTTATGGACTTCCCTGCCCAGGCTGGCTTTAAACTGCAATTCTCATATTTCAACCTCTGGAGTAGCTAGGATGATAGGCACGAAACTCCGGTGCCCAGCAGACGAGTTGCTATTCGTAATTTGTTTGAATTAGAATGCAAAGAAAACTCATAGCTTGAGATTGGCTAATGTCTTTTGAGTCTTCATTTTACATTCAGGGTATTTTATTGTGGAAGAAACTGTCACTCGTGCAGTGGTTTCCACGGACTGCTTTGCTGTCACCATCCTCATGGGATTGTTCACATGATCTGCATAATACATTTAACTAGAGCTAGCAGTTCCATCAGATTCAGGGGAGATTTGTTGGGTAGTTTTTATTAGGAGACATATGAGATTGTTTCTCTTCCCTGAATAGTTGTTTGCAACATGCCCACACTCTAGTTTACCATCTTCTTCATGTCTAAGCTGGAAAATGTCTACAAAGGAAAATTTCACCTCCCTGGCTATTGAATTACTCTGCCATGTAGTTAATATAGAAAGGAGAATTGATGACTGATTCTTTCTCTTTATTCAAAACAGGAAGTTGAGACTATAACATCTCCCAAGGCTAGTCAGTGATGTTTATTTTCTTCTACTGTGCATCACCATGGAACTTGTGGGTTGAAGCACATCTTCTATGTTATATCAAATTGTCATATGTCATAGTTGATATGTTTCAATTTATTGTAACTGTTATTCTTATTGATATTAAAATGGTGGTGTCTTTGCCTGGAAGAACTTATTCAAATGAGTTTCTAGTCCCAGATGTGACACATTCATCTTACCTGTGTCTTGGTCTATCTAGACTCTGTTATTTCTCCTTGGAATCTGGCTCCTTTTGTGGGAAATGGTATTTGGAGATCATCCTCAGAGGACTATGGATACTCATTGGTGTGGACTTGGCTATTATTTATAGACATTGGGAGCAAACAGGTAGGAAGCATGTATGTTTCCGTTTTTAATTGAAACATATTATGAATTCCTAGTGCAAGTTTCAGTTCTAATTCTGGATTGTTGAGTTCTTATTTCACCTTCTCCAACCTCATTGAATGAGGTTCACCTTTGTCAACCTCAGTCTGGGTCTTCTTGCTCTCAAGCTATAAATCCCAAGTTTTGCTGACACAAACAATTACATGCATGCAACAGAGGCCGAGTGTTTAACATTCTGGCAATCACAAGAGAGAGCATTGATCTGCAGCTTGAGTCTGAGGAGAGCAGAATGACTGTATATGTTTGCCAACAAGTTTGATTTGAGGAGAAAGAAGAACTAATACATTTGGACTTAAAATATGTAGAACTCTTGGACAACTGTTATCTGTGGTTCATCCTGCTAGTTGAGTCATAGGTCACTGAGTGCTTAAGAATCTACCTTCATACCCATCAGCTTTGCAATAAGAGGAAGTATAGCCCTAAGAGCAGAGTTCATGCTGCTGGTGATTCTAGTGGGAGTGAGTTACTCATGACATGGCAGACTGGCTTCCTCAATCAATCTTGCTGTCCCTCCAAGTAACCAAAGAGAGTTGAACTTACCCACCCCTCAGGAGTAGAATAAATCAGGTGTATCTCCATCTGCCACTACCCTGCCACAGTATTCGCTTCACGTTGCCAGAATGTTCCAATTGAAACTGTCCCTGTTGCTTCTCTGTGGCTCATCTCCATCTGTACACGTGTCTTTTATATTCTGTTTCTTAATGCTATCAAAATAGTCCAATATTAATGTCATGTAGAAAAACCACCTGGCTGCTTTTTCTCTACTCACAGCCTTCTTAGGTTTTCTTTGAGGGAGGAGGAACATCAATTGCACGTTGTTGCTTAGCTGGTGGTGTCGTCATTTAGTAATGGCAATGTGCAAAAGGGAAAATCTCCTTTGGCACTTTCCAATTACACTCGAGTGTACATTGTAGAGAGTTACCTGGTATCACCTGAGGGTGCTCTCTGCATGGTGACTAGACTATAATAAGGGAAGCAATCATTGATTACATCTTCCTGTCCTGTAAATAGATCTGAGAGGCACTTTTAGATTCAGGGGAGATTTGTTGGCAAAGTGGTAGGTGACTTCCATTAGGAGATATGTAATGTCGTCTGGTTATTTCTCTTCCATGATCAGTAGCCACTGATGCTCATAGACCAGGCACATTAACTCATGGGTGATTGCAACAGACTGACAGACTAGTTCACTATTTCCTTCATTTAGAAGCTGGAAAATGTCTCCAGAGGGAAAAAGTTCACTTCATTGGCTATTGGATTTGCTTTGTGACATAGATTTGCCTTGTAACATATGAAGTAATTGAAAGACTAGCTTGGGCTCAACCTTAAGCCAGATATTGGAATCAGATTTATTAGACATCTACTCTATGGAGTTTTGACACTGTCCCTGCTAATAAGAAAGTATTAGTTGAGGTTCTTTTTTCTATTGTCATTGCCTGGGTCATCAGGATGCTGGGGATTGAGGAAGACATGTACATCTCTTCTTCCTGAACAGGGTATCATTTAATAGCTTTAAAACACTATCCTTATTTTTTTCAACGTAAGAGTAACAGTGAGGTTTGAGCCTTAAAGTAATTGCCCGGTACATATTGACTGTGCTTTATGGACTAGGCCATAATGAACTGTGGAGGTGTTACTCGTTTGTCAGTGCAACCGTCTGCCGTGGGGTAGAATGGAAATGGGTTCTGACATGGCCACTGACTAGCTGGGTGCCCTTGGAGAAATCAAGTCTGATGTTCCTATCTATAAATTGCAAGGCTAATACCTACTTCAGAGGGTCCTTAAAATTCAACTGGTCCATGCGCCGCACAGGTCTCCACTCAGCAGATAGGACTTTCCTTTGCAATCTGTATTACCACTTGGGTTACTGAACAAAGTATATATTTCCCTTCTGTAGTCTCCCCCAAAAACATAGTGATCTTGCTCTGGAAGTGATAGGAAGGCAAGATCAATCTTGCCCTCTAACTCCCTAGAAGTAAGGTGAGCTCTTCCTTCTTTTTTTTTGCTTTGAAGCTTTCTTTCTTGTCTGTTCCTCCTCTCCCACCTTTTTCCTTCTACTCTTTGACTTCCTTTCCCTGATTCTCTTAACTTCCTCTCACCCTTCCTTCCTTCCCTAATTCCCTGACCCAAACCTGCCTCCCCGCTCCTCTACTGAAGCTAAACAGGGCCAAACAACACATTAGTGATATGTATGAGTCTTGCTACGATTTCATTCAAGTAGTAATGTTTCAGCCCTGGGGATTATCCAGCTCTCTGGAAACCTTTTTGGGTGGGAACTTCTAAGATGAAAACTGATAAACTTATGTTTATCTCCTTTATTAGAGACTCAATACAATTGGCAGGAAACCTGTTCTGTTATTCTGAGAGTTGACATTCCACAACCAACATATGTAGGTTTGAACTCCTGTGTGTGTGCAGGGCAGTGGCTGATTACCTGGATTCCTGATTTTTATTTGTCCCTCTTACAGAAAGAATTTCTTTTGCACCTGGACAAAAAATTAGAGACTACATATAAATTAGGCAAGAAATTTAGTCAAAAATTTCCCTTAAATATGTGAAAACAAGTTCCTGTTCTGTGATGGAAATGAGCAAACTTGCCCTAGGTCATGCAACCAGCATACAGCCTGCAGTTCTGGTCATGACTGGGAGTTCAAGCCCACACATTTCATTTTACTGGAAGTTCCCAGATCTGATCTGGGAAAGGACAGGTTCCCAAAAGAATCTTAGATACTAAGATAGGGTTATGGACCTCTTACTTTGCCAAATGTAAGCATTAAAAAAAATCCAGCCAGGGGCTGGGAAGGTGGCTCAGTGGTAGAGTGCTTGCCACGCATGAGGTCTTGGGTTCGATTCCTCAGCACCACATAAGCAGAAAAAGCTGAAAGTGGTGCTGTGGCTCAAATGGTAGAGCGCTAGCCTTGAGCTGAAGAGCTGAGGGACAGTGCCCAGGCCCAGAGTTCAGGCCCCACAACCAACCCCCCCCCCCCCCAAAAAAAAGAAATCTAGCCAGGTGCTGGTGGCTCACACCTGTAATCCTAGCTACTCAGTAGTCTGAGATCTGAGGATCACAGTTCAAAGCCAGCCTGGGCAGGAAAGTCCATGATATTCTTATCTCCAACTAATCCCCCCAAAACCTGGAAGTGGCACTGTGGCTCAAGTAGTAGATCACTAGCCTTAGGCAAAAAAAGCATAAGGAGTAGTGGTATTGTCCAAAAAGAAATGTACTCATTACCTGATTTATGTAACTGTAACTTCTCTGTGTATCACTTTATAATAACAATATTTTTTCTCTTTTTTCTTTTTTTATTAATAATTTTTTATTGTGAAAATACCTTACAGAGGGGTTACAATTACATGAGCAAGGTAATGAGTACATTTCTTATCAAGCAATGTTGCCTCTTCCTTTGTTTCCCTTTACCATCTCTGCCCCATCCCCCCCAGCCTAAGTTGTAAAGTTCGTTTTTCAACATAAAACGTTTTGTGCATCTCATTGTTGCAATGGGTCCACCTGTATCCCTATTTAAACAATTTGTTTTTTCCCTTCCCCTCCCCAAATTATACCAACATCAAATACAGTGGATACAGGGGTTATACCGTGGGGGAGGGACATACAAAGCCACAAAGAAATCATCTTATAAATATGTTAGAAACAATAGCAAGAAAGAAAAACCATTTCAGTTCTTATCTTGGGGTTTGTTTTGTCTAATATCAACTTTGTTTAACAAGATAAGTTGATGTTAAACAATCATTTTTTTTATTGTGAAAATACTGTACAGAGGGGTTACAATTACATGGGCAAGATAACGAGTACATTTCTTATCAAGCATTGTTGCCTCCTCTGTTAAACAATCATTTTTTTAAGCACAGGGACAGGACCCTGGTGCTGAGTTCAATTCCCATCATCCATTATCACCATCATTTAAAACAAATAAGTGATATCTTAATGATAAAATCAAGGTCTTACTTTCAACATGTAGGATAGAATGTAGAAGTCCAGGCATCCAGGACTGTCTGAGCTTGCAGGTGAGGGGCTGAGGACTCAGTTGGCAAGGGTAGCACTAATGTGTTGGTGACAAATTCGGTAATCAAGGCCTGAGGATCTTAGGGATTCTCATGTGATTTACTGTTACTTGCTATTCCTTTGTCCTCTGCAAGTGTAAATGCAGTACTTTGTCACCAACCTTATATAGATAATATATCTTTTATTCTAAATATTTCTTAAATATAAACATAACTATATATTTACTATTTAGCAAGGATGAGTTAACTTTACGGTGAATATTTAGATTCCCATTGCTATGTCGTTCTCATTTTGTCAAATGGTTTTCAACTCAAGTCCAGCCTCTGTGTGGCTCTGCTCAGTTCTACATATTTGAAGCTCTTCTGTCTGCTGAGCCATGGGGAGTGATTTGGGATCCTGATTGCCTCTGTGGTCAGGTGGCCCTCCCTCCTGTCTTCATCATCTATCTTGGAGAAGAAGGGTGTGATTGCATGCTGGCCTTCCTCCCTGCCGAGAACCTGATTGCCAGCTCCTATTTCATTGCCACGTTCACTTGATTGTGAGCTCTCAGTGCATCAGGTGAAGGCTTGTTTAGTTTGCAGGTCATCAGGGCGAAGCCAAGCCAGGCTCAGTGCACATGGCTAGATGTTCTCTCAAGGGTTCTCAATGTCTTGTCACTCGGAGTGATCTCCTTCCTCCCTGCATGCTTACCTTCAGCTCCATCTTGCTACAGGCCTGGCACTTGAGACACCTGCCACTGCTGATGATCTCCGCGAAAGAGGTTGAAAGACGTTTGATGTCCAGGATGGACAGTGTGTGGGAGAGGGGAAGACTTTAGGCAGCACAGGAGACCATGATTTCCTGCCCTGTCAGCGTGGCCTAACTTCACATGAGGGTCAGTTTGCATTAGATGCATGAAGGACACAGAGAGGCAGATATAACCAGTGTGGACTTCTCATGAGATCCCTTGCTCCTCCTGACAAATGCATGGGAGCTTGCTTTGTGAAAGAGCTATGCTGTGAGGGAACTACTGCCAGCAGGTTCTGAAAGTGGCTAAGGTTTCTGTGTCACACTGCTGACAGCTCCTTGGAAGAAGAACACTGCCTCTCTCAGCTTGTACATCGGATCCATCTCTTGAAGCCTCTGTCTAGAGCTGTCAGCCACAGGCTTTTACTGAGCAAACAAATGTGGGGCCTAGCAGGCACGAGACCCAGGGACAGAAGTGAATGGAAACTGCTTTCAGCCTGAGGACCCCAGGGAAGGCAAGGTGGACTTACACTAGTAAGAGCACTGTGGGCTCCTCGCCTGTAGCCAGAGATAGCTCATCCTCACTAGAGGCTGAGTCCATGGTGATTTCTCTGCAGGCGCTTCTTGGCATGCCATGGACCCTGCAGTGAGTTTCTGGGACAGTTGGGCTGGTGTTTATGCTTCCAGAGGCCTACCTGTCCTCCATCCCTGGCCCTCAGCAACCTCAGCCTCTGGCCGGGAGGTGTCTGCCCAGAGGTCAGGGAGATGTGCAGGGGAGCTAAGCAAACTAGCTGGCAACTCCTTTACATATGCAGACCCCAAGCATCATTGGCTTCATTCTTTTCAGAGTAGAACCTATGCACAGCACATGCATGTGGGCCACATACACAGCATACACAGCACATAATGCAACATGCATGTACCTCACACACGATACATAAGAGACTATACATGTATACTACATAGGATATATCATGGACAAATGTTGTATACCATGTATACACGATGTATACCATACATGTATACCACACACTACATATCACACATACACATGCTTTCTCTCTCTTCTTCCTCCTCTGTGTTTTTCTGTGCTGACCTGTCACTGTTGTATGTCTTGAACCCTTACCCACCCCAAGCAAACCAAGTGGAGTAACTCGCGGTGACCTGTCCGCCCATGGTCAGTGGGCATCTTCAGCCGGCAGTGACACTGAAATCCTGAGAACTGTGAATGCACAGTTTACAGAATAAAAGGGAGGGATTTTTCCCTCAAGTATTTAAATTTAAGAAGATGTCATTTCACAAAATGGTACCCCTCCTCCATGAACAAACAGCCAAGGAGATAAACAAGAACCTCAGACAACAAAGAAATAGGTTGCAGAGATAAATGTCAGAGGAAAGCAACTTTTAAATATGTCTTCAGCCAGATTCTGTAAATGTCTCTCAGTGAGTTATCCTGATCCTCAGGGAGTGTAACTAATGCCTTTCAGAAATACAGAGAAACTGTGAATTAGGAGACAATCCCAAATTTGCTACGATGCTATATGATGTTCTGTATATAAAAACAATCATCTTTTTTGGAACAGAAACAAACATACAATCTTTCTTAAGAGGAGATGAGTTTTTCTTTGTTCTACGTTGCATATATGTATGTACATATATATTAATATTGGTGTTAAGAAGGATTTTTGTGACAGCTCTCTTGGAAGTTGGGTGCTGTCTTGGGTGCTGTCATTGTCACTGGCTTGTCTTTTATTCAGTCTGGCTCTTTCTCTGGGACTTGTGTTTCTGGGTCAGGTTCTTCATCTGGGTTCTTTTGTTCCAGCTTCCAGGGAGAGGTCTTGGTCCCTTCCTGGTATCCACTAGAGAGAGAAAGGGGACAATCAGGAAGTGAGCGGTCCTCAAGGTGGACCCAGTTTGGCCCCCATTCCTTCAGATGCAATGGGGAAAAGGGAAAAAGTGTAACCCCCTCAAAATACTATAGGATATAAAATAAGTACAGGCCTTTTGAGTATCTAGAAGGAAGTGCTTTTCTATGGGGACAGATCTGTGCAAGAGAGGCAGCTAGTTTCTCACCTATGTATGTATGTATGTATGTATTTATTAATTATAAGTACTGGGGCCTGAACCCAGGACCTGGGTGCTGTCCCTAAGCTCTGCTCTTCAGTGCTGGCACTATAGAGCTTGACCTACAGCTCCTCTTCTAGCTTTTTGGTGGTTCATTGGAGAGTAGATTCTTAAGGACTTTGCTGCTTGGGCTGGCTACGAATTGTGATCCTGAGCCCTTCTGAGCAGGTAGCGTTATGGGCCTTGGCCACTGAAACCTGGTGGGTAAAGAACTAGTTTTGAGCTAGGTGTTTGAGATCTGGCCCCTCTCCTCAGTTTTTTTTTTCCTTTACCAGTTTGTGGCTGACCCTGCAATGCCAATTTGACTATTTCTGGACAGAGTTAGACATGCATTGTGTACTCCCATTCCTTATGCAGCATTTTCTCCTGGAGGAATTGGGAAGTGAAGGACATTTTGAGTCCTAAAAGCTCTTGACTGCACTAGAGTGGAAAAAAGAAATGGTGTCATAAAAGTGGGAATGATGAGAGTGTCTGGGACATACGAGGGCTCAATAAACCTTCATCAAGGGTGGAAGGGAAAGGAGTTTCAGCAGAGAAACAAAAAAGGAGCTGCCTCTTTATAGCTGCTGCCCACCCGAGAAGTTTGATACATTCCATGGAGGTCAAAATTTGGACAGTTTCACGGAACGAAGAAGCACCTTCATGAAGCCAGCAGCAGCTCCACCGGCTCTGCCACCTGGGAAATGCTGTGGCCCTCTAACGAGCCATCACTTCTGCTCTGAGTTTTGAGGATGCTCTAAAAAAAAAAGACCATCAGCTCAAAAAGAGTATGGGAGAAAAGGGACGGAGATAATTCTTGCACAAACAATAATTGGTCTTATAGCTTAGTCCATTTGGAACGAGAGAGAGAGAGAGAGAGAGAGAGAGAGAGAGAGAGAGAGAGAGAGAGAGAGAGCATGATTTCTGCAAAAACGTAAAGGAATGCCTATAATCCTAGCAACTTCAGAGGGTGAACTCAACTCTGAGGATTATGCTTTGAAGCCAGCCTGGGCAAGAAAGTCCATGAGATTTTATCTCCGGTTAACCACCAAAAAGCCAGAAGTGGAGCTATGGCTCGAATGGTAGAACGCTAGCCTTGAACAAAAAAAGCTCAGGGACAGCAACAAGGCCCTGAGTTCAAGCCCCAGGTCCAGCACCAAAAGCAAATGAAAAATAAAAAGGGAAGTTTTCAGCTAGTGAGAAAGAACATTTATGTGTGGATTCTCCCCCAATCTTAGGGATAAAACTCTGCTGCAACCACACTGTGTTATTGTGCGAGTAGATGCGGGCATCTTGTCTTGGCTGCCACCAAAACAGCTTGTGTTCAGAAATCCAAAGGATGCAGGGATTGGGGCCTTGAGGAAGATATTTTCAGGGAAGGGATGAACTTCTTCAAGTACTCTATTCAGGCTGTACACCATTGTCCTGTTCATCCATCACACCTGAGATGCAGGTTTCGGCCAGGACTGGCAGGACTCTGAGTATCTGGGAAGAGTTCTACTTTTCTTTAGTTTGGAGCTTATTTCCAGAAAGTGCTCATTCTAAGTCATGCCACCATGGAATCTGGCTGAGCCCTCTTCCTGTTCTCTTTTATGAAATTAAAAAAAAATCTCTAACAGATCTAAAATCTGAGTAACAATATATATATATATATGTATATATATTTTTTAATGGAAAATTTCCCGAGCTGCTGAACTTGGCAGAGAAATTAAGAATAAGGAAGTTTCTAACTGAAGGGAGAAATGGCTTCACAGTGACATTTACATACATAGAAAGGAAAGATGGAGAAGTGCAGCTGTCTCTGGGTCAACCATGGCCCTGCTATCCCAGAGCTACCGCTGTCGCTTTCTGACCTTAGCAGTGGTGTTACGTGTGTTTATGACAGCTTGGCACCTCCCAGAAGCAACAAAGATGCTGATGTCATCTTACCCATAGACCTCAGAGAACCCAGTTTGGGTGGTATCCAACTATCTTCTTTCCGTCCTCCTCCTCCTCCTCCTCCTCCTCCTCCCCTCTTCCTCCTCCTCTTCTCCTTCTCCCTCTCCTCCTCTCCTCCTCCTCCCTCTCCTCCTACTCGTCCTCCCCCTCTTCCTCCCCTCCTCCTCTTCTTCTTCCTCCCCTCCTCCTCCTCCTCCCCTCCTCCTCCCCCTCCTTCTCCTCCTCCCTTTCCTCCTTCTCCTCTTCACTTTCTTCTCTTCTCCTTCTCCCCTTCCTCTTCCTCTTTGCCTCCTCTTCTCCTCCTCCCCTCCTCCTCCTCTTCTCCTCCTCCCCTCCTCCTCCTTCTTCCTCTTCTCTCCTCTTCCTCCTTTTCCTCCTCCTGCTCTTTTTCTCTCTCCCTTTTCCTCCTCCTTCCTCCATCTCTTCTTCTCCCTCTTTCTCCTCCTCTTCCTCCTCCTCTTTCCTCCTCCTCCTCCTCCTCCTCCTCCTCCTCCTCCTCCTCCTCCTCCTCCTCCTCCTCCTCCTCCTCCTCCTCCTCTTCTTCTTCTTCTTCTTCTTCTTCTTCTTCTTCTTCTTCTTCTTCTTCTTCTTCTTCTTCTTCTTCTTCTCCTCTCCTCCTCCTCCTCCTCCTCCTCCTCCTCCTCCTCCTCCTCCTCCTCCTCCTCCTCCTCCTCCCTCCTCCTCCTCCTCCTCCTCCTCCTCTTCCTCCTCTTCTTCCTCTTCTTCCTCTTCTTCTTCTTCTTCTTCTTCTTCTTCTTCTTCTTCTTCTTCTTTCTTCTTCTTCTTCTTCTTCTTCCTTCTTCTTCTTCTCTTCTTCTTCTTCTTCTTCTTCTTCTTCTTCTTCTTCTTCTTCTTCTTCTTCTTCTTCTTCTTCTTCTTCTTCTTCCTTCTTCTTCTTCCTTCTTCTTTTTCTCTTCTTCTTCTTCTTCTTCTTCTTCTTCTTCTTCTTCTTCTTCTTCTTCTTCTTCTTCTTCTCTTCTTCTTCTTCTTCTTCTTCTTCTTCTTCTTTCTTCTTCTCTTCTCCTCCCTCTTCCTCCTCCTGCTCTTCTCTCTCTTTCTCCTCCTCCTTCCCCCATCTCCTCCTGCTATTCTTCTCCCTCTTTCTTCTTTTTCTCCTCCTCCTCCTCCTCCTCCTCCTCCTCCTCCTCCTCCTCCTCCTCCTCCTCCTCCTCCTCCTCCTCCTCCTCCTCTTCCTCCTCCTCCTCCTCTTCCTCTTCCTCCTCCTCCTCCTCGTCCTCTTTTCCTTGTTTGTTCTGGTACTAGGGCTTGAACTCAATTCCTGGGCACTGACTCTTAGCTCTTTTGCTCAAGGTTGGCTACTCTACCAAGTAAGCCACAGCTCCACTTTTGTTGTTGTTGTTGGTTAACTGCAGATAAGAGTCTCACAGACTTAGTTTCTAGGCTGGCTTTGAACTGCAATCTCAAGTCTTGGCCTTCTGGGAAGCTAGGATGACAGGCACGAGCACTTGACTCCTAGCCCCATCTCTGTCTGTGTTGATGTAGAGGCCAAGGCTGTCACTAGATGACCAGAGCCCTCTGCTCTCCTCTTATGAGGAAGGGGCTCTGATTGCCTTTGCCTTCCTGAGAACCTACCTGTAGATGAGTGGTTTCTAGTCAGGTAACAGCAACACATTCCCTGTTTGAAGCTCACGGATGCTTTGCAGAGCCTTGTAAGCGGGGAGGAGGAGCAGTGTATAGGTAATTGGCTGGTTCACAAAGCAGCCATGTCATGTCTATTGACTACATTAGCTAAATTGTTCTGGAATCAACCCTGTTTTCTTTAGTTTCACTCTACTCCCTTAGTTCCAGCTAGAACTTTAACAAAAGCTTTCTGTAACTTAGGACATTTTTAGTTTCAAGAAATAGAAAATAAACTGCAGCCTTAACCCAAAAAGAAAGTAAAACACATCAGGTTTGGTTCTTGCAAGCCTATGGAATGCAAAAGCAGGGTGGAATCTGGGCTCTAGGAATGGCATCAGCTGCCTAAGGCAGAGACAGCTTAATCATGGTCTCCCATCTGCCCATTTCTACCCTCCCCTCTTCTTCCTCTCTCTTCTGCTCCTTCAGGAAACCTCTTCTATGCTCTAGTTGGCCCGGCCCACTGAAACACCTGCTTTGCTCTGAAGTTACACGTAGGGAGACAGATTCACCTCTGATCCCCGTGCTCCTAGGGAGAGAACTCACTGACCCGCATCTCCAGCAGGACTCCAGCATCTCTAGCAGGACTGAGTCTGCAGAGGTTCTGAGATTGATCATTTTCCTACCAGAACCAAATTAAAAAGCATCTCTTACTTCAGAGCAGATTTTCATTAAAGTTCTGAGGGTTGAAGCCAGGCTCTCGTGGCTCACACCTTTAATCCTAGCTACTCAAGTCTGAGATCTGAGGATGATGGTTCGAAGTCAGCCCATGCAGGAAAGTTGGTGAGACTTTTTATCTCCAATCAACTACTAAAAAGCCAGAAGTGGAGCTGTGGCTTAAGTGAAACAGTGCTAGCTAGCCCTGAGCAAACAACAACTACCACAAAACAAACAAACAGAAAACCTCATGTATAGCACCCAGGCCCTGAATTCAAGTCCCAGTACTGGCATGTGTGTATGAGTGTGAGTATGCATGCATACACACACACACACACACACACACACACACACACACACACACACACGCACTCACCCTGAAGGTTGTACAGACAAAATATTCAATGCAAGTTATTTGTTCCATCCCTTTCCTGAAGTGGAGCGTTTTGACTCTGCTTCTTTCTTCTGTACTTCCACACTCAAGTCCTAGTTCTACTTTCCTTTTTGGGACACAACTGGTATCTTCTAACAGTAGAAGGGACTCCTATATCCACTGGCTTTGGGCAACAGGGCTCCCAGTCTAGCTCGAGCATCTTACCTCCTCAAATGCACCAATGTTGCTTCTGTCCTTATACCCAGGCAGTTTGATTTCCTCTGTCCCCACTCCTCCCTCTTTCTCTTTCTTTCTCTGAGGTACTGGGGCTTGAACTCACGGCCTTGAGTTTTCCCTTAGGGTCTGAATCAAGGCGGGCACGCTACCATTTGAGTCACATCTCCCCTTCTGACTCTTTTGCTGGTTAATAGGGGATGAGTCTCTTGGATTTGTCTTCCTAGGCTGCCCCTTCTGACTCTTTTGCTGGTTAATAGGGGATGAGTCTCTTGGATTTGTCTTCCTAGGCTGGTTCTCAGCCGGAATCCTCAGATTGCAATCTTCTGAATAGTTAGGATTATAGTTATGAGCTCCTGGCTCCTGGCACTGTCTTCTCTTTGACTTCTAGTCATTGCTTAGATTTTGGGGTTTTCCCTCACATAGCAACTGTTCCCAAGGACAAGAGCCCCTCTCCCACATGATGTAGCTGGATAAGTGGAAGGATCTAATCAGGGTTAGCCATCCCTTCTATGAATTCAATGTATTGCCAGTAGAGCTTACCTTCTAGGTGTGTGTGTGTGGATGACCCCCATAGGAAGCCCTGATTAAATGTATGTGAAAGGAAGAAATGAGGGACAGGTGCAGAAGCTAAAGTATTACTTGTGACAGCAGTAGACTAAGAGGATGAGAGGGAAGGGAGAGTCCTGCTATCCCATGCAGGTGCACACTGCGTACACCGTCCTCAGCGAGGGTTGCTCTCCTGCCAGGATGCTTTCTGACACCCCCAGCGGTCTGTCACCTGGCAGTTTGTTTTAGGCCGAGTGTTACTTTGGAGGTTATGGGGCTGAGCATTGCAGACTTCCTGGGGAGGGAAAGATGGATTCTTTGTAGCCTGTTTGGCTTCTAGGAAATTCAGATGAAATGAGGAGCTGAGAACAGGAGGACAGACACACGAAACCCAGTTGCCCACACGGGGCAGCCGCACTAGCCTGTGTCACACATCTTCCCACAGCTAAGCTCTGGCATTCTGTAGATGAACCGCAGGAAGTGCACGGGAAACACGGTGTGGGAGGGTTTTTGCTCACAGTCAGGTTTAAGATATTTTCTGTGCCTTGTTGGAAGGCAACACATGTTTATTATGGGAAATTATGAAATACGGATAAGCCAAAAGAGCTAAAAACAAACAACTCAGTTACCTATAAACCTATCATGCAGAAGTAAACACAATTAGCGTTTGTTGACTTTTATTTTGGGTTTTTCTCTTTGTCTTTCTACCTAGTTGGTTTCATGCTATGGCTACAAATTTGTGACTTTATTATTATCATTAGTATTTCTTTTTCTGTCGGTCGTGAGGCCTGAACTCTGGGCCTGGGCGCTGTCCCTCAGCTCTTTAGCTCAAGGCTAGTGCTCTACCACTTGAGCCACAGTCCACTGCTGGCTTTTTCTGCTTGTGTGGTGCTGAGGAATCGAACCCACGGCCTCATGAATGCAAAACAAGCACTCTACCACTGAGCCACCTTCCCAGCCCTATCATTAGTATTATTTAATTAATTTGTCTAGTTGGACCTGGAGCTTGAACGCAGAGCCTGGGTACTTTCCTTGAGCTTTTTTTATTCAAGGCTATTTCAAGGCTCTACCACTTGAGCCAAAGTGCTACTTTCAGGCTTTTGCAGATTCGTTGGAGATAAGAGTGTTTCAGATTTGTCTCCTAGGACTGGCTTTGAATCTTGATCCTCAGATCTCAGCCTTCCGAGTATCTAGGATTAGAGGCATGAACGCTGGTGTCTGGCTTACTTTGGATGGGTACCACACCAACAGCATGGCAAAGAGGACAAACTAGGGTCCTATTGTAAAGATGAAATTAGATTGCATGTATAACATGTCTAGATTGCATGTATAACATGTCCCATTATCTCCTCACTCTGTCTCAAAGACATTTTGTTGACCCCTCAGTACTATCATGCAAACACTCATTCATACACAGGAAAACATGTTTACATGCCCTAGGCATGTACCTGCATGCACACAAGCATACAGAGGTACACATAGTCACCCAATGATTGCATTCAAACATTCATACACATGCATGCATGCACATAAACACACATGTACATGCATGGGCACACATGCACACACTGCTACCACACACATGCACACACACATATATTCACACAGAGTATATTTCACCAACATCTATCT
Organism: Dipodomys spectabilis; assembly: GCF_019054845.1. Lineage (NCBI taxonomy): Eukaryota > Metazoa > Chordata > Mammalia > Rodentia > Heteromyidae > Dipodomys > Dipodomys spectabilis. The sequence goes on along the minus strand of NW_024870813.1, from coordinate 3,273,145 downwards.
ATCTGGTTCTATAACTATGCCACACATTTTCACATTCATGTGCCTCTGAAAGTATTCTTCCCTCACTAAGAAAACACCTTTGGTTCTTCACATAGTCAACTCTTTCTCATTTTGCATGGTCAAATGTCACATCTTTTGTAAAACATTTCCACACTTCCCTTAACAGAACTGTTAGCTCCTCCATTTTTCAAGTACCCTGTGAGCAGTGTCTGGCACAAAGCTGGAGCTCCTGAAATGGTTGGTGGAGGTTGGAAAGGCAAGCATGGATGCTATTGTATCAGATTCCTTTGTTTGTGATCCTCCTAAAGAGGTTTGGAAGCTGGGTTCCACGAAAGGGCTCTTTTGAGAACAATTGGGAGGAGCAAAGGTACTTCCTGCCTTACAGGAGCTAGGTTCAAGGCTACAAGAGGCAGAAGGGAATTTGGAAAGGGAGAAAGAAGAGGAAGATTAGCAAGTAAGAAATGTTATGCTTGGCATCCTGGCAGACTACAGGAGCAAAAGGAGAGATCTATCTCCTGGAGAAACATGGCAGTGGTTAGGACCAGCGAGGGAATAAGCTCCCAAGATGAATCATACTTCTCAAATTTTTAGATCTCAGAACTTTTTCTTTTCTTTTCTTCTTTTTACTTCTGTAATAAGGTTTGAACTCAGGGCTTGGGTGCTGTCAGTTAGCTTTTTGGCTGAAGGCTGGTGCTCTTGAATCACAGCTCCACTTTCAGCTTTATGCTGGTTCATTGGAGACGAGAGTCACATGGACTTTTCTGCCTGGGCTGGCTCCAACCTGTGATCTTCAGATCTCAGCCTCCTGAGGAGCCAGGATTATTGGCATGAGCCACTGGCGCCTAGCTCTCAGGACCTCTTTCGACTTAAAATCGTGGGATACCCCAAGGGAGTTTTTGTCTATGTGGCTTACATCAAATCAATTATACCAGTTAGGAATTAGAAGTGAGACATTGCAATGCATTTATTTATGAACTCGTTAAAACAATAGATCCATGCATCAGTTATAAATATGAAAATATGCAAAAAAGAATTATATTTATAATGAAAGTTTGGCGAGAAGGGTGGCATTGTGGGATGTCGTTGTAACTTCCTTTAATGTCTGGCTTGGCAGAAGATAGCGAGGTTCTCATTTCCAAGTATAATCAACAGAATGAAGTTTGAACATCTGACAAGCATTTCAGGGGCCTCATTTGATCGTCATGGTATCCCTGTCAGGTTGCCTCTGGAAAAGCCCACCATATGGTCATGCAGGAAGGAGAGCAAAAACTCCACTTACTGTGCATTATTATGAAACTAGTTTTGGTGTCACAGATAGACCTGAAAGGACCATGGGGACCCACATGAATCTCGTCTCTGATGTACACTTTGGCAACTGTTGCATGAAATGCTGGCATCCAGATGCTATCCCTCCCCCTCCCCCCAGGTGAATCTTTGCAGTTTGTCTTAGCTTTTGCCTCAGCCTGTGTACAAAGGCAGACCTGTTGATACTGCCTGGACTCATTGCTAGTAGAAGGCTGTGGTAGCCATAGGTGGAAGGTGGGAAATAGGAAGGCAAGAGGAAAGGAGTGTGAATGTGGATTAAGAGCCGAGTTTGAATCCTAAATCCAGGTGGGTTTTGGTGTCCATGGCAAAGCCATCTCCCTTCAAGAGATCTTTTTTTTTTTTGGGGGTTGGTCATGGGGTCTTGAACTCTGGGCCTGGGCACTGTCCCTCAGCTCTTCAGTTCAAGGCTAACGCTCTACCACTTGAGCCACAGCGCCACTTCCGGCTTTTTTCTTTTTGCTTTATGTGGTGCTGAGGAATCGAACCCAGGGCCTCAGGCATGCAAGGCAAGCGCTCTACCACTGAACTACCTTCCCAGCCCCAAGATGATGATTCTTTGATACTAAGTCTTATATAGTCCTCTTTTCCCTATGGAATCTATATCTATCTATCTATCTATCTATCTATCTATCTATCTATCTATCTATCTATCTATCTATCTATCTGTCTGTCTGTCTGTCTGTCTGTCTGTCTGTCTGTCTGTCTGTCTGTCTGTCTGTCTGTCTGTCTGGCTGGCTATCTATCATCTATTTTAGTGTTAGTCCTGGGGCTTGAACTCAGGGCCTGGCCGATATCTCTGAATTTATTTGGTCAAAGCTAGAGCTCTACCACTTGAGCCACTAGAGCCTTACAGACTTTTATGCCAAGGCTGGCTTTGAACTGAAATCCTTAGATCTCAGCTTCCTGAAGTAGGATTACAGGCATGAGCCACTGGTGCCTGGCTTGTCCCATGGGATTCTTTTGAAAGGGGTCGCCACATGAAAGAAAATGACCATTGTTGCCTCTTCCTTTGTTTTTCCACAACTATATCTCCTCCCTCCCCCCCCCACAATGCTTGATAAGAAATGTACTCATCACCTTGCTCATGTGATTGTAACCCCTCTGTACAGTGTTTTCACAATAAAAAACATTTAAAAAAAGGAAAAAAAAGACCATCACAAATTCTAACACTCCCTGCTTCATATAAAGCAATTTACATTTGCATTACAAAGGTAACATAAAGTCATTAAAATAGAAACAAATATTCTAGCTTCATTATGTGTATCTGTAAGTTAGTTATTCAAAAGAATTACACCATTGGAATCCCCCCTGTACATACCATACTTCAGTTAATAAGTATCTGTGTTTATGCATATGACCAGCATGTTTTCATATATACTTGTGATTTAGATGTTACTACCACGTATCAGAAAAAATATGTCCTTAGTCTCTCTTTCAATGTTTTCTTCTTAAATACAATCTTGTTATGGGACTCCTTGTAACTGGGTACAGTTTGATCCCTTTATTCTGGGATTTAAGGCTATTTTCATATGGTCTTTGGCAATTCCCTCATTTGTCCTTTCTCATACTGCCTCTCCCTAAGCAACCCATGAGCACCATTCCCCAGGATACTGCTTGAGCCAGCTTGTTCTTGGTCTGAATATTCAACCTGCGCATTGGGTGGATTCCGTGGGGATCAGACATTAGCCCTTACGTTATAACATTCAGCCTACATATGAGAACATAGAACTGGACAAACTGAAGAGGATAAGTGGGGTTGGGAGAGATGGGGGAGAACAGTGGATGGGGGTGGACATTAATCAGGATTCATTGTTCTCATAAACTGATCTGTTGAAATACCTTTGTACAAAAACTGATAATAAAAAATTATACAAAAGAAATTAGGACTTATATGTTCCCACTTAATTGATTATTGTATATCCTTCACGATTCTGGCCCTTTGCCATTTCTACCCCTAGGATGTTTGTCTATTGCTCTCTCCTTCTATGTTTCTACTGCCATCTCACATACTGTAGGTAGTGCTTTGATCACTGCATTCTGTCTGCATGCTTCTTATTAACGCTTGTCTTTGGGAACTGCCCACCTTTTGCACACTGACTTGGTTGTGCCCATGTATGGCAGGCCAGAGCCTATGTGGTTTTTGCATCACTCAGTATGTACACATTGCTGGTTACCTGGGTGTCCTATAGATTGTATACCCTTGTAATCGGGGTCCATGCAGGACTCATTCCTCCCACCTGTATGTCTGGCAGGGATAGTTCTGGCCTGTGACGCTTGTGTCAGACAGGATTCTGGACCACAAGATGTCAGTGTTGTCTCAGCTACAGAGGAGGTGGCCAGGGCAGCTCTTGCTCCCTCAGCCAGCCTTGTCTCACGTTGGCAGGGCTGGGGGCTTCCAGAACTGTGGGGTTAGACATAGACTCCTCCCTGCTGCTGCTGAATCTGGAAAGAATTGAAGCATAGGGGGAAGGTAGAATTTCATCAAGAAGAAGAAAGCACCCAGACAGGGGTGAACCAGTGAGAGCTCTCAGACTGACTTCCATGTGGGAGATGGATTAGTAAAGTTGGAACAATTACAGGGAGGCTACTTATTATCCTGACACATGTCCAGTTAAAGCTCTGTAGGGTCATAAAAAGGCTGTTCAGTGGGTTGGGCCAAGCAAAATGCATGTGTATGTGTATCATCTTTTGCCCTAGCTTCAAGTTCAGCAGCCAGCAGAGAATTCAGCCCACTGAATCTGATTCTGGTCATGATTCTCTGGAGGAGAAAGAGGCAACTTCTTGTCTTTCCTTTCTTTCTTGCTTCCTTCCTTTCTTCTTCCTTTTCTTTCTTGTGACAATATTAGCTTTTTCATTCAAGGATGGTGCTCTGTAGAAGTGGAGCCACACCTCCACTTCTGGGCTGGTTAATTGCTCATACAAACCTCACAGACTTTTCTACCCAGTCTGGCTTCAAACTATGATCCTCACATCTCAGCATCCTGAGTAGTTGGGATTACAGGCATGTATCACCAGCACCAGGCTATGACTTGCTCTTTTGAGGCTCATGGGGACCATTATCCTCAGCGATGACTTCCATTTGAATGGAGTACCAGCCAACAACTCTGAGGATTTACTGCTTCTAGAAGATAAGAATTTTGGAATTTTTAACCTACGGCATGGAGTATCAGAAGGGGACAGGAAATCATGAAGACTCTGTTTCTTTCCTGGCTCAGCTCTGTGACAGCTTGAAAACTCATGTGGTTCACATGCTTCTCCAGGTCTTGAAGGCTTTGACTATCTTCCCCCTTACCCCCCCTCCCCCCTCTCCCCCCCAGATAGACTGCCTCAATTAGCAATACGCTATCTGCTCCTTAAAGGGGAGGTTTCAATCTACTTCGGTGATCCATGATTATTCTTCTCAAACAAACTAGTTGTAAGTGCTTTAATGGCTAAAAGCAGCCCATGTTTTCATTGTTGTTTTACTATTTATTAACCAGTAGTAAAATTGGATTTGCTCCAAAAAATTGAAAAGCTCATTTTTTTGACTGCCAAAATGATTCCAGCAGATCTTTTTATGTTCCTTGAATTTGTTCTTAGCAAAAAATTTTCTAGCTTGGGTGTTCTCTGTGAGTCCTTCTGACTCCATTATAAATCCCAAAGTGGGTGTTTTTCAGAAAGCTTAGCACTCCAAGGTCTCACAAATCCTGTAATTCTGTAAAGACACTCTTGGAAATATTGTCTTCTTAATAAAATCCAAGTTGATTATATTATTTAACATCTTCTAAAGGCATCACGGACGACTTATTGTTTTAAAAATTAAAATTGAGAAGAGAAAGAAACCTACTCATTTTTTTAATTGAGAAGATGTTAAGCTCCAGGATCTTTCTAAGTAAGAGTCTCATTTGAAAATGTTGAAAAACATCAGTGCAAAAATCAATGAAATGTGACAGTAATGAAAAGATGAATAGTGATTTGAAACAGCCCTTTACCTCAGAGTCAGTGTAGTACGGACACATGGAAAGTATCCACAGCTTTGCTTCGCTCTCAGGTTCAGGCTGGGATTGGAAATGGGTAGCAGCAACATTTGCTGAGTCCTCATCGTGTGTCAGTGACTGAGTCCACCATGCGGGATCTCCAGTTGTTTACAATATAATTCAAATGTGAACATACAGACCTCATTGCTGCTCCTACCAAAGCCCTATCTGTTTACTCACTCAGACTCCCAGCACTCTGTGTGGGCCCAGCTGACTCCAGAAAGAGGCCAGTCTAAAGAGCTTGCATGATATTTGAGTAAAGACTACCACAGCTCACTGTATTCACATGGCCCTTGCTCCCTTACTAGAACACTAGTTGCTTTAATCTATCTGATTCCCATATCAGTTGTGATATACAGGTGACTGCGTTATTATTTCTATTTTACCTAAGGGGACACTAGGGCCCCACATAGGTCAAGAAGTTGCTCAAAGCCACATAGGTGACAAGAATAGTAAACAGTAGAGCCAGGATGTGAACCTGGGACTGGCTCTAGCGGCTATGGACTGACCACTCTGCCTAGTATTGTGACCTGAAGGAAAAGTCCCCCACTGGTTCACAGACTTGAGGTCTGTATTTGGCCTCTGAAGAGCAGAGACTTTTCAGAAGAAAGGAAAGGGAAGGGTTTGTTTGTGTCATGTCTGTATTGGTTGAGGAGCTGGGTTATGCCCATCACTGGTGTAGGGCCCAGATGTCTGACTAAACTTTTGCTTATGACTGGTGGACCTGCCCTCATTCCATGCTTCTCCAACCTCTTTCTCCTCCCTGGGATAATTTCACCAAACTAGAAGGAAAGCTGTGTTTTACAGTGATCTGTGTATGTCTGTCTGTGTGCATACGTTGGAGTGTGTCAGGAAAGGCTACGAAATAAGATGACATTTAGTTTAACCTACAGGGATGAACTTGAGAAAAAAACATGTCTGAATTACAGGGTAGGTTGGGAAGGGACATGTCGTACTACCAAATGGAACAAATATTACAGAGCTGGGAGAGAGTGAAATGCTTACATAAGTATTAGTAATTCAGTGTCAAACATGGTATCCAAAAATATATAGTGAGCATGTGTCAAAGATAGATGTAACACATTGAAGAAGGAACAAGCTGAATGGCAAAACTGATTCCAGAGAGAAAACCAGAGCCTGAAATATAGTGTCAAGGAGAGAAAGGATGCAGAAATGTAATTGTGTTAGAGGTCAAGATCGTATCGAACAATAAAGCTATCATGTTTGCTTATCTTTTAGATTGTACAAAATTTATTCTACCAAATAAAAACCATTTGGAATCTATCAGCATTCTGAAGTTAACATTTACTTTGAAAGAACTGTAGTATTAATCAATAGTAAATAGCAAATTAAAATTCCCGTAGAACATAAGGAGATCATTAGGTGGGCTTGCTACAGAGTATGCTAGTTTGACATTGAGAGGCATTAGAAGACCTTTTCCTTGTTTCTATTATTGACCTACATTTTTCTAAATACTGAAAGGCTGGAACTAGGGACAAGTAGGTGGATAGGGGTGGCTTTCTTTGCTATGATAACAAATGTAGACTTAATTCTAGTATAAATTGTTTACTGTATTGATCAAGGAAGTGACATCATCCATCCACCTATCCAGCAATTTGCCCACAATTCACATTTCTACCTATCCACTCATTTACCCATCTACTCCCTTATTCCTACATTTTCCTTTCTTCCTTTCTCCTTCTTTCTATTAATACACTCATCCATCTACCTATCTACTTATCCACCAACTTACATAATTCATTCATCCATTCATCTATCCAATAAATTTTTATTAAAGGTGTGTCATGTCATAACATCAGATTTGGGAATGGAGGGCTGGACAAAGCAAAACAGTCACATTTTTACCCTGTGCAGTTTGCAAATAGTGAAGAGATATCGACAAATATATAAATTAGGTCCTTGGGTGAGCCAGTTTGTTAAGGAAGTTAAGGAGAATAGTTTGTTAAGAAAGGTCTTCTTACAAGTAAGATGAAGAAAACTGAAACCAGTCACCCAGTTCTGAGGATCTGAGGAAGTGGGTCCTTGTTCCAAGGACAAAGATTGGAACCACTGGGTTGCAAATAGCACAGCACTTAGGATATAGGGCCAATGGCACACAGAACAAGCATCCACAGAGAAGTAGGAGATTGAGTAGAGGAAGGGTTCATGATCCGAGTATGGTGGCTCACCTGGGAAAAGACTTAATTTCTGTTGGGAGTTGTGCTGTGTAAGACCTGGATTATGGAACACAGGAAAGAAGTAAAGAGAGAGGACTGGTGAGACTTGGGAGATTGCCACACCCCTTTCTGTGGGTGATGATAGGGTTATACGATAGGGCTCCTATGACTGTAACCAGGGTTCTGGTTTTGAAATGCCATCTTGGCAGCTGACAGGGACCCTGGAGAGGAGAATGGGCTAGAATTAAGGGATTACTTAGAAGTTACAAAAGAAGCTGAACGAGACTTGGGACTTCATGTAATTCAGAAGCTGCTCCTACAGGAGGCCTCTCTGATCAGAGGGAGGCATCATCACCATTCACACAGTTCATCCAGAGGCAGGAATAAGCACTTGTTTCCAACATTCAACTCCCTGCAAGGCCCGTCGAGGGAACTCTGGGGAAGCTGGGTGAGCTTCATGCGTGAGGCTATGCGCTGTTCCAGGTTTCCCTGCATGGATCAGAGGTTAATCTCACCTTGACAGGGATTCCTCTTGTGATGGTTCTACACATGGCGATAATGGTGCCTAAATGCACCATAACTTGGCGGTGATTGAAAAAAGAGAAAAGTCATTAGTTGTTTCTGAACACATGCTTTTGCATAGTTAAGATTCCTACTGCCAATAAGAAGTAGAATAGTCATTTTCACATAATCTAGTTTGGAGGGCAAAGGCTTAGGGGTTCGCTGATGCTGACTCTCAGGAAACCCCAAGCTTCCAACTTGATTTCTGTTTTGGTATTTCTATTTGGTATTTCTGTTTGGTATGGCTCTCATGTGGGGAAATGGCACTTTTCCATTCCAGACCCAAAACGGCATGCAGTCATAAGCTTAGTGACTTAGTATTTATGCAGGAATAAAAATGCTAGGACTTGGGGAACACAGGAGAGCCAGATGAGGTCTCATTAGTTCTAATATGTAACAAGGAAAATGTGATTGTATTTCCAAGTTCTATTCTCTCTGGGTAATTATGCACAGTGTTATATTTTTCCAAGATCAAAGGGTGACTCTGGATCTGCTTTGCAAATGAGTTAGTGCACTTTGCAAGTCAACTCCTGCAGCCTTGGCTGTTGTGAGATGGGGCAGGTATGCCAAGGATTCTGGGCCACAGAAGGACGATATAGCAAATGCACTGGGATGGCCTGTGCAGATTTAAAGCAAATCAGTATGGTGGGTTGGAAGAAGGGAACAAGGGACATAACCATTGAGTGTAAAAAAAAATTACGCAGAGGGAGATTTTTCAGGAAATTTCAGTTTGGAAGCTGTTCTCTTCCAAGAAGTTAGGACCATCGACAACCCTAATCCTCTACCCTGATGTTGCAGCCAAGAGGAGAAGGTGTTCTGTCGCATAGATATTTGCAGAATTATTTGGAAGGAAGTGTTGTTCCCGAAATCCCAGTAATTGCTTGCATCTGTCACTAACAAATGGAAAATGGAAATAGCTCAAGAAATAGACTTAAACTTGCTGAAGTTAGTGTTTGCAAGGCTAAACTTGAAGCAATTTTAGACATTGAATATGAAGATTCTTTGCAATGAGTATATCGACCTGGCTAGAGAAGAGAGAACAATTCAGTATAAATTGGTGAGAAATGTTTATAGACATATATGTGTATGTGTGTGTGTGGGAGGAAGGTAGGGATGCATGTGGTGATGTAAGTTTATAGTCAAAGCTTGCCAGATATATTTCAAAGACAGGCATCATTATGTTTATTTGATCAATAAGGAATCTGATACTCAGAGAAATTAACCAACTCCTTCTGGACACATAGGATTGAGTCTATATCTGCTGGATTTATATCTGCAGGGGTAGAAGCAGAACAGGCAAGTAAAGAAAAAGACATTAAGAATATAAGCAAAGTAGGAATATTCCTTGGTTTCTTCTTCTGGTATATACTATTGTGGACATCAGCATATATATCAGTCTTTTTTTTAAACCGTGCTTTTCAATGTATTACTGAATTTCAAGTATTCTGCGAGATGTTGAGAAGTGTGTCGCAAAGTCTTCTGTGTGCAAAGAAACTGTGTTTAAAAATGATTTTGTAGCCAGGTGCTGATGGCTTATGCCTATCCTCCTAACTACTCAGGAGGCAGAGATCTAAGGATTGCTGATTGAAGCCAGTCAGAGCAGAAAAGTCTAAGAGACTCTTCTCTTCAATTAACCAGCATAAATGCTGGGAGAGTCAGTATGGCTCAAGTGGTAGAATGCTAGCCTTGAACTCAAGTGTTCAAGAGTTCAAGCACCAGTACCAGAACACACAAAACAAATGATCCTTTAACTGGAGAACCTTAGAAACCCTTTAAAAGGATCCTATGTGTGGTAAAGACAAGACAGAGTATGTCCTAAGTCCTAAATGTATTTGCTTTTGCTATTCTCCCCCCTCCCCCACACACCTTTTTTAGCAGAGGACCTCTATGCTGATAGTTCTACTCATATATTTTATCCTTCTTTTAGTGAGTTGCATGTGCTGTTTATTCTATGGACTAGATTTTCAATCTTTTTGTTTTAACTTTTCTTGGAAAGCATTCACTGCAGGAACTTCTACATGTTTGGCCATTCAGAACTTGGTTGACAGTGTGTGCTGAGTGGATTTTTCAGAGGGTAAGGGAGATGAACCTGGGTGTAAGTGTGGGGTCAGTAATTTTATGGGAGCTGCTACAAGGGAAAAGGATGCATAGTCTGGAGAAAGAATAGTGTAATATAGAGAAAATAATGAGCTGGGGAGAAATCCATGTCAGGAAGGTACCAGAGGCCAATTGGGAGACAGAAGACTTGGAGTGTAGTCTAGGAAAAGTGGGAGGACAAAAATGAAGGGTGGAGGTGAGACTGATAGGTCGTAACCCTGCATTCCCTTCCGAAAGAACCAAGCGCCATTTTCTAAGTTTTGTGAGGAAACTCCAGGCTGATTTCCATCGTGGTTGCATTATTTTACATTCCTAGTAGCGATGTATAAGTATCTTTTCCTCCACATCCTCACCAGCATGTGTTGTGGTTTATTTTCTTTATGGTTGTCATTCTGACTGGGATGAAATAGGATTTTAGTGTAATTTTGTTTGCATATCCTTTATGGCTAAAAATGTTGAACATGTCCTCATGCTTTTATTAGCTATTTGTACTTCTGAGAACTCTTTGGGAGCAATGGCTATTTTCATGATATTAATTTCACCAATCCCATAAGCATGGAAGCTCTTTTCATCTTCTGATACCTTCTCCAATTTCCTTTTTCAAGGTTTTATAGTTTTTATTGTAGACCTCTACACCTCTATCTCTTTCACCTCCTTGATTAGGTTTATCCTTGGTTATTATTTTTGGAGGGGCTATAGTGAATGGAATTTTTTCATTAGTTTATTTCTCAGTCTGTTGATTGTTGGCATACATAAAAGCAATTAAATGTTGTAAGTTGATTTTCTATCCTGCTATGTTGCCAAAAGTTCAGAGGTAGGTGTTTTTTTTTTTTTTGTGGATTACTTATAAATATCTCAATTTACTCCTGGGCATATATTTGAGGAAATACATGCCCAATATATACGAGAAATGAGCCAGCATAGCCCTTGTTTATTGCAGCCCTGTTCACATAGCCAGATTTTGTGAACAACCTAACTGCACAACAACTTATGAATGGCCAAAGAAAGTCTCTCTCTCTCTCTCTCTCTCTCTCTCTCTCTCACTCTCTCTCTCTCTCTCTCTCTCTCTCTCTCTCTCTCTCTCTCTCTCTCACACACACACACACACACACACACACACACCAAGGAATTTTACTCTGCCATAAAGAAAACGGATGGGACTGAAAATTTGAATGTTGAGCAAAAGCGCCAAACGTTACATTATTGCTCATTTGTGGACCACAGCTCCAATGGTGATAATATCATCATTATTAATAACAACAACAATAATAATAAAATATGTGAATGTAAAAGGGAGATTGTCTGGGGGAAGATCTGAGGGATTAGGGGAAGAATAATACTGAGGGACAGAGAAAGCTGAAATGAAATACCTGACACATTATATCAATATACTCTATCTACATATATCTATGTAGATATACATATATATCTCATAACAAAACCCACCAAATGTAGTTGGAAAAATGGAGGAGGAGAGAAGGGAGAATGGAATTGTAAAGAAGGGCTTGAAATTGTTCCAAGTTCTCTGTGGTCCTGTATGGAAACATGATGATGAAACCTCCTTGTTAAAATAATTAGTAACATAATGAAACCCATTATTAATGTATGCTAATTCAAAATAAAAAATGGAATGGTTGTCAGGCAGTGGTAAATATGTCAGTGGGAAGTTAGGTTTGAGGTTTTTTAAGGTAAAAACAATTCTGGAGATTAGTTACACAGTAATGTGACTGTAATCAACACTCTTGAGGCATAAGTTTAAAAATTATTAAGTTATTAACTGGAAGGTTATATGTGTATTTTGCCAAAATGGAAAAAAATTAAAAGAGCACGTGTGAAATGCTTTTACTGCTGGACCCCCACACTAGTGATTGCCCAGCAAAAGTACAGGTTAGTCAACTGGGGATTTGCAGCCAAAAATGATTTGCGTTCAATTCCTGATTCAGGACTTTGAATTTCTTCAGCTGCCCAACACCATTGAGAGGGTTAAGTGATTGAATGAAGCTAAGCCTGGCACATTTCTCTGGCAATTGGGGGACCCAAACCATATCCTTAACATTACCGCCTTAGTATGGGGTTCACCAACCCTTTCATCTACCAGAGAATTTGCCACCTGGCTCTAGGCCTTCCTGACTCAGTTCCTTCTCCATCTCCCTTCCTTTCTCATTTTGGGCTCTAGGCTGTGCACACCTTGTTTCCTGGTAACTGGGGCTTGTTGTTCTGATAAATAATTATTGGCTGGAGCTAGAATCTAAGTTTGGAAGATGGTTGCCCAAGGCAATTACACTTTTGGAATTCACTCTCTGCAGGTACCACACTTTAGTTAACATGTTTATGTGTACATGCATATGACTCTGTATATATTTAGCTATAGAGTCATAATTTAGATCTAACTTCAACACAAAGAGAAAACATATGTCATTTGTCTCTCGGAGACTGATTTACTCTATTTGACATATTATTTTTTTCAGGTCCAACTATTTCCCTGCATATGACAATATCATTTTGCCTGATGGATGAGTAATCCATTGTGTGTATATATTAATATATTCATATATATGTATATGAATGAGTGTGCAAATGGCTTTACTCTATCCAGCCTTGCAATCTTTTGGATAAATGTCCATAAGTCCACAATTGGGAACACAAATTGTATAAAAGGATGAGGTGAAAGGGTTGGGAGCAAATGAATAGAGAGAGGAAGGGTGGATACATGCTGTCATATTATTTAATGTACATACAGGAAAAGAGAACTAGGAAAATTGAGGGAATTGGTGGGGTTGGTGTGGAGAGGTGTGGAAGAATGAAGATGAAAGGGTGACATCAATTGTGATGCATTATATTCGTAAACTGTCACGTTGAATTGAAACCCCTTTGTACAACTACTTAAAAATAAATAAATAGGGCTGGGAAGGTGGCTCAGTGGTAGAGTGCTCACCTTGCATGCATGAGGCCCTGGGTTCCATTCCTCAGCACCATATAAGCAGAAAAACTAGAAGTGGTGCTGTGGCTGAAGTGGTAGAGTGCTAGCCTTGAGCTGAAGAGCTAAGGGACAAGTGCCCAGGCCCAGAGTTCAGGACCCACAACTGACAAATAAAAAATAAAAAAAATAATAAAAAATAAATAAGTAACCAATGGAATAGAACATAGATGAAAGAGCAGCTTCCTGTGCCAAAGGGCACAATCTCCTAATGGCTTTCTCACAAACGGTTGAAGCGCAACCTGAAGTATCCCTAAGGTTCTTTTGGACTGGTGTCTGGGAGCTGGGGACTAGCGGCTGCTTGTCCTGGTAGAACTATGTTGTTTTGTAGCATTCTATTCTGCTAAGCATACATCAGGAGAAATTATAATTCTAGTACAATAGAACTATTGGTAGTATGACATTGGGGTAATATTTTTTTAAAGGGTGTGTGTGTGTGTGTGTGTGTGTGTGTGTGTGTGTGTGTGTGTTCGCCACTCAAATCTGTTAGATGCTGTCTTTTAAAATATTTATTAAAATTGTAAAATATTTATTAAAATTGTCATTGTGTATTTCTTCTTTTTTTATTGCCATTACCTTGCTTCATGTTCTCTGCCTGCTGCAATCTGAGGCGAGAGCAAGCTGAAAGTCTCGAATGGCTGTCAGCTTTGAAATTTCAGACAGATGATTTTTAATGTATCCAAATGAACAAAGGGTTATTTAAGAGCACTGCTAGGAAGCTAACCTTGGAGAACACTTAAAAAAATGGAATGACTGAATTTTGAAGATTTATTATTTTCCTTTTGATTTATAAGTGTAATATATGCTCATTGTAAAACGTAGAAATACAGAGAACCACCATCAAAATTAAACTATGGCATATTTTCTAAGTCAGCCTTTTTCTCCCTTGATCTCATAAACCAACAGGCCATTAGACTATAAATGTGAGTTGTTTTTATCTACTGAACATTATGTTTTTTTTTTGGAGTGGAGGTCCGGTCATGGGCCTGAACTCTGGGCCTGGGCTCTGTCCCTCAGCTCTTCGGCTCAAGGCTAGTGCTCTACCACTTGAGCCACAGTGCCACTTCCAGCTTTTTCTGCTTATGTGGTGCTGAGGAATCGAACCCAGGGCCTCAGGCATGCAAGGTAAGCGCTCTACCACTGAGCCACCTTCCCAGCCTCCTGACCATTATGTTTTGAAGGATGTCTTACATAATCTTCCATTTATACTTTTAGTAGGCATTTTACCTACATAGATGTATAATAGATTATAGAATCAAATCCTTATTGATGCATACTCCTGAGGTTGGATCTTTAGTTTGCTGATAAGTTTTTCTGTCTGTGTGCCAGTACTAGGGCTTGAACTCAGGACCTGAGAACTGTTCATTCATTTTCCCCTCAAGATTGGTGCTCTACCACTTGAGCCTCATCCCCACTTATGGATTTTGGGTGGACCTAAGAGTCTCATGAACTTTCCTGCCAAGGCTGGCTTTAAACTGATCCTTGAGCTACCAGTTCCTGGTTTGGTAATTATTTTTCAAGTTAGAAATACCACTGTGATAAGCATCTTTGTTAAAATGTCTCTGTGCATGTCTTTTTTTCTCAGAATCATTTCCCAAAGAGCATGTAAAAAGCATGATCTAAAAGAGTGCTGAATGTCTTTTGCTATTCATTGGGTTTACTTGGAGATTGATAGGCACATTCTAATTATTACAAATGAGGGAAAGCATGCAACTTAGGTTTCTTTGGATCTGCATTCTTTCACTTGCTACATTTTTTCCCAAGTCTTTCCATTTCCTTACAAATTGGGCAATGTCATCTTTCTGATGGAAGCATACAATTCCATTGTGTGTGTTTACCACCTTTTCTTGACCCATTTGTCCACTGAGGGACAAAATATTACACTTGGACATAATAAATTAAAAAGGATTCTAAACATTCACAGTTATTGGAGGATACTCTTAGGAGAGGATCACAATAGCTCAATAGCTATGTGCATATGACCATATAAAATGGTGCTTATTGAAATCAATTCCAAGAAATGGAAATAAAGAGATTTTTTATTTTACTTTTTGTGTTTATTTACTTTTTTCTATGTATCCTCTTTTGTTGCTGTTTTGATTTCTGTACCTTTTGTCTTCTATGTAAGTTTATCTGATTTGGGGAGGGGAGGGGAAAAACAGAAATGGTGGGACAAAGGGTGAGCTAATTCAGCAGTGGCACTCACTAGACATGTTGGAAATGAACTATGCAACTTGGGAGAAAAGAGATCAGGAAGGGGAAATGGGGGAAAATGAGGGAGGGGGTGACATTGTTCAAAAAGAAATGTACTCAATACCTGACTTATGTAATTGTAAGCCCTCTGTACAGCACCTTTCCAATAAAAATTAAAAAAAAATAAAAATAAGGAGTGCTGAAAGGATCTAGGGTTCCACATGCTTCTCCAGAATGACAGCACCTGTTTGCATCCTCATCTGAGGCCCTTCTCCTGTGCTTCACTAACCTGGACCCCACACAAAATGAAGCAGAGCAAAAGCCAACAAATGAAACTTGGCCAGTTTGATAGGTGTATTCTGTCATCTCATTATTGCGCTATGCTCCATTTCTTTGATTTCACATGAGCTTAACTCCTTTACGTAGTGTTTATTTTCCACTAATTTTCTTATCTTATAAATTGGCTTATTCATGCCATGTTCATATGTCAATTTAATTGTCCAGAAAGATGTAGCAGAGTCTCTCTCTCATTCACACACACACACACACACACACACACACACACACACCACATATATGTATATATATATGCATATATATATATATATCTATCCAAAAATTATATATATCTATCCAAAAATTTAAAAATCTACATTGTTTTTATGATTACAAAGATCCTTTGTGCTCTAAGATCAAATAGCTAATCATTTGGATGACAAGAAAGAAGAAGGTCTGGCAAATCCAGTCCTAAAACTCAATGTATGTATGTGAAAATGGAACCAGGTAATTTTAGGGAATGGGTGAAATTGGGAAAGATGGAAAATGATAGAAGGGCTGACATTGATCAAGATGCATTGTATTCATAAATCAACATGTTGAATTGAAACCTCTTTGTATTTAAAGTTAGTAAAAATAAATTGAAGGGGCTGGGAAGGTGGCTCAGTGGTAGAGCGCTTGCCTTGCATGCATAAAGCCCTGGGTTCGATTCCTTAGCACCACATAAGCAGAAAAAAAATAAATTGAACAAAAATAGTCATTTATTTCATTTTTATCCCTGATAGGTTAGCTTCTTAGGTTTATCTTGTTAGTTGTTTAGAATTTATTTTAGTTTGTGGCATGAAATAAGATCTGATTTGTTATTTTTAAAAATTTAAACAATGACTTCACTCTTATTTATTAAATAACATTCCTCTATTTCACTGTTTCAAGTGTTTTTCTTCTCATATAAATAGTATGTTCTATGGCTATTAATTGTTTAGTAATGCCTTTATTAGATAGCTTACTTATGATACTTTAAAAAATTACTTGTCTTCATTGTTATGAAAAATATACTCATTTTGTAAGCGCTTCAGAAATTACATTAAAATTTCGATTAGAATTTCATAAAAACATAGAATAATTAACATGTCTTTATTACTCTTTATTAATTTACTGGTGTTTAACCTTTTATTTTTCCAAAAGTAATAATTTTCTTCACATATCTTGATCAATAATATTAGTTTTTTCCTTGATGCCATCATGAATAATATTTCATCTACATTGAATTATTACTTTTTTTCGGTATGAATCACTTATTTATGTTGTAATTATCCAGCTTATTGAGGGCCCCTTACTAGTTCTATATATTATTTATTTTTTAAAATAGTGAATTTTATATGAATATATTTACATGTTATGTACAGCATATTTATCTATGATATTTTTTATTTTTTCTTAGTTTATTGATTAGAAATTCCCAAATGGCATCCCGATGAAATCAGCCTTGATAGTCATTCTTTCCTTACTCCCAAATTTAATGGAAATGCTTGTAAAATTAATTATGAGAAAAATGTCTGGAGTTGACTTGAGACATATGATTCTTGACGCTTCAAAGATATGCTTTGAAGTTTAGTATTATTAAGGAGGTTTTCCTCTTCTTTATGAATGAGATGTTGATTAATCAGATGTTTAATGATAATTAAATACATTCCAAGTTCTGAAGGATTCCAGGTAGTCCATTCCTTGAATCTGACAGTAACTGGTGGTAATTTTGTTAATCATGTTTAAGTCTTTTTTTGGGGGTCCGGTCGTGGGACCTGAACTCTGGGCCTGGGCGCTGTCCCTCAGCTCATGGCTAGCGCTCTACCACTTGAGCCACAGCGCCACTTCCGGCTTTTTTCTTTTTGCTTATGTGGTGCTGAGGTATCGAACCCAGGGCCTCATGCCTGCAAGGCAAATGCTCTACCACTGAGCCACCTTCCCAGCCCATGTTTAAGTCTTATGATACTGAATCCAAATGCTTTTACATATATAACTTGTTTTGGTTTGAATTTTCTCTCCCTGCCCAAGTCTCTTCCTTTCCCCTCCCTTTCCTTTCCTTTCCCATTCCCTTTCCTCCCCTTTTCTTTCTCACCTGAAAGTAAGTGGTTGTAGTTTTTTCAGCCATGTTTAACTCACATTATATTCAATTGAAATGCATTAACCTATGTAAATTGTTTTGAAGTTTCTTTTCCCCCTTCCTTCCTCCTCTTCCCTCCCCTCTTCTCTTTTCTCCTCTTTCATCTCCTTCCTTCCTTTCTCTTTCTCTCTCCCTTCCCCTCCTGTCATTTCTCCTTCCCTCTCTCCCTCCTTCCCGCCTTAACTTTTTTCTTTCTCTTTCTCTGATACAGTGGTTTAAACTTATGGCCTCAAGTTTGCAGGACAGGCACTGTAGCACTTGAGCCATGTCCCCAGTCATTGATCATTGCTTTTTTTGTAACAATTGTTGAAGCTCCACAGTTTTATGAAACTGAGAGATTGTATACATAGCCTTACAGTTTACAAATAAGCTATGGATCCTGGGTAATTATAATGACATAATTGTGATGACATAAGGTTGCTGGTGAAATCCCTTGTGTGAAATAAGGGAGTATACCAACTTAGTTGAAACCAGAAGGGACATTGAGGTAGTTTTACAAACAGAAACTTTTACACTGAAGAGGAGAGTGATGGCTACTACTTCATGGATGAGTTGGTTAATCTAATAGCAAAATGTTGCAAAAGTTTTTCAAGCTTGTAGATAAGTAAAACACATCTTTTTCTCCTTCCGAAAGATAAGCAATCCAAATCTGATATTTTCTTCTTCCAAGCAGATATTTTCCAAGACACAAACACACTTAATCTGAACCTTGAAGGAAAAGGTAAGATTTGAACAGCAAGTGAAACATGTGGTCAGAAAAGGACATTTTGAAAAGAGAGGTCTGAAACATGTCATTCTTACATGATTTTACTGTTGATAAAAATATACATCATCTATAATATTTCTCATGTATACATACCCAAAGCCCTTGGAATAAAAAAAAGTCTAACTTATTTTAAAACTGTTCAGAGAACTTTGTTGATTTTGAGCATGTTTGGTTAAAGAAATCAGAATGTATTACCTTTCAGTTATTTGGCACAAGTAACTGATTGACAGCTGGGACGTTGTAAATCAACTAACAGAACTGCAGCAACCCTCCCCCCCTCCACACACACAACTCTTTGCATAATGGATGCGGAACGTGCAGCTAACGGTGTGATTTTGAAGGCTTTTGGAAGTAGCATTGTGGCTCTGGAATCCACTGAAATGAAATATTGACATTCACTGAACGTAGAACCTGACTCTTGGAATGGTTTCGTGGACATTTTTAAATACGGATGAAATGTATTTTGCCCATTGCTTTCTCAAGGTGATTTTCTTCAAAGGCAAGGTCATAGAAGACGTTGATAAATGAAGAATCCTGGTCTAAACTCTACCTTCTCAACATCTGTCAGCAATTACCAGAACCTCCCTTCAGACACAGTTGGAGAACCACTTACTTATACTAATTTATAACTTTATGTATTTTGTTTGTTGTCTTTTAAAGGCTAGGGGTAGTACAGATTTAATATAATGTATATATACATATATTAATAGATACATGTTAGTTAGATAGATAGATGTTTGAACTTCCTTCATGAGAAGTAGGCTCTCTATCACTTAATTCATGCCTCCAGCCCTTTTTGCTCTGTGATTTTTTTTTGGATAGGGTTTCTAATTTTGCCCAGGCCAGCTTATAATATAATACTCCCACTTCTACTTTCTACCATAGCTGGTGTGATAGGTGTGCCCCATGATATTCAACTTTTTCTGTTGAGATGGGGATCTCATGAACTTTTTCCCTAAGCTGGCCTGGAATGGTCTTCCCAATCTCACCCTTCAATGTAGCTGAGATGAAAGGCACATGTTACAATGCCCAGCTATTGGTTGAGATGAGGATTGTGTACCTCATAAAGGTTTTTGCCCAAGTTGGCTCAAACTGCAACCCTTCTGAGTAGGTAGGATTACAGGTGATAGTCCCTGGCATCTGATAGTGGCTGTTTTAAAACCTACTGATTTTGCTTGATTACAATTATTTGTTATGTTACATGGTTGACAAGCTCTTTTCTTTTTAAAAAGGTAAGTTTTTTTATTGTGAAAATACTGTACAGAGGGATTACAATCACATAAGCAAGGTATGAGTACATTTCTTATCAAGCATTGTTGCCTCCTCCCTTGTTTTTCCCCTACCATCCCTTCCCTCCCATCTTCACAACTACATTTCTCCCTCTCCCCTCCTCCTGCCTAAATTGTAAAGTTTGTTTTTCAGCATGGTGTCTTGTACATCTCATTGTTGCAATGGGTCCACCTGTATCCCTATTTAAACAATTTGTTTTTTCTCTTCTGCTCCCCAAATTATACCAACATCAAATAGAGTGAAAAACAGGGGTTATACAGTGGGGGAGGGACATACAAAGCAACAAAATAATCACGTGGTACCTTACAAATACGTTAGAAACAATAGCAAGAAAGAAAAAAACCACTTCTGTCCTTCTCTTGGGGTTCATTTCGCTTACTATCATCTTATCTGACCTTTTCTGCTTGACAAGCTCTTTTCTTTGACTATTAGAACATCTTTGTAAGATGGCTCTGTGGCGCAATGGATAGCACATTGGACTTCTAGAATATCTTTATAGATAATACCTTTATCAAAAGTAAAATAACCTTATTTGGGGTGAATTTTATCAAAGTACATTATATACATGTACAAAAAGATCACAATGAAAACCTTTTGTACAATTAATATGCACTAATAAAAAGAAAAAATCCTTTCTGGTCAGTTTAACAATTTTGGTTGGCTTGGAGTCTATTGTAGAATACAATCAGAGGCATAATATTTGAACAAATGTTCTGTCTATTTTTACTGACTGTTTCACCTTTGTCTAATATATAATTTTTAACTTTTCTGTGTTATACCTTGTTTTTGATTCTTAGAGTTTTTAGCACATTTTTTGTTCTGTTGGTTTTGGATGGTCTTTTTGCTTTGGAAAATAATTTAACCAATTTATACTTACTATCAGCTGTCTTTTCAGTGTCAGTTTTTCATCTTTTTTTAAAAAAATTTTTTGGGTCCAGTTGTGGGCCTGAACTCTGGGCCTGGGCGCTGTCCCTCAGCTCTTCAGCTCAAGTCTAGCGCTCTACCACTTGAGCCACAGCGCCACTTCCAGCTTTTTTTTCTGCTTATGTGGTGTTGAGGAATTGAACCCAGGGTCTCATGCATGCGAGGCAAGCGCTTTACCTCTGAGCCACCTTCCCAGCCCTTTTTTTTGGTCCAGTCGTGGGGCCTGAACTCTGGACCTGGGCACTGTCCCTCAGCTCTTCAGCTCAAGGCTAGCGCTCTACCACTTGAGCCACAGCGCCACTTCCGGCTTTTTCCCCCCCTGCTAATGTGGTGGTTAGGAATGGAACCCAGGGCCTCATGCATGCAAGGCAAGAGCTCTACCACTGAGCCACCTTCCCAACCCTGCCCCCCTTTTTTTTTTCTTTGCCAAATCCTCAGTCTTGAGACCTTTCCTTTATTGGCTGTCTCTTATGTATTAAAATATGCACTCTTACAAGTTGATATTTTATACTCAGGTATTGGTGTCTCCTGCCTGTAATACTAGCTATGGGGAGGCTGAGACTGACATCAGAGAATTGAGCTTTGAGGCTAGTCAGGTTCGAGAGAGCTAGATGCAGTAGCATGCTTATTATTCTAGCTAGCTACAGTGTATCACAGTGTAGATAGATAGATCACACACATAGATGTATGCCTGAAGAGCAAGAAAGATCTTATCTCAAAAATAAGTAGCAGCTAGATTTCATTGGCTCATGTCTCCAGTCCTAGTTATTTAGGAGGCTGAGATTTGAGGGCTGAACTTTGGAAACCAGCCTGGTAGATGAATTTAGGAGATTATCTCCAATTAACCAGCAAAAAGCCAGATGTGAAGATGTAGGTCAAATGGTAGAGCATCAGCCTTGAGCGAAAAAGCTAAGAAAGATCTTGGCCCAAAGTTTAAGTCTCAGTATTGGCACAAACAAAATAAAATAAGCAGCAAAAAGATAGACTGGAGATGTAGCTCAGTGGTAATAATACCTACTGAACAAATGTGAGGATTATCCTTCTAATCCTAGTACTGTTCTTCTGAAGTTTATTATTAGTTGTGTTAACTCTTATCTTCACTTATAGAATAAAATGTGGCATTTCTTTGACCCCTATTTACAACAATCACTCAGGTAAGTCTTTACATATGAAATTTCATTGTTAACTCTATTTGTTTAATATCTCAGTTTATTTACTTCTGAATTCCTTAGTTTCACTTCTATTTAGATTAACCCCAATGCATTTAAAACTATCCTTCTGCCAAACATAGCAATTATCTAGCTGTGATTGAAGGAAATCTGAGTCTGGCTTGATATTTTATTCCTTTCAAGCACCATCATTTTTCCTGTTTCCATGTTTTTAGAATTTCTTCTTTAGCAATTTTGAAAGTCATCAGGGCATAGTTAGGTGTCATTCCTTATCATTAATTATGTTTGATTCTTGGAGAACAATGTTACTCTGAGATACCAGAAGAGGTTTCTTCTGTCTAGAAACATTTTCTTTTATTACATCTCGGATGAATGTTTATTTTCAGTGTCTTATGGTTCTTGTCAGGTACATTGCTCAGGCCTCTGGTTTTTCATTCCATGGCATCTATAATTTTCATCTTTTTATTTCCTCATTCTCTTCATGAAAGGAAAGGCTTCTTAGACCTATATCTTTTTTTTTATTGACTTTCTCTTATGTTTTAAATGAAAATATAGCCCAGTGCCTGTGGCCCATGTCTGTACTCTTAACTACTTAGGAGACCTTGAGGATCATGGTTCAAAAGCCAGTTTGGGCAGAAAGCTCGGGAAACTCATCTCTAATAAGCTACTAAAGAAAATAATAAGCCAGAAGGATAGCTGTGGCTCAAGTTGTAAAGTGCTAGCCTCAAGCAAAAGAAGCTCAGGGACAGCACTCAGGCCCGAAGTTCAAGTCCCAGGACTGGCACAGACACACAAAATATTTTCAATATAATTTGTTAATCCTTCTATATTTTTTCTCTTAACCAGATCCCTACTCCCTTTATCTCTTGATTTGCAGATTCCATGTTTATTTGAAATGAAAAACTAAAATCTGTTTTAAAAAGTATTTTTCAAGATCATTAAAACATTTTATTTCTTGCACTCTGGATGCTGTATCCTCTTGTTTCAGTGGGTTGAATGTGTTATTTGTCCTTCTCTCCATGGTCTGGGGAATGTTCTTGTTGGGAGACCTGTGTTTCCTTCTCAAAAAGGAAGGGGAAAAGCCACTATTCTTCGTCATGTCCCCCAGGAAGCCAGAAACTGGCCAATCAGATGTAATTTGTGGGGCTTTTGGGACTAAAAGCCAGTGATGCTAAGATCTGAGCAAGCAGATGATACCCTGCAACAGTCGTGTCATGGGTGAGTCTCAGGAGTGGAAGCGAAGCTGTGTGGGTGGGAGAGGGGTTCCCCGATGTCACATTAGGGGCAAGGGCAATGTTGCTCCTCTGTTTAGCATCCAGACTCTGAGATGTGTCAGATGCGCTACATCTAGACTCATCCTACACTGGGACTTCATGTGTGTGTCTCATGACTCATTTTCCCTTTGATCCGGGCCATGTTGTTAGCCCACTTCTGAAGTCTTCCCTTCACATCTGGGATTCTAGGTAAATTTATTTTCGCTTAAATCAAACTGAAGCAATTTCTCTAGCATTATTTAAATAAGAGCCTGCCTGATACATTCTGCATTCTATTCTTTTGATATCTAGGTTTACTCACTTTTGTTCCTTTCTAGCCCCATCTTCAATGCACCTGTTAAGTTTAACTTCCAACTTTTGCATATGACAATCACAGTTTTTTTACATTCAATGCACCATGAACCCTGACCAATACCATGCATTTTGTATAACCTTCAATGCTTTCCAGTTTACTTAGAAAAGGAATGACCTGTTTCAGGTCTGATGTTTCTCCTTTAGCCAGCCAGTTGCTTTCCTTTGATTAATTTGCATTTATTGTGCTGCTACTAAAACCATCATCTCAGATCTTAACCATGGGATGGCCAACAGACAGAGCCTTGACCCATATTAGCAGGGGCTTACAAATCAAGCATTACATGCAGATATGCTGAAAAAAAAAGGATCTTTATTTGTTTGATCTTTATGATCAAATTGTGATCAAATGATCTTTATCAGATGCAAACGAGGACCTCCTCACCAAAAATATGACAGAAAATAGGAATGAAAATCTTCTACTCACCTTTTGCCCTTTCTACCCCTAACTCCATGCCCCTCTGTGTCTTGCTCAATGGGCAATTTGAAAGCTCAGCTAATGGCGAGAGCTGGCCGCCTACCATGGACAGAGAACTTAACATTAACTTGAAGATAACTATGGTTCGTGTAGCTGAGACTTAGAGTTGCTGAACTCGATTCTGTAGAACTTAGAAGAAAAGATGCAACTATCACCACATGTCTAGCTGTGCTGGGAAAATCCCTTCTCTGGTTAAGGAAAGAGGGTGTAGTGGGGGTTGGGTGGGCAGAGCCATTCATCATCTTCTATCAGGTAGTAGCCAATCGTCCACACATCTGGAAGATATTTACCTAAATCACAACTTCAATTCCCTTTGAAATTTTACAAATCCATTTATATTCTATATTCTTAGGCATAGCTAATAAAAAGGTAGAAGAGAACATTAGATGTCTAAGGCTTTCTATTGGCACAATCTGTTCAATGCTGAGAGAAAATGTAAGCACTGGGAAAGCCTGATACTTCTAACTCTGAAAAAGAGCTTATAACTGTCTTATATCAGGGTATGAAAGCTTTTATTAGTGAGACACTGACAGGTGGAAAAATAAAATTGCATCTCTACCTTACTCTTTATACCCAAATAAAAATCTCAGATACATTGAATACTAAAACTTAAACAATGGAAATAAAAAAAAAGTCCTCAAAGGAAACACAAAAGGAAACTTTTAGAGTCTTGAAATAGGAAAAAATAATTGAAAGGACTTCACAAAGTTTAGAAATCCTAAGGGAAAAGGTGATAAATATGACTTATAAAATTGAATTATTCCTGACAATAAACACTTTTAAACATAGCTAGGAAACAAATGGAAAACTAAAAAAATTGCAACACATATGACAAAAGGCCCATCCTATAGTATATGAAGAGAGCTTATAAATAAGTGATGTGAATATTACTTCCTCATTGAGCATAGACCATGACAGATAGCTTATACATGGTAAAAAAAATGTAGGACATATTGTTCCACATAAATGTAACATAACATAAATAACATAAATGACATAAATGTAAATTAAAGCAATGAATTGTCTACTTACACAAATTCACAAGACTTCAATTAATATTTAAGTTGTTTATTTTTATTTATTAATTAATAATTTATTTATGCCAGTCCTGGGGCTTGAACTTAGGGCTACATGTTATCCCTTGTTTTTTCTACTCATAGCCAGCACTCTACCTACCACTTGAGTCACATTTCCATTTCCAGTTTTTGGGTTTGTTTTTGTTTTTGTTTTCTCTGGTTAATTGGAGATAAGAGTCTCATTGACTTTTCTGCTCAAGCTGGCTGTGTACCTTCATCCTCAGATCTAAGCATGTGGAGTAGCTAGGATTAGAGATGTGAGCCACCTGCCTGATTTAAAGTTCTTTTTTTTCTTGAAAAAGTATTGAGACAGCAATAATCACTGTACTGTAGCTTCATCTCACAAGATTAAGCAACTTCACCCCTCTTCCACCCATGGACGTTGGGGACAAGCATCTGGTATCTATGGGTCACTCTGGTACTCTTTTGTGCTCTTGTGTTTGTGGTAGCCTAAGTAATACATGACAGTTTCCAGTTTCACCAGATCTGGAGTATTCTCATACTGCTGCTAAACCGGGCACATGATTCCACTTTCATCTCTCTTTACTTTCTGAAAAATAGGGCTCTGAAGTCTTGGCTTAGCCCAGGTCTGAGGCTAGCCCTTTCCTTCCCAACTGTAACAATGATGGGTAAAAAGCCAAAGTCGCCATAGTGCCCTGTGTGGTAGGGGTGAGTCTGCAGTGAGGTGTCCTGCTTATACATCGTTGATGATGCTAAAAGTTCATCCATACTGGTCTAAGGAAATCCAGTCTGCTAAGGCAAGTTAAGAAATTACTGTGTAGTCATTTTAGAATGAGAATATAGCTCTATGCAGAGATGGAACACTCTCAGAGCTATATTATGTAGAAATAAAAACAAAAGAAACTATAAACAGGAAAAGGGAATACATATGGCCAGTCAGCATGTATTTGAATAACTTCTGAGAATATTACCCAGAGTCTAGAACCACTTTTTTTTAATGTTGTGGCACTAAGCACTGAACTTAGGGCCTTGCAATTGTTAAGTAAGTACTCCACTATTTGAGTAACATCCCCAAGTACTCTTGAGTTTGTGCTATTTTGGAGAAAGTTCTCACCTATTTTCTTAGGCTTACTTGGGCCACCCAGTTCTGACTTTTGAGTTGCACTGACATACCACTTTAATTGGAGAATGGGAAATAGAAAAAGATTTACCTTTTAATTCATAACTATTTATACATTATGGGTGGTTTTTTGAAGTTATGTGCATGTATTAAGTATTTAAAGAATAAAACATAAATATACATATTGAGAAAAAAGTCATGGGTTTAGAGTTATTGCAGCTGACTTGGAGAAAAAGAATCTCAGTTTCTCTTTGAAAGAAATAAAACATTTAACTTATTTAAAATAGAAAGAGGAATTATAAAACATTTTTTATCAAAAATAGAATAATTTGGCTTCCATCAAGTTGAATTATCATGAAGATATTGGACATCGGAGTTATACAATGGAAGCACTGCTGGTTTATTTTATTTTTTAATGGATTTAAATGAAAAGTCAATATTCATTTTCCCAGTTCCTTTCCTCAGTACACATTTCCTGAACAGTACACATTGCCATTTGGTCAGGAGCTTTGGATTACCAAAACCCATCACTCCATATATGATTTGGTTTGGTCTCTTGGCCCTATTTGTGTGTGTGGGGGAAGTGGGGGCGGGTGTTACTGAGTATGGAATTTTTTTCCTTAGACTTGTCTTGTTCCTTGGTTTTCACCATTTCCGAATGTCCTACCTCATTAATTCTGTCTTTCCTGCCTGATTTCTGCCTTGTAAACATCTCTGGCAACTTTTCACTTCTTTTTAGTGCAATTTCTTTTTTTTTTTTTTTTTGAGTCCGGTGGTGGGGCCTGAACTCTGGGCCTGGGCACTGTCCCTCAGCTCTTCAGCTCAAGGCTAGCGCTCTACCACTTGAGCCACAGCGCCACTTCCGGCTTTTTGCTTATGTGGTGCTGAGGAATCGAACCCAGGGCCTCAGGCATGCAAGGCAAGCGCTCTACCACTGAGCCACCTTCCCAGCCCTAGTGCAATTTCTTTAAGTTCTGCCTGTACCATTCTGTGTCTCTCCTTTGCCATCCGTTTCTGGTACTTACCTGATTAGGACAGGCTCTGCAAGGGCCTCCACACATCATTGTGGCTTACAATGATGTAAGGTAAGCCCCCGTGTGAGGTTGAGCAGATTTCTTGCTCTTGTCCTTAGCTGTGTTTCAACTTCCCTCAATGCATACCCCTTGTCACTTAACTCCTTTTGGTTGCAAGTGAAGCAATCCAGAGGCACCATGCTGTGTTCAGGATGGGAGGATTCATTGCATGGGCTTGAATGACTGATCCTCAGGTATATCACATTTCTAACCCCTTAGGATTTCCCAGGAGAGGCTAGAGTCTCATTGTGGATTCCTGCTCCTCTCTGGCAGTTAACTCTGGCAGATTTCTCTTCTCTACATGGAAGAAAATAGGCATCAATGATTCCTGAGATTTTTGTGTCATGGATTCAGATATTAAAAGCAAATGGACACTCCATTTTAAAGCCCAGATCCTAGGAAAGGGATTCAATGGCCTAATTTAGTAGAAAAAAAAATCAGACAATACTGTTGATGGGAATCTGCACTCCCCATAATGTGAAAGTCCACTCTCCCACCCCCAGGTAACAGGTGTTCCCCGCAGCAAGCCATACCTGACTAAACCGGGACCTGCTCATAGGTTTGTATACCAGGCTCCCAGAACTGGGCCTGTGTAAATTACTTCACTCTGAAACCACAAATTCACACAACTCATCCCGAAACTTTTGTACCCTCCAGCCACCTTCACCCAGAACCTCATGTTAAGTCCCTTCACCCCTGCCCTCAGCACGTAATGCCTCATTTCTCCTGACTCTCCTCAAGTCACCATGATTTCCCTGTTGATCTGGTCTGTTGAGGTCATTTTCTCCTCTTTCTTTATTCTAATACCTTTGTTACTCAGTGTCCTAACAACCCTGGCAACTGGTCCTATTTTGCCTGGATAGTGCTGACAAAAGGCAGTG
Source organism: Dipodomys spectabilis (assembly GCF_019054845.1). Lineage (NCBI taxonomy): Eukaryota > Metazoa > Chordata > Mammalia > Rodentia > Heteromyidae > Dipodomys > Dipodomys spectabilis. The sequence continues at coordinate 3,244,998 of NW_024870813.1, read as the reverse complement.
TAATCCCAGGGAAGAGGGCCTGGGCCAAAGCCTTATGCTGTAGGTTGTCAGAACCCTCACCACCCACCACCCATCTTCCTACCCCATGCTTTCCAGCACAACATTCCTCCCACCTGGGCTTGACACCAGAATGCTTGTCCCTAGGCCCAACTCCAGTGGTCCCACATGTCAGATCCAGCTACCCATGGTAGTATATCAAACAAAGAGATGGGTGGTGGTGAAGGACAGAGAAAACAGTTTATTGAGTGGCATAGACACACTGTGGGGAGAAACACAGTAAGCAATTCGGCTCAGCTTTGAGGTATAGTCATGAGGTTTAGGTTTAACTGGAGAAAGTATTGTAGCAGAGGGTGAGAGATACACACATTTAAGCAGTCCCAGTCCCAGTGTGTCCTGATTGTTGATCATTCTCTTATACTTTTAGGGGTTCTGGATTTATCACTGTCATCATTTGAGGGGAATAATGTGGTCAGGATAAACAAGTCCTTGTTGCCTGTTTGGAGGGAGGTGTCCTGAGAAGGCTCTGCTACCTTTCCCTTGGGGGTAGATTCTTGGCAAAGTGGTGGACAGGGACTGGGTTTAACTGGTGCCATCTTGTCTTCATGGTGGAGGAAAATGAAGTCCCACCTCCCAGATGATAGAGATGCCTGAATTCTTAAAGGCAGGGGCAGGGACTTGGATGATTGGTTACTGGACCTGTCAGCCCTGAGCCTTAAACTTTGGAGACTCTCGAATTTCTTATGACCCCGCCCCCTGACTCTGACACTATCTAAGCCCAGACAAGGTCAGGCAGCATTACACCATGCCTGATATGTGTCTCCTGTCTCCTGTTCCCTGGCTCTCCTTCTCACCGTGGCATCCCACGTTAGCTCTCCACTGGGGATGATCTGGTTTGTTAGTATTGTTTTTTCTGCTCTCTAACTTTTCTAACAGTGTTAAATGAATTAGAGGGGCTGCAGGTTTGAGACAGAAGTCCAACTGTAGACACCAGCTTCCTAATAAAGAGATTCATAATTTGACCTCTCAAAATGAGGCTTCTGTTTCTCGTGATCGAGAATTACCTTACAACAGTTTCATATCCTTCTTGCAAAGATGGTTACTCATTATAAGGGTGTCATTGGAGAAGTTCTGAGCTTTCTGGCAACCAAGATGGTGGTAAAGTGACTCCAAGTGAAAAGTAGGTAGCTATAAAATGGAGGCAGAAATACCAAACTTTTATTCTGCTTTTACTGAATTCATGGGTCCAAGTAAAAGGATTCAGTGCTTTCAATATATTTTTGGTAGCAAAAGCAATTTCTAAATACCCATAACTGTCTCCTTTTTGCGCTCATGAAGTCTTCTAAATAACTCTTACCCAAATATACACAAATACAGAGAGCAACTACTTTCCTTAAAATTGGTACATGTCATTATTTACACTTATCTCTGCCTTACCAAAAACATTAGTAGACAAGTCTATCTGAACTAATGAAACTCTCCTGGCATGTCTATTTTCTCTGCTTTGCTTTTACCATTTAATGGAAGTTTCTTGTTGATCAGAAGAGAAAGGAGGAAACCAGCTCTCTCATTCCTTTCCCCCACCCCACTCTCTTCAGGCCTCTTCTTCTTCCTCTTGTCCCCTTGGCTCTGCAGGCAGAGTTGGGAACTTGCTGTGTTTCCACTTGGGATCTCTGATTTCTAATCCTTGTGTGCTGAGGACAATCACTCCCAGCTCAGGGGACCCGAGGTAGCAACTTGAATGTTGGCAAAGAAACAAGATTCTCCTGGGAGGTGCTGAGCACCTCAGAAGCCTTCAGAGCTGCTCTAGTCTTCCCTCCTTGGGGAACTGGTTTCAATCAAAAGTCACACTTAGAGCCAGATGCCGGTGGCTCACGCCTGTAATCCTAGCTACTCAGGAGGCTGAGATCTGAGGATCACAGTTCAAAGCCAGCTCTGGCAGGAAAGTTCGTGAGACTCTTATCTGCAATAAACCATTAGAAAACCAGAAGTGGTACTGTGGTTCAAGTGGTAGAGTGCTAGCCTTGAGCTGAAGAGCACAGGCACAGCGCCCAAGCCCAGAGTTCAATCCCCGCTACCAACAACAACAACAACAAAAAGTCACAATTAGCTGCCATGAGTTAGGTCTTTGAGAGAAGAATTTCCCTTTCATCACCAGAAAGATTTAAAAATGAGAATGCAGCCAGCTTAGATGTTGCCTTTATGAGACTATCCTGCAGCTGTGGTCATCACGGCTCCACCTGGAGACAAAATATCTTTCCTAGAGAGGGACAGTTCTCCGAAGTTCTGTGTGGACTATCAATTCTGCCAGGTGGCATTTAGGTATGTACTTAGGCCTTATATGTACTAAGGCCTCGGGCACCCCTTTATCATTAAAGGTCTCACACTTTGGAGGCCGAAGATGATGACAGAAAAGGGACTGTAGCCACACACCCAATTGTTGCCCTAAGCAGCAGATCCTGGTGGAGAGAGCTGAGGGACTGGGTGACATTTGTCTTCCAAAATGGCTCTTGGATTACAGAGAGGTCTGAAAGGAAATGTAGGAAGCTTTGGCAATGAGTGGCGGTAACCTAAGTAGTTGGGTAGATCTAAAGGACCTTGGGTCTGTGAGGAGCACCATGGGCATGGAGGCTCTCAGGATAGCAAGTCAAGGTTCCGGTGCATCTCCACTCTCCCAGCATGCTCTTTGCTCACATTTGTGATCTGGCTTCTGTGTACTTATCTTCTACTGACAGGCAAAAATGCCTGTGGCAGAGAAGTTCCCTGGGTCTCTGACTGTGGGCTACAGCCTCCTAGTTTTGGCTAGAAATGGTGGCCCAATGACTAGTACTCAGAATTCCTTTAATATAGGATAAGTAATCAGAAGTGGTCCACCCACCACCTTCTCTGGTGCTGTCCATTGTAGCAAGGATAACAGTGGCTAGGCCAGAGTCTCAAGAGGCATTCCCTGTGCGCCACCCCCCGCCCTCTTCTTCTCTACATTGAATATGTCACTAATAAATATGTCTTGGGAAGCCATTCTTTTGCAGCTCAAGTTCTCCTAATTTATACTGCACAAAGAGCTCTACCAATCCCTTACTGATGCTATCTCCCTAAGAACTCACCCTCTGAAAGCCCACACAATTAACTCTAAACACTGATAGTAGAATTTGAGCAAAAACCCTGGTTTCAGAAGTCTCAACACACCAGGACCTTTCCTGGAAAGCCCAGTAAAGATCTGAGGCTGCTGAAGGTATGAACAGAATTCGATTCACAGTATGAATACATTGGTCAGAATGAAGGCCCAAGACCTGAAAACCAGTCTTTTAAAAAGTGCTTACAACAGTCTCAGTGTTGTGAAGAAAATGTAACTGTAACCCCTCTGTACAGTATCTTTACAATAAAAAAAAAATCAAGAAAACCAAAAAGAGAAACGAAGGCTTGAATTAGGGTGTTCCTTGGTAGTAGTCCAACTCACCCTACTGGTCGGATTGATTTTTGCATTCAGGATATTATCTCAAGAGTCCCAGGCAAGATTTTGGTACCAAGGAGGCTTCTCTGTTTGGGGGCTGGGGGGAGGGCAAGTCTTAGTCTTTTATGTTAAGATGTTCATCAATTAAGCCTGTTGTTGCTGGGATCCAGGTAACCGTGGACAATAAAGATACAGGAGAACTCAGAAGCAGAGAAGCAAGATGAGTTGGTGTAAGAAACAAAATGGGCCAGGCTCTGGTGTCTCCATGGAAATCTTTAGTAAAAGGCGAAAGATTTGTATGATCTGAAGAGAAACCAGAGTATGCGCTGGTGTCTCATACCTACAATCTTAGCTACTCAAGAGGCTGAAATAGGAGAATTATGATTTGAAGATAGCCTAGGCAGACAAATCTGAGAAATTCTTAGTTAATTAACCATCCCCCAAAGCCCAGAAATGTAGGTGTGGCTCATGTGGTAGAGCACCAGGGTTGAACACAAAAATACAATCAAGAGCACAAGGCCCTGAGTTCAAACCCCAGTATACTCCCCCACCCCCACACACCCCCAAAGGAAAAAAATGGAGTCAGTTAGGTCAGTGACTCAGCCTTCCTCCGGAACTCTACAAGTTATTCTGTTTCTAGAAATCTCTGTGCTATTTCTACACCTGACAGAATGGTGAGGATTGAGGTGGCTCGGTGTATCCATGCTTTGGTAAAGAATATTCTCTGAGTGTCAGTGTTTCTCTGGGCTTCTTTGAATCTCACTGTGAAGCACACACAAGTGTCATGTGTGTGAACATGGTGTACTTGTATCTAGAAAGGAACATTGAGCTGTTTGAGTCTGAGAAGATCCAAACTGATGCAGACTGGTTTTATGTCTGTGCAGAACATGTCTCTGAAAAATGGGTATCTTAGATTGGTGTGTACTTAGGTATGTTCACTCCTGGGTGCTTGTGTGTGAGTTTGTGTGTGTGTGTGTGTGTAGTGTGTTGATGTCCACGGGCGATCCTGCGATTTTCTATCCTTTGTTGTTTCTCTGAGCCTTTTCTCCCTGGGAGGGTGAGTGATTACTGTCGATGGAGCATGTTCCAATAAGGAACAGTGTGAAAGAATTCATTTCACACTCCCCATAGAGTAGACCATGTGCTCTGTTCTCGGCAAGTGAGTGGTTGCTGAGTTACTGCAAGCCAGCTCTTTTCTTCTCCTGCTATGATGCATCGACTGCTTGCTAGCTGGTTTTTTTTTTTTTTTTAAACACAAGCGAGTTTCTTTTCCTTTCTGTGCATTCTCCTCTAAGCTTGGGAGCACAGAATTGGACAGGCCCCAATCTTTCTCTGAGATTTACTATGTCTGGCAGTGCTTAGGGGACAGCCCATGTGGGAGAGGACTGAGTGTGCCCTAGCTCTCTAAGGAGAGATGAGGCACCGTGTAGAATTTGGAGGCAGAGAGCAGCTCTTTTTATTGCTATGGCTCTTCTGGCTTTAAGACCATTTGTAACAGAGGAGAAAGCTTTATAGGAAAGTATTTATTTGGAAAGAAGCGGCTGAGAGGAAGTGAGGAGGGAATGAGTTCAAGCCGAAGAAGTCTAGACTCTGAGGAATGGCTAGTTAAGAGAACTGGGGCCAGCAGGCCAAGGCCTGACTCTCAGGCCCGTAATTTTGTTCAGGGGTCTCCTGGCCCTGAACAGTCTGTGGAGGAGAGGAGCAGAGCCTGTGCTCTATGCCTCTTCCATCCTCCATCCTCACACCCCCCCCACCCATTGTCTCTGGGCCTTTTTCATGGTCACTCTGAAAACCAAGCCATCTCCCTAGGAAAGCTCCTCACACATCACACATCAGGCGTCGCAGGTGCTGAGCTCAGCTTTGCCCACCTGGCATTGTGGAAACAGCATGTGGCTCTCCATCAGAAAGAATATCAGCCACAGAGCAGTGACTGTTAACTCTCCGTCTCCTGACTCCCCAGCGAGTGTCCTTTGCATCACACAAAGGTCGTTGGGGATGACTTTTGGGTGTCAGATGACTTTTATTTTATTTAAAACCAGAAAATAACTTCCCCTTATAGGACCATGTGAGTGAAGTGGAAAGTCATGTAACGAGAGTTAGGAAAAGAGCCTGGCGACAGTGGGATAGAGGACTTTCATCTGGAAGGAATGTTCCTGCCTTTGAAGAGGCAGTTATAGGAAGGTTTGATGTAGGCCGGATATGGAGAGTTCTGAGAATGAGCGGCATAGTGGCCAACTTAGACAGTCAGTTCAGTTCACTTCAACCATCATTTACTCAAGACCCTTTGGAAGCCTGGGGGTAGGAAGGTGCCAGGCATACAGAGAAGGTGAAGGCCAGGCCTTCAAGGAGCTCAAAACCTGGCAGGGTGGGGGGAACCAGAAAGCCAGAAAGCAAAAATTACTCCTCACGAAATGTGCAGTGAAGTCTCCGCCATCTGGGCTGGAGATAGAGATCAGTCGTCGAGCATTTGCCTACTATGAACAAAGCTTCAAATCTGATGCGCAGGACTACAAACAAACAAACAAAAAAGCTCAGATGTCAGTTTGTGAAGGTTGCTAAGGGAACAGAAAAGGAGAAGTACTCCATCTGCTAAGACCCAGGAGATACACAGATGGAAATGCAATGTACTGTGTATGAAGAATTATACTGTTGGTCCAGGTAGAGCTTAGCTTACAAGATGGGCAGGTTTGAGGGTGATAGCAACTTTCTGAAATCCAGGTGATATGAGCCTTTAAGCATTCTGAAAATGCTTAATGGGACTCTGTCCAATAGTTACAAGCAGGGTGTGAACTGGATCCGATCTGTGTTATCTCCTTCCAGAAAAATGTGCAGGAGAGAGTTCAGACGAATAAGGTCAAAAGTAGAAGATCCAAGAGGAAATTGTGGAAATTCTTAGGTAAGAGAGGTTGAGTAGGAACTGAGGTAGTGATGAAGGAGAGAGAACAGATGGGCTGAATTCTGTGTGTGTGTGTGTGTGTGTGTGTGTGTGTGTGTGCGCGCGCGTGCATGCATGCACGCACGTGTGTGTGTGCGCACATGTACATATGCACTGGTCCTGCAGATTGAACTCTGGACCTGGGCACTGCTTAAGGCTCTACCACAGTTCCACTTTTACCTTCTTAGTGGTTAACTAGAGGTAAGAGTGTCACAGACTTTCCTTCTCTGGCTGGCTTCAAATTCCAATTCTCAGATCTAAGCCTCCTGAGTAGCTAGGATTATGGGTATGAGCCACCAGCACCATGCTGTAGAAGTTCTTGATGAGAAGAAAAATAACCTAGAAGAGATATGGTAAAAGTGAAGGTATTTTTTGTGGAGTGGGAATGATGATTAAGATGAGACAAATACACTGATTTATAAAGCACACTTAGAACCAGATATCTGCTCCTCTATCTAGGCAGCAGAGCAGAGTAGTGTACAGGAATGGGAGGCCTCTGAAAATTAAGAGATAGATGGATAGGGGACTTCTGGTTTGGACAAGAAGAGGCTGGATCTAAGTCACTTTGTAGCATAAAAAAGCTAGATGTTGAGCAGGGCATCAGTGGCTCACACCTGTAATCCTATCTACTTGGGAGGCTGAGATCTGAGGATCATGGTATGAAGCCATCTTGGGTAGGAGAGTCTGTGAGACTCATTATTTCTAATAAACTATCGAAAAGCCTCTGGAGCTTCAGCTCAAGTGGTAGAGTGCTAACCTTGAGCGTAAGAAGCTCAGGGACAGTACCAAGGCTCTGAATTCAAAACAACAACAACGATTATGATGATGAAATAGCTAGATGTTAAGAAGAGTTACACTTGTCTCCATTTCTTTTTTTTTTGGGTCCGGTCGTGGGCCTGAACTCTGGGCCTGGGCGCTGTCTCTCAGCTCTTCAGCTCAAGGCTAGCGCTCTACCACTTGAGCCACAGTGCCACTTTCAGCTTTTTTCTTTTTGCTTATGTGGTGCTGAGGAATTGAACCCAGGGCCTCATGCATGCAAGGCAAGCGCTCTACCACTGAGCCACCTTCCCAGCCCTTGTCTCCATTTCTTAATGGAGCAGGAAACAAAGATTTATGCAAGGCATGGCCAGGGCTTGAATAACCAGAGGTGAGATAAATTAGGAAAATATGGATTAGAAATTAGTGAGAATGAATGGGGAAGCTAACCACAGATAAGGGCTACCTAGCGGAGCCAAGAGTCCAATGAGAATATTTAGGTTTAATTGGCAGTGATGGACTCTTCTTTCTTCTAGTGTTCAGTTTCCCAGTACAAGATTCTAGTACATGTATTATTAGAATATTAACTAAGATTGGGATGGGGGATGAAGTATCTTCAGTTTTACCATATCCTTTCTAGGTTATTTTTCTTCTCATCAACAACTTCTAAAGCATGGTGCTGGTTGCTTGTACGCATAATCCTAGCTACTCAGAAGGCTTAGATCTGAGAATTGGAATTTGAAGCCAGCCAAGAGAGAGGGAGGATGAGAGAGAGGACAGAGACAGAGAGACAGAGAGAACAAGTACTGAGTACAAAGGGTCTTTCACTCTCACTTGCTTTTTAGTTGACAGCTGGTATTCTATCCCTTGCACCCTGCCTCCAGTCCAGTCTTTTTTGCGAGTTAATTGGTGACAGAATCTGTTAGAATTTTCTGCCCTGGCATGATTTGAATGGAAATTCTTAGGTCTCAGCCTCTTGAGTAGCTAGAATTATAGGTATGAGCCACCAGAGCCTGCTTTAAAATTGGGATTTTGATGGAAAGTGATAACCATTGTACATTTATTGAATGCATATTATAGCCCAGACATGTAGAGATCTGAGTTGTTTATGTGTTTTATTTTGTTTGAAATTCTTAGCTATGGGGGCTGGGAAGGTGGCTCAGTGGTAGAGTGCTTGCCTTGCATGCATGAGGCCCCGGGTTCAATTTCTCAGCACCACATAAGCAGAAAAGCCAGAAGTGGCGCTGTGGCTCAAGTGGTAGAGCTGAGGGACAGTGCCCAGACCCAGAGTTCAGGCCCCATGACTGGACCCTCCCCCCCAAAAAATTCTTAGCTACTCTGGGAGGCTGGACTTAATATTAGAGTCACTTCATAGATGAGGAAACTAGGATCCAGGTTAGTAAAATTTGTGCAAAGTTACATATGTTGAATGTCTTGGAGATAAGGTTGAAAACCAGATCTTTTCTAATTCCAGGGGAGGAAAATGGTTCAGGGAGTTAATGATGAGATTATGTTGTATTTGGAGGAAAACAGAGTTACAGCATTCTGGTAAACTGGAAGAAGATTAAGATTGTCAGGGACTTGTGTTTCTGAGGTCAAACATTTCATGGGTAAGGAAGTGAAGGCTGGAAGAGCAATTGGCTGTGGAGGTCAGAGAGCGATGCTGGGGTTGAGGAGGTCAAGAAACATAATAATAGTGTGTTGATGAAACGAAGATGTTGAACTATCTCAAGATGTTGGAGGTAAAAGGCAACAATAATTGGCAATGCAGGGGGCTCGGGTTAACTATGCTTGATACTTGAATGATGAACTAGAGGTTATTTTTTAAGCATTGCTACTCTCCTGGTTATTTCTGCTTCTTAAAGACCACCTACTTCAATTAGCCCAGTTTTTCCCAGGGTGCCTTTCCCATGTCTACCTTCTTCCCAGGACACAGGACAGGAATTACAGGTGACCACCACCTTCTTCTATGAAAGATCTAGTGTTCCAGTGGAAGACAGAGTCTCATCTCCTAGGCTGGGAGACCCAGAGAAGCCACAAATGCATGTGACACAGGGCGGGTTCTGAGTCACTACTACTTTTCTGAGTTAGTAGATCTACATTCAGGAAAGTATGTGCGTGTGTGTGTGTGTGTGTGTGTGTGTGTGTGTGTGTGTGTGTGTTAATGAGAGTTACCCTAAGAGCTAACAGGTTGAATCAGCACCATGGCTACAGGCATCAAATATCTGTCTCCTCCTTCCCTTTGATTGTTCATTTCTTCTTTCTTTCCTTCTTCCCCACTTTTCTCCTTTTTCCCTCCCTCCCTCCTTCTTTTCCTCCCTTCTCCCTCCCTCCTTCTCTCCCTTCCTTCCCCCCTTTCTTTCTTTCTTTCGGCACTAGGGCTTGAACTCAGGACCTTGTGCACTCTCATTTGGCTTTTTCACTCTTGTCTGGCACTCTATCATTTGAGATACACTTCCATTTTGGATTTTTTGGTGGCTCATTAGAGATGAGTCTCACAGATTGTCTGCCTGGGCTGGCTTTGAACTGCAGATCTCTGCCTCCTGAGCAGCTAAGATTACAGACATGAGATCCCCTGGATCATATTGATGGTGGAGATAGAATGGGAGGCCTAGAAGTCTCTGTCTCCTTCTACATTAAGCTAGAAAAGGGACTCTGAGGGACAGAGAACCACTTGGAACTACTAGGATGAAGGGCAGGGAGCTGGACCTGTAAGCTACAGCGGGAATATCACTGTGCCCACAAATGGCCTGGAAATAGAAGGAAGAAAGGCTTTGGGAATTCATTGACAGTCCTCTTATCTCTGAGGGAAACTTTTAGATTATTTTTTTTTTCTGACTTTAGAGCCACCATGTCCGTGATTTATTCCCAAGGCTAAAAGAACACTGTGTATACAACCCAAAGTAATTTCAAACCAATTTACGTTCTTTGCTTGTCCCTCTGTAACCCAGGGAAGTGACATCCCGCTCTTTGGCAACGCTTTTAAATTGTTCTTTTCTTCTCTCGTACATTGCCTCTTCATTGCAACTGCTCCTTACGACTCTGTCCTCAAAATTCCCTGAATGGGCCCACAAACTTTCAACTTCTTATCCTCGGTCTCTATCCCTTTCTTCTCTTTCACCGACACAAATGCCTGTGTAACTGACCTTGGAGGCAGAGAGATACACAAATTGTATAAGTCAGGCTTGTAAGCGGTTTGGTGAACTGAGGGCAGGGAACAGATTTGTGCATGTGCAGATGTGGTACTATTTTTACTTCATAACCTTCTACCAAAGCAGTATCATGGGACCACAGAACTAGGCTGCCTGGCTCAGAAAGCCCTTTGCAAATTCTTGCAGCTCCTATTCCTTTGCCCTTCCTTGGTGACTGGCTGTCTTGGGAAACCTCAGGTGCATGAATTTTCTCACATATATAAACCGCAGGAACCACCCACTTCCCTCCAGAACCAATCAGAATCTTAAAGAGAGCAGGCGAGGGACCCTGGTAACCACATGCCAGCCCCTGATCCTACCGATGGCCATGACCTCCCAGCTTCCAGTATCATCTCATGCCTGTTGGTGACAAGCCAGGGGACAGGTACACAGTGACCTCAGGGCATTTTTGTGTCCCAGTTTCTATCACGAGAAGGAATGGAATAGGCTAGGTTCTTCAACCAGCACTAATTGAGGATCTCACCTATGTGACGTCTATTTCTGAGGTATCATGTCTTATTTTTTTTGCATTTATTTATTTAAATTGATGAGTAATTACATATATTTTTGGGGATGGATGTCATGTGATATTTTGGTACACACACATTTGTCATGATCCATCAGAATATTTGGCTTATCTGTTATTGCAAACATGTATTCTTTGTTTTTTCTTTTAAATTTATCTTCAAATTGTTGTACAAGGGGGTTGTGGTTTAGCATGTCCATTTGTGCATATAATACATCTTGATCAGACTCATCCCTTCCATCACTGTCTGTCCCTCAGAGACAATTTCTTGGCAAAGAAGGTAGTAAGGTCAGTCAGAGATAGATGTTAACTGTATTTTGTTTGTTTGTTTTCTGTTTTGGTACTGGGAATTGAACTCAGGATGTTGCACTTGGTAGGCTAGTGCTTTGCCACTGAGCTACAGCCTAACAACAGGGAATGATTTTTAAGACCTCTGTAAGTTCTGTTGTAGTAGGACTTAGGCTGACCAGCTACGGTCTATTTATTATTTCACAGTGGTCCTATGAGGTAGAAGAAAGTTTTTCTCTTCCCTTCCTTTCCTTTCTCTTCCCTTCCCTCTTCCTTCACTCCTCTCTCTCTCTCTCTTTCTCTCTCTCTCTCCATTCTCCTTACCTCCCTCTCTTGTCTTTTTCCTCCCTTTCCTCCCTTTCCCTCCCTCCCTCCTTCCATCCTTCCCTCCCTTTCCCCTTTCTTCTTTATTTCTTTTCTTCCTTCTCTTAGGAGAAGCTCCTCAGCCCTTAGCTTGTCTTCCCATTAGAACAAAGCTTCATACTTTGGACACTTGTCCATCCTGGCCTGGTATACACTTGTAGGTGTCAGTCAGAGCTTAATAAGATCTGTAAACATGTATCTCCAGCAACATCACTCTTGGAAACTTCTTGCCTAAGTGAAAGCTAAACAGCTTTTAATTATATATCACCTCTCAAGGACCATTTAAGAACCAAACCAGTGTTTACAAATGGATTTGAAATTTTCTCAGTAAAGGAATTAATTCTGTTACTTCTCAGTGCCTGGAAAAGCAAACAAGAGAAAAGGTAGGCTGATTATTTGTTCAGTGATATGGGAAATGTGGGTGTCTGGCCCACATCAGGCAGCTCTAAGATTTAATCCAGTTAGAAACACAAATGATAGACTGTGTTTGATTTGAGTTGACACCCAAAGAAAAAAGAAAGTATGTTTATGTTGTGGAAGAGAAAGGCACAAGATTTCTCTACCTTTTTGCTCCACCTGGAACTTCAGTTGATGAGATAGTGCCCACCTACATTAAAATGGATCTTCCATATTCCATCCAACAACCTACAGGCTAATCTCCTCCAGGGACACTCTCATGCACACACCCAGGCAGCCCAACTATTCTAAATGAAATGTCAAGCTATTGGCTTCACCTTTTTAGCAGAAGAGGAACTGACTTAGAATCTACCCAAGCTTTGAGAATAATATTCTCAATGATGGCGAATAAATAATGCTTTACCTGCTATATTAATTCAGTCAAAATTGACCATTGCAATGAAATATTTTACCTGTTTTGTTCGATAGTAAGTCTTGGGAATATGATGTTTTGTTCTTTTAGCACTTCTTAGTTCTAACGAGCAGCATTTATAGCACACAGCCAACCTTTTGAACATCATGGTTGTAGAGACTAGCATTTCTAAGTTCAAATCCTAGTTAGGGTTCTGTTAGTTCCTGTATAGACAATTCTTTGTACCAAGTTGATTGGACTCTAGCATGCCCATATTACTTAGCCAGATTTTCTGGGTGTGTCTGTGAGGTTGTTTCTGGGTGAAGTGAATGGTTAGTCAATGGTAAGACTTAAGGAAAACAGATTTCTTCTCTTTCTGGTATGGGTGGGAGTGCAACATTATTCAAGCCATTGATGGTCTGAAGAGAACAAACCACTGAACGAGACAGAGTTCTCTGACTATCATTGAGCAAGAACATGAGTCTTCTCTTTCTTCAGAGTTGGGTTCAGACTGGAACATATATATGCTTTCCTCTCTATTGCCTCTGAGACCTTTCAACTCCAACTGAAGTTACACCATTGGCTTTCCCAAGTCTCCATCTTGCAGATATAGATACGGAACTTCTCAGCTTTAATGAACATTTGAGCTTATTCCTTAGTGTGTGTGTGTGTGTGTGTGTGTATGTGTGTGTGTGTGTGTGTGTGTGTGTGTGTGTATGTGTATGTGTGTGTGGTGTTGTTGTTGCTGTTGGTTTGGGGTTCTGTTTCTCTGAAGGAACCAGCCTGATATTATTCCCCATTAACTGAACCCATAGATTATAGTATTGCTCACCAAATCTGTCATGGACGTACCAGTTAGTGGATCGTGGATTCTATCTCCACCTGTAAAAGTACTGGAGGGGTGGCATTCTGGATGCCCTTTTTTGGTGTGTGTGGGGGTAATCCAAGGTGATATTGAGGAGCCAGAAATCTAGGAACTTTGAAATGTGAGGGATCATTCTAGAAATAAATCTGAAAAGTAAAATGGAGCTATCTGCCTTCTAGAAGTTGAAAAATTAATTTTGTACTGAGCACCGGTGGCTCAGATCTAAATCCTTGTTACTTAAGAGGCTGAAATCCAGAGAATCACAGTGTGAAGCCAGCCCAGACAGAAAAGTCTCTGAGACTCCATTTATGATTAATTGGCAAAATACTGGACTAGAGGCATGGCTTAAGTGGTTGAATGCCAGCCATGAACAAATGTGCAAGACCCTGAGTTCAAGCCCTGGCAATGATACACAAAAATAAATTCATTTGTAAAACTGTGGCTGAGCCTTGTTGGTTTGCTAACCTGGATTTAGCTTATGGTACCTTCTCTGAAGGTATTAAGGATCTGTACTTTCAATGGTGCTTTTATTACTAAAACTATGCTTAACATACTAAAACTATGCTTAACATTTGGCTCCTTGATGACTCTTATTTGGTCCCCTGCTTCCAGTCTTCCTTTGCTCTGCAGTGGCCTATACATATAAAGGAAAATCTGATGGTGAAAGTTAGCTCTTGGCTTATAACACACTTTGTTATATTCTGTGCTGTACTATTCCAGTTCCCAGAAACATGTTCAAGAATCAGATTATTCTCTCTTGCTTATTTTCCCAGCCATCTCTATCTATGTCCCAGATCCCTGGTACATATAGGCATTATGTGTTTCCTGTACCACAGTCTTCTTGCTTTCATATCGGTGTCTTTGTATATGGCTCTCTCTTGGCCTAGAAGTCAAGACCTTCTCATTCTGCCACTCAGTTCTACTCAGAATTTCTGTCATCTTCCTCCATATTAATAGCTTGTTGAAATGTTCATGTAATGTCATGCCATAATGATCTTGGAAGTCTTTCTGTATTCTCAGAACACAGCTGTGAGTTTGGTTGGGGATAGGTTTCAGAAAGATTTTCTCAAAGACCAATTCGCTGGTTTACCTAGCTTCTATGAAGACCATCATTGCGACAGAAAGTCCAGGTGAAATCTAATGACTCTGAGCTTTCTATCTGGGTCAGATTGTGATACTCAACTGTCTCATGCCTCAGTCAACTTAGGCTTCCCAACCTCTTTTGGGAAAGCAATTTATTTGTATGTATGCAGAGAAAGGCTGATTGCCCATTGATGTGCATTGTAGCATCGCCTCTGATAGAAAAGCAGAAGACACAATTAAATTACAATGAATAAGTAAATTATAACATGTCAGTGTGTTGGAATTTAAGCAGTTTTATAAACCATGAATACAAAGACAGTAAAATGTCTTGAAAGAGGGAAGACTCAGCACTTTTTGTGCGCCCCAAAGATAAAATCACTGCCACTAAACATCTACTCTCCATTCATTCATTTAAAAAACATTTATTGACTACTTACAATATACAAGGTCCTGGTCTTTAGCAAGATGACTGTGTTTTTAGCTAAGATTTTTCAGGGGAAATGGAAGATAAGAGTAAATCACACATCACAGGACATTTGATTTAGATAGTCCCATTCACTATTTCTTCCCTTAAAAAAATATTCCCACGACCTTCTTTTTCCTTGCCAGACTAGCCTCACTCTATGAATCAGCTTTCATGACTGACAAAATAGCTGAGACAACCAATTTAAAGAAGGGAAAGTTTACTTTGGATCTATGACCTCAGTCCATGCTCACTCAGCCCTGTTACTTTGGGCCTGTGGCATCACAATGCAGTTGGTGTGAGTGCATGGTGAAGGAATTCTGTTCACCTTATGGTCATTGAGAAGCAAGGAGGGAAGGAAAAGGAGCTGTCATCTTAGTATCCCCTACACACCCCAAATGATTTCACCTCCTTCCATCAGACTCTATTTCTTGAGGGTTTCACTGCCTTTGTAATGATACCCTGGGGACCAAGGCTTTAACTCAGAGAAACCTAAGATACAATCTCCAGCATTTACTTTACTCCCCTTCTAAATTCCCCACCTCCTTAAGGCCTTTTTTGACTCCTATGAACAAATTGAGGGATTTTCCTATCATTTTCTGATCTTGCAGTTTTGGATGGTCATACCCATCATCCCTCTCAGCAAACAAAAGGGCCTTCTAGACTTCGGTTTTGTTAGATAATGGAAGAATTGTACATAACCCATTACATTTCCTATCACAGAAGAGACACTTAATAGGACATGTTGGCTATCTTGGGTCTTGGTTGCTATAAACTCAGACTGGAGACACAAGTCCAACAATTAGAAGGAGTCTGTGTAGCTACTTTTCCCTCTCCACCCTTGCTCCTGGTACAGGCAAAGCATTCTTTCCTCATGAGTTTTCAGGAGGGTTAGAAGTTGCAGCAGTGGCACTGATAAGGGTTCTTTAGATGCATTTCATAGCCAAGAACATGGGCTATAGCTGTTATATCCTTGTTAGAGCCAGGAGGGAGTTTCTGGAAGAGAAGAGGGGGAGGGGTGGCAGAGAGAGAGAGAGAGAGAGAGAGAGAGAGAGAGAGAGAGAGAGAGGGAGAGAGAGAGAGTCAGCTAGTCAGCTGGCCTAGTTCTAGGGACAGCCCAATGGTATTTAAATAATTCATATATTTAAAATAACAAAATAAATATTTTATGGGTCTTTAAATTTTAGCAACAAGCTGCACCCTTGAAACTCACAGATTAAAAGCTAGACTTTAGTCACAAATACTATTGCGTAGTAAAATGTTGCTATTAGAGGAGGAACATAATTCATAGCTAACATAATTTCACACACAAGGACCTTGAAAATCAAGCTAGACAGCCTGGTCTGGCTCTAAGGGGATATATAGGTATTAAGGGCCTCACCCTTTCTCTTAGAAAGGATTCTGTATTCTCTAAACTCTCTCTTGATTTTAAGGGTTCTTCTTGTCTCTGTGAGGGGAAATTGCAACTCACTCCTGACTACTTGGGGTTGGATACCTCTCAGAAACCATGTTAATAGATCTTGGTTGGAAGATAGTTATAAAGTAGAACAATAAGGTTGGTAGGGGCTGCATAATTTTTCTGTTTGTTGCTACTTCCCAGGAGGATTTCAAAAATGATGTAAAATTCTTGCAGGAATGTGATCAGAATATTTCCTCTAAATGGTTGCTTATTCTCATTCTGTCTGTGTTTAAAATATAATGCTTATTGATTTTTTGGGGGTACAATTATAGAAGTGATGTATGGCTATTATATAAACTTTGGAAAATGTAGAAAAAGCATAAAGAGGGAAAGAGAGAACATGTATAATTGATCACACAATAATAACTGCTGTCATCATTTTGCAGAAGAGGGGAGAGAAAGAAGGAGGCAGGACAAGGAGGGGAAAGGAAGAATGAGAGAAGGGGAGAGGGGAGAGGGAGATGGAGAGAAGGAGAGATAGGCAGAAAGCATGATTTCTATCCTTGCCTCATTTTCTTCTCTTTTTCTCATCAGTTCTCTCTGGTTGTTTTGTTAACCAGATTTAAAGTTTTCAAGGAGGCATTCTCTTCTAGAACTTGTATGTGTCACCTGTACCCAGGACACATTTTAATTGCAAAGATTTTTCTTCCCTTATCACATACAAGATAAAATGTGTCAAAGTTGAGTTTTTCAAGTAATGATCCTGGGA
This sequence comes from Dipodomys spectabilis, assembly GCF_019054845.1. Classification (NCBI taxonomy): domain Eukaryota; kingdom Metazoa; phylum Chordata; class Mammalia; order Rodentia; family Heteromyidae; genus Dipodomys; species Dipodomys spectabilis. The sequence goes on along the minus strand of NW_024870813.1, from coordinate 3,228,104 downwards.
GATTGATGAATTTAAATTGAGAGAGTTTCTCAACCTTGGCACAAAGGACATTAAAGATTAGATAATGAGTGGTCTCTTCTTTATTTACTTTTTGGTATGTGTGCTGGTCCTGGGGATTGAACTCAAGGGTCTGAGCACTGTCCTTTAGCTTGTTCATTCAGGGTTTGCATTCTACTACTTGAGTCATAGCTCCATTTCTGGCTTTTGGGTGGTTAATTGGAGATAAGAGTCTCATGGACTTTCCTTGCTGGGTTAGCTTTGAAGTGTGATCCTCAGATCTCAGTCTCCTGAGTAGGTAAAATTACAGGTATGAGCCACCAGCACCCAGCTAATAACTGTATTTTTGTGGTGGCTTCCGCACATGTTGTGAAGGGTTTAGCAGCATTTTCAATTTTTATTATGTAATTGTAACAGACTAAACTAGCCCTAGACACTACTAAATGTTTCTTGGGTATATGGGAGGAATTGTTCCTGATTGAGAACCACTGAACTTTAAACCTAAAAATTGGGAATGCTAGAGTTTTAGATTCATAATTGGTCATGGATGAGAGCATAAAAATCTGTTTGAATGGAATTTCTGAAAACATTTTGTTTTTTATTTCACAAGGCATGTAATGAAGCTGGGTACTGCTAGCTCATGACTGTAATCCTAGCTACTCAGGAGGCTGAGATCTGAGGATCCGAGTTCAAAGCCAGCTCATGCTAGAAAGTCCCTGAGATTCTTATCTCCAATTAACTGCCAAAAAAATTGGAATTGGAGCTGTGGCTCAAGTGGTAGAGTGCTGGCTTTGAGCACAAAAGCTAAGAGCCCAGGTACTGAGTTTAAGTCCCCAGGACAAGAAAAAAAGGAAAGAACAAAGAAAAATGAGACAAATTGTGAAGACAAGAGAGATATGAATGTAGAAGCCTCAGATCAGGAATTAGTCAGTGGAGCAACAACTTTAGGTATTTTTAACCAGAAAGGGAAGGAATATAGGGAACAAGGAACCCACAGGATGGTTAGCTGAGTTAGGCAGGAGAGTCAGGGTCAAGCAGAGTGTAGTTGGCTTTCTGGGAATCTGGAAAGTCAGGATCCCTGCGAAGCTTTTGAGGAGCTCAGAAGGCTGCCGAAATCCCAGAGGGTTTGCTGCTGCTGATCTCAACAGCTTGTAGCAGCATTGTGAGTCATTGTTAGAAGAAGCAACCTGGAGAATGCAGGCACATCTACATATTTGCCATCTGCTGACACCTGTAAGCTTGTCAGTAGCTACAAAATAATGCCTGCTCCTTCTCATCTGTTTGCCAGATCTTAAATAAGTGCCTGTCAGTAGCTGGATTCTTCCACAGACCTGCTAGCTGGGACATCGTAGAAATGTAGCTTCCAGTCATTCAGCCTTACAGAACTGGAAGTTGTTGGGGATAGGACTTCGATGAAACTTTGAGAAGATACTATGTTAGTCCAAGGAGTCATTCACTCACATGTCTACTATAACATTAAATTATAAAGAGTATTCTATTCCACTTATGCTATATTGATCAAATAGTTTTAAGATTGATCTGTTGGACACATAGAATTCCATTTTCTTGATCCATTCATCTACTGAGGGGCATCTGGGTTGGTTCCATATCTTAGCTATGGTGAATAATGCTGCAATAAACATAGTTGTGCTGGTAGCTTTAATATGGTCTTGTTTGTGATCATTTGGGTAAATGCCCCAAAGTGGGATTGCTAGGTCATAGGGGAGCTCTGTGTGGAATCTTTTGAGGAACCTCCATACTACTTTTCAAAGTGGTTGAACAAGTTTACACTCCCACCACCAATGCAGTAAGGTTCCCTTCTGTCCACATCCCCTCCAGCATCTGTTGTTATTAGAGTTCTTGATTATAGTCATTCTAACTGGGGTGAGGTGGTATCTCAATGTTGTTTTGATTTGCATTTCTTTTATGGCTAGAGAGGTTGAGCATTTCTTCATGTGTCTAATGGCCATCCTTCTTTCCACTTCAGAGAAATTTCTCTTAAGTCTTTAGTGCACTTATTTATTGGGCAGTTGTTTCTTTGAGCATTTGTTGTTGGGGATTTAATCTTTTGAGTTCCAGGTATATTTTAGATATGAGACCCTTGTCTGTTGTATGGCTAGTGAAGATCTTCTCCCAGTCCATGAGATTTCTATTGATCTTGCTAGCTATGCCCCATTTGTTAGGAAATGGAAAGACTTGGATAAAACTATATTAAGTGAAGTAAGCCAGGACTAAAGAAACATAGGTCTCATGGTTTCCCTTATTTGCAATAACTAGTATATGTCTGAGACAAGCAGAAACAGTCGGATAAGTTGATGTTAGGTGAAATGAACCCCAAGATAAGGACTCAAATGGTTTTTCTTTCTTGCTATTGTTTCTAACATATTTATAAGATAATTTCTTTGTTGCTTTGTATGTTCCTCCCCCATGGTATAACCCCTGTTTTCACTGTATTTGAGGAGAAGGGCAAAAAAATCATTTAAATAGGGATACAGGTGGACCCATTGCAACAATGAGATGTACAAGTCATTATATAGAAAACTTTACAACTTTGGCAGGGGGTAGGTGTGTGGCAATGGGAGGGCAGGGATGGTAGGGGAAACAGAGGAGGAAGCAACAATGCTTGATAAGAAATGTACTCACTACCTTGCTCATGTAATTGTAACCCTCTGTATGGTATTTTCACAATAAAAAACTTACTAATATACAAAAAGATTGATCTGTTGACTATCATGTCGTGTATATTTTGAAGGGACAGTGGAGGCCCTATCTAGGGCATGTGTGGCAGGGTTGAATTCATCTGGTGCTGAAAAAACAGCAAAGCTTTCCTTAAGTAAAGACATACAAAATTAATACAACATATATAACTTTCCACACTCTTTCTTTGATGACATCTCACAAGGTTACTCTCCTAACACCATAATTTCCAGTGTTCCAGTATTCCTTTTATCATGATAAATAAACTTCATAAACTTCGAAATATATGACTGCTATTAAAAAAGTCCCAAAGCACAATATCCATATTGTTTTATAGACAAGCATATTTCAAACACAGTATTTTAAAAGCTCTACATTACTGAGTCATGTGGATTTAACATTTGTGCATAAATCTTTGTCCCCTACTTTAGTTAATTCCTTAGGGCTGGTTTCTAGATGTGGGTTACTCATCCAAAACTCTCAAGTAATTGTTTTACCAAATGTTTGCAGTGATTAACTAGCAGCATATGAGACTTCCCACTTCTTGCTATTTTGCAAACATTGAGATCAAACTGTTTATGCTAGAACAAAACAAAACCCAACAAATGACTCATTTTATGGCCAGTAGTATTTTTTTTTGGAATGCATTTTGTTTCTCTGGTTTTACCAATAAACTTGATCTCTGTGATTTTTTAAATGTCCTACTATGTTTTAAAACTTTTTTTATTGTGTGGGTAATATAAGCTAAAGCACAAAATTCAAAATAAACAGCAAGAGATATGGTTAAAAAAATCAAACAAAAGAACAACAATAAAAAAAACCTAAACTCTTTCTAATCTTCAATTCTAGCCATAAATGACTCCCAACAGCTAAAAACAGTTATCTGTTTTTAATTGTGGTAAATATATGTAAGCTAAAAGAAAGTCTGGAATATCACATTTATACACATAAAATTTTTATGTTTTGACTAATGGGTGGAAAAATTATGCATTCTATACATTTAAAAAACAATGTGAGTTACAGAACTTTCTATATATTATCACATACAATATTTTTCATTTACTATTATTCTGTTTGTGCATATGTTATGATTTATTTACCCAGTCCACTATTGATAGACATCTTAGGTTATTTTTGAATATTACACAACCATGCTGTTATTAAAAACTTTGTTCCTACTAATTTGTCAAACTCATATGCAATTTATTATTTTAGAGTAAGTTCCTAGAAATAGAAGTGGTCAGTGTGGATACTGTAGTTTGAATGTAGGTTATTCTTCAAATGCCTATGCATTAAAGGCTTGCTCCTGAGCCTGGTACTTTGGGGGTAATTGGTAGAACTCCTCTTGTGAGGTCTTTAGGTCTTTGGGGGAATACTGTGTAAATGAATTAAAATTATGATCTTTTCCTTTCTTTCCACTTCCTGAGCACAAGATTAGTGGTTTTACTCCACCATGATGTGCTACCACATGACTGATGCTTTTCAATTTGTGAGCCTTGTAGCACAAAGTTGTAATCCCAGCCCTCTAGTTGTAGAGACCAGAGGATTCTGAATTCCTGGATAGGTAGCAGGACACCCCATCTCCCACACAAAAATGTCCCTATGAGCTAACATAAGCCTTATATCTTTGTAAGATGATTGGTCTCAGGTATTTATGTTGGTGATTAAAACATAACTAATATAACAGGTTATATACTTCTTAAATTGTAATATGTACACACACTATTACATTTAATTTAGTTGCAAGATCACTGGGTGTTGCTATTGAAGGACACCAATTACCTGTGCCTTCCTTGAGGCATACAGGATGGCTAAGAACTTGTTCTAGTGACAATGGCTATGAGGGCTAATTTTGTATAAACATGCCTGAGCTACACAGTGCCCAGATTAAACATTATTTCTGAAAGTGTCTCTGAATTGAGAATGTTTCTGGATCAAATTAGCATTCACAATCAGTAATCTAGAATGTCTTCTAAAGTATGGGTAGTGATATCCAATCTGTTGAGATCTTGAATAAAATAAAAGCAGAGCATGAGCTATGTGACTATAATCTCAGCTACACAAAGTGGAGATTTGGAGGATTGTGGTTCAATGTCAGTTTGCGCAAATTTTTTTTTAATGAGATCTCATCTCAGCTAATAGTTGGAAAGTTGTGAATGGCGGCACATATATGTCATCCCAGCTGAGGGAGGAAATTGAGATTGGAAGGATTGTGGCTCCAGGCCAGCCCAGATCAAATGTTCATGAGACTCCATTTCAGCAGAAAAAGTTGAGCATAGTGGCTCATGCCTGTCATCCTCGGTATGGTAGAAAGAATAAATAAGAACATTGCATTCCAAGCTTGCCCAGGCAAGACAAAAAAAAGCAAGACTTTATCTCAAATATACCTACAACAAAAAAGACTGGAGGTTTAGCTCAAGTGATAGAATTCCTACCTTAACAATCCCTGAGTACCATCATCATCAAACAAACCCCAAATCAGAAAGATTGAGGAGGAATTTACCTTCTTTTTCCTGGCTTAGGGTTAAGCTGGGACATTGTATGCCATCGTTTCCTGCTCATGGATTAATATTGACTGCATCACCCTCCTTTGTTCTAAGATCTTCAGACTCAGATTAGATTACATCCTGACTTTCTCTAGTTTAGAGATTGCAAGTGGTGAGATTTCCACCAATCCTCCTAAATAAATCTCTCTCTCCTATTGGTTCTGATTCTCTGAAGAACTCGGATCAATACTCATGAGTAATTATGCCAACTATCAACTAGCCACTATTCTAAGAACTTGACATGTAGAAAAATGTTTCTACACTGATATTCTTTAGTTATCTTTGGTAGCATCTCCATTTGAAGACACAGAAGCATAATATTAAAAGAAAATAAGCTTTTCTGAAGGACACTGAAGGACAGTGAGAGTGTGAATGAGGTGGAACTAGAATCTAAGTAACTGTGCAACTCTAGAGCTTTAACAGTGTGGCACTCTGCTAGGCCATAGGCAGCTTAACTTAATATTCACAAGCACTAGCTTCAAATCTTTGTCCAGTTCATTTGGTATTTAAGGCAATTGCCCTAAGATTTTTTGTATGACTCAGTGATAAGACTACCTGGTAATCTTTAGATGTCCCAAAGATACATCTTTAAAAAAATTGTGACCTTTGAACTTTTCCCATAATACTTTAATTTCTTTAAGTTTTTGAGGTATAAAACCAGAAATCGTGTAATCTATGTATGCTGCTCATTTTATTTCCTCTGTGGTATTACTGTTTATTGATTTCTTATTTTAGTGAATTGGATTAGACTTCCAGGATGCCATCCTTTAATGTTGCTTGTTTTTTAATGGATATGTGGTCCAGAGCATGTATGCTTGGTATTGGTTAATATTTCTGGACAGTGATTCATAACACTATTGGGGGACTCTTCTCTTTCTCATTTACTAAGAGTTCTTAGAAAGAAACAAATATCTGATTTTGTTAAATACCACTTTTTCAGGCAGAAAATTGTTTAGTGGGAGGAGAGCAAACTGCTGGCATGCATGAGATGGAGGTGTGCACAGAGAGAAAGAGAGGAGAGAAAAAGAGAAGAAGAGAAGAGGAGGAAGAACTAAATACCCTTTTCTGAGGGGGGTTTACATATAAACATTCTTGCATATTATTATATTAATTGATTGTACATGTTTTATTTACCTATTACTGAGTAATGAAATTCCTCAGAAGAGTGACTTACTAAAAAGACCCATCATTTATTTGGTTTTTGAATTTGCAACTTGACCAGGCTCAAATAGGCAGGTGGAGCAGGAGTGAAGAATTGGGAGCTATAAAATGGAGGCTTGGGCAATGGAGATTGGGTGTGGAGGCGGGGGTAGTTTCTGCAGAGCAATAAACCATGGGAAAGAAACAGCCTGGCTCCTGGAGATGCAGAGAGAGCCTATAAGAAAGAGAACCTCCACCCCCCCATGGGGAGCAAAAGAAGCCTCAAGGCCTGAAACAACAGAATCGTTGTTCAGTGAGGGAGAAGCTGATGTGGAGCAGTCTAAGGCAGGAATGGATTTAGACCACACGAAAGATGAAGTCACCTGTGACATCCTTGCTCCTTGATCGGGCAGACTCAGCCTTAAGAAGGATCATGCTCAAAAATTCCCTCTGAAGTCAACACTGTGTGCACTCCAGAAACGCAGCACTAGGCAGCAGGATGTTGTTTTTAAGATTTGGGCTGCAAAGAATAAATACATAAATGAATAAATGAATAAACAAAAATCACAGAGATGGGACACTTGCCAGAGAGAAGCTTCTGAGAATCTCCCTAGCTCCCCTCCCACCTCTAAGGACAAAAATCTCCAATGTCATAATGTTCAGTTCAAGTGGCAGATCTTCTGAATTCAACCCTCAAATTCCCGAGCGGTGATCCTGAGCCAGTTGCTTAATCAGACTGTACCTCATTTTCCTCATTTAGAGCGGACAAAAATAATTCCTACTGGTAGGAACATGGGTAAGGTTTAAAGGAGTATTTACCCAGCATGTGTGGGTCTATCTGTAGTTATTTATCTATTTATGTATTTATATATGTATGTTTGTGTGTGTGTGTATGTATGTATGCATGTATGTATGTATGTATCTGTCTGTCTGTCTGTCTGTCTGTATAATTTTATTAATCATTTGACCCTTGTAAAGTTAGCTATTGTTATCTTAATCTCCAGTTCTAGGGAAAGCCACTCAATTACTCCAAGTGTCTCTTGGGGTGTTTTGCACTGTTACCCAGCATGTTTCCTCATGTGCAATACATCTTACAGGTGTCTTTACAACCATCTCTTTCCCTGCTTCAGGTCTCAGTTCCTCTAATTCTTTCTGTATAACTTTTCACACCAACTACTGGAAAGTACACTTCTTCAAATAATTTCCTTCTCATTGTAATTTAGTGATTATTCTCTTCCTTCTTCCCTCCTTCCTTCTCTCCTTCTTTCTTTCCCTCCCTTCCTTCCTTCATTTTCTTCTCTTTTTCTTTGTGCCATTACAGAGGATTAAACTCAGAGTCTCTCACTCTCATGTGGCTTTTTTGCTGAAGGTTAGTGTTCTACCACTTAGGCTACACTTGCACTTGTAGCTTTTTTCAGGTTAATTGGACTTAAGAGTATCATAGACCTTTCTGCCTAGGCTAGTTTTAAACCTCAATTCTTAGATCTCAGTCTCCAGATTAGCTGGGATTGAAGGCATGAGCCACCAGCACCTGGAGTATTTTGTGATTTTCCAGAACTTAACTCCTTTGCCTAACATTCAAAACATGACTTCAACCTTTACTATGGAAACACACACACATACATGCATATGCACACACACATGTACACAAACACACTTGGACATACATATGTGAACATATTAACTTATACACAAAGAGTTTTGTGTTTTACATAAATAGTAAACTTATTTCTCCCTTAACTTTCTATGTTTTCATAATGCTAAGCTAGTTCATTGGGTTTTTTGTTTGTTTGTGCCAATCCTAGGGCTTGAACTCCAGGCCTGGGTTTTCCTGGATTTTCCTTCTTGGGCTATCTCTGAACTGGCATCTTGAGATCTCAGCCTCCTGAGTAGCAAGGATTACAGGTGTGAGCCTCTAGTGCTCTGGTTAGTTCATTGTTTTTAAGAATGGTTCTTGGTTTTGTTCGGATATCTCTCCTTTCAGAAGGAGGCTCATGTTTTAGCTGAGGTGGGCAATCTCCTTGTCCCCAAGGGTGAATTTCAGTTTGTTTTTAGTAGTAATTTTGTTTTCATGTTGCTTGAGACATCCTGCATAGCCGCAAAGGGAATGGGGGAAAGATTGCATGCATTAATGGTAACTAGCTCCCAGGAGTGACTGTCACAGGAAGGTGGCATCATTCTGACCAGCGAAATGTGGAAGACCCCTCAGGGAGATCTCTTTTTTTTCAGAAGTGGCTCAGGGAAGGAACAGGTACCTTTGTCTGTCTTGGGAATTTTCTATTCCTGCACATGATATATAAAAGTGGCTGAAGCTGCTATACGTCCATGAGGGGACATGGCAGACACCAAGCTAAGGGGCAGAGGAGGCAAAGCCAGGGTTCCTGAGGACCAGGGGAAGGGCTTCCCAACATGCAGGTGGTTGTCTGTGAGATTACACTTCCTTTGTCTTAAGGAGGCCTTGAGTGTTTGTGAGTGCTTCTGCCACTTGTGGTTCAACCTCAATTATCGATGAAGCTCCCTTAACGTAATTTCGTTTTATGTGTAGAGTCTCTTGCAGCTGGGGCTTTGGGATGGTAGTGGCTATCAGGGATAGAAAATTCTTGTCAGATTTTATGATGGTTGGTACTCTGATACTTGTTTTCTTTCCTTCCCTCCTTCCTTCCCTCCTTCTATCCTTCCCTCCTTCCTCTCTTCCCTTCCACCTTCATTTCTTTCTTTCTTTCTTTCTTTCTTTCTTTCTTTCTTTCTTTCTTTCTTTCTTTCTTTCTTTCTTTCTTTCTTTCTTTCTTTCTTTCTTTCTTTCTTCCTTCCTTCCTTCCTTCCTTCCTTCCTTCCTTCCTTCCTTTCTTTCTTTCTTTCTTTCTTTCTTTCCTTCTTTCTTTTTTCTCTTTCCCTCTTTCTTTCTCTTTACCTCTTTCTTTCTCTTTCCTTTTATGCCAGTATTGGGGCTTGAACTCAGGGCCTGGACTCTGTCCCTTAGGGTTTCACTCTAGTTTAGCACTCCACCACTTAAGCCATTACTCTATTTTTGGTTTTTTGGTAGTTAATTGGAGACACATGTCTCAAGGACTTTTCTGCCTGAGCTGGCTTTGAACTATGATCCTCAGATCTCAGTCCTCTGAGTCACCAGAATTATAGACACGAGCCACAAGTGTCCATCTTCCATGGTACATATTTTTCCCCTTGTTTCTGTACTGCCATTAGATTCCTATTTTGTGTCATTTAAACAATCCCCTATTGGCCCTTTATTCCTAGCCTCTGAGGAGATCTCATATATCTCCAGCTTGAATTTAATCTGTTTTTTTTTTTCTTCTTCTTGTTCTTGTTTTGTTTTGTCAGTAGTGGGACTTGAACTCCAGCCTTGCACTCTTATTTGACATTCTTACAGCTGGCACTATTCAGCTCAGCTTTTCACTGGTTAATTGGAGACAGAGTCGTTTGGACTTTTCTACCCAGGCTGGATTTGAATCACAATTCTTCGAGTCTCAGTCTCCTGAGTAGCTAAGATTTCATATTGCAGGTGTGAGCCACTGGTACCCAGCTGGTTAAAATTGTTCTTTTCTTGCCTATCATATTTATTTATTTATTTTATTAAGAATACTTTGCCTTTTTGGATGTGTAGCACTATTTATTGGACCAAATATGTCATAGTCTTTCTATATCTGCATCTCATTTGATCTCTATGACAACCAGTTAGCTGGTGTTTTTATTGACAGTCTACAGTGGAGAAATTGAAGCATAGAAAGGTCAAGTGAATCTCCCAAAACTACACAACTTGTACATGCAGAGGTGATATTTGAGACTAGGTCTCTCTCACTCCAAAACTCTGATTTTAATATCTTTATAGTATCAAGCAGGTACAAATGAGGATCTCCCTGGAGCTTCTGGAAAGTGACAGTTGTATCTTACCCTCTCTGTCACCTATCTATCACAGATGCTGGCACATGGGGAATGAAGAATGGGAATACTAAACTCAGATGATTAGAGAGTGCTTTGTGATCACAATAAAAATGTACTTTTAGATTCTGTATTTTGTGTATTTAATATTTACTAATAGCTATATTTTCTTAATTTGTTCTATTATTGATCCACTGGCATTAGGGAGCCTCATAGACTGTAGAAAGACAGTCTTCCACTGGGCTTAGCTAACTCCTAAAGATTAATAGCAACTTACCCCTGAGCATTCTTTTCATTGCAGACCTATCAACACCAAGATTATATAGACTCAAACACCTTTTCTAACTTACTTACAAGCCAAACTGCATTCTTTTTTTAATTGTGAAACTACTGTACAGAGGGGTTACAATTACATGGGCAAGATAGTGACTACATTTCTTATCAAGTATTGTAGCCTCCTCCTTTGTTCCAAACTGCATTCTTCAGGGCCTGGTACCAGGAAACAAAAGACTGCCAGCTAGTCCAAATCCAGTGGCATTATTCTAGCATGGTACCCTGAATTCTTCACTCTACCCAATTTGCCTCTTTTATGGAAACCCAATAAAGGCTCAAACCTCTGCTCTTCCCCTACTCTGTTGACTGCCTAGAACTCCCAGGTACTTAGGATTTGTGCATGTAATAAGCTTCTTCCTTCTTACCTATACCCAAATCAGCTCTGCCTGATCTGTGGATACTCTTATAAAAAAAAGAGAGGAAAAGTGAATGGGAAAGGAAGGGAAGGAACAGAAGGAAAGAGGAGAGAAGGGAAAGGAAAGGAAGGGAAAGAAATTGATAGAAAGGGAAGAGGAAATTGAAAGGAAAGAGAAGGTCAGGAAGGGGAAGATACGTTTGAAAGAGCAGGGAAGGGAAGTTGAGGGAAGGAAAGGGAATATGGCAAGGAAGGATGAATGATGTGGTCTCAGTGGAATCCTTAAATGATTCTACAGGGAGCGGTGAGGATGGATCAAATCTTCAGAGCTGTGCCCAGTAGGGGAGACAGAAATATCTTCTCAAGTCACCATGTGCATTTATTATTAGGTGTGGGCTGCCCTGGGAAGGAGCCTTTCTTCACCTGTCTAGCCCTTGAAGAAGTCGACAAACAAGGACATTTGGGTAGTTCTTCTGGCAGTTGGAGGAACAAGTTTATAATTCTTGAGCCTCTACCTCTTGGCTATGCAGCTAGTTCTCTGCCTCACCCTCCCCAGCACATGTCAGCGTTTCTGGTGTATCTGAACTGCTGCTGCTCCTCTCTCTGAGATGGAGATTAGGATTAGTGTCAGCAGGCAAGTGCCCTTTATAGTTCATCCAGGAGGATGGGATTCCTCTTTCTGATTTGGGTGCTGTTGGCTACTGCTCTCTACACCCATGAGGGGGTTTTGTTTTGGGAGGGAGGTGTGCTCTGAATGTCTGGCTTTTCACAATCTGATGAGAGGATGGATGGTCTCTCTCCCTGGCTATAACCAGTCTGCTCATGGCTGTTCTCCTTTATCTCCTTCAAGCTTAGAGGAGCCCACCTTATTCCTGAGGATGGCCATCCTTGACTGTGGCCCATAGAGGCTTGAACTCAGCCAAAGCCTGGTTCCTCACTGTGAGGGGAATGTCAAGTTGCTTAAATATGCAGAAAAGCAAACTTTGGCTACCTGTCAAAGGCACCTACAGGAGGAGCTGTGAGAGAGGGGCCAGATGTGCAGAGAATCTTTTCTTCTAAGACATGTAGTCTCTGCCATTCATATCCAGCTTCATATTGGTCTCATCCCAATGATTGCTAACCCAAGCCCCAAGAATGGGGCCAGCAGTAATATGCTAAAGGGGAAGGCCAGATCTCTTCCTGGTTATATGGTGAGGGTCAGTGGGCCTGGGTGGACCTTCAGGCCTCGCTTACAGGAGCAAACAAGAACACAGGAATTCAGCCATTGTCCCTAAGGGCCTTTAGGAGTCTAGATGCAGTCAGCTCAGCTCCCAAAGGCAGTGAGCTATGACACTGAAACCCAATGGAAGCCAAACGCTGGTGGAAGGAAGCAGCCGAGGAACAAGGAAGCTACTATGAGACAATGTATCTGACTCCAGCAACTGGCTTCAGTTGTCTCTGGGGACCCATCCATAATTCTGGTGGCAATGGGATCGATAGCCTTCAGTGGCACTGTCAGGAGGAAAGACAGCACTACCCTCTGCCTTGGGAAATGACCTTCGTAGTATAACCTCATCATTCATGCCAGTAACTACCCATGCTGCAGAGCCAATATGAAGACTCCAATTTCCTTGGCTTTCAAGGTAGGAGGGTAAGCATGAACACTTATTTGTTTGAGGGAATTTATAGACTATTTTCATCACAGAGAGACACAAACCTGCATGGAGGTAAATAATTAGAATGATCTCCATGAAGCCATTGTCAGTTTTTAATAGTTAACCACATAAGGACAAGACTTGTGTCTTATCCACCCCCCACATATTGTCCCCTCAAGCATATCCTGCCTGCCTTCATAATATTAGCTTATTGCATGGCTAAATAAATGATTAAAATGTTTACAAATTAACTGCAATATCAGTAATATTCGGTTTCATCAACTAGCCAGTGGATGGCTCAATTTTTTCCCATCATTCTATAAATGTGTGTGTTTAAATAGATTTCTTTTTAAAGGATTTATTTAAATTTGCATATATTAGTTATGCAAAGGGACTTCCTTGTGACATTTCCATACATGCAAGTAATGAGCTCCAATCAAATCCAGCTCTTCCATCTTTCTGTTCTATCACCTTCCCTTCTTAAAACAATTTGGACAGGTTTCAATATTCTATTTCCATTCATGAGTATAAACCACTCAGCCATATTCATCCTTATTCACCTTTTCCATTGATCATTTTCTTTCCCACTGATTCCCACCTACATAATGATCTTGTTTTACTTTCCTATTGCTCATTTTTTCATTTCTTTAATATATGTTAATTTTACAAAGGAGTTTCAGCATGGCATTTCACATGTGCATCTATTCACAATAGTCAGATCAACCTTCCCCTCTTTCTTTGTCCCCTTATACTTTTATTATTCCACAGATTTTAATGACTTTTCTTATGCCACCATTACACATAGACACTCTGGATTCTGATACCATTCACTCTCCACCATTCTCTTTCCCTCCTCTGTTTTGTCTTCAAAAACTATAATCATTGAACAGCACGACTTTTGAATCAGGAACCAAAGTTAAATAATTAATTTTGCTATAGACTGGATTTTGAGCAGTAGTGGAGACACGAGAGAGTATGCTCACCACAAAGATGCCAGATATCAGCATGAGAGGCTCCCTGGATTTATGTCCAGTGGAATTTACAGGAACTTACGAGCATTTATGAGCACTGGCTTTGGAATCCGGATACATAAACCAGAGCCTGGTTATATCTCTAAGACGTGTCCTTCATCCATCAGCTTAATTCACAAGGTTCTTGTGATTATTAAGTTAATCACAAGAGTTAATCCATATTACTTAGCACAAAGGTCAGCCTAGAGTAAGCAGTGATTTTGCATATAACAGCAACAACAACCACTGCAGCAAAAATAGCAATGAAGAAGACTGCATTGAATTTAACTCTTTAAGGATTCAGCCTATTGCTAAATACAGAGAGACAATATGTATTTTCAGAGAGACTACTAGCTTTATTTGACTATCATCTGACTTAACAATTCTAGTTCCAGGTATGTATGCATCCAAATGGAAGTGGTACATTGAAAAGCTGGTATGTTGGGCAAATGATGAGATCAAAGGGTGGGGTTGTCAAGAGATGAGGCTGAAAAGGAGAGCTGTGGCCAGATCTACTCTATTCACAGTCTTGCAAACAGAACCAGAGTGAGGACTTAGTCTTGTAGCATGGGGGTCTGCAAAAGATTGTGGGGGAGTGGTTAGCATTGGGTTCCAATGGTAGTGGTGTGGAGGTGCAGTCCTGGAGAAGGAGAACCTGAACATGAGATCACAGAAAGAGTTTTGTAAGGATCTAATGACTCCCTGAACAATCATTAAGTAAGAGGATAGAGAAGAGACAGTTGGAAAAGATTAAATATTTGCTGTACAGGGAGAGGGAGAATCTAAGAAGCAATCCAGAATGCCTGGCTTGGCTATCAGGTAGAAATGAATGGTGCTAATTGAGGCTTGCCACGTAGGAGGTTTCAATGATAAGGATAATGAATTCTGCTGGTGATGTGTGATCAAAGCTGCCGGGACACCCAGGGAAGACACTGCTCCACTCCTACTTCACATCAAACGCGCGAGGAATCACTTAGAGGGAAAACTGAGAAGGACCAAAACTTGCACCTGTTATAGCTCCTCTGCTTACTCCTCCCCTGATAGAAAATCTGATATCTTCCTTGTTCTGAAAAGATTCCAGGAGGGACTGATGGCCTTTTCAAAAGGTCAAATCATAAATGCAGTGTTGATGGCAAGTGAATAAAATTCAGACTCATTTATTTAAGAAGTATCTGCTCACTGGGGAATGCAGTTTTGACAGAGACAAAAGACCACGCATTTTTCTATCCTAATGCACCTCCCTTCCTACCCCTTTCTTCTTTTCCCCCGCCTTCCCTCCCTTCCTCTCTCTCCTTCCTTCTTTCCTCTTTCCCTTTCTCTCTCTTCCTTCTTTTTGTCCTTCCTTTCCTTTCCTTTCCCTCCTTCACTCCCTCTTTCCCTTCCTCCCTCCCTCATTCCCCCTCTTTCTTTCTTTCTCCTTCCTTCCTTCCTTCCTTCCTTCCTTCCTTCCTTCCTTCCTTCCTTCCTTCCTTCCTTCCTTCCTTCCTTCCTTCCTTCCTTCCTTCCTTCCTTCCTTCCTTCCTTCCTTCCTTTCTTTCTTTCTCTTTCTCCTTTCTTTCCATCTTTCTTTCTGTACTGGAGTTTGAAATCAAGGCCTTGTGCTTACAGGGCAAGGACAGTTTTACTTAAGCCATGTCTTCAGCTCTTTTAGGTTAATTTTCAAATAAGGTCTTGAACTTTTTGTGCAGCACTGGTCTACTAGGATTGACCATAATTAGCTATAGGCCCTGTGTTAACATAGATATAGTCGCTGATAATGATGTTTGAGATACATCAATGTTCTGCTGAATTCTTTCCCCAAAGGCCATTTAGGAAGCAGGGTGTTAAGAGGTATGTTCTCTCCAGTACTAATGTACAGGGAACTGTCCAAGGCAGGAAGCGTGTTGTGGGATGTGAGCTGCCTAGAGAAGGATAACTCTACATATTTCCCTTTTGCTGACAGCCTCTCTGGAACTCCTGAGGGGTTTGCAGCTTTGTGCTTCACAGGTTATGGGTCCACACTTGACTTTTTGTACGTCTCGCTTCTGTTCTTGCGGTGGGTCTCATGTGGCTGTGAGCTGACACTTCTCTGGCTTTTTATGAGGTTCTGCTAACACTAACCTGGCTGCTTTTCTTGTAATGAATACAGGATCTCCCCAGTAAGGATCCTGATTCTTGAGCTCAAGTGTGATGCTAACTTTGTTGTCAAGAAATAATGCCTCTGGACGTTGCACGTGGAGTTTGGGGCTGGCCTAGTGCCACAGCTGGAAGGGTGTGGGACTGTTTCTCTTCTGTTGTTGCTGGGGTTCAGTTCTGAATGCATAGCACTGTGGGTAAGCGTCTCAGTGGGACAATCACACCTATTCCCCAGGGAACCTGAGAACTGCCTCACAGTGCTGCGTATCCCTGTGTCCTTCCTCTTCTTTTGGCTGAAGGTGGGGGGGGGACTCCCCGAGCCAGCACAGAATTTCTTCCTGAAGCATCAGATGAGTGGCTTTTCTTAAAAACCAAGTCTGTATTTTCCTGAGGCTCTATCAAGTGTGTAGTGCTGAAATCTAAAAGCTTTTGGAGTGCCAGTTTGGGGCATTTAGCTTTACTTTCTGTCCTTTGTAAACAGCAATGGAAGCAGAGTGTACTTTAAGGACAAAGCAGCAAGAAATCCTTTGAGACCTGAAGCCCTTTCAAGTGCTGAGATGGGTGCCAGGCAGAGTGAGCCCCGTGAGTTAAGAGTCTTCATGTGCCCGGGTGGTTCTTACACCAAGGAACTCACGTTGCTCAGGTTCCTGTCTGACCAGCTGCTGCCAGTGGACCAAAAGTGTCTTTACCTCTCCTGGAGGCTTAGCAGAATGCCACCCTTGGCACCTGCCACCCTCCTTTCTTTGGTCCCAACTTGAGCAGCCTGGTATTAAATCTAGAGTGTAAGCCCCATGAGGGCAGTGTTTATCTATATTGTTCACTGCTGTGACCCAGCTCCTAGCCAATGATAGTAAGTGGTCTGACATCTCTCAGTTTAGACTCTTTTGCAATCTATTTCTCAATGCCTAAGTAATGAGAATTTTGTGCTGATTAGATCACTCTATTATGGTCATTATTTTTAGTATTGATTAAGATCTTGAGGAAGTGTCCAGCTTCAGATTTGGACTCAATGTTGTATTGGGAAGATTGTGAAGTTCTTTACTTTCTTTAAAAAATATTTTCTTTCTTTTCTGATTTTTAAAAAAATTGGCTAGTCCTGGGGTTTGAACTTAGGGCTTGGGCAACTCTCTTGAGCTTTTCTTTGCTTAAGGCTAGTGCTCTACCACTTGAGCAACAGTTCCACTTTCCAGCTTTTTAGTGGTTAATTGGAGATAAGAGTCTCACAGGCTTTCCTGCCCAGGGTTGGCTTTGAACTGTGATCCTCAGATCTCAGTCTCCTGAGTAACTAGGATTATAGACATGAACCTATAATGAGCAATCATTTCTTTTTTACTTATCTTCAAATGATTGCACAAAGGGGTTTCAATTTCAACATGTCAATTTATGTGTACAGTGCATCTTGATCAGTGTTACCCCTGGAAGTTTGCAAATGTTTGAAACCAGCAGAAATGACAGTTGAATCAGTTTGTGAGCAAAAGTGGAGCCTTATTTGATTTGAACATCTGAAGTCTCTGGTGTACTGCTTGGTGTGAAAACTGCTGCCACCTCTTTGTTGGCAGGAAACAAAGTAGAAGGTTAGTATCTGCTAGTCTGAAGCCTGGGATCCCTGTTACAGCTGTAAACTCTGCAGCCAGAAGTGCTTCCTGGGGATGGTGATGATCTCCACATTTTTCTAGCTTTGGCTTTGGCCACACAGGTATATGTGTCTCAGATATGAGAGTTGGAATTGATATGCTGGCTTTAAAGATACTGTATTTGTAGGACATGAAAGTGTGTGTGTGTATGTTGGGGGTGGGTAATCCAACTTCTTTTAAAATCAGTCATGGGGCTTGAACTGAGGGCCTGAGCGCTGTCCCTGAGCTTTTTTGCTCAAGGCTAGTGGCACAGGGAGTATCACTTCTGTTTTTTTTGGGGGGAGGAGCAAGGGTTAATTGTAGATGAGAGTCTCATGGACTTTCCTGCATTGGCTGGCTTTGAACTGCCATCCTTAGATCTCAGCCACCTGAGTAGCTAAGATTATAGGCTTGAGCCACTAGTGCATGGCTTAGTATTGGAGTTTTCAATAAGTTATATAGTCATTGAATTTGAAGGGCAGGAGAATTTGAAGGGCATGGACTCAGTCCTGCTGCTGGAGAGGAATCAGCATGAGAGGCTTTGTGCTACTGAAACTTCAGGAGCCAAGGGCTGGGGGAAATGAGGGACTTTGACCCAAGGCTGAGCTCTGGATTTACAGGGTTTGCTTTAAAAGAAAGCACAATCTAGCCAAATCTAACGAGAAGACCAATGGAAGAGTGAAAGTGGAAGTGATCTATGTATTGGCTGACTAAGTTAAGGAGTAACTTAGGAACTCAAACAGGCAGGAAGAAAAAAGATATGAGGAAAGTGACTGTATCCTGTCTAAAGCTTCATGGTGTTAATAACTGAAGTTATAGAGATTACGTTCTTGAGGAGAATTCAAGCTATCAAGTCTGATTCTATCCAACCAGAAATGCGTGAGACCCATCTCTGGTAGCCAAGTCTCAGGAAACCCACTGCAACTTTACTTCCTGTGCCATAATGTCCCCTGATACTCTTTCTATCCTCTTAGCTGAACTACAGAGCAGCTCATTTGTTCCAACTCAGTTATCCAGGGGGTCCCAGTAGCATCCTGGAACCCCAACAACACAGGTTCATACGGGAAAGAAGAGGTTGAAGTGGGTTGAATAGACAGAAAGCCAAAATGGAGTAAACTACTGGAGGTGAGCTCTAGGCTTGGCTTTGAGCCTGGTGTTTGAGTTTGTTATCAGCAGGCCACTCCCTCTGACTATCCACTGGGCAGAAGGATCACCTTAGGCGGTCCGAAAGGTGTGCTCACTTCATTGTCCTTCTTCTGCCTCTCAGTTTCCATTAGTCTTGACTTCTAGTACCTGCATTATGATAGGAGACTCTGTTGCAACGAAGGAAGAAGCTGAAGTAAAATACACCACACAGGGAAGAAAGGTCTCAAAAATCTCCATTCTTTGGGCATTTGTGGGAGAATGTCTCTGCACCATTGAGACAAAACAGAGAAACTTACTGGGTACTGGTGGCTCATGCTTGTAATCCTAGATACTTAGGAGGTTGAGATCTGAGGACTGTAGTTTAAAACCAGCCTGGGCAGGAACATCTGTAAGATTCTTATCTTTAATGAATCACCAAAAAGCAGGAAGTGGAGCTGTGGTTCAAGTGATAGAATGCTAGCCTTGAGCAAAGACCAGAATAACTTGGTCTTTGGATTGGTAAATGGGAGTTCTGGGTTATGACCTGTGAAGGTTAAGTGTTGCCAGCAGGATCAGGATGGAATGGCACCTCAGTCAGGTAGATGTTGGGTTTAGCAAAGACCTAGAGGAAGAGTGAGGATGGCAGACAGAACCCACAGAGGAAGAGAGGAGACAAAACCTTGCAGAGGCAGACAGGATCCTGGAGAAGGCTTAGTTGCTGAGCTTGGGAGAGCATTTCTCCAACTAGCAAGGCTGATCTGTGCACAAGGGATGTGCACAATGAGAGGAGGTAAAACAGGAGAACTGAAGTCAGGTGAGGAAGGCTCCCACCTGCTTTGTGTGGAGGTGGCATGGCGCTCTGGAATGAAGGTCCTCCATGTCCTCTTCTACAGAAACTTGAGTCTTCTTCCACTATTACCATCTGCCCCTGCCCAAGACAGTGGCCTTCAGACCTCAAGTGCATCCTTGAAGGCTGTGAGGTGATGCATGCAGAAGCACAGGCTGGCGCTGTAGCCTACTTGTGATAGCATACTGCTTCCCTTGGCTGCCTGACTGTAAGTGGAGGCGCCATTGCTCCCGACTTCTTACTTACAACTTTGAAATAGGGAGATAATTTCCCACCTGCCCCTTTTAAGGATGGTGTGTGTATGAGAGAGAGATAGAGACAGAGATAGAGACAGAGAAGAAGACAGAGCGAGAGAGATTGAGAATGTGTGTAAGCATGCCTGTCACATCAAAGCCCTTTGCTTTTCTGGGAATGTAAAATCAACAACCTTGAACTCTGCATTTATGTCTTTTTATTTTTTTTCCTTGATATGTTGGCCAGGGACCTAAGTAATAAGGGGAAGCTCAAACAGGGAAATCATCTAGAAACTTTGAATCCACAGTGGGAAAATAATACAAATAACGAAGTGCCATCTATGTGATATAAATTCATAAGGTATATTGCACATTTTAGAAGTATATCACCCTGCTATATATTCTAAATGTCACATAATGGGCTCGGTTTTCTGATATCTCAAATATATCTTCTAGGCTGTCAAGTGTATTTTAAAAATGAGTATCTTTTTAATGGCCTATAGTGGGTAACCTCTGCAGAAAAGGGAAGAATTCATTATTTCTCCCGTTGCTAAGTGACTTGTACATCCAGAGGTGGTCATGAAAAGTGAAGAAAGCAATAGTTCTTTTCAGTTTGTGGCTTGGGAGGGCTAAGGGAGGGAAGATGCCCTTGTGGGGCACTGTATTAATGGCCTGCATGGGAGAGGAACACTATGCTAAATATTGGAAAGGAGAAGGGATGGATGGGTAATCTGTGTTGAGCCAGATGAATAGCTTGAGCAGTGAAATACTGGCTGGCATGGGCTGGAAATGCTGCTTAAAATTTGAGCTCCACGGCATCTATCAGGGGGAAAAAGGAAGGATTTGTTTTCATGGTCATGGGATCAGGGTAGAGAGTGCCAGAAGGGGAGAGGAAACTCTATTGGGCACTGACTGCAGTTCAGACACTTTATCTAGGTTATCTTCTTTAATCTACCTCAGATCCTTGGGGGAATGGAGATTTTTTTTTTTTGAAATCTCTATTTTGTTGACAAAGAAATTAGGCTTGGAGCTGGGGAATGGAATACAAAAGGCCATACCCCATGATCTTGGACCCCAGCTCTGCATGTCTCCAAATCCAGCCCCATTCATAAAAGAGGCAAGGCTGGCCCCTTTGCATTTGTGAGGGCTGTCTGTCTGAAAAGGTTGCCCTGATTTCTTTTTCTCCTGGAGACAGTGTCTGAATGACATTCAAGAGCTCCTGTCTCTGATAGTCATTTATCATTAGCATCTGCTGCAGCCGGAGAAGCTCAACCAAGTCTATTTTTTCTCCACACACCCTGAGAGCAACATGAAGGGTGAAGGTCTTTCCTGTGGTTTTGCATTCTTTGGCAAACTCCATTTCCTAGCAAACATAGCGGAGTCGTCAATCAAATGACCAAGGGGAAGGATGCAGAAGATGGGGCCTAGCCAAAGCACCATTGAGAGGATTCTGTCTGGAAAGAAAGCAGAATCATTGGACAGTGAGAGACCCATCCTGGCAAGAAGCTGTTTGCCTGGGGAGGTGGAGCCCAGTGAGACACCATGCCTTAGTGTCTTCCAGCCACCAGGATTTTAACAGAGAGACAGGGTAGCATCTAGAATCATGTCCTCAGGGCTAAAGCATCCAGAAAGGATCATTAATTAAGTAGGATTAATGGAAATTGAAGTACAGAGGGAGGGACAAAGGAGAGTCAGAGTGGCTAAAGGGGAAGATACATTTTTGAAGTTGCCATATTAAAGCCTGTTTATTTGTTTATTCATTTACACACACACACACACACACACACACACACACACACACACACACACACACACTACCCTCTTGTACAGCTAGCTTTTGCTGCAGAGGATCTGAACTTCTTCACATGGAGGAAGAAAGGAAAGGCATTGGTCTAGCTCAGCTGAGCTACATGGACCCCACCTGCACAGGTTCACAGTTGTGTGAAACTTCTCAGAGAAGGAGAGCCATATGTCCCAGGCCCTATTTCCTTGATGGCTTTCCTGTTCTGAGCCCAGTTCTTTGTAGGTCTTTACAACCAAGCCCTAACAATGTGCAGAAAGCCTTCTGGGACATTCTAGACCTATGCTAGGCAAAAATCAAAGGCTGTCCAGTCCCTTGGGATTCTTTTCAAGAATCCTGTGTGATTCTAGCTTGTTTCTAGTCTTAAACCAATACAGGGATTGGGTCAGGTGAATGATAGTCTTTTCTCTGAGGTCCTTTTTCCTTGGAAAAGATTTCTGCCCAAGAGATGATCTATTCCTCAGGCTTAAGGTCCAGATTCCAACTGGAGTTGGCTCTGAACTTCAGAAGCCTTAGAGTATACCTCCTCATATCTCCTTTGACCATCTTTGCCTTCCAGCAACATTTCCAACTCCCAGGTCAAAGCCACAGCTTAGAGGATTGTATTTATGGGTCTGTAGGGGCCTGTCATGCTGGTTGTTGAAATGGACAGGCAGGGCCATGCTGTAGGCAGCACCTTGCTGCAGGCAGGAGCTATTGCCAGCATCTCCATACACATTACTGCTCTGCACCAGTTCTTTGCTATTGATTTTTCTGTGCTCAGATATGTCCTGGGATGAGACACTGTTCATCTGCCTTTGATAAATAGAATGTGACCTTAGCTATAATGATCATAATCATTAACGTTTGTAGACTAATTCTCAATGAATACCATATTTAAACACTTTTTGTCACCTTACTTACATAAACTTCGGGCTCCCCATTTTACAGATGATAAAACTGCAAAAGTCATCAAGAAGAGACCTGACAGAGGCAAGATTCAGCTATAACAGTCTTACTCCAAAGCCAAGATTTTTTTTTCTTTTAGTTCCAGTACTGAGACTTGAACTCAGGGCCTTTCTGGTTCTTTTTTCTTCTTAAGCTGGTGCTCTACCACTTGAACCACTTCTCTACCTTTGCTTTTTTTTAGTTCATTGGAAATAAGAGTCTTTCAGAATTTATCTTCCAAAGCTGGCTTAGAACTGTGACCCTCAGATTTCTGCTTCCTGAGTAGCTAGGATAACAAGCCAGTCACATGTGTCTGACTAAAGGCAACATTTTTTAAATAAATTTATATATTTTTATTATAAAGGTACTGTACTGAGGGGCTATAGTTACATGAGTAAGGTAGTGAGTATATTTCCTGTTGAGCATTGTTACCCCCATCCTTTGTTTTTTCCCCTACCATCCTTTCCTTCCCCACCTCCCCAACTCCTCCCTCCCTCTGCCCCCAAAGTTGTAAAGTTTGTTTTCAATCCATTTTTCAACATTTTGTTATTTCCCTTCCCCTCCTCAAATTAGAAAAATGTATATACAAGATGCAAGGCACCGGAATCAAATACAGTGAAAACAGGGGTTACACCATGGGGGAAGAACATACAAAAGAAACAACAAATCACATAGTACATTATAAGTACATTAAAAACAACAGTGACAAAGATAAAACCTCTTGTGTCCCTAGATTTTAAGTGTTCTGTTGTCACAAACATCAGTCTTGCATTGATGCAAGGTGGGCCAAGGGATGGAGCATCTAGCATTTTTGGAGCTTGAATGGAAATGATCACTTAGAGTAGCCTTTCACAGGCTAGGGTGTGTCTTCCAGAACATAGGCTATATTTTGGGATCATTAGCTTTGTGGCTTTGGGCAGGCTGCTGTCATTTTAACCTCAGTCTACCCATCCATAGAATGGCTTCCCAATGGCTGTTGTGCAAGGCTTGTGTGTGGAATAATTGCTATTGAATGTGAGAGACAGAAGCTCAGTGGCAGAGCTATTATTACTCAGAGGCAGAGGAAGATGTTTTTCAGACATGAGATTTTCAGCAAGTTTTTTCTCAGGTTACAAGAGGCAAATACCTGGGCAAATACCATGGAGGTGATTCTTCTCAGTCCTAATACTTACCGAGATGCTGTGACAGAGGACTCAGGAAATGGTCATTCCTGAGAGTTTTTTTCTGGTTCCTTGCAGAAGTTTCTGCCTGCCTGTCCTCAGTCAGCTTGACAGCAAGCCAAGTGTTGGGAGCTAAGGAGAGAAGCTGTTCCAAAGGGGCTTTCTTTTTAGTGGAAAATGGGAACAGCACACAACCTGTGGGAAATGAATGGTCTCCATGTCCTTGCAGACATTCCTGGCATTGCTTTTGGGCCGGCCTGGTGGCTTTGCCTTGGCCATTGAAACAGCAGCGAATGTGGGTGAGCAGAGCCTTGATAGCAAGTGTGCCTCATGTCATAACCACTCCAGGACCAGCTTGTGGTAAGCCCGCGATGAGGAACTCAAACACCCCAGCTACTATCGCCAGGCAATGAAGTAAGGCCGTCAGATACAAGCCAGCCACCAGCTGACTTTCCATGACTACCAACAGCCTAGTGTTCTCCTCCCTAACACTACATTAGTATTAGGGTTTCCTTTGCACATCTCCAAGGGTTTTGCTATCAAGCATGCTTTCTCTTCTTAGATAAAAAAAGATTGGGGGAGTTGAATTTTAGTCTTCTGTGACTCTTGAGGGGGCATCCGTGCCAGGACTGTCTGTACCCAGTGGAGGGTATTTTGCACACTGCTCATGTCTTTCCCATAGTCTGTTGCATTGGATATTCTATTCTTTAAGTACATCATCAGGATAATTACATATGACCCTACTCCATCGAAAACAAGGGACATCACCCCAGCCCACTCCATGATGCAGAATAGCCATATGTATTTACATATGGTGCCAATTGCGCCCAGTTTTGTGACAGATCCTTTCTGATGTGTGTCAAAGACAGGCATTATGATTGAAATGAGGTTCTCCATTCATTCTTAGGACTCTGGAAACAGATCCATTAAGAATGTCTAGCCAGCTTGACACTCCTCATCATGATGGATATTAAATACTCACCTACCATATTTCTTCCAAGAAGCTCGGATAAATATGGCAGGTATGAAATGGGTCTAAATTGCTCTTGATGCCTGGATTCAATAATGTTGGTCTTTTCCTTACAGTGCTATATAACAATAGTCATTTTCAAAATGGGGTACTGCAGTTGTTTTTAAGAACGAATTGACAATTGTGACCTACAGAGTAGTAATTTGCAAAATGTTCTTTCTTTAAGCCATTCACTGGGAAACGCAGAAAGCCCACAAGTGTCAGACTTGAGGGGAACACGGCTGTAAGTAATGCTAGCACTAAGTGCAAAGAGAAAGCACAGCTTTGGCGCTGATGTTCCCAAGTCAGCACTGAGGCCAGAGAGAGGCAGAAATGAGAGCTTCATTATAGAAAATTGGGCTTAGAAGTCCCTGAATAAACCTTATTTTATTTCACTTTGCAGGCACGTTTTGCATTGTTGGGCTCTGCAGTGTACAGCCACAAAAATGGGTTTTCGATCCAGAAAAGTAACTAAGAGACAAAGAGATACTAGCTTCTGATATCACTTATCAGATGTATCTATTAAATGCTCTGATCTATTCCAACATTGGCTGGGCACTGGGATTCATGCTTTTTGCCAGTGTATAAGAAAGAGCTCAAGAAACTTCTGCTAAGAGTTGATTGCACTGGAAAACAGGAGGAACAAATACACAGTTCATTAGTCTTCAAGCTCATTTATGAGGGTCCCTAAGTTATGTATATACATGTGTATTTTATGTATTCCCATTGGAGACATTTTATTTATGTATTCTTTTTTTGGGAGGAGGTTGAGATACTGATTACAGAATTTTTTTTAATATTTCTCTGCCCAGGCTATGATCTGGATTGTCACCTTGACTAAATTGAGAGATGACTAAGAAATTTGTAAGGTATAGTTGTGGGTATGTCTGCGCGGGTGTTTCCAGAGATGATTGATGTGGATGAGAACAAATGAAGGAGAAAGACCACTCTGCAAGTGGAGGATGCCATCCAATACGCTATAAGCTCAGAATAAAAGTGGAAGAGAAGGAGAAAGCCAGCCTGTGTGTACAAACTCCATTTTACCTGAGTGAGTGCATTTTTTTGCTACTATCATTGCTTGTGGAATCAGACTCCAGCTTCTTTAGCCTTCAAATGCACATTCATCCCCAGTGACTTCTCAGGAAGCTCCAAGGCTTCTGCCCCAAACTGGTCCCCTTCTTCTGAGGCCTTCAGCTTTCTAGACTGAGCAATTACCAGGTTCTCTGCCTCTTCAATGTTTAGAAGTCTATTTTTGGACCATACAGTTTCCAGCTAGTAACCACACACACACACACACACACACACACACACACACACACACACACACACAGTTTCCCTAACTTGTCCCCAAGGATCATTACTGTCAGATATGGTTTCTCAACTTATTTCTTAAAGATAAAAATAGAATAATTTTAATCAACAATCAACAGTAGAGAATAGTTTGCACACTGCTGATGTCTATGGAAACTGTGTTGTGTTGGAAATGCTGCATTTTCATGTGTGTGTGTGTGTGTGTGTGTGTGTGTGTGTGTGTGTGTGTGTGTGTGTGTGTGTGTGTGGTAGTCCTGAGGTTTGAACTCAGAGCCTGCCCTTTGTCCCTGAGCTATTTTGTTCAAGTCTAGGACTCTATCACTTGAGGTACAGCCTCTATTTCTGGCTTTTTTTGAGGTAGTTAATTGGAGATAAGAGTCTCATGGACTTTCCTACCTGGGCTGGCTTTGAACCATGGTCCTCAGATCTCAGACTCCTGAGTAGCTAGGATTACAGGTGTGAACCACTGGCACCTGGGTAGACACTTAGGACAATCCCTTGAACCTCTGTTATTCTTAATTTCAGGATATATTGTGTATAAGCAAAGTCATACCAACTACCTACATACACGCACACACACACACACACCTTCCAGGAATTTCATCACAGGCTTTTCAGGCTGTTAAAGAAGAGTAGCAATGGGTTTCTTTTTTGTTTATTTGTTTGTGGTCTAAGAAATGACAATCAATGACAAAGGTCAGGATGGGAGTTATGGGTTTCGTGTATGCCCATACTGCCTAATGGCAGAGGGATCAAGATGCTAGAGGAAACGGTTGCATTGTATGTCTAGGGACTATGGCATACAAATTCTAATGTACCTTGGAATTCTTAGCATTCACAATAAAACTGAACCCTGCCATGTATCTTGAGAGGATGTGTCCCTGGGTTCTTAGGGCTGACTTTAGCCTTGAGTGTTGGTAGCAACTGTGATTGGAGTTGTGGGGCGGGGGCGGGGGAGAGTGGGGGCTCACCCCCTGCTGTTTTACAGATTCTATTTGCGAGCACATTTGTAGTAAACATGAGAAAAAGAAGGCTCTAGTAATGAAAGAACAAGAATAACTTCTTTTTCTTTGAATATTTTATTTTATTAAAGCAATATTTAAAAGGTTGAGAGGGCCAGTTAGTAGAATATTGAGGGGCAAGCTGCATACGGAAAGGCATGGCTACTCCTGCCAGAGGATGATCTTCAGGTGATCAGATCAACTTAATAGGGCTCTCTGGTTCATTCACTGATTTCTTTGTCTGTTGAATTTTATGAATGGAGCTCCTGGGACAGTAGTGAATGAAATAATGGTCGGTGGATGGGGGTCATGGTGGAATTCATTACAGAGTGTGTTACAGGAAAGTAAGATGATGAACATAAGCTGGGTTATGGTCAAGAGGATTGGTCAACATTCTGCCTTTTTAGTTTACTGTATCCCATATCTGGATTTTAGGTTTAGAACAAAGCAGACCACTTCAGTGGAAAGTGATATTCAGGTTCTAATGAAAGAAGAATGTCATTGTCTTATGGTGCTGACAACTAAAATTAAAAACAAGAGTCTGAGCTAGACTCATCCAAACATTATTAATTGAAAAGTTCTTAGAATGGATGGAATCAGAGGGCATATTGGTGCTGACACACGCCTCCCCAGTCCTTCCTGTTGCATTACCTTGCTTCCATCTGCTCTGTCAGCTCTGTGCTGGTACACAGCTGCTACCCAGTACATCAATCAGGATGAGCTGTTACTGTGGCAACAATAATGATGAATCTCAGTGGCTTAAAACAATAACGGTTCTTCGCCCACACAGTCTATCCCCACTACAGGTTGCCTGGGGTCTCTGCTGTGTGTTAATCCTCACTCAGGCAGGGAAGGAGAAATGGTGGTGGTTTCCTCCCCTTGTTTCCCCAAGGGAGTGATTGTATGCTTCCGAGTTCCCTATGCTTTATAACACATTTTGTAAAGTAGTCTTTGTTCCTCTCTGGTACCACGACAAGACTGTACTGGAAGGAAATTCAGAATCTGGCTGATGTTTCATGTGGGTCTCAGTCACTAGAAATGTGTACTTTGAAAATTTCTAAATATCTACCCAAGCTCTGGGACTGGCTGAGTTCACTGTTGGCAGAGTTGTCTTGGGGGTGTGTGTGTGACACACCGCTGGGACACATGGAAGAACAGTTCCTGTTTCTCCCTTTGGGGAGTATTTGCTGGCCTTTATCAAATAGGCAGGGTCATCCACATGTTCTAGCACCGATCTTTCTTCAACTTTGTACCTACGGGGTTATCCTGGGTTCACAGCCACACACAGGTTCCAGTGGAGCCATCTGGCAAGGGCTTGCCATGATGCATGGTTTGTGGAATTGTGCCACCAGAACAGTAGAAAGAGGCAACTATCCTCATGAACTTAAGAGTTTTGGACTACTGATAATCTACTACTGACTCTTGCAGATGACCTGCATATGGATTTTTGTGTCACCACACATCTTCCTCCTCTCCATTGATCACACACCATTGATAGGGAGGGGATGGCGGCAGGAGTATTTTATACTGAGTATTACCTCATTGACAGATGGTCACTCCATTTCTTCTTCTCTATGACAAGTGTCCAGTAGTCCAGAAGGTTAGATGTATCTCTATTTCTTGTCTTATTTCGAGACTATCACTCTATCATGCAATATACTTTGTAGCAAATATTTTTTCTTGCTGTTGATTCCTATGATACTATTGTACTTTCCTGGTAGGCCTTAAGTCATGCAGGATGATGGAAAGAAATTCCTATAATCTCAGCTACTCAGGAGGCTGAGATCTGTGGATCCTGGGTCGAAGCCAGCCCAGGCAAGAAAGTCTGTGAGATTCCTATCTCCAATTAACTACCAGAAAACCAGAAGTGGTGCTATGGTGCAAAGGGATAGAGTGCTAGCCTTGCGTACAAAAGCTCAGGGATAACACTCAGACCCTGAGTTCAAGCCCCATGACTGACAAAAAAGAAAAAAAGAAAACAAAAAGAAATTCCTTGTACAGCTGCGATGCCAGCCACCGACTGAGTTTCTGTCCCCATTGGGTAGTTTCAATTTTCTATAATTACATATAAATGGACTCATGAAGTATAGCCATATATTTATTTAGTCCCGGATTTTAAATTCTCATAGGGAAATACTGATGAGTATAATGGCTGTCTCATTTGGTAGGTTTAGTTGTGTTCTTCAACTTTTAGTATGTCTTTTGTTGTTGCTGTTGTTGTTGTCAGTTGTGGGGCTTGAATTCAGGGCCTGGGCACTGTTCCTGAGCTTTTTCATTCAAGGCTAGTGCTCTACCACTTGAGCCATAGCTATACTTTCCACCTTTTGGTGGTGTATTGGAGAGAAGAGTCTCATGGACTTTCCTGCCCGTGTTGGCTTCAAATTTTGATCCTCAAGATCTCAGCCTCCTGAGTAATCCTAGGACTACAGGTGTGAACAATTGGCACTCAGCTGTCATTTTTGTTTTCATTCTGTTCCTAATATATTCTAATTTCCCTTTTGATTTATTCTTTGGCTTGTGTGCTATGTAGCTTTCCATTTTTTGGGTGAATTTTCAAGGTTTTTTTTTATTATTATTGATTGCTAATTTGATGGCGTGAACACAGAACATACTATGTATGAATTAATCTTTAAAAATGTTTTAAATTTATTCTATTTCCAATTATATGATACATATTAGTAAATACCTGAATTTAATTGAAAGAAAGCTTAATTTGCTACTGTTCAGAGGATTATAAAATATCAATTAGTCTAAATTGGTTGATAGTGTTGTTCAGTTTACTATGTCCTGGCTGATGTTCTGCATTCTTGTTCTATCAATTATTAAAAGAAATAGTCTAAAAAAAACTGTAAAATGTTCCTTTTGTTCCTTGTAGCTCTATCATTGCTATATTTATCATGAATTTTGGTTATTAGATAGACTGATAGACCTTTAGAAAAACTGTGTTCTCTTGAACTAACCTCTAATCACCATGAAATGCCTGTCTTTACCTTTGTTAACAGTCTTTGCTATGATTTTGGTTTTTTAGGTAAGCGTTTGACTGTTTAGCTGGCCTCAAAATTGAGAGTCTCCTTCCTCGGCTTCCCAAGTGCTGGGATTGCAGGCATGTGCTACCACACACTCCTTTTGAATAGTATAAGCTTGTCTTCAGTCTTCTGACTTTCAGTCTATTCGTGTTCTTATACTTTAAGGGCCTATCATCATCAGATATTTAATCATACTTTAAAAAATCCCATCCTAGCAGTCTCTACTCTTTATTGGGTGGTTTGCCCATTTGTACTTAATATGACTAACAATAAGGTCGTGGTTGACAATATGATTGGGTTTTAACTTAGACAATTTTGGTATTCACCTTCAACTGTTTCATGTGTCTTTTGTTCCCTTCTTTTGAATTGAGCATATTCAGGATACCATTATTTAAGTTTATTTTATTTTATTGTAAAGGTTATGTACAGAGAGGTTACAGTTACATAACTAAGGTAATGAGTACATTTCTTGCCAAACAGTGTTACCCCTTCCCTTGTTTTCTCCCACCTTCCCTCCTTCCAAACTCCACTCCCCCCAAGTGGTAAAGCTCATTTCCAGCATACTGTTTTGTGAGTATCACTGTTGTGTTGGTTCACCCTTTGTCCTTTGTCTTACAATTTGTAATCCTCTCTCCTTCCTCAAATCAGATAACGTATATAAAAGACAAAGGGTACCAAATCCAAAGCAGTGACGAAAGGGGATAAACAAAAATGAAAAAAAATGAAAGAAGAAATAACTTCACACCATATATTAAACAAACAAACAAAACACCCCTCTTGTTTCTATATCTTGAAGTTCATTTCGATTAGCATCATTTTATATGATCATATGTATATAGTTTACTGAGCTATTGTGATCTTCTGCTAGGACTATCCTAGACATGTACCAATTATTACAAATTAAGGAAACCATGGAGCCTATGTTTCTTTTGAGTCTGGCTTACTTCACTAAATATGATTTTCCCCCAAGTCTTTCCATTTCCTAATGAATGGGGCAATGTCATTCTTTCTGATGGAGGCATAGAATTCCATTGGGTATAGATACCACATTTTCTTGATCCATTCATCTACTGAAGGACATCTAGGTTGCTTTCATATCTTACCTGTGGTAAAAATACTGTGATGAACTAGTTGTGCCAATAGCTTTAGTGTGGCCTTGTTTGTGACAGTTTGGGTAAATGCCCAGGAGGAGTAGGATTGCTGGGTCATAGGGGAGCTCTGTGTTTAGTCTTTTGAGGAATCTCCATACTGCTTTTCAGAGTAGTTGAAGCAGTTTATATTCCCACCAGCAGTGTAGTAGCATTCCCTTTTGGCGACATACCCACCAACATCTGTTGTTATTAGATTTCTTGATGGTGGCCATTCTAACTGGGTGAGGTGGAATCTCAATGTGGTTTTGGTTTGCCTTTCCTTCCTTCCTTCCTTCCTTTCTTCTCTCCCTCCCTCCCTCCCACCCTCCCTCTCTCTCTCTCTCTCTCTTTCTTTCTTTTTTCCTTCCTTCTTTCCTTCTCTCTCCTTCCTTCTCTCTCCTTCCTTCCTTCCTTCTTTCCTTCTTTCCATCCTTCCGTCCTTCCTTTCTTTCTCCCTCCCCCTCTCCATCTCTCTCTCTTTCTCCCTCTTCCTCTCCTGCTCTCCCTCCCTCTCTCTCTCTTTCTTTTTCGGTCAATTATGGGGCTTGAACTCTGGGCCTGGGTGTCCCTCATCTCTTCAGCTCAAGGCTAATGCTCTACCACTTGAGCCACAGCACTACTTCCAGTTTTCTGGTGGTTTATTGGAGATAAGAGTCTCACGGACTTTCCTGCCTGGGCTGGCTTTGAACCGCAATCCTCAGATCTCAGCCTCCTTAGCTAGGATTACAGGGGTGAGCCATCATCATCCAGCTTGATTTACATTTCTTTTATGGGCAGAGATATTGAAAATGTCTTCATGTGTCCATTGGCTATTCTTATTTCCTCTCCAGACTTATTCATGTGGTGGTTATTTCTTTGAGAACTTGTTATTGGGGGGGTTAATTTTTTGAGCTCTAGGTATATTTTTGATATGAGGCTCTTGTCTGTTATATGGTTAGTAAAGATCTTCTCTCAATCTGTGGAATTTCTATTGATCTTGCTGGCTATGTGCTTTGCCATGCAGAATCTCTGCAGTTCAATGCAATCTCATTTATCTAGCCTTTCTTTGGTTTGTTGTGTTTCTGGATCTTAGTTTAGGAAGTTTCAACCTGTACCAAGGAGCCCTAGTACTTCCTTTATCCTTGCTCTTCTCATTCTTGCCATACAGAAAAGCTACTGGTTTTTGTGGGTTAATTTTAATATTTTCGGGGTATCTTACTCTTACCTTGAGGTCTTTGATCCATTTGAAGTTGATTCTGGTGCAGGGTGATACATAAGGATCTAACTTCAGTTTACTACATATGTATAGTCAATTGTCAGCACTGTTTGTTGAAGAAACTGTCTTTCCATCTGATGATTTTGGCTCCCTTATCAAAGATTAGGTGGCCATAGGTCTTTGGGATCATTTCTGGGTCACTAATTCTATTCCATTGGTTCTCAAGCCTATTCATGTGTCAATACCAAGCTGTTTTTGTAACTATGGCTTTATAATAGAGTTTGAAGTTTGGTATTGATATTCCTCCACCACTGATTTTCCTACTAAGGATTGTTTTTTTACTATTCAGGGTCTTCTATTATTCTATATGAGTTTTTGGATTGCTTCTTCTATTTCATTAAAGAATGTTGTTGGGATATTGGTGGGTATTGCATTGAATTTGTAGATAGTACTCTAATTGGTTCTTTTTGATAACTTCAATTTCTTTGTTGAAATTTTGTTTTAGACCTTATACAGATTTCTTTACTTCCTTGTTTTGATTCTCAATGTTCTCTCTCAAATCCTTTAGCTTAGTGGCTATATTTTCATTGGACTCCTTTTTCTTCTGCTGGAATTCGTTCAGCTTTCTGTTTGTGGATGTCATGAATTCCTCTATTAATCTTAGGCTAGCCTCATCATGCTCACACATAGTCATGTGCAGGCTTTCAGTCTTTAAATTCAGCATTTTCACCAACAGTGTTTAGAGAGTATTTTGAGAACCATCTTCTGGTTTCATTAACTGATCGATTATCTGTTTATTTTGAGTGTTCTCAAGATTTTTCTTGTGTTCCTATGGCTTGTTCTGCCTATTTGGAAACAAAAGCAAATCCAATTCCATACCAGAACACAATTTTAAGACAAGAACCAACCCAGAGCCCTGTAGTTGCTCAGACTTTAGAGGTTCATAATCATAGGTGTTTTTCACTCTATCACTCCTTTTTGGATATGAAAGCATATCCAATATCACCACAGAACACAGTTTTAAGACAAAAACCAACCTGAGCCCTATAATAGCACCGATTCTAGAGGTTCAAAATTACAGATAGTTATTCTACTATCTCTCCTCTTCTTTGTCAGGGGAGGGATATTGTGATTCAAGAGTGGGGATTATATATAGTTGTAATTGTAAGGTCTGCTCCTGGATGGCTAGCAGACTCCACCCTCTTCGCAGCAAGTCTCCACCCAGTACCTGTGTTACCTAGGCAATGGGACACCTGGAAGAGGTCACATCTGCATCCACTGAGGTCACATCTGAATTTGATGTGGCCACACCTTTCTCCACCCATACCCTAGATAAGGCCTAGCCCAGGTCCAGATGCCCTCTTTTCTAGCTCTTTTCTAGCTCTTTCCTCTCTCTTTTCCAGCTCTCTCTCTTTCCCAGGCCTTTCCCAGCTGCATGGAGTGCCAACCTTTCCTGGTCCCAGCAGGTCTACTAAATAAACCTACCCTTTACCTGAATACCACGTGCGTGGTGCTGTTCTTACTCAGCTACCTCTTTTTAAAAACCTAACATAAATGATGCCAAAACCCGGGAAGGGCTTAAAGTCAGGATAGGTGGGATTCCTCTCCATTTTTTTTTCTCTTTTTTTCTTTTTTTTGTTTGTTTTCCCCTTTTTGCTCTGAGGAATACCCACAGTTCTAACTGCCTTTTGCGAACCTGTCTGTCTGCTGTGGACACAGCCCATCGATACCATTGCTGGCCTTCACATCCATATCCACAGCATTTCTCTACTCTGGTGAGTGAAACTACTCTCT
The DNA here is from genome assembly GCF_019054845.1 of Dipodomys spectabilis. Classification (NCBI taxonomy): domain Eukaryota; kingdom Metazoa; phylum Chordata; class Mammalia; order Rodentia; family Heteromyidae; genus Dipodomys; species Dipodomys spectabilis. The sequence goes on along the minus strand of NW_024870813.1, from coordinate 3,194,208 downwards.
ACAGTTCTCTGTTGCTCAGTCTCTGTCCAGACATGACGCCACGCCAGAGAGCTCCTACGACCTTTAGCAGAAAGGCCGGTCACCTCTGAAGTCGAGGACGCTTGGTTTTGGGGCTTGGCCATTTCTCTCTAGAGGGCTCTGGGGGAAGTCGGGACGCCGCTTCTGCCTGGTCAGCTCTCCTTCACTCACCAGACTAACTCTCCTTCACATTTAATGGGGTGCTGCAAATCACGCCCGAGCGGTGAAACCCCTTTTGAAATGCCTCCTGCGCTCCCTGGAAAGCCAGAGCACCTAATTTTTATGCCATTCTCAGATGTAGACAGTTTTTGCAACTGCAATGGTAAATGGGCAGAAGTCTGTTTACTTTCAGGCTCTCTTTGCTCTCTCTCTGCCAGTCATGTCCAGCTTTCCCTATTTCTCCCTTTCTCTTTTCTACAACATTTTGGCTTGTGCCCTGAAGAGTGCGACGCAGGCTGGGACCCGGGGACCCCCTCAAGGTTCCCTCTCAAAGGCTAGCCAATGTAGGCTTGATCTATTTGTTCAGGTTTTCTTTGAATTCTTTCAGAAATTCGCCATCTTGAGTTCACCATCTTGGCCACATGGTGGGTTAAAGGTTTGGCCACATGGTGGGTTAAAGGTTTGGCCCCATCTGACCCTTAACCTTCCACCAAGCTTACCACTCCATCTATTTTAAGGTGCCTTGCTAACAAGTGGCTCTTTTCACAGGCCCTGGTAACTGAGGCCCAACCATCTGATGTGCTTTGTTAGCAAAGATGTCTACACATTGTTGTCAAAAATTTTAGGTTTTGAGTTTTGCCTTTTTTGTTTTGTATTGTGTATTCTACTATTGACTATGTGGTTCTAAAATTCTGGGCCTATCTGTGCTAAAATTCTCATCACATCTAACAAGTTTTGTCATTGTAGAATATTTGTTGGTCAATTCTTGATAAGGACCAGGTAAGCTCTATTCTATTTGATCTCCATGTTGCTTTAATTGGAAATAATAAAGAGCTTTTGTGGCAAAGATTGCAGTTCAAAGCCAGCCTGCGCTGAAAAATCCCTAAGACTCCATCTACCAACAAACCTGCAAAGAGCCAGGCTAGAAGCATGGCTCAAGACTCTTATTTCTAACCAGCCAAATGCTGGAAGTGCTATTGTAACTCAACGTGGTAGAGCACTAGCCTTGAGCAGAAGTGCTCAGGGACAATGCCCAGGCCTTGAGTTCAATCCTCCTTGAATACCAACTGGGACAAGCCATCTCAGGAATGAGCACCTAGACTCAGCCAGTCTGGGGAACAAGGGAACATGGACAGGAGTAAGAGGAGATGTCACATCAGCCACTTTGTGCCTGCCCTTTCAAAATTAACCAGAGCCGGGAGGTCAGTTGAAGTAAGAAGCCTGCCCAGGGGCTGGGAAGGTGGCTCAGTGGTAGAGCGCTTGCCTTGCATGCTCGAGGCCCTGGGTTCGATTCCTCAGCACCACATAAGCAGAAAGAAAAAAGCCAGAAGTGGTGCTGTGGCTCAAGTGGTAGAGCGCTAGCCTTGAGCTGAAGAGCTGAGGGACAGAGCCCAGGCCCAGAGTTCAGGCCCCATGACCAGACCAAAAAAAAAAAAAAAAGAAGCCTGCCCATCCAATGCCTATACCTGTCTACCTATTAACTGAACAGGAATTTATATTTTTGTCTTTGTCACCTGACTTCTCTACCTAGCCGCCAGATGTCAGAAGTAGCTAGGGACATTTCTACCAACATTTTCAGCCCCAAGTCCTTCCTCTTGCCAATTATTTGCTCTCTAGTATTTTTTTTTTTCCAGCCCTTCAATGCTCATGAGATTTCTCCAGACTTCATCTAAGGACTCACACCAATAAGGGACAGCTGCTGCTCACTGCCTTCTCTGGGAGGGACCAAATTCCAGCCTTTTACCCCTATTGTCGATGCCCCTTGTCAGCAGGAAGTAGCCAGAGAGATTCCATGCCCTATTTCATGATTATTAAAAGGCTGGAATGTAAGGTCCACTCCTGGATGGCTAGCAGACTCCACCCTCCTCACAGCAAAGTCTCCACCCAGTACCTGTGTTACCTAGGCAACTGGCACACCTGGAAGAGGTCACATCTGCATCTGCTGAGGTCACATCTGAATTTGATGTGGCCACACCTTTCTCCGCCCATACCCTAGATAAGGCCTAGACCAGGCCCAGATACCCTCTTTTCTAGCTCTTTTCTCTCTCTTTCCCAGCTCTCTCTCTTTCCCAGGCCTTTCCCAGCCACGTGGAGGGCCAACATGGTCTGGTGCCAGCCAGATCAATGAATAAACCTACCCCTTACCTGAATACTACGTGTGTGGTGCTGTTCTTACTCGGCTACCTCTTTTTAAAAATCTAACAGTAATCAGTGAACAAATCTGTCATGAGCTTTAAAGCAATCTAAACTGAAATGATAACATGAAGAGCCATTTTGATGCAGTCAAAATAGATACAGTATAGCTCAATGACAAATAACTAGGGATCAATGAACTAAAGTATACCAAGAAGGAGTGAAGGACCAGAAATAAAAGAAAATGGGGTGAGGTGAAATTAGAAGAAAGATTAAGAGATATAAAAAACAGTAGGTGGAGAAAATAAGATTAGAAAAAGAAAGAATAAAATAAAAAATAATTAATAGAAAATTGAGTAATTGAGAAACAAAGAATTAATTGAGTTAAATGTGCACATAATTAAGAAGGAAGTCTAATAATCACCTTAGGCTATGTATCTAGGAATAAACAGAACATCAATGAAGAAGAAAAAAGTGTGAAAGAGGGAAAAATTATATCAAAATTGAAAAATAAAAAAAAGAACGCTAGAAAAAATTCTTCAGTTCATCTGGGGGATTTTGTTTCTGCTCTATGTCCACTATCCAGTTCTTGAAAGAGCTTTTGATTTCCATGTGGTGGTCAGTTTCCCTTGTAGTTTGTTTCTCAAATCAGTTTGAGTGGGCAGAAAAAAGTCTGCTTACAAACTTGGAGTTTTTGTGTCCTTACTCTTAGACTTACTGCGAGAGGGATCTGCTTTGTGTGTAATGCAGGAAGGAGGCAGTTGGTTTCTATAGATTGGAGTCTCTGTAAGTAAGCTTGATTGTGGGTGCAGTTGTGGTGTGTCTGGAATCAATGGTTTAACCCAGAGGGGCTAGCTCCTGAGACTCTCTTTTGGTCCAGCCTGGAGCCATTCTCAGATTTTACAGTTTATACAGTCAAAAAAATTTTTTTTTCTGGTGAGATTTTACAGACATTTGGTTAATTCCTGCAGCTGGCTAAGCTGCAGGTTTAGCTGCTATATGATTGGAATGTCTTTGTTTGCTGCAGAGGGGCAGAGCAGCCTCCTGCTGTGCCTACCCTGGTAAAGTTACCCCTCCTTGAGAGGAGCTTCCTCCTCTTTAGGAGGAGCTTCCCCCTCCTTGGGAGGAGCTTCCCCCTCCTGGGCAGGGCAGTCTTTGCCTCTCAGGTCTGTGTTACCTGCTAGCTGTTCTGGCCAGTTTTATGCCAGCAGCAAAGATGGTGTTCTTTTTGGGTGTGAGGGGAGGACTTCTTTCCAGAAGCTGTTCTCTGGGCAGAAGTAAGGATGGCTTTTGTGGGGTACTCACATTTTCCTTTGGAGTTTTAGACCATCCATGATGTGATGAGTTTTCTCTGAGTCTGTCTGTGTCCAGTAGGCTGTGGTCTTCCATTCCAAGTCATCCAGTTCACACTGGATGTGAGTGAGTAACCCCACATACTCAGTCTCTGGTGCCTTTGTCTGAGCTGTCTCTGGCTGCCCCCACGTTTGCTGCCATTGGCCTGTATTCAGATCTGTCTTCTTAAGCAGGCTGCCTGTAATTTTCCTCTCTGACCAAGGTCTCTGTACAATTACAGCTCATTTGGTGTGACTTTCTAGGTACAGTCAATTAGTCAAAATCTAAAACTCTGGTTTCTCAGAGAAAGCTGTGTAGGTTTTCTGTTTCCTCTCCACTGTCTTCCTGAGAGCCTCCTCTTATGATACCATTTTGATCTACATTGCCATCTAATTGGTTCTACCTGTTTATTTGTTATTTATACTATATGTCTGAGATGTTTATATGCGATTGTCTACTTGATTGATCCAGAAGACCCTAGGTTTGTAAAGCACTTTTGTTGGAGTGTCTTTAGGGTTTTTTTCAGAGAGGACTAATGAAACGGGGAGGCTTTCTCTGAATCTGGACATCACCCTTCCATAGGCATGGAGCCTAGACAAAATGAAAGCAGAAAAGGAGAAAGCCAGACAGCGCAAGCATTCTTTCTCTCTGTTGCTTGGCTGCTGTAATGTAAGTATACAATATATAAATATATATGCATATATACATATGTGTGTATATATACACTTATAATGCCATGTTCTCACTCCATGATGGCCTGAAAACTCAGGAAATGCAAACTTTCCTTAAGTTATTGTGGCAGATATTTATTTATGACAATGGAAAGCTATCACATTTATAAGCTATTCATCACCTTCTCATAACACTGTACTTTCCTTATTCCCTTCTAGCCCTGGTAATTTAGTTGTCAAACACTATAACATGACATATGTGTAAGCTACCTACGGCATCGCTTTTATTTTATACAACTAATAATCTTTTAGAAAGATATAAAACAAAACTTTTCTTTATATTTCCCTACATTATTTTCATTTCCAGTGCTCTTTGGTTGGTTGTGTAGATTCAAATTTCTATCTGGAATCATATTTCTTTCGCCCCAAAAACATTCTTGAACATTTACTATAGTGTAGTTCTGTGGATAATGGATTCTCTGAGCTTTGGTGTGTCTAATGTGTTTTCCTTTTACCTTCATTTACGTATGTTTGCAATGGTTATAGAGTGTTGGTTGACATTTTGGGTTTTGCTTTTCTCTCAGTCCTGTGAAGAAGTTGCTTCCTTGATTTCTGACTTGAAAATGTATTGTCTGCTTATCTTGGCTTGTCTTTATGAATTCTTGTGCCTCTTGATGCTTTTAAGATTTTTGTCTTTTGCATTTGTTTTTGGTAGCTAATGTGTTTTAGTGTAGTTCTCATGTTTTTTGTACTAGAAGGTCTTTGAGCTTCTTGGATTTCTAGGCTGAAGTAGGTTTGCATGTGTGTGTCTGTGTGTGTGTGTGTGTGTGTGTGTGTGTGTGTCTTGGGCTTGACCCTTAGTGCCTGGCTGCTGTCCATGAGCAGCAGCTCCTCCTCCTCCTTCTCCTCCTCCTCCTCCTCCTCCTTCTCCTCCTGCTCCTCCTCCTCCTCCTCCTCCTCTTTCTTTCTCTTCCTCTTCCTCTTCTTGCTCAACATTGGGGCTCTTGCACTTGAGCTACAGCTCCATTTCTGGCTTTTTGGTTGTTAATTAAGCTGAGTCTTATGGACTTGTCTTCCCCTAGCTGGCTTTGAACTCAAATCCTCTGATCTCAGTCTCCTGAGTAGGTAGGATTATAGGCATGAGCTACTGGTGCCTAATTCTAGGCATATAATTTAACAATTTAGTAAGTTTTTGCTTCTTCAAATATATATATACACGGTCTACCATTGTCTCCTTTCTTCAGAGATTCTAATTACATGAGTATTATCATCCTTTGTGAAATTGTCATACAACTAATTAACATGGCTATTCATTTTCCAGTGTTTTTCTCCTTTAAACATAAATTTTGGCCATTTTCAGTTTTATGTTTCAAATCACTAATCTCCTCTACCTCTTCCCAGTGGCTAATCTGCTGTAAAGCACATCTAGTGGATTTTCTACTTCATCATTTTAGTGTTTATCTCTACAAGTTTTATTTGACTCTTTGTACTTCTTCATTTCTGTTTAATATGATAAATCCTTCTAGCTTACTGACTATATGCAATACAATCATAATCTTTCTTTTACTCTGTTGCCATTATCATCCATTTCATGTCTACATTTTCATGTTTTTAATTGAGTCTCTCTCTTCATTTGGGGGTTATATTTATGCTTCTTTACATGCTTATACATTTTTGATTGGCTATCAGGCATTGGGATTTTATTTGTTCAAGGGGAATGTTTTGTGTACATGTAGATTTTCTTCTATTATTTGGAAACAATTTGGTATTCCTGGTTTTGCTTTTAATTTTTGCTAGGCAGGACTAGAATTTAAATAGGAATTTAATTGAGGGCCAATTTTCCTCATTACTGAGGCAAAATTCTTCGAAGTACTCTACTGATGCCCTGTCAGTTATGAAGTTATTTGATGTCATGCTTGATTAGGCAGAGTACCCTTCAGTAGCTTACCAAGAAGGTAAGATTTTGGAATTTATGTATCTTTTGCTTCTCCCTCCCTTCTTCCTCCCTTCCTCCCTTTCTCTCTCCTTCCCTTTCTTTCATTCCTCCCTTCCTCTCTCCCTCTCTTCATTCTGCTTTTTATGAACTACTCGAGTTTGAATTCAGAGCCTCATAATTATTAGGCTAGTATTCTACCACTTGAACCATGCCTCTAGGTTGGCTTTTGAGTAGTTATTTGGAGATGGATTCTAGTGAACTTTCTACCTGTGTTTGCTTCAAACCATAATCCTTCAGATTTTAGTCTCCTGAGTAGTTAACAAGAATGAGGTACTAGTTCCTGGTTGACAATTTACATATCTTAAAAACATCTTTATCTTACACCTGTATGCAATCGCATTTTTTTTTCTGGACATGAATTCTGGTACCAGCTTGAACAAAATTTCCTTTAGGATCTGAAGACATCCATTCTATTGCTTCTGGCAACCTGTGCTACTGCTAAAAATTCCCAAAGCTTGAGCTTCCTGACACCTTGTGTGTGAATTGGTATTTCTTTCTGGAAACTTCTACAAGATTCTCTTTACTTTGACTTTTCTGAAATTTTATGATGCTAAATCTGAGTACATCAGAGTTCATTATCCTGGACATCTGATGAGCACTTTCAACCTAAATGCATATACTTTAATTTGTGGAAATTTGTTTTGAAATAAACAATCAATAATTCACATAATAACAAATAATTCTTTGAATTTTTTTATTTGTAAATGTTCTCTATTAGTTCTTCTGTAGTTTATAGTATTTTGATATTTTACCATCTGATCTCATAATTTCATCTCTTTAGAGTAAAAAAAAATACATTTGCTGTTATTTTTGTTCTGATCTACTTTAAATGACATTATTATTATTATTTGTTATTATTGTTGTTGTTGTTGGTGGTGGTAGTGGTTGTGGGCCTTGAACTCAGGGGCTAAGCTCTGTCCTTGAGCTTCTTTGTGCTCAATGCTAGCACTCTACCACTTGGGCCACAACACCACTTCTGGCTTTTGAATGGTTTATTGTAGATAAGAGTCTCATGGGGACTTTTCTGCCCTGGCTAGCTTTGAACTGCAATCTCCAGATCTCCGCCTCCTGAGTAGCTAGGATTAGAGGTGTGAGCCACTGGTATCTGGCCTTTTAAATGACATTATTAAAATTTTTTTGGGGGGGGGTCTGGTCATGGGGCCTGAACTTTAGGCCTGGGCGCTGTCCCTCAGCTCTTCAGCTCAAGGCTAGCGCTCTACCACTTGAGCCACAGCGCCACTTCAAGCTGTTTTCTTTTTGCTTATGTGGTGCTGAGGAATCGAACCCAGGGCCTCAGGCATGCAAGACAAGTGCTCTACCACTGCGCCACCTTCTCAGCCCCTATTAAAATTTATTATCCGAGTAATTTTCTCATTTACATTTTCAATTTCATTTTATTTTATGTCCTAATTGTATTTTTCCTCTTGTTCTCTGTTTTTTTTTTTAAAGTTGAAGTGGTAGCCAATCTTCAAACTGTATTGCAAAGCTGTAGTTACAAAAACAGCTTAGTATTGGCACAAGAATAGGTCTAAGGACCAATGGGATAGAATGGACAGAATGGAAGACCCAGAAATGAACCAACAGACATATAGCCACCTAATCTTTGATAAGGGAGCCAAAAACATAGGATGGAAGAAAGACAGCCTCTTCAACAAATGGTGCTGGCAGAATTGGCTATCCATATGCAGAAAATTGAAGTTAGATCCTCATATGTCACCCTGCACCAGAATCAACTCCAAATGAATCAACTATCTCAATGTAAGACCAGATACCTTAAAAATATTACAGGAAGGGATAAAGGAAACATTAGGGTTCCTTGGCACAAGTTGAAACTTCCAAAGTAAAGATCAAGAATCAAAACAGATCAAAGAAAGACTAGATAAATGGGACTGCATCAACTAGAGAGTTTCTGCATGGCAGAGAACACAGCAAGCAAGATAGAAAGCCCACAGAATGGGAGAAAGTCTTTATTAGTTATGCATCAGACAGGGGATTCATACCTAAAATATACTTGGACCTCAGAAAATTAAACCTCCCCAACACACATCCTGAAGAAAACATTACCCCAATTAATATATGACTTAAAGAGAGACTTCTGCAAAAATAAGAATGGCCAATAGACACAAAAAGATGTTCAATATCTCTGGCCATAAAAGAAATGCAAATCAAAACAACATTGAGATTCTACCTCACTTAAGTTAGAATGGCCATTATCAAGAAAACTAACAATAATTAATATTGGTGGGGATGTGACCAAAAGGGAATGCTACTACACTGTTAGTGGGAATGTAAATTTGTTCAACCACTCTGAAAAGAAGTTTCTGAAAAGGAGGTTTCTGAAAAGACTACACTACAGCTTCCCTAAGATCCACTCCCGGGGCCCAAAGTGGGCACTTTGTGCCCACTCCTGGGGCACAAAGCAGGCTACGCTAAAGCCACTAGCACTACTGTGTTCATTGTAGCATTGTTTACCATAGTCAAAGTATGGAATCAATCCAGATGCCCTTTAGTGGATGAATGGATCAAGAAAATGTGGTATATACACACAATGGAATTCTATGCTTCCATCAGAAAGAAGGGCATTGGCCCATTTGTAAGGAAATGGAAAGACTTAGAAAAAATTATATTAAGCTATGTAAGCCAGATCCAAAGAAACATAGGTTGTATGATTTCCCTCATTTTTAATAGTGAGAATGTACACATAAATCTACAAGTAAACCCAATGGATAGTAAAAGACAAATATTCACACCTGGACATGATTAATTAAATGGTAGTCTATTCATACAGTGAGAACAAAGGAAGATATTCTTAGGAGAGAATCACAAGGGCTCAATAGTTATGTGCATATGATCATATAAAAAGATGCTTATGAAATTGAACTCCAAGAAATGGAAGTAAGAGGTTTTATTTCACTGTTGTTCTTCTTTTTCTTTTCTTCTTTCTTGTTTCTTTTGTTTATTCCTTTCTGTCTATTTTTGATTTCTGTACCCTTTGTCTTATATATAAGTTTATCTGACTTGGGTAGGGGAAGGAGAAGCACAGACAAAGGGTGAACCAATACAGCAGTGAAACCCACTATAGACACTCTGTGGAAATGAACTATACAACTTGGCAGGGAGGGAAGTCAGGAGGAGAAAAACTGGTATAGATTGAAGGAGGGGAGGGTGACACTGTTCAAAAGGAAGTGTATTCATTACCTGACATGTAACTGTAACCTTTATGGACATCACCCTTATAATAAAAATGTTTTTAGAAATAAATTAAGTGGCATTGCTGTTTTTCTTTGAAAGATGTGATTCTTCTTCATTTCTTGCATTTTGTTTGGTATTTTGTTCTCTCTCCATATTCCGTATTAGAGAAGATGTCATCCCACATTTTATAGCTTTTGATTGTTTCCTAAAGTGTATTTCTTCTTAAAAATATTTTTATTATCTTTGAGTCATTATACCAAGGAATTGACATTCACAGAAGCAGTTTATGAATACAGTGCATCTTGATTAATGTCACCCCTTTCAATATTCTCACCCATCCCTTCCCTTACTTATCTTAATTTTAGGTTATGTATTGAATTTTTTTTGCAATTTAACAAGCAGTTTATGTGTACAATGCATCTTGATCTGTGTGTATTTTCAAGTGACTTAAGAGATCATTACAAGCTCTGAATATCTGGATATAGCTTCTATGGTGAACTCCATCATAGAATGATCTACCTGTCCTATTTATCAGGACACTTATGTTGTCAGCATCTCAGTGCTGTCTTCTTGGGCTGGCAGTGTCCTCCAGCAAAGGTACTCCTCAACTCCTGATGGATGGGTGGGCTTGGGTACTAGTCCTCTGGAGAACAGGGAAAAAGGAAACTGTCAGAACTTAGTTTGCAAGATTCTCTCATCCCTCTTTTCTGTGTGTTGCTCTGGTCCTCACAGTTCATGATGCTCCTATTAATAGGAAATTCCTTTTGTTCTTCTCACCATGAGTTTTCCACTTCCAATCAGGCATGGGACAAACAATGTCCATGCAACTGGCAGTGGGAATCTATTCTTTGTCAGAACTTATTGTGTGCTAGACATAGTATATACGCTTTACATATCATAGCTTACAAAGAGGAAAGAATTGTTAATATCCTCTTTCTCAGATGTAAGAACTTGAGAAGCAGAGTGGTGAAATAACTTGCTCAAGAGTTCTCCACATCCAGCTGGCACTTGCAGCCGGGCAGCTGGGTCCCGTAATGTGTCATAGTGACAACATTGTACTGTCAGCTCCAGATCTGACAGTAACACAGCTTTCAAATGATCCTCTTTCCTTAGCCACCCCCACCATTCCACCCCTCTTCCAGAGGTGACACCCAGTGCTGCCAATTCCTAAGCCTTTTGAGGATTCTGCAGTTTTATTTGGCTTCTTTCTTGGCTTTCCCTATGGTTGACTTAGAACTGCCAAGAGAATTACCACTCACACATCCACTTTACAACCTCCAAAATTAAAAGGAGGTTGTCTTCTTTTTCACCCTAGCCTTTCAGGTTTATTCTTTAAAACAAAATCTCTTTGCTGTAGTGTGTTAGATGCATGTGCTAGATCTGCCATCTCTATTTTGAGGTCTTGGGATACGGGTTTATGACACCCAGGTGAGCACACTGATTTAATCTGGCATATCATTTACAGAGAACTGAAGGTTTCTTGCACCCTTACATTTGTCGGTAGAACTCACCCAATTTCACATGCAATGGTGCATCCGTATTCTTATGCCTTTGAAGGATGCATATATGTGCTTCTGAAATATGACCGTTTGCAGGATGCCTGCCAGTTTCTTAATCATGAATGGTAATGTCTTGCCATACTCTTGCATACTCCTGCATACATTGAGCTACCTGGTCTTGTGAAGGATATGAGCCCTGCTGGCTTCAGTCTCCTCTTTGGTTATATCCTAATGGAGGGTGCCCAGGTTGTCATGCCCCTTCTCCCTTTGACATTCTTAATATACAAACATAAGACATCCATTTTAAATTTGTTCTCATTTGTGTCTCCTTTGTTTCCTGGTTATAGTTACAGGTCCTCATCAGCCCACAGATCACCTCATTGCCTGGTAGGCCAAAGCCTTGGCAGGTCATGTACTCAATTCAACTTCAATCACAGCTGCTTATTGACCTTCTACTCTTCAGTTGGTGATTGCTCATGTGTAGTGTGCACAGACACGAACTTGTCCATTTCCTGCTGGGAAGACAAAACACAACGCTCACAGGCAGGGTATGTGGCTCAGGGGTAGATCTGGTCCTAAGCATATGTGAGGCCCTGAGCCTCAGAACTGAGTAAAAGAAACAACAACAAAAATCATTGCAAACCAACAAATAAAACCTCCCACAGAGCTCTATATCATACAAAGTAATAGATACTTTGGTAGAAATTAAAATCAAACGTGCTGGCAGAAGCACTGGGAAGGAATGCTGAGTTTTGCCTGGAGAGATGAGGGAAAGGATCCTCTCACAGGGGAGATCACCAATGTTCCTGACTATGCAGACAATGTTAACCAAGGAGTAATGAGGTAGGAGAGAGGGGGCAGAGAGAGAGAGAGAGAGAGAGAGAGAGAGAGAGAGAGAGAGAGAGAGAGAGAGAGAGAGAGCACAAGAGTATGGAAAATGAGATGAGTGGGGCCCAGCTATCCTAAATAGAGGCTAAGCACAGTCTAATCACCTGGTTGGAACCTCACCCTCTATTTTGCCCCCCTGGTTCCTAAACTTAGTATTATCAATGATAGATTTTGTAGCTATTGGCATGATGCTTAACCTTCTCTTCAATTTCTTTTTCTGGTCAACCAACTGACCCATATTAAATCACTTGATAATAGTTTATGACACATTGGACAAGTACTCAAGTATTAGCTCTAATTTTATCTGCCTATCTGTCTTTCCATTCTTTTGGAGGACTATCTACTTCTTTTTATGTTCTTCAAAGGTTGGATGGAAAGAAAGATATTGATGATCTCTTAGGGAGAGTCTGGTAAACTCAGTCTTATAAAAGATGAGTCGATATGCCTGTGGGATTCTCAACGGGTGATGTCAAAGAAATGTTGAAAAATGAGGTTCTAGGTGTTCCAAGGGGAGGATAGACACAGATTTGGGATTTATAGATAAAATCATAAGAGGGAATGAAGGTAGAAGCAGGGGGAGGGGAGGAGATTGAGAATGTAGAAGACTAAAATATTGTTACCTAAGGAATATTTCCATTGCAAAGGAGGAAAATGAGTAAGCAAAGATGTTTTAGTTAGCTCTGGCTCCCATAAGGAAGTATTACAGACTTCCTGCTTTAGGCAACAGGAATTAGTTTTCTCATAGTTATGGATGCTGGGAGTCCCTGATCAAAGTCTATGACATCAGCTTTTGGTTTTCTGACTTGTAAATGACTATTGTGTCTTCCCATAGCTGTGTGTATGTGTGTGTGTGTGTGTGTGTGTGTGAGAGAGAGAGAGAGAGAGACAGAGACAGAGACAGAGACAGAGACAGAGAGAGAAACAGAGAGAGAGACAAAGAGACAGAGACAGAGACAGAGAAAGAGAAAGAGAATGAGATGAGACTGGAAGAACAAAGCTTCCAGTATCTCACATCTAGTCTTAATCACCTCTTTAAAAGCCCTATCTCCAGATGTAGTCACAGTGGAGATGTAGAACTGACTATTGTGATTTTTTTGGGGGGGGCCTATAATTCAGTCCGTAGACAAAGGTGACTTATAAGTATGGGGAAAATGAAGTGAAGGGTAAGCTAGCAGGCAACAGGGAAAGTAAGAGTAGAAAGAAAGTCATAAAAATGTAAAACCAATAGCACCAAGTGATGTGGTAATAATTCAGCCATAAAGCAGAATGGAATCATGACATGTGCAGGAAAATGGGTGGAACTGGAGATCACCATGTTAAGTGAATTAAACTGCATTTTCTTTTTGTATGTTGAATCTGGAAAATAAATACCTTGCAACATGAATGTAGAGGAAAAACCATTAGGGAAAAGGAAAGGGATCAGAGAGATGTTGGAGAAGGGACAAGTGAGGGTTGTGGATCAGTATGTTTACACGTTTGAAAATTTCATGATGAAATGTTAATAGTAAATAAATTAAATAAATAATAGAAATAACAGAAAGCATAGTTGCAATGTATTGTGCAAGTCATCAGCATGAGTTGCTTTGTATTTTTAATGGAGTGTGTCAATTCCATTTCTGAGTTCAGGCACCTGAAGCTCACAGAAGTTGAGTAACTTGATCAAACTCCTCTAGCTAGTGAACAGACAGTGTTGCTTCTGCGTGGGTCTCTGATGCTGAGAGATGTGTAATTTCTACAATGCTCTTTGCCTTCTTGGTAGGAGGTTGATATTGAGAAGAGGTCACTGGCTTGGAAGAAGCCCAGGAAGGGCCAGTGATGTATAGAAATAAAGAACAAGCTTCAGGATGAGTTGCATAGAGAGATGAGGAAGTATTATCTGCTAAACACAGACCACTGTAAGGAATGCTATTTCTCTTTGAGATGTTGATCATTTATGATTTAGGTGACTTCTTGGTCAAATGCTTCTGGGAAACTCAAGCACTCTTTGTTCTTTACTATCAGAATATATGTGTTTAATTTCAGAGCTTTCCTACTATACCTCTTTCTTGTTCCAGTTCCATCTCTCACCAATATCTCTGCATGGGCTCTACTGGAGGCAGATGCACCTGTATCTGTTACTGCCTGCCATCATCAAGATTCCTACTCTGAGCCTGCACAGGTTGCTGGATTCTTTCTCCTCTTTTCTCTTATACCATAGACATTGCTGAAGTAGTGTTCACAGGAAACAACTTGGCAATACAGGCTCATTTTCCCACTTCCTTCTCAGCTTTTCCCCTTGTCCCTCTGGCATGTTCCATGTACTTTTTAATAAGGTAATAGCACATACAGCTTCTGCCTCAGGCTCGTTTTCTTTTGAAAATGAGGCTAAGACACCCAGACCACAATACTTCTCATCTGGAGACTCTCTCTCTCTCTCTCTCTCTCCCACTCTCTCTCCATATATATATATATATATATATATATATATATATATATATATATATATATATATATATATATATTCCTATTAATGATTTTTTGTGGATGCTTCCAGAAACTTCTTTGTACAATCTAGATAGCCTTAAGCTTTATAACTTTAAGACTATTTTTCAAAATATAATATTTCGTTAACTAAGCTCCCAGGATTATAGTGTTTTGTGGAGCATAGATTGGGGTTGGCTTATGTAATTGTTTTCAAGGGCAGGAATCAACAAACATTTTCCTATAAAGGGCCAGATGGTAAATATTTGAGGCTTTGTAAGCAGTAAGATTTCTATAACCATCATTCAACTCTGTCATTGTGGCATGCACCCAGTACAAATATAATGGAGAATGACTATGTCCCAATAACACTTTACTAACAAAAGCAGGAGTGGGCCTTGGAGCCATAGCTTGCTGACCTCAGGGACAGAAGAAGAGTCTTGTGGCCTGTCAGGGAGAGGCAGCTGAGCTTCAGTGGGGGTAGGGGAATACAAAGACACTGTAGAAGATATTCTCATTGGATGCCTAAATGTCTCTCATTTTGAGTTTCTAGAATTCCTTCATCTTGTGAGCATAACAAGAATGAAGCATAGATTCCACTTTACCCCTTACCTGTTTCAAATGATCAAGGTCGGGCAGGTGTTTAGAATCATTGCTTGGATTCTTTCCCCTAGCAAAGAGACCACAGAATTTCCAAAAAAACCTCAGCTCATGACATAAGGGACTAATGAAATCCTATAATTCCTATGGATTGTTGTTAATGACTTCATGACTCTACCAGCTTGGGTATGCCTTTTTGTCAGTGTAATGCATCCTGGGGAGCTCTGTGGTGCCAGACCAGATGGGAAAGGAGAGAAAGCATCTACACTTATCCCCCACTGGGGTTGCAAATGTCTATAAACTTGTTTAATGCATAGCTTCAAGTGTGCCCAGCATGTCTGAACTCTTGCTATTACTCTTTCCATAGTCGACACAAATAGGAATACATCATTAGGGTGATTCTGGCATAGATATATGAGGATGAGAGGGAAGGAAGGCATCAGGAGAGCATAAGTCACAGCCAGCAAGCACCTGCTGATGTCAAGGAAGCCCTTTGGCAGGCACTTTAATTTCTATCCCATATAATCCTAAATCCTTGAGTAAGTATTATTACATTTACTTTTCCAAAGAACCAGAGAACATGTCTATTTTACCTGAAGTTGTACAACTAGCACAAGGGGCAACCAGAAGCAAAATCTCAGATAGACAACATTAAATCCTAATCAATTCTTGCTCCTCTATCCTGAGATACACCTTCTACTTGGAAAGTCTGCAAAGGGAATACTGTGGCATTACAGTCAGTATCTTCCATGGGGTGGGGTTGGCAGTGGGGAGCAACACATTTCACTGACACCAAATATAGACATGTGCAGAAATTTAAGTGTGAAACCAACTCTCCTTTCAGTGGTTTTACTAGAACATTGGAGAAGCTATCGTTCCAAGCCTAATGCTTGGGGCTGTAATAAACTTGTCCCCACACATCCACTTGAAGAGCTAGAGATTAGTCAAATTCAAGTGTTTGGATCAAGTAACTGGTTGTAAGTCCTGCCAATTACTTATGTTGTAAGGTGAAACATCCTAGAAGCCACATTTTGGAAGATGGAATATTGGAGTCTTTATTACACAGTTAACAGGCTGCAGACATCCAGTTGTTACAAAGGCCTGCAGCCCCCAAATACACATAACACAGGAAGGAAAGCTAGAGAGGAAAGAAAGAACAAAAACAGTACCAATAAGCCAATTAAGCTCTGATGGAGAGCTGAATTGGGATGCTACTGATACGAGCCAGGAGACTGGACACAGGAGACAATCACAGAGACACATGTGGCATGGTGTAATGGCGGCTTGGCTGGTCTGGGCCTAAATAGGTAGGTGCAGGGAGCAGATCCACAGGAAATTCCCAGTTCCAGGCACTGGACTGACAGATTCAGTAACCTATCAGCCGAGTGCCCACCCTTGACTCCAGGAATCCGAGCACACCCACCACCTGGGAGGCAGTTGGTGAGCAGGGGGTTTCCTTCTCACCAGGATGAAGACAAGATGGCAGACCCTATCTTCCAGCCATGTGGCCAATATGGCACCGGCCATACCTGACGTCCTTACTTCACTTAGATTCTTTGAACGTCCGTTAGTGACAGAAATGAAATAGGGAGTGTCTAACTCAGTTCTTATTTGCATCTTTTGGACCCATATTCCTTCACTGTGGGAGCTGAGCTGACTTATTTGTTTTATGCAGCTCATCTGTAGACCTCTGAACCAATAATATCCTCAGAGAAGGATCTGGAGGGAGTCAATCTGCAGTGCCATAAAACGCAAAGAACCAACTTTCAAAGAAGTGCGTACAACCATTGTTTCTCTCATATGCTGTTTGGGGTCATTTTCATGATTTATTATTAAAATCAATTGCATTCTTTTGTGCCTTACAGTCAAGGTAATGGAAGATGGTACACAAAAAAGCAAACCAAGTGTCGGGTGAACAGAAGGAAGGCCCATGACCGGTGTAATGAACGCTGAGCTGTGTTGCTGATGGTGTTGGAGTTGTAAGGTATCAGATCCATTTAAGCCCACTCTCCTAGGAACAATCGTTGTGAAGTAAAACACACGAAAATTTTTTATTGGACTTTATGTTCTTATCTTTGAGGATGTGAAATCTCTTTCCAGCTCCCCAAATTGCCCACTAGATAGATTGCAGTAATGGAAGAACTGGGCCAGAAGGAGAGGCTATGGCTGAATAGGTGATTTCCTCTGCTCTTTGTGATAAACTTCTTTTCTGGAGATGATTGCCATGTGCCTGCGTACTGCTTATCCAGGACATTTGACAGGATGGGATGAATATAGGGTACACAACTCAGCCTCTAAGTCAGTGTTCATTCCATTAGAGTCAGTGCTGAGGCCCCTGGGTGAGTCCTCTGGTACCTGCTGTGCTTTGATGGACACTTTGCTTAGGTTTTGGTCCCCGCCACCTGACATTAATGACTCATGCTGCCTACGTTAAGGACTGAATGTTGGTTTTGCTTGACTTGGGTTCATGGTTCTTTTGGGAAATGTCTGTAATAACTATCGTTGTAAGAGATGGACAAGAAACTGTGACATGTGTCTGTGCATAACCGTGTTTATTAGTTTATTCTTAGTGAAACAGAGTCAAGAAGAGAGATATACATATTTATAAAAGGAAATTGATGATAGTAGTTGTCTCACTAGATTATGGATGCTGAGAAGTCCTAAGATGCAGTTTCTGCTAACTGGAAACCCAGGAAAGGGAATGATATAGTTAAGTCTGAGGCTGAAGGCTTGTGTATCAAGGATGTGTGGGCAGGGGTAGATGGATGTCTTAGTCCAAGCAAAGAGGGTTAGACTGCCCTTCTCCGATCAGTTTATTCTATTCAGAGTCTCAACAGCGTTGATGATGGCCACCCATATTGGTGAGTGCAAATATTCTTTACTTAATCAACCAATTCAAATGCTATGCTGTGCTGAAAACCCTCCCAGATACACCCAGAAAGGATGCTTTGCCAACTACCTGGGCATCCTTTTATCCAATTAAGCTGGTACATAAAAGTAGCCATCACATTAGGAGGATCAGTGACGGTCTCAATGAGCAGAGCATCCACAACACCAGGAAGCGGACAGAAATTATGACGGTGGTCATGCCTTCTCCTGTCCACAGTTCTTTAGCAGAGAGGACTCTGACATAATCATGAATAGCTGGTGCCATGGCTTTATCGCACTTCAGTGTACATGAATTTCCACTAGGAACACAGATAAATATGCATACAAATTTTGGTCCATATGTACAATGGAATACCACTCAGCAATGACAGTGAACACACAACTCTACTATGGAACAAAATGGATAAATCTCAAACTAATTGTGCTTAGTGAAAGAAGTCAGATATAGAAGATGTCAATCAAGCTGCTATAACAGAAGCCAATATTTAGTTGCCTGAGATTTGTAGTGGTAAGTGAAGGAGTAGTGAAAGGAATTACAAAAGGGAGAGAAGAAACTTGGGGGATGTTGAAACGTTGAATAGGTTCATAATCTCAATAGTGATGATGGCTTTCTGGGAGTAGCTACTTGTAAAATCTTAGCAAATTGTGTACATTGTTTTTGATACAATGATAACTCAATAAAATAAAAAAAAAATCCAACTTTATGCTAGGCACCAGTGGCTCGTGCCTGTAATCCTAGGTACTCAGGAGACTGAGATCTGAAGATTGTGTTTCAAAGCCATCTCAGGCAGGAAAGTCCTTAAGACTCTCATCTTGAATTAGCCACTAAAATGCTGGAAGTAGAAGTGTAGCTCAAGTGGTAGAGATCTAGCCTTGAGCAAGGGGTAGGGAGAAAGAGAGATAGAGGCCAGGTCCTGAGTTCAAGCCCCAGGACTGGTGCAAAACAGAA
The DNA here is from genome assembly GCF_019054845.1 of Dipodomys spectabilis. NCBI lineage: Eukaryota > Metazoa > Chordata > Mammalia > Rodentia > Heteromyidae > Dipodomys > Dipodomys spectabilis. Next base: position 3,175,422 of record NW_024870813.1, on the reverse strand, counting down.
CAAAAACAAATGAAACTTCAGAGAAATTTCCCTGGCTTATATCCAGTGCTTGTATCCAAATGATACTATCCTATTTTTCCTTCCATTCTCTAGTGACCTTCATTAATTCATTTCAAGTGCTAAATTCATGTCTGCTTTCTAAGGGGCTTGGTTTTTGAGTGGAGTGTTACTACCTGTTGAATAGTAATGGTGAAGGCACAAGCTTTAGTATTAGATGTGCTTGTGCCAGTACTGCAGCTCTGCCTCCCATACATGTACTAAGGGTCAGCACCCCAGTCTTTCGTTTATTTATAAAAGTAAAGGATAATTTGCCTCTCAGAGCCATTGTAGGGGATTAAGCATGGAAATGTTAGTAGACTCACCAAATCTCTAACCCACCAGCTCCCCTTCCTGCTCTATCTGCCTTAACAGAGGGATCATAGATGAGGTAATTGTTAGGGCCTCAGATTCCTAGAAAAGCTAGGTAAAGAACAACACTTAGGGGCTGGGAAAGTGACTCAGTGGTAGAGCGCTTGCCTTGCATGCATGAGACCCTGGGTTCGATTCCTCAGCACCACATAAGCAAAAAAGAAAAAAGCTGGAAGTGGCGCTGTGGCTCAAGTGGTAGAGCGCTAGCCTTGAGCTGAAGAGCTGAGGGACAGAGCCCAGGCCCAGAGTTCAGGCACCACGACCAGACCCCCTCCTCCCCCCCAAAAAAAAGAACAACACTTAGAATTTCAGATAAAACAATGTCCAGAATTGTGGAGATCAGTAAAAGTTTTCCTTGCAGTTCTTTATATATATATATATATATATATATATATATATATATATATATATATTAAAGCTACAGTTACACAAATAAAGTAATGAATACATTTCCTATAGAGAATTGTTACTCCCTTCTTTGTTTTTCCCCTACCATCCCTTCCCTCCTCAACTCCCCGACTCCTTCCCCTCCTCACCCGGCAGAATTGTAAAGTTTGTTTTCAACATAGTGTCTTGTACATCTCATTGTTACAATGAATCAACCTGTATCCTTGTTTTGAGGCTGTTAGGCTGGAAATTTAGAGGAAAGTGGGATGATTTCCTTACAGTGGACAGCAAGCTAGTGCTAGGCTGGGGCCATGGATGTCAGAGACTTGCTAGAGGAAGGATCCAGAGGAGAAAATGGTCCTTTTTGAAGGTCGCTGTTCTGACCTTATAGGATTGGTATTCTTTTTTTTTCTTTATCTTTAAGCAGATTTTAATGAAGCAATATAAAATCCAGCCAGTTTGAAAAAAAATACATTATCAATGTTAGGTATATACCATGTTAGCAATTAACAAACATCACAAAGTTGTTTCCTGAAATGTGACACAAAGATGTTCCTATAAATGCTTCAAGCTGCTTTTAATCATCTTTGGAATACTCATACCAGAAGGATTGGTATTCCTTGAAGAAGAGACATGTTGGATTTCTCTGTGGTTTGTGTCCCCCCAAATTCCTTTGTTGAACTCAAATCTTCAATGTAATAGCATTTGAAATTGGAAGTTTAGCAGGAGGTTTAGCAAGGCACTCATGAATAGTATTTACTTAATAAAGAAATTCTAAGCCCTGTGTCAGTGGCTCATACCTATAATCCTAGTTACTCTGGAAGTTGAGATTTGAAGATTGCAGTTTGAAGCCTGCTTGGGCTGGAAAGTCCAGGAGATTCTTATCTCCAATTAATCACCAAACAAGCCAGAATTAGAGCTGTGGTCCAAGTAGGGGAGCCCTAGCCTTGAACAACAAAGCTCAGAGACTGAACCAAGATCCTGAATTCAAACACCAGGACCAGCACAGAAGAAAAGGAAGGAAGGAAGGAAGGAAGGAAGGGAGGGAGGGAGGGAGGGAGGGAGGACGAGAGAAAGAAAAAGAAAGAGACAAAGAAAGAAACAAAGAAGAAGAAAGGAAGGAAGGAAGGAAAGAAGGAAGGAAGGGGGGAAGGAAGGAAGAAAATAAAAAAAAAAGAAAAGAAATGTTGAAGGGCTTCCTAGCTCCCTCTGCCATGTGTTGATGTCAAGAAGATGTCATTGAGGAACAAGAAGCAGGTTCTCACCAGTCACGGAACCTTCCAGTGCCTTGGTTTTAGAATTAGGAGAAATAATTTTTAATACATAGTTTTGTTAACTTTAAGTAATTTTACAAAGGAATTACCATTCAAAAAAACAGTTTATGAATACAATGCCTCTTGATTTTGTTACTTATAGACCACCCACTTTATAGTATTGCTATTATTCCACCCTGAGCAGATTAAGACTCACAATCTTCAATGATCCTCTACCTTCCTGATGGGTGAGTCATGCCTCTATCAGTGGCTACAGACAAAGAAACTCACCTCACCTGGCATCCAGTCTTGAGAAACAGGCCAGGTGCTGGGTCGCATACATATCTTTGGTTAGCCTCAACTCTAGGGAGGCAAAGAAGAGCCAAGGTATCTTGCTAAGAGGGACTGGAGAAAAGGAAGCTGGGGAATGAATAGGGACAGTACTAATCACCTACTAAGGCTAGAGTTTCTTTTTTTCCCTTAATTTTTTAGTATCATAAACGTGATAAACAGAGGGATTGCAGTTACATAAGTCAGGTAAAGAGTGTATTTCTCCCAGACACCAGTAGCTTACACCTGTCATCCTAGCTACTCAGGAGGCTGAGATCTGAGGATCAAGGTCGAAAGCCAGCCCAGCAGGTAAGTCTAGTGAGACTCTTATCTCCAATTAACCACTCAGAAAGCCAGAAGTAGCGCTGTGGCTCAAGTGGTAGAGTGCTCACCTTGAGCTGAAAAGCTCATGGACAGCAGGCCCAGAATTCAAGCCCCACGACTAACCAAAAAAAAAAAGTGTATTTCTTTTTAGACAATGTTTTAAACAGTATCACCTTTTCCCTCACCCTCTCTTCCCAGTTTTTCCCTCCAGTCCCCACCCACAAGTTGTATAGTTCATTTTCAACCTAGTGTCTAGTGAATACTACTGCTGCATTTTCCCAAGACAAAATAGTTGGATTCTTAAAAACATGCTTCCTTAAATCACACTTTGTCCCTCCATTTCTGTGCCCCCTTTACCCTCCCAAAGACAGATAAATGAATAAACAAGATGAAAAGAAAACAAAACCAGCAACAAAGAAAGAACATCTTCATAACAAAGTTTCTATCTGTGGTAGGGTCAGCCATATGCTTTGCTAAGGATAGCAGACTCAAGCCTGTCCAAGCAATTTTCCTAGACAACCTCCTTTACTTAAGATACAATTCCATATGCATACTGGATACAATATTCTATAAATATGTCTATTTAAAAATGAGCTGATATCTGAGCTTGAACTCAGCTTGAACCTTGCTCTCTTGCTTAGCTTTATCCACTCAAGGCTGATGCTCTACCATTTGAGCCACACCTCCACTTTCAGCTTTTTGTTGGATAATTGGAGATAAAGTCTCGTGGACTTTTCTGCCTGGGAAGACCCCAGTGGTTGGTTTCAAGCCTCTTGAATAGCTAGGGTTACAGGCACAAGCCCCGTCTGGCTTCTATAATGATTTCTTCGATTATTGCTTTTGTTTCCATTGTGTGAGTTTCTCTCTTAGGAGGTTCTATGGTTTGGAATATGCTACATCATGAGGACCCATCATCCCTCTCTTCTTTGTCATGTCTGTCACTTTGCTTTCCTCCCCTGCTTGTCTTCATGTCTTATGTTTGTCTACATTACCCATTTACTTTTCTGTAATGCCAGCTTGGCTGCTTGTTGAACTACTGGAACTTTTTAGTTTCCCTAGGATTCTGTGTTTTTATTTTATTATTATTATTGAGCATTGTTACCCCCTCCATTGTTTTCCCCCTACCATCCCTTCCTTCCCTACCTTCCCCGAGGTTCTTTTTTTTAAAATTGATATTAAGTGATTACATAATTTCCCAAATTTCACAGTATTGTGGAATAATGATGCTCATTTAAAGTCACAAATTCATTCTAACTTTCCTGGAGTAAATTGTCTATCACAGTCTATAACATATAACGCTGTACACATATACACCATATATGTGATCAGCAGCATGGGGATATTTACTAGTGGTTCGACCAGATGAGTGGAAGTTCTTTGTTTCTTAAGTCCTGTTAATTTTGTCGTATCACCTAACATTTTGGATTTAGCATCCACTTATCAGGGAGACCACGTATCATTTGTCTCTTTGCTCTTGGCTTACCTCGCTCAACATGATTCCTTCTAGCTCCATCCATTTCCCTGCAAATGCCATTATTTTGTCATTTCTAATGGCTACATAATATTCCATTGTGTATAGATACCACAATTTTTGGATCCATTCATCTGTGTTGGGCCATCTGGGTTGTTTTCATATCCTAGCTATTGTGAACAGTGCTGCAATGAACATGGAGGTGCACGTGTCCTTGTATATTGGTTCCTGTTGTTCAGGGTAGATGCCTAGAAGTGGTATGACTGGGTCGTAAGGGAGGTCAATCTTTAGCTTTCTAAGGACCCTCCAGACTGCTTTCCAAAGTGGTTGTATAAGTGTACATTCCCACCAGCAGTGTAATAGGGTTCCTCTTTCTCCACATCCCCTCCAGCATTTGTCGTTGGCTGATTTGTGGATGTGGGACATTCTGACTGGGGTAAAGTGGTATCTCAGGTTTTCTTTATTTGCATTTCCTTCGCCACCAGGGATGATGAACATTTCCTCATGTGTTTCTTTGCCATTTTTATTTCTTCATCTGAGAAGTCCCTCTTTAGTTCCCTTGCCCATTTAGTAATTCGTTTGTTAGGTTTGGGAGGGATTAGTTTCTTGAGTTCCCTGTATATACAGGATGTTAACCCCTTGTCTGATATATTGCTGGTAAATATTTTTTCCCAATTAGTTGGTTTTCTTTCTAGCTTGGTTGCGGTAGATTTAGCTGTGCAGAAGCTTTTTATTTTAAGGTAGTCCCATTTGTAGAGTCTCTCTTCAATTTGTTGTGACCCTGGGACTCTGTTCAGGAAGTTCCTTCCTGTGCCTATTAGTTCAAGTGTCTCTCCTACTCTGTCCTGCAGTAGTTTCAGAGATTCAGGTTTAATGTTAAGGTCTTTAATCCATTTTTTTTTTTAAATTTTATTTTATTTTATTTGAGAACATACTGTACAGAGGGGTTACAATTACATGGGCAGGATAATGCATACATTTCTTACCAAGCATTGCAGCCTCCTCCTTTGTTTACCCTTCACCTCCCTTCCCAGCCTCCCCCCTCCCTCCCACCCAATCATACCCCCCCCCCACCGACATTGTAAAGCTGGTTTTGACATGACATTTTGTACTTCTCATTGTTGCAACAGGTCCACCTGAATCCTTAAACGACTTGTTTGTCCCCATCTCCTCCACATGTTATACTGACATCAAATATAGTGAAAGCGGGGGTTACACTGTGGGGGAGGGACATACAAAGCAACAAAGAAATAATCTTATAAATGCGTTAGAAACACATGCATGAAAGAAACAAAAACATTAAAATACATATTTGAGGTTTCGTTTTCCTAACATCACATTATCTGACTTTTTCCGCTTGACTCATACCTATACTAGATATTGCAAATAAGGGAAACCATGGGACCTATGTTTCTTTGGGCCTGGCTTACTTCACTTAATATAATTTTTTCCAAGCCTTTCCATTTCCTAACAAATGGGGAAATGTCATTGTTTCTGATGGAGGCATAGAATTCCATTGTGTATATATACCACATCTTCTTGATCCATTCATCTACTGAGGGGCATCTGGGTTGGTTCCATGTCTTAGCTATGGTAAATAATGCTGCAATAAACATAGTTGTGCTGGTAGCTTTAGTGTGGCCTTGTTTGTGATCATTTGGGTAAATGCCCAAAAGTGGGATTGCTGGGTCATTGGGGAGCTCTATGTGGAGTCTTTTGAGGAACCTCCATACTGCTTTCCAAAGTGGTTGAACAAGTTTACATTCCCACCAACAATGAAGTAAGGTTCCTTTCTGTCCACATCCCCTCCAGCATCTGTTGTTGTTGGAGTTCTTGATTTTTGCTGTTCTAACTGGAGTGAGGTGATATCTCAATGTTGTTTTGATTTGCATTTCTTTAATGGCTAGGGATGTTGAACATTTCTTCATGTGTCTATTGGCCCTCCTTCTTTCTTCTTCAGAGAAGCTTCTCTTTAAGTCTTTCGCCCACTTACTTATTGGGCAGTTGTTTCTTTGAGGATTTGTTGTTGGGTGGTTTAATTTTTTGAGTTCCAAGTATATTTTAGATATGAGACCCTTGTCCGTTGTATGGCTAGTAAAGATCTTCTCCCAGTCCGTGGGCTTTCTATTGATCTTGCTAGCTATGTCATTTGCCCCGCAGAAGCTCTGCAACCTTATACAATCCCATTTGTCCAGCCTTTCTTTGATTTGTTGTGTTTCCGGGTCTCTATTCAGAAAATTTCGGCCTGAGCCAAGGAGACCCAGGGTTTCTCCTATTCCATCCTGTAATGTTTTCAGAGTGTCTGCTTTGAGTTCAAGGTCTTTGATCCATTTGGAGTTGATTCTGGTGCAGGGTGATATATAAGGATCTAGCTTTAGTTTTCTACATGTAGTTAACCAGTTTTGCCAGCACCATTTACTGAAGAGGCTGTCTGTCTTCCATTCTATTGTTTTAGCTCCCTTATCGAAGATTAGATGGCTATAGGTCTGTAGGTTCATTTCTGGGTTTTCAATTCTATTCCATTGGTCCTGAGGTCTGTTCTTATGCCAATACCAAGCTGTTTTGATTACTATGGCTTTATAGTAGAGTTTGAAATTTGGTATTGATATTCCTCCAGCCGTGTTCTTTCCGTTGAGGAGCGTTTTTGCTATTCGGGGTCTTTTATTGTTCCATATGAATTTTTGGATTGCCTCTTCTATTTCCTTGAAGAATGAGGGTGGAATTTTGATAGGTATTGTGTTGAATTTGTAGATAGCCTTGGGAAGTATTGCCATTTTCACGATGTTAATCTTTCCAATCCAGGAGCATGGGAGGTTTTGCCATTTTTTAAGTTCTGTGTTGATTTCCTTTTTCAAGATTTTAAAGTTTTCATCATAGAGGTCCTTCACTTCTTTAGTTAAGTTAATTCCTAGGTATTTTATTTTTTGTGGGGCTATTACAAATGGAGTTGCTTTCCTAACTTCAGCCACACTTTTCTCATTGTTGGCATACAGAAAAGCCATTGATTTTTGGGGGTTAATTTTATAACCTGCTACTTTGCCAAAGTTTTGAATCAGCTTGAGTAATTTGGGAGTGGAGTCTATGGGATTCTTTAAATACAAGATCATGTCATCTGCAAAGAGGGAGAGTTTTATTTCTTCTTTCCCTATTTGGATCCCCTTTATGTCTGCATCTTGTCTTATTGCTGTAGCTAGGCATTCTAATACTAGATTGAAGAGAAGTGGAGAGAGTGGGCATCCTTGTCTTGTCCCTGAGTTAAGAGGAAATGGCTTTAGTTTTTCACCATTGAGTATAATGCTGGCTGTAGGTTTGTCATATACAGCCTTTATTGTATTGAGGAATGTTCCATGGATTCCTAATTTTTCCAAAACCTTCATCATAAAGGGGTGTTGGATCTTGTCGAATGCTTTTTCTGCGTCTATTGAGATAACCATGAGGTTCTTATTCTTACTCCTGTTGATGTGATGAATAATATTAATTGATTTGCGTATATTGAACCAGGTTTGCATCCCTGAAATGAATTCTGTTTGATCGTGGTGTATGATTTTTTGGATGAATTGTTGAAGTCGGTACGCCAAAATTTTGTTGAGAAATTTTGCATCAATGTTCATCAAAGAAATGGGTCTATAGTTCTCTTTCTTTGATGAGTCCCTGCCTGGTTTTGGGATGAGGGTTATGATGGCTTCATAGAATGTGTTCGGTAGTGAGCTTTCTCTTTCAATTTCATTGAAGAGTTGGAGGAGAATTGGTGTGAGCTCTGCTTTGAAGGCCTTGTAAAATTCCGCTGTGAAACCATCTGGTCCTGGACTTTTCTTAGCTGGGAGGTCTCTTATTGCTGTTTCTATTTCAATGCTTGATATGGGCCTGTTAAGATAGTTTGCCTCATCTTGGTTTAGTTTTGACATGTCAATATTTGCTAGGAAGAGGTCCATTTCTGTCAAGTTCTCAAACTTATTAGCATAAAGTTTTGAGAAGTATTCCCTTATAATGTTCTGAATCTTGCTTGTTTCCGTGGTGATGTTTCCATTCTCATCTCTGAGTTTATTAATTTGGGTGTGTTCTCTTATTTTTCTGATAAGATTTGCTAAGGGTCTGTCAATTTTGTTAAGTTTTTCGAAGAACCAACTCTTTGTTTTGTTGATTCTTTCTATAGTTTTTTTGGATTCTAATTCATTTAATTCTGCTTTAATTTTTATTATTTCTTTCCGTCTACTGGATTGGGGTTTATCTTGCTGCTCTTTTTCAAGGAGGTTTAGATGTGTCATTAAATTGTTAGTTTCAGATCTCTCCAATTTGTTGATGTAGGAGCTCAGAGCTATAAACTTGCCTCTGAGTACTGCCTTTGCTGTGTCCCAGAGGAGCTGGTATTTTGTGTGTTCATTTTTGTTGAATAGCATGAACATTTGAATTTCCTTTCTAATCTCTTCCATGACCCACTCATGATTCAGCAGTGTGTTGTTCAGCCTCCATGTGATACCGGACTTTCTTTGGTGGCTTTTGGTGTTGAGTTCTAACTTTATTCCCTTGTGGTCAGAGAGAATGCAAGGTATAACTTCAATGTTTCTGAATTTAGACAAGTTTGCTTTGTGGCCTAAAATGTGGTCTATTTTAGAAAACGTTCCATGTGCTGCTGAGAAAAACGTGTATTCTGACGCTGCTGGGTGAAATGTTCGGTAAATGTCTGTTAAGTCTAGTTGATCTATGCAGCTGTTTAGATCTGCGGTTTCTCTGTTGAGTTTTTGCCGAGTTGATCTATCTAGTGGGGAGAGTGGTGTGTTAAAATCCCCAACGATTAATGTCTTTGGATCTATATGGGATTTGAGGGAAAGTAGTGTTTCTTTGATAAATTTGGGTGCTCCATTGTTTGGCGAATAGATATTTAGAATTGTAATATCCTCCTGAAGGAGAGATCCTTTAATTAGTATGTAGCGACCTTCTTTATCTCTTTTCACGAATTTTAATTTGAAGTCTATTTTATCTGATATTAGGATTGCAACTCCCGCCTGTTTATGCGGTCCGTTTGCTTGGTAGATTTTGTTCCAGCCTTTAACATTGAAAATGTGTTTGTTTTTACGGGCAAGATGTGACTCCTGCAGGCAGCAGATAGAAGGGTCTTGTTTTTTAATCCAACTAGACAGTCTATGTCGCTTAATTGGAGAGTTCAGTCCGTTAACATTAAGAGATAGGACTGAGAGGTATTTGGGAGTTCCTGCCATGTTATCTACCTTCTTGGGGGCTGCGAAAACTGGGTTCTTCCTATGGTTCTTGGATTCTCAGTTTGGGTGCAGTTTCTTGGCCTTTATTGCGGTCTTGTTGGTTTTCTATGTGTAGGACATCTTTAAGAATCTTTTGTAGGGCTGGTTTGGTGGAGATGTATTGTTTCAATTTTTCTTTGCTATGGAAGGTTTTTATTTGGCCTTCAGTTATGAAGGAGAGTTTAGCTGGGTACAGTATTCTTGGTTGATAGTTGTTTGTTTTTAGGGCATGGCATACATCATTCCAGGCTCTTCTTGCTTTGATTGTCTCTGCTGAGAAATCTGAGGTGATTCTAATTGGTTTCCCTTTATAAGTGATTACCCTTTTCTCTCTGACAGCTTTAAGGATCTTTTCCTTGTTCTGAGTTGATCCTGTGTGGATTATAATGTGACGGTGGGATGTCCTATTCTGGTCTGGTCTATTTGGGGTTCTAAAGGCTTCTTGTATCTGGACAGGCCTATCTTTTTGCATGTTTGGGAAGTTCTCTGCTAGGATCCTGTTAAACAGATTTCCTAGACCATTAACTTCTGTTTCTAAGTGCTCCTCTACACCCATTATCCTTAGATTAGGCCTTCTGATGGTGTCTTCCAGGTGTTGGATAGATCTATCATATTTCTTGGACTTGTCTTGGATGGTTGTATGTTCTTTCTCTATAATATCTAGGCTGTCTTCAATCCCTGAGATTCGATCTTCTGCATGGTCTATCCTGCTGTCAAGACTCCCTACTTTGTTTTTTATCTCTTTTCCTTCTAGTTGGTCAGCTTTGATGGCTTCAAGTTCTTTGTTGAAGCTCTGTTTTAGGTCTTGTATGAATTTCTTTACTTCCTTAATTTGGTGTTCAGTGTTTGTCCTCAAATCACTTAGTTGATTGGTTATGGTTTCTTTGGGCTCCCATTCCTTCTGTTGGGTTCCATTCAGCATTCCCTTTGTGGTCTCCCTGACTTCCTTCAGCTCTTTGTTAATGGATTCCATGAATGCCTTTAGTGATCTTTGTGTGTTCTCTACCTGGTCTCTCAATTCCTGTATTACTCTTTGATTAGCTTCCTCCCGTTCGTGGGATTCCTGCAGATCTCTTTGAGTGTTCTCAGCCTGCTCACGCCATTCCTCTCTTTCTCTTTGAGTATTCTCAAGTTGTTCACGCAAATCCTGTATCAGTTTTTGAGTAGCTTCCTCACGCTTATGATATTCCTGTATAAACTTCTGGGATGCCTCCTCTCTCTCCCTATCACGCTCATACAGAGTCCTTTGTACGTTGTCAAACTTTTCATTTATCATGTTTGCCAGCAGTGTTTGTAGAGCTGTTTGGGAACTCTCCTCTGGATTATTCATTATCTGTTCTAACTCCTGATTATCAGGATTGGGAATTGAGATACCCGAATTTGCCATTTTTCTTGTGTTTTTCCGGCTTACTCTGCCCATTTGAGATGAAGATAGCACCAGTTTTGTGCTAGAACACTATCTTAAGGCAACCATCAACCAAAGTTTGCATTTGTACAGTCCATAGTCTACAGATACAATCTAGTTCAACAGATACATCTATTCGACATCAAACAACTATATGTTAAAGGACTTCGAACCGCAGAGAAGAATTTGGAAATCCAGAAATTATTAGGGTTAGGGAGAGATGTGGGTAAAAAATAGGAATAGATTGGTGTGGGGAGGCACAGGGAGAGTTAACTATGTCCTAATCACAATGCAGGAAATAGGTTGGGTAGGATGTAAGTAGAGAGAGAGAGAAAAAGAAGAAAGGGAAAGGGGAATGAAAAGAGACCAGAAAAAAAATAGAAATGTAAAAATTAATGTTATTTTAGAGATTAAAAGACCATCTATTTATAGAGGAATATGAATATGTTGAGAGAAAGGGAGGGACATAGAGGAGATGAGAAAAACTTTAAAAAAATGCTTAAAATATTTTATAGGTATAAAGAGGTAGTACTGCTATTAATGAATTTAAGTCTCAGAGGTTTTGAATTGAGTAATAAGTTTGTGGATTAAGTGTGTACACAATGGGTGATAGGGTCTACTGGTTAACTACGGGTTTATCTGAGGATGTGCAGGACAAGAGTTAAGTCACATAAAGATGAACAAAGAGGAAAAGATGGAAAGGATAGGAAAGTGAGAAGAAAAGATCAGAAGTTCAGTAGAGCTAGAAAAAAAAACAAAAAGATAATTAAGAATGAAAGAAAAAGAGAAAGAAGACAAGAAAAGAAAAGAAAACACACATTCACGTATTCGTAAAATAAAAATTATAAGAGGAGAAAAAAAAAAGTTAATGGAAAACAATTATTTTTTCAGAAGAGGCAAAAATTAAAGATTAATAAAAGTTTTAGAAAAGCAAAAAAAATTTTTATATATATATAAGGTAACAAAAAATGAAAAAAAAACAAAACAAGGAAAAGAAAAAAAAAGAAAAGAAGAAGAAGAAAAAAAAGTTCTTTGATTTTTTTTTTTTTTTTTTTTTTGGGAGGGGTGGGAAGAGTCCTGTATCTCCCTTTTGTCTGTAACCAGAGTCTGGTTGGAGTCTCTGGTCAGCTTGAGGTCCTGTGGCTTGATTGGTTTCTTAAGTCAGTTCGTTGGAACAAGCAGAAAAATGCTCTGCTTTACCCAAGTTTTTGAGATCCCCCTCCCAGGTTAGTTTACTGGGAGGGTGATCTGCTTTGAGAATCACAAAAGAGGGGGATGCAGTGATGAGGCTAGGTTCTGGGTAGAGTTGAGGCCTTTCAACGAACAGTAGCTTTTCCCTGGGGCTATTTTGTGAAAAAAAAACTCACAGCACCCAGCCTGGAGCCATTCTCAGGGTTTCTGTTTTTCAATTGATTGTGGTGGCTGCTAGAGGGAGGGGCAGCCTCTGGCTCTGGTTACCCGGTGAGGAGAGCCACTCCAATGGCTGGCGCCTGAGCTGGGTGACTTTTCCCTGGATGGAACTGAGTCTGTGAAGTCACTTCGCCGTTAAGTTCTTGTGACCTGCTAAATGACTAGTTTTATTCCAAGGCCTGAGCTGGAGCTAGCCACTCCTCCGAGCTTTGTCGGTATCCAAGATGGAGATCACCGGTGCTGGGGGGGGAGGGGTGGCCTTCCCTCCTCTTCTCCCAGAGAAGGAGTGAGGAAGTGGGGCTTCTACTCACGTGGAGTCTTGGATCCCGGGTCGTCTCTGGTCTGCAAAGTGCAGGATGAAGTTGTCCGCTCCTTGTCGGTTCTTGCTGGTGTTGAGTAGAATCCGCTCGTCCGCGTCTGGCTCCTTCGTCCCGGACTGCGTCTCAGGTATGCCTCCGCGGCGGTGGTCGCAGCTGCGACCCTGCCGCCGCAGCGGCAGCTGCTCAGATGTGTCTGCTTGGCTTCCCCTCTCTTGACTAACTCTCTGTCCTGTGATGGCACACTTGGTGTGATTCTCTGGCTTGGGACTGTTCACTGGAACTCTGAAACTGTTTTCTATGCAAGAGCTTGTTCAGATTCCAGCTTCTCCTCCGCCATCTTCCCGGAACTCCCTCTTTAATCCATTTTGAGTTGATGTTGGTGCATGGTAATAGACTGGGGTCCACTTTTAGTCTTCTGCATGTGGCCACCCTGTTTTCCCAGCACCAGTGGTTGAAGAGGCTGTGTTTCTTCCATTGTATGTCTTTGGCTCCTTTGTCAAATATCAGCTGGCTGTAGGCCTGTGGATTTATTTCTGGATCTTCTATTCTGTTCCATTGGTCTTCGGGTCTGTTTTTGTGCCAGTACCATGCTGTCTTTGTTATTATAGCTCTGTAGTAGAGTTTGAAGTTCGGCATGGATATCCCTCCCATGTTGTCTTTATTCCCTAGAATTGTTTTGGTTATTCTAGGTCTTTTGTTGTTCCATATGAATTTTTGGACAGTTTTCTGTATTTCAGTGATGTACGTCATTGGGATTTTAATAGAATTGCATTGAATTTGTATATTAATTTTGGCACTATTACCATCTTCACAATACGGCCTAGGCTAGAGTTTCTTGATAGGCCTGTTACTCATGGCTGCTCCAAGTTCTGTCTCCTCTCTCAGCATAACCAGGTGTAACCATCTAATGCTTGGTTTGTCTCTTCTCAGTCAGAGACTGAGGGATGTCTCCTCGTTTCTTTTGGTGAACCTTCAGCATACCAGGACATCCAACAATATGTTTCCTGTGGGGTTGGGGATTTAGCACAGTGAAAGAGCATTTTTCTTTTTTTTTGTGAGTCATGGTGCCTGAACTCTGGGCCTGGGCACTGTCCCTCAGCTCGTTAGCTCAAGGGTGGCTCTCTACCACTTGAGCCACAGCACCACTTCGGCTTTTTCTGCTTATGTGGTGCTGAGGAATTGAACCCAGGGCCTCATGCATTCAAGGTGAACACTCTACCACTGAGCCACCTTCCCAGCCTGGAAGAGCATTTTTCTGACAAGTGCAAGGCCCTGGCTTTAGTCCTCAGCTCTGGAAAAAAATATTTCCATATATCTGACATCCATGGGGATGAACGTAGCCAAAATTATACAAGCACTCTACACCAATGAAGGGAAATGCAGTATAACTGTGAACCACCAACTTATTTCTGAATATTCTAATAACATTTTTCTGAGACTCAGGGAAGTAACTCAGGTGAGTAACTGAAGGGAGGCCAGGATAAGGGAAAAATATTATATTGATATTATATTGATTATTCAGTTATTCTGTCTATGAGCCCTTATATCTTAAACAATAACTCAAATCAACCCTGGGAATTTCATTGCTACATAGAGAAAAAGAGGGTTTTGCTGGGGATGGTTGAACCCTTTACTGTTCCTTTTAGTAATATATAAGAATTCTGAAAGGAGGAGGCAACAATGCTTTTTAGGAAATGTACTCATTACCTTGCTCATGTAACTGTAATCCCCCTAGACAGTATTTTTAACAATAAAAAATATTAAAAAAGAATTCTGGCTGCTCCATATTCTAGTCAATATTCAATGATATTAAGTAATTAAAAAAAAAAACCTTAGCCATTTTAGTAGATGTGTATTATCTAACAAACTCTTAGTGTGGTTTTAATTTTAATTTCCTTTAATGATGAACAAAAACTTGTGATGATTATTGGCCATTCACATACATTCTCACATTAAATATCAAAGATTTTAAAAACTAATTTAATATGAATTTCCTGTTATTAAAATCTGTTTATATATCTATATTGCTTAGATCTAAGCTATTCATCAAATATACATGGGGCAATATTTTCTCTCAGTTTGTCAGTTTCCTATTCTTTATTCATGTTTTCTTTTCTGATGAATAGAAGCCTTAAATTTAATGTAGTCTAATTTATTAAATTTTTTCTTCATTGTTAATTTTATTTTGGCTCTTTCCAAGGAATCATCACTATCCATTATGCTTCAGAGATATTCTGTTAAGCTTTCTTTCTGAAACTACAGCTTTAGATTTTAAATTCAGATTTTTGGTAGTATCATTTAAAATAATTTTGTGCAAGATTTGAGGTAGAGATTAAGATTTATTTTCTTCCAAATGGATATCCACTGTACCACAACCATGAATTGAAAAGGTTTTCCTCTCTTTTTGCAATGTGTTAGTGCTTTTACTTTAAAAATTAATTGAGGGCATTGGTATGTTCTATTTCTGGGCTCTACTTTGTTGCATTAATGCATTTGCCTATTATTTTGATGCTCTACTCTTACTTTATAGCTTTATTATAGTTCTAGATACTCAGTGCCCAAAGTTTCTCTCGCTTTGTTTTTAATCTTTACTTTAAAATACTTCTGGCTATGGTGGATATCAATGCATGATATGCAGATACAATTTTTTAAAAAAGAATTTTTTGTTTACCTGTAAGGGGTGTGGCTACTAAGCAGCCTTCAGATATTAGCTACTGTTGAGTTTATCTCAGCTTTATGAACTGGGGTTATGCTTTTCTCGAGCCAGCCACAGTTAATAAATAAAGAAGGCAGAGGTAGCAGAGGTCACATTACTCTTGGTGTAGCCTTCAGCCAAAGACATAAGCAAAGTAATTGTACAAAGGCTTGGAAAGTTCTACTCAATCTGAGCCTCTTCTGCATTTTTTCTCTGGAGTTGGTGCTAGAAGAGGCTTTCTCTCTGGCACTTCTACCTACTCTTCTAGCTTGATCTGACTTCTTCATTTTCCTCCCCACGTTTCTATCTCTAGCTCTGTGAGTCTCCGTGCTCTAACTGGCCCTGTTAGTTCTTAAAGAGCAAGCAGTAGCAGCAGGGTTTTGTGACTGGATCTCTGTCCACTGGATTATCAAACCCCAGTCAAGGTGGTAGGTGGCACCTGGACAGATTAACACTTGGGGTTGCTGACTCTTAAAGACTAAGTGCAGCAACTGTTCCAGGGTAGGAATATGCACAGAGCAGCCCACTAATTCAGGCCTTTGGAAGAGACAGAAGCCGTCATACATATTCAAACAGTGAAACTGAGTATTGGTTACTAAATTTCCTGGACAACCTACCAATAGGTAAAGCAAAGCTGAGAAGAATTAACAAAGAATCAAATATTGAATGTTAGAACATATAATCTTTTTAGTAGCTTACAATACACTGTCATCTCATGAAATGAGGAAAAATAACCCGAATAACAAATGCAAGACCTACTAGAGTGCCTATATTTCAAAGGTGGTTGCATGCTCAACAAGAATCAATTACTTTTAATTCCAACAGCAGGGCCTCAAATAAAAATAGCTGACACATAACACGGGCTAATAGTGTGGATGCTACTGAAAGATTGGATTCCTCATATTCCGTTAAAAATTAGCTTTAAGGGGCTGGGAAGGTGGCTCAGTGGTAAAGTGCTTGCCTTGCTTGCTTGAGGCCCTGGGTTCGATTCCTCAGCACCACATAAGCAAAAAATAAAAAGCCGGAAGTGGTGCTGTGGCTCAAGTGGTAGAGCGCTAGCCTTGAGCTGAAGAGCTGAGGGACAGTGCCCAGGCCCAGAGTTCAGGCCCCATGACTGGACCCCCCCAAAAAATTAGCCTTAAGTATTGTATAAAGTGGTTTTAATTCAAAAAGCCAATTGATGAGTACAAAGCATCCTGTTCAGTGTCACTTCTTCCATATTGCCCCCCATCTTTCCCAACCCTACTCATTCCCAGTGTTACCTGATTCCATTTTTACCTATGTACATTGAGCATCATGGCTGTATGGATTCTTTATATTTTTATAAATATCCCAATGTCTCCCATTGAGAGCTGCTCCCTCCCAATGCAATGTGGGATTGTGATGCAAATACCTTTCTCCCATAAGGGAAAGTTACCCACAGGAACAGATCCCATAACACCTCCACTTAAGGCAATATATGAAGTAGTCAGTGACTTGGGGAAAACACTGTGGGACTGAGTTCGGATTGAGTTCCGTGTAAACAGCTACAGCAAAATATTTAGCAAGCAATGTAAGCGTAATGCCCGGGAGTGAAAATGGGAATTGGGGCAAATTCCTGTTAAGAGAACGCTTAGAAATCTGAAAAAAGAAACAAAAAACCCCCAAACTGTCTTATAACAGAAGCTGTTGAAATGCCTAAATTTCCTTGGCAGATGGTTCAGAGAGGGATTAAAGCGACCCAGAAAGTGGACATACTGGAACGGCTATCTGAGAGTTCAAGACTACCAGAGTATTATGTTCTGCGAGGCCCTCAGAGCACACATGCACTAAGGCTACCAGGGATGCGCTAGTGAAAGAACCCTAGCATCACTCAGTGCTCCAAACACAGCTGTCCTGTTCCTGGTGGGGCAAAAACTTGGAGAAACTGTCATGGAGTCCAGCCCCTTAATAACCATAGGGATGATTTCATTTTTCCCTCCTCATAAAGCAGCAGCGAGTAAGAGGTGGTGATCAGCTAGGAGAGCAGGTGTGAGGGCTGAGAGCTGTAATGAACATAACAGTTGGCAAGACCTAACCTGCCGAAATATGTGGACATGGTATCTCTAGGCCAAAATAGTTTGACAGACCCAATGAGCCACTGCTTAAGTTCTACAGTCACAAGTCAAAAAGTGAGAAACAGGAGATGAATAGCAGTTGCTACGATGAAGAACTCACAACTTTTCTGAGTTTCAGGATCTGAATTAGTTTTGTGATCTGAGATCTCCCCCTAGGAGACTTGGGTAGGATATGACAAGAAGGACAAGAAAAGCAATGCAAGTGGAGTTGTAGCTCAAATGGTAGAGTGGCAGCCTTGAGCCAAAAAGCTAAAAGATGGAACTCAGGCCCTAAGTTCAAGCTTCAGTACTGGCATGAAAACCAACCCCCCCCCAACCCAAACAAACAAACAAAAACATTGCAAAAGCCACTGTATTCATCCTGTGTGTTTCCAAAAGTCTATGATCATTTGGACAATTGGACTAAAATAATACCACAAAGAATTGATGTTGAAAGTTCTTTAAGAAGATAAAAGATGATAAACTCTTAGTCAATTTGATCCAAATAAGGAGGAAAAAGCCCAATAAAATTAGACATAGAAAAGGGAATATCTCAACAAATATTGATGTAATATCCAGAGGATTCTGAGGGAATACTTTGAAAACTTGTAATTACATACACTTAAAAATCTAGAAGTGCATGAAGATGCACTTGATCTCCCCAAATTGAAACGAGAGAATATAAACCACTTAAGCAGATTGGCAATAAACAATGAGATTGAAGTAGTCATAAGGAGTCCTCTAACAAAGAAAAGTCCAGGATCAGATGGATCCACTGCTAAATTTGATCAGATCTTTAAAGTGGAACAAATGTTAATACTCATAAAATGATAGGGAAAAAAGCCTCCAAACTAATGCTATGAGTACAGTATACTCTTCTTCCAAAATTGGGCAAGGTTACCACAACAGAGAGAGGGAGAGAGAGAGAGAATGAGGAGAGAAAGAGAGAGGGAGGGAGGGAAAGAGAGAGAAGGAAGGGGGTGGGAGGGAGAGAGGGAGAGAGTATTGCTGATCAACCTGATTGATGAACACCCATGAAAAATTTCTTAATAAAATGCAAAGTGAATTCAACAACATGTTAAAAAGATCAAACACCATGATCAAATTGATTTGATTCCAGAGATGCAAGGGTTGTTTGAAGTATGTAAATCAATGAACATAATTCCGCACTTAAACAGATTTCAGGACAAAAATCAAATGATAATCTCAACTGATAATCTCTAATGCAGAAAAAGGTTTTGACAAAATGCAACATCTTTTTATGATAAAATTTGAATTAATTCTGAATAGAATAACCCATCTAACGGATGGAATGTGCTCTTCTTTGCCATTTGCTTGGGTATACTTTAAATTCATGGTTTATTCAGGTATAATTTCCCTAATTAAATTAAAGCTCTTTAGTGAAAACTTCTGTTTGACCAATGTATATATAATCATGATCCCACTAGTAAAATCAAAGTATAGAACATTTCTGTTGTATGGGGCAACAATTATCCCTACACCACCATCTACTGACAATCACTAATTTGCTTTTTGTCTCTGTATTGTTGACTTTAGAATGTCATAATTGGCAACATACAATCGGCAGTCTTTTGAGGCTGGCTTTCATCCCTTTGTTCAATGTATGAGAGATTCATCTATGGTGTGTTTATCAGTATTTTAAAAATTATTATTGGAAAGTTATATTTCATTGTAAAGTGAAACACATTTCGTGTTTGTCTGTTGAAGGACCTTATGTGTTTCCTTGGTGATTATAAGTAAACCACTATAATATTTATTATCAGTTTTTCTGTGAACATGTTTTCATTTCTCTTACATAAATACCCAGGAATAGAATTGCAAGGTGATATATAAAAGGTATATTTCACCATAGAAGAAATACTCAAAACATTTCCCAGGGTGGTTGTTCCATTTTTGAATTTCCGGCAGCAGTGCATGTGTGTTCTAATAGCTTTATGTTTTTCTGGATTTGGTACCATCAGTTTTTTTTTAACATTAGATATTGTTGTCTCAACTTAAATTTCCCTAATGATGACTAATGGTTAACATATTTCTATGATTTTACTTGTCATTTAAGTATCCATTCTTTGACTCATCTCTTTAAATATGCCCTTCCTTTATTATTGTGCTATTTGGTTTGAAATAATTGAGCTTCGAAATCCCTTTTTATAGATTCAATTTCTTTACCAAATATTTAATTTGCAAATAGTTTTCTTTTAGTTTGTGGTGTGTCTGTTTTTTTCTTTAAATGAATATAATCCATTTTTAAAGAGCATTTTAAGTTTGCAGAAAATTGGGTAGATAGTAAAGTCTTCTCCTACTATTAACATTTTAACATTAGCCTGGTACATTTGTTATAATTGGACTAAGATTGAAGTGTTAAAAATCTCTAAGTTTTATTAAGGTTCACTCTGTGTTGTGTTTTTTGTGTTTTTATTTTTCAGAAAAGAACAATAGTTTAATTTTAATTTAAAAACAATTTTAATTTTAATTCTAATTCTGATTTTAATATTTTTTTTTGGGTGCTGGTCCTGAGTCTTGAACACAAGGCCTGGATGCTGTCCCTCAGCTTTTATGGTAAAGGCTAATACTCTGCTACTTGAACTGAAGCTTCACTTTTTTGGTGTTTTGATTATTAATTCAAGATAAGAATCTCACAGACTAGGCTGGCTTTAAACCTCAATCCTCAGATCTCAACCTATTTAGTATCTAGGATTACAGGCAGGAGCCACCACATCACTTGCTAATTTTAAATTTTACATTATCTATTATCTTCAATTATGTAAAGAGATTTTCATTCAACATGTCAATTTATGAATACAATGCATCTTGATCAATGAATCATTCTTCACCACCATTTATCTCAACCTCATATATCCCCTCAAGTAACATGCTTTCATTTTCATATGTTGTATGGTTTTGATAAGTGCATTTGTCAAATATCTGTTACAGTGTCATACAGAATAGTTTGACAGCCCTAAGTTACTTCTGTTCTACTTAGTATTTCCTCTTCTCTTGTCAGGCAACAATCCTGGACTTTTTATATCACTTTTATAGTTTCGCTTTCCCAGAATGTCTTATAGTTGGAAACATCCACTGTATAGTATTTTCAGAATAATTCTTTCACTATATAATAGGTATTGGACTCTGCCAGGTCTTTCTGCAGCAAAGAGGCTCATTTCTTCTTATCTGTGAATACTATTTCCCATTGTATGGATGTATAATAATTGGATTACCCATTCACCTTTGGTTGCTAAGAAGTTATTTTAACTGTAAATAAAGCTGCACCAAATGTGGGCTTTTAGGTGTACCTAAGTTTTACCCATTTTTATAATTAATAAGGAGCAAAATTGCTAGATTGGACAGTATTACTATTACGCCTTGTTTGATACATCAAATTGTTTTCTGAAGTGGTTATAGTAAGTGAATAAATTCTGTTCCTGTTTTTATATACCCTTATTTGGGATTTTCATCATTTTCTTTTAATTTTAGTCATTCTAATAGACATGTATCATTGTATCTCACTAAAAAGTACCTAATGTCAAAGGTTATTGGATAATTTTTCTATGTTCATTTCCATCTGTATTTTATCTTTGGTGAGGTATTCAGATCTTTCGTACATGTTGAGAATCAGGATTTTTTCTTTTACTATTGAATTTTAAGAGTACTTTGTGTATTTATAGGTACAAAATGTGTTTTGCAAATATTTTCAGATGCATTTTGTAGATATTGTCTTCTTAGTCTTGGCTTGCCTTTTAATTCTTGAACAGTTTCTTATAAAGTAAAATTGTTTAAATTTTGATTGACAAGATGTGTAATGGGAAATTGAATCATTGTTAGGCAAGCATTTTAACACTTGAGCCACATCCCCACCCTGAATTATTTAATTTTAATGACGTTTGACTTACTTTTTTTTTCATGGATAATGGTTTTAGTGGCTGAGGAAAAATTCATGGCCACATCTAAAGTCACTTAAGGGTTTGTTGGGGTTGAGATAGATTGGGGGAAGAATAATTGAAAGGTTGACACTGATCAAGATGCTTGTATTCTAAACTGATATGTTGAGTTGAAATGTCTTAGTTCAGCTATTTAAAAATAATAATAAATAAATAAATTAAAAAAAATTAAGTCACCTAGGTTTCTTCTTAGCTCCTGGAAATTTTATAGTTTTTTTATTATACATTTAGGTCTGTGGCCCATTTTGAGTAAGTTTCTGTGAAAAGTATGAGTTTAATCATCTAGGTGTTTTCAAAAATTATTTTTTGTCCTATATCCAGTGGTTCTAGCATCATTTATTGAAGATCAGCATTTCCCCACTTTATTTTGCTTCGTAAAAATTATTAATGTGTGTGTCACACATACATACAAACATGTGTTTTAGGGCTGTCTATTCTATTAATCTGTCTATTTTCTCCCTATATCATATTATCTCTCTTTTTTTTTGGTGCCAGTCTTCAGGTTTATTGGTTTCTACTTGTAGTTTATATTATTTCTTTTCTTCAGCTTGCTTTACATTTACATGACTTTTTTTGTTGGTCGTGGGTCTTGAACTCTGGACCTAGACTATGGCCCTCAGCTCTTCAGCTCAAGGCTAGTGCTCTACCACTTGAACCACAGTGCCACTTACGGTTTTCTAAGTAGTTTATTGGAGATAAGAGTCTCACGGGCTAGCTTTGAACTGGATCCTCAGATCTCAGCTGCCTGAGTAGCTAGGATTACAGGCTTGAGCCACTGGCACCTGGCTCATTTATATGATTTTGTACTCTGGTCTTCTAAGGGGAAATCTTGACTTACTGATTTTAGCTCTTATTTTAAAAAAATTCTAGTAAATAATATAAATTTCCTCACAAGTACTGTTCTTGTTGCTGCTTACACACGTTTTGATATGTTTTATATATATATATATATATATATATATATATATATATTTTTTTTTTTTTTTTTTTTTTTTTTTTTTGGGTCCGGTCGTGGGGCCTGAACTCTGGGCCTGGGTGCTGTCCCTGAGCAATTCAGCTCAAGGCTAGTGCTCTGCCACTTGAACCACAGTGCCACTTCTGGCTTTTTTCTTTTTGCTTATGTGGTGCTGAGGAATCGAACCCAGGGCCTCATGCATGCAAGGCAAGCGCTCTACCACTGAGCCACCTTCCCAGCCCAGATATGTTATATATTTTTATTAATAACTTTTTTAAATTGTGAAAATACCATACAGAGGGGTTACAATTACATGAGCAAGGTAATGAGTACATTTCTTATCAAGCATTGTTGCCCCCCACCCCTGCACAAGCCAAACTTGTAAATTTGTTTTTTGACATAATGTCTTTTACTTCTCATTGTTGCAGTGGGTCCACCTGTATCCCTAAATTTGTTTTTTCCCTTCCCCTCCCCAAATTATACCAACATCAAATACAGTGAAAACAGGGGTTATACTGTGTGGGAGGGACATACAAAGCAACAAAAAAAATCACCATATAAATATGTTAGAAACAATGGCAAGAAAGAAAAACCATTTGAGTTCTTATCTTGGGGTTCATTTCACCTAACATCAACTTATCTGACCTTTTCTGCTTGTCTCAGACATATACTAGTTATTGCAAATAAAGGAAACCATGGGACCTATGTTTCTTTGGGCCTGGCTTACTTCACTTAATATAATTTTTTCCAAGTCTTTCCATTTCCTAACAAATGGGACAATGTCATGGAATTCTATGCCTCCATCAGAAAGAAGGTTATATTTTTTAATATTTATTTAGTTCTAAACCTTTTACATTTATCTTTGGGTTTCTTCTGTGAGCACAAATTATTTGGAAGTTTATTGTTGGAGTGCCAAATACTTGGGATATTTCAGATACTTTCTACTATTGATTTCTAGTTTAATTCCATTATAATCTCAAAGCATTTTTCATGTAATTTCTAATCTTTTCTATTTATTGCTTAGTGTCTTATGGCTATGAACATGGTTAGTCTTGGGGATTGGTCCATTTTACGTGTAAAAAGAATGTATCTTTGGCTGTTGTTGGATATAGCATTCTATGCCAATTACATCCAGTAGAATAATGATCTTACTGATTTTATATCTACTTGTCTATGAATTAATGGTACAGGTATGTTGAGGTCTACAACTGTAAATCTAGATTTAACTATTTTTCCTTGGAGTTTTAACAGTTTGTCATATGCATTTTGGCCTGAAATTTTTTCCTTTGGCTTACCAAACTGTCTTGATTACTGTAAGTAATTTATAGTAAGTCAAAATGAGATAGCATTTTTTATTGACTTTGTCTTTTTTTTTAAAAAATAATTGCCCTGTTATAGCCTGTTGTGATGGTTCTGTTTCTTCATATTAGAATCAGGTCTTGCTGGGATTTTAAAAAGGTTTTAATTAAAAATAGCTGGGGAGCTTTTACGAATTTGTGGTCATCCTTTTATAGAGGCTCTGTGCTCTGGGGTTAATGGTATGGCTTGGGTGGTAGAGTGATAGCCAATGAGTGAAAACAGCAGCTACTTAGTTCAAGCCCTGATCTCAGACCAAAAAAAACCCCAATGAAAAACAAAAAAGAGTCTGTGCTCATCTTCTCTGTATCATTCCAGTTTTTGTATATGTGGTGGAATTTTTAACAGAATTACTTTAAATCCCTAGAACAGCTTATTTTTTTTATTGTAAAAGTGACATACATCCCACGTTTTCCCTTATTTGCAATATCTAGTATATGTCTGAGACAAGCAGAAAAGGTCAGGTAAGATGATGTTAGGCAAAATGAACCCCAAGATAAGGACACAAGTGGTTTTTTCTTTCTTGCTATTGTTTCTAACGTATTTATATAAGGTGATTTTTGTTGCTTTGTATGTCCCTCCCCCACGGTATAACCCCTGTTTTCACTGTATTTAATGTTGGTATAATTGGGGGAGGGGAAGGGAAAAAACAAATTGTTTAAATAAGGATACAGGTAGACCCATTGCAACAAGGAGATGTACAAGACACTATATCAAAAAACGAACTTTACAACTTTGGCTTCGGGTGGGGGGGTGGAAAGGGTGTGGGGGGAGGAGTGTAGTTGTGGAGATGGGAGGGCAGGATGGTAGGGGAAAAACAAAGGAGGAGGCAACAGTACTTGATAAGAAATGTACTCATTACCTTGCTCATGTAATTGTAACCCCTGTACAGTATTTTCAAAATAAAAAAAACTTATTAAATAAATAAGTGAAAAAGGTGGCAGTCACATAGATCAGGTATTGAATATATTTCTTTTAGAATAGTGTCACCTCATCCCCTGTTTTCTCCCAGTTTTTCTCTCTCCAACCCTCTCCCCTGTAGAACAGGGGAGACTGTTTATGTTCTATGATTTGTTCATGAATTCCATTGTTCTATGAAATGTTTCCAAAATAGTTCAACTTCCAGTATTACACACAGTATATCCTTCTATGTTATCTCTAATATTTCTGATCAGGATTTTGCAATATTCACCCTGTATATTGCACTTATCTCTTTGCTTTATACTTATGTGTTTTATATGATTTTAATTCCCATGTTAATTCCTACTTGCTTATTGTTAGTATATGCATTCATGCACCAAGGAACTATACACTTGTAGAATGTTCAGACCTCACTGCAGCAGGTGTAGTTTAGTCCCCTGGGCAGCAGAGATGCTTGCTGACTGAGTCAAGCAAGTGATGATATGCAATCACTGCGAAGCAGGAAGCAAGATGCAGGAAACAGGAAGTAATCTTCTTGAGTGCAAGTGGCTTTTGGGCCGTAGCCAATCATGGCATTGATGTGATATGGGAGTGGGAAATCTTCAGGGTACAAGTGAGCTATATGGGATCTTCAGAGGAAGCTGGCTCCTTGAAAACAGAGGTATTGATGGGTCATACCGGGACAGGTGAAGTTTTATAGATAGGCATTGGTACCAATAGGATCCTTGCTGTTAGTATGAAGTCTTCAGGTTTGAATACAAGTAGAAAACCTAAAGAGAGTGAGCTTTTGTGTCAAGAAGAGAACAGAACTAGCTCACACTTGTAATTCTAACTATCCAGGAGGTTGAGATCTTATTATATTTATTTCTTTATTTTTTATTGTGAAAATACTGTACAGAGAGGTCACAATTACATGGGCAAGGTAATGAGTACATTTCTTATCAAGCATTGTTGCCTCCTCCTTTGTTTCCCCTTCCCATCCTTTCTCATACCCTTCCTTGCCCTCCCTACCCAATCCTCCCCCCCCAACCAAAGTTGTAAAATTCGTTTTTCGACATAACGACTTGTACATCTCATTATTGCAATGGGTCCACCTTATTAGTAAGGTTTGAAGCCATCCAGGGCAGGAAAATTATTGAGACTCATCTCCAATTAACCACCACAAAGGCTGAAAGAAGAGCTATGGCTCAAGTGGTAGAGTGCTATCCCTGAGTACAAAAGCTCAGAGACAGTTCCCAGGCCCCGGTTCAATTCCCCAGGGATTGAATCCCCCCCACCCCCATATACATACAGGGTAGAAATGTTATTACAAAGCTGAAGCTTCAAGATCAATGAATGTTTACACACCCTGGGACTGCAGCTGGGACAGAGTTCCATGGATGTCCTCACATTCACATGTCCTTGACACATTCTTTCGCCTTCTCCTGTGTATGAGCTGAAACCCTCAGGAGTGTCCCTTCCTCTTGTAATGTCTCTCTCATGACTGCCACTAAGGAAGCTTAACTCTGATTTCCTGAAAGAGAAGGTGCTTAAATGAAATGTTTCCATTATTGCAGAACGCATCCTGATGAGTAAATGTGGAAGCAAGGTGGAATAAATTAATAATTGGCTTAGCTCTTTTCTAAAATAAGCATTTAGTGCTAGACTATATCTCCAAGTACTGCAGCTCACAAGTTTGAGTCGTCCATGGTTTCATTTTCATTTAAATGATCTATTTCCTGATTTCCCTTATGGCTTGATATTCGCCACTTGGGCTAGGTAAAACTGTTTTGAAATATCTCTGTGTTTGAATATTTTTCAGCTATCCTTCTATAATTGATTTCCAGTTTGAGCTTAATGTTATAGGAGAGCATACTTTGTATAATATTAATTATTTAAAAATTGTTGAAGCGTGTTTTATGGCCAGCAATATAGTTTATTATAGGGAGCATTGAAAAAAATGTGTATGCAGCAGTTATTGTAAAAGGGCTTTCTAAATGTCAGGTAGGTGAAGTCAATTGGCAGTGTTTTCACATTTTCTGTATATTATTATTTCCAGTCATTCTACCAATTATGAAGAAAAGATTTCAATGTCTCCTACTAAAAATTGTGGATTTTCTCATTTAACTTTAGTTCTATTAGTTCATCCTTCCTTCTTTTTTTCTTCTTCATTTTCTTCCATTCATCATTCCCTCTTTCTTGATTTTTGCATAATTGGGAAATGAACATAGGACCTTGTGCCTGATAGGCAAATGCTCTACCAGTGAGCTACATCTTCAGCATATATATATATATATATATATATATATATATAAATATACATATATATGTGTGTATGTATATATATGTGTACATTTTTTATTGTAAAAATGCTGTACAGAGAGGTTACAGTTACATGAGCAAGGTAATGAGTGCATTTCCTATTGAGCATTGTTGCCTCCTCCCTTCTTTTCCCCCTACCATCCCTTTCCTCCCACCTCCACAACTACACCCCCCCTCCCACCCCAGCCTTGTAAAGTTCGTTTTCAACATAGTTTTGTACATCTCATTGTTACAATGGGTTAACCTGTATCCTTATTTAAGCATTTTGTTTTTTCCTTTCCCCTCCCCAAATTAGAGAAGTGTATATACAAGATGCAGGGCACTAACATCAAATACAATGAAAACACGGGTTATACCATGGGGGAGGAACATACAAAGTGACAAAAAAATCACATGGTAAATTATAAATATGTTAGAAACACTAGCAAGAAAGAAAAAAAATATGTGTGTCCCTATTTCGGGATTTATTTCGCTTAACATCATCTTATATGGTCATATATACATAGCTTTTGGTCTTTTCTGCTTGTCCTACACATGTACTAGTTATTGCAAATAACAGAAACCATGGGACCTATGCTTCTTTGGGCCTGGCTTACTTCACTTAATATATATTTTTTCCAAGTCTTTCCATTTGCTTACAAATGGGGCGATGTCATTCTTTCCGATAGAGGCATAGAATTACTATATATATATATATATATATATATATATATATATATATATGTATTATATGTATGTGTATACATACATATATATTACCTCCAACATCTGTTGTTATTAGAGTTCTTGATTATAGCCATTCTAACTGGGGTGAGGTGGAATCTCAGTGTTGTTTTGATTTGCATTTCTTTTATGTCAGCCTTTATATTTTGAGACAAAGTCTAACTACTATTCTAGGCTGGCCTCATATTCACAGCGCTCCTACCTCTCCCTCTCATGTGCACCACCACACTCAGCTCCTTCATTAATTTTGATGTGGTTTTTAGTTGCATACATATTTATGATTGCTTTGGCCTGTTTTGAATTGATCCTTTTATCTTTATGAAATCTACTGCTTTATTTCCAGCAGCATTCCTTCTTTTTCCTGAAGTCTACTCTAATATCAGTGTAGCTTACCCAGATTTCTTTCCATTAATATCTTCATGGAAGTGTAGACAGTTAATATATTCAGGAAGTGAGCTGTGTTATTTGTTACCTTCAGTGAGGTGCTACCATTAAATTTCTGTAGTGTTACTCTGTGTACAGAGTGCGGGCTGTGTTGCTGGGGAATCTTTACCATTATTCTTGTTCTGTCTTTAGTTTAATCTTTCTGTGCACTGAAGCACAGATATGTTAGTGTACATTTTTTTTCTCTTGACCTCTGCTTCTCTAGTAGAAAAGATTACAAAAATGATAGTCGTGAATTCCTCTATGTATTTGCTGATTTTCTCTTAGTTGTACTATTATTGATTGGAGAGTATTATAATCTCCATTGATCACAGTAAATTTGCTAATTTAGTTGATTTTTCCTTCAGTTAATATGGCCTGTATTTTGTTTTTAGTTCTGTTTTTAGATACATATACATTTAGGGTCATTACATCTTCATGATGAATTTACCCTTGCTTTGTTGTATAAATTTCATCTATATTTCTGATATTTTTCCCCATTACAATTTTTTTAGTAAGAGTTAGCCTTAGATATTATTTTGTCTTTTTTCTTTTAAACTTCCCAAAGCATTAAATTTGAGCTGAGTTTCACACAGACAGCGAGCACATCATCATGTTATGTTCCATTATGCATTCTTACAATCTGTGTCTTTTGTTTGGTGTGCTTACATTATTTACATTTAATGTATTTATATTTTTGGAAAGTTTACCATTGTACTATCCTGTTCAATTTTATTCCTTCGGTATTCCTCATTTATTCTTCATTTCCTGCTCTATTTTTTGTTGCTTCAAATATCTTTTTAGTACAGCCACTGAGTTTTTAGTCTACAACAACTTGAAAACTTTTTGAGTAATTGCTCTGGGGAATTCCATAACTTTATCAATATTTTATCAACTTTAAATGGAATGTAGAAATTTTTCCACATATGAAACTCTTTATATATATATATATATATATATATATATATATTATTGTAAAGAAACTGTACAGATGAGTTACAGTTACATGAGCAAAATAATGAGTCAATTTCCTATGGAGCATTGTTATACCTTCCTTTATTTTTCCCCTACCATCTTTTTCCTGCCTGCCTTCCCACCTCCTCCCTCCCCTCCCCCCACAAAGTTGTAAAATTCATTTTCAACATACTGTCTTGTACATCTCATTGTTCCAATGGGTTATCCTGTATCTTTAGTTAAGCATTTTGTTATTTCTCTTCCCCTCTCCAAATGAGAGAAATGTATATACAAGATGCAGGACACTGGAATCAAATACTGTGACTACAGGGGTTGAACCATGGGGGAAGTACATACAAAGAAACAAACAAAAAAAATCACATAGTACATTATAAGTACATTAAAAGAATAGCAACAAAGACAAAACCCCTTGTGTCCCTATCTTGGGGTTCATTTTGCTTAGCATATATATATATACATATATATATATATGCATATATGGCATATATATCATATTTTCTTGATCTTCATCTACTGAGGGGCATCTGGGTTGGTTCCATATCTTAGCTATCATAAATAATGCTGCAATAAACACCGTTGTGCTGGTAGCCTTAGTATGGGCCTTGTTTGTGATCATTTGGGTAAATGCCTAAAAGTAGGATTCCTGGGTCATAGGGGAGCTCTAGGTATAGCCTTTTGAGGAATCTCTATACTGCTTTCCAAAGTGGTTGAACAAGTTTACACTCCCACCAACAATGCAGTAGGGTTCCCTTTTGGCCACATCCCTTCCAGGATCTGTTGTTAGATTTCTTGATTATAGCCATTCTAACTAGGGTGAGGTGGCATCTCAATGTTGTTTTGATTTACATTTCTTTTATGGCTAAAGAAATTGAGCATTTCTTTATGGCAATTCTTATTTCCTCTTCAGAGAAGTCTCTCTTTAAATCTTTAGCCCACTTATTAATTAGGGGTTGTTCTTTGAGGATTTGTTGTTGGGGGATTTAATCATTTGAGTTCTAATTACATTTTAGATATGAGACCCTTGTCCATTATATGGCTAGTGAAGATCTTCTCCCAATCTGTGGGCTTTCTATTAATCTTGCTAGCTATGTTTTTTGCCATGCAGAAGCTCGGCAGTTTCATGCAATCCCATTTGTCCAAACTTTTTTGATTTGTTGTGTTTCTGGGTCTCTATTAAGAAAATTTCGGCCTGTGCCAAGGAGCCCTAGACATCTCCTATTCCTTCCTGTAATGTTTTCAGGGTGTCTGCTTTGACTTCGAGGTCTTTGATCCATTTTGAGTTGGTTCTGGTGCAGGGTGATATACACAGATCTAGCTTTAGTTTTCTACGGGTGTTTATCCAATTTTTGCCAGCACCATTTACTGAAAAGGCTGTCTTTTTTAGCTCCCTTATCAAAGATAATGTGGCTATAGGTCTGTGGGTTCATTTCTGGGTCTTCAATTCTATTGCATTGGTCCTTAGGTCTGTTCTTGTGCCAGTACCAAGCTATTTTAATTACTATGGCTTTGTAGTAGAGTTTGAAGTTTGGTATTGATATTCCTCCAGCACTGTTCTTCCTGCTAAGGATTGTTTTTGCTATTTGGGATCTTTTATTGTTCCATATGAATTTTTGGATTGCTTCTTCTATTTCCTTGATGAATGAGGTTGGGATATTGCTAAGTATGACATTGAATTTGTAGATAGCCTTGGGAACTATTCCACATACGCAACTCTTTACCCTCTCCTGTGATGTCACACATAACCGTTTATATGTATGGAAAACCCTAAGAGACAATGTCCTAATTTTAACTTTTAATAGAAAAACAAGTATTAAGAATCTCTAGGGGGAAAAAGGTCTATTATATTGATCTGGAAACCATTTTGTGTTTTTTGTCCCCATTCTACATTTGTCAATTTTCTTTTTTTTTTTTAAATTTTTTATTGTGAACATACTTTACAGAGGGGTTACAATTACATGAGCAAGATAATGAGTACATTTCTTATCAAGCATTGTAGCCTCCTCCTTTGTTTACCCTTCACATCCCTTCCCAGCCTCCTCCCGCCCCCCCCAATCCTCCCCCCCTCCACCAAAGTTGTCAAGTTCGTTTTCGACATGACAACTTGTACTTCTCATCGTTGCAACGAGTCCCTCTGTATCCTTATTTAAACGACTTGTTTTTCCCCTTCCCCTCCACAAATTATACTGACATCAAATACAGTGAAAGCAGGGGTTATACTGTGGGGGAGGGACATACAAAGCAACAAAGAAATAATCTTATAAATGCGTTAGAAACAAATGCATGAAAGAAAAAAACATTTAAATACATATCTAAGAGTTCATTTTCCTAACATCACCTTATCTGACCTTTTCTGCTTGACTCATACATATACTAGATATTGCAAATAAGGGAAACCATTGGACCTATGTTTCTTTGGGCTTGGCTTACTTCACTTAATATAATTTTTTCCAAGTCTTTCCATTTCCTAACAAATGGGGCAATGTCATTCTTTCTGATGGAGGCATAGAATTCCATTGTGTATATATACCACATTTTCTTGATCCATTCATCTACTAAGGGGCATCTGGGTTGGTTCAATATCTTAGTTATGGTAAATAATGCTGCAATAAACATAGTTGTGCTGGTAGCTTTAGTGTGGTCTTGTTTGTAAAGATTTGGGTAAATGCCCAAAAGTGGGATTGCTGGATCATATAAAAATTAAATCTTACTACAAATATTATAATACTTTAAACAGAAAAATAATGTAGGTTTTGTTCTTAGGACACATATTATTAATATACCCCAACTTTGGAAAGGTAAGCATTAGTCTTCATGTCAAATAAGATGAAGATTAAGAGACAGTCTTTTGGGGAGAAATGGTGAAATTTATGAAGCTCATATCCCTACGCATAAATAAAGCACAATTATATGCAGAGAGAAACACGGGCAGCATTAATGTATTTATCACTTTTAATGATAACATGATAAAGGAGATATCTGATGGAGCTAGGAGAGTAAGTGTTTAATGAACTATAGAGAAACTGGGGTAAGAAAATAGGAAATGTTCCAATATTAATAAAATAAACAAGAAAAAATTCAGTCATAAGAATAAAGAAAACTATTTTTAAATCATAACAAATCCCTTTTTCCATGTCCTGGTTGTACAAGTAAAGCTTTCCCTGGTTTAAAAATATTTTGCAAATAGGTGAACTATTAGAGAAGAAAGTAAACATCTGAGAACACAAGAATATCTTAAAAATAAACCAAGTGTGGAGTTTCTGTAGTAAAATATTCAATAGAGGAATTCATTTCAGATATCTAGACTAGACCAAGTACAGTCTACCATGTCGCTGTCACTAAATGCACCTATGTATGGGGTAATTTCCATAATCTAAAAAGTAAACAATGCCAGTCAATTTAGGGAAGAAGATCAGAATTCCAAATAAGAGCACACTGGCAAGGAAGCCTAGTTAATAACAGGCTCAAATCATGATCATTTTATTATTCCAATTCTCAAAGTCATTATCATGGCTATTTGGAGTTCAATTTTACCAAAACATGAGAATAGGAGAAAAAAATAGTTTATCAATTGCACCTCCAGCATTCTGAAATACTGAATTTGGCATGGAGGTGCTTTTTCTAAAACTCAAAGGGAAGCTTTGTAGCTCTAGTTCAATAAGCAAAAGAAACACCTCATATTCAAACAAAATATGGAAATCTTGGGAAGAAAGATCATGGTGCAAGCCTCTGACTAAGCATGTGACACACACACACACACACACACACACACACATACACCACACAGAGGATAGCTACAAACACCATTGAAATGGCCTTGAAAACAGAATCAACTTTGAAACACTCCCATGGAAGGTAAAGTGGTAAGTTCAGCCTGAATCTGAATTAATTAATTACCAGCTACAGCAAACATAGCATTCTCCAGAGGATTTCTGAAAGTCAGAACCTCATAACATAATAGTCAACATTGCCAGGATAAAATTCAAAACTACTCAGTATTCAAAGAACTAGAGAAACATCAGTTCAGATAATGGAAAACCAAAAGATGTTAATACGAAATGCTTTTTTTTAAATGTTAAAATTGTCTGACAAGGAATTTAAAGCAGCTACTATAAAAATATTTCACCAAGCAATTACTAACACCCCGGAAACAAAAGAGGAAACAGGAAGTCACAAGAAATAGAAGACAGAAAGAAGAATTGAATAGAAATATTAACATTAAAAAGTAAAATAACTAATAGATTGATCTTCATACCATAATGAAGATGATAGAGAAAGAGCCCAAGATCTCAATGGCAACTCAATAAACAGTAGTTACCCTTTTTGTTACATCTCGTTTAACTTTATTTTTCTTCTTCATCAGTTTTTGTAATTAAATTTTTTGTCAAGGTGATGTACAGAGGGGTTGCAGGTTACAGTTACATAAGTAGTAAGTACATTTCTTGTCAAACTTGTGAGCCCTTCCCTCAAGTTGTACAGATCATTTCTAACATATTGTCTTGTGAATATCGCTGTTGCTTAGGTTCCCTCTTTGTCCTTTGTCTCACCATTCGGTTTTTCCCTTTCCCTTCCTTAATTCAAATAAACATATATACAATACCAGGGTACCAGAATCCAATACAGTGACAACAGGGGATATACCATAGGGGGAAGAACATGCAAAAAACCCCCGAAAATCACATTAAAAACAACATTAAAAACATTAAAAACAACAACAACAAAGAAAAACCTCTTGTGTCCATGTCAGCGTCATCTTACATGGTCATATGTACATAACTATTATATGGTCATATGTACAGGAGCTATTCTGCTCATCTGCTAAGATTATCCTAGATGTATACCAATTATTGCAAATAAGGGAAACCTGCCAGACCCAAAGTATTTACTCTTAAAATGAGAAAATAATTTAAAAAATCAGAGACCAGGGGAAAAGTGGAACAGTAACTGAAATGGTAACCTGGTGTCAGTGGAGTCCTGGAAATATAGAAGCTTGTAGACCTAGAGAAAGAGCCATTTAAAGAATTAAGGGCTGAAAACTTCTTACTTAATAAAAGAAATCTAAATATATCATAAATGTTTATATTTTATTTTTAATATATTGAAATATAAAAAATACAAAAATAATAGTCTTAGAGTGTGGATATGTATCTATATGTATGTACAATTTTCACATCCATACACTAAGACACATAAGGTAATGTAATGCTTAAAACAGCAAAAATGTCTTATCTGGGAAATAATTATTCAGATGATTACAAATCTCTTGTCAGGAACCATGCATCCAGAAAGAGGCACAAATTTTGCAGGCATGGAGAAGAAAAATAGAATGAACCTAGGATTGTATATCCAGAGAATGAACCTAGGATTGTATATCCAGTGAAAATAATCTTCAGCCACAAAGGTGAAACTTAAAAAACAAACAAACATGAGAATTCTTTGCCAGCAGGCCTCTTTAGAAAAGCTATTAATGAAGGATTTTAAGTGGAAGTAAAATGATACTAAAAAAGAAAACTGTATTTGATGTTGGTATAATTTGTGGAGGGGAAGGGAAAAAACAAATCATTTAACTAGGGATACAGGTGGACCCATTGCAACAATGAGATGTACAAGTCATTATGTCAAAAAACAAACTTTACAACTTGGGTGGGGGGTGGGGAGAGGATCAGTGGGGAGAGGTGGGGAGTATGGGAAGGGATGGGAAGGGGAAACAAAAAGGAGGCAACAATGCTTGATAAGAAATGTACTCGTTATCTTGTCCATGTATTGTAGCTCCTCTGTACGGTATTCTCACAATAAAAAAAATTAAAAGAAAAATTAAAAAAAAAAAGAAAATTGGGTCATAGGGGAGCTCTATGTGAAGTCTTTTGAGGAACCTCCATACTACTTTCCAAAGTGGTTGAACAAGTTTACACTCCCACCAACAATGAAGTAAGGTTCCCTTCTGTCCACATCCCCTCCAGCATCTGTTGTTATTAGAGTTCTTGATTATAGCCATTCTAACTGGGGTGAGGTGGTATCTCAATGTTGTTTTGATTTGCATTTCTTTTATGGCTAGGGAGGTTGAGCATTTCTTCATGTGTCTATTGGCCATCCTTCTTTCTTCTTCAGAGAAGTTTCTCTTTAAGTCTTTAGCCCACTTATTTATTGGGCAGTTGTTTCTTTGAGGATTTGTTGTTGGGGGATTTAATTTTTTGAGTTCCAAGTATATTTTAGATATGAGACCCTTGTCTGTTGTATGGCTAGTGAAGATCTTCTCCCCATCCTTAGGCTTTCTATTGATCTTGCTAGCTATGTCCTTTTATGTGCTATCTGCAAAAACTATAAAATATATTAAACTGTGTGTGTGTGTGTGTTGTTACCGGGGTTTGAATTCAGGGCCTCAAGCTCTTCCTGAGCTTTTTTTGCCCAAAGTTGGTGCTATACCACTTGAGCTAAACCTCCACTTCCAGCTTTTAACTAGTTAATTGGAGATGAGTCTCAAAGGAAAGTCTGCCTGAGCTGGCTTTGAATCTCAGTCCTTAGAACTCAGCCTCCTAAGTAGCCAATATTATAAATGTGAGCCACCAGCACTTGGACAAAACAAACAACAAAAACAATCATACACTCTTGTGATTCTGGAGTAATGAATTGGAATTAGCTAATGACATGTAAGGTAGTATCTATTGATTTGTTTATCTTTTTTTACTGGATGGTATCATCTTGAGAGCAGGTGCAAATAAGTTTCTTGTGTTTATGTTTCTGCAGGCTGAGGAGTCAGGTGTAATATGAATATAAGGATTTATATTCTTTCCCATGCTGCTTATTTACTCAAAATTCTATTATTAACCACTTCCACTTCTAATGATCTCAGTTATTCTGTAGTGAGAGTTGAGTTCATTTTATAACACTTTCAATGATGCCAAAGAATTTCCTGTGTGTGTGTATGTGTGTGTGTGTGTGTGTGTGTATGTGTGTGTGTGTGTGTGTGTGTGTGTGTGTGTGTGTGTGTGTGTTCTGCTTGCTCAAATTTTCTCAGTAATCAAGTTCCCTGAGAGGCTGTCTCAAAGTTCTCTTTTTGTTGTTTACCTGCTAAAAGAAACTCTAGACTTGAAGTTGAGTCTTTCTTAAAAGCATTTTGTGTGTGTGTGTGTGTGTGTGTGTGTGTGTGTGTGTGTGTGTGTGTATTCACCATTGTACTTTTATTTACACATCACCATAGTTGGGATGCCAGTTCTACACTACCACACCCATCCTTATTGGCTGATATAAAGTCTAGCTAACTTTCTTCCTTAAACTTCTGTCCTCTTGAGTCCTACCTTATGAGTTGCTGGAACTACGAATGCTACCATGCTCAATGTTGATAAGGCATTTTGTGTATTTTTTTGAGCCTAGGTCTGTTTTATTTCATTGGAAGACTTAACAATATACTGATGTACATACAGTGTACATTGAAGTCAGGTTAAACATGTCTATCCCCTTAGTCATTCATCATTTCTCCTAGAATCATGCTAAGCTGCTGAAAGTTCTAGTTCCTGGGCATAAGCAATCTTCCTGTTTCAGCTTTCTCAGAAGCTAGGACTACAGGTGTGCTACATGTCTGTCAACACTTTTAGATTTTACAAAGACGTGAAATCAATAATACTTGTCTTCCTGTGTCTCTTTGACTTTATTCCACACAATGATCTCCAGTCCCAGGTCACATAGTTGCATTTATTTTTATGATCAAGAAGTATTCTTGAAGGGACATTTTGTTTGTTTGTTTTAAAATGACATTACCTATACTTCTGTGCACTTATTTTTTTTATTGTAAAGATACTATACAGAGGGTTATAGTTACATGAGTGAGGTAATGAGTACACTTCCTCTTGAACATTGTTACCCCCTCCATTGTTTTCCCCCTACCATCCCTTCCCTCCCTACCTTCCCCGAGGTTCTTTTTTTTTTTTTTTATTGTGATTAAGTGATTACATAATATCTGGAATTTCACAGTATTGTGGAATAATGATGCTCATTTAAAGTCACAAGTTCATTCTAACTTTCCTGGAGCAAATTGTCTATCACAGTCTATAACATAGAATGGTGTTCACATGTTATACACCATACATGTGATCAGCATCATGGGGATATTTAGTAGTGGTTCGACCAGATGAGTGGGAGTTCTTCGTTTCTTAAGTCCTGTTAGTTTTGTCGTATCACCTAACATTTTGGATTTAGCATCCACTTATCAGGGAGACCATGTACCGTTTGTCTCTTCGCTCTTGGCTTACCTCGCTCAACATGATTCCTTCTAGCTCCATCTATTTCCCTGCAAATGCCATTATTTTGTCATTTCTAATGGCTGCATAATATTCCATTGTGTATAGATACCACAATTTTTGGATCCATTCATCTGTGGTGGGGCATCTGGGTTGTTTCCATATCCTAGCTAGTGTGAACAGTGCCTGTGCACTTATTTTTAAAACTTGATTGTTTATTGTTATTATAAAGGTAATGAACAGAGGGGTTACAGTTACATAAGTCAGGGAAAGAGTATATTTATTTTTGGACACTATCACCCCTTCCCTCCATCTGTCCCAGCTTTTCCCTTTCATCCCCACCCACAAGTCGTATAGTTCATTTTCAGCACAGTGTCTAGTGAGTGCCACTGCTGCATTTGTTCACCCTTTGCGAAGGGACATTCTTAATTCTTACATAGTTTCTTGGGGCTGCTGAAAATTATAGCCTTAGTTTATCTCATTGACAGAGAGCAGTCTACTTAAGAAGTTTATCATTTTTTATCTCCCACTTGTTGGAATATCAACTACTTCCAAATGTGACATATATGTCATTAGAGAAGGTTCTATTCCATTGGGACTAAGGGTCACAAAACCTAGCTTTCTGTTGTAGACTGTTTTTCCATTGAGGTTAGGGCTCAGGCTAATTGATGCGTTTACTTAGCAGCTTCTTAGATGAAAGCAAATAAGTGACCAGTGGAGCATGGCCTGAAGCTTCCAGTTTAAGGATTCCCCAGCCCGGCTCAATTGTGCATCTCTATGGAGAATGCAAACCCAGAGCTGGGTTCAAGACATTAAAGACCCAAAACGGTCTTTCTTTCTTATTACCTGACCCTATGTCCTTTCTGACTTAGTTCTATCCAGGGCTCTGGACTTGGGTTGGCAGCTGATACTGTTAATACTTTCCAACTTTGTAAGATAAAGTATGCATTTGCTACAGAATATGAAATATGCTAGAAATTCTTGTCAAACATTTTGGGTGTTAATGTAGTTTTTTTTTTTACCCTTTGACAGAAAATGTCATGGATATTTTGAGAGAGAAAAGGGAAAGGGGACTTATCTGAATTCTGTCACAATGCCATCTTCCAAGAATGACACTATACTTTCTTCTTCACTTCCTCACCTGTTATTTTTACCTGAAAATCATTTCTGTGACACATCTGGCGGATTCTTACTTTTTGGTTGCCTGTTTTTATGATGAAATTTTCACTTTTTTGATAAAATTGCCTATTATCATGTTCAGGACTGTTTTCATGCCTACTGTCTTACATTCTTCCCTTATGACATAAAAATTCATACAGAAATCTCTCTCTCCTTTCCCACAAATAATTTTGCTATGTGAAGATACGAGTTGGGCCAAGCACTGGTGGCTCACCCCTGTAATCCGAGTTACTCAGGAGGCTGAGAATTGAGGATCACAATTCAAAGCCAGCCCAGGCAGGAAAATGCAAGAGACTCTTATCTCCAATTAAGCACAAGAAACCAGAAGTGAAGCCAAGGCTCAACTTGGTAGAGCCCTAGCCTTGAGCAAAAGAGCTCAGGGGCATTTCCCTGGCTTTGAGTCTAAACCCCATGATGACAGCAGCAGCAGCAGCAGCAGCAACAACAACAACAAAGACTTGTGTTGGGAGATGAAGCCATGTATTAGTTTGACTTTTTGATACTTCATACTTTCTTTATGTATAAAAACAAGATCAGTAGAAAGAAAACTAATTTATCATCACCATCTCTCTAACTTCAGGTTTTCTTTAGATCTCTAAATCTCTAGATATATGGTTCATTTTCTTTTGATTCTAATTTCCTCTCAGGTGATGTGGGGGAAATCCATGGTTCATGGATGCCTATCATAAGACTGTCTGTCATGTCTCAGAATCGTGTCTCAGGAGACCATATTTGTCGGAGCAATACACAGTCATCCGAACTAGGTATTTTTATTACTATTTCCCAAAGCTCAGGCAGCCTAGTTTAATCATGGAAGACAAAATTTTATAAGAATCAGAAAGAATATTGTCAGAAAATCTACCAGCAAGAGATGTATCTATGTTTCTCTCCGTCCCTCTCCCTCTCCCATTCTCTCCCTCCTTCGGTCCTTCTAGCCCTCCCTCCCTCCCTCCTTCTATCCCTCCCTTCCTCTCTGTCTGTCTGACTGTCTCCCCCCCCCCCCCATACACACATACACACCTGGAATATCTGAAGGAGCAACTACAGTCAGAGTTATTTTATAGAGTTAGTCCTTTGTATTCTCTGTCATCTATTCATTTGTATCTCTTTTGTACATATGGATAAGACAAAAAGTGACCAACTCTAGGTTAGTTTCTCCTCAATTTCCAGCTTAAATGCAAATAAGAGAGACTAACTAATGTCTCCCAAAATATCCAAACCTTCTGAGGTGAAAGCTCATTGGTCCTTTCCCTTATCAAATAAGAATGAACAGGCATGTGTCTGAGATTGATGTGGTATTTCTCAGGAAAGGGAATATATTAGCTGAAAATAAATCACAAAATTAACCACAATTTATCGGACATGATAGACAGCATTTTCCTTCTTTTTTTGGTGGGGGTTGGGGGGTGGGGGGTGGGTGGATTACTGGTACTGGGGCTTAAACTCAGGGCCTTAATCTCTTACTTGGATTTTCTCTTAAGGCTAGTACTCTACTACTTGAGTCTGATCCCCATTTCTGGCTTTTTGGTGGTTAATTGGAGATAAGAATCTCAACCTAGACATTTCTGTCCACGCTGGCTTCAAACCTCAGATCTCAGCTTCCTGAGTAGCTGGAATTACAGGTGTGAGCTACTAGTGCCCAGCATGATTTTCGTTTTAATCTCCACATTTTCATCCTTCTTAGAGTAAGTTCTATATCTCCAGGATGCCTAGTGCTCATCCTCAAAGGTATAATCATAAACATATGATTTTCACTCTAATCATTCCCTCTGTATGCCGGTTCCCACATCTATTAAAAATTATATTAAGTGAAGTAAGCCAGGCCCAAAGAAACTTAGGTCCCATGGTTTCCCTTATTTGCAATAACTAGTGTAAGTCTGAGTCAAGATAAGGTCAGATAAATTGATATTAGGGAAATGAACCCCAAGATAAGTATTCAAATGTTTTTTTCTTTCATGTGATTGTTTCTAACATATTTGTAAGATGATTTCTATGTTGCTTTGTATGTCCCTCCCCCACAGTATAACCCCTGCTTTCACTGTATTTGATGTTGGTATAATTTGTGGAGGGGAAGGGCAAAAACAAATCAGGATACAGGTGGACCCATTGCAACAATGAGATATACAAGTCGTTATGTTGAAAAACGAACTTTACAACTTTGGTGGGGGCGGGGGAGGATCAGGTGGGGGTGCGGGGAGGGGGGAGTATGGGAAGGGATGGGAAGGGGAAACAAAGAGGAGGCAACAATGCTTGATAAGAAATGCACTCATTATCTTGCCCATGTAATTGTAACCCCTCTGTACAGTATTTTCACAATAAAAAAAGAAATGTACTCATTATCTTGCCCATGTAATTGTAACTCCTCTGTACAGTATTTTCACAATAAAAAAAACAATAAACATATACCAGTTTAATAGAACTAAAAGGGGAGGGTTGGAGAAAGGGTCCTATTTCCTTTCCAAAGGAGAACACTGAATATGTTAATTGAGTTTACCAATAAAGAAATCCAGTAACTGAAAAAAAATGGACAGAATGATACATCTGACTATTGGGAAATTAAGTAAGATCATGTATATAAAAATAGTTAGAATAGTACCTGGTATATGGCATACACACAAACAATTTTGAGGCTTAGTGTGCTATATTCTTGAACTGGACACTAATTTATCTTTTTCCTCCTTAGGAATATTTTTCATCTTTTTGACTTCCTATATAGTTATATTACCTTCATATGTATGTGTATATATATATATATGTACATTTGTTATATTAGTATACTGTCTTAGCCAAGCTTCTGTCTCTGGTTTGCAGAATTCTTCTCCTTGGAAATTGTCACTGTACTTTTCTACTTTCAGTGTATTAGAAACCTTCCATTTCATGTTAATTTCTCAAGGAGCACTAACAGAAGTTTGCAGGTTCCTTTGAAACTCCACTTTATACCTTTAGCTGTAATGCTTTAGTCAACAGACTTGAAAACACTAGGGGAACATGGGTTTAGATTTTTAGATTTTCCTAATGATTATAAGGCTCTCATCTCTTCATGGTGATTCTATCTCATTCTTTTCTGTCCAAATATCAAACTATTGAAGAAGCAAAGAGAAAGTAGGAGAATTCACTTTTGTTTACTCATCTCTATTGATTCTAAGTTTACCCTTTCTTTACCCCTTCTTCTCCAATCTTAGAATAATCACGAAAGGTCTTATTGTGGGTCACTGCAGTTGTTCAAGATTCATCTGGTACTTCTATTTTTTGTTTGGTTTTGTGCTACTACTCAGGGCCTGGGAATGCTCCATTAGCTTTTGTGCTAAGGCTGACACTCTATCACTTGAGCCACACGGTCTCTTCTGTCTTTTTTCTAACTAAATGAAGATAAGATTTTCATAGACTTTTCTTCCAGGGATGGCTTTTGACCTCAATCCTCAGATCTCAGTCTCCTGAGTAACTAGGATTACAAACATGAACTACTGTGCCCCACTCATCCTGTACTTCATTTCCATCCCTGGAGTGTTTAATTTTACATTCTGGAATAATTACCCTCGATGGGAACACCTTGTTTTCTTTCAATAACAATTTGATTATTATTTTTTTGGTCAGTCATGGGGCCTGAACTATGGACCGGGCACTCTCTCTTGAGCTCTTCAGCTCAAGGCTAGCGCTCTACCACTTGAGCCACAGTGCCACTTCTGGCTTTTTCTGCTTATGTGATGCTGAGGAATCAAACCCAGGGCCTCATGCATGCAAGGCAAACACTCTACCATTGAGCCACCTTTCCAGCCCCACAATTTGAATTTGATTATTATTAATTTTTTTGGGTCCGGTTGTGGGGCCTGAACTCTGGGCCTTGGTGCTGTCCCTCAGCTCTTCAGCTCAAGGCTAGCGCTCTACCACTTGAGCCACAGCGCCACTTCCGGCTTTTTTCTTTTTGCTTATGTGGTGCTGAGGAATCGAACCCAGGGCCTCAGGCATGCAAGGCAAGCGCTCTGCCACTGAGCCATCTTCCCAGCCCCAATTTGATTATTTGATGGACAAAATAATTAACTTACTCCAGTTTGATTGCTGGGATGTTTTGAGGCAGCAGTGGTTACTTTGTATGAATCAATACCCATTGCATTTTAGTAATTTCAAATGACAGACAATTGCTTGAAGGCAGGGACAAAGCATTATCTTTTTGTCTTTGGTACCTAGAATAGATCTGGCACAAAAGAAGATAATAGCCACAATCTACTGAGCTTTTACTAGGGGGCACTTTAAGTATATTATCTCGCTCACTCGCCACTTTGTAAACACATGGAATAAATGTTACATCTCAACTTTGAGGATTAGACAACTATAAGGCAGAGAGGATAGTTAACAGGCACTATTCCTCCATAAAGTAGTATGTCTGGAGTTTGAATGCCATTGGCAAGGCTCTTGGACTCTGCACTGCTCTGTCTTGCCCACATAATTGTCTAATTGAGTACTAGACCTTTCTTACTAAGGCCATTTCCAAATACAGAATTGTTGAGAAATATCTTCCTTTTCAGAGTTTCTTGATTTAGAATCCAATCTACCCTCTCTCTTACATTTCTGAAGTCTGCCTTTCAAAGTATAACATATACATTCAACATAACCTAAATGATTCCTTTTTATGCTGCTATGGCGGGGGAGGGGGGAATAAGGTGGCAATTTTACTTTAGTTGTTTGTGATTTAAAAAATAACCGCATGGCATGTTTTATTTTCTTCAGTCAGAAAAAGTAAGCCCCAAATTAACAGTATGAAAGCCTTAGGTGAGCACCAGAAAGAGGGCCTGCCCAGAGAGGTTGTGGCAAGTAAACAGGGAAGAGAAAGACTGGGACTGGAATGAGGGATCATTGCTAGCCTTCTGTCTGTGAACAGGGTTGGTACAGGAGGAACCCAGCCCAGAGCAGGGCTTCCATAAGGCCCAGGGATAATAACTCCAAGATCCCTCCTCCTCTAATACCAGCTGCTCCTCTGGGCTTTTGTAGGGACACCAGGTAACCTGGCTGGCTCAGAAGCAAAGGATAATCAGGGATTGAAAGTAATGGTTTGAGTTTTTTGAGTGGGTCTGGGCTCAGAAGA
The DNA here is from genome assembly GCF_019054845.1 of Dipodomys spectabilis. Lineage (NCBI taxonomy): Eukaryota > Metazoa > Chordata > Mammalia > Rodentia > Heteromyidae > Dipodomys > Dipodomys spectabilis. The sequence goes on along the minus strand of NW_024870813.1, from coordinate 3,131,989 downwards.
GACTACTGGGGTTGGCAGTGATTCTGAGCCTGTGTCTGCTTGGGTGTCTGGGACTACTCTAGGCTGAGGAGGAGTCGTGTCTCTTGGTGTGATTTGTCTGGGGTTCAGCAGGGAAGATTTGGAAGGGACTGGTTGATCTAGGCCTTCAGCTAATTGCTGCATCTATCTGAAGTCCAGCAGTGAAGGATGTGGGTTGCCTCCTTAGTCCAGGAGGGACCTGTGCTCCTGGCTGTGCCAATAGTGGGCTAGGAACACCTTCTAGATACACCACCACCAACTTGCAAAGAAGCTAAAAGCTGCAGCATGGTTGCAAGATCGGGAGTGACTGTGGGGGCTGGCACTGGGCTACTGAGGACCCTAGGAGCTGGCAGCCCTGCAGTACTGGACGCAGACATGTGAATTTCCAATGACCACAATGTACCACATAGCCAGCAAGGTCGGGCGCAGGTGACAGGGCATCAACAGGGATCACAATAGGAAGCAGCAGTGCCCTGGAGCAGGGAAGAACTGCAGGCATAAACTGTGTTGTCTAGGCCTGAAAGTGCCCAGAACAGTCCTCACGGCTGAACTAAGCCTAAGTGCCTGGCCTGGCAGATTTAATCTGGTTGGAACCGGGCATTGTGATTGGCAGAGTTGACTGGAACCCTAAAGTGAGCGCCAAGGGATGGCCAGGCTGTTTGGGGACTAGCAGTGACCCTTGGGATCAGCTGACTCAGTGGTGGCCGACAGGGGTTTTTGGGATCTGGGTAGGCGCAGGGATGGCAATGCTGACATGGGGCTGGGATAGGTTGCTGGGCTGTGGCTGCCACTGAAGCAGGACCAGGTTATTCTGGTGCCAGGGGCTGGCTGGGAGCGGCTCCCTTTCTGGGGAGCATCCCTGCTTTGGAAGGCCTGCAGTGGAGTCTTCCTGGCCCCTTCCTTGCTGCAACTCAGGCTCCAAAGCCATCCTTGGGCTGCCCACCTCTAAGGGTTTCCTGGTCTCATTGAACTCTGCCAGTGGGCTGATATGCCCAGAATCCAGGTTCGTTTTCTTCATTGATTAAAGAATTCAAAGCCAGGAAAAGTATAAACAGAACAAGTTTGAGAGCTACAGAAAAGTAGTGAAGCAAAATTTCTTGAGAGGAGTCCCAAAGATCAAAGTCCATTATCTTTTTGTCTAGACCAGACATTTGTGTGTGTGTGGTTCCCTAGGGCCATGTTTTTGTTTTTTTTTGTTTCCTTGTTTAATTGGCTAAGTAGCACCTATATACCAACCGGGGCAACCAGGGTCTTAAGATGGGTTTTCTTGCTTAGAGGAACAAGCATGGAAGCTTTCCTTAGATTGAGTCTCTGCCATAGAAGCTGTGCACTGATAGTGTCTCCCCAAGGGTAAGGAAATAGGGGCTGGGGAGGTTGGAGACGTGCCTCACCACAGCTCGTGCAAGGCGCATGCGCCTAGGGCCCATGTGACTGGAAGGGGACTAGAGGAGCCTTCTTGGCAATGGCACAGTTACTCTCCTGTGGGCATTCGGCCCAGCTGCCCTTCCCTGACTAACCACCTAACCCAGGCAGCTAACTCTCCCTCAGGGTAACTTTCCTACTTCCAAGTAAGCAGTGAGTGACTTCCACGTCCTGTGAGTGCAGAGGGCTCTGGGTGCAGGGAAGGTGGGCAGGCCCGAGTTCCCCTTGACACAGCTGGGCTCTGGCTTGTTAGATTGTCACCCTATGCCGATAACTGCACGAGGGCATCGCGGGTGGCCTTCTAGCGCTACCATGGTACCTCTGATCGCACAAGTGCTGGCTAGGTCCGACCTTGGCCTCCTTGGGGGCGGTGACCTTGGCACCCTAGGCCTCCTGCTACACCTAGCCTTCCACCTCCTAGAGCCTTGCAGAACTCTGGGTGGGTCTGGATGTTCCCTGGGAACTCACCCTGGGGGGCATGCTCTGGAACCTGCTTGGGGCCTGGTACGCTTAAGGACCCTGGCGCTCAGGGGCCTTCCGCAAGGCTTCCAAGGGCCTGCCCCATGGCCATCAGAGTCACAGAAGCAGGGAAGCTTATAATTTACACTGGTGCCTATAATTTACACTTTACTCATCATTTCTTACTTGTCGTAAAACAAAACAAAACAAAACAAAGCATACTTCTGATGATTTCCTACACTGTCTGTGCTCCTCTTTCAAATTCAGTATCCACGTTTTCATTTTCTCCACTAGAATTTCTCCCTAAGATTAGGAGCACCATATAAACATGGCTTCCATACTATTTTAAGTTCTAGTCATATGTTGTATGTTTTGTTTGAGAGATGTTAAGAGTATCTTTTTTTTTCTTTTACCTGAATTGATTTTAAGTCACAGCCCCAGTTACCCCAGTTACTCCTAGTTGCTCTCTTCAATAGGAACTTTCTTCATGAATTTAATTAGGCATTTCTCTGTGGATCCTAGACCAGTGGCTACTTAGTGCATACCCCACTAGAAGCCAGTGGCCCACACTTGTAATCTAAATTATTTAGGAGGATGAGATTCAGAGGATCAAGATACAAAGCCCAGCCTGAGCAGAAAAGTACATGAGGTGCCATCACCAAAATAATCAACAAAAGAAGCTGGGCTGAAGGTTCAAGTGTTTGAGGACATTCTAGAAAACGAGGTTGTGATTTCTGTCCCAAGTACCATTGGTGGGGGGGAACCCCTGTATATTTCCACAATGGTCTTGGATTTTTAGGCTGATTTTTTTCTTGGTGGAATTATTAAAAACAAGTTTTTCTTTCTTTCTTTTTTTCACATATACACAGGTATTTTGACTGTTTTCCTACTCTTTCTCTTCCAACTGGCACGCACTGGCTCAGACAGGACCTGTTTCACATTCATTTCTGTTTCTTTCCATTATAATGGTAATTTGTACAAATGAGTTTCACTATGATACCTCACACATGCACATACAGTATTTTAATTAGACTAACCCCTTCTTACTCGTCACTTTCCCCATCTTCCTATTCCCTGTCATTCAACAGCTTTCAGTGAGCTTTATTCCCATCATCACTCACAGATTGATGTGTTCAGGTATTGTTCACCCCCTAACCATCTCTTTCCTCCTGTTCTGTAATCATCTCTAGTAATAATCTCCAGTAATTTAAAACATGTTCTCTCTCTCTATATATAGATAGAGATAGAGAGATAAATAGATATGCTTATCTCTATCTACCTATCTACCTAGCTACCTACCTATCTAGATGTATGTATTAAACACTGGTCCAGAACCATGAATGATCCCTTGCTTCCTTCTCTCATAAGAGATAGGTTATCTTCAAGATGAGTAGTAGAAAGAGTTTAAAATGGGTATCATGAAGTTTGTCTTTCATTTCTGGTGTTTCTAGCCAATGTCATAGAGAAATGTGGCTAATGAAAGTAAACATTTGGAGTTTCAGAAGTTTTATGTTAGAATGGAGGGTGCATAGGTTTTGGGAAAAATAGTTCCCTCCACTCTCCTTCCCTCTAATTTTCTTTTCCGTACTTGAACTTGGGATTTGAACTTGGAGCTCCATGCTTGCTAAACAAGCACTCTATCACTTGAGACATTCTCCGAGATCTGAAAAAGTACTTTTATATATGAACTTGAAGATAACATGCCTGTGATCTAAATTTTGCATATAAATACCGTAACTGTTTATGAGAGAGAAGATCTGATTTATTTGTGTGTATGTGTGTGTGTGTGTGTGTGTGTGTGTGTGTATGCATGTGTGGGCATGTGCACAAATGTGCTGTTACCTGTACCAGCACAGACAAGAATCTCTTCTCACTGTTGCCATTTCCCTTCTTTGACAACATAAAGTCCTCCTTTCTAGGAGCTGTTTTCTGGACATTGGTTGGAAGTTATTATCTTGGCTAAGAGTTTACAATTATGTCATCTTCAATTTTCCAGAAATCTAATTCAATATGTTAATATAGTTCTTGAGTCCCTCTCATCCTACAAATTCAGACGTTCCCTGGAAAGAGAAGTAAAATTGCTTTTTGAGCTTCTGGATGACTTGTCTTCTGCTACAGACCTTACCCATCTATGATTCATTGTTTTCCCTTCCTCTTCCTGACATTGTGGCTCTTTCCATGGGAGCTTCATGAACACGATGCTTCTGCAGTGGTTTGGGGGTCTCATCTCTAGATCTGAGAGTCCTGCTTATGTCCCTCCCTTTCTACTGATTTTATTGAGTTTCCTAAGGTCATTGAAATGTTTACTAGAGGAGCTGGGATTCAGTCCAAGAGGATCTCATACCAAAAGGCAGCTGTTTTCTCAACTCTGCAGCTTTCTTATTGGCGACTCTCACCCTTCTGTCAAGGAGCACAGCTGTCACTGTTTCTTCCTTGGTGAAGGGCTCTCTAAGAGCAGGGCTCCATGGGGGCTCAACTTTGGATCTCACTCTCTGTAAGGCAGGCGTTAATGAGCTTCTTCTTAAGGTACAGGCTACTTGAGTCCTGTATAATACCATATACAAAGCATATTTCTATATTTACTATAATCCCTCCCTTCCTCCCTTCCTCCCTCCCTTCCTTCCTTCCTTCCTTTCTTCCTTCCTTCCTTCTTTTTCTTCCCCTTCCCTTTTTTCCCTTCCCCCCTCCCTTTCTTTTTCTATTTTGGTAGTAGTAAGGTTTGAATTTAGCACCTCTTGCTTGCTAGTCAGGTGTGCTACCATTTGGGCAATGTCCTTGGTGTCTTTTTGAATTATTTTTCAGATAATGTCATGTACTTTTTTCTCAGAGCCATTCTGAACTGTGAATCTCTCATGTCTGCCAGCTGATGAAGCTGGGGTTTTAGTTGTGAGTCACCACACTGGAGCTTATTTGGTAAGATAAGGTCCTTGTTGACTTTTTACCATGAGTTTCCTAAACTCTGACTCTCACGTAGCTGAGATTAAGGTATGAGCCACTGTGCTCATTTCCTGTGTGGTATTTTCTTTAAGACAGAGTTCTACATTGTCTACAAAGATAATCTACAGTGGGATAGCCTGTTAACACCTGCAGACTCTGGCAGAACTTAGAAGACAGAGAAGGTTTTCCCAGAATGTTTCCTGGCTTACCTACCATAGATATCCCTAAAGATGAGACTTTTTTTTTTTTGGAAAAAAAGAGATGGTTTAAAAGGGAATGCCTATGTAAAAATGTGAGAAAATGGGCTATTTTCAGTTTTGCTTTGCTTGAAAGCTTGGCAAATCAGGAGGCACATAGCAGATTAACCCAATCTGTTTCCCGCTGTGCTTCCACTGGGACAGACTCTCTGAAGGTCTTTCTGCCTGCCTTTATTTAAGAGAGCCACCGTTACCGCGTTGAATCAGGCCCTGACTCTGGGGCAGAAGTGCTTTGCAGAATATATTCTGCGTATCTCAGTAGTAAGCCTGTTGCTTTCGACACAGCCAAAGGAAAAAAATGTGGTTTTGTTGGTGATAAAATGAGATGGAAACTAATGGTAAAAACAAGGAAGGAGAGAATTTCTCCTGAGTGTTGTTAACATGGTGTCAGGACCCCTAAAGCTTCAGCCTAGAAGTGACTAATTAGATTAAACCTGAAAGTTAGGACATGCTAGGTTAAACTTTAAATGAAATGTGGGACATGTGGCTTAGTACAACAGCCCTAGACCAGGCTGTTTTGTCCAGCAGAAGAAGGAAATTCAGCATGTGTGAACCATTCACTAGAAGTTCTCGATACTTTCCTTGTGATTTTATTACTCTTAAAAACAAAAATAAATTCAGCTAGTACCAGTGGCTCAGGCCTATAATCCTAGCTACTCAGGAGGCTGAAAAATGAGGTTCTCAGTTCAAAGCCAGCTCTGGCAGGGAAATCCATGAGACTCCTATGTCTAATTAATCAAAGAGCTAGGAGTGAAACTATGGCTCAAGTGGTAGAGCACTTTCCTTAGGGACAGTACAAGGCCTTAAGTTTAAGCCCCAGGACCAGCACACACACACACACACACACACACACACACACACACACACACACACAGAGTCTTTGAATACTTTCTATAGAATACTTTCTATTGTAGTCCTGATTTTGTAAATTAAGACACAAAGGCTCAGAAGGATTCAGTGACTAACTGAAGGTTACAGAGCTGATAAATGGTGGAACCCACATTTGACATTGTGACTCATAATTTGGAGATGGAAGATCAGTATGAACTATCTTTCTTATAGTTGACTCAACCAGGTGGTGACATAAGATCTGCTTTTACACACACACACACACACACCCACACACACACACGCATGTCTATACACACATACATGCACATTTCAGAGACAGAGAGCCAGAGGCAGAGACAGAGAGACATGAAGAGAGATTGCCTTATAACTCATACAGAACCTTTCAGATTTTGGAGACCTCACCTTTCCTCCTCAGCCTATGCTTTAGAGAGCATCAATCTTAAGTGTGTCTGTAAACCTGGCAACAAATGACTTTAGATATGAGACTATGCAAGTATGGCTTTCTACACATGGATTCCCAAGGAGGGCATGGTGCTAGGTGTGGGCCTAAAGCAATAGCGGTCAGGAGCAGAAATGACCTAGGACTGGTGCTCAGTTCAGAAGCTGAAAGACAAACAGCATTTTGACTCTGAGTGAGGTAAAGGGCCAGAACAATCTCGTGATGATTGAGAGAGGAGTCAAAGAAGGCACCACTTCATCTGTATGATAAGAAGGCTAGGCCTCGAGAGGGAAGGACAAGATGCCAGCTGTTTTTTTTTTTTTGCCATGTGTAACAAATTGGCAACCCCCTTCTCTAATAGTCATTCAGAACACTGCAGGATGAGTATCCACAAAACCTGGAATTTGAAATGCTCTAAAATCTGAAACTTTTTAAGATGTAGTTATGTGCAACTACACTTTTTTTTTGGGTACGGTTGTGGGGCCTGAACTCTGGGCCTGGGCGCTGTCCCTCAGCTCTTCAGCTCAAGGCTAGCGCTCTACACTTGAGCCATAGCACCACTTCCGGCTTTTTTTTTTTTTTGCTTATGTGGTGCTGAGGAATCGAACCCAGGGCCTCAGGCATGCAAAGCAAGCACTCTACCACTGAGCCAACTTTCCAGCCCATAAAATTTGAAACTTTTTGAATGCTGACATAACTCCACAAGTGGAAAATTCTACACCTGAGCAATGAGCCATAGTCAAAATGCAGAGGCAGTAATATATTATATAAAATTATTTTCAGATTATATAAATAAGGTGCACATTAAATGTAATGAACCTTGTGAATTATGTTGGGTCTTATCACTCTGTATGTACAAATAACCTATAATCTTAAGAAAAAATTGAAATGTAATTTGATAGGTCAAGAATTTGCAGTTTGTGTAGTGGGAAAACTGGAACATAACTGGATTTCCCACTTTATTTTTCGTGTGCAGATCTTGGGGCTTGAACTCAAGGGCATAGGCACTGTCCCTGAGCATTTTTTTTTCTCAAGGTTAGCATTCTATTGCTTGAGCCATAGTTCACTTCCGCCATTTTTGATTTTTGGTTGTTGATGAGAATCTCATGGATTTTACTACTTAGATTGGCTTCAAAGTACAATTCTCATTTCTCAGCCTCCAGAGTAGCCAGGTGTGAGCCATTGGTGCCCAGCATGGATTTTCTACTTTTTAGATGTACAGTTGGTGAGATGCTAATGGCTGTTGGCTGGGAGCTTGGCTGGGTAGAGAACCTGGGGCTGTTCATTTTATACATAGACAACTTTCTGTGAGACCCTCTCCAGGCCACTTGGGTTCCCTAATAGCATGGCAGCTGGGCTCTGAGAATGAAAGAACCAAGCAGAGCTGTGATTTCTTTGATGACCTGCCTCATGAAGCACTATTGTGGTTACATTTTACTTGTGAAGTTCATAACATGCCTGTTCTCACACAAGGAGAAGAAACATAGACCTTGGGAGACTTGTTAAAATCACACTAAAAGGGTAAATGGGATAAGAATATTGTTGTGACCATTTCTAGGAAAAAAATCAGCAAAAGCCAAGTATAGTGGTATATACTTTTAATCTCAATGCTTGGGAAGCTGGGTAAGGAAGACTGGGTGTTTAAGGCATGCTTAGGCAACATAGTGAACTGGAGGCCAGTCTGGGCAAGACTTGGTCTCAAGCAAGTGATACAAAACAAAACATAACAAAATCATGAATCACAATCTAGCAAAGGTAAAGAGGGAATATGCAAAGGAGAGAAGTTCTAAGAAGTATTCCCAAGCTTCGGCTTCAGGATCTGTGATTGAATTTGTGTGTGTTTGTGGGGGGGCACATGTGCACATGCGTGTGCATGCATCTGTCCATGCCTGCCAATACTGTGTCCATGCCTGCCAATACTGGGGCTTGAACTCAGGCCCTCATGCTCTTGATTTTCTCTTTTGTTTTGGGCTGGCATTCTATCGTTTGAGCCAGGTCTCTAGTTCCAACTTTTTGCTAGTTAATTAGAGTTAAGACTGAAGATAATAATTTCTTGGCCTTGCTTATCTAGGCTGATTTCAAGCTTAAATCCTCAGCTCTCAGCCTCCTGAGTAGTTAGGATGGCAGGTGTGAGCTATTGGCTTAACTAGAAAGTTGGGTGTTGACTTGAGTCTTGAGTCTATAAATCAAAAAGAAGAATGGTTGGCATGGCTGTGGATTGTTTTAAGGAATCATTTGGCTCAGAGTTTCGCAAATTTATTCAGTCCATGGATAAAGTACTTTTAACTTGGTGGGCCATTGTTTTGGTCCCATTGTTCAACACAGCCATCGTTGCATGAAAATAGCCATAGATAATACAGGAGTGAGTGAATGCTGCTGTATTCCAATAAAACTTCATTTGTAAAATCTGGCAGTGGTCTGTATTTGGACCAAGATTATAGTTTTCTGATATCTGATTTAGCTGCCTGGGCTGGCACGTGACAGCAGAAGATACATGCAGTGTTTTTGCCTCAGAGAACAATGAAAAGAGAGAGGTGCCAGGAGGTGGAGGGTGTTTATAAAACATTTAGTTTAGTATGTTCTACAACAGGCTTTCAGTTTGGCAAGAAGGGAAATGAGGGCTTGGGGCAGTGATGGACAAGGAAGAAGGATTCCTGGTCCCAATGACATCATTGAATGGCAGGGATGGCAATATCATGAGAAGTATGCTGGGAAGATAGGAGGTGGGGGCTAGATAAAGAGAATCCATGTATTGGAGATTGCTCAGAGGTAAAGCATTACAAGTAGTGGTAACAAAGCCTGGAGGATAAAGCATGACTGGTATGGAAGGAAAGCTTTATTGGACTGAAGGATTCAAACACTGAGAGAAGAGACTTTCTTGGATTCAGAAATGATGGTATAAGTGATGTTGTAAAGGAAGACAGGTATTCAGATCCTAGAATCTTCAAGACAGTGAGATCATCTGGTGATGAAGGGCAGTGAGGGACAACTAGAATGACTGGAATCTCAAAAAAGCTGTCCTTTTTGGAAGATAAGAAGGTGCTCTGAGGGCACATGAGCGACACTGACCTCATCTCCAAGCATAGAGGTACAAGACCTAGAAAATATATGTCCACCACTGAAAGGACTATAAGATAATAAATGTTGTACTGTGCAAATTAGTTGGTCCAGGACATCAAATTCAACCAAAGGCCACTTCGATAGGAGAATTCTGGGATGGTGGAATGTAAGTTCCCGTGGTCCCAGAAGCTGCTCCTTCTAAGCTGGAGAGGCTGTGGGCTTTGACTGTCAGACATGATGGCTGAGTAACTTTGTATGGTGGCCTTTGTAGGATTTATAGGGGAGAGGCTGGGTAATGGGGTAGTCATTAGTAGTCCATTGCTGTCTCTATGACGTGTAGCTAGGTTTTTTAAAATTAAATTTTAATAAATCTATTTTTTCTCTCTCCTTCTCTCTCCTTCGTTTTCCTTCTTCTTTCTCTCCCTCCTTCCCTTCCCTTCTTCAGTCCTTCCTTCCTCCTTCATTCCTTCTTTCCTATGGACATACTTAGATAAATTTATGGAGTACAACATAATATTTAATCTGTGTATACAGTGTAGAAATATTCAATAGAGATAATTAACATATCCATCACCTTTCCAACTTACCATTTTTTTGTGATGAAAATGTTTGAAATCAATTCTTTGGGCAATTTTGAATTGTACATTATTATTAATTGTGGTCACAAAGTAATTCAATAGCTCCTACTGCAGCTTGTTCTTCAAGTCTTACTAAACCTTTTTACCCATGATCAATACCTCTCTTTCCCCATCTCTCCATTCCCCCAGCTTTTCCTGCCACCATTCTACTCAGTTTCTATGAAATTAACTTTATTAGATTTCATGTACAAGTGATGTCATACAGTATTTGTTTCTCTGCATCTGCCTTGTTCCACTAAGCATACTGTCCAATTTCTTTTATTATAGGAAATGCAGTGAACAAATTACACATCTTCAGAAATTTAAATGGGGATGAAGAAACTACTTAAGATTTTATATTTAATGAAAATTTGTTAATGTTTAACTCAGATTCAGAATGCCTTTCCTTACAGAATTCCTGGAAAGGTGAGGGGCTGAAGGTTTTCTAGCATGCAGCTTTAGGATGATGTATGTCACATAGATGATGACACGAACACTGGCCAAAGGGAAACAATTACTAGAGTGGACTATACCTATGGCTCTTTAGACTTCTCTGAGGAAATTCCACATCTACATACTAGAACACCTGATAGAAATGTTTTTTTTGTATTTAAGGAATGGTTATGTGTTGGAGCCTGGTTTTCTGAGGTCATTGGCAGAAGAAGTCTTAAGTCCTGAAGAATAGCATTTCATACAGGAAGGATGCTCAGTGACAGATGACAACAGAAAGCATCATGGGAAGTAAGAAATGGCTATTTTTGGTCCCTATGAATGGATATATCTTTACTTGACATTTCCTTTGCTTGCAAAACAGGAAAAGCAAGGAGAATAATATGGTATGATAAAATGATATGGGACAACTGGGGAATGGAAATGAGGACATATTAATAAAATTTTGATTGTATAATTACACCAAGTTTGGTGATTGCTTTGCTTGCTTCTCATTTGGGTGGAGAATTCTTTTATGAGCAATTATGTGAAATTTTATGTACTCTTTTGTGAGCTGTGGGTGAAGGCACTGTGGAACTGGAGATGCAGAGCCTCAAACTCAACTCAAACACCTGCTATTAGATTCTGATAAAAATTTCCCTGGGAATTACTAATTCACTTGGTTCTATAATTCTCTCTCTGAGCTATAAAGGTGAGCTATATAGGTGATTTTTGTTACACTAGGAAAAGATTCCAGAGTTGTATCAAAAATGACTGGGAACCAATTTAAATAATTTGGGATGAACACTGAAGGCAAGAGAATGTGGTGAAGCTTTTAAAACTTCAGAGGTAGGCAGGCTGTTCTAACACCCTGCTGGAATGCCACGTCAAAAATATCAGCTTCCTGGAAGGAAAGCAATTTTCATGGAGAAGTGAAACCTACATCTACGATCTGTTTCTTGCAAAGAACGGGGGTCAATAATTGGATTGTATGAAGTTGTCAATTTTAATGGTTTGAAATTCAAAAGAGTCCGTTGATCTCCAGAAAAAGGCTAAGATATTTTTATAGGACAGGTTAAAAGAATAGAAGGCTAGATATGAAGGAGAAGATAACAAGTGATTAATATATTAGTTCAAAAATTTGTCATCTGTTATGAATGTTTTCCAATTCTTACATGCTGAATGTTATCTTGGAGATGGGGAAAAGCAAAATTGAAACAAAAATATCCCTATCTCATAGAGCTTGTACTGGGAGAGAGATATATTAAAAAAAACTAAAGAAGATTGAGATGGAAAGTCAGTTTTCAATGGGCTAGGGAAGGAAGGCTTTCTTGAGAAAGACCAACCACTTCAGGATGTAAGAGAGGAAGTAAGCAGTTGGTAAGACTGAGTGGCTCTGACAGTGATTTCAGCCCTGTGTGTCTACAGGCCAGAAGGGAGATCTTGTAGTTGAGCAAACACAGGTAAGAACAGAAATGAAGACAGAGAGTGCATGCTGTTCTGATTCTGATGAAGCTGCTTAATCTGATTTTTGTCTTACTGGGTTCATTGCAGATTTAGTATTGAGACTAAATAGTAGGCCAGCTGGATGTTAAACAAAGAGGTGAGTGCAAAGTTGCTCATACTCATGGCTCCTTAGGCTTCTTGTTAGAGCATTCTGACTTGCACACCAGACCACATTTTAGACATATATCACAAGTGAGAAATGATTAATCATCTTGGACTAGGGTGGTCCAGACTAAGGTATGGAGAGAAGGGGCCAGGTTCTCTATATATTTTCAAGGTGAGTTATTATCATCAAGTGTTGATAGATTGAGCATGGAAATGAAAGATAGAGTAATTATGGGTCAAGCCATTTTGAGTCTGAACTCTGGGAAAGATGGAGTTGCTATTAACTTTACTGGTGAGGACTCCGGGAAGTTTTGGGTGGCAGGAATAGTAGGAGGACTTTTGTTCTTGTTATGTTTCAGCTGCATCTTAGACACTCAAGTTGGGAGGTCTAGTGGTGATTGGATGAACATGTCTGGAAGTCCAAGGAGAAGCCTCAGCTGGAGCTGTAAATATGAGAATCATTAGCATAGTCATATTACCTAAATTAATTGCATTAGATAGGCCTCTATAGGAGTATGTGCAAATAAAAATTGAAGGCTAAGCATATGAAGACAGAAATATCCATTGATCTGGTAACGTGGGGGTTTCTAGAGACTTTGAATAGATGCTGGTAGAATTGAAAACCTTATAGCATAGTGCCCAGAACAAAACAGAACAAGAGAAACTGAATCAGTAAGTAAATGTAATTCTTTGAATTCATTTCTTTATAAAGAGAACCATGGTAGTAAATGGAGTTTGGGGGTTGGAGTCAAGCATTCTTTTTTAATAAGAGAGAAATGATATTGTGTTCCCGAATGGTCCACAGGAAAGGGGAAACGTAAATCATGATACACTAGAGGAGAGGAATTGCCCAACTCCATTTTTTAATGATTAAGTGAGAAAGATAGAAGTCTTGTGCACAGCAAAGGGTGGCCTTTAGCTAGGAATTAGTGCTGTTAGTCCATGGCACTCAAACAAAAGATGAAAGTCATTCCACCCTGACTTAATGGCACAAAAAGGAATTGGGGCTTCTTTAAGGTGCCTTCCTATGGCTTTCATTTGACTGATGGGAATATGAGAGAGAAATAGGAAGTTAGCTGAACTACGTTCCAGTGGATTTGGGGCCAGGCTAGTACCAAATGTAGATGCTTGGTTAACTGTGAAGGCAGTGGATGGCTGAAATCAATGTCTTTCTAAAGTGCGGCTTTCTGTACTGAACCCTCCTTTCCCACCGTCACCCAGGAAACAAAGTGATCCTACGTTCCAGGTGCTTATTGCTCTATTATTTATTCATTTATGTTTTCTGATGTTCTGAAAGAGTAGGCAAAAATAGAGAAGGTTATTAATCTGGAAACTCCTTGTATGAATACTTGGACATAAAGATTTTTTTAAATAGACCTAGTTTGTAATATCATAGTTTCCCTTACCCATAAGAAGATAGGTTCCAAGACACCCAATAGTTGCTTCAAACTGTGTATAACACTAAACCTTATATGCAGACTTTGTAAGGCCACCATGAGTGAAGTGACAGAGGAGAAGGGACTAATGGGCTTAGAGAGTATATATTATGTTTTTATTGGACCAAAGGAAGGATTCGTGTCTTAGGTGGAACAGAATAAAATTGTGTAGGTTTCATCACATTTACTGAGATTGGCATGTGATTTAAAATGCATGAATGGTTTATTTCTGGAATTTCGCATTTAATATTTTTGGACTCCAGCTGACCATGGGTAACTAAATCCATGGAAACCAAATCTAGGTAAGAGACTAGTGTATATAACTAACTTGAGTTCACCTTTTAAATGATACCACACTGTTCCAGATGTAGGTTGGAAATTTCATACCAGAGAGCTCTAAATATCACCCTTCTATTATTACATTGCTGTCATTCATTTCACGTATCCACATTAACAAATATTCTTTATGTTGTTGCTGTTATTTTGAATAAACTGCTATCTCTTTGATCAAATAAGAATCAGAAAAAAAAGCATGTGCTGATGGCTCACACCAATAATTCTAGCACTTAGGGACTGTGATTGCAGTTCAAAGTCAGCCCAGGCAGAAAAATCAGTGAGATGCTATGTCCAAAATAACCAGAAAGAAAGCAGGGTTGGAGGTGTAATTCATTTGGAAAAACACCAGCCAACCAAGTAAGCTGAGCAAATGTGGAAGCTCTGAGATGATATTCTAGTACCTTCCAAAACATTTTGCTTTATTCTTTACTTGTGTAGATATGAGTTTCTGACCTATATAATGTCCTGTTTTTGTAAATACCTTCTCATAATAAATCTTGTAAGACAAATGTGTTGATGACTATTAGTTTTTGTTTGTCTGAGAGTCTATTTCTCCCTCATGTTTGAAGGATAATGTCACTTCAGGATACAGAATTCTACGGTCTGCAACTCTGCCTTCTCTCATATTTGTAAAGGGAATTCCACAATGTAGTCTGTATTCTTATTCTTGTGGTTTTATAAGATGCTTTATTTTCTGTTCCTTCAAAAAATGGACTGATTTTCCTTCTCCTTCCCTCTTTCCCCTCCATCTTTCCCCTTCTTTCCCCACTCCTGCAGGCCTGTAAGCCCTTGGTATTTCTGTTGGGTGGGTGGGATATGCTGGATCTATTTGGCATGTCAGACAGGTGGAGTGTGTTGGGTTCACCTGAAGTTTTACACTGGAGCTTGTCCCAGACCTTTCACATAGTGAGTCAGGTGGCCTTTATCTTTTACATAATTTTTAAATGACTTAAAGGTAGAATGACACACAAGCTCTCAATACTTAATGTATATAGTTTGATAAATTCAGAGCTAAGTAAACATATGTGGCACAAACAAATCCACAATCTGTGCCCTCAGAACATCCACCACCTATTAGAAGAAGAATCCCGAATTACTCTTACTGTACGCTTCATTTTTATTGACAATCAGGTAGACAGAGGATGGCTTAGTTACCGAGTGTTGTCTCAGGAGATCCCTTCTTGAGTTCTTATGGGACTCTGATTTGCTTACTTATCATGTGCTGAGGATGGCTTTTCTAGGAAGAAATTTGGATTCTTCCAAGTGTTCCCTCTCCTTGCCATGCTAGAGTTTATGATGGTGCCATTTTTATTGTTTTTAATATGCTTTGCTTATACTCTTGTGAACCATTTCAGTCTTCCTTAATTTTTACAGGGCTCTAGCTGTAGAGTGAACATGTAAGCTTT
The DNA here is from genome assembly GCF_019054845.1 of Dipodomys spectabilis. Classification (NCBI taxonomy): domain Eukaryota; kingdom Metazoa; phylum Chordata; class Mammalia; order Rodentia; family Heteromyidae; genus Dipodomys; species Dipodomys spectabilis. The sequence goes on along the minus strand of NW_024870813.1, from coordinate 3,116,710 downwards.
GCTTTTTGGCTTCACTGGAAAGTTGTTCAGAAGCAACTACTGCAGCCTGCTGAGTCAGCAGTTCTGGTGTGTATAATGGCAGTTTCAGGACGAAGTCTGTGTGGAGCCCAGCACACTGCTGGATGATGGATAAAACCATAAGCAGTCAGGACAGTCACCAGCAGACATACTCCTAATCTGAGTGGTGTTGTTAATACTCTTAATAAGGACAAGCAAGTGTCTTTTCAATGCATTACCAGGAAGGACCATCTTACGAGGTCCCTAAATGAAAATAGTCTCAGGGAATTGTTATGCAACCTGTGGAGATCCTAGGAATCTAATTAGAAATCTGAGGCTACCGTTTCACTCGGTTGCATTCTTGATTTTCTCTGGGAGGGGATAGAGTGGAGTATCATAAAGTCCTTACATACAGGATAAAGTACCCAAGGGCTGGAAGAGAGAAATAAGTGAATGATTGCATGGATCATGGGGAGAAGCCAGTGAATCCTGCAAAAGGTGATAAAGAGAAGATCAAGTCTTGGATAGTTTGCAAAGACTGTGTAATGACCTGGACGGTGGAAGGGAAGAAAACATTAAAAGGCCCATACAGGTAATAACATGGAGAGGAACTAGACTGAAATCACCTTTTGTAAGGAAATAAGACTTTTGCTACTGTATTTCAGTTAACTCTAGATAACTGTTTCAGGAGCAATTTCCAGAATGTAAATCCAAGGTTTATGGGTAGTGTTAGAGATGAAAAGCAGGATTCTCTTTGACTGTACTAGCAATTAGGTCAATGGATCTGATATTCACTGAAGTGGAGAAAGCTGAATAAACAGTTTATTTGGAGTTGTTGGGAAAGAGGAGTTCAATTTTGGAGATTTAAAAATCTGAGAAAGGATGTCCACGATATAGGTTGAAGTTGAGGCTGGAGATATACATCTGGAAGTTGTCCCTGGAGAGCTGACAATACTTTCCAATATAAAGAGATAGGAGAGATCTGGATAGGACCTGGGAATTCTCACTTAAAAGTTTACTCGCTTAAAAGTGAACACGCTCCTGGAGTTCTAGGGAGAATTGAGAAACTATGACAGAGGAGAAGGGAGAAGAGTGGGGATGAGGGAAAAGTGTTTACAAAATTAGGCAGATGTAATGCCTACTGAAATTGGTGATCATACATTTAAAGAAAAAAAACCACATTCTATAACTTGATTGTAGATTTTTGTCTTTTTTTTGGGGGGGGAGGGGTCTGGTCGTGGGGCCTGAACTCTGGGTCTGGGCGCTGTCTCTCAGCTCTTCAGCTCAAGGCTAACACTCTACCACTTGAGCCACAGCACCACTTCCAGCTTTTTTTCTTTTTGCTTATGTGGTACTGAGGAATCGAACCCAGAGCCTCATGCATGCAAGACAAGTGCTCTACCACTGAGCCACCTTCCCAGCCCCTTTTTTCTTTTTTAAACCTACAACTTTCACTTGTAATATGCCTCATTCCCTTTGTTGTTTCTTCTGGTGCCTCGGGGCAGAGCATTCCTAGGACTTTTTTATTCTGGCAGGCTACCCTCATGGCATGCTCAGGATTATTTCAGAGCACTTCAGAGTGTTGTGTTCCCTCACAATCCTTACCTTCTAGCAGCACTTACTTACTCCCATGGGAAACTTTTGGATTTCACAAAAATACAGCCTTTAGTCTCTCCTCCTCCTCCTCCTCCTCTACCTCCTCCTCCTACCTCTTCTTCCTTCTTCTTCTTCTCCTCCTCCTCCTCCTCCTCCTCCCCATCTTTCTTCCTCTTCCTCTTCTTCCTCCTCCTCTTTCTCCTTCTTCCTTCCTCTTTCTTCCTCCTTCCTCCACCTTCTTCCTATTCTTCCATTTCCTCCTCCTCTTCTTCCTCCTCTTTATACTCCTCCTCCTCCTCTTTCTCCTCCTTCTCCTTCTCCACAGAACATTTCTACATGATTTTATGACATTGGCAAACTTCAGACATTTTTATAAAATAAAACATTTCTCCATTTGTGTTTCTTCGCCATTTTCTTATCAGATTAAGATTACGTATTATACTATGGGGGAAGAACATACCAAAGAAACAAAAAAAAATCACATAGTACATTAAAAATACTTTAAAACACAATAGCAAGAAAGAAAAAAAAACACTTGTGTTTGGTATGTTCTTCCCCCATGGTACAACCCCTGTTGTCACTGTATTTGAGTCTGGTGCCCTGCATCTTGTATATACATTTTTCTAATTTGGGGAGGGGAAGGGAAATAACAAAATGCTTAAATAAGGATACAGGTTGACCCATTGTAACAATGAGATGTACAAAACCCTTTTGTTGAAAAGAAACTTCACAACTTCTTTGGGGGGGGGGTGGGGGGGAGGAGTTTGGGAGGTGGGGAAGGAAGGGATGGCAGGGGAAAACAAAGGAGGAGGCAACAATGCTTGATAGGAAATATACTCATTGCCTTGCTCATGTAACTGTAACCCCTCCGTACAGTATTTTTACAATAAAAAAACATACATAGGTCCTGAGTTCAAGACTCAGTACTGGCACAAAATTAAAATAGCCAATCTATCACCACAATTGTTACAATATTCTTTTAAAAAATCCTCAGAATACTGCTTGTAAAAAAAAAAAAAAAGTCTTGTAGCTAAACACCAGCTGGAATCACATGTATTATATCCTCCTCTAGAGGGTTCTCAATGTGTGTGGCAGAGATGAGAGAAATTTAGCTATTTTAGAAAAACTTTTCATCTTTTGAGTTTACTTACCTAAAATAAAATATTTAAAAAAGATTACATATTATTATTGAGCTTACTTTCACTTTTGGAAAATTCATCTTTAGGGATATAATTCAATATTTTAAAAGAATATTCAGGTGGACCCATTACAACAATGAGATGTACAAGACGTTATGTCGAAAAATGAACTTTACAACTTTGGTGGGGTGGGGGGTGGGGAGTGAGGGTGATGGTGGTGGTAGGGGGGTGTAGGGGTGGGGGTGGAGAGGGGAAGGGATGGTATGGGGAAACAAAGGAGGAAGCAACAATGTTTGATAGGAAATGTACTCACTATCTTGCCCATGTAATTGTAATCCCTTTGTATGGTATTTTCACACACAAAAAAATATTCACAGAGTTTATGCAAACACCAACACCAACTCATCCTAAAGCAGTTTCCTAATCCCAAAATAAAACCTTGAACCTATGAATCATTTTTTCAGAGTGTTTTCTTCTAAGCTGGAACCCATCAAGATAATATATTCCACTCTGTGTTTGTCTATTCTGCATTTTTCTCCTAAATGTTGTCATATAGTATATGGCCTTTTGTATTGGTTTTAGTTTGGTTTAGTGTTTTCAAGAGTTACCATTGTCATATACTTTACTACTATTCAGGTGAATAATATACTATGGTAGGTATATACAACATTTGTTCATTCATGTATCAGCTGACAAGCATTAGTTCCCACTTTTTAGCTGTCATGCATAATACTATTGTAAAATTCATGTACAAGAGTTTGTTTGTTTGTGCATCTCGATCTCTTTTGAGTATACATCTAGGATTAAATTTCTGGTTTATAAATTTTTAAATGGAACTTCTAGATTATTCTCTGAAGCAACCACACTGATTTGCATACCCACTAGCAATTGATAAAGATTCCAATTTCAAAAGAGCCTCACCAATAATTCTTAATAACTTTAATCTAGATTAAATACATCATACTATGAAGTAGTATGCCATTACAGTTTTAATTTGCATCTTCATAATGATTATAACATTGAGACTATTTTAATGTGATTATTGGCCATTTCTTTGGAGAAATGCTGTTCAAATTTTTGCTTAATTTTAACTTGAATTATTGTACTTTTATTGTTGAATTGTAAGTGTTCTTATACATTCTTGATTTTTTGCAGATAGATTCTCAAATGCTATGTTGTGTCTTCATTTTCTTCATAGTGTTTTCTGATGATCAAGAGTTGTTTTGATGAAATTCAATTACTTGTATTTTGGTTGATTTTGCTTTTGGTATTATAGTTAAAGAGCCATATTAATTCCCTGTCCATGAAGCTGTGCCTTGTACGTTCTTCCGAATTTATATTTAGACTTTATATTAAGTTATTGCATAGCAAAAGGCTTTGTTTTTCATGTTGATATCCAGTTGTTCATGTATCATTTTTTTTTACAAGACCACTAAATTATTTCCTCACCAATTCCTTGGCACAACTGATGAAAATAAGTCGACCATTGTATTTTTATTGTATTTCATCTCTTAGTATATTCTAATCTACCATTTGATATTTTTTGTAACTCATTGGTTATTTAAATCTATGTATTTTCATTTTCAAAATTTTCTAATGTATTGATTTCTGTCTTTATTCTGTTGTCTATAGATAATACATTTTGATTTTTTTATCTTAAAATTTTGAGACTAGCTTTCATCATATCTTAGTCTAACCTAAAGATGGTTCTGTGTACACTTAAGGAGTATGTATATTCTGTTCTTTTAGGTGGAGCTTTCTATATATTATGCTAGGCCTCACTGCAATAATATTGTTCAGTTGTCTATTTGCTGTCTAGTTAGTCTATTCATTAAGAAATGTGATGTATTAATGTTTCCAACTAGAATTGTTGTTAGATATTAACTTCTTACAACTGTAAGAACTACTTATTAATAATTTCAAAATTAAAAACTTAATTTTTAAAAACTACAGATTTCAAAACTATGCAAATGTCAAAACTAAAACAGATTTCAAACCTAAAGGAATTTCTCTTCTTTACTACCTGGTTCTCAACTTGAGAGACTTAGCTGAGCGACTGAATCAAAATAAGATTCCCATTTAACAACCTGTTATTGAAGTGTCACGATGAATCAGAATGCAGCAGGCCATAGCAGGTGCCAGGGGCCAAACCCTGAGCAAGACTGAGTTGATCTGGAAGGAATTGTCCAAGTGTAGGAGTGATCTGCTCTCCAATTCTGCTGAGCAGAGTTTCAATTAGAGGTCAGTAATAGAGTTAGAAACTGAACTGGTTGAGCAGTCAGAGTGGTGAGTGTAACCCAGGTGATGCTGAGAGTAAAAAACTATGAGGGTCGAATAACAAGTGGATATCACTGGGTCAAAGATACAAAGTACCGAAGATACAGTACCAAAGTGGAGATCATGAGGTTCCTCCGTCACAAAGCAAAAGATTATTTCTGGGTGTGTATGTTCACTGTGGAGAATCCATTCTAATACCTTATTTTGGGCTGATTTTTAAATGTATATAATGTCCTCAAGAGGCCATTCTTCTTCCTTATTGTGCTCAAGTATCCCCATGGTCACTATGTGCCTGCAGGTAAAGGATGGCCTTGTTTAGTCACAGAGCCTTCACAGGGGCCAGCACAGCCTGACCCTCGACCCAGGGATGTGTCTGCTGCATCCCTGGGCCTGAGTCTCATCAGAAGTGACTTCCTGTTTATTCTCCCCACCAATAGTGATGTGCTTCGAATGCTAGTCAAATTGCTTTAAAGTTCATTATTTATTTATGGCCTCTGCTCAGTTCTTGATATTCTTTTGAATAACAGCATCTTAAAAAGAAATCTATGTAGCCGTAAACCTTGAGTAGTCTACTTCTGACAGTTATTATAATTTAGGAAAGTTGCTAAATCTCTGTGTATTCAAGTTTGTGCACTCACATAGAGATGCAGAGACGAGTATTATATACCAGAGCGTGGCTGATGCACTTATTAAATAGGTTATTTGTAAAACTAGCCCTGTGTCTGCTGATCAAGTAATTTCTTCATATCTTTTCCCTGTTCCTCTTCCCCTCTGCCATTCTATGTGTGTATGCATGCATATGTGTACATGTGTGCATATGTTTGTTATTGAGAAGGAAGGAGGGAGGGAGAGAGAGTTGGTGATAGAGACAGACAGAAATCGAAACCCAGAGCAGAATGGAGAATAATATTTCCTTCCATAGGAAGGCAAGCTCAAGCACAGAGAGCTGTTTTCCAGAAATACATTCTGACTCTAGGCAAGCCAACCCATGATTGTAGAGATTCCGTTCCTGAAACTGACCATTTCTTTTAGCTAAAGTACATAGATGGAGCAGAGGCTTTGATAGCAGGCACAAGGACTTTGCTACTGGTAGAGGCTCATTTTACCTGGTAAAACAGATGTGAACATTTCCAACCTCTCTTAGAAAGAGAGTGAAGATGGACATGAATGCTGGGCAGTCCCAGGCTCCTGTGGTATTCCAGCACTTTTCTCTCCCCTTGCTCTCTAGGCACTCTCTTTCTTTATCGAAATGGTGGCTATGTTATTGCACCTGGGTTGTTACCGTGGTTACAGATACAGTCCCTGGTGGGAGAGTGGGAAGAGCTGAGTTTTATAAGGCCAAATTGTGCTGACATTTAAACTGGAAGTTGTACAAGTGAGTAGAGCTGCCAAGAAATGGAAGACTGTGCATCCCCTTTGTAATGCCAATGATGGGTCCAGAGGATTCCTGGTTCCTCTTTTGCTTAGTGTCTGTGTATGTCCATGCATGGGTTGTGGACTCATCCTTTAACCTGTCACATATTGGGAGGAGTGAGCTTCAGTTGGGAAACAAGGAAAGAGTCATTTTCAGTGAGATTCTGAGGGGTGAGGAGGTTATTAGGCCCGAATGAAGTACGATAGTGGCTCATGACTACAATTCTAGCTACTCAAGCAGAGATCTGAGAATTGTGGTGAAAAGCCAGACCTAGCAGGAAAGTGTGAGAGACAATTATATCCAGTTAACCAGCAAAAAACTATACGTGGAGGTGTGGAACTGCCAGCATTAAGCAAAGAAAGTTAAGGGGTACCACTGAGGCCCTGAATTCAAGACATAACACTTGCACAAAAATATACAAAAAGAGCTCCCCAAAGTCTTTCAGCAGATGCTAGAAATAATGTAAATCCAAAGAATTATATGTGAGCAGGAAGCCAAAAACATGAAAACTAAAGGAGATTACAAAGGTAGCCAAATAGACGGAGATGAAGTGACCGACAGGGTTAGCCTTCTGGGGATGAGGGAGAGAAAAGCAAGCCAGGTAAGCAGAGAGTGCTCATGTTTTCAGTCTGTTTCTGGGGCACAGGGCCTGTGTGGTTTGATGAAATTTACCAGGCAGGGATCACTGAAGGATGCCCATGCCATCTGGAAAGCAAGAGATTCAACCAAGCTGCTGAACCAAGGCATCTTTCTCATCCTTAGAGAAAAAGTTGTGTTCAAAGATAAATTGAGTATGATTTTTTTTTCCTAAGCAGTTGTAGGCTTGAAGTATAGCAAACATCTTCACCCCCAGAAGAGGATTTGATGTTGGGTCTGTTGGTTAGTCAGTCAATCAAACAAACACCTATTGACTTACCACCCTGTGTAGGGCTAAGACTAAAGCCTACCTAAGGACTGAAGTGTTCTTCTTTTAGATTCAGTCTCACATAAGTCAGTATTCACATGCAAGTCATTTCTGCCCTCACAGAAGGTAAAGATTGGATTTCAGGACTGGGGAGGAGGAAAATCCCAGAGCCTTGGTAAATGTCTCTGAGTCGCTGTGGATCCAAATGTTCAATGGCTTCTGGGAGCCCATGAGGCAGTTGCCGACTCAGTGAAGTATCCAACATTGTGAAGACAGTAGGACTCCTTTGCCTACTTTTTCTAGTATCAGAGTCAGCTCATAAAACCACTCACTCATAGGAACGTGAGCCTTTAACTCAAGAGCTGAAAACTGAGCCAGTCTGGAGAGAATGTGTACACAGGCAGGTATGCATACCCAGAGTGTCTGTCTATTTAGATTGTTTGCCTCTGTGCATAAAGCAAAGGGGTTCCAGGTGTGTGTGTTCAGCTGTGTAAATGTGTGTGTGTGTGTGTGTGTGTGTGTGTGTGTGTGTGTGTGTGTGTGTGTGTGTGTTCCCATGTAGGCATGAGTAGAAGATCTCTGAGTATAGATATTTAGAAATCAGAGAGCTCTGGGTTTGAGAGTTGAATATTCCTCTTGTTTAGCCTTATGTTCTTGAGCAACATTAGGTCTTTCACCCATAGCTTTCTCATCTGCAAATGAAAATGATTCATCATCTTTCACACTGTGAGAATATACAGTGATTAATAAAAAGCATCTGGCAGGTGTCTGGTGCAGAAAAGATAATTAACAAAATGTCTTAGAGCTCCTTATTTTACCCACCTTTCTTTCTCCTATCATGAAAAAACATGTCTCAAGTTGTATCATTATTCTCTAATGATGGAGAAGCAAGTAGTCCTTAAAGCAGGCATATCAGTAAAGTGAACACTGAGCAATTTTCAATGTTTTTTTAATATATAGTTCTTATTGTAAAGATACTGTACAGAGGGGCTACAGTTATATGAGTAAGGTAATGAGTACATTTCCTATTGAGCATTGTTACCTCCGTCTTTGTTTTTCCCCTACCATCCTTTCCCTCTCCACCTCCCCAAATCCTCCGCTCCCCCCCTCCCCCAAGAAGTTGTAAAGTTCATTTTCAACATAGTGTCTTGTACATCTCATTGTTACAATGGGTCAACCTGTATCCTTATTTCAGCATTTTGTGATTTCCCTTCCCCTCCCCAAATTAGAAAAATGCATATACAAGATGCAGGGCACTGGAATCAAATATAGTGAAAACAGAGGTTATACCTTGGGGGAAGAACATACAAAAGAAACAAAAAAAATCACATAGTACATTATAAGTACATTTAAAAACAACAGCAAGAAAGATAAAACCCTTGAGTCCCTATCTCGGGGTTCATTTCACTTGTAAAAGTATAGTTACCTCTTTGGTCTCATCATATCTATTAGCTAACATAAAGTAGTCAACATGGCTGTAGTTGGTAGTTTCTTTGTCTGGTGCTCTGCCCTTGAGCTATGCCTTTGGTCCTACTTTTACTTTTGTGTGCCGGGACCAGGGCTTGAATTCATGGCTTGGGCACTAACCTTTAGCTTTTTCCACTTATGGCTGGTGCTCTACCACCTGAGCCATACTTCTACTGGCTTTTTCAGAAAAGTCAGTAAGACTTTTGGCTTTGAATCATGGTCATTAGATCTCAGTCTCCTGAGTAGCTATGATTACAAGACATTGGCTCCAGCAGTTTCAGCTCTAATTTCTTCAGATTTTACTGCTGAGGTTGGGCTCAAACCACCATGCTCCAGCTCTCAGGCTAGGGTTACAAGTATGAACCACCACCGACTCCTGGCTCTCAAGCACTCTTGATTTGGAAGGAAACAGAGGTGCTCTATGTAACACACAGTCAAGTGCAAGTAAATGTCCTTCCTCTTCACACTGCTCCAACTGATTCATTAACCCCAAGTCTTGGAATGACATCCCAAATAGGAGTTATGTTCATAAAATTTCCATTACCTTCAAACAGAAGCAAGTTCCCAGGTAGTTCTACACCTGCTAGTGCAGGTGTTTGAGATACTCAGGTACCTTCAGCCTTGGTTTTGAAGTTAGTGAAAGCCTTATCCTTGGCTGGTGACAGCTCAGCCTGAGCAAGCACCTCCAGTTGGTTTGCAGTGAGAGGCTGCTCACTTAGGTCTTGAAAGACCTTGTGTTTGGGACTCAAAGTCCACTTGCACAGGGGCTCATGTGTTTGCATGGTGTTCACATCTTCAGCAACCTAGGGCAGGAATGACATGAGCTCTGTGGGAATTCCGTTCAAGTGTAGTTATCATTTTGGAACTGAGATCCCTGGGTGAAGAAGACCTATAGCTTCAACTACAAAGAACATGGTTCAGATGAGAGGTAGGGTAAAATAATTCATGTCTCCAGCTGTGTTGATATTAGAAGAGACATACCCAGAATGTTGGCTCAGCTCTATGTATAGATTTTCCTTTAGCGCCATGGCTTGCCTCTGTGCAGAGGTGCCAGAGGTGGGGCTGAAGGGAAGTAAAGGTGCCAACTACAGGCATATACAGAGAGCTGAGATACTTGCTGTGGTGGTACTACAATAGTTCCTTGTCTGTCTTCACCAGCAACCTGAGTAATAAAAGAACCAAGGGCCCTTATTAGTTTCTGTTATAGCTTCCAGGCCATCTTCTGAAACATATATAAACCTCTCCCTCTCTCTGATGCCATTTTATTCTTTGTGACATTCAGGAATAAGGATTGATGAGAAGTTTTTACATCAATCCATGAATCTACAATTTTTTTTAAAGTGAAGTCGAGTGTAAAATTTTACTTGATTTTTCTTTTTTGAACCCTCAATCCTTTAAAATTGTTCCAAGTTCTTTATTCTGTTCTAGTAGATCAAGAAATATTCCAGTTAGGTAGGTTATCAGTAAGTTTTTTTGTTGTTGTTGGTTGCACTTGAACTCAGGGCCTGGGCACTGTCTCTGAGCCTCTTTGTTCTCAAGGCTAGCACTCTATCATTTGAACCGAAGTGCCACTTTCAAGTTTTTTGATGTTTCTGTCCAGGCTGGCTTTGAACCATTCTCCTCAGATCTCAGCTTCCTGAGTAGCTAGGATTACAGGTGTGAGCCACTAGCACCCAACAGTTTTTTTTTAAATGTTTAATCTTATATATATGAACATAAAAATTGTATCTATCAATGGAATACCATGAAATAGTCCCATACATGTATATACCATGTAATGCTTAAATAAGGCTAAGCATGTCTGCTTTCTCAAATGTTTATCATTACTTTATACTTTATTTTGAAATTTTTTTCTGTGTCTTTCTGAAATACATCACAAATTATTGTTATCTATAGGCTTTCATTTAGTTTTGCTGAATGAACAAGTGCATCAACTTTATGCCTGTTCTACATGTAACTATTTCTTCTTGTTCTCTAGAATACACTTGATCTATGCTAGGTCATACTATTGTTAGACTCTTTTATAACCTCCTGGAGAAATAAATATAGGGAATTCTTCAAGTTCTTTCAAATGTGTATTGAGAAACAGTATGAACTGAAACCTGCTCTCTAACTCTCTAACTCTTGTCTCTTGCCCATCTGGCTTTTCTCTAAAAAAGTACAAGTCTACTCTTTTGTTCTGAATCCTATGTTACTCTTATTCATATTGTTATTTTGGCACTACTGCCCCACCTAAACCCTACCCATTTGTCACACACAGTCCTATTGACCAATTCCTTTAGTTCTCTCAAAGTGTAGCTGTCAGAGCAGGTGTCAGATATAGGTGTTGAAGCCCAATCAATAAGACGTGAATTCCATCCCTTGTGATTAATAGCCAAGCCCTTCATATCTTCGAATGTTTCTTCTTTATATTTGAGAATGTAGGCAATAATCACTATCTGTAGTTTGTTGAGATGCTGAACTAAGAGTTCACATATTTTCATTTCAACTCCTTGTTCATGAATACCTCTACACATATACATGTGTACATGCAAGAGAGAGCATCTGTAATATGCAGATACCTGGCTACCAGTAGCTTATGCTTGTAATTACCTACTCAGAGGGGTGAGATTTGGAGGATCATTATTTGGAACTGCTCAGGCAGAAAAGTTCATGAGACTCCATCGCCAAAATAATCAGCAAAAAGCTAAGCTGGATGTGTGCTCAGATTATAGAGAACCAGCTGAGCAAGTGTGAAGCCTTGAGCTCAGACTCAAATACAGGTCCTCGAAAATGCATTCTCATCTCAATTGTCTTTATTCCCTGGCATCATCTCCATCCTAGGCAGGAATACTTTATTTATAAGTGAAATAAACCCTATTTAAACCAGATTAGGTTGAACACATACAGGTTGTGGTAGGATTTATTACTTTCTGGAAGTGGAATGGCAAGGGGTAGAATCAATTTAGATAGGAATACATTCAAAATATTGAATTATGGCTGGAGATGGGGATTTGCTGTTTCTGGGTGCTGGTGGCTCACACCTCTAATCCTAGCTACTCAGGAGGGTGAGATTGGTGGATCTTGATTCAAAGCCTGCCAAGGTAGGAAAGTTCTTGAGACTCTTTTTTCCAAGTAACCACCAAAAATGCCAGAAGTGTATTTATATCTCAAGTGGTAGAGTGCTAGCCTTAAGCAAAACAGCTCATGGACAGTACTCAAGCTCTGAGTTCAATACCAAAGACTGGCATAATATACGGAAATAATCAGAAGCATAAAAACATTGTGAGGACTATGAATTTTCCTTCTCTCTAGTGTTACCTCTAGGTTTTTGCACACATTTCTGCTGGCATATATCTGGGTTTTTCTTAAGACTGTATCTTTCCTATTGAGGGAATGATAGTCTTTGCATCTTTAGACTTATAACTAATTAGCTCAACTTATGAGCAGCATCACAATTCTTTTCCCCAAACTCCAGGAAACATTCTAAATGTTGATCAAGACAAGTTGTGGTTGGGTTACCTGGCCAGCCACTATCCTCTGATACAGACCAGTGAAGTTCTAGGATTCACACTGTGATCTTGGAGGGCTTTTACTGTAATCAAACATGTAGGATAAGAGAGTGGGAAAGTGAGATTTTTCCAAAGGAAAATCAGTGCTTATATGCTACAAACAAAAAGAAATAATGAGCAGATGGTTCATGCCTGTAATCCTATCTATTCAGGAAGCTGAGATTTGAGGATCACAGTTCAGTGCCAGCTTGGGCAGAAAAATCCGAGAGACTCATTTTTTCAAGTTCTGACGTGATTTCTTGCTCTTTTCTCATGCTTTAAAAAATTATTGTAAAGATGATGTACATAGGGGTTACAGTTACATAAGTCAGGTAGTGAGTACATTTCTTTTTGAACAGTGTCACCCCTCCCTTATTTTCTCCCATTTTTCCCTCTTCTTCAAGTTGTATAGTTCATTTCCAACATAGTATCTAGTGAGTATAACTGTTGAATTTGTTCACCTTTTGTTCCACCATTCTGTGCTTCCCTATCCCCTCCCCGAATCAGATAAACTTGCATATAGGACAAAATGTACAGAAATCAAAAACAGACAAAAGGAACAAAGGAGGAGGCAACAATGTACTCATAAGAAATGTACTCATTAAGATAATGTACTCATTATCTTGCCCATATAATTGTAATTCCTCTGTACAGTATTTTTACAATTAAAAAAACAGACAAAAGGGGAAAAACAGAAACACAGAACAGCAAAAAGTAAAATTAAAAAACATCTTGTCTCCACTTCTTGAGTTCATTTCAATAAGCACCATCTTATATGATCATATACATAGCTATTGAGCCCTTGTGATTCTCTCTTGAGAATATCCTCCTTTGGTCTCACTGTGTGAATGTTTAGAGTCCCGTATAATTTTTTCACGTCCAAGTGAACTATCCATTGGGTTTACGTATAGATTTATAGGCACATTCTAATTATTACAAATGAGGGAAACCATGCAACCGATGTTTCTTTGGCTTTGGCTTACTTTGCTTAATATAATGTTCAACATCTCTAACCATAAAAGAAATGCAAATCAAGAGTACATTGAGGTTCCACCTCACTTCAGTTACAATGGCTATTACCAAGAAAAACTAACAATAACAGATGCTGGTGGGGATGTGGCCAAAAGGGAATGCTACTACAATGTTGGTGGGAATGTAAACTTGTCCAACCATTCTGGAAAGCAGTATGGAGGTTCCTCAAAAGACTAAATATAGAGTTTCCCTATCATACAGCAATCCCACTCTTGGGCATTTATCCAGTTGACCATAAACCAGGCCACACTAAAACCACTCCAGCATAGCCATGTTTGCTGCACCATTATTTACCATAGCTAAGATATGGAATCAACCCAGATGCCCCTCTGTAGACAAATGGATGAAGAAAATGATGTGGCATATATACACAATGTAATTCTATATGAAAGAATGACCTTGCCCATTGGTAAGGAAATGGAAAGTCTGAGAGACACTTAACTCCCATTAACTAAACGGCTGGAGTGGGAGGTATGCTTCAACTGGTAGAGCACCAGCCTTGAGTGAAGAAGGCAAATTACAACGTAAGGGCCTGACTTCAAGCTCTGGTACCAGTACAAAAAAGAAAGAGAGAGAAATAATGTTTGAGGGCAAAATAATAGACATACATCTAATGAGTCTATCCAGCTTTGACTTTTTGTCTTCTTCTGTGTATGACATTTGGGTCATTTCTTTTGAGGGCCTTTTGTATTTGTTCTCTGTCATTTCATTTGTGTTAAGTTTTCTTTCCTTGGAGACTAGAACTTCAGAAACCATATGCTTTCTTTGGGGAAAATGCAACACACTCAGAATGAGCAATCATACTTTACAGCCAATTGTAGATTTAAGTATTCCTCCGGCAATATCACTACCACTGTCATCATCACTACAATTACTACCATCCTCATCATCATAACTGTTACAATCATCACCATAATCATCACCATCAAACATTGCTCTGTTAAGAATTTCAGAAGTAGCCTGCTCTTTGGCAAATGCCTTTAAACATGATTTTATTTTATCTTCACAATAAAACATTATCACATTTTTGTCCTCTTAACTGATATGTTTCTATTTTCTTTGTTTTGTAGATTGAAAGGAGATTTTTGTCTGAGGTCACAGTGGATTAAAACCAAAGTTTGAGTTGGAGTTTCTCAATTCTAAATGCTATTACACTGAACTACTACATCCTACTGCATTCCCAAAGCATTTTAATACTAATAATTTGCTGCATATTAAATATTAATATTGTTTTTTCTACTTCAACATATGGTGCAAGGACAACCTATGTTAAAATAATTTAAGGTTTTTGTTGGGCATCAGTGGCTCACATCTGTAATCCTAGTGATTCAGGATTGAAATCTGAGGATGGCAGTTTGAAGTCAGCCTGGGCAGGAAAGTCCAGGAGACTCTTCTCCAATGATCAGCAAAACACCAAAAGTGGAGCTATGGCATTTGTAGAGATCTGGCTTTGATCACAAAAGTTCAGGGACAGTGCAGGCCCTCAGTTCAAGCCTTAGAACCAGCCAAAAAAATAAAATTAAAAAATGATTAGGGTTTCTGATGAAAATTTTAGATCCCTGACCTTTATCCCAGAATACTGAGTCAGAATCTCTTGGGGGAAGAGTCTGTGTTGATATGGGTAATATCTGAGAGCCTTTTTTTTTGGGGGGGGGGTCCAGTCATGGGGCCTGAACTCTGGGCCTGGATGCTGTCCCTCAGCTTTTCAGCTCAAGGCTAGCGCTCTACCATTTGAGCCACAGTGCCACTTCCGGCTTTTTTCTTTTTACTTATGTGGTGCTGAGGAATTGAACCCAGGGCCACATGCATGCAAGGCAAGTACTCTACCACTGAGCCACCTTCCCAGCCCCAGCCTTTTTTTTTTTTTCAAGGAAGAGGAGGGTGCTCCATCTTCATGGATGCTTTTGGTCACTTCCTTTTACTAGTTCTTGAAAACACCATAGCTGTTGTAGATTCATGAATAAAGCATCAGTGAAATCAAAGAAAAACCTCTGGAGAATGGGAAGCCATAAAGAGGCATGGCCAAATTCAGGAAAAGTAATGAAATTGAACAGATCTGTGCCTGTAGGGTGTAGAAAGTGCTACTTCATTTGTGAAAGCTCTAAATTAAGCCAGAAATTGGCTTAGGGATGGGACATTTCCATCCTTCAGTGTAGATGTTCCTTCCTTCCTTCCTTCCTTCCCTCCTTCCTTCCTCCCTTCCCTCCTTCTTTCCTTCCTTCCCTCCTTCCTTCCTTCCTTCCTTCCTTCCTTCCTTCCTTCCTTCCTTCCTTCCTTCCTTCCTTCCTTCTTCCTTACTTTCTTTCATTCTTGGTTCAGGTACTAGGACTTAAACTTAGGGCCTCTCACTTGGCTTTTTCCCTTAAGGCTGGCACTCTACCACTTAAGCAGCACTACTACTTCCAGCTTTTTCCTGGCTAATTGAAGATTAAGTCTCACAGACTTTTCTGCTGGTCTGGCTTCAAAGAAAAATCCTCAGCTCTTAGCCTCCTGAGTAGCTAGTACCTGACTGCAGTATAACTTTTTTCTGCTATATTCACACCAGAGTTATTTCCATCAGAATTTACTTATTCAAATCCATGTATTTATTTATTTTTGAATGTATTAATTGGCATCTTATCCAGTTAGGATGTAACTCTTCTGAGAAAAGGAGCTTTAACTTTGCCGAGGAAGTTACTGTGGAAAACCTCGTACATACCTGGCATCCTATAGTTGCTCTGCAGTATTTGCCAAAGAAATGCATCCTTCCGCTAGTGGGAAGACATGTAGCAGCAGCTTCCTGGTGGCAGCCTGAAGATTGACACTGGCTGCTACTAGAGATTGAAATGCTTTGTATCATCTAAAGTGAAACCCCGGCAACCATGTGAAAACATCACAGCAAAGTCCACCACTACTTAGAACAACTGAGTTGGTTGGCTCCAGGGAAGGTGTGTGGTTCAAAGAGAGGTCAGTACCAAGCCATGAGCTTCTTTGAAGAAATAGAATAAAGATCACGAGAAAAGTAAACTTGAGTGCACCGTGGATTTAGGTAAGATTTCCTTGTACTCATAGCTATTGTAGGCTGTGTCTGTACTACCCATTCTGTTAGTCTGGGTAAAGAGACATTAAAAACTGGAATGGTAGATCTTGAAGCCTGCTGTTGTCAGTGTTGATCCATAACAGAACTCTCCCAACCTGTAAATCTTTCCAAAGTCATCCTTCTCCATGGGAGAAACAGATCACTGTAGCCTCCCCAAACTGAGATCTTGTGAGTAGTGAATGCAGTTATAGATTAAAGGCATACATAGGCTGATGATTTCAAAGAAACTTGTGATAAACTCAAGAATTCTAGCATCAATAGGTAGAAAGTATTTGAGAATATTTCTAACAGAACTGTCATGCCAATTTGATGGAAGATTTTCTGCTTTGCCAGGGACTGTTGAAATGCTTTAAGGATTTGAGGAAAAATAATGGGGCATTTCTAAGGATAATCATACTACAATGTTCTTGTTAACTTTTGATCACAGAGGTTTTCTTCAGTGCTTTCCCTGCTCCTAGGTGTGTTCTCTATGAAAATTGCTGGAGCAGTTGGTACAAAGAAATTTCTCTGCCAACATACTGAGGCATCTCCTACAAATGCTGAAATACTGCATCAGGTGCTTCAATGTCTTTATGCCTCAGCAATGAAATTTTGAAAGGGTTTTAATTCTGCCTCTAATGTCTATTCTCTGCTTCTAAAACTTCTTGGTAGACACTTTAATATAAAATGAATACATACTCATTAAAATATTTGGAAAATATAGCAAGTTAGAGAGGCAAAAATAGCATTGGTAATCCTACCCTCCCCAACTGCTGATAATATATATTTCAGTTTATTACACTTCTACAATTTCATTATGAATAGCTTTTAATTTGTTTTGTTTGCATTACATAGTGGTAATCATGCCGCATACACAGTTTTGTATCCTTAAGTATAAAATTATAATGATAGCATAGCAGAAGCTTTTCTCCCATGTTATTATAAGCAGTTCATAAATATCAATTGTGAATACTACAGTTGATTTAATCATTTCTGTACTATTGGACATTCAGGTTGTTTGCAATATTTGAGTAACGCTGTGATGAACATCTCTGTAAATAAAACATTTCCCACGCGGGGGAAATTGTTACTTCACATAGCTGTCATGAAAATAGAGCTACCATGTTCATGTATATAAATCACTTTTGCCAGTTGCTGATGAAGGAGACTTCTTGCAAAGCAGAGACACCCTCTGTACTAGACAGTCCACTGCCACCTACAGGAGAATTGTCTCAGTAGCTATACCTGTGTTATCCAAGATGGTTGGTGCCTTGTAAGCGCATAAATCATAACTTGCAAAAGCCTAGTGGCAGATCTGATACACACATACATATACATACAAACACATATATTTCCTCGGAGAATTATTTTAATCATCGTTCTGATTTTATGAAGGAGATGATACTTTATTGATCTAGATTCTAGATGACTAATGAGGTTTTATATCATCACTTTATTTGTTTCACATTTCTCTATGGAATAACAGCAACATGCTCTATTCTTACTATAGAGATGTTTTCTTTTCCTAACAAAGAAATATTAGACAGTACTTTATAACTAGGGCCAGACCTGGTACCCAGATAGACAGATGGTGTCTTGTGGCACACGCCCAAGATCTATGCTTTCAGTCTCTGTGGTGAGGAACACATGTAATTGGTTCATTCTGTTTCCAATATTCCATTTCAAGAAATAGTCTGGCTTGTTCTTTTTTTGTGAGATCTGGGCTTGTACAGGATGTCTGGGGATGTCCTCTGAGGGATCTGCAGGGTCTCAGCATGATTTGACTTAATGAAGCTCTTCCCTTGGAGTTTCATCACTAGGGAAATGGTGGAAGAGTGAGGTAGCACAGTAAAGCCAATACTAGACTAAAAAGTCCCTAATTCCATTGCTGAACCAACTGTTGAGCCAGAAGGCCATGGTGTGCTTGTGAATCTTTCCTGAAGCCCTGTCCCATCACAATTCCTTTCCATCCACACTATGAGGATTTCTCAGTTAATAGTTCGAGATTCTAACTAATCTTATAAATGATTGAGTATATAATAAAGGAACTATTATCTGTCAGGGCATTACCAGGTATTTTACAGATATAATTTTATTTACTTGATATTTGAAAGTGTAAGATAGTGCCTGATATTCAGAGGTCATGGCCTTACAGCTTTAAAGGATCAAAGCCAAGTATGCAGCTACCAGTTCTTTCCATCAACAACATGGTACTAAAAATGGGATGTGTATACTGTAAATTAGAGGCTGAGCAGTTGAGGCATAAGTGAGAAGCTAGGTAGTTGAAGACTTGGTGAGAGAAGGCAAAATCAAGGACAAGAATCTTCCTCATCAGGCAGATGAATGGTGACAGGAAAGGTTTGTCATAAAACACAATGTAGACACATGAAAATGGAACCAGAACACTTGAAGGAATGGATAAGGCTGGGATAGATGGGAGAGGGAGACGAATGATAGAAAGTGCAACACTGATCAAGATACATTATACAAATAAGTTGACATGTGGAATTGAAACCCTTTTGCACACCTACTTAAAAAAATAAAAATAAACATAAAGCATAATAAATATAAAACAAAAAAATACAAAGAGATTTTTGCTCTTTAAAAAATAAAACAAAAAATAAAATGCATCACTATGACAATAAATGTTTTTTTAAAAAGGACCTAAGTAATAAATAAATAAATATCCTTCATGAGTCTAACCAGAATGGGTCTAGGTAGGAGAGGCTGGGGTCATGGATAGAAAAAATGACTATTAAGTTCAAGAAGTCCCACATATGCCCTTCTCTACCTCCAAGAACAGTTTTTGTTTTCTTCTGAAGAAACACATTTCCAGTTGTTATTTCATCCATCAATAGATGACCTCGCTGAAGTCCCAGTGGGAGAAGTGTGCATTCTGGCTCTGTTGAGATTTCTAGGTGTTGCTTCTTCTCTGAGCAAGCTCCAGGGTTGTCTTATGTCAGAATGAGTCTGGAAGGGATGGAGGATGAAATGTCAATGGGGCTCTCAGGCTCTGGTTGTTATCCTAAGAAACTTGTGGCTTTATTGATGGCACAACATGTAGGAAGGTAAGAAGCCCAGCCCTCTAGCTGGACTAGTCCTGAGGCCAACATGAGCCGTAGGCATCTTTGAGGTTCATGGTGCCCAGGCCCAACAGGATCCAGAAGAAACTCTGATAGCTTAATTGTGGTCTTACTCAGTCACCCACAGCTAATGCATCTTCTTGGCAAAGCAGGTGTCTTCCATAAGGAACACCACAGGGAGGATTATTATCAAAACAGCCTGCCAAAGTATGCTCTAAATTGTTCCTGAACTAGTGATGATAAACCAAATAGCTACAAATAGACACTAATTTGCTGAATATGAGCTGTGCAAGGGAAGCTTTTGACTTGGTGAGCCGCGGAGAATATAAGGCTTGTGGGGAAGGACCTTAAGGTTATCTTGTAGGACAGGAATGGAGGTAAGTCTGAAAGGAAGAGAATTTTGCTGTCCTTTCGTTTCCCCCAGGTTTGTTTTTAGCCTTTTCAAACCCTACTCATTGTCTAGATGGTGAGAGTTTTAGAAGCCATATGTGGATGACGCTCCACCTCCATGGCCAGCAATCATCTGGCAATGTGTGATCTAAAGAAGGAGAAAGGACATAGTAAATATCTTTTCACCATATCTTACCTTTTGTCTCTAATAAATACATTTATATTTTTTCTTTTATTTAAACAAAGGCAATTGTCCTATTAAAAACATACTTCATGAAAATTGGAAAGTAAAAAAAAAAGAAAAGGCAAGAGAAATGTTTGCCAGAATCTTACTGCTGAAAGACAAGAAATAATAGCATTTAAGTTAATTTTCTTTCCGTTTTTACTCTGCCTGCTTTTTCCTAATTATGATTTTTTTCCGACAGTTGATTTTTACATTATGTGTTATTACCATCTCTTTATAAACAATTTTAGTGGCTCATAATATTGCAGCAGATGGGAATAATAAAAATTGCCTAACAATTGTTGAACATTTAAAGTTATTTCAATACTCAGTTTCATCAATAAGTGAGAATACAATAAATACCTCTGCAAATAAATGTCCCTGTATTTAGAAATATTTCCTGATGATAGAATGTAAAAAGTATAATTACTATTGCAAAGTATGTAAATGTACCTAATAGGTTTTCTTCTTCCTTTCAAATTCACCATCTGATAAAAGCTTACATGTAAGGCCGGCATAAAGAATGAAGAAATTACCTCTACCTGCACATACAGGTAATCACATGAAACCTCATAATAAAAAATCAAAGGAACATCTTTGAAGTCATTAAATTCTGTGAGATCCTACTAAAACAAATATGAATACTATATTTGTTTATATAGACTACATACTATATATATAATAACCTATCCTGGCAAACTTTAGTAGACTGTTTAGGAAGAGATTTTTTTCTTTTTATTTGTGTATATCATGTATTCTTTTTAAATAAGTTTTTTATTGTGAAAATACTTTACAGATGGATTACAGTTACATGAGCAAGGTAATGAGTACATTTCCTATCAAGCATTGTTACCTCCTCCTTTGTTTTCCCCTACCATCCCTTCCCTCCCACCTCTACAACTATACTCCCCCACCCACCTAAATTGTAAAGTTCGTTTTTCAACATAGTGTCTTGCACATTTCATTGTTACAATGGGTCAACCTGTATCCCTATTTAACCATTTTGTTTTTTTCCTTTCCCCTCCCCAAATTATACTGACATCAAATAGAGTGAAAACGGGTTATTTTGTGGGGGAAGAACATACAAAGCAACAAAAAAAATCACATGGTACCTTATAGATATGTTAGAAACAATAGCAAGAAAGAAAAAGCCACTTGTGTCGCTATCTTGGGGTTCTTTTCGCTTATCTGGTCATATGTACATAGCTTTTGACCTTTTCTATTTGTCCCAGACATATACTAGTTATTGCAAATAAGGGAAACCATGGGACCTATGTTTCTTTGGGCCTGGCTTACTTCACTTAATATAATTTTTTACTAATGCTACCAGCACAACTATGTTTATTGCAGCATAATTTACCATAGCTAAGATATGGAACCAACCCAGATGCTCCTCAGTAGATGAATGGATCAAGAAAATATGGTATGTATGTGTATATATATGTATATATACATATATATATGTTTACAATGGAATTCTATGCCTCCATCAGAATGATATCACCCTATTTGTTAAGAAAAGGAAGAGATTTTATAGTTCTGAACATCTATATTTAAAAAAGTGAAACTGCAAATAAAGTTATGCATCTTAGAAATTCAAAGAACAACAAGATAAATCAAGGTAAAATAGGAGGAAGTTTAAGATGTTAACAGAAATGACTAGAAAGAGGATTAAATAGTTACTGGAAGCAGAGTTGGCAGAGTAGAACAGAGTATGTGTTATGTAGTGAGTTTTACCCTCTACATTCCTGAGTGCTATGCTGGGTCTCACCAAAACACTCAAGCACAAGCCCTAGAAGAGGAGAAAACACACAGGCTCCAATCAGAGACAGTTCCATTTCTGACTCAGGATGAAATTTAGTTTTCATTGTGACAGAAGTCATGTAGGCTCTTCCCTTATAAATGTATAATGGATTGATGCTGTTATCCTAGGAATATAATATTTATCTTTTTAAAACTTTTTATTGTAAAGGTGATGAATGAGAGGTTACAGTTACATAACTAAGGTAATGTGTACATTTCTCATCCTTCCTTTTTTTCTACTTTCCCTCTCCCCTGATTCCCCTCCTATCCAAGTTGTACAGTTCATTTCCAACATAGTGTCTTGTGAGTATTACTGATGCATTGGTTCACCTTTTCTCCTTTGTCTCACTATTTTGTGATTCCCCTTCCCTTCCCCAAATCAGATAAATGAATATACAAGACACAGGGAACCAAACTCAAAAACAGTGACAACCAAAGGAATTCCACATTTTCTTGTTCCATGTCCTGAGGGGCATGTGGGTTGGTTCCATATTTTAGCTATGGTAAATAATCCTGCAATAAGCATAGTTGTGCTGGTAGCTTTTGTGTGTCCTTGTTTGTGATCATTTGGGTAAATGCCCAGGAATGGGATTGCTGGATCATAGGGGAGCAGGTTCCTGATTTTAAAAAAAGACTAGTCTTGTCTCTTTCTCCTTCTGTCTCACATGTGTTTGCTTGCCATTCTGCCACAGAAAGAAAACATTTGTCTTTTGTGGTCTTTTTCTGCTATCTTTGCCCCTTGAGCCCCTAGAACTGTGGGCCAACTAAGTTGCTACTCTTCATATATTATCAGTCTTTGATATCTTATTAGGTTGCAGAAAACAGACAAGGACAGGAGGTTTCCATCAATATCTAAGCTTATTGTTCTGCTGAACTGGATTATATTAACAACAATGTTACTGAATGTAATTGTTATCCATATGAAGCTTTTTCTAGGTGCCGGCCATCTTCTTCATTCATTTTATTCCTTTCTGTAAGATCTTTATGAGTTAAATATATTTTCTAGTATGTTTAATGCTAGACAAGGAATCTTAGTTTAAATAAATTTCATTTAGCTGGCAATTATTTATTGCTAGACAGTCTTCTTAGTTTTGGAGCTAGGCAAATTATACTTCCTGCTTTTATGGATATTTATTCGAGTAGCAGATGCACAGAGTTACTGAGAGTGGAATTTTGAAGCTGGCCCATGCTTTCTGTCACTTTCCATATGTCACCATTAAAACTGGAGGCAACTAAGGGAGGAGTCAGTTTCCTAGCCCTCCATTTGTCTAACTTCAAATTCTTTAAAATGAGCCTTCCCAATTCTTTTTTGATAATATTAGATTGAGAAGAACTGACCACAGTCTTCATAAGACACATATAAAATTCACAACTAGGAGGGAGAAAGTGCATCAAGTCTAAGATAATAACAAAACATCTCACCTTCATATGGAAGCTAAAGACTTGAGGGGCTGCAGAATTTGAGCAGAGGTCAAGGCAGACTGTGCCCTGGAAATAGTAATGGGACCAGAGAAAGGTTGTAAAATTACCATGGAGAGACTCAAGGCTCTGCCTGGCAAGGGTAGAGACACCTCTTGTGGCTTCCTTCTGTGCTTCACATCTCTTGTGAGTGATTTACTCCACATATTTGGAACATTTTTCTCATATGATTATTTATTTACATTCTCTTACATTCTAAAGGAACTTGTAGTAACTCAAATGTATAGATATGTCTCTCCCTCCCTCCCTCCTTCCCTTCCTTCCTTCCTTCTTTCTTTCTTTCCTTCTTTCTTTCCTTCTCTCTGTTTTCCTTAAAAAAGTGCGAAAACTATAGGTGAAAGAAGATGATGAAGGAAGATGACTAAATAGATAGAAGAGAGGAGTTGAGATTAATATTCAAAGTACATGCCATAAAAATTCTCTGCATGTATTTATTATGTGGTGTGAAATCTCTACATCCTTATTCATTTTTTTTTTTACTTATTTGCTTACTTCTTTATGTACTTGTTTTTGGCCTACTTAATCTACCTTTGGCATTTCATAGCTCTGAGAGCCTTCTACTGTTAATAGTGGCTGTCAGTTTTCTTCCACAATCCTAATAGTTGTTTCTCTATACTTCGATGCTTTGTAATTCATTTTCAAAGGTTCATGATTGTTAGGTCTTCATTATGGGCTGTACTTTCTATCTAGAGAAAGTAACCTTTTATTCTCCATTTAATGCATTTTGCCTTGGACTCTACTTTGATACTTAAATGGCTACCTCTGAGTTATAATCATAAATGGACAGCCACTATAACCTTTTAATTTTAATGTTTCAGTTCCATTTGGTTTTGGTGATATCTTATAAAAGCTGTAGATACTTTGTTTTAAACCCAACTTGAGAATTTTTGATTTTGAGAGGAGTGTTTAAAGCAGTTGCTATTTTTTGGCAGTGTTGATATATGGCATTTTTTCATACATACAATTGCATGTTTTACATCTGGACTTTACAGAGAACATGTTTCCCAACATCTGGGTTTCTTTTACCCATTTCCTCAAGTCTCCACCATTTTCCCCAAATAAATATTCCCCTCATCCTCCTTACTATAATAGGTTGCATTGCCACACATCCAAATCATTGTGTACTTATGAGTGAAGGTAAATTTAGTTTTCCAACAAACATCTTCTCCCCATGGAAGCCCTGAGGGTTGATTCTGTGGGAATGGGAGAGGTATTCACATAGACTAGTTACTTTGTTGGTTTTGTGGAAGTGGAGCAGGCTGGCAGGCCAGGACCCTAATCATCTGCCAAAATAATACCGGGCATTTTGTTTGAGAGGTGAACTTTCTTTGATGCAGCTATCCCACTGTGTTTCCTATTTTAAAATTCTTATTTTCAATGTCTGTTGGCGCGCTCTGGGGCGAATTACTCTATTACTTTTTCAGGAAGAGCACCGCATTTGTGTTAGAAGACATCCCTCAGCACATTAACTACTTTCTTTAGAGAGTTCTTCACTGGTTTAGGCACAAGGTCAAAGGCCTTTTGTTCTAGAAGCTCAGTGTTTTGGAGAACATTGGTAAAAATCTCTGTAGTTGTGCAAGATCTAGATTTTAAATAAATTACTTTGGTGACATTTTGATCTACTCTTTTTGGTGTGTGTGTGTGTGTGTGTGTGTGTGTGTGTGTGTGTGTGTGTGTGTGTGTGTTTAATCTTTGACTTTGAGCTTCCTTTGGGTTAGCTAAAAATCAATTTTGTTCATTTCCATTGTTTTGAGATGTTAACTACCATCTGTACGATTCTAATCGCTTTGTCAGTCCAATTTCCTCTCCTTTCCCTATTCTTGAAAATTCAAAATTAATTTTTGGGACACTGAAGCCATTTCTTATCTTCAAACATTTTTTTCTTGTTTTTATGAAATTAACAAATATGTTGGGGAAAATACAAATCTTTGTATTTCTCTTTATGACACTTGTTGTCATTTCTTAAAGAGCATATCTTGTATTCTATTTAGAATATAAGAGTTAATTTGTAAGCTGTTCTCTTTTATTACATAGATAATTTTTATTTTTGGAGGGTTGCTTTTCCTCTTATTTTCTTAGGTTTCAGAGTCTGCCTGAGGCTAAATGTCTCCTCTGTCTGACTTCATTCTGTGCCTTTTTCTATTCACTAACTCCTCACTGCAAAGCCATTTATCCAACCATAGAATTTTTCTAAAAAAGTAAAAAAAAAAAAAAAAATACAAAAGAAGCATTCAATTCATTTGGCCAGGTACAGTTCAGAAAAAGAACAGCCCTTGATGAGAAAGGTTGCACAGAGATTTCCCGAATCTGTCAATTTCATTGAAATTTTATTCATCTTAGATTGCAAGATACCACCCTCTGCCCTCTCTGAATTTTCAGTGGGTGGTGGCCTTTAAGTAGTTGTCATGCAGTTCAGGATAAACAGAAATATAACTCCTGAATCGTTCTTTTCTGCATTCTTGGGAAATGGACGTATGGTTTAAGTAATGGACATATGCAATTTTTCTCCAAAGTAAACTTTTTCCTATGACGTTTATGGAAGGAGATAGGCAAGGATAAATTCTACAGACCGTATTGTTTAAAAAAGATATATTAGAAAAATTAACATTTTTTTCTCTCTCTCTTTATTCATTCATCTGTTGTTGGGCATCTGGGATGTTTCTGTATTTTGGGTATGGTGAATCATGCAGTAAGCAGCATGGGTGTATATGTTTCTTTAGTATTTCCTGAATTGTAATCTTTTGGATAAATGCCCAACGGTGGTATCATTAAATCACAGAATAGACCTATGTTGTTTCCTTAAAAATCTCCAAACTGTTGACCATAGCGGCTGCAATATTACATTCCTACAAACCGTATAATAGGGTTCCTTTTTCCTCATACCTTTGCCAGATCTAAATTAAAAAAACATATTTAAAACATATACAGAGTCATAAAGGGTCATAGGTATATATATATATATATATAATATGCATATATACACGTATATGTATGCATAGAGTAAGCATATTGTCTAAAGTGTGGTATAGGTAGGAGAGGGAGGATTGCAGTGTTACAATTCCTTTGAACAACTTACAGTTTAACAAAATGAATAGCAGGAAGCTGAAATGTATGTTGTCAGGAGGGTTGGAAGTCAAGAGGAGGGGGACAGATGGATAGAGAAAGGAAAAGTATGTGAATACAGTAATAATATGCAATGCATATATGTGAAAAAGGAACCAAGTAACTCGAGAGGATGAATTAGGGTTAGGAGAGGTGGAGGAGAATGATGAAAGAATGACATTGATCAAAATGCATTTAGTCATAAATTGTTATGCTGAATCAAAACCCCTTAGGGCAATTACTTAAAGATAATAAAAATATTTTCTTCAGGAAAATTTAGGCTTTGGTAATAACTAATAAGTGAACCTGAGGGCTGCAATAAAATAAAGATATATTAAGGACTGTTACAAGACACAATATGAAAGTGCAGTACCCTCCCTACCCTATCTTCAGGGATATAATTCAAGGATACAGCTGGACCAAAAGTTTATTTCATGTTAGTCCTGGGGCTTGAACTCAGGACTGAGGCACTATCCCTGAGCTTTTTGGCTCTAGGCCAGCACTCTTACCACTTGAACCACAGCTTCACTTCAGGCTTTTTGCTAGTTAATTGGATAAGAGTCTCACAGACTTTCCTGCCTGGTATGGACTTGAACTGCAATTCTTAGCTCTCAGCCTTTTGAGTGGCTGAGATTACAGGCCAGAACATGGCAGTACACCAGTACATGGCAGGACCAAGGATTTTGTGATACATTTTAGCTGTTTTCCTGGGAAGAGTATTAAGAAGAGACAGCAAATTCTTATTTCTAAACCTTTTATTGTTCAGTAGTAGTGCATCACATCATGGGAAATGTTTGATTTCTAGTATCACAATATCTGATATGAGGCATTTTGCTTTAGGAATATGCATCTGGAGATTCAGAGAGGCTATGGAAAATTACAGGACTTCCTATAGAAAGAAGAGTCAAAGGTCCCAGTGAACAGCTGGACTCAAGCCAAGCAACTTACCACTGTGGTGCTGAAGTAACTCTTTTTTTTTTTGTCAGTCATGGGCTTGAACTCTGGGCTTTTCAGCTCAAGGCAAGCGTTCTACCACTTCAGCTACAGGGCCACTTCTGGTTTTCTAGTGGTTTATTGGAGATAAGAGTCTCAGGGACTTTCCTGCTCGGGCTGGCTTTTAACCATGATCCTCAGATCTCAGCCTCCTGAGTAGCTAGGATTACAGGCATGAGTCCCTGGCGCCTGGCTGAAGTAACTCTTCGTCTCAGGTCAGTGACAAGCATTTTTCACAAATATCTTCTGGGATAGTTTTCAGACAGCTCTACCTGTTTCTCCATGTTTGAGAATTCCTAAAAGACTCAAGTTTGATAAGAGAAAGACCTTTCATATCTTTCAACCTGAATTTGTGATTTTTTTTTTAAATTTTATTTTATTTTATTTGAGAACATACTGTACAGAGGGGTTACAATTACATGGGCAGGATAATGCATACATTTCTTACCAAGCATTGCAGCCTCCTCCTTTGTTTACCCTTCACCTCCCTTCCCAGCCTCCCCCCTCCCTCCCACCCAATCATACCCCCCCTCCCCCCCCCACCGACATTGTAAAGCTGGTTTTGACATGACTTTTTGTACTTCTCATTGTTGCAACAGGTCCACCTGAATCCTTAAACGACTTGTTTGTCCCCATCTCCTCCACATGTTATACTGACATCAAATATAGTGAAAGCGGGGGTTACACTGTGGGGGAGGGACATACAAAGCAACAAAGAAATAATCTTATAAATGCGTTAGAAACACATGCATGAAAGAAACAAAAACATTAAAATACATATTTGAGGTTTCGTTTTCCTAACATCACATTATCTGACTTTTTCCGCTTGACTCATACCTATACTAGATATTGCAAATAAGGGAAACCATGGGACCTATGTTTCTTTGGGCCTGGCTTACTTCACTTAATATAATTTTTTCCAAGCCTTTCCATTTCCTAACAAATGGGGAAATGTCATTCTTTCTGATGGAGGCATAGAATTCCATTGTGTATATATACCACATCTTCTTGATCCATTCATCTACTGAGGGGCATCTGGGTTGGTTCCATGTCTTAGCTATGGTAAATAATGCTGCAATAAACATAGTTGTGCTGGTAGCTTTAGTGTGGCCTTGTTTGTGATCATTTGGGTAAATGCCCAAAAGTGGGATTGCTGGGTCATTGGGGAGCTCTATGTGGAGTCTTTTGAGGAACCTCCATACTGCTTTCCAAAGTGGTTGACCAAGTTTACATTCCCACCAACAATGAAGTAAGGTTCCTTTCTGTCCACATCCCCTCCAGCATCTGTTGTTGTTAGAGTTCTTGATTTTTGCTGTTCTAACTGGAGTGAGGTGATATCTCAATGTTGTTTTGATTTGCATTTCTTTTATGGCTAGGGATGTTGAACATTTCTTCATGTGTCTATTGGCCATCCTTCTTTCTTCTTCAGAGAAGCTTCTCTTTAAGTCTTTCGCCCACTTACTTATTGGGCAGTTGTTTCTTTGAGGATTTGTTGTTGGGTGGTTTAATTTTTTGAGTTCCAAGTATATTTTAGATATGAGACCCTTGTCCGTTGTATGGCTAGTAAAGATCTTCTCCCAGTCCGTGGGCTTTCTATTGATCTTGCTAGCTATGTCATTTGCCCTGCAGAAGCTCTGCAACCTTATACAATCCCATTTGTCCAGCCTTTCTTTGATTTGTTGTGTTTCCGGGTCTCTATTCAGAAAATTTCGGCCTGAGCCAAGGAGACCCAGGGTTTCTCCTATTCCATCCTGTAATGTTTTCAGAGTGTCTGCTTTGAGTTCAAGGTCTTTGATCCATTTGGAGTTGATTCTGGTGCAGGGTGATATATAAGGATCTAGCTTTAGTTTTCTATATGTAGTTAACCAGTTTTGCCAGCACCATTTACTGAAGAGGCTGTCTGTCTTCCATTCTATTGTTTTAGCTCCCTTATTGAAGATTAGATGGCTATAGGTCTGTAGGTTCATTTCTGGGTTTTCAATTCTATTCCATTGGTCCTGAGGTCTGTTCTTATGCCAATACCAAGCTGTTTTGATTACTATGGCTTTATAGTAGAGTTTGAAATTTGGTATTGATATTCCTCCAGCAGTGTTCTTTCCGTTGAGGAGCGTTTTTGCTATTCGGGGTCTTTTATTGTTCCATATGAATTTTTGGATTGCCTCTTCTATTTCCTTGAAGAATGAGGGTGGAATTTTGATAGGTATTGCGTTGAATTTGTAGATAGCCTTGGGAAGTATTGCCATTTTCACGATGTTAATCTTTCCAATCCAGGAGCATGGGAGGCTTTGCCATTTTTTAAGTTCTGTGTTGATTTCCTTTTTCAAGATTTTAAAGTTTTCATCATAGAGGTCCTTCACCTCTTTAGTTAAGTTAATTCCTAGGTATTTTATTTTTTGTGGGGCTATTACAAATGGAGTTGCTTTCCTAATTTCAGCCACACTTTTCTCATTGTTGGCATACAGAAAAGCCATTGATTTTTGGGGGTTAATTTTATAACCTGCTACTTTGCCAAAGTTTTGAATCAGCTTGAGTAATTTGGGAGTGGAGTCTATGGGATTCTTTAAATACAAGATCATGTCATCTGCAAAGAGGGAGAGTTTTATTTCTTCTTTCCCTATTTGGATCCCCTTTATGTCTGCATCTTGTCTTATTGCTGTAGCTAGGCATTCTAATACTAGATTGAAGAGAAGTGGAGAGAGTGGGCAGCCTTGTCTTGTTCCTGAGTTAAGAGGAAATGGCTTTAGTTTTTCACCATTGAGTATAATGCTGGCTGTAGGTTTGTCATATACAGCCTTTATTGTATTGAGGAATGTTCCATGGATTCCTAATTTTTCCAAAACCTTCATCATAAAGGGGTGTTGGATCTTGTTGAATGCTTTTTCTGCGTCTATTGAGATAACCATGTGGTTCTTATTCTTGCTCCTGTTGATGTGATGAATAATATTAATTGATTTGCGTATATTGAACCAGCTTTGCATCCCTGAAATGAATCCTGTTTGATCGTGGTGTATGATTTTTTGGATGAATTGTTGAAGTCAGTTGGCCAAAATTTTGTTGAGAAGTTTTGCATCAATGTTCATCAAAGAAATGGGTCTATAGTTCTCTTTCTTTGATGAGTCCCTTGAATTTGTGATTTTTAAAGTAATGTCTATCTGATGTAGGTTATCATACAGTTAGCAGCTTATATTTCTAGAAGGAAGGCAGCTCTTCTTACATTTTTGACTTTCACTCGGTGATACTTCTGACTTCCAGAAATGTAAAAAAGCAAGTTTGGCTGGATACTCAGGCCTGTATTTATAGCTACTCAGGAGGCTGAGATCTAAGGACTTCAGTTTGTTTAGTTCGATGCCAGCCTGGTAGGAAAGTCTGTGAGACTCTTATCTCCAATTGACCACCAAAAAAGCTAGAAGTAGAGCTGTTGATCAAGTGATAGAGCACTAGCCTTAAGTAACAAACCTAAAAAACAGCACCCAGGCCCTGAGTTCAAGCCCCAGTACTGGCACCAAGAAAAAAGAAAGTTTGCAGTGTTCATAAATTTCTAGTAATGGATAACAATGTACTTAGGCAGTAGTAGAGTACTTAATTCTATTTTCCCTAATGTCAAAATCTTACATAAATGACATACAGTTATTAAAACTAACAATTAGCATTGATTCAATGCTGTTAAGTAAACTTCAGCTTTATTGGGATGTCCTCAGTGTTTGAGCTAAGATGTTATTCCTGTTCCGTGAGTCGATCAGGACATTGACGCATGTCACTTGGTTGTCATCTTACTCTGCCCCAATCTCTGAGAGTCTTTTGTTTGTATGATCTTGTCTATTAGAATCGTTCTGGTTAAGTATTCTGTACAACATTCTCAATGTAGTTTTGTCTGATGTTTTCTCCTGATTGGAGTGAAGCGTGGATGTGGGGGAAGAATAGCATAGAAGCCATGTGCTACTCTTATCACAGGGCACCATGTGAAAAAGACTTTTTAAAATTGCTGTTAATTTGATTAATAAAGTATCTCTAAGTTCCTTCCTTAAAAGGGCTCTTTTTTGCTTTCCACTCACTCTTCTTTACAATTGTTACAGTACTGAAAGTATCTGAGAATTTGAAGCATCAACAAAACTGAGTGTGAATGCCAAATTAAGTCACTCCCTATTTTTGAAAAGTTGAATAAAACAATTTATTACATCTATAAAACTATCCTGACTGAGGATTAAAGGAGATAGCACAGCTATTTATCCAGAAATTGTTCATCAAACATCTACAATTTGGTAAGAGTCACGGTAAGTGAAAGATATTAGTATTATCCTTACCTTTAGTCCTCAGCTCCACCCAGACCTGAGCTCCTCCCTGCGCTAAAGTTCCCACTCTACAGCTGGCTATACTGATGGTAGATAGCAGTGATAAATAAATGGACTTTGCCCACACAGAGTTCCCAGGATGAGAGGAAAGATACATTATTGAATGACAGGCCATAGTGAAGCATTATGCATGCCAGAGTTGGGAAATATCGAGTCCCAGAAGATTGCACAGTATGAAGATCTTTTATAGATAGCAGGAAAGTCGCTTAGCACAATGCCTGGTAGATATATGCCTTCAGGAATGGGTGGATAGACGGCTGTGAGTGCCATTCATCAAGAGCTCAAGCATGGATCTCTTCCTAATCTCTCCAGTGAACAGGTCCAAATAACAATGAGAAATTTTCATTTTGTCCCTGGAGGATTTAGCAGAGCCATTAAGGTGCAAGGACTCTTGGCAAGGACATTCTAAGCAGAAACCCTTTGTGTGCAGCTGATTCCTAAGTGCAGTTGGCAGTGAAGCCATATATTTTTTTTTTTTGCTTAGGATTTGTCACTAGGTTGTTTTTGTACAGAAGAGATTTGGGAAAATGCTAGTCTGGAGCATTTGTACCTCCATCACATTCTGGTAGTGTGAGATGAACTACTTCAGAAAACTCTTGGGTTTTCAGCATACTTAAATTTTTACCAGCATTTCATGAGGGAACTTCGCCCATGTGCATTTTAGTTTCATCTGTCAAGGAAGGGCTAACCTTTTTAAGGATTGTGGAGGTATATATATGTGTATATATATATATATATATATATGTGTATATATATATATACATATATATGTGTATATATATATATATACATATATATATATGTGATGTTTCTATTTTAAATTTAAAACAGAATTTAAAAAAATTTAAAAATGAACCTTTGTAAAATGAACCTTTAGAAAATGAAAACTTTAAGGGCTGGGAAGGTGGCTCAGTGGTAGAGAGCTTGCCTTGCATGCCTGAGGCCCTGGGTTCGATTCCTCAGCACCACATAAGCAAAAAGAAAAAAGCCGGAAGTGGCGCTGTAGCTCAAATGGTAGAGCGCTAGCCTTGAGCTGAAGAGCTGAGGGACAGCGCCCAGGCCCAGAGTTCAGGCCCCACGACCGGACCCCCCCCCCCAAAAAAAAAAGAAAATGAAACCTTTAAGTGGGACACCAGTGGCTCACACTAGTAAGCCTAGCTACTCAGGAGGATGAGATCTGAGGATTGCAGATGGAAGCCAGCCTGGACAGGAACATCTGTGAAACTTTGATCTCTACTTAACCACCAAGAAGGCAGAAGTAAAGCTGTGGCTCCAGTGTTAGAACATGAGCATTGAGTGATAAATCTAAGGGAGTGGCCAGGCCTTGAGTTCAAGCCCCAGTACTGCCACACACACACTAACTTTAAAAACTACTAGTGTAACTGGAAGATTCTAGGCATCCAAGAAAAGAGAGCTGTTTCAGGAGATATTGACAGAACAGGAGATTCAAGGAAGAGCTATGTATATATAGAGAATATGTCCCTTTCTTTGTTTGTGGGTCTGTGCTATCGCAGCACATGGCAGAGCCTTGACAAGCAGACCAGTCTTCTAGTGTATGGCCTCATCCCAAAAAAGGTATGTGGCTATAAAGTTGAAGTTCATTCACTGAAGATTCTTAGCTCCTCAATTCTCAGCAAGAATTAGATTGAGTGTTGTCCAGCTCTGGGCTTCTCCTTGGAGCAGGACCTGATAACTAGCCATGCCATTTAGCTGACAGCTGAATCAGCCAGGTAAACAATGCCTCAAGTGCTTGCTGTCATGATGAACATGATGATTATGGCTTTCCCATATGTATATTGGTAGTTTCTTCTGATATTTATTTCAATAAAGCAATTCAGCACAATTAGTACAAACTACCAAAGGCTCCTGGTTATATTTAGCTAAGGGAGTCTGTCTAAGGAGCAAGAAGCTAATGGTCTGAAGCACAGACTGATTTCCCAGCAGCTCTTGTAGCTACAAATCACAAAGACAATAAGCACTGAACATTGGCTGGGGCAGGGGTGGGGGTGGGGGTGGGGGGTGGGCAGCAGTTGAACAAAGAAATGCAACAGTGGTTTCTTCTCACTGTCCATACTGATGTACCCTGGGAACCAGGATGGAGAGATGGGATTTCACTTTCTTGTGTTGTAGTTTCTCCATTTTTAAGTGTCAGATCCGAGCTGTGGGATCCTCGGGGTCTAGATTGTAGGTACTCACTAGAGCCTTGGCGGAAATCAGGAAAGTGGATCATAGGGGAGGAGTCAGTGATGAGGAAGAGACTGCCCACAGTGTGATGATCAGAGGCCAAGATGAAAAGTGGAGGGGAGGACAGTGAAGGTGGAGTTCTGCAAAGAGAGCTGCAAAGTGGTGTGGCACGTGGGATCTGTCAAGCCACTGTGTGGTAGACAGCAAATGTATACAAAGTATAGAAAGGTATTGAATTAGCAAGTGTTCCAGGACCAACTTAAGGAAAGCAAGGCACTGGGGCCATGCAGACTGGTTTTACTCCAACTCTATTTCACTTGAGATTAACCCTGGGATGATCTTGGCCTCGGCTTTTACTCTACAAAGGAAACCCAATACAACTGCCCTCCTCTTTTGTTGTTTTTTTTTTTTAAATTTTTTTCTATTGTGAAAATACCATACCGAGGGGTTACAATTACATGAGCAAGGTAATGAATACATTTCTTATCAAGCATTGTTACCTCTTCCTTTATTTCCCCTTCCCATCCCTTCACATCTCCCCCTCCTACCACTTCCCCGTGTCTTGCACATCTCATTGTTGCAATGGGTCCATCTGTGTCCCTATTTAAACTATTTGTTTTTTTCCTCCCCCCCCCCCCCACAAATTATGCCAACATCAAATACAGTGAAAACAGGGGTTATACCTTGGGGAAGGGACATACAAAGCAACAAAGAAATAGTCTTATAAATATGTTTGAAACAATCACAAGAAAGAAAAACTATTTGAGTCTTTATCTTGGAGTTCATTTCACCTAATATCAACTTATCTGACCGTTTCTGTTTGTCTCAGACATATACTAGTATTAGTTATTGCAAATAAGGGAAACCATTCCCCATTTGTTAGGAAACAGAAAGACTTGAAAAAAATTATATAAAGTGAAGTAAGCCAGGCCCGAAGAAACAACTGGCCCTTTATCCATTTATGGATTCAACCAATGTCATATGGAAAACATTCAGAAAACACTTCTATCTTCTGTAGTCTATCTGCACAGGCTCTTTTGTCCTTATTACATAAACAGTATAGTATAGTATTTCTAAGTTACCTAGAAATGATTTTAAGTTACATAAGAAGATATACATATATATGTGTGATATGCAAATTATGCTTATGTAAATATATGCTTGAGGGACTTGAGCATCTTTGAGGTTTGGTATATATAGGAATTCTGGAACTAATTTTCCACAGATTCCAAAGGATGACCCTAATAATACTTCATGTGATTGGTGTCCCAAGTAAATGCAATAATGTAAAAAAAGTAACTGTATTGTGCTTGTCACCTAGACAAGCTGAGGCTGTCACCATAGCTCTAATATGGGTTGTTTTCTTGGGCCACTGATTGGATATTTTAATATTCTAGCCATATTATTTTAAATATTATTATAAATATTGTCACTATTTTTTGGTCCTAGACCAAGACAGTATACAAAGTTATAGTTTCTTTTATTTATTGTTATTGTAAAGATGATGTACAGTAGGGTTACAGTTATATGTCAGGTAATGAGTACATTTCCTTTTGGACAGTGTCACCTCTTCCCTTATTTTCTCCCAGTTTTTCCTTCTGGACTCTCCTCCCCCACAAGTTGTACAGTTCATTTTCAACATAGTATCTAGGAGATATCATTGCTGTGTTTGTTCACCCTTGATCCCACCATTTCTTGCTCCCCCATTCCCCAAAATAGATAAAATTACTTACAAGACAAAAGATCCAGAAATAAAAACTAGCAACAAAGGAGAAAAATTAAGGTGAAAAAAAAAAAACAAGCAAAAATAACAGAAAGCCTTCTTGCTTCCATTTCTTGGAGTTCATTTTGATAACTTCATTTTATGTGATCATAGGCACATTGAGCCTATCCTCCTTTGGTTTCACTGTGTGAGTGTCTAGAGTCCTGCATAATTTATTTTTCCAAGTATATTTTTGTCTTTTACCATAAAGTGTGTTTACTTGTAGATTAATAGACACATTCTAGTTACAACAAATGAGGAAAATCATGCAACCAATGTTTCTTTGGATCTGACTTACTTCACTTAATAGAATTTTTTCCAAATCCCTCCATTTCCTTATGAATGGTACAGTATCATTCTTTCTGATGGGGGAGTAGAATTCCATTGTACACATACCACATTTTCTTTTTCTTTTTAGTTAAATAGGAAGAAATTATTTATTATTTTACTTTGGCATTGAAGAGCCAGACAGAGTGACTCTAATCTTTTTTTTCTTGCTGAATTTATTTATTTGTTTGTTTGATTATTTTTTTCTTGTGAGAATACCGTACAGAGTGTTTACAATTACATGGGCAAGATAACGAGTACATTTCTTATCAAGCATTGTT
This sequence comes from Dipodomys spectabilis, assembly GCF_019054845.1. Classification (NCBI taxonomy): domain Eukaryota; kingdom Metazoa; phylum Chordata; class Mammalia; order Rodentia; family Heteromyidae; genus Dipodomys; species Dipodomys spectabilis. The sequence continues at coordinate 3,080,320 of NW_024870813.1, read as the reverse complement.
GCCTCATCTTTGTTTCCCCTTCCCATCCCTTCCCATACTCCTCCCCTCCCCCACCTGGTCCCCTCCACCCCACCAAAGTTGTAAAGCTCGTTTTTTGACATAACAAGTTGTACATCTCATTGTTGCAAAGAAACATAGGTCCCATGGTTTCCCTTATTTGCAATAACTAGTATATGTCTGAGACAAGCAGAAAAGGTCAGATAAGTTGATGTTAGGGGAATGAACCCCAAAATAACTATTCAAATGTTTTTTTTGTTTTTTCATTTCATGCAATTGTTTCTAACATATTTATAAGACGATTTCTATGTTGCTTTGTCCCTCCCCCACGGTATAACCCATGCTTTCACTGTATTTGATGTTGGTATAATTTGTGGAGGGGAAGGGAAAAACAAATCGTTTAACTAGGGATACAGGTGGACCCATACCACATTTTCTTAATCCCTTTTTCCTTTAAGGGGCATTTTGAGTGGATTCCATATTTTGGCCATGGTAAACAGTGCTGCTGTGAATATGGTTGTGCTGGTAGCTTTAATGTGGCCTTGTTTTTGGTTTATTGGATAACTGCCTAGGAATGGGATTGCTGGGTCATAGGGAAGTTCTATGTGTAGTCTTTTGAGGAACCTCCATATTGCTTTCCAGATTGGTTGAACAAGTTTACATTTCCTGCCACAGTATAGTAGCTTTCCCATTTGATCACAACCCTACCAGCATTTGTTACTGTTAGTTTTCTTGATAATGGCCATTGTAACTAGGGTGAAGTAGAATCTCAGTATTATTTTTTTATTTGTATTTCTTTTATAGCCAGAGATGTTGAACATTAATTAATGTGTTCCAAAGTCACATTTTCTAATTTAATGTCTTTGGAATGGAACATGTTCAGTCTTACCTATATATTTAAGCAGATGTCTTTGAGAACTGACATTTAAGGAGAATTTATATACCAGTCTCTTCAATGTATACAGATTTTCTTCTTTAATTCTCGCATCACCTAAAAGAAGTTATGACTACATATTCCTTTTTGCAGGAAATTAGATTGAGGTGACTTGCTTACATCTAAAATAATTGAGATTGGTTACTCATGGATGCTATAAATCTTTTGCACTGCTTTCATTTGACAATTACTCTATTTTGCAAATCTTACCCTTTTGACAGAAATTCTTAATCCTCTTTCCCATACACAACTGCTTGTTACCCAGGAGTAGCTATCTGACTTTGATTCCATATGATCATGGGAGTCTTGATGGCACTAGCAGGATCTAGGGCACCCACTTTTGTGTGTATGTGCTGGTCCTAGGGCTTAAACACATGGCGTAGGAGCTGTCCCTGAATTGGTATTTTTAATTTTTATTTTATTTTTCCTCAAAGCTACTGCTCAACCACTTGAGCACAGTGTGACTTCCTTGGGAACCATTGAATGAGATGGGAATGAGATCAGAGGCACCATAATCATGGGTTCCTACAACAGCAGCTTCCTCCCCAGAACCAGTGTGGTTCTGAGCAATCATGATGAAAGCTCAGCCTAAGACCTTTGATCCCTGCCTTTCTAATGAGTACTTGAGTTTTCTAAAATCAGTGCAAAAGCTCCCCACTGTGTACAACTCAGAATCACAACTGAGAATCTGATTTGGGTGCTGACCTTCATTTCTCCAGTGCTTATTGCAATTGAGAAGAGGCATTGCCTGATGCCCATGTCTCCAGCTGTGCCTGCAGCCTCCTCTTGGCTGACTGAGATGGAAAGAACCCAACCTTCTTGCCAATGTCACTATCCTACCTGGCATGTAGCAGAGTTTTATGCTGAGAATCTTACTTAGGTGGGTTCCGTTGGGCCGTGTGTGTGTGTGTGTGTGTGTGTGTGTGTGTGTGTGTGTGTGTGTGTGTGTTGTGTGTGTGTGTATGTGTACATGTACATGTATGTGTGCCCATACTAGACCTGAATTCAGGGAGTGGGCCATGTTCCTGAACTTTCTTACTCAAGATCTAATCATGCTACGTAGAATGGCTCACAATTTAAAACCTATGCATTGTTTATCTCTGAGATTTTTCATTTACAGCTTTTGGAGGATGGTTGACCTTGGGTAAATGAAATATTGCATGGTAGTGGACTACTGTGGGATCTTTTGTAATTCATTGCCTTCTCTTGTCCCATCCTCATAAACTGTATCTGGGCCAACCACATCTCTGAGCCAGACAAACTTTGGCAGCAATGTTCTGAGTGAGCCTTAATGATTAAAATGGATGACTTTGGGTGCCTGAGTTTTCTAGTTTGTTGCTGTTTCTTTAATTCTTATTTTGTATCTAACTTGTTAATAGAATATTTATTGATTATAGAAAAACTATGATCACATTTCTTTTCAGAACCTTTAAATTTGTTAGGTAGACAGCCTAATAGTTCTTCACCTGAAGATTTTCTGCCATTTGGACAACTGCCAGAATTAAAAATAATAATTCAGTATGCAAACCAAGCATTCTTGCAAGTAATCTCTTAAAAAATTTCAATTTATCTATAATTTCATAGCCTGTTAGATTTTTTACTTATTATGTCAGTTTTTATATTTTATGGTCTTAAAGGAAATTATCCTTTCCACTGGATTTTTTGAGAGTATTATTTTATAAGTGTATAGGGTATTCACTTAAAATTTTAAACGAATATCTTTCTATTAAGGATCTGCTTTTTTTTTCTTCTTTCTAATTTTATTGATTCATGTCTTTTGCCTTGATTAGTTCAGCAGGACTTTGTCTTTTTAATTACTCTTTCCAGAGAACCAGGTGTTTGTTTTTTTAGTTAATGTTGCCTTTTTTGTTTTGTTTTTGTTATTTTCTTCTGTTCTACCTTTTTCTTCAGATTTTAAGTGAAACATCTATTATAATCATCTTTGCTTTCACAATTTTATATTCTAGAGCCATCTAATGTTTTAATTTAAAAATTAAGGTCTACTAGTGTCCCTTAAGATAATTTTTTTTTTTGGGTCAGTCGTGGGGCTTGAACTCTGGGCTTGGGCGTTGTCCCTGCGCTCTTCAGCTCAAGGCGAGCACTCTACCATTTGAGCCACAGCACCACTTCTAGTTTTTTAGTGGTTTATTGGAAATAAGAGTCTCACGGACTTTCCTGCCTGGGCTGGCTTTGAACCGTGATCCTCAGATCTCAGCCTCCTGAGTAGCTAGGATTACAGGCGTGAGCCACCAGTGCCCAGAAAGATGATTATTTTAAACTGTCTTATAACTTTACTAGTTGCCTGAGTTTGGTTTTTATTATTATCACAAAATAGCAGAAGCCAGAGATTTTGTTTTTCCTTTTGGTAAATAGAATTTTGAATGTTCAGAGAAGTAATACCTTTGGGTTCCTATCCTAACAGTATTCTGTTTTAGTTTGACAGTTGGTGTGCGAGTGCCTAAGGTCCTGTATAGTTTATCATGTTCAGTTATATGTTAGGCCTTTCTCCCACATATAAGAGAAAACATACACAATTTGTCTCTCTGAGATTAGCTTACCTCGCTTAGCATGATTTGTTCTAGGTCCATCCATTTCCCTGCAAATAACATAATCTTATTCTTTCTAATGGATGAGTAAATTTCATCCTGTAATATACCACATTTTATTGATCCATTAATCTGTTGTAGGGAATCTTGGCTATTGTGAATAGTGTGGCAATGAACATGGATGCTCAAGTGCCTTTACCATATACTGACTTGTTATATTCTGGGTAGATGCCCAAAGTCGTATAGCCATGTCATAAGGAAGTTTGATGTTTAGGTGTTTTGGGGACACTCCAAACCACCTTCTGGGGTGGTTATGCTACTTTACATTCCCACCAATAGAATGTATTCAGCTGTTTTGAAAGTCCAAGAGCATAATACCCCTAATGAGGGCTATCTTCCTGCATTACAACATATTGAGGGTATCATATGGTGTGTATTTGCTCAGATCTCTCTTTTTCTTAAAGACCACAAGTGATACCATAGGGTCTCTACTCTGATGTCTTAATCTAAGTCTAATCACATCCAAATACAGTCAACAAATTAGGGGATTCATTTTCTAACAAATAAAATTTGGGGGGACTATTAAAACATTAGCACTTTTTGGAGCCTTCTTTTTTCCATACACACACATAATGTAGTAAAGCATGAAAGTTAAAACTGTGGGAAGTACTCTAGCATGGTTGAGAATTGGTAGAGTATTTGTTTGAGTATTGGATATTTGAGTGTTGTTTTTCAGCAGTGATACCACAGGTACAGCTGATACACACTTAATGCTGTGTTACATAGTCACTGCTGTTGGTTGTGGTAGTTTTCTTTGTGTGTTGTGTTTGTTTAAATGTCTTTATGGCCTTTCCCAGCTATGCAATTTCTTCTCTCTGTACATAGTGTAAATTATGCATTCTATAAACTGTATTACCTCTTCTTGATGTTTTTTTTTTTTTCCCCGTGGCTGCCTCCCCTTCTACTCAACCCAGCCCTTCTTTTTTTCTTTTTTCTTATGTGGTGCTGAGGAATCGAACCCAGGGCCTCAGGCATGCAAGGCAAGCGCTCTACCACTGAGCCACCTTCCCAGCCTCTTCTTGACATTTTACATTTCTTCTACTCTTTCTTTGTTTTGTGTACCATACTTTTAATGATATAGTACAAACATTCTTATTTTTAACAATCAAGATTATTATTGACATTGAGGAGAATTTTTATGTAATAATTTAATTGAAATGTGGTAATTTCAAGTTCTCTTTGATTGCATATGAGAGGTCCTTTTTTAGATTCTTCTATAATTCTTCCTTTTTATTTTTTATTAATTTAACCTGTGACTTAAATTGGTGATTATTTTTTGCATGATTATTTTCTCAAGATTAGTCTAGTTATATTTACTAATAAAACCCCTTGTTTTCTGTTCATGCTCATTTTGGAGTTGTTCCCTGTTGTTTCTTTTATATTATTACTAAATAGTTGAACAAAGGGTTTACAATGCCATAAGTCCTGAGTACAATTCCTTTTGGTAAAGTCACCCCTTTCTTTGGTCTCCCCTATTTTCTCCCTTTCATCCTTACCCTTATTTTAAATAGTTAACATTTTATATACTATATCTCAAACACAATGACTGCAATTGCTCATACTTCCTCCATTTGTGTGCTCCCCTTTTTCCTTCTCCCCCAACGCATGCTTCCACTCCTTGGTACTCATTTTGATAAAGAGTACTTTAGTTGTTTAGAGGAGTTACACATTTCGATTCCTTTCATAAGTATACGTTCCTTTTGCCAGTTTGTTTGCATGTTAATTCATAAAGCCCTTTACCTGTTATCATGCATATTTGTATTGCACATCTAGCTTTCTGCTGGATAGTTTTGTTACCCAATTATCAAGATAATCTCCAAAACTACATTGTTTTAATTCAGCCCTTAATCTTGGTAATTGTTGACATGTTTCTGACATGTTTGTAATTGTTAACATGTTTCTGGAATGTTTGTTGTGGGAGCATGTCCGTCTGCACTTGTCAATGCTAGCTTGACTCAGTAGTGTAGACACTGCGCTGCAACCCTTTATTTTCAAATTTTCTGAAAAATAAAATGACATCAGAAAGTTTTATGTCTCCACAATGGTGGCCAGTCCTTCACCCCATCTTGACTGGGCCAGTGGTTGTTGAGTCAAATATTATTTCTTGTTTTACCTGTGAGGGTGTTTCTAAAAGAGATTGTTCCATTGTAAATCCTTTGGACAACTAACTTAGAGTCTAACAAAATAAATATCAGGAAGCTGGAATTTGGGGTTTGGGGAGATGAGGTCAAGATGAAGGGGTAGATGAATGAAAAGAGGAGTAATAGGAGAATGCAGTCATAATAGTTAATGTATATATATATGAAAATGGACCTAGGAAAATTAAGAGGATGGATAGGACTGGGGAAGATTGGTAAGAATGATGATAGGGATAACATTGACCAAGGTGCATTGTACCTTTGTTAAACTACTTCAAGATAATAAAAAGAAATGGAAGAGATTATTAACCTTTGAACAGATGTTCTAAGTGAACAAGATGTCCCTCCCAATATGGGGAGCATCATCTTGATGTGAACCTTGAGTAGAATGTAAGTAGAGTCCAGCTGGCCTCAAACTGTAGTCCCCTAGTCTGTCTCAAATAAAAAAAAAAAAAAGGGATGCATTTTTATTACTAGAAACTTTCTAGGAAAATCTCTTTGTGTAGCCTGAGTCCTATAGAACCACTAGATAGGGACATTAACTTTTCACAAGAATGGAGTAGATTATGAATGTGTTGCTGGCACTCTTTGGTAGTTCTTTGAAGTTATTGTGGTTGTAACAAGAGAAAAGCTTTTGTGATCTGCTGTATGCCTTTTTGCTTAGAAGTGGTGATTACTTGAAATTTTATTGTCCAATGGAGGAATAAGAAGACACTTGTAGCTTACGTTTCATGATTGGAGGATATGAGATTGTTTAAAAAGGATTGAATGTATTCTATCCAGTCTCTTTCCCTGGTCTAACTCTTGAGTCCTTAGGCTATGCGAATGTAGGCTTCGCTGCATTGGCAATTGTTCTTTCAGTTTTTCCTGTCATTAGGAGACCTTCAGTGTGGAGCTCTGGATCTTTCCACAGGAGAGAAAGTGGATTCTATGCATAAGCACTGCATATTAATAGCTAACATTTGCATTGATTTTGAGTGGGAATAAGAGGAGAAGGGTTGGAAGTAGAAGTGTGTCTCAAGTGGTGGAATGTCAGCCTTAAGTGAAAAAGCCAAACAAGAATGTGAAGCCCTTAGTTCAAGTACCAGTACCAGCTTTCAAAAAGGCGAAAGGTGCCCTGTGACCACTCTCTCTGCAGAGGAAGGCCATATAAATGCTGCTAGTTTATGAAACCCTCTCCATAGTCCATAGATCCCTTGTTCTAAAGGGTGAGAGTCTCACCTGGGAAGCTCAGTGAGCCATGTCTACCTTGTGTTAATGTGCGTGGCCTTCTAAGTTTTGATCTCCTTCCTGGCTTGCTGTGTCCAGAACCACTGTGCTCCACATAACAATGCTTCATGCTTTTTCTATGTGTGTGCTGAGGTTTGAACTCAGGGACTGAGTGCTGTGGGCACTGTCCCTGAGTTTTTTTGCTCAAGGCTAGCTCTCTACTTGAGCCACAGTTCAACTTCTGCCTTTTTGGTAGTGAATTGGAGATAAGAGTTCCGTGGACTTGCTTGCCTGGGCTGGCTTTGAAACTCAACCTTCAGATCTCAGCTTCCTGAGTAGCTAGGATTACAGGAGTGAGATACCAGCCCCTGGCTGCTCTGTGCATTTTTTTTTTTATCAACTCCCTGATGAACCTCACCTTTCCTGAACTTCACCATGATCTATGATCTAAACTGTCTGGAAAGCCTTCAAAGAGACTCTAATCCTCTGCATTCCCTCACCCCAGCATACTAAGAAGTTTCTTTGAATCTTTGATTCATCTGAATCAAAGAGCTGCCTTGTTTTTCTTTCTGTTTATCCAGATATGAGTGACCGGGGCTTCTTCTTGTGTCCTCTTTGTTTAGATGTGCTGTCTGCTTCCCCCTCCATCTTTTCTATTTGTATTTTATTGAAGGCAGTGCTTCTTCTTCATCACTATGGGATCTGTGGTGGCTTGGCTATCCTTACTGAAATTGTTTTTGTTTTCTCTATTGCAATTTTTGTTTCCTTTATGTTCTGTTCTGGTGATGTGTTCTCTCTTACCCACTCATTCTTTCTCCTTTCTCTTTCTCTCCTCTCTTTCACTTTTTCTCTTTCTTTCCTTCCTTTTTCATTCTTTCTTTCTCTCCATCTTTCTCTCCTTCCTTCCTTCCTTCCTTCCTTCCTTCCTTCCTTCCTTCCTTCCTTCCTTCCTTCCTTCCTTTTGTTGTTACTAGGGCTTTCACTCAGGGCCTAGGCTCTGTTCCTGAGCTTTTGTGCTCAAAAATAATACTCTACGACTTGAGCCACAGCTCCAGTTATGGATTAACTTTTCTACCTGGACTGGCTTCAAACTGTGGTCCTCAGATCTGAGCCTCCTGAGTAGCTAAGATTGCAGGTGTGAACCAGTGGTACCCAGTTAGTGTTTTTTGTAGCCTCCAACCTATAACCTGAACCTCAACAATCTATTCTGAAGCCAATGATTTTTTTTTGAAAATTCAGTTGTCTCTAGATATCAACAGGAGATCAGTTCTGGAACTTCCTGAGGTTACCAAAATCTGTGATGTTTAAATTCATTGCATAAAACGGATAGTATGTGCATGTAATCTACATACAACCTCTTGGCCATTTAAATTACCTTTAGATCACTGGAATACCTAATACAATGTAAGTGCTAGATAAACTGTTTTGTTGTATTGAATTCTTTATGGAATGACAACAAGAAAAAGTATGTTCATGCTAAATAGAGAGTTACTTGTTTGTAATATTTTTTGTGTGTCAGTACTCTGGCTTGAACCTAGGGCCTAGGTGCTGTCCCTTAGGTTATTGAGCCACACTTCTACTTCTGGCTTTTTGCTAGTTAATTGGAGATAAGAGTCTCCTAGACTTTTCTGCCCAGGCAAGCTTTGAACTGTGATCTTCTGATCTCAGCTTTCTGAGTAGCTAGGATTATAGACATGAGCCACTGGCATCTGAGTATGCTGTGAATGAGGAACAAATGAACATAGAAGGGTGGCTGGATGGATGAACACAGAGGTTGCCTTCCTTGCCACAATGAAGAACAGTGCTCAAAGGCCATGTAGTTGAGTGCCAGAAACTCACACCTTTAATCCTAGATACTCAGGAGGCTGAGATCTGAGCATCACAATTTGAAGCCAACCTGGGCAGGAAAGTTTATGAGACTCTCATCTCCAATTAGTCAGCAAAAATCTGGAAGTGGAGCTATGGTTCATGTGATAGAGTACTAGCCTTGAGTGGAAAAGTTAAAGCTAAGGGAGAGCGCCTAGGACTTGAGTTAAAGCCCCAGCATACACACACACACACACACACACACACACACACACACACACACTCACATACAAACACTCACACACAAACACATCATTCCAACATGCAAGAAGCTCTCTATGGGGTTGTCTGAGATCTCTTTTGAGAGTTTATCCTGGTTTGATTTCTTCTTTTGTTCAATCCTGTCTCTTCCCCTAGACTATACCCTATACAAATTTCATGAAGAACAATTTTATTCTCAGACTTTGCTTCCTAGATATTCTGAAATCTACATGGCTGGGTCAATTCTCTTAAGCCTCTGATACCCTTATTTAGCTGGAGCAGTGCTTAGCACAATAGCACATTAAGGGCCTTTGCCTGGGTCCTTTCTTCTGATCTTTTGCTTATCATGATGGACGGCTTTTTCACTATCTGGTCAAATGTTCCCTCATCCAGACAGCTTCATGGCTTCCCTGCTCAAATAAAAGCTCTTTCTTCATTACCTTAGTTTATTTTCAGCACCTCTTACGGCCATGTGGCAAAATATTTTCTGGTTTATTATGCCTTCTTCAAATAATTTGTATGCTCCATGGGAATAATTTATTTATTTTCTTTCCCCCAGGGTCTGGTCCAGACCAAAACCCAAGTACATATTTGTAGAAACAATGAATAGTGAGAGATTTTGATTTGCTTTCCTGCTGTAAGTCTGCAAGTATTTTCTTTTTCCACATTTTTTTCCATCTAGGCTCATGTGAATAGTTGGGATCCAAGTGAATAAGCACACCTGAACTTTCTTTCTTTTTTCTTTCTTTCTTTCTTTCCCTTCCTTCCTTCCTTCATTCCTTCCTTCCTTCTTTCCTTCCTTCCTTCCTTCCTTCCTTCCTTCCTTCCTTCCTTCCTTCCTTCCTTCCTTCCTTCCTTCCTTCCTTTCTTTCTTTCTCCTTCCTTCTTTCCTCCTTTCCTTCCTTTCTCCTTCATCCCTTCTCTCTCTCTCTCTCTCTCTCTCATATACTGGAGTTTGAACTATGAGCCTGCCAATTGCTAGGTAAGTGCTCTACCACTTAATTAACACTCCCAGTCTCTTTTGCTTCTTTTATTTTTGTTAAATATTTTTGCATTTATGCCTTCTTTATACTTTCCAAATAGCTGGGGTTACAGGTGCTTGTCACTGACACCATATTTTTACTGGTTAGAATTTTCTTCCCAAGAGTTGGTCTAAAACACAATCATCCACATCTCTCCCTTCTTAGTAGCTAGGATTAGAGATGTGAGTTACTATACCCAGAATTTCTTGACGAGCTGATTTAGTTGGGGGTTTGGTGGGGAGGGTAGTACATAAGATTCCTAGGAGAAAGTGGAGCAATCTTTTTTGCTCCTTTCCTGCCTTTCTTCTTCCCTACCTTGGTGTCTCCCTCTTTCCCTCCCTCCTTCCTTTCCTTTCTTCCTTCCTTCCTCTTATCCATTTCCTTCTCCCCCCTTTTCTCTTTCTCCTCCTGTCTTCTTTACTCCCTCTCTATGTCTCTGTTCTTCTTGTGTTTTTCTACTATTTGAGAGATGCCATATTTCAAAGCACTGGACACTATTTTCTGTGCCTACTGCCCCATTGCCTTTTATCTCAGCTGCTGCGCATGGTGATCAGCAGCCCTGGCTTTGGCTTTGGCTTTGTACACCCTCATTTGGAGGACAGGCTAGTTACCGGCCAATCTTCTGATTTGCTTGTGCCTGGAATTCATGCGTTCTGTATGTCTATAGTATTTTCATCCTTCATTAGAGAAGTGAATGCAAAGCATGTGTGATACAGTTTTCCAATTAAGAGCAAAAGAAATGAGTAAATCTGAAATGTTTGCTTGTCTTGGCAAGAGTTCTTGTTTGTTTCTGCACATGAAATGCAAAACCTGGACATCTCTTTCCCACTGTGGGTGGCTTCAAAGGAAGCTGTTCAATCATGAATCTACTCTGGAGATCTTGATTGTGAAAGGTTGTTTGTAGACCCCATCAAAGGTGCCCAGGTAAATGAGCAGTGACAGATTCAATTAACTGATAATAATTGATTAGCACAGATCTGAGCCATCTCGTTTGAACACAGACCATCATGTACAAGTAAACAGGCACCAGAGTAGCTGGATGTCCTTTCTTACAGGGGAAAGATGACAACTCTGTGTGCATCTCAGCCCAGAAGATGGCGACATACACATTTAAGGGATAATTAATTTTTAAATGCCAATAGGCCTCATGTAGGTAGCAATTTGTGAGGAAACTTTCTAATTGAATAGCTTTTACAGTGGAATCCACCTTTGTGTGTATGTCTCGAGGTCTTCTCCTTTGGGTAAGTCAGGGCAGTCATAGCCTGCATATTTCTTTCTTTTGTCTAATACAGCAGGGGAAACTAGGAACTAGTGCTTGAAATTCTTGCTTTGCCACTGTGGCCTGAGTGTGCCACTTAACCTTGGTTTTGCTCAATATAAGTTAGGATGAATAAGAGCTCTGTCATTGGGCTCTGAGGATCAAATGAAACACTCATTTGTTACCCGTCATCACATTAAACCTTCAGGCAGGACTCTGCCCCATCAGTCAGATGCCAAGTCCTTCTTTGGAAGCCTGGTTCTACCAATCTCCTACCTCACCGGGGGTCTTGGGACCCTGGAGTTTTTGATGACTTATAAATACAAGCCTGGCAGATGCTAACTCCTAAAGTAGGTGGACATGTTTTGGTGTCATGTACTCCTTTTGGAAGAGAAAAAAGAGAGTTAGATAACCAAGTTAGATTAAGACTTAGAGTCTCAAGATGCACTGCACTCATAAACTGACATGTTGCGTTGAAACCACTTTGTACAACTACTTAATGATAATAAAAATGAATAAATATACAGACAGTCTTATGCAGAATAACTATATTTCAGCATCAAACTGGAAGGAAAAATATCTAAAAAAAATTGAACAGAGAATTCTTGAAGTCAGGATATAAAGACTTAGCTTTGGAAGCAGGAAATTGACCTGCTTGAAAAGTTGGGTTTGTTAACCTTTAGGGTGGCAAAATTCCTGGATAACCTTACAGGATTTCTAAAATGTGGGTTCATGTGACTGATGCCTGAGAACAGCAGAGCTTCAGCAGTGGGGAGACGTTGCCATGGAAACCCCAAAGCTGGAAGTTCCTCCAAGCCTCAGAAGGGCTGTCAATTAGATCCATGCACTTGGAGAGTTTAATGAAAACAGACACTTGTCATTTTTTCTAACAGCCATCTAACATTCTATACGTTTCAAATATGTCCATGGAAGGAAAAGCCTACGGTCAAGTTTAGCTGTTTATTTTAAGAGAATTCCCTAGGGAGGCTTTGACAGGGTAGACATTCCCCCACTCTCCATTCACATTAAAGCCTAAAAGAGAGAAAGTAGGGCTCTCCAGTGTTGAGCAGGAAAGAGTCTCTTAGGGTGGGGCACCAATGGCTTAAGCCTGGAATTCTAGCTACTGGGGAGGCTCAGCTCTGAGGATTATAGTGAGAAGCCAGCCAAGGCAGGAAATCCATGAGACACTTATCTCCAATTAACCATCAACGAGCTCGAAGAGGCAGTGTAGCTTAAGTGGTAGAGCACCAGCCAGGAGCAAAAAAGCTAAGGGACAGCATGTAGGCCCTGAGTTCAGTCCTTAGAACCTGCACAGTCACAGACACACACACACACACAAACACAGACACAGGACACACACACACACACACACACACACACACACACACTCACAACATGTTGTAAACAAGAACTGTAGGATTAAGGTTTTCCTTGAATAGCCTTGCCTGACTCTGTGTGTGTGTGTGTGTGTGTGTGTGTGTGTGTGTGTGTGTGTGTGTAGGTTTGGGCACTCTCCATACTCCCACTCTCAAATGGCATCTCCTAAAGCTCTTTAGGTGATGGTACACCCTCACTGGATGGTAGCTATTTTAAATGAGGTAGCAGAAAAGAAACCTTCATTAGGCATCCATTCCTTTAAAAGCCAGATCCTGAAGGAATAAGAAATCATCATCTTTTACTTAGATCAATTTTTTGTATGGACTCAACTAGGGAGATCTACTTTCTCTAAGAACACAAATCAATAGAACAGAAGACATAGAAGAGGAACTTCTTCCAAGATTGGTTATTGATATTTGTTTTTAATTGAATATATGCACACATGTGACTATGTTTATATATGCATATATTCATTTATATTTATTTATATATATTTATATATATTCATTTATGTATTTGTTGATTCTTTATTCTTTGTGCTCGTATTAAGTGCTTGAACTCAGGGCCTACAGACTATTCCTGAGCTTTCCTAGCTTAAGGCTGGTGCTCTTCCACTTGAGCCACACCTTCACTTCTGGCTTATTGGTAGTTAATTGGACATAAGAATCTCACAAACTTTCCTGAACAGGTTGGCTTCAAATTGCAATCCTCAGATTTCAGAATCTTGAGTAACCAGGATTATAGACATGAGCCACCAGCGCTCAACTATTTGTCAATTCTTAAACCAAATATGATATCCTTGAGTTGTAGTTTTAAGAAGCAGCATTTATGCCTCTTATTGTGTATTTGATTGGCCATAAGACAGAAACACTTTTCAAGTGGAACTGAAAACTCACAATGTCAGGCACATTCAAACAGTTGAAAGCACATATTTATTCAAATTTATTCTTAGCTTAGCCCATTACTCAGCTAAATGACAATTGAGAATTCAGTTATTTCCATTATTCCCATCCATTACTTTATTTCCATCAAAGATGATGCCTCTTTGACCTCTGATGGCAGGGCACCTTGCTCTTTTACTTTATGTTTAAATGTCAAGTCATAAATAGGTTAATAGAAACTATAGTGTTGTTAGTTCTCTAGTTAAGTTTAGTTCACAGGAATGTAGCAAGGTTGTTAGTTCTCTAGTTAAGTTTAGTTCACAGGAATGTAGCAAGATTTACTCCACTTGGTTTACAACAATATTTGAAAGTTGCATTTTATGTTCAGATTTGGACTTCATTTGGTAATTATCACATCTCTGCTTACAGCAAAGAAGCTAACAATATTGATAGGGAAGAACACAGATATTGTTTGCTCTCATTGATTGAACTTGGGCGAGCAGCAGTGATACAAATTACCCCCAAAGTATGTGAATTATGTGGCTCTAGATACAAATTATTCTAAGAAACTGGTTCTTTGAATATTTACTTAATTGTTGCAATTAGAATAGGAGCAGAAACTAGAAAACCCTGGGTAGATTTTTTTACCTTACACTATTCTCTCTTCTAATATTGAGCTCTGAAGCAATAAAGATGGGTGCATTGGCCAAATGATGGCACATCACATACATTTAAAGAAGAAAATAATCAGAATATGAGACAAAGTGACAAAGATCCTGATTGGGCAGGCAAGACCCAGTTCAGGTAGGCAAGACTGATGCTGTAACTTCCCAGCCAACCATGAGGACATTTGAGGACTGATGTATTCACTATGTTGCTACTCAGGATGAGTAACAGTCTGCAAATCAATAGTAACAATTACCCAGGAAGTGTTTTCTCATCCTTCCCTAAATGTTTTTGGGTGAAAAAGAGGCACATCACCATACACTGTAACTTCCAGTTGGTATTTGTAGGCTTATAGCATTGTAAAGCTAGCAGATGGTAAGAGCGGAGTTTCTCTTAAACTTTGTGATTTAATACTTGATGTAGTAGTGCAAAATTACAAACTCTGAAAAGAACAAAGCCTTGGTCACCTTCCCTAAAAGCTCCATTAATGGCAATAATTTCATAGAGAAAATTGCTCCTCTTTGGGCAATGTCTCATCTGACTTGATGCTCTCTGCAGTGGAAGGGGAAAATACAGCAATTACAAACTTGATCTTGGCTGTGACTACTGAATTGACCCTTTAGAAGGATGGGGGTTATGTCTGTTATCTGCACTGAGATCAGATGTCTTTGGAATTGCTTTTGGGGGCCCCATCATGTCATTGCCAAATTGCAGTTAGTAATCTTGCCACATTTTCCAGATTTGGCACAGATAAGCTTGAGCACCTCCGACTCCCGAGTTTCCAATGTTATTTAAAGAATTGGATGACTTCAAGCACTTACTTTCTTCAACTCAATTCTCATCATAATCCATCAACATTACGGTGTTTTTACTCTCCATTTCATTTTGATATGATCCTATTAGTTCAGGGAAACGCGAGTGATATTTTTCTTTACAATGGCTTTGTCTCCTTGCTAGAACTCAGGGATTATATACCTTTAACTGTATACGCATCCATCCATTCTGTAACGAACAATTTTCAAATCCTGATTTTCTTCATAGAGTTTCTCTAGAGACGGAAGGAAAGCAACCCCTTTCTGCTCCATGCTAATGACACAAATAATCTGTCTATGTAAAAAAAAATGTATCTCCTAAATTCATAGGGACTGGTACTTTTGTTTTACTTTTTATAATTTGAAAAGTCTTAAAGCATCCTTAAGTCATTACACAAAGGGGTTTAAATTCAACATGCCAATTTTTGAGTACAGAGTTTCTTGATCAGTACCATAATTCTCCCTCAACTCTTCCAACCCACCCAATGTGTGTCTGGGCCAGAAAGGTGATGAAAGTGTTGTGAATGAGAGAATTTAGAACTTCATGATTTCTTATGCAGATACTAGAGTCAGGACCTTGTTTATAGGAACAAGGGCCAATATAAACTGTGCGTATGACTGACATTCTTTCCAAAGAAGCAGGGGTTGGACATGCTTTTATTGCACTGATCATTCATGTATTTGTTTTACCTGAGTTCAGAAACATTAAATTACTTGTTTTTCTCTTCTAACTCAAGGGTTTCTCTCAAGTCTCCTTTCCTGATTCTTTCTCGTCCCCTCATTTCTTACTGCTAGAATGCCTCAGGGCTCAGTGCTTGATTCTTTCTATTCTCTCCATACTCATCTTTGTATTCAGTCCCTTGGCAATAACACCTATGTCCTGACAAGTCTCCTGTGTTTGCTTGTAGCAAAGGCCTCTTTCTTGAACTACAGAGTCACTTAGAATCCAACAATCTGCTCAGTATCTCCACTTGGGTTTGTTATTCTCAACATGTTCAAATCAAAAGCCTTCTTTACACCTGCTCCTTATGTAACCCTCTGCTTCTCAGTGGATCGCAAGCCTGGTCTTTCAGTTTCCCAGTAAAAAACCTAGGTGGCCTCTTGACTCCTGCCTTTCTCTCACACAGGACATCCATTCTGTCAGGAAAATGCTCTCAACTCTCCCTAAGAACTTATTCCAAGTTCCAACATGCTCATCACTTCCTGATATCACCCTAGGGTGATGCACCATCATCGCTGATCTGGATTATACTGTTCATTCCTAAAATACTTCTGGCCCTGCCTGTCCTGTGCAATTTTTAATACTGGAGCCAAACTAATTCATGAAATACTTAAGCCACATTCGCCTGCTTTTTAAAAAATCTTGCAATGACACCATTTCATTCATCTTCAAGGCAAGTGTCTGTGTGACAGTATTTATGGTCCTGCTCACTGACCTCTTGGACTCCAAGTTCTCATGTTCAAAGTCCTCTCCATCTGTCTATACCTTGAATTCTCACATAGCCTCTTATCAGTCTCTATACTGGCTCTTGTGCTATCTTCCTCTACTTACCTTAGTACTTCCCATCTTACCTCTTTATAATCTTCCTTTGGTAATGTTTCTTTCTTAATGAGGCTGGTATATTTTATTTTACATTATAATCTATACTCTCATCTGTCCTCTCTATCACTCTTGATCAGCAAGCATTCCTGTTCCCTCCACTTATTTGTTTATTTATATATATATATACATATATATGTATGTACACAAATAAATAAGTGGAAGGAACAGGAATGTATATATGTATATATGTATATATATATTTATCAGCACTAAGGATTGAACTCAGGCTGTCCTGTTTTCTTAACAGTTCAGGTGCTCTACCATCACACTCTCAGTCCATTTGCTTTTAGTTTGTGGTTCAGATAGGGTCTCACTTTTGCTTGCTGGCCTCTGATTGAGATCCTCTACACTCAGCTTCCCAGGCAATTATGATTACATGCATGTGCCCACATGCCCAGCCCTTGATTTTTTTTTCTTTTTAATCCTAGACACTCCTCCTTTCCAATGACTACTTTTCTCTTATTTATTATTTGTCTCTCTATAACCCTCCTATCCTACTGGATCTTAAAGTCAAAATAGGATTTTTATTTTATTAAATGTGTTCATTGCTACATCACAAGTGCTTTGAGAAGAGACTGGAAAATAGTGGGCACTGAATGAATGAACCCAATAACTTCATTCTCTCTCCTTTCTTTGCCTCTCTCTCATCTTCCCTCCATCCCTGTCAGATTTCAAATACTAGAAGATTCAGAGTTCCACTTTGTAAGGGAGTGGTTAATGCAGTCTTTTTTTTTTTTTAGTTGTGGGGCCTGATCTCTGGGCCTGGGCACTGTCCCCCAGCTCTTCAGTTCAAGGCTAGCACTCTAACACTTGAGCCACGGTGCCACTTCCAGCTTTTTCTGCTTATGTAGTTCTGTGGAATCGAATCTAAGGCCTCATGTGCATGCAAGGCAAGCACTCTATCACTGAGTCACCTTCCCAGCCCTGGTTAATGCATTCTTAACCTAGCTGTTGGCTTTACTCAGCTCTGGAATGTACTTTGGTAAATTGTAATTCAGAATGTAGATAGAAAGATGACATTGCTCCTTGGCTAGTCTCCTTCTTCCCCACCCTTTGAAGAAAAGAAAAAGCTCATCTCGTAATGAATGGCTTGCCCCATAAATGCACATGAATCCTCTCTGGAATTTGTGGGTGTATCACTTCTTACATTAACTTGCCATTTCAGTCCTGACATGCTAGGTTGAGCCTATTTGAGATAGGGACTATCACTGAGATATGCCTGTTGTCATCTTTGTTGGCATTATCAGTGCCATGACAAAGCTGCTTTTTATAACATCATCCTTCATTGCTGGGACTTGTGAGTATTCTTTCTTTTTTTCCCCCAGTCCTGGGGCTTGACCTAGGGCTTATGCATTGTCCCTGAGCTTCTTTTACTCAAGGCTAGCACTCTAACAGTTGAGGCACAGCACCACTTTTGGCCTTTTCTGTTTATATGGTACTGAGGAACCGAACCCAGGGCTTTATGCATGTTAGGCAAAGTACTCTACCACTGAGCCACATTCCCAGCCTTTGAGCAGTCTTGTCCTTAGAGCAGAGAACCATGTGCCTTACCCACATCTTCATAGAAAACACTAAAGGAAAAGAAGCATGTGCTCAGGCTGATGTGATCACATCAGGTGAGCTCCACATTTTCTACAATAATGAGTCGAGATCAGGAAATAGTATTTATTCCAACCTTCTCTGCAGAAGGTGAACATTGGTGTTTAAGTAAAGCAAGTTCCTGCGTGTCTTAGTACAGCTAGAGGGTGCTTCCTGGAGAATTTTGGATTAAGCAATGCTGTGGAATTTGTTTAGATTTTCACAGTTACTCTCTGGCCAGGAGAAGGTGGTTGATTCTGATAGCCATCCTTCCCATCTGAGTTGGCTCTTGCTCTTTGAACCTTTGGAGGAAAGAGAGGGAAAAATATAAATGAAAGGAAAAGAACAAAACAAGAGGCCCTTTCTGAACTCACATTTGAGTTTTCCTGTGAAAATGGCTTTTGGATTCCTTGCAGTTCTCTCAAGACTGGAAGATAATAATTTCGTTGTAGATGTAACAGCCTTAATTAGTAAAATTGACAAGAAAATACTTATCTCTTTATATTGAATGACAGGAAAACACAACTTAGGGAATTTGTCAGTTATGATTGAATAGAATCACATTTTAGACTTACATATTTTTTTTCAACCTGATTAGTTCATGGGTAGGTTTTGTTTTTCTTTTTAGCTTCCCAGATCATGAATATTCTGAATTCTTAGTTTTCTTATCAGCAAAGAAAAGCAATTTACAGCATAGGACCTGAACAAAGTACTTTAGGTACTTTATAGTTCTTATCACAAAAGCTAATTCTCTGCCTTAAAGGCAAAACATATTTTTCCTATGTATCTCAATCAAAAAAGGGCAGTTGTATTATTTTGTTTCCTAAATTCTCTTAAAGAAGAGAAAGCATTACACTCTTAAATTCACACTGAGATTTAGATACCTTGTTGATCTATACAGTGTTCCATAAAATATTCACCACCATCTCTTCTTTAAAATAATATACTGTCATTTTGTGTGTGTGCTAGGGCTTAAACTCAGGCCCTGTGTGCTGTTCCTTTGTTATTTCACTCAAGACTGGTGCTCTGCCACTTAAGCCACAGTTCCACTTCCAGCTTTTTGGTGGTTATTTGGAGATAAGAGTCTCACAGACTTTCCTGCCTCGGCTCACTTCAAATGGCAGTCCTCTGATCTCAGCCTCCTGAGTAACTAGGGTTACTGGCATCCAGCGAGAACACTATCATGTAAAATAAAAGTTCCCTCCAGATACCACAGAAGTTCTCAGAATCCAGTTATTCTCTGACATTCAGGACTTTCATTTCTGAGGGTAAGAGTCTCTTTGTTGCTACACATGTGGAACTGTTGTCTGGTGAAATTTGCTACAGTAAACTTAACCAAATGTCTGTTTTGATTTTTTTTCTATAAATCTTGTCATTAATTCTGCGTTAATTTCAAGAATCTTATCAATAAATAGCACAGCTTATACTTTTTTTCTTTAAATCTAGTAGAGCTTTGAAAATGCCACTTTGGGGCTTTTATACAACATGACTAAGTTAATTTGGGGGAAATTAAACAGTAGTATTGTTTTCCCAGAGAAGATAACACATCTTTTGTGAAACAGAAACTAAAGTGCTTATGACTTTGTGCATCTAAAGGCTGGTATCTTTTTACATCCTCAACATGGTGCTATTTTGGGCCGTGGGAAGCTGGAAGAAAGAGAATACTGGGATAGCTGGCTGGCAGGAGTCCATTCTCCGCTTCATTGGGTTCAGGAATCAAGAATATCATATTTGTAAATATTTTCTTCAAAGAAGGAAAAAGGACTCACCAGATTTACTGTATGCTTGTCCAGACTGGTAATACAAAGCCAAATAAAAAAGTAAATTTATAATTGCATAAATAAAGCAAGAAGGCAAGAATTGGCATCCCTGTGATTCTGCCAGAAAGGCAGGCTCTAAGGATGGTGGGCATGATCTCTTTCTGTGCAAAAATGCTGGGACTTCACATAGGATTATCATATAAGCATGTGTATTTTCTGCCCTCAGATCCCAAGTCCATTTGCAGAGGTATATAAACATATAAAGCAACAGGAGTTAATGGCTTACTTAGGTCAATCAATTCTAAGTCCAGCTATTTTCTAGCCCTATTTTAACTTTTAGGTGTTTGTATTAAATCATTATAGGTGCAACTTCACTTGTCCCAGCATATAGAGTTATGTTTCTGCTTAAATCTCCATTTTGAAATTTATATTTACAGCATCATCATGAGTAGTATTACATTTTCAAACTTTTTTTAACTGCCTTATGGAGAGAGCTTTGATTTAGAACACTTGATATACTTACATAAAGTGAATGATTTGATGTGTTACATACAGGTATAGCCCTACAAGACCATAAAGAAAACATTTCACAATCACGTTGTGAATATATCCATCACACCCAAAAGGCTGCTTGTGCTTGTTTATAACTTTATCCTTTAGCTCTCGCAGACCCAAACAACCTCAAAGTAACACTGTGTGTTACTATGAATCATTTGGGTTTTTCTGGAATTCAAACTAAATGGAATGTTATGGTAAGCACTACTTTTTTGTCTGATTTCCTTCACTTACATAATTATGTTTCCTCAATGTGGTTCTGTCTACTAATCAGCCATACCTACTAGTAGGTTTATGTTTTTTGATTACTATTTATATTGCTGAGTATGTTTTGATTTATATTATTCAGCATTATTCTATTTATATTGTTGAGTACTGTTTACATTGTGAAGTACTATTTATTTTGTTAAGTGCTATTGTGTGTATATTGTTGAGTGCTGTTCCACTGTATGGATGCCTAACATTTCCTGCTAAACTAGAGCTTGTTGGTGCTGGTTCTTGAGTACCACACACAAAACTCTTGTTACCATTACTGCTCCAGTCTTTGTATGGACGTGCACTGTCATTTATCTTCAGTGAATAGCTTGATGTGGATTGCTGGCTAAATGTTTAATTTATGACCAGCAATGAATGAGAATTTCATTCTTTCCCTGTTCTTGCTGGCAGGTGTTATGGTCCATCTTTTAGTTTCTATTAAGTGTGTAATGGAACCTTATTGTGGCTTTAATTTGTATTTTCTTAATTGAATACTCATGTCAGGCTAATGACTCATGACTGATACATATTTGCCATTTATGGAATTTTTTTGTTGAACTATTCCACTATCTATTTTGGTTAACTATCTATTTGAACATATTTTTTCCTTTTTCTTTCTTTTTCAAAAAAACATCTTTAAGCAGTTGTACCAAGGGGTTTAAATCCAATATGTCAGTTTGTGGGTATAATGCATCTTGATCAATGTCACCCCTCTCATCATTTTCCCCATCTCTTCCAACATGACCTATCTCCTCAAGGTAACTGGTTCCATGCTCACATATGTACATTGAATATTATGACTGTTTTTGTCCATCCTTCCTTTATTCATAATCTGCCCCACTTCCCCTGTACCTCACCTTACCATCTTAAAACACATACATACTCCAGCTTCCCGGATCTATTGGAAATATTTGACCCATTTAAAAATGCTTAGCTTGATTTTAATTTATGTAATTTGGAAATATCTTCTTCTAGTCTGTAGATTTTTAATTTCTTTTTAAATATGCTACATATTTTATTCAAACAAGAATAATTAAAAACAATAACAACAAAGAAAAACAAAACTTTTGTTGCTGTTGTTTTTAATGTACTATGTGATTTTTTTTCTGTTTCTTTTGTATGTTCTTCCCCTATGGTATAATCCCTGTTGTCATTGTATTTGAGTCTGGTGTCCTGAATCTTGTATATACATTTTTCTAATTTTGGAGGAGGAAAGGGAATAACAAAAGGCTGAAACAAGGGTACAGGTTGACCCATTGTAACAATGAGACTTCCAAGACACTATGTTGAAAATGAACTTTATAACTTGGCAGGGATGGAAGGAGGAGTTGGAGAGGTGAGGAGGGAAGGGATGGCAGAAGAAAACAAAGAAGGGGTAACAATGCTTGATAAGAAATGCACTCATTACCTTACTCATGTAATTGTAACCCCTCTGTACAGTATCTTTACAATAAAAAATATTTTAAAAAATCATTTGTTTCATTTTCTTATATTTTATTTTTGTGTTTTTTTTAAAAAAACTGTTGTTGTAGAGCTGATATGCAGAGGGGTTACCATTACATGATTCAGGTAATGAGTACAATTCTTTTTGAACCATGTCTCCACTTCTATTCCTTTCTCCCAGTCTTTCCCTCCCATCCCTACCTACAAGATACTCAGTTTATTTTTCACATAGCGTCTAATGAGTATCACTGTTGTATTTGTTCATCCTTTTTCCACCTTTTATGTGCACTCCCTGACCCTCCCAAATACAGACAAACTAGCAAACAGAAAAAGTATTTGACTGGAGTTAGCATTCAGTCATCATGAAAATTTACAGCAAGGGAATGTATTTGGAAACTGGACAAGGAAATATATATATATATATATGTACATATATACAAACATATATATAAACATAAACTATAGGTTGTATATGGAAAGCTGAGAGATGAACAACTTTTTCTACAACCAGAAACAAGGTAAGAGTTTCTGCTGTTCTGACTCATGAGAATTCAACATAGTATTAGATGCTTAACCAGTACAATAAGCCATAAAAATAAAAATATAAAGATATCCAAATTAGTAGAGAATAATTAACATTCTATTTGTAGATCTCCTCTACTCATCTACTCATCTATACAGAAGGCTCTAACTAGTGAAACAGTTCAAGATGCAAACACAAAGGGGATCCAAATAGGGAGAGATGAAGTAAAACCCCTCTTCTTTGCAAATGACATGATCTTGTATTTAAAGTACCCCATGGACTCCACTGCCAAATTACTTGAGATGATTTGAAACTTTGGCAAAGTAGCAAGGTATAAAATTAACCCTCAAAAGTCAATGGTTTTGAGAAGATTGGAATGTCTGTTTTCAAGACCCTCAAAATCCACCATAAGCCAACACTGATGTAAAAGCAAAAGAGTCTTTATTGCAAGCTCGAGCTTGGTCCTCTGCATACTTGGTCACAACTGGTGATGCTAAGGGGCCCCGAGCT
Organism: Dipodomys spectabilis; assembly: GCF_019054845.1. NCBI lineage: Eukaryota > Metazoa > Chordata > Mammalia > Rodentia > Heteromyidae > Dipodomys > Dipodomys spectabilis. The sequence goes on along the minus strand of NW_024870813.1, from coordinate 3,057,126 downwards.
CAACTGTTACAAAATTTTTATAATAGTGAGTAAACAAGTTTAGGGGCTTTCCAGCTTGGCAATTACATGATTGGTTAGCATTTAAAAAGTGCACCTTGTCTATCTATCATTGGCTAGTGTACCAGAGCTGAACCGCAGAAGCTATTGAGTACAATACCTTTAGATTAAGGTACAATTCTCTTGTCCACTGTTTGGCTATTGCTGGGGCTGTTGGGGCCGTTGGAATGCTTTGTGGTTTTTCCAGGAACATGAGGTTATTCACCGGTCACACTATTGTTCCATAAGATGGTGGTTAGGTAGCTAATTTTTAAAATAGAGTCACTTCAGTCTCACATTCCCTTTTTTCACAGGAAACTCAGGGGCCAGTGGTTCCTGAAGCTGGAGTTCTGAGTAAGACACCTGGCTTTCCTGTAAGGGTTGGTATTGGTTCTTAGAACCATTAATTAAACAGCATTTATTCAATCCTTAACAAAGGTGACCAGTCTATTAAGCATGCAGGGATTAATGGTAAGCACAAACAGTAAAAAATTAGAAGGCCCAGCAAGATGGAAATTAGGGTAGTTAACCGTGGAGAGTAATTGAACCAAGACTCATACCATTGATAAAAATATCCCTCCTTTACAGCCTTTGTTACTGCTCTTTAACACACACCCAGAAGGAAGCAGGTTATTACCATACCAGAGCCAACTAAGCTGTGACTATAGAGTGGATTTCCTGAAGTGCTTAAGGCAAGCCAGTGAAGTCCTTGCTCCCAAAATCCATTGTGGGAGAGGAGAGGGTTACTGTATATCACCAGAAGAATGTCCTGGTTTTAGCAGACTCAAAGCAGCTTTCCACTGGGAAGCAGTCTCAGGTGATGCAATCAGACAGGAGTTCAGTCTACTTTTACCATGGTAGAGGTGGTCCCAGTGATGATGTCAATTTCCTCCAGGTAACTGTCAGGCTGTCGTTGAACTTTACCCATTAGGGTGTGCAGTAGCAGCAGCAGGGTCTCTCAATGACTCCAAGGGACTATCACACCTCGTGCTGGGCTGCAAATTCCTACACAGAGGCTTGGCAGGCTGTGGCCCCACTGGTTTTTAAGACCATTTAGACAATATCCCAGGACAATTTACCAAGACAACAACTTTTTACTAACCAGATATTTTTTATAAACAAACACAGAAGGCTTGGTCTTGTAACCATCTCCGCCAGATACAGTTTCCACACTTGCATATCTGTTATCACTATTGTCTTAAAACAATTTTAAATCTATTTTGCCTCATGTTTCCAAAACTGACTCTGGACTCTTGATCTTAAGAGGGGGTTGATGGGTGAAGGTCCATCTTCTGTAACTTCTTCAAACTGAATTCAGGGGCATTGATCCTACCTAGCCAGGAACCTATAACCTTAGCTTATTTTACAAAGAGGTTATTAGGGTTAGATGTCATTAAGAATAATATTTTAACTTTTGACAAATGCACAGAACTTTTCTCCAGCTATCGCAGTGTAGCTTGTTTAGCACTCTGGCTTGCAAAAGCAGCTTTCTGGAATGCTTAGGAATGTGATCTCTAGTGCCCCTAACAATGCCTAAGTTACCTGTGCAGGCCTTCAGGAAGATATCAATAGAAACACTCTCAGGTTTGTATACCCTTTATTTCCGAATAGATGAATTTCATGTAGCTGGTGTCAGCTCAAAAGTTACTGACAATTAGGGTTTTTGGCACATACAGGAATTAGGATTTAAACTATCCTCCACATTTTATAACTTTAGCTTTTTTTTTACTATCACAGATGACTGGCAACTTCCTGTCCCTTACAAGGTAGATAGTGATGGACATTAGGCATGCTTACAAACTATCTTCCCATGACCTCCTGGCTCTGACCAATGTTTGAAGGGCCACACACACACACACACATACACTCTAGGATCTGACATTATTTCTGCCATCCAAGCAGTGGCTTACTGCCTCTGGATGGTACACCATTGCTTTTGTCCCAGGAGTGTCTTCTCCACACTGGAATAAATGCCTCCTTGGCATTTCCTTTAGCTGGTCACTGGACTTGAACTCAGGGCCTGAGTGCTATTCTTCAGCTCTCCAACTCAAGGCTAGCATTCTGCCACTTTGAGTCCCAAAGCAACTCTGCTTGCTCTTTCAACACTCAGCTGTCTGTTTAGAGGTGACAATATCACAGGGACCTTTTTCTGCCCAGGCTGACTTTGGACCACAGTTTGCGGATCAATGAGTCTTATAAAAGCCACTTTACTCCAATTAAAAGCAACAAGGTGGTCAACATAGAAGTAGCTTTTAAGCATGCTCTTACCTGGAACTTATTGAGAGCCAAAGTTACATCTGACAAACTTGCAAGAATCCTCACTCTTTTTTGTGGGCCTGCTGGGAACTGTTACAAAAATACTATGAGAGCAAACTGAAATAGCAATTAAGAAATTATTTTGGTAATCCTAATTTTTCTTTTTTACACTCTGAGGCAAATGTTAAGAACAATTTTACTTTTAAATATTATATCCAGAAATTCATTCCTAATTTTTAAGCCTCTTATTAATGTTTTAATATTTTGTACTTTAGTTTTTAGTTGCATCTTAAAAAAACCCTTGAAATCTTGAGGCTAAGTTCCTCATTGCTTCTTGGCTGCTTGTTTTAAAACAGATACATTTAAAAAACTTTTGAACTCAAATGACAATTTTTCCTTAATGCAAGAATTAAAACCACCACTGTACCAAGAAGCTAGACTTAACACCTTTATGTCTTTTAAAAAGCATATTTTAATAGTAAAACATCATTGTAATCAAACCACATTATACAGACAAATTTTTTGGGGGGAGGGTCCGGTCATGGGGCTTGAACTCTGGGCCTGGGTGCTGTCCTTCAGCTCTGCAGCTCAAGGCTAGCACTCTACCACCTGAGCCACAATGCCACTTCTGGCTTTTTTCTTTTTGCTTATGTGGTGCTGAGGAATCAAACCCAGGCCTCATGCATGCAAGGCAAGCACTCTACCACTGAGCCACCTTCCCAGCCCCAGACAAACTTTTTTTTTAACCCTCTTTTCTCTTGGTTCTTGAATGAAATACAGTTTTAGACAAACAAAACAGGTACGGTCTTTGACAGTGTTAAACAAAGTTTTACATTTAAATTTCTAATATTTACCCCAAATTTTAGCCAAAGGAAATAAATCCCAAACAACTAATACTTTTTTGTTAAGCCAGATAACTTAATTACAGTGTAAACAGCCTTATGCATTCCACAATTCCAGACTTAAAAATACCAGATTTTCTATCTTTCAAGTTAAAGAATCCTTAAAAAGCCTTTTAAAACAATGTGAAAATTCTTTAAAATTTTTGATAATGTCCAAATCTCATAACCTTTTGAAGTTTACATTTAAACTTACCCAATTGTTACAGCATGCTGACTATTTTTATCTTGAACACGTTTCACCAATTTGTCTTTTGAATACCTTCATTGGAGGAAGACTGGGTGGTGGCTCATCTGAAACTAAACTGGCCTGATTCTGTTTTAGACAAGAGCTCTTTACAAAGTATTACATTGTCGGGAGCAGCTGAAAAGTCCAAACCCGGTACACAGCCTTCTACACCCTCTCCTCCTGCACTCTCCACAAGGAGAAAATGCAGACTGAGGGTTGAAGAGGACCAAACTAGTCCAGCAACCTTCCATGCCCTACAGGGAGGGGACATAGCAGGTCTGTGACTAGGCCGGCTCAGCTGTAGGCTAGAACCCTTATTCTCCCAGAGATGTTAAAATAAATAACAAAAACACAAATAAACACAAAAACTAAGGATTCACACCAGTTTCATTGTGGGGTCCAGTGGCCCACAAGGGAAGTACAACAGTAGAATCTGTGGACCCCTGGGGGGTAGGCGGGGAGAAACTGCCCTGTGTGCCCTCCCCTGAGTCCCTGCTGCCCATCTTTCCACAGTTGCTGCTGCCCCTCCCATATCAAGTAATGGCGGCAGCTCAACCGCAGCATTTCCTGGCACTGATGGTGGCTGATAAGGGCGAGGAAAAACCAGTTCTTCCTGGGTTCTACCTTGTAGTACTGGGGGGTGGGGGGAAGGAATGAGAGTTTGGTTTCATGTGCCCCAGTTTGGGGGGGGGATGACTCTGGACTGCAAACATTTTCTCCAGCCAATGTCCCTGTGGAGGCAAATGTTTTAACCAGAAGAGGGGGCTCTCAACTAAGTCCTGACAGACCAGGATGTGCGGAATCTGGTCCAGGTGGCCACGTGTTCCTGGAAGGAAAATATTTTCTTTTATTTTAATGATAATTGACAAATCAAAAGTTCCTTCAGTTTGCCATCCCACCCCAAAAGTGGGCCACTGCGATCTGCAAAAAGTAATTAGTTTTCCTTTATTTGATCTCAACACTCAAATTATAGGCTCTTTCTTTACCATCGTTAAAATTGTCAGTCAAAAGGGAAAGGGGTGTGGTTTGAGTCTGTCCCATTATTTTCCTTCAGTTAGTTCACAAAAAGATAACTTTCCCATTAAGTCCACTCCTGGTAGTCTTTTATAAAAACACTCTTCCAATCTCCTATACACCAAGGACACACAAGACAATTACAGAAATAATGAACAAACAAAGGCTTCCTAAGACAAGCAAATAAAACCAAAAGTGTTGTGCCCATTCTGAATCGACTGGCTGGAGCGACCAGCCACCTTCAGCAAACTGTTAAGAGAAGTGGGGAAATTTTCATTCTCCTCTGATAATGGGGGTCTGGAATGTCTTCCAAGGACCCTGTTGGCTACCTTATAGCGTGTCCACCAAGGTGTAATGCCAACCTGATTCTGATCCTGTAGGACAGAAAGGACACAGAAAACAGGAAAAACTCAACTCACCAGCTGGTTCCTCACTCTCCAGCTACGGGATTTATAGGGATACAGGGCAACCCCGGACAAGCCCCCAAATGTAATGTCCATTTTCAAGACCCTCAAAGACCACCATAAGCTGACATCGATGTAAAAGCAAGAGTCTTTATTGCAAGCTCAAGCTTGGTCCTCTGCACACTCAGTTGCAACCCGTGATGCTAAGAGGCCCCCAGCTCAACTTTTACAGTATTTTTATAATAGTAAATAAGCAAGTTTAGGGGCTTTCCAGCTTGGCAATTACATGATTTGTTGGCATTTAAAAAGTGCACCTTATCTATCATTGGCTAGTGTACCAGAGCTGAACCGCAGTAGCTATTGAGCATAATACCTTTAGGTTAAGGTACAATTCTCCTGTCCACTGTTTGCAGTTGCTAAGGCCATTGGGGCCATTGGAACACTTTGTGGTTTTTCCAGGAACATGAGGTTATTCACTGGTCACACTATTGTTCCCAAAGATGATGGTTAGGTAGCTAATTTTTAAGGTGGAGTCACTTCAGTCTCACAAAATGAACTTGAAGATGGTGGAAGAGAGTCTGGGGGCTAAGCAACCTCTCCCTTAGAAACCAGTATTAGTATTCCACTGGAAAATCTAAGGCTAGAGAGTCACACCAAGGATGTTATCATAGTACAGAAAGTTTGGCCAGAGAGGAAAAACTCAGGCAGCTTCATTAAGGACACAGATTGGAGCACCCCTCCCCACCATTGGCAGCAGCAGTGGTGGTGGCGGGACAAAGGCACTAGAGGTGGTGCACAAGCAGATTCTACTCACCACCAGCAAGAACTGACAGGAAGTGGAAATCTTCATTCGGCTGACCACACACAGTTGCAAACCGTGGACACCCAAGAAACCAAAGGAAACTTCTGCGCTCAAGACACCCTCACTTCTCTAGATCAGTGGTGGGAAAGTAGCCCTTCCACCACCACCAGAGAAAAACTCCATCTTTGATACTGATACAGACCCAGTTAGAGCAGGTAGCTTAACTCAGGCCTCTGAAGAAGACAATAGCAGCTGTTTAACAGGTCAGAAGGATCTGACCTGTCCAGGGCTCAGCTCCACTCCTGGGGAGAACTGTCCCTCCCAAGCAGAGGCAGCTCTGCGTGGGTGGGGCAGACTCTTCTTAGTGGGTAAGCAGAGCCAGAGGCTACCTTCCCAGCTGCTGCACAGGAAGCAACTCCAACCCTTGAGCAATTGGAAACTTGTTACACAGAAATCCTAAGATTGGCTCCAGGCCAATTTGAAATAATATATCTCCACTAAATCATCCCTACAATAGATACTTAAAGATGTCCTACACATAGAAAACCAAAAAGAGCACAATAAAGGTCAGGAAACAGCCCTCAAACAGAGAATCCAAGAAGCATAGTGAGAACCCAGGTGGCACAGCCCCCAAGACAGTGGATAACATGGCAGAAACTACCAAACACCTCTCAGTCCTAACTCAATATTAATAGACTTAATTCTCCAATTATGTGACACAGAATGTCTAGTTTGACCAAAAAGAAAGATCCTTCTACTGCTGGCTTCAAGAGATACACCTTGCCCACAAAAACAAACATATTCTGAAAGTGAAAGGCTGGAATAAAATCTACCAAGCAAACAGCCCTCATAAACAGGCAGGAGTTGCAATCCTAATATCAGATAAAAATAGACTTAAAATTAAAATTAGGGAGAAGTGATAAAGAAGGTTATATTATACTAATTAAGGGATCTCTCCATCAGGAGGACATTACAATTCTAAATATCTATTCACCAAATAATGGAGCACCCAAATTTATCCAAGAAACACTGCCTTCCCTAAGATCAAGCATAGACCCAAAGACATTAATTGTTGGGGACAACACACCACTATCCCTGCTGCATATGTCAACCTGGCAAAAACACAACAGAGAAACCTCAGACCTAAACAACTGCATACATCAACTAGACTTAACCTTCATCTAATGAATATTTTACTCATCAGCATCAGAATACATGTTCTTCTCAATAGCACAGGAAACATTCTCCAAAATAGGCCACATTTTAGGTCACAAAGCAAATATTTGCAAATGCAGAAACATTGAAATTATGCTCTGCATTCTCTCTGACCACAAGGGGATAAAATTAGAATTCTATACCAAAAGCCACCAAAGGAAATCATGTGACACAATGTTGAACAATCAGTGGGTCATAGAAGAGATTAGAAAGGAAAGTCAAATGTTCATGATATTTAACAAAAATGAACACAAATCACCAGCTCCTCTGGGACACAGCAAAGGCAGTACTCGGAGGCAAGTTTATAGCTCTGAGTTCCTACATCAACAAATTGGACAGATCTGAAACCAACAATTAAACAAGGTACCTAAAGCTCCTTGAAAAAGAGCAGCAAGCTAAACCCTAATCTAGTAGACAGAAAGAAATAATTAAAATTAAATCAGAATCAAATGAATTTGAGTCCACAAAAACAATAGAGAGAATCAACAAACAAAGAGTTGGTTTTGGGAAACATGTAACAAAATTGACAAACCCTTAGCAAATCTTATTAGAAAAGAAGAGAGCACACCCATATAAACAAACTTAGAGATGAGAATGGTAGCATCACCCCAGAAATAACCAAAATTCAGAACATTATAAGGGAATACTTCACAAACCTTTATGCTAATAAGTTTGAGAATCTGGATGAAATGGATGAATTTCTAGCAAATGTTGACATGCCCAAAATAAATCAAGATAAGTTAAACCAACATAACAGACCCATATCAAGCATTAAAGTAGAAACAGCAATAAGAGACCTCCCTCCCAAGAAAATCCTAGAACCGGATGGATTTACAGCAGAATTCTACAAGGCATTCAAAGCAGAACTCACACCAGCACTCCTCCAACTCTTCAATGAACTTGAAAGTGAAAGTTCACTACCAAACTCCTTCTATGAAGCCATCATAACCCTCATTCCCAAACCAGACAGGGACTCATAAAAGAAAGAAAATTATAGACTCATTTCTTTGATGAACATTGATGCAAAACTACTCAACAAAATCTTGGCCAATTGACTTCAACAACTCATCAAAAAAATCGTACACCATGATCAAGCACAATTCATTTCAGGGTTCAACATACACAAATCAATTAATATAATTTATCATGTAAACAAGGGCAAGGATTAGAAGCACATGCTTATCTCAATAGATGCAGAACAAGCTTTCAGCAAGATCCAACACCAATTTATGATGAAAGCTCTGGAAAAAATTAGGATCATGGAACATTCCTCAATATATTAAAAGTTGTGTATGACAAACCTACAGCCAGCTTTATACTTAATGGTGAAAAGCTAAAGCCATTTCATCTAAATTCAGGAATAAGGAAAGGATGTCCACTCTCTCCACTTCTCTTCAATTTAGTATAAGAATGCCTAGCAAGAGCACTAAGACAAGATGCAAACATAAAGGGGATCCAAATAGGGAAAGATGAAGTAAATCTCTCCCTCTTTGCAGATGACATGATCTTGTAGTTAAAGAACCCTACGGATTCTACTCCCAAGTTACTCCAGCTGATTTGGAACTTTGGCAAAATAGCAGGACACAAAATTAACCCTCAAAAATCAATGGCTTTCCTGTATGCCAATAATGAGAAGAATGCAACCAAAATCAGGAAAGCAACTTCTTTTGTAATAGCCTCAGAAAAATAAAATACCTAGGAGTTAACTTAACTACAGAAGTGAAGGACCTCTAAGATTAAAAATTTAAAATCCTGGAAAAGGAAATTAAAGCAGAACTAATGAAGTGGGAAAAGCTCCCCTGCTCCTGGATTGGGAGGATTAACATCATGAAAAATGCAAATACTGCCAAAGGCTAGCTACAAATTCAATGCAATGCTTAACGATATCCCAACATCATTCTTCAAGGAAATAGAAGAAGCAATCCAAAAATTCATGGAATAATAAAAGACCAGAATACCAAAAACATATCTTAGCAGAAAGAACAGTAGTGCTGGTGGAATATCAATACCAAACTTTAAACTCTACTACAAAGTCATAGTAATCAAAATAGCTTAGTACTGGCATAAGAACAGATCCGAGGACCAATGGAATAGAACTGAAGACACAGAAATGAGCTCTCAGACCTATAGCCACTTAATCTTTGATAAGGGAGCTAAAAAAATAGAATGGAAGAAAGACAGCCTTTTCAGTAAATGGTGCTGGTAAAATTAGTTAAACACCTATAGAAAACTAAAGTTAGATCCTTATATAACACCTTGCACCAGAACTAACTCCAAATGGATCATAGACCTTGAAGTCAAAGTAGACAACCTGAAAACATTACAGGAAGGAATAGGACAAACTCTAGGGCTCCTTGGCACAGGCCAAAATTTTCTAAATAAAGATTCAGAAACAACAAATCAAAGAAAGGTTGGACAAATGAGATTGCATGAAAATGCAGAGCTTCTGCATGGCAAAGGACATAGCAAGCAAGATCAATAGAAAGCCCACAGATTTGGAGAAGATCTTCACTAGCTTATAGCTAGTGAAGGATCTCATATCTAAATTATTATTAGAACTCAAAAATTAAATCCCCCAACAACAAATTCTCGAAGAACCAACTGTCCCATCAATAATTCGGCTAAAAAAATTATATTAAGTGAAGTAAGCCAAGCCCAAAGAAACATAGGTCCTGTGATTTCCCTTACTTGCAATATCTAGTATATGGATGAGTTAAGCAGAAAAGGTCAGATAAGGTGATGTTAGAAAAATGAACCCTAAGATATGTATTTTAAATGTTTTTTTTCTTTCATGCATTTGTTTCTAACCCAATTATAAGATTATTTCTTTGTTGCTTTGTATGTCCCTCCCCCACAGTATAACCCCTGCTTTCACTGTATTTGATGTCAGTATAATTTGTGGAGGGGAAGGGGAAAAACATGTCGTTTAAATAAGGATACAGGTGGACCTGTTGCAACAATGAGAAGTACAAGTTGTCATGTCGAAAACGAACTTTACAACTTGGTGGGGGTGGAGAATTGGGTGAGGGGAGAGGGAGGATGGGAAGGGATGGGAAGGGTAAACAAAGGAGGAGGCTACAATGCTTGATAAGAAATGTACTCATTATCTTGCCCATGTAATTGTAACCCCTCTGTACAGTATTTTCACAATAAAAAAATAATTCGGCTAAAGATTTAAAGAGAGACTCATCTGAAGAGGAAATAAGAATGGACAAATAGAGCTGGAAAGGTGGCTCAGTGGTAGAGTGCTTGCCTTGCATGCATGAGGCCCTGGGCTCGATTTCTCAGTACCACATAAGCTGAAAAAAAAAGCCAGAAGTGGTGCTGTGGCTCAAGGGGTAGAGTGCTAGCCTTGAGCTGAAGAGCTGAGGGACAACACCCAGGCCCAGAGTTCAGGCCCCATGACCAGACTCTCCCCCTCCCAAAAAGGACAATAAACCCATGAAGAAATGCTTAACTTCTTTAGCTAGAAAAGAAATGCAACTCAAAACAACATTGAGATACCACTTCATCCCAGTTAGAATGGCTATAATCAAGAAATGTAATAACAACAGATGCTGGATGGGATGTGGCCAAAAGCAAACCCTACTGCATTGTTGATGGGAGTGTAAACTTGTTCAACCTCTCTGGAAAGCAGTATGGAAGTTCCTCAAAAGACTCCACATAGAGCTCCCCTATGACCCAGCAACCCCACTTTTTGGCATATATCCAAATGAAAACACACAAGGCCATAGTTACCAGTATAACTATGTTTATTGCTGCATTATTCACCTTAGCTAAGGTATGGAACCAACCCAGATGCCCTTTGGTAGATGAGTGGATCAAGAGACTGTGATATATATATATATATATATGTATATATATATAATGTACATACATATATATGTACACACACATATATGTATATAATGGAATTTTATCCTTCCAGCAGAAAGAACAACACCATCCCATTTGTTTGGAAATGGAAAGACTTAGAAAAAAATCATAAGTGAAGCAAGCCAGGCCCAAAGAAACACAGGTCCCATGGTTTCCCTTATTTGCATCATCTTATCAGATGATCTAAAAATCTCAAAGGCTGTTTACATATTATCATGTAAGATGTTGCTAAGTGAAATGAACCCTGAGATATGGACACAAGAGGTCTGGTTTGTTGTTGTTTTAAAGGTGATTTTTGTTTGTTTCCATTGTATGTTCTTCCTACGATGGTATAACCCCTGTTGTCATTGCACTTGATTTTGGTACCCTGTATCTTGTATTTACATTTTTCTAATTTGCGGAGGGGAAGGGGAATAACAAAATGGTGAAACAAGGACACAGAATGACCCATTGCAACAATGACACCCACAGGACAGTATATTGTAAAGGAACTTTACAACTTCAGGTGGGAGGTGGAGTGGAGTGTGGGCGGTGGGAGAGGGGAGGGACAGTGGGACAACAAAAAGGGAAGCGGTAACAATGATCAGCAAGTAATGTACTCATTGCCTTACTGTACCTGTAACCTCTCTGTACAGCATCTTTACAATAAAATAAAATAAAAAATAAAAACAAAAAGAGAAAAATCAAAGTCATCTTGATTAGGAAATAAGAAGTGTCATTGCTTTTATTTTCCAGCAACATTATGGAAGATGTAAAAATTTCTAGGCAATCTACACAAAAGCAATAACTAGCATTTCAAGATAAAAAATTACTTTATAAAAGTCAATGGTGTTTTATAGACCAGCCACAAATAATTGAAAATTTAAAATAACATACAGTATAATTTATAGCATCATAAAATTCTGAAATGATTAGGTATAAATATTGCAAATAACTGTAAAATATGTATATTAGAAACTATACAAAATACAGCTGAATGAGAATAAAACTGAAATAATAGAGAGAAATGCTGTGTCTTAGGATGGTATATTCAATAGTCTTCTGGTGTCAATTAGTTCTAAAATGAACCTATAGATTCAACATTTCAACCAATCAAAATCTTAGCAAGCTATTTAAGAATATAATTGGACAAATTTTTATAATTCTTATGGAAATACAAAAAGCATAAAGTAGCCCTAAACCATGAGAAAAGAACAAAGTTAGACAAATATATCAACTGAACAATGAGTCTAAAAATAGACCTGCGCATATATAATTATGTGATTTTTGATGAAGATGAAAAGAAACAATTAGAACATTTGGGTGGACGTGTTCACAAACCAAGAAACAGAGAGAAAGAGGATAGTGAGTAAAAACTTAAATCTATCCTTCCTGCTTTGTACCCAGATTAACACAAAACTCATCACCAATCTGAATGTAAAACTAAAATTAAAAGTTCTAAACAAGCGTGACTCAAAAATTCTATTATTGGGGGTGGGGCAATGGAGGGGATGGAGGGAGAGATAGGAAGGGATGGGAAGGGGAAACAAAGGAGGAGGCAACAATGCTTGATAAGAAATGTGCTCATTATCTTGCCCATGTAATTGTAACCCCTCTATACGGTATTTTCACAATAAAAAATTCTATTATCATAGTGTGTTACATTGATATTAATGTAAATAGGCTTTGCTTTTCTGACATACAGTTTAACTAGGTTTCTTTTGTGTTTTGTTGTATATAAAGATGTATATGTATATCTCTTTGTTGCTTTGTATGTCCCTCCCCCACAGTATAACCCCTGCTTTCACTATATTTGATGTCAGTATAACTTGTGGAGGAGATGGGGAAAAAACCAGTTGTTTAAGGATACAGGTGGACCTGTTGCAACAATGAGAAGTACAAGTTGACATGCCCAAAACGAGCTTTACAACGTCGGTGCGGGGGGGGGGGGGGGGGGGGGGGGCGGGGAGTGGGGGGAAGTGGGGGAAGGAGAAGGATTGGGATTGGGGGGGAGGGGGGAGGCTGGGAAGGGATGTGAAGGGTAAACCAAAGGAGGAGGCTGCAATGCTTGGTAAGAAATGTACGCATTATCCTGCCCATGTAATTGTAACCCCTCTGTACAGTATGTTCACAAATAAAATAAAATTAAATTAAAAAAAGATGTATATGTAAAAAGTATATATATGTAATATTTATATATACAAAATGTTCTTATACTGCTTCTGTTTTTTTTGTAATGTCTCTGGTTTACTATCCAAATAATGTTAATCTCATAGGATGGTTTATGAAGTATTCTCTTTCCTTTAATTATCTAGAATGGAATTATCATGATTTTATACTCTGAGGTTTCATAAAATTCATAAAGTCATTTATCATTGCTGGATATTTTTATTTATCAGTGCAAAGATATTTTTATTTCCTACAAATGAACATAATGCTTTTCACATGATTTGTCTCTCTTTCATTGGAATTAGTAGTTTGTGAATGTCAAGAAATTTCCTTTTTAATCCTGGGTCCACCAGTAACTCATTCCTATAATCCCAGCTACTCAGTAGACAAGAGATTGGGAAGATTGCAGTTTGAAGTCAGTCTGGGCAAAAAGGTTGGAAGAACTTATCTCAATGAAAAAAACTGGGTATGATGATGCATAACTGCCACCTATAGAGGAGGGTAAAATAGGAGGACCAAAAAAATATAGCAAGGAAGAAAAAAACAAGTTGTGTCCCTATCTTGGGGTTCATTTCACTTAATATCATCTTATATGGTCATAAGTACATAGCTTTTGACCTTTTCTGCTTGTTCTAGACTTATACTGGTTATTGCAAATATGGGAAACCATGGGACCTATTTTTCTTTGGGCCTGGCTTACTTCACTTCGTATAATTTTTTTCCAAGTCTTTCTATTTCCTAACAAATGAGGCAATGTCATTCTTTCTGATGGCATAGAATTCCATTGGGTATATATACCACATTTTCTTGATCCATTGATCTACTGAGGGGCACCTGGGTTGGTTCCATATCTTAGCTATGGTAAATAATGCTACAATAAACATAGTTGTGTTGGTATCTTAGTATGGATTTTTAAAGATAGGAGTTGTGGTCATTTTATTGAAGACTTTTTCTTTTTAAAGGTAGGAGTCTTGTCAAGTGCTGGTGGCTCATGCTATATAGCCTTGCTACTCAGGAAGCTAAGATCTGAGGATCATGGTTTCAAGCCAACCTAGGCAGAAATGTCCATGAGACTCTTATCTCCAATTAACCATCACAAAGGCGAAAGTCAAACTGTGGCTCACATGGTAGAGTGCTATCTTTGAGCAAAATAGCTCAGGGACAGTGTCCAAACCCTCAGTTTAAACCCAGGACTATTACACATACACCTTCAAAGTAGCAGTGTTAATTGATACAGTGCTTTCACTATCACAATGCTATATGAGCATCCCATAACTCTTTAAAAAACAAAACTTTGTGTATATTTAAGATTCACCTCATGCTGTGGGATCCATCTAGGCAGTAAATCGGTTACCACAGTGGAACAAACTAGGCTACATATCACCCCAAATCTATCCTTTTTTGTTTCATTTCTTTAGATATCTCCACATTGCTTTTTACCCACTGGTTACAGGGCTTGAACTCAAACTATGGCTCAGCTTGCTTCCTCATGTCTATTGCTCTACTACTTGAACCCTGCCTCCAAGTGTGTTGCTTGTCATTTGGAGATGAAGTCTCACAGACTTTTCTGCCAGGGCTGACATTGAACTATCATCCTCTAATTTTGCCCTCCTGCATAACTAGTATTGTAGGTGACAGTTACCAGCACTCAACTTCCATGTTGATTTTAATAACAGTTTTATTTTGATAGGTTTTCATCATCATTCAACTTAAGTACTCTCTTACTCTTCTTAGATTCATGTGTTACTTAGATGTGTGATTCAGCAGGAGAGTTAAATTTTATGGGAGAATAAAAATGCACGATACAGTCTACCATGTACAATACAGTCTATAATACAATATAGTCTACCATGTCAGTGTGGGTGTTTAGATAATAACTGAACAGGGAAGATAATGTTCTGTGGGTCTATGTCATAATGGGCATTGCTAAAGGTTTTTCTGGAAAAAGAATTTCACCATAAAATGAGAAATTACTGAAACTAAACCTGAGCAGTTCAAGAACTGGTTATTAAAGAATTAAAAAAAAACAGAGCAGGGAAAATAACTCAAGTGATTCAGTGTTTATCTAGCAATTAAAAGGCCTCAGAACTGAAAAATTGTTTTAAATAGATTTGAAAATATGTAGCTCTTGAAAAAACATCCTGGCCATGCTCCAGTTCTGTGGAAAATGGGAGGGTGTGTGTGTTGGTGGTTACTTGAAAGGCAGAGACATCTCTGGGTAGGTTGTTGATAGTGAAGAAGGAGGTATGTAGAGGAAATAACAATCCCATAGAAGCAAAAGATGTCAGAAGACAGTTAGAGAGAAGAAACTCCATTTTCCCACTCTCTACCAAAAGGACACTTTTGAATTAAGCAAGCTAGGCTACCAAAAAGTTCCCTTGTAGAGAGGCCCAGATAAAATGTATAAAAATAGTAGTTTTGAGAAAATGAAAAGCAGAAGTTGAAGTTACAGGAAATGTGTAAATAGGAAGAGAGAATCAATATTCTTAAGGAAATAAAAACATTTCTCCAAAATGGAAATGAAACAGAAAAACTGTCGTATAACATTTAAAGAAGAATTAAATATTATCAAACAAGCATTTGGTTTTTCAAATTTTAAGTTAGCATTTAAAACCCAGAAGGGAAACAACTGAACAAAAAAGATAAAAGGATAATTGATGAAATTTCGTACAGACTTGAAGGAAAGTGACAATCTAGGAAAAGAATACTAAATGAGAAGTTCTCAAAAGAAAATGGACTAAAATACTGGAATAATAAAATGGAAAATGAAAGTAAATACCAAGGAAGAGATTAAAAGAATCTGAAGAAACATATAAGCAGAAGATAAGCAAAGAAGATCCAAAATATCTAATAAATATTTGGATCTTTGGAGAAGAAAGACAAAACATGAAAATAAATCGGTGTTTAGAACTATGCTAGAAATCTGTAAATAAAATGATCTGAATGTGTACATCAAAATATCACATTCTGTGTATTATTTCTGAATTTTGGAAATTGACTAGGAATGCCAACACCGAGGTATACTATAATGAAACTTTTTAGAATTCAAAGACAAAGAAAGAAAATACCCTGTGGGCCTCCAGGCAGAAAGAAGAGGAACAACCCAAGGCTCATGACAGATTACCCACCAGGCAACAGTGACTCATTTGTTCATCTTAAGTCATAACAGGTATAACAAATTTCAACAACTTCTCTGGTAGAACAAGGATTGAGCTTATGGTCAACAAGGCCACTGGGTTTGGCTGTGGACTGCTATACACACTGCTCTCTCTCAGTTCTTTGTCTTTTTAACCTAGAGCCAATGTCTATACCCTGAAGATGGTTGAAGATGTACTAAGGCTTTTATTTCATTGTTTCCTCTATTGCCCTTGGCCTGTAATAAGCCTCCTCTTGCTGCCCTTCACTGTGTTGTCCTAGAAGGTGGAGAGTAGCAAGATCTGACATGTTGGAGACTCAAATATGGACCAGCTTTGGCAAAAGGCAAGTGAGGTCTGTGGCTATTGAGGAACATGTACCTGTGCCCTGAGCTCTGCTTTGCCTGCCTGCATCTCAGACTGACATTCAGAAATGCAGAGCAAATGGGAAGACCCAGAACCAGCCAGGAACAGATGTTGTCTGAGTAAGTGTTGGCCCTGTGTGGGCTGTTCTGCCCTCAAAAGCAAATTGAAAAATACATCTCTCCTTTCATTAGGAAAAATATGTTCTCCATGAATTCCTTCTCCAGCTGTGGCTGCTTAAGATAACAGATAATCCAGTGACAGCCATGAAAGGCAGAAGAGGTCAGAAAGCTGCAATCTGCTATGGAAATCTGCAGAGTTTACCAACAGGAGCCAGGCAGGTGGAGGCAGACTGTTTCCTAGAGGAAACAAAAATGTTGAGAGGTTATAATTGTTTAAAGCAGTCTTTCTTGGGCATCTGAATATCTTTTGATTCACAAAGATAGTATTCTCAGCCTTTCTGTACTATGTTAAATGTATGTGTATATGTGTGTGTGTGCGGGGGGTATCTGTCAGATTTACAAACACACAAAGCCTATATTCTATCCTTGGTGCCAAAGATAGCAAAAAGTGTCATCCCTAAATGATGTTAAGTGTTTCTTCTTTCAGTTCACATTCTCTGTGATGAAAACCTTTGCTCTATATTGTTGTCCTTTTTTCCCCCTGTATAGGTTATGGTCTTGTAAATGGTTGTGCAAAGGAGTTGCCATTCAACAAAGCAGTTATGAATACAGTGTGTCTTGACCAATGTCACCCCTTTCAACATTCTCACCCACCCCTCCCAACCCAGCCCTTCCCCTTCCCCCTTCTTAATTTTGTAGGATATTTATTGACTTTTTTTTTTTTTTTTTTTGGTTATTGTTATGGGGCTTGAACTCTGGCCCTGAGCTCTTCCGCTCAAGGTGAGCACTCTATCACTTGAGCCACAGCACCACTTCCAGTTTCTGGTTGTTTATTGGAGATAAGAGTCTCACAGACTTTCCTGGCTGGGCTGGCTTTGAACCGTGATCCTCAAATCTCAGCCACCTGAATAGGTAGGATTACAGGTAGGGACACTGATGTCCGGGCTGAATATTTTTTTTGTTATTTAACAAAGTAGTTTATGTATACAATGCATTTTGATCTATGTTACACCTTCAACATCTTCACCCTCCTTTAATCTACGCTTTCCCTTATTTTTGATTTTGTGGTATATACAATGAATTCTTGACTGTGTTCTCCCATCCATCTCTTCATTCATTTACCCCTCTCCCCTTGGTCCTATCCCCCTCTTGCAAGTACCTATTTTTTGGTATTTATTTTGTTGGGCTTTGACTTCATGTTTTTAAAGTATTATACTAGTTGAGTACTCCATAGAGTCCATTATAATTCAGTTAATTCATTGGTAACTGCTTGCATACCATATAGTGTGTCTATGTATGACCCATCAATTCCACACCTGGGCATTTATCTAATAGAGCAAACAAGACTACAGTAAAGCCACAGAACAACCATGTTCATTGCAGCACTATTTACCATAACGAAGATATGGAATCAGATGCCCTTCAATGGATGAATGGATGAATAGGTCAGTAAAATATGGTATATAAACACAATGAAATTTTAGGCATCCATTAGAAAGAAAGATAATGTGCTATTTGCAAGGGAATGAAAAGAATTGAAAAAATTATATTAAGTGAAGTAAGCCAAACCCAGAGAAACAAAGGTTGCATGTTTTCTCTCATTTGTGGTAGCTAGAATGTCCCTCTACTATTGTCCTTCTACTAACAATACTGATGCCATTAGAAAGCTCATTAGAAATAGAGATCTGCCTGCATTATTAAAGTGTGTCTTCAGTTTGCATATCCAGACACCCCCCACCCCGCCCCGCCCAATTTGGGGATATTCCTAAGCAGACTATAGATCCAAAGCCTAGGGAAGGACTTGAGAGTTTGCATCTCTGGCTACTCTCAAGTAATCCCTGGGCTGCTGAGCCTCCCATTACATGGCACCACTTTGCTTACCTCAATTCCCAAGTATTTGTTGAGGAAACCATGTCAATGATTTCTGGAAAACTTGTGTTCTGTGTTTTCCTGCAATTTTCTCATGAGAGCAGTGAGATATCTTAAGTGGAGAGACTCTTACTGAAAATCTTCTGAGGATTCAAGACTAAGTACTGTTGGTTCATCATACAGACAGAAGAGAGGG
Organism: Dipodomys spectabilis; assembly: GCF_019054845.1. Lineage (NCBI taxonomy): Eukaryota > Metazoa > Chordata > Mammalia > Rodentia > Heteromyidae > Dipodomys > Dipodomys spectabilis. Next base: position 3,038,563 of record NW_024870813.1, on the reverse strand, counting down.
GGATAGTCCTTATGTAGCCTACAAGAGCATGTTTCTTTGCAAGACATCAGCTGGAGTAAATCCAACAAACAAAAAGCAGTCCTACTTGGTTATTCATCATAATTACAAGGGACCACTTTAAAGACATAGGTTTATAGGCCTCATCCCAGAGATAAGCAATCAGAATTTGAGTACTCAAGAGACTTCTCCATGTTAAGACATTTTGAGGGATAGATATAAAACAGCTCAGAACAAGGCTCTGTGTAGTGATTACCCAAGAGTTATACAATCACGTAGTGTAAGGTCAAATAGACAAAATGGGCATGAATAATGAGAATAAAAAGAAACAGCAATCAATTAACAAGCTTGTTCTAATGCAGAAGTATGGAACTGAAGGAAAAACAAAAATGGTAAACACACATAAAATTAGTAAAATTATTCCATATGAGAATATCAATCAAGCACCAACAGATACAAAATATTGAGCAATAGAGAGAATATATTTTACCAATCATGGAATTATGTTAGATTTCACCAATAAAATAATTTTACTATTTATTTTCTACATGCTCAGAATTTTCAAGTTTTCTTCTAAGTAATACATATTATTAAAAAAATAAAAGCAATATAAGAAGACACTTGGAAAATAATGAAACTATATTATGGAAACTTGCAGGATACTGAGAAGCATTAGTGCAGTGAAACCCAGAAATTTAAACAATCATTGTAGGAAAGAAAAAAAAAATAAAGTCTATAAACTGAGAATCCGATTTAGGAAATCAAAAACTGAATAACGAGATTAAAGACAAAAAAGGTCTAAAAAGAAAATATAACACAATGTTGTGTAGAATTTTACTTGAAAATTATTCAGAAAGAATTCAGAAAGACTGAATAAGAGAGAAAAGAAAACATTTTTTCCCTTTTGATTTATGCCAGTATTGGGACTTGAACTCAGGGCCTGGGTTTGGTTCCTTAGCTTTTTCGTTCCAAGCTGGAGTGCTAATAAATCATCCATACCTCTACTTCCAGCTTTTTTCTGGTTAATTGACTACAAGCGTCTCATGAATTTGTCTGCCCCAGCTGGGGCACCTGAATCCTCGGATCTCAGTCTCCTGAGTAACTAGGATTACAGGTATGAGCTACCAGTGCCCAGCAAAAAAGCAATATTAAGAATCAAAACTGACAAAGGGGGAACAAATGCAGTAGTGGCACTCAGTAGACACTATGTTGAAAAAATGAATTGTGTAACTTGTGGGTGGGTGGGAGGGAAAAACTGGGAGAGAGCAAGGGAAGAGATGACATTGTCCAAAAAGAAATGTACTCATTACCTGGCTTATGTAACTATTATTCCTCTATATATCACCTTTATAGTAACAACAACAAATTGTAAATTAAAAGTATATCAAAACCAGGAACTGGTGGCTCATGCAAAAAAAAGTGAAAGAAAGAAAAAAAAAGAAAACAAAACAAAACCAGAAACAAAACCAGGCATATTTAAGTATACATCAAAGTAAACACTATTAAGATAGCATGTATATGAAATTTCCCCATATATTTAAAAAATCAAAGCAAAATTACTAGAAAATACAGCTTATCAAAATTGAGTCAGACCAGAGCTTCTCTATGTTAAAAGTGCTGATTACCAAAGAATTAAAATACACATGAAAATGTACAGATTCAGAAGTGACCATTTGGGAAGACTCCTTTCTGTAAAAGAGGAGATAGCTGAAAAGGAGAGACATCTCTGATTTTATTGATGGTAATTGAAGTAAAAATCAACAGCATTATTAATCAATAGTTAATAATTTCCTCATTCAAGGGAAGAGAACCTATTGAACCTCATCTTCTCATTAGACAAATGATTAATATCCAGAATGTATAAAGAGCTAAAAAAATGAAATGCCAAAATAATAGACAATGAAGGAAACAGCTAGTTGTCCAATGAAAAAGCACAAATGGCCAATAAGTACCTGGAAGAATTCCCAACATTCTTAACCATGATAAAAAATCAACTGAAAATATTGAAATTCCATTTGACCCCAGTAAGAATGGTAGTCATCAAGAAAACAAACAACAAATGCTGGTGAAGATGCGGAATTGCAAAAGGAATCTCTGAATACTGTTGGTTGGGATATAAATCACTATAGTCACTCTGGAAATCAGAATGGAGGCTCCCATAAAAAAAACAAAGAGTAGTGCTACTGCGTGATCCTCTTGTTTCATTTTGGAGCATATACTCAAAGCAATGTAAATCACCATGCAAAAGAGACACATGCACGCCCATGTTTATAACAGCACAATTCACAACAGCGAAGCTGTGGAATCAGTCTAGGTGTCCAATAACCAAGGAATGAATGAGCAACAATAAAAGATGTTACATATGCACAGTGGAACATTCAGCCATTAAAAAGAAGGATATTCTGTCATTTGCAGAAAAATGGATGGGATTGGAGATCATCATTTTGAATGAGAAAAGCCAAGCTTTTCTCAGGTGACAAATGTCACCTGTTTTCTCTCACATGCAAATATCTAGACCTAAAATAAGTAACATGGCATGGTGGTATGCATGTAGAGGAAACGCTGAAAGGAGAGTGAAAGAGGAGAAAGTGATGGGGACTGGAATACACTGCATGTATACATGAAAAGAGCACAAGGAGCCCCTAAAGAGTATTAAAAAGGTGTCTCACTTATGCCTATAATCCTAGCTACTCAGGAAGCTGAGATCAGGTGATCACAGGTCAAAGTCTGTGAGACTCTTATCTCCAATTAACCACCAAAATCTGCTGGAAGTGAAATAATGGCTCAGATGATAGAGCACTAGCCTTAAGCACCTTTGTACAATTACTATGAACTTCTCCCATTCAAAACACCATAAAAGGGGCTGGGAAGGTGGCTCAATGGTAGAGTGCTTGCCTTGCATGCATGAGGCCCTGGGTTCGATTCCTCAGCACCATATAAGCAGAAAAAACTGGAAGTGGTGCTGTGGCTCAAGTGGTAGAGCAGTAGCCTTGAGCTGAAGACCTGAGGGACAGTACCCAGGCCCAGAGTCCAGGCACCATGACCAACCACTCCTCCCAAAAAACCCAATAAAAGATAGCAAGCAAAAAGCTTAAGAGAATTTCACATTCTAACATCCAAGTCACAGAAAATTCTAGTAGTATGCAAATGCACCAGAGAACATAATCTTAGTTTAGAAGAATAATAGCAAAATTACATACAATGGTACAAGAAAAGAAATGACTACAATTACCTAAATACATGTACAAATTGAAGTTTTGCCCAGTAACTTGCATTAACTAGCCCACCTGCTTTGTTTAATTACTAATGTTTAAAACACACACACACATATTTTTATTCCTCTTTCTTCCTGCCTCCTCCCTCCATTCTCTCAAGCTAGAGAATTCAAAATTAAGTATTTTTTCTGGCACTGACTGGTTTATCACATTCTTTACGCACTGACCATGGGACTGAGGGAAATAATGTCAGAAGTATTTAGGGTTTTGAAAACTGGCTCTACCAAATTAAGAGATAAGAAATCCCTGAGTCATGTTTTCTAGCATTTATGCTAATGCCAAGACCCTAGTTCCCAGACTTTCCCTTAAAACCATCTTCAATTCAGCATAGTATGATTGCACATAACTGTCACACAAGCTACTTAGCAGACCAGGCTTCCCAGTTCTGGGCTGCCTGGGCAGCCATGAGACTACCTCTTAACAGAAAAAGCTGGGATTGGTGGCCTGTGCCTGTCATCCTAGCTGTAGTGGTAGTATAAATAGAAGAATATAAAAAGCAAGACCCTATTTTAAAAATAATCAGTGCAAAAATTGCTAGAAGCATGCTTCAAGTGTTAGAGTACCTGTCCAGCAAGCAGGAAGCCCTGAGCTAATTCTAGTACTCCCAAAAATTACCCCCTCATTTCCCATGTCAAGGTGGGGTAAGACAGTAGCAGCTTTTGAAGCATTTTGTCTGCTGGCCTCCTCCTTTGCCTGGCAAATCAATGTCTTCTTTTCCCTTTCCTACAAAACATGGCTCTTGTTATTTGTGAGTTGGCACTGTGTTTTAAGGACTGAACTTTTGGTAAAACACTTAGAGGTGAAAATCTTAAAACTTTGTTTCAAAAAAATTTGTATTATGTAAAAATAGAGATAGCCTATCATGTCTAATGTGAATTATCCCAGGAAGATATGGGTGATTTAAGATAGAATATTTAGTTCTAAATTTCATCACATTAAAGGATAAAAACACATCAGTAGGTGCAGAGAATCTATCTGTTATGTTCACAGTATGTTTCGTGGTATCTAGGACAGTTCTAAGATCAGAAGCAATGTTAGAAGTGTTATTCTTGTTCTGGATGTCTTGTCTAGTGTAATATGATATGAAAAAAATAAGAGTTATATAAATAGGAAAAACTGTTAAGATTTACAGATCACCATAAGCATATCGTGTACTCTAAGGATTCTACAGATAGGTATTAATAAACACGAATGATGTGAATATTTACTACGCAAATCCTAGATCCAAAAATAAATTGTACTTTTATATTCTAGTAACAAAGCATAGAAAATGTTACTTTTAAAAAGGGATCTCACAAAAACAAACAACATGTCACAGATAAAGGTATACTCTCAACAAAAACTATGTAAGCTTTACTGAGGAAATTACAGGCTGAGCGCAGTGGCACATGCCAGTAATCTTGCCACAACAGAAGAAGAAGAATCACAAGTTCCAAGCTAACTAAGCCAGGTTAGAGAAAAAATATAAAAAGCAAAACAAATAGTACACTTTACATACCCCCCCAAACCAAAAGAATTAATAGAAAAGCCCAGCTATCACAATCTGCTATACTATGGTAAATATCATTAGTTGAGATAGCCAAAGAATGGAACAGTTATTAAGAGTCTAGATACAGATAAATATGAACTGATGAACCCTGCATTCTAGAATTTTGGAAGAAACCTTTCAAATAAGTGGTATTCATGTATTTGGTTGGATATGTGTGTGGAGATTGAAATCAGATTTGTATATTACATAACTCATAAAATCAATTCTAGGTAGATTACTTTAATCATAAAAGAAATATCAAATTCTCCTAAGAAATATGAGAAAATATTTTATTAGTTTGAGGTAGGGAAGAATTTCTTAGTCAGACCACAAAACCCCCACAAATTTAATTAAATTAAATAGAAAATTAGGAGTTCTGTTCATCAGGAGGCAATAAAGAGGGGGAAAAGATGAGTTATAAACCAAGGGAATTTTTCCCTATGATTTTAACTAATAAAAATTGCATCATAGAACATATACAGAACTCCTCATACTCCAAGAGAATTAAAGAAGTTTTTACAGTGAAATGTTAACAAAAGACCTAATCATATTATTAAAATAATAACAAAATACATGTTACAGAAAAGGAAAGGCAAATCAAGAAAATATACATTAAATACAATGTAAGTTAATTTATATCTTCTTGAATGGCAAAAGTTAATGCCAAATGATACAAAGAATTGGAAAGCTTGTAGAGCAAAGCCAGGTTTTACAAACTGTCAAAGGGAGGTTGATATGGTAAAGAAACCACTTTGAGAATAAATTTGTCATTGTTTGTTGTAACTGAACGCGAACATTCCAGAATGCCCTGGCATTCTTGGGAACCTGTTTGTATACAGGCAAAAGGAACCCAAGTGTAAAGATACTGCACAGCTGAGCTATTTGCAATATCAGAAAGGGTAGTAAGTATCACTTGGGAGGAAAATTGGAAATGGACATATCATACAAAAAACTATAATTATACTACATTGAGAAAAAGATGTAGTCTATAGATGACTCTCAGAAAGAAAATAAGAAAAAATTTGAAACAATTTGAACAATACAACTTGCATATATTTAAAATCAAAACAAAGCAAGTATTAGAATTATGGCTGCTACTCTCAGCTACACCAAAAGTAAGGGAGTAAGTGATTAAAAACTAGTAATATGGGGGTGGGGAGGCTGGGAAGGGATGGAAAGGGGAAACAAAGGAGGAGGCTACAATGCTTGATAAGAAATGTACTCACTATCTTGCCCATGTGATTGTAACCCCTCTGTACAGTATTTTCACAATAAAAAAATAAAAATTATAAAAAAAATCTAGTAATATGGGAATGTGATTACTTGAGATAGGAAAGCATATAATTTCATACAGAAATTTCTATAAATTGGGTCAGTTCTATTTCTTCAATTAGGTAATAAATTCATGGGTATGTAATGGTTATATCTTAGGTCTTACATATGCTAAATTATTTACTGTATCAAATATTCATAAATAACATACTTAAAATTAATGCCACAGTTAAGATGTGTTTCTAGGGGGGGGGGGGAAACTAAGTCTCTTCCAATACAGTGTAAAGCTTTGTAACTCCAGTATTTTTTATTATTTAAATTTAAGAAGTATTGTCTTTAGGTAGTTTTACAAAAGGATTTCAATTCAGCATACCAGTTTATGAGTATAATGCATCTAGATTAATGTCACTGGAAGCCCAGTTCTTAAGGCAGTTAGAATGAGTCAAGCAGGCTCTTGTGTTGAAACAGACTGGGGAGAATGATAGAAAGGGTGACATTCATCAAGATGCATTATACTCATGAACTCACATGCTGAATTAAACCCCCTTTGTCAACAGCTTAAAAATTATTGTTTTAAAAAGAAAGAAAAGTAAAAGGAAAGAATGCTTTTGTCCTGATCTAGAAAAATCCTTGGGATATAATCAAACCCTTCAATAATGCATATTTATTTAAATCCAATAGATTACTTTTTTCCCTCTCTTTTGGAGAAGCAATTCCCTGAGACAATTGTAACAGTGTCCAGCACCTAGTGGTTCTGAATAACTGTTTGTTAAATTAATGAGGGTGTGACAGCCTGTAGTCTTGCACCATTCTCAAAGGGAGAAGGTAGTTGATGTAGACCAGCATGGAGATCTACTCATGACATGAAGACAAGTGATTTTTTTTTTTTCTAAAGATGCAGGTGGCATGACACTTCTCTGGTATCATAGAGGGCAGTTGAGAAATGTTTATTCTATCAACATTTTATTCAAGAAAGCCAATCAAGCTACCAGCTAACCAAAAATGTTCACAACTTAAAACTACAGGCCCTTCTCCAACTAGAACTGATGATGAGAGGCAGCTCACTGGAGCCAGATCCCCTCCCTGCCTCTGGGCAGAGTTCATGGTTTTCATTTGATTACAAGTAGTCATAGAGACTCAGCCACTTAGGGCCACTCATTTTGATGTGCTTTTCCAGTTGTTTAGAGCAAGGTCCAAAAAACAGACCTTGGAGTCCCAAAGATTCATATTTAAGTCAATTCTTCCCTACTCCTTCCTTGTTTCCTCCTCCTTTTCTTCCTTTTCCTACCTTGTTTCCTCCTCCTCTTCCCATTCCTTTTTCTCCTCATCTTTTTCTCCTCCTCTTTCCCCTTATCATTTTTATTCTTTTTGGTGGTATTGGGAGTTTGGACTCAGAAAACTAGCTTATTAGATTGACACTCTACTGCTTGATCTACACCTCCATCCCTTTTTGCTTTAGTCAGTTTTTTTAAAGACAAATTATCAATTTTATTTTATGTCCCACATCAGCTCTCTTTATTCTACTTACTCCTCTGTGGTAGCTAAGATGGTAGGTGAACACCATTATACTCAGGTTTTTGTTGAGGTGGACTCTTCCTAATTTATTCACTTTGTCCAAGCTGACCCTGAACCATAACCTTCTTGATCTTTGCCGCCCAAGTAGCAAGGATTAATGGTAGGAGCAACTGTGCCCAACTCTACTCACTTTCTTGGTAACTTTGGGTTTCATTTGTAATGAAATGTAATGTACCAAATCTAATATTGAGATCACAGGATGTTTGTGAAGCTTAAAAGAAGTAAAATATGCAAATTGTCTTAAAGTGACTGTACAAAATAGGAATGAAATTGCTAGTTATGTAAAACTAATCTCGTGGTGTTTAGAATCTAAGAGTAAGCTGTTGACAGTAGCCTACTACTTTCCTTTCCTTTGTGTTCTCTGCAAAGGAAAAGGTGTCCCTCCTTACCCTGTCTTCTTTCCCGGTTGCATCTCTTTGCCCTTGTTTACCTTGCTTTTAACCAGAGAAGCTGAATGGGCTACAACACTGGTCCTTATTCTCTGGATTGGGTCAATATGTAGTACTGCAGGGGTGAGGGTGGTAGGCATGCCCAGATCCCTCTATCCCGGGCTACGGGGTAAGGATCTATCCTCAACCACAACTCTCAGCTCTGATGTACATATGACCATATAAGATGATGTTAAGATCCAGTATATACAGAGAACTCAAGAAATTAATCCCCCCCCCCAAACCTAACAAACCAATTATTAAATGGGCAAGAGAACTAAGGAGAGACTTCTAAGATGAAGAAATAAAAATGGCAAAGAAACACACAAGGAAATGTTCATCATCCCTGGTGGTGAAGGAAATGCAAATAAAGACAACTCTGAGTTACCACCTTACCCCAGTCAGAATGTCCCACATCCACAAATCAGCCAACAACAAATGCTGGAGGAGATGTGGAGAAAGAGGAACTTTATTACACTGCTGGTGGGAATGTACACTTATACAACCACTTTGGAAAGCAGTCTGGAGAATCCTCAGAAAGCTAAAGATTGACCTCCCTTACGACCCAGTCATACCACTTCTAGGCATCTACCCTGAACAATAGGAACCAATATACAAGGACACATGCACCTCCATGTTTATTGCAGCACTGTTCACAATAGCTAGGATATGGAAACAACCCAGATGCCCCACCACAGATGAATGGATCCAAAAATTGTGGTATCTATACACAACGGAATATTATGCAGCCATTAGAAATGACAAAATAATGGCATTTGCAGGGAAATGGATGGAGCTAGAAGAAATCATGTTGAGTGAGGTAAGCCAAGAGCAAAGAGACAAAAGGTACATGGTCTCCCTGATAAGCAGATGTTAAACCCAAAATGTTAGGTGATACGACAAAATTAACAGGACTTAAGAAACAAAGAACTTCCACTCATCTGGTCGAACCACTAGTAAATATCCCCATGCTGCTGATCACATGTATGGTGTATATGTGTACACCGTTATATGTTATAGACCGTGATAGACAATTTGCTCCAGGAAAGTTAGAATGAGCTTGTGACTTTAAATGAGCATCATCATTCCACAATACTGTGAATTTTGGGAAATTATGTAATCACTTAATCACAATTAAAAAAAAGCACCAGAAAACTAGAAGTGGCGCGATGGCTCAAGTGGTAGAGCATGAGCCTTGAGCTGAATTGTTCAGGGACAGCTCCCAGGCCTAGAGCTCAAGCCCCATGACTGACAGAGAGGGAGAGAGAGAGAGAGAGAGAGAGAGAGAGAGAGAGAGAGAGAGAGAGAGAGACATCTTTAATGGGATTGTTTCTAACATATTTATAAGATTATGTCTTTGTTGCCTTGTATGTCCCTCCCCCATGGTACAACCCCTGCTTTCACTATATATGATGTTGGTATATGTGGAGGGGAAGGGAAAAAACAAATTGTTAAAACAGGGATACAGGAGGACCCATTGCAACAATGAGATGTACAAGTCGTTATGTTAAAAAACGAACTACAACTTTGGCCAGGGTGGGGGGGCATAGTTGTGGAGGTAGAAGGGAAGGGATGGTAGGGGGAAAACAAAGGAGGAGGCAATAATGCTCAACAGGAAATGTACTCATTACCTTGCTCATGTAACTGTAACCCCTCTACATCATTTTTACAATTAAAAAACATACAAAAAAAGAACTTCTACAAGGCATCCTTTTGGCCTCTGGGTTGCTGTAATACCTTCTTTCCTTCACCATTTTCTTTGGAAAAGGGTTGCATATATGAAGGTGCTGTGCCTTCCCTACTGATCTCTGCATCCTGCTCATACCATTGTCAGTAGGGGCTCCTATTCTGAGCACTCTGAATTACTCTAAATTTGGCCATTTATCTATTTTTTTGTGATCTTAAGTCTAGTTCCATACTATCTGGTCTGGAAACACACACATACCCACATGTTTATTTCATCTCTGTCAGTTTCCTTTTGTGGAGACCAAAGACCACTATATTCTCTATTGGTCTACTCCAGATCTCTCTACTTGGCCTATGGAAGCTATCAGCCATACCATTTGTGGCCCAAGAAACTCTCTGCTATTGACACTCTCGTAGAAGCTGTGGCTTTGCTGTTTGGTATGTTTTCCATCTGCAATGGGTCCTAGTCTGAGTGGGAGGTTTCAGCAACCCAAGTCTTAGCACAACACCAATGCTGTGTCTTACTTGTACAACGAGATGTCAGCTGTGTTCTCATCTGAAACACTTCTTGTCTTAATCTGTTTTCTGAGGCTATAACAAAATACTCAATGTTAGGCAATTTGTAAAGACAATGATTTTATTTGGCTTTTAGTTTAGGGACTGGAAAATCCAATATCAGGGGTCCTTTTGATTTGGCCTATGATGAGGGCATCAGGGCAGAGGGGATTGGGGTATCATGGCATCATGGTGGTATGTGTGTGAGAGCAATCTTACATTAAAACAAGGAAACTGGAGAATGGAGTAGGGTCAGCTGATTCTATTATGACAATTCACTCTCCAGGGAACTCTCCAAGTTTCCACAAAAGCTACCTGGAGGGTCTCTGATGACCTATCACCTGCCACTTAGCACCATCTCTGAAAATTCTCACCACACTGAGAGCCAAGCTTGCAAACAAAATCAGAGGACATGTTCAAACCATATCATGTGATGATAACATCACTTCCTCTCAATGTGCCTCTGCCAGGACTGGAACAAAGGTTTGGTTCAATTTCTGGCTACTTGAATGGTCCACAGGTTTACATTTCTTCAGACATTCAGGCTGTTTAGAAACTGAGCAAAGGGCAAAGTGTTTTCCGTGAAGTGATGGTGGTCTGGTTTTCTTAGATAAACAACAGTATCTAATAAGGCCAGATAGTTCAGGGGTTAGTTCTGTGGGGTGCTACACTTTAATAAATACATCCAAACATATCCAGAGCAGGGGCAGCACTAATGCTTTGATCGAAAGTTTTATTCACAGATCCTTAGAGACTAAAATTGTTGAGTTTTTTGTTAACATTTAAGAAAACACTAAAGAAGCTTTTAAAAATCTTTTCTGTATTACCAGCAATTCCTATTTGTAAACCTCTAAAATATAAAGAGAAAAGATAAAATCTCTATTTCCTGGCTTGACCCTCCATCCAGTTTCCCTTAACTCCTGGGTCTAAATTTTATACAGTTTCTCCTAAACTCCATTAGCCCCGGCCACACACAACTGCCTTCTATTTCCAGGCCTACGTACCATGGCACAGGCATGGAAGGAGTGTTGCAAGTTATTATATTAAAAAAAAATCTCTGCCTTGCTGAGGAAGGCTATAGTGGAAAAGTAAAAATACACTAGAAATATACTGGAGAATTGGGACCATCTGACGTGGCTCTTATGGACAATTCAGAGAGGGAAGAATGGGTTCTGAAGATGGAGAGTTGCCTCATAACTGGTGACCCAGTAAAACCCAACAGCTGTTCATCAAATAATGCATGTCTCTTGGAGGAGAGGTTTGGAAGCATTGCAGCTGACCTCCTCCCCTGGGTTTCTCTTGCATCTTTGTCAAAAAGCTAAGTGAAGATTTAAAAACTATGCAAAATGTCACCTACGATGCAACATCAGGAAGTCCAGAAACTATTTGGACAACAAAGAATATTTCTAGACATCTTTGACTGATGTTAAAAAGGAACTGATTCTGGCAAGATCAAACATTCATTATACCTGTTGTAGACAGTCCCTCTGCCTTACCTACACAAAGACTTGTGTAAATAGCCTTTGCCAGGTGCCGGTGGCTCATGCCTGTAATCTGAGCTACTAAGGAGGTCGAGATCTGAGAATCATGTTTCAGTTAGCATGGGCTGGGACAAAAACAGCCTTGTGATTCTTATCTCCAGTTAACTAACAGAAAGCTGGAAGTGGAGGTGTGGTTTTAGTGGTAGACTGTCAGCATAAGAACATAGCCTTGAGTGGAAGCTACAATACACACACACACACACACACACACACACGAGAGAGAGAGAGAAACTTCTGACATAGAGACAAAATACAGTGGGAATTCTTACTATCACAAAGCAAAAAACATGGTTCTGAAAAATTTCCATCCAAGTTTGGCCTCAGGATGTGACTCTTAGATAAGAGATAAGAAGTCTCTTTATAGAATCTCGACTACCTGCCTCCTTCCTCTTACTCAATTTGAACAAATCAAAAATTGCAGTGGCAGATATGTCAAATCCCTGCAAGGAAGTTGACTGTACATGTGATCAAAAGGAAAAGTTATGACCTCCTCTTTCCATCTTTCTGCATGAGGAGCTAGCTGTAAAATCAAATGGCTTCAGGGTCTAGGCAAGAAGTATGTGGAGTGAATTGTGTGGTTGGAGGTGAGTTGAAGATTCTGAACATTTCATAAATCTAGTGTAGGGCTCACTGTGACTATTCAATTCAAATTGACATCTTTGACTATGGCAAAGTTCAATTCATACAGCTTTAGTTAATATTAAAACTCTTGATCATCAAACATGGCCAATGAATTCAATCCTTTTGGTTTTCTTTCCTATTACAGTGAAATGTACATTGGATAAAAGTTACCATCTTAATTGTTTTCACCAAGTAATATATTGGAGGACTAATCAGCTGCAGGAACTAACTCACAGCCATAGGAGTCAATGACAGGAAAACTCAGGTCCTGCATTGACTCCGTGCAATTCTTCAGGGAGATGCTGCCAAGCTGCTTTTCACAGCGCTTCTTTATGACTCTAGATTAAGCCAAAATGTATATATACAGGTTGATTGATTTGAGTTTATCAAAACTCAAGGATCTTCCTTATTCCAAAGTGTCCAAGTAAAAATAAAAACCAAAACACCACCATGTACAGAAGAATGCCAATTGGAGCATCTCTCAGAAAATATAAGTGGGGTTGCATATCAATTGAATTAAAAAATTTAAACCTTCCTATAACCAAAAATTCATAATAGGCAATTGTTCAAGCACAACCTGAGAGAGAGCTGACTTGTGAGGTCTTCCTGAGAAATAACCTGAGGGCTTACTGTAGCTCATTATTGGTTAAAAATTTAAGGTTTCTGCTTAAGAAATGAATATGATCCCAAGTAGCAAAGCAATATAGAATGAAAGGATATAGAAACAGAGAGAAGATGATCTGATTTTTATTCTGACCTGGTGAAGTTACATCTGAATGCAGGACTATTGAGCAGCCACAGTAGGCCACATAGCAAGCCCCACACATACTTTTTTGTGTCAGAGGTACCTGGGGGCCGGTTGAGTCTGGGAATCTTCTGTGTGGCCAGATCGCCTGATAAAGGGGAGTATAGAGCAATTTCTATATGGCAGGATATCGGGATGCAGAGATTGACACTCACAGGATCTAGTGGTTTGTTTTATACTGAAAAGTAGGCAATGGAGAAGCTATAAAGAGTAAAGGACTTGTTTTCAATCTTTCATATCTATGTACATTTTCAAGGCTTATGTGTTCTGCAGACACCATTTCCCCAGCTAATTGAAAACATGCAAGTCCTTTGGATATGCTTGCAAATTCTTCAACTAGAGTTGGGGTTCAAACCTGGCCCAGGTTCAAGAAAATGCCAGCATGCTAGCAGAAATCTGATCTGGGAAATCTACTCGTGCCTTCAGTGCTGTCAAAATGTCCTTGATATTTTTTGGCCTGGTAAACGAAAGAGTAGAATTTCACTTTGACCCATAGGCCTTAAACTGAGATATTTCAAGGCGACAAAATTCCTAATTTAATATTGTGTAGACTGAAAATGCCCTGGGTCATCTGTAGCAATTCAAATGAAAGTTGGGTCTATTTCTGCCATATAGAGCATGTCCAAATTATTGCAATACACGATGAGTTTTCTAACAATAAGTTTAACTGGAGAATTATGGAAAAAATACCTTTTAAAAAATTGTTCCTGGTAGTGGTTTTGAACAAGGGCCCCATACTTGCGAGAAAGTTGTTTTACTACTCGAGCCATAACCCCACCTCTCTGTACTCTAGTTATTTTTCCAGTACAATCTCATTTTTATGCCTACAGCTAGCCTGGATGGCAGTTCTATGATTAACCATTCCAGTGTCGCTAGGAAAACAGTCATGTGCCACCATTCCCAACATTGGTGGTAGTGGTGTTGAGATGGGATCTTGCAAACTTGTTGCTTGAGCTAACCTTCATCTCTTATTCTCTTTATCTCTGCTTCTCAAGAAGCTAGAATTATAGGAGTAAACCAAAACTTGGTCCAGCTTTTCAAGATAAATGCAGGTGATGAGTTGTAATCTGGTTTGGGATAATCCAGGCTCCTAATCTCTCTGTGTTGGTCAACATTAGAGACATTCAAGAGACAGATACACATTTGATTTGAGTTGCGTGTACTCTTAAATGAGTTGACATGAAACAAAGGAGGATTTTAGTACATTTTGTTTGAGACATGATTTTTGGTCAGCAGACAGAAAATATGTTTTGCACTCCTATGAGGTGCGTTACACAAACTAGGTCATCCATCAGCATATTTTCAAAACAACCAACAGCATATTTTCAAAACAATATTGAGGCAAATAAATGCTAAATACTGACTTTCTGTAAACTTTTCCAGCTACTGTGTAGTTTGAACCAGCTCTGCTTCAGAAGTGTTCTGCTACAATGGAAAGCCAATGGTATTTATTTGTTTAAATTTGTTATTCTCTTTAAATATTTTTACAAAAGGGTTTCATTTCAATATATCAACTTATGATTATAATGCATCTTGATCAATGTCACCTCCCCATTGATCTCTCCCATTGATCTTCCCTGTCTCCCAATCCCATCCATCCCCCCAAGTTACCTGGTTCCATTTTCATATATGTAGATTGAATATTATGACTGCGTTTGCTTACCTTTCCTTCCCACCTCCTCTTGACCTTCTTCTCTCCCATTACCACACGTGTCAGCCTTTTGATATTCATTTTATTAAACTATGTTAGTTGTGCAGAGGGGTTACACCACTGGAATATTCCCTTGTGTATACCATACTTTGGTCAGTATGTTTTTATAGATATGTATTTGACCCAGAATACATTTACACGTATGTTTGTAATTTAGATCTAACTTCCACATATGAGAAAAAAACGTGCTCTTTGTCTCTCTGAGCCTGATGCATATCACTTAACATAATTTTTCGAAGTCCATCCATTTCCCTGAAAATGATATAATGTTCTTCCTGATATATGAGTACAATTCCATTGTGTGTATATGGTGCATATGTATACACACACATATGTAAGTATATGTATATGTCTATACATATATAACACATTTTCTTGATTGATTTGTTGAAACCAAGGCCAGTACAGTTTTACACCTTGATCCAGGGAACTTCTATAAAGACCACGTTGAAGGGATGTCATCATTCTGATTTTATTACTTCTCTTCAAGCCTGTGTTTTTGTGCTGTTCTCCATTCATCAAGGTAATGATAGCCCTTCTGAATTAAACATGATTTTGCCTCATAAGAAAAAAAGCTCAGAAGAAATATCAGAGTTAATTAGAGAAAGTGATATTGTAGCTGCTGACAGAAAGAAGCCCATCAAAGGCAATGTTTAGGGGGATCCCAGATCATCAAAGCAGAGCTAGAGGGCGGCAAATTGCTTTCTATTTCAGCTTTGGAGGGCAGGGAGTGTTCTGGGATCATACCAAGCTGCATTGCTGACTAGGAAGTCCATTTAGGAGGCTGGAATGTGAACACAGGCTTTACCAGTGGTGTTTAAAGAGAAGACCAGATAGCCTAGAGAGAAAGAACTTGAAGTTAAGATGTACCCTTCGTGCAATTTTTTTGTTGTTGTTGGTCATGGGGCTTGAATTCAGGGCCTGGGCTCTGTCCCTGAGCTCTTTTGCTCAAGGCTAGCACTCTACCATTTTTTGAGTCACAGTGTCATTTCCAGTTATCTGGTGGTTAATTGAAGATAAGAGTCTCATAGACTTTTCCTGTCCAGGCTGGCTTTAAACCACAATCCTCATATCTCAGCCTTCTGAGTAGCCAAGATTACAGGCATGAGCCACTAGCACCCACCTCCTTCTTGTGATTTTTGAAGTCTGTCTGAGAAGTGTCTCATTGCATGAAGTCTTTCTCCAAATGGTGTCTCATAGAATGTTTGGTGTGTGACATAGGCCCAAATTCTTCATTTTTTTTTTCTTGAAAGACGAGGCTTCCAATTCAAACTTACTACAGTTTGCCTCAGATTCTTGAAAAGATCTGTTTTGGAAAACCAAAATGATCAAAAGGATTAAAATCCTAAGGTGTGTGTGTGTGTGTGTGTGTGTGTGTGAATGTGCCTGAAATGAATGATTTACTCAATACCATGTGAAATAAACAACATAGCATTTCTGCTTCAAGCCTATAATATTCACACCTGTTTTGCTTGTTTTCCTTTTGCTTTTTTCTTGCCTATAGTGGTGGTCTTATGTTAGCTTCTGTCTCTAGATTCCAGATACCCCCTCTGCTTTTCAGCTGTGGAATTTGACAAAAGCAGTCTCTACCCTTCCCTGTCTCTATGGTACTTGTACATACAGTATTTGCACGTTTAGAGTGCTAGTTCTAAAAATGCTTTTACTAGCTGACCTCTGGTGGTGTCCAGTCACCATAGTTAGTGGAATATTCTAGATTTCCTTTTACCTTTCCATTCACAGTCACACTGTGACCTTATAACCCATGAACAGTCTTTTAATTTTAGCTTAATATGTCCTTGCTTTTCTTATTATTCAGAACCCTCTAACTTCTAACAGCTCTTTACTTTGTCCCATTTTCTTTGAGTCTTTTGTTTTGATTTTTCAGATTCATTGTTTGAATAATTTTCAAAATAAAATCTAATTGCATTTTTTTAAAAAATGTCTTACATTAATTATGCAGGGAGATTTCATTGTTACATGTCTACACATTTGCACTGCAGTCTCCCCCTGCTTCACAGTTCAATTGTTTTATATTTCTTTTAAGTCTCTTCTAATCAAGAGGCTGGCAAACTTTATCTGTTCAGGGATACGGAACCAGTACTTGAAATTTTGAGAGTTATATGAACTCTGTCACCGCTCTGGCATTATACCACAAAATGGTCTGTGATAATGCATAAATAAATGGGTGTTGATATGTGTCAGCATTTTTAAATAAAGCACTTGTAAATAAAACTTATTTACAAAAAGGTACGGTACCCAAATTTGGCCAACTGTCAATAGTTCATAACATTTTTATTTATGCATTCATTTATTTCAGCGCTGGTTTTGAACTCAAGACCTTCTCTTTTCTAGGCAAGCATTTTACCACTTGATCCACACCCACAGCCTTTTTTTTTGCTTTACTTCTATTTCAGAGGGATTCTCAATTTACTGATGCTATTTTTAGTTCATGAATAACTCTCCAAGTTAGCTCCTCCATTCTTTTGGCAGTCCCTCAGTGGAAGTTAAGACAGTCTTTGCAAATTGATATGTAGAAATGTTTCATTCCTACTACACATTTGTTATTCTAGGCTTGGAATCAAGGAGCCCTGGTTCTTCTTAGTGGAAATATTATCCAGAGACCACATTGTGAGCAATGAGGCTATTCATTACTACAAGGTTGATCTTTATTTCTAGATTTATTATTTTCAGGAACAGAAATATGAAAAAAATCTTTTAAATTTACCAACATTTTTAAAAACTGATGAATTTTGTCCATTTGGTTGAGAAATGTTATCTGTGTAGTTTTAATTTCAAAACCCCTGAAGAGTGGCGCTAAACATCTTTAATGGGTTTTTACTTTCTCTGAACTTGTTTCTAGCATTTCTTGCTCATTTTTTCTGAAAAATTTCTTACTTTAGAAAATATTTGTATATTAAAAATGGACATGTAGTAGCTAGGTACTAGGTCTTACACCTGTAATCCTAGCTACTGAGGATACTGAGAGCTGAGGGTTGTGGTTCAAAGCAAGGCCTGGGGAAGTGGCCCTGTGGCTCAAGCGGTAGAGCGTTCTCCTTGAGCTGAAGAGCTCAGGGACAGCGCCCAAGCCCAGAGTTCAAGCCCCATGACCAACGAAAAAAACAAAAACAAAAAAACAAAAAAAGCAAAAAACAACAAAGCAAGGCCTGGCAGGAAAGTCCATGAGTTTCTTATCTCAATTAAAAACAAAACAAACAAACAAACAGATGCAGAGCTGTGACTAGTAGAACACTAGCCTTAAGCATAAAAGCTTAACTACAATGTCCAGGCTCTAAGACAAGCCCTAGGACCAGCACAAAGAGAAAAATAAAAAGGACATGTAAATTGCGAATCTTTCTGTCATTTAGCTATTGAAATTCCTTGTGGTTATTTTTGCCATGCAGTTTTCTTTTCTCATTTTAATCATGTCAAATATACGCTTCTCACTCCTCCTCCCCCTTAGGGATTTGAATTGTTTGTCTTGGGGAAGACATTTCTAGATTAGGGAAGAATTCATCATTTTTTCTAATGTCTATAAAGATTTAATTTGATTTAAAAAACATTTAAATATCCAATCAAGTCAGAATACATCTTTGGGTACATAATGAAGACGAATCTACTTTTAGTTAAGTGGTTATTCATTTACATATTACAACTTAAGTAATTTCTCCCCTACTAGTTTTAGACACTGCCTTTAATACACACTAAATTACATATATGATTGGATCTGTTTTTTTATATTCCATTGCTATACATGCTTGTTCATCATTCCTATTTTGTTTAATTATAAAAGTTCAATATAAATTATATATCAACTTAAATTGATTTTAATATCTAAAATTATAGCCAACACATCCCCAAGAGCTTCTACGTTTCTTTTTTTTCTAGTTATTCTTTCTCACTTTATTTTCTAACGTCTATATGTTGTAACTGACACATGTAAGCATATTAAGAAAACAATAGAATGGCAATTTTGTTGCTGATTCATTGAATTTATAAATCATTTTGAAAAATCTGTCTGTGATGTTGATTTCTTTTATCTAAGAACATAAGTTTGTCTTTCCAGTTCTTTCTGGATGAATAGTTTTAAATATTTTATGTATGGAGGATTGAGTCATCCAATCTCTGTTATCAGCCCTGAACTTTTTTGCATTGCTAAATCTAAAACCATACAGATCTGACTATTCCATGCAGATTATTCTATGAAACACGTATCGATTAGATTACAAGTTTATTGGCCATACCCTGGTATTATGGGTTCAATGTTTGTGTTTTGGGACAATATCACTGGAAATCTCTGGTTGCCAGTCAGAAGATGTGCAGTAGAGTCCTCTGTTTACTCATTTGTATGCAGAGGTGTAACTCCATATGTTTTTAGAGGTATTCGGAGCGTTGAGTGACTCCTGGAGAGTATGGTTGGTAGAACTTCACTTTCAGCTGTCAATTGTGTTAAAAACAAAAGCACTGAAATCAGAAAGGCTAAGCTTGCAAAAAATGCCTCAAATGATAGCCATCTGTCTTTTTCCCCCAAATTTTATGGAACCCTGTAAATTGATAGTGGCATTAAAAGGAAGGAAGGAAGGAAGGAAGGAAGGAAGGAAGGAAGGAAGGAAGGAAGGAAGGAAGGAAGGAAGGAAGGAAGGAAGGAAGGAAGGGAAGAAAGAAAGAAATATAACACACTAGCCGGGTGCTGGTGGCTCACGCCTGTAATCCTAGCTACTCAGGAGGCTGAGATCTGAGGATCACGGTTCAAAGCCAGCCCAGGCAGGAGAGACTGTGAGTCTTATATCTCCAATAAACCACCAGAAAACCGGAAGTGGCACTGTAGCTCAAGTGGTAGAGCGCTCGCCTTGAGCTGAAGAGCTGAGGGACAGCGCCCAGGCCCAGAGTTCAAGCCCCACGACCGACAAAAAAAAAAAAAAAAAAAAAAGAAATATAACACACTGAGAGACTTCATCACTGTGTATCAGAACACTTAGAGCTCCTGGCCTCTCCCATGTTCCTGAGGTAAGATTGGAACTTTAAATGGAACCTTAATAACGGAACAATCCAGGTTTATCGATTTTCTTCAATAAGTTCCCTAACTTACTCAAGCATGTTTTTGTTTTCCAACATAAACCAGAGTCTGTTTCCAAGTGCTCGATATTATTTGAAGTGCTGAAATAAACAAAAAGGTTACTGGAAAACTAATGCAATCAGCTGAAGTTACAAGGGAAAAACAGTACCAGGACTTGTTTAATAATATTTATTTATTAAATATTACAAAGCTTAATGACTAGTTTTCTATATGTCTGTGTATAGCTTTCTACATCTCTATATATCTCTATACATTATATAAATATATTTATAGATAAATTCATAAATAATATAGTATATTTAATACAACACATTATATAATAGATATTTATATTGTAATACATAATATATATAATATCTATATCCACAAATATAAATACATATAGATAAGTATATGTATAGATAGATAAATACATAGATATATCTATAGTTAGATAAGAATAGATATAGAGGGGCTGGGAAGGTGGCTCAGTGGTAGAGCGCTTGCCTTGCATGCCTGAGACCCTGGGTTCGATTCCTCAGCACCACATAAGCAAAAAGAAAAAAGCTGGAAGGGGAGCTGAGGCTCAAGTGGTAGAGTGCTAGCCTTGAGCCGAAGAGCTGAAGGACAGCGCCCAGGCCCAGAGTTCAGACCCCACGACCGTACCCAAACAAAAAAAAACAACCAAGAATAGATATAGAGGGCTGGGAAGGTGGCTCAGTGGTAGAGTGCTTGCCTAGCATGCATGAAGCCCTGGGTTCGATTCCTCAGTACCACATACACAGCGGGAGAAAAGTGAATAAATGAAAGAAATAAAATTAAAGGAGAAAAAATTATTTAAAAAAAAGAATAGATAATAGATATAGAACACAAGTTCTTAATGTAAGGATATAAATAGCCTAGCCAGGTAAAACTTAAATCAAGATACAATACCAAAACTCCCTGGATGGGGATGGATTAAGTCATATTGGAATCCAGAATTGGAGTTATTTACTACTAGTAAGTTGAATATTTATTTTTAAAATTCCTAGTGTTCTTGTTTAAAAGAAAAGCAAGTTTTTACTAATAATATTCCTTCCCTTCTTTCCTTCCTTCCTTCCTTCCTTCCTTCCTTCCTTCCTTCCTTCCTTCCTTCCTTCCTTCCTTCCTTCCTTCCTTCCTTCTTTCCTTCCTTCCGTCCTTCCTTCCTGCCTGCCTGCCTGCCTGCCTTTCTTCCTTCCTTCCTTTTTTCCTTCCTGCCTTCCTGCCTGCCTTCCTTCCTTCCTTCCTTCCTTCCTTCCTTCCTTCTTTCCTTCCTTCCGTCCTTCCTTCCTGCCTGCCTGCCTGCCTGCCTTTCTTCCTTCCTTCCTTTTTTCCTTCCTGCCTTCCTGCCTTCCTTCCTTCCTTCCTTCCTTCCTTCCTTCCTTCCTTCCTTCCTTCCTTCCTTCCTATAAGCAGTTGTACAGGGGGTTCCACTTTAATATATCAGTTAATGAGTACAATGCATCTTGATCAGTGTCATCCTTTCCATCATTTGCTCCCATCTATTTTCTGGGTCCATTTTCATATATGCACATTAACTGCTTTTACCTGTTCTTCCTCTCTCCATTTGTCTGATCCCTTTCTTTTGATTTCAAACACCCTTCCCCTTGATAAACCCACAGCGGGCTTTCTGGTATTCATTTTTAAACTGTTAGTTGTTCAAAAGAATTACACCATTGGCATCCTCCCCTGTGCATACTATAGTTTAGTTAGCATGTTTGTGTGCATATTCATATGACTCCTGTATACATTTGCTTATATAGTTATAAATTCACATGAGAGAACCATACATCATTTGTCCCTCTGAACCTGACTTAATTCACTTAGCATATTTTTCCAGGCTCATCGATTTCCTTGCCAATGATGTAATGTGTCGTTTAAAAGAGAAACATAATAATCAACTTCATTAGCACTGGCTTTAGCATCACCTTTTCTAAATATATTAACACGTTTTTATAGCTCCTTTTTATAGTAGCCCTTACTGTCGAGCAAACTCCTGATGTTAAAGTATAGTCAGATTGATATTCTGAGACATCATCCTAAATGGATAATCTAGCAAAGCCTGTACTTCCAGTCTGCACTGACTGACTCCAGCAGGAAAGGGATATGCTTTCATTAGAGAACGTGATGTTTAAAATAGTTTCAACTATAAAGTCAGAAGCTATCACTATAAACAAAGATATATATTTTCAAAAGAGCCTATGGAAATATGCTTAATTGTTGCTAAGCAACCAAAATTCATAAAGCTTACTTTTTCCTTCTTAGACACATTAATGGTCACACCAAAGATCTGCCCTTCTTTAAATACACAGTGGTTGGTGTCAGCCTGGGAGGAATCCACAGGCTACAGCAGTGAAACATAAAGGAGTTATGAATAAAGGTGCTGCAAAAACAGAAGAAAACATCATTGCACCAGCATCCCAAATGCATAGTTCTAAAACTAGGGTGGAAAGTGTGAAGAGCTGCTAGTTGTAGGACACTGCTGGCTGGACCACACTCATCTGAAACTTGTACATTGGAAAAGAAATAAATACCTACATATGTATCTGTACTATCTATCATCTACCTACCTAAGTTTCTCTCTCTATAGTGAACATATATGTATGTGTATCCATATATACAAATACATATACCCAGTCATAAAGCACTCTGATCTCAGATTTATTGGTAATTAGTGAAGGTTTTATATGTAAAGTAATGGCACATAAACACCAGCATATGGGCTGGGAAGGTGGCTCAGTGGTAGCGCACTTACCTTGCATGCATGAGGCCCTGGGTTTGACTCCTCAGCACCACATAAGCAGAAAAAAAAGCCGGAAGTGGTGCTGTGGCTCAAGTGGTAGAGCGCTAGCCTTGAGCTGAAGAGCTGAGGGACAACATCCAGGCTCAGAGTTCAGACCCCACGACTGGACCCACCCCAAAAAAACCAATCCCCCCCCCCCACCAGCATATGCTGTATACTGATTCTCAATCATTGTGCTTTTCTGTGATTTATGAGGTGAAATAAGAATGGTAAAACTGGGGCGCTATTGCACATTACCAAATAAAAGAAAGCAATTATGATCCTTTACCAGTATCATACTGAGACTTCCACTAATGAACCGAATAAATAAATAAATAAATCAGCAATATATGTTATTAATACAGATTGCCACCCTTTACTTGCTGGAAAGGAGGGGGCAGATTGAATGGGTGTAGTGTCCCACCTTTCCCTGCCTAGCTGACATTTAGGGTCCTACAATATCCCACAAATTACAGACATACAGGAACTGACTTCTATTTTGCATATGACCAGGAAACCTTGGACTCTTTTCCTCCTATCCTCTCTATTGATTTGACTGCTTTCTGCTTTTCCTGAGAGAAGTCAAAACCAAGAAGGAGACTGACTACATCTAAGCCAAGATGAACAAAACCCTCCTTGTGTATTTCCTGTAGTATCCCTTATTACTTGAGTGAAAGCTAACATTTTATTATTGCCTGCATTGCTGTTATTGCTCTCAACAGGGGAAGGAGCACTGCTTTTGGAGTCAGGTGCAATCTTATTCAAATCCTAATTCTGCCACTTGGTTATCTGAGTGGTTGATCCTCACTGTATTCCCTGCAAAATGGGAACAAGGCTGCTCATTGCATAAGATTGTTGTAGGGTTTAAATGAAATAAATCATGCAAAACTCTGACTGCTTAGCATGTGGACAAAGATCAGTAAAACTTTGTGTTCTGATCCTTCACATAGGCAGGTTCTAGGAGTGGTCTCTCCCTCTAGTCTCTCTATCTCTATTTCTCCAGTCTCTCTGTCTCTATCTCCCTCTGTCTCTGCCTCTTTTTTTTTCACCAGTACTAGCACTTGAACTTAAGGCCTGGGTACTATCCGTAAGCTTCTTCGCTCAAGATCGGGGCTTTACCACTTGAGTCCACAGGTCTGCTTCTGCCTTTTTGGTAGGAGATAAACATCTCACTGACTTTCCTGCAGGGCTGGCTTTGAACTTCAATCTTCACATCTCATCCTCTTGATTAGCTAGCATTAACAGGCACAAGCCACTGGTGCCCAGCTAGCAGTAGCCTTTTATAAACTGCTACCTGAACAACTAGGACTCAGATGGAAGCTTTGGAGAAGCCATGACTTGTTTCAGCATGGATTAGGCTTTGTATTGCTGCCTCTTCTTACCAAGATTCCCCTGGAGAGAACGTTCAACTCTGGCTCCCTAGGGAACCAAGGAAACAGACTCCTACATTCAGCTCGTGGATGCTCCCCAGAAAGGAGGATTTACTTTCTCCAGAGACAGATGCTTCTTACAACTAGACAAGCAGGAGTACTGGCTGAGATGTTCAATTACAAAAAAGTGGCAACCCAGGCCTGGCTTCACAGCTCAGATGAAGACACTGTCTTGAGCCTCAGCCACACTTACCAAAATGTCAACCAGTACCAAATTGCTTTTGTGTTGTGACAGGTATCCCTTTATATAAGTTCTTCTGAATAGTAGGGAACCTTTTGAACAATTAGAGATCATCACAATTATTGGAATGATCAGCATTTATCATGTGTCCACTGTAGGCTCAGTACAAGCATTAACTTAAGCACAAAGTATCTTTCTTTCTTTCTTTGTGGTTTCCCCCAAAGCCAGCTTGAGTGCACTTAGTCTACTTTGAGAATAAGAGTTTGTGGGCTAGAAAGAATAAAATAGAGAACAAAAGAAGATGATCCCAAGGTATGCTTTTGTAGAGAACAAGTTTAATCCCAAAGGACCTCTATACAATCTGTATTCTAAAATTGTCTACCTAAGATAATCTATATGTTTGTTTTCAGGCTTCTTTCCACCAGCAATCACACATTGCCCTGGCCTGTAGCAAATTCTTCCAGCTTCTGAATTTGTGCCTGGTCCAAGAGGGTTGGATGCGTTCCTATAAGCATCCCACAGTGAAGGCCACGGTGGATCCAGTGCAGAGTGCAGGAGGTTTGCACAGCTCAGCTGAGGTGCCTGGAGGCTCTTTTATCTAAGCACCTGGTAGATACGGCAGTGGCTGTAGAAGATGTGAGGCAAGTGCATGAGAAATTTCTAGAGTAGCCTTTTATCCTTCTAGTATCCCACAAGGTAGATAATACTAGCTGTCATTTCACTGATGGTATGGAAGCTTAGAGAAGGGAAATAATTCACTCATGGTCACGTAGCTCTAAATGGCAGGGCCTGAACTTAAACACACCCTTGGCTTTCCTACAACGGATTCTACACCTTTCATTTGCTTTCTCTAGGTTCCCTCTCCAGCCTTCTCTGCCATGGGGAGATGATCCAAAGGAATTTTGTCAAAATGCTGTCTTTTGCACTGACATCTTGTGGTTCTGGATCCAAGGGAGGGAAGAGGATAGGATCCAGATTGTGATTTCTTTAGCACTCTTGCTTCCAGGTTGCTTGGAATGGACCATGTCACCGGAATGGAGGGAGCATTTTATCTCTCCCCAGAATGCAACCTTTTCACACCTTTTAAAAATCTCCTGTCTCAAGAAAGCTCCCCTCTGTACCTCTTCAGTTCTGTGAAGTAACGCAGACTTACTAGCTACGTGATTTCTCTACATCCTGGATTACCTGTGTTTATAACCACATTGAAAACCTGCCACAAACTATCCTTAGTCTGAATATGCCAGGACCCTTATATCGCCTAAGATGTGAATGGGAAATGGAGAGGCTCTGGTATGGAAGGTAACTTAGAGATAGTGTATTTGTAAGTGCAAGCCTTTTGGTTTGATCCCTATAGTGACCAAAAGAAAGAGTGTAGAGCCTAGCACTGGGAGGTCTCTGATTATGTCTTACTCAATGTCACTTACCCACAGCAGAGATGAATCTCTCCAGTGGCTTGTCCCACTCTATCTACTAGTTTATACTGAAAATCATCAATGCATTGTTATTCACAATGTCCCTTTATCTATGTTCCATGCAGGTAAATCTCCTTAGAGACATAATTTCTTGTGGATATGTTAATAATTTGACAACAATAGCTTAACCTTCAGCTACGCTTTGCTTTGATGTCTAAGTCCATTTCTGCCTTCTTTAGTTGGGGTGACATCTATTCTTTGAGGTCCTCATGCATGTAGCTAATCTCTTTAGTTCTGGATTTTTTTTTTTTATTTTCCTCATAGGGGATCAGACTATTTCCAGGTCCTCAAGAGAGGCAGAGCAGAGCCCAAATCAGGTTAGCTCATCAGGTGGTCATCATGTTGAGTTGAAGCACAAGCTAGCTCCCTGAAGAGGGGCACATTTTCTCTTCTGTAGCCCATTTTGCTGGGAGGAGGGGAGAAGCGTGTCTAGGCCTCCATCCTACAAACTTGAACTCTGCTTTTCTGCTTCTCAACACAGCCACCCTGGGCATTCAGAATTCACTGCATTCATTTTGAATACAAAAAAAAAAAGGACCAACTCTGGGTTTGAACAAACATGTTTTTATTCAAGGTTTAAAGCATTTCTTTTATGGCTCCCCTGAGGTGTCTTTGATTGTTTCCCTTCCCTTGGAGCATGAATGATTGTTTATTAAACATAATAATAATAATAAAGTGGAGGCAGGGTCTCTTAGCTGGCGTTAGTTCAGATTCCAATTTAATCCTTCCCAGCTTCACTTCATTACAACTTGATTTGGTTGTGTATTTCATAACCAGCATGTGTCACGGTGAATGAAGTCAAGCTTCAGAATAACATGTCAGTAAGATGATTGTTCATGGAACACAAAGTACCTCTAGTCTATAATTAAAAAAGAAAAAAAAAAAGGAAAACCAACCTGGCTAAAAAATAACGATAAGAAATTTGCTTCACTGTATAGGACCCAGAGAAGCTTTTAAGTAGCAAAAGTAGCCTTTCTGTGCTGTACCAAGGAATCAGATCCCTTGAGAATCGGAATAAAGAGCCATGATCCCTGACCTTGGAACAGGGCGAATGGGATACTGTTGGACCACTGGAGGACTCAGGGTGACAGGAGCTTTGATCCTTACCCTTCCTAAAACAGTGCTTTTAGAACAAGAATACATGCTCTTGCTTGTTAAATAAATTCAGTTCCTTCAACTATAAAGTGAAAGTGACGATAGCTACATCTTATAGCTGCTGTGAATATTATAAACATGAAGGACAGTACAGGGTTAACTCTGCCTAGCACATCATGAGTACCCAAAGTTTAGTTGTTTGTTAATGAGCATAGAAAGTTCTATTTGAAAGAAAAAAAGAAAGTTCTATTTGAAATGGCATTATCACTAGTAGGAGATTCGTTGTCAAAAAGTTTGGTTCAGTAAAAGGCGAAAGATTTATACGATCTGAAAAGAAACTATGCTCACAAGACAACATGTTGGAAATGAACTTTACAATGTGGAGGAGGGAGTTTAGGGGGAGGGAAAGTGGGAGAAAAATGGAGGGGGTAGCAATGTTCAACAAGACATGTACTCATTACTTTATGAATGTAATTGTAACCCCTTTGTACATCACCTTGACAATAAAATTAAAAAATATTAATTTAGAATTATGAAAGGAGATAAGATAATGCTATACAGAATATAGGTGTTGTTGAGCTCAACTATCTTCCCCCAAATGAAAAGAAGAACTTTACAACTTTGGCCAGGGGGTGGGAGTGAGAGAGTTGAGGAAGGGGGAAGGGGGGAAAGATGGGAAGCGATGGGAAGGGGAAACAAAGGAGGAGACAACAATGCTTGATAAGAAATGTGCTCATTACCTTGCCTAGGTAATTGTAACCCCTCTGTACGGTATTTTCACAATTAAAAAAAATAAAAACAAAACAGAAAATAAAAAAAGAAAGAAATGGTGTTTGGTTACAGTGGGGAAGGAAGATGTCCTATGATTTTAGAATAGAAGTTAATTCTTCAAGAGTGGAATTGAGTACAATTCATCCTCCATCTCTTCCAACCCCATACATCGTTTCTATTTACCTGGTTCCATTTTCACATATGCACATTGGATATTATGACTGCATCTATGAAATCCTTTCACAATAAAGACAAAAGAACAGATAGGATTTACATTAAGACAGCTGCCAGGTTGCCATGTATAAGATAGAAGCCTGGGACATAGGAATGGGAGGTTGGGGTGACATGGATTGTGGCCCTCAAAAATAAGGGGAGTTTGAAAGTTGGATGGACAGAAATATCCAGTGCACACTTTCAAAGAACTGCACTGTGCAATATAAGAAGTCATTCTGCCCTGCCTTCCTGTAAGACAGCTTCAGGCATATCCATCTACCTAGGGTGCAAATTCTTTTGTTGAGTGGATTTTTTTTCCAGGAGAATTCAACAGTCCCTCAGTTCTATCAGTGGGGTGTGACAGATGAAAACAAGAATAGTCTTGTGAGATGTGGGAGGCAGAGGAAGGGGAGGCAGATGGCTTCTGTGATCCAGTGAGAAGCACATCTTTGATCTTCTCTGAGTCTGACCAGTACATTGCTACTCAGCCAAGCTCATTTGTTCTACCTGGAATTTGGTCAAGTCCAGTTTCCAGGAAAGCCAAGAACATCTCATCACATCCACCCCTCTGTATGTGGTAGTAATATTTTGAAATGAGATCATCGTGAGTGGACTTTTTATTGTTAGAATTTTCATTGAGGTTCATGTTTTGATTAGAAATTTATTCAAAGAAGAGCTAAAATTAGGAAGAGAAATAAAGCAAATATCTATAACATTAAATTATGGCAAGCCATTGGTCCTAGCTCTCCATGCTGAAGGTGGATATCTCTCTTTTAGGATCTTAAAGAACATATGACCTGTACAGCAATGCTGAAAATCCAAAAGAATATGGAGTGCAGTCCAAAGTTTGGGGTTACTCTATTTTTCTGACTGCATGCACATCTTTTAATGAACTATGATATTCTTAAGTAATTGTGACATTTTCTTGCATTCTGGCATTACATGTACTTTGGAGTAGACATAGATTCTTGGTTCTGCCCTGGCAATAGGATCTATGGCTATCTCCAGCTAGCTAATGGCCTCTATGCTCCTTGCTCTGGGAGCAAAGATCTCCGGACACTTTTCTGAAGCCTTAAGAATTTTGTCCTGAGTTACTGATGGCTCTGATTTCCCACCGGATTGTTAGGCTTTCATGTAGACCTGGTGCTCTGGTTGGCACTCATTAGCTTAGGACAAGAGACTGAGACCTAAGCCTTGGAAAGTATGGGAGACAGTTTTGACTTTTTCATGGAAGTCTGTACTCTCTGGGTCCTAAGATATTACAATCTTTGCATGTCTGGTGCCACATAGGTACTTATTCCCAGTTCCTTCGTGGAGGCTTCCTCATTCTTTTGAACCCTAAATGCTTGATATCTTAGAGGTTAACCCTGATATCTTCCCCCATCTGTTCACCTTTGTATATGTGTGGCAGTGGCCTGAGGTTGTTTAATGGCTTTTAATATTATCTGTATGCAGGTGACTCTCACATCTTCTTCTCACATCTCAGACAGATTTTACCCTGTACCTCTTTTTCTTCTTCTTCTTTTTTATTGTGAAAATACCATACAGAGGAGTTACAATTACATGGGCAAGATAACGAGTACATTTCTTATCAAGCATTGTTGCCTCCTCTTTGTTTCCCCTTCCCATCCCTTCCCATACTCTCCCCCACCTCCCCCTACCAGATCCTCCCCCCCCACCAGAGTTGTAAAGTTTGTTTTTTGACATAACGACTTGTACATCTCATTGTTGCAATGGGTCCACCTATATGCCTAGTTAAACGATTTGTTTTTGCCCTTCCCCTCCACAAATTATACCAACATCAAATACAGTGAAAGCAGGAGTTATACCGTGGGGGAGGGACATACAAAGCAACATAGAAATCATCTTATAAATATGTTAGAAACAATTGCATGAAAGAAGAAAACATTTGAATACTTATCTTGGGGTTCATTTCCCTAACTGTACCTCTTTTTCTACTCAGATGTTTCACAGTCATCTATAATTATGTGCTTGATATCCCCTTCCTTCCAAAATTAATGGTCATTTCCTCTAGTGGCCTCCAATTTGGACAATGTTGCTTCAATCTACCTTCTTGCTCAGGACCAAGTATTAAAGCAGTCCTTTGTTCCTCCCTGTTCTCTCTCCAACTCTGCTGCCATTTGCCCCAGGCCACAAAGTATTGTGCCTTAGTCTCTGGCAAGAATCTTAATTTGATTGTCTTCCTTCACATCTTAACTTAATTCTTGAGAGTAAGCCCTCTCCACAGCATTCTTTTTTTTTTTTTTAATTTTATTTTATTTTATTTGAGAACATACTGTACAGAGGGGTTACAATTACATGGGCAGGATAATGCATACATTTCTTACCAAGCATTGCAGCCTCCTCCTTTGTTTACCCTTCACCTCCCTTCCCAGCCTCCCCCCTCCCCCCACCCAATCATACCCCCCCCCCCCACACCGACACTGTAAAGCTGGTTTTGACATGACATTTTGTACTTCTCATTGTTGCAACAGGTCCACCTGAATCCTTAAACGACTTGTTTGTCCAAGTCTCCTCCACATGTTATACTGACATCAAATATAGTGAAAGAGGGGGTTACACTGTGGGGGAGGGACATACAAAGCAACAAAGAAATAATCTTATAAATGCGTTAGAAACACATGCATGAAAGAAAAAAAACATTAAAATACATATTTGAGGGTTCATTTTCCTAACATCATATTCTCTGACTTTTTCCGCTTGACTCATATCTATACTAGATATTGCAAATAAGGGAAACCATGGGACCTATGTTTCTTTGGGCCTGGCTTACTTCACTTAATATAATTTTTTCCAAGCCTTTCCATTTCCTAACAAATGGGGAAATGTCATTCTTTCTGATGGAGGCATAGAATTCATTGTGTATATATACCACATTTTCTTGATCCATTCATCTACTGAGGGGCATCTGGGTTGGTTCCAGATCTTAGCTATGGTAAATAATGCTGCAATAAACATAGTTGTGCTGGTAGCTTTAGTGTGGTCTTTTTTGTAAACATTAGGGTAAATGCCCAAAAGTGGGATTGCTGGGTCATAGGGGAGTTCTATGTGAAGTCTTTTGAGGAACCTCCATACTGCTTTCCAAAGTGGTTGAACAAGTTTACATTCCCACCAACAATGAAGTAAGGTTCCTTTCTGTCCACATCCCCTCCAGCATCTGTTGTTGTTAGAGTTCTTGATTTTTGCTGTTCTAACTGGAGTGAGGTGATATCTCAATGTTGTTTTGATTTGCATTTCTTTTATGGCTAGGGATGTTGAACATTTCTTTTTTTTTTTAATTTAAATTTAATTTTATTTGTGAACATACTGTACAGAGGAGTTACAGTTACATGGGCAGGATAATGCGTACATTTCTTACCAAGCATTGCAGCCTCCTCCTTTGTTTACCCTTCACATCCCTTCCCAGCCTCCCCCCCCCCCAATCCCAATCCTTCTCCTTCCCCCCTTCCCCTCCCTTCCTCCCTCCCCCCCCCCCCCCCCCCCCGCACCAACGTTGTAAAGCTCGTTTTGGACATGACAACTTGTACTTCTCATTGTTGCAACAGGTCCACCTGTATCCTTAAACAACTGGTTTTTCCCCATCTCCTCCACAAGTTATACTGACATCAAACATAGTGAAAGCAGGGGTTATACTGTGGGGGAGGGACATACAAAGCAACAAAGAGATAATCTTATAAATGTGTTAGAAACACATGCATGAAAGAAAAAAACATTAAAATACACATCTAAGGGTTCATTTTCCTGACATCACATTATCTGACCTTTTCCGCTTGAATCATACATATACTAGATATTACAAATAAGGGAAACCATGGGACCTACGTTTCTTTGGACCTGGCTTACTTCACTTAATATAATTTTTTGCAAGTTTTTCCATTTCTTAACAAATGGGGCAATGTCATTCTTTCTGATGGAGGCATAGAATTCCATTGTGTATATATACCACATTTCCTTGATCCATTCATCTACTGAGGGGCATCTGGGTTGGTTCCATATCTTAGCTATGGTAAATAATGCTGCAATAAACATAGTTGTGCTGGTAGCTTTAGTGTGGTCTTGTTTGTAAACACTTGGGTAAATGCCCAAAAGTGGGATTGCTGGGTCATAGGGGAGCTCTATGTGAAGTCTTTTGAGGAACCTCCATACTGCTTTCCTAAGTGGTTGAACAAGTTTACATTCCCACCAACAATGAAGTAAGGTTCCTTTCTGTCCACATCCCCTCCAGCATCTGTTGTTAAGTTCTTGATTTTTGCCGTTCTAACTGGAGTGAGGTTATATCTCAATGTTGTTTTGATTTGCATTTCTTTTATGGCTAGGGATGTTGAACATTTCTTCATGTGTCTATTGGCCATCCTTCTTTCTTCTTCAGAGAAGCTTCTCTTTAAGTCTTTCGCCCACTTACTTATTGGGCAGTTGTTTCTTTGAGGATTTGTTGTTGGGGGGTTTAATTTTTTGAGTTCCAAGTATATTTTAGATATGAGACCCTTGTCTGTTGTATGGCTAGTAAAGATCTTCTCCCAATCCGTGGGCTTTCTATTGATCTTGCTAGCTATGTCATTTGCCCTGCAGAAGCTCTGCAACCTTATGCAATCCCATTTGTCCAACCTTTCTTTGATTTGTTGTGTTTCTGGGTCTCTATTCAGAAAATTTCCGCCTGAGCCAAGGAGACCCAGGGTTTCTCCTATTCCATCCTGTAATGTTTTCAGAGTGTCTGCTTTGAGTTCAAGGTCTTTGATCCATTTGGAGTTGATTCTGGTGCAGGGTGATATATAAGGATCTAGCTTTAGTTTTCTACATGTAGTTAACCAGTTTTGCCAGCACCATTTACTGAAGAGGCTGTCTGTCTTCCATTCTATTGTTTTAGCTCCCTTATCGAAGATTAGATGGCTATAGGTCTGTGGGTTCATTTCTGGGTTTTCAATTCTATTCCATTGGTCCTGAGGTCTGTTCTTATGCCAATACCAAGCTGTTTTGATTACTATGGCTTTATAGTAGAGTTTGAAATTTGGTATTGATATTCCTCCAGCAGTGTTCTTTCCGTTGAGGAGCGTTTTTGTTATTCGGGGTCTTTTATTGTTCCATATGAATTTTTGGATTGCCTCTTCTATTTCCTTGAAGAATGAGGGTGGAATTTTGATAGGTATTGCGTTGAATTTGTAGATAGCCTTGGGAAGTATTGCCATTTTCACGATGTTAATCTTTCCAATCCAGGAGCATGGGAGGTTTTGCCATTTTTTAAGTTCTGTGTTGATTTCCTTTTTCAAGATTTTAAAGTTTTCATCATAGAGGTCCTTCACTTCTTTAGTTAAGATAATTCCTAGGTATTTTATTTTTTGTGGGGCTATTACAAATGGAGTTGCTTTCCTAATTTCAGCCACACTTTTCTCATTGTTGGCATACAGAAAAGCCATTGATTTTTGGGGGTTAATTTTATAACCTGCTACTTTGCCAAAGTTTTGAATCAGCTTGAGTAATTTGGGAGTGGAGTCTATGGGATTCTTTAAATACAAGATCATGTCATCTGCAAAGAGGGAGAGTTTTATTTCTTCTTTCCCTATTTGGATCCCCTTTATGTCTGCATCTTGTCTTATTGCTGTAGCTAGGCATTCTAATACTAGATTGAAGAGAAGTGGAGAGAGTGGGCATCCTTGTCTTGCTCCTGAGTTATGAGGAAATGGCTTTAGTTTTTCACCATTGAGTATAATGCTGGCTGTAGGTTTGTCATATACAGCCTTTATTGTATTGAGGAATGTTCCATGGATTCCTAATTTTTCCAAAACCTTCATCATAAAGGGGTGTTGGATCTTGTCGAATGCTTTTTCTGCGTCTATTGAGATAACCATGTGGTTCTTATTCTTGCTCCTGTTGATGTGATGAATAATATTAATTGATTTGCGTATATTGAACCAGCTTTGCATCCCTGAAATGAATCCTGTTTGATCGTGGTGTATGATTTTTTGGATGAATTGTTGAAGTTGGTTGGCCAAAATTTTGTTGAGTAGTTTTGCATCAATGTTCATCAAAGAAATGGGTCTATAGTTCTCTTTCTTTGATGAGTCTCTGCCTGGTTTTGGGATGAGGGTTATGATGGCTTCATAGAATGTGTTCGGTAGTGAGCTTTCTCTTTCAATTTCATTGAAGAGTTGGAGGAGAATTGGTGTGAGCTCTGCCTTGAAGGCCTTGTAAAATTCCGCTGTAAAACCATCTGGTCCTGGACTTTTCTTAGCTGGGAAGTCTCTTATTGCTGTTTCTATTTCAATGCTTGATATGGGTCTGTTAAGATAGTTTAACTCATCTTGGTTTAGTTTTGGCATGTCAATATTTGCTAGGAAGAGGTCCATTTCTGTCAAGTTCTCAAACTTATTAGCATAAAGTTTTGAGAAGTATTCCCTTATAATGTTCTGAATCTTGGTTGTTTCCGTGGTGATGTTTCCATTCTCATCTCTGAGTTTATTAATTTGGGTGTGTTCTCTTCTTTTTCTGATAAGATTTGCTAAGGGTCTGTCAATTTTGTTAAGTTTTTCGAAGAACCAACTCTTTGTTTTGTTGATTCTTTCTATAGTTTTTTTGGATTCTAATTCATTTAATTCTGATTTAATTTTGATTATTTCTTTCTGTCTACTGGATTGGGGTTTATCTTGCTTCTCTTTTTCAAGGAGGTTTAGATGTGTCATTAAATTGTTAGTTTCAGATGTCTCCAAATTGTTGATGTAGGAGCTCAGAGCTATAAACTTGCCTCTGAGTACTGCCTTTGCTGTGTCCCAGAGGAGCTGGTATTTTGTGTGTTCATTTTTGTTGAATAGCATGAACATTTGAATTTCCTTTCTAATCTCTTCCATGACCCACTCATGATTCAGCAGTGTGTTGTTCAGCCTCCATGTGATACCGGACTTTCCTTGGTGGCTTTTGGTGTTGAGTTCTAATTTTATTCCCTTGTGGTCTGAGAGAATGCAAGGTATAACTTCAATGTTTCTGAATTTAGACAAGTTTGCTTTGTGGCCTAAAATGTGGTCTATTTTAGAAAACGTTCCATGTGCTGCTGAGAAAAACGTGTATTCTGATGCTGCTGGGTGAAATGTCCGGTAGATGTCTGTTAAGTCTAGTTGATCTATGCAGCTGTTTAGATCTGCGGTTTCTCTGTTGAGTTTTTGCCGAGTTGATCTATCTAGTGGGGAGAGTGGTGTGTTAAAATCCCCAACAATTAATGTCTTTGGATCTATATGGGATTTGAGGGAAAGTAGTGTTTCTTGGATAAATTTGGGTGCTCGGTTGTTTAGTGAATAGATATTTAGAATTGTAATATCCTCCTGAAGGAGAGATCCTTTAATTAGTATGTAGCGACTTTCTTTATCTCTTCTCATGAATTTTAATTTGAAGTCTATTTTATCTGATATTAGGATTGCAACTCCCGCCTGTTTATGCGGTCCGTTTGTTTGGTAGATTTTGTTCCAGCCTTTAACATTGAAAATGTGTTTGTTTTTACGGGCAAGATGTGACTCCTGCAGGCAGCAGATAGAAGGGTCTTGTTTTTTAATCCAACTAGACAGTCTATGTCGCTTAATTGGAGAGTTCAGTCCGTTAACATTAAGAGATAGGACTGAGAGGTATTTGGGAGTTCCTACCATGTTATCTACCTTCTTGGGGGCTGCGAAAACTGGGTTCTTCCTATGGTTCTTGGATTCTCAGTTTGGGTGGAGTTTCTTGGCCTTTATTGTGGTCTTGTTGGTTTTCTATGTGTAGGACATCTTTAAGAATCTTTTGTAGGGCTGGTTTGGTGGAGATGTATTGTTTCAATTTTTCTTTGCTATGGAAGGTTTTTATTTGGCCTTCAGTTATGAAGGAGAGTTTAGCTGGGTACAGTATTCTTGGTTGATAGTTGTTTGTTTTTAGGGCATGGCATACATCATTCCAGGCTCTTCTTGCTTTGATTGTCTCTGCTGAGAAATCTGAGGTGATTCTAATTGGTTTCCCTTTATAGGTGATTACCCTTTTCTCCTTGACAGCTTTAAGGATCTTTTCCTTGTTCTGAGTTGATCCTGTGTGGATTATAATGTGGCGGTGGGATGTCCTATTCTGGTCTGGTCTATTTGGGGTTCTAAAGGCTTCTTGTATCTGAGCAGGCCTATCTTTTTGCATGTTTGGGAAGTTCTCTGCTAGGATCCTGTTAAATTTCCTAGACCATTAACTTCTGTTTCTAGGTGCTCCTCTACACCCATTTTCCTTAGATTAGGCCTTCTGATGGTGTCTTCCAGGTGTTGGATAGATCTATCATATTTCTTGGACTTGTCTTGGATGGTTGTATGTTCTTTCTCTATAATATCTAGGCTGTCTTCAATCCCTGAGATTTGATCTTCTGCATTGTCTAACCTGCTGTCAAGACTCTCTACTTTGTTTTTTATCTCTTTTCCTTCTAGTTGGTCAGCTTTGATGGCTTCAAGTTCTTTGTTGAAGCTCTGTTTTAGGTCTTGTATGAATTTCTTTACTTCCTTAATTTGGTGTTCAGTGTTTGTCCTCAACTCACTTAGTTGATTGGTTATGGTTTCTTTGGGCTCCCATTCCTTCTGTTGGGTTCCATTCAGCATTCCCTTTGTGGTCTCCCTGACTTCCTTCAGCTCTTTGTTAATGGATTCCATGAATGCCTTTAGTGATCTTTGTGTGTTCTCTACCTGGTCTCTCAATTCCTGTATTACTCTTTGATTAGCTTCCTCCCGTTCGTGGGATTCCTGCAGATCTCTTTGAGTGTTCTCAGCCTGCTCATGCCATTCCTCCCTTTCTCTTTGAGTATTCTCAAGTTGTTCACGCAAATCCTGTATCAGTTTTTGAGTAGCTTCCTCACGCTTATGATATTCCTGTATAAACTTCTGGGATGCCTCCTCTCTCTCCCTATCACGCTCATACAGAGTCCTTTGTACGTTGTCAAACTTCTCATTTATCATGTTTGCCAGCAGTGTTTGTAGAGCTATTTGGGAACTCTCCTCTGGATTATTCATTATCTGTTCTAACCCCTGATTATCAAGATTAGGAATTGAGATACCCGAATTTGCCATTTTTCTTGTGTTTTTCTGGCTTACTCTGCCCA
This sequence comes from Dipodomys spectabilis, assembly GCF_019054845.1. Taxonomy (NCBI): domain Eukaryota; kingdom Metazoa; phylum Chordata; class Mammalia; order Rodentia; family Heteromyidae; genus Dipodomys; species Dipodomys spectabilis. The sequence goes on along the minus strand of NW_024870813.1, from coordinate 3,001,451 downwards.
TTTGAGATGAAGATAGCACCAGTTTTGTGCTAGAACACTATCTTAAGGCAACCATCAACCAAAGTTTGCATTTGTACAGTCAATAGTCTCCAGATACAATCTAGTTCAACAGATACATCTATTCGACATCAAACAACTATATGTTAAAGGACTTAGAACCGCAGAGAAGAATTTGGAAAACCAGAAATTATTAGGGTTAAGGAGAGATGTGGGTAAAAAATAGGAATAGATTGGTGTGGGGAGGCACAGGGAGAGTTAACTATGTCCTAATCCCAATGCAGGAAATAGGTTGGGTAGGATGCAAGTAGAGAGAGAGAGAAAAAGAAGAAAGGGAAAGGGGAATGAAAAGAGACCAGAAAAAAAATAGAAATGTAAAAATTAATGTTATTATAGAGATTAAAAGACCATCAATTTAGAGAGGAATGTGAATATGTTGAGAGAAAGGGAGGGACATAGAGGAGATGTGAAAAACTTTAAAAAATGCTTAAAATATTATATAGGTATAAAGAGGTAGTACTGCTATTAATGAATTTAAGTCTCAGAGGTTTTGAATTGAGTAATAAGTTTGTGGATTAAGTGTGTACACAATGGGGGATAGGGTCTACTAGTTAACTATGGGTTTATCTGAGGATGTGCAGGACAAGAGTTAAGTCACATAAAGAAGAACAAAAGAGGAAAAGGTGGAAAGGATAGGAAACTGAGAAGAAAAGATCAGAAGTTCAGTAGAGCTAGACAAAAAACAAAAAGATAATTAAGAATGAAAGAAAAAGAGAAAGAAGACAAGAAAAGAAAGGAAAACACACATTCATGTATTCCTAAAATAAAAATTATAAGGGGAGAAAAATAAAGTTACTGGAAAACAATTATTTTTTCAGAAGAGGCAAAAATTAAAGATTAATAAAAGTTTTAGAAAAGGAAAAAATTTTTTTTATATATATAAGGTAACAAAAAACGAAAAAAAAAACAAAACAAAAAAAAGAAAAAAGAAAAGAAGAAGAAGAAGAAAAAAAAAGTTCTTTGATTTTTTTTTTTTTTTGGGAGGGGTGGGAAGAGTCCTGTATCTCCCTTTTGTCTGTAACCAGAGTCTGGTTGGAGTCTCTGGTCAGCTTGAGGTCCTGTGGCTTGATTGGTTTCTTAAGTCAGTTTGTTGGAACAGGCAGAAAAATGCTCTGCTTTACCCAAGATTTTGAGATCCCCCTCCCAGGTTAGTTTACTGGGAGGGTGATCTGCTTTGAGAATCCAAAAGAGGGGGATGCAGTGATGAGGCTAGGTTCTGGGTAGAGTTGAGGCCTTTCAACAAACAGTAGCTTTTCCCTGGGGCTATTTTGTGAAAAAAACTCACAGCACCCAGCCTGGAGTCATTCTCAGGGTTTCTGTTTTTCAATTGATTGTGGTGGCTGCTAGAGGGAGGGGCAGCCTCTGGCTCTGGTTACCCGGTGAGGAGAGCCACTCCAATGGCTGGCGCCTGAGCTGGGTGACTTTTCCCTGGATGGAACTGAGTCTGTGAGGTCAGTTCGCCGTTAAGTTCTTGGGACCTGCTAAATGACTCATTTTATTCCAAGGCCTGAGCTGGAGCTAGCCGCTCCTCCGAGCTTTGTTGGTATCCAAGATGGAGATCACCGGTGCTGGGGGGGAGGGGTGGCCTTCCCTCCTCTGCTCCCTGGGAAGGAGTGAGGAAGTGGGGCTTCTACTCACGCCGAGTCTTGGATCCTGGGTCGTCTCTGGTCTGCAAAGTGCAGGATGAAGTTGTCCGCTCCTTGTCGGTTCTTGCTGGTGTTGAGTAGAATCCGCTCGTCCGCTGTGTCTGGCTCCTTCGTCCCGGACTGTGTCTCAGGTATGCCCCCACGGCGGTGGTCGCCTCCGTGACCCTGCCGCCGCAGCGGCAGCTGCTGGCAGGCGCTCAGATGTGTCTGCTTGGCTTCCCCTCTCTTGACTAACTCTCTGTCCTGTGATGGCACACTTGGTGTGATTCTCTGTCTTGGGACTGTTCACTGGAACTCTGAAACTGTTTTCTATGCAAGAGGTTGTTCAGATTCCAGCTTCTCCTCCGCCATCTTCCCGGAACTCCCCCTCCACAGCATTCTTACACATTCAGAAGCATTATTATCATTTGAACACATGGATGTGCCTCTCCTGTTCAATAATTTAAGCTGACTTTTAATGTAAATGCCTATCAGACCCTCCACAGTCCATAGTGGTATATGATGTCCATTTTGACCACATCTTCTTTCTGCTGTGTTGGTGTTTTCCCTGTCTTCTGAGCACACCAAGGATGCTTCTGTCAGCTGAGACTTTCATTTATTTATTTATTTATTTTCACTGAGACTTTCTTTGCACATGCTCTTCTTTCTCTAGGGAGTGATTATTTCTCTTATTTTGCTGAAATGCACTCAGGTGTTCCTTCCTCACTGTGGCCAATAACCACAGTGTCTTAGTTAGCACCTTCATTGCTTTTGCTCCTTACTTGTTGAATTCTTCATATTTCTGCCTGTGTTTACATAGCATATTGTTCTGCCCTCATCGGATAAACTGCATGTTTTGCTCACACTTAATATTTTCACACTTTGTATAGTCTCAGATACAAACTAGTTACCTATTAGTAATGGTTGGATGAATAGGAGAACAAATAAATTAGGGAATGCTATGGTTTGGAACATGAAGGTTAAATTTTGAGAAGTAGTGGAACCATAAAGTGTTAGGGCCTAATTGGAGGCCTTTAGGTCTTAACCTTGAAGGGGATAGGGAGGCTCTAGGTTGTTGCTCTTTTTCTTCTTGGCTTCCTAGATATGAAAGGAGAGTTCTTCTCCACTGGAGAAGAACTGCCATGATATGCTGCTTATTACAGGCCTCAAAGCAACAGAGCTGCTTGTTTATGGACTGAAACTCCCAAAACTGTGAGCCAAAAAGAATCCATTTCTCTTATAAGTTGTTTATCTCAGGTGTTTATGATAGTAATGGAAAGCTGAGTAGTACAGGAGATGGGAAGGTAAATGGGTTCCCAGTGCAAAGCATAAAGAGATTCAACAGATCTGGTTTCATTCAAAGTTCTCTAAAAGCAAATGAATCTTCTGTGTGTGTGTGTGTGTGTGTGTGTGTGTGTGTGTGTGAGTGAGAGAGAGAGAGAAAGAGAGAAAGAGAGAGAAAGAGAGAGACAGACAGACAGATAGAGGCAGACAGAGAAGAGAGAGACAGACAGAGAGACAGAGAGAACTGGGGCTAGAACTCAAGGCCTTGTTCTCTCAATTGTTTTTCATTTTTTGACACTCTACCACTTGAGCCACAGCTCTATTTTTGTCCTTTTGGTGGTTAATTGGAATTAAAAATCTTAGGGACTTTCCTGCTGGCTTCAGACCACAATCCTCAGATCTCAGCCTCTTATGTAGTTAGGATTACAGAGTCTGAATTCAATATTTATCTATTCAAATATGACAATGTCCTTGCATCTGAATGAGTAGAGAATTGCAGGTAGAAAGCTGTAGACAGGCTAAACAGCCTTTTGCTCATTCTAAGGCCTTTAGGGATGTGAATGCTATGTTCTTGGAAAGTTACTTAGCCTTCTTGAGCATGGGTATTCACAACTGAGATATAAACATAGGGCCTCCCTCACAAAGCCGTTATCCTGCTCAGACTGAGTGTACACTATCTTACCCAGTGAATGGTAAGTGGTAAAAAACACCTGCTCTGCCAGTGACACTGTTGATAATGGTGATGAAGACAGGGAATGATGATATTACTTTCAGGGGGAGGTAACATGGCTTGGATTAGATGGGCAACCAGGATCAGGGATTCAGATTTTCCTGCTAGCTTGCCTGATAGCCACACAAAATATAAATATATATTGGATGAATTAGTCTCATCTGTCAATGGGATTTTCCTGTAGCAAACTTTCTCCAACTAGTCTCTGAACCCTGATTAGGGAATTTTGAGAAGAATTGACTTTGTATTACAGTACACTCAATTCCTGGATGTACAACAGTTGTTTTTTCATTCTCAGTTTAGTCTTCTAGAAAAAGTCTGCCTGTGGGCTGGGAAGGTGGCTCCATGGTAGAGTGCTTGCCTTGTATGCATGAGGGCCTGGGTTTGATTCCTCAGCACCACATAAGCAGAAAAAGCCAGAAGTGGTGTTGTGGCTCAAGTGGTAGAGTGCTAGCCTTGAGCTAAATAGCTGAAGGACAGTGCCCAGACCCAGAATTCAGGCCTCACAACTGACAAAAAAAAAGTCTGCCTGTTTTACCTTCCTGGCTAGTCAGAAACTGACAAGATTGGAGGCTCTTGTTCATAGCAGGACCAGTGATTGAATTTCTCTCTGTGGTTCCTGCCTCTGTCACTGTGGGGCCATGGGAATCTTTCTCCTTATGCAGGCAATCATAATTATATTTCTGTCCTTGTCTTTCTTTTTCATTACCCCTTACCCTCTTGTTCTTCCTCCCTCCTCCTTTCCTTTTCCTTTTATCTTTCTCACTTAATCTTCTTTCTTTGGCACTTGCATGCTCTTGGAATACTTTGCATGAAGATTCTTTCTAGTAATTAGACCCACCTGCCCCACACAGGCATTTTGATTTCACCTATCATTCATTTCAAGAGACAGATTTCTCCAATTTTGTTAAATGAATATTTTAGACCATTGCTGTTGGTAATCACGTGCAATATCCAAACGAAAATATTCAACACAGTAACTCTGTGGTATCTGAAGAGAAAGCTGCTTGCCTGTTGGAACAAACAGAATAAGCCTGTCAATGACTTCTATAGAATTTTCCTATTATTTTCCTGCTACATAAAATGCTATTAAACATTTTTGGCATAGCAACTTAAAAAGAGAAAAGAGACTTGAGTGAGTACAGATATCTTACTGAATTAAAAAATGCTTTTTATCTTCCAATTATTTCTGTTCTTCTGGTCTCCAGTATTGGGAAACAGGATGGCAAAATATCTTTATTTCAAACTTGTGGTAATTTAGGTAATGACTTATTACAAGATGGGAAAATATGTATCAAATAAAGTTTTCGAATTTCTGTAGAAGAGTCAAAAGAGACTAGAGGAAAAAGGTAACTAAGTTACTACTTGAAGTCCTCTGGAGAATTAGTTACAATATCCTTTTATCTAACTGAATTCTTGAAATCTTCTAAAATATCCCCCAGAACAGATTGCACACATATGTATATGCAGGCATGTCCATGGTAATCTTAAGGTTTGTGAAGCTTTCTCATTAGAGACAAGTACTAACCTTACTGTAGAAAAAGTTTTGGATTGGGGAGTAAGAGGGATACTTTTTCACGAGGAATTGTCCCAATTCTTCCTAACTGGATGTTCATATCAGTGATCACATAAGAAGTTAGACAGGCCAGAGCAAAAACTGACGGAAAGCTGGGGCTAGCTTCAGAGAAAGAAGTTGCTGTCTATGGTACTGAACGAGAAGTCATTAGCAATACCCAAAGCTAAAAATGTGGCAGTCCTTAATTCCAGGGTTCTTTGTGGTTTGTCTTGGCAGAGAATTATTCGTTTCAATGCAGATTCATCAGATAGATGGGAAACATACCTATTGAAATTACATGTTAGAAGGAAGGCCAAGAGTCATACTCAAAAGTTCCTGTGTGGGGCTCCACATTGAAAATTACACTGACCACTTTCAGATCTCCTTGCAGCCTGTGGGGAATGAGATTATAAACAACTCTATCCTTACTTTCAGAAAGTAGTTAGTCACTTATATTTTTGTTGGTCCTGGGGCTTGAACTCAGGGTCTGGATGCTTTCCCTAGGCTTTTTTGACCAAGGCTGGTGCTCTAGCATTTGAACCACAGCACCCTTCTAGCTTTTTCTGAGCAGTTAATTGTAGATAAGAGTCTCCCAGGTTTTCTTGCCTGGGCTGGCTTTGAACCACGATCTTCAGATCTCATATTCCTGAGTAGCTAGGATTACAGTGTGATCCACTGGTGCCTTGCAGTAGCTAGTCATTGTACCCATTGTACCTACAGGAAAATCAGAGGAGTTGAAAGAGTCATCTGATGTTTTCTGCAGAATGGTTATTTATTAGATAGTAAGTGGCAAGATGACATGGGGACCATAAAGATAGCAGTTGATATGACCCCATCCTTGAACTCCTCCTGTAACCCAGGCCGTCATCATGAAGTACCTCGTTAGGGTGGGCTGTGCTAAGAAGTGTAGAGAACAACACTAAAATACTGTGCAGGGTTCTGCCTCGCCCTAGAGCACAAATGACTCACTGAGATCACCCTCTTTATTCCCTGGAGTGTGAGTGGTGCTACAAACAGAAGAGGCTTCATCCAACCTTCTGGAGAAAGAATCCCTAACTCCAGGAGATGACAAAAAGATGGAGACAGGGACTGGGAAGGTGGCTCAGTGGTAGAGTGCTTGCCTTGCATGCATGAGGCCCTGGGTTTGATTTCTCAGCACCACATAAACAGAAAAAGCCGGAAGTGGCACTGTAGCTCGAGTGGTAGAGCACTAGCCTTGAGCCTTGAGCTGAGGGACAGTGCCCAGGCCCATAGTCAAGAGTCTCTGGTCATGGCACCACCACCACCACCAACAAAAAGATGGAGACAGCTCGAGTAAGAAAGATAGGAAGCCAATACTAGGTGTGGGGGCGGGGGAGAGGGAGAGAGAGAGAGGCAGTGTGGTAAACAAGGAGAACATGAAAGGGAGGAATGGAAGAAAAGAAGGTAGTTGAAGGAAAGAAGGTAGAGAGGAATGAGCCAGGCACCCATGGTTCATGCTGTAATCCTACTTGCTCTCGAGGCTGAGATCTGAAGACTGTGTTTCAGAACCATCTCAGGCAGAAAATCTGTGAGACTCTTATCTCTGATGGACCCCCAAAGAGCCAGAAGTGGAGCTGTGGCTCAAGTGGCAGGATGCTAGCCTTGATTTAAAAGAGCCAAGCAAGCTTTCAAGGCCCTGAAAACCGTAGTGTTGAGGAGAGGGAGAGGAAGAAGCAGAGACAGAGAGGAAAGATGAAGTGAGATAAAGACAGAGAAATCACACAAGTAAACAGAGAGAGGTCTGAGAATATGCTTGGGAGGTGTCTGCTGACAGTGACACCCAGATGCATGCTTCTCCCCCACCACAATGTGACTTGAGTAAGCAGGCTGGCGATACAGCTTCCTTCAAACTGTCTGAGACTGGTTTTTGCCAAGAGGAATGAGTCATGGACTCATGACTTGGACCCTGAGGACTCAATCACGTTCTTAAATGGCCCTAGTGCCAAGCCTAGCCCTCATGGACTTGAGACCTGGGGACTGTTTAAACAGCAAGATTTGTGCATATAATAATAGAGATGGATTTGGCTAGGGTGAATAATACATGGTTCCAGGTACTAGCACCATTTAGGGAGTGATTCAAAGTCCAAATAAGTTGACTTTAATATCAGAATCACTGATTTTTCTAGGAAAGGTAAGGTTTCAATGGTACTGGGATTTAAGGCTGATGGGTGGAGTTCATTAGGTGGCCAGAGGGTAGGGGGCAGCACAGAGCCCTAGCAAGGCAGAGATACTTAAATCTATACAACCTGACTTCATTAAGGTCCTTTCTCTTTAATCTTAAGTCCTACCATGGTGCAGCATTTCTCCTGAGCAATTTTCCTTTTAAATATAGTATTACAAAAAAAAAAAAAAACTGTAGGGCTATCTACAAAATAATAATCTCATAATCTTTTATTTTTTGTTTTGGTTTTTGGACAGAGAAGTGATGCTCATGGCAGTGAAATTCAAGCATAAGGAAAGGAACAATGTGGGGAATGAGGCATATGGTTCACTCTTGCAATTGTTCCTTGTACCAGATGGATGGTACATGCCAAAAGAAAACAGTATGGAGATTAGGAGGGTGAGAGGAAGGAAAGTATAATGGAAACCAGAATCCAAGATTCCAGGAAGCTTCAGTGAGAGCCTTGGCCATGGGGAAGCTGGAAGCGCATACACTTTCCTCGAGGAAGAGGCACATCCATTGTTGCATCTGATCACTGCCTGTTTAAGACTTCCAATCCTGGTTCTTCTGTACTGTAATGTCCACCCCAGCTTCTTTACAGACCCTTGTGCCTCTTCTGCTGCCTCTGTAGGTGCTAGGGTCTTCCTCCTGCAGAGCCAGTCAGAAATGAAATTGCCTTTCCAGAGCAGCAAATATCTGTTTCCATGGAAACCTGTGTAAGGTGGAGACTGAGGGACACTAAAGAGGGGCCAGTAGGTGCTATAGGCTTGGGAAGAATTTTGTAAGTATTCTTGGTATACTCAGTTTACTTGGATTCACAATGTAAATTAAGTACCTCACCATGCACTTATAGTTCTGAGTGTCATTATCAACAGTTCCAGCTGCCTGGGGACCCGTACAGACCAACAGTAATAAAAGTGGTCTTTTCTAAGGATATTATGTGAATGAGCTAGCTTTGCTTTTGTTCATTTTGGTTTTTAAGTGACACCATTATCGGTGCACAGAAAACCCAGAAAACTGTTCTTGGTGAGAGCAAACATGTGTGGGAGTGGTTTTTGACTTTGTTTAATGTTTTTTGTTTGTTTTTAAATCCCATGCCACGCTTTGATTTAAAAAAAAGTAACCTGCATTTTCTCTTACATCATCCGTTTAGCATCTGAATGCCTTCAAGGATGTCATTTAACTCTCTTTACACTTCAGGTTTCTTACTTATAAACTGTTTCTGCTGCCATCCAATATACTACATGACACTTGGAATTGCCAATTATTTTCAATTCCTTTGATATCTTGTTTTCCTGTAGTTCTTTGAGCTTTTGCACAGTTGGTTTTTGGAAAGGCAATGGAATTGGACAAGCCACCATAATATAATTGGAAATGTGTGTGTGTGTGTGTGTGTGTGTGTGTGTGTGTGTGTGTGCTCGCCCATGCGCGTGCATGACTTGGAGTAGCAGAGCCCCAACTTGATTTGTTGTCTTATTAAGAATCCCCAGGAAACTCGTTTTTGGAGGGCCTGGACTCTCCCAAGAAAATGCCATTTTGTAATAAAATTCCTTTCCTTGAACAGAGTTTATTCTTTAAAGTGATTGAATCTTGAAGACCTTCAAGCAATTCTGAGTCTACCTGGTAAGAATTCAGCAGTGTTGTGTGAGAAAAGTGGCAGGAGATGACTACTTAAGCCTAGCAATGAAGGACATTTATTGAAGGACCCTCAGGTATTGTTTGTAATAAGTGTGGGAAAGAATGGTATAAATAATCCCCAGAACAACCAAAAAGAGAGACTTGTACATTATCAGGATTCTATCTCTCTCTTTTAATGTTTTCTTTATTATTGCACAGTATACTCCTGATAGTAAGAAATTTGCTTATAATTACCTAAACCTCTGGCCCTTTCTTTGAGTGACTTTCATTTGTTAGCTCCACTTTGAAAACTTTGAGGAAGGGCTATTAATGTCCAGTGGTTCAACCCTGAGTCATTTAATTATGGACAAATAATCAGGATTACATGGAAGAGAGATAAATGGAGGGTCTTTATCTCTATGTTTATCAGCTGTTTCCAGAGATCAAAATATTTTTGCCTTAGAATAAATAGGTTATTGTGCCACAATTTAAAAAGTACTGACTTAGAGCAAATCATTCAACACTAGCTCCCAGTCCTTGAGCTCAGCTGACATCTCTAAATTTTTAAGAAATTTAAAGCACTGAATTGTACATGAGCACAGGTCGCCTCTTGTTCTAATGTACAAAGTCTTGATACTATGGGTGGCATCTGGTGCCCATATCTGAAGATCACAGGCACATTCAGACTCTAGAAAAGGGGCAAACTCTTCAGATGATGCCTGCTAATTATAGAGGTTGGAAGCTGGTATTCAGCTAAGTCAGCCACATAGTAATAGGAGCAATAGCTCCCAGATCAGATGCAGCTGGGGCCAGAGTCTAAGCTATGGCTATTCAATTCTACATATACAATGTGGAGTAGAGATGCTCATAGAACAAAAGATTTGAAGACAACCATCGGCTTTCCAGACTTTTCTGGAGTCTAGGCTGTATTTCCTATCGTTAATCTCTGAGATTTCCCTGTGGGAGTTGAGTGAGAAATCCCTTGGTATGTTGAAATCTGTTTTCTCTTACTAGTTTGTATGGAATTCTGAATTATGCCAAGACAGGGAGAGGATTTCAAAACATGGCAATTGCAAATTTCATTTCAAGTATAGAGCAACTACAGTTTACATTTTCCCCCTAAAATAGGCAAGAAAAGGACCCAAACTGAGAGATGGAGCATGAGAGTGTCCAGCTCTGTCATTCATGATCTTGGCTCAGAGATGTACAGGGCAGCACATCCCACAGCTATGTCAGTGCCCAGTAACGTTGATTAAGTCAGGTTGCCATGGTATCATGATCATCATGGGGGCTCAAACCAAAATGCTCAAATGGCTTTGATCGTGATGACAGGGATAGGAACAGAAAACAGTGTTGGGTGCAGGGTGTCAAGGGCTCACACCTATAATTCTAGCTATACAAGCAGCTGAAATGTAAGCATAGTCCTTTGAAGCCATCCCAGGCTGAACAGTTTGTGAGATTCCTATTGACAAATATCCATCAAACAGCTGTAAATGGAGGAAGCATCTCTTAAGAAGTAGAACATCAGCCTTAAGCAAAAAAGCTAAGAGGTCCTAGGCCCGGAGTACAAGCCCCAGTACCAGCACACACACAGACACAGACACAGACACACAGACACACAGACACACAGAAATAGAGACAGAGAGACAGAAAGAGTGAGTGAGAGAGAGAGAGAGAGAGAGAGAGAGAGAGAGAGAGAGAGAGAGAGAGAGAGAGAGAGAGAGAGATGGTTGGCATAGATCAGGATTGATTTGAGAATGAAGTGGCCATACCACAGAATGAAAAGAAATGCATTATGAAATGCTAACACTGTGTTGGGTATTGAGTATATATTTCTAAGTGAAGGAAGCCAATATAAAAGTCTATATACTGTGTGATTCCACTCTTGTGATATTTCTAAAAAATATGCAAAGTAGTTGAAGCTTATGAGAGATGCAGTCAACATATGTGATCCTCAATTTTGGAAACTTCACAATATGAAGTCATTCTTAAAATATTAGAGATACAGTCAGGTTTAATAGAGGAAAGGATGAGATTTTGTGAGAGGTTTTTATTCATCTCAATCCAATCCAAATCCTGTGAGTTAGATATTACCAGCATCTCTCCATACACTGAGGATCAATAAAGCTTTGAGGCTCAAAGTGTTCTGAGAAAGGTGAGATAAAACTCAGAGCTATGTTAGAAAGAATATTTGAAAACATCTTCCCCTGAATTCTTCTATGCCAGTGGTACAAAACCCAAAGTGTAGAGAAGAGTTTGAAGCGCACGGGTTCTTTCTTTCTTCTTTCTCCATTGAATATCTTCATCTTCAACAGAGTAACATTTAATATTACCTCTGGGAGTTTCATTTCCTTTAAATTATTGTGGCATGTTTTTTGACTATTTGTTATCTTATTCTGATGTGTTTAACCAAACAGGAAATTATTTTCTGTCTGGGCTTCTTACATTGTTGATTCTCTTTTTTTCCTTAATATTGTTTTGGGGGGCTGGGAAGGTGGCACAGTGGTAGAGTACTTGCCTCACATGCATGAGGCCCTGGGTTTGATTCTTTAGCACCACATAAGCAGAAAAAGCCGGAAGTGGCATCATGGCTCAAGTGGTAGAGAGCTAGCCTTGAGCTGAAGAGTTGAAGGACAGCGCCCAGGCCCAGAGTTCAGGCCCCACAACCGGCAATATAAAATTTTTTAAAAAATGTTGTCTTGGTTTTATATTATCCTTTCTATTACTAAGCACCCTGTTTATGAATGTGTATATGCCATTCTATTACTATTTCTCCCTTATTACCACTTTATAATCATTTTCTTTACTAAGGTTATCTTGTCGTTACTGCCATTGTCATTACTTTGTAAAAATCCATATCCATTTATATGTATAGCAGGGTCATGATTAGCAAATTGTTTGGGTCTCTAGTTTCAGCCTTCAGCTGAAAATAGTCAGAAACTACCTCAACCGTTTCTCCAAGATCTATACCATTAGAACAGTAACTGTCTAGGAACTCTCTCATATATATTTCCAAGTTAATCTTTTCTTTATTTTTTTGGCAATCTATTGCTTCTCTTTTTTTTCCATTGTGAAAATACCATACAGTGGGGTTACAATTACATGGCCAAGGTAATGAGTACATTTCTTATCAAACATTGTTGCTTCCTCCTTTCTTTCCCTTTCCCATCCCTTCCCATATCCACTCCCTCCCCCCTCACTCCCTCTCCCTGCTCTCCCCTTCCCCGCTCTGGCCAAAGTTGTAAAGTTCATTTTCTGACATAACATCTTGTACATCTCATTGTTGCAATGGGTCCACCTGTATCTCTATTTAAACAATTTGTTTTTTTCCTTCCCCTCCACAAATTATACCAACATCAAATACAGTGGAAACAGGGGTTATACCGTGGGGAAGGGACATAAAAAGCAACAAAGAAATCATCTTATAAATATGTTAGAAGCAATCACAAGAAAGAAAAAAACCCTTTGAATCCTTATCTTTAGGCTCATTTCGCCTAACATCAACTTATCTGACCATTTTTGCTTGTCTCAGACATATACTAGCAATTGCAAATAAGGGAAACTATGGGACCTATGTTTCTTTGGGCCTGGCTTACTTCACTTCATATAATTTTTACCAAGTCTTTCCATTTCCTAACCAATGGGGCAATGCCATTCTTTCTGATGGAGGCATAGAATTCCATTGTGTATATATACCACATTTTCTTGGTCCATTCATCTACTGAGGGGCATAGTGTGCTGGTAGCTTTAGTATGGTCTTGTTTGGGATCATTTGAGTAAATGCCCCAAAGTGGGATTGCTGGGTCATAGGGGAGCTCTATGTGGAATCTTTACAGGATTGAATAGGAGAAACTCTAGGTCTCCTTGGCACAAGCTGAATTTTTCTTAATAGAGATCCAGAAACACAACAAATCAAAGAAAGATTGGACAAATGGGATTCCATGAAATTGCAGAGCTTCTGCATGGTAAAGGGCATAGCTAGCAAGATCAATAGAAAGCCCATGGATTGGGAGAAGATCTTCACTAGCCATACAATGGACAAGGGTCTCATATCTAAAATATACTTGGAACTCAGAAAATTAAATCCCCCAACAACAAATCATCAAAGAAACAACTGCCCAATAAATAAGTGGGCTAAAGACTGAAAGAGAAACTTCTCTGAAGTGTAAAGAAGGATGGCCAATAGACACATGAAGAAATGCTCAACCTCCCTAGCCATAAAAGAAATGCAAATCAAAGCAACGTCGAGATACCACCTCACCCCAGTTAGAATAGCTATAATCAAGAACTCTAATAACAACAAATGCTGGGGGGGATGTGGACAGAAGGGAACCTTACTGTGTTGGTGGAATTGTAAACTTGTTCATCTTTTCTTTCTTCTGTCTTTGACCCATGGTTTCCTTTATGCATTTTGATGATAACTTTGGACAATCAACTGCAGAATGCTTCTGCCTAATCTTGAATTCATTTTTGTCATTCAGAGATTTATTTTATACACATAATAGTGGAATTATTGCACATAATTTGTAAATATTCACCTTTTAGCAGTATTTCTACATTTTTTTAGATGTGGCATGGTTGTAACTGAAGTTTCTAGTGATACTGTACTTCTAGTAGAGCTGCATAGTCCAGATGTTTTTCAATAAAATATTTTTGATAATATTCCCATAAACATTTCCAATTAAATATTTTAAATAAATATTTTTAAATAGCACTAGCCTCTTAAAATATTGCATTTAAATTTCTTTTCAAATTTTTTTTATTATTCTTAAGTAGTTACACAAAGGAGTTGCCATTTAACATTGAACTAATTTCTGTCACCTGCCATTAACAAAGACAAATGTAATCTGTCTTTGTGAGAACTAAAGTATGAGCACAGTGACTCCTTACTTAATGTTTTAGAGATTTCACCAATGTATTTCCATGAATTTTGTACCATGTATATTCAGACTTTTCTCTCAAGCTCTTGGGCAAGCACCAAGAAAGGGCTTAGTCACAGAGCTAAGAAATAGGCACTTTATAGACCTGATTCTTGGTTCTACTTCAACATGGCCTAGGAGCTCATGATCATCATTCTTTAACCTCTGTACTCATTAGGCAAACATGTTTTTATGAAGGTACTGGATAGCGTGTACTCAACCATTCTTCTAGAATATAGTCTACTACACATACCAGATTACATTTTTCCATTCTCTTACATCTAATTTTAAAAATAGATGATTTTTAAAAACTATCAGTCTGGTACAAACCTTACTTGAAGCATACTAGGATGAGAACTTCAGTGAAGACAGTTTTTTTTTGAGCAAATGACAGGTCATATCCTTAAGTGGATCTTCAGGAGATTTCACAAACCTGCTGAATGATTTTTGTGCTAACACAGAACATGTGCTAGAGGAAACTCAGTGACCTGCTACATTTACAAATACTAATAAAATACAAACATGAGGCAACAACACAATTGTTTCAGATTCTGTGTGGTCCTCTACTTCTATGGGCATAATTTGATTGAAAGAATATGATCACCTTTCCCCAGGGCTATTCGCTAGTGAATATGACTGCATAACAGAAGGATTCATCTAAGATTTTCCAACACCATGCTTACAGTTACATTTTCTAAACCAACTGAGCAGCCTTGACAGCTCTTAAAATTGTCACTGGAAGGCAGAGCAGTAGGCTCTTGAAATACGTACATGTTCGTAGTTCACGTTTGTGCTTTTAAGATTGCTTTAACATATAATAAGAACCTCAAAAATAACCTCTTATTAAATTGATAGCTGAGAAGAAATTAATTTAAATTATGTCCACTAGAGTTCATAGGTGAGATTTTTCTTTCTATAGGTCAAAGTTTTATTTGATAAACAGAAAAAAAACCCCAAGAATGTCCTATAATCATAATACTAAGAAATGGCATAACTATTATTAAATGATTGTACTAGTTAAACTATACTGACTCTACATTTTGGACATCCTTGGTGATTTATGGCTAATTTTCCAACCATTTCAAGGCTTATTTTCTATGTTTTAAAGCCTGATAAGGTCGTTATAAGTGTCAAATAAACCAATATGAGTAAATCATAACAATGCTCCAACATAGTGAAGGGTCAAGAAATACCCAGTACTAATATTACTCTCATTGTTAATAATGGATAGTTCTTTTATTGTCTTACAATATTATTGTTTTCATATATATTTATTCTGTTTTACATAGTTGAATACATGTTCTTTAGATAAATTTTGTGTGCTGATTAATCACAAACATGGGGGAATGAACATTGTCCAAACTTATTGCAAACCCTTTGTACATGTAATTAAAAATAGTGAAATAATATTCTACTTTGATGGCAAGTTTTAATTTACATAGCGACTACTGGATATTTATGTTGCTCATAATTTTTCAACATTACAAATAAATGAGACAAGAAACATCTGTGCACAAGTTCTTGTGTGGATACTAAAGCTTACTTCTTCAGAGTGAAATTACTACTTCAAAAATAACACTAGGAATATTGTGTAAAATTATTTTATAAAAGGATTATGGCAAATTGTATTTGCAAGACTAGTGTACCAACGGATACATTTCACTGAATTCTTGACAGTATTTGAGATAATTAAGATTTGTGTGAAGTTGGTTGCTGGTGGCTCACTCCTGTAATCCAAACTAAAGAGGTTGAGATGGTGAGGATTATGGTTTGAAGCCACCTGGATGAGGAAAGTCCATGATGCCCTTATTTCCAATTAAAAAGCTGGAAGAAAGCAGAGCTGTGGCTCAAGTGGTAGAGCACTAGCCTGGAGCAAAAGAAACTCGTGGGCTGTGCCCAGGCTCTGAGTTCAGGTGTCAGGCCTGGTATACCACACCCCATGCACACACAAGATTTGTGCAGAGGTTTTTTGGTGAAGGTATGCTAATTCAAGCAATACAAGTTTGAGACTCCTGTGACCTAGATACTATGCTGGATATGAGATAAAGGAAGGAAATGACAGAGTCACTATTTGTTCTTATAGAACTGACAATCTGGGACATCTAATAGAAATAATTCAGAAGTTTTGTGCATAAGAACTGACAATATATGTATTCAAATGTTTTTTTTCTTTCATGCGATTGTTTCTAACAAATAAGATTATTTCTTTGTTGCTTTGTATGTCCCTCCCCCACAGTATAACCCCTGCTTTCACTGTATTTCATGTCGGTATAATTTGTGGAGGGGAAGGGGAAAAACAAATCGTTTAAATAGGGATACGGGTGGACCCATTGCAACAATGAGATGTACAAGTCGTTATGTCGAAAACAAACTTTACAACTTTGGTGGGGGGGCA
This sequence comes from Dipodomys spectabilis, assembly GCF_019054845.1. NCBI lineage: Eukaryota > Metazoa > Chordata > Mammalia > Rodentia > Heteromyidae > Dipodomys > Dipodomys spectabilis. The sequence continues at coordinate 2,985,087 of NW_024870813.1, read as the reverse complement.
GGGGGAGGATGGGAAGGGATGAGAAGGGGAAATGAAGGAGGAGGCTACACTGCTTGATAAGAAATGTACTCATTATCTTGCCCATGTAATTGTAACCCCTCTGTACAGTATTTTCACAATTAAAAAAAAAAAAGAACTGACAATCTGGGACATCTAGTAGAAATCATTCAGAAGTTTTGTGCGAGCTCTTGAAGGTCCACTTGGGGCCATGGTGTGTTCTTTGCTCAAGGATAGGCTGTCTTACTGAAACTCTCCTTCTAAGATGCTTCAAGTGGGGTTTGTACTAGACTGATGATAAAGTCATCAATTAAAGAAATTAGAGGTAAAGCATCATTAAAATTAGCAGCATATAATCAAAGGTTAAACAATCACTGAATTGTGAACATGATGCTGGGACACAAGCAAAACAAATTCTAAGGAAGATGAAAGAGGCAAAGCTGTCTTAGTCTTGGGAGTGCATGGAGGCGTCCTTAAGCTAGTGATGCTCCATCTGCTCCTTAAAAGATGAGTAGGAGCAGGTGCAGGGAAGAGGACCCCAGGTAGAGGGGTGATTGTATGATGCACAGAGAGAGCAGAAGTGCCTTGCTGAAGGAACTGAGACACCACTGAGATAAATGCTGACAGGTGCAGAGGGACACAAGGGCAAACCTGAGCTGAAGAGGCGAAGAGGGCAGCAGCGTTATTCAAAATAATAGGTAGAAACAGCTGAAGGGATTTTTAGTATGGAGGTGGTATTTTAGAGGTGAAAAAGGCTAATCTGGTCATTGCAGAGAATAGTTTGAAGAAGGTGAGACAGAACATACTTGAAGTATTTTTAAATAGGGAGGGACAATGGTAGCGTGTGTTCAGTTATAGATGCAGAACAAATGTGAGAATAAAAGAATAAAAGCTGTTTGTTAGGAGTATCTGAAAATCTCTGGAAAGTGAACAAAAGGAGAACCTGATGTTAGATATTGTATATATATATATATATATATATATATATATATATATATATGAATATATATCATGGCTGATGGTATGGGTGGTTGTGATGTGATGGGAATACAGATGGAAGAGCAAACTTGAGAGAAGAGATTGAAGCTTAGATCTGAAGACGCTGAATTTGATTTAAGAAATCAGTCCATTGAAGAACTATGTCTAGAATCCATATCAGAGGTTTAAGACGGTGATATTAAGTACATAAGTCTATCTACTAGTATATGGATATTTCAAATTGTAGAAGATGAAATAGTGCAGGAAGAGGCATAGAGTAAAAAAGTGAAAAAACCTGGGCTACAGCCTGAAAAAGCTCCAACATTTTAATCAGGTACAAGAAGTGAAGCTAGGAAAATAGTGAAGCAGTGAGGGATATGGAGGAAAGGCTGAGATATGTAGAATTAGGGAAGCCAAGGAAAGAATGTGTTCACAGGAAGTATTGAATGGAAATGTGTTGAATGGAAAAATTAAAATAGACTGACTGAAAAGTATTCACCAAATTTAACAATACTCAGATGATTGATAACATTCAAGATGCATTTTGGAGTGATAGCAACAGACCCCAGATGGAAATAACTTGAAGTACCTATAGGAGGCAAGTAACTGCAGGCAAACTGTATAGCTAAATCTTAGCGAATACTTTTAGTATGGAAAGGGAATGGCAACAGGGTTATAGTAAGTGAAATGGATGTATTTAAAGGGGGGGAAGACTAGAAAATGTTTGATTGGCAATGGAGAGGAGAGACTGCAGATACAAGATGTAGAGGATACAAGATACAGTTACACAAGATGTGGAAGTGGCTGGGTTATGTGGGTGAAATATCAGTAGAACAGATGAATGGCTTAAGGGGCACTTCCTCATGGTGCCAGATGTGCAGAAGAAGGGTTACAAAATTGAAGGTGGGTAGGAGACATTACTGTAGGGTAGAGGAAGTATTTTCAGTTTGAAGCAACTTGGTGAACACCTAAAGGAGGCTGACTGACTAGCTCAATAATTGGGAATAATGAAGATATTGGAAAAGCAACTTAAGAAACTCTTCGTTGCTGTTGTTTTTAATGTACTTATAATGTACGATGTGGTTTTCTTGTTTCTTTTTTTTTTTTTTTTGGCAGTCATGGGGTTAAGCTCTGGGATTGGGCGCTGTCCCTGCGCTCTGAGCACACTCTACCATTTGAGCCACAGTGCCACTTCTAATTTTCTAGAGGTTGATTGGAGATAAGAGTCTCACGGAGTTTCCTGCCTGGGCTGGCTTTGAACAGTGATCCTCAGATCTCAGCCGCCCAAGTAGCTAGGATTATAGGCGTGAGCCACCAGCACCCGGCTTCTTGTTTCTTTTGCATGTTCTTCCCCCATTTTATAACTCTTGTTTTCACTGTATTTGATTCTGGTGCCCTGCATCTTGTATATACATTTTTCTAATTTGGGGAGAGGAAGAGAACTAATAAAATGTTGAAACAAGGATGCAGGCTGACCCATTGTAACAATGAGATGTACAAGACATTGTTGAAAATGAACTTTACACTTTTTTTTTGAGGGGGAGAGTTGGGGAGGTGCAGAGGAAAGGGATAGTAAGGGAAAAACAAAGGAGGAGGTAATGCTCCATAAGAAATGTACTCATTACCTTACTTATGTAACTATAACTCCTCTGTACAGTATCTTTACAATAAAAATATTTATTAGCTGGGGGGCTGGTGGTTCAGGCCTGTAATCCTAGCTACTCAGGAGGCTGAGATCTGAGGATCATGGTTCAAAGCCAGCCCAGGCAGGAAAGTCCTTGAAACTCTTATCTCCAATAAACCACAAGGAAACCGGCAGTGGTGCTGTGGCTCAAGTGGTAGAGCGCTTGCCTTGAGCTGAAGAGCACATGGACAGTGCAGTGCCCAAACCCAGAGTTCAAGCCCCATGACCAACAAAAAATAAAAGTAACATATATATATATATACTCTGGGGTCAGGATGCATTGTCATCATAAATTGACATGGTGAATTGAAACCCCTTTGTACAACTACTTAAAGATAATTTTAAAAATAGCTAGCACAATGGATTGTCTGTAATATCAGTTTTAAGGAGGCCAAGATCTGTGGAATATGGTTTGAAGCCAGTTTGGACAGACAAGTACATGAGGTGCTTATTTCTAATTAATCAGCAAAAAGCTGAAAGAGTTGTGGTTCAAGTGGTAGAGTGACAGCCTTAAGTGAAAAAGTTAAAGTAGAGCATATATATATATATATATATACATATATATATATATATATATATACATATATATATATATATATATATGTATGTATAGTGGTCCTGCCTGAAACCCCAGCAAGTCAGAAGACAAGAGAGGCAAAAGATCAGAAGCTGGAGGCCATCTAGGGCAAAGGTAGTGAGATCTGGTCTCAAATATAAAATATAATGAATCCCAAAGTGCTGGTAGAATACCTTAAGTGGTAGAGTGCTTATCTAACATGCACAATATATTGAATTTAATACACATGCACGTGCACACACATATACACACGTACCACATAGGTTGTCAGGCAGTTGTAGTCATTTGTAGTTAGTTGCTTATCATTTGTTTATGTTAATACTGACATGCTCTTCTGCACATCTTCTGCACAGGGTGTGGTAGTGACACAGGCCTGTGTTCAAACACAGTTCTTTTGGGAGTGTGAAATAAGAAAATATTGTTTGGCTATATACAATCATGAAGAATGGAACTTTGGTTCATCTGTAGTTGCAGTTTGGCCAGGTGGCCTGATGGAGCATTGTGGGAGTTTAGAGATTCTAAAGGGAGTGACAGGCTATGAATGCAAGGGAGTGAGCAAGTTGGATGAGGAGAATAATGGAAACAGAGGCCTGGAACATGGAGGAGCATGGGTACATTACTTGTCATGATTTGGAAGGACAGGTGCGATGAGGGATGTTTACAGTCTCCTTTTGGAGATCACAGAATTTCCGTTACAGACTTTTGAGGAAGTATTTCAATAGGAAAACAAGGTTGTCTTTGGGTGACTTTGTGACCTGAAGTAGCAGGATGTTTTTTCTGAAGAAATAGTTTAGTGAGGAAGTGAAGGATTCTGGTGTTCCTAAGTAGGCCATCCTAAGTAAAGCCTTAAGAATGAGTTCTGTTAAGACTTGAACCAGAGAATAAGTGGGAGAGCTAATAACTGCCTTTATCAGGAAATGATGACAATAAGAAAGAGGAGAGTAGGGTGTCACCAGAAGAGCTGGGCCTTATTGTCTCAGTGTGTATATTATTCAGTGGGAAAGCGTGAGTTATTAGATTCTTGTGGCTTCTCAGCTTACAGATTTCCCTCACTTTTTCTTTTGGAATTTTAATTTATTTAGAGTATTAGCAATTTATACGTTAGTCCGTACATTGTTGCAAATAATTTTCTCAATTTACTTGCTAATTGAGGATTAAGTTAATTCTATGCTGATTCAATTAATTAATTTATCATTATAACACAGAAATAAGGGCCAAATAGAGAGCTTGTGCATTTTTAAGCTGCATTGCCTATATTTCCCCTTTCATTATTTCTTTTGTTAAATTGAAATTGAAAATCTTGCAAAGCCAAATAGTGGATGTAATTTAATGTATTAATTTTATTATGTATTTTATTTATTTATTTTTTTATTTTTGGGTCGGTCATGGAGGCTGAACTTGGAGCCTGGGTGCTGTCCCTCAGCTCTTCAGCTCAAGGCTAGCGCTCTACCACTGGAGCCACAGAGCCACTTCCAGCTTTTCTCTGCTTATGTGGTATCGAGGAATCCAACCCAGGTCCTCATGCATGCAAGGCAAGCACTCTACCACTGAGCCAACGTCCCAGCCCTATTATGTATTTTAAAGCAAGTTAGTATTTAGTCATATTTATTTAGTCAACAGAATATTCTTTTACACTTGATGTTTGGTATTTTCATTTCAGATAGTCACTCAGAATTAATTTTTCCACTGAATTCAAGCTATCAGTGCATACTCAACTTGATTACAAAATTTCTGAAGTTTTAATTATATTCTGAAGCAAACTGGAATTCAGGGCCCTGGAGCATTCCCACTCTCTGGCCACTGAAATTCATTATATATCATCTTGGTTTAATTTGCCTAGTGAACTTTGAGATTGCTTCAAGTCCCACTTGAAACTGACATGTTTTATGGTAAGAATAAAATTAAATGCATGCATTAAACAATGGAAACTATATGGGATACAATGAGCTTCTGTATGTTTAGAATTCTTAATTTGTATAATGTTAATTGTATAATATTTTAGTTATTTTGATATAGCATTCTACATTTCCATTTCTCAGGAATTTGTAACATCATTCCTTTCATTTTATTGTTTATGATTTCTTAGTAACTTGTTAAACTTGAATGCAATGAATACATAGATTTATCCAAAGCTACTTATGGGAGCAATGCTTACAACCTTATTATTGAACTCATTAGAAGATGATAAAGTCAATGTGTCATCTTTAACCCATATTCTTTTTTGGTTCTTTTTTTTCTTGTTTAGTTACAATGACAGTGTATTCTTAAATATGTTTTATCTAGTCTTCTCAAATGATAACCTCCTTTGTAGATATAATGCACCAAAGGTACCCAATTGTTACTGATGTAGTATCTGAAGGACTGGCTGATTTTTAATGGGTATTCCTTTAATAAATGCAACAAGACAAAATCAGAAGAAAGAAGATATCAGAAGGCTTTGTGTGTAATAAAGCTATATATGATTTATTAAAATTGTTTCATTTGTGTTGAGTTCAGATAGCAAATGTGTGGGCTTTGTTTCTCTTTTTTCCTCTTTGACTCTCTATTGCTAGATACTCTTACAATGATTTTTCGTACTATCTGAGTAGATTTGAAAATGAAAGCCCTTGCTGTTTTAAAAAGATTCAGAAATAGACATCTCTGTTATTTATAAGCTATTAACCTTTAGAAAGAATGAATTGACTGACTGGACACAGATCTCTGGCATGTATCACCTGTCCTAACAAGTTAGTTCGAGAGATGCTATTTTTCAAAACATGACAACATTGTAACATCTAAATATTTCACAACTGGGTAATTAGTAAAATTATTTCACAATATATTGATTTCAGAATTGAAGGATCTTAAAGATAAGTTGGACAGAGGGATTTAGGTAAAATAGCCAGTGTTAAGCAGGTCTGTATGATTCTCAGATCCACATTTTGATGTGTAATGATTGTGTGTGTGTGTGTGTGTGTGTGTGTGTGTGTGTGTGTGTGTGTGTGTGTGTGTGCCAGGCCTGGGGATTGAATTCAGGACCTCATGCAGTCATTTGCCTATTTTGCTCAAAGCTGACACTCCATCACTTGAGCCACAGCTCCACTTTTAGCTTTTTGCTAACCAACTAGAGATAAAGGACTCTTGAGCTTGTCTGCCCAGGCTGGTGTCAAACAATGATCCTCAGAGCTCAGTTTCCTGAGTAGCAAGGGTTATAGCATGAATCACCAAGACCCTATTTAATGGTATTTTGATCAGAAAAATACCTCTTCTGCACAGGATGTGGTGGCACAGGTCTGTGTTCACATACAGTTAATTTGGGAGTGGGAAATAAGAGAATCAGAATTTGACGCAAGCACAGACAATATTAGCACAAGACCCTAACTGGAAGGGTTGCAGAACACTTTCCTAGCAAGGTTCCAGTTCTGCAACTCACCCTATCCCACCCCCCCAAAAAAGGGACAAGAAAAGTACTTTTCCTGAATATAGGCTTAAGAATGAATAGTATTTGTTTTGGGGGTCCTAGGGTGGGAAGTATTTGGAATTTTAAAGTTACAGGCATACATGTGTTGTAGTAGTTATGAAAAAGAGCTTTGCTGACACCCACAGGCCAAGCACAGGTGCAGTGGACTCCCAAGTGGTGAATGAACTGCCCTGAGGCCTGATGTTGTGAGGTGAGAAAGAAACCACATTTTGAGAAGTCAAATCTTGGAGTCTTTATTAAAAAGCTGGCGACTGCATGGTGGACTCCTGTCTCAAAGACCAATAGTCAACAAATACACTTAACACTGTGAAGAAACTTCCATCTAGGCCAGAGAGGAGAGAAAGAGCAAAACCAATACCAACAAACCAATACAGCTCCAATGGAGAACTGAATTTGGAAATCATGATGACCAGAGTAGAGCCAGGAGACAGGAGACAGGACAGGCATGTGGCATGGCATAATTAGCCCCTAACCTGGTCAGGCCTAAATAAGGTCAGGTCAGGGGGCAGGATCACAGGAAACTCCCAGTTCCTAGGTGCTGGATTGACAGGTTTAGTAACCTATCAGCTAAATGTCTGCCTCTGCCTTCAGGCATACCCATCACCTGGGAGGGGGGCTTCACCTTCCCCTACCATGAAGACAAGATGTCAGACCCTACCATCCACCATGTGGCCAAGATGACAGAGCCAGACCTGAATGCCCTATGTCACTGATAGCTATCAAGGAGAGTATAGATGGAGATGAGGCATCTGTCCTGAGTGAAAAATGCAGTGAAATGCTTGGAACCGTGAGAAATGGCGGCACTAGGAAGATTCAGAGGACACAGATTTTTCTTCTCTTCGTGGGTGCATTTGGTGGGGGAAATTAGAAAGATAATGAAGAAAATACACA